>NC_090962.1:11215890-13682308 GCF_040807025.1 Struthio camelus
AATACAGCAAATGGCATTGTAAAATCAGGGGCACTCAGCTTCCTCCTAGCTGCCACAGGCACCTTTTGTACCCTCACTGGGGAAGACCGTTGTACCTTTATACCCCAAAATGACAATCCAGTGTTCCATGAGATTCAGAAAACACTTGGCGCTGTCAACACACTACATCACAGCGACCATTAGTCCCTGCGGACGTGGTTTTCTGGAAAGCTTGGGACACGGAGCTTCTCTTATTTCACAATGTATAATGTGTGTTGTCATCATTTTACTGTGTGCGGAGGGAACAGTTGTGTGCTCGTATGCTGATCTTGTTATGCAGTAAACAAGCTGTAAGACTGTGAGACTGCCATGTAGGAGCAAGCACTAAACACTTATAAGGGGGCAGCCGTGCTGCACCGGGAGTCCTTGCTCTTTACAGGTCCCTCAAGTTAGCGAACATCTGACAGCATGCTGGGCACGAGGCCATCCCTGGTGCAACGCCACATGGCCGTGCCCACCTCCCCGGTGCCGATAATGCGAGGGAGGGCAGGAGCCAGCATGGCCGGCCCCCGCGCACCCTGCGCATCCTCCCGTGTGTGCTGCTGCTCCCTGCCTGAAAGCACCACTCGGGCTCCCCTGGGGGCTCTCCGACAGCCCCTGCCCCCTGCCACAGCCCAGGCTTCGGGGCCCAGTCCCCTCCAGAGAGCCTCACAGGCCCCCCAGCAGAGCGGCCCAGCAGCAGCCGCTCCCAGGCAGGAGCCTTTCCCAGCAGAGGCTGCCCTGGCGGACAACTGCTCCCGGCCGGCCCAGCCCCGCCGCCCCCCACGCCCTCCCCACCCTCGGGCCCAGCGCCCAGGGAGCAGTCGCTGCCTCCCCGGCACACGAGCACGCCACAGGCTGCGGCATCGCTCGCGGCTCCCCGCGCGGCCGCCGGGAACGGCGCTTTCGGCCGCCGCGGCTTCTCCCGAGCCCCGAGAGCGGAGACGCCGCCGGCCGGGGCCAGGGCCGAGCCAGCGGCAGCCGTGGCCGCCCAGGCCCCGCCCCCACGGCCTGGACGGGACGCCTCCCCCCCACAGACCCCGCCCCCTTCCGCCGCGCGCTCCCCATTGGCTCCCGCGGCTCGTGGGCTCCCGGGGCGGGACACGCCCCAGGGGGAGGGCGGCACTGCGCCTGCGCCTGCCCCGCGGGAGAGGGGGAGAGGGGGGGTGGGCGGGGGGAGCGGGGCTCTGGGCAGGCGGGGCTCTGGGCAGGCGTGCTGGCGCGGAGGAGGGGCACTGAGGGCCGGGGCGGGGCCGGCTCTGCGCAGGCGCTGTGGCGGCACGGCCAGGCGGGGCCGGAGCGTGCGGCCCGCGGCTGCCCCGGCGCCGGCGCCGGCGCCGGCCAGGCGGCGTGTGCAGCCCGGTCAGGCCGCGCGCGGCGGGAGCCGATGGGGGAGCGCGGTGGGGCTGGGGGGAAGGGCCGTGGGGCGGGAGGCGTCACTTCCGGCGCAGGCGGGCGGGGGAGCAGGTGTGGCAATGGCTGCTGCCCGGCTGGGCCTGGCTGGGCCCGGTTCCCCCCCGCCGTCCCTCGGCCCCCTCCGCCGACGCCGACCCGCGTGGCGGCTGCCGAGCCGTCCCGCCGCCTGCCCCCGCCCCGCTGCCTGGCGGCGCCCCCGGCGCGGGGCGGCGGCGCTGCTGCCGGGGCTGCCGCGCAGCCTCGCCCCGGTGTCGCAGCTCGGGCACTGCGTGGTGCCCGCTGGTGGCCCTGGGCCCTCTGGGTCGCTGGGAGGAGTTTTGGAAGTAAACCCTGGGCTGTGGTGGGGGGCAGGGGCTGTCTGTGAGGCGCCCGGTGAGCCCGAGTGGTGCTTTCAGGCAGTGGTGCAGAAGTGCAGCGCTCAGTTGTTTGGATGGCTGTGCTGTGTGAGGAGTGCCCTGCTTCTTGTGCAGCTTGAAGTTGTGGGCCTGAAGAAGCTGTCCTGTCCGGGAAAGGGGAGAGGAGAGGGCTGTGAAAAGGGCAGGGCCGGAGCTTGGGGACGTAGGTGTAGGAGGAGAGTGTTTTCTTAAGGGCCCAGTGAGTGTGGGATAGCCAGAGAGTGTGTTGCAGGTGTGCCCTGTGAAAAGGGGTCTCTTTGGTGACAATGCAGATACTCCTTGGTGGAGGAGAAGGGATGTCTCGACAGGCAGCTTCAATGTCTGTGTAGTTTTAAGGAGGTGTCAACGCAGGGCAGCCCGAGCAGCCTGTAATACCTGTGTGTCTGGTGAGCTGGTGCGTAGAGCTCTGTGGGCACTGCCTCTTTGCCTGTCCTACCATGGAAGGAGCACCTGAGTAAGCTTGTGCTGATGCCCAGTGTTGCCGTAGCTGTGGGGGACCTGAGCGTCTTGTGTGCGTCCTCAGGAGCGCACAGAGACACGCGTGCGGTGGCCAAGGTTAGCCTGCGTACAAGAGAGGTCACGTGAGGCAGCTTGCTAGCTCCGTTGAGCAAGGAGTGGGGGTTGTCGGTCACGTGGCTTGGAAAGGGCTAAGGAAAGAAGGGTCTAGTGAAGCCTGGCGACTAATGCTGCAGAGTGAGGGAAACGGGTGTTGTTTGTACTTTGTTAGGCCAGCTTCAGCCAAGAAGGAGCTGCTGTGATGGTGAGAGGCGCTGCGGTTTCTTTGCCTTCCTTAAGGAGCCTGGGATGCCGGGAGGCCTGTTGCAGTGAGTCAGCTGCTCAGCACGGAGTTCTGATTGCCTGACTCCAGTGTGGTCACGTGCAGTTCCCCCTGTGTTGTCCAACTCCAGGTCAGCCGTGAGGAGCTCCACCCGCTAAGGAAGGTCGCCTGGGTCGAGGCTAAGGTATAACTTGCTGCAGCGCAGTGGTGTTCTCGTGCAGTGTGTATTGAAAAATACCCCTTGCCCAAGTATGTGAGGTCTCTTTTCCAAGTTGTGTGCTGACCCTTTTATGTGCCCCCAAGTCTCCAAAGCATCTGAGTGTGGGTTCTGTTTTTTCAGCCTTGAAGGGTTTGGTATTTCTGAAGGCAGGAGTCAGTCATGCTTTCTGCAGTGGCTCTGTGAGCACCTTCCTGCTGGCTGTTGCAAGGGCCTTTGTTGCCGCTTACTGAAGCCAGTGTCACCTTTTTGTTTCCAGGTTTGTGCATAAAGATGAGCAATCGGAAGAAGAATTCGCTGAGAAGGCCTGCCTAAAAGGTACTGTGGCAATGTGCTGATCCAGTGTAGAGATGCCAGAAGTGTGTTGCCCTCATAGGAACGTATCTTGCCAAAGCCCCCGGCCTGGCAGAAAGGTGCCCCAGCCGCTCGGCTGCAGTTTGGGGTGAGGACGAGGACCTTCTCCCCATCTGCCCCACGGAGGCTGGGAGGGTCCTCGTGCCCCCCAGGCAGGTGTGGGGCAGCAGCGAGTGTCCCCCTCCCCAATGCCTGCGTCCCTCTCCCAAGTCCCAGGTGGCTCTCTCGCGGCCTG
The DNA here is from genome assembly GCF_040807025.1 of Struthio camelus. Taxonomy (NCBI): domain Eukaryota; kingdom Metazoa; phylum Chordata; class Aves; order Struthioniformes; family Struthionidae; genus Struthio; species Struthio camelus. The sequence continues at coordinate 11,219,304 of NC_090962.1, forward strand.
TGCCTCTCTCGTGGCCTGTGCCTCTGTCCAAAACCCCTGGCTCCCTCTCCCTAATGTGCTTGTGCCCTTCCCCAGGCCTGGCAGGTGCTCCACAGAGTCCAGGTTCCTGTTCCCAGCTTTGGGACCCTGTTCCCAACAGCTGGGTCCCTTTCCTCAGCCCCAGGTCGCTGCCCGCAGTTCCTGGGCTGTGCTCGCTGATGGGCCATGTGTCCCTAGCGCTTGGTGGAAGGCTCATAGACTGGCATAAGGAGAAGCTGGAGCAGGTTTGCAGCCATACGTGGGGTATGTGGGCTCAGCCGTGCCTGGTGGGGAGGGGGCCAGGCTTGGGCAGAGCATCCCCATGCCTGCTCCTGGCTCGGAGATCTCTGGCAGACTGTCCTGGAGGGAATTTTGGGGGTATCTGGGGCATCGCTGAGCAGGGACCAGTCGCCTTGTGCCCTGCTCCCCCTTGTCCGTTTCTGGAGAAGCTTCCTGGGGTCTCTGCCGATATGGGGCTCGCTTGCCACTCTCTTTCCTCCCCTTTCAGTCCTCCAGAGCTTGGAGAATGACAGCAGCCTCCGGTGCGCTACCAGGGGATGCAGACAATCTTCATCCTCCAAGCGCCCAGGAAAGTGCCCCCATCAGGCTTCTCCTGCCGAGAGCCTGGCAGCGATGGCACGCAGCTGTGGGCCCTGGGTCACCCTGAGCATCTGCAAATTGGGTGTCTCCAACTCTCCGATCCACCCGCTGTGCAGAGGACATGAAGTGAAGCAGGTGGCTCGGGGGCCACGTCCGGCTGGGCTTGCCCAAGGATGGAGACAGTGCAACCTGCCTGGGAAAGTTGTTCCCATGCCTGCCTACGCCCCTAGTCCTTTTTTTCCTCCCGTTTACCTGGAAGGCTGGGGCAGATAGGGCTGGCAAGGTGAGTGTATTGCGGGGAGCATGGGTGCCCGAGTTGGGCCCCGGAGAGGAGCTGCCTGCAGCTGGGAGCGCAAGTGGTGAGGTAGGGCATGGGAGCGTGTGTGCGCTGTGGGGCCTGGCAGCGAATGCGAAGGCAAAGCTAGTAGCTGTTGCCCTCACAACAGGGGAGCTTTGTGGGGCTGCATCCAAGGCACTGGGATGGCATGGCCAGTCCCCAGCACTCCAGTGAGCAGTAGCGCACACAGAAGGATGGGCAGGGTGTGTGTGAGCCGGCCATGCTGACTCCTGCCCTCCCTTGCATTATCAGCACCGGGGAGGTGAGCACGGCCATGTGGCATTGCACCAGGGATGGCCTCATGCCCAGGATTCTGTCAGATGTTCGCTAACTTGAGGGACGTGTAAAGAGCAAGGACTCCCGGTGCAGCACGGCTGCCCCCTTATAAGTGTTTATTGCTTGCTCCTACATGGCAGTCTTACAGGCTGCTTTGCTTTGGCCAAGCACTAAACTGTTATCCTTCACTCACCTTGGGCTCAAAACTAAGTTGCTGTCTTGGGGCTCCCGATGCCTCGATGCCTTGTCAGTCACGGAGGAATGGCAGTGTGGGCATCCCCTTCTCACCGACTGGTGTCCAGGGGGCAGTCCGGAGCAGGGTCTTTACCATATAGGGTGGCATTAAGCTTTCATAATTCTCCCTGTTGTTCCCCCCGAAAGCAGCAGCTTAAACCCCTCCCCAGCTGTGTTTTATCCAACAACTTCCACTCCCTACAACTCCCTTCTCTACTTTTTGATCCCTAATTTCCCCACTGTTCCCCGGAAGTGGTGAGAGTTTCTGCGGTGTCATCCCATTTTCAATCACTATGTTCCCCCACGGCTCTGCAGTGAGTTGCCTCAGGCCGCGGATACCCCAGGGGGTTGCCGACTGGAGGGAGGCACCAGCGCATGCTGCTGGCATGGGGGCTGTGCTCTGCAGGAGGCCCCGTCTTGCCTGCAGGCTGTGACATTGTCCACCCTTTGACACTGTTGGAAACCTTTGTGATTTGAAATATGTAGAGCTCAGTTTTGCCCAAACCATTTTTCCAGGATTCATATGCAGGATACATTGGGATGGGAGAGGTGTGTGATGCAGCCTCAGCGTGTCTGAGTTGTGACAGTTGTTGTGTACTGCAGGACAAGATTAGCACATGAGCACACACCTGTTCCCTCCACACACAGTAAAATGATGACAACAAACATTATATGTTGTGAAGTAAGCTGCATGTCCCAAGCTTTCCAGAAAACCATGTCCACAGGGATTAATGTGCTTTATATTGTTACAAAGGTCCCCAGGCATTCACCGCTAAGTCCGAATCAGACTCTTATACGATGGTTTATTTCAGCTCGAGCTGGGTGCCTCCAAAGAGGGACCGAGAACAAAGAAATGTGGGGGTGATTATACTCCTTACAGTCTTATTTCCCCGCCTGCCAGTGACAGTCTCTTCCAGGCTTCTTTCCTGAGTGGGTGGTCTCTATCCTTTTGATTGGTTCGTGTCTACATCCCAGGACAGTTGCTGCTGTTCCTGCTTCACAGCGCCTTATCTTATCCGGAGGTTAACCGAGACCTCTGTCCATTGTGTGCTGGGTCTTTGAGGGCTGATTTGAGCTGGTTCTGCAGTTGTTCTGTCAGCAGTATGCCACAGGTTTGGTTAAAGTTCAAGCTTAGGCCTGCAGGCTTCACTGCTCCAAGCACTGATGCTAAGTTGAATCAAGGTTATGCCAATGGAAATGACAGTGGTTTTCTTACAAACCCCCCATTTGTTTTTCTGGCTGTTCCTCTTCGTAATCTATCCATTTTCCAAGGCGAGCAGCCCGCCTCTGAAATTTGATATACAATGCCAAGGTGAGTGCAAAGCACACGATGCCTAGACAGAGCAGAATCACTACAGGATGCAGCAAACGATTATGGAAGGCAGAAGCGGTGGGAGACCACCCAAACAAAGTTTCCCACCATTGTCACGCCGCGTCCTTTTTGACTCTTTCAAGTCTCATTTGAATTTGTTGTTCTGTCATGCTCTACGGTCATCAGTGTGCTTTTCCCTGTTTCTTTGACCTTGTGGAGCATTGTCCGCAGTTGGTCATGGTGTAGTACTTCCTTCACTAGATGGAGATTCGTTCCAGTAGGTACTGGTGATCTCACAATTCATGACCCAATGAATAATTTTCCTGGAGAACTGAGGAGTTGTTACTGGGCTTGGATAATTGCAGCCACGTGCCTTTAGCATTGTGAAGTTACACACGCGCAAATTTAAACTCTTATTGTGATCTAACATTACGCCATGCTTGTTGAATAGTGAGGGCAAAAGCAGTTACCACTTTTTGCTCCTTACTGAATGTAAACTTAGGCATTTGCCACCCAGCTTGATATTTCCGTTCCGATACGGCACTCTTTTCCCATATTAATGTTTGGATTTCTGCTGGAAGCATACCATTCTCCCCTTCCCTTATTCCTGAGGCAGCTATTGTTTGTAGCCAAAGTTGGGCTTGAATGCAGCTAAGGGCAAGTGAGGTGTTTCCTTGAAGTACCCCTAACGTGTCTATTGTTAATCGGTGGTCTTGCTCATTAATCTCCTCCCTCCGAGGTAACAGGTCTGGTATCAGCCATTGTACTTTCCCTGCTGCGGTCAACGATGATGGCAACGGATGTTGCAGCTTAAACAAATCTGTTGTGGGTGCGCCCGATTTATTCATCAGCACTTCTGCATCGATACCATTTAATACACCTAGGCCAGTCCCCATCAGGCCCGTGATGTGTCGTTTTCTTAGGTTTTGTTCCCTGCTGTTTAACCATGTCTCCCATGCAACGTATACGTTTTGCAAGAAAGGCGCGCGTTGGGGCTTGAGCCCTGTGATGTTTACTTGCAAGCTGAGTTCTACTTGTTTGAAGGACCAAGTTGGATTAAGCAGCACGGTTTGTTGACCTCCTTTCTTCATCACGTACGGTCCTATTAGATATGTCCAAAGTTTTAGTTTAGGGGTGGGAGGTTGAGTAGTGGGAGTAATGCTACTAGTGATCGTAGGAGTAGTTAAGTCATGTTTTACCTGACACACAATGCGACCGTCCATAGAAATGTCATTGAGACTCGCATGAGCGTTCACAGGAACCTCTATACCTCTATACAACATTGTTCAGCATGACAGGTCTTACTACAACAACGGCCCATTTCTTCTTCTCTTTCCAAAGTAACCGTTTTATCAGCAAAACAGCAAAAGATGTGCTTCTCTCTGCGACCCCTTGTCGAGGCTACCATAGTTACCCATGCAGTATGTGCGGCATTCTTGGTAGCAGCCTGTTGCCGTACCTAAGGATCTGTGGTGAGAGCCTCCCAGCGAATTGCTCTCCATCCTTCCATCGCTTCCAAACAACATCCTCTAATGAAGAAGACTCTTCCGATAAGCATTCTGGTGGATTGTGTGTTTTAGCATGCGAATGAGGAGCCCAGGATTGCCGCTCAGCAATTTTAACTGCAGAATAGGAAGACACAAGTACAGTGTACGCTCCTTCCCACTTTGGTTCCCATGTATGCTTTCGGATGTACCTTTAACTTAAAACCTCTGTCCATTTTGAGGTTAGGTTAGGTTAGTTTCTGCACACACCTTTGCTCATTTTGTTTTTGCTGTCCTATTCATTGTGACATTGATCACAGCTGGATAATATTTACTTGGAAACTGCATATCTCTCTGGAGCTGCCCAGGAGTCTTTTTATTTGTGCCGCAACACCTTCAATTCCGCCTTGTCCTTTTTCATGGAGCCATGGTGCCACAGGTAGCAGATCTTTCCTAGGCAATACAGGCTTACCTCCGATTGTCCAAATTCCAGTTTTGCCTCGTCCCCCTCCAAGCTGTTCCCACCTCTCCTTTTCTTCCTTGGTACATTCTTTGTCATGTATGTTGGATAGCTGGGACACGTCTGGTCCATCCATCGCAGTGGGGCATAACAAAACATCCCATTGCAAGGCAGCTGCTCGGGCAGCTGAATCAGCAGAATTGTTCCCTTTTTCTACGGTGGGCCTACCTTGGCGATGTGCAGGGCAATGAGGAATAGCACTGTGTTTAGGATCTTGAATAGCATCCAGCAGTTTGCGGACTTGTGGGCCCTTTGCGATGTTCTTTCCGCCGGAGGTTAAGAACCCTCGCTCTTTCCATAGTGCCCCTACTGCATGACAAACTCCAAAAGCATACTTTGAATCAGTATAAATATTAACAGTTTTACCTGTAGAAAGTCTTGCTGCTCTTGCCAAAGCAACCAGTTCGGCCCCTCATGCGCTCGTAGTAGGTTTTAGGGGCCGAGCTGCCAGTATGTCGAAATCAGATCCTACCGCGTAGCCACTTTGCCGCTTGCCCTCATGATAAGAGGAAGATCCATCTACGTCCAAAACTAAATCTGGGTTTGGGAAGGGAGTCTGTTGTAAGTCTTGGCGAGGTTTTTCCACAAGTTGCATTACCCTAGTGCACTCACGGTAATGTTTTTCTCCGTTGCTGGGCAAGGGAAGCAGGGTAGCTGGATTCAATGTATTGCAATGTTGTATAGTCACATTGTCCATCATTAAGAGAAGTAGTTCATATTTATGTGCTCGCTGTGGAGCTGGAACGTGAGACACAAAATTCTTCAATAACATTTCCACTTTGTGTGGGACGTGTGCTGTCAGAGGGTGTCCCAGAAGCATGGTTGGACATGTCTCAACAATGATTGCTGCAGCAGCCACCGCACGGATACGTCCAGGAGTCCCCAAAAGGATGGCATCCACTTGTACTAACTAATATGTGGCTGGTTTGGGTTGGGGACGTAGCATTGGAGTCAGCACTCCCCTGGCAACCCCTTGTTCCTGAATGTACAGCTGGGAAGGTTTTTTTATAATCAGGGAGCCCTAGAGCCAGCGCTTTCCTTAATGCCTCCTTAATTTTTTTCAATGCCAAATCTCTCTGAGGTGTCCACTTTACAGGTTCTCAGGTGCACCCCTCTGAGTGTGCACTGCAGAAAGATTCCAGGATTGCTGTAGAGATGCAGGAAATGGAAAATCAACCACCGGTGAGGGGACACTGCGAGCGGTTCAGGAGATGCAAGCGTTGAGGAGAGATACGAAGTCAAGTTGCTGTTGTTAGTGCTTTGTCCAGGCTCCTGCCAAGGTTTCTTAGGAAGGCAGAGATGCCCCACACGCTCGTGGCCACAGTCACTTTGCATGGGGCGTTCTCCTGCACCTGGAGACACTGGCTTTAAGACACGTGTTTGGTGAAAGTCCCTCATGTCATGTCGTGTCGTGCAAGAGATGCCAGAGTCCTGCTGCTTTTCCGTAGTGGGAAAGAGTCTGATTGTGGGGGCCCAGTCCGACAAGCAGCTGTGCACAGACACACTCTTGCCTTGCCTCGTAGCCCAGCTGACTGAGCCCAGTTGCCCTGGGACCCCGTGCATGTGTGCGCATGATGGTGCTTGGTGGCAGTGCTGCCGCCTCGGTGCTGCAGGACCTTTTGGGAGCAGGGCCTTGGTGAAGGTCTGGCCCAGGTTAGTCCCTCCCTTCTTGTGCGTTCCTCTCTCGCTGTGGCTCCAAAGACACTACCTCTACCCTGAGGAGGACCGAACTAACTGTGAACTAAGGCTCCTGTAACTGCCCTAAGACTACTGGAACTGTGACTAACTACACACTAAGACTACTGTAACCAACGCGAAGCTACCTAGCCTAATGCTACCCTATACCGTGAACTACCGTACAAGGAGGAAGAAGAATAACTAAAGCTATAACTAAGAATAATGCCTATAACTAATAACTGTAATACTACAAAGAACAGAAGTAATAACTATACCTAATGATAATAATGATAATAAACTGTGCCCTACACGTGGAATATTCACTGTGAGCTAAGAATCCTCTACCTAACTGTAACTAACTGTCAACAACTACACACTAAGAATAGGCTAACCAACCCTACACTAAGAACCCTAATGCTCCTAGAGTAACCCTAATGCTAAATGCTATAATACTCCTACTCCTAAAAAAATCTATCCTATAACCTAACCTGTAGCCTAAACAGAGCTGTGGCAGGGTGGTGGGAGCTGTTCCCGGGCGCTGTCTCTGTCCCGCAGTGGAGGTGGAGGGGAGTCGTGGGAGGGATGTGTCCCCGCGGTGGGCCCTGTCTCTGCCGGGCAGATGTTGATGCCCGGCAGTCCAGGGCGGTCCAGGAGGCGACGGGCGGCCCGGTGATCCTCGGCGTGCCCCGGCTGGTGGGCTCAGCTCCCCGTGGCTGGGTGCTGGCAGCAGCCTGGTGTTGCTGGGGGGGCTGTGCCGCAGCTGGTGGTCAGCGGGGGGGCCTCCTGCCGGGCTAGCACCTCCTCCTCCTCTTTGGCCCCTGCGGCAGGTCCACGAGGCACAGGGCGAGCTGCCCCTCTGCGGGGTCCACCTCCATGGGCTCCTCCTCCTCCTCCACGGGCTCCGAGGCGGCTGGGGCACTCTGGAGGAGGGCGGCGCAGCGGTCCCAGACGGTGGCACCCACCTTCCTCTTGATGCGCAGCGCCCCCTTCCTCCTGGCCCACAGTCGCTCCGGCTGGCTCATGGCAGGCAGGAGTGGAGAGCGCGATCCCGGGTCGTGTCCCACCACCGGCCTCTTGACAGCTCTGGAACAGTGGCGCTGAGGTCACTGTTGACACGGGGAGGCCGTGGTGACGGCACACCTGACCCGCTCCCCAGTTGCGGGGGCCCTACCTGGCTGTGCCCCGCAGGGGGATGGTGGGGGCTGGAGGGTGCCCCCGTGGGCAGGGGACCATGGGGCTGCAGGCTGCTCTCCTTGGCCTCCTTTGCGTGGGCCCTCGAGCTTGTGGGAAGAGCTGCTCTTGCGCCAGGGAGGTGGTCTTGGCCTCCCCGCGGGGGCTGTGTGCTCCAGCCCCTTCGCGGCCTGGGCCCCCTCTGCCAGAGTCGCTCCCGGGTGTCCCTGCGTGTGCTGGAGCGCTGGGGAGCCCCTGCTGGGACCAAGCCCTGCTGGCACGGTCTCCTCAGTGCCCAGCAGAGGGGCAGCCCCACTGCCCTCGACCTGCTGGCTGCACGCCCAGGCCACCCGGGAGGTGGCTCTCCTTCCTGCAGGGCGTTTTCCCACCACTCTTTCTTCTGACTTCCCCTTCCCACCAGCTTCTTGGGAATGGTTCTGGGCAGCACAAGACTTTCCTTCCCTTCATGACTGCTCAGCCTCTTCAGGAACCTCCCCTGTCGGACGCTGCCTGTTCTGCAGGAAACCCTTGGAGCTGTTAAAACACCAGTTGTTGTCAGGAGCAGCTTTTCAGGAGCAGCAGGAGTGTTCCGGAGGAGGAAAGACAGGCCCTCCCTGGCTGTCTTTGCTGCCGAGTTTGTAGCCATCTGGTGCAGCACTGCAGCTGGGTGAGCGGTCTCACGCCAGCCCACGTTCGCCAAGGATGCTGCTGCTGCGTGACCACAGGCAGAGCCTGAGTTCCTCCAGCTTGTTTCCAGGCTGTGTGCATTGGAGTGCAGAGACTTGTGGCAGGTGTGCTTTTGCCCTCTTTGGTCCTTCCCTCGCATTTATTGCTATGGCCTGACGTAGCAGTTGTGAAAGACCAGGGCCTGTGCGTGCCATGCCTGTGTGGTTCCCCCGGCCAGTGTAGACAACCTCTCTGGGAGCAGGGGGTGGTCTTCTTGTCTGGCAGCATGAGGAGCCGGCTGCTCTGCACAGGAGCCAGGATGCAGAGTGGTACGGCTGGGTGCAGATCAGGGCCCCGAGAGGGTGGTCAGGTCAGACACAGTGCAGGGCTCAGCTAGCAAGCGTGTAGTGACGAGGCAGGGCCAAGGGCACACCAGGAAGCCCAGCGAGCAGGTGCTGCTCCAGGTCAGGCTCGCAGAGGCAGAAGACGTGGCACAGACAGAGGTGCTGCACAACTGCAGCAGAGCGCAGGTCGGGGCCAGCAGTACAGCCTCAGCTTCAGAGCCATTCCCAAGGGCAAGGAGGGGCAGTCCCTCGCTTGTAGCTTTCTTCACAACAGCTCTTATCAGCAAAGGAGCTGGCCTCAGACTCAGGCAGCTCAACTCTTTACCTCAGCCAGCTCAAACCCCAGAAGGGGGATGCGCTGCAGGCCCTGACCTAGAGGTGCCCTGAGGGTAACTCCTGGCCCCCTCTCTGTGGTACATGCACTCACTGTTGGCATGGAATTGACCACTGTTACATGCACCTGTGGGGTTGGGCATGGCTTTCCTGGGGGTTTTTTGGGAGCCTTCCTGTAGAGCAGGGTGAGGTAACCGTGACCAGAAACTTGTGGGCAGCCTTGTGGCCAGTGTACTGCTGGTGATGCAAAAGTCAGGTTTCTTGACTCCAGTCTTGTTCCCTGGGGCCCACAAGGGATTGGCTTCCTGGAAGAGCTCCCCAGCTCCCCCACGTGGTGATGGTGGGGGGCGGCGGGGCTGGGCCGGCCGGGAGCAGTTGTCCGCCAGGGCAGCCTCTGCTGGGAAAGGCTCCTGCCTGGGAGCAGCTGCTGCTGGGCCCAGCTCTGCTGGGGGGGGCTTGTGTGACTCTCTGGAAGGGGATTGGGCCCCGAAGCCTGGGCTGTGGCAGGGGGCAGGGGCTGTCTGTGAGCCCTCAGGTGAGCCTGAGTGGTGCTTTCAGGCAGTGTTGCAGCAGGGCAGGTGCAGAAAGACCTGGAGCCATGAGAACCCCATTGGCTAGTCAGAGTCAGGGCAGCAGGTGCAGCGTGCAAGGAAGAGAGCAGCTGCTTTCTGTGCCGCTTCTGCGCAGTGCTGTTCTCCCCTCTTGGGAAGAGGGAGGGCTCTGGGCCTGGCTGGGGAAACTGATGGGGAAGGGAGATGGGTGTTAGCTGCTGTTGTGCTGTGCTGCAGTAGCGCAGCATTCAGTCGTTTGGAGGAACATGTGACTCACAGAATCACAGAATGGTTTAGGTTGGAAGGGAAATCATCTAGTCCAACCTCCCTGCTCAAGCAGGTTCCTCTGGAGCATATTGCCCAGGATCACATCCAGACGGGTTTTGAATATTTCCAGGGAAGGAGACTCCACTACCTCTCTGGGCAACCTGTTCCAGTGCTGTGTCACCCTCACAGTGAAGAAGTATTTTCTCAGCTTTAGATGGAACTTCCTGTGGTTCAGTTTCTGCCCATTGCCTCTTGTCCTGTTGCTGGGCACCACGGAGAAGAGACTGGCCTCATCCTCTCGACACTCCCCCTTCAGTCTTTCTTCATAGGAGAGATGCTCCAGTCCCCTCATCATCTTTGTAGCCCTCCACTGGACTCTCTCCAGTAGCACCATGTCTCTCTTGTACTGGGGAGCCCAGAACTGGACACAGTACTCCAGGTGAGGCCTCCCCAGGGCTGAGGAGAGGGGCAGGATCCCCTAGGGGACACCGCTAGCTACAGGCCTCCAACTTGACTGCGCCATTCACCACAACCCTCTGAGCTTTGCCATGCAGCCAGTTCTCGATCCACCTCACCGTCCACTCATCCAACCCACGCTTCCTGAGCTTACCTATGAGGATGTTGTGGGAGACAGCGTCAAAAGCTTTGCTGAAGTCCAGCTGGACAACATCCACTGCTCTGCCCTCATCTACCCAGCCAGTCATTCCATCAGAGAAGGCTATCAGGTTGGTCAAGCATGATTTCCCTTTGGGGAATCCATGCTGACTACTCCTGATCACCTTCTTGTCCTCCGCATGCTTAGTGATGACCTCCAGGAGGAGCTGTTCCATCACCTTTCCCGGGATGGAGGGGAGGCTGACAGGCCTGGAGTTTCCTGGCTCCTCCTTCTTGCCCTTTTGGAAGACTGGCGGGACATTGGCTTTCTTCCAGTCCTCAGGCACCTCTCCTGATCTCCAGGACCTTTCAAAGATGATGGAGAGTGGCCTAGCGATAACATCCACCAGTTCCCTCAGCACTCGTGGGTGCATCCCAGCGGGGCCCATGGATGTCAAGTGGATGTCAAGTTTGGACAAAAGATCTCTAACCCAATCCTCCTCAACCAAGGGAGAGTCTTCCTTTCTCCAGCCTTCCTCTCTTGTCCCCAGGGTCTGGAATTCCTGAGGGCTGGCCTTAGCAGTGAAGACTGAAGCAAAGGCAGCATTCAGTAACTCTGCCTTCTCTGTAGCCTTCGTTAAAAGGGCACCCACCCCATTCAGCAGCGGGCCCACGTTTTCCCTAGTCTTCCTTTTGCTTTGGATGTATTTGAAGAAGGCCTTCTTGTTGTCCCTTGCCAGATTTAATTCCAAAGGGGCCTTAGCCTTCCTTGTTGCATCCCTGCAGACTCTGACAATGTCCCTATATTCCTCCCAAGTGGCCTGTCCCCTTTTCCACATTCTGTAGACTTCCTTCTTCTGCTGGAGATTGGCCAGGAGTTCCTAGCTCATCCATGCAGTCTCCTGCTCGCTTTGCTCGACTTCTTACTCAGAGGGATGCATGTGTCCTGAGCCTGGAGGAGGTGATGCTTGAATAGTGGACTTCTTGTTGTCCAGCTTGAAGTCATGGGCCTTAACAAGCTGTCCTCTCTGGGAAAGGGGAGAAAAGAGGGCTGTGAAAAGAACAGGGCCTGGGTTTACGTGTGTATTCAGCAGGCATTCACCAAAGGGAAATGATGCTTAACCAACCTGACAGCCTTCTCTGATGGGACAACTGGCTGGCTAGCTGAGGGCAGAGCAGTGGATGTTGTCCAGCTGGACTTCAGCAAGGCTTTTGATGCTGTCTCCCACAACATCCTGCTAGGTAAGCTCAGGACGTGCAGAACGGATGAGTGGCTGGTGAGGTGGACTGAGAGCTGGCTGAATGGCAAAGCTCAGAGGGCTGTCATCAATGGTGCAGAGTCAAGTTGGAGGCCTGTAGCTAGTGGTGTCCCCCAGGGGTCAATACTGCACCCAGTATGGTTTAACTTGCACATCAGTGACTTGGATGTAGGGACAGAGTGCACCCTCAGCAAGTTGGCTGATGATACTAAACTGGGAGGAGTGGCTGACACAGCAGAAGGCTGTGCTTCCATTCAGAGGGACCTGGACATGCTGGAGAGATGGGTGGAGAGGAACCTCATGAAATGCAAGAACGGCAAGTGCAGAGTCCTGCAGCTAGGGAGGAAACACCCCATGGTCCAGTAGAGGCTGGGGGCTGACCTGCTGGAAGGTAGCTCTGCGGAGAAGGGCCTGGGGAAGTCCTGCTGGCAGGCTGCTGCTGGCAAGCAGTGACTGAAGACAGCTCGATGGAGACTTATGTTGTGCTAAAAGCTGACCTGGAGGAGAAGGCCATTTGTTGCCCTCCGGAGTTTTACCTTCTGCTATACCAGACCATGCCGAATGCCAATATATTTGCATAGGAATAGATTTGCATTTAGCATGGGGAGCAAGAACCCCTGCGGAAGATGTGGCGATGAGTCAGGGGACTGACAGAGTAGGTGAGAGCAGTGCCAGAGCGTGCTCTCTGCGCGCTGACCGAATTCCTGTCAAGGCCAGACGTGCATGTTCCATTTTGTCAACAATGTCTAGCTGCTTCCCGGCCGGTAGCTCCTCAAAGTTAGCACAGCTGAGATAAGGAAATAGTTGTAGTCGATAAGAGGGGGCCTTTGGGTACGAGGTGAGTCCCGCCTGGGTGTCCGAGCCGTACATCCAGCAACGTCCCATGAGCAACCCCTCCGTGTGGTCCCCAGGGCTCCCTGTGCAGTTTGGAGTGCAAATCCTTTATTAAATCTATCCTGTTTAACCCCTCGCGACCCTTGAGTGTTTGTCTGCGCTGGTATCCGACCCTCCCTTTCCTGCCTTGCGGACACCTTTGGTGTAGTCGGCAGGATACTGCTGTGTCCAGCGACTTGGGCCGTTGGAAAGTGCTCCTGAAGCTGCTAAGGACGCTCGCCAGCTGACCCCGGAGGTTGCAAATGCAACCGCGGCTCAAGCTGAGAAGCTGGAGCACCCATGTGCCTACTGCAACCATGGATCGAGCTGAGAAGCTCGAGCACCAATGTGCTGCTTGTGGCTGCCTGCATTGCACATTGCCGGCAGTGACAGAGGGGGCGGCGAGATGTCTGTCCCCTGGTGGTGCGGGCACTGGTGCAAAAAGCAGATGGGGATCCAGAAACCTGGGGTGGCAATATGTGGGACCCTGACAAGGCCCACAGTTCAGAGTCAGACACAGAGCCTGAGAGGAAGGTAGCTGCCCGGCTGGTGGCAGAGCAGCAGCTTACCGGAGCAAATGCAGCCAACTGGCAAGGGCCCACAACTGTTTGCAATTGTAAAGCATGAGAGGTGCAGGATATGCAGGGTGCTACAGGTAGCAGCCCTGTGAAGGGTTCTTTGAGTGCCTGTTAAGGTTGTGGGGTGATGGGGCAGATGCCTTTTACTTTACTAGAGAGGAGCTTGATAGGCTGGGGGCTCTGCCCCAGGATCCTAGGCTGTGCAACACCCTCCATACCCCGCAGCAGCAAAACTGAAGCGTTTCCCCCTCCCTAATGGACTGGGTGCTGGGTGCAGCACGTTTAACTTGGCCGACTGCCACAGGCATTGATGGCTGGCTCACCAAGTGGACTACTATTGCAGCAGGCATAAACTAGCTGTGACAGTTCGGAATGTTGTCTGGCATTTATTCCGCCGAGTTGACTGGATTGGATCCCCATGAGCAAAACCTTAGGTCCAAAGTCAGGTGCTGTGAAACAACCTTTTGAAGTGATGGTGCTCCCTGTTTTGGGGGGTGAGGGACGGGGGCCGGTGACCGTGGGGGAAGTGGCAGTGCCGCTGTCTCTGCTAGCAGCGGTGTCCTCTGTGAGCAGAGATGGGAAGTCAGGAAAGAGGCAGGTAAACATGAAACAGAGACAGGGCGAGTTGCGGCACTATGTTCCGAGACCTGCTGCAAGCCGGCATACCGTGGTGGGAGGTGGACGGCGAGCGGAGGTGGACAAAGCTGCTCGAGCAGTAGCTGCAGCTTCAGCCAGAGCAGCATGCACAGCCCTCGAGGGTGGGGGAGCACAGCGGGCAGCCTGGAGAGGGCGGCGGGGACCAGCAGCACCCACTGCCCGGCCAGCAGTGTGCACGGAGGGGGATCTGCCAGTGGCACAAATGGGGCCAGGCAGCATTGCACCCGCTTAGCTCCACAGCAGTTGCGGACCCAAAAGGGGTATATCCGCAGAGGACAAAAGCCTGGGGAGGTGTGGCAAGTTGATTATATTGGACCCTTCTTGGAAAGCCAGCAGCATAGATATGTCCTGACCACTGGAGAAACCTGCTCTGGTCTCTTGTACACCCACTCTTGCTCTGCAGCTACCCAGCCTCACACCATTAAAGTGTTAGAAGATGTGATTGGGTTACGTGGCTGCTGGTGGAAATCCAAAGGGATCGGGGCACTCCTTTAACAGGGAATGGCATTCAAAATTGGGCTGGAGAGCAAGGACTAGCCTGGACCTATCACATACCCCACCACCCGCAAGGGGCGAATGAACAGACTGCTCAGAGAGCAACTGTGCCAGCTGTCCCCTCCTGGTACCCTCAGGGCTTGGAGTAAAAACATTTGTCAGGCAGGTGTCTGCCTCAGGGACCGCCCACCCCATGGCTCTACCCGATATGCTCAAATGTGCCAAGGGGGCCACAGGTGCTTAGAGTGCACCGGCTGTGCCCCCAAGCCTACCACCCCATGCGAGCCATGCCCGGGAGTTCAGGGTTGGCTCTGCGATTGCCACGCAAAGAAATAACCCTGGAACCAGACAGCTGTCACCTTGTGAGCATGGAGATGGCAGTCGCCATACATGAAGGGTAGTATGGTTGCTTGGTGCCCTGCAATAGTGTAGCTGTCCAGGGGGGTGGATATCATTGCAGGGGGTCATTGCCTTGAATTGGCTTGAGGTGGTGAAGGTTGCGATCCGTTACACTGGATCCTAAGCCCTGTGATGTACACAGGGAGACCAAATAGCCCAACGGATGTATGAGCGGATAGAGGTCCTCACAATCCCGGAAGGAGATTCCTTGCAGCCCACCCAGCAGCCAGGTGGTTTGGGGTCTACAGGGTGTGCTGTGTGGGTGCCTGATCTGACTAAACCCGGACAGTCGGGAGGGGAAATCATTGCATCAAACCCAACGTCTACAAGCTAATGAGCCTACTCCAAGTACTGCACGACGGAAAGTGCAAAGAATCAGTGTGGGTCGACCCCTGGCAGTGACTGTCGTCATGGCTGTCAAATTTTGCACTATGGGGAAAGCGCATTGTACTCCTGGCCTATATGTTATAATGTACTCTATAGATGTAGTACAACGTAGCTGCTTGTACTCCTCAGCTGTTAATTAAGGTAATGAGTGAAAGGCAGGTACGCACCTTGTCCACAGTTCCCAGGGCTCCCCGCGCAGTTTGGAGGGTAAATTCTTTCTTAAATCTATGCTGCTTAACCCCTCGTGAACCTTGACTGTCTCTCTACGCCAGTATCCGACCCTCCCTTTCCCACCTTGCAGTCACACCATGGGATTCGAGGGTAAATTCTTTCTTAAATCTATGCTGCTTAACCCCTCGTGAACCTTGACTGTCTCTCTACGCCAGTATCTGACCCTCCCTTTCCCACCTTGCAGTCACACCATGGGATTCTTCCAGGCAGGTCCCTGGAGAGGCCCAAGTCTGCTCTCCTCAAGTGCAGGGTTGTGATCCTGCTTTTTTGCCCTGCTCCCTCCTCTCAGTATCCTGAACCCCATCCACCATCTCATGGCCACTGCAGCCAAGGTTGCCCTTGACCTTCCCATCCCCAACGAGCCCTTCACTGTTGGTAAGTGCAAGGTCAAGCAGAGCCGCTCTCCCCAGGGGCTCCTTTCTCAACTTGTATCAGGAGGTTGTCATTGATGCTCTCCAGGGACGGCCTGGGCTTGCTTGTGCCCTGCGGTGCTGTCCCTCCAGCAGCTATTGGGGTGGGAATGAGGGCGGGAAGAGTATAATCTCCTTTTTCAGACCAGTTGCTGTGGCTGAAAGTCAAACAAGAGAAAGGTATGAGGAAACCACGTTCCTGAGGAAAGAATGGATCCAATTTAAAGGGGTCTTCATCTCCAAACAAGAGAAGCCCGGTTTCCCTTGCTGAGGATGGCCATTCCCCCTATGCTGAAGAGTGACCGCTATTAGCAGAGCACCAGCAGACAATGCCACGCCTGGGTATGCAGCATAGCCAGCCTGTGAATGGGACTGTGTAGCTGCAAAAGATAAGATTGTGAGTAGCAGCAAAAGGAAGCTTTTGACACTGGCTCTCCTAACATCTTCGCAAGCAAGCTGATGAAGTACAGGCTAGCTGAGCAGACAGTGAGGTGGCCTGAAAACTGGCTGAGCAGCCAAGCTCAGAAGGTTGTCATCAGTAGCACAGCGTCTTAGCTGGAGGCCAGTGACTAGCGGTGCACCCCAACACTGGCTCCAATGCAGTTTAACTTACTCATCAATGACCTGGATGAGGGGACAGAGTGGCTGATGGTCCCAAAGTGGCAGGAGTGGCCATGCTGCTGCTGTGAACCATCCTGCAGTTGCTGCCAGCTCAGTCCTGAGATTCTGCATGTTAGAGCATTTCTCCGGAATGCCTCCTTCTTTCCTGCGCAGCTTCTTGGGTGAGGAGGGTGGTGTGCAGTGAGAGAAAGGAAGTGTCTGTGTGTGTGTGTGTGTGTGTGTGTGTGTATGTGTAGGTGTGTGCATGTAGAGGAAGGACGTTGTACCCTGTTGTTCTCTCTCCTGCTGTCCATCAAAGGACAAGCTGGAACTCTTAGTCATGTAGACAAATAGACACAGAATTTGTTTTTTTAAGTTATCTCCTCTTCAAGTGGCATTTGCCCGGCCGGAAGGCAACCTGTGCTGCCTGGGCTTTTGGGATCCAAAGTAGGTCTGGGCTTGTGGTAAATAGAGCTTCTCTGTTGTAGGTCCCACCTGTGACCTCTACCCTTTGGGGCACTTGCGTCCTTGTGCAAGTGACGGTGCCCCTGAGCCAGTGCCCTGTCTTCAGTAGTGACCTGTAGCAGATGCTCAGGGAAGGTGTGAGAGAAG
The DNA here is from genome assembly GCF_040807025.1 of Struthio camelus. NCBI lineage: Eukaryota > Metazoa > Chordata > Aves > Struthioniformes > Struthionidae > Struthio > Struthio camelus. The sequence goes on from NC_090962.1 coordinate 11,236,188, forward strand.
CAAGGAAAGCCGAGAATGATGATTTTTTTTTCCCCTCTGACACACTGTCCTTATTTGCAGCACTTTGCGGTTATGGGAGCTGGGCCATGAAGCCGTGTCTGAACCATCGCGGTACCCATTTGTTGGACCCCCTTGAACCCATGTCTATGTTTGCAACCCGCAAGCATTCAGATGCCCCATGTGACGCCTGTGAGGGAGGACTTGAAGGCCGATGCTGGTGCTGATCCTTGCTGGCTTAGCAAAGAGCTCCCTGGGGCAGGGGGTGGTGGTGTGGGGGCAGCACCCTAAACCACCCAGGGCAGCTGCCCTCACTGCTTTAGGGATCCCACACCAGCAAGGTCTGGGGGTGGGATCCCTGCAGCCCCTCTGTGACACGCTCAGTGACACGGTCTGAGGTCACTGTGGCACATCCCGCCTCACAGTGACACCTCCCCTCTGCCCAGGCTGTGCCCAGCCCTCCCCACACTGCGCTGGAGTGTGAAGGAGGAGGAGGCAGCGGAGGAGGAGAGTGGAGAAGTTTCCAGGCGGGAACTACAGGCACAACCATGCAGTTCCCGTTTGTGAAGCTGCCAGCGCTCAGGCTCCTCAGCCATGATGGTGAGGCCTTAGGGGCTCTTCCAGGAGCGCGATCGTGTAGGACACCAACTCCCAAACCAGCGTTGTGTGTGGAGGGCTGGTGGCTGCCATGGGAGCCTGCCTGAGTGCCCCATGCGGATCAGGGATCGAGGTGGCCGTCCAGGACTCCTGGTTCCCCAGGCAGGAATCCCAGCCACCGAGGGTCACTGCTTGCCTCACAGGGCCTCTGGCCACCCACAGTCGTGGCTGGGCCAAGGAGCTGGAGGTGCTCAGGTGGCCGTGAGCAGCCTGTGGAAGCAGGCACCGAATACGGGGGAGCTGGGCCCTGTGGGGAGACCCCTGGGGATGCTCTTGGTGCCCAAGGCTGCTGTGGAGCACAGCACTGTCCTCTGGCCGTGGGGAAATCCATGGCCACCTTTCCCCAGAGAGAGGGGCTGCCCTTGGAGACCAGCACCTGAAAGCGGGAGGCAAGGGGACTCCTGTCTGAAGAAGGCGGAGGGGTTGTGCACCTCTCTTGGGGCTTGGGAGACTGCCTGAAACGCCCGCGCTGGAAATCAGCCGCTTCCCTTTCGACCAGCCCTGCCTGGCTTCTCTTCTGGGAGTCCAGTCGCTGCTTGGAGCTGGGGCACACCCTCCCCCTGCAGATGTGAGATGGTGGCATGGCCTTGTCCAAAACTCTTCCGCTGTCTCTCTTTGAGCTCCAGCCCTCTCCTGTGCTCACTCTGCGGCCAGAGGCAGCCAAGACCTGGCCTCTGCAGCCCGTCCTGCGTGTGCTTATTCTGCTGCATGCGTGATTACACCTGCATCTGTCACTGTCCTGGCTGGGAACGTGCCGAACGTGGTGAGCTGGCTGGCTCAGAGCCTGATGTGTGTTTCCCTTGCTTTTCAGAGGTCGTGAGAATCTGGGAGAGCGTGTCGGAGTACATGCTACAGCAGATTGTGCTGAACAAGGTGGGTTGTCATCCTGCTCCTCCCCTTGTGCCGGGATGCTTTCAGCAGTGCTAGCAGCCCTGGGCCCCATGCACCGTGGCGCTGTGCGTCCCCTCCTTGGGAAGAAGAGAGAAGGTTCCCAAAGTGCACAAGGGTGTGACAGAGCAGCTCCTTTGTCCACTGGTCCAAAGGGTCCAGGGCAGCTGTGGGAGAAGAGAGGCTTCACCCCTTTCTGGGGCATTTGCAGTCCTCACTGCTGCAAAGGAAAGACCAAACACAAAGCCTGGGCCGCTCCGCAGGGCTGACTCCACTGCAGGCCACCCCTTGGCCCTTACGTAGCCGAGAAGGTCTCTTCCCTCAGGAACGTTTGTTCAGCTTTTACTTTGCATACCATTGAGAGGGTGCAAAGGAGGGAGGGGACAAAATCTGGCCTTCTCCCAAAGGCGTCTTCTCCAAAGCTTTCCAAGTGCCCCTCCAGCCCCCTTGTTCCTCCAGAGGAACAAGGCACCATCTTCTGGCCCTGCTGACTCCTCAGTCCATTTGCCCACCTGAAAGCACTTTGTTCCTTTTTTCTCGCCGGGTGCCAGGGCGTGGCCCTCGATGTGCTTGGCATTTTCTATGTCCTGAGGAAGCACTGCAGTGAGGTGAACAGGGAGGTGATTATCCCGCGCTTTCACCTGTCTCCGAGAGTTGCACAGACTCATGGGCTCAGCTATGTCAACAGAGACATTCCTGGTAAGGCGGCAGAGCAAAGCCGTTGCTTCCCCTTGGGACATGTCTGGGGTGGGAGCTGAACGCAATGCAGAACTGACGGAGAGGCATCGCAAATTCCTCCCAAAGGGCCTGAGAGCAACTTCACCTTGTCCCAGCCCAACTGTTGCCCACCACGTAGTGACCTCTCGAGAGGGCATTGGGGTATTCTTTTGTTTACTAGCACTGCATGCACGTAGACTGTCTGCCCCTGTCCTGCTTTGGAGCTGCCTCCATACCAGTCACTCTTAGGCCATGTTGGATGACTGCAGTCTGATGGAAATGTTTTGGAGCGGTTGTTTCTACCCCAGCTGAGAGGAAAGCAGTGCTGCCCCTGCAGACTGCACCAGAGCTTGTGCAGGCAAACGCCAGTGTTGCTGCTGGCTCTCACAGCCTCCTGCCAGTTCCAAGGGGGTGTAAGTCAGCTGTAAGGCGCCTTGCACCCGAGCTGGGAGCAAGAGTGTGTGCAAAGCCCCTCCCTGGCCAGATTTCCCTGGGCCTTCTGCTCCCTGCTGCCATGGCTGTGGCTGTAGTTAGACTTGGTTGATGGCTGTGTGCCACAGAGGCCTTGCGTTGGAGTGTGCAGGGGTTGTGAGCGGGGTCAGCCAAAGCTGGCACATCTGACGGTCAGCTCCGCGGGGACGGGCTGGCGGTGGCCAGACTAACCCTGAGGGCTGCTGTGCAGTCTTCTACGCATGCAGCGTGGGCCCAGCAGCCTCCCTGTGGCCATGGGAGCTGGCCACGTCTCCCCTTGTCCCCAGCTGTATTTCAGGCGGCTTCTGCACTGCTCCCTACCCAACTGGCTTCCTCTTTTGCTGTTTCCTAGACGATCTTGAAATTGTCCCCCTGGACTATGCTCTGCTGTCATCAGCAACGTCCCTTCCTGAGAAGCTAGTGAAGGAGTGCGTGAATGACATTGTGGTGCTGTTCAGCTGGGGCGCGGGACTCGGAGAGGATTACGACCTTGTTTTCAAGGGCATCGGTCTTCTGATGAGCCGAAACAAGAGCCTCACAATGAGATATTCCAAGGAGTTTCTCCTTGCCGTGGATGGCCCTGGAATTGTATTGAAAAGTCTCCTCTCTGTAAGTTGAGATTTGTCTCCCGGGCTCCCGAGAGTCCTTCCAAGCTCCTCTCAGAGGACTCTCAAGGTGAAGTCTCTCGACCTGCTGCGGCCTCTCGACCTTGGGAGAGAGGTGACCTAGAGCAATGCAAGCTCCCTGTAGAGCTCCTTGCTCTTTGCCTTTGGTGCTCTCGGCAGCGTAGCAGAAGCTGGGAAGAGCTGTCTGCGGTGAAGCCCAAGCTCTTTGCAGCCTAGCATCCTGTTCCCAAAGGCCTGGGGAAAGAGGCTAGTTTCCTGCACAGCTGTGCAGCTTCTCTCCATTGCAATGCAGGGCTCCTGTTTGTGAAAGACATCCCTGGGGCAGAGTTTCCCTGAGGCAGAGGCAGCCTCTCTCACCCTCAGAAAGCTTTGTGGCCTTTGTGAGTAATGCGATCCCTTCCTTGGCCTCACCTCCCGTGTCTCTGTCCTTTTTGCAGAACCCAAGCACACAATATTGGGTGTTGTCAGGCAAAGATGCTGCTGCGTTTCCTGTGCGTCCTGGGGGGATCCGTGTGCTGCCAACGTGAGTATGTTTGCTTGTGTAGCCCGTGGCTGAGCAAGCGAGCAGCTTCTCAGCTCCTGCTTGGTGGTGCTGCATTGCCAGAGCTTGCCCGCTCGTGAGCTCGTTCAAGACTAGCTGGTCCAACGGAAGGGCTCCCAGCCAACTCCTTGCTTGCTCTTTCTTCTTTTGGCCTCGGAGAGGCCTCCCCTGGATCAACGCGGAAGAGTGCTGGGGTTTTACACTCGCAGCATAGACTGGACCGAGAGAGGAATGTCGGCATCCTTTCTCATCAAGCTTCACCTCCTCATTCCCTGTCTTTGGCAAGACATGGCCAAAAGCTGTGAAGTCAAGACTGTGTCTGCTTTTGGCTGTGTGTTGTCCTGGGCGTGGCCACAGCCTCTGTGCAGTGGTGGGTCCAAGACCTGACCTATGCAGGTCCCGTGTGGGGCATTGCCCTGTCTGTTGGGAGACTCCAGGGAAGGAAAGGTGTCCTAAAGGCCGCCTTCTGGGAGCAAGGCGGAGAGGAAGAGGAGGGACTTCTTGGCCCAGTGGGAGGCTGTGTCTAGCAGGGCTCTGCAGAGCTCGGTCCTGGCACAGTGTCCTGCGCACTGCTGAGCAGCACATCCCCTGATGACCCGAGGGTACAGAGCTGCCTCTTTACAAGCACTACAGCGTGAATCTGGGAGGGTGTGCCAGCGAGCTGGAGGGCAAGATGTGAATTCACACATGGATGGATCTGGGCACACTGGAGCAAAGGAGAGTACTCTGCTCTCCGTGGGCTCTGTGGAGGCGAGAGGAGAGAGCGTCAGAAGTGGCAGCCAGGAGGACTTGTGTTAGCATACCCTTGCTCCCGGGAAGGCGAGCAAAGCACTGGGACCAGCCCCTGGCAACTGCTCGGCCCATCGAGGCAGGAGCTCTTGGCTATGTCGTGTGCTTGCCTGAAATGGGCCTCCACGGTGTTGAAGCATCTGCATCTTCTGCTCTGGAACAGTAGAGACCGTGCAGGGACTCTCATCCCTCTCTGAGCCTGCATGCTCCGCGCAAGCGGCAAAGGCAACGTGGAGTCCTTTCTCACAGCTGGGGTCTTCTTGTTTCTAGGTTTGAGATTAAGCCAGGGCCTGGGGAAAAAGCCAAAGAGCCTGGCCCCGAGGGATCCAAGCAGAGAGAAGGTAAAGGACCGTGCAGCTCCCAAGGCAGGACCGAGCAGGTCTGCGCACCCTCTTGCTGGAGCGTTCCCAAGCATGCTGTTCTGACGAGGTTTCTTGGTGCACAGTTACAGGGAGTGCTCTGCAGCAGCCTCACCACCGCCGAAAGAGGCGTTCTCCAGGCCAGGCCAAAGGGGCCAAGGAAGGAAAAGGGCAGCAGGGCAGCAGAAAGAAGCCTCTTGACAAGTGAGGCTCTTGGGGAAGTGGAGGAGGGCAACGGGATGGTCCCATCCTTGTGGGAGGCAGAGGTTTCCGTTGCACACGCTGTCTGCATTAGCTCTGAAGGGCTCTTAACGCCTCTCCCAAAGGCTGGTGTTTCCTGGCTGGACAGCAAGTGTACAGCAGGTCCTTGTGCGACTTTGTTGTCAGCTCCATGTTCTTGTTCATCTTCTTCCCAGGGAAGATTTTAGTCCCCTCTTATCCAGCATGAGAGGAAATCTGCAGTCGGCTACAGAGGACAAGCTGGGAGAAGACCTGGCTACAGAGAGAAAGCAAGAAGGTAAAGTAGTGGAGGATTCCTGGCACAGGCTTGCAGGTTCCTCCTGCATCCTTACTGCCAGGGAATTAAAGGCAAAGTCACAAAGTGAAGCCTGGGACAGGAAACCATCCGTCCTGTGGCTCTGTTTGGTGCCAGCCGTTACCCTTCAGGGGCTCGTAATGGCAGCCTGGTGCTCCAAGTTGCAGCTGATCTGCTGAAGGACACTGCCCCACTGCACTCCATTCCCTCGCCTGTAGTGCCAAGGGCTCTTTCCTTCCAGCACTGACAGAAAGTGCAGCGGGGAAACGGGACTCCGAGGGAATCGGGACTACTGCCACAAACAGTTCCCTACCAGGACGGAGCAGCTCTGCAAGTGCTTCTTGCCTGAGCTGCCACAAAGAGGCTCTTGTGAAGAGCTGTCTCATGTCACACCTGCAGGGAGTCGTGCTGAGAAGCGCCTTCTTGCTCAAAGGAGGCTTTCGCCCGTGAAGTTACCTGGGCTCAGAATGGACACCAGCGTGGCTCAGCAAGGCCTGGGCATGCAGCGCCCCGAGAGGTGAGGCGTGTGGAGAATGGGGCTGGGGCAGCGATGCGCTCTTGTCCTTGTGGCAGTGAGAGATTTCCGTTGGACACATTGCTCTCAAAGGCCCTTCACGTGTGTCCCACGGGTGGGCACTGTCTTGCTGGAGGGCAAGTGGGCGGCAAGTTTTTTGAGACTCTCGTGTCATCTTCTTTTTTTTTTGTGATGTTTTCGTTTCCAGATCTGAGCTTGCACGAGCACACTTGGCCACTGAGGGCTCCTTCAAGGCTCTCCAGGAACAACAGCTCATAGGAGGCATGCCGAAGGAGAGTGAGAAAGGAGGTACAGTAATGGATGAGTCCTGAGACAGGCTTGCGGGTCACCTCTATGTCCTTACTGCCAGGGAATTAAAGGCACAGTCACAAAGTGAGGCCTGGGATAGGAAACGGCCCCTCCTGTGGCTCTGTTTGGTGGCAGCCGTTACCCTTCAGGGGCTTGTAATGGAAGGAGACCTCAGGGCAGCCTGGTGCTCCAAGTTGCAGCTGATCTGCTGAAGGACACTGCCCCACTGCACTCCATTCCCTCGCCTGTAGTGCCAAGGGCTCTTTCCTTCCAGCGCTGACAGAAAGTGCAGCGGGGAAACGGGACTCCGAGGGAATCGGGACTACTGCCCCAGACAGTTCCCTACCAGGACGGAGCAGCCCTGCAAGTGCTTCTTGCCTGAGCTGCCTCAAAGAGGCTCTTGTGAAGAGCTGTCTCATGTCACACCTGCAGGGAGTCCTGCTGAGAAGTGCCTCCTAGCTCAAAGGAGGCTTTCGCCCATGAAGTTACCTGGATTGCAAGAAGACACCAGTATTGGTCAGCAAGGCCTGGGCATGCAGCCCCCCGAGAGGTGAGGCGTGTGGAGAATGGGGCTGGGGCAGTGCTGTGCTCTGGTCTTTCTGCCATTTCGATGTTTGCATTGAGTACATTGCCTGCATTAGCTCCGAAACGCTCTTCACGTGTGTCCCAAGGGCAGGCACTGTCTTGCTGGAGGGCAAGTGGGCGGCAAGGCTTTTTGAGACGCTCGTGTCATCTTCTTTTTTGGTGGTGTTCTTGTTTCCAGATGTGAACTTGCACGAGCACACTTGGCCACTGAGGCCCCCTTCAAGGCTCTCCAGCAACAACAGCTCAAAGGAGGCATGTCAAAGGAGAGTGAGAAAGGAGGTACAGTAATGGATGAGTCCTGAGACAGGCTTGCGGGTCACCTCTATGTCCTTATTGCCAGGGAATTAAAGGCAAAGTTACTCTGTGATGCTTGGGATAGGAAAGTGCCCCTCCTGTGGCGCTGCTTGCTGCTTAGGAAAGCCAATGTGCTCTTTCCTTCCAGCACTGTCAGAAAGGATGTGAGTCTTGCGGGGAAACGGGACTCCAAGGGAATCAGAATTACTGCCCCAGACTGTTTCCTACCAGGACGGAGCAGCCCTGCAAGTGCTTCTTGCCTGAGCTGCCACAAAGAGGCTCTTGTGAAGAGCTGTCTCGTGTCACACCTGCAGGGAGTCGTGCTGAGAAGCGCCTCCTTGCTCGAAGGAGGCTTTCGCCCGTGAAGTTACCTGGGCTCAGAATGGACACCAGTGTGGCTCAGCAAGGCCTGGGCATGCAGCCCCCCGAGAGGTGAGGCGTGTGGAGAATGGGGCTGAGGCAGTGGTGTGCTCTGCTCCTTGTGGCAGTGAGATGTGCCAAAGCTCAGGGCATCTCTTGCTCTGGGGATGCTAATGCAACTTGTCAAACACACCCACATCTGCTGCAGAACCACCTGCTGCTGCAGAACCACCTTCTGCCCAGCTTGAGAGCACAGGGGGCAGAGCACACTCATGCTGTGCTGCTACAGACTCTGCCTGCTCTGTATTCTTAGGGTGCTACCAGCAACTCAGGGGAGAGCCTCGAAAAAAGATAAGAGCAAAACAGCTCAGCCAGGCAGCCACAAAGTGGAAAGCCCTGTTTGCAAAGGGTATCGCACCACAGGGCAGGTACGTGATCTGGCCCCATGTCACCACTGTGTCCTAGGGCACTGTGGAAACGTGGCGCCCTGTGGATACAGCTTCCCCCAAGAGCCCTTGCTAGGTGTTGACCTGCACATTCCGTGGCTTCTTGTGGATCTTGCTATAGAAGACACAAGTTACTCTTGAGTCCCTCCTCACACCACTGTCTCCGGGCTACCCCTGGAAAGGGGAAAAGTTAGGCTTTCCCGGGAGAGAAAAGAGACTGGTGCTTTCTAGGGCCTTGGTCATAGCAGGAGGGCTTTTCAGGGCTGGCATTAGGCCCAGGCTATTGCTGTGAGCAAGGCTGAGGGCAAGGGGCAGGAAAACTGCCAGCGGCTGCAATTCCTGCTGCCTGCTTTGCCTGTCTCTGCCCTCCAGAAAGTCTGCCTCCTCTGCATGCAGCAGGAGGAACGACGCCTCCAGGCAGCATGGTGGGAAGAGCTGGAGAGGCAAGAAAGGGCCGAGTGGGCAGAGCAGCAGGCCTGCCTCCCAGGCGTGGGGCAGGTGACTTGTCTTTGCAGCTCAGCTGCTCATTCCCATGATGGGAGACTTTGTCAGTGAAAACTACGGGACCCAAAGAGCAATCTGCTGTGCTGCGGGCACATGGTCCTCACGCCTGCCTCGAGCTCCAGGACACCCCCGCCCAGGGTGCCTGCCCTTTGAGGTGGGACACGAGCTCTGCTCATTTTTAACCGATGCCTCAGGACACGCTACCCACCCCCCGACATGAGAGGTAATGCCATCTTCCTGGGCTTCAGTGGCTGAAGGATGAAGCCTTTCTGGTTCCCGTGCTCGGGAAGAGCAGGCGAGGACTGAGTATGCTGAGAAAGGCTGCAGAGTGCCCGGGTGCCTTGCATGCTGTGCACAGAGGGATATTTCCTTCAGTGGCACCTCAAGCTACTACACACACTTTTCTCCCTTGTGCAACAGAGGAGACACCAAGCTCCACTGGAAGGCATGGGGAAAGGAGCCAAAGCGTAAACCGGCGCAGCTCTCCCTCCAGCAGTAAGTGTGCACAGCCCCAGCGTGGACAGGCGCAGCTTAACGCCGGGGATCCAGGAGCGGGTCAAAGATCCCGGCCCAGAGCCATGGGGCTGCATAGGACATCCTCTGATTTCTCCTGGCCAGGGAATGCCCCAAATTAGCCCTTGACTGCGAGTTCCCCTCCAGAGCCCCAAGCGACTGCTTTGGGCTTGGCCTGAGCTGAGGACTGGGGGTGCAGATGGGACTGTGGGGGTGCAGGGCTGGGCTGGGCTGGGCACAAAGGGTCTCAGCAGGGCTGAGCGCGACCTTGTCCCTGCCGCTGCAGCCACAAGTCCCTGCCAGCAAGGCAGAGCCACCGTCGGCTAGAGGTGGCTAAAGCCTGGTGGCAGAAGCCAAAGAACAGGGGAGAGCAAAACCCCTGCAAGGCTCACAGCGAGGAGCAGCTGCTCTGGTGCTTATGTCTGAGCAGGTCTGGGGCTTTTCCTGCCTGTGCTGCCCTGCCTTCCCCAGCCTGCAGCCCTGGGGACACCGGGGCTGTCACTGGCACCACCACCGCTGAGACGGGGCATGTTTGAGCTTGGCCGTGAACCAGGCACCCTGACACCCAAGGGGACGTCCCTACACCTAACACTGAATACCTCTCCTTTGGCCTCCCTAGCACCAGCGAGAAGAGGCCCTTGCAGTCCCGGAGGGGAAATCACTAGCAACTGCTGCTGTGTGGAGGGGAGACCAGCCTCTGCAGGGAATAAAAAGGCAGGTGCTGCTCTGAAGCCTGTGAGAGATGCCAGAGTGATTTTTAGGGGCAGAAGGGAATAACGTGCACACACACCACACTGCGTGCCTCCCCACCACAGCGTGCATCTACAGGACATGGCATGCATATATGGCCCACATGTGCACGTCATGTGCACATCAACAGCACATGCAGCGCGGCATATGCATGTACACACCACAGAGTGTGTGCACAGACCCCACTGTGGGCACATGCACACTGCAGGTCGCGTAGGGTGTGGGCAGGGAGGCATAGCCCTGTGCCCTGCCCTGCTTGTGCAGCACCTGAACTTGTGCAATGTCAAGGGCCCTCCACCTGCACTGCCGGGGCCAGTCCCTCGGGACACCACAGGTTGCCTCTCACTTGCAACGGGGTCACCTGGGACTTCCACACCCTGCCGCTGCTGGGAGGGCTTTTGCCCTTGTGTCCAGACTGCTCTTATATGGGAGGGGGGCGGGAGGAAGGGTGGGATGTCTCCTAAGCTGGAAGAAGATCCATCTGTTTCCCAGCCCTGCTAGACGACTTCTCTACAAGCTGCCCCAAGAGTGGAGGGGACTGACTGGCCAGCAGCTCTGCAGCAAAGGCCCTGGGGCTCCCGGTGGGCAGCCTGGGGAGGTGCACGCTCTGAGCCCACACCACAACCCTGCTGCCATGGGCCCAAGGGCAGCATGATAGGCTCTGCAGCCCAGTTACCTCTGGGTGACTTTCCTGGGCAGCTTCTCCCTCCTGCAAAGACTCTGCAAGCAGGGTCCACACCCAAAGGACAAAGGAGTCTCTGGAGGACACTCTGGAGGACACTCTGGGGCACTCTGGAGGAGGGCGGCGCGGCGGTCCCAGACGGTGGCACCCACCTTCCTCTTGATGCGCAGCGCCGCCTTCCTCCTGGCCCACAGTCGCTCCGGCTGGCTCATGGCAGGCAGGAGTGGAGAGCGTGATCCCGGGTCGTGTCCCACCACCGGCCTCTTAACAGCTCTGGAACAGTGGCGCTGAGGTCACTGTTGACACGGGGAGGCCGTGGTGACGGCACACCTGACCCGATCCCCAGTTGCGGGGGCCCTACCTGGCTGTGCCCCGCAGGGGGATGGTGGGGGCTGGAGGGTGCCCCCGTGGGCAGGGGACCATGGGGCTGCAGGCTGCTCTCCTTGGCCTCCTTTGCGTGGGCCCTCGAGCTTACTTGTGGGAAGAGCTGCTCTTGCGCCAGGGAGGTGGTCTTGGCCTCCCCGCGGGGGCTGTGTGCTCCAGCCCCTTCGCGGCCTGGGCCCCCTCTGCCAGAGTCGCTCCCGGGTGTCCCTGCGTGTGCTGGAGCGCTGGGGAGCCCCTGCTGGGACCAAGCCCTGCTGGCACGGTCTCCTCAGTGCCCAGCAGAGGGGCAGCCCCACTGCCCTCGACCTGCTGGCTGCACGCCCAGGCCACCCGGGAGGTGGCTCTCCTTCCTGCAGGGCGTTTTCCCACCACTCTTTCTTCTGACTTCCCCTTCCCACCAGCTTCTTGGGAATGGTTCCGGGCAGCACAAGACTTTCCTTCCCTTCATGACTGCTCAGCCTCTTCAGGAACCTCCCCTGTCAGATGCTGCCTGTTCTGCAGGAAACCCTTGGAGCTGTTAAAACACCAGTTGTTGTCAGGAGCAGCTTTTCAGGAGCAGCAGGAGTGTTCCGGAGGAGGAAAGGCAGGCCCTCCCTGGCTGTCTTTGCTGCCGAGTTTGTAGCCATCTGGTGCAGCACTGCAGCTGGGTGAGCGGTCTCACGCCAGCCCACGTTCGCCAAGGATGCTGCTGCTGCGTGACCACAGGCAGAGCCTGAGTTCCTCCAGCTTGTTTCCAGGCTGTGTGCATTGGAGTGCAGAGACTTGTGGCAGGTGTGCTTTTGCCCTCTTTGGTCCTTCCCTCGCATTTATTGCTATGGCCTGACGTAGCAGTTGTGAAAGACCAGGGCCTGTGCGTGCCATGCCTGTGTGGTTCCCCCGGCCACTGTAGACAACCTCCTGCCTGGGAGCAGCTGCTGCTGGGCCCAGCTCTGCTGGGGGGCTTGTGTGACTCTCTGGAAGGGGATTGGGCCCCGAAGCCTGGGCTGTGGCAGGGGGCAGGGGCTGTCTGAGAGCCCTCAGGTGAGCCCGAGTGGTGCTTTCAGGCAGTGTTGCAGCAGGGCGGGTGCAGAAAGGCCTGGAGCCATGAGAACCCCATTGGCTAGTCAGAGTCAGGGCAGCAGGTGCAGCGTGCAAGGAAGAGAGCAGCTGCTTTCTGTGCCGCTTCTGCGCAGTGCTGTTCTCCCCTCTTGGAAAGAGGGAGGGCTCTGGGCCTGGCTGGGGAAACTGATGGGGAAGGGAGATGGGTGTTAGCTGCTGTTGTGCTGTGCTGCAGTAGCACAGCATTCAGTCGTTTGGAGGAACATGTGAATAGTGGACTTCTTGTTGTCCAGCTTGAAGTCATGGGCCTGAACAAGCTGTCCTCTCTGGGAAAGGGGAGAAAAGAGGGCTGTGAAAAGAACAGGGCCTGGGTTTACATGTGTATTCAGCAGGCATTCACCAAAGGGAAATGATGCTTAACCAACCTGACAGCCTTCTCTGATGGGACAACTGGCTGGCTAGCTGAGGGCAGAGCAGTGGATGTTGTCCAGCTGGACTTCAGCAAGGCTTTTGACGCTGTCTCCCACAACATCCTGCTAGTTGGCGCTAGTTGACAGTTGGCGCTGTCAACACACTACATCACAGCGACCATTAGTCCCTGCGGACGTGGTTTTCTGGAAAGCTTGGGACACGGAGCTTCTCTTATTTCACAATGTATAATGTGTGTGGTCATCATTTTACTGTGTGCGGAGGGAACAGTTGTGTGCTCGTATGCTGATCTTGTTATGCAGTAAACAAGCTGTAAGACTGTAAGACTGCCATGTAGGAGCAAGCACTAAACACTTATAAGGGGGCAGCCGTGCTGCACCGGGAGTCCTTGCTCTTTACAGGTCCCTCAAGTTAGCGAACATCTGACAGCATGCTGGGCACGAGGCCATCCCTGGTGCAACGCCACATGGCCGTGCCCACCTCCCCGGTGCCGATAATGCGAGGGAGGGCAGGAGCCAGCATGGCCGGCCCCCGCGCACCCTGCGCATCCTCCCGTGTGTGCTGCTGCTCCCTGCCTGAAAGCACCACTCGGGCTCCCCTGGGGGCTCTCCGACAGCCCCTGCCCCCTGCCACAGCCCAGGCTTCGGGGCCCAGTCCCCTCCAGAGAGCCTCACAGGCCCCCCAGCAGAGCGGCCCAGCAGCAGCCGCTCCCAGGCAGGAGCCTTTCCCAGCAGAGGCTGCCCTGGCGGACAACTGCTCCCGGCCGGCCCAGCCCCGCCGCCCCCCACGCCCTCCCCACCCTCGGGCCCAGCGCCCAGGGAGCAGTCGCTGCCTCCCCGGCACACGAGCACGCCACAGGCTGCGGCATCGCTCGCGGCTCCCCGCGCGGCCGCCGGGAACGGCGCTTTCGGCCGCCGCGGCTTCTCCCGAGCCCCGAGAGCGGAGGCGCCGCCGGCCGGGGCCAGGGCCGAGCCAGCGGCAGCCGTGGCCGCCCAGGCCCCGCCCCCACGGCCTGGACGGGACGCCTCCCCCCACAGACCCCGCCCCCTTCCGCCGCGCGCTCCCCATTGGCTCCCGCGGCTCGTGGGCTCCCGGGGCGGGACACGCCCCAGGGGGAGGGCGGCACTGCGCCTGCGCCTGCCCCGCGGGAGAGGGGGAGAGGGGGGGTGGGCGGGGGGAGCGGGGCTCTGGGCAGGCGGGGCTCTGGGCAGGCGTGCTGGCGCGGAGGAGGGGCACTGAGGGCCGGGGCGGGGCCGGCTCTGCGCAGGCGCTGTGGCGGCACGGCCAGGCGGGGCCGGAGCGTGCGGCCCGCGGCTGCCCCGGCCCCGGCGCCGGCGCCGGCGCCGGCCAGGCGGCGTGTGCAGCCCGGTCAGGCCGCGCGCGGCGGGAGCCGATGGGGGAGCGCGGTGGGGCTGGGGGGAAGGGCCGTGGGGCGGGAGGCGTCACTTCCGGCGCAGGCGGGCGGGGGAGCAGGTGTGGCAATGGCTGCCGCCCGGCTGGGCCTGGCTGGGCCCGGTTCCCCCCCGCCGTCCCTCGGCCCCCTCCGCCGACGCCGACCCGCGTGGCGGCTGCCGAGCCGTCCCGCCGCCTGCCCCCGCCCCGCTGCCTGGCGGCGCCCCCGGCGCGGGGCAGGGGCGCTGCTGCCGGGGCTGCCGCGCAGCCTCGCCCCGGTGTCGCAGCTCGGGCACTGCGTGGTGCCCGCTGGTGGCCCTGGGCCCTCTGGGTCGCTGGGAGGAGTTTTGGAAGTAAACCCTGGGCTGTGGCGGGGGGCAGGGGCTGTCTGTGAGGCGCCCGGTGAGCCCGAGTGGTGCTTTCAGGCAGTGGTGCAGAAGTGCAGCGCTCAGTTGTTTGGATGGCTGTGCTGTGTGAGGAGTGCCCTGCTTCTTGTGCAGCTTGAAGTTGTGGGCCTGAAGAAGCTGTCCTGTCCGGGAAAGGGGAGAGGAGAGGGCTGTGAAAAGGGCAGGGCCGGAGCTTGGGGACATAGGTGTAGAAGGAGAGTGTTTTTTTAAGGGCCCAGTGAGTGTGGGATAGCCAGAGAGTGTGTTGCAGGTGTGCCCTGTGAAAAGGGGTCTCTTTGGTGACAATGCAGATACTCCTTGGTGGAGGAGAAGGGATGTCTCGACAGGCAGCTTCAATGTCTGTGTAGTTTTAAGGAGGTGTCAACGCAGGGCAGCCCGAGCAGCCTGTAATACCTGTGTGTCTGGTGAGCTGGTGCGTAGAGCTCTGTGGGCACTGCCTCTTTGCCTGTCCTACCATGGAAGGAGCACCTGAGTAAGCTTGTGCTGATGCCCAGTGTTGCCGTAGCTGTGGGGGACCTGAGCGTCTTGTGTGCGTCCTCAGGAGCGCACAGAGACACGCGTGCGGTGGCCAAGGTTAGCCTGCGTACAAGAGAGGTCACGTGAGGCAGCTTGCTAGCTCCGTTGAGCAAGGAGTGGGGGTTGTCGGTCACGTGGCTTGGAAAGGGCTAAGGAAAGAAGGGTCTAGTGAAGCCTGGCGACTAATGCTGCAGAGTGAGGGAAACGGGTGTTGTTTGTACTTTGTTAGGCCAGCTTCAGCCAAGAAGGAGCTGCTGTGATGGTGAGAGGCGCTGCGGTTTCTTTGCCTTCCTTAAGGAGCCTGGGATGCCGGGAGGCCTGTTGCAGTGAGTCAGCTGCTCAGCACGGAGTTCTGATTGCCTGACTCCAGTGTGGTCACGTGCAGTTCCCCCTGTGTTGTCCAACTCCAGGTCAGCCGTGAGGAGCTCCACCCGCTAAGGAAGGTCGCCTGGGTCGAGGCTAAGGTATAACTTGCTGCAGCGCAGTGGTGTTCTCGTGCAGTGTGTATTGAAAAATACCCCTTGCCCAAGTATGTGAGGTCTCTTTTCCAAGTTGTGTGCTGACCCTTTTATGTGCCCCCAAGTCTCCAAAGCATCTGAGTGTGGGTTCTGTTTTTTCAGCCTTGAAGGGTTTGGTATTTCTGAAGGCAGGAGTCAGTCATGCTTTCTGCAGTGGCTCTGTGAGGACCTTCCTGCTGGCTGTTGCAAGGGCCTTTGTTGCCGCTTACTGAAGCCAGTGTCACCTTTTTGTTTCCAGGTTTGTGCATAAAGATGAGCAATCGGAAGAAGAATTTGCTGAGAAGGCCTGCCTAAAAGGTACTGTGGCAATGTGCTGATCCAGTGTAGAGATGCCAGAAGTGTGTTGGCCTCATAGGAACGTATCTTTCAGTCCTCCAGAGCTTGGAGAATGACAGCAGCCCCCAGGTGCGCTACGAGGGGGTGCAGACAATCTTCATCCTCCAAGCGCCCAGGAAAGTGCCCCCATTGGGCTTCTCCTGCTGAGGCCTGTGTGCCCGCCTGCCGAGAGCCTGGCAGCGATGGCACGCAGCTGTGGGCCCTGGGTCACCCTGAGCATCTGCAAATTGGGTGTCTCCAACTCTCCGATCCACCCGCTGTGCAGAGGACATGAAGTGAAGCAGGTGGCTCGGGGGCCACGTCCGGCTGGGCTTGCCCAAGGATGGAGACAGTGCAACCTGCCTGGGAAAGTTGTTCCCATGCCTGCCTACCCCCCTAGTCCTTTTTTTCCTCCCGTTTACCTGGAAGGCTGGGGCAGATAGGGCTGGCAAGGTGAGTGTATTGCGGGGAGCATGGGTGCCCGAGTTGGGCCCCGGAGAGGAGCTGCCTGCAGCTGGGAGCGCAAGTGGTGAGGGAGGGCATGGGAGGATGTGTGCGCTGTGGGGCCTGGCAGCGAATGCGAAGGCAAAGCTAGTGGCTGTTGTCCTCACAACAGGGGAGCTTTGTGGGGCTGCATCCAAGGCACTGGGATGGCATGGCCAGTCCCCAGCACCCCAGTGAGCAGTAGCACACACAGAAGGATGGGCAGGGTGTGCGTGAGCCGGCCATGCTGACTCCTGCCCTCCCTCGCATTATCGGCACCGGGGAGGTGGGGAGGTGGGCACGGCCATGTGGCATTGCACCAGGGATGGCCTCATGCCCAGGATTCTCTCAGATGTTCACTAACTTGAGGGACCTGTAAAGAGCAAGGACTCCCGGTGCAGCACGGCTGCCCCCTTATAAGTGTTTATTGCTTGCTCCTACATGGCAGTCTTACAGGCTGCTTTGCTTTGGCCAAGCACTAAACTGTTATCCTTCACTCCCCTTGGGCTCAAAGCTAAGTTGCTGTCTTGTGGCTCCCGATGCCTCGATGCCTTGTCAGTCACGGAGGAATGGCAGTGTGGGCATCCCCTTCTCACCAACTGGTGTCCAGGGGGCAGTCCGGAGCAGGGTCATCACCGCTTTCATAATTCTCCCTGTTGTTCCCCCCGAAAGCAGCAGCTTAAACCCCTCCCCAGCTGTGTTTTATCCAACAACTTCCACTCCCTACAACTCCCTTCTCTACTTCTTTATCTCTAATTTCCCCACTGTTTTCCCAGAAGTGGTGAGAGTTTCTGCAGTGCCATGCCGTTTCGCATCACTACGTTCCCCCACGGCTCTGCAGTGAGGTGCCTCAGGCCGGGGACACGCCAGGGGGTTGCCAACTGGAGGTAGGCACCAGCGCATGCTGCTGGCATGGGGGCTGTGCTCTCCAGGAGGCCCCGTCTTGCCTGCAGGCTGTGACATTGTCCACCCTTTGACACTGTCGGAAACCTTTGTGATTTGAGCTCAGTTTTGCCCAAACCATTTTTCCAGGATTCATATGCAGGATACATTGGGATGGGAGAGGTGTGTGATGCAGCCTCAGCGTGTCTGAGTTGTGACAGTTGTTGTGTACTGCAGGACAAGATTAGCGTGTGAGCACACACCTGTTCCCTCCACACACAGTAAAATGATGACAACAAACATTATATGTTGTGAAGTAAGCTGCATGTCCCAAGCTTTCCAGAAAACCATGTCCACAGGGATTAATGTGCTTTATATTGTTACAAAGGTCCCCAGGCATTCACCGCTAAGTCCAAATCAGACTCTTATACGATGGTTTATTTCAGCTCGAGCTGGGTGCCTCCAAAGAGGGACCGAGAACAAAGAAATGTGGGGGTGATTATACTCCTTACAGTCTTATTTCCCCGCCTGCCAGTGACAGTCTCTTCCAGGCTTCTTTCCTGAGTGGGTGGTCTCTATCCTTTTGATTGGTTCGTGTCTACATCCCAGGACAGTTGCTGCTCTTCCTGCTTCACAGCGCCTTATCTTATCCGGAGGTTAACCGAGACCTCTGTCCATTGTGTGCTGTGTCTTTGAGGGCTGATTTGAGCTGGTTCTGCAGTTGTTCTGTCAGCAGTATGCCACAGGTTTGGTTAAAGTTCAAGCTTAGGCCTGCAGGCTTCACTGCTCCAAGCACTGATGCTAAGTTGAATCAAGGTTATGCCAATGGAAATGACAGTGGTTTTCTTACAAACCCCCCAATTATTTTTCTGGCTGTTCCTCTTCGTAATCTATCCATTTTCCAAGGCGAGCAGCCCGCCTCCGAAATTTGATATACAATGCCAAGGTGAGTGCAAAGCACACGATGCCTAGACAGAGCAGAATCACTACAGGATGCAGCAAACGATTATGGAAGGCAGAAGCGGTGGGAGACCACCCAAACAAAGTTTCCCACCATTGACGTGCCGCGTCTTTTTTGACTCTTTCAAGTCTCATTTGAATTTGTTATGTGTCATGCTCTATGGTCATCAGTGTGCTTTTCCCTGTTTCTTTGACCTTGTGGAGCATTGTCCGCATTGGTCATGGTGTAGTACTTCCTTCACTAGATGGAGATTCATTCCAGTAGGTACTGGTGATCTCACAATTCATGACTCAATGAATAATTTTCCTGGAGTAACTGAGGAGTTGTTACTGGGCTTGGATAATTGCAGCCACGTGCCTTTAGCATTGTGAAGTTACACACGCGCAAATTTAAACTCTTATTGTGATCTAACATTACCCCATGCTTGTTGAATAGTGAGGACAAAAGCAGTTACTACTTTTTGCTCCTTACTGAATGTAAACTTAGGCATTTGCCACCCAGCTTGATATTTCCGTTCCGATACGGCACTCTTTTCCCATATTAATGTTTGGATTTCTGCTGGAAGCATACCATTCTCCCCTTCCCTTATTCCTGAGGCAGCTATTGTTTGTAGCCAAAGTTGGGCTTGAATGCAGCTAAGGGCAAGTGAGGTGTTTCCTTGAAGTACCCCTAACGTGTCTATTGTTAATCGGTGGTCTTGCTCATTAATCTCCTCCCTCCGAGGTAACAGGTCTGGTATCAGCCATTGTACTTTCCCTGCTGCGGTCAACGATGATGGCAACGGATGTTGCAGCTTAAACAAATCTGTTGTGGGTGCGCCCAATTTATTCATCAGCACTTCTGCATCGATACCATTTAATACACCTAGGCCAGTCCCCATCAGGCCCGTGATGTGTCGTTTTCTTAGGTTTTGTTCCCTGCTGTTTAACCATGTCTCCCATGCAACGTATACGTTTTGCAAGAAAGGCGCGCGTTGGGGCTTGAGCCCTGTGATGTTTACTTGCAAGCTGAGTTCTACTTGTTTGAAGGACCAAGTTGGATTAAGCAGCACGGTTTGTTGACCTCCTTTCTTCATCACGTGCGGTCCTATTAGATATGTCCAAAGTTTTAGTTTAGGGGTGGGAGGTTGAGTAGTGGGAGTAATGCTACTAGTGATCGTAGGAGTAGTTAAGTCATGTTTTACCTGACACACAATGCGACCGTCCATAGAAATGTCATTGAGACTCGCACGAGCATTCACAGGAACCTCTATACCTCTATACAATATTGTTCAGCATGACAGGTCTTACTACAACAACGGCCCATTTCTTCTTCTCTTTCCAAAGTAACCGTTTTATCAGCAAAACAGCAAAAGATGTGCTTCTCTCTGCGACCCCTTGTCGAGGCTACCATAGTTACCCATGCAGTACGTGTGGCATTCTTGGTAGCAGCCTGTTGCCGTACCTAAGGATCTGTGGTGAGAGCCTCCCAGCGAATTGCTCTCCATCCTTCCATCGCTTCCAAACAACATCCTCTAATGAAGAAGACTCTTCCGATAAGCATTCTGGTGGATTGTGTGTTTTAGCATGCGAATGAGGAGCCCCGGGTTGCCGCTCAGCAATTTTAACTGCAGAATAGGAAGACACAAGTACAGTGTACGCTCCTTCCCACTTTGGTTCCCATGTATGCTTTCGGATGTACCTTTTTATCAGTACCAAATCTCCTGGTACATAGGTATGGACTTGTAAGTCTAGAGATACAGGCTGTGCCAGAGCAGCTCATTTCTGTAAATGGTTAATTGCGTTCTGAAGGTACATTACATTCCTCGTTACACGGTCATCCCCATCCACCAGTTCTTCTGATACAGGTAAATAAGTCCCTGGGACAGCCAAACGTCTACCAAATAGTATTTCTGCTGGGGTAAGACCAACGCTTTTCCGAGGTGTGTTTCTAATGTCCCATAGCACTAAACTTAAAACCTGTGGCCATTTTGGGTTAGGTTAGTTTCTGCACACACCTTTGCTCATTTTGTTTTTGCTGTCCTATTCATTGTGACATTGATCACAGCTGGATACTATTTACTTTGAAGCTGCATATCTCTCTGGAGCTGCCCAGGAGTCTTTTTATTTGTGCCGCAACACCTTCAATTCCGCCTTGTCCTTTTTCATGGAGCCATGGTGCCACAGGTAGCAGATCTTTCCTAGGCAATACAGGCTTACCTCCGATTGTCCAAATTCCAGTTTTGCCTCGTCCCCCTCCAAGCTGTTCCCACCTCTCCTTTTCTTCCTTGGTACATTCTTTGTCATGTATGTTGGATAGCTGGGACACGTCTGGTCCATCCATCGCAGTGGGGCATAACAAAACATCCCATTGCAAGGCAGCTGCTCGGGCAGCTGAATCAGCAGAATTGTTCCCTTTTTCTACGGTGGGCCTACCTTGGCGATGTGCAGGGCAATGAGGAATAGCACTGTGTTTAGGATCTTGAATAGCATCCAGCAGTTTGCGGACTTGTGGGCCCTTTGCGATGTTCTTTCCGCCGGAGGTTAAGAACCCTCGCTCTTTCCATAGTGCCCCTACTGCATAGCAAACTCCAAAAGCATACTTTAGTATGTTAGTATACTTTAGTACCCTAGTGCATTCACGGTAATGTTTTTCTCCGTCGCTGGGCAAGGGAAGCAGGGTAGCTGGATTCAATGTATTACAATGTTGTATAGTCACATTGTCCATCATTAAGAGAAGTAGTTCATATTTATGTGCTCGCTGTGGAGCTGGAACGTGAGACACAAAATTCTTCAATAACATTTCCACTTTGTGTGGGACGTGTGCTGTCAGAGGGTGTCCCAGAAGCATGGTTGGACATGTCTCAACAATGATTGCTGCAGCAGCCACTGCACGGATACGTCCAGGAGTCCCCAAAAGGATGGCATCCACTTGTACTAACTAATATGTGGCTGGTTTGGGTTGGGGACGTAGCATTGGAGTCAGCACTCCCCTGGCAACCCCTTGTTCCTGAATGTACAGCTGGGAATGTTTTTTTATAATCAGGGAGCCCTAGAGCCAGCGCTTTCCTTAATGCCTCCTTAATTTTTTTCAATGCCAAATCTCTCTGTGGTGTCCACTTGTCGTGTCGTGCAAGAGATGCCAGAGTCCTGCTGCTTTTCCGTAGTGGGAAAGAGTCTGATTGTGGGGGCCCAGTCCGACAAGCAGCTGTGCACAGACACACTCTTGCCTTGCCTCGTAGCCCAGCTGACTGAGCCCAGTTGCCCTGGGACCCCGTGCATGTGTGCGCATGATGGTGCTTGGTGGCAGTGCTGCCGCCTCGGTGCTGCAGGACCTTTTGGGAGCGTGGCCTTTGTGAAGGTCTGGCCCAGGTTAGTCCCTCCCTTCTTGTGCGTTCCTCTCTCGCTGTGGCTCCAAAGACACTACCTCTACCCTGAGGAGGACCGAACTAACTGTGAACTAAGGCTCCTGTAACTGCCCTAAGACTACTGGAACTGTGACTAACTACACACTAAGACTACTGTAACCAACTCGAAGCTACCTAGCCTAATGCTACCCTATACCGTGAACTACCCTACAAGAAGGAAGAAGAACTAAGAATAACAACAAGAAGGAAGAACTCAGAAGAATAGCTAACAATAATACCTATAACTAATAACTGTAATGCTACTAGGAACAGAAGTAATAACTCTACCTAATGATAATAATGAGAAGAACTGTGCCCTACACATAGAATATTCTCTGTGAGCTAAGAATCCTCTACCTAACTGTAACTAACTGCCAACAACTACACACTAAAAATAGACTAACCAACCCTACACTAAGAAATCTTACTACTAAGAACCTTAATGCTCCTAGAGTAACCCTAAGGCTAAATACTATAATAATCCTACTCCTAAAAAATCTATCCTATAACCTAACCTGTAGCCTAAACAGAGCTGTGGCAGGGTGGTGGGAGCTGTTCCCGGGCGCTGTCTCTGTCCTGCAGTGGAGGTGGAGGGGAGTCGTGGGAGGGATGTGTCCCCGCGGTGGGCCCTGTCTCTGCCGGGCAGATGTTGGTGCCCGACAGTCCAGGGCGGTCCAGGAGGCGACGGGCGGCCCGGTGATCCTCGGCCTGCCCCAGCTGGTGGTCAGCGGGGGGCCTCCTGCCGGGCTAGCACCTCCTCCTCCTCTTTGGTCCCTGCGGCAGGTCCACGAGGCACAGGGCGAGCTGCCCCTCTGCGGGGTCCACCTCCATGGGCTCCTCCTCCTCCTCCACGGGCTCCGAGGTGGCTGGGGCACTCTGGAGGAGGGCGGCGCAGCGGTCCCAGACGGTGGCACCCACCTTCCTCTTGATGCGCAGCGCCGCCTTCCTCCTGGCCCACAGTCGCTCTGGCTGGCTCATGGCAGGCAGGAGTGGAGAGCGCAATCCCGGGTCGTGTCCCACCACCGGCCTCTTGACAGCTCTGGGACAGTGGCGCTGAGGTCACTGTTGACACGGGGAGGCCGTGGTGACGGCACACCTGACCCGCTCCCCAGCTGTGGGGGCCCTACCTGGCTGTGCCCCGCAGGGGGATGGTGGGGGCTGGAGGGTGCCCCCGTGGGCAGGGGACCATGGGGCTGCAGGCTGCTCTCCTTGGCCTCCTTTGCGTGGGCCCTCGAGCTTACTTGTGGGAAGAGCTGCTCTTGCGCCAGGGAGGTGGTCTTGGCCTCCCCGCGGGGGCTGTGTGCTCCAGCCCCTTCGCGGCCTGGGCCCCCTCTGCCAGAGTCGCTCCCGGGTGTCCCTGCGTGTGCTGGAGCGCTGGGGAGCCCCTGCTGGGACCAAGCCCTGCTGGCACGGTCTCCTCAGTGCCCAGCAGAGGGGCAGCCCCACTGCCCTCGACCTGCTGGCTGCACGCCCAGGCCACCCGGGAGGTGGCTCTCCTTCCTGCAGGGCGTTTTCCCACCACTCTTTCTTCTGACTTCCCCTTCCCACCAGCTTCTTGGGAATGGTTCCGGGCAGCACAAGACTTTCCTTCCCTTCATGACTGCTCAGCCTCTTCAGGAACCTCCCCTGTCAGATGCTGCCTGTTCTGCAGGAAACCCTTGGAGCTGTTAAAACACCAGTTGTTGTCAGGAGCAGCTTTTCAGGAGCAGCAGGAGTGTTCCGGAGGAGGAAAGGCAGGCCCTCCCTGGCTGTCTTTGCTGCCGAGTTTGTAGCCATCTGGTGCAGCACTGCAGCTGGGTGAGCGGTGTCACGCCAGCCCACGTTCGCCAAGGATGCTGCTGCTGCGTGACCACAGGCAGAGCCTGAGTTCCTCCAGCTTGTTTCCAGGCTGTGTGCATTGGAGTGCAGAGACTTGTGGCAGGTGTGCTTTTGCCCTCTTTGGTCCTTCCCTCGCATTTATTGCTATGGCCTGACGTAGCAGTTGTGAAAGACCAGGGCCTGTGCGTGCCATGCCTGTGTGGTTCCCCCGGCCACTGTAGACAACCTCCTGCCTGGGAGCAGCTGCTGCCTTGGCCCAGCTCTGCTAGGGGGCTTGTGTGACTCTCTGGAAGGGGATTGGGCCCCGAAGCCTGGGCTGTGGCAGGGGGCAGGGGCTGTCTGAGAGCCCTCAGGTGAGCCCGAGTGGTGCTTTCAGGCAGTGTTGCAGCAGGGCGGGTGCAGAAAGGCCTGGAGCCATGAGAACCCCATTGGCTAGTCAGAGTCAGGGCAGCAGGTGCAGCGTGCAAGGAAGAGAGCAGCTGCTTTCTGTGCCGCTTCTGCGCAGTGCTGTTCTCCCCTCTTGGGAAGAGGGAGGGCTCTGGGCCTGGCTGGGGAAACTGATGGGGAAAGGAGATGGGTGCTAGCAGCTGTTGTGCTGTGCTGCAGTAGCGCAGCATTCAGTCGTTTGGAGGAACATGTGAATAGTGGACTTCTTGTTGTCCATCTTGAAGTCATGGGCCTTAACAAGCTGTCCTCTCTGGGAAAGGGGAGAAAAGAGGGCTGTGAAAAGAACAGGGCCTGGGTTTACATGTGTATTCAGCAGGCATTCACCAAAGGGAAATGATGCTTAACCAACCTGACAGCCTTCTCTGATGGGACAACTGGCTGGCTAGCTGAGGGCAGAGCAGTGGATGTTGTCCAGCTGGACTTCAGCAAGGCTTTTGACGCTGTCTCCCACAACATCCTGCTAGGTAAGCTCAGGACATGCGGAACGGATGAGTGGCTGGTGAGGTGGACTGAGAGCTGGCTGCATGGCAAAGCTCAGAGGGTTGTGGTGAATGGCGCAGAGTCAAGTTGGAGGCCTGTAGCTAGTGGTGTCCCCCAGGGGTCAATGCTGCGCCCAGTATTGTTTAACTTGCACATCAGTGACTTGGATGTAGGGACAGAGTGCACCCTCAGCAAGTTGGCTGATGATACTAAACTGGGAGGAGTGGCTGACACAGCAGAAGGCTGTGCTTCCATTCAGAGGGACCTGGACATGCTGGAGAGATGGGTGGAGAGGAACCTCATGAAATGCAAGAAAGGCAAGTGCAGAGTCCTGCAGCTAGGGAGGAAACACCCCATGGTCCAGTAGAGGCTGGGGGCTGACCTGCTGGAAGGTAGCTCTGCGGAGAAGGGCCTGGGGGAGTCCCGGTGGAGAACAAGTTGAGCACTAGCCAGCACTGTGCCCTTGTGGGCAGGAAGGCCAATGCTGTCCTGGTTCGCATTAGGCAGAGTGTTGCCAGCAGGTCGAGGGAGGTAATCCTCCCCCTCTCCTCAGCCCTGGTGAGGCCTCAGCTTCTCCCCAGCAGAAGAGAGACATGGAGCTCCTGAAGCGAGTCCAGCAGTTGATGAAGGGACTGGCGTGTCTCTGCTATGAGGAAAGGCTGAGGGAGCTGGGCCTCTGCAGCCTGGAGAAGAGAAGACTGAGCAGGGATCAGGGAGCAGTGGGCATAAGTATCGGAAGGGAAGGTGTCAAGAGGATGGGGCCAGACTCTTCTCCGCGGTGTGCAGCGATAGGATGAGACCTGAAATGCACAAACGGAAATGCAGGGGGTTCTGTCTGAACAGGAGGAAAATCTTCTTGACTGGGAGGGTGACTGAGCACTGGCACAGGTTGCCCAGAGAGGTTCTGGAGTCTCCTTCCCTGGAGAGATTCAGAAGCCGCCTGGACGCAGTCCTGGGCAATGTGCTCTAGGTGCCCCTGCTTGAGCAGGGGGTTTGGACTAGATGATCTCCAGGGGGCCCTTCCAGCCTCAACCAGTCTGTGGTTCTGTGCTTCTGTGATAGGTAGAGTTGTAGCGCTTTCTTGGTAGCTTCCTTTTGTCCTGCATTTGCTAAGGAGGAAGGTAAGTGGGTGGCCAGGAATGGGCACTGTCCCTGCTAGAGGAAGGAAAAGGAGGTGAGCAGAGCCCTGCATGGAGAGCGTTTTCAAGTGCTCTACAGGTTAGAGCCCGTTTTTTTCAGTGTGTTTCCAATATTCCTCGACACCAGTGTCCTTACTGCTTTCTGCCAGGCCCTTGTCTAAACCTAGATGGTAAAGCCAGAGCGTAATCCTCTCACTGAGGTGTGCACTGCTGTTGGAGGTGGAGGTGTCTAAGCCTAGGTTCATATTTCCTTGCTTCTGCCTTCTGTCCCTCTGTGTTTCTTGGCTGTGGCTGCTGTAGAAAGTCCAAGGTTTCCCCGCTTGTTTCTGAATGAGGAAGAGGAAATGGCTCTTGCTGTGTGACTGAGCTACTTCTCACTCGCCAAGGGTTTGACAAAGAAGGACAGAACAAGAGTCTCATGGATGGTGAGTGCTTTCCTAAAGCTGGAGAAAGGTGCGCGTCTGTAGAAGAGCGAGTCTTGTTACCATAGCCAGGTAGTGAAACTGTAGTTATCCCTGAGTGTGCTGTTGAGAAGACGGAACTGTACTTGCTCTCTGCTGGCAGGCTGCTGCTGGCAAGTTGTGACTGAAGACAGCTCGATGGAGACTTATGTTGTGCTAAAAGCTGACCTGGAGGAGATGGCCATTTGTTGCCCTCCGGAGTTTTACCTTCTGCTACACCAGACCATGCCGAATGCCAATATATTTGTATAGGAATAGAACTATAGGAAATAGTTGTAGTCGATAAGAGGGGGCCTTTGGGTACAAGGTGAGTCCCGCCCGGGTGTCTGAACCGTACATCCAGCAACGTCCCATGAGCAACCCCTCCGTGTGGTCCCCAGGGCTCCCTGTGCAGTTTGGAGTGCAAATCCTTTATTAAATCTATCCTGTTTAACCCCTTGCGACCCTTGAGTGTTTGTCTGCGCTGGTATCCAACCCTCCCTTTCCTGCCTTGCGGACACCTTTGGTGTAGTCGGCAGGATACTGCTGTGTCCAGCGACTTGGGCCGTTGGAAAGTGCTCCTGAAGCTGCTAAGGACGCTCGCCAGCTGACCCCAGAGGTTGCAAATGCAACCGCGGCTCAAGCTGAGAAGCTGGAGCACCCATGTGCCTACTGCAACCATGGATCGAGCTGAGAAGCTCGAGCACCAATGTGCTGCTTGTGGCTGCCTGCATTGCACATCGCTGGTGGTGACAGAGGGGGCGGCGAGATGTCTGTCCCCTAGTGGTGCGGGCACTGGTGCAAAAAGCAGATGGGGATCCAGAAACCTGGGGTGGCAATATGTGGGACCCTGACAAGGCCCACAGTTCAGAGTCAGACACAGAGCCTGAGAGGAAGGTAGCTGCCCGGCTGGTGGCAGAGCAGCAGCTTACCGGAGCAAATGCAGCCAACTGGCAAGGGCCCACAACTGTTTGCAATTGTAAAGCATGAGAGGTGCAGGATATGCAGGGTGCTACAGGTAGCAGCCCTGTGAAGGGTTCTTTGAGTGCCTGTTAAGGTTGTGGGGTGATGGGGCAGATGCCTTTTACTTTACTAGAGAGGAGCTTGATAGGCTGGGGGCTCTGCCCCAGGATCCTAGGCTGTGCAACACCCTCCATACCCCGCAGCAGCAAAACTGAAGCGTTTCCCCCTCCCTAACGGACTGGGTGCTGGGTGCAGCACGTTTAACTTGGCCGACTGCCACAGGCATTGATGGCTGGCTCACCAAGTGGACTACTATTGCAGCAGGCATAAACTAGCTGTGACAGTTCGGAATGTTGTCTGGCATTTATTCCGCCGAGTTGACTGGATTGGATCCCCATGAGCAAAACCTTAGGTCCAAAGTCAGGTGCTGTGAAACAACCTTTTGAAGCGATGGTGCTCCCTGTTTTGGGGGGTGAGGGACGGGGGCCGGTGACCGTGGGGGAAGTGGCAGTGCCGCTGTCTCTGCTAGCAGCGGTGTCCTCTGTGAGCAGAGATGGGAAGTCAGGAAAGAGGCAGGTAAACATGAAACAGAGACAGGGCGAGTTGCGGCACTATGTTCCGAGACCTGCTGCAAGCCGGCATACCGTGGTGGGAGGTGGACGGCGAGCAGAGGTGGACAAAGCTGCTCGAGCAGTAGCTGCAGCTTCAGCCAGAGCAGCATGCACAGCCCTCGAGGGTGGGGGAGCACAGCAGGCAGCCTGGAGAGGGCGGCGGGGACCAGCGGCACCCACTGCCCGGCCAGCAGTGTGCACGGAGGGGGATCTGCCAGTGGCACAAATGGGGCCAGGCAGCATTGCACCCGCTTAGCTCCACAGCAGTTGCAGACCCAAAAGGGGTATATCCGCAGAGGACAAAAGCCTGGGGAGGTGTGGCAAGTTGATTATATTGGACCCTTCTTGGAAAGCCAGCAGCATAGATATGTCCTGACCACTGGAGAAACCTGCTCTGGTCTCTTGTACACCCACTCTTGCTCTGCAGCTACCCAGCCTCACACCATTAAAGTGTTAGAAGATGTGATTGGGTTACGTGGCTGCTGGTGGAAATCCAAAGGGATCGGGGCACTCCTTTAACAGGGAACGGCATTCAAAATTGGGCTGGAGAGCAAGGACTAGCCTGGACCTATCACATATCCCATAGTGTCAAGAGGATGAGGCCAGTCTCTTCTCCATGGTGCCCAGCAACAGGACAAGAGGCAATGGGCAGAAACTGAACCACAGGCAGTTCCATCTGAACCTGAGAAAAAATTTCTTGACTGTGAGGGTGACAGAGCATTGGAACAGGTTGCCCAGAGAGGTAGTGGAGTCTCCTTCCCTGGAGATATTCAAAACCCGTCTGGATGTGATCCTGGGCAATATGCTTTAGAGGACCCTGCTTGAGCAGGGAGGTTGGACTAGATGATCTCCAGAGGTCCCTTCCAACCTAAACGATTCTGTGATTCTGTGTGATACCCCACCACCCGCAAGGGGCAAATGAACAGACTGCTCAGAGAGCAACTGTGCCAACTGTCCCCTCCTGGTACCCTCAGGGGTTGGAGTAAAAACATTTGTCAGGCAGCTGCCTGCCTCAGGGACCGCCCACCCCATGGCTCTACCCGATATGCTCAAATGTGCCAAGGGGGCCACAGGTGCTTAGAGTGCACCGGCTGCACCCCCCAAGCCTACCACCCCATGCAAGCCATGCCCGGGAGTTCAGGGTTGGCTCTGTGATTGCCACGCAAAGAAATAACCCTGGAACCAGACAGCTGTCACCTTGTGAGCATGGGGATGGCGGTCGCCATACATAAAGGGTAGTATGGTTGCTTGGTGCCCTGCAATAGTGTAGCTGTCCAGGGGGGTGGATATCATTGCAGGGGGTCATTGTCTTGAATTGGCTTGAGGTGGTGAAGGTTGCGATCCATTACACTGGTTCCTAAGCCCTGTGAAGTACACAGGGAGACCAAATAGCCCAACGGATGTATGAGCGGATAGGGGTCCTCACAATCCCAGAAGGAGATTCCTTGCAGCCCACCCAGCAGCCAGGTGGTTTGGGGTCTACAGGGTGTGCTGTGTGGGTGCTTGATCTGACTAAACCCGGACAGTCGGGAGGGGAAATCATTGCATCAAACCCAACGTCTACAAGCTAATGAGCCTACTCCAAGTACTGCACGACGGAAAGTGCAAAGAATCAGCGTGGGTCGACCCCTGGCTGTGACTGTCATCATGGCTGTCAAATTTTGCACTATGGGGAAAGCGCATTGTACTCCTGGCCTATATGTTATAATGTACTCTATAGATGTAGTACAACGTAGCTGCTTGTACTCCTCAGCTGTTAATTAAGGTAATGAGTGAAAGGCAGGTACGCACCTTGTCCACAGTTCCCAGGGCTCCCCGCGCAGTTTGGAGGGTAAATTCTTTCTTAAATCTATGCTGCTTAACCCCTCGTGAACCTTGACTGTCTCTCTACGCCAGTATCCGACCCTCCCTTTCCCACCTTGCAGTCACACCATGGGATTCGAGGGTAAATTCTTTCTTAAATCTATGCTGCTTAACTCCTCGTGAACCTTGACTGTCTCTCTATGCCAGTATCCGACCCTCCCTTTCCCACCTTGCAGTCACACCACGGGATTCTTCCAGGCAGGTCCCTGGAGAGGCCCAAGTCTGCTCTCCTCAAGTGCAGGGTTGTGATCCTGCTTTTTTGCCCTGCTCCCTCCTCTCAGTATCCTGAACCCCATCCACCATCTCATGGCCACTGCAGCCAAGGTTGCCCTTGACCTTCCCATCCCCAACGAGCCCTTCACTGTTGGTAAGTGCAAGGTCAAGCAGAGCCGCTCTCCCCAGGGGCTCCTTTCTCAACTTGTATCAGGAGGTTGTCATCGATGGTCTCCAGGGACGGCCTGGGCTTGCTTGTGCCCTGCGGTGCTGTCCCTCCAGCAGCTATTGGGTTGGGAATGAGGGCGGGAAGAGTATAATCTCCTTTTTCAGACCAGTTGCTGTGGCTGAAAGTCAAACAAGAGAAAGGCATGAGGAAACCACGTTCCTGAGGAAAGAATGGATCCAATTTAAAGGGGTCTTCATCTCCAAACAAGAGAAGCCCGGTTTCCCTTGCTGAGGATGGCCATTCCCCCTATGCTGAAGAGTGACCGCTATTAGCAGAGCACCAGCAGACAATGCCACGCCTGGGTATGCAGCATAGCCAGCCTGTGAATGGGACTGTGTAGCTGCAAAAGATAAGACTGTGAGTAGCAGCAAAAGGAAGCTTTTGACACTGGCTCTCCTAACATCTTCGCAAGCAAGCTGATGAAGTACAGGCTAGCTGAGCAGACAGTGAGGTGGCCTGAAAACTGGCTGAGCAGCCAAGCTCAGAAGGTTGTCATCAGTAGCACAGCGTCTTAGCTGGAGGCCAGTGACTAGCGGTGCACCCCAACACTGGCTCCAATGCTGTTTAACTTACTCATCAATGACCTGGATGAGGGGACAGAGTGGCTGATGGTCCCAAAGTGGCAGGAGTGGCCATGCTGCTGCTGTGAACCATCCTGCAGTTGCTGCCAGCTCAGTCCTGAGATTCTGCATGTTAGAGCATTTCTCCGGAATGCCTCCTTCTTTCCTGCGCAGCTTCTTGGGTAAGGAGGGTGGTGTGCAGTGAGAGAAAGGAAGTGTGTGTGTGTGTGTGTGTGTGTGTGTGTGTGTGTGTGTGTGTAGGTGTGTGCATGTAGAGGAAGGACGTTGTACCATGTTGTTCTCTCTCCGGCTGTCCATCAAAGGACAAGCTGGAACTCTTAGTCATGTAGACAAATAGACACAGAATTTGTTTTTTTAAGTTATCTCCTCTTCAAGTGGCATTTGCCCGGCCGGAAGGCAAGTTGTGCTGCCTGGGCTTTTGGGATCCAAAGTAGGTCCGGGCTTGTGGTAAATAGAGCTTCTCTGTTGTAGGTCCCACCTGTGACCTCTACCCTTTGGGGCACTTGCGTCCTTGTGCAAGTGACGGTGCCCCAGAGCCAGTGCCCTGTCTTCAGTAGTGACCTGTAGCAGATGCTCAGGGAAGGTGTGAGAGAAGCAAGGAAAGCCGAGAATGATGATTTTTTTTTCCCCTCTGACACACTGTCCTTATTTGCAGCACTTTGCGGTTATGGGAGCTGGGCCATGAAGCTGTGTCTGAACCATCGCGGTACCCATTTGTTGGACCCCCTTGAACCCATGTCTATGTTTGCAACCTGCAAGCATTCAGATGCCCCATGTGATGCCTGTGAGGGAGGACTTGAAGGCCGATGCTGGTGCTGATCCTTGCTGGCTTAGCAAAGAGCTCCCTGGGGCAGGGGGTGGTGGGGTGGGGGCAGCACCCTAAACCACCCAGTGCAGCTGCCCTCACTGCTGTAGGGATCCCACACCAGCAAGGTCTGGGGGTGGGATCCCTGCAGCCCCTCTGTGACACGCTCAGTGACACGGTCTGAGGTCACTGTGGCATATCCCACCTCACAGTGACACCTCCCCTCTGCCCAGGGTGTGCCCAGCCCTCCCCACACTGCGCTGGAGTGCGGAGGAGGAGGAGGCAGCGGAGGAGGAGAGTGGAGGAGAAGTTTCCAGGCGGGAACTACAGGCACAACCATGCAGTTCCCGTTTGTGAAGCTGCCAGCGCTCAGGCTACTCAGCCATGATGGTGAGGCCTTAGGGGCTCTTCCAGGAGCGCGATCGTGTAGGACACCAACTCCCAAACCAGCGTTGTGTGGGGAGGGCTGGTGGCTGCCATGGGTGCTTGCCTGAGTGCCCCATGCGGATCAGGGATCGAGGTGGCCGTCCAGGACTCCTGGTTCCCCAGGCAGGAATCCCAGCCACCGAGGGTCACTGCTTGCCTCGCAGGGCCACTGGCCACCCACAGTCGTGGCTGGGCCAAGGAGCTGGAGGTGCTCAGGTGGCCGTGAGCAGCCTGTGGAAACAGGCACCGAATATGGGGGAGCTGGGCCCTGTGGGGAGACCCCTGAGGATGCTCTTGGTGCCCAAGGCTGCTGTGGAGCACAGCACTGTCCTCTGGCCGTGGGGAAATCCATGGCCACCTTTCCCCAGAGAGAGGGGCTGCCCTTGGAGACCAGCACCTGAAAGTGGGAGGCAAGGGGACTCCTGTCTGAAGAAGGCAGAGGGCTTGTGCACTGCTCTTGGGGCTTGGGAGACCGCCTGAAACGCCCGCGCTGGAAATCAGCCGCTTCCCTTTCGACCAGCCCTGCCTGGCTTCTCTTCTGGGAGTCCAGCCACTGCTTGGAGCTGGGGCACACCCTCCCCCTGCAGATGTGAGATGGTGGCATGGCCTTGTCCAAAACCCTTCCGCTGTCTCTCTTTGAGCTCCAGCCCTCTCCTGTGCTCACTCTGCGGCCAGAGGCAGCCAAAACCTGGCCTCTGCAGCCCGTCCTGCGTGTGCTTATTCTGCTGCATGCGTGATTACACCTGCATCTGTCACTGTCCTGGCTGGGAACGTGCCGAACGTGGTGAGCTGGCTGGCTCAGAGCCTGATGTGTGTTTCCCTTGCTTTTCAGAGGTCGTGAGAATCTGGGAGAGCGTGTCGGAGTACATGCTACAGCAGATTGTGCTGAACAAGGTGGGTTGTCATCCTGCTCATCTCAGCCCTGGGCCCCATGCACAGTGGCGCTGTGTGTCCCCTCCTTGGGAAGAAGAGAGAAGGTCCCCAAAGTGCACAAGGGTGTGACAGAGCAGCTCCTTTGTCCACTGGTCCAAAGGGTCCAGGGCAGCTGTGGGAGAAGAGAGGCTTCACCCCTTTCTGGGGCATTTGCAGTCCTCACTGCTGCAAAGGAAAGACCAGACACAAAGCCTGGGTCGCTCCGCAGGGCTGACTCCACTGCAGGCCACCCCTTGGCCCTTACGTAGCCGAGAAGGTCTCTTCCCTCAGGAACGTTTGTTCAGCTTTTACTTTGCATACCATTGAGAGGGTGCAGAGGAGGGAGAGGACAAAATCTGGCCTTCTCCCAAAGGCGTCTTCTCCAAAGCTTTGCAAGTGCCCCTCCAGCCCCCTTGTTCCTCCAGAGGAACAAGGCACCATCTCCTGAGGAACAAGGCACCATCTTCTGGCCCTGCTGACTCCTCAGTCCATTTGCCCACCTGAAAGCACTTTGTTCCTTTTTTCTCGCCGGGTGCCAGGGCGTGGCCCTCGATGTGCTTGGCATTTTCTATGTCCTGAGGAAGCACTGCAGTGAGGTGAACAGGGAGGTGATTATCCCGCGCTTTCACCTGTCTCCGAGAGTTGCACAGACTCATGGGCTCAGCTATGTCAACAGAGACATTCCTGGTAAGGTGGCAGAGCAAAGCCGTTGCTTCCCCTTGGGACATGTCTGGGGTGGGAGCTGAACGCAATGCAGAACTGACGGAGAGGCATCGCAAATTCCTCCCAAAGGGCCTGAGAGCAACTTCACCTTGTCCCAGCCCAACTGTTGCCCACCACGTAGTGACCTCTCGAGAGGGCGTTGGGGTATTCTTTTGTTTACTAGCACTGCATGCACGTAGACTGTCTGCCCCTGTCCTGCTTTGGAGCTGCCTCCATACCAGTCACTCTTAGGCCATGTTGGATGACTGCAGTGTGACGGAAATGTTTTGGAGCAGTTGTTTCTACCCCAGCTGAGAGGAAAGCAGTGCTGCCCCTGCAGACTGCACCAGAGCTTGTGCAGGCAAACGCCAGTGTTGCTGCTGGCTCTCACAGCCTCCTGCCAGTTCCAAGGGGGTGTAAGTCAGCTGTAAGGCGCCTTGCACCCGAGCTGGGAGCAAGAGTGTGTGCAAAGCCCCTCCCTGGCCAGATTTCCCTGGGCCTTCTGCTCCCTGCTGCCATGGCTGTGGCTGTAGTTAGACTTGGTTGATGGCTGTGTGCCACAGAGGCCTTGCGTTGGAGTGTGCAGGGGTTGTGAGCGGGGTCAGCCAAAGCTGGCACATCTGACGGTCAGCTCCGCGGGGACGGGCTGGCGGTGGCCAGACTAACCCTGAGGGCTGCTGTGCAGTCTTCTACGCGTGCAGCGTGGGCCCAGCAGCCTCCCTGTGGCCATGGGAGCTGGCCACGTCTCCCCTTGTCCCCAGCTGTATTTCAGCTGCTCCCTACCCAACTGGCTTCCTCTTTTGCTGTTTCCTAGACGATCTTGAAATTGTCCCCCTGGACTATGCTCTGCTGTCATCAGCGACGGCCCTTCCCGAGAAGCTAGTGAAGGAGTGCGTGAATGACATTGTGGTGCTGTTCAGCTGGGGCGCGGGACTCGGAGAGGATTACGACCTTGTTTTCAAGGGCATCGGTCTTCTGATGAGCCGAAACAAGAGCCTCACAATGAGATATTCCAAGGAGTTTCTCCTTGCCGTGGATGGCCCTGGAATTGTATTGAAAAGTCTCCTCTCTGTAAGTTGAGATTTGTCTCCCGGGCTCCCGAGAGTCCTTCCAAGCTCCTCTCAGAGGACTCTCAAGGTGAAGTCTCTCGACCTGCTGCGGCCTCTCGACCTTGGGAGAGAGGTGACCTAGAGCAATGCAAGCTCCCTGTAGAGCTCCTTGCTCTTTGCCTTTGGTGCTCTCGGCAGCGTAGCAGAAGCTGGGAAGAGCTGTCTGCGGTGAAGCCCAAGCTCTTTGCAGCCTAGCGTCCTGTTCCCAAAGGCCTGGGGAAAGAGGCTAGTTTCCTGCACAGCTGTGCAGCTTCTCTCCATTGCAATGCAGGGCTCCTGTTTGTGAAAGACATCCCTGGGGCAGAGTTTCCCTGAGGCAGAGGCAGCCTCTCTCACCCTCAGAAAGCTTTGTGGCCTTTGTGAGTAATGCGATCCCTTCCTTGGCCTCACCTCCCGTGTCTCTGTCCTTTTTGCAGAACCCAAGCACACAATATTGGGTGTTATCAGGCAAAGACGCTGCTGCGTTTCCTGTGCGTCCTGGGGGGATCCGTGTGCTGCCAACGTGAGTATGTTTGCTTGTGTAGCCCATGGCTGAGCAAGCGAGCAGCTTCTCAGCTCCTGCTTGGTGGTGCTGCATTGCCAGAGCTTGCCCGCTCGTGAGCTCGTTCAAGACTAGCTGGTCCAACGGAAGGGCTCCCAGCCAACTCCTTGCTTGCTCTTTCTTCTTTTGGCCTCGGAGAGGCCTCCCCTGGATCAACGCGGAAGAGTGCTGGGGTTTTACACTCGCAGCATAGACTGGACCGAGAGAGGAATGTCGGCATCCTTTCTCATCAAGCTTCACCTCCTCATTCCCTGTCTTTGGCAAGACATGGCCAAAAGCTGTGAAGTCAAGACTGTGTCTGCTTTTGGCTGTGTGTTGTCCTGGGCGTGGCCACAGCCTCTGTGCAGTGGTGGGTCCAAGACCTGACCTATGCAGGTCCCGTGTGGGGCATTGCCCTGTCTGTTGGGAGACTCCAGGGAAGGAAAGGTGTCCTAAAGGCCACCTTCTGGGAGCAAGGCGGAGAGGAAGAGGAGGGACTTCTTGGCCCAGTGGGAGGC
The DNA here is from genome assembly GCF_040807025.1 of Struthio camelus. Lineage (NCBI taxonomy): Eukaryota > Metazoa > Chordata > Aves > Struthioniformes > Struthionidae > Struthio > Struthio camelus. The sequence continues at coordinate 11,271,211 of NC_090962.1, forward strand.
TGTGTCTAGCAGGGCTCTGCAGAGCTCGGTCCTGGCACAGTGTCCTGCGCACTGCTGAGCAGCACATCCCCTGACGACCCGAGGGTACAGAGCGGCCTCTTTACAAGCACTACAGCGTGAATCTGGGAGGGTGTGCCAGCGAGCTGGAGGGCAAGATGTGAATTCACACATGGATGGATCTGGGCACACTGGAGCAAAGGAGAGTACTCTGCTCTCCGTGGGCTCTGTGGAGGCGAGAGAAGAGAGCGTCAGAAGTGGCAGCCAGGAGGACTTGTGTTAGCATACCCTTGCTCCCGGGAAGGCGAGCAAAGCACTGGGACCAGCCCCTGGCAACTGCTCGGCCCATCGAGGCAGGAGCTCTTGGCTGTGTCATGTGCTTGCCTGAAATGGGCCTCCACGGTGTTGAAGCATCTGCACCTTCTGCTCTGGAAAAGTAGAGACCGTGCAGGACTCTCATCCCTCTCTGAGCATGCATGCTCCGTGCAAGTGGCAAAGGCAACGTGGAGTCCTTTCTCGCAGCTGGGGTCTTCTTGTTTCTAGGTTTGAGATTAAGCCAGGGCCTGGGGGAAAAGCCAAAGAGCCTGGCCCCGAGGGATCCAAGCAGAGAGAAGGTAAAGGACCGTGCAGCTCCCAAGGCAGGACCGAGCAGGTCTGCACACCCTCTTGCCGGAGCGCTCCCAAGCATGCTGTTCTGACGAGGTTTCTTGGTGCACAGTTACAGGGAGTGCTCCGCAGCAGCCTGACCACCGTCGAAAGAGGCGTTCTGCGGGCCAGGCCAAAGGGGCCAAGGAAGGAAAAGGGCAGCAGGGCAGCAGAAAGAAGCCTCTTGACAAGTGAGGCTCTTGGGGAAGTGGAGGAGGGCAACGGGAGGGTCCCGTCCTTGTGGGAGGCAGAGGTTTCCGTTGCACACGCTGTCTGCATTAGCTCTGAAGGGCTCTTAACGCCTCTCCCAAAGGCTGGTGTTTTCTGGCTGGACAGCAAGTGTACAGCAGGTCCTTGTGCGACTTTGTTGTCAGCTCCATGTTCTTGTTCATCTTCTTCCCAGGGAAGATTTTAGCCCCCTCTTATCCAGCATGAGAGGATATCTGCAGTCGGCTACAGAGGACAAGCTGGGAGAAGACCTGGCTACAGAGAGAAGGAGGCTTTCACCCGTGAAGCTACCTGGGCTCAACATGGACGCCAGCCTAGCCCAGCAATGCCTGGGCATGCAGCCCCCCGAGAGGTGAGGCATGTGGAGAATGGGGCTGGGGCAGCGATGCACTCTTGTCCTTGTGGCAGTGAGAGATTTCCGTTGGACACATTGCTCTCAAAGGCCCTTCACGTGTGTCCCAAGGGCCGGCACTGTCTTGCTGGAGGGCAAGTTTGCAGCAGCATTTTGTGAATCTCTACTGACCGCTTCTTTCTGTTATCTTCTTATTCACAGATCAAAGGTTTCACGAGCACACTCGGCCACTGAGGGCTCCTTCAAGGCTCTCCAAGAACGACAACCCAAAGAAGGCATGTCGAAGGAGAGTGGGAAAGGAGGTAAAGTAATGGATGAGTCCTGAGACAGGCTTGCGGGTCACCTCTATGTCCTTACTGCCAGGGAATTAAAGGCACAGTCACAAAGTGAGGCCTGGGATAGGAAACGGCCCCTCCTGTGGCTCTGTTTGGTGGCAGCCGTTACCCTTCAGGGGCTTGTAATGGAAGGAGACCTCAGGGCAGCCTGGTGCTCCAAGTTGCAGCTGATCTGCTGAAGGACACTGCCCCACTGCACTCCATTCCCTCGCCTGTAGTGCCAAGGGCTCTTTCCTTCCAGCGCTGACAGAAAGTGCAGCGGGGAAACGGGACTCCGAGGGAATCGGGACTACTGCCCCAGACAGTTCCCTACCAGGACGGAGCAGCCCTGCAAGTGCTTCTTGCCTGAGCTGCCTCAAAGAGGCTCTTGTGAAGAGCTGTCTCATGTCACACCTGCAGGGAGTCCTGCTGAGAAGTGCCTCCTAGCTCAAAGGAGGCTTTCGCCCATGAAGTTACCTGGATTGCAAGAAGACACCAGTATTGGTCAGCAAGGCCTGGGCATGCAGCCCCCCGAGAGGTGAGGCGTGTGGAGAATGGGGCTGGGGCAGTGCTGTGCTCTGGTCTTTCTGCCATTTCGATGTTTGCATTGAGTACATTGCCTGCATTAGCTCCGAAACGCTCTTCACGTGTGTCCCAAGGGCAGGCACTGTCTTGCTGGAGGGCAAGTGGGCGGCAAGGCTTTTTGAGACGCTCGTGTCATCTTCTTTTTTGGTGGTGTTCTTGTTTCCAGATGTGAACTTGCACGAGCACACTTGGCCACTGAGGCCCCCTTCAAGGCTCTCCAGCAACAACAGCTCAAAGGAGGCATGTCAAAGGAGAGTGAGAAAGGAGGTACAGTAATGGATGAGTCCTGAGACAGGCTTGCGGGTCACCTCTATGTCCTTATTGCCAGGGAATTAAAGGCAAAGTTACTCTGTGATGCTTGGGATAGGAAAGTGCCCCTCCTGTGGCGCTGCTTGCTGCTTAGGAAAGCCAATGTGCTCTTTCCTTCCAGCACTGTCAGAAAGGATGTGAGTCTTGCGGGGAAACGGGACTCCAAGGGAATCAGAATTACTGCCCCAGACTGTTTCCTACCAGGACGGAGCAGCCCTGCAAGTGCTTCTTGCCTGAGCTGCCACAAAGAGGCTCTTGTGAAGAGCTGTCTCGTGTCACACCTGCAGGGAGTCGTGCTGAGAAGCGCCTCCTTGCTCGAAGGAGGCTTTCGCCCGTGAAGTTACCTGGGCTCAGAATGGACACCAGTGTGGCTCAGCAAGGCCTGGGCATGCAGCCCCCCGAGAGGTGAGGCGTGTGGAGAATGGGGCTGGGGCAGTGGTGTGCTCTGCTCCTTGTGGCAGTGAGATGTGCCAAAGCTCAGGGCATCTCTTGCTCTGGGGATGCTAATGCAACTTGTCAAACACACCCACATCTGCTGCAGAACCACCTGCTGCTGCAGAACCACCTTCTGCCCAGCTTGAGAGCACAGGGGGCAGAGCACACTCATGCTGTGCTGCTACAGACTCTGCCTGCTCTGTATTCTTAGGGTGCTACCAGCAACTCAGGGGAGAGCCTCGAAAAAAGATAAGAGCAAAACAGCTCAGCCAGGCAGCCACAAAGTGGAAAGCCCTGTTTGCAAAGGGTATCGCACCACAGGGCAGGTACGTGATCTGGCCCCATGTCACCACTGTGTCCTAGGGCACTGTGGAAACGTGGCGCCCTGTGGATACAGCTTCCCCCAAGAGCCCTTGCTAGGTGTTGACCTGCACATTCCGTGGCTTCTTGTGGATCTTGCTATAGAAGACACAAGTTACTCTTGAGTCCCTCCTCACACCACTGTCTCCGGGCTACCCCTGGAAAGGGGAAAAGTTAGGCTTTCCCGGGAGAGAAAAGAGACTGGTGCTTTCTAGGGCCTTGGTCATAGCAGGAGGGCTTTTCAGGGCTGGCATTAGGCCCAGGCTATTGCTGTGAGCAAGGCTGAGGGCAAGGGGCAGGAAAACTGCCAGCGGCTGCAATTCCTGCTGCCTGCTTTGCCTGTCTCTGCCCTCCAGAAAGTCTGCCTCCTCTGCATGCAGCAGGAGGAACGACGCCTCCAGGCAGCATGGTGGGAAGAGCTGGAGAGGCAAGAAAGGGCCGAGTGGGCAGAGCAGCAGGCCTGCCTCCCAGGCGTGGGGCAGGTGACTTGTCTTTGCAGCTCAGCTGCTCATTCCCATGATGGGAGACTTTGTCAGTGAAAACTACGGGACCCAAAGAGCAATCTGCTGTGCTGCGGGCACATGGTCCTCACGCCTGCCTCGAGCTCCAGGACACCCCCGCCCAGGGTGCCTGCCCTTTGAGGTGGGACACGAGCTCTGCTCATTTTTAACCGATGCCTCAGGACACGCTACCCACCCCCCGACATGAGAGGTAATGCCATCTTCCTGGGCTTCAGTGGCTGAAGGATGAAGCCTTTCTGGTTCCCGTGCTCGGGAAGAGCAGGCGAGGACTGAGTATGCTGAGAAAGGCTGCAGAGTGCCCGGGTGCCTTGCATGCTGTGCACAGAGGGATATTTCCTTCAGTGGCACCTCAAGCTACTACACACACTTTTCTCCCTTGTGCAACAGAGGAGACACCAAGCTCCACTGGAAGGCATGGGGAAAGGAGCCAAAGCGTAAACCGGCGCAGCTCTCCCTCCAGCAGTAAGTGTGCACAGCCCCAGCGTGGACAGGCGCAGCTTAACGCCGGGGATCCAGGAGCGGGTCAAAGATCCCGGCCCAGAGCCATGGGGCTGCATAGGACATCCTCTGATTTCTCCTGGCCAGGGAATGCCCCAAATTAGCCCTTGACTGCGAGTTCCCCTCCAGAGCCCCAAGCGACTGCTTTGGGCTTGGCCTGAGCTGAGGACTGGGGGTGCAGATGGGACTGTGGGGGTGCAGGGCTGGGCTGGGCTGGGCACAAAGGGTCTCAGCAGGGCTGAGCGCGACCTTGTCCCTGCTGCTGCAGCCACAAGTCCCTGCCAGCAAGGCAGAGCCACCGTCGGCTAGAGGTGGCTAAAGCCTGGTGGCAGAAGCCAAAGAACAGGGGAGAGCAAAACCCCTGCAAGGCTCACAGCGAGGAGCAGCTGCTCTGGTGCTTATGTCTGAGCAGGTCTGGGGCTTTTCCTGCCTGTGCTGCCCTGCCTTCCCCAGCCTGCAGCCCTGGGGACACCGGGGCTATCACTGGCACCACCACCGCTGAGACGGGGCATGTTTGAGCTTGGCCGTGAACCAGGCACCCTGACACCCAAGGGGACGTGCCTACACCTAACACTGAATACCTCTCCTTTGGCCTCCCTAGCACCAGCGAGAAGAGGCCCTTGCAGTCCCGGAGGGGAAATCAGTAGCAACTGCTGCTGTGTGAAGGGGAGACCAGCCTCTGCAGGGAATAAAAAGGCAGGTGCTGCTCTGAAGCCTGTGAGAGATGCCAGAGTGATTTTTAGGGACAGAAGGGAATAACGTGCACACACACCACACTGCGTGCCTCCCCACCAAAGCGTGCATCGACAGGGCATGGCATGTATATATGGCCCACATGTGCACGTCATGTGCACATCAACAGCACATGCAGCGCGGCATAGGCATGTACACAGCCTGCGGTGTGTGCACAGACCCCACTGTGGGCACATGCACCCTGCAGGTCGCGTAGGGTGTGGGCAGGGAGGCATAGCCCTGTGCCCTGCCCTGCTTGTGCAGCACCTGAACTTGTGCAATGTCAAGGGCCCTCCGCCTGCACTGCTGGGGCCAGTCCCTCGGGGCACCACAGGTTGCCTCTCACTTGCAACGGGGTCACCTGGGACTTCCACACCCTGCGGCTGCTGGGAGGGCTTTTGCCCTTGTGTCCAGACTGCTCTTATATGGGAGGGGGGCAGGAGGAAGGGTGGGATGTCTCCTAAGCTGGAAGAAGATCCATCTATTTCCCAGCCCTGCTAGACGACTTCTCTACAAGCTGCCCCAAGAGTGGAGGGGACTGACTGGCCAGCAGCTCTGCAGCAAAGGCCCTGGGGCTCCCGGTGGGCAGCCCGGGGAGGTGCGCACTCTGAGCCCACACCACAACCCTGCTGCCATGGGCCCAAGGGCAGCATGATGGGCTCTGCAGCCCAGTTACCTCTGGGTGACTTTCCTGGGCAACTTCTCCCTCCTGCAAAGACTCTGCAAGCAGGGTCCACACCCAAAGGACAAAGGAGTCCTCTTGGGCAAGCCATGCAATAGGTAGCTGTGAGTAGCACGCAGCTTAGCTCGGCCTCCATATGCTTGCGGAGAGGGTGAGGCAGCTGGGCGTGGGCGAGGGGTGCTTTACTGGTCAGCTGCCTGGGCAAGGCTTGGCCTCTCACCCTCCTTGGCACAGGCTGATCCTCCACACTGCTGACACCTGCTGCCTGGCCTCTCTCAACTCCATTTCCAGCCATTATTCACCTCCGTTTCTAGCTCTTTGGGCTCCGGCATCACTCCTGCACGTGCCCCGAGCTGCCCAGGCCAAGCAGCTGGGAACAGAGCTCTCGCTTCAGCTCTGCCTTCAGCCTGGCACAGCTGTAGAGCAGGCCTGCAGCACGCCCACTGCGCTGAACTCAGAACCATCCCAACAAGCAGAGCCACTTTCCATTAGAAATGACTGCAGCAAAAGCGGTGCGAGGACAAAACCGCCTGCAGTCGGCTCCAGCAGGCACTGCCCTCTGGCGAGGAAATGGGAGCAGCCGGAAAAACCGCCAGGCTGCCTGCAGTGCTCCCTCGGTGCTAATCAGAGCTACCTGCAAGGCAGAGTAAAGCCCACTCCTCCCCTCCGCCCAGCAAAGGGTAGAGGGAAATCCACCTTGACTCACATCGCTGGCAGGTTAGGGAGGATAGCACAAGACTAGCGTAGACTAGCTGAGGTTGGAGGTACATCACCTGGTCCAACCCCCCCGGCTCAACTAGGGTCTCCTAGAGCAGGTTGCCCAGGACTGTGTCCAGACAGCAGGTCAGCCCCCTGCCTGTACTGGTCAAGGGGACTATTCCTGCCCAGCCGGAGCACTTTGCACTTCCCTTTGTTGAACGTCATGAGGTTCTTCTTGGTGCACTTCTCCAGTCTGCCAAGGGGCCTCCGAATGGCAGCCCAGCCTCCTGGTATATCAGCAACGCCTCTCAGTTTTGTGTCACCTGCAAACTTGCTGAGGATGCCTTCAAGCCCATCATCCAGGTCATTAGTGAAGATATTAGAGGGGAAAGAGAAGGCAAAGGGCAACAAAATGCGTCCAGCACCATGGGGCAGGGGGAACTCCCGCGCTGCTATGCCTACTGACTGCTAGCAGGAATTCACTGGTGGTTTTAAGTGCTGATACCTAAGGCAGGAGCGCAGAGAGCTGCTCTGATGTCTCACACTCGACACGACTACTGTTGTCCCAAAGAAGGGTTCTTTCACCCGGTGTGCAATGAGCCGAAAACACACAGAGTCGCGATATTTGTTTAATTCATTTCCGCGCAGAGGTGGGTGCTAGGTGGTAATTCCACAAAGCTAGCACACCTGATTGCTACACAGCTTACACTTTACAACAGTTTAAGCAACAGTTAGCAGCATAGTTTACAACTACATGAAGTCATCCTTACTCTTATTGCTTCTGTTAGGTCTCATCTTCATTTGAAGTCACAGCATCCTCTTTTTCTCCTGCGCATGCTCTATGGGGAAGGGGCTTTGATCAGCAGGGGGCTTCCCTGCTTGTGGGTGGGTTTTTTATTATGCCAATTAGGATAGTTCACCCGCAGTTCAAGTAGGTCTCTCCTGTTTTATCAACTGTTTTTGTTCTCTGCAGGTTTATTTGGGAGCTTCCTGATCTGCTTGCCTTATAGTGTTGTCTTGCTCCTTCCTTCAAGGCCTTGTTCATTGTTAACTGGACAGGTGAAAGACTGACTAATACCCTAGGCTCCTTTTTTCCCATACCTCCAACAGTTCCCCCCTTTGAGACTTAGAGTAATAATTCATTATTTCCAATCAGTCTCGTGTAGTGTCTTTTGGTTTTTTCCCCTTGGCGTATATCTTGTTGGAATTCTTCTCTATTTCTTATAGGAAGACTTTTAGGGTGGGTTGTGGTTATCCTTACAGGTGAGGATTGTGACGTTGCAGCTCGGATGATTATACCCTTGATACATCTAAAGATTACGCAAATTACTCTAATCAACATTACAAGTATAACCAGGGTTTGGAGCAAATTCGGCAGCCATCTTGTTAAAGGGATTCCCATCCTGTGAAGGATGCTCACTTTCCATACTGCTCCTCAGATCACAGCGAGTGTTTGCCACTCGTTCTACTTGATCCAATTGTTTACCTAGATTTTCAGTGATGTTAGGGATATGGACACAGCAACTGTCATTTCTTAAGTCGGAATAGCCGCATACTCCATGTTCATGTAATACAAGCAAATCTCGGACCAAATGACTTTGCAAAGTCATTTTGGAGGGGGCCTGCAAGCGAGAATTTAGGTCCCCCATCCCAATTCCTGTCCATTTTAAAATCGATGTCCCTTCTTTGTTACGCCAGGTTATGGTACTATTGGGTACATTCTTCCACATATGTTCCCACATTGATGTTAAGTTACTTGCGAGTGTTCCCCAAGGTATTGGTGACTCAGCAGACTTTGGAGTTGGCAAACAAATAGTGATCGGAGTTACATCATGGATTTTTCCAAAAGACTGTATAAATTGTAAGATCAGATTTGCATTACTAACAGGTAAACATAGTAAAATTAAGAGTGTTCTTCTCCATAGTCCTCTAGACATCGTAGCTTAGTTTGAAAAGATCCGTATTCTATAAGTAAATCTTATGCTTGCTGACTACAGGCAGCAATATTGCCAACCTACAACTAGACAATAACCGCTCTCACGAGCACTTTAACTCAGTGTATGCACATTTTGGAGTTCTAAGTGCAATTCATTAACCAGTATAATTCTTAGAGAGCTTTAATTTTAGTGCTCCCGTCTGCATAGACGTCCACTGCCCTTCTGGAGGAGCTTTTTTCACTCTCGTGTAGTGGATCCGGGAGCCTATCCCTTCCACCTTCACTGCAGTGTATGTAGTTAGGAGCACAAGATAAGGCCCTTTCCACTTTTCTTTTAACGGTTCATCCTTCCAGGTCTGGATATAAACCAGATCTCCAGGCTTGAAATTATGTACTGGAGAGTCTAAAGGAAGTGGAGCTCGCTGGTTGAGATACCTGTGTAAAGAGGATAATACCTGCGAAAAAGATAACAAATAATCTTTCAGGATTTTCTCACCCTTGATATGCATTTGATCGCTCCGATTTCCCATTTCATGAATAGGATATGGTTTTCTGTACAATATTTCAAATGGACTTACCCCTTCCCTTGCCCGTGGAGTAATTCTAATCCTCATTAAAGCAAGCGGTAGAATGTCTACCCATTTACGCTGAGTTTCTTGACACAATTTAGAAATTTCTCTTTTAAGGGTTTGATTCCTTCTTTCCACCTTTCCACTAGACTGTGGTCTCCAAGGGGTATGCAAGTCCCACTGTATTGGGAGGAACTTAGGCACTCCCTGAACTAGTTCTGAAACAAAGTGAGGCCCTTTGTCTGAGGAGATACCCTCAGGAACGCCAGATCTGAGGGTTATTTCCTTTAACAGGATCTTAATTACTTCCCTAGCCCTATTGTTGCGACAGGGGAAAGCCTCAGGCCATCCAGAAAACCTATCTACTAACACAAGTAAATGTTTATGCTGTCCACATTTTGGCAATTCAGAGAAATCTATTTGCCAGTATTCGCCAGGGGTTAGCCCCTCTCTTACTTCACCCATCGGTGGTTTCTTCTGAACTTTAGGGTTGTTTGCACAGCAAGTTTGGCGTTTTGTTACCGTTATATCTGCACTTGTTTGCATTTTCGGCCCTATGGCGTATCTCTTGATACTGCTCCCCATAGCATCTGATCCCATATGTGTGTCCTCATGGAACCTTTTAAGAAGACCCTCCATCATCCTAGATGTGATTAACACTTGTTGGTTTGGAGTTACCCACCGTCCTTCTTCACTTTTGGTACACTTCAATCTTTCTGCTAGTTGATTTTCTTTTTCTGAATACTGTGGAGGTTTTAAGTCCAGTGTCCTGCTAGGTATGAGGGCACCTATCACTGATTTACGCACAGCTGCTCTTTTGGCAGCTTGGTCAGCCAACCTGTTGCCTCAAATTATTTCTTCTTGTCCTTTTTGATGAGCTCTGCAGTGAATTATTGCCGCTTCCTTTGGTTCTAGTATGGTCTGTAGTCCTTTTACAATCTCTTGTCCATATTTTATACCGTTCCCCTGGGAGTTCAACAGCCCACGTTCCTTCCAGATAGCTCCGTGAGCATGTACAACTCCAAAGGCATATTTAGAGTCAGTATAAATAGGAACCCTTTGGCCCTTTCCAAGTTCAAGGGCTCGAGTAAGAGCAACGCTTTCTGCTTTTTGTGCTGATGTGTTTCGGGGCAAGGCTTTAGCTTCTATTTCTTCCCAGAGGGTCACCACTGCATATCCGGCTTTCCTTTCCCCATTTTGCCTAAAACTGCTACCATCTGTAAATAAAGTCCAAATCTGCATTTTTCAATGGCTCGTCTTTCAGATCCGGCCTGCTGGCGTATACCTCAATACGTTCAATAGTTACTAAACAATCATGCTGTAGAGGTTCTTGTTCTGCCATTGGTCACAAAGTGGCAGGGTTAAGAGTTGATACCACACTTAGGGTAACATCTTCTTGATCTGTCAGTGTGGCTTGGTACCTGGCTAGTCGATTTGGAGAAATCCAGGGGTGTCCCTTTTGATTTCAAATAGCCACCACTGCGTGTGGGACTAATACTGCTATTGGTTGTCCCAAGGCGAGCTTCCGAGCCTCTTGAATTCATAGAGCAGTTGCAGCTACAGCTCAGAGACGGGCCGGCCATCCTTTGCTTACTTCATCCAATTGTTTTGAAAAATAAGCTACTGGCCTTTTCCAGCTTCCAAACAGCTGAGTCACTACCCCCGAAGCCACTTGTGGTTTCTCATGTACATACAGCTGGAAAGGTTTTGCTAAATCAGGGAGGCCTAAGGCTGCGGCCTCCATCAATTTTCTTTTAATTTCATCAAAGCTTTTTCGACATTCTGGAGTCCATTCCAGCAGCTCTCCCGGGCCCTTGGTGGCTGCATATACGGGTTTAGCTGTGAGCCCAAAATTGGGAATCCATATCCGGCAGAATCCAGCCATTCCCAGAATCCCTCTTAGCTGCTTTTTGTTTCTTGGTACTGCTATTCGGCATATAGCTTCCTTTCTTTCACCACCACCCCCCACCCCAGTGCCTGTTGTCCTTTTGATATATCAAACCCAAGATACCGGACTTTCTCTCTTGCAATTTGGACCTTCCTTTTCGAGACCCGCTATCCAGCCAGTCCTGGAAAGTTTAACAGGCCTATTGTTGCTTCCATACAAGCTTGTTCAGTGTCCGCTCCACTTAAGATGTCATCCACATACTGCAAAAGGCTAACACCATCTTTACCATTTTGCCACTGTTGTAATTCTTTGGCCAATGCCTCACCAAACAAAGGAGGACTGTTTTTAAATGCCTGAGGAAGAACAGTCCAGCACAACTGTCCTTTCCTTCCAGTGGCCGGATTCTCCCATTCCGAGGCAAAAAGAGTTTGACTTTGCTCATCTACTGGAATGCAGAAGGCGGCATCTTTTACGTCTAATACTGTGAAATAGGCATTATTCTCAGGTGCAGATGCTATTAGGGTGTAAGGGTTAGACGCCGTGGGATGTCTATCTTTAGTCATTTGATTGTTAGCCCTCAAATCTTGCACTAATCGGCATTCCTGGGAGTGGGGCTTTTCTACTGGCAAAACCGGTCTATTATTTTCAGATTGACATTCTCTAAGTAATCCACATTGTATGAAGATATTTATCAGGGGTTCAAGGCCTTTGCGAGCTTCCAGCCTAATGGGGTACTGAGGTACCCTTACCGGTTTTGCCCCATCTTTCAGTTCTATTTTAATCGGACTTAACGTTTTTTGCTCTTCCTGGTTTCTTAGAAGCGCACACCAGTGGAATTACCGCATCTAGTACAATGTTGGGGATATTTTCCTCAGGTTCTTCCTCAGTCCTGTCTGTCAGCAAGTAGATCTGGGCCTTCCAGGCAGCTTCAGGTGGGATGTGGAGAGCTGCACAGCATTCTCAGAGAAAGTTACCTGTGCATTTAATTTGCCTAGTCAGTCTCGTCCCAACAGAGGTAGGGGGCATTCTGGCACATATAGAAACTCATGAATTAATTTGGTGTCCCCAATTGTACATTCCATTGGCTGTAAGAATGGCCTTAATGTTCTTTTTCCAGTTGCCCCAACAAGAGGTATAGTTACTTTACTTAGGGCTCCTTTACAACTATTCACTACGGCATGAGTGGCCCCACTGACAATTAGAAAATCTATAGTTTCATTCCCCAGCTTAACTGCAACCAGGGGATCAGCTGGGGAAACGTCACTATTTTCCCCGGTCCCCTTCCGTCTGAATCTTCTAACATAATGAGGTTAGGCTCTCCCACCTGATCCTGCCTTCTTACCCTCCTTCGATTTGGGCGTTCATTCTTCCAGTGTCCTCCCTGTCTACAGATCGCACAGTGATTTGGCCCCAATGGGATTCGACTTTCTGAATCTCTTCCCCTTGTCGTTCCACCTCGTCCCCCTCCACCTCTGCCTCTCCTGCTGGCTCTCCCTCTAATATTATTCCCACGTATTGCTGCTGCTAACAGAGATGCTTGCAACTTTATTCTATTCTGCTTCTCTTTTCTTTCCCTCTCATCCCTATTGTTATACACTCTATATGCGATTTCTATCAGTTGAGAAACTGACATCCCTGCTGCTCCATCAACTTTTTGCTACTTTCTCCTTATAGCCTGGGCTGACTGTCCAATAAACAACATATTGAACATTCTCCGCTTTGCCTCATCATCTGCATTCAAACCAGTCCATTTTCTAGCTACTTCACATAACCTTCCATAAAAGGCTGATGAATTTTCCTCTGAGCCCTGCCTCACTTCACACAGTTTAGACCCATTCTTTGGTTTAGGCACTCCATATCGAACCCCATATAGTGTCAATTGCTGATATTGCTTCCACTGAGCTCTTTCTCCTCCCACATTAGGATCCCACTCCGGGTCCCTTGTTGTAGGCAGAAAAGTCTCAGAGTCGCCCTGCCTACCGTTCCTTCTCTCTCCTTCTTCTCTGGCTTTTTCAGCAACCATTCTCTTTTCCTCTAGCGTGAAAAATGTATTTAACAAAGCTTGTACATCTCCCCAGTTGGGATTATGTGTTAGCATTATAGCTTCTAACGACTGGGGCATCTTGTCAGGGCTTTCTCTGTATGAGCCAACCGATTGCTTCCAATTCAACAGGTCAGAGGTAGTAAACGGAACATGCACAAAGACTGGCGGTCCCTCTGGTCCCGCTGCTTGTCTCAAGGGAGCTTGGAAAACTGGTTGGGCATGCCCTCTAGTCCGACTGGGAACAGGACTAAAATTTTCATTGCTCAATGGGGAGCTAGAATCACCTGGGCACTGCTCAATATCTCTGTATGGAGGCGGGGCTGTTGGGACCAGTAACTGTACATCCTCCTGTTCTTCTTCTCCCACAATTTTTCTATCACCCCCACATCGACCACTTTCCTTTTTCCCAGTAGCCGCATACATCACCGACTCAAGCTGTTAGCTCACATTCCTGACTAACATCAGCCTCTCTGTACAGAGTCATAAAAGCATCAGCAGAAGGCACTTCATCCCACTTTCCCGTCCGACGGCAAAATAGCATCGATTGTAATATAGTATTGTAGTTTACCGATCCATTCTCTGGCCAGACCTCACCATCACCCAATTTATAAGTTGGCCACCATTGATTACAGTATCTTTTCCTCCTTTCTTTTGTCATCGGGTCGCCTCCAAACTTTTCCCAGTTCTTCAGAATACACTCCAAAGGACTACAGGGAGGGGCACTCGTGGAGTGGTTTGATCCCATAATTTTACTTCTACCTGTACCTGTACCAATTTTTATACCTTGGTGCACTCCAAATATACAACAGATCCTCGGTCAGTGACTAATAGCGGGCTGAAACTTTGCCAGCTTTGCTAAGTTGCCTCTCTGATTGACTGTGCACATAATCCTTAGGCACAAACCGTTGACCAAGTCGGGGACTAAGGCTGGATCCAGCCGCACCTAGACTCCTCTGAGAAGCAGTCTGGACAGCCAGGGGCTTCATTCTGAACCTCGTGACTCAACGGGAGGGTCTCCTTGACACTTTTATCTGAGCCAGTCCTCCACGCAGTAAATAACCGGGGGAACCTTGCCATCGACCCTTGTTAAATCACTGTCTTGCTGATGACTGAACTTTGTTAAATCACTGCCTTACCTCTTTAAAGCATGTTGCTGCTTCTCTCTTAGGAGTGAAGTGCCTCACTCCTCACTCATCTCTTTGGAAGCATGCCAGCCAGAGGAGAAGCACTTACACGTGGGAATTCAATGTGAGCAGGCTCAAGGGAGAGGGAAAGACTAAACTTCACCACGCCTCAGCCAAGCAGAGATGCTGGGAAGGAAAGGCTGCAGGGCCTACTGCTTCCACAGGGGTCAGTCCCGCCCTGCCTCAGAGAGATATAGCGCAGCTGCCACTGCCCTCCTGTTCAGCAGAGCTAAGAGCACCTGCCAGCTCACGCAGGGCTCATGCCTTTGAAGCTCTCTGGGGCCTTTCCCCACATGTACCCACTGCAGTACGTCCCATCTGGCCCACCTTCTGCTACGGCATGCTGAACCTTGGCCCAGGAAGCAACTCCAAGGCACACACGACCCACTTTCACTGCTCATCTCCAGCCAAGTCTTCTCCAGGAGGTTGCCAGAGTCTTCACAGACTTGGAGGCCCTGCTTGAGGCACAGCAGGCTCTCCTCTTCATTACCCAGCGCTGGGAGAACGTAGGCTTTCAGGTGGTAGACTCTGGGGTAGAAGACGGGGCTTCTAGAGCACCGAGAGAAAACTTCTTCTGCAAGCTGCCGAGAAAACAAGGGAGATGCGCGTCAGGAGAAGTCATGGAGCCTGGCGATGGCTTGGCCCTCAGAAGGGCACCAATTCCCCCCCCACCAAGAGAAAAACCAGCCACAAAGAGACAAGGAGTGCACAGCTAGCAAGGCTGAGATACCACACAATTCTCTCCTGAGCCCTGAGACCTCATATGGAGCAGGCATTTCAGCAAGGCTCCCTAGGCATGGCTGTGCTAGTCTCTTCTCCTCTCTTGCAGATCACTCCAATGAGTGGGCAATTTTCACATGCCCACAAAGACCGCCTTCCCCGACTGCCTTCTCTTCCACCTCTTGCTGACACCCCCTGGGACAGCACTCTTTTGCCACGTTCCCCTCTAACCCACTACACTCTGGCACCACCCTGACTCCATCCCGTCGGGCCTCCTTCTGCCTCCACAGGTCAACCCACTGCTGTTTGTTAGCAACACAGCTTTCTCTAGAGTGCCCTCGCAGCATGCGCCTCCCCTTCCTCCTCCTCCCTCACCCTGAGAGCCCTGGCGCAGCTCTCACGGGCCCTCGCTGATGCATGCTCAATCTCCTTTTTCAGCACCAGGCTATGGCACTCCAGGAGCCGGCTGCATGCTTGGGGGGCCAAAAGGGAGGCAGCAGTTCCCTTCAGCAGCCCCTTGGCCTTTCCAAAGGGCTTCTGGAAGTTGTCCCACTGCCCAGGCCTTGCAGACCTTCATCGTCCACGGGGAAAAAAAAAAAAAGCCACACACACACACACACACACACACACATATTTTGTAGAGAGGAGGAAGTAATCAAAAGGTCTCCGAGGCTATAGCCTCCAGCCCCAACCTGGCTTTCAGAGGAAATGTATCCTCCAGGAAAAGGAAGTTATCAGGGACGTGTTGCGGCGGGTGGGGTGTCAATTGCAGTGGGTCATAGCTCCTCTTGCTTAGCCTCACTCAGAGCATCGCCCTCATGCTGTCGTTCCCTCCCCGAGCCCTTGCACTTACTCAGCATTCGGCCTGCATCGAGACAGACCCTCGCCACTCCTCGCCTAAAGTTCAAGGGGAAAAGGAAAGCTGTGGCCAAGGGCCACCAGAGTCATCCTTCCCTGGCCGGGCTCCACCACAGCACATCCAGGAGCTCCTTGCCACCTTGCTCACAGTGTGCACCCTCCCGCCTCCCCTGCCCCTTTCACCACAGCGCCCCACAGGCGGCTGCCTTGGTGGACATGGGACAGGAGCATGTGACAAGCCCACAGCTCACAACTTCCCTGCCACAGTCACTGCCTCGGCTCCTCCCCACTCACAGCAAGGCTCTAACTTACCAAAGAGCCAGGGACAAATACAGTCCAAGCAGCATGCTGCTCTGCGACTTGACAACGCAATTGGCTTCCTTCCGCTCAGCAAAGCTCCGGCACTCTTCAAAGGACTTATACTGCCACCCTGGAATACAAACGTCTCTCAGAGGAGCACTGCCTCCCTCCCCGGCCTTGACTTGCATCAAGCGTTCGTAGCAGCAGAAAGCTCAAGCACAGCTGGGGAAGGTCTTGGCAGATAAACCACTCAGAGAGCCAGCAAACCTCACAGCAAGGAGGCAAGGGCTGGCCTTCTACCCTAGCGCCTTGGGGCTACTCAGGCTCCACAGAAATGCCCTTGAAGGCAAGGGCAGACTACATCAGGAAGGGAAAAAAGAGGACTCTCAACTCCCCGGACAGCATTTTCCATTGCAAAACCAGCAGCTTTCTAGCCCTGGACAGAGGCATGCTGCCAGTGATCAGCAACAGCAGTGACTCCGTAGCCAGGCTCTCAGGTGCCTCCTGCATCTCCTGCACATCCCAGCACTGCTAGACCAGCAACCCAGCTTGCACTTGCTTATGACCTCTGAGCTTCCTCTTCCTCACATCTCTCCTCCACTTACCCCTCCAGGCCCACCTCCTGCTGCTCTTGCCCACACTCTCCCTTCCCCTCTCCAGCCTCTCCTCCCTGCTAACCTCTCTCTGCTCGCCTAGCCTTCTTGCCGGCATCTCATCACAAACGGGTCACTCAAAGCACTGCTCCCAAGCTCAAGCACCTGCCCTGCCCTCCAGCAAAACAAAGGCTCTCAGCAGCACCACCAAGAGCAGCTGCAGCCCTCACGATACAAGCCTGCTTTTTTACCCACAGGCATGCTTCCCTCGAAAAATTGTGCACGTGCCACTCTCAGGCTCTGTCGTTCCCGTTCTACCCAAACCTCGCTGCTTCGTGCCTCGGTCTTGCTAAGACCTATGCATCAGCTGAAGGCTGGGCTTAAGCCTCAGCAGGCTGGGGCCTAGATGCCCGCAACCAGGTATGAATTGCCTCTTCCTTCCCTCCGCATCCCGTTCTGCTTCTTACCCTGCCTCCTGAGGAAGGGAGGAGTCTTTGTTCTTCTCGCAACCCCCCCGGAAGGCATCCAATCCCACCCACCAGGACAGCCCGCAAAGCCTCCCGCTCACCTTACCTCCCCTTTGAGGCTCAGGAAGGTGGCTTCTTCAAAGTACCCAAGCACATTGCCTTTCTTAGCCCCTGAGTTCCTCAGCACCTCTGCTTTGTTCAGGTTCAGGAAGGCCTTTGAACAAGCACACAAAGAGCAGCTGAGTGTCGCTGCCAAGCCTGCCCCCAGCCCCATCGTTCCCTGTTGCCTCCTGCATCTCTCTGAGGAGGCCCTGCACCTGCCCCGGCGATCTCCAGCCTAACACAGTCACGCTGCCTCTCCCACCACGGGCACAAGGGCTCCTTCGCACCACCTCCCTGCAGGTGCGCCTGGTGCAAAGGGCCTGCTTCACTGCCCTGTGTCTCTTGCCACAGGAGAGGCAAACAGGAGGCAAACTCTGCTTCTCAACCCCGAGCCATTCATCCCCGAGTCCCCACAAAGGCACACCCCCAGGCATGCCCTATTGCAGTGGGCCAATGGGCCTGCCCAGGACAAGGCAATTCAGAGGACTCCACGGGCAGGGGCCTCCGGTCAGCAGGGCAACTCACCAGGTACTTGCTGGAGACGTGCAAGTAGGCAGCCGCACGCTCCAGCAGATAGGAAAAGGCTCTGGCATCATTGCCCGTTGCCAGGTGGTGGTGAGCCAGGGCCACAAGCACCAGTTCCACAGCGGCCTTGCAGCTGCACAAACACACACTGTGCATCCCTTCAGTCTTGCTGGGCACCTTACGCATCCATTCGCTCTTAGCCAGAAAACACTCTGCCGCTCTAGTCACAGACAAGATCCTGGAGAAAAAAAAAGGACATCAAAGAACGCACCAGCATCACCAGCGTTGGTCATTCAGACAACACTAGTGGCACGTCCGAGCACAGCACGAGGCCACATGCACGCAGGCATCACGCGGGGGCACTGTCTTTCACTGCCTTCCCAGGCATGGTGAGCGAGCTCGGCCAGTTATTCCTTCTGCCCCACACAACAGTGACCTGCACCCAGCGTTTCCCCGTGGTGTTCCAGGCTACAATTGACACCATTGACTCCTGAGTGGGCTGGGGCCACCCATCCGCACGCTCTCTTCTCCCTGGGCTCCTTCCTCCCTTATCTCTTGCCTTCTCTCCTCGCTCCAGACCTTTGGCTCTCCCCTAACAGCAAGCAAAGCCAGGACAGCTCACTCACACCGTGCTTTTTGACAAGCTTTGTTTCCTGCCATTGCAGTGATGTCGCCCAGTAGACTGGGCAGCGTGACGAGCTCCGGGGCCCCAGAGCACAGGGACAGCACGCTCAGGCACGGCACAACTGGGACGAGGAGCAACAGCTCCCCTTTCCAGCACCGGCAAGCTATTTGCTGGGCTACACCTGTAAGAAGGAAGCATGAGCACAGAGCCTGTTGGGGCCTTTGCTCACCCTGCTCGCGAGCAACACTGCTCTTTTAGGCAGGCAGAGACACAAGCTGGCATTGCTGCCACCTTCCACAAGGCCACCCTCCTCCCAGGGGCTGCTTTGCCCCTGCACACCTCACACCACTGCTCTCTAACAGATAGCAAGCCGGGCCTGCTCCACCCTAAAGTGACCATCATCACTGTGAGCCCGCTGGCTTCCTCAGCCATGCTCATCTCCACAGACATCTCAATCCAGCTCCCACCCAACACGCCCGCTCTTTCCTAAGCTGCAGCCCACTGGTGCAAACTCCACTTCTCTCCTCTGCACACCCTCAGCCCACTGCCTTCACAATTCATCATCAATACCTTCTCTCCTCACTCCAAACTCTCCTCCAAGAAGCTCTTCTCTTTCCTGCAACTCTTTCTCTTTCTCTTTCCTTCTCCTCTGAACAGAAAGCATTCGGTTAAACACCTCCTTGCCGCACACCGGGGCAGAGCTGCTTCCTGCCATTCTGCAGCAGGAAGAGGACACGAGAGCCACAGGGGCTGACGGCAGCTCCCTTCCCGGCCCCTTCCCCTGAGATCTGCCTTCACTGTACAGCTGCTGTCGTGTCCAATCCCCTTCCAGACAGTAACACACGGTCTCCCCCCACCAGCAGAGCTGGGCCCAGCAGCAGCAGCTCCCAGGCAGGAGCCTTTCCCAGCAGAGGCTCCCCTGCAGGACAGCTCCTCCAGGGCTGGCCCAGCCCCGCCGTCCCCTACATGCTCACCACACATGGAAACTGCAGAGCTCTTCCAGGAAGCCAATCCCTTGTGGGCCCCAGGGAACAGGCCTGGAGTCAAGAAACCTGACTTTTGCACCACCGGCAGTACCCTGGCCACAAGGCTGCCCACAAGTTTCTGGTCACGGTTACCTCACCCTGCTCTACTGGAAGGCTCCCGAAAAACCCCAGGAAAGCCATGCCCAACCCCAAAGTGCATGTAACAGTGGTCAATTCCATGCCAACAGTGAGTGCATGTGCTTTGCACACGAGTGAGTACTGCAGTGAGTGCATTACTGCTGGCCCCGGCCTGCGCTCTGCTGCAGTTGTGCAACACCTCTGTCTGTGCCACGTCTTCTGCCTCTGCGAGCCTGACCTGGAGCAGCACCTGCTCGCTGGGCTTCCTGGTGTGCCCTTGGCCCTGCCTCGTCACTACACGCTTGCTGGCTGAGCCCTGCACTCTGTCTGACCTGACCACCCTCTCGGGCCCTGATCTGCACCCAGCCGTACCACTCTGCATCCTGGCTCCTGTGCAGAGCAGCCGGCTCCTCATGCTGCCAGACAAGAAGACCACCCCCTGCTCCCAGAGAGGTTGTCTACACTGGCCGGGGGAACCACACAGGCATGGCACGCACAGGCCCTGGTCTTTCACAACTGCTACGTCAGGCCATAGCAATAAATGCGAGGGAAGGACCAAAGAGGGCAAAAGCACACCTGCCACAAGTCTCTGCACTCCAATGCACACAGCCTGGAAACAAGCTGGAGGAACTCAGGCTCTGCCTGTGGTCACGCAGCAGCAGCATCCTTGGCGAACGTGGGCTGGCATGAGACCGCTCACCCAGCTGCAGTGCTGCAACAGATGGCTACAAACTCAGCAGCAAAGACAGCCAGGGAGGGCCTGCCTTTCCTCCTCCGGAAAACTCCTGCTGCTCCTGAAAAGCTGCTCCTGACAACAACTGGTGTTTTAACAGCTCCAAGGGTTTCCTGCAGAACAGGCAGCATCCGACAGGGGAGGTTCCTGAAGAGGCTGAGCAGTCATGAAGGGAAGGAAAGTCTTGTGCTGCCCGGAACCATTCCCAAGAAGCTGGTGGGAAGGGGAAGTCAGAAGAAAGAGTGGTGGGAAAACGCCCTGCAGGAAGGAGAGCCACCTCCCGGGTGGCCTGGGCGTGCAGCCAGCAGGTCGAGGGCAGTGGGGCTGCCCCTCTGCTGGGCACTGAGGAGACCGTGCCAGCAGGGCTTGGTCCCAGCAGGGGCTCCCCAGCGCTCCAGCACATGCAGGGACACCCGGGAGCGACTCTGGCAGAGGGGGCCCAGGCCGCGAAGGGGCTGGAGCACACAGCCCCCGCGGGGAGGCCAAGACCACCTCCCTGGCGCAAGAGCAGCTCTTCCCACAAGTAAGCTCGAGGGCCCATGCAAAGGAGGCCAAGGAGAGCAGCCTGCAGCCCCATGGTCCCCTGCCCACAGGGGCACCCTCCAGCCCCCACCATCCCCCTGCGGGGCACAGCCAGGTAGGGCCCCCGCAACTGGGGAGCGGGTCAGGCGTGCCGTCACCACGGCCTCCCCGTGTCAACAGTGACCTCAGCGCCACTGTTCCAGAGCTGTTAAGAGGCCGGTGGTGGGACACGACCCGGGATCGCGCTCTCCACTCCTGCCTGCCATGAGCCAGCCGGAGCGACTGTGGGCCAGGAGGAAGGCGGCGCTGCGCATCAAGAGGAAGGTGGGTGCCACCGTCTGGGACCGCCGCGCCGCCCTCCTCCAGAGTGCCCCAGCCGCCTCGGAGCCCGTGGAGGAGGAGGAGGAGCCCATGGAGGTGGACCCCGCAGAGGGGCAGCTTGCCCTGTGCCTCGTGGACCTGCCCCAGGGGCCAAAGAGGAGGAGGAGGTGCTAGCCCGGCAGGAGGCACCCCGCTGAGCACCAGCTGCGGCAGGCCGAGGATCACCGGGCCGCCCGTCACCTCCTGGACCACCCTGGACTGCCGGGCATCAACAACTGCCCGGCAGAGACAGGGCCCACCGCGGGGACACATCCCTCCCACGACTCCCCTCCACCTCCACTGCGGGACGGAGACAGCGCCCGGGAACAGCTCCCACCACCGTGCCACACCTCTGTTTAGGCTACAGGTTAGGTTATAGGATAGATTTTTTAGGAGTTGGATTATTATAGTATTTAGCATTAGGGTTACTCTAGGAGCATTAAAGTTCTTAGTAGTAAGATTTCTTAGTGTAGGGTTGGTTAGCCTATTTTTAGTGTGTAGTTGTTGACAGTTAGTTACAGTTAGCTAGAGGATTCTTAGTTCACAGTGAATATTCTATGTGTAGGGCACAGTTCTTCTCATTATTATCATTAGGTAGAGTTATTACTTCTGTTCCTAGTAGCATTACAGTTATTAGTTATAGGTATTAGTCTTAGTTATTCTTCTGAGTTCTTCTTCCTTCTTGTAGGGTAGTTCACGGTATAGGGTAGCATTAGGCTAGGTAGCTTCGCGTTGGTTACAGTAGTCTTAGTGTGTAGTTAGTCACAGTTCCAGTAGTCTTAGGGCAGTTACAGGAGTCTTAGTTCACAGTTAGTTCGGTCGTCCTCAGGGTAGAGGTAGTGTCTTTGGAGCCACAGCGAGAGAGGAACGCACAAGAAGGGAGGGACTAACCTGGGCCAGACCTTCACAAAGGCCACGCTCCCAAAAGGTCCTGCACCACCGAGGCGGCAGCACTGCCACCAAGCACCATCATGCGCACACATGCATGGGGTCCCAGGGCAACTGGGCTCAGTCAGCTGGGCTACGAGGCAAGGCAAGAGTGTGTCTGTGCACAGCTGCTTGTCGGACTGGGCCCCCACAATCAGACTCTTTCCCACTATGGAAAAGCAGCAGGACTCTGGCATCTCTTGCACGACACGACATGACATGAGGGACTTTCACCAAACACGTGTCTTAATGCCAGTGTCTCCAGGTGCAGGAGAACGCCCCATGCAAAGTGACTGCGGCCACGAGCGTGTGGGGCATCTCTGCCTTCCTAAGAAACCTTGGCAGGAGCCTGGACAAAGCACTAACAACAGCAACTTGACTTCATGTCTCTCCTCAATGCTTGCATCTCCTGAACCGCTCGCAGTGTCCCCTCACCGGTGGTTGATTTTCCATTTCCTGCATCTCTACAGCAATCCTGGAATCTTTCTGCAGTGCACACTCAGAGGGGTGCACCTGAGAACCTGTAAAGTGGACACCACAGAGAGATTTGGCATTGAAAAAAATTAAGGAGGCATTAAGGAAAGCGCTGGCTCTAGGGCTCCCTGATTATAAAAAACCTTCCCAGCTGTACATTCAGGAACAAGGGGTTGCCAGGGGAGTGCTGACTCC
Source organism: Struthio camelus (assembly GCF_040807025.1). Classification (NCBI taxonomy): domain Eukaryota; kingdom Metazoa; phylum Chordata; class Aves; order Struthioniformes; family Struthionidae; genus Struthio; species Struthio camelus. The sequence goes on from NC_090962.1 coordinate 11,293,693, forward strand.
AATGCTACGTCCCCAACCCAAACCAGCCACATATTAGTTAGTACAAGTGGATGCCATCCTTTTGGGGACTCCTGGACGTATCCGTGCGGTGGCTGCTGCAGCAATCATTGTTGAGACATGTCCAACCATGCTTCTGGGACACCCTCTGACAGCACACGTCCCACACAAAGTGGAAATGTTATTGAAGAATTTTGTGTCTCACGTTCCAGCTCCACAGCGAGCACATAAATATGAACTACTTCTCTTAATGATGGACAATGTGACTATACAACATTGTAATACATTGAATCCAGCTACCCTGCTTCCCTTGCCCAGCGACGGAGAAAAACATTACCGTGAATGCACTAGGGTACTAAAGTATGCTAACATACTAAAGTATGCTTTTGGAGTTTGCTATGCAGTAGGGGCACTATGGAAAGAGCGAGGGTTCTTAACCTCCGGCGGAAAGAACATCGCAAAGGGCCCACAAGTCCGCAAACTGCTGGATGCTATTCAAGATCCTAAACACAGTGCTATTCCTCATTGCCCTGCACATCGCCAAGGTAGGCCCACCGTAGAAAAAGGGAACAATTCTGCTGATTCAGCTGCCCGAGCAGCTGCCTTGCAATGGGATGTTTTGTTATGCCCCACTGCGATGGATGGACCAGACGTGTCCCAGCTATCCAACATACATGACAAAGAATGTACCAAGGAAGAAAAGGAGAGGTGGGAACAGCTTGGAGGGGGACGAGGCGAAACTGGAATTTGGACAATCGGAGGTAAGCCTGTATTGCCTAGGAAAGATCTGCTACCTGTGGCACCATGGCTCCATGAAAAAGGACAAGGCGGAATTGAAGGTGTTGCGGCACAAATAAAAAGACTCCTGGGCAGCTCCAGAGAGATATGCAGTTTCCAAGTAAATAGTATCCAGCTGTGATCAATGTCACAATGAATAGGACAGCAAAAACAAAATGAGCAAAGGTGTGTGCAGAAACTAACCTAACCTAACCTCAAAATGGCCAGAGGTTTTAAGTTAAAGGTACATCCGAAAGCATACATGGGAACCAAAGTGGGAAGGAGCGTACACTGTACTTGTGTCTTCCTATTCTGCAGTTAAAATTGCTGAGCGGCAATCCTGGGCTCCTCATTCGCATGCTAAAACACACAATCCACCAGAATGCTTATCGGAAGAGTCTTCTTCATTAGAGGATGTTGTTTGGAAGCGATGGAAGGACGGAGAGCAATTCGCTGGGAGGCTCTCACCACAGATCCTTAGGTACGGCAACAGGCTGCTACCAAGAATGCCGCACATACTACATGGGTAACTATGGTAGCCTCGACAAGGGGTCGCAGAGAGAAGCACATCTTTTGCTGTTTTGCTGATAAAAAGGTTACATTGGAAAGAGAAGAAGAAATGGGCCGTTGTTGTAGTATGACCTGTCATGCTGAACAATGTTGTACAGAGGTTCCTGTGAATGCTCGTGCGAGTCTCAATGACATTTCTATGGACGGTCGCATTGTGTGTCAGGTAAAACATGACTTAACTACTCCTATGATCACTAGTAGCATTACTCCCACTACTCAACCTCCCACCCCTAAACTAAAACTTTGGACATATCTAATAGGACCGTACGTGATGAAGAAAGGAGGTCAACAAACCGTGCTGCTTAATCCAACTTGGTCCTTCAAACAAGTAGAACTCAGCTTGCAAGTAAACATCACAGGGCTCAAGCCCCAACGCGCGCCTTTCTTGCAAAACGTATACGTTGCATGGGAGACATGGTTAAACAGCAGGGAACAAAACCTAAGAAAACGACACATCACGGGCCTGATGGGGACTGGCCTAGGTGTATTAAATGGTATCGATGCAGAAGTGCTGATGAATAAATTGGGCGCACCCACAACAGATTTGTTTAAGCTGCAACATCCGTTGCCATCATCGTTGACCGCAGCAGGGAAAGTACAATGGCTGATACCAGACCTGTTACCTCGGAGGGAGGAGATTAATGAGCAAGACCACCGATTAACAATAGACACGTTAGGGGTACTTCAAGGAAACACCTCACTTGCCCTTAGCTGCATTCAAGCCCAACTTTGGCTACAAACAATAGCTGCCTCAGGAATAAGGGAAGGGGAGAATGGTATGCTTCCAGCAGAAATCCAAACATTAATATGGGAAAAGAGTGCCGTATCGGACCGGAAATATCAAGCTGGGTGGCAAATGCCTAAGTTTACATTCAGTAAGGAGCAAAAAGTGGTAACTGCTTTTGTCCTCACTATTCAACAAGCATGGCGTAATGTTAGATCACAATAAGAGTTTAAATTTGCGCGTGTGTAACTTCACAATGCTAAAGGCACGTGGCTACAATTATCCAAGCCCAGTAACAACTCCTCAGTTACTCCAGGAAAATTATTCATTGGGTCATGAATTGTGAGATCACCAGTACCTACTGGAACGAATCTCCATCTAGTGAAGGAAGTACTACACCATGACCAACTGCGGACAATGCTCCACAAGGTCAAAGAAACAGGGAAAAGCACACTGATGACCGTAGAGCATGACAGAACAACAAATTCAAATGAGACTTGAAAGAGTCAAAAAAGACACAGCGCGTCAATGGTGGGAAACTTTGTTTGGGTGGTCTCCCACCGCTTCTGCCTTCCATAATCGTTTGCTGCATCCTGTAGTGATTCTGCTCTGTCTAGGCATCGTGTGCTTTGCACTCACCTTGGCATTGTATATCAAATTTCGGAGGCGGGCTGCTCGCCTTGGAAAATGGATAGATTACGAAGAGGAACAGCCAGAAAAACAAATGGGGGGTTTGTAAGAAAACCACTGTCATTTCCATTGGCATAACCTTGATTCAACTTAGCATCAGTGCTTGGAGCAGTGAAGCCTGCAGGCCTAAGCTTGAACTTTAACCAAACCTGTGGTTGTTCTCGGTCCCTCTTCGGAGGCACCCAGCTCGAGCTGAAATAAACCATCGTATAAGAGTCTGATTCGGATTAGTGATTAGTGGTGAATGCCTGGGGACCTTTGTAACAACATGGTCCGAGACAACCAGAGGAGGAGGAAACTCCATATTAGTGCTGCTTAACCCTTTGCAGCGAGAATTACACTATGCCTATGCAGCACCGACCACGGCCCTGTGGGGAAAAGCTAGCGCTAATTTGGGAAAGCCTAGCCAATCCTACTCGTGAGGCTGTGCAAGCCCTTACCGCTGAACTATCAGCAATACAGCAAATGGCATTGTAAAATCAGGGGGCACTCAGCTTCCTCCTAGCTGCCACAGGCACCTTTTGTACCCTCACTGGGGAAGACCGTTGTACCTTTATACCCCAAAATGACAATCAGGTTTCCATGAGATTCAGAAAACACTTGGCGCTGTCAATACACTACATCACAGCGACCATTAGTCCCTGCGAACATGGTTTTCTGAAAAACTTGGGACATGTAGCTTCTCTTACTTCACAACATATAATGTGTGTTGTCATCATTTCACTCTGTGTGGAGCGAACAGGTGTGTACTCATACGCTAATCTTGTCCTGCAGTACACAACAACTGTCACAACTCAGACACGCTGAGGCTGCATCACACACCTCTCCCATCCCAACGTATCCTGCATATGAATCCTGGAAAAATGGTTTGGGCAAAACTGAGCTCTACATATTTCAAATCACAAAGGTTTCCAACAGTGTCAAAGGGTGGACAATCTCACAGCCTGCAGGCAAGACGGGGCCTCCTGCAGAGCACAGCCCCCATGCCAGCAGCATGCGCTGGTGCCTCCCGCCAGTCGGCAACCCCCTGGCATGTCCCTGGCCTGAGGCACCTCACTGCAGAGCCGTGGGGGAACATAGTGATGCAAAATGGGATGACACCGCAGAAACTCTCACCACTTCCGGGGAACAGTGGGGAAATTAGGGATCAAAAAGTAGAGAAGGGAGTTGTAGGGAGTGGAAGTTGTTGGATAAAACACAGCTGGGGAGGGGTTTAAGCTGCTGCTTTCGGGGGGAACAACAGGGAGAATTATGAAAGCTTAATGCCACCCTATATGGTAAAGACCCTGCTCCGGACTGCCCCCTGGACACCAGTCGGTGAGAAGGGGATGCCCACACTGCCATTCCTCTGTGACTGACAAGGCATTGAGACATCGGGAGCCCCAAGACAGCAACTTAGTTTTGAGCCCAAGGTGAGTGAAGGATAACAGTTTAGTGCTTGGCCAAAGCAAAGCAGCCTGTAAGATTGCCATGTAGGAGCAAGCAATAAACACTTATAAGGGGGCAGCCGTGCTGCACCGGGAGTCCTTGCTCTTTACAGGCCCCCTCAAGTTAGCAAACATCTGACAGAATCCTGGGCATGACGCCATCCCTGGTGCAATGCCACATGGCCGTGCCCACCTCCCCGGTGCCGATAATGCGAGGGAGGGCAGGAGTCAGCATGGCCGGCTCACGCACACCCTGCCCATCCTTCTGTGTGTGCTACTGCTCACTGGGGTGCTGGGGACTGGCCATGCCATCCCTATGCCCTGAATGCGGCCCCACAGAGCTCCCACACAGCACCGAGCGCACTGAGGGGGCACATGCTGTCCTCAGGCTACTGGGGAGCACCAAAAGGCACCCCGAGTGGCCTGAGCACATAGAAAAGCACATGGGGGCAGCGGGGATGCACCAGGAAGGACACAGAGAGCCTTGGGGCCCACCAAAAGGAAGACAGGAAGTCAGGCAAACAGTGGGCCTTGGAATGCCTGCAATGTCACTGTGAGGGCAACAGCCACTAGCTTTGCCTTCGCATTCGCTGCCAGGCCCCACAGCGCACACACGCTCCCATGCCCTCCCTCACCACTTGCGCTCCCAGCTGCAGGCAGCTCCTCTCCGGGGCCCAACTCGGGCACCCATGCTCCCCGCAATACACTCACCTTGCCAGCCCTATCTGCCCCAGCCTTCCAGGTAAACGGGAGGAAAAAAAGGACTAGGGGCGTAGGCAGGCATGGGAACAACTTTCCCAGGCAGGTTGCACTGTCTCCATCCTTGGGCAAGCCCAGCCGGACGTGGCCCCCGAGCCACCTGCTTCACTTCATGTCCTCTGCACAGCGGGTGGATCGGAGAGTTGGAGACACCCAATTTGCAGATGCTCAGGGTGACCCAGGGCCCACAGCTGCGTGCCATCGCTGCCAGGCTCTCGGCAGGCGGGCACACAGGCCTCAGCGGGAGAAGCCCGATGGGGGCACTTTCCTGGGCGCTTGGAGGATGAAGATTGTCTGCACCCCCTCGTAGCGCACCTGGGGGCTGCTGTCATTCTCCAAGCTCTGGAGGACTGAAAGATACGTTCCTATGAGGCCAACACACTTCTGGCATCTCTACACTGGATCAGCACATTGCCACAGTACCTTTTAGGCAGGCCTTCTCAGCAAATTCTTCTTCCGATTGCTCATCTTTATGCACAAACCTGGAAACAAAAAGGTGACACTGGCTTCAGTAAGTGGCAACAAAGGCCCTTGCAACAGCCAGCAGGAAGGTGCTCACAGAGCCACTGCAGAAAGCATGACTGACTCCTGCCTTCAGAAATACCAAACCCTTCAAGGCTGAAAAAACAGAACCCACACTCAGATGCTTTGCAGACTTGGGGGCACATAAAAGGGTCAGCACACAACTTGGAAAAGAGACCTCACATACTTGGGCAAGGGGTATTTTTCAATACACACTGCACGAGAACACCACTGCGCTGCAGCAAGTTATACCTTAGCCTCGACCCAGGCGACCTTCCTTAGCGGGTGGAGCTCCTCACGGCTGACCTGGAGTTGGACAACACAGGGGGAACTGCACGTGACCACACTGGAGTCAGGCAATCAGAACTCCGTGCTGAGCAGCTGACTCACTGCAACAGGCCTCCCGGCATCCCAGGCTCCTTAAGGAAGGCAAAGAAACCGCAGCGCCTCTCACCATCACAGCAGCTCCTTCTTGGCTGAAGCTGGCCTAACAAAGTACAAACAACACCCGTTTCCCTCACTCTGCAGCATTAGTCGCCAGGCTTCACTAGACCCTTCTTTCCTTAGCCCTTTCCAAGCCACGTGACCGACAACCCCCACTCCTTGCTCAACGGAGCTAGCAAGCTGCCTCACGTGACCTCTCTTGTACGCAGGCTAACCTTGGCCACCGCACGCGTGTCTCTGTGCGCTCCTGAGGACGCACACAAGACGCTCAGGTCCCCCACAGCTACGGCAACACTGGGCATCAGCACAAGCTTACTCAGGTGCTCCTTCCATGGTAGGACAGGCAAAGAGGCAGTGCCCACAGAGCTCTACGCACCAGCTCACCAGACACACAGGTATTACAGGCTGCTCGGGCTGCCCTGCATTGACACCTCCTTAAAACTACACAGACATTGAAGCTGCCTGTCGAGACATCCCTTCTCCTCCACCAAGGAGTATCTGCATTGTCACCAAAGAGACCCCTTTTCACAGGGCACACCTGCAACACACTCTCTGGCTATCCCACACTCACTGGGCCCTTAAGAAAACACTCTCCTTCTACACCTACGTCCCCAAGCTCCGGCCCTGCCCTTTTCACAGCCCTCTCCTCTCCCCTTTCCCGGACAGGACAGCTTCTTCAGGCCCACAACTTCAAGCTGCACAAGAAGCAGGGCACTCCTCACACAGCACAGCCATCCAAACAACTGAGCGCTGCACTTCTGCACCACTGCCTGAAAGCACCACTCGGGCTCACCGGGCGCCTCACAGACAGCCCCTGCCCCCCGCCACAGCCCAGGGTTTACTTCCAAAACTCCTCCCAGCGACCCAGAGGGCCCAGGGCCACCAGCGGGCACCACGCAGTGCCCGAGCCGCGACACCGGGGCGAGGCTGCGCGGCAGCCCCGGCAGCAGCGCCGCCGCCCCGCGCCGGGGGCGCCGCCAGGCAGCGGGGCGGGGGCAGGCGGCGGGACGGCTCGGCAGCCGCCACGCGGGTCGGCGTCGGCGGAGGGGGCCGAGGGACGGCGGGGGGGAACCGGGCCCAGCCAGGCCCAGCCGGGCGGCAGCCATTGCCACACCTGCTCCCCCGCCCGCCTGCGCCGGAAGTGACGCCTCCCGCCCCACGGCCCTTCCCCCCAGCCCCACCGCGCTCCCCCATCGGCTCCCGCCGCGCGCGGCCTGACCGCGCTGCACACGCCGCCTGGCCGGCGCCGGCGCCGGGGCCGGGGCAGCCGCGGGCCGCACGCTCCGGCCCCGCCTGGCCGTGCCGCCACAGCGCCTGCGCAGAGCCGGCCCCGCCCCGGCCCTCAGTGCCCCTCCTCCGCGCCAGCACGCCTGCCCAGAGCCCCGCCTGCCCAGAGCCCCGCTCCCCCCGCCCACCCCCCCTCTCCCCCTCTCCCCCTCTCCCGCGGGGCAGGCGCAGGCGCAGTGCCGCCCTCCCCCTGGGGCGTGTCCCGCCCCGGGAGCCCACGAGCCGCGGGAGCCAATGGGGAGCGCGCGGCGGAAGGGGGCGGGGTCTGTGGGGGGGAGGCGTCCCGTCCAGGCCGTGGGGGCGGGGCCTGGGCGGCCACGGCTGCCGCTGGCTCGGCCCTGGCCCCGGCCGGCGGCGCCTCCGCTCTCGGGGCTCGGGAGAAGCCGCGGCGGCCGAAAGCGCCGTTCCCGGCGGCCGCGCGGGGAGCCGCGAGCGATGCCGCAGCCTGTGGCGTGCTCGTGTGCCGGGGAGGCAGCGACTGCTCCCTGGGCGCTGGGCCCGAGGGTGGGGAGGGCGTGGGGGGCGGCGGGGCTGGGCCGGCCGGGAGCAGTTGTCCGCCAGGGCAGCCTCTGCTGGGAAAGGCTCCTGCCTGGGAGCGGCTGCTGCTGGGCCGCTCTGCTGGGGGGCCTGTGAGGCTCTCTGGAGGGGACTGGGCCCCGAAGCCTGGGCTGTGGCAGGGGGCAGGGGCTGTCGGAGAGCCCCCAGGGGAGCCCGAGTGGTGCTTTCAGGCAGGGAGCAGCAGCACACACGGGAGGATGCGCAGGGTGCGCGGGGGCCGGCCATGCTGGCTCCTGCCCTCCCTCGCATTATCGGCACCGGGGAGGTGGGCACGGCCATGTGGCGTTGCACCAGGGATGGCCTCGTGCCCAGCATGCTGTCAGATGTTCGCTAACTTGAGGGACCTGTAAAGAGCAAGGACTCCCGGTGCAGCACGGCTGCCCCCTTATAAGTGTTTAGTGCTTGCTCCTACATGGCAGTCTTACAGTCTTACAGCTTGTTTACTGCATAACAAGATCAGCATACGAGCACACAACTGTTCCCTCCGCACACAGTAAAATGATGACAACACACATTATACATTGTGAAATAAGAGAAGCTCCGTGTCCCAAGCTTTCCAGAAAACCACGTCCGCAGGGACTAATGGTCGCTGTGATGTAGTGTGTTGACAGCGCCAAGTGTTTTCTGAATCTCATGGAACACTGGATTGTCATTTTGGGGTATAAAGGTACAACGGTCTTCCCCAGTGAGGGTACAAAAGGTGCCTGTGGCAGCTAGGAGGAAGCTGAGTGCCCCTGATTTTACAATGCCATTTGCTGTATTGCTGATAGTTCAGCGGTAAGGGCTTGCACAGCCTCACGAGTAGGATTGGCTATGCTTTCCCAAATTAGCGCTAGCTTTTCCCCACAGGGCCATGGTCGGTGCAGCATGGTGCAGCTGCACCTAGGGGCCACCTTCTCCCAAAATGGTACCAGGAAGACGCGCCCCTGTCTAATCGGGCTGCGGCTGCTACACTGCGAGTCCAGCGGTATCAACCCCTTAAGGTTGGAACATCCCACTTCCAACACCATAAGCGTTGTGTTGTGCGAAGGTGAGGCCGTGCCTGGGATTGTTTCAGATGTCCACTAACTTAAGGAGAATGGTAAAAGAGCAAGGACTCCCGGTGCAGCACGGCTGCCCCATTTTAAGCGTTCATTGCTTGCTCGTACATGGCAGTCTTTCAGCCTAATTTGCTACGGCCAAGCACTAAAATATTGTTCTTCACTCTTGGCTCAAAACTAAGTTGCTGCCTTACGATCCCTCGATGCCCGGTCAGTCAGGGAGGAATCGTGGTGCAGGCATCCCCTTCTAACTGGCTGGTGTCCAGGGGGCAGTCCAGCTGTGCAGAGCAGGGTCGACACTGTACAGGGTGGCATGAACTTTTCATAGTTCTCCCTGTTGTTCCCCCCTAAAAGCAGCAGCTTAAATCCCTCCCCAGCTCTGTTGTCTTTTTATCCAACACCTGCAACTCCCTTTTCTACTTTTTGATCCCTAATTTCCCACTGTTCCCCGGAAGTGGTGAGAGTTTCTGCGGTGTCATCCCCTTTTGCATCACTATGTTCCCCCACGGCTCTGCAGTGAGGTGCCTCAGGCCGGGGACACCCCAGGGGGTTGCTGACTGGAGGTAGGCACCAGCGCATGCTGCTGGCATGGGGGCTGTGCTCTCCAGGAGGCCCCCTCTTGCCTGCAGGCTGTGACACCTGCCAACTCATCCACTGCCAAACTGTTGCCCCAGGTCTTGAATAAAAGAGGAAAACCTGAGTGTGCACTGCAGAAGACTCCGCAATTGCTGTACAACTGCAGGAGATGCAACATCGACCACCGGTGAGGGGATGCTCTGGCAGAGAAGGGGGAAAAGTCTATGGTCTCTGGGCTGCTGACATCAGACTGAATTTGCAAGAGCAGCACGTGGGGGCCCTGGGGATTGCATCTGCTGAAATTGTCTGCCTGCAGCAATGTTGTGTCGCCATATTCCTGCACGATGCGGATCTCCAGAGCGGTTCATGAGATGCAAGCGTTGAGGAGAGACATGAAGTCAAGTTGCTGTTGTTAGTGCTTTGTCCTGGCTCCTGCCAAGGTTTCTTAGGAAGGCAGAGATGCCCCACACGGTCGTGGCCGCAGTCACTTTGCATGGGGCGTTCTCCTGCACCTGGAGACACTTGCTTTAAGACACGTGTTTGGTGAAAGTTCCTCATGTCATGTCGTGTCGTGCAAGAGATGCCATAGTCCTGCTGCTTTTCCGTAGTGGGAAAGAGTCTGATTGTGGGGGCCCAGTCCGACAAGCAGCTGTGCACAGACACACTCTTGCCTTGCCTCGTAGCCGAGCTGACTGAGCCCAGTTGCCCTGGGACCCCGTGCATGTGTGCGCATGATGGTGCTTGGTGGCAGTGCTGCCGCCTTGGTGCTGCAGGACCTTTTGGGAGCAGGGCCTTTGTGAAGGTCTGGCCCAGGTTAGTCCCTCCCTTCTTGTGCGTTCCTCTCTCGCTGTGGCTCCAAAGACACTACCTCTACCCTGAGGAGGACCGAACTAACTGTGAACTAAGACTCCTGTAACTGCCCTAAGACTACTGGAACTGTGACTAACTACACACTAAGACTACTGTAACCAACGCGAAGCTACCTAGCCTAATGCTACCCTATACTACAAAGAACAGAAGTAATAACTATACCTAATGATAATAATGATAATAAACTGTGCCCTACACATAGAATATTCACTGTGAGCTAAGAATCCTCTACCTAACTGTAACTAACTGTCAACAACTACACACTAAAAATAGGCTAACCAACCCTACACTAAGAACCCTAATGCTCCTAGAGTAACACTAATGCTAAATGCTATAATACTCCTACTCCTAAAAAAATCTATCCTATAACCTAACCTGTAGCCTAAACAGAGCTGTGGCAGGGTGGTGGGAGCTGTTCCCGGGCGCTGTCTCCGTCCCGCAGTGGAGGTGGAGGGGAGTCGTGGGAGGGATGTGTCCCCGCGGTGGGCCCTGTCTCTGCCGGGCAGATGTTGGTGCCCGGCAGCCCAGGGTGGTCCAGGAGATGACGGGCGGCCCAGTGATCCTCGGCGTGCCCCGGCTGGTGGGCTCAGCTCCCCGTGGCTGGGTGCTGGCAGCAGCCTGGTGTTGCTGGGGGCTGTGCCGCAGCTGGTGGTCAGCGGGGGGGCCTCCTGCCGGGCTAGCACCTCCTCCTCCTCTTTGGTCCCTGCGGCAGGTCCACGAGGTACAGGGCAAGCTGCCCCTCTGCGGGGTCCACCTCCATGGGCTCCTCCTCCTCCTCCACGGGCTCCGAGGTGGCTGGGGCACTCTGGAGGAGGGCGGCGCGGCGGTCCCAGACGGTGGCACCCACCTTCCTCTTGATGCGCAGCGCCGCCTTCCTCCTGGCCCACAGTCGCTCCGGCTGGCTCATGGCAGGCAGGAGTGGAGAGCGCGATCCCGGGTCGTGTCCCACCACCGGCCTCTTAACAGCTCTGGAACAGTGGCGCTGAGGTCACTGTTGACACGGGGAGGCCGTGGTGATGGCACACCTGACCCGCTCCCCAGTTGCGGGGGCCCTACCTGGCTGTGCCCCGCAGGGGGATGGTGGGGGCTGGAGGGTGCCCCCGTGGGCAGGGGACCATGGGGCTGCAGGCTGCTCTCCTTGGCCTCCTTTGCGTGGGCCCTCGAGCTTACTTGTGGGAAGAGCTGCTCTTGCGCCAGGGAGGTGGTCTTGGCCTCCCCGCGGGGGCTGTGTGCTCCAGCCCCTTCGCGGCCTGGGCCCCCTCTGCCAGAGTTGCTCCCGGGTGTCCCTGCGTGTGCTGGAGCGCTGGGGAGCCCCTGCTGGGACCAAGCCCTGCTGGCACGGTCTCCTCAGTGCCCAGCAGAGGGGCAGCCCCACTGCCCTCGACCTGCTGGCTGCACGCCCAGGCCACCCGGGAGGTGGCTCTCCTTCCTGCAGGGCGTTTTCCCACCACTCTTTCTTCTGACTTCCCCTTCCCACCAGCTTCTTGGGAATGGTTCCGGGCAGCACAAGACTTTCCTTCCCTTCATGACTGCTCAGCCTCTTCGGGAACCTCCCCTGTCAGATGCTGCCTGTTCTGCAGGAAACCCTTGGAGCTGTTAAAACACCAGTTGTTGTCAGGAGCAGCTTTTCAGGAGCAGCAGGAGTGTTCCGGAGGAGGAAAGGCAGGCCCTCCCTGGCTGTCTTTGCTGCTGAGTTTGTAGCCATCTGGTGCAGCACTGCAGCTGGGTGAGCGGTCTCACGCCAGCCCACGTTCGCCAAGGATGCTGCTGCTGCGTGACCACAGGCAGAGCCTGAGTTCCTCCAGCTTGTTTCCAGGCTGTGTGCATTGGAGTGCAGAGACTTGTGGCAGGTGTGCTTTTGCCTCTGGCAGCATGAGGAGCCGGCTGCTCTGCACAGGAGCCAGGATGCAGAGTGGTACGGCTGGGTACAGATCAGGGCCCTGAGAGGGTGGTCAGGTCAGACAGAGTGCAGGGTTCAGCCAGCAAGCGTGTAGTGACGAGGCAGGGCCAAGGGCACACCAGGAAGCCCAGCGGGCAGGTGCTGCTCCAGGTCAGGCTCGCAGAGGCAGAAGACGTGGCACAGATAGAGGTGCTGCACAACTGCAGCAGAGCGCAGGCCGGGGCCAGCAGTAATGCACTCACTGCAGTACTCACTTGTGTGCAAAGCACATGCACTCACTGTTGGCATGGAATTGACCACTGTTACATGCACTTTGGGGTTGGGCATGGCTTTCCTGGGGTTTTTCGGGAGCCTTCCAGGGTGTGGTAACCGTGACCAGAAACTTGTGGGCAGCCTTGTGGCCAGGGTACTGCTGGTGGTGCAAAAGTCAGGTTTCTTGACTCCAGTCCTGTTCCCTGGGGCCCACAAGGGATTGGCTTCTTGGAAGAGCTCTGCAGTTTCCATGTGTGGTGAGCGTGTAGGGGACGGCGGGGCTGGGCCAGCCCTGGAGGAGCTGTCCTGCAGGGGAGCCTCTGCTGGGAAAGGCTCCTGCCTGGGAGCTGCTGCTGCTGGGCCCAGCTCTGCTGGTGGGGGGAGAGCGACCTGTGTGACTGTCTGGAAGGGGATTGGACACGACAGCAGCTGTACAGTGAAGGCAGATCTCAGGGGAAGGGGCCGGGAAGGGAGCTGCCGTCAGCCCCTGTGGCTCTCGTGTCCTCTTCCTGCTGCAGAATGGCAGGAAGCAGCTCTGCCCCGGTGTGCGGCAAGGAGGTGTTTAACCAAATACTTTCTGTCCAGAGGAGAAGGAAAGAGAAAGAGAAAGAGCTTTCAGTGAGGAGAGAAGGTATTGATGATGAATTGTGAAGGCAGTGGGCTGAGGGTGTGCAGAGGAGAGAAGTGGAGTTTGCACCTGTGGGCTGCAGCTTAGGAAAGAGCGGGCATGTTGGGTGGGAGCTGGGTTGAGATGTCTGTGGAGATGAGCATGGCTGAGGAAGCCAGCGGGCTCACAGTGACGATGGTCACTTTAGGGTGGAGCAGGCCCGGCTTGCTATCTGTTAGAGAGCAGTGGTGTGAGGTGTGCAGGGGTAAAGCAGCCCCTGGGAGGAGGGTGGCCTTGTGGAAGGTGGCAGCAATGCCAGCTTGTGTCTCTGCCTGCCTACAAGAGCAGTGTTGCTTGCGAGCAGGGTGAGCAAAGGCCCCAACAGGCTCTGTGCTCATGCTTCCTTCTTCCACCCTTCCTCCCGCCCCCTCCCATATAAGAGCAGTCTGGACACAAGGGCAAAAGCCCTCCCAGCAGCGGCAGGGTGTGGAAGTCCCAGGTGACCCCGTTGCAAGTGAGAGGCAACCTGTGGTGCCCCGAGGGACTGGCCCCGGCAGTGCAGGCGGAGGGCCCTTGACATCGCACAAGTTCAGGTGCTGCACAAGCAGGGCAGGGCACAGGGCTATGCCTCCCTGCCCACACCCTACGCGACCTGCAGGGTGCATGTGCCCACAGTGGGGTCTGTGCACACACTCTGTGGTGTGTACATGCATATGCCACGTGGCATGTGCTGTTGATGTGCACATGACGTGCACATGTGGGCCATATATACATGCCATGCCCTGTCGATGCACGCTGTGGTGGGGAGGCACGCAGTGTGGTGTGCGTGCACGTTATTCCCTTCTGTCCCTAAAAATCACTCTGGCATCTCTCACAGGCTTCAGAGCAGCACCTGCCTTTTTATTCCCTGCAGAGGCTGGTCTCCCCTTCACACAGCAGCAGTTGCTACTGATTTCCCCTCCGGGGCTGCAAGGGCCTCTTCTTGCTGGTGCTAGGGAGGCCAAAGGAGAGGTGTTCAGTGTTAGGTGTAGGGACGTCCCCTTGGGTGTCAGGGTGCCTGGTTCACGGCCAAGCTCAAACATGCCCCGTCTCAGCGGTGGTGGTGCCAGTGACAGCCCCGGTGTCCCCAGGGCTGCTGGCCGGGGAAGGCAGGGCAACGCAGGCAGGAAAAGCCCCAGACCTGCTCAGACATAAGCACCAAAGCAGCTGCTCCTTGCCGTGAGCCTTGCAGGGGTTTTGCTCTGCCCAGTTCTTTGGCTCCTGCCACCAGGCTTTAGCCACCTCTAGCCGACGGTGGCTCTGCCTTGCTGGCAGGGACTTGTGGCTGCAGCGGCAGGGACAAGGTCGCTCTCAGCCCTGCTGAGACCCTTTGTGCCCAGCCCAGCCCAGCCCTGCACCCCCACAGTCCCATCTGCACCCACAGTCCTCAACTGAGGCCAAGCCCAAAGCAGTCGCTTGGGGCTCTGGAGGGGAACTCGCAGTCAAGGGCTAATGTGGGGCATTCCCTGGCCAGGAGAAATTAGAGGATGTCCTATGCAGCCCCATGGCTCTGGGCCGGGATCTTTGACCTGCTCCTGGATCCCCGGCGTTAAGCTGCGCCTGTCCACGCTGGGGCTCTGCACACTTACTGCTGCAGGGAGAGCTGCGCCGGTTTACGCTTTGGCTCCTTTCCCCATGCCTTCCAGTGGAGCTCGGTGTCTCCTCTGTTGCACAAGGGAGAAAAGTGTGTGTAGTAGCTTGAGGTGCCACTGAAGGAAGTATCCCTCCCTGCACAGCATGCAAGGCACCCGGGCACTCTGCAGCCTTTCTCAGCATACTCAGTCCTCGCCTGCTCTTCCCGAGCACGGGAACCAGAAAGGCTTCATCCTTCAGCCACTGAAGACCAGGAAGATGGCATTACCTCTCATGTCGGGGGGTGGGCAGCGTGCCCTGAGGCATCGGTTAAAAATGAGCAGAGCTCGTGTCCCACCTCAAAGGGCAGGCACCCTGGCCGGGGGTGTCCTGGAGCTCGAGGCAGGCGTCAGGACCATGTGCCCGCAGCACAGCAGATTGCTCTTTGGGTCCCGTAGTTTTCACTGACAAAGTTTCCCATCATGGGAATGAGCAGGTGATCTGCAAAGACAAGTCACCTGCCCCTGCTCAGGGGGACGTCCCGGTGCCAGCCAAGTCAAGACAAGCAGGACAGCAGAGACTTTGCATAGAGCTCCCTGGGTTTCTTTCTGTGGGTGGACTGACTTGCCCTGATCCTGTGCCTGCTCAGTGGGACTGCGGATAGCACCACAGAACTGGAGAAAAAGACTTACTGGCTGTAATAGTCCAGAAGGACACCTGTGGCAAGCTTCATTAGCCACCCAGAAGTGTTCTCTAGCACTTTCCTTGTACCTCAGCTCAACTCATGGCCTCTCGGAAAGGGGGAGGAGAGCTTTGCAGCTTCACAGCAGGCCAAGAAAGAGGTGCTGAGAAGCAAAGGCGAGAAGAGAAAGGCACCTCAAAGCAAGGTTGCCTTCAGAGAAAAAATCTTGCTTACAGCTTCTGTGGTCCCCTCGGAGAGCTTCAAGGGCAGGGACCGTGCTGCTGTGGCGGAGGTAGTGTTGGAGGTATGCGAAAAAAGGAGCCTAGGGTATTAGTCAGTCTTTCACATGTCCAGTTAACAATGAACAAGGCCTTGAAGGAAGGAGCAAGACAACACTATAAGGCAAGCAGATCAGGAAGCTCCCAAATAAACCTGCAGAGAACAAAAACAGTTGATAAAACAGGAGAGACCTACTTGAACTGCGGGTGAACTATCCTAATTGGCATAATAAAAAACCCACCCACAAGCAGGGAAGCCCCCTGCTGATCAAAGCCCCTTCCCCATAGAGCATGCGCAGGAGAAAAAGAGGATGCTGTGACTTCAAATGAAGATGAGACCTAACAGAAGCAATAAGAGTAAGGATGACTTCATGTAGTTGTAAACTATGCTGCTAACTGTTGCTTAAACTGTTGTAAAGTGTAAGCTGTGTAGCAATCAGGTGTGCTAGCTTTGTGGAATTACCACCTAGCACCCACCTCTGCGCGGAAATGAATTAAACAAACATCTCGACTCTGTGTGTTTTCGGCTCATTGCACACCGGGTGAAAGAACCCTTCTTTGGGACAACAGTAGTCGTGTCGAGTGTGAGACATCAGAGCAGCTCTTTGCGCTCCTGCCTTAGGTATCAGCACTTAAAACCACCAGTGAATTCCTGCTAGCAGTCAGTAGGCATAGCAGCGCGGGAGTTCCCCCTGCCCCATGGTGCTGGACGCATTTTGTTGCCCTTTGCCTTCTCTTTCCCCTCTAATATCTTCACTAATGACCTGGATGATGGGCTTGAAGGCATCCTCAGCAAGTTTGCAGGTGACACAAAACTGAGAGGCGTTGCTGATATACCAGGAGGCTGGGCTGCCATTCGGAGGCCCCTTGGCAGACTGGAGAAATGCACCAAGAAGAACCTCATGACGTTCAACAAAGGGAAGTGCAAAGTGCTCTGGCTGGGCAGGAATAGTCCCCTCGAGCAGTACAGGCAGGGGGCTGACCTGCTGTCTGGACACAGTCCTGGGCAACCTGCTCTAGGAGACCCTAGTTGAGCCGGGGGGGTTGGACCAGGTGATGTACCTCCAACCTCAGCTAGTCTACGCTAGTCTTGTGCTATCCTCCCTAACCTGCCAGCGATGTGAGTCAAGGTGGATTTCCCTCTACCCTTTGCTGGGCGGAGGGGAGGAGTGGGCTTTACTCTGCCTTGCAGGTAGCTCTGATTAGCACCGAGGGAGCACTGCAGGCAGCCTGGGGGTTTTTTCTGGCTGCTCCCATTTCCTCGCCAGAGGGCAGTGCCTGCTGGAGCCGACTGCAGGCGGTTTTGTCCTCGCACCGCTTTTGCTGCAGTCATTTCTAATGGAAAGTGGCTCTGCTTGTTGGGATGGTTCTGAGTTCAGCGCAGTGGGCGTGCTGCAGGCCTGCTCTACATCTGTGCCAGGCTGAAGGCAGAGCTGAAGCGAGAGCTCTGTTCCCAGCTGCTTGGCCTGGGCAGCTCGGGGCACGTGCAGGAGTGATGCCGGAGCCCAAAGAGCTAGAAACGGAGGTGAATAATGGCTGGAAATGGAGTTGAGAGAGGCCAGGCAGCAGGTGTCAGCAGTGTGGAGGATCAGCCTGTGCCAAGGAGGGTGAGAGGCCAAGCCTTGCCCAGGCAGCTGACCAGTAAAGCACCCCTCGCCCACGCCCAGCTGCCTCACCCTCTCCGCAAGCATATGGAGGCCGAGCTAAGCTGCGTGCTACTCACAGCTACCTATTGCATGGCTTGCCCAAGAGGCGACTCCTTTGTCCTTTGGGTGTGGACCCTGCTTGCAGAGTCTTTGCAGGAGGGAGAAGTTGCCCAGGAAAGTCACCCAGAGGTAACTGGGCTGCAGAGCCCATCATGCTGCCCTTGGGCCCAAGGCAGCAGGGTTGTGGTGTGGGCTCAGAGTGCGCACCTCCCCGGGCTGCCCACCGGGAGCCCCAGGGCCTTTGCTGCAGAGCTGCTGGCCAGTCAGTCCCCTCCACTCTTGGGGCAGCTTGTAGAGAAGTCGTCTAGCAGGGCTGGGAAACAGATGGATCTTCTTCCAGCTTAGGAGACATCCCACCCTTCCTCCCGCCCCCCTCCCATATAAGAGCAGTCTGGACACAAGGGCAAAAGCCCTCCCAGCAGCGGCAGGGTGTGGAAGTCCCAGGTGACCCCGTTGCAAGTGAGAGGCAACCTGTGGTGTCCCGAGGGACCGGCCCTGGCAGTGCAGGCGGAGGGCCCTTGACATCGCACAAGTTCAGGTGCTGCACAAGCAGGGCAGGGCACAGGGCTATGCCTCCCTGCCCACACCCTACGCGACCTGCAGTGTGCATGTGCCCACAGTGGGGTCTGTGCACACACTCTGTGGTGTGTACATGCATATGCCGCGCTGCATGTGCTGTTGATGTGCACATGACGTGCACATGTGGGCCATATATACATGCCATGCCCTGTAGATGCACGCTGTGATGGGGAGGCACGCAGTGTGGTGTGAGTGCACGTTATTCCCTTCTGCCCCTAAAAATCACTCTGGCATCTCTCACAGGCTTCAGAGCAGCACCTGCCTTTTTATTCCCTGCAGAGGCTGGTCTCCCCTTCACACAGCAGCAGTTGCTAGTGATTTCCCCTCCGGGACTGCAAGGGCCTCTTCTCGCTGGTGCTAGGGAGGCCAAAGGAGAGGTATTCAGTGTTAGGTGTAGGCACGTCCCCTTGGGTGTCAGGGTGCCTGGTTCACGGCCAAGCTCAAACATGCCCCGTCTCAGCGGTGGTGGTGCCAGTGACAGCCCCGGTGTCCCCAGGGCTGCAGGCCGGGGAAGGCAGGGCAGCTCAGGCAGGAAAAGCCCCAGACCTGCTCAGACATAAGCACCAGAGCAGCTGCTCCTCGCTGTGAGCCTTGCAGGGGTTTTGCTCTCCCCTGTTCTTTGGCTTCTGCCACCAGGCTTTAGCCACCTCTAGCCGACGGTGGCTCTGCCTTGCTTACAGGGACTTGTGGCTGCAACGGCAGGGACAAGGTCGCGCTCAGCCCTGCTGAGACCCTTTGTGCCCAGCCCAGCCCAGCCCTGCACCCCCACAGTCCCATCTGCACCCCCAGTCCTCAACTCAGGCCAAGCCCAAAGCAGTCGCTTGGGGCTCTGGAGGGGAACTCGCAGTCAAGGGCTAATGCGGGGCATTCCCTGGCCAGGAGAAATCAGAGGATGTCCTATGCAGCCCCATGGCTCTGGGCCGGGATCTTTGACCCGCTCCTGGATCCCCGGCGTTAAGCTGCGCCTGTCCACGCTGGGGCTCTGCACACTTACTGCTGGAGGGAGAGCTGCGCCGGTTTACGCTTTGGCTCCTTTCCCCATGCCTTCCAGTGGAGCTCGGTGTCTCCTCTGTTGCACAAGGGAGAAAAGTGTGTGTAGTAGCTTGAGGTGCCACTGAAGGAAGTATCCCTCCCTGCACAGCATGCAAGGCACCCGGGCACTCTGCAGCCTTTCTCAGCATACTCAGTCCTCGCCTGCTCTTCCCGAGCACGGGAACCAGAAAGGCTTCATCCTTCAGCCACTGAAGCCCAGGAAGATGGCATTACCTTTCATGTCGGGGGGTGGGCAGCATGCCCTGAGGCATCGGTTAAAAATGAGCAGAGCTCGTGTCCCACCTCAAAGGGCAGGCACCCTGGGCGGGGGGTGTCCTGGAGCTCGAGGCAGGCGTCAGGACCATGTGCCCGCAGCACAGCAGATTGCTCTTTGGGTCCCGTAGTTTTCACTGACAAAGTCTCCCATCATGGGAATGAGCAGCTGAACTGCAAAGACAAGTCACCTGCCCCACGCCTGGGAGGCAGGCCTGCTGCTCTGCCCACTCGGCCCTTTCTTGCCTCTCCAGCTCTTCCCACCATGCTGCCTGGAGGCGTCATTCCTCCTGCTGCATGCAGAGGAGGCAGACTTTCTGGAGGGCAGAGACAGGCCCAGCAGACAGCAGGAATTGCAGCCGCTGGCAGTTTTCCTGCCCCTTGCCCTCAGCCTTGCTCACAGCAATAGCCTGGGCCTAATGCCAGCCCTGAAAAGCCCTCCTGCTATGACCAAGGCCCTAGAAAGCACCAGTCTCTTTTCTCTCCCGGGAAAGCCTAACTTTTCCCCTTTCCAGGGGCAGCAGCCCGGAGACAGTGGTGTGAGGAGGGACTCAAGAGTAACTTGTGTCTTCTATAGCAAGATCCACAAGAAGCCACGGAATGTGCAGGTCAACACCTAGCAAGGGCTCTTGGGGGAAGCTGTATCCACAGGGCGCCACGTTTCCACAGTGCCCTAGGACACAGTGGTGACATGGGGCCAGATCACGTACCTGCCCTGTGGTGCGATACCCTTTGCAAACAGGGCTTTCCGCTTTGTGGCTGCCTGGCTGAGCTGTTTTGCTCTTATCTTTTTTTGAGGCTCTCCCCTCAGTTGCTGGTAGCACCCTAAGAATACAGAGCAGGCAGAGTCTGTAGCAGCACAGCATGAGTGTGCTCTGCCCCCTGTGCTCTCAAGCTGGGCAGAAGGTGGTTCTGCAGCAGCAGGTGGTTCTGCAGCAGATGTGGGTGTGTTTGACAAGTTGCATTAGCATCCCCAGAGCAAGAGATGCCCTGAGCTTTGGCACATCTCACTGCCACAAGGAGCAGAGCACACCACTGCCTCAGCCCCATTCTCCACACGCCTCACCTCTCGGGGGGCTGCATGCCCAGGCCTTGCTGAGCCACGCTGGCGTCCATTCTGAGCCCAGGTAACTTCACGGGCGAAAGCCTCCTTCGAGCAAGGAGGCGCTTCTCAGCAGGACTCCCTGCAGGTGTGACATGAGACAGCTCTTCACAAGAGCCTCTTTGAGGCAGCTCAGGCAAGAAGCACTTGCAGGGCTGCTCCGTCCTGGTAGGAAACAGTCTGTGGCAGTAATTCTGATTCCCTTGGAGTCCCGTTTCCCCGCAAGACTCACATCCTTTCTGACAGTGCTGGAAGGAAAGAGCACATTGGCTTTCCCAAGCAGCAAGCAGCGCCACAGGAAGGGCACTTTCCTATCCCAAGCATCACAGAGTAACTTTGCCTTTAATTCCCTGGCAATAAGGACATAGAGGTGACCCGCAAGCCTGTCTCAGGACTCATCCATTACTGTACCTCCTTTCTCACTCTCCTTTGACATGCCTCCTTTGAGCTGTTGTTGCTGGAGAGCCTTGAAGGGGGCCTCAGTGGCCAAGTGTGCTCGTGCAAGCTCAGATCTGGAAACGAAAACATCACAAAAAAAGAAGATGACACGAGCATCTCAAAAAGCCTTGCCGCCCACTTGCCCTCCAGCAAGACAGTGCCTGCCCTTGGGACATACGTGAAGAGCGTTTCGGAGCTAATGCAGGCAATGTACTCAATGCAAACATCGAAATGGCAGAAAGACCAGAGCACAGCACTGCCCCAGCCCCATTCTCCACACGCCTCACCTCTCGGGGGGCTGCATGCCCAGGCCTTGCTGACCAATACTGGTGTCTTCTTGCAATCCAGGTAACTTCATGGGCAAAAGCCTTCTTCGAGCAAGGAGGCGCTTCTCAGTAGGACTCCCTGCAGGTGTGACATGAGACAGCTCTTCACAAGAGCCTCTTTGAGGCAGCTCAGGCAAGAAGCACTTGCAGGGCTGCTCCGTCCTGGTAGGGAACTGTCTGGGGCAGTAGTCCCGATTCCCTCGGAGTCCTGTTTCCCCGCTGCACTTTCTGTCAGTGCTGGAAGGAAAGAGCCCTTGGCACTACAGGCAAGGGAATGGAGTGCAGTGGGGCAGTGTCCTTCAGCAGATCAGCTGCAACTTGGAGCACCAGGCTGCCCTGAGGTCTCCTTCCATTACAAGCCCCTGAAGGGTAACGGCTGCCACCAAACAGAGCCACAGGAGGGGCCGTTTCCTATCCCAGGCCTCACTTTGTGACTGTGCCTTTAACTCCCTGGCAGTAAGGACATAGAGGTGACCCGCAAGCCTGTCTCAAGACTCATCCATTACTGTACCTCCTTTCTCACTCTCCTTCGGCATGCCTCCTATGAGCTGTTGTTGATGGAGAGCCTTGAAGGAGCCCTCAGTGGCCGAGTGTGCTAGTGCAAGCTCAGATCTGGAAACGAAAACATCACAAAAAAAAAAGAAGATGACACGAGAGTCTCAAAAAACCTTGCCGCCTACTCTCCCTCCAGCAAGACAGTGCCCACCCGTGGGACACACGTGAAGGGCCTTTGAGAGCAATGTGTCCAACGGAAATCTCTCACTGCCACAAGGACAAGAGCGCATCGCTGCCCCAGCCCCATTCTCCACACGCCTCACCTCTCGGGGCGCTGCATGCCCAGGCCTTGCTGAGCCGCACTGGCGTCCATTCTGAGCCCAGGTAACTTCACGGGCGAAAGCCTCCTTCGAGCAAGGAGGCGCTTCTCAGCAGGACTCCCTGCAGGTGTGACATGAGACAGCTCTTCACAAGAGCCTCTTTGAGGCAGCTCAGGCAAGAAGCGCTTGCAGGGCTGCTCCGTCCTGGTAGGGAACTGTCTGGGGCAGTAGTCCCGATTCCCTCGGAGTCCCGTTTCCCCGCTGCACTTTCTGTCAGTGCTGGAAGGAAAGAGCCCTTGGCACTACAGGCGAGGGAATGGAGTGCAGTGGGGCAGTGTCCTTCAGCAGATCAGCTGCAGCTTGGAGCACCAGGCTGCCATTACGAGCCCCTGAAGGGTAACGGCTGCCACCAAACAGAGCCACAGGAGGGGCCGTTTCCTGTCCCAGGCTTCACTTTGTGACTTTGCCTTTAATTCCCTGGCAGTAAGGATGCAGGAGGAACCTGCAAGCCTGTGCCAGGAATCCTCCACTACTTTACCTTCTTGCTTTCTCTCTGTAGCCAGGTCTTCTCCCAGCTTGTCCTCTGTAGCCGACTGCAGATTTCCTCTCATGCTGGATAAGAGGGGGCTAAAATCTTCCCTGGGAAGAAGATGAACAAGAACATGGAGCTGACAACAAAGTCGCACAAGGACCTGCTGTACACTTGCTGTCCAGCCAGAAAACACCAGCCTTTGGGAGAGGCACTAAGAGCCCTTCAGAGCTAATGCAGACAGCGTGTGCAATGGAAACCTCTGCCTCCCACAAGGACGGGACCCTCCCGTTGCCCTCCTCCACTTCCCCAAGAGCCTCACTTGTCAAGAGGCTTCTTTCTGCTGCCCTGCTGCCCTTTTCCTTCCTTGGCCCCTTTGGCCTGGCCCGCAGAATGCCTCTTTCGACGGTGGTGAGGCTGCTGCGGAGCACTCCCTGTAACTGTGCACCAAGAAACCTCGTCAGAACAGCATGCTTGGGAGCGCTCCGGCAAGAGGGTGTGCAGACCTGCTCGGTCCTGCCTTGGGAGCTGCACGGTCCTTTACCTTCTCTCTGATTGGATCCCTCGGGGCCAGGCTCTTTGGCTTTTTCCCCAGGCCCTGGCTTAATCTCAAACCTAGAAACAAGAAGACCCCAGCTGCAAGAAAGGACTCCACGTTGCCTTTGCCACTTGCGTGGAGCATGCAGGCTCAGAGAGGGATGAGAGTCCCTGCACGGTCTCTACATTTCCAGAGCAGAAGATGCAGACGCTTCAACACCGTGGAGGCCCATTTCAGGCAAGCACATGACACAGCCAAGAGCTCCTGCCTCGATGGGCCGAGCAGTTGCCAGGGGCTGGTCCCAGTGCTTTGCTCGCCTTCCCGGGAGCAAGGGTATGCTAACACAAGTCCTCCTGGCTGCCACTTCTGACGCTCTCTCCTCTCGCCTCCACAGAGCCCACGGAGAGCAGAGTACTCTCCTTTGCTCCAGTGTGCCCAGATCCATCCATGTGTGAATTCACATCTTGCCCTCCAGCTCGCTGGCACACCCTCCCAGATTCACGCTGTAGTGCTTGTAAAGAGGCAGCTCTGTACCCTCGGGTCGTCAGGGGATGTGCTGCTCAGCAGTGCGCAGGACACTGTGCCAGGACCGAGCTCTGCAGAGCCCTGCTAGACACAGCCTCCCACTGGGCCAAGAAGTCCCTCCTCTTCCTCTCCGCCTTGCTCCCAGAAGGTGGCCTTTAGGACACCTTTCCTTCCCTGGAGTCTCCCAACAGACAGGGCAATGCCCCACACGGGACCTGCATAGGTCAGGTCTTGGACCCACCACTGCACAGAGGCTGTGGCCACGCCCAGGACAACACACAGCCAAAAGCAGACACAGTCTTGACTTCACAGCTTTTGGCCATGTCTTGCCAAAGACAGGGAATGAGGAGGTGAAGCTTGATGAGAAAGGATGCCGACATTCCTCTCTCGGTCCAGTCTATGCTGCGAGTGTAAAACCGCAGCACTCTTCCACGTTAATTCAGGGGAAGCCTCTCCAAGGCCAAAAGAAGAAAGAGCAAGCAAGGTGTTGGCTGGGAGCCCTTCCGTTGGACCAGCTAGTCTTGAACGAGCTCACGAGCAGGCAAGCTCTGGCAATGCAGCACCACCAAGCGGGAGCTGAGAAGCTGCTCGCTTGCTCAGCCACGGGCTACACAAGCAAACATACTCACGTTGGCAGCACACGGATCCCCCCAGGACGCACAGGAAACGCAGCAGCGTCTTTGCCTGACAACACCCAATATTGTGTGCTTGGGTTCTGCAAAAAGGACAGAGACACGGGAGGTGAGGCCAAGGAAGGGATCGCATTACTCACAAAGGCCACAAAGCTTTCTGAGGGTGAGAGAGGCTGCCTCTGCCTCAGGGAAACTCTGCCCCAGGGATGTCTTTCACAAACAGGAGCCCTGCATTACAACGGAGAGAAGCTGCGCAGCTGTGCAGGAAACTAGCCTCTTTCCCCAGGCCTTTGGGAACAGGATGCTAGGCTGCAAAGAGCTTGGGCTTCACCGCAGACAGCTCTTCCCAGCTTCTGCTACGCTGCCGAGAGCACCAAAGGCAAAGAGCAAGGAGCTCTACAGGGAGCTTGCATTGCTCTAGGTCACCTCTCTCCCAAGTGCTCCGCAGCAGGTCGAGAGACATCACCTTGAGAGTCCTCTGAGAGGAGCTTGGAAGGACTCTCGGGAGCCCGGGAGACAAATCTCAACTTACAGAGAGGAGACATTTCAATACAATTCCAGGGCCATCCACGGCAAGGAGAAACTCCTTGGAATATCTCATTGTGAGGCTCTTGTTTCGGCTCATCAGAAGACCGATGCCCTTGAAAACAAGGTCGTAATCCTCTCCGAGTCCCGCGCCCCAGCTGAACAGCACCACAATGTCATTCACGCACTCCTTCACTAGCTTCTCGGGAAGGGCCGTCGCTGATGACAGCAGAGCATAGTCCAGGGGGACAATTTCAAGATCATCTAGGAAACAGCAAAAGAGGAAGCCAGTTGGGTAGGGAGCAGCTGAAATACAGCTGGGGACAAGGGGAGACGCGGCCAGCTCCCATGGCCACGGGGAGGCTGCTGGGCCCACGCTGCATGCGTAGAAGACTGCACAGCAGCCCTCAGGGTTAGTCTGGCCACCGCCAGCCCGTCCCCGCGGAGCTGACCGTCAGATGTGCCAGCTTTGGCTGACCCCGCTCACAACCCCTGCACACTCCAACGCAAGGCCTCTGTGGCACACAGCCATCAACCAAGTCTAACTACAGCCACAGCCATGGCAGCAGGGAGCAGAAGGCCCAGGGAAATCTGGCCAGGGAAGGGCTTTGCACACACTCTTGCTCCCAGCTCGGGTGCAAGGCGCCTTACAGCTGACTTACACCCCCTTGGAACTGGCAGGAGGCTGTGAGAGCCAGCAGCAACACTGGCGTTTGCCTGCACAAGCTCTGGTGCAGTCTGCAGGGGCAGCACTGCTTTCCTCTCAGCTGGGGTAGAAACAACCGCTCCAAAACATTTCCATCAGACTGCAGTCATCCAACATGGCCTAAGAGTGACTGGTATGGAGGCAGCTCCAAAGCAGGACAGGGGCAGACAGTCTACGTGCATGCAGTGCTAGTAAACAAAAGAATACCCCAACGCCCTCTCGAGAGGTCACTACGTGGTGGGCAACAGTTGGGCTGGGACAAGGTGAAGTTGCTCTCAGGCCCTTTGGGAGGAATTTGCGATGCCTCTCCGTCAGTTCTGCATTGCGTTCAGCTCCCACCCCAGACATGTCCCAAGGGGAAGCAACGGCTTTGCTCTGCCACCTTACCAGGAATGTCTCTGTTGACATAGCTGAGCCCATGAGTCTGTGCAACTCTCGGAGACAGGTGAAAGCGCGGGATAATCACCTCCCTGTTCACCTCACTGCAGTGCTTCCTCAGGACATAGAAAATGCCAAGCACATCGAGGGCCACGCCCTGGCACCCGGCGAGAAAAAAGGAACAAAGTGCTTTCAGGTGGGCAAATGGACTGAGGAGTCAGCAGGGCCAGAAGATGGTGCCTTGTTCCTCAGGAGATGGTGCCTTGTTCCTCTGGAGGAACAAGGGGGCTGGAGGGGCACTTGCAAAGCTTTGGAGAAGACGCCTTTGGGAGAAGGCCAGATTTTGTCCTCTCCCTCCTCTGCACCCTCTCAATGGTATGCAAAGTAAAAGCTGAACAAACGTTCCTGAGGGAAGAGACCTTCTCGGCTACGTAAGGGCCAAGGGGTGGCCTGCAGTGGAGTCAGCCCTGCGGAGCGACCCAGGCTTTGTGCTTGGTCTTTCCTTTGCAGCAGTGAGGACTGCAAGTGCCCCAGAAAGGGGTGAAGCCTCTCTTCTCCTACAGCTGCCCTGGACTCTTTGGACCAGTGGACAAAGGAGCTGCTCTGTCACTCCCTTGTGCACTTTGGGGACCTTCTCTCTTCTTCACAAGGAGGGGACGCACAGCGCCACTGTGCATGGGGCCCGGGGCTGCCAACGCTGCTGAAAGCATCCCGGCCAGAGGGGAGGAGCAGGATGACAACCCACCTTGTTCAGCACAATCTGCTGTAGCATGTACTCCGACACGCTCTCCCAGATTCTCACGACCTCTGAAAAGCAAGGGAAACACACATCAGGCTCTGAGCCAGCCAGCTCACCACGTTCGGCACGTTCCCAGCCAGGACAGTGACAGATGCAGGTGTAATCACGCATGCAGCAGAATAAGCACACGCAGGACGGGCTGCAGAGGCCAGGTCTTGGCTGCCTCTGGCCACAGAGTGAGCACAGGAGAGGGCTGGAGCTCAAAGAGAGACAGCGGAAGGGTTTTGGACAAGGCCATGCCACCATCTCACATCTGCAGGGGGAGGGTGTGCCCCAGCTCCAAGCAGTGGCTGGACTCCCAGAAGAGAAGCCAGGCAGAAAGTGAAAGGGAAGCGGCTGATTTCCAGCGCGGGCGTTTCAGGCAGTCTCCCAAGCCCCAGGAGAGGTGCACAAGCCCTCCGCCTTCTTCAGACAGGAGTCCCCTTGCCTCCCGCTTTCAGGTGCTGGTCTCCAAGGGCAGCCCCTCTCTCTGGGGAAAGGTGGCCATGGATTTCCCCACGGCCAGAGGACAGTGCTGTGCTCCACAGCAGCCTTGGGCACCAAGAGCATCCCCAGGGGTCTCCCCACAGGGCCCAGCTCCCCCGTATTCGGTGCCTGCTTCCACAGGCTGCTCACGGCCACCTGAGCACCTCCAGCTCCTTGGCCCAGCCACGACTGCGGGTGGCCAGTGGCCCTGCGAGGCAAGCAGTGACCCTCAGTGGCCGGGACTCCTGCCTGGGGAACCAGGAGGGCAGGGGCAGAGCCAGGCCCTGCACCCAGGAGTCCTGGGGGCCACCTCGATCCCTGATCCGCATGGGGCACTCAGGCAGGCTCCCATGGCAGCCACCAGCCCTCCCCACACAACGCTGGTTTGGGAGTTGGTGTCCTACACGATCGCGCTCCTGGAAGAGCCCCTAAGGCCTCACCATCATGGCTGAGTAGCCTGAGCGCTGGCAGCTTCACAAACGGGAACTGCATGGTTGTGCCTGTAGTTCCCGCCTGGAAACTTCTCCTCCACTCTCCTCCTCCGCTGCCTCCTCCTCCTCCGCACTCCAGCGCAGTGTGGGGAGGGCTGGGCACACCCTGGGCAGAGGGGAGGTGTCACTGTGAGGTGGGATATGCCACAGTGACCTCAGACCGTGTCACAGAGCGTGTCACAGAGGGGCTGCAGGGATCCCACCCCCAGACCTTGCTGGTGTGGGCCCTACAGCAGTGAGGGCAGCTGCCCTGGGTGGTTTAGGGTGCTGCCCCCACCCCACCACCCCCTGCCCCAGGGAGCTCTTTGCTAAGCCAGCAAGGATCAGCACCAGCATTGGCCTTCAAGTCCTCCCTCACAGGCGTCACATGGGGCATCTGAATGCTTGCGGGTTGCAAACATAGACATGGGTTCAAGGGGGTCCAACAAATGGGTACCGCGATGGTTCAGACACGGCTTCATGGCCCAGCTCCCGTAACCGCAAAGTGCTGCAAATAAGAACAGTGTGTCAGAGGGGGAAAAAAATCATCATTCTCGGCTTTCCTTGCTTCTCTCACACCTTCCCTGAGCATCAGCTACAGGTCACTACTGAAGACAGGGCACTGGCTCTGGGGCACAAGGACGCAAGTGCCCCAAAGGGTAGAGATCAGAGGTGGGACCTACAACAGAGAAACTCTTATTTACCACAAGCCCAGGCCTACTTTGGATCCCAAAAGCCCAGGCAGCACAGGTTGCCTTCCGGCCAGGCAAATGCCACTTGAAGAGGAGATAACTTAAAAAAACAAATTCTGTGTCTATTTGTCTACATGACTAAGAGTTCCAGCTTGTCCTTTGATGGACAGCAGGAGAGAGAACAACCGGGAACAACGTCCTTCCTCTACACGCACACACATACACGCACACACACACACACAGACACTTCTTTTCTCTCACTGCACACCACCCTCCTCACCCAAGAAGCTGCGCAGGAAAGAAGGAGGCATTCCGGAGAAATGCTCTAACATGCAGAATCTCAGGAGTGAGCTGGCAGCAACTGCAGGATGGTTCACAGCAGCAGCATGGCCACTCCTGCCACTTTGGGACCATCAGCCACTCTGTCCCCTCATCCAGGTCATTGATGAGTAAGTTAAACTGCATTGGAGCCAGTGTTGGGGTGCACCGCTAGTCACTGGCCTCCAGCTAAGACGCTGTGCTACTGATGACAACCTTCTGAGCTTGGCTACTCAGCCAGTTTTCTGTCCACCTCACTGTCTGCTCAGCTAGCCTGTACTTCATCAGCTTGCTTGTGAGGATGTTAGGAGAGCCAGTGTCAAAAGCTTCCTTTTGCTGCTACTCACAATCTTATCTTTTGCAGCTACACAGTCCCATTCACAGGCTGGCTATGCTGCATACCCAGGCGTGGCATTGTCTGCTGGTGCTCTGCTAATAGCGGTCACTCTTCAGCATAGGGGGAATGGCCATCCTCAGCAAGGGAAACCGGGCTTCTCTTGTTTGGAGATGAAGACCCCTTTAAATTGGATCCATTCTTTCCTCAGGAACGTGGTTTCCTCATACCTTTCTCTTGTTTGACTTTCAGCCACAGCAACTGGTCTGAAAAAGGAGATTATACTCTTCCCGCACTCATTCCCAACCCAATAGCTGCTGGAGGGACAGCACCGCAGGGCACAAGCAAGCCCAGGCCGTCCCTGGAGAGCATCAATGACAACCTCCTGATACAAGTTGAGAAAGGAGCCCCTGGGGAGAGCGGCTCTGCTTGACCTTGCACTTACCAACAGTGAAGGGCTCGTTGGGGATGGGAAGGTCAAGGGTAACCTTGGCTGCAGTGACCATGAGATGGTGGATGGGGTTCAGGATACTGAGAGGAGGGAGCAGGGCAAAAAAGCAGGATCACAACCCTGCACTTGAGGAGAGCAGACTTGGGCCTCTCCAGGGACCTGCCTGGAAGAATCCCGTGGTGTGACTGCAAGGTGGGAAAGGGAGGGTCAGATACTGGCGTAGAGAGACAGTCAAGATTCACGAGGGGTTAAGCAGCACAGATTTAAGAAAGAATTTACCCTCTAAACTGCGCAGGGAGCCCTGGGAACTGTGGACAAGGTGCATACCTGCCTTTCACTCATTACCTTAATTAACAGCTGAGGAGTACAAGCAGCTACGTTGTACTACATCTATAGAGTACATTATAACATATAGGCACACAAAACTAGTCAGCCCAGAAGACCAGGAGTACAATGCGCTTTCCCCATAGTGCAAAATTTGACAGCCGTGACGACAGTCACTGCCAGGGGTTGTCCCACGCTGATTCTTTGCACTTTCCGTCGTGCAGTACTTGGAGTAGGCTCATTGGCTTGTAGACGTTGGGTTTGATGCAATGATTTCCCCTCCCGACTGTCCGGGTTTAGTCAGATCAGGCACCCACACAGCACACCCTGTAGACCCCAAACCACCTGGCTGCTGGGTGGGCTGCAAGGAATCTCAGTGACCGCCATCCCCATGCTCACAAGGTGACAGCTGTCTGGTTCTAGGGTTATTTCTTTGCGTGGCAATCGCAGAGCCAACCCTGAACTCCCGGGCATGGCTCGCATGGGGTGGTAGGCTTGGGGGCGCAGCCGGTGCACTCTAAGCACCTGTGGCCCCCTTGGCACATTTGAGCATATCGGGTAGAGCCATGGGGTGGGCAGTCCCTGAGGCAGACACCTGCCTGACAAATGTTTTTACTCCAACCCCTGAGGGTACCAGGAGGGGACAGCTGGCACAGTTGCTCTCTGAGCAGTCTGTTCATTCGCCCCTTGCGGGTGGTGGGGTATGTGATAGGTCCAGGCTAGTCCTTGCTCTCCAGCCCAATTTTGAATGCCGTTCCCTGTTAAAGGAGTGCCCCGATCCCTTTGGATTTCCACCAGCAGCCACGTAACCCAATCACATCTTCTAACACTTTAATGGTGTGAGGCTGGGTAGCTGCAGAGCAAGAGTGGGTGTACAAGAGACCAGAGCAGGTTTCTCCAGTGGTCAGGACATATCTATGCTGCTGGCTTTCCAAGAAGGGTCCAATATAATCAACTGGCCACACCTCCCCAGGCTTTTGTCCTCTGTGGATATACCCCTTTTGGGTCCGCAACTGCTGTGGAGCTAAGCGGGTGCAATGCTGCCTGGCCCCATTTGTGCCACTGGCAGATCCCCCTCCGTGCACACTGCTGGCCGGGCAGTGGGTGCTGCTGGTCCCCACCGCCCTCTCCAGGCTGCCTGCTGTGCTCCCCCACCCTCGAGGGCTGTGCATGCTGCTCTGGCTGAAGCTGCAGCTACCACTCGAGCAGCTTTGTCCACCTCTGCTCGCTGTCCACCTCCCACCATGGTATGCCGGCTTGCAGCAGGTCTCGGAACATAGTGCCGCAACTCGCCCTGTCTCTGTTTCATGTTTACCTGCCTCTTTCCTGACTTCCCATCTCTGCTCACAGAGGACACCGCTGCTAGCAGAGACAGCGGCACTGCCACTTCCCCCACGGTCACCGGCCCCCATCCCTCACCCCCCAAAACAGGGAGCACCATCGCTTCAAAAGGTTGTTTCACAGCACCTGACTTTGGACCTAAGGTTTTGCTCATGGGGATCCAATCCAGTCAACTCGGCGGAATAAATGCCAGACAACATTCCGAACTGTCACAGCTAGTTTATGCCTGCTGCAATAGTAGTCCATTGCTGAGCCAGCCATCAATGCCTGTGGCAGTCGGCCAAGTTAAACGTGCTGCACCCAGCACCAGGTCCATTAGGGAGGGGGAAACGCTTCAGTTTTGCTGCTGCGGGGTATGGAGGGTGTTGCACAGCCTAGGATCCTGGGGCAGAGCCCCCAGCCTATCAAGCTCCTCTCTAGTAAAGTAAAAGGCATCTGCCCCATCACCCCACAACCTTAACAGGCACTCAAAGAACCCTTCACAGGGCTGCTACCTGTAGCACCCTGCATATCCTGCACCTCTCATGCTTTACAATTGCAAACAGTTGTGGGCCCTTGCCAGTTGGCTGCATTTGCTCCGGTAAGCTGCTGCTCTGCCACCAGCCGGGCAGCTACCTTCCTCTCAGGCTCTGTGTCTGACTCTGAACTGTGGGCCTTGTCAGGGTCCCACATATTGCCACCCCAGGTTTCTGGATTCCCATCTGCTTTTTGCACCAGTGCCCGCACCACCAGGGGACAGACATCTCGCCGCCCCCTCTGTCACCACCAGCGATGTGCAATGCAGGCAGCCACAAGCAGCACATTGGTGCTGGAGCTTCTCAGCTCGATCCATGGTTGCAGTAGGCACATGGGTGCTCCAGCTTCTCAGCTTGAGCCGCGGTTGCATTTGCAACCTCTGGGGTCAGCTGGCGAGCGTCCTTAGCAGCTTCAGGAGCACTTTCCAACGGCCCAAGTCGCTGGACACAGCAGTATCCTGCCGACTACACCAAAGGTGTCCGCAAGGCAGGAAAGGGAGGGTCGGATACCAGCGCAGACAAATACTCAAGGGTCGCGAGGGGTTAAACAGGATAGATTTAATAAAGGATTTGCACTCCAAACTGCACAGGGAGCCCTGGGGACCACACGGAGGGGTTGCTCATGGGACGTTGCTGGATGTACGGCTCGGACACCCAGGCGGGACTCACCTCGTACCCAAAGGCCCCCTCTTATCGACTACAACTATTTCCTTATCTCAGCTGTGCTAACTTTGAGGAGTTACCGGCCGGGAAGCAGCTAGACATTGTTGACAAAATGGAACACGCAGGTCTGGCCTTGACAGGAATTCGGTCAGCGCGCAGAGAGCACGCTCTGGCACTGCTCTCACCTACTCTGTCAGTCCCCTGACTCATCGCCACATCTTCCGCAGGGGTTCTTGCTCCCCATGCTAAATGCAAATCTATTCCTATGCAAATAGATTGGCATTCGGCATGGTCTGGTATAGCAGAAGGTAAAACTCCGGAGGGCAACAAATGGCCTTCTCCTCCAGGTCAGCTTTTAGCACAACATAAGTCTCCATCGAGCTGTCTTCAGTCACTGCTTGCCAGCAGCAGCCTGCCAGCAGGACTTCCCCAGGCCCTTCTCCGCAGAGCTACCTTCCAGCAGGTCAGCCCCCAGCCTCTACTGGACCATGGGGTGTTTCCTCCCTAGCTGCAGGACTCTGCACTTGCCGTTCTTGCATTTCATGAGGCTCCTCTCCACCCATCTCTCCAGCATGTCCAGGTCCCTCTGAACGGCAGCACAGCCTTCTGCTGTGTCAGCCACTCCTCCCAGTTTAGTATCATCAGCCAACTTGCTGAGGGTGCAAGTCCCTACATCCAAGTCACTGATGTGCAAGTTAAACCATACTGGGCGCAGTATTGACCCCTGGGGGACACCGCTAGCTACAGGCCTCCAACTTGACTCTGCGCCATTGATGACAGCCCTCTGAGCTTTGCCATGCAGCCAGCTCTCAGTCCACCTCACCAGCCACTCATCCGTTCCGCACGTCCTGAGCTTACCTAGCAGGATGTGAATGCCTGGGGACCTTTGTAACAATTTGGTCCGAGACAACCAGAGGAGGAGGAAACTCCATATTAGTGCTGCTTAACCCTTGGCAGCGAGAATTACACTATGCTGCACCGACCACGGCCCTGTGGGGAAAAGCTAGCGCTAGAGTAACCCTAATGCTAAATGCTATAATAATCCTACTCCTAAAAAAATCTATCCTATAACCTAACCTGTAGCCTAAACAGAGCTGTGGCAGGGTGGTGGGAGCTGTTCCCGGGCGCTGTCTCCGTCCCGCAGTGGAGGTGGAGGGGAGTTGTGGGAGGGATGTGTCCCCGCGGTGGGCCCTGTCTCTGCCGGGCAGATGTTGGTGCCCGGCAGCCCAGGGTGGTCCAGCAGATGACGGGCGGCCCGGTGATCCTCGGCGTGCCCCGGCTGGTGGGCTCAGCTGCCCGTGGCTGGGTGCTGGCAGCAGCCTGGTGTTGCTGGGGGCTGTGCCGCAGCTGGTGGTCAGTGGGGGGCCTCCTGCCGGGCTAGCACCTCCTCCTCCTCTTTGGTCCCTGCGGCAGGTCCACGAGGCACAGGGCAAGCTGCCCCTCTGCGGGGTCCACCTCCATGGGCTCCTCCTCCTCCTCCACGGGCTCCGAGGCGGCTGGGGCACTCTGGAGGAGGGCGGCGCGGCGGTCCCAGACGGTGGCACCCACCTTCCTCTTGATGCGCAGCGCCGCCTTCCTCCTGGCCCACAGTCGCTCCGGCTGGCTCATGGCAGGCAGGAGTGGAGAGCGCGATCCCGGGTCGTGTCCCACCACCGGCCTCTTAACAGCTCTGGAACAGTGGCGCTGAGGTCACTGTTGACACGGGGAGGCCGTGGTGACGGCACACCTGACCCGCTCCCCAGTTGCGGGGGCCCTACCTGGCTGTGCCCCGCAGGGGGATGGTGGGGGCTGGAGGGTGCCCCCGTGGGCAGGGGACCATGGGGCTGCAGGCTGCTCTCCTTGGCCTCCTTTGCGTGGGCCCTCAAGCTTACTTGTGGGAAGAGCTGCTCTTGCGCCAGGGAGGTGCTCTTGGCCTCCCCGCGGGGGCTGTGTGCTCCAGCCCCTTCACGGCCTGGGCCCCCTCTGCCAGAGTCGCTCCCGGGTGTCCCTGCGTGTGCTGGAGCGCTGGGGAGCCCCTGCTGGGACCAAGCCCTGCTGGCACGGTCTCCTCAGTGCCCAGCAGAGGGGCAGCCCCACTGCCCTCGACCTGCTGGCTGCACGCCCAGGCCACCCGGGAGGTGGCTCTCCTTCCTGCAGGGCCTTTTCCCACCACTCTTTCTTCTGACTTCCCCTTCCCACCAGCTTCTTGGGAATGGTTCCGGGCAGCACAAGACTTTCCTTCCCTTCATGACTGCTCAGCCTCTTCGGGAACCTCCCCTGTTGGATGCTGCCTGTTCTGCAGGAAACCCTTGGAGCTGTTAAAACACCAGTTGTTGTCAGGAGCAGCTTTTCAGGAGCAGCAGGAGTGTTCCGGAGGAGGAAAGGCAGGCCCTCCCTGGCTGTCTTTGCTGCTGAGTTTGTAGCTATCTGTTGCAGCACTGCAGCTGGGTGAGCGGTCTCACGCCAGCCCACGTTCGCCAAGGATGCTGCTGCTGCGTGACCACAGGCAGAGCCTGAGTTCCTCCAGCTTGTTTCCAGGCTGTGTGCATTGGAGTGCAGAGACTTGTGGCAGGTGTGCTTTTGCCCTCTTTGGTCCTTCCCTCGCATTTATTGCTATGGCCTGACGTAGCAGTTGTGAAAGACCAGGGCCTGTGCGTGCCATGCCTGTGTGGTTCCCCCGGCCACTGTAGACAACCTCTCTGGGAGCAGGGGGTGGTCTTCTTGTCTGGCAGCATGAGGAGCCGGCTGCTCTGCACAGGAGCCAGGATGCAGAGTGGTACGGCTGGGTGCAGATCAGGGCCCGAGAGGGTGGTCAGGTCAGACAGAGTGCAGGGCTCAGCCAGCAAGCGTGTAGTGACGAGTCAGGGCCAAGGGCACACCAGGAAGCCCAGCGAGCAGGTGCTGCTCCAGGTCAGGCTCGCAGAGGCAGAAGACGTGGCACAGACAGAGGTGCTGCACAACTGCAGCAGAGCGCAGGTCGGGGCCAGCAGTACAGCCTCAGCTTCAGAGCCATTCCCAAGGGCAAGGAGGGGCAGTCCCTCGCTTGTAGCTTTCTTCACAACAGCTCTTATCAGCAAAGGAGCTGGCCTCAGACTCAGGCAGCTCAACTCTTTACCTCAGCCAGCTCAAACCCCAGAAGGGGGATGCGCTGCAGGCCCTGACCTAGAGGTGCCCTGAGGGTAACTCCTGGCCCCCTCTCTGTGGTACATGCACTCACTGTTGGCATGGAATTGACCACTGTTACATGCACCTGTGGGGTTGGGCATGGCTTTCCTGGGGGTTTTTTGGGAGCCTTCCTGTAGAGCAGGGTGAGGTAACCGTGACCAGAAACTTGTGGGCAGCCTTGTGGCCAGTGTACTGCCGGTGATACAAAAGTCAGGTTTCTTGACTCCAGTCTTGTTCCCTGGGGCCCACAAGGGATTGGCTTCCTGGAAGAGCTCCCCAGCTCCCCCACGTGGTGATGGTGGGGGGCGGCGGGGCTGGGCCGGCCGGGAGCAGTTGTCCGCCAGGGCAGCCTCTGCTGGGAAAGGCTCCGGCCTGGGAGCAGCTGCTGCTGGGCCCAGCTCTGCTGGGGGGGGGCTTGTGTGACTCTCTGGAAGGGGATTTGGCACCGAAGCCTGGGCTGTGGCAGGGGGCAGGGGCTGTCTGTGAGCCCTCAGGTGAGCCCGAGTGGTGCTTTCAGGCAGTGTTGCAGCAGGGCAGGTGCAGAAAGGCCTGGAGCCATGAGAACCCCATTGGCTAGTCAGAGTCAGGGCAGCAGGTGCAGCGTGCAAGGAAGAGAGCAGCTGCTTTCTGTGCCGCTTCTGCGCAGTGCTGTTCTCCCCTCTTGGGAAGAGGGAGGGCTCTGGGCCTGGCTGGGGAAACTGATGGGGAAGGGAGATGGGTGTTAGCTGCTGTTGTGCTGTGCTGCAGTAGCGCAGCATTCAGTCGTTTGGAGGAACATGTGACTCACAGAATCACAGAATGGTTTAGGTTGGAAGGGAAATCATCTAGTCCAACCTCCCTGCTCAAGCAGGTTCCTCTGGAGCATATTGCCCAGGATCACATCCAGACGGGTTTTGAATATCTCCAGGGAAGGAGACTCCACTACCTCTCTGGGCAACCTGTTCCAGTGCTGTGTCACCCTCACAGTGAAGAAGTATTTTCTCAGCTTTAGATGGAACTTCCTGTGGTTCAGTTTCTGCCCATTGCCTCTTGTCCTGTTGCTGGGCACCACGGAGAAGAGGCTGGCCTCATCCTCTCGACACTCCCCCTTCAGTCTTTCTTCATAGGAGAGATGCTCCAGTCCCTTCATCATCTTTGTAGCCCTCCACTGGACTCTCTCCAGTAGCACCATGTCTCTCTTGTACTGGGGAGCCCAGAACTGGACACAGTACTCCAGGTGAGGCCTCCCCAGGGCTGAGGAGAGGGGCAGGATCCCCTAGGGGACACCGCTAGCTACAGGCCTCCAACTTGACTCTGCGCCATTCACCACAACCCTCTGAGCTTTGCCATGCAGCCAGTTCTCGATCCACCTCACCGTCCACTCATCCAACCCACGCTTCCTGAGCTTACCTATGAGGATGTTGTGGGAGACAGCGTCAAAAGCCTTGCTGAAGTCCAGCTGGACAACATCCACTGCTCTGCCCTCATCTACCCAGCCAGTCATTCCATCAGAGAAGGCTATCAGGTTGGTCAAGCATGATTTCCCTTTGGTGAATCCATGCTGACTACTCCTGATCACCTTCTTGTCCTCCGCATGCTTAGTGATGACCTCCAGGAGGAGCTGTTCCATCACCTTTCCTGGGATGGAGGGGAGGCTGACAGGCCTGGAGTTTCCTGGCTCCTCCTTCTTGCCCTTTTGGAAGACTGGCGGGACATTGGCTTTCTTCCAGTCCTCAGGCACCTCTCCTGATCTCCAGGACCTTTCAAAGATGATGGAGAGTGGCCTAGCGATAACATCCACCAGCTCCCTCAGCACTCATGGGTGCATCCCAGCGGGGCCCATGGATGTCAAGTGGATGTCAAGTTTGGACAAAAGATCTCTAACCCGATCCTCCTCGACCAAGGGAGAGTCTTCCTTTCTCCAGCCTTCCTCTCTTGTCCCCAGGGTCTGGAATTCCTGAGGGCTGGCCTTAGCAGTGAAGACTGAAGCAAAGGCAGCATTCAGTAACTCTGCCTTCTCTGTAGCCTTCGTTAAAAGGGCACCCACCCCATTCAGCAGCGGGCCCACGTTTTCCCTAGTCTTCCTTTTGCTTTGGATGTATTTGAAGAAGGCCTTCTTGTTGTCCCTTGCCAGATTTAATTCCAAAGGGGCCTTAGCCTTCCTTGTTGCATCCCTGCAGACTCTGACAATGTCCCTATATTCCTCCCAAGTGGCCTGTCCCCTTTTCCACATTCTGTAGACTTCCTTCTTCTGCTGGAGTTTGGCCAGGAGTTCCTAGCTCATCCATGCAGTCTCCTGCTGGCTTTGCTCGACTTCTTACTCAGAGGGATGCATGTGTCCTGAGCCTGGAGGAGGTGATGCTTGAATAGTGGACTTCTTGTTGTCCAGCTTGAAGTCATGGGCCTTAACAAGCTGTCCTCTCTGGGAAAGGGGAGAAAAGAGGGCTGTGAAAAGAACAGGGCCTGGGTTTACGTGTGTATTCAGCAGGCATTCACCAAAGGGAAATAATGCTTAACCAACCTGACAGCCTTCTCTGATGGGACAACTGGCTGGCTAGCTGAGGGCAGAGCAGTGGATGTTGTCCAGCTGGACTTCAGCAAGGCTTTTGACGCTGTCTCCCACAACATCCTGCTAGGTAAGCTCAGGACATGCGGAACGGATGAGTGGCTGGTGAGGTGGACTGAGAGCTGGCTGCATGGCAAAGCTCAGAGGGTTGTGGTGAATGGCGCAGAGTCAAGTTGGAGGCCTGTAGCTAGTGGTGTCCCCCAGGGGTCAATGCTACGCCCAGTATTGTTTAACTTGCACATCAGTGACTTGGATGTAGGGACAGAGTGCACCCTCAGCAAGTTGGCTGATGATACTAAACTGGGAGGAGTGGCTGACACAGCAGAAGGCTGTGCTTCCATTCAGAGGGACCTGGACATGCTGGAGAGATGGGTGGAGAGGAGCCTCATGAAATGCAAGAACGGCAAGTGTAGAGTCCTGCAGCTAGGGAGGAAACACCCCATGGTCCAGTAGAGGCTGGGGGCTGACCTGCTGGAAGGTAGCTCTGCGGAGAAGGGCCTGGGGAAGTCCTGCTGGCAGGCTGCTGCTGGCAAGCAGTGACTGAAGACAGCTCGATGGAGACTTATGTTGTGCTAAAAGCTGACCTGGAGGAGAAGGCCATTTGTTGCCCTCCGGAGTTTTACCTTCTGCTATACCAGACCATGCCGAATGCCAATCTATTTGCATAGGAATAGATTTGCATTTAGCATGGGGAGCAAGAACCCCTGCGGAAGATGTGGCGATGAGTCAGGGGACTGACAGAGTAGGTGAGAGCAGTGCCAGAGCGTGCTCTCTGCGCGCTGACCGAATTCCTGTCAAGGCCAGACGTGCGTGTTCCATTTTGTCAACAATGTCTAGCTGCTTCCCGGCCGGTAGCTCCTCAAAGTTAGCACAGCTGAGATAAGGAAATAGTTGTAGTCGATAAGAGGGGGCCTTTGGGTACGAGGTGAGTCCCGCCTGGGTGTCCGAGCCGTACATCCAGCAACGTCCCATGAGCAACCCCTCCGTGTGGTCCCCAGGGCTCCCTGTGCAGTTTGGAGTGCAAATCCTTTATTAAATCTATCCTGTTTAACCCCTCGCGACCCTTGAGTGTTTGTCTGCGCTGGTATCCGACCCTCCCTTTCCTGCCTTGCGGACACCTTTGGTGTAGTCGGCAGGATACTGCTGTGTCCAGCGACTTGGGCCGTTGGAAAGTGCTCCTGAAGCCGCTAAGGACGCTCGCCAGCTGACCCCAGAGGTTGCAAATGCAACCGCGGCTCAAGCTGAGAAGCTGGAGCACCCATGTGCCTACTGCAACCATGGATCGAGCTGAGAAGCTCGAGCACTAATGTGCTGCTTGTGGCTGCCTGCATTGCACATCGCTGGTGGTGACAGAGGGGGCGGCGAGATGTCTGTCCCCTGGTGGTGCGGGCACTGGTGCAAAAAGCAGATGGGGATCCAGAAACCTGGGGTGGCAATATGTGGGACCCTGACAAGGCCCACAGTTCAGAGTCAGACACAGAGCCTGAGAGGAAGGTAGCTGCCCGGCTGGTGGCAGAGCAGCAGCTTACCGGAGCAAATGCAGCCAACTGGCAAGGGCCCACAACTGTTTGCAATTGTAAAGCATGAGAGGTGCAGGATATGCAGGGTGCTACAGGTAGCAGCCCTGTGAAGGGTTCTTTGAGTGCCTGTTAAGGTTGTGGGGTGATGGGGCAGATGCCTTTTACTTTACTAGAGAGGAGCTTGATAGGCTGGGGGCTCTGCCCCAGGATCCTAGGCTGTGCAACACCCTCCATACCCCGCAGCAGCAAAACTGAAGCGTTTCCCCCTCCCTAATGGACTGGGTGCTGGGTGCAGCACGTTTAACTTGGCCGACTGCCACAGGCATTGATGGCTGGCTCACCAAGTGGACTACTATTGCAGCAGGCATAAACTAGCTGTGACAGTTCGGAATGTTGTCTGGCATTTATTCCGTCGAGTTGACTGGATTGGATCCCCACGAGCAAAACCTTAGGTCCAAAGTCAGGTGCTGTGAAACAACCTTTTGAAGCGATGGTGCTCCCTGTTTTGGGGGGTGAGGGACGGGGGCCGGTGACAGTGGGGGAAGTGGCAGTGCCGCTGTCTCTGCTAGCAGCGGTGTCCTCTGTGAGCAGAGATGGGAAGTCAGGAAAGAGGCAGGTAAACATGAAACAGAGACAGGGAGAGTTGCGGCACTATGTTCCGAGACCTGCTGCAAGCCGGCATACCGTGGTGGGAGGTGGACGGCGAGCGGAGGTGGACAAAGCTGCTCGAGCAGTAGCTGCAGCTTCAGCCAGAGCAGCATGCACAGCCCTCGAGGGTGGGGGAGCACAGCGGGCAGCCTGGAGAGGGCGGCGGGGACCAGCAGCACCCACTGCCCGGCCAGCAGTGTGCACGGAGGGGGATCTGCCAGTGGCACAAATGGGGCCAGGCAGCATTGCACCCGCTTAGCTCCACAGCAGTTGCGGACCCAAAAGGGGTATATCCACAGAGGACAAAAGCCTGGGGAGGTGTGGCAAGTTGATTATATTGGACCCTTCTTGGAAAGCCAGCAGCATAGATATGTCCTGACCACTGGAGAAACCTGCTCTGGTCTCTTGTACACCCACTCTTGCTCTGCAGCTACCCAGCCTCACACCATTAAAGTGTTAGAAGATGTGATTGGGTTACGTGGCTGCTGGTGGAAATCCAAAGGGATCGGGGCACTCCTTTAACAGGGAATGGCATTCAAAATTGGGCTGGAGAGCAAGGACTAGCCTGGACCTATCACATACCCCACCACCCGCAAGGGGCGAATGAACAGACTGCTCAGAGAGCAACTGTGCCAGCTGTCCCCTCCTGGTACCCTCAGGGGTTGGAGTAAAAACATTTGTCAGGCAGCTGCCTGCCTCAGGGACCGCCCACCCCATGGCTCTACCCGATATGCTCAAATGTGCCAAGGGGGCCACAGGTGCTTAGAGTGCACCGGCTGCGCCCCCAAGCCTACCACCCCATGCGAGCCATGCCCGGGAGTTCAGGGTTGGCTCTGCGATTGCCACGCAAAGAAATAACCCTGGAACCAGACAGCTGTCACCTTGTGAGCATGGGGATGGCGGTCACCATACATGAAGGGTAGTATGGTTGCTTGGTGCCCTGCAATAGTGTAGCTGTCCAGGGGGGTGGATATCATTGCAGGGGGTCATTGCCTTGAATTGGCTTGAGGTGGTGAAGGTTGCGATCCGTTACACTGGATCCTAAGCCCTGTGATGTACACAGGGAGACCAAATAGCCCAACGGATGTATAAGCGGATAGAGGTCCTCACAATCCCGGAAGGAGTTTCCTTGCAGCCCACCCAGCAGCCAGGTGGTTTGGGGTCTACAGGGTGTGCTGTGTGGGTGCCTGATCTGACTAAACCCGGACAGTCGGGAGGGGAAATCATTGCATCAAACCCAACGTCTACAAGCTAATGAGCCTACTCCAAGTACTGCACGACGGAAAGTGCAAAGAATCAGCGTGGGTCGACCCCTGGCAGTGACTGTCGTCATGGCTGTCAAATTTTGCACTATGGGGAAAGCGCATTGTACTCCTGGCCTATATGTTATAATGTACTCTATAGATGTAGTACAACGTAGCTGCTTGTACTCCTCAGCTGTTAATTAAGGTAATGAGTGAAAGGCAGGTACGCACCTTGTCCACAGTTCCCAGGGCTCCCCACGCAGTTTGGAGGGTAAATTCTTTCTTAAATCTATGCTGCTTAACCCCTCGTGAACCTTGACAGTCTCTCTACGCCAGTATCCGACCCTCCCTTTCCCACCTTGCAGTCACACCATGGGATTCGAGGGTAAATTCTTTCTTAAATCTATGCTGCTTAACCCCTCGTGAACCTTGACTGTCTCTCTACGCCAGTATCCGACCCTCCCTTTCCCACCTTGCAGTCACACCACGGGATTCTTCCAGGCAGGTCCCTGGAGAGGCCCAAGTCTGCTCTCCTCAAGTGCAGGGTTGTGATCCTGCTTTTTTGCCCTGCTCCCTCCTCTCAGTATCCTGAACCCCATCCACCATCTCATGGCCACTGCAGCCAAGGTTGCCCTTGACCTTCCCATCCCCAACGAGCCCTTCACTGTTGGTAAGTGCAAGGTCAAGCAGAGCCGCTCTCCCCAGGGGCTCCTTTCTCAACTTGTATCAGGAGGTTGTCATCGATGGTCTCCAGGGACGGCCTGGGCTTGCTTGTGCCCTGCGGTGCTGTCCCTCCAGCAGCTATTGGGGTGGGAATGAGGGCGGGAAGAGTATAATCTCCTTTTTCAGACCAGTTGCTGTGGCTGAAAGTCAAACAAGAGAAAGGTATGAGGAAACCACGTTCCTGAGGAAAGAATGGATCCAATTTAAAGGGGTCTTCATCTCCAAACAAGAGAAGCCCGGTTTCCCTTGCTGAGGATGGCCATTCCCCCTATGCTGAAGAGTGACCGCTATTAGCAGAGCACCAGCAGACAATGCCACGCCTGGGTATGCAGCATAGCCAGCCTGTGAATGGGACTGTGTAGCTGCAAAAGATAAGACTGTGAGTAGCAGCAAAAGGAAGCTTTTGACACTGGCTCTCCTAACATCTTCGCAAGCAAGCTGATGAAGTACAGGCTAGCTGAGCAGACAGTGAGGTGGACTGAAAACTGGCTGAGCAGCCAAGCTCAGAAGGTTGTCATCAGTAGCACAGCGTCTTAGCTGGAGGCCAGTGACTAGCGGTGCACCCCAATACTGGCTCCAATGCTGTTTAACTTACTCATCAATGACCTGGATGAGGGGACAGAGTGGCTGATGGTCCCAAAGTGGCAGGAGTGGCCATGCTGCTGCTGTGAACCATCCTGCAGTTGCTGCCAGCTCAGTCCTGAGATTCTGCATGTTAGAGCATTTATCCAGAATGCCTCCTTCTTTCCTGCGCAGCTTCTTGGGTGAGGAAGGTGGTGTGCAGTGAGAGAAAAGAAGTGTCTGTGTGTGTGTGTGTGTGTGTGTGTGTGTTTGTATAGACAAATAGACACAGAATTTGTTTTTTTAAGTTATCTCCTCTTCAAGTGGCATTTGCCCGGCCGGAAGGCAACCTGTGCTGCCTGGGCTTTTGGGATCCAAAGTAGGTCTGGGCTTGTGGTAAATAGAGCTTCTCTGTTGTAGGTCCCACCTGTGACCTCTACCCTTTGGGGCACTTGCGTCCTTGTGCAAGTGACGGTGCCCCTGAGCCAGTGCCCTGTCTTCAGTAGTGACCTGTAGCTGATGCTCAGGGAAGGTGTGAGAGAAGCAAGGATGATGATTTTTTTTCCCCCTCTGACACACTGTCCTTATTTGCAGCACTTTGCGGTTATGGGAGCTGGGCCATGAAGCTGTGTCTGAACCATCGCGGTACCCATTTGTTGGACCCCCTTGAACCCATGTCTATGTTTGCAACCCGCAAGCATTCAGATGTCCCATGTGACGCCTGTGAGGGAGGACTTGAAGGCCGATGCTGGTGCTGATCCTTGCTGGCTTAGCAAAGAGCTCCCTGGGGCAGGGGGTGGTGGGGTGGG
This sequence comes from Struthio camelus, assembly GCF_040807025.1. Taxonomy (NCBI): domain Eukaryota; kingdom Metazoa; phylum Chordata; class Aves; order Struthioniformes; family Struthionidae; genus Struthio; species Struthio camelus. Next base: position 11,336,934 of record NC_090962.1, read on the forward strand.
GGCAGCACCCTAAACCACCCAGGGCAGCTGCCCTCACTGCTTTAGGGATCCCACACCAGCAAGGTCTGGGGGTGGGATCCCTGCAGCCCCTCTGTGACACGCTCTGTGACACGGTCTGAGGTCACTGTGGCACATCCCACCTCACAGTGACACCTCCCCTCTGCCCAGGGTGTGCCCAGCCCTCCCCACACTGCGCTGGAGTGTGAAGGAGGAGGAGGCAGAGGAGGAGGAGAGTGGAGGAGAAGTTTCCAGGCGGGAACTACAGGCACAACCATGCAGTTCCCGTTTGTGAAGCTGCCAGCGCTCAGGCTACTCAGCCATGATGGTGAGGCCTTAGGGGCTCTTCCAGGAGCGCGATCGTGTAGGACACCAACTCCCAAACCAGCGTTGTGTGGGGAGGGCTGGTGGCTGCCATGGGTGCTTGCCTGAGTGCCCCATGCGGATCAGGGATCGAGGTGGCCCCCCAGGACTCCTGGTTCCCCAGGCAGGAATCCCAGCCACCGAGGGTCACTGCTTGCCTCACAGGGCCACTGGCCACCCACAGTCGTGGCTGGGCCAAGGAGCTGGAGGTGCTCAGGTGGCCGTGAGCAGCCTGTGGAAGCAGGCACCGAATACGGGGGAGCTGGGCCCTGTGGGGAGACCCCTGGGGATGCTCTTGGTGCCCAAGGCTGCTGTGGAGCACAGCACTGTCCTCTGGCCATGGGGAAATCCATGGCCACCTTTCCCCAGAGAGAGGGGCTGCCCTTGGAGACCAGCACCTGAAAGCAGGAGGCAAGGGGACTCCTGTCTGAAGAAGGCGGAGGGGTTGTGCACCTCTCTTGGGGCTTGGGAGACCGCCTGAAACGCCCGCGCTGGAAATCAGCCGCTTCCCTTTCGACCAGCCCTGCCTGGCTTCTCTTCTGGGAGTCCAGTCACTGCTTGGAGCTGGGGCACACCCTCCCCCTGCAGATGTGAGATGGTGGCATGGCCTTGTCCAAAACCCTTCCGCTGTCTCTCTTTGAGCTCCAGCCCTCTCCTGTGCTCGCTCTGCGGCCAGAGGCAGCCAAGACCTGGCCTCTGCAGCCCGTCCTGCGTGTGCTTATTCTGCTGCATGCGTGATTACACCTGCATCTGTCACTGTCCTGGCTGGGAACGTGCCGAACGTGGTGAGCTGGCTGGCTCAGAGCCTGATGTGTCTTTCCCTTGCTTTTCAGAGGTCGTGAGAATCTGGGAGAGCGTGTCGGAGTACATGCTACAGCAGATTGTGCTGAACAAGGTGGGTTGTCATCCTGCTCCTCCCCTCTGGCCGGGATGCTTTCAGCAGTGCTAGCAGCCCCGGGCCCCATGCACAGTGGCGCTGTGCGTCCCCTCCTTGGGAAGAAGAGAGAAAGTTCCCAAAGTGCACAAGGGTGTGACAGAGCAGCTCCTTTGTCCACTGGTCCAAAGAGTCCAGGGCAGCTGTGGGATAAGAGAGGCTTCACCCCTTTCTGGGGCATTTGCAGTCCTCACTGCTGCAAAGGAAAGACCAGACACAAAGCCTGGGCCGCTCCGCGGGGCTGACTCCACTGCAGGCCACCCCTTGGCCCTTACGTAGCCGAGAAGGTCTCTTCCCTCAGGAACGTTTGTTCAGCTTTTACTTTGCATACTATTGAGAGGGTGCAGAGGAGGGAGAGGACAAAATCTGGCCTTCTCCCAAAGGCGTCTTCTCCAAAGCTTTGCAAGTGCCCCTCCAGCCCCCTTGTTCCTCCAGAGGAACAAGGCACCATCTTCTGGCCCTGCTGACTCCTCAGTCCATTTGCCCACCTGAAAGCACTTTGTTCCTTTTTTCTCGCCGGGTGCCAGGGTGTGGCCCTCGATGTGCTTGGCATTTTCTATGTCCTGAGGAAGCACTGCAGTGAGGTGAACAGGGAGGTGATTATCCCGCGCTTTCACCTGTCTCCGAGAGTTGCACAGACTCATGGGCTCAGCTATGTCAACAGAGACATTCCTGGTAAGGCGGCAGAGCAAAGCCGTTGCTTCCCCTTGGGACATGTCTGGGGTGGGAGCTGAACGCAATGCAGAACTGACGGAGAGGCATCGCAAATTCCTCCCAAAGGGCCTGAGAGCAACTTCACCTTGTCCCAGCCCAACTGTTGCCCACCACGTAGTGACCTCTCGAGAGGGCGTTGGGGTATTCTTTTGTTTACTAGCACTGCATGCACGTAGACTGTCTGCCCCTGTCCTGCTTTGGAGCTGCCTCCATACCAGTCACTCTTAGGCCATGTTGGATGACTGCAGTCTGACGGAAATGTTTTGGAGCGGTTGTTTCTACCCCAGCTGAGAGGAAAGCAGTGCTGCCCCTGCAGACTGCACCAGAGCTTGTGCAGGCAAACGCCAGTGTTGCTGCTGGCTCTCACAGCCTCCTGCCAGTTCCAAGGGGGTGTAAGTCAGCTGTAAGGCGCCTTGCACCCGAGCTGGGAGCAAGAGTGTGTGCAAAGCCCCTCCCTGGCCAGATTTCCCTGGGCCTTCTGCTCCCTGCTGCCATGGCTGTGGCTGTAGTTAGACTTGGTTGATGGCTGTGTGCCACAGAGGCCTTGCGTTGGAGTGTGCAGGGGTTGTGAGCGGGGTCAGCCAAAGCTGGCACATCTGACGGTCAGCTCCGCGGGGACGGGCTGGCGGTGGCCAGACTAACCCTGAGGGCTGCTGTGCAGTCTTCTACGCATGCAGCGTGGGCCCAGCAGCCTCCCCGTGGCCATGGGAGCTGGCCACGTCTCCCCTTGTCGCCAGCTGTATTTCAGCTGCTCCCTACCCAACTGGCTTCCTCTTTTGCTGTTTCCTAGATGATCTTGAAATTGTCCCCCTGGACTATGCTCTGCTGTCATCAGCGACGGCCCTTCCCGAGAAGCTAGTGAAGGAGTGCGTGAATGACATTGTGGTGCTGTTCAGCTGGGGCGCGGGACTCGGAGAGGATTACGACCTTGTTTTCAAGGGCATCGGTCTTCTGATGAGCCGAAACAAGAGCCTCACAATGAGATATTCCAAGGAGTTTCTCCTTGCCGTGGATGGCCCTGGAATTGTATTGAAATGTCTCCTCTCTGTAAGTTGAGATTTGTCTCCCGGGCTCCCGAGAGTCCTTCCAAGCTCCTCTCAGAGGACTCTCAAGGTGATGTCTCTCGACCTGCTGCGGAGCACTTGGGAGAGACGTGACCTAGAGCAATGCAAGCTCCCTGTAGAGCTCCTTGCTCTTTGCCTTTGGTGCTCTCGGCAGCGTAGCAGAAGCTGGGAAGAGCTGTCTGCGGTGAAGCCCAAGCTCTTTGCAGCCTAGCATCCTGTTCCCAAAGGCCTGGGGAAAGAGGCTAGTTTCCTGCACAGCTGCGCAGCTTCTCTCCGTTGCAATGCAGGGCTCCTGTTTGTGAAAGACATCCCTGGGGCAGAGTTTCCCTGAGGCAGAGGCAGCCTCTCTCACCCTCAGAAAGCTTTGTGGCCTTTGTGAGTAATGCGATCCCTTCCTTGGCCTCACCTCCCGTGTCTCTGTCCTTTTTGCAGAACCCAAGCACACAATATTGGGTGTTATCAGGCAAAGACGCTGCTGCGTTTCCTGTGCGTCCTGGGGGGATCCGTGTGCTGCCAACGTGAGTATGTTTGCTTGTGTAGCCCATGGCTGAGCAAGCGAGCAGCTTCTCAGCTCCCGCTTGGTGGTGCTGCATTGCCAGAGCTTGCCCGCTCGTGAGCTCGTTCAAGACTAGCTGGTCCAACGGAAGGGCTCCCAGCCAACACCTTGCTTGCTCTTTCTTCTTTTGGCCTCGGAGAGGCTTCCCCTGGATCAACGCAGAAGAGTGCTGTGGTTTTTCACTCGCAGCATAGACTGGACCGAGAGAGGAATGTCGGCATCCTTTCTCATCAAGCTTCACCTCCTCATTCCCTGTCTTTGGCAAGACATGGCCAAAAGCTGTGAAGTCAAGACTGTGTCTGCTTTTGGCTGTGTGTTGTCCTGGGCGTGGCCACAGCCTCTGTGCAGTGGTGGGTCCAAGACCTGACCTATGCAGGTCCCGTGTGGGGCATTGCCCTGTCTGTTGGGAGACTCCAGGGAAGGAAAGGTGTCCTAAAGGCCACCTTCTGGGAGCAAGGCGGAGAGGAAGAGGAGGGACTTCTTGGCCCAGTGGGAGGCTGTGTCTAGCAGGGCTCTGCAGAGCTCGGTCCTGGCACAGTGTCCTGCGCACTGCTGAGCAGCACATCCCCTGACGACCCGAGGGTACAGAGCGGCCTCTTTACAAGCACTACAGCGTGAATCTGGGAGGGTGTGCCAGCGAGCTGGAGGGCAAGATGTGAATTCACACATGGATGGATCTGGGCACACTGGAGCAAAGGAGAGTACTCTGCTCTCCGTGGGCTCTGTGGAGGCGAGAGGAGAGAGTGTCAGAAGTGGCAGCCAGGAGGACTTGTGTTAGCATACCCTTGCTCCCGGGAAGGCGAGCAAAGCATTGGGACCAGCCCCTGGCAACTGCTCGGCCCGTCGAGGCAGGAGCTCTTGCCTGTGTCATGTGCTTGCCTGAAATGGGCCTCCACGGTGTTGAAGCGTCTGCATCTTCTGCTCTGGAAATGTAGAGACCGTGCAGGACTCTCATCCCTCTCTGAGCCTGCATGCTCCGCGCAAGTGGCAAAGGCAACGTGGAGTCCTTTCTCGCAGCTGGGGTCTTCTTGTTTCTAGGTTTGAGATTAAGCCAGGGCCTGGGGGAAAAGCCAAAGAGCCTGGCCCCGAGGGATCCAATCAGAGAGAAGGTAAAGGACCGTGCAGCTCCCAAGGCAGGACCGAGCAGGTCTGCACACCCTCTTGCCGGAGCGTTCCCAAGCATGCTGTTCTGACGAGGTTTCTTGGTGCACAGTTACAGGGAGTGCTCCGCAGCAGCCTGACCACCGTCGAAAGAGGCATTCTCCAGGCCAGGCCAAAGGGGCCAAGGAAGGAAAAGGGCAGCAGGGCAGCAGAAAGAAGCCTCTTGACAAGTGAGGCTCTTGGGGAAGTGGAGGAGGGCAACGGGAGGGTCCCGTCCTTGTGGGAGGCAGAGGTTTCCATTGCACACGCTGTCTGCATTAGCTCTGAAGGGCTCTTAACACCTCTCCCAAAGGCTGGTGTTTCCTGGCTGGACAGCAAGTGTACAGCAGGTCCTTGTGCGACTTTGTTGTCAGCTCCATGTTCTTGTTCATCTTCTTCCCAGGGAAGATTTTAGCCCCCTCTTATCCAGCATGAGAGGAAATCTGCAGTCGGCTACAGAGGACAAGCTGGGAGAAGACCTGGCTACAGAGAGAAAGCAAGAAGGTAAAGTAGTGGAGGATTCCTGGCACAGGCTTGCAGGTTCCTCCTGCATCCTTACTGCCAGGGAATTAAAGGCAAAGTCACAAAGTGAAGCCTGGGACAGGAAACCATCCCTCCTGTGGCTCTGTTTGGTGCCAGCCGTTACCCTTCAGGGGCTCGTAATGGCAGCCTGGTGCTCCAAGCTGCAGCTGATCTGCTGAAGGACACTGCCCCACTGCACTCCATTCCCTCGCCTGTAGTGCCAAGGGCTCTTTCCTTCCAGCACTGACAGAAAGTGCAGCGGGGAAACGGGACTCCGAGGGAATCGGGACTACTGCCCCAGACCGTTCCCTACCAGGACGGAGCAGCCCTGCAAGTGCTTCTTGCCTGAGCTGCCTCAAAGAGGCTCTTGTGAAGAGCTGTCTCATGTCACACCTGCAGGGAGTCCTGCTGAGAAGCGCCTCCTTGCTCGAAGGAGGCTTTCGCCCGTGAAGTTACCTGGGCTCAGAATGGACGCCAGCGTGGCTCAGCAAGGCCTGGGCATGCAGCCCCCCGAGAGGTGAGGCGTGTGGAGAATGTGGCTGGGGCAGCGCTGTGCTCTGCTCCTTGTGGCAGTGAGATGTGCCAAAGCTCACACACCCACATCTGCTGCAGAACCACCTGCTGCTGCAGAACCACCTTCTGCCCAGCTTGAGAGCACAGGGGGCAGAGCACACTCATGCTGTGCTGCTACAGACTCTGCCTGCTCTGTATTCTTAGGGTGCTACCAGCAACTGAGGGGAGAGCCTCAAAAAAAGATAAGAGCAAAACAGCTCAGCCAGGCAGCCACAAAGCGGAAAGCCCTGTTTGCAAAGGGTATCGCACCACAGGGCAGGTACGTGATCTGGCCCCATGTCACCACTGTGTCCTAGGGCACTGTGGAAACGTGGCGCCCTGTGGATACAGCTTCCCCCAAGAGCCCTTGCTAGGTGTTGACCTGCACATTCCGTGGCTTCTTGTGGATCTTGCTGTAGAAGACCCAAGTTTTTCTTTCTAGGGCCTTGGTCATAGCAGGAAGGCTTTTCAGAGCTGGCATTAGGCCCAGGCTATTGCTGTGAGCAAGGCTGAGGGCAAGGGGCAGGAAAACTGCCAGCGGCTGTGATTCCTGCTGCCTGCTGGGCCTGTCTCTGCCCTCCAGAAAGTCTGCCTCCTCTGCATGCAGCAGGAGGAATGATGCCTCCAGGCAGCATGGTGGGAAGAGCTGGAGAGGCAAGAAAGGGCCGAGTGGGCAGAGCAGCAGGCCTGCCTCCCAGGTGTGGGGCAGGTGGTGACTTGTCTTTGCAGATCACCTGCTCATTCCCATGATGGGAGACTTTGTCAGTGAAAACTATGGGACCCAAAGAGCAATCTGCTGTGCTGCGGGCACATGGTCCTGACGCCTGCCTCGAGCTCCAGGACACCCCCCGCCCAGGGTGCCTGCCCTTTGAGGTGGGACACGAGCTCTGGTCATTTTTAACCGATGCCTCAGGGCACGCTGCCCACCCCCCGACATGAGAGGTAATGCCATCTTCCTGGGCTTCAGTGGCTGAAGGATGAAGCCTTTCTGGTTCCCGTGCTCGGGAAGAGCAGGCGAGGACTGAGTATGCTGAGAAAGGCTGCAGAGTGCCCGGGTGCCTTGCATGCTGTGCAGGGAGGGATACTTCCTTCAGTGGCACCTCAAGCTACTACACACACTTTTCTCCCTTGTGCAACAGAGGAGACACCGAGCTCCACTGGAAGGCATGGGGAAAGGAGCCAAAGCGTAAACCGGCGCAGCTCTCCCTCCAGCAGTAAGTGTGCAGAGCCCCAGCGTGGACAGGCGCAGCTTAACGCCGGGGATCCAGGAGCGGGTCAAAGATCCCGGCCCAGAGCCATGGGGCTGCATAGGACATCCTCTGATTTCTCCTGGCCAGGGAATGCCCCACATTAGCCCTTGACTGCGAGTTCCCCTCCAGAGCCCCAAGCGACTGCTTTGGGCTTGGCCTGAGTTGAGGACTGGGGGTGCAGATGGGACTGTGGGGGTGCAGGGCTGGGCTGGGCTGGGCACAAAGGGTCTCAGCAGGGCTGAGAGCGACCTTGTCCCTGCCGCTGCAGCCACAAGTCCCTGCCAGCAAGGCAGAGCCACCGTCGGCTAGAGGTGGCTAAAGCCTGGTGGCAGGAGCCAAAGAACTGGGCAGAGCAAAACCCCTGCAAGGCTCACGGCAAGGAGCAGCTGCTTTGGTGCTTATGTCTGAGCAGGTCTGGGGCTTTTCCTGCCTGCGTTGCCCTGCCTTCCCCGGCCAGCAGCCCTGGGGACACCGGGGCTGTCACTGGCACCACCACCGCTGAGACGGGGCATGTTTGAGCTTGGCCGTGAACCAGGCACCCTGACACCCAAGGGGACGTCCCTACACCTAACACTGAACACCTCTCCTTTGGCCTCCCTAGCACCAGCAAGAAGAGGCCCTTGCAGCCCCGGAGGGGAAATCAGTAGCAACTGCTGCTGTGTGAAGGGGAGACCAGCCTCTGCAGGGAATAAAAAGGCAGGTGCTGCTCTGAAGCCTGTGAGAGATGCCAGAGTGATTTTTAGGGACAGAAGGGAATAACGTGCACACACACCACACTGCGTGCCTCCCCACCACAGCGTGCATCGACAGGGCATGGCATGTATATATGGCCCACATGTGCACGTCATGTGCACATCAACAGCACATGCCACGTGGCATATGCATGTACACACCACAGAGTGTGTGCACAGACCCCACTGTGGGCACATGCACCCTGCAGGTCGCGTAGGGTGTGGGCAGGGAGGCATAGCCCTGTGCCCTGCCCTGCTTGTGCAGCACCTGAACTTGTGCGATGTCAAGGGCCCTCCGCCTGCACTGCCGGGGCCAGTCCCTCGGGGCACCACAGGTTGCCTCTCACTTGCAACGGGGTCACCTGGGACTTCCACACCCTGCCGCTGCTGGGAGGGCTTTTGCCCTTGTGTCCAGACTGCTCTTATATGGGAGGGGGCGGGAGGAAGGGTGGAAGAAGGAAGCATGAGCACAGAGCCTGTTGGGGCCTTTGCTCACCCTGCTCGCAAGCAACACTGCTCTTGTAGGCAGGCAGAGACACAAGCTGGCATTGCTGCCACCTTCCACAAGGCCACCCTCCTCCCAGGGGCTGCTTTACCCCTGCACACCTCACACCACTGCTCTCTAACAGATAGCAAGCCGGGCCTGCTCCACCCTAAAGTGACCATCGTCACTGTGAGCCCGCTGGCTTCCTCAGCCATGCTCATCTCCACAGACATCTCAACCCAGCTCCCACCCAACACGCCCGCTCTTTCCTAAGCTGCAGCCCACAGGTGCAAACTCCACTTCTCTCCTCTGCACACCCTCAGCCCACTGCCTTCACAATTCATCATCAATACCTTCTCTCCTCACTGAAAGCTCTTTCTCTTTCTCTTTCCTTCTCCTCTGGACAGAAAGTATTTGGTTAAACACCTCCTTGCCGCACACCGGGGCAGAGCTGCTTCCTGCCATTCTGCAGCAGGAAGAGGACACGAGAGCCACAGGGGCTGACGGCAGCTCCCTTCCCGGCCCCTTCCCCTGAGATCTGCCTTCACTGTACAGCTGCTGTCGTGTCCAATCCCCTTCCAGACAGTCACACAGGTCGCTCTCCCCCCACCAGCAGAGCTGGGCCCAGCAGCAGCAGCTCCCAGGCAGGAGCCTTTCCCAGCAGAGGCTCCCCTGCAGGACAGCTCCTCCAGGGCTGGCCCAGCCCCGCCGTCCCCTACATGCTCACCACACATGGAAACTGCAGAGCTCTTCCAAGAAGCCAATCCCTTGTGGGCCCCAGGGAACAGGACTGGAGTCAAGAAACCTGACTTTTGCACCACCAGCAGTACCCTGGCCACAAGGCTGCCCACAAGTTTCTGGTCACGGTTACCACACCCTGGAAGGCTCCCGAAAAACCCCAGGAAAGCCATGCCCAACCCCAAAGTGCATGTAACAGTGGTCAATTCCATGCCAACAGTGAGTGCATGTGCTTTGCACACAAGTGAGTACTGCAGTGAGTGCATTACTGCTGGCCCCGGACTGCGCTCTGCTGCAGTTGTGCAGCACCTCTATCTGTGCCACGTCTTCTGCCTCTGCGAGCCTGACCTGGAGCAGCACCTGCCCGCTGGGCTTCCTGGCCTGCCTTCACACCTGCCTCGTCACTACACGCTTGCTGGCTGAACCCTGCACTCTGTCTGACCTGACCACCCTCTCAGGGCCCTGATCTGTACCCAGCCGTACCACTCTGCATCCTGGCTCCTGTGCAGAGCAGCCGGCTCCTCATGCTGCCAGAGGCAAAAGCACACCTGCCACAAGTCTCTGCACTCCAATGCACACAGCCTGGAAACAAGCTGGAGGAACTCAGGCTCTGCCTGTGGTCACGCAGCAGCAGCATCCTTGGCGAACGTGGGCTGGCGTGAGACCGCTCACCCAGCTGCAGTGCTGCAACAGATGGCTACAAACTCAGCAGCAAAGACAGCCAGGGAGGGCCTGCCTTTCCTCCTCCGGAACACTCCTGCTGCTCCTGAAAAGCTGCTCCTGACAACAACTGGTGTTTTAACAGCTCCAAGGGTTTCCTGCAGAACAGGCAGCATCCGACAGGGGAGGTTCCCGAAGAGGCTGAGCAGTCATGAAGGGAAGGAAAGTCTTGTGCTGCCCGGAACCATTCCCAAGAAGCTGGTGGGAAGGGGAAGTCAGAAGAAAGAGTGGTGGGAAAACGCCCTGCAGGAAGGAGAGCCACCTCCCGGGTGGCCTGGGCGTGCAGCCAGCAGGTCGAGGGCAGTGGGGCTGCCCCTCTGCTGGGCACTGAGGAGACCGTGCCAGCAGGGCTTGGTCCCAGCAGGGGCTCCCCAGCGCTCCAGCACACGCAGGGACACCCGGGAGCGACTCTGGCAGAGGGGGCCCAGGCCGCGAAGGGGCTGGAGCACACAGCCCCCGCGGGGAGGCCAAGAGCACCTCCCTGGCGCAAGAGCAGCTCTTCCCACAAGTAACCTCGAGGGCCCACGCAAAGGAGGCCAAGGAGAGCAGCCTGCAGCCCCATGGTCCCCTGCCCACGGGGGCACCCTCCAGCCCCCACCATCCCCCTGCGGGGCACAGCCAGGTAGGGCCCCCGCAACTGGGGAGCGGGTCAGGTGTGCCATCACCACGGCCTCCCCGTGTCAACAGTGACCTCAGCGCCACTGTTCCAGAGCTGTTAAGAGGCCGGTGGTGGGACACGACCCGGGATCGCGCTCTCCACTCCTGCCTGCCATGAGCCAGCCGGAGCGACTGTGGGCCAGGAGGAAGGCGGCGCTGCGCATCAAGAGGAAGGTGGGTGCCACCGTCTGGGACCGCCGCGCCGCCCTCCTCCAGAGTGCCCCAGCCACCTCTGAGCCCGTGGAGGAGGAGGAGGAGCCCATGGAGGTGGACCCCGCAGAGGGGCAGCTTGCCCTGTACCTCGTGGACCTGCCGCAGGGACCAAAGAGGAGGAGGAGGTGCTAGCCCGGCAGGAGGCCCCCCCGCTGACCACCAGCTGCGGCACAGCCCCCAGCAACACCAGGCTGCTGCCAGCACCCAGCCACGGGGAGCTGAGCCCACCAGCCGGGGCACGCCGAGGATCACTGGGCCGCCCGTCATCTCCTGGACCACCCTGGGCTGCCGGGCACCAACATCTGCCCGGCAGAGACAGGGCCCACCGCGGGGACACATCCCTCCCACGACTCCCCTCCACCTCCACTGCGGGACGGAGACAGCGCCCGGGAACAGCTCCCACCACCCTGCCACAGCTCTGTTTAGGCTACAGGTTAGGTTATAGGATAGATTTTTTTAGGAGTAGGAGTATTATAGCATTTAGCATTAGTGTTACTCTAGGAGCATTAGGGTTCTTAGTGTAGGGTTGGTTAGCCTATTTTTAGTGTGTAGTTGTTGACAGTTAGTTACAGTTAGGTAGAGGATTCTTAGCTCACAGTGAATATTCTATGTGTAGGGCACAGTTTATTATCATTATTATCATTAGGTATAGTTATTACTTCTGTTCTTTGTAGTATAGGGTAGCATTAGGCTAGGTAGCTTCGCGTTGGTTACAGTAGTCTTAGTGTGTAGTTAGTCACAGTTCCAGTAGTCTTAGGGCAGTTACAGGAGTCTTAGTTCACAGTTAGTTCGGTCCTCCTCAGGGTAGAGGTAGTGTCTTTGGAGCCACAGCGAGAGAGGAACGCACAAGAAGGGAGGGACTAACCTGGGCCAGACCTTCACCGAGGCCGCGCTCCCAAAAGGTCCTGCAGCACCAAGGCGGCAGCACTGCCACCAAGCACCATCATGCGCACACATGCACGGGGTCCCAGGGCAACTGGGCTCAGTCAGCTCGGCTACGAGGCAAGGCAAGAGTGTGTCTGTGCACAGCTGCTTGTCGGACTGGGCCCCCACAATCAGACTCTTTCCCACTACGGAAAAGCAGCAGGACTATGGCATCTCTTGCACGACACGACATGACATGAGGAACTTTCACCAAACACGTGTCTTAAAGCAAGTGTCTCCAGGTGCAGGAGAACGCCCCATGCAAAGTGACTGCGGCCACGAGCGTGTGGGGCATCTCTGCCTTCCTAAGAAACCTTGGCAGGAGCCAGGACAAAGCACTAACAACAGCAACTTGACTTCATGTCTCTCCTCAACGCTTGCATCTCATGAACCGCTCTGGAGATCCGCATCGTGCAGGAATATGGCGACACAACATTGCTGCAGGCAGACAATTTCAGCAGATGCAATCCCCAGGGCCCCCACGTGCTGCTCTTGCAAATTCAGTCTGATGTCAGCAGCCCAGAGACCATAGACTTTTCCCCCTTCTCTGCCAGAGCATCCCCTCACCGGTGGTCGATGTTGCATCTCCTGCAGTTGTACAGCAATTGCGGAGTCTTCTGCAGTGCACACTCAGGTTTTCCTCTTTTATTCAAGACCTGGGGCAACAGTTTGGCAGTGGATGAGTTGGCAGGTGTCACAGCCTGCAGGCAAGAGGGGGCCTCCTGGAGAGCACAGCCCCCATGCCAGCAGCATGCGCTGGTGCCTACCTCCAGTCAGCAACCCCCTGGGGTGTCCCCGGCCTGAGGCACCTCACTGCAGAGCCGTGGGGGAACATAGTGATGCAAAAGGGGATGACACCGCAGAAACTCTCACCACTTCCGGGGAACAGTGGGAAATTAGGGATCAAAAAGTAGAAAAGGGAGTTGCAGGTGTTGGATAAAAAGACAACAGAGCTGGGGAGGGATTTAAGCTGCTGCTTTTAGGGGGGAACAACAGGGAGAACTATGAAAAGTTCATGCCACCCTGTACAGTGTCGACCCTGCTCTGCACAGCTGGACTGCCCCCTGGACACCAGCCAGTTAGAAGGGGATGCCTGCACCACGATTCCTCCCTGACTGACCGGGCATCGAGGGATCGTAAGGCAGCAACTTAGTTTTGAGCCAAGAGTGAAGAACAATATTTTAGTGCTTGGCCGTAGCAAATTAGGCTGAAAGACTGCCATGTACGAGCAAGCAATGAACGCTTAAAATGGGGCAGCCGTGCTGCACCGGGAGTCCTTGCTCTTTTACCATTCTCCTTAAGTTAGTGGACATCTGAAACAATCCCAGGCACGGCCTCACCTTCGCACAACACAACGCTTATGGTGTTGGAAGTGGGATGTTCCAACCTTAAGGGGTTGATACCGCTGGACTCGCAGTGTAGCAGCCGCAGCCCAATTAGACAGGGGCGCGTCTTCCTGGTACCATTTTGGGAGAAGGTGGCCCAGAGGTGCAGCTGCCCCTGCCATTTGGGAGAACACAAGGGCACCCACGACCAACACCGAAGCCTCTCTATTTCTACCTCAACCCTTCAGATATGGTCTGAGACAACCAGAGGAGGAGGAAACTCCACATTAGTGCTGCTTAACCCTTGGCAGCGAGAATTACACTATGCTGCACCGACCACGGCCCTGTGGGGAAAAGCTAGCGCTAATTTGGGAAAGCATAGCCAATCCTACTCGTGAGGCTGTGCAAGCCCTTACCGCTGAACTATCAGCAATACAGCAAATGGCATTGTAAAATCAGGGGCACTCAGCTTCCTCCTAGCTGCCACAGGCACCTTTTGTACCCTCACTGGGGAAGACCGTTGTACCTTTATACCCCAAAATGACAATCAAGTGCTCCATGAGATTCAGAAAACACTTGGCGCTGTCAACACACTACATCACAGCGACCATTAGTCCCTGCGGACGTGGTTTTCTGGAAAGCTTGGGACACGGAGCTTCTCTTATTTCACAATGTATAATGTGTGTGGTCATCATTTTACTGTGTGCGGAGGGAACAGTTGTGTGCTCGTATGCTGATCTTGTTATGCAGTAAACAAGCTGTAAGACTGTAAGACTGCCATGTAGGAGCAAGCACTAAACACTTATAAGGGGGCAGCCGTGCTGCACCGGGAGTCCTTGCTCTTTACAGGTCCCTCAAGTTAGCGAACATCTGACAGCATGCTGGGCACGAGGCCATCCCTGGTGCAACGCCACATGGCCGTGCCCACCTCCCCGGTGCCGATAATGCGAGGGAGGGCAGGAGCCAGCATGGCCGGCCCCCACGCACCCTGCGCATCCTCCCGTGTGTGCTGCTGCTCCCTGCCTGAAAGCACCACTCGGGCTCCCCTGGGGGCTCACAGACAGCCCCTGCCCCCTGCCACAGCCCAGGCTTCGGGGCCCAGTCCCCTTCCAGAGAGTCACACAAGCCCCCCCCAGCAGAGCTGGGCCCAGCAGCAGCTGCGCCCAGGCCGGAGCCTTTCCCAGCAGAGGCTGCCCTGGCGGACAACTGCTCCCGGCCGGCCCAGCCCCGCCGCCCCCCACCATCACCACGTGGGGGAGCTGGGGAGCTCTTCCAGGAAGCCAATCCCTTGTGGGCCCCAGGGAACAAGACTGGAGTCAAGAAACCTGACTTTTGCATCACCAGCAGTACACTGGCCACAAGGCTGCCCACAAGTTTCTGGTCACGGTTACCTCACCCTGCTCTACAGGAAGGCTCCCAAAAAACCCCCAGGAAAGCCATGCCCAACCCCACAGGTGCATGTAACAGTGGTCAATTCCATGCCAACAGTGAGTGCATGTACCACAGAGAGGGGGCCAGGAGTTACCCTCAGGGCACCTCTAGGTCAGGGCCTGCAGCGCATCCCCCTTCTGGGGTTTGAGCTGGCTGAGGTAAAGAGTTGAGCTGCCTGAGTCTGAGGCCAGCTCCTTTGCTGATAAGAGCTGTTGTGAAGAAAGCTACAAGCGAGGGACTGCCCCTCCTTGCCCTTGGGAATGGCTCTGAAGCTGAGGCTGTACTGCTGGCCCCGACCTGCGCTCTGCTGCAGTTGTGCAACACCTCTGTCTGTGCCACGTCTTCTGCCTCTGCGAGCCTGACCTGGAGCAGCACCTGCTCGCTGGGCTTCCAGGTGTGCCCTTGGCCCTGACTCGTCACTACACGCTTGCTGGCTGAGCCCTGCACTCTGTCTGACCTGACCACCCTCTCGGGCCCTGATCTGCACCCAGCCGTACCACTCTGCATCCTGGCTCCTGTGCAGAGCAGCCGGCTCCTCATGCTGCCAGACAAGAAGACCACCCCCTGCTCCCAGAGAGGTTGTCTACACTGGCCGGGGGAACCACACAGGCATGGCACGCACAGGCCCTGGTCTTTCACAACTGCTACGTCAGGCCATAGCAATAAATGCGAGGGAAGGACCAAAGAGGGCAAAAGCACACCTGCCACAAGTCTCTGCACTCCAATGCACACAGCCTGGAAACAAGCTGGAGGAACTCAGGCTCTGCCTGTGGTCACGCAGCAGCAGCATCCTTGGCGAACGTGGGCTGGCGTGAGACCGCTCACCCAGCTGCAGTGCTGCAACAGATGGCTACAAACTCGGCAGCAAAGACAGCCAGGGAGGGCCTGCCTTTCCTCCTCTGGAACACTCCTGCTGCTCCTGAAAAGCTGCTCCTGACAACAACTGGTGTTTTAACAGCTCCAAGGGTTTCCTGCAGAACAGGCAGCATCCGACAGGGGAGGTTCCCGAAGAGGCTGAGCAGTCATGAAGGGAAGGAAAGTCTTGTGCTGCCCAGAACCATTCCCAAGAAGCTGGTGGGAAGGGGAAGTCAGAAGAAAGAGTGGTGGGAAAAGGCCCTGCAGGAAGGAGAGCCACCTCCCGGGTGGCCTGGGCGTGCAGCCAGCAGGTCGAGGGCAGTGGGGCTGCCCCTCTGCTGGGCACTGAGGAGACCGTGCCAGCAGGGCTTGGTCCCAGCAGGGGCTCCCCAGCGCTCCAGCACACGCAGGGACACCCGGGAGCGACTCTGGCAGAGGGGGCCCAGGCCGCAAAGGGGCTGGAGCACACAGCCCCCGCGGGGAGGCCAAGACCACCTCCCTGGCGCAAGAGCAGCTCTTCCCACAAGTAAGCTCGAGGGCCCACGCAAAGGAGGCCAAGGAGAGCAGCCTGCAGCCCCATGGTCCCCTGCCCACGGGGGCACCCTCCAGCCCCCCACCATCCCCCTGCGGGGCACAGCCAGGTAGGGCCCCCACAACTGGGGATCGGGTCAGGTGTGCCGTCACCACGGCCTCCCCGTGTCAACAGTGACCTCAGCACCACTGTTCCAGAGCTGTCAAGAGGCCGGTGGTGGGACACGACCCGGGATCGCGCTCTCCACTCCTGCCTGCCATGAGCCAGCCAGAGCGACTGTGGGCCAGGAGGAAGGCGGCACTGCGCATCAAGAGGAAGGTGGGTGCCACCGTCTGGGACCGCCGCGCCGCCCTCCTCCAGAGTGCCCCAGCCGCCTCGGAGCCCGTGGAGGAGGAGGAGGAGCCCATGGAGGTGGACCCCGCAGAGGGGCAGCTCGCCCTGTGCCTCGTGGACCTGCCCCAGGGGCCAAAGAGGAGGAGGAGGTGCTAGCCCGGCAGGAGGCCCCCCGCTGACCACCAGCTGCGGCACAGCCCCCAGCATCACCAGGCTGCTGCCAGCACCCAGCCACGGGGAGCTGAGACCACCAGCCGGGGCACGCTGAGGATCACCGGGCCACCCGTCGCCTCCTGGACCGCCCTGGACTGCTGCGCACCAACATCTGCCCAGCAGAGACAGGGCCCACCGCGGGGACACATCCCTCCCACGACTCCCCTCCACCTCTACTGCGGGACAGAGACAGCGCCCAGGAACATCTCCCACCACCCTGCCACAGCTCTGTTTAGGCTACAGGTTAGGTTATAGGATAGATTTTTTTAGGAGTAGGAGTATTATAGCATTTAGCATTAGGGTTACTCTAGGAGCATTAAGGTTCTTAGTAGTAAGATTTCTTAGTGTAGGGTTGGTTAGCCTATTTTTAGTGTGTAGTTGTTGGCAGTTAGTTACAGTTAGGTAGAGGATTCTTAGTTCACAGAGAATATTCTATGTGTAGGGCACAGTTCTTCTCATTACTATCATTAGGTAGAGTTATTACTTCTGTTCTTTGTAGTATTACAGTTATTAGTTATAGGCATTATTCTTAGTTATAGTTTTAGTTATTCTTCTTCCTCCTTGTATGGTAGTTCACGGTATAGGGTAGCATTAGGCTAGGTAGCTTCGCGTTGGTTACAGTAGTCTTAGTGTGTAGTTAGTCACAGTTCCAGTAGTCTTAGGGCAGTTACAGGAGCCTTAGTTCACAGTTAGTTCGGTCCTCCTCAGGGTAGAGGTAGTGTCTTTGGAGCCACAGCGAGAGAGGAACGCACAAGAAGGGAGGGACTAACCTGGGCCAGACCTTCACCAAGGCCGCGCTCCCAAAAGGTCCTGCAGCACCGAGGCGGCAGCACTGCCACCAAGCACCATCATGCGCACACATGCACGGGGTCCCAGGGCAACTGGGCTCAGTCAGCTGGGCTACGAGGCAAGGCAAGAGTGTGTCTGTGCACAGCTGCTTGTCGGACTGGGCCCCCACAATCAGACTCTTTCCCACTACGGAAAAGCAGCAGGGCTCTGGCATCTCTTGCACGACACGACATGACATGAGGGACTTTCACCAAACACGTGTCTTAAAGCCAGTGTCTCCAGGTGCAGGAGAACGCCCCATGCAAAGTGACTGCGGCCACGAGCGTGTGGGGCATCTCTGCCTTCCTAAGAAACCTTGGCAGGAGCCAGGACAAAGCACTAACAGCAGCAACTTGACTTCGTGTCTCTCCTCAACGCTTGCATCTCATGAACCGCTCTGGAGATCCGCATCGTGCAGGAATATGGCGACACAACATTGCTGCAGGCAGACAATTTCAGCAGATGCAATCCCCAGGGCCCCCACGTGCTGCTCTTGCAAATTCAGTCTGATGTCAGCAGCCCAGAGACTATAGACTTTTCCCCCTTCTCTGCCAGAGCATCCCCTCACCGGTGGTCGATGTTGCATTTCCTGCAGTTGTACAGCAATTGCGGAGTCTTCTGCAGTGCACACTCAGGTTTTCCTCTTTTATTCAAGACCTGGGGCAACAGTTTGGCAGTGGATGAGTTGGCAGGTGTCACAGCCTGCAGGCAAGAGGGGGCCTCCTGGAGAGCACAGCCCCCATGCCAGCAGCATGCGCTGGTGCCTCCCGCCAGTCGGCAACCCCCTGGCATGTCCCTGGCCTGAGGCACCTCACTGCAGAGCCGTGGGGGAACATAGTGATGCAAAATGGGATGACACCGCAGAAACTCTCACCACTTCTGGGGAACAGTGGGGAAATTAGGGATCCAAAAGTAGAAAAGGGAGTTGCAGGTGTTGGATAAAAAGACAACAGAGCTGGGGAGGGATTTAAGCTGCTGCTTTTAGGGGGGAACAATGGGGAGAACTATGAAAAGTTCATGCCACCCTGTACAGTGTCGACCCTGCTCTGCACAGCTGGACTGCCCCCTGGACACCAGCCAGTTAGAAGGGGATGCCTGCACCACGATTCCTCCCTGACTGACCGGGCATCGAGGGATCGTAAGGCAGCAACTTAGTTTTGAGCCAAGAGTGAAGAACAATATTTTAGTGCTTGGCCGTAGCAAATTAGGCTGAAAGACTGCCATGTACGAGCAAGCAATGAACACTTAAAATGGGGCAGCCGTGCTGCACCGGGAGTCCTTGCTCTTTTACCATTCTCCTTAAGTTAGTGGACATCTGAAACAATCCCAGGCACGGCCTCACCTTCGCACAACACAACGCTTATGGTGTTGGAAGTGGGATGTTCCAACCTTAAGGGGTTGATACCGCTGGACTCGCAGTGTAGCAGCCGCAGCCCGATTAGACAGGGGCGCGTCTTCCTGGTACCATTTTGGGAGAAGGTGGCCCCTAGGTGCAGCTGCCCCTGCCATTTGGGAGAAAACAAGGGCACCCACGACCAACACCGAAGCCTCTCTATTTCTACCTCAACCCTTCAGATATGGTCTGAGACAACCAGAGGAGGAGGAAACTCCATATTAGTGCTGCTTAACCCTTGGCAGCGAGAATTACACTATGCTGCACCGACCACGGCCCTGTGGGGAAAAGCTAGTGCTAATTTGGGAAAGCATAGCCAATCCTACTCGTGAGGCTGTGCAAGCCCTTACCGCTGAACTATCAGCAATACAGCAAATGGCATTGTAAAATCAGGGGCACTCAGCTTCCTCCTAGCTGCCACAGGCACCTTTTGTACCCTCACTGGGGAAGACCGTTGTACCTTTATACCCCAAAATGACAATCCAGTGCTCCATGAGATTCAGAAAACACTTGGCGCTGTCAACACACTACATCACAGCGACCATTAGTCCCTGCGGACGTGGTTTTCTGGAAAGCTTGGGACACGGAGCTTCTCTTATTTCACAATGTATAATGTGTGTTGTCATCATTTTACTGTGTGCGGAGGGAACAGTTGTGTGCTCGTATGCTGATCTTGTTATGCAGTAAACAAGCTGTAAGACTGTAAGACTGCCATGTAGGAGCAAGCACTAAACACTTATAAGGGGGCAGCCGTGCTGCACCGGGAGTCCTTGCTCTTTACAGGTCCCTCAAGTTAGCGAACATCTGACAGCATGCTGGGCACGAGGCCATCCCTGGTGCAACGCCACATGGCCGTGCCCACCTCCCCGGTGCCGATAATGCGAGGGAGGGCAGGAGCCAGCATGGCCGGCCCCCGCGCACCCTGCGCATCCTCCCGTGTGTGCTGCTGCTCCCTGCCTGAAAGCACCACTCGGGCTCCCCTGGGGGCTCTCCGACAGCCCCTGCCCCCTGCCACAGCCCAGGCTTCGGGGCCCAGTCCCCTCCAGAGAGCCTCACAGGCCCCCCAGCAGAGCGGCCCAGCAGCAGCCGCTCCCAGGCAGGAGCCTTTCCCAGCAGAGGCTGCCCTGGCGGACAACTGCTCCCGGCCGGCCCAGCCCCGCCGCCCCCCACGCCCTCCCCACCCTCGGGCCCAGCGCCCAGGGAGCAGTCGCTGCCTCCCCGGCACACGAGCACGCCACAGGCTGCGGCATCGCTCGCGGCTCCCCGCGCGGCCGCCGGGAACGGCGCTTTCGGCCGCCGCGGCTTCTCCCGAGCCCCGAGAGCGGAGGCGCCGCCGGCCGGGGCCAGGGCCGAGCCAGCGGCAGCCGTGGCCGCCCAGGCCCCGCCCCCACGGCCTGGACGGGACGCCTCCCCCCCACAGACCCCGCCCCCTTCCGCCGCGCGCTCCCCATTGGCTCCCGCGGCTCGTGGGCTCCCGGGGCGGGACACGCCCCAGGGGGAGGGCGGCACTGCGCCTGCGCCTGCCCCGCGGGAGAGGGGGAGAGGGGGGGTGGGCGGGGGGAGCGGGGCTCTGGGCAGGCGGGGCTCTGGGCAGGCGTGCTGGCGCGGAGGAGGGGCACTGAGGGCCGGGGCGGGGCCGGCTCTGCGCAGGCGCTGTGGCGGCACGGCCAGGCGGGGCCGGAGCGTGCGGCCCGCGGCTGCCCCGGCGCCGGCGCCGGCGCCGGCCAGGCGGCGTGTGCAGCCCGGTCAGGCCGCGCGCGGCGGGAGCCGATGGGGGAGCGCGGTGGGGCTGGGGGGAAGGGCCGTGGGGCGGGAGGCGTCACTTCCGGCGCAGGCGGGCGGGGGAGCAGGTGTGGCAATGGCTGCCGCCCGGCTGGGCCTGGCTGGGCCCGGTTCCCCCCCGCCGTCCCTCGGCCCCCTCCGCCGACGCCGAATTGCGTGGCGGCTGCCGAGCCGTCCCGCCGCCTGCCCCCGCCCCGCTGCCTGGCGGCGCCCCCGGCGCGGGGCGGGGGCGCTGCTGCCGGGGCTGCCGCGCAGCCTCGCCCCGGTGTCGCGGCTCGGGCACTGCGTGGTGCCCGCTGGTGGCCCTGGGCCCTCTGGGTCGCTGGGAGGAGTTTTGGAAGTAAACCCTGGGCTGTGGCGGGGGGCAGGGGCTGTCTGTGAGGCGCCCGGTGAGCCCGAGTGGTGCTTTCAGGCAGTGGTGCAGAAGTGCAGCGCTCAGTTGTTTGGATGGCTGTGCTGTGTGAGGAGTGCCCTGCTTCTTGTGCAGCTTGAAGTTGTGGGCCTGAAGAAGCTGTCCTGTCGGGGAAAGGGGAGAGGAGAGGGCTGTGAAAAGGGCAGGGCCGGAGCTTGGGGACGTAGGTGTAGAAGGAGAGTGTTTTCTTAAGGGCCCAGTGAGTGTGGGATAGCCAGAGAGTGTGTTGCAGGTGTGCCCTGTGAAAAGGGGTCTCTTTGGTGACAATGCAGATACTCCTTGGTGGAGGAGAAGGGATGTCTCGACAGGCAGCTTCAATGTCTGTGTAGTTTTAAGGAGGTGTCAACGCAGGGCAGCCCGAGCAGCCTGTAATACCTGTGTGTCTGGTGAGCTGGTGCGTAGAGCTCTGTGGGCACTGCCTCTTTGCCTGTCCTACCATGGAAGGAGCACCTGGGTAAGCTTGTGCTGATGCCCAGTGTTGCCGTAGCTGTGGGGGACCTGAGCGTCTTGTGTGCGTCCTCACGAGCGCACAGAGACACGCGTGCGGTGGCCAAGGTTAGCCTGCGTACAAGAGAGGTCACGTGAGGCAGCTTGCTAGCTCCGTTGAGCAAGGAGTGGGGGTTGTCGGTCACGTGGCTTGGAAAGGGCTAAGGAAAGAAGGGTCTAGTGAAGCCTGGCGACTAATGCTGCAGAGTGAGGGAAACGGGTGTTGTTTGTACTTTGTTAGGCCAGCTTCAGCCAAGAAGGAGCTGCTGTGATGGTGAGAGGCGCTGCGGTTTCTTTGCCTTCCTTAAGGAGCCTGGGATGCCGGGAGGCCTGTTGCAGTGAGTCAGCTGCTCAGCACGGAGTTCTGATTGCCTGACTCCAGTGTGGTCACGTGCAGTTCCCCCTGTGTTGTCCAACTCCAGGTCAGCCGTGAGGAGCTCCACCCGCTAAGGAAGGTCGCCTGGGTCGAGGCTAAGGTATAACTTGCTGCAGCGCAGTGGTGTTCTCGTGCAGTGTGTATTGAAAAATACCCCTTGCCCAAGTATGTGAGGTCTCTTTTCCAAGTTGTGTGCTGACCCTTTTATGTGCCCCCAAGTCTCCAAAGCATCTGAGTGTGGGTTCTGTTTTTTCAGCCTTGAAGGGTTTGGTATTTCTGAAGGCAGGAGTCAGTCATGCTTTCTGCAGTGGCTCTGTGAGCACCTTCCTGCTGGCTGTTGCAAGGGCCTTTGTTGCCGCTTACTGAAGCCAGTGTCACCTTTTTGTTTCCAGGTTTGTGCATAAAGATGAGCAATCGGAAGAAGAATTCGCTGAGAAGGCCTGCCTAAAAGGTACTGTGGCAATGTGCTGATCCAGTGTAGAGATGCCAGAAGTGTGTTGCCCTCATAGGAACGTATCTTGCCAAAGCCCCCGGCCTGGCAGAAAGATGCCCCAGCCGCTCGGCTGCAGTGTGGGGTGAGGACGAGGACCTTCTCCCCATCTGCCCCACGGAGGCTGGGAGGCTCCTCGTGCCCCCCAGGCAGGTGTGGGGCAGCAGCGAGTGTCCCCCTCCCCAATGCCTGCGTCCCTCTCCCAAGTCCCAGGTGGCTCTCTCGCGGCCTGTGCCTCTCTCGCGGCCTGTGCCTCTGTCCAAAACCCCTGGCTCCCTCTCCCTAATGCGCTTGTGCCCTTCCCCAGGCCTGGCAGGTGCTCCACAGAGTCCAGGTTCCTGTTCCCAGCTTTGGGACCCTGTACCCAACAGCTGGGTCCCTTTCCCCAGCCCCAGGTCACTGCTCGCTGATGGGCCATGTGTCCCTAGCGCTTGGTGGAAGGCTCATAGACTGGCATAAGGAGAAGCTGGAGCAGGTTTGCAGCCATACGTGGGGTATGTGGGCTCAGCCGGGCCTGGTGGGGAGGGGGCCAGGCTTGGGCAGAGCATCCCCATGCCTGCTCCTGGCTCGGAGAGCTCTGGCAGACTGTCCTGGAGGGAATTTTGGGGGTATCTGGGGCATCGCTGAGCAGGGACCAGTCGCCTTGTGCCCTGCTCCCCCTTGTCCATTTCTGGAGAAGCTTCCTGGGGTCTCTGCCGATATGGGGCTCGCTTGCCACTCTCTTTCCTCCCCTTTCAGTCCTCCAGAGCTTGGAGAATGACAGCAGCCTCCGGTGCGCTACCAGGGGATGCAGACAATCTTCATCCTCCAAGCGCCCAGGAAAGTGCCCCCATTGGGCTTCTCCTGCTGAGGCCTGTGTGCCCGCCTGCCGAGAGCCTGGCAGCAATGGCACGCAGCTGTGGGCCCTGGGTCACCCTGAGCATCTGCAAATTGGGTGTCTCCAACTCTCCGATCCACCCGCTGTGCAGAGGAGATGAAGTGAAGCAGGTGGCTCGGGGGCCACGTCCGGCTGGGCTTGCCCAAGGATGGAGACAGTGCAACCTGCCTGGGAAAGTTGTTCCCATGCCTGCCTACGCCCCTAGTCCTTTTTTTCCTCCCGTTTACCTGGAAGGCTGGGGCAGATAGGGCTGGCAAGGTGAGTGTATTGCGGGGAGCATGGGTGCCCGAGTTGGGCCCCGGAGAGGAGCTGCCTGCAGTGCCTGTGTGCTCTGTGGGGCCTGGCAGCGAATGCGAAGGCAAAGCTAGTGGCTGTTGCCCTCACAGTGACATTGCAGGCATTCCAAGGCCCACTGTTTGCCTGACTTCCTGTCTTCCTTTTGGTGGGCTCCAAGGCTCTCTGTGTCCTTCCTGGTGCATCCCAGCTGCCCCCATGTGCTTTTCTATGTGCTCAGGCTACTCGGGGTGCCTTTTGGTGCTCCCCAGTAGCCTGAGGACAGCATGTGCCCCCTCAGTGCGCTCGGTGCTGTGTGGGAGCTCTGTGGGGCCGCATTCAGGGCATAGGGATGGCATGGCCAGTCCCCAGCACCCCAGTGAGCAGTAGCACACACAGAAGGATGGGCAGGGTGTGCGTGAGCCGGCCATGCTGACTCCTGCCCTCCCTCGCATTATCGGCACCCGGGAGGTGGGGAGGTGGGCACGGCCATGTGGCATTGCACCAGGGATGGCCTCGTGCCCAGGATTCTGTCAGATGTTTGCTAACTTAAGGGGGCCTGTAAAGAGCAAGGACTCCCGGTGCAGCACGGCTGCCCCCTTATAAGTGTTTATTGCTTGCTCCTACCTGGCAATCTTACAGGCTGCTTTGCTTTGGCCAAGCACTAAACTGTTATCCTTCACTCACCTTGGGCTCAAAACTAAGTTGCTGTCTTGGGGCTCCCGATGCCTCGATGCCTTGTCAGTCACGGAGGAATGGCAGTGTGGGCATCCCCTTCTCACCGACTGGTGTCCAGGGGGCAGTCCGGAGCAGGGTCATCACCATATGGGGTGGCATTAACCTTTCATAAGTCTCCCTGTTGTTCCCCCCGAAAGCAGCAGCTTAAACCCCTCCCCAGCTGTGTTTTATCCAACAACTTCCACTCCCTACAACTCCCTTCTCTACTTCTTTATCTCTAATTTCCCCACTGTTTTCCCAGAAGTGGTGAGCGTTTCTGCAGTGCCATGCCGTTTCGCATCACTATGTTCCCCCACGGCTCTGCAGTGAGGTGCCTCAGGCCGGGGACACGCCAGGGGGTTGCCAACTGGAGGTAGGCACCAGCGCATGCTGCTGGCATGGGGGCTGTGCTCTCCAGGAGGCCCCGTCTTGCCTGCAGGCTGTGACATTGTCCACCCTTTGACACTGTTGGAAACCTTTGTGATTTGAAATATGTAGAGCTCAGTTTTGCCCAAACCATTTTTCCAGGATTCATGTGCAGGATACATTGGGATGGGAGAGGTGTGTGATGCAGCCTCAGCGTGTCTGAGTTGTGACAGTTGTTGTGTACTGCAGGACAAGATTAGCATATGAGCACACACCTGTTCCCTCCACACAGAGTGAAATGATGACAACAAACATTATATGTTGTGAAGTAAGCTGCATGTCCCAAGCTTTCCAGAAAACCATGTCCACAGGGACTAATGTGCTTTATATTGTTACAAAGGTCCCCAGGCATTCACCGCTAAGTCTGAATCAGACTCTTATACGATGGTTTATTTCAGCTCGAGCTGGGTGCCTCCAAAGAGGGACCGAGAACAAAGAAATGTGGGGGTGATTATACTCCTTACAGTCTTATTTCCCCGCCTGCCAGTGACAGTCTCTTCCAGGCTTCTTTCCTGAGTGGGTGGTCTCTATCCTTTTGATTGGTTCGTGTCTACATCCCAGGACAGTTGCTGCTGTTCCTGCTTCACAGCGCCTTATCTTATCCGGAGGTTAACCGAGACCTCTGTCCATTGTGTGCTGTGTCTTTGAGGGCTGATTTGAGCTGGTTCTGCAGTTGTTCTGTCAGCAGTATGCCACAGGTTTGGTTAAAGTTCAAGCTTAGGCCTGCAGGCTTCACTGCTCCAAGCACTGATGCTAAGTTGAATCAAGGTTATGCCAATGGAAATGACAGTGGTTTTCTTACAAACCCCCCATTTGTTTTTCTGGCTGTTCGTCTTCGTAATCTATCCATTTTCCAAGGCGAGCAGCCCGCCTCCGAAATTTGATATACAATGCCAAGGTGAGTGCAAAGCACACGATGCCTAGACAGAGCAGAATCACTACAGGATGCAGCAAACGATTATGGAAGGCAGAAGCGGTGGGAGACCACCCAAACAAAGTTTCCCACCATTGACGCGCCGCGTCTTTTTTGACTCTTTCAAGTCTCATTTGAATTTGTTGTTCTGTCATGCTCTACGGTCATCAGTGTGCTTTTCCCTGTTTCTTTGACCTTGTGGAGCATTGTCCGCATTGGTCATGGTGTAGTACTTCCTTCACTAGATGGAGATTCGTTCCAGTAGGTACTGGTGATCTCACAATTCATGACCCAATGAATAATTTTCCTGGAGTAACTGAGGAGTTGTTACTGGGCTTGGATAATTGCAGCCACGTGCCTTTAGCATTGTGAAGTTACACACGCGCAAATTTAAACTCTTATTGTGATCTAACATTACCCCATGCTTGTTGAATAGTGAGGGCAAAAGCAGTTATCACTTTTTGCTCCTTACTGAATGTAAACTTAGGCATTTGCCCCCAAGCTTGATATTTCCGTTCCGATACGGCACTCTTTTCCCATATTAATGTTTGGATTTCTGCTGGAAGCATACCATTCTCCCCTTCCCTTATTCCTGAGGCAGCTATTGTTTGTAGCCAAAGTTGGGCTTGAATGCAGCTAAGGGCAAGTGATGTGTTTCCTTGAAGTACCCCTAACGTGTCTATTGTTAATCGGTGGTCTTGCTCATTAATCTCCTCCCTCCGAGGTAACAGGTCTGGTATCAGCCATTGTACTTTCCCTGCTGCGGTCAACGATGATGGCAACGGCTGTTGCAGCTTAAACAAATCTGTTGTGGGTGCGCCCAATTTATTCATCAGCACTTCTGCGTCGATACCATTTAATACACCTAGGCCAGTCCCCATCAGGCCCGTGATGTGTCGTTTTCTTAGGTTTTGTTCCCTGCTGTTTAACCATGTCTCCCATGCAACGTATACGTTTTGCAAGAAAGGCGCGCGTTGGGGCTTGAGCCCTGTGATGTTTACTTGCAAGCTGAGTTCTACTTGTTTGAAGGACCAAGTTGGATTAAGCAGCACGGTTTGTTGACCTCCTTTCTTCATCACGTACGGTCCTATTAGATATGTCCAAAGTTTTAGTTTAGGGGTGGGAGGTTGAGTAGTGGGAGTAATGCTACTAGTGATCGTAGGAGTAGTTAAGTCATGTTTTACCTGACACACAATGCGACCGTCCATAGAAATGTCCTCGAGACTCGCACGAGCGTTCACAGGAACCTCTATACCTCTATACAACATTGTTCAGCATGACAGGTCATACTACAACAACGGCCCATTTCTTCTTCTCTTTCCAAAGTAACCGTTTTATCAGCAAAACAGCAAAAGATGTGCTTCTCTCTGTGACCCCTTGTCGAGGCTACCATAGTTACCCATGCAGTAGGTGTGGCATTCTTGGTAGCAGCCTGTTGCCGTACCTAAGGATCTGTGGTGAGAGCCTCCCAGCGAATTGCTCTCCATCCTTCCATCGCTTCCAAACAACATCCTCTAATGAAGAAGACTCTTCCGATAAGCATTCTGGTGGATTGTGTGTTTTAGCATGCGAATGAAGAGCCCAGGATTGCCGCTC
Organism: Struthio camelus; assembly: GCF_040807025.1. Classification (NCBI taxonomy): domain Eukaryota; kingdom Metazoa; phylum Chordata; class Aves; order Struthioniformes; family Struthionidae; genus Struthio; species Struthio camelus. The sequence goes on from NC_090962.1 coordinate 11,363,751, forward strand.
AGCAATTTTAACTGCAGAATAGGAAGACACAAGTACAGTGTACGCTCCTTCCCACTTTGGTTCCCATGTATGCTTTCGGATGTACCTTTTTATCAGTACCAAATCTCCTGGTACATAGGTATGGACTTGTAAGTCTAGAGATACAGGCTGTGCCAGAGCAGCTCATTTCTGTAAATGGTTAATCGCGTTCTGAAGGTACATTACATTCCTCGTTACACGGTCATCCCCATCCACCAGTTCTTCTGATACAGGTAAATAAGTCCCTGGGACAGCCAAACGTCTACCAAATAGTATTTCTGCTGGGGTAAGACCAACGCTTTTCCGAGGTGTGTTTCTAATGTCCCATAGCACTAAACTTAAAACCTGTGGCCATTTTGGGTTAGGTTAGTTTCTGCACACACCTTTGCTCATTTTGTTTTTGCTGTCCTATTCATTGTGACATTGATCACAGCTGGATACTATTTACTTGGAAACTGCATATCTCTCTGGAGCTGCCCAGGAGTCTTTTTATTTGTGCCGCAACACCTTCAATTCCGCCTTGTCCTTTTTCATGGAGCCATGGTGCCACAGGTAGCAGATCTTTCCTAGGCAATAGAGGCTTACCTCCGATTGTCCAAATTCCAGTTTTGCCTCGTCCCCCTCCAAGCTGTTCCCACCTCTCCTTTTCTTCCTTGGTACATTCTTTGTCATGTATGTGGGATAGCTGGGACACGTCTGGTCCATCCATCGCAGTGGGGCATAACAAAACATCCCATTGCAAGGCAGCTGCTCGGGCAGCTGAATCAGCAGAATTGTTCCCTTTTTCTACGGTGGGCCTACCTTGGCGATGTGCAGGGCAATGAGGAATAGCACTGTGTTTAGGATCTTGAATAGCATCCAGCAGTTTGCGGACTTGTGGGCCCTTTGCGATGTTCTTTCCGCCGGAGGTTAAGAACCCTCGCTCTTTCCATAGTGCCCCTACTGCATGACAAACTCCAAAAGCATACTTTAGTATGTTAGCATACTTTAGTACCCTAGTGCATTCACGGTAATGTTTTTCTCCGTCGCTGGGCAAGGGAAGCAGGGTAGCTGGATTCAATGTATTACAATGTTGTATAGTCACATTGTCCATCATTAAGAGAAGTAGTTCATATTTATGTGCTCGCTGTGGAGCTGGAACGTGAGACACAAAATTCTTCAATAACATTTTCGCTTTGTGTGGGACGTGTGCTGTCAGAGGGTGTCCCAGAAGCATGGTTGGACATGTCTCAACAATGATTGCTGCAGCAGCCACCGCACGGATACGTCCAGGAGTCCCCAAAAGGATGGCATCCACTTGTACTAACTAATATGTGGCTGGTTTGGGTTGGGGACGTAGCATTTGAATCAACACTCCCCTGGCAACCCCTTGTTCCTGAATGTACAGCTGGGAAGGTTTTTTATAATCAGGGAGCCCTAGAGCCAGCGCTTTCCTTAATGCCTCCTTAATTTTTTTCAATGCCAAATCTCTCTGAGGTGTCCACTTTACAGGTTCTCAGGTGCACCCCTCTGAGTGTGCACTGCAGAAAGATTCCAGGATTGCTGTAGAGATGCAGGAAATGGAAAATCGACCACTGGTGAGGGGACACTGCGAGCGGTTCAGGAGATGCAAGCGTTGAGGGGAGACACGAAGTCAAGTTGCTGTTGTTAGTGCTTTGTCCAGGCTCCTGCCAAGGTTTCTTAGGAAGGCAGAGATGCCCCACACGCTCGTGGCCGCAGTCACTTTGCATGGGGCGTTCTCCTGCACCTAAATGCTGGCATTAAGACACGTGTTTGGTGAAAGTTCCTCATGTCATGTCGTGTCGTGCAAGAGATGCCAGAGTCCTGCTGCTTTTCCGTAGTGGGAAAGAGTCTGATTGTGGGGGCCCAGTCCGACAAGCAGCTGTGCACAGACACACTCTTGCCTTGCCTCGTAGCCCAGCTGACTGAGCCCAGTTGCCCTGGGACCCCGTGCATGTGTGCGCATGATGGTGCTTGGTGGCAATGCTGCCGCCTCGGTGCTGCAGGACCTTTTGGGAGCGTGGCCTTTGTGAAGGTCTGGCCCAGGTTAGTCCCTCCCTTCTTGTGCGTTCCTCTCTCGCTGTGGCTCCAAAGACACTACCTCTACCCTGAGGAGGACCGAACTAACTGTGAACTAAGGCTCCTGTAACTGCCCTAAGACTACTGGAACTGTGACTAACTACACACTAAGACTACTGTAACCAACGCGAAGCTACCTAGCCTAATGCTACCCTATACCGTGAACTACCCTACAGGAAGGAAGAAGAACTAAGAATAACAACAAGAAGGAAGAACTCAGAAGAATAACTAAGAATGATACCTATAACTAATAACTGTAATGCTACTAGGAACAGAAGTAATAACTCTACCTAATGATAATAATGAGAAGAACTGTGCCCTACACATAGAATATTCTCTGTGAACTAAGAATCCTCTACCTAACTGTAACTAACTGTCAACAACTACACACTAAAAATAGGCTAACCAACCCTACACTAAGAAATCTTACTAGAGTAACACGAATGCTAAATGCTATAATACTCCTACTCCTAAAAAAATCTATCCTATAACCTAACCTGTAGCCTAAACAGAGCTGTGGCAGGGTGGTGGGAGCTGTTCCCGGGCGCTGTCTCCGTCCCGCAGTGGAGGTGGAGGGGAGTCGTGGGAGGGATGTGTCCCCACGGTGGGCCCTGTCTCTGCCGGGCAGATGTTGATGCCCGGCAGTCCAGGGTGGTCCAGGAGGCGACGGGCGGCCCGGTGATCCTCGGCCTGCCCCGGCTGGTGGGCTCAGCTCCCCGTGGCTGGGTGCTGGCAGCAGCCTGGTGTTGCTGGGGGGGCTGTGCCGCAGCTGGTGGTCAGCGGGGGGCCTCCTGCCGGGCTAGCACCTCCTCCTCCTCTTTGGTCCCTGCGGCAGGTCCACGAGGCACAGGGCGAGCTGCCCCTCTGCAGGGTCCACCTCCATGGGCTCCTCCTCCTCCTCCACGGGCTCCGAGGCGGCTGGGGCACTCTGGAGGAGGGCGGCGCGGCGGTCCCAGACGGTGGCACCCACCTTCCTCTTGATGTGCAGCGCCGCCTTCCTCCTGGCCCACAGTCGCTCCGGCTGGCTCATGGCAGGCAGGAGTGGAGAGCACGATCCCGGGTCGTGTCCCACCACCAGCCTCTTGACAGCTCTGGAACAGTGGCGCTGAGGTCACTGTTGACACGGGGAGGCCGTGGTGACGGCACACCTGACCCGCTCCCCAGTTGCGGGGGCCCTACCTGGCTGTGCCCCACAGGGGGATGGTGGGGGCTGGAGGGTGCCCCCGTGGGCAGGGGACCATGGGGCTGCAGGCTGCTCTCCTTGGCCTCCTTTGCGTGGGCCCTCGAGCTTACTTGTGGGAAGAGCTGCTCTTGCGCCAGGGAGGTGGTCTTGGCCTCCCCGCGGGGGCTGTGTGCTCCAGCCCCTTCGCGGCCTGGGCCCCCTCTGCCAGAGTCGCTCCCAGCTGTCCCTGCCTGTGCTGGAGCGCTGGGGAGCCCCTGCTGGGACCAAGCCCTGCTGGCACAGTCTCCTCAGTGCCCAGCAGAGGGGCAGCCCCACTGCCCTCGACCTGCTGGCTGCACGCCCAGGCCACCCGGGAGGTGGCTCTCCTTCCTGCAGGGCGTTTTCCCACCACTCTTTCTTCTGACTTCCCCTTCCCACCAGCTTCTTGGGAATGGTTCCGGGCAGCACAAGACTTTCCTTCCCTTCATGACTGCTCAGCCTCTTCGGGAACCTCCCCTGTCGGATGCTGCCTGTTCTGCAGGAAACCCTTGGAGCTGTTAAAACACCAGTTGTTGTCAGGAGCAGCTTTTCAGGAGCAGCAGGAGTGTTCCGGAGGAGGAAAGGCAGGCCCTCCCTGGCTGTCTTTGCTGCCGAGTTTGTAGCCATCTGGTGCAGCACTGCAGCTGGGTGAGCGGTCTCACGCCAGCCCACGTTCGCCAAGGATGCTGCTGCTGCGTGACCACAGGCAGAGCCTGAGTTCCTCCAGCTTGTTTCCAGGCTGTGTGCATTGGAGTGCAGAGACTTGTGGCAGGTGTGCTTTTGCCCTCTTTGGTCCTTCCCTCGCATTTATTGCTATGGCCTGACGTAGCAGTTGTGAAAGACCAGGGCCTGTGCGTGCCATGCCTGTGTGGTTCCCCCGGCCAGTGTAGACAACCTCTCTGGGAGCAGGGGGTGGTCTTCTTGTCTGGCAGCATGAGGAGCCGGCTGCTCTGCACAGGAGCCAGGATGCAGAGTGGTACGGCTGGGTGCAGATCAGGGCCCCGAGAGGGTGGTCAGGTCAGACACAGTGCAGGGCTCAGCCAGCAAGCGTGTAGTGACGAGGCAGGGCCAAGGGCACACCAGGAAGCCCAGCGAGCAGGTGCTGCTCCAGGTCAGGCTCGCAGAGGCAGAAGACGTGGCACAGACAGAGGTGTTGCACAACTGCAGCAGAGCGCAGGTCGGGGCCAGCAGTACAGCCTCAGCTTCAGAGCCATTCCCAAGGGCAAGGAGGGGTAGTCCCTCGCTTGTAGCTTTCTTCACAACAGCTCTTATCAGCAAAGGAGCTGGCCTCAGACTCAGGCAGCTCAACTCTTTACCTCAGCCAGCTCAAACCCCAGAAGGGGGATGCGCTGCAGGCCCTGACCTAGAGGTGACCTGAGGGTAACTCCTGGCCCCCTCTCTGTGGTACATGCACTCACTGTTGGCATGGAATTGACCACTGTTACATGCACCTGTGGGGTTGGGCATGGCTTTCCTGGGGGTTTTTTGGGAGCCTTCCTGTAGAGCAGGGTGAGGTAACCGTGACCAGAAACTTGTGGGCAGCCTTGTGGCCAGTGTACTGCTGGTGATGCAAAAGTCAGGTTTCTTGACTCCAGTCTTGTTCCCTGGGGCCCACAAGGGATTGGCTTCCTGGAAGAGCTCCCCAGCTCCCCCACGTGGTGATGGTGGGGGGCGGCGGGGCTGGGCCGGCCGGGAGCAGTTGTCCGCCAGGGCAGCCTCTGCTGGGAAAGGCTCCGGCCTGGGAGCAGCTGCTGCTGGGCCCAGCTCTGCTGGGGGGGGCTTGTGTGACTCTCTGGAAGGGGATTGGGCACCGAATCCTGGGCTGTGGCAGGGGGCAGGGGCTGTCTGTGAGCCCTCAGGTGAGCCTGAGTGGTGCTTTCAGGCAGTGTTGCAGCAGGGCAGGTGCAGAAAGGCCTGGAGCCATGAGAACCCCATTGGCTAGTCAGAGTCAGGGCAGCAGGTGCAGCGTGCAAGGAAGAGAGCAGCTGCTTTCTGTGCCGCTTCTGCGCAGTGCTGTTCTCCCCTCTTGGGAAGAGGGAGGGCTCTGGGCCTGGCTGGGGAAACTGATGGGGAAGGGAGATGGGTGTTAGCTGCTGTTGTGCTGTGCTGCAGTAGCGCAGCATTCAGTCGTTTGGAGGAACATGTGACTCACAGAATCACAGAATGGTTTAGGTTGGAAGGGAAATCATCTAGTCCAACCTCCCTGCTCAAGCAGGTTCCTCTGGAGCATATTGCCCAGGATCACATCCAGACGGGTTTTGAATATTTCCAGGGAAGGAGACTCCACTACCTCTCTGGGCAACCTGTTCCAGTGCTGTGTCACCCTCACAGTGAAGAAGTATTTTCTCAGCTTTAGATGGAACTTCCTGTGGTTCAGTTTCTGCCCATTGCCTCTTGTCCTGTTGCTGGGCACCACGGAGAAGAGACTGGCCTCATCCTCTCGACACTCCCCCTTCAGTCTTTCTTCATAGGAGAGATGCTCCAGTCCCCTCATCATCTTTGTAGCCCTCCACTGGACTCTCTCCAGTAGCACCATGTCTCTCTTGTACTGGGGAGCCCAGAACTGGACACAGTACTCCAGGTGAGGCCTCCCCAGGGCTGAGGAGAGGGGCAGGATCCCCTAGGGGACACCGCTAGCTACAGGCCTCCAACTTGACTGCGCCATTCACCACAACCCTCTGAGCTTTGCCATGCAGCCAGTTCTCGATCCACCTCACCGTCCACTCATCCAACCCACGCTTCCTGAGCTTACCTATGAGGATGTTGTGGGAGACAGCGTCAAAAGCTTTGCTGAAGTCCAGCTGGACAACATCCACTGCTCTGCCCTCATCTACCCAGCCAGTCATTCCATCAGAGAAGGCTATCAGGTTGGTCAAGCATGATTTCCCTTTGGGGAATCCATGCTGACTACTCCTGATCACCTTCTTGTCCTCCGCATGCTTAGTGATGACCTCCAGGAGGAGCTGTTCCATCACCTTTCCTGGGATGGAGGGGAGGCTGACAGGCCTGGAGTTTCCTGGCTCCTCCTTCTTGCCCTTTTGGAAGACTGGCGGGACATTGGCTTTCTTCCAGTCCTCAGGCACCTCTCCTGATCTCCAGGACCTTTCAAAGATGATGGAGAGTGGCCTAGCGATAACATCCACCAGCTCCCTCAGCACTCATGGGTGCATCCCAGCGGGGCCCATGGATGTCAAGTGGATGTCAAGTTTGGACAAAAGATCTCTAACCCGATCCTCCTCGACCAAGGGAGAGTCTTCCTTTCTCCAGCCTTCCTCTCTTGTCCCCAGGGTCTGGAATTCCTGAGGGCTGGCCTTAGCAGTGAAGACTGAAGCAAAGGCAGCATTCAGTAACTCTGCCTTCTCTGTAGCCTTCGTTAAAAGGGCACCCACCCCATTCAGCAGCGGGCCCACGTTTTCCCTAGTCTTCCTTTTGCTTTGGATGTATTTGAAGAAGGCCTTCTTGTTGTCCCTTGCCAGATTTAATTCCAAAGGGGCCTTAGCCTTCCTTGTTGCATCCCTGCAGACTCTGACAATGTCCCTATATTCCTCCCAAGTGGCCTGTCCCCTTTTCCACATTCTGTAGACTTCCTTCTTCTGCTGGAGTTTGGCCAGGAGTTCCTAGCTCATCCATGCAGTCTCCTGCTCGCTTTGCTCGACTTCTTACTCAGAGGGATGCATGTGTCCTGAGCCTGGAGGAGGTGATGCTTGAATAGTGGACTTCTTGTTGTCCAGCTTGAAGTCATGGGCCTTAACAAGCTGTCCTCTCTGGGAAAGGGGAGAAAAGAGGGCTGTGAAAAGAACAGGGCCTGGGTTTACGTGTGTATTCAGCAGGCATTCACCAAAGGGAAATGATGCTTAACCAACCTGACAGCCTTCTCTGATGGGACAACTGGCTGGCTAGCTGAGGGCAGAGCAGTGGATGTTGTCCAGCTGGACTTCAGCAAGGCTTTTGATGCTGTCTCCCACAACATCCTCCTAGCTAAGCTCAGGACGTGCAGAACGGATGAGTGGCTGGTGAGGTGGACTGAGAGCTGGCTGAATGGCAAAGCTCAGAGGGCTGTCATCAATGGTGCAGAGTCAAGTTGGAGGCCTGTAGCTAGTGGTGTCCCCCAGGGGTCAATACTGCACCCAGTATGGTTTAACTTGCACATCAGTGACTTGGATGTAGGGACAGAGTGCACCCTCAGCAAGTTGGCTGATGATACTAAACTGGGAGGAGTGGCTGACACAGCAGAAGGCTGTGCTTCCATTCAGAGGGACCTGGACATGCTGGAGAGATGGGTGGAGAGGAACCTCATGAAATGCAAGAAAGGCAAGTGCAGAGTCCTGCAGCTAGGGAGGAAACACCCCATGGTCCAGTAGAGGCTGGGGGCTGACCTGCTGGAAGGTAGCTCTGCGGAGAAGGGCCTGGGGAAGTCCTGCTGGCAGGCTGCTGCTGGCAAGCAGTGACTGAAGACAGCTCGATGGAGACTTATGTTGTGCTAAAAGCTGACCTGGAGGAGAAGGCCATTTGTTGCCCTCCGGAGTTTTACCTTCTGCTATACCAGACCATGCCGAATGCCAATATATTTGCATAGGAATAGATTTGCATTTAGCATGGGGAGCAAGAACCCCTGCGGAAGATGTGGCGATGAGTCAGGGGACTGACAGAGTAGGTGAGAGCAGTGCCAGAGCGTGCTCTCTGCGCGCTGACCGAATTCCTGTCAAGGCCAGACGTGCGTGTTCCATTTTGTCAACACTGTCTAGCTGCTTCCCGGCCGGTAGCTCCTCAAAGTTAGCACAGCTGAGATAAGGAAATAGTTGTAGTCGATAAGAGGGGGCCTTTGGGTACGAGGTGAGTCCCGCCTGGGTGTCCGAGCCGTACATCCAGCAACGTCCCATGAGCAACCCCTCCGTGTGGTCCACAGGGCTCCCTGTGCAGTTTGGAGTGCAAATCCTTTATTAAATCTATCCTGTTTAACCCCTCGCGACCCTTGAGTGTTTGTCTGCGCTGGTATCCGACCCTCCCTTTCCTGCCTTGCGGACACCTTTGGTGTAGTCGGCAGGATACTGCTGTGTCCAGCGACTTGGGCCGTTTGAAAGTGCTCCTGAAGCTGCTAAGGACGCTCGCCAGCTGACCCCGGAGGTTGCAAATGCAACCGCGGCTCAAGCTGAGAAGCTGGAGCACCCATGTGCCTACTGCAACCATGGATCGAGCTGAGAAGCTCGAGCACCAATGTGCTGCTTGTGGCTGCCTGCATTGCACATTGCCGGCAGTGACAGAGGGGGCGGCGAGATGTCTGTCCCCTGCTGGTGCGGGCACTGGTGCAAAAAGCAGATGGGGATCCAGAAACCTGGGGTGGCAATATGTGGGACCCTGACAAGGCCCACAGTTCAGAGTCAGACACAGAGCCTGAGAGGAAGGTAGCTGCCCGGCTGGTGGCAGAGCAGCAGCTTACCGGAGCAAATGCAGCCAACTGGCAAGGGCCCACAACTGTTTGCAATTGTAAAGCATGAGAGGTGCAGGATATGCAGGGTGCTACAGGTAGCAGCCCTGTGAAGGGTTCTTTGAGTGCCTGTTAAGGTTGTGGGGTGATGGGGCAGATGCCTTTTACTTTACTAGAGAGGAGCTTGATAGGCTGGGGGCTCTGCCCCAGGATCCTAGGCTGTGCAACACCCTCCATACCCCGCAGCAGCAAAACTGAAGCGTTTCCCCCTCCCTAACGGACTGGGTGCTGGGTGCAGCATGTTTAACTTGGCCGACTGCCACAGGCATTGATGGCTGGCTCAGCAATGGACTACTATTGCAGCAGGCATAAACTAGCTGTGACAGTTCGGAATGTTGTCTGGCATTTATTCCGCCGAGTTGACTGGATTGGATCCCCATGAGCAAAACCTTAGGTCCAAAGTCAGGTGCTGTGAAACAACCTTTTGAAGCGATGGTGCTCCCTGTTTTGGGGGGTGAGGGACGGGGGCCGGTGACCGTGGGGGAAGTGGCAGTGCCGCTGTCTCTGCTAGCAGCGGTGTCCTCTGTGAGCAGAGATGGGAAGTCAGGAAAGAGGCAGGTAAACATGAAACAGAGACAGGGCGAGTTGCGGCACTATGTTCCGAGACCTGCTGCAAGCCGGCATACCGTGGTGGGAGGTGGACGGCGAGCGGAGGTGGACAAAGCTGCTCGAGCAGTAGCTGCAGCTTCAGCCAGAGCAGCATGCACAGCCCTCGAGGGTGGGGGAGCACAGCGGGCAGCCTGGAGAGGGCGGCGGGGACCAGCAGCACCCACTGCCCGGCCAGCAGTGTGCACGGAGGGGGATCTGCCAGTGGCACAAATGGGGCCAGGCAGCATTGCACCCGCTTAGCTCCACAGCAGTTGCGGACCCAAAAGGGGTATATCCGCAGAGGACAAAAGCCTGGGGAGGTGTGGCAAGTTGATTATATTGGACCCTTCTTGGAAAGCCAGCAGCATAGATATGTCCTGACCACTGGAGAAACCTGCTCTGGTCTCTTGTACACCCACTCTTGCTCTGCAGCTACCCAGCCTCACACCATTAAAGTGTTAGAAGATGTGATTGGGTTACGTGGCTGCTGGTGGAAATCCAAAGGGATCGGGGCACTCCTTTAACAGGGAACGGCATTCAAAATTGGGCTGGAGAGCAAGGACTAGCCTGGACCTATCACATACCCCACCACCCGCAAGGGGCGAATGAACAGACTGCTCAGAGAGCAACTGTGCCAGCTGTCCCCTCCTGGTACCCTCAGGGCTTGGAGTAAAAACATTTGTCAGGCAGCTGCCTGCCTCAGGGACCGCCCACCCCATGGCTCTACCCGATATGCTCAAATGTGCCAAGGGGGCCACAGGTGCTTAGAGTGCACCGGCTGCGCCCCCAAGCCTACCACCCCATGCGGGCCATGCCTGGGAGTTCAGGGTTGGCTCTGCGATTGCCACGCAAAGAAATAACCCTGGAACCAGACAGCTGTCACCTTGTGAGCATGGGGATGGCGGTCGCCATACATGAAGGGTAGTATGGTTGCTTGGTGCCCTGCAATAGTGTAGCTGTCCAGGGGGGTGGATATCATTGCAGGGGGTCATTGCCTTGAATTGGCTTGAGGTGGTGAAGGTTGCGATCCGTTACACTGGATCCTAAGCCCTGTGATGTACACAGGGAGACCAAATAGCCCAACGGATGTATGAGCGGATAGAGGTCCTCACAATCCCGGAAGGAGATTCCTTGCAGCCCACCCAGCAGCCAGGTGGTTTGGGGTCTACAGGGTGTGCTGTGTGGGTGCCTGATCTGACTAAACCCGGACAGTCGGGAGGGGAAATCATTGCATCAAACCCAACGTCTACAAGCTAATGAGCCTACTCCAAGTACTGCATGACGGAAAGTGCAAAGAATCAGCGTGGGTCGACCCCTGGCAGTGACTGTCGTCATGGCTGTCAAATTTTGCACTATGGGGAAAGCGCATTGTACTCCTGGCCTATATGTTATAATGTACTCTATAGATGTAGTACAACGTAGCTGCTTGTACTCCTCAGCTGTTAATTAAGGTAATGAGTGAAAGGCAGGTACGCACCTTGTCCACAGTTCCCAGGGCTCCCCACGCAGTTTGGAGGGTAAATTCTTTCTTAAATCTATGCTGCTTAACCCCTCGTGAACCTTGACTGTCTCTCTACGCCAGTATCCGACCCTCCCTTTCCCACCTTGCAGTCACACCATGGGATTCGAGGGTAAATTCTTTCTTAAATCTATGCTGCTTAACCCCTCGTGAACCTTGACTGTCTCTCTACGCCAGTATCCGACCCTCCCTTTCCCACCTTGCAGTCACACCATGGGATTCTTCCAGGCAGGTCCCTGGAGAGGCCCAAGTCTGCTCTCCTCAAGTGCAGGGTTGTGATCCTGCTTTTTTGCCCTGCTCCCTCCTCTCAGTATCCTGAACCCCATCCACCATCTCATGGTCACTGCAGCCAAGGTTGCCCTTGACCTTCCCATCCCCAACGAGCCCTTCACTGTTGGTAAGTGCAAGGTCAAGCAGAGCCGCTCTCCCCAGGGGCTCCTTTCTCAACTTGTATCAGGAGGTTGTCATTGATGCTCTCCAGGGACGGCCTGGGCTTGCTTGTGCCCTGCGGTGCCGTCCCTCCAGCAGCTATTGGGTTGGGAATGAGGGCGGGAAGAGTATAATCTCCTTTTTCAGACCAGTTGCTGTGGCTGAAAGTCAAACAAGAGAAAGGCATGAGGAAACCACGTTCCTGAGGAAAGGATGGATCCAATTTAAAGGGGTCTTCATCTCCAAACAAGAGAAGCCCGGTTTCCCTTGCTGAGGATGGCCATTCCCCCTATGCTGAAGAGTGACCGCTATTAGCAGAGCACCAGCAGACAATGCCACGCCTGGGTATGCAGCATAGCCAGCCTGTGAATGGGACTGTGTAGCTGCAAAAGATAAGATTGTGAGTAGCAGCAAAAGGAAGCTTTTGACACTGGCTCTCCTAACATCCTCAGAAGCAAACTGATGAAGTACAGGCTAGCTGAGCAGACAGTGAGGTGGACTGAAAACTGGCTGAGCAGCCAAGCTCAGAAGGTTGTCATCAGTAGCACAGCGTCTTAGCTGGAGGCCAGTGACTAGCGGTGCACCCCAACACTGGCTCCAATGCAGTTTAACTTACTCATCAATGACCTGGATGAGGGGACAGAGTGGCTGATGGTCCCAAAGTGGCAGGAGTGGCCATGCTGCTGCTGTGAACCATCCTGCAGTTGCTGCCAGCTCAGTCCTGAGATTCTGCATGTTAGAGCATTTCTCCGGAATGCCTCCTTCTTTCCTGCGCAGCTTCTTGGGTGAGGAGGGTGGTGTGCAGTGAGAGAAAAGAAGTGTCTGTGTGTGTGTGTGTGTGTGTGTGTAGGTGTGTGCATGTAGAGGAAGGACATTGTTCCCGGTTGTTCTCTCTCCTGCTGTCCATCAAAGGACAAGCTGGAACTCTTAGTCATGTAGACAAATAGACACAGAATTTGTTTTTTTAAGTTATCTCCTCTTAAAGTGGCATTTGCCAGGCCGGAAGGCAAGTTGTGCTGCCTGGGCTTTTGGGATCCAAAGTAGGGCCAGGTTTGTGGTAAACAGAGTTTCTCTGTTGTAGGTCCCACCTGTGACCTCTACCCTTTGGGGCACTTGCGTCCTTGTGCAAGTGACGGTGCCCCTGAGCCAGTGCCCTGTCTTCAGTAGTGACCTGTAGCAGATGCTCAGGGAAGGTGTGAGAGAAGCAAGGAAAGCCGAGAATGATGTTTTTTTTCCCCCTCTGACACACTGTCCTTATTTGCAGCACTTTACGGTTATAGGAGCTGGGCCATGAAGCTGTGTCTGAACCATCGCGGTACCCATTTGTTGGACCCCCTTGAACCCATGTCTATGTTTGCAACCCGCAAGCATTCAGATGCCCCATGTGACGCCTGTGAGGGAGGACTTGAAGGCCGCTGCTGGCGCTGATCCTTGCTGGCTTAGCAAAGAGCTCCCTTGGGCAGGGGGTGGTGGTGTGGGGGCAGCACCCTAAACCACCCAGGGCAGCTGCCCTCACTGCTGTAGGGATCCCACACCAGCAAGGTCTGGGGGTGGGATCCCTGCAGTCCCTCTGTGACACGCTCTGTGACACGGTCTGAGGTCACTGTGGCACATCCCGCCTCACAGTGACACCTCCCCTCTGCCCAGGGTGTGCCCAGCCCTCCCCACACTGCGCTGGAGTGTGAAGGAGGAGGAGGCAGCGGAGGAGGAGAGTGGAGGAGAAGTTTCCAGGCGGGAACTACAGGCACAACCATGCGGTTCCCGTTTGTGAAGCTGCCAGCGCTCAGGCTCCTCAGCCATGATGGTGAGGCCTTAGGGGCTCTTCCAGGAGCGCGATCGTGTAGAACACCAACTCCCAAACCAGCGTTGTGTGGGGAGGGCTGGTGGCTGCTATGGGTGCTTGCCTGAGTGCCCCGTGCGGATCAGGGATCGAGGTGGCCCCCAGGACTCCTGGGTGCAGGGCCTGGCTCTGCCCCTGCCCTCCTGGGGCCCCAGGCAGAAGTCCCAGCCACCGAGGGTCACTGCTTGCCTCGCAGGGCCACTGGCCACCCGCAGTCGTGGCTGGGCCAAGGAGCTGGAGGTGCTCAGGTGGCCGTGAGCAGCCTGTGGAAGCAGGCACCGAATACGGGGGAGCTGGGCCCTGTGGGGAGACCCCTGGGGATGCTCTTGGTGCCCAAGGCTGCTGTGGAGCACAGCACTGTCCTCTGGCCATGGGGAAATCCATGGCCACCTTTCCCCAGAGAGAGGGGCTGCCCTTGGAGACCAGCACCTGAAAGCGGGAGGCAAGGGGACTCCTGTCCGAAGAAGGCGGAGGGGTTGTGCACTGCTCTTGGGGCTTGGGAGACCGCCTGAAACGCCCGCGCTGGAAATCAGCCGCTTCCCTTTCACTTTCTGCCTGGCTTCTCTTCTGGGAGTCCAGTCACTGCTTGGAGCTGGGGCACACCCTCCCCCTGCAGATGTGAGATGGTGGCATGGCCTTGTCCAAAACCCTTCCGCTGTCTCTCTTTGAGCTCCAGCCCTCTCCTGTGCTCGCTCTGCGGCCAGAGGCAGCCAAAACCTGGCCTCTGCAGCCCGTCCTGCGTGTGCTTATTCTGCTGCATGCGTGATTACACCTGCATCTGTCACTGTCCTGGCTGGGAACGTGCCGAACGTGGTGAGCTGGCTGGCTCAGAGCCTGATGTGTGTTTCCCTTGCTTTTCAGAGGTCGTGAGAATCTGGGAGAGCGTGTCGGAGTACATGCTACAGCAGATTGTGCTGAACAAGGTGGGTTGTCATCCTGCTCATCTCAGCCCTGGGCCCCATGCACAGTGGCGCTGTGCGTCCCCTCCTTGGGAAGAAGAGAGAAGGTCCCCAAAGTGCACAAGGGTGTGACAGAGCAGCTCCTTTGTCCACTGGTCCAAAGGGTCCAGGGCAGCTGTGGGAGAAGAGAGGCTTCACCCCTTTCTGGGGCATTTGCAGTCCTCACTGCTGCAAAGGAAAGACCAGACACAAAGCCTGGGTCGCTCCGCAGGGCTGACTCCACTGCAGGCCACCCCTTGGCCCTTACGTAGCCGAGAAGGTCTCTTCCCTCAGGAACGTTTGTTCAGCTTTTACTTTGCATACCATTGAGAGGGTGCAGAGGAGGGAGAGGACAAAATCTGGCCTTCTCCCAAAGGCATCTTCTCCAAAGCTTTGCAAGTGCCCCTCCAGCCCCCTTGTTCCTCCAGAGGAACAAGGCACCATCTCCTGAGGAACAAGGCACCATCTTCTGGCCCTGCTGACTCCTCAGTCCATTTGCCCACCTGAAAGCACTTTGTTCCTTTTTTCTCGCTGGGTGCCAGGGCGTGGCCCTCGATGTGCTTGGCATTTTCTATGTCCTGAGGAAGCACTGCAGTGAGGTGAACAGGGAGGTGATTATCCCGCGCTTTCACCTGTCTCCGAGAGTTGCACAGACTCATGGGCTCAGCTATGTCAACAGAGACATTCCTGGTAAGGCAGCAGAGCAAAGCCGTTGCTTCCCCTTGGGACATGTCTGGGGTGGGAGCTGAACGCAATGCAGAACTGACGGAGAGGCATCGCAAATTCCTCCCAAAGGGCCTGAGAGCAACTTCACCTTGTCCCAGCCCAACTGTTGCCCACCACGTAGTGACCTCTCGAGAGGGCGTTGGGGTATTCTTTTGTTTACTAGCACTGCATGCACGTAGACTGTCTGCCCCTGTCCTGCTTTGGAGCTGCCTCCATACCAGTCACTCTTAGGCCATGTTGGATGACTGCAGTCTGACGGAAATGTTTTGGAGCGGTTGTTTCTACCCCAGCTGAGAGGAAAGCAGTGCTGCCCCTGCAGACTGCACCAGAGCTTGTGCAGGCAAACGCCAGTGTTGCTGCTGGCTCTCACAGCCTCCTGCCAGTTCCAAGGGGGTGTAAGTCAGCTGTAAGGCGCCTTGCACCCGAGCTGGGAGCAAGAGTGTGTGCAAAGCCCCTCCCTGGCCAGATTTCCCTGGGCCTTCTGCTCCCTGCTGCCATGGCTGTGGCTGTAGCTTGACTTGGTTGATGGCTGTGTGCCACAGAGGCCTTGCGTTGGAGTGTGCAGGGGTTGTGAGCGGGGTCAGCCAAAGCTGGCACATCTGACGGTCAGCTCCGTGGGGACAGGCTGGTGGTGGCCAGACTAACCCTGAGGGCTGCTGTGCAGTCTTCTACGCATGTAGCGTGGGCCCAGCAGCCTCCCCGTGGCCATGGGAGCTGGCCACGTCTCCCCTTGTCCCCAGCTGTATTTCAGCTGCTCCCTACCCAACTGGCTTCCTCTTTTGCTGTTTCCTAGATGATCTTGAAATTGTCCCCCTGGACTATGCTCTGCTGTCATCAGCGACGGCCCTTCCCGAGAAGCTAGTGAAGGAGTGCGTGAATGACATTGTGGTGCTGTTCAGCTGGGGCGCGGGACTCGGAGAGGATTACGACCTTGTTTTCAAGGGCATCGGTCTTCTGATGAGCCGAAACAAGAGCCTCACAATGAGATATTCCAAGGAGTTTCTCCTTGCCGTGGATGGCCCTGGAATTGTATTGAAATGTCTCCTCTCTGTAAGTTGAGATTTGTCTCCCGGGCTCCCGAGAGTCCTTCCAAGCTCCTCTCAGAGGACTCTCAAGGTGATGTCTCTCGACCTGCTGCGGAGCACTTGGGAGAGAGGTGACCTAGAGCAATGCAAGCTCCCTGTAGAGCTCCTTGCTCTTTGCCTTTGGTGCTCTCGGCAGCGTAGCAGAAGCTGGGAAGAGCTGTCTGCGGTGAAGCCCAAGCTCTTTGCAGCCTAGCATCCTGTTCCCAAAGGCCTGGGGAAAGAGGCTAGTTTCCTGCACAGCTGTGCAGCTTCTCTCCGTTGCAATGCAGGGCTCCTGTTTGTGAAAGACATCCCTGGGGCAGAGTTTCCTTGAGGCAGCCTCTCTCACCCTCAGAAAGCTTTGTGGCCTTTGTGAGTAATGCGATCCCTTCCTTGGCCTCACCTCCCGTGTCTCTGTCCTTTTTGCAGAACCCAAGCACACAATATTGGGTGTTATCAGGCAAAGACGCTGCTGCGTTTCCTGTGCGTCCTGGGGGGATCCGTGTGCTGCCAACGTGAGTATGTTTGCTTGTGTAGCCCGTGGCTGAGCAAGCGAGCAGCTTCTCAGCTCCTGCTTGGTGGTGCTGCATTGCCAGAGCTTGCCCGCTCGTGAGCTCGTTCAAGACTAGCTGGTCCAACGGAAGGGCTCCCAGCCAACTCCTTGCTTGCTCTTTCTTCTTTTGGCCTCGGAGAGGCTTCCCCTGAATTAACGTGGAAGAGTGCTGGGGTTTTACACTCGCAGCATAGACTGGACCGAGAGAGGAATGTCGGCATCCTTTCTCATCAAGCTTCACCTCCTCATTCCCTGTCTTTGGCAAGACATGGCAAAAAGCTGTGAAGTCAAGACTGTGTCTGCTTTTGGCTGTGTGTTGTCCTGGGCGTGGCCACAGCCTCTCTGCAGTGGTGGGTCCAAGACCTGACCTATGCAGGTCCCGTGTGGGGCATTGCCCTGTCTGTTGGGAGACTCCAGGGAAGGAAAGGTGTCCTAAAGGCCACCTTCTGGGAGCAAGGCGGAGAGGAAGAGGAGGGACTTCTTGGCCCAGTGGGAGGCTGTGTCTAGCAGGGCTCTGCAGAGCTCGGTCCTGGCACAGTGTCCTGCGCACTGCTGAGCAGCACATCCCCTGACGACCCAAGGGTACAGAGCGGCCTCTTTACAAGCACTACAGCGTGAATCTGGGAGGGTGTGCCAGCGAGCTGGAGGGCAAGATGTGAATTCACACATGGATGGATCTGGGCACACTGGAGCAAAGGAGAGTACTCTGCTCTCCGTGGGCTCTGTGGAGGCGAGAGGAGAGAGCGTCAGAAGTGGCAGCCAGGAGGACTTGTGTTAGCATACCCTTGCTCCTGGGAAGGCGA
Source organism: Struthio camelus (assembly GCF_040807025.1). Lineage (NCBI taxonomy): Eukaryota > Metazoa > Chordata > Aves > Struthioniformes > Struthionidae > Struthio > Struthio camelus. Next base: position 11,380,994 of record NC_090962.1, read on the forward strand.
GCAAAGCATTGGGACCAGCCCCTGGCAACTGCTCGGCCTGTCGAGGCAGGAGCTCTTGGCTGTGTCATGTGCTTGCCTGAAATGGGCCTCCACGGTGTTGAAGCGTCTGCACCTTCTGCTCTGGAAATGTAGAGACCGTGCAGGACTCTCATCCCTCTCTGAGCCTGCATGCTCCGCGCAAGCGGCAAAGGCCACGTGGAGTCCTTTCTCACAGCTGGGGTCTTCTTGTTTCTAGGTTTGAGATTAAGCCAGGGCCTGGGGGAAAAGCCAAAGAGCCTGGCCCCGAGGGATCCAAGCAGAGAGAAGGTAAAGGACCGTGCAGCTCCCAAGGCAGGACCGAGCAGGTCTGCACACCCTCTTGCCGGAGCGTTCCCAAGCATGCTGTTCTGACGAGGTTTCTTGGTGCACAGTTACAGGGAGTGCTCCGCAGCAGCCTGACCACCGTCGAAAGAGGCGTTCTCCAGGCCAGGCCAAAGGGGCCAAGGAAGGAAAAGGGCAGCAGGGCAGCAGAAAGAAGCCTCTTGACAAGTGAGGCTCTTGGGGAAGTGGAGGAGGGCAACGGGAGGGTCCCGTCCTTGTGGGAGGCAGAGGTTTCCGTTGCACACGCTGTCTGCATTAGCTCTGAAGGGCTCTTAACGCCTCTCCCAAAGGCTGGTGTTTCCTGGCTGGACAGCAAGTGTACAGCAGGTCCTTGTGCGACTTTGTTGTCAGCTCCATGTTCTTGTTCATCTTCTTCCCAGGGAAGATTTTAGCCCCCTCTTATCCAGCATGAGAGGAAATCTGCAGTCGGCTACAGAGGACAAGCTGGGAGAAGACCTGGCTAGAGAGAGAAAGCAAGAAGGTAAAGTAGTGGAGGATTCCTGGCACAGGCTTGCAGGTTCCTCCTGCATCCTTACTGCCAGGGAATTAAAGGCAAAGTCACAAAGTGAAGCCTGGGACAGGAAACCATCCCTCCTGTGGCTCTGTTTGGTGCCAGCCGTTACCCTTCAGGGGCTCGTAATGGCAGCCTGGTGCTCCAAGCTGCAGCTGATCTGCTGAAGGACACTGCCCCACTGCACTCCATTCCCTCGCCTGTAGTGCCAAGGGCTCTTTCCTTCCAGCACTCTCAGAAAGGATGTGAGTCTTCCTAGGAAACAGGACTCCAAGGGAATCAGAATTACTGCCACAGACTGTTTCCTACCAGGACAGAGCAGCCCTGCAAGTGCTTCTTGCCTGAGCTGCCACAAAGAGGCTCTTGTGAAGAGCTGTCTCATGTCACACCTGCAGGGAGTCCTGCTGAGAAGCGCCTCCTTGCTCGAAGAAGGCTTTCGCCCATGAAGTTACCTGGATTGCAAGAAGACACCAGTATTGGTCAGCAAGGCCTGGGCATGCAGCCCCCCGAGAGGTGAGGCGTGTGGAGAATGGGGCTGGGGCAGTGCTGTGCTCTGGTCTTTCTGCCATTTCGATGTTTGCATTGAGTACATTGCCTGCATTAGCTCCGAAACGCTCTTCACGTGTGTCCCACGGGTGGGCACTGTCTTGCTGGAGGGCAAGTGGGCGGCAAGGCTTTTTGAGATGCTCGTGTCATCTTCTTTTTTGGTGGTGTTCTTGTTTCCAGATGTGAACTTGCACGAGCACACTTGGCCACTGAGGCCCCCTTCAAGGCTCTCCAGCAACAACAGCTCAAAGGAGGCATGCCGAAGGAGAGTGAGAAAGGAGGTATAGTAATGGATGAGTCCTGAGACAGGCTTGTAGGTTTCCCCTGGGTTCTTATTGCCAGGGAATTAAAGGCAAAGTTACTCTGTGATGCTTGGGATAGGAAAGTGCCCCTCCTGTGGCGCTGCTTGCTGCCTGTCCTTGGGAAAGCCAAGGGCTCTTTCCTTCCAGCACTCTCAGAAAGGATGTGAGTCTTGCGGGGAAACAGGACTCCAAGGGAATCAGAATTACTGCCACAGACTGTTTCCTACCAGGACGGAGCAGCTCTGCAAGTGCTTCTTGCCTGAGCTGCCTCAAAGAGGCTCTTCTGAAGAGTTGTCTCATGTCACACCTGCAGGGAGTCCTGCTGAGAAGCACCTCCTAGCTCAAAGGAGGCTTTTGCCCGTGAAGTTACCTGGGCTCAGAACGGACACCAGCGTGGCTCAGCAAGGCCTGGGCATGCAGCCCCCCGAGAGGTGAGGCGTGTGGGGAATGGGGCTGGGGCAGCGCTGTGCTCTGCTCCTTGTGGCAGTGAGATGTATCAAAGCTCACACACCCACATCTGCTGCAGAACCACCTGCTGCTGCAGAACCACCTTCTGCCCAGCTTGAGAGCACAGGGGGCAGAGCACACTCATGCTGTGCTGCTACAGACTCTGCCTGCTCTGTAATCTTAGGGTGCTACCAGCAACTGAGGGGAGAGCCTCAAAAAAAGATAAGAGCAAAACAGCTCAGCAAGGCAGCCACAAAGCGGAAAGCCCTGTTTGCAAAGGGTATCGCACCACAGGGCAGGTACGTGATCTGGCTCCATGTCACCACTGTGTCCTAGGGCACTGTGGAAATGTGGCGCCCTGTGGATACAGCTTCCCCCAAGAGCCCTTGCTAGGTGTTGACCTGCACATTCCGTGGCTTCTTGTGGATCTTGCTGCAGAAGACACAAGTTACTCTTGAGTCCCTCCTCACACCACTGTCTCCGGGCTGCTGCCCCTGGAAAGGGGAAAAGTTAGGCTTTCCCGGGAGAGAAAAGAGACTGGTGCTTTCTAGGGCCTTGGTCATAGCAGGAGGGCTTTTCAGGGCTGGCATTAGGCCCAGGCTATTGCTGTGAGCAAGGCTGAGGGCAAGGGGCAGGAAAACTGCCAGCGGCTGCAATTCCTGCTGCCTGCTTTGCCTGTCTCTGCCCTCCAGAAAGTCTGCCTCCTCTGCATGCAGCAGGAGGAACGACGCCTCCAGGCAGCATGGTGGGAAGAGCTGGAGAGGCAAGAAAGGGCCGAGTGGGCAGAGCACCAGGCCTGCCTCCCAGGCGTGGGGCAGGTGACTTGTCTTTGCAGCTCACCTGCTCATTCCCATGATGGGAGACTTTGTCAGTGAAAACTATGGGACCCAAAGAGCAATCTGCTGTGCTGCGGGCACATGGTCCTGACGCCTGCCTCGAGCTCCAGGACACCCCCCGGCCAGGGTGCCTGCCCTTTGAGGTGGGACACGAGCTCTGCTCATTTTTAACCGATGCCTCAGGGCACGCTGCCCACCCCCCGACATGAGAGGTAATGCCATCTTCCTGGGCTTCAGTGGCTGAAGGATGAAGCCTTTCTGGTTCCCGTGCTCGGGAAGAGCAGGCGAGGACTGAGTATGCTGAGAAAGGCTGCAGAGTGCCCGGGTGCCTTGCATGCTGTGCAGGGAGGGATACTTCCTTCAGTGGCACCTCAAGCTACTACACACACTTTTCTCCCTTGTGCAACAGAGGAGACACCGAGCTCCACTGGAAGGCATGGGGAAAGGAGCCAAAGCGTAAACCGGCACAGCTCTCCCTGCAGCAGTAAGTGTGCAGAGCCCCAGCGTGGACAGGCGCAGCTTAACGCCGGGGATCCAGGAGCGGGTCAAAGATCCCGGCCCAGAGCCATGGGGCTGCATAGGACATCCTCTGATTTCTCCTGGCCAGGGAATGCCCCACATTAGCCCTTGACTGCGAGTTCCCCTCCAGAGCCCCAAGCGACTGCTTTGGGCTTGGCCAGAGCTGAGGACTGGGGGTGCAGATGGGACTGTGGGGGTGCAGGGCTGGGCTGGGCTGGGCACAAAGGGTCTCAGCAGGGCTGAGAGTGACCTTGTCCCTGCCGCTGCAGTCACAAGTCCCTGCCAGCAAGGCAGAGCCACCGTCGGCTAGAGGTGGCTAAAGCCTGGTGGCAGGAGCCAAAGAACAGGGGAGAGCAAAACCCCTGCAAGGCTCACAGCGAGGAGCAGCTGCTCTGGTGCTTTTGTCTGAGCAGGTCTGGGGCTTTTCCTGCCTGCGTTGCCCTGCCTTCCCCGACCAGCAGCCCTGGGGACACCGGGGCTGTCACTGGCACCACCACCGCTGAGACAGGGCACGTTTGAGCTTGGCCGTGAACCAGGCACCCTGACACCCAAGGGGACGTGCCTACACCTAACACTGAATACCTCTCCTTTGGCCTCCCTAGCACCAGCGAGAAGAGGCCCTTGCAGCCCCGGAGGGGAAATCAGTAGCAACTGCTGCTGTGTGAAGGGGAGACCAGCCTCTGCAGGGAATAAAAAGGCAGGTGCTGCTCTGAAGCCTGTGAGAGATGCCAGAGTGATTTTTAGGGACAGAAGGGAATAACGTGCACGCACACCACACTGCGTGCCTCCCTACCACAGCGTGCATCTACAGGACATGGCATGCATATATGGCCCACATGTGCACGTCATGTGCACATCAACAGCACATGCCGCGTGGCATATGCATGTACACACCACAGGGTGTACACACACTGCAGGGTTTGCACAGACCCCACTGTGGGCACATGCACCCTGCAGGTCGCGTAGGGTGTGGGCAGGGAGGCATAGCCCTGTGCCCTGCCCTGCTTGTGCAGCACCTGAACTTGTGCAATGTCAGGGGCCCTCCGCCTGCACTGCCGGGGCCGGTCCCTCGGGACACCACAGGTTGCCTCTCACTTGCAACGGGGTCACCTGGGACTTCCACACCCTGCCGCTGCTGGGAGGGCTTTTGCCCTTGTGTCCAGACTGCTCTTATATGGGAGGGGGGCAGGAGGAAGGGTGGGATGTCTCCTAAGCTGGAAGAAGAACCATCTATTTCCCAGCCCTGCTAGACGACTTCTCTACGAGCTGCCCCAAGAGTGGAGGGGACTGACTGGCCAGCAGCTCTGCAGCAAAGGCCCTGGGGCTCCCGGTGGGCAGCCCGGGGAGGTGTGCACTCTGAGCCCACACCACAACCCTGCTGCCATGGGCCCAAGGGCAGCATGATGGGCTCTGCAGCCCAGTTACCTCTGGGTATCTTTCCTGGGCAGCTTCTCCCTCCTGCAAAGACTCTGCAAGCAGGGTCCACACCCAAAGGACAAAGGAGTCGCCTCTTGGGCAAGCCATGCAATAGGTAGCTGTGAGTAGCACGCAGCTTAGCTCGGCCTCCATATGCTTGCAGAGAGGGTGAGGCAGCTGGGCGTGGGTGAGGGGTGCTTTACTGGTCAGCTGCCTGGGCAAGGCTTGGCCTCTCACCCTCCTTGGCACAGGCTGATCCTCCACACTGCTGACACCTGCTGCCTGGCCTCTCTCAACTCCATTTCCAGCCATTATTCACCTCCGTTTCTAGCTCTTTGCGCTCCGGCATCACTCCTGCACGTGCCCCGAGCTGCCCAGGCCAAGCAGCTGGGAACAGAGCTCTCGCTTCAGCTCTGCCTTCAGCCTGGCACAGCTGTAGAGCAGGCCTGCAGCACGCCCACTGCACTGAACTCGGAACCATCCCAACAAGCAGAGCCACTTTCCATTAGAAATGACTGCAGCAAAAGCGGTGGGAGGACAAAACCGCCTGCAGTCGGCTCCAGCAGGCACTGCCCTCTGGCGAGGAAATGGGAGCAGCCGGAAAAAAACCCCAGGCTGCCTGCAGTGCTCCCTCGGTGCTAATCACAGCTACCTGCAAGGCAGAGTAAAGCCCACTCCTCCCCTCCGCCCAGCAAAGGGTAGAGGGAAATCCACCTTGACTCACATCGCTGGCAGGTTAGGGAGGATAGCACAAGACTAGCGTAGACTAGCTGAGGTTGGAGGTACATCACCTGGTCCAACCCCCCCGGCTCAACTAGGGTCTCCTAGAGCAGGTTGCCCAGGACTGTGTCCAGACAGCAGGTCAGCCCCCTGCCTGTACTGGTCGAGGGGACTATTCCTGCCCAGCCAGAGCACTTTGCACTTCCCTTTGTTGAACGTCATGAGGTTCTTCTTGGTGCATTTCTCCAGTCTGCCAAGGGGCCTCCGAATGGCAGCCCAGCCTCCTGGTATGTCAGCAACGCCTCTCAGTTTTGTGTCACCTGCAAACTTGCTGAGGATGCCTTCAAGCCCATCATCCAGGTCATTAGTGAAGATATTAGAGGGGAAAGAGAAGGCGAAGGGCAACAAAATGCGTCCAGTACCATGGGGCAGGGGGAACTCCCGCGCTGCTATGCCTACTGACTGCTAGCGGGAATTCACTGGTGGTTTTAAGTGCTGATACCTAAGGCAGGAGCGCAGAGAGCTGCTCTGATGTCTCACACTCGACACTACTACCTCCGCCACAGCAGCACAGTCCCTGCCCTTGAAGCTCTCCGAGGGGACCACAGAAGACACCTCGAGCTCCTTCTTCTATGGCAGACTACCTGGAGGCTCTCAGTGTCACCCCACGCTTGGAAAAAAAAGAGGAACTCAGGTTCGAGCTCTCATCTTCGGACATGTCTTTTCTGAGACCTCCTGCAGGAAGAGGCTCCCCCCCACCCATTCCCACCTCTGGAGTGACTTTGCTGATGGACGAGGCCCTGAGTTACACTCGCCTCCTGCACTCAGAGCCAGCAAGGGCAGCTTGGCCACACAGGAGTTTCTCAGGCCACTAGGGAGCAGCTTACTACTTTGAGAAAGGTCCCAGATGTCTGTCTACAGAAAGCTGTGAAAAGGAGGCATTTTTATAGAAATACCTATTGAGCCCAGCTGTCACAGCGGGCTCCTCCCCCTCCTTCATGCACTCTTCCTCCCCAACCCCCCAGCCTGACCTCTCCATACACAGCACATGGGCAGTGGCTGCGCATGCACCAACTAAAATCCGCCTAGTATGCAAATATGCAACAGATCCTCGGTCAGTGACTAATAGCGGGCTGAAACTTTGCCAGCTTTGCTAAGTTGCCTCTCTGATTGACTGTGCACATAATCCTTAGGCACAAACCGTTGACCAAGTCGGGGACTAAGGCTGGATCCAGCCGCACCTAGACTCCTCTGAGAAGCAGTCTGGACAGCCAGGGGCTTCATTCTGAACCTCGTGACTCAACGGGAGGGTCTCCTTGACACTTTTATCTGAGCCAGTCCTCCACGCAGTAAATAACCGAGGGAACCTTGCCATCGACCCTTGTTAAATCACTGTCTTGCTGATGACTGAACTTTGTTAAATCACTGCCTTACCTCTTTAAAGCATGTTGCTGCTTCTCTCTTAGGAGTGAAGTGCCTCACTCCTCACTCATCTCTTTGGAAGCATACCAGCCAGAGGAGAAGCACTTACACGTGGGAATTCAATGTGAGCAGGCTCAAGGGAGAGGGAAAGACTAAACTTCACCACGCCTCAGCCAAGCAGAGATGCTGGGAAGGAAAGGCTGCAGGGCCTACTGCTTCCACAGGGGTCAGTCCCGCCCTGCCTCAGAGAGATATAGCGCAGCTGCCACTGCCCTCCTGTTCAGCAGAGCTAAGAGCACCTGCCAGCTCACGCAGGGCTCATGCCTTTGAAGCTCTCTGGGGCCTTTCCCCACATGTACCCACTGCAGTACGTCCCATCTGGCCCACCTTCTGCTACGGCATGCTGAACCTCGGCCCAGGAAGCAACTCCAAGGCACACACGACCCACTTTCACTGCTCATCTCCAGCCAAGTCTTCTCCAGGAGGTTGCCAGAGTCTTCACAGACTTGGAGGCCCTGCTTGAGGCACAGCAGGCTCTCCTCTTCATTACCCAGCGCTGGGAGAACGTAGGCTTTCAGGTGGTAGACTCTGGGGTAGAAGACGGGGCTTCTAGAGCACCGAGAGAAAACTTCTTCTGCAAGCTGCCGAGAAAACAAGGGAGATGCGCGTCAGGAGAAGTCATGGAGCCTGGCGATGGCTTGGCCCTCAGAAGGGCACCAATTCCCCCCCCTCCAAGAGAAAAACCAGCCACAAAGAGACAAGGAGTGCACAGCTAGCAAGGCTGAGATACCACACAATTCTCTCCTGAGCCCTGAGACCTCATATGGAGCAGGCATTTCAGCAAGGCTCCCTAGGCATGGCTGTGCTAGTCTCTTCTCCTCTCTTGCAGATCACTCCAATGAGTGGGCAATTTTCACATGCCCACAAAGACCGCCTTCCCCGACTGCCTTCTCTTCCACCTCTTGCTGACACCCCCTGGGACAGCACTCTTTTGCCACGTTCCCCTCTAACCCACTACACTCTGGCGCCACCCTGACTCCATCCCGTCGGGCCTCCTTCTGCCTCCACAGGTCAACCCACTGCTGTTTGTTAGCAACACAGCTTTCTCTAGAGTGCCCTCGCAGCATGCGCCTCCCCTTCCTCCTCCTCCCTCACCCTGAGGGCCCTGGCGCAGCTCTCACGGGCCCTCGCTGATGCGTGCTCAATCTCCTTTTTCAGCACCAGGCTATGGCACTCCAGGAGCCGGCTGCATGCTTGGGGGGCCAAAAGGGAGGCAGCAGTTCCCTTCAGCAGCCCCTTGGCCTTTCCAAAGGGCTTCTGGAAGTTGTCCCACTGCCCAGGCCTTGCAGACCTTCATCGTCCACGGGAAAAAAAAAAAAAAGCCACACACACACACACACACACACACACACACACACACACACGCACACATATTTTGTAGAGAGGAGGAAGTAATCAAAAGGTCTCCGAGGCTATAGCCTCCAGCCCCAACCTGGCTTTCAGAGGAAATGTATCCTCCAGGAAAAGGAAGTTATCAGGGACGTGTTGCGGCGGGTGGGGTGTCAATTGCAGTGGGTCATAGCTCCTCTTGCTTAGCCTCACTCAGAGCATCGCCCTCATGCTGTCGTTCCCTCCCCGAGCCCTTGCACTTACTCAGCATTCGGCCTGCATCGAGACAGACCCTCGCCACTCCTCGCCTAAAGTTCAAAGGGAAAAGGAAAGCTGTGGCCAAGGGCCACCAGAGTCATCCTTCCCTGGCCGGGCTCCACCACAGCACATCCAGGAGCTCCTTGCCACCTTGCTCACAGTGCGCACCCTCCCGCCTCCCCTGCCCCTTTCACCACAGCGCCCCACAGGCGGCTGCCTTGGTGGACATGGGACAGGAGCATGTGACAAGCCCACAGCTCACAACTTCCCTGCCACAGTCACGGCCTCGGCTCCTCCCCACTCACAGCAAGGCTCTAACTTACCAAAGAGCCAGGGACAAATACAGTCCAAGCAGCATGCTGCTCTGCGACTTGACAACCCAATTGGCTTCCTTCTGCTCAGCAAAGCTCCGGCACTCTTCAAAGGACTTATACTGCCACCCTGGAATACAAACATCTCTCAGAGGAGCACTGCCTCCCTCCCCGGCCTTGACTTGCCTCAAGCGTTCGTAGCAGCAGAAAGCTCAAGCACAGCTGGGGAAGGTCTTGGCAGATAAACCACTCAGAGAGCCAGCAAACCTCACAGCAAGGAGGCAAGGGCTGGCCTTCTACCCTAGCGCCTCAGGGCTACTCAGGCTCCACAGAAATGCCCTTGAAGGCAAGGGCAGACTACATCAGGAAGGGAAAAAAGAGGACTCTCAACTCCCCGGACAGCATTTTCCATTGCAAAACCAGCAGCTTTCTAGCCCTGGACAGAGGCATGCTGCCAGTGATCAGCAACAGCAGTGACTCCGTAGCACAGGCTCTCAGGTGCCTCCTGCATCTCCTGCACATCCCAGCACTGCTAGACCAGCAACCCAGCTTGCACTTGCTTATGACCTCTGAGCTTCCTCTTCCTCACATCTCTCCTCCACTTACCCCTCCAGGCCCACCTCCTGCTGCTCTTGCCCACACTCTCCCTTCCCCTCTCCAGCCTCTCCTCCCTGCTAACCTCTCTCTGCTCGCCTAGCCTTCTTGCCGGCATCTCATCACAAACGGGTCACTCAAAGCACTGCTCCCAAGCTCAAGCACCTGCACTGCCCTCCAGCAAAACAAAGGCTCTCAGCAGCACCACCAAGAGCAGCTGCAGCCCTCACGATACAAGCCTGCTTTTTTACCCACAGGCATGCTTCCCTCGAAAAATTGTGCACGTGCCACTCTCAGGCTCTGTCGTTCCCGTTCTATCCAAACCTCGCTGCTTCGTGCCTCGATCTTGCTAAGACCTATGCATCAGCTGAAGGCTGGGCTTAAGTCTCAGCAGGCTGGGGCCTAGATGCCCGCGACCAGGTATGAATTGCCTCTTCCTTCCCTCCGCATCCCGTTCTGCTTCTTACCCTGCCTCCTGAGGAAGGGAGGAGTCTTTGTTCTTCTCGCAACCCCCCCGGAAGGCATCCAATCCCACCCACCAGGACAGCCCGCAAAGCCTCCCGCTCACCTTACCTCCCCTTTGAGGCTCAGGAAGGTGGCTTCTTCAAAGTACCCAAGCACATTGCCTTTCTTAGCCCCTGAGTTCCTCAGCACCTCTGCTTTGTTCAGGTTCAGGAAGGCCTTTCAACAAGCACACAAAGAGCAGCTGAGTGTCGCTGCCAAGCCTGCCCCCAGCCCCATCGTTCCCTGTTGCCTCCTGCATCTCTCTGAGGAGGCCCTGCACCTGCCCCGGCGATCTCCAGCCTAACACAGTCACGCTGCCTCTCCCACCACGGGCACAAGGGCTCCTTCACAGAATCACAGAATCACAGAATCGTTTAGGTTGGAAGGGACCTCTGGAGATCATCTCGTCCAACCTCCCTGCTCAAGCAGGGTCACCTAGAGCATATTGCCCAGGATCACATCCAGACGGGTTTTGAATATCTCCAGCGAAGGAGACTCCACCACCCCTCTGGGCAACCTGTTCCAATGCTCTGTCACCCTCACAGTGAAGAAGTATTTTCTCAGGTTCAGATGGAACTTCCTGTGGTTCAGTTTCTGCCCATTGCCTCTTGTCCTGTTGCTGGGCACCACGGAGAAGAGGCTGGCCTCATCCTCTTGACACTCCCCCTTCAGATACTTGTACACGTTGATGAGATCCCCTCTCAATCTTCTCTTCTCCAGGCTGAACAGGCCCAGGTCTTGCAGTCTTTCTTCATAGGAGAGATGCTCCAGCCCTCTAATCATCTTGGTAGCCCTCCGCTGGACTCTCTCCAGGAGTGCCATGTCTCTCTTGTACTGGGGAGCCCAGAACTGGACACAGTACTCCAGGTGAGGCCTCACCAGGGCTGAATAGAGGGGCAGGATCACCTCCCTCGACCTGCTGGCAACACTCTGCCTAATGCACCCCAGCATACCATTGGCCTTCTTGGCCATTACAGCACATTGCTGGCTCATGGTCAACTTGTTGTCCACCAGCACTCCCAGGTCCTTCTCGGCAGAGCTACTTTCCAACAGGTCAGTCCCCAGCCTGTACTGGTGCATGGGATTATTCCTGCCTAGGTGCAGGACCTTGCACTTGCCTTTGTTGAACTTCAGGAGGTTCCTCTCCGCCCACCTCTCCAGCCTGTCCAGGTCCCTCTGAATGGCAGCACAGTCTTCTGGTGTGTCAGCCACTCCCCCCAGTTTAGTATCATCAGCAAACTTGCTGAGGGTGCACTCTGTCCCTTCCTCCAGGTCATTGATGAATATATTGAACAAGACTGGGCCCAGGACTGACCCCTGGGGGACACCACTAGCCACAGGCCTCCAACTTGACTCTGCGCCATTCACCACAACCCTCTGAGCTCGGCCATCCAGCCAGTTCTCAAGCCACCTCACCGTCCACTCATCTAGCCCACACTTCCTGAGCTTACCTAGGAGGATGTGATGGGAGACAGTGTCAAAAGCCTTGCTGAAGTCCAGAAAGACAACATCCACTGCTCTGCCCTCATCTACCCAGCCAGTCATTCTGTCATAGAAGGCTATCAGATTGGTCAAGCATGATTTCCCTTTGGTGAATCCATGCTGACTACTCCTGATCACCTTCTTGTCCTCCGCATGCTTAGTGATGACCTCCAGGATGAGCTGTTCCATCACCTTTCCCGGGATGGAGGTGAGGCTGACAGGCCTGTAGTTTCCTGGCTCCTCCTTCTTGCCCTTTTTGAAGACTGGCGTGACATTGGTTTTCTTCCAGTCCTCAGGCACCTCTCCTGATCTCCAGGACCTTTCAAAGATGATGGAGAGAGGCCTAGAGATAACATCCGCCAGCTCTCTCAGCACTCGTGGGTGCATCCCATCGGGGCCCATGGATTTGTGGATGTCAAGTTTAGACAAAAGATCTCTAACCCGATCCTCCTCAACCAAGGGAGAGTCTTCCTTTCTCCAGCCTTCCTCTCTTGTCTCCAAGGTCTGGAATTCCTCAGGACTGGCCTTAGCAGTGAAGACAGAAGCAAAGAAGGCATTCAATAACTCTGCCTTCTCTGTATCCTTTGTCACCAGGGCACCCGCCCCATTCAGCAGCGGGCCCACGTTTTCCCTAGTCTTCCTTTTGCTATTGATGTATTTGAAGAAGGCCTTCTTGTTGTCCTTGACATCCCTTGCCAGATTTAATTCCAAATGGGCCTTAGCCTTCCTTGTCGCATCCCTGCACGCTCTGACAACGTCCCTGTATTCCTCCCAAGTGGCCTGTCCCCTTTTCCATATTCTGTAGACTTCCTTCTTCTGCTGGAGTTTGGCCAGGAGTTCCTTGCTCATCCATGCAGGTCTCCTGCCCGCTTTGCTGAACTTCTTCCTCAGAGGGATGCACTGATCCTGAGCCTGGAGGAAGTGACGCTTGAATATTAACCAGCTCTCTTGGACCCCTCTTCCTTCTAGGGCCCTACCCCAGGAGATTCCCCTAAGTAGGTCCCCGAAGAGGCCAAAGTCAGCTCTCCTGAAGTCCAGCGTTGCAATCCTACTCATTGCCCTGCTCCCTCCTCGCAGGATCCTGAACTCCACCATCTCATGGTCACTGCAGCCAAGGCTGCCCCCAACCTTCACATCTCCAACTAGACCTTCTTTGTTCATTAGTACAAGGTCTAGCATTGCACCTCTCCTCGTTGGCGTCTCCACCACCTGGGTCAAGAAATTATCATCAATGCTCTGCAGGAACCTCTTTGACTGTTTGTGCCTAGCTGTGCTGTCTTCCCAACAGATGTCAGGGTGGTTGAAGTCTCCCATGAGAACCAGGGCCTGTGATCGTGAGGCTTCTTCCAGCTGTCTGTAGAAGGCCTCATTGATGACTTCCTCCTGATCAGGTGGCCTGTAGTAAACCCCCACAACAGTGTCACCCATGTTACCCTGCCCTTTAATCCTTACCCATAGGCTCTCAACTTGCTCTTCATCCACCCCGAGGCAGAGCTCCATACATTCTAGTTGCTCCCTCACATAAAGAGCAACTCCACCACCTCGCCTTCCTGGCCTGTCTTTCCTAAAAAGCACATAGCCATCCATGACAGCATCCCAGTCATGTGAACTATCCCACCATGTCTCTGTCACTGCAATGAGATCATGGCCCTGCGACCGCACACAGATCTCTAACTCTTCCTGCTTATTCCCCATGCTGCGTGCATTGGTATACAGGCATTTGAGAGAGCCAGTCAAGCACACAGGCTTCCCAGAAGAGGTGCAAGAGGATCCTCCATAGCCATGTTGCATGCTGTCTCCCCTGGTTGTATGCACCCGCTGGAGGCATCCTGACTTGAACGGTGTTTTACTGACTCCCCTGCCACTATACCACTCCCCTTCCCCCATCTTGCCTAGTTTAAAGCCCTCCTTACCAGGCTGGCCAATCTGTTGGCAAAGACGCGCGTGCCCCGCTTGGTAAGCTGGATCCCGTCTCTCCCCATCAGCTGTTGATCTTCAAACAGGGTCCCATGGTCATAGAAACCAAAGCCCTGTTGCCAACACCAGCGGCGCAGCCAGCTGTTAACTTGGAAAATTCGTCTACTCCTCCTCCTGTCCTTTCCCCTCACAGGCAAGATTGAGGAGAAAACGACCTGGGCTCCCAGACCCTTCACCACCATTCCCAGAGCTCTGAAGTCCCGTTTGATGGTTTCCAGTTTGCCTTTCGTGTCATTAGCACCCACATGGAAGATCAGCAGAGGGTAGTAGTCTGATGCATGGACAAGCCTTGGCAGTCTTTCCACGACATCTCTTATTCGAGCCTCTGGCAGGCAGCAAACCTCTCTGGACAAGAGATCAGGTCGGCAGATAGGTGCCTCTGTCCCCTGCAGCAGGGAGTCACCCACAACAATCACTCGCCGTTTCTTCGCACCACCTCCCTGCAGGTGCGCCTGGTGCAAAGGGCCTGCTTCACTGCCCTGTGTCTCTTGCCACAGGAGAGGCAAACAGGAGGCAAACTCTGCTTCTCAACCCCAGTCATTCATCCCCGAGTCCCCACAAAGGCACACCCCCAGGCATGCCCTATTGCAGTGGGCCAATGGGCCTGCCCAGGACAAGGCAATTCAGAGGACTCCACGGGCAGGGGCCTCCGGTCAGCAGGGCAACTCACCAGGTACTTGCTGGAGACGTGCAAGTAGGCAGCCGCACGCTCCAGCAGATGGGAAAAGGCTCTGGCATCATTGCCCGTTGCCAGGTGGTGGTGAGCCAGGGCCACAAGCACCAGTTCCACAGTGGCCTTGCAGTTGCACAAACACACACTGTGCATCCCTTCGGTCTTGCTGGGCACCTTATGCATCCATTCGCTCTTAGCCAGAAAACACTCTGCCGCTCTAGTCACAGACAAGATCCTGGAGAAAAAGGACATCAAAGAACGCACCAGCATCACCAGCGCTGGTCATTCAGACAACACTAGTGGCACGTCCGAGCACAGCACGAGGCCACATGCACGCAGGCATCACGCAGGGGCACTGTCTTTCACTGCCTTCCCAGGCATGGTGAGCGAGCTCGGCCAGTTATTCCTTCTGCCCCACACAACAGTGACCTGCACCCAGCGTTTCCCCGTGGTGTTCCAAGCTACAATTGACACTATTGACTCCTGAGTGGGCTGGGGCCACCCATCCGCACGCTCTCTTCTCCCTGGGCTCCTTCCTCCCTTATCTCTTGCCTTCTCTCCTCGCTCCAGACCTTTGGCTCTCCCCTAACAGCAAGCAAAGCCAGGACAGCTCACTCACACCGTTGCTTTTTGACAAGCTTTGTTTCCTGCCATTGCAGTGATGTCGCCCAGTAGACTGGGCAGCGTGACGAGCCCCAGGGCCCCAGAGCACAGGGACAGCACGCTCAGGCACGGCACAACTGGGACGAGGAGCAACAGCTCCCCTTTCCAGCACCGGCAAGCTATTTGCTGGGCTACACCTGTAAGAAGGAAGCATGAGCACAGAGCCTGTTGGGGCCTTTGCTCACCCTGCTCGCGAGCAACACTGCTCTTTTAGGCAGACAGAGACACAAGCTGGCATTGCTGCCACCTTCCACAAGGCCACCCTCCTCCCAGGGGCTGCTTTGCCCCTGCACACCTCACACCACTGCTCTCTAACAGATAGCAAGCCGGGCCTGCTCCACCCTAAAGTGACCATCATCACTGTGAGCCCGCTGGCTTCCTCAGCCATGCTCATCTCCACAGACATCTCAACCCAGCTCCCACCCAACACGCCCGCTCTTTCCTAAGCTGCAGCCCACAGGTGCAAACTCCACTTCTCTCCTCTGCACACCCTCAGCCCACTGCCTTCACAATTCATCATCAATACCTTCTCTCCTCACTACAAACTCTCCTCCAAGAAGCTCTTCTCTTTCCTGCAACTCTTTCTCTTTCTTTCTCCTCTGGACAGAAAGCATTCGGTTAAACACCTCCTTGCCGCACACCGGGGCAGAGCTGCTTCCTGCCATTCTGCAGCAGGAAGAGGACACGAGAGCCACAGGGCAGCTCCCTTCCCGGCCCCTTCCCCTGAGATCTGCCTTCACTGTACAGCTGCTGTCGTGTCCAATCCCCTTCCAGACAGTCACACAGGTCGCTCTCCCCCCACCAGCAGAGCTGGGCCCAGCAGCAGCAGCTCCCAGGCAGGAGCCTTTCCCAGCAGAGGCTCCCCTGCAGGACAGCTCCTCCAGGGCTGGCCCAGCCCCGCCGTCCCCTACATGCTCACCACACATGGAAACTGCAGAGCTCTTCCAGGAAGCCAATCCCTTGTGGGCCCCAGGGAACAGGCCTGGAGTCAAGAAACCTGACTTTTGCACCACCAGCAGTACCCTGGCCACAAGGCTGCCCACAAGTTTCTGGTCACGGTTACCTCACCCTGGAAGGCTCCCAAAAAACCCCAGGAAAGCCATGCCCAACCCCACAAGTGCATGTAACAGTGGTCAATTCCATGCCAACAGTGAGTGCATGTACTCTGCACACAAGTGAGTACTGCAGTGAGTGCATTACTGCTGGCCCCGGCCTGCGCTCTGCTGCAGTTGTGCAACACCTCTGTCTGTGCCACGTCTTCTGCCTCTGTGAGCCTGACCTGGAGCAGCACCTGCTCGCTGGGCTTCCTGGCCTGCCTTCACACCTGCCTCGTCACTACACGCTTGCTGGCTGAGCCCTGCACTCTGTCTGACCTGACCACCCTCTCGGGGCCCTGATCTGCACCCAGCCGTACCACTCTGCATCCTGGCTCCTGTGCAGAGCAGCCGGCTCCTCATGCTGCCAGACAAGAAGACCACCCCCTGCTCCCAGAGAGGTTGTCTACACTGGCCGGGGGAACCACACAGGCATGGCACGCACAGGCCCTGGTCTTTCACAACTGCTACGTCAGGCCATAGCAATAAATGCGAGGGAAGGACCAAAGAGGGCAAAAGCACACCTGCCACAAGTCTCTGCACTCCAATGCACACAGCCTGGAAACAAGCTGGAGGAACTCAGGCTCTGCCTGTGGTCACGCAGCAGCAGCATCCTTGGCGAACGTGAGCTGCAGTGAGACCGCTCACCCAGCTGCAGTGCTGCACCAGATGGCTACAAACTCAGCAGCAAAGACAGCCAGGGAGGGCCTGCCTTTCCTCCTCCGGAACACTCCTGCTGCTCCTGAAAAGCTGCTCCTGACAACAACTGGTGTTTTAACAGCTCCAAGGGTTTCCTGCAGAACAGGCAGCATCCCACAGGGGAGGTTCCTGAAGAGGCTGAGCAGTCATGAAGGGAAGGAAAGTCTTGTGCTGCCCGGAACCATTCCCAAGAAGCTGGTGGGAAGGGGAAGTCAGAAGAAAGAGTGGTGGGAAAACGCCCTGCAGGAAGGAGAGCCACCTCCCGGGTGGCCTGGGCGTGCAGCCAGCAGGTCGAGGGCAGTGGGGCTGCCCCTCTGCTGGGCACTGAGGAGACCGTGCCAGCAGGGCTTGGTCCCAGCAGGGGCTCCCCAGCGCTCCAGCACACGCAGGGACACCCGGGAGCAACTCTGGCAGAGGGGGCCCAGGCCGCGAAGGGTCTGGAGCACACAGTCCCCGCGGGGAGGCCAAGACCACCTCCCTGGCGCAAGAGCAGCTCTTCCCACAAGTAAGCTCGAGGGCCCACGCAAAGGAGGCCAAGGAGAGCAGCCTGCAGCCCCATGGTCCCCTGCCCACGGGGGCACCCTCCAGCCCCCACCATCCCCCTGCGGGGCACAGCCAGGTAGGGCCCCCGCAACTGGGGAGCGGGTCAGGTGTGCCGTCACCACGGCCTCCCCGTGTCAACAGTGACCTCAGCGCCACTGTCCCAGAGCTGTCAAGAGGCCGGTGGTGGGACACGACCCGGGATCGCGCTCTCCACTCCTGCCTGCCATGAGCCAGCCGGAGCGACTGTGGGCCAGGAGGAAGGCGGCGCTGCGCATCAAGAGGAAGGTGGGTGCCACCGTCTGGGACCGCCGCGCCGCCCTCCTCCAGAGTGCCCCAGCCGCCTTGGAGCCCGTGGAGGAGGAGGAGGAGGAGCCCATGGAGGTGGACCCCACAGAGGGGCAGCTCGCCCTGTGCCTCGTGGACCTGCCGCAGGGACCAAAGAGGAGGAGGAGGTGCTAGCCTGGCAGGAGGCCCCCCGCTGACCACCAGCTGCGGCACTGCCCCCCCAGCAACACCAGGCTGCTGCCAGCACCCAGCCAGGGGCAGCTGAGCCCACCAGCCGGGGCACGCCGAGGATCACCGGGCCGCCATCGCCTCCTGGCCTGCCCTGGGCTGCCGGGCATCAACATCTGCCCGGCAGAGACAGGGCCCACCGCGGGGACACATCTCACGACTCCCCTCCACCTCTACTGCGGGACAGAGACAGTGCCCAGGAACAGCTCCCACCACCCTGCCACAGCTCTGTTTAGGCTACAGGTTAGGTTATAGGATAGATTTTTTTAGGAGTAGGAGTATTCTAGCATTTAGCATTCGTGTTACTCTAGGAGCATTAAGGTTCTTAGCAGTAGTATTTCTTAGTGTAGGGTTGGTTAGTCTATTTTTAGTGTGTAGTTATGGACAGTTAGTTTCAGTTAGGTAGAGGATTCTTAGTTCACAGTGAATATTCTATGTGTAGGGTACAGTTCTTCTCATTACTATCACTAGGTAGAGTTATTACTTCTGTTCCTAGTAGCATTACAGTTATTAGTTATAGGTATTATTGTTAGTTATTCTTCTGAGTTCTTCCTTCTTGTTGTTATTCTTAGTTCTTCTTCCTTCTTGTAGGGTAGTTCACGGTATAGGGTAGCATTAGGCTAGGTAGCTTCGCGTTTGTTACAAACAGTCTTAGGGCAGTTACAGGAGCCTTAGTTCACAGTTAGTTCGGTCCTCCTCAGTGGAGAGGTAGTGTCTTTGGAGCCACAGCGAGAGAGGAACGCACAAGAAGGGAGGGACTAACCTGGGCCAGACCTTCACAAAGGCCCTGCTCCCAAAAGGTCCTGCAGCACCGAGGCGGCAGCACTGCCACCAAGCACCATCATGCGCACACATGCACGGGGTCCCAGGGCAACTGGGCTCAGTCAGCTGGGCTACGAGGCAAGGCAAGAGTGTGTCTGTGCACAGCTGCTTGTCGGACTGGGCCCCCACAATCAGACTCTTTCCCACTACGGAAAAGCAGCAGGACTCTGGCATCTCTTGCACGACACGACATGACATGAGGGAGTTTCACCAAACACGTGTCTTAATGCCAGCATTTAGGTGCAGGAGAACGCCCCATGCAAAGTGACTGCAGCCACGAGCGTGTGGGGCATCTCTGCCTTCCTAAGAAACCTTAGCAGGAGCCAGGACAAAGCACTAACAACAGCAACTTGACTTCGTGTCTCTCCTCAACGCTTGCATCTCCTGAACCGCTCGCAGTGTCCCCTCACCGGTGGTCGATTTTGCATTTCCTGCATCTCTACAGCAATCCTGGAATCTTTCTGCAGTGCACACTCAGAGGGGTGCACCTGAGAACCTGTAAAGTGGACACCACAGAGAGATTTGGCATTGAAAAAAATTAAGGAGGCATTAAGGAAAGCGCTGGCTCTAGGGCTCCCTGATTATAAAAAACCTTCCCAGCTGTACATTCAGGAACAAGGGGTTGCCAGGGGAGTGCTGACTCCAATGCTACGTCCCCAACCCAAACCAGCCACATATTAGTTAGTACAAGTGGATGCCATCCTTTTGGGGACTCCTGGACGTATCCGTGTGGTGGCTGCTGCAGCAATCATTGTTGAGACATGTCCAACCATGCTTCTGGGACACCCTCTGACAGCACACGTCCCACACAAAGTGGAAATGTTATTGAAGAATTTTGTGTCTCATGTTCCAGCTCCACAGCGAGCACATAAATATGAATTTCTTCTCTTAATGATGGACAATGTGACTATACAACATTGTAATACATTGAGTCCAGCTACCCTGCTTCCCTTGCCCAGCAACGGAGAAAAACATTACCGTGAGTGCACTAGGGTAATGCAACTTGTGGAAAAACCTCGCCAAGACTTACAACAGACTCCCTTCCCAAACCCAGATTTAGTTTTGTACGTAGATGGATCTTCCTCTTATCATGAGGGCAAGTGGCAAAGTGGCTACGCGGTAAGATCTGATTTCGACATACTGGCAGCTCGGCCCCTAAAACCTACTACGAGCGCGCGAGAGGCCGAACTGGTTGCTTTGGCAAGAGCAGCAAGGCTTTCTACAGGTAAAACTGTTAATATTTATACTGATTCAAAGTATGCTTTTGGAGTTTGTCATGCAGTAGGGGCACTATGGAAAGAGCGAGGGTTCTTAACCTCCGGCGGAAAGAACATCGCAAAGGGCCCACAAGTCCGCAAACTGCTGGATGCTATTCAAGATCCTAAACACAGTGCTATTCCTCATTGCCCTGCACATCGCCAAGGTAGGCCCACCGTAGAAAAAGGGAACAATTCTGCTGATTCAGCTGCCCGAGCAGCTGCCTTGCAATGGGGTGTTTTGTTATGCCCCACTGCGATGGATGGACCAGACGTGTCCCAGCTATCCCACATACATGACAAAGAATGTACCAAGGAAGAAAAGGAGAGGTGGGAACAGCTTGGAGGGGGACGAGGCAAAACTGGAATTTGGACAATCGGAGGTAAGCCTGTATTGCCTAGGAAATATCTGCTACCTGTGGCACCATGGCTCCATGAAAAAGGACAAGGCGGAATTGAAGGTGTTGCGGCACAAATAAAAAGACTCCTGGGCAGCTCCAGAGAGATATGCAGCTTCAAAGTAAATAGTATCCAGCTGTGATCAATGTCACAATGAATAGGACAGCAAAAACAAAATGAGCAAAGGTGTGTGCAGAAACTAACCTAACCTAACCTCAAAATGGACAGAGGTTTTAAGTTAAAGGTACATCCGAAAGCATACATGGGAACCAAAGTGGGAAGGAGCGTACACTGTACTTGTGTCTTCCTATTTTGCAGTTAAAATTGCTGAGCGGCAATCCTGGGCTCCTCATTCGCATGCTAAAACACACAATCCACCAGAATGCTTATCGGAAGAGTCTTCTTCATTAGAGGATGTTGTTTGGAAGCGATGGAAGGACGGAGAGCAATTCGCTGGGAGGCTCTCACCACAGATCCTTAGGTACAGCAACAGGCTGCTACCAAGAATGCCGCACATACTGCATGGGTAACTATGGTAGCCTCGACAAGGGGTCGCAGAGAGAAGCACATCTTTTGCTGTTTTGCTGATAAAATGGTTACTTTGGAAAGAGAAGAAGAAATGGGCCGTTGTTGTAGTATGACCTGTCATGCTGAACAATGTTGTATAGAGGTTCCTGTGAACGCTCGTGCGAGTCTCGAGGACATTTCTATGGACGGTCGCATTGTGTGTCAGGTAAAACATGACTTAACTACTCCTACGATCACTAGTAGCATTACTCCCACTACTCAACCTCCCACCCCTAAACTAAAACTTTGGACATATCTAATAGGACCGTACGTGATGAAGAAAGGAGGTCAACAAACCGTGCTGCTTAATCCAACTTGGTCCTTCAAACAAGTAGAACTCAGCTTGCAAGTAAACATCACAGGGCTCAAGCCCCAACGCGCGCCTTTCTTGCAAAACGTATACGTTGCATGGGAGACATGGTTAAACAGCAGGGAACAAAACCTAAGAAAACGACACATCACGGGCCTGATGGGGACTGGCCTAGGTGTATTAAATGGTATCGATGCAGAAGTGCTGATGAATAAATCGGGCGCACCCACAACAGATTTGTTTAAGCTGCAACATCCGTTGCCATCATCGTTGACCGCAGCAGGGAAAGTACAATGGCTGATACCAGACCTGTTACCTCGGAGGGAGGAGATTAATGAGCAAGACCACCGATTAACAATAGACACGTTAGGGGTACTTCAAGGAAACACCTCACTTGCCCTTAGCTGCATTCAAGCCCAATTTTGGCTACAAACAATAGCTGCCTCAGGAATAAGGGAAGGGGAGAATGGTATGCTTCCAGCAGAAATCCAAACATTAATATGGGAAAAGAGTGCCGTATCGGAACGGAAATATCAAGCTGGGTGGCAAATGCCTAAGTTTACATTCAGTAAGGAGCAAAAAGTGGTAACTGCTTTTGCCCTCACTATTCAACAAGCATGGGGTAATGTTAGATCACAATAAGAGTTTAAATTTGCGCGTGTGTAACTTCACAATGCTAAAGGCACGTGGCTGCAATTATCCAAGCCCAGTAACAACTCCTCAGTTACTCCAGGAAAATTATTCATTGAGTCATGAATTGTGAGATCACCAGTACCTACTGGAACGAATCTCCATCTAGTGAAGGAAGTACTACACCATGACCAACTGCGGACATTGCTCCACAAGGTCAAAGAAACAGGGAAAAGCACACTGATGACCGTAGAGCATGACACACAACAAATTCAAATGAGACTTGAAAGAGTCAAAAAGGACGCGGCGCGTCAATGGTGGGAAACTTTGTTTGGGTGGTCTCCCACCGCTTCTGCCTTCCATAATCGTTTGCTGCATCCTGTAGTGATTCTGCTCTGTCTAGGCATCGTGTGCTTTGCACTCACCTTGGCATTGTATATCAAATTTCGGAGGCGGGCTGCTCGTCTTGGAAAATGGATAGATTACGAAGAGGAACAGCCAGAAAAACAAATGGGGGGTTTGTAAGAAAACCACTGTCATTTCCATTGGCATAACCTTGATTCAACTTAGCATCAGTGCTTGGAGCAGTGAAGCCTGCAGGCCTAAGCTTGAACTTTAACCAAACCTGTGGCATACTGCTGACAGAACAACTGCAGAACCAGCTCAAATCAGCCCTCAAAGACACAGCACACAATGGACAGAGGTCTCGGTTAACCTCCGGATAAGATAAGGCACTGTGAAGCAGGAACTGCAGCAACTGTCCTGGGATGTAGACACGAACCAATCAAAAGGATAGAGACCACCCACTCAGGAAAGAAGCCTGGAAGAGACTGTCACTGGCAGGCGGGGAAATAAGACTGTAAGGAGTATAATCACCCCCACATTTCTTTGTTCTCGGTCCCTCTTTGGAGGCACCCAGATCGAACTGAAATAAACCATTGAGTCTGATTCAGACTTAGCGGTGAATGCCTGGGGACGTTTGTAACAATATAAAGCACATTAGTCCCTGTGGACATGGTTTTCTGGAAAGCTTGGGACATGCAGCTTACTTCACAACATATAATGTTTGTTGTCATCATTTCACTCTGTGTGGAGGGAACAGGTGTGTGCTCATGTGCTAATCTTGTCCTGCAGTACACAACAACTGTCACAACTCAGACACGCTGAGGCTGCATCACACACCTCTCCCATCCCAATGTATCCTGCACATGAATCCTGGAAAAATGGTTTGGGCAAAACTGAGCTCTACATATTTCAAATCACAAAGGTTTCCGACAGTGTCAAAGGGTGGACAATCTCACAGCCTGCAGGCAAGACGGGGCCTCCTGGAGAGCACAGCCCCCATGCCAGCAGCATGCGCTGGTGCCTCCCTCCAGTTGGCAACCCCCTGGCGTGTCCCCGGCCTGAGGCACCTCACTGCAGAGCCGTGGGGGAACATAGTGATGCAAAACCGCATGGCACTGCAGAAACTCTCACCACTTCTGGGAAAACAGTGGGGAAATTAGAGATAAAGAAGTAGAGAAGGGAGTTGTAGGGAGTGGAAGTTGTTGGATAAAACACAGCTGGGGCGGGGTTTAAGCTGCTGCTTTCGGGGGGAACAACAGGGAGAATTATGAAAGGTTAATGCCACCCTATATGGTAAAGACCCTGCTCCAGACTGCCCCCTGGACACCAGTCGGTGAGAAGGGGATGCCCACACTGCCATTCCTCCGTGACTGACAAGGCATCGAGGCATCGGGAGCCACAAGACAGCAACTTAGCTTTGAGCCCAAGGGGAGTGAAGGATAACAGTTTAGTGCTTGGCCAAAGCAAAGCAGCCTGTAATATTGCCATGTAGGAGCAAGCAATAAACACTTATAAGGGGGCAGCCGTGCTGCACCGGGAGTCCTTGCTCTTTACAGGCCCCCTCAAGTTAGTGAACATCTGACAGAATCCTGGGCATGAGGCCATCCCTGGTGCAACGCCACATGGCCGTGCCCACCTCCCCGGTGCCGATAATGCGAGGGAGGGCAGGAGTCAGCATGGCCGGCACACACACACCCTGCCCATCCTTCTGTGTGTGCTACTGCTCACTGGGGTGCTGGGGACTGGCCATGCCATCCCTATGCCCTGAATGTGGCCCCACAGAGCTCCCACACAGCACCGAGCGCACTGAGGGGGCACATGCTGTCCTCAGGCTACTGGGGAGCACCAAAAGGCACCCCGAGTGGCCTGAGCACATAGAAAAGCACATGGGGGCAGCTGGGATGCACCAGGAAGGACACAGAGAGCCTTGGAGCCCACCAAAAGGAAGACAGGAAGTCAGGCAAACAGTGGGCCTTGGAATGCCTGCAATGTCACTGTGAGGGCAACAGCCACTAGCTTTGCCTTCGCATTCGCTGCCAGGCCCCACAGAGCACACATGCTCCCATGCCCTCCCTCACCACTTGCGCTCCCAGCTGCAGGCAGCTCCTCTCCGGGGCCCAACTCGGGCACCCATGCTCCCCGCAATACACTCACCTTGCCAGCCCTATCTGCCCCAGCCTTCCAGGTAAATGGGAGGAAAAAAAGGACTAGG
The DNA here is from genome assembly GCF_040807025.1 of Struthio camelus. NCBI lineage: Eukaryota > Metazoa > Chordata > Aves > Struthioniformes > Struthionidae > Struthio > Struthio camelus. Next base: position 11,405,314 of record NC_090962.1, read on the forward strand.
GGGGTAGGCAGGCATGGGAACAACTTTCCCAGGCAGGTTGCACTGTCTCCATCCTTGGGCAAGCCCAGCGGGACGTGGCCCCCGAGCCACCTGCTTCACTTCATGTCCTCTGCACAGCGGGTGGATCGGAGAGTTGGAGACACCCAATTTGCAGATGCTCAGGGTGACCCAGGGCCCACAGCTGCGTGCCATCGCTGCCAGGCTCTCGGCAGGCGGGCACACAGGCCTCAGCAGGAGAAGCCCGATGGGGGCACTTTCCTGGGCGCTTGGAGGATGAAGATTGTCTGCACCCCCTGGTAGCGCACCTGGGGGCTGCTGTCATTCTCCAAGCTCTGGAGGACTGAAAGATACGTTCCTATGAGGGCAACACACTTCTGGCATCTCTACACTGGATCAGCACATTGCCACAGTACCTTTTAGGCAGGCCTTCTCAGCGAATTCTTCTTCCGATTGCTCATCTTTATGCACAAACCTGGAAACAAAAAGGTGACACTGGCTTCAGTAAGCGGCAACAAAGGCCCTTGCAACAGCCAGCAGGAAGGTGCTCACAGAGCCACTGCAGAAAGCATGACTGACTCCTGCCTTCAGAAATACCAAACCCTTCAAGGCTGAAAAAACAGAACCCACACTCAGATGCTTTGGAGACTTGGGGGCACATAAAAGGGTCAGCACACAACTTGGAAAAGAGACCTCACATACTTGGGCAAGGGGTATTTTTCAATACACACTGCACGAGAACACCACTGCGCTGCAGCAAGTTATACCTTAGCCTCGACCCAGGCGACCTTCCTTAGCGGGTGGAGCTCCTCACGGCTGACCTGGAGTTGGACAACACAGGGGGAACTGCACGTGACCACACTGGAGTCAGGCAATCAGAACTCCGTGCTGAGCAGCTGACTCACTGCAACAGGCCTCCCGGCATCCCAGGCTCCTTAAGGAAGGCAAAGAAACCGCAGCGCCTCTCACCATCACAGCAGCTCCTTCTTGGCTGAAGCTGGCCTAACAAAGTACAAACAACACCCGTTTCCCTCACTCTGCAGCATTAGTCGCCAGGCTTCACTAGACCCTTCTTTCCTTAGCCCTTTCCAAGCCACGTGACCGACAACCCCCACTCCTTGCTCAACGGAGCTAGCAAGCTGCCTCACGTGACCTCTCTTGTACGCAGGCTAACCTTGGCCACCGCACGCGTGTCTCTGTGCGCTCCTGAGGACGCACACAAGATGCTCAGGTCCCCCACAGCTACGGCAACACTGGGCATCAGCACAAGCTTACTCAGGTGCTCCTTCCATGGTAGGACAGGCAAAGAGGCAGTGCCCACAGAGCTCTACGCACCAGCTCACCAGACACACAGGTATTACAGGCTGCTCGGGCTGCCCTGCGTTGACACCTCCTTAAAACTACACAGACATTGAAGCTGCCTGTCGAGACATCCCTTCTCCTCCACCAAGGAGTATCTGCATTGTCACCAAAGAGACCCCTTTTCACAGGGCACACCTGCAACACACTCTCTGGCTATCCCACACTCACTGGGCCCTTAAGAAAACACTCTCCTTCTACACCTACGTCCCCAAGCTCCGGCCCTGCCCTTTTCACAGCCCTCTCCTCTCCCCTTTCCCCGACAGGACAGCTTCTTCAGGCCCACAACTTCAAGCTGCACAAGAAGCAGGGCACTCCTCACACAGCACAGCCATCCAAACAACTGAGCGCTGCACTTCTGCACCACTGCCTGAAAGCACCACTCGGGCTCACCGGGCGCCTCACAGACAGCCCCTGCCCCCCGCCACAGCCCAGGGTTTACTTCCAAAACTCCTCCCAGCGACCCAGAGGGCCCAGGGCCACCAGCGGGCACCACGCAGTGCCCGAGCCGCGACACCGGGGCGAGGCTGCGCGGCAGCCCCGGCAGCAGCGCCCCCGCCCCGCGCCGGGGGCGCCGCCAGGCAGCGGGGCGGGGGCAGGCGGCGGGAGGGCTCGGCAGCCGCCACGCGGGTCGGCGTCGGCGGAGGGGGCCGAGGGACGGCGGGGGGGAACCGGGCCCAGCCAGGCCCAGCCGGGCGGCAGCCATTGCCACACCTGCTCCCCCGCCCGCCTGCGCCGGAAGTGACGCCTCCCGCCCCACGGCCCTTCCCCCCAGCCCCACCGCGCTCCCCCATCGGCTCCCGCCGCGCGCGGCCTGACCGGGCTGCACACGCCGCCTGGCCGGCGCCGGCGCCGGCGCCGGGGCAGCCGCGGGCCGCACGCTCCGGCCCCGCCTGGCCGTGCCGCCACAGCGCCTGCGCAGAGCCGGCCCCGCCCCGGCCCTCAGTGCCCCTCCTCCGCGCCAGCACGCCTGCCCAGAGCCCCGCCTGCCCAGAGCCCCGCTCCCCCCGCCCACCCCCCCTCTCCCCCTCTCCCGCGGGGCAGGCGCAGGCGCAGTGCCGCCCTCCCCCTGGGGCGTGTCCCGCCCCGGGAGCCCACGAGCCGCGGGAGCCAATGGGGAGCGCGCGGCGGAAGGGGGCGGGGTCTGTGGGGGGGAGGCGTCCCGTCCAGGCCGTGGGGGCGGGGCCTGGGCGGCCACGGCTGCCGCTGGCTCGGCCCTGGCCCCGGCCGGCGGCGCCTCCGCTCTCGGGGCTCGGGAGAAGCCGCGGCGGCCGAAAGCGCCGTTCCCGGCGGCCGCGCGGGGAGCCGCGAGCGATGCCGCAGCCTGTGGCGTGCTCGTGTGCCGGGGAGGCAGCGACTGCTCCCTGGGCGCTGGGCCCGAGGGTGGGGAGGGCGTGGGGGGCGGCGGGGCTGGGCCGGCCGGGAGCAGTTGTCCGCCAGGGCAGCCTCTGCTGGGAAAGGCTCCTGCCTGGGAGCGGCTGCTGCTGGGCCGCTCTGCTGGGGGGCCTGTGAGGCTCTCTGGAGGGGACTGGGCCCCGAAGCCTGGGCTGTGGCAGGGGGCAGGGGCTGTCGGAGAGCCCCCAGGGGAGCCCGAGTGGTGCTTTCAGGCAGGGAGCAGCAGCACACACGGGAGGATGCGCAGGGTGCGCGGGGGCCGGCCATGCTGGCTCCTGCCCTCCCTCGCATTATCGGCACCGGGGAGGTGGGCACGGCCATGTGGCGTTGCACCAGGGATGGCCTCGTGCCCAGCATGCTGTCAGATGTTCGCTAACTTGAGGGACCTGTAAAGAGCAAGGACTCCCGGTGCAGCACGGCTGCCCCCTTATAAGTGTTATAAGCTGAGTGCCCCTGATTTTACAATGCCATTTGCTGTATTGCTGATAGTTCAGCGGTAAGGGCTTGCACAGCCTCACGAGTAGGATTGGCTATGCTTTCCCAAATTAGCGCTAGCTTTTCCCCACAGGGCCGTGGTCGGTGCAGCATAGTGTAATTCTCGCTGCCAAGGGTTAAGCAGCACTAATATGGAGTTTCCTCCTCCTCTGGTTGTCTCGGACCAAATTGTTACAAAGGTCCCCAGGCATTCACATCCTGCTAGGTAAGCTCAGGACGTGCGGAACGGATGAGCGGCTGGTGAGGTGGACTGAGAGCTGGCTGCATGGCAAAGCTCAGAGGGCTGTCATCAATGGCGCAGAGTCAAGTTGGAGGCCTGTAGCTAGCGGTGTCCCCCAGGGGTCAATACTGCGCCCAGTATGGTTTAACTTGCACATCAGTGACTTGGATGTAGGGACAGAGTGCACCCTCAGCAAGTTGGCTGATGATACTAAACTGGGAGGAGTGGCTGACACAGCAGAAGGGCAGGGCTGCATCCCAGGATACATTGGGATGGGAGAGGTGTGTGATGCAGCCTCAGCGTGTCTGAGTTGTGACAGTTGTTGTGTACTGCAGGACAAGATTAGCACATGAGCACACACCTGTTCCCTCCACACAGAGTGAAATGATGACAACAAACATTATATGTTGTGAAGTAAGCTGCATGTCCCAAGCTTTCCAGAAAACCATGTCCACAGGGATTAATGTGCTTTATATTGTTACAAAGGTCCCCAGGCATTCACCGCTAAGTCTGAATCAGACTCTTATACGATGGTTTATTTCAGCTCGAGCTGGGTGCCTCCAAAGAGGACCGAGAACAAAGAAATGTGGGGGTGATTATACTCCTTACAGTCTTATTTCCCCGCCTGCCAGTGACAGTCTCTTCCAGGCTTCTTTCCTGAGTGGGTGGTCTCTATCCTTTTGATTGGTTCGTGTCTACATCCCAGGACAGTTGCTGCTGTTCCTGCTTCACAGCGCCTTATCTTATCCGGAGGTTAACCGAGACCTCTGTCCATTGTGTGCTGTGTCTTTGAGGGCTGATTTGAGCTGGTTCTGCAGTTGTTCTGTCAGCAGTATGCCACAGGTTTGGTTCAAGTTCAAGCTTAGGCCTGCAGGCTTCACTGCTCCAAGCACTGATGCTAAGTTGAATCAAGGTTATGCCAATGGAAATGACAGTGGTTTTCTTACAAACCCCCCATTTGTTTTTCTGGCTGTTCGTCTTCGTAATCTATCCATTTTCCAAGGCGAGCAGCCCGCCTCTGAAATTTGATATACAATGCCAAGGTGAGTGCAAAGCACACGATGCCTAGACAGAGCAGAATCACTACAGGATGCAGCAAACGATTATGGAAGGCAGAAGCGGTGGGAGACCACCCAAACAAAGTTTCCCACCATTGACGTGCCGCGTCCTTTTTGACTCTTTCAAGTCTCATTTGAATTTGTTGTGTGTCATGCTCTACGGTCATCAGTGTGCTTTTCCCTGTTTCTTTGACCTTGTGGAGCAATGTCCGCAGTTGGTCATGGTGTAGTACTTCCTTCACTAGATGGAGATTCGTTCCAGTAGGTACTGGTGATCTCACGATTCATGACCCAATGAATAATTTTCCTGGAGTAACTGAGGAGTTGTTACTGGGCTTGTATAATTGCAGCCACGTGCCTTTAGCATTGTGAAGTTACACACGCGCAAATTTAAACTCTTACTGTGATCTAACATTACCCCATGCTTGTTGAATAGTGAGGACAAAAGCAGTTACCACTTTTTGCTCCTTACTGAATGTAAACTTAGGCATTTGCCCCCAAGCTTGATATTTCCGTTCCGATAAGGCACTCTTTTCCCATATTAATGTTTGGATTTCTGCTGGAAGCATACCATTCTCCCCTTCCCTTATTCCTGAGGCAGCTATTGTTTGTAGCCAAAGTTGGGCTTGAATGCAGCTAAGGGCAAGTGAGGTGTTTCCTTGAAGTACCCCTAACGTGTCTATTGTTAATCGGTGGTCTTGCTCATTAATCTCCTCCCTCCGAGGTAACAGGTCTGGTATCAGCCATTGTACTTTCCCTGCTGCGGTCAACGATGATGGCAACGGCTGTTGCAGCTTAAACAAATCTGTTGTGGGTGCGCCCAATTTATTCATCAGCACTTCTGCATCGATACCATTTAATACACCTAGGCCAGTCCCCATCAGGCCCGTGATGTGTCGTTTTCTTAGGTTTTGTTCCCTGCTGTTTAACCATGTCTCCCATGCAACGTATACGTTTTGCAAGAAAGGCGCGCGTTGGGGCTTGAGCCCTGTGATGTTTACTTGCAAGCTGAGTTCTACTTGTTTGAAGGACCAAGTTGGATTAAGCAGCACGGTTTGTTGACCTCCTTTCTTCATCACGTACGGTCCTATTAGATATGTCCAAAGTTTTAGTTTAGGGGTGGGAGGTTGAGTAGTGGGAGTAATGCTACTAGTGATCGTAGGAGTAGTTAAGTCATGTTTTACCTGACACACAATGCGACCGTCCATAGAAATGTCCTCGAGACTCGCACGAGCATTCACAGGAACCTCTATACCTCTATACAACATTGTTCAGCATGACAGGTCTTACTACAACAACGGCCCATTTCTTCTTCTCTTTCCAAAGTAACCGTTTTATCAGCAAAACAGCAAAAGATGTGCTTCTCTGCAACCCCTTGTCGAGGCTACCATAGTTACCCATGCAGTACGTGTGGCATTCTTGGTAGCAGCCTGTTGCCGTACCTAAGGATCTGTGGTGAGAGCCTCCCAGCGAATTGCTCTCCATCCTTCCATCGCTTCCAAACAACATCCTCTAATGAAGAAGACTCTTCCGATAAGCATTCTGGTGGATTGTGTGTTTTAGCATGCGAATGAGGAGCCCAGGATTGCCGCTCAGCAATTTTAACTGCAGAATAGGAAGACACAAGTACAGTGTACGCTCCTTCCCACTTTGGTTCCCATGTATGCTTTCGGATGTACCTTTAACTTAAAACCTCTGTCCATTTTGAGGTTAGGTTAGGTTAGTTTCTGCACACACCTTTGCTCATTTTGTTTTTGCTGTCCTATTCATTGTGACATTGATCACAGCTGGATACTATTTACTTTGAAGCTGCATATCTCTCTGGAGCTGCCCAGGAGTCTTTTTATTTGTGCCGCAACACCTTCAATTCCGCCTTGTCCTTTTTCATGGAGCCATGGTGCCACAGGTAGCAGATCTTTCCTAGGCAATAGAGGCTTACCTCCGATTGTCCAAATTCCAGTTTTGCCTCGTCCCCCTCCAAGCTGTTCCCACCTCTCCTTTTCTTCCTTGGTACATTCTTTGTCATGTATGTGGGATAGCTGGGACACATCTGGTCCATCCATCACAGTGGGGCATAACAAAACACCCCATTGCAAGGCAGCTGCTCGGGCAGCTGAATCAGCAGAATTCTTCCCTTTTTCTACGGTGGGCCTACCTTGGCGATGTGCAGGGCAATGAGGAATAGCACTGTGTTTAGGATCTTGAATAGCATCCAGCAGTTTGCGGACTTGTGGGCCATTTGCGATGTTCTTTCCGCCGGAGGTTAAGAACCCTCGCTCTTTCCATAGTGCCCCTACTGCATGACAAACTCCAAAAGCATACTTTGAATCAGTATAAATATTAACAGTTTTACCTGTAGAAAGCCTTGCTGCTCTTGCCAAAGCAACCAGTTCGGCCCCTTGCGCGCTCGTAGTAGGTTTTAGGGGCCGAGCTGCCAGTATGTCGAAATCAGATCCTACTGCGTAGCCACTTTGCCGCTTGCCCTCATGATAAGAGGAAGATCCATCTACGTACAAAACTAAATCTGGGTTTGGGAAGGGAGTCTGTTGTAAGTCTTGGCGAGGTTTTTCCACAAGTTGCATTACCCTAGTGCACTCACGGTAATGTTTTTCTCCGTTGCTGGGCAAGGGAAGCAGGGTAGCTGGACTCAATGTATTACAATGTTGTATAGTCACATTGTCCATTATTAAGAGAAGTAGTTCATATTTATGTGCTCGCTGTGGAGCTGGAACATGAGACACAAAATTCTTCAATAACATTTCCACTTTGTGTGGGACGTGTGCTGTCAGAGGGTGTCCCAGAAGCATGGTTGGACATGTCTCAACAATGATTGCTGCAGCAGCCACCACACGGATACGTCCAGGAGTCCCCAAAAGGATGGCATCCACTTGTACTAACTAATATGTGGCTGGTTTGGGTTGGGGACGTAGCATTGGAGTCAGCACTCCCCTGGCAACCCCTTGTTCCTGAATGTACAGCTGGGAAGGTTTTTTATAATCAGGGAGCCCTAGAGCCAGCGCTTTCCTTAATGCCTCCTTAATTTTTTTCAATGCCAAATCTCTCTGTGGTGTCCACTTTACAGGTTCTCAGGTGCACCCCTCTGAGTGTGCACTGCAGAAAGATTCCAGGATTGCTGTAGAGATGCAGGAAATGCAAAATCAACCACCGGTGAGGGGACACTGCGAGCGGTTCAGGAGATGCAAGCGTTGAGGAGAGACACGAAGTCAAGTTGCTGTTGTTAGTGCTTTGTCCAGGCTCCTGCTAAGGTTTCTTAGGAAGGCAGAGATGCCCCACACGCTCGTGGCCGCAGTCACTTTGCATGGGGCGTTCTCCTGCACCTGGAGACACTGGCATTAAGACACGTGTTTGGTGAAAGTCCCTCATGTCATGTCCTGTCGTGCAAGAGATGCCAGAGTCCTGCCGCTTTTCCGTAGTGGGAAAGAGTCTGATTGTGGGGGCCCAGTCCGACAAGCAGCTGTGCACAGACACACTCTTGCCTTGCCTCGTAGCCCAGCTGACTGAGCCCAGTTGCCCTGGGACCCCGTGCATGTGTGCGCATGATGGTGCTTGGTGGCAGTGCTGCCGCCTCGGTGGTGCAGGACCTTTTGGGAGCAGGGCCTTTGTGAAGGTCTGGCCCAGGTTAGTCCCTCCCTTCTTGTGCGTTCCTCTCTCGCTGTGGCTCCAAAGACACTACCTCTCCACTGAGGAGGACCGAACTAACTGTGAACTAAGGCTCCTGTAACTGCCCTAAGACTACTGGAACTGTGACTAACTACACACTAAGACTACTGTAACCAACGCGAAGCTACCTAGCCTAATGCTACCCTATACCGTGAACTACCCTACAAGAAGGAAGAAGAACTAAGAATAACAACAAGAAGGAAGAACTCAGAAGAAAAATTAACAATAATACCTATAACTAATAACTGTAATGCTACTAGGAACAGAAGTAATAACTCTACCTAATGATAATAATGAGAAGAACTGTGCCCTACACATAGAATATTCTCTGTGAACTAAGAATCCTCTACCTAACTGTAACTAACTGTCAACAACTACACACTAAAAATAGACTAACCAACCCTACACTAAGAAATCTTACTGCTAAGAACCTTAATGCTCCTAGAGTAACCCTAATGCTAAATGCTATAATAATCCTACTCCTAAAAAATCTATCCTATAACCTAACCTGTAGCCTAAACAGAGCTGTGGCAGGGTGGTGGGAGCTGTTCCCGGGCGCTGTCTCCGTCCCGCAGTGGAGGTGGAGGGGAGTCGTGGGAGGGATATGTCCCCGCGGTGGGCCCTGTCTCTGCCGGGCAGATGTTGATGCCCGGCAGTCCAGGGCGGTCCAGGAGGCGACGGGCGGCCTGGTGATCCTCGGCGTGCCCCAGCTGGTGGTCAGCGGGGGGCCTCCTGCCGGGCTAGCACCTCCTCCTCCTCTTTGGTCCCTGCGGCAGGTCCACGAGGCACAGGGCGAGCTGCCCCTCTGCGGGGTCCACCTCCATGGGCTCCTCCTCCTCCTCCACGGGCTCCGAGGCAGCTGGGGCACTCTGGAGGAGGGCGGCGCAGCGGTCCCAGACGGTGGCACCCACCTTCCTCTTGATGCGCAGCGCCGCCTTCCTCCTGGCCCACAGTCGCTCCGGCTGGCTCATGGCAGGCAGGAGTGGAGAGCGCGATCCCGGGTCGTGTCCCACCACCGGCCTCTTAACAGCTCTGGAACAGTGGCACTGAGGTCACTGTTGACACGGGGAGGCCGTGGTGACGGCACACCTGACCCGCTCCCCAGTTGCGGGGGCCCTACCTGGCTGTGCCCCGCAGGGGGATGGTGGGGGTTGGAGGGTGCCCCCGTGGGCAGGGGACCATGGGGCTGCAGGCTGCTCTCCTTGGCCTCCTTTGCGTGGGCCCTCGAGCTTACTTGTGGGAAGAGCTGCTCTTGCGCCAGGGAGGTGGTCTTGGCCTCCCCGCGGGGACTGTGTGCTCCAGCCCCTTTGCGGCCTGGGCCCCCTCTGCCAGAGTCGCTCCCAGGTGTCCCTGCGTGTGCTGGAGCGCTGGGGAGCCCCTGCTGGGACCAAGCCCTGCTGGCACGGTCTCCTCAGTGCCCAGCAGAGGGGCAGCCCCACTGCCCTCGACCTGCTGGCTGCACGCCCAGGCCAGCCGGGAGGTGGCTCTCCTTCCTGCAGGGCGTTTTCCCACCACTCTTTCTTCTGACTTCCCCTTCCCACCAGCTTCTTGGGAATGGTTCCGGGCAGCACAAGACTTTCCTTCCCTTCATGACTGCTCAGCCTCTTCAGGAACCTCCCCTGTCGGATGCTGCCTGTTCTGCAGGAAACCCTTGGAGCTGTTAAAACACCAGTTGTTGTCAGGAGCAGCTTTTCAGGAGCAGCAGGAGTTTTCTGGAGGAGGAAAAGCAGGCCCTCCCTGGCTGTCTTTGCTGCTGAGTTTGTAGCCATCTGGTGCAGCCAGAGGGAGGAGACCTGTGTTACTGTCTGGAAGGGGATTGGACATGACAGCAGCCGTACAGGGAAAGCAGATCTCAGGGGAAGGGGCCGGGAAGGGAGCTGCCGTCAGCCCCTGTGGCTCTCGTGTCCTCTTCCTGCTGCAGAATGGCAGGAAGCAGCTCTGCCCTGGTGTGCGGCAAGGAGGTGTTTAACCGAATGCTTTCTGTTCAGAGGAGAAGGAAAGAGAAAGAGAAAGAGTTGCAGGAAAGAGAAGAGCTTCTTGGAGGAGAGTTTGGAGTGAGGAGAGAAGGTATTGATGATGAATTGTGAAGGCAGTGGGCTGAGGGTGTGCAGAGGAGAGAAGTGGAGTTTGCACCTGTGGGCTGCAGCTTAGGAAAGAGCGGGCGTGTTGGGTGGGAGCTGGGTTGAGATGTCTGTGGAGATGAGCATGGCTGAGGAAGCCAGCGGGCTCACAGTGATGATGGTCACTTTAGGGTGGAGCAGGCCCGGCTTGCTATCTGTTAGAGAGCAGTGGTGTGAGGTGTGCAGGGGCAAAGCAGCCCCTGGGAGGAGGGTGGCCTTGTGGAAGGTGGCAGCAATGCCAGCTTGTGTCTCTGCCTGCCTAAAAGAGCAGTGTTGCTCGCGAGCAGGGTGAGCAAAGGCCCCAACAGGCTCTGTGCTCATGCTTCCTTCTTACAGGTGTAGCCCAGCAAATAGCTTGCCGGTGCTGGAAAGGGGAGCTGTTGCTCCTCGTCCCAGTTGTGCCGTGCCTGAGCGTGCTGTCCCTGTGCTCTGGGGCCCCGGGGCTCGTCACGCTGCCCAGTCTACTGGGCGACATCACTGCAATGGCAGGAAACAAAGCTTGTCAAAAAGCACGGTGTGAGTGAGCTGTCCTGGCTTTGCTTGCTGTTAGGGGAGAGCCAAAGGTCTGGAGCGAGGAGAGAAGGCAAGAGCAGAAGGGAGGAAGGAGCCCAGGGAGAAGAGAGCGTGCGGATGGGTGGCCCCAGCCCACTCAGGAGTCGATGGTGATGGTGTCAATTGTAGCTTGGAACACCACGGGGAAATACGGGGTGCAGGTCACTGTTGTGTGGGGCAGAAGGAATAACTGGCCGAGCTCGCTCACAATGCCTGGGAAGGCAGTGAAAGACAGTGCCCCCGCGTGATGCCTGCGTGCATGTGGCCTCGTGCTGTGCTAGGACGTGCCACTAGTGTTGTCTGAATGACCAGTGCTGGTGATGCTGGTGCGTTCTTTGATGTCCTTTTTCTCCAGGATCTTGTCTGTGACTAGAGCGGCAGAGTGTTTTCTGGCTAAGAGCGAATGGATGCGTAAGGTGCCCAGCAAGACCGAAGGGATGCACAGTGTGTGTTTGTGCAGCTGCAAGGCCGCTGTGGAACTGGTGCTTGTGGCCCTGGCTCACCACCACCTGGCAACGGGCAATGATGCCAGAGCCTTTTCCCATCTGCTGGAGCGTGCGGCTGCCTACTTGCACGTCTCCAGCAAGTACCTGGTGAGTTGCCCTGCTGACCGGAGGCCCCTGCCCGTGGAGTCCTCTGAATTGCCTTTTCCTATCTGCTGGAGCATGCGGCTGCCTACTTGCACGTCTCCAGCAAGTACCTGGTGAGTTGCTCTGCTGACCGGAGGCCCCTGCCCGTGGAGTCCTCTGAATTGCCTTGGCCTGGGCAGGCCCATTGGCCCACTGCAATAGGGCATGCCTGGGGGTGTGCCTTTGTGGGGACTCGGGGATGAATGTCTGGGGTGAGAAGCAGAGTTTGCCTCCTGTTTGCCTCTCCTGTGGCAAGAGACACAGGGCAGTGAAGCAGGCCCTTTGCACCAGGCGCACCTGCAGGGAGGTGGTGCGAAGGAGCCCTTGTGCCCGTGGTGGGAGAGGCAGCGTGACTGTGTTAGGCTGGAGATCGCCGGGGCAGGTGCAGGGCCTCCTCAGAGAGATGCAGGAGGCAACAGGGAACGATGGGGCTGGGGGCAGGCTTGGCAGCGACACTCAGCTGCTCTTTGTGTGCTTGTTCAAAGGCCTTCCTGAACCTGAACAAAGCAGAGGTGCTGAGGAACTCAGGGGCTAAGAAAGGCAATGTGCTTGGGTACTTTGAAGAAGCCACCTTCCTGAGCCTCAAAGGGGAGGTAAGGTGAGCGGGGGGCTTTGCGGGCTGTCCTGGTGGGTGGGATTGGATGCCTTCCGGGGGGGTTGCGAGAAGAACAAAGACTCCTCCCTTCCTCAGGAGGCAGGGTAAGAAGCAGAACGGGATGCGGAGGGAAGGAAGAGGCAATTCATACCTGGTCGTGGGCATCTAGGCCCCAGCCTGCTGAGACTTAAGCCCAGCCTTCAGCTGATGCATAGGTCTTAGCAAGACCGAGGCACGAAGCAGCGAGGTTTGGGTAGAACGGGAACGACAGAGCCTGAGAGTGGCACGTGCACAATTTTTCGAGGGAAGCATGCCTGTGGGTAAAAAAGCAGGCTTGTATCGTGAGGGCTGCAGCTGCTCTTGGTGGTGCTGCTGAGAGCCTTTGTTTTGCTGGAGGGCAGTGCAGGTGCTTGAGCTTGGGAGCAGTGCTTTGAGTGACCCGTTTGTGATGAGATGCCGGCAAGAAGGCTAGGCGAGCAGAGAGAGGTTAGCAGGGAGGAGAGGCTGGAGAGGGGAAGGGAGAGTGTGGGCAAGAGCAGCAGGAGGTGGGCCTGGAGGAGTAGGTGGAGGAGAGATGTGAGGAAGAGGAAGCTCAGAGGTCATAAGCAAGTGCAAGCTGGGTTGCTGGCAGTGCCCAGTTTTGCTTGACCTCCGTGGGCCATAGTGCCAGGAGAGCCTCTTTAGTACTCCTGTTTCCTGGGTGGTACTTCTTGGTTCTCCCGCCTGTCCTGGTGCTGGCTGGGCTCCCTCCCCGTGGAGATGCTCCGGGGAGGCTCACTGTGTTCCTCCGTAGGTACCTTGAATGTGAGGCAGTGCTGTGCAGGCTAGAGAAGCAGGTGGCTGGAGAGCACGGGATCGTTGGGCAGGCATGCTTCTTCTCCTCTTGCTTACCGCTGGGAAGTCCTCAGTGACTGGGAGTCCCAGAGAGCCAGGAGGCTTGCAAAGATTCCCGCCTGTTTCCTGGTCAGGCAAGACAGCCACTTGTCGACCAGAAGTGGAGGCTTTGTCTGTGTTTGAAGCAGGCAGAGCCTCCCCAGTGCAGGCAGAAGCAAGCCAGCAATAGCAGACTCCTAGAGCGTCTTCTACCCTTTGGAAACAGGGCAACAATTGTGTGTTTGGAGACGGCCCGTTCTGAAAGCTCTTCTCAGAGTCACTCTGCTCTGGCTCCCGCAGAAGCAGGTCTAGCAGTGCTGGGATGTGCAGGAGATGCAGGAGGCACCTGAGAGCCTGTGCTACGGAGTCACTGCTGTTGCTGATCACTGGCAGCGTGGCTCTGTCCAGGGCTAGAAAGCTGCTGGTTTTGCAATGGAAAATGCTGTCTGGGGAGTTGAGTCCTCTTTTTTCCCTTCCTGATGTAGTCTGCCCTTGCCTTCAAGGGCATTTCTGTGGAGCCTGAGTAGCCCTGAGGAGCTAGGGTAGAAGGCCAGCCCTTGCCTCCTTGCTGTGAGGTTTGCTGGCTCTCTGAGTGGTTTATCTGCCAAGACCTTCCCCAGCTGTGCTTGAGCTTTCTGCTGCTACGAACGCTTGAGGCAAGTCAAGGCCGGGGAGGGAGGCAGTGCTCCTCTGAGAGACGTTTGTATTCCAGGGTGGCAGTATAAGTCCTTTGAAGAGTGCCGGAGCTTTGCTGAGCGGAAGGAAGCCAATTGCGTTGTCAAGTCGCAGAGCAGCATGCTGCTTGGACTGTATTTGTCCTTGGCTCTTTGGTAAGTTAGAGCCTTGCTGTGAGTGGGGAGGAGCCGAGGCCGTGACTGTGGCAGGGAAGTTGTGAGCTGTGGGCTTGTCACATGCTCCTGTCCCATGTCCACCAAGGCAGCCGCCTGTGGGGCGCTGTGGTGAAAGGGGCAGGGGAGGCGGGAGGGTGCGCACTGTGAGCAAGGTGGCAAGGAGCTCCTGGATGTGCTGTGGTGGAGCCCGGCCAGGGAAGGATGACTCTGGTGGCCCTTGGCCACAGGTTTCCTTTTCCCCTTGAACTTTAGGCGAGGAGTGGCGAGGGTCTGTCTCGATGCAGGCCGAATGCTGAGTAAGTGCAAGGGCTCGGGGAGGGAACGACAGCATGAGGGCGATGCTCTGAGTGAGGCTAAGCAAGAGGAGCTATGACCCACTGCAATTGACACCCCACCCGCCGCAACACGTCCCTGATAACTTCCTTTTCCTGGAGGATACATTTCCTCTGAAAGCCAGGTTGGGGCTGGAGGCTATAGCCTCGGAGACCTTTTGATTACTTCCTCCTCTCTACAAAATATGTGTGCGTGTGTGTGGCTTTTTTTTTTTTTCCCCGTGGACGATGAAGGTCTGCAAGGCCTGGGCAGTGGGACAACTTCCAGAAGCCCTTTGGAAAGGCCAAGGGTCTGCTGAAGGGAACTGCTGCCTCCCTTTTGGCCCCCCAAGCATGCAGCCGGCTCCTGGAGTGCCATAGCCTGGTGCTGAAAAAGGAGATTGAGCACGCATCAGCGAGGGCCCGTGAGAGCTGCGCCAGGGCTCTCAGGGTGAGGGAGGAGGAGGAAGGGGAGGCGCATGCTGCGAGGGCACTCTAGAGAAAGCTGTGTTGCTAACAAACAGCAGTGGGTTGACCTGTGGAGGCAGAAGGAGGCCCGACGGGATGGAGTCAGGGTGGCGCCAGAGTGTAGTGGGTTAGAGGGGAACGTGGCAAAAGAGTGCTGTCCCAGGGGGTGTCAGCAAGAGGTGGAAGAGAAGGCAGTCGGGGAAGGCGGTCTTTGTGGGCATGTGAAAATTGCCCACTCATTGGAGTGATCTGCAAGAGAGGAGAAGAGACTAGCACAGCCATGCCTAGGGAGCCTTGCTGAAATGCCTGCTCCATATGAGGTCTCAGGGCTCAGGAGAGAATTGTGTGGTATCTCAGCCTTGCTAGCTGTGCACTCCTTGTCTCTTTGTGGCTGGTTTTTCTCTTGGCGGCGGGGGGGGGGAATTGGTGCCCTTCTGAGGGCCAAGCCATCGCCAGGCTCCATGACTTCTCCTGACGCGCATCTCCCTTGTTTTCTCGGCAGCTTGCAGAAGAAGTTTTCTCTCGGTGCTCTAGAAGCCCCGTCTTCTACCCCAGAGTCTACCACCTGAAAGCCTACGTTCTCCCAGCGCTGGGTAATGAAGAGGAGAGCCTGCTGTGCCTCAAGCAGGGCCTCCAAGTCTGTGAAGACTCTGGCAACCTCCTGGAGAAGACTTGGCTGGAGATGAGCAGTGAAAGTGGGTCGTGTGTGCCTTGGAGTTGCTTCCTGGGCCAAGGTTCAGCATGCCGTAGCAGAAGGTGGGCCAGATGGGACGTACTGCAGTGGGTACATGTGGGGAAAGGCCCCAGAGAGCTTCAAAGGCATGAGCCCTGCGTGAGCTGGCAGGTGCTCTTAGCTCTGCTGAACAGGAGGGCAGTGGCAGCTGCGCTATATCTCTCTGAGGCAGGGCGGGACTGACCCCTGTGGAAGCAGTAGGCCCTGCAGCCTTTCCTTCCCAGCATCTCTGCTTGGCTGAGGCGTGGTGAAGTTTAGTCTTTCCCTCTCCCTTGAGCCTGCTCACATTGAATTCCCACGTGTAAGTGCTTCTCCTCTGGCTGGCATGCTTCCAAAGAGATGAGTGAGGAGTGAGGCACTTCACTCCTAAGAGAGAAGCAGCAACATGCTTTAAAGAGGTAAGGCAGTGATTTAACAAAGTTCAGTCATCAGCAAGACAGTGATTTAACAAGGGTCGATGGCAAGGTTCCCTCGGTTATTTACTGCGTGGAGGACTGGCTCAGATAAAAGTGTCAAGGAGACCCTCCCGTTGAGTCACGAGGTTCAGAATGAAGCCCCTGGCTGTCCAGACTGCTTCTCAGAGGAGTCTAGGTGTGGCTGGATCCAGCCTTAGTCCCCGACTTGGTCAACGGTTTGTGCCTAAGGATTATGTGCACAGTCAATCAGAGAGGCAACTTAGCAAAGCTGGCAAAGTTTCAGCCCGCTATTAGTCACTGACCGAGGATCTGTTGCATATTTGCATACTAGGTGGATTTTAGTTGGTGCATGCGCAGCCGCTGCCCATGTGCTGTGTATGGAGAGGTCAGGCTGGGGGGTGGGAGGAAGAGTGCATGAAGGAGGGGGAGGAGCCCGCCGTGACAGCTGGGCTCAATAGGTATTTCTATAAAAATGCCTCCTTTTCACAGCTTTCTGTAGACAGACATCTGGGACCTTTCTCAAAGTAGTAAGCTGCTCCCTAGTGGCCTGAGAAACTCCTGTGTGGCCAAGCTGCCCTTGCTGGCTCTGAGTGCAGGAGGCGAGTGTAACTCAGGGCCTCGTCCATCAGCAAAGTCACTCCAGAGGTGGGAATGGGTGGGGGGGAGCCTCTTCCTGCAGGAGGTCTCAGAAAAGACATGTCCGAAGATGAGAGCTCGAACCTGAGTTCCTCTTTTTTTTCCAAGCGTGGGGTGACACTGAGAGCCTCCAGGTAGTCAGCCATAGAAGAAGGCGCTCGAGGTGTCTCTGGCACGCAGCATGCCCTTTTTCCCTGCAGAAAAGCCAAGAAGCCCTCGCTGGGAGACCGCATTCCTGCTCAGGGGGACGTCCCGGTGCCAGCCAAGTCAAGACAAGCAGGACAGCAGAGACTTTGCATAGAGCTCCCTGGGTTTCTTTCTGTGGGTGGACTGACTTGCCCTGATCCTGTGCCTGCTCAGTGGGACTGCGGATAGCACCACAGAACTGGAGAAAAAGACTTACTGGCTGTAATAGTCCAGAAGGACACCTGTGGCAAGCTTCATTAGCCACCCAGAAGTGTTCTCTAGCACTTTCCTTGTACCTCAGCTCAACTCATGGCCTCTCGGAAAGGGGGAGGAGAGCTTTGCAGCTTCACAGCAGGCCAAGAAAGAGGTGCTGAGAAGCAAAGGCGAGAAGAGAAAGGCACCTCAAAGCAAGGTTGCCTTCAGAGAAAACATCTTGCTTACAGCTTCTGTGGTCCCCTCGGAGAGCTTCAAGGGCAGGGACCGTGCTGCTGTGGCGGAGGTAGTGTTGGAGGTATGGGAAAAAAAGAGCCTAGGGTATTAGTCAGTCTTTCACATGTCCAGTTAACAATGAACAAGGCCTTGAAGGAAGGAGCAAGACAACACTATAAGGCAAGCGGATCAGGAAGCTCCCAAATAAACCTGAAGAGAACAAAAACAGTTGATAAAACAGGAGAGACCTACTTGAACTGCGGGTGAACTATCCTAATTGGCATAATAAAAAACCCACCCACAAGCAGGGAAGCCCCCTGCTGATCAAAGCCCCTTCCCCATAGAGCATGCGCAGGAGAAAAAGAGGATGCTGTGACTTTAAATGAAGATGAGACCTAACAGAAGCAATAAGAGTAAGGATGACTTCATGTAGTTGTAAACTATGCTGCTAACTGTTGCTTAAACTGTTGTAAAGTGTAAGCTGTGTAGCAATCAGGTGTGCTAGCTTTGTGGAATTACCACCTAGCACCCACCTCTGCGCGGAAATGAATTAAACAAACATCTCGACTCTGTGTGTTTTCGGCTCATTGCACACCGGGTGAAAGAACCCTTCTTTGGGACAACATTTTAGGCACCCCAGACGGGACGGCCGTAAAGCCTTGCCCGGATCGTCTTGCCGTCCCCGGCAGAGGAGAGAAATCAGACAGGACTCCAGCGCGTGCCGACTAGTTGATCGGGGACTCCTTCGGGTCTCCTCCTGCATCGAGGCGGTGAGTGCCTCAACGGTGCAATGCTCACAGAGATATTTGTACAAGGGCGAAAGGGGGGTGAACTCCTGGATTGGTAAGTGTCACCTTTTTACGGTTGGTTTTTCCACGGAATAAGAAGTGTGTCCGCACACAGACGCGTGGCGGCAGAGGGCTGCCAGAGCCGAGCACAGACACAAGGTGGGTTTTGGTTCTTTATTCTCGCGAAGCGGGTGTGCATAGACGCGTGGCAGCAGGGGGCTGTCGGAGCTGCGCTCACACGGGGTGCACCCAGGTATAAAAATTGGTACAGGTACAGGTAGAAGTAAAATTATGGGATCAAACCACTCCACGAGTGCCCCTCCCTGTAGTCCTTTGGAGTGTATTCTGAAGAACTGGGAAAAGTTTGGAGGCGACCCGATGACAAAAGAAAGGAGGAAAAGATACTGTAATCAATGGTGGCCAACTTATAAATTGGGTGATGGTGAGGTCTGGCCAGAGAATGGATCGGTAAACTACAATACTATATTACAATTGATGCTATTTTGCCGTCGGACGGGAAAGTGGGATGAAGTGCCTTCTGCTGATGCTTTTATGACTCTGTACAGAGAGGCTGATGTTAGTCAGGAATGTGAGCTAACAGCTTGAGTCGGTGATGTATGCGGCTACTGGGAAAAAGGAAAGTGGTCGATGTGGGGGTGATAGAAAAATTGTGGGAGAAGAAGAACAGGAGGATGTACAGTTACTGGTCCCAACAGCCCCGCCTCCATACAGAGATATTGAGCAGTGCCCAGGTGATTCTAGCTCCCCATTGAGCAATGAAAATTTTAGTCCTGTTTCCAGTCGGACTAGAGGGCATGCCCAACCAGTTTTCCAAGCTCCCTTGAGACAAGCAGCGGGACCAGAGGGACCGCCAGTCTTTGTGCATGTTCCGTTTACTACCTCTGACCTGTTGAATTGGAAGCAATCGGTTGGCTCATACAGAGAAAGCCCTGACAAGATGCCCCAGTCGTTAGAAACTGTAATGCTAACACATAATCCCAACTGGGGAGATGTACAAGCTTTGTTAAATACATTTTTCACGCTAGAGGAAAAGAGAATGGTTGCTGAAAAAGCCAGAGAAGAAGGGGAGAGAAGGAACGGTAGGCAGGGCGACTCTGAGACTTTTCTGCCTACAACAAGGGACCCGGAGTGGGATCCTAATGTGGGGGGAGAAAGAGCTCAGTGGAAGCAATATCAGCAATTGATACTATATGGGGTTCGATATGGAGTGCCTAAGCCAAAGAATGGGTCTAAACTGTGTGAAGTGAGGCAGGGCTCAGCGGAAAATCCATCAGCCTTTTATGGAAGGTTATGTGAAGTAGCTAGAAAATGGACTGGTTTGAATGCAGATGATGAGGCAAAGCGGAGAATGTTCAATATGTTGTTTATTGGACAGTCAGCCCAGGCTATAAGGAGAAAGTAGCAAAAAGTTGATGGAGCAGCAGGGATGTCAGTTTCTCAACTGATAGAAATAGCATATAGAGTGTATAACAATAGGGATGAGAGTGAAAGAAAAGAGAAGCAGAATAGAATAAAGTTGCAAGCATCTCTGTTAGCAGCAGCAATACGTGGGAATAATATTAGAGGGAGAGCCAGCAGGAGAGGCAGAGGTGGAGGGGGATGAGGTGGAACGACAAGGGGAAGAGATTCACCAAGTCGAATCCCATTGGGGCCAAATCACTGTGCGATCTGTAGACAGGGAGGACACTGGAAGAATGAACGCCCAAATCGAAGGAGGGTAAGAAGGCAGGATCAGGTGGGAGAGCCTAACCTCATTATGTTAGAAGATTCAGACGGAAGGGGACCGGGGAAAATAGTGACGTTTCCCCAGCTGATCCCCTGGTTGCAGCTAAGCTGGGGAATGAAACTATAGATTTTCTAATTGACAGTGGGGCCACTCATGCCGTAGTGAATAGTTGTAAAGGAGCCCTAAGTAAAGTAACTATACCTCTTGTTGGGGCAACTGGAAAAAGAACATTAAGGCCATTCTTACAGCCAATGGAATGTACAATTGGGGACACCAAATTAATTCATGAGTTTCTATATGTGCCAGAATGCCCCCTACCTCTGTTGGGACGAGACTGACTAGGCAAATTAAATGCACAGGTAACTTTCTCTGAGAATGCTGTGCAGCTCTCCACATCCCACCTGAAGCTGCCTGGAAGGCCCAGATCTACTTGCTGGCAGACAGGACTGAGGAAGAACCTGAGGAAAATATCCCCAACATCGTACTAGATGCGGTAATTCCACTGGTGTGCGCTTCTAAGAAACCAGGAAGAGCAAAAAACGTTAAGTCCGATTAAAATAGAACTGAAAGATGGGGCAAACCCGGTAAGGGTACCTCAGTACCCCATTAGGCTGGAAGCTCGCAAAGGCCTTGAACCCCTGATAAATATCTTCATACAATGTGGATTACTTAGAGAATGTCAATCTGAAAATAATAGACCGGTTTTGCCAGTAGAAAAGCCCCACTCCCAGGAATGCCGATTAGTGCAAGATTTGAGGGCTAACAATGAAATGACTAAAGATAGACATCCCACGGCGTCTAACCCTTACACCCTAATAGCATCTGCACCTGAGAGTAATGCCTATTTCACAGTATTAGACGTAAAAGATGCCGCCTTCTGCATTCCAGTAGATGAGCAAAGTCAAACTCTTTTTGCCTCGGAATGGGAGAATCCGGCCACTGGAAGGAAAGGACAGTTGTGCTGGACTGTTCTTCCTCAGGCATTTAAAAACAGTCCTCCTTTGTTTGGTGAGGCATTGGCCAAAGAATTACAACAGTGGCAAAATGGTAAAGATGGTGTTAGCCTTTTGCAGTATGTGGATGACATCTTAATTGGAGCGGATACTGAACAAGCTTGTATGGAAGCAACAATAGGCCTGTTAAACTTTCCAGGACTGGCTGGATAGCGGGTCTCGAAAAGGAAGGTCCAAATTGCAAGAGAGAAAGTCCGGTATCTTGGGTTTGATATATCAAAAGGACAACGGGCACTGGGGGGGGGAGGGTGGTGGTGAAAGAAAGGAAGCTATATGCCGAATAGCAGTACCAAGAAACAAAAAGCAGCTAAGAGGGATTCTGGGAATGGCTGGATTCTGCCGGATATGGATTCCCAATTTTGAGCTCACAGCTAAACCCGTATATGCAGCCACCAAGGGCCCGGGAGAGCTGCTGGAATGGACTCCAGAATGTCGAAAAAGCTTTGATGAAATTAAAAGAAAATTGATGGAGGCCGCAGCCTTAGGCCTCCCTGATTTAGCAAAACCTTTCCAGCTGTATGTACATGAGAAACCACAAGTGGCTTCGGGGGTAGTGACTCAGCTGTTTGGAAGCTGGAAAAGGCCAGTAGCTTATTTTTCAAAACAATTGGATGAAGTAAGCAAAGGATGGCCGGCCTGTCTCTGAGCTGTAGCTGCAACTGCTCTATGAATTCAAGAGGCTCGGAAGCTCGCCTTGGGACAACCAATAGCAGTATTAGTCCCACACACAGTGGTGGCTATTTGAAATCAAAAGGGACACCCCTGGATTTCTCCAAATCGACTAGCCAGGTACCAAGCCTCACTGACAGATCAAGATGTTACCCTAAGTGTGGTATCAACTCTTAACCCTGCCACTTTGTGACCAATGGCAGAACAAGAACCTCTACAGCATGATTGTTTAGTAACTATTGAACAGGTATACGCCAGCAGGCCGGATCTGAAAGACGAGCCATTGAAAAATGCAGATTTGGACTTTATTTACAGATGGTAGCAGTTTTAGGCAAAATGGGGAAAGGAAAGCTGGATATGCAGTGGTGACCCTCTGGGAAGAAATAGAAGCTAAAGCCTTGCCTCGAAACACATTGGCACAAAAAGCAGAAAGCGTTGCTCTTACTCGAGCCCTTGAACTTGGAAAGGGCCAAAGGGTTCCTATTTATACTGACTCTAAATATGCCTTTGGAGTCGTACATGCTCACGGAGCTATCTGGAAGGAACGTGGGCTGTTGAACTCCCAGGGGAACGGTATAAAATATGGACAAGAGATTGTAAAAGGACTACAGACCATACTAGAACCAAAGGAAGCGGCAATAATTCACTGCAGAGCTCATCAAAAAGGACAAGAAGAAATAATTTGAGGCAACAGGTTGGCTGACCAAGCTGCCAAAAGAGCAGCTGTGCGTAAATCAGTGATAGGTGCCCTCATACCTAGCAGGACACTGGACTTAAAACCTCCACAGTATTCAGAAAGACTGAAGTGTACCAAAAGTGAAGAAGGACGGTGGGTAACTCCAAACCAACAAGTGTTAATCACATCTAGGATGATGGAGGGTCTTCTTAAAAGGTTCCATGAGGACACACATATGGGATCAGATGCTATGGGGAGCAGTATCAAGAGATACGCCATAGGGCCGAAAATGCAAACAAGTGCAGATATAACGGTAACAAAACGCCAAACTTGCTGTGCAAACAACCCTAAAGTTCAGAAGAAACCACCGATGGGTGAAGTAAGAGAGGGGCTAACCCCTGGCGAATACTGGCAAATAGATTTCTCTGAATTGCCAAAATGTGGACAGCATAAACATTTACTTGTGTTAGTAGATAGGCTTTCTGGATGGCCTGAGGCTTTCCCCTGTCGCAACAATAGGGCTAGGGAAGTAATTAAGATCCTGTTAAAGGAAATAACCCTCAGATCTGGCGTTCCTGAGGGTATCTCCTCAGACAAAGGGCCTCACTTTGTTTCAGAACTAGTTCAGGGAGTGCCTAAGTTCCTCCCAATACAGTGGGACTTGCATACCCCTTGGAGACCACAGTCTAGTGGAAAGGTGGAAAGAAGGAATCAAACCCTTAAAAGAGAAATTTCTAAATTGTGTCAAGAAACTCAGCGTAAATGGGTAGACATTCTACCGCTTGCTTTAATGAGGATTAGAATTACTCCACGGGCAAGGGAAGGGGTAAGTCCATTTGAAATATTGTACGGAAAACCATATCCTATTCATGAAATGGGAAATCGGAGCGATCAAATGCATATCAAGGGTGAGAAAATCCTGAAAGATTATTTGTTATCTTTTTCGCGGGTATCATCCTCTTTACACAGGTATCTCAACCAGCGAGCTCCACTTCCTTTAGACTCTCCAGTACATAATTTCAAGCCTGGAGATCTGGTTTATATCCGGACCTGGAAGGATGAACCGTTAAAAGAAAAGTGGAAAGGACCTTATCTTGTGCTCCTAACTACATACACTGCAGTGAAGGTGGAAGGGATAGGCTCCCGGATCCACTACACGAGAGTGAAAAAAGCTCCTCCAGAAGGGCAGTGGACATCTACGCAGACGGGAGCACTAAAATTAAAGCTCTCTAAGAATTATACTGGTTAATGAATTGCACTTAGAACTCCAAAATGTGCATACACTGAGTTAAAGTGCTCGTGAGAGCGGTTATTGTCTAGTTGTAGGTTGGCAATATTGCTGCCTGTAGTCATAAGATTTACTTATAGAATACAGATCTTTTCAAACTAAGCTACGATGTCTAGAGGACTATGGAGAAGAACACTCTTAATTTTACTATGTTTACCTGTTAGTAATGCAAATCTGATCTTACAATTTATACAGTCTTTTGGAAAAATCCATGATGTAACTCCGATCACTATTTGTTTGCCAACTCCAAAGTCTGCTGAGTCACCAATACCTTGGGGAACACTCACAAGTAACTTAACATCAATGTGGGAACATATGTGGAAGAATGTACCCAATAGTACCATAACCTGGCGTAACAAAGAAGGGACATCGATTTTAAAATGGACAGGAATTGGGATGGGGGACCTAAATTCTCGCTTGCAGGCCCCCTCCAAAATGACTTTGCAAAGTCATTTGGTCCGAGATTTGCTTGTATTACATGAACATGGAGTATGCGGCTATTCCGACTTAAGAAATGACAGTTGCTGTGTCCATATCCCTAACATCACTGAAAATCTAGGTAAACAATTGGATCAAGTAGAACGAGTGGCAAACACTCGCTGTGATCTGAGGAGCAGTATGGAAAGTGAGTGGTTAAATAGCATCCTTCACGGGATGGGAATCCCTTTAACAAGATGGCTGCAGAATTTGCTCCAAACCCTGGTTATACTTGTAATGTTGATTAGAGTAATTTGCGTAATCTTTAGATGTATCAAGGGTATAATCATCCGAGCTGCAACGTCACAATCCTCACCTGTAAGGATAACCACAACCCACCCTAAAAGTCTTCCTATAAGAAATAGAGAAGAATTCCAACAAGATATACGCCAAGGGGAAAAAACCAAAAGACACTACACGAGACTGATTGGAAATAATGAATTATTACTCTAAGTCTCAAAGGGGGGAACTGTTGGAGGTATGGGAAAAAAGGAGCCTAGGGTATTAGTCAGTCTTTCACCTGTCCAGTTAACAATGAACAAGGCCTTGAAGGAAGGAGCAAGACAACACTATAAGGCAAGCAGATCAGGAAGCTCCCAAATAAACCTGAAGAGAACAAAAACAGTTGATAAAACAGGAGAGACCTACTTGAACTGCGGGTGAACTATCCTAATTGGCATAATAAAAAACCCACCCACAAGCAGGGAAGCCCCCTGCTGATCAAAGCCCCTTCCCCATAGAGCATGCGCAGGAGAAAAAGAGGATGCTGTGACTTTAAATGAAGATGAGACCTAACAGAAGCAATAAGAGTAAGGATGACTTCATGTAGTTGTAAACTATGCTGCTAACTGTTGCTTAAACTGTTGTAAAGTGTAAGCTGTGTAGCAATCAGGTGTGCTAGCTTTGTGGAATTACCACCTAGCACTCACCTCTGCGCGGAAATGAATTAAACAAACATCTCGACTCTGTGTGTTTTCGGCTCATTGCACACCGGGTGAAAGAACCCTTCTTTGGGACAACAGTAATCGTGTCGAGTGTGAGACATCAGAGCAGCTCTCTGCGCTCCTGCCTTAGGTATCAGCACTTAAAACCACCAGTGAATTCCCGCTAGCAGTCAGTAGGCGTATCAATGCGGGAGTTCCCCCTGCCCCATGGTGCTGGACGCATTTTGTTGCCCTTCACCTTCTCTTTCCCCTCTAATATTGTCACTAATGACCTGGATGATGGGCTTGAAGGCATCCTCAGCAAGTTTGCAGGTGACACAAAACTGAGAGGCGTTGCTGATATACCAGGAGGCTGGGCTGCCATTCGGAGGCCCCTTGGCAGACTGGAGAAGTGCACCAAGAAGAACCTCATGACGTTCAACAAAGGGAAGTGCAAAGTGCTCCGGCTGGGCAGGAATAGTCCCCTCGAGCAGTACAGGCAGGGGGCTGACCTGCTGTCTGGACACAGTCCTGGGCAACCTGCTCTAGGAGACCCTAGTTGAGCCGGGGGGGTTGGACCAGGTGATGTACCTCCAACCTCAGCTAGTCTACGCTAGTCTTGTGCTATCCTCCCTAACCTGCCAGCGATGTGAGTCAAGGTGGATTTCCCTCTACCCTTTGCTGGGCGGAGGGGAGGAGTGGGCTTTACTCT
The DNA here is from genome assembly GCF_040807025.1 of Struthio camelus. Classification (NCBI taxonomy): domain Eukaryota; kingdom Metazoa; phylum Chordata; class Aves; order Struthioniformes; family Struthionidae; genus Struthio; species Struthio camelus. The sequence goes on from NC_090962.1 coordinate 11,430,611, forward strand.
GCCTTGCAGGTAGCTCTGATTAGCACCGAGGGAGCACTGCAGGCAGCCTGGGGGTTTTTCCGGCTGCTCCCATTTCCTCGCCAGAGGGCAGTGCCTGCTGGAGCCGACTGCAGGCGGTTTTGTCCTCCCACCGCTTTTGCTGCAGTCATTTCTAATGGAAAGTGGCTCTGCTTGTTGGGATGGTTCTGAGTTCAGCGCAGTGGGCGTGCTGCAGGCCTGCTCTACAGCTGTGCCAGGCTGAAGGCAGAGCTGAAGCGAGAGCTCTGTTCCCAGCTGCTTGGCCTGGGCAGCTCGGGGCACGTGCAGGAGTGATGCCGGAGCCCAAAGGGTCTGTACAAACAGAAAGGGAGGCACCACATGGGTGCTGTCACCTCCAGGAATGACTTTTTCTCCATGGTGCCTTTGAATGAGAAGGCGTACAGCAAGCATAGAGCCTGAACTAGGCCCCTAAATGCTTTTTGTGCTAAACCTGTCAGCTTCCTGAGGTTACCCAAGAGAAAGCTGACAGCTGAAGAGAAGATTTGTAAAAGGATTTTTGAGAGCAGGTAGTGCTTCAGCTGTGCTGGAAAGACAAACAGGTCCATGTCTTTTTTTCCTCCCCCCCTCTCCCCACTGGGGAGCCCGGCAGTGGACACAGCACTCCAGGGGTGGCCTCCCCAGGGCTGAGTCCAGGGGAAGGGTTACCTCCCTCGAGTGGCTGGCAATGCCCCACCCCATCTGCACAGACGCATGTGCGCGCACACACAGAGGCAAAAATGCACATGTGTGCACACACATGCACATTCACATGCTCATATGCACACACATGCACGCAAACACACATACACACACACGCGCAAACATGCATGCACACAGCCATGCATGCAAAGGATCAAGCACACGTGCACACACAAGCACCTACACATGCACACATGCACACACATGGACATTCATGCACACACATGTACACACTCATGGACACTCACATGCACACAGACATACTACACACACAGAAGCACTCACACAGACTTTTTTTTTTTCTTTAACTGAGGAGCCCAGCAGTGGACACAGCACTCCAGGGGTGGCCTCCCCGTGGCTGGTCAAGAGGAAGGATCACCTCCCTTGACTTGCTGGTAATGCTCTTCCTTATGCAGCCCTGACACATACACTTGTGCACACACATGCAAAAATGCACACACATGCAGTAGTGTGCAGACTCACATGCACATCCACGTGCACACACCCATGAGTGAACACATGCACAGATGCTTGGAAGCAGAGGTGCATGCACATGCACATGCAGACATACACACACATGCAAATTCACATGCACATGTACACAGAGATACATATGCACATGTATGCCCATGCCCACACATACGCACTCACACACATGCACATGCAAACCAAGGGCAAACACATGCGCACACACAGGAACACACAGGAGCAAATGCACACATGCACACAAATTCACACATGTACACACATATGTGCAGTCATGTGCGCAAACAGGCATGCACCTGCAGGCACAAACACACGTACATACATGCCAAAACACACATGCACACAAGTGTACATACACATGTGCATGCACGTACACACCCATGCCTACAAGTGTGCGTGCATGTGTTTGTGCGTGTGTGTGTGCATGCATGCATGTGTGTGCGTGTGTGTGCGCGTGTCCGTCCCTGCGGTGCCTCCTGGCGGCCGCCTGCAGGACTGGCTCTGGCTGCGGCAGCAGCCAAGGGTGCCACCTCCTGCCCGCTCTGCAGAGCCGGTAGCGCAGCGCTTGTGGGCTGCAGGTGCACGTTGACCGCTCTGGATGGAGGCGGGTTGGGTAGCCAGGGAAGAGGCCGAGGGGCTGGTGTCCTTCTTCAAGCCTCCAAGGGCTGGGAGAGAGCAGAGATGAACCCCTGACCCTGTGAGCCCCCAGCCTCCCCTCCGCACAGGGCCAGGCTCGTCCAGCTCACCGAGGGCCAGGAGGGAGCTGGCGGGGAGGAGGGGGCAGCAGGACCAGATGGATATTGCTCATCAGGAATGCCCCAAATGTCCCTGGAATACCCTCCTCCACCCATGCACACGCATGCATGCTCATGCACATGCATGCACACACAGACACATGGGGAGCACAGCCCCCTCGCCTGGGGCATGGCAGGAATTGTTGCTCACTGCTGGGTCTTTCCTCTTCCCCACCAGCCCTGGGTGACACCTTGCTGCCCTCACTCACCTTTGCAGATATCCTGCAGGTTGTCCTGGCTCTGGTCCTTCCTGTGCCACGCAACCAGCCCGAGGCACACACAGTCCTTCACAAATCCCCCTCCCCAGCCTGTCCTCAGCAGCACAGCTTCCCCCACCCGGTTCTGCTGGCCGGCCACAACGCCCTCCTCCTTCCCTTCAGGCAGAGCTCAGCCCTTGGGTTCAGCCTCCCCCTCCCCAACCCCGAGGGTCCATGGGAGCAGGCAGGGCTCGGAGAGGGTGAGGTGGTGTCATGCGGTACCCAAGACCTGCCATCTGGCTGTCAGGACTCCCAGGTATGACTGGAGAAGCCCTGTGTCCCAAGTAGGGGGTGGGTATTGTGGGTGGCTGGAGAGACCTGCCAGGGGAGAAGCATTGCCCTGGGGAGACCCTGAAAAGCCCGAGACCCAGAGCTGAGAAATGGCTTGCCCCAGATTCACTCAGTAGCAAAGCTGCTCAAAAGCTATAGGAAATGGGAAAACTGCCCCAGATTTGCCCTCCTGGCCTAGCTCATGGCCTAATAATCCAGATGGGACCAGAAGCCCTCAAGACAATGTATGTGAAGGGTGTGTTTACTCTTCTCTCCCTTCTTCATCTCTATCTTAAGCACCACAGGCTGAGAAACCTTGCAGAGAATCTGAAAAAACAAAGAGCCTCGTTTGATGCCTGCAGGAGGACAGCCCTGTGCTGTCCTGCCCCACATTTCCCTACAGGGAGCACATTCCACTTCTACAAAATGAGTGACCCACACTCAAATGCAGCGTTGAGGCTCAGCTATGCATCTCAGCCCATGGCTGCACTTTGGGCTGTTGCGTCCCACGTGACTTTGATGCCATCTTTGAAAAAGGCCAAAGCCTAGAGTGAACCCTCCCCCCTCAACCCCCAGCTTCCTGCAAAAGGTTGCCCAGTGCAAAGGCTTGTCAGTGCAGGGTGGGTAGAAGCAGCTTTGACAGTGGCCCACTGTGGGGGACAAAATGGAACGAGGACTCCTGGGGCTTGGTGCTGGGGCTGCCCTGCACCCAGAGGCTCCTGAGGGCCCGGCTCCACCCCTTCATGGGGTGGCAGCCCAGGGCCAACTGTGCCTGGAAGCAGGTCCCCCTTTGGGAAGTGTCTCTGGAAGGGATGGGGCCCTGCCTCCCCAAGGCTGGCATGTCCTGGAGCTCCCACAGGTGCCTCCAGTGCCTGCCAGAAATGCCTGTGTTGGAAATGAATCCTTTGCCTTTTAAAAAATCCAAGTTGGCTTCTCATTTGGGAGAACCTCTGTTTCTTCCCACTGGATTGTCTTCTGACTCCAGTGGGCAGATGATGTTTTGGCTTGGAGGTGGCATCCCTTGCAGGGGTCAGAGAGGCACTGCATCCTTCCCAGGCCCCTGTTTCCGCTCCGGAGCTCCTCTGGGCTCAGACTAAGGCTGGCAGCCTGAAAATGGGGCAAAGTCCAGCTTGGGAGTGAGGGCAGTGGTCTTTTGGAGGGTTAGCCTATGCCTGCCTCTGTCATCCCCTGGGTTAGGAGCTTGCTGAGAGGTCATGAGGTGGCTGATGTGGGGCCTGACACATCTCTCCTTGCTTTTTAGAGCCTGTTGCTATTTGGGACATGGTGTCCAGTGACATGCTGGAAGAGCTGCTGCTGAGCAAGGTTGGCTGGTGTCGTGGTCCCCCTTGCCCTGCAGGGTTTGAGTTGTGCCGAGAGCCCTGGGTGCCAGGATACTGCTGGTTGTGCTTGGCACCTGACCTGGTTGTTTGTTGTGAGGTCACTTCTGGCAAGTACCTAACAGGCAAGCTGGAGGCACATGGCTGTGGTCCATGGTTGTGGGGTGACTCCTTTGTCTGCACGTTGCAGGCCAACCTCAGGCTCTGGCAGGTGAACATGCTTGTGACGTTACTTCTTTCTCCACAGCTGCTAGGCCAGAAACAACCTTAGGCCGCGAGGAGGCACGTGGCTTGGCTGTTAGATGTGAGGGACCTTCTGTGGGAGTACCTGAAGGCCCATGAGGAAGCACATGGCTGGGGCAGGTGCTTGTGAGGTCACTTCTGGCTCAGCCAGCCCTGACAGCCAGCAGCAGACCCAGGGGTTTGATACAGGCTGTGAGGTGACTTCTTTCTCTTGAGCTGATAGGACAACAGCAGGCTCTTGGTGATGTAGGTTCTTGTGAAGTCACCCCCGTTTCTGCTGCTGATAGGCTAGAACCAGGTTCATGGCTTCACTGCTGATTGTGAGGTCGCTTCTGGCTGAGTACCTGATAGGCCAGCAGCAGGTACAAGGCCAGCAAAGTGAGGGTAACTTGACTTCAATCCGAGCAGCTCATTGCAGGAACAGAAGCAGAACAGCTTGTGGTGAAACTGCTTCTGAGGTGCTTCCTGCTGCTGAAGACGATAGGCTAGAAACAACCGCATGGGAGCACGTCACCGTGACATCCAGCAGTTGCTTCTTTCCCCTCCAGAGGAAGCGTACGTGTGCGCTGCAGAGTGAGGGACCAGGGGCTATTGAAAAAATGCTGCCGTGTCAGGAGTTGCCAAATCCCACAGCCCAGCGGAGGCGAGGCTGATACTGCTCCATGGCCAGCCGGTAGCGACACAGTGCCTGTGTTCCCAGTAGGCACACGTGCATGCACGCACACAGGGCATGGTACATGCATAACGGCCAGCCACACAGGTCAGCATGGGCAAACACAGCACTCATGCACGCACAAACTGCCCCAGCGGCCTCATCCTGCTCCCCTCGCTGGCGGGTCAGTATGAAGCCTGTGAGTGGAAAACATACACGTATATATTATGGATCCCTCCAGAAGCTGGGCTTAGACACTCCATCTGTGCTGTAGCTGGCCCTGGATGCCCTCTTTTCCTGGTTGCCTCACGCACAGCCACACGCACACTCACGGATGGGTGTCTCCGCTTGCTGGTCCACTCTTCTGACCTTGCCCGTAGGCGACCTCCAGGCTCCTGATCTCTCCACTTGCTGTCCCAGACCCTCGAGTGCCTCCAGCAGCCAACTCTCTGACCCTCCTGCTCGCTGCAGGGTGCAGCCTACACTCACGGTCACTCCAAGATTTGTCTCCCAAGCCTCTTTCTCTACTCGCCAGCTAGTCTGGCCTGGTGTCTGCTAGCGAGGGGGCACACTGCCATGCACACCCCCGCAGGGTGCAGGCGCTCTGCTCTCTCCAGTTGCTGGCACGGCAGATACACAGGCCCCAGTGACTCTGGCCTCTTCTCCATGGCTAGCACTCAGCCCTCCCTGCACAGATGTGCACACAGGAGAGAGAACCCCCCACACCCGGGAAAGAGCTAGAAATGGAGGTGAATAATGGCTGGAAATGGAAGTGAGAGAGGACAGGTGGCAGGTGGCAGCAGTGTGGAGGATCAGCCTGTGCCAAGGAGGGTGAGAGGCCCACTCACATGACCAGTGCCTGGCCAGCAAAGCCCACCCCAGCTGCCTCACCAGCTCTGCAAGCATGTCCAGGCTGAGCTAAGCTGCTTGCTACTCCCAGCTACCTATTGCATGGGTCTAGCAGGGATAGGAAATAGATGGATCTTCTTCCAGTTTAGGAGGCAACCTCCCCTCTCTCCCGCCCCCCTCCCATATAAGAGCACTCTGGACACAAGAGTAAAAGCCATCCCAGCAGCAGAGGGGTGTGGAGGTCCCAGGTGATCCCGTTGGCAGCCAGAGGCAACCTATGGTGTCGCAAGGGACTACCTCTGGTGTTGTGGGTGGGTGTCTAGCTTGGTGTCTACAGATGTTATTCCCTTCTGTCCCTAAAAATCACTCTGGCATTGCACACAGGGTTCAGAGCAACACCTCCCTTTTTATTCCCTGCAGATAAAACCATCTCAGGCAGAGGCTGGTCTCCCCTTCACACAGCAGCAGTTGCTAGTGATTTCTCCTCCGGGGCTGCAAAGGCATCTTCCCGCCCATGCTAGGGAGGCCAAAGGAGAGCTGTTCAGTGTTAGGTGTAGGCACGTCCCCTTGGGTGTCAGGGTGCCTGGTTCACGGCCAAGCTCAAACGTGCCCCATCTCAGCGGTGGTGGTGCCAGTGACAGCCCCGGTGTCCCCAGGGCTGCTAGCCAGGGAAGGCAGGGCAACGCAGGCAGGAAAAGCCCCAGACCTGCTCAGACATACATACCAGAGCAGCTGCTCCTCGCTGTGAGCCTTGCAGGGGTTTTGCTCTGCCCTGTTCTTCGGCTCCTGCCACCAGGCTTTAGCCACCTCTAGCCGACGGTGGCTCTGCCTTGCTGGCAGGGACTTGTGGCTGCAACGGCAGGGACAAGGTCACTCTCAGCCCTGCTGAGACCCTTTGTGCCCAGCCCAGCCCAGCTCTGCACCCCCACAGTCCCACCTGCACCCCCAGTCCTCAGCTCAGGCCAAGCCCAAAGCAGTCACTTGGGGCTCTGGAGAGGAACTCGGAATCAAGGGCTAATGTGGGGCATTCCCTGGCCAGGAGAAATCAGAGGATGTCCTATGCAGCCCCACAGCTCCGCGTCTTTGACCCGCTCCTGGATCCCCGGTGTTAAGCTGCGCCTGTCCACGCTGGGGCTGTGCACACTTACTGCTGGAGGGAGAGCTGCGCCGGTTTACGCTTTGGCTCCTTTCCCCATGCCTCTTTCCTCTCCTGGAGCTCTCTGTCATACTGCCTTCTCCTGACGGAGGCTGGAGGAGTGGGGCAGTAGGATCTCTGAAAGGCAAGAGAGAGGCTTATCAAGCAGTGGGTAAATGCATGGGTCTGTGTCCTACAACAGCAAGGCCATGGGGGACACTCGGCAGGGACAAGGCAGCCGCAGCACGGACATCAGGAGAATGAACGCAGCACATCCCCGTGGAGATGCCAGTGTTCAACCAGGGGCTGGCTTCCCAGGTGGCGGAGGTTTTCTTCTGTCCAAAGTTCTTACCAGGGACTCTCTGCTTTCTTCTGTAGTCTTCTTTTTCTCTGTTTTAGAAATATTGGCTTCCAGTTGAGCCCGGTGTCTCCTCTGTTGCACAAGGGAGAAAAGTGTGTGTAGTAGCTTGAGGTGCCACTGAAGGAAGTATCCCTCCCTGCACAGCATGCAAGGCACCCAGGCACTCTGCAGCCTTTCTCAGCATACTCAGTCCTCGCCTGCTCTTCCCGAGCACGGGAACCAGAAAGGCTTCATCCTTCAGCCACTGAAGCCCAGGAAGATGGCATTACCTCTCATGTCGGGGGGTGGGCAGCGTGCCCTGAGGCATCGGTTAAAAATGAGCAGAGCTCGTGTCCCACCTCAAAGGGCAGGCACCCTGGCCGGGGGGTGTCCTGGAGCTCGAGGCAGGCGTCAGGACCATGTGCCTGCAGCACAGCAGATTGCTCTTTGGGTCCCATAGTTTTCACTGACAAAATCTCCCATCATGGGAATGAGCAGGTGAGCTGCAAAGACAAGTCACCTGCCCCACGCCTGAGAGGCAACAGTACAACAATGCCGAGGAGACCAGACCAGCACACCTCCAGTGGTGCCTGGGAGAGGGAAAGGTGGTTTCTTGGAGCAGCTGAAAACGCTTCCAGTACCTGGGCATTGAGGGCAGCTGTCTTTGCCCGGCAGACCAGGTGCTCTGCCCACTCGGCCCTTTCTTGCCTCGCCAGCTCTTCCCGCTGCGCTGCCTGGAGGCGTCGTTCCTCCTGCTGCATGCAGAGGTAGCAGACTTCCTGGAGGGCAGAGACAAGCAAAGCAGGCAGCAGGAATTGCAGCCGCTGGCAGTTTTCCTGCCCCTTGCCCTCAGCCTTGCTCACAGCAATAGCCTGGGCCTAATGCCAGCCCTGAAAAGCCCTCCTGCTATGACCAAGGCCCTAGAAAGCACCAGTCTCTTTTCTCTCCCGGGAAAGCCTAACTTTTCCCCTTTCCAGGGGCAGCAGCCCGGAGACAGTGGTGTGAGGAGGGACTCAAGAGTAACTTGTGTCTTCTGCAGCAAGATCCACAAGAAGCCACGGAATGTGCAGGTCAACACCTAGCAAGGGCTCTTGGGGGAAGCTGTATCCACAGGGCGCCACGTTTCCACAGTGCCCTAGGACACAGTGGTGACATGGGGCCAGATCACGTACCTGCCCTGTGGTGCGATACCCTTTGCAAACAGGGCTTTCCGCTTTGTGGCTGCCTGGCTGAGCTGTTTTGCTCTTATCTTTTTTCGAGGCTCTCCCCTGAGTTGCTGGTAGCACCCTAAGAATACAGAGCAGGCAGAGTCTGTAGCAGCACAGCATGAGTGTGCTCTGCCCCCTGTGCTCTCAAGCTGGGCAGAAGGTGGTTCTGCAGCAGCAGGTGGTTCTGCAGCAGATGTGGGTGTGTTTGACAAGTTGCATTAGCATCCCCAGAGCAAGAGATGCCCTGAGCTTTGGCACATCTCACTGCCACAAGGAGCAGAGCACACCACTGCCCCAGCCCCATTCTCCACACGCCTCACCTCTCGGGGCACTGCATGCCCAGGCCTTGCTGAGCCACGCTGGTGTCCATTCTGAGCCCAGGTAACTTCACGGGCGAAAGCCTCCTTCGAGCAAGGAGGCACTTCTCAGCAGGACTCCCTGCAGGTGTGACATGAGACAGCTCTTCACAAGAACCTCTTTGTGGCAGCTCAGGCAAGAAGCGCTTGCAGGGCTGCTCTGTCCTGGTAGGGAACTGTCTGGGACAGTAGTCCCGATTCCCTCGGAGTCCCGTTTCCCCGCTGCACTTTCTGTCAGTGCTGGAAGGAAAGAGCCCTTGGCACTACAGGCGAGGGAATGGAGTGCAGTGGGGCAGTGTCCTTCAGCAGATCAGCTGCAGCTTGGAGCACCAGGCTGCCATTACGAGCCCCTGAAGGGTAACGGCTGGCACCGAACAGAGCCACAGGAGGGGCCGTTTCCTATACCAGGCCTCACTTTGTGACTGTGCCTTTAATTCCCTGGCAGTAAGGACATAGAGGTGACCCGCAAGCCTGTCTCAGGACTCATCCATTACTTTACCTCCTTTCTCACTCTCCTTCGACATGCCTTCTTTGGGTTGTCGTTCTTGGAGAGCCTTGAAGGAGCCCTCAGTGGCCGAGTGTGCTCGTGAAACCTTTGATCTGTGAATAAGAAGATAACAGAAAGAAGCGGTCAGTAGAGATTCACAAAATGCTGCTGCAAACTTGCCCTCCAGCAAGACAGTGCCGGCCCTTGGGACACACGTGAAGGGCCTTTGAGAGCAATGTGTCCAACGGAAATCTCTCACTGCCACAAGGACAAGAGTGCATCGCTGCCCCAGCCCCATTCTCCACACGCCTCACCTCTCGGGGGGCTGCATGCCCAGGCATTGCTGAGCCAGGCTGGCATCCATGTTGAGCCCAGGTAGCTTCACAGGCGAAAGCCTCCTTCTCTCTGTAGCCAGGTCTTCTCCCAGCTTGTCCTCGGTAGCCGACTGCAGATTTCCTCTCATGCTGGATAAGAGGGGGCTAAAATCTTCCCTGGGAAGAAGATGAACAAGAACATGGAGCTGACAACAAAGTCGCACAAGGACCTGCTGTACACTTGCTGTCCAGCCAGGAAACACCAGCCTTTGGGAGAGGCGTTAAGAGCCCTTCAGAGCTAATGCAGACAGCGTGTGCAACGGAAACCTCTGCCTCCCACAAGGACGGGACCCTCCCGTTGCCCTCCTCCACTTCCCCAAGAGCCTCACTTGTCAAGAGGCTTCTTTCTGCTGCCCTGCTGCCCTTTTCCTTCCTTGGCCCCTTTGGCCTGGCCCGCAGAACGCCTCTTTCGGCGGTGGTGAGGCTGCTGCGGAGCACTCCCTGTAACTGTGCACCAAGAAACCTCGTCAGAACAGCATGCTTGGGAACGCTCCAGCAAGAGGGTGTGCAGACCTGCTCGGTCCTGCCTTGGGAGCTGCACGGTCCTTTACCTTCTCTCTGCTTGGATCCCTCGGGGCCAGGCTCTTTGGCTTTTTCCCCAGGCCCTGGCTTAATCTCAAACCTAGAAACAAGAAGACCCCAGCTGTGAGAAAGGACTCCACGTTGCCTTTGCCGCTTGCGCGGAGCATGCAGGCTCAGAGAGCGATGAGAGTCCTGCACGGTCTCTACATTTCCAGAGCAGAAGGTGCAGACGCTTCAACACCGTGGAGGCCCATTTCAGGCAAGCACATGACACAGCCAAGAGCTCCTGCCTCGATGGGCCGAGCAGTTGCCAGGGGCTGGTCCCAGTGCTTTGCTCGCCTTCCCAGGAGCAAGGGTATGCTAACACAAGTCCTCCTGGCTGCCACTTCTGACGCTCTCTCCTCTCGCCTCCACAGAGCCCACGGAGAGCAGAGTACTCTCCTTTGCTCCAGTGTGCCCAGATCCATCCATGTGTGAATTCACATCTTGCCCTCCAGCTCGCTGGCACACCCTCCCAGATTCACGCTGTAGTGCTTGTAAAGAGGCCGCTCTGTACCCTCCGGTCATCAGGGGATGTGCTGCTCAGCAGTGCGCAGGACACTGTGCCAGGACCGAGCTCTGCAGAGCCCTGCTAGACACAGCCTCCCACTGGGCCAAGAAGTCCCTCCTCTTCCTCTCCGCCTTGCTCCCAGAAGGTGGCCTTTAGGACACCTTTCCTTCCCTGGAGTCTCCCAACAGACAGGGCAATGCCCCACACGGGACCTGCATAGGTCAGGTCTTGGACCCACCACTGCACAGAGGCTGTGGCCACGCCCAGGACAACACACAGCCAAAAGCAGACACAGTCTTGACTTCACAGCTTTTGGCCATGTCTTGCCAAAGACAGGGAATGAGGAGGTGAAGCTTGATGAGAAAGGATGCCGACATTCCTCTCTCGGTCCAGTCTATGCTGCGAGTGAAAAACCACAGCACTCTTCCACGTTAATCCAGGGGAGGCCTCTCCGAGGCCAAAAGAAGAAAGAGCAAGCAAGGAGTTGGCTGGGAGCCCTTCCGTTGGACCAGCTAGTCTTGAACGAGCTCACGAGCGGGCAAGCTCTGGCAATGCAGCACCACCAAGCAGGAGCTGAGAAGCTGCTCGCTTGCTCAGCCACGGGCTACACAAGCAAACATACTCACGTTGGCAGCACACGGATCCCCCCAGGACGCACAGGAAACGCAGCAGCGTCTTTGCCTGACAACACCCAATATTGTGTGCTTGGGTTCTGCAAAAAGGACAGAGACACGGGAGGTGAGGCCAAGGAAGGGATCGCATTACTCACAAAGGCCACAAAGCTTTCTGAGGGTGAGAGAGGCTGCCTCTGCCTCAGGGAAACTCTGCCCCAGGGATGTCTTTCACAAACAGGAGCCCTGCATTGCAATGGAGAGAAGCTGCGCAGCTGTGCAGGAAACTAGCCTCTTTCCCCAGGCCTTTGGGAACAGGACGCTAGGCTGCAAAGAGCTTGGGCTTCACCGCAGACAGCTCTTCCCAGCTTCTGCTACGCTGCCGAGAGCACCAAAGGCAAAGAGCAAGGAGCTCTACAGGGAGCTTGCATTGCTCTAGGTCACCTCTCTCCCAAGTGCTCCGCAGCAGGTCGAGAGACATCACCTTGAGAGTCCTCTGAGAGGAGCTTGGAAGGACTCTCGGGAGGCCGGGAGACAAATCTCAACTTACAGAGAGGAGACTTTTCAATACAATTCCAGGGCCATCCACGGCAAGGAGAAACTCCTTGGAATATCTCATTGTGAGGCTCTTGTTTCGGCTCATCAGAAGACCGATGCCCTTGAAAACAAGGTCGTAATCCTCTCCGAGTCCCGCGCCCCAGCTGAACAGCACCACAATGTCATTCACGCACTCCTTCACTAGCTTCTCGGGAAGGGACGTCGCTGATGACAGCAGAGCATAGTCCAGGGGGACAATTTCAAGATCGTCTAGGAAACAGCAAAAGAGGAAGCCAGTTGGGTAGGGAGCAGCTGAAATACAGCTGGCGACAAGGGGAGACGTGGCCAGCTCCCATGGCCACGGGGAGGCTGCTGGGCCCACGCTGCATGCGTAGAAGACTGCACAGCAGCCCTCAGGGTTAGTCTGGCCACCGCCAGCCCGTCCCCGTGGAGCTGACCATCAGATGTGCCAGCTTTGGCTGACCCCGCTCACAACCCCTGCACACTCCAACGCAAGGCCTCTGTGGCACACAGCCATCAACCAAGTCAAGCTACAGCCACAGCCATGGCAGCAGGGAGCAGAAGGCCCAGGGAAATCTGGCCAGGGAGGGGCTTTGCACACACTCTTGCTCCCAGCTCGGGTGCAAGGCGCCTTACAGCTGACTTACACCCCCTTGGAACTGGCAGGAGGCTGTGAGAGCCAGCAGCAACACTGGCGTTTGCCTGCACAAGCTCTGGTGCAGTCTGCAGGGGCAGCACTGCTTTCCTCTCAGCTGGGGTAGAAACAACCGCTCCAAAACATTTCCGTCAGACTGCAGTCATCCAACATGGCCTAAGAGTGACTGGTATGGAGGCAGCTCCAAAGCAGGACAGGGGCAGACAGTCTACGTGCATGCAGTGCTAGTAAACAAAAGAATACCCCAACGCCCTCTCGAGAGGTCACTACGTGGTGGGCAACAGTTGGGCTGGGACAAGGTGAAGTTGCTCTCAGGCCCTTTGGGAGGAATTTGCGATGCCTCTCCGTCAGTTCTGCATTGCGTTCAGCTCCCACCCCAGACATGTCCCAAGGGGAAGCAACGGCTTTGCTCTGCCGCCTTACCAGGAATGTCTCTGTTGACATAGCTGAGCCCATGAGTCTGTGCAACTCTCGGAGACAGGTGAAAGCGCGGGATAATCACCTCCCTGTTCACCTCACTGCAGTGCTTCCTCAGGACATAGAAAATGCCAAGCACATCGAGGGCCACGCCCTGGCACCCGGCGAGAAAAAAGGAACAAAGTGCTTTCAGGTGGGCAAATGGACTGAGGAGTCAGCAGGGCCAGAAGATGGTGCCTTGTTCCTCAGGAGATGGTGCCTTGTTCCTCTGGAGGAACAAGGGGGCTGGAGGGGCACTTGGAAAGCTTTGGAGAAGACGCCTTTGGGAGAAGGCCAGATTTTGTCCTCTCCCTCCTCTGCACCCTCTCAATGGTATGCAAAGTAAAAGCTGAACAAACGTTCCTGAGGGAAGAGACCTTCGCATCTACGTAAGGGCCAAGGGGTGGCCTGCAGTGGAGTCAGCCCTGCGGAGCGACCCAGGCTTTGTGCTTGGTCTTTCCTTTGCAGCAGTGAGGACTGCAAATGCCCCAGAAAGGGGTGAAGCCTCTCTTCTCCCACAGCTGCCCTGGACCCTTTGGACCAGTGGACAAAGGAGCTGCTCTGTCACACCCTTGTGCACTTTGGGGACCTTCTCTCTTCTTCCCAAGGAGGGGACACACAGCGCCACTGTGCATGGGGCCCGGGGCTGAGATGAGCAGGATGACAACCCACCTTGTTCAGCACAATCTGCTGTAGCATGTACTCCGACACGCTCTCCCAGATTCTCACGACCTCTGAAAAGCAAGGGAAACACACATCAGGCTCTGAGCCAGCCAGCTCACCACGTTCGGCACGTTCCCAGCCAGGACAGTGACAGATGCAGGTGTAATCACGCATGCAGCAGAATAAGCACACGCAGGACGGGCTGCAGAGGCCAGGTCTTGGCTGCCTCTGGCCGCAGAGCGAGCACAGGAGAGGGCTGGAGCTCAAAGAGAGACAGCGGAAGGGTTTTGGACAAGGCCATGCCACCATCTCACATCTGCAGGGGGAGGGTGTGCCCCAGCTCCAAGCAGTGGCTGGACTCCCAGAAGAGAAGCCAGGCAGAAAGCGAAAGGGAAGCGACTGATTTCCAGCGTGGGCGTTTCAGGCGGTTTCCCAAGCCCCAAGAGAGGTGCACAACCCCTCCGCCTTCTTCAGACAGGAGTCCCCTTGCCTCCCGCTTTCAGGTGCTGGTCTCCAAGGGCAGCCCCTCTCTCTGGGGAAAGGTGGCCATGGATTTCCCCACGGCCAGAGGACAGTGCTGTGCTCCACAGCAGCCTTGGGCACCAAGAGCATCCCCAGGGGTCTCCCCACAGGGCCCAGCTCCCCCGTATTCAGTGCCTGCTTCCACAGGCTGCTCACGGCCACCTGAGCACCTCCAGCTCCTTGGCCCAGCCAGGACTGTGGGTGGCCAGTGACCCTCGGTGGCCGGGACTCCTGCCTGGGGAACCAGGAGGGCAGGGGCAAAGCCAGGCCCTGCACCCAGGAGTCCTGGGGGGCCACCTCGATCCCTGATCCGCACGGGGCACTCAGGCAGGCACCCATGGCAGCCACCAGCCCTCCCCACACAACGCTGGTTTGGGAGTTGGTGTCCTACACGATCGCGCTCCTGGAAGAGCCCCTAAGGCCTCACCATCAAGGCTGAGTAGCCTGAGCGCTGGCAGCTTCACAAACGGGAACCGCATGGTTGTGCCTGTAGTTCCCGCCTGGAAACTTCTCCTCCACTCTCCTCCTCCTCTGCCTCCTCCTCCTCCTCCACACTCCAGCGCAGTGTGGGGAGGGCTGGGCACACCCTGGGCAGAGGGGAGGTGTCACTGTGAGGCGGGATGTGCCACAGTGACCTCAGACCGTGTCACAGAGCGTGTCACAGAGGGGCTGCAGGGATCCCACCCCCAGACCTTGCTGGTGTGGGATCCCTACAGCAGTGAGGGCAGCGGCACTGGGTGGTTTAGGGTGCTGCCCCCACCCCACCACCCCCTGCCCCAGGGAGCTCTTTGCTAAGCCAGCAAGGATCAGCACCAGCATCGGCCTTCAAGTCCTCCCTCACAGGCATCACATGGGGCATCTGAATGCTTGTGGATTGCAAACATAGACATGGGTTCAAGGGGGTCCAACAAATGGGTACCGCGATGGTTCAGACACGGCTTCATGGCCCAGCTCCTATAACTGCAAAGTGCTGCAAATAAGGACAGTGTGTCAGAGGGGAAAAAAAATCATCATTCTCGGCTTTCCTTGCTTCTCTCACACCTTCCCTGAGCATCTGCTACAGGTCACTACTGAAGACAGGGCACTGGCTCAGGGGCACCGTCACTTGCACAAGGACGCAAGTGCCCCAAAGGGTAGAGGTCACAGGTGGGACCTACAACAGAGAAACTCTGTTTACCACAAACCTGGCCCTACTTTGGATCCCAAAAGCCCAGGCAGCACAGGTTGCCTTCCGGCCGGGCAAATGCCACTTGAAGAGGAGATAACTTAAAAAAAACAAATTCTGTGTCTATTTGTCTAAATGACTAAGAGTTCCAGCTTGTCCTTTGATGGACAGCAGGAGAGAGAACAACAGGGTACAACGTCCTTCCTCTACATGCACACACATACACGCACTCACACACACACACAGACACTTCTTTTCTCTCACTGCACACCACCCTCCTCACCCAAGAAGCTGCGCAGGAAAGAAGGAGGCATTCCGGAGAAATGCTCTAACATGCAGAATCTCAGGAGTGAGCTGGCA
Organism: Struthio camelus; assembly: GCF_040807025.1. NCBI lineage: Eukaryota > Metazoa > Chordata > Aves > Struthioniformes > Struthionidae > Struthio > Struthio camelus. Next base: position 11,446,178 of record NC_090962.1, read on the forward strand.
GCAACTGCAGGATGGTTCACAGCAGCAGCATGGCCACTCCTGCCACTTTGGGAGCATCAGCCACTCTGTCCCCTCATCCAGGTCATTGATGAGTAAGTTAAACAGCATTGGAACCAGTGTTGGGGTGCACCACTAGTCACTGGCCTCCAGCTAAGACGCTGTGCTACTGATGACAACCTTCTGAGCTTGGCTGCTCAGCCAGTTTTCTGTCCACCTCACTGTCTGCTCAGCTAGCCTGTACTTCATCAGCTTGCTTGTGAGGATGTTAGGAGAGCCAGTGTCAAAAGCTTCCTTTTGCTGCTACTCACAGTCTTATCTTTTGCAGCTACACAGTCCCATTCACAGGCTGGCTATGCTGCATACCCAGGCGTGGCATTGTCTGCTGGTGCTCTGCTAATAGCGGTCACTCTTCAGCATAGGGGGAATGGCCATCCTCAGCAAGGGAAACCGGGCTTCTCTTGTTTGGAGATGAAGACCCCTTTAAATTGGATCCATTCTTTCCTCAGGAACGTGGTTTCCTCATGCCTTTCTCTTGTTTGACTTTCAGCCACAGCAACTGGTCTGAAAAAGGAGATTATACTCTTCCCGCCCTCATTCCCACCCCAATAGCTGCTGGAGGGACAGCACCGCAGAGCACAAGCAAGCCCAGGCCGTCCCTGGAGAGCATCAATGACAACCTCCTGATACAAGTTGAGAAAGGAGCCCCTGGGGAGAGCGGCTCTGCTTGACCTTGCACTTACCAACAGTGAAGGGCTCGTTGGGGATGGGAAGGTCAAGGGCAACCTTGGCTGCAGTGGCCATGAGATGGTGGATGGGGTTCAGGATACTGAGAGGAGGGAGCACGGCAAAAAAGCAGGATCACAACCCTGCACTTGAGGAGAGCAGACTTGGGCCTCTCCAGGGACCTGCCTGGAAGAATCCCGTGGTGTGACTGCAAGGTGGGAAAGGGAGGGTCGGATACTGGCGTAGAGAGACTGTCAAGGTTCACGAGGGGTTAAGCAGCACAGATTTAAGAAAGAATTTACCCTCCAAACTGCGCGGGGAGCCCTGGGAACTGTGGACAAGGTGCGTACCTGCCTTTCACTCATTACCTTAATTAACAGCTGAGGAGTACAAGCAGCTACGTTGTACTACATCTATAGAGTACATTATAACATATAGGCTCACAAGCCCAGAAGACCAGGAGTACAATGCGCTCTCCCCATAGTGCAAAATTTGACAGCCGTGACGACAGTCACTGCCAGGGGTTGTCCCACGCTGATTCTTTGCACTTTCCGTCGTGCAGTACTTGGAGTAGGCTCATTAGCTTGTAGACGTTGGGTTTGATGCAATGATTTCCCCTCCCGACTGTCCGGGTTTAGTCAGATCATGCACCCACACAGCACACCCTGTAGACCCCAAACCACCTGGCTGCTGGGTGGGCCGCAAGGAATCTCCTTCCGGGATTGTGAGGACCTCTATCCGCTCATACATCCGTTGGGCTATTTGGTCTCCCTGTGTACTTCACAGGGCTTAGGATCCAGTGTAATGGATCACAACCTTCACCACCTCAAGCCAATTCAAGTCAATGACCCCCTGCAATGATATCCACCCCCCTGGACAGCTACACTATTGCAGGGCACCAAGCAACCATACTACCCTTCATGTATGGCGACTGCCAACCCCATGCTCACAAGGTGACAGCTGTCTGGTTCCAGGGTTATTTCTTTGCATGGCAATCGCAGAGCCAACCCTGAACTCCCGGGCATGGCTCGCATGGGGTGGTAGGCTTGGGGGCGCAGCCGGTGCACTCTAAGCACCTGTGGCCCCCTTGGCACATTTGAGCATATCGGGTAGAGCCATGGGGTGGGCGGTCCCTGACGCAGACACCTGCCTGACAAATGTTTTTACTCCAACCCCTGAGGGTACCAGGAGGGGACAGTTGGCACAGTTGCTCTCTGAGCAGTCTGTTCATTTGCCCCTTGCGGGTGGTGGGGTATGTGATAGGTCCAGGCTAGTCCTTGCTCTCCAGCCCAATTTTGAATGCCGTTCCCTGTTAAAGGAGGGCCCCGATCCCTTTGGATGTCCACCAGCAGCCACATAACCCAATCACATCTTCTAACACTTTAATGGTGTGAGGCTGGGTAGCTGCAGAGCAAGAGTGGGTGTACAAGAGACCAGAGCAGGTTTCTCCAGTGGTCAGGACATATCTATGCTGCTGGCTTTCCAAGAAGGGTCCAATATAATCAACTTGCCACACCTCCCCAGGCTTTTGTCCTCTGCGGATAAACCCCTTTTGGGTCCGCAACTGCTGTGGAGCTAAGCGGGTGCAATGCTGCCTGGCCCCATTTGTGCCACTGGCAGATCCCCCTCCGTGCACACTGCTGGCCGGGCAGTGGGTGCCGCTGGTCCCCGCCGCCCTCTCCAGGCTGCCTGCTGTGCTCCCCCACCCTCGAGGGCTGTGCATGCTGCTCTGGCTGAAGCTGCAGCTACTGCTCGAGCAGCTTTGTCCACCTCCGCTCGCCGTCCACCTCCCACCACGGTATGCCGGCTTGCAGCAGGTCTCGGAACATAGTGCCGCAACTCGCCCTTTCTCTGCTTCATGTTTACCTGCCTCTTTCCTGACTTCCCATCTCTGCTCACAGAGGACACCGCTGCTAGCAGAGACAGCGGCACTGCCACTTCCCCCACGGTCACCGGCCCCCGTCCCTCACCCCCCAAAACAGGGAGCACCATCACTTCAAAAGGTTGTTTCACAGCACCTGACTTTGGACCTAAGGTTTTGCTCGTGGGGATCCAATCCAGTCAACTCGGCGGAATAAATGCCAGACAACATTCCGAACTGTCACAGCTAGTTTATGCCTGCTGCAATAGTAGTCCACTTGGTGAGCCAGCCATCAATGCCTGTGGCAGTCGGCCAAGTTAAACGTGCTGCACCCAGCACCCAGTCCGTTAGGGAGGGGGAAACGCTTCAGTTTTGCTGCTGCGGGGTATGGAGGGTGTTGCACAGCCTAGGATCCTGGGGCAGAGCCCCCAGCCTATCAAGCTCCTCTCTAGTAAAGTAAAAGGCATCTGCCCCATCACCCCACAACCTTAACAGGCACTCAAAGAACCCTTCACAGGGCTGCTACCTGTAGCACCCTGCATATCCTGCACCTCTCATGCTTTACAATTGCAAACAGTTGTGGGCCCTTGCCAGTTGGCTGCATTTGCTCCGGTAAGCTGCTGCTCTGCCACCAGCCGGGCAGCTACCTTCCTCTCAGGCTCTGTGTCTGACTCTGAACTGTGGGCCTTGTCAGGGTCCCACATATTGCCATCCCAGGTTTCTGGATCCCCATCTGCTTTTTGCACCAGTGCCCGCACCACCAGGGGACAGACATCTCGCCGCCCCCTCTGTCACCACCAGCGATGTGCAATGCAGGCAGCCACAAGCAGCACATTGGTGCTCGAGCTTCTCAGCTCGATCCATGGTTGCAGTAGGCACATGGGTGCTCCAGCTTCTCAGCTTGAGCCGCGGTTGCATTTGCAACCTCCGGGGTCAGCTGGTGAGCGTCCTTAGCGGCTTCAGGAGCACTTTCCAACGGCCCAAGTCGCTGGACACAGCAGTATCCTGCCGACTACACCAAAGGTGTCCGCAAGGCAGGAAAGGGAGGGTCGGATACCAGCGCAGACAAACACTCAAGGGTCGCGAGGGGTTAAACAGGATAGATTTAATAAAGGATTTGCACTCCAAACTGCACAGGGAGCCCTGGGGACCACACGGAGGGGTTGCTCATGGGACGTTGCTGGATGTACGGCTCGGACACCCAGGCGGGACTCACCTCGTACCCAAAGGCCCCCTCTTATCGACTACAACTATTTCCTTATCTCAGCTGTGCTAACTTTGAGGAGCTACCGGCCGGGAAGCAGCTAGACATTGTTGACAAAATGGAACACGCACGTCTGGCCTTGACAGGAATTCGGTCAGCGCGCAGAGAGCATGCTCTGGCACTGCTCTCACCTACTCTGTCAGTCCCCTGACTCATCGCCACATCCTCCGCAGGGGTTCTTGCTCCCCATGCTAAATGCAAATCTATTCCAATACAAATATATTGGCATTCGGCATGGTCTGGTATAGCAGAAGGTAAAACTCCGGAGGGCAACAAATGGCCTTCTCCTCCAGGTCAGCTTTTAGCACAACATAAGTCTCCATCGAGCTGTCTTCAGTCACTGCTTGCCAGCAGCAGCCTGCCAGCAGGACTTCCCCAGGCCCTTCTCCGCAGAGCTACCTTCCAGCAGGTCAGCCCCCAGCCTCTACTGGACCATGGGGTGTTTCCTCCCTAGCTGCAGGACTCTGCACTTGCCTTTCTTGCATTTCATGAGGTTCCTCTCCACCCATCTCTCCAGCATGTCCAGGTCCCTCTGAATGGCAGCACAGCCTTCTGCTGTGTCAGCCACTCCTCCCAGTTTAGTATCATCAGCCAACTTGCTGAGGGTGCACTCTGTCCCTACATCCAAGTCACTGATGTGCAAGTTAAACCATACTGGGCGCAGTATTGACCCCTGGGGGACACCGCTAGCTACAGGCCTCCAACTTGACTCTGCGCCATTGATGACAGCCCTCTGAGCTTTGCCATTCAGCCAGCTCTCAGTCCACCTCACCAGCCACTCATCCGTTCTGCACGTCCTGACCTTACCTAGCAGGATGTGAATGCCTGGGGACCTTTGTAACAATTTGGTCCGAGACAACCAGAGGAGGAGGAAACTCCATATTAGTGCTGCTTAACCCTTGGCAGCGAGAATTACACTATGCTGCACCGACCACGGCCCTGTGGGGAAAAGCTAGCGCTAATTTGGGAAAGCATAGCCAATCCTACTCGTGAGGCTGTGCAAGCCCTTACCGCTGAACTATCAGCAATACAGCAAATGGCATTGTAAAATCAGGGGGCACTCAGCTTCCTCCTAGCTGCCACAGGCACCTTTTGTACCCTCACTGGGGAAGACCGTTGTACCTTTATACCCCAAAATGACAATCCAGTGTTCCATGAGATTCAGAAAACACTTGGCGCTGTCAACACACTACATCACAGCGACCATTAGTCCCTGCGGACGTGGTTTTCTGGAAAGCTTGGGACACGGAGCTTCTCTTATTTCACAATGTATAATGTGTGTTGTCATCATTTTACTGTGTGCGGAGGGAACAGTTGTGTGCTCGTATGCTGATCTTGTTATGCAGTAAACAAGCTGTAAGACTGTAAGACTGCCATGTAGGAGCAAGCACTAAACACTTATAAGGGGGCAGCCGTGCTGCACCGGGAGTCCTTGCTCTTTACAGGTCCCTCAAGTTAGCGAACATCTGACAGCATGCTGGGCACGAGGCCATCCCTGGTGCAACGCCACATGGCCGTGCCCACCTCCCCGGTGCCGATAATGCGAGGGAGGGCAGGAGCCAGCATGGCCGGCCCCCGCGCACCCTGCGCATCCTCCCGTGTGTGCTGCTGCTCCCTGCCTGAAAGCACCACTCGGGCTCCCCTGGGGGCTCTCCGACAGCCCCTGCCCCCTGCCACAGCCCAGGCTTCGGGGCCCAGTCCCCTCCAGAGAGCCTCACAGGCCCCCCAGCAGAGCGGCCCAGCAGCAGCCGCTCCCAGGCAGGAGCCTTTCCCAGCAGAGGCTGCCCTGGCGGACAACTGCTCCCGGCCGGCCCAGCCCCGCCGCCCCCCACGCCCTCCCCACCCTCGGGCCCAGCGCCCAGGGAGCAGTCGCTGCCTCCCCGGCACACGAGCACGCCACAGGCTGCGGCATCGCTCGCGGCTCCCCGCGCGGCCGCCGGGAACGGCGCTTTCGGCCGCCGCGGCTTCTCCCGAGCCCCGAGAGCGGAGGCGCCGCCGGCCGGGGCCAGGGCCGAGCCAGCGGCAGCCGTGGCCGCCCAGGCCCCGCCCCCACGGCCTGGACGGGACGCCTCCCCCCACAGACCCCGCCCCCTTCCGCCGCGCGCTCCCCATTGGCTCCCGCGGCTCGTGGGCTCCCGGGGCGGGACACGCCCCAGGGGGAGGGCGGCACTGCGCCTGCGCCTGCCCCGCGGGAGAGGGGGAGAGGGGGGGTGGGCGGGGGGAGCGGGGCTCTGGGCAGGCGGGGCTCTGGGCAGGCGTGCTGGCGCGGAGGAGGGGCACTGAGGGCCGGGGCGGGGCCGGCTCTGCGCAGGCGCTGTGGCGGCACGGCCAGGCGGGGCCGGAGCGTGCGGCCCGCGGCTGCCCCGGCCCCGGCGCCGGCGCCGGCCAGGCGGCGTGTGCAGCCCGGTCAGGCCGCGCGCGGCGGGAGCCGATGGGGGAGCGCGGTGGGGCTGGGGGGAAGGGCCGTGGGGCGGGAGGCGTCACTTCCGGCGCAGGCGGGCGGGGGAGCAGGTGTGGCAATGGCTGCCGCCCGGCTGGGCCTGGCTGGGCCCGGTTCCCCCCCGCCGTCCCTCGGCCCCCTCCGCCGACGCCGACCCGCGTGGCGGCTGCCGAGCCGTCCCGCCGCCTGCCCCCGCCCCGCTGCCTGGCGGCGCCCCCGGCGCGGGGCGGGGGCGCTGCTGCCGGGGCTGCCGCGCAGCCTCGCCCCGGTGTCGCGGCTCGGGCACTGCGTGGTGCCCGCTGGTGGCCCTGGGCCCTCTGGGTCGCTGGGAGGAGTTTTGGAAGTAAACCCTGGGCTGTGGCGGGGGGCAGGGGCTGTCTGTGAGGCGCCCGGTGAGCCCGAGTGGTGCTTTCAGGCAGTGGTGCAGAAGTGCAGCGCTCAGTTGTTTGGATGGCTGTGCTGTGTGAGGAGTGCCCTGCTTCTTGTGCAGCTTGAAGTTGTGGGCCTGAAGAAGCTGTCCTGTCGGGGAAAGGGGAGAGGAGAGGGCTGTGAAAAGGGCAGGGCCGGAGCTTGGGGACGTAGGTGTAGAAGGAGAGTGTTTTCTTAAGGGCCCAGTGAGTGTGGGATAGCCAGAGAGTGTGTTGCAGGTGTGCCCTGTGAAAAGGGGTCTCTTTGGTGACAATGCAGATACTCCTTGGTGGAGGAGAAGGGATGTCTCGACAGGCAGCTTCAATGTCTGTGTAGTTTTAAGGAGGTGTCAACGCAGGGCAGCCCGAGCAGCCTGTAATACCTGTGTGTCTGGTGAGCTGGTGCGTAGAGCTCTGTGGGCACTGCCTCTTTGCCTGTCCTACCATGGAAGGAGCACCTGAGTAAGCTTGTGCTGATGCCCAGTGTTGCCGTAGCTGTGGGGGACCTGAGCGTCTTGTGTGCGTCCTCAGGAGCGCACAGAGACACGCGTGCGGTGGCCAAGGTTAGCCTGCGTACAAGAGAGGTCACGTGAGGCAGCTTGCTAGCTCCGTTGAGCAAGGAGTGGGGGTTGTCGGTCACGTGGCTTGGAAAGGGCTAAGGAAAGAAGGGTCTAGTGAAGCCTGGCGACTAATGCTGCAGAGTGAGGGAAACGGGTGTTGTTTGTACTTTGTTAGGTCAGCTTCAGCCAAGAAGGAGCTGCTGTGATGGTGAGAGGCGCTGCGGTTTCTTTGCCTTCCTTAAGGAGCCTGGGATGCCGGGAGGCCTGTTGCAGTGAGTCAGCTGCTCAGCACGGAGTTCTGATTGCCTGACTCCAGTGTGGTCACGTGCAGTTCCCCCTGTGTTGTCCAACTCCAGGTCAGCCGTGAGGAGCTCCACCCGCTAAGGAAGGTCGCCTGGGTCGAGGCTAAGGTATAACTTGCTGCAGCGCAGTGGTGTTCTCATGCAGTGTGTATTGAAAAATACCCCTTGCCCAAGTATGTGAGGTCTCTTTTCCAAGTTGTGTGCTGACCCTTTTATGTGCCCCCAAGTCTCCAAAGCATCTGAGTGTGGGTTCTGTTTTTTCAGCCTTGAAGGGTTTGGTATTTCTGAAGGCAGGAGTCAGCCATGCTTTCTGCAGTGGCTCTGTGAGCACCTTCCTGCTGGCTGTTGCAAGGGCCTTTGTTGCCGCTTACTGAAGCCAGTGTCACCTTTTTGTTTCCAGGTTTGTGCATAAAGATGAGCAATCGGAAGAAGAATTCGCTGAGAAGGCCTGCCTAAAAGGTACTGTGGCAATGTGCTGATCCAGTGTAGAGATGCCAGAAGTGTGTTGCCCTCATAGGAACGTATCTTTCAGTCCTCCAGAGCTTGGAGAATGACAGCAGCCCCCAGGTGCGCTACGAGGGGGTGCAGACAATCTTCATCCTCCAAGCGCCCAGGAAAGTGCCCCCATTGGGCTTCTCCTGCTGAGGCCTGTGTGCCCGCCTGCCGAGAGCCTGGCAGCGATGGCACGCAGCTGTGGGCCCTGGGTCACCCTGAGCATCTGCAAATTGGGTGTCTCCAACTCTCCGATCCACCCGCTGTGCAGAGGAGATGAAGTGAAGCAGGTGGCTCGGGGGCCACGTCCCGCTGGGCTTGCCCAAGGATGGAGACAGTGCAACCTGCCTGGGAAAGTTGTTCCCATGCCTGCCTACCCCCCTAGTCCTTTTTTTCCTCCCGTTTACCTGGAAGGCTGGGGCAGATAGGGCTGGCAAGGTGAGTGTATTGCGGGGAGCATGGGTGCCCGAGTTGGGCCCCGGAGAGGAGCTGCTTGCAGTGCCTGTGTGCGCTGTGGGGCCTGGCAGTGAATGCGAAGGCAAAGCTAGTGGCTGTTGCCCTCACAGCGACATTGCAGGCATTCCAAGGCCCACTGTTTGCCTGACTTCCTGTCTTCCTTTTGGTGGGCCCCAAGGCTCTCTGTGTCCTTCCTGGTGCATCCCAGCTCCCCCCATGTGCTTTTCCATGTGCTCAGGCCACTCGGGGTGCCTTTTGGTGCTCCCCAGTAGCCTGAGGACAGCATGTGCCCCCTCAGTGCGCTCGGTGCTGTGTGGGAGCTCTGTGGGGCCGCATTCAGGGCATAGGGATGGCATGGCCAGTCCCCAGCACCCCAGTGAGCAGTAGCACACACAGAAGGATGGGTGTGCGTGAGCCGGCCATGCTGACTCCTGCCCTCCCTCGCATTATCGGCACCGGGGAGGTGGGGAGGTGGGCACGGCCATGTGGCATTGCACCAGGGATGGCCTCGTGCCCAGCATGCTGTCAGATGTTCACTAACTTAAGGGGGCCTGTAAAGAGCAAGGACTCCCGGTGCAGCACGGCTGCCCCCTTATAAGTGTTTGTTGCTTGCTCCTACATGGCAATCTTACAGGCTGCTTTGCTTTGGCCAAGCACTGAACTGTTATCCTTCACTCACCTTGGGCTCAAAACTAAGTTGCTGTCTTGTGGCTCCCGATGCCTCGATGCCTTGTCAGTCACGGAGGAATGGCAGTGTGGGCATCCCCTTCTCACCGACTGGTGTCCAGGGGGCAGTCCGGAGCAGGGTCATCACCATATGGGGTGGCATTAAGCTTTCATAATTCTCCCTGTTGTTCCCCCCGAAAGCAGCAGCTTAAACCCCTCCCCAGCTGTGTTTTATCCAACAACTTCCACTCCCTACAACTCCCTTCTCTACTTCTTTATCTCTAATTTCCCCACTGTTTTCCCAGAAGTGGTGAGCGTTTCTGCAGTGCCATGCGGTTTTGCATCACTACGTTCCCCCACGGCTCTGCAGTGAGGTGCCTCAGGCCGGGGACACGCCGGGGGTTGCCAACTGGAGGTAGGTACCAGCGCATGCTGCTGGCATGGGGGCTGTGCTCTCCAGGAGGCCCCGTCTTGCCTGCAGGCTGTGAGATTGTCCACCTTTTGACACTGTCGGAAACCTTTGTGATTTGAAATATGTAGAGCTCAGTTTTGCCCAAACCATTTTTCCAGGATTCATATGCAGGATACATTGGGATGGGAGAGGTGTGTGATGCAGCCTCAGCGTGTCTGAGTTGTGACAGTTGTTGTGTACTGCAGGACAAGATTAGCACATGAGCACACACCTGTTCCCTCCGCACAGAGTGAAATGATGACAACAAACATTATATGTTGTGAAGTAAGCTGCATGTCCCAAGCTTTCCAGAAAACCATGTCCACAGGGATTAATGTGCTTTATATTGTTACAAAGGTCCCCAGGCATTCACCGCTAAGTCTGAATCAGACTCTTATACAATGGTTTATTTCAGCTCGAGCTGGGTGCCTCCGAAGAAGGACCGAGAACAAAGAAATGTGGGGGTGATTATACTCCTTACAGTCTTATTTCCCCGCCTGCCAGTGACAGTCTCTTCCAGGCTTCTTTCCTGAGTGGGTGGTCTCTATCCTTTTGATTGGTTCGTGTCTACATCCCAGGACAGTTGCTGCTGTTCCTGCTTCACAGCGCCTTATCTTATCCGGAGGTTAACCGAGACCTCTGTCCATTGTGTGCTGTGTCTTTGAGGGCTGATTTGAGAGCTGGTTCTGCAGTTGTTCTGTCAGCAGTATGCCACAGGTTTGGTTAAAGTTCAAGCTTAGGCCTGCAGGCTTCACTGCTCCAAGCACTGATGCTAAGTTGAGTCAAGGTTATGCCAATGGAAATGACAGTGGTTTTCTTACAAACCCCCCATTTGTTTTTCTGGCTGTTCCTCTTCGTAATCTATCCATTTTCCAAGGCGAGCAGCCCGCCTCCGAAATTTGATATACAATGCCAAGGTGAGTGCAAAGCACACGATGCCTAGACAGAGCAGAATCACTACAGGATGCAGCAAACGATTATGGAAGGCAGAAGCGGTGGGAGACCACCCAAACAAAGTTTCCCACCATTGACGCGCTGTGTCTTTTTTGACTCTTTCAAGTCTCATTTGAATTTGTTGTTCTGTCATGCTCTACGGTCATCAGTGTGCTTTTCCCTGTTTCTTTGACCTTGTGGAGCAATGTCCGCAGTTGGTCATGGTGTAGTACTTCCTTCACTAGATGGAGATTCGTTCCAGTAGGTACTGGTGATCTCACAATTCATGACTCAATGAATAATTTTCCTGGAGTAACTGAGGAGTTGTTACTGGGCTTGGATAATTGCAGCCACGTGCCTTTAGCATTGTGAAGTTACACACGCGCAAATTTAAACTCTTATTGTGATCTAACATTACCCCATGCTTGTTGAATAGTGAGGGCAAAAGCAGTTACCACTTTTTGCTCCTTACTGAATGTAAACTTAGGCATTTGCCCCCAAGCTTGATATTTCCGTTCCGATACGGCACTCTTTTCCCATATTAATGTTTGGATTTCTGCTGGAAGCATACCATTCTCCCCTTCCCTTATTCCTGAGGCAGCTATTGTTTGTAGCCAAAGTTGGGCTTGAATGCAGCTAAGGGCAAGTGAGGTGTTTCCTTGAAGTACCCCTAACGTGTCTATTGTTAATCGGTGGTCTTGCTCATTAATCTCCTCCGTCCGAGGTAACAGGTCTGGTATCAGCCATTGTACTTTCCCTGCTGCGGTCAACGATGATGGCAACGGATGTTGCAGCTTAAACAAATCTGTTGTGGGTGCGCCCGATTTATTCATCAGCACTTCTGCATCGATACCATTTAATACACCTAGGCCAGTCCCCATCAGGCCCGTGATGTGTCGTTTTCTTAGGTTTTGTTCCCTGCTGTTTAACCATGTCTCCCATGCAACGTATACGTTTTGCAAGAAAGGCGCGCGTTGGGGCTTGAGCCCTGTGATGTTTACTTGCAAGCTGAGTTCTACTTGTTTGAAGGACCAAGTTGGATTAAGCAGCACGGTTTGTTGACCTCCTTTCTTCATCACGTACGGTCCTATTAGATATGTCCAAAGTTTTAGTTTAGGGGTGGGAGGTTGAGTAGTGGGAGTAATGCTACTAGTGATCGTAGGAGTAGTTAAGTCATGTTTTTCCTGACACACAATGCGACCCTCCATAGAAATGTCATCAAGACTCGCATGAGCGTTCACAGGAACCTCTGTACAACATTGTTCAGCATGACAGGTCTTACTACAACAACGGCCCATTTCTTCTTCTCTTTCCAATATAACCAAAGCAAAACAGCAAAAGATGTGCTTCTCTCTGCGACCCCTTGTCGAGGCTACCATAGTTACCCATGCAGTAGGTGTGGCATTCTTGGTAGCAGCCTGTTGCCGTACCTAAGGATCTGTGGTGAGAGCCTCCCAGCGAATTGCTCTCCATCCTTCCATCGCTTCCAAACAACATCCTCTAATGAAGAAGACTCTTCCGATAAGCATTCTGGTGGATTGTGTGTTTTAGCATGCGAATGAAGAGCCCAGGATTGCCGCTCAGCAATTTTAACTGCAGAATAGGAAGACACAAGTACAGTGTACGCTCCTTCCCACTTTGGTTCCCATGTATGCTTTCGGATGTACCTTTTTATCAGTACCAAATCTCCTGGTACATAGGTATGGACTTGTAAGTCTAGAGATACAGGCTGTGCCAGAGCAGCTCGTTTCTGTAAATGGTTAATCGTGTTCTGATGGTACATTACATTCCTCGTTACACGGTCATCCCCATCCACCACTTCTTCTGATACAGGTAAATAAGTCCCTGGGACAGCCAAACGTCTACCAAATAGTATTTCTGCTGGGGTAAGACCAACGCTTTTCCGAGGTGTGTTTCTAATGTCCCATAGCACTAAACTTAAAACCTGTGGCATTTTGGGTTAGGTTAGTTTCTGCACACACCTTTGCTCATTTTGTTTTTGCTGTCCTATTCATTGTGACATTGATCACAGCTGAATACTATTTACTTGGAAACTGCATATCTCTCTGGAGCTGCCCAGGAGTCTTTTTATTTGTGCCGCAACACCTTCAATTCCGCCTTGTCCTTTTTCATGGAGCCATGGTGCCACAGGTAGCAGATCTTTCCTAGGCAATACAGGCTTACCTCCGATTGTCCAAATTCCAGTTTTGCCTCGTCCCCCTCCAAGCTGTTCCCACCTCTCCTTTTCTTCCTTGGTACATTCTTTGTCATGTATGTGGGATAGCTGGGACACGTCTGGTCCATCCATCGCAGTGGGGCATAACAAAACATCCCATTGCAAGGCAGCTGCTCGGGCAGCTGAATCAGCAGAATTCTTCCCTTTTTCTACGGTGGGCCTACCTTGGCGATGTGCAGGGCAATGAGGAATAGCACTGTGTTTAGGATCTTGAATAGCATCCAGCAGTTTGCGGACTTGTGGGCCATTTGCGATGTTCTTTCCGCCGGAGGTTAAGAACCCTCGCTCTTTCCATAGTGCCCCTACTGCATGACAAACTCCAAAAGCATACTTTGAATCAGTATAAATATTAACAGTTTTACCTGTAGAAAGCCTTGCTGCTCTTGCCAAAGCGACCAGTTCGGCCTCTCGCGCGCTCGTAGTAGGTTTTAGGGGCCGAGCTGCCAGTATGTCGAAATCAGATCCTACCGCGTAGCCACTTTGCTGCTTGCCCTCATGATAAGAGGAAGATCCATCTACGTACAAAACTAAATCTGGGTTTGGGAAGGGAGTCTGTTGTAAGTCTTGGCGAGGTTTTTCCACAAGTTGCATTACCCTAGTGCATTCACGGTAATGTTTTTCTCCGTTGCTGGGCAAGGGAAGCAGGGTAGCTGGATTCAATGTATTACAATGTTGTATAGTCACATTGTCCATCATTAAGAGAAGTAGTTCATATTTATGTGCTCGCTGTGGAGCTGGAACGTGAGACACAAAATTCTTCAATAACATTTCCACTTTGTGTGGGACGTGTGCTGTCAGAGGGTGTCCCAGAAGCATGGTTGGACATGTCTCAACAATGATTGCTGCAGCAGCCACCTCACGGATACGTCCAGGAGTCCCCAAAAGGATGGCATCCACTTGTACTAACTAATATGTGGCTGGTTTGGGTTGGGGACGTAGCATTGGAGTCAGCACTCCCCTGGCAACCCCTTGTTCCTGAATGTACAGCTGGGAAGGTTTTTTATAATCAGGGAGCCCTAGAGCCAGTGCTTTCCTTAATGCCTCCTTAATTTTTTTCAATGCCAAATCTCTCTGAGGTGTCCACTTTACAGGTTCTCAGGTGCACCCCTCTGAGTGTGCACTGCAGAAAGATTCCAGGATTGCTGTAGAGATGCAGGAAATGGAAAATCGACCACCGGTGAGGGGACACTGCGAGCGGTTCAGGAGATGCAAGCGTTGAGGAGAGACACGAAGTCAAGTTGCTGTTGTTAGTGCTTTGTCCAGGCTCCTGCCAAGGTTTCTTAGGAAGGCAGAGATGCCCCACACGGTCGTGGCCGCAGTCACTTTGCATGGGGCGTTCTCCTGCACCTGGAGACACTGGCATTAAGACACGTGTTTGGTGAAAGTTCCTCATGTCATGTCGTGTCGTGCAAGAAATGCCATAGTCCTGCTGCTTTTCCGTAGTGGGAAAGAGTCTGATTGTGGGGGCCCAGTCCGACAAGCAGCTGTGCACAGACACACTCTTGCCTTGCCTCGTAGCCGAGCTGACTGAGCCCAGTTGCCCTGGGACCCCGTGCATGTGTGCACATGATGGTGCTTGGTGGCAGTGCTGCCGCCTCGGTGCTGCAGGACCTTTTGGGAGCGTGGCCTTTGTGAAGGTCTGGCCCAGGTTAGTCCCTCCCTTCTTGTGCGTTCCTCTCTCGCTGTGGCTCCAAAGACACTACCTCTACCCTGAGGAGGACCGAACTAACTGTGAACTAAGGCTCCTGTAACTGCCCTAAGACTACTGGAACTGTGACTAACTACACACTAAGACTACTGTAACCAATGCAAAGCTACCTAGCCTAATGCTACCCTATACCGTGAACTACCGTACAAGGAGGAAGAAGAATAACTAAAACTATAACTAAGAATAATGCCTATAACTAATAACTGTAATGCTACTAGGAACAGAAGTAATAACTCTACCTAATGATAATAATGATAATAAACTGTGCCCTACACATAGAATATTCACTGTGAACTAAGAATCCTCTAGCTAACTGTAACTAACTGCCAACAACTACACACTAAAAATAGGCTAACCAACCCTACACTAAGTACCCTAATGCTCCTAGAGTAACACTAATGCTAAATGCTATAATACTCCTACTCCTAAAATAATCTATCCTATAACCTAACCTGTAGCCTAAACAGAGCTGTGGCAGGGTGGTGGGAGCTGTTCCCGGGTGCTGTCTCCGTCCCGCAGTGGAGGTGGAGGGGAGTCGTGGGAGGGATGTGTCCCCGCGGTGGGCCCTGTCTCTGCCGGGCAGATGTTGGTGCCCGGCAGTCCAGGGTGGTCCAGGAGGTGATGGGCGGCCCGGTGATCCTCGGCGTGCCCCGGCTGGTGGGCTCAGCTGCCCCTGGCTGGGTGCTGGCAGCAGCCTGGTGTTGCTGGGGGGGCTGTGCCCCAGCTGGTGGTCAGCGGGGGGGCCTCCTGCCCGGCTAGCACCTCCTCCTCCTCTTTGGACCCTGGGGCAGGTCCACGAGGCACAGGGCGAGCTGCCCCTCTGCAGGGTCCACCTCCATGGGCTCCTCCTCCTCCTCCACGGGCTCCGAGGCGGCTGGGGCACTCTGGAGGAGGGCGGCGCGGCGGTCCCAGACGGTGGCACCCACCTTCCTCTTGATGCGCAGCGCCGCCTTCCTCCTGGCCCACAGTCGCTCCGGCTGGCTCATGGCAGGCAGGAGTGGAGAGCGCGATCCCGGGTCGTGTCCCACCACCAGCCTCTTGACAGCTCTGGGACAGTGGCGCTGAGGTCACTGTTGACACGGGGAAGCCGTGGTGACGGCACACCTGACCCGCTCCCCAGTTGCGGGGGCCCTACCTGGCTGTGCCCCGCAGGGGGATGGTGGGGGCTGGAGGGTGCCCCCGTGGGCAGGGGACCATGGGGCTGCAGGCTGCTCTCCTAGGCCTCCTTTGCGTGGGCCCTCAAGCTTACTTGTGGGAAGAGCTGCCGGGGAGGTGGTCTTGGCTTCCCCGCGGGGGCTGTGTGCTCCAGCCCCTTCGCGGCCTGGGCCCCCTCTGCCAGAGTCGCTCCCAGGTGTCCCTGCGTGTGCTGGAGCGCTGGGGAGCCCCTGCTGGGACCAAGCCCTGCTGGCACGGTCTCCTCAGTGCCCAGCAGAGGGGCAGCCCCACTGCCCTCGACCTGCTGGCTGCACGCCCAGGCCACCCGGGAGGTGGCTCTCCTTCCTGCAGGGTGTTTTCCCACCACTCTTTCTTCTGACTTCCCCTTCCCACCAGCTTCTTGGGAATGGTTCTGGGCAGCACAAGACTTTCCTTCCCTTCATGACTGCTCAGCCTCTTCAGGAACCTCCCCTGTCGGACGCTGCCTGTTCTGCAGGAAACCCTTGGAGCTGTTAAAACACCAGTTGTTGTCAGGAGCAGCTTTTCAGGAGCAGCAGGAGTGTTCCGGAGGAGGAAAGGCAGGCCCTCCCTGGCTGTCTTTGCTGCCGAGTTTGTAGCCATCTGTTGCAGCACTGCAGCTGGGTGAGCGGTCTCACGCCAGCCCACGTTCGCCAAGGATGCTGCTGCTGCCTGACCACAGGCAGAGCCTGAGTTCCTCCAGCTTGTTTCCAGGCTGTGTGCATTGGAGTGCAGAGACTTGTGGCAGGTGTGCTTTTGCCCTCTTTGGTCCTTCCCTCGCATTTATTGCTATGGCCTGACGTAGCAGTTGTGAAAGACCAGGGCCTGTGCGTGCCATGCCTGTGTGGTTCCCCCGGCCAGTGTAGACAACCTCTCTGGGAGCAGGGGGTGGTCTTCTTGTCTGGCAGCATGAGGAGCTGGCTGCTCTGCACAGGAGCCAGGATGCAGAGTGGTACGGCTGGGTGCAGATCAGGGCCCTGAGAGGGTGGTCAGGTCAGACAGAGTGCAGGGCTCAGCCAGCAAGCGTGTAGTGACGAGGCAGGGCCAAGGGCACACCAGGAAGCCCAGCGAGCAGGTGCTGCTCCAGGTCAGGCTCGCAGAGGCAGAAGACCAGGTGCAGACCGAGGTGTTGCACAACTGCAGCAGAGCGCAGGCCGGGGCCAGCAGTAATGCACTCACTGCAGTACTCACTCGTGTGCAGAGTACATGCACTCACTGTTGGCATGGAATTGACCACTGTTACATGCACTTGTGGGGTTGGGCATGGCTTTCCTGGGGTTTTTCGGGAGCCTTCCTGTAGAGCAGGGTGGGGTAACCATGACCAGAAACTTGTGTGCAGCCTTGTGGCCAGGGTACTGCCGGTGGTGCAAAAGTCAGGTTTCTTGACTCCAGGCCTGTTCCCTGGGGCCCACAAGGGATTGGCTTCCTGGAAGAGCTCTGCAGTTTCCATGTGTGGTGAGCGTGTAGGGGACGGCGGGGCTGGGCCAGCCCTGGAGGAGCTGTCCTGCAGGGGAGCCTCTGCTGGGAAAGGCTCCTGCCTGAGAGCTGCTGCTGCTGGGCCCAGCTCTGCTGGTGGGGGGAGAGCGACCTGTGTGACTGTCTGGAAGGGGATTGGACACGACAGCAGCTGTACAGTGAAGGCAGATCTCAGGGGAAGGGGCCGGGAAGGGAGCTGCCGTCAGCCCCTGTGGCTCTCGTGTCCTCTTCCTGCTGCAGAATGGCAGGAAGCAGCTCTGCCCCGGTGTGCGGCAAGGAGGTGTTTAACCGAATGCTTTCTGATCAGAGGAGAAGGAAAGAGAAAGAGAAAGAGAAAGAGAAAGAGAAAGAGAAAGAGAAAGAGAAAGAGAAAGAGCTTTCAGTGAGGAGAGAAGGTATTGATGATGAATTGTGAAGGCAGTGGGCTGAGGGTGTGCAGAGGAGAGAAGTGGAGTTTGCACCTGTGGGCTGCAGCTTAGGAAAGAGCGGGCGTGTTGGGTGGGAGCTGGGTTGAGATGTCTGCGGAGATGAGCATGGCTGAGGAAGCCAGCGGGCTCACAGTGATGATGGTCACTTTAGGGTGGAGCAGGCCCGGCTTGCTATCTGTTAGAGAGCAGTGGTGTGAGGTGTGCAGGGGCAAAGCAGCCCCTGGGAGGAGGGTGGCCTTGTGGAAGGTGGCAGCAATGCCAGCTTGTGTCTCTGCCTGCCTAAAAGAGCAGTGTTGCTCGCGAGCAGGGTGAGCAAAGGCCCCAACAGGCTCTGTGCTCATGCTTCCTTCTTACAGGTGTAGCCCAGCAAATAGCTTGCCGGTGCTGGAAAGGGGAGCTGTTGCTCCTCGTCCCAGTTGTGCCGTGCCTGAGCGTGCTGTCCCTGTGCTCTGGGGCCCCGGGGCTCGTCACGCTGCCCAGTCTACTGGGCGACATCACTGCAATGGCAGGAAACAAAGCTTGTCAAAAGGCACGGTGTGAGTGAGCTGTCCTGGCTTTGCTTGCTGTTAGGGGAGAGCCAAAGGTCTGGAGCGAGGAGAGAAGGCAAGAGCAGAAGGGAGGAAGGAGCCCAGGAAGAAGAGAGCGTGCGGATGGGTGGCCCCAGCCCACTCAGGAGTCGATGGTGATGGTGTCAATTGTAGCTTGGAACACCACGGGGAAATACGGGGTGCAGGTCACTGTTGTGTGGGGCAGAAGGAATAACTGGCTGAGCTCGCTCACCATGCCTGGGAAGGCAGTGAAAGACAGTGCCCCCACGTGATGCCTGCGTGCATGTGGCCTCGTGCTGTGCTCGAACGTGCCACTAGTGTTGTCTGAATGACCAGCGCTGGTGATGCTGGTGCGTTCTTTGATGTCCTTTTTCTCCAGGATCTTGTCTGTGACTAGAGCGGCAGAGTGTTTTCTGGCTAAGAGCGAATGGATGCGTAAGGTGCCCAGCAAGACCGAAGGGATGCACAGTGTGTGTTTGTGCAGCTGCAAGGCCGCTGTGGAACTGGTGCTTGTGGCCCTGGCTCACCACCACCTGGCAACGGGCAATGCTGCCAGAGCCTTTTCCTATCTGCTGGAGCGTGCGGCTGCCTACTTGCACGTCTCCAGCAAGTACCTGGTGAGTTGCCCTGCTGACCGGAGGCCCCTGCCCGTGGAGTCCTCTGAATTGCCTTGTCCTGGGCAGGCCCATTGGCCCACTGCAATAGGGCATGCCTGGGGGTGTGCCTTTGTGGGGACTCGGGGATGAATGGCTGGGGTGAGAAGCAGAGTTTGCCTCCTGTTTGCCTCTCCTGTGGCAAGAGGCACAAGGCAGTGAAGCAGGCCCTTTGCACCAGGCGCACCTGCAGGGAGGTGGTGCGAAGGAGCCCTTGTGCCCGTGGTGGGAGAGGCAGTGTGACTGTGTTAGGCTGGAGATCGCCGGGGCAGGTGCAGGGCCTCCTCAGAGAGATGCAGGAGGCAACAGGGAACGATGGGGCTGGGGGCAGGCTTGGCAGCGACACTCAGCTGCTCTTTGTGTGCTTGTTCAAAGGCCTTCCTGAACCTGAACAAAGCAGAGGTGCTGAGGAACTCAGGGGCTAAGAAAGGCAATGTGCTTGGGTACTTTGAAGAAGCTACCTTCCTGAGCCTCAAAGGGGCGTTAAGGTGAGCGGGAGGCTTTGCGGGCTGTCCTGGTGGGTGGGATTGGATGCCTTCCGGGGGGGTTGCGAGAAGAACAGAGACTCCTCCCTTCCTCAGGAGGCAGGGTAAGAAGCAGAACGGGATGCGGAGGGAAGGAAGAGGCAATTCATACCTGGTTGCGGGCATCTAGGCCCCAGCCTGCTGAGACTTAAGCCCAGCCTTCAGCTGATGCATAGGTCTTAGCAAGACCGAGGCACGAAGCAGCGAGGTTTGGGTAGAACGGGAACGACAGAGCCTGAGAGTGGCACGTGCACAATTTTTCGAGGGAAGCATGCCTGTGGGTAAAAAAGCAGGCTTGTATCGTGAGGGCTGCAGCTGCTCTTGGTGGTGCTGCTGAGAGCCTTTGTTTTGCTGGAGGGCAGTGCAGGTGCTTGAGCTTGGGAGCAGTGCTTTGAGTGACCCGTTTGTGATGAGATGCCGGCAAGAAGGCTAGGCGAGCAGAGAGAGGTTAGCAGGGAGGAGAGGCTGGAGAGGGGAAGGGAGAGTGTGGGCAAGAGCAGCAGGAGGTGGGCCTGGAGGAGTAGGTGGAGGAGAGATGTGAGGAAGAGGAAGCTCAGAGGTCATAAGCAAGTGCAAGCTGGGTTGCTGGCAGTGCCCAGTTTTGCTTGACCTCCATGGGCCATAGTGCCAGGAGATCCTCTTTAGCACTCCTGTTTCCTGGGTGGTACTTCTTGGTTCTCCCGCCTGTCCTTACTGCAGCAGCTCTTCATCCTGGAGAGCACTTCCAGCGGCTGGAGGCTCTCCGGCCTGGCAGCGCTCATGAAGGTAAACACGGCCGAGGAGTCCGAGGACGCGAGTCACGTGAGAGCCTTCTCTCTGCAGCAGCAGACCCGCTTGTGACATAGCTTGTGGATTGGTTTCAGACTTGTGAGCATGGAGCTGGTTCTGGTTTTAAGCCAGCCCCAATTTCTGTATGCGGTAGTTTGCTTGTGGCTCTTGACGCTGCTTGTGTGTGACACACTGGCGCCCCTGTGCTGACATGGCTGCAGTCAGCAGGGGCAGTAGCAAGAAGAGTTTGTCGTACGGGCGAGATCCCTGAGAGTACAAGAGAAGAGAGAAGCTGGCGGTTGGGTTTCTGGCCTGTCCCCTTGAGGCCAGAGAATCACACTGGAGAGGTTCAGTCTTGGGCACTGTCCTGTCTGGACCCTTTTAGATCCTCTTGTCCTAGCTGGAATATGCGCTGTGCTGCCAAAACCTGGGCTGCTGCCAGGAAGAGTGGCTGCACTACGGGCGGGCGACCATGCAGCTCAGTGCTGACGTCCAGCTCTTTGGAGGAGGGGTATTGAAGACTGCCATCGTTGCCCAGGCCCTGTGCCACTGGCACCTCCACCTGGGAAATCTGCCCCTGCCTCTTGACGTAGGTGGGCAGTGCCCCCAGTGCCTGCGAGAGGGCATCTCTGCAGAGAGAGCCTGCGCGAATCTGCTTGTTTTCTGTCCAGGCTATCGTGGCCAGAGGCTCTGCATGGGGCTGGAGAAGCCGGCCTTGGACTCTGTGGCTCTCCGGAGGCTCTTCCCGGCACTCTTTCTCCAGATGAGGTAGTCATGGTGCTGGAGAGACTGCTGGTTGCGCAGTGTCAGGGGGGCCCCCTGAGATCCTTCTTGTGTCATTGGCCAGCCCCGGAGAAGAGGGTTTTTCTCTTTCTTGCTGGATGCTGGCTGGCTGTAGCTAGGCTGTTAAACTTAATGCTAAGGACGGTTGCTGGCTGTTTGGGAGTGTGAGTCTCTGCTTGGAAAGTGGTTGAAGAGTTGCTGGCTTGGTTTTGGCCCTTGCCACCTAATGCTTCCCCCAGACAATGCCCTACTGTCTGGGGGTCGTTGTGTTTTGGGTGGTAGCCAGGCTTAGTTGCATGGGCGTGGACCTTTGCATGGCCCTTGGCCTGGGTGCCTGCACCTGGGTGAGCACACTCACCTAGGTGAAGCTGTCAAGAGGAGCAGTTTCTGCCGCAAACCTGCTCTCTGGGACCAGTGTGGAGGGCACTGGGGATGCGTGCATGCTGTTGTGTCTGTTTTCACTGAAAAAGACATTGCTGGAAAGGAGACCAGCTCTGCGCCTGGGCCAGTGGGCAAGCCCTGGCTGCATGGGACGGACGCCTGTGTTTTGCTGCGGGACTTGCCGTTTGGGCTGGGGTCATTGAAGCCTTTTGCCCGAGTCTTGTTGCCAAAAGATTATTGGTTGAAAAAAGGTCCGATGGAGAAACTTGGGTGGAGTTGGGACAAAGAGCAAAGAAGGGCAAGAGCAGGAGAGAGGGAGGCTGAGCAGGGGAGCGGGAAGTGTCTGGAGGTGCTGGCTGGGCTCCCTCCGTGTGGAGATGCTCCAGGGAGGCTCACTGTGTTCCTCCGTAGGTACCTTGAATGTGAGGCAGTGCTGTGCAGGCTAGAGAAGCAGGTGGCTGGAGAGCACGGGATCGTTGGGCAGGCGTGCTTCTTCTCCTCTTGCTTGCCGCTGGGAAGTCCTCAGTGACTGGGAGTCCCAGAGAGCCAGGAGGCTTGCAAAGATTCCCGCCTGTTTCCTGGTCAGGCAAGACAGCCACTTGTCGACCAGAAGTGGAGGCTTTGTCTGTGTTTGAAGCAGGCAGAGCCTCCCCAGTGCAGGCAGAAGCAAGCCAGCAATAGCAGACTCCTAGAGCGTCTTCTACCCTTTGGAAACAGGGCAACAATTGTGTGTTTGGAGACGGCCCGTTCTGAAAGCTCTTCTCAGAGTCACTCTGCTCTGGCTCCCGCAGAAGCAGGCCTAGCAGTGCTGGGATGTGCAGGAGATGCAGAGGCACCTGAGAGCCTGTGCTACGGAGTCACTGCTGTTGCTGATCACTGGCAGCGTGGCTCTGTCCAGGGCTAGAAAGCTGCTGGTTTTGCAATGGAAAATGCTGTCCGGGGAGTTGAGAGTCCTCTTTTTTCCCTTCCTGATGTAGTCTGCCCTTGCCTTCAAGGGCATTTCTGTGGAGCCTGAGTAGCCCCGAGGCGCTAGGGTAGAAGGCCAGCCCTTGCCTCCTTGCTGTGAGGTTTGCTGGCTCTCTGAGTGGTTTATCTGCCAAGACCTTCCCCAGCTGTGCTTGAGCTTTCTGCTGCTACGAACGCTTGAGGCAAGTCAAGGCCGGGGAGGGAGGCAGTGCTCCTCTGAGAGACGTTTGTATTCCAGGGTGGCAGTATAAGTCCTTTGAAGAGTGCCGGAGCTTTGCTGAGCAGAAGGAAGCCAATTGCGTTGTCAAGTCGCAGAGCAGCATGCTGCTTGGACTGTATTTGTCCCTGGCTCTTTGGTAAGTTAGAGCCTTGCTGTGAGTGGGGAGGAGCCGAGGCCGTGACTGTGGCAGGGAAGTTGTGAGCTGTGGGCTTGTCACATGCTCCTGTCCGATGTCCACCAAGGCAGCCGCCTGTGGGGCGCTGTGGTGAAAGGGGCAGGGGAGGCGGGAGGGTGCGCACTGTGAGCAAGGTGGCAAGGAGCTCCTGGATGTGCTGTGGTGGAGCCCGGCCAGGGAAGGATGACTCTGGTGGCCCTTGGCCACAGGTTTCCTTTTCCCCTTGAACTTTAGGCGAGGAGTGGCGAGGGTCTGTCTCGATGCAGGCCGAATGCTGAGTAAGTGCAAGGGCTCGGGGAGGGAACGACAGCATGAGGGCGATGCTCTGAGTGAGGCTAAGCAAGAGGAGCTATGACCCACTGCAATTGACACCCCACCCGCCGCAACACGTCCCTGATAACTTCCTTTTCCTGGAGGATACATTTCCTCTGAAAGCCAGGTTGGGGCTGGAGGCTATAGCCTCGGAGACCTTTTGATTACTTCCTCCTCTCTACAAAATGTGTGTGTGTGTGTGTGTGTGTGTGTGGCTTTTTTTTTTTTTTTCCCGTGGACGATGAAGGTCTGCAAGGCCTGGGCAGTGGGACAACTTCCAGAAGCCCTTTGGAAAGGCCAAGGGGCTGCTGAAGGGAACTGCTGCCTCCCTTTTGGCCCCCCAAGCATGCAGCCGGCTCCTGGAGTGCCATAGCCTGGTGCTGAAAAAGGAGATTGAGCACGCATCAGCGAGGGCCCGTGAGAGCTGCGCCAGGGCTCTCAGGGTGAGGGAGGAGGAGGAAGGGGAGGCGCATGCTGCGAGGGCACTCTAGAGAAAGCTGTGTTGCTAACAAACAGCAGTGGGTTGACCTGTGGAGGCAGAAGGAGGCCCGACGGGATGGAGTCAGGGTGGCGCCAGAGTGTAGTGGGTTAGAGGGGAACGTGGCAAAAGAGTGCTGTCCCAGGGGGTGTCAGCAAGAGGTGGAAGAGAAGGCAGTCGGGGAAGGCGGTCTTTGTGGGCATGTGAAAATTGCCCACTCATTGGAGTGATCTGCAAGAGAGGAGAAGAGACTAGCACAGCCATGCCTAGGGAGCCTTGCTGAAATGCCTGCTCCATATGAGGTCTCAGGGCTCAGGAGAGAATTGTGTGGTATCTCAGCCTTGCTAGCTGTGCACTCCTTGTCTCTTTGTGGCTGGTTTTTCTCTTGGAGGGGGGGGAATTGGTGCCCTTCTGAGGGCCAAGCCATCGCCAGGCTCCATGACTTCTCCTGACGCGCATCTCCCTTGTTTTCTCGGCAGCTTGCAGAAGAAGTTTTCTCTCGGTGCTCTAGAAGCCCCGTCTTCTACCCCAGAGTCTACCACCTGAAAGCCTACGTTCTCCCAGCGCTGGGTAATGAAGAGGAGAGCCTGCTGTGCCTCAAGCAGGGCCTCCAAGTCTGTGAAGACTCTGGCAACCTCCTGGAGAAGACTTGGCTGGAGATGAGCAGTGAAAGTGGGTCGTGTGTGCCTTGGAGTTGCTTCCTGGGCCAAGGTTCAGCATGCCGTAGCAGAAGGTGGGCCAGATGGGACGTACTGCAGTGGGTACATGTGGGGAAAGGCCCCAGAGAGCTTCAAAGGCATGAGCCCTGCGTGAGCTGGCAGGTGCTCTTAGCTCTGCTGAACAGGAGGGCAGTGGCAGCTGCACTATATCTCTCTGAGGCAGGGCGGGACTGACCCCTGTGGAAGCAGTAGGCCCTGCAGCCTTTCCTTCCCAGCATCTCTGCTTGGCTGAGGCATGGTGAAGTTTAGTCTTTCCCTCTCCCTTGAGCCTGCTCACATTGAATTCCCACGTGTAAGTGCTTCTCCTCTGGCTGGTATGCTTCCAAAGAGATGAGTGAGGAGTGAGGCACTTCACTCCTAAGAGAGAAGCAGCAACATGCTTTAAAGAGGTAAGGCAGTGATTTAACAAAGTTCAGTCATCAGCAAGACAGTGATTTAACAAGGGTCGATGGCTAGGTTCCCTCGGTTATTTACTGCGTGGAGGACTGGCTCAGATAAAAGTGTCAAGGAGACCCTCCCGTTGAGTCACGAGGTTCAGAATGAAGCCCCTGGCTGTCCAGACTGCTTCTCAGAGGAGTCTAGGTGCGGCTGGATCCAGCCTTAGTCCCCGACTTGGTCAACGGTTTGTGCCTAAGGATTATGTGCACAGTCAATCAGAGAGGCAACTTAGCAAAGCTGGCAAAGTTTCAGCCCGTTATTAGTCACTGACCGAGGATCTGTTGTATATTTGGAGTGCACCAAGGTATAAAAATTGGTACAGGTACAGGTAGAAGTAAAATTATGGGATCAAACCACTCCACGAGTGCCCCTCCCTGTAGTCCTTTGGAGTGTATTCTGAAGAACTGGGAAAAGTTTGGAGGCGACCCGATGACAAAAGAAAGGAGGAAAAGATACTGTAATCAATGGTGGCCAACTTATAAATTGGGTGATGGTGAGGTCTGGCCAGAGAATGGATCGGTAAACTACAATACTATATTACAATTGATGCTATTTTGCCGTCGGACGGGAAAGTGGGATGAAGTGCCTTCTGCTGATGCTTTTATGACTCTGTACAGAGAGGCTGATGTTAGTCAGGAATGTGAGCTAACAGCTTGAGTCGGTGATGTATGCGGCTACTGGGAAAAAGGAAAGTGGTCGATGTGGGGGTGATAGAAAAATTGTGGGAGAAGAAGAACAGGAGGATGTACAGTTACTGGTCCCAACAGCCCCGCCTCCATACAGAGATACTGAGCAGTGCCCAGGTGATTCTAGCTCCCCATTGAGCAATGAAAATTTTAGTCCTGTTCCCAGTCGGACTAGAGGGCATGCCCAACCAGTTTTCCAAGCTCCCTTGAGACAAGCAGCGGGACCAGAGGGACCGCCAGTCTTTGTGCATGTTCCGTTTACTACCTCTGACCTGTTGAATGGAAGCAATCGGTTGGCTCATACAGAGAAAGCCCTGACAAGATGCCCCAGTCGTTAGAAGCTATAATGCTAACACATAATCCCAACTGGGGAGATGTACAAGCTTTGTTAAATACATTTTTCACGCTAGAGGAAAAGAGAATGGTTGCTGAAAAAGCCAGAGAAGAAGGGGAGAGAAGGAACGGTAGGCAGGGCGACTCTGAGACTTTTCTGCCTACAACAAGGGACCCGGAGTGGGATCCTAATGTGGGAGGAGAAAGAGCTCAGTGGAAGCAATATCAGCAATTGATACTATATGGGGTTCGATATGGAGTGCCTAGGCCAAAGAATGGGTCTAAACTGTGTGAAGTGAGGCAGGGCTCAGCGGAAAATCCATCAGCCTTTTATGGAAGGTTATGTGAAGTAGCTAGAAAATGGACTGGTTTGAATGCAGATGATGAGGCAAAGCGGAGAATGTTCAATATGTTGTTTATTGGACAGTCAGCCCAGGCTATAAGGAGAAAGTAGCAAAAAGTTGATGGAGCAGCAGGAATGTCAGTTTCTCAACTGATAGAAATAGCATATAGAGTGTATAACAATAGGGATGAGAGGGAAAGAAATGAGAAGCAGAATAGAATAAAGTTGCAAGCATCTCTGTTAGCAGCAGCAATACGTGGGAATAATATTAGAGGGAGAGCCAGCAGGAGAGGCAGAGGTGGAGGGGGACGAGGTGGAACGACAAGGGGAAGAGATTCACCAAGTCGAATCCCATTGGGGCCAAATCACTGTGCGATCTGTAGACAGGGAGGACACTGGAAGAATGAACGCCCAAATCGAAGGAGGGTAAGAAGGCAGGATCAGGTGGGAGAGCCTAACCTCATTATGTTAGAAGATTCAGACGGAAGGGGACCGGGGAAAATAGTGACGTTTCCCCAGCTGATCCCCTGGTTGCAGCTAAGCTGGGGAATGAAACTATAGATTTTCTAATTGACAGTGGGGCCACTCATGCCGTAGTGAATAGTTGTAAAGGAGCCCTAAGTAAAGTAACTATACCTCTTGTTGGGGCAACTGGAAAAAGAACATTAAGGCCATTCTTACAGCCAATGGAATGTACAATTGGGGACACCAAATTAATTCATGAGTTTCTATATGTGCCAGAATGCCCCCTACCTCTGTTGGGACGAGACTGACTAGGCAAATTAAATGCACAGGTAACTTTCTCTGAGAATGCTGTGCAGCTCTCCACATCCCACCTGAAGCTGCCTGGAAGGCCCAGATCTACTTGCTGGCAGACAGGACTGAGGAAGAACCTGAGGAAAATATCCCCAACATCGTACTAGATGCGGTAATTCCACTGGTGTGCGCTTCTAAGAAACCAGGAAGAGCAAAAAACGTTAAGTCCGATTAAAATAGAACTGAAAGATGGGGCAAAACCGGTAAGGGTACCTCAGTACCCCATTAGGCTGGAAGCTCGCAAAGGCCTTGAACCCCTGATAAAGATCTTCATACAATGTGGATTACTTAGAGAATGTCAATCTGAAAATAATAGACCGGTTTTGCCAGTAGAAAAGCCCCACTCCCAGGAATGCCAATTAGTGCAAGATTTGAGGGCTAACAATCAAATGACTAAAGATAGACATCCCACGGCATCTAACCCTTACACCCTAATAGCATCTGCACCTGAGAGTAATGCCTATTTCACAGTATTAGACGTAAAAGATGCCGCCTTCTGCATTCCAGTAGATGAGCAAAGTCAAACTCTTTTTGCCTCGGAATGGGAGAATCCGGCCACTGGAAGGAAAGGACAGTTGTGCTGGACTGTTCTTCCTCAGGCATTTAAAAACAGTCCTCCTTTGTTTGGTGAGGCATTGGCCAAAGAATTACAACAGTGGCAAAATGGTAAAGATGGTGTTAGCCTTTTGCAGTATGTGGATGACATCTTAATTGGAGCGGATACTGAACAAGCTTGTATGGAAGCAACAACAGGCCTGTTAAACTTTCCAGGACTGGCTGGATAGCGGGTCTCGAAAAGGAAGGTCCAAATTGCAAGAGAGAAAGTCCGGTATCTTGGGTTTGATATATCAAAAGGACAACGGGCACTGGGGGGGGGAGGGTGGTGGTGAAAGAAAGGAAGCTATATGCCGAATAGCAGTACCAAGAAACAAAAAGCAGCTAAGAGGGATTCTGGGAATGGCTGGATTCTGCCGGATATGGATTCCCAATTTTGGGCTCACAGCTAAACCCGTATATGCAGCCACCAAGGGCCCGGGAGAGCTGCTGGAATGGACTCCAGAATGTCGAAAAAGCTTTGATGAAATTAAAAGAAAATTGATGGAGGCCGCAGCCTTAGGCCTCCCTGATTTAGCAAAACCTTTCCAGCTGTATGTACATGAGAAACCACAAGTGGCTTCTGGGGTAGTGACTCAGCTGTTTGGAAGCTGGAAAAGGCCAGTAGCTTATTTTTCAAAACAATTGGATGAAGTAAGCAAAGGATGGCCGGCCTGTCTCTGAGCTGTAGCTGCAACTGCTCTATGAATTCAAGAGGCTCGGAAGCTCGCCTTGGGACAACCAATAGCAGTATTAGTCCCACACGCAGTGGTGGCTATTTGAAATCAAAAGGGACACCCCTGGATTTCTCCAAATCAACTAGCCAGGTACCAAGCCACACTGACAGATCAAGAAGCTGTTACCCTAAGTGTGGTATCAACTCTTAACCCTGCCACTTTGTGACCAATGGCAGAACAAGAACCTCTACAGCATGATTGTTTAGTAACTATTGAACAGGTATACGCCAGCAGGCCGGATCTGAAAGACGAGCCATTGAAAAATGCAGATTTGGACTTTATTTACAGATGGTAGCAGTTTTAGGCAAAATGGGGAAAGGAAAGCCGGATATGCAGTGGTGACCCTCTGGGAAGAAATAGAAGCTAAAGCCTTGCCCCGAAACACATCGGCACAAAAAGCAGAAAGCATTGCTCTTACTCGAGCCCTTGAACTTGGAAAGGGCCAAAGGGTTCCTTTTTATACTGACTCTAAATATGCCTTTGGAGTCGTACATGCTCACGGAGCTATCTGGAAGGAACGTGGGCTGTTGAACTCCCAGGGGAACGGTATAAAATATGGACAAGAGATTGTAAAAGTACTACAGACCATACTAGAACCAAAGGAAGCAGCAATAATTCACTGCAGAGCTCATCAAAAAGGACAAGAAGAAATAATTTGAGGCAACAGGTTGGCTGACCAAGCTGCCAAAAGAGCAGCTGTGCGTAAATCAGTGATAGGTGCCCTCATACCTAGCAGGACACTGGACTTAAAACCTCCACAGTATTCAGAAAGACTGAAGTGTACCAAAAGTGAAGAAGGACGGTGGGTAACTCCAAACCAACAAGTGTTAATCACATCTAGGATGATGGAGGGTCTTCTTAAAAGGTTCCATGAGGACACACATATGGGATCAGATGCTATGGGGAGCAGTATCAAGAGATACGCCATAGGGCCGAAAATGCAAACAAGTGCAGATATAACGGTAACAAAACGCCAAACTTGCTGTGCAAACAACCCTAAAGTTCAGAAGAAACCACCGATGGGTGAAGTAAGAGAGGGGCTAACCCCTGGCGAATACTGGCAAATAGATTTCTCTGAATTGCCAAAATGTGGACAGCATAAACATTTACTTGTGTTAGTAGATAGGCTTTCTGGATGGCCTGAGGCTTTCCCCTGTCGCAACAATAGGGCTAGGGAAGTAATTAAGATCCTGTTAAAGGAAATAACCCTCAGATCTGGCGTTCCTGAGGGTATCTCCTCAGACAAAGGGCCTCACTTTGTTTCAGAACTAGTTCAGGGAGTGCCTAAGTTCCTCCCAATACAGTGGGACTTGCATACCCCTTGGAGACCACAGTCTAGTGGAAAGGTGGAAAGAAGGAATCAAACCCTTAAAAGAGAAATTTCTAAATTGTGTCAAGAAACTCAGCGTAAATGGGTAGACATTCTACCGCTTGCTTTAATGAGGATTAGAATTACTCCACGGGCAAGGGAAGGGGTAAGTCCATTTGAAATATTGTACGGAAAACCATATCCTATTCATGAAATGGGAAATCGGAGCGATCAAATGCATATCAAGGGTGAGAAAATCCTGAAAGATTATTTGTTATCTTTTTCGCGGGTATCATCCTCTTTACACAGGTATCTCAACCAGCGAGCTCCACTTCCTTTAGACTCTCCAGTACATAATTTCAAGCCTGGAGATCTGGTTTATATCCGGACCTGGAAGGATGAACCGTTAAAAGAAAAGTGGAAAGGACCTTATCTTGTGCTCCTAACTACATACACTGCAGTGAAGGTGGAAGGGATAGGCTCCCGGATCCACTACACGAGAGTGAAAAAAGCTCCTCCAGAAGGGCAGTGGACGTCTACGCAGACGGGAGCACTAAAATTAAAGCTCTCTAAGAATTATACTGGTTAATGAATTGCACTTAGAACTCCAAAATGTGCATACACTGAGTTAAAGTGCTCGTGAGAGCGGTTATTGTCTAGTTGTAGGTTGGCAATATTGCTGCCTGTAGTCAGCAAGCATAAGATTTACTTATAGAATACAGATCTTTTCAAACTAAGCTACGATGTCTAGAGGACTATGGAGAAGAACACTCTTAATTTTACTATGTTTACCTGTTAGTAATGCAAATCTGATCTTACAATTTATACAGTCTTTTGGAAAAATCCATGATGTAACTCCGATCACTATTTGTTTGCCAACTCCAAAGTCTGCTGAGTCACCAATACCTTGGGGAACACTCGCAAGTAACTTAACATCAATGTGGGAACATATGTGGAAGAATGTACCCAATAGTACCATAACCTGGCGTAACAAAGAAGGGACATCGATTTTAAAATGGACAGGAATTGGGATGGGGGACCTAAATTCTCGCTTGCAGGCCCCCTCCAAAATGACTTTGCAAAGTCATTTGGTCCGAGATTTGCTTGTATTACATGAACATGGAGTATGCGGCTATTCCGACTTAAGAAATGACAGTTGCTGTGTCCATATCCCTAACATCACTGAAAATCTAGGTAAACAATTGGATCAAGTAGAACGAGTGGCAAACACTCGCTGTGATCTGAGGAGCAGTATGGAAAGTGAGCATCCTTCACAGGATGGGAATCCCTTTAACAAGATGGCTGCAGAATTTGCTCCAAACCCTGGTTATACTTGTAATGTTGATTAGAGTAATTTCAATAATCTTTAGATGTATCAAGGGTATAATCATCCGAGCTGCAACGTCACAATCCTCACCTGTAAGGATAACCACAACCCACCCTAAAAGTCTTCCTATAAGAAATAGAGAAGAATTCCAACAAGATATACGCCAAGGGGAAAAAACCAAAAGACACTACACGAGACTGATTGGAAATAATGAATTATTACTCTAAGTCTCAAAGGGGGGAACTGTTGGAGGTATGGGAAAAAAGGAGCCTAGGGTATTAGTCAGTCTTTCACCTGTCCAGTTAACAATGAACAAGGCCTTGAAGGAAGGAGCAAGACAACACTATAAGGCAAGCAGATCAGGAAGCTCCCAAATAAACCTGAAGAGAACAAAAACAGTTGATAAAACAGGAGAGACCTACTTGAACTGCGGGTGAACTATCCTAATTGGCATAATAAAAAACCCACCCACAAGCAGGGAAGCCCCCTGCTGATCAAAGCCCCTTCCCCATAGAGCATGCGCAGGAGAAAAAGAGGATGCTGTGACTTCAAATGAAGATGAGACCTAACAGAAGCAATAAGAGTAAGGATGACTTCATGTAGTTGTAAACTATGCTGCTAACTGTTGCTTAAACTGTTGTAAAGTGTAAGCTGTGTAGCAATCAGGTGTGCTAGCTTTGTGGAATTACCACCTAGCACCCACCTCTGCGCGGAAATGAATTAAACAAATATCGCGACTCTGTGTGTTTTCGGCTCATTGCACACCGGGTGAAAGAACCCTTCTTTGGGACAACAGTAGTCGTGTTGAGTGTGAGACATCAGAGCAGCTCTCTGCGCTCCTGCCTTAGGTATCAGCACTTAAAACCACCAGTGAATTCCCGCTAGCAGTCAGTAGGCATAGCAGCGCGGGAGTTCCCCCTGCCCCATGGTGCTGGACGCATTTTGTTGCCCTTTGCCTTCTCTTTCCCCTCTAATATCGTCACTAATGACCTGGATGATGGGCTTGAAGGCATCCTCAGCAAGTTTGCAGGTGACACAAAACTGAGAGGCGTTGCTGATATACCAGGAGGCTGGGCTGCCATTCGGAGGCCCCTTGGCAGACTGGAGAAATGCACCAAGAAGAACCTCATGACGTTCAACAAAGGGAAGTGCAAAGTGCTCCGGCTGGGCAGGAATAGTCCCCTCGAGCAGTACAGGCAGGGGGCTGACCTGCTGTCTGGACACAGTCCTGGGCAACCTGCTCTAGGAGACCCTAGTTGAGCCGGGGGGGTTGGACCAGGTGATGTACCTCCAACCTCAGCTAGTCTACGCTAGTCTTGTGCTATCCTCCCTAACCTGCCAGCGATGTGAGTCAAGGTGGATTTCCCTCTACCCTTTGCTGGGCGGAGGGGAGGAGTGGGCTTTACTCTGCCTTGCAGGTAGCTCTGATTAGCACCGAGGGAGCACTGCAGGCAGCCTGGGGGTTTTTCCGGCTGCTCCCATTTCCTCGCCAGAGGGCAGTGCCTGCTGGAGCCGACTGCAGGCGGTTTTGTCCTCCCACCGCTTTTCCTGCAGTCATTTCTAATGGAAAGTGGCTCTGCTTGTTGGGATGGTTCTGAGTTCAGCGCAGTGGGCGTGCTGCAGGCCTGCTCTACAGCTGTGCCAGGCTGAAGGCAGAGCTGAAGCGAGAGCTCTGTTCCCAGCTGCTTGGCCTGGGCAGCTCGGGGCACGTGCAGGAGTGATGCCGGAGCGCAAAGAGCTAGAAACGGAGGTGAATAATGGCTGGAAATGGAGTTGAGAGAGGCCAGGCAGCAGGTGTCAGCAGTGTGGAGGATCAGCCTGTGCCAAGGAGGGTGAGAGGCCAAGCCTTGCCCAGGCAACTGACCAGTAAAGCACCCCTCGCCCACGCCCAGCTGCCTCACCCTCTCCGCAAGCATATGGAGGCCGAGCTAAGCTGCGTGCTACTCACAGCTACCTATTGCATGGCTTGCCCAAGAGGCGACTCCTTTGTCCTTTGGGTGTGGACCCTGCTTGCAGAGTCTTTGCAGGAGGGAGAAGTTGCCCAGGAAAGTCACCCAGAGGTAACTGGGCTGCAGAGCCCATCATGCTGCCCTTGGGCCCATGGCAGCAGGGTTGTGGTGTGGGCTCAGAGTACGCACCTCCCCGGGCTGCCCACCGGGAGCCCCAGGGCCTTTGCTGCAGAGCTGCTGGCCAGTCAGTCCCCTCCACTCTTGGGGCAGCTTGTAGAGAAGTCGTCTAGCAGGGCTGGGAAATAGATGGATCTTCTTCCAGCTTAGGAGACATCCCACCCTTCCTCCCGCCCCCCTCCCATATAAGAGCAGTCTGGACACAAGGGCAAAAGCCCTCCCAGCAGCGGCAGGGTGTGGAAGTCCCAGGTGACCCCGTTGCAAGTGAGAGGCAACCTGTGGTGCCCCGAGGGACTGGCCCCGGCAGTGCAGGCGGAGGGCCCTTGACATCGCACAAGTTCAGGTGCTGCACAAGCAGGGCAGGGCACAGGGCTATGCCTCCCTGCCCACACCCTACGCGACCTGCAGGGTGCATGTGCCCACAGTGGGGTCTGTGCACACACTCTGTGGTGTGTACATGCATATGCCACGTGGCATGTGCTGTTGATGTGCCCTGTGTGGCCATATATACATGTGGGCCATATATACATGCCATGCCCTGTCGATGCACGCTGTGGTGGGGAGGCACGCAGTGTGGTGTGCGTGCACGTTATTCCCTTCTGTCCCTAAAAATCACTCTGGCATCTCTCACAGGCTTCAGAGCAGCACCTGCCTTTTTATTCCCTGCAGAGGCTGGTCTCCCCTTCACACAGCAGCAGTTGCTACTGATTTCCCCTCCGGGGCTGCAAGGGCCTCTTCTTGCTGGTGCTAGGGAGGCCAAAGGAGAGGTGTTCAGTGTTAGGTGTAGGGACGTCCCCTTGGGTGTCAGGGTGCCTGGTTCACGGCCAAGCTCAAACGTGCCCCGTCTCAGCGGTGGTGGTGCCAGTGACAGCCCCGGTGTCCCCAGGGCTGCTGGCCGGGGAAGGCAGGGCAACGCAGGCAGGAAAAGCCCCAGACCTGCTCAGACATAAGCACCAGAGAAGCTGCTCCTTGCCGTGAGCCTTGCAGGGGTTTTGCTCTCCCCTGTTCTTTGGCTCCTGCCACCAGGCTTTAGCCACCTCTAGCCAATGGTGGCTCTGCCTTGCTGGCAGGGACTTGTGGCTGCAGCGGCAGGGACAAGGTCGCGCTCAGCCCTGCTGAGACCCTTTGTGCCCAGACCAGCCCAGCCCTGCACCCCCACAGTCCCATCTGCACCCCCAGTCCTCAACTCAGGCCAAGCCCAAAGCAGTCGCTTGGGGCTCTGGAGGGGAACTCGCAGTCAAGGGCTAATTTGGGGCATTCCCTGGCCAGGAGAAATCAGAGGATGTCCTATGCAGCCCCATGGCTCTGGGCCGGGATCTTTGACCCGCTCCTGGATCCCCGGCGTTAAGCTGCGCCTGTCCACGCTGGGGCTCTGCACACTTACTGCTGCAGGGAGAGCTGTGCCGGTTTACGCTTTGGCTCCTTTCCCCATGCCTTCCAGTGGAGCTCGGTGTCTCCTCTGTTGCACAAGGGAGAAAAGTGTGTGTAGTAGCTTGAGGTGCCACTGAAGGAAGTATCCCTCCCTGCACAGCATGCAAGGCACCCAGGCACTCTGTAGCCTTTCTCAGCATACTCAGTCCTCGCCTGCTCTTCCCGAGCACGGGAACCAGAAAGGCTTCATCCTTCAGCCACTGAAGCCCAGGAAGATGGCATTACCTCTCATGTCGGGGGGTGGGCAGCGTGCCCTGAGGCATCGGTTAAAAATGAGCAGAGCTCGTGTCCCACCTCAAAGGGCAGGCACCCTGGGCGGGGGTGTCCTGGAGCTCGAGGCAGGCATCAGGACCATGTGCCCGCAGCACAGCAGATTGCTCTTTGGGTCCCGTAGTTTTCACTGACAAAGTCTCCCATCACAGGAATGAGCAGGTGAGCTGCAAAGACAAGTCACCTGCCCCACGCCTGGGAGGCAGGCCTGCTGCTCTGCCCACTCGGCCCTTTCTTGCCTCTCCAGCTCTTCCCACCATGCTGCCTGGAGGCGTCGTTCCTCCTGCTGCATGCAGAGGAGGCAGACTTTCTGGAGGGCAGAGACAGGCCCAGCAGGCAGCAGGAATTGCAGCCGCTGGCAGTTTTCCTGCCCCTTGCCCTCAGCCTTGCTCACAGCAATAGCCTGGGCCTAATGCCAGCCCTGAAAAGCCCTCCTGCTATGACCAAGGCCCTAGAAAGCACCAGTCTCTTTTCTCTCCCGGGAAAGCCTAACTTTTCCCCTTTCCAGGGGCAGCCCGGAGACAGTGGTGTGAGGAGGGACTCAAGAGTAACTCAAGAGTGTCTTCTGCAGCAAGATCCACAAGAAGCCACGGAATGTGCAGGTCAACACCTAGCAAGGGCTCTTGGGGGAAACTGTATCCACAGGGCGCCACGTTTCCACAGTGCCCTAGGACACAGTGGTGACATGGGGCCAGATCACGTACCTGCCCTGTGGTGCGATACCCTTTGCAAACAGGGCTTTCTGCTTTGTGGCTGCCTTGCTGAGCTGTTTTGCTCTTATCTTTTTTTGAGGCTCTCCCCTGAGTTGCTGGTAGCACCCTAAGGATACAGAGCAGGCAGAGTCTGTAGCAGCACAGCATGAGTGTGCTCTGCCCCCTGTGCTCTCAAGCTGGGCAGAAGGTGGTTCTGCAGCAGATGTGGGTGTGTTTGACAAGTTGCATTAGCATCCCCAGAGCAAGAGATGCCCTGAGCTTTGGCACATCTCACTGCCACAAGGAGCAGAGCACACCACTGCCTCAGCCCCATTCTCCACACGCCTCACCTCTCGGGGGGCTGCATGCCCAGGCCTTGCTGACCAATACTGGTGTCTTCTTGCAATCCAGGTAACTTCACGGGCGAAAGCCTCCTTCGAGCAAGGAGGCGCTTCTCAGCAGGACTCCCTGCAGGTGTGACACGAGACAGCTCTTCAGAAGAGCCTCTTTGTGGCAGCTCAGGCAAGAAGCACTTGCAGGGCTGCTCCGTCCTGGTAGGAAACAGTCTGTGGCAGTAATTCTGATTCCCTTGGAGTCCCGTTTCCCCGCAAGACTCACATCCTTTCTGACAGTGCTGGAAGGAAAGAGCACATTGGCTTTCCCAAGCAGCAAGCAGCGCCACAGGAGGGGCACTTTCCTATCCCAAGCATCCCAGAGTAACTTTGCCTTTAATTTCCTGGCAATAAGAACCCAGGGGAAACCTACAAGCCTGTCTCAGGACTCATCCATTACTGTACCTCCTTTCTCACTCTCCTTTGACATGCCTCCTTTGAGCTGTTGTTCCTGGAGAGCCTTGAAGGAGGCCTCAGTGGCCAAGTGTGCTCGTGCAAGCTCAGATCTGGAAACGAAAACATCACAAAAAAAAAAAGAAGATGACACGAGCGTCTCAAAAAGCCTTGCCGCCCACTTGCCCTCCAGCAAGACAGTGCCCACCCGTGGGACACACGTGAAGGGCCTTTGAGAGCAATGTGTCCAACGGAAATCTCTCACTGCCACAAGGACAAGAGCACACCACTGCCCCAGCCACATTCTCCACACGCCTCACCTCTCGGAGGGCTGCATGCCCAGGCCTTGCTGACCAATACTGGTGTCTTCTTGCAATCCAGATAACTTCACAGGCGAAAGCCTCCTTCGAGCAAGGAGGCGCTTCTCAGCAGGACTCCCTGCAGGTGTGACATGAGACAGCTCTTCAGAAGAGCCTCTTTGAGGCAGCTCAGGCAAGAAGCACTTGCAGGGCTGCTCCGTCCTGGTAGGGAACTGTCTGGGGCAGTAGTCCCGATTCCCTCGGAGTCCCGTTTCCCCGCTGCACTTTCTGTCAGTGCTGGAAGGAAAGAGCCCTTGGCACTACAGGCGAGGGAATGGAGTGCAGTGGGGCAGTGTCCTTCAGCAGATCAGCTGCAGCTTGGAGCACCAGGCTGCCCTGAGGTCTCCTTCCATTACAAGCCCCTGAAGGGTAACGGCTGCCACCAAACAGAGCCACAGGAGGGGCCGTTTCCTATCCCAGGCCTCACTTTGTGACTGTGCCTTTAATTCCCTGGCAGTAAGGACATAGAGGTGACCCGCAAGCCTGTCTCAGGACTCATCCATTACTTTACCTCCTTTCTCACTCTCCTTCGGCATGCCTCCTATGAGCTGTTGTTCCTGGAGAGCCTTGAAGGAGCCCTCAGTGGCCAAGTGTGCTCGTGCAAGCTCAGATCTGGAAACGAAAACATCACAAAAAAAAAAAGAAGATGACACGAGAGTCTCAAAAAACTTGCCGCCCACTTGCCCTCCAGCAAGACAGTGCCCACCCGTGGGACACACGTGAAGGGCCTTTGAGAGCAATGTGTCCAACGGAAATCTCTCACTGCCACAAGGACAAGAGCACACCACTGCCCCAGCCCCATTCTCCACACGCCTCACCTCTCGGGGGGCTGCATGCCCAGGCCTTGCTGAGCCACGCTGGTGTCCATTCTGAGCCCAGGTAACTTCACGGGCGAAAGCCTCCTTCGAGCAAGGAGGCGCTTCTCAGCACGACTCCCTGCAGGTGTGACATGAGACAGCTCTTCAGAAGAGCCTCTTTGAGGCAGCTCAGGCAAGAAGCACTTGCAGGGCTGCTCTGTCCTGGTAGGGAACTGTTTGTGGCAGTAGTCCCGATTCCCTCGGAGTCCCGTTTCCCCGCTGCACTTTCTGTCAGTGCTGGAAGGAAAGAGCCCTTGGCACTACAGGCGAGGGAATGGAGTGCAGTGGGGCAGTGTCCTTCAGCAGATCAGCTGCAACTTGGAGCACCAGGCTGCCATTACGAGCCCCTGAAGGGTAACGGCTGCCACCAAACAGAGCCACAGGAGGGATGGTTTCCTGTCCCAGGCTTCACTTTGTGACTTTGCCTTTAATTCCCTGGCAGTAAGGATGCAGGAGGAACCTGCAAGCCTGTGCCAGGAATCCTCCACTACTTTACCTTCTTGCTTTCTCTCTCTAGCCAGGTCTTCTCCCAGCTTGTCCTCTGTAGCCGACTGCAGATTTCCTCTCATGCTGGATAAGAGGGGGCTAAAATCTTCCCTGGGAAGAAGATGAACAAGAACATGGAGCTGACAACAAAGTCGCACAAGGACCTGCTGTACACTTGCTGTCCAGCCAGGAAACACCAGCCTTTGGGAGAGGCGTTAAGAGCCCTTCAGAGCTAATGCAGACAGCGTGTGCAACGGAAACCTCTGCCTCCCACAAGGACGGGACCCTCCCGTTGCCCTCCTCCACTTCCCCAAGAGCCTCACTTGTCAAGAGGCTTCTTTCTGCTGCCCTGCTGCCCTTTTCCTTCCTTGGCCCCTTTGGCCTGGCCCGCAGAACGCCTCTTTCGACGGTGGTCAGGCTGCTGCGGAGCACTCCCTGTAACTGTGCACCAAGAAACCTCGTCAGAACAGCATGCTTGGGAACGCTCCGGCAAGAGGGTGCGCAGACCTGCTCGGTCCTGCCTTGGGAGCTGCACGGTCCTTTACCTTCTCTCTGCTTGGATCCCTCGGGGCCAGGCTCTTTGGCTTTTCCCCCAGGCCCTGGCTTAATCTCAAACCTAGAAACAAGAAGACCCCAGCTGTGAGAAAGAACTCCACGTTGCCTTTGCCACTTGCGCGGAGCATGCAGGCTCAGAGAGGGATGAGAGTCCCTGCACGGTCTCTACTGTTCCAGAGCAGAAGATGCAGACGCTTCAACACCGTGGAGGCCCATTTCAGGCAAGCACATGACACAGCCAAGAGCTCCTGCCTCAATGGGCCGAGCAGTTGCCAGGGGCTGGTCCCAGTGCTTTGCTCGCCTTCCCGGGAGCAAGGGTATGCTAACACAAGTCCTCCTGGCTGCCACTTCTGACGCTCTCTCCTCTCGCCTCCACAGAGCCCACGGAGAGCAGAGTACTCTCCTTTGCTCCAGTGTGCCCAGATCCATCCATGTGTGAATTCACATCTTGCCCTCCAGCTTGCTGGCACACCCTCCCAGATTCATGCTGTAGTGCTTGTAAAGAGGCAGCTCTGTACCCTTGGGTCGTCAGGGGATGTGCTGCTCAGCAGTGCGCAGGACACTGTGCCAGGACCGAGCTCTGCAGAGCCCTGCTAGACACAGCCTCCCACTGGGCCAAGAAGTCCCTCCTCTTCCTCTCCGCCTTGCTCCCAGAAGGTGGCCTTTAGGACACCTTTCCTTCCCTGGAGTCTCCCAACAGACAGGGCAATGCCCCACACGGGACCTGCATAGGTCAGGTCTTGGACCCACCACTGCAGAGAGGCTGTGGCCACGCCCAGGACAACACACAGCCAAAAGCAGACACAGTCTTGACTTCACAGCTTTTGGCCATGTCTTGCCAAAGACAGGGAATGAGGAGGTGAAGCTTGATGAGAAAGGATGCCGACATTCCTCTCTCGGTCCAGTCTATGCTGCGAATGTAAAACCCCAGCACTCTTCCACGTTGATCCAGGGGAGGCCTCTCCGAGGCCAAAAGAAGAAAGAGCAAGCAAGGAGTTGGCTGGGAGCCCTTCCGTTGGACCAGCTAGTCTTGAACGAGCTCACGAGCGGGCAAGCTCTGGCAATGCAGCACCACCAAGCAGGAGCTGAGAAGCTGCTCGCTTGCTCAGCCACGGGCTACACAAGCAAACATACTCACGTTGGCAGCACACGGATCCCCCCAGGACGCACAGGAAACGCAGCAGCGTCTTTGCCTGACAACACCCAATATTGTGTGCTTGGGTTCTGCAAAAAGCACAGAGACACGGGAGGTGAGGCCAAGGAAGGGATCGCATTACTCACAAAGGCCACAAAGCTTTCTGAGGGTGAGAGAGGCTGCCTCTGCCTCAGGGAAACTCTGCCCCAGGGATGTCTTTCACAAACAGGAGCCCTGCATTGCAACGGAGAGAGGCTGCGCAGCTGTGCAGGAAACTAGCCTCTTTCCCCAGGCCTTTGGGAACAGGACGCTAGGCTGCAAAGAGCTTGGGCTTCACCGCAGACAGCTCTTCCCAGCTTCTGCTACGCTGCCGAGAGCACCAAAGGCAAAGAGCAAGGAGCTCTACAGGGAGCTTGCATTGCTCTAGGTCACCTCTCTCCCAAGTGCTCCGCAGCAGGTCGAGAGACATCACCTTGAGAGTCCTCTGAGAGGAGCTTGGAAGGACTCTCGGGAGGCCGGGAGACAAATCTCAACTTACAGAGAGGAGACATTTCAATACAATTCCAGGGCCATCCACGGCAAGGAGAAACTCCTTGGAATATCTCATTGTGAGGCTCTTGTTTCGGCTCATCAGAAGACCGATGCCCTTGAAAACAAGGTCGTAATCCTCTCCGAGTCCCGCGCCCCAGCTGAACAGCACCACAATGTCATTCACGCACTCCTTCACTAGCTTCTCGGGAAGGGCCGTCGCTGATGACAGCAGAGCATAGTCCAGGGGGACAATTTCAAGATCGTCTAGGAAACAGCAAAAGAGGAAGCCAGTTGGGTAGGGAGCAGTGCAGAAGCCGCCTGAAATACAGCTGGGGACAAGGGGAGACGTGGCCAGCTCCCATGGCCACAGGGAGGCTGCTGGGCCCACGCTGCATGCGTAGAAGACTGCACAGCAGCCCTCAGGGTTAGTATGGCCACCACCAGCCCGTCCCCACGGAGCTGACCATCAGATGTGCCAGCTTTGGCTGACCCCACTCACAACCCCTGCACACTCCAACGCAAGGCCTCTGTGGCACACAGCCATCAACCAAGTCTAACTACAGCCACAGCCATGGCAGCAGGGAGCAGAAGGCCCAGGGAAATCTGGCCAGGGAGGGGCTTTGCACACACTCTTGCTCCCAGATCGGGTGCAAGGCGCCTTACAGCTGACTTACACCCCCTTGGAACTGGCAGGAGGCTGTGAGAGCCAGCAGCAACACTGGCGTTTGCCTGCACAAGCTCTGGTGCAGTCTGCAGGGGCAGCACTGCTTTCCTCTCAGCTGGGGTAGAAACAACCGCTCCAAAACATTTCCGTCAGACTGCAGTCATCCAACATGGCCTAAGAGTGACTGGTATGGAGGCAGCTCCAAAGCAGGACAGGGGCAGACAGTCTACGTGCATGCAGTGCTAGTAAACAAAAGAATACCCCAACGCCCTCTCGAGAGGTCACTACGTGGTGGGCAACAGTTGGGCTGGGACAAGGTGAAGTTGCTCTCAGGCCCTTTGGGAGGAATTTGCGATGCCTCTCCGTCAGTTCTGCATTGCGTTCAGCTCCCACCCCAGACATGTCCCAAGGGGAAGCAACGGCTTTGCTCTGCCGCCTTACCAGGAATGTCTCTGTTGACATAGCTGAGCCCATGAGTCTGTGCAACTCTCGGAGACAGGTGAAAGCGCGGGATAATCACCTCCCTGTTCACCTCACTGCAGTGCTTCCTCAGGACATAGAAAATGCCAAGCACATCGAGGGCCACGCCCTGGCACCCGGCGAGAAAAAAGGAACAAAGTGCTTTCAGGTGGGCAAATGGACTGAGGAGTCAGCAGGGCCAGAAGATGGTGCCTTGTTCCTCTGGAGGAACAAGGGGGCTGGAGGGGCACTTGCAAAGCTTTGGAGAAGACGCCTTTGGGAGAAGGCCAGATTTTGTCCTCTCCCTCCTCTGCACCCTCTCAATGGTATGCAAAGTAAAAGCTGAACAAACATTCCTGAGGGAAGAGACCTTCTCGGCTACGTAAGGGCCAAGGGGTGGCCTGCAGTGGAGTCAGCCCCGCGGAGCGGCCCAGGCTTTGTGTCTGGTCTTTCCTTTGCAGCAGTGAGGACTGCAAATGCCCCAGAAAGGGGTGAAGCCTCTCTTCTCCCACAGCTGCCCTGGACCCTTTGGACCAGTGGACAAAGGAGCTGCTCTGTCACACCCTTGTGCACTTTGGGAACCTTCTCTCTTCTTCCCAAGGAGGGGACGCACAGCGCCACGGTGCATGGGGCCCGGGGCTGCTAGCACTGCTGAAAGCATCCCGGCCAGAGGGGAGGAGCAGGATGACAACCCACCTTGTTCAGCACAATCTGCTGTAGCATGTACTCCGACACGCTCTCCCAGATTCTCACGACCTCTGAAAAGCAAGGGAAACACACATCAGGCTCTGAGCCAGCCAGCTCACCACGTTCGGCACGTTCCCAGCCAGGACAGTGACAGATGCAGGTGTAATCACGCATGCAGCAGAATAAGCACACGCAGGACGGGCTGCAGAGGCCAGGTTTTGGCTGCCTCTGGCCGCAGAGCGAGCACAGGAGAGGGCTGGAGCTCAAAGAGAGACAGCGGAAGGGTTTTGGACAAGGCCATGCCACCATCTCACATCTGCAGGGGGAGGGTGTGCCCCAGCTCCAAGCAGCGACTGGACTCCCAGAAGAGAAGCCAGGCAGGGCTGGTCGAAAGGGAAGTGGCTGATTTCCAGCGCGGGCGTTTCAGGCGGTCTCCCAAGCCCCAAGAGAGGTGCACAACCCCTCCGCCTTCTTCAGACAGGAGTCCCCTTGCCTCCCACTTTCAGGTGCTGGTCTCCAAGGGCAGCCCCTCTCTCTGGGGAAAGGTGGCCATGGATTTCCCCACGGCCAGAGGACAGTGCTGTGCTCCACAGCAGCCTTGGGCACCAAGAGCATCCCCAGGGGTCTCCCCACAGGGCCCAGCTCCCCCGTATTCGGTGCCTGCTTCCACAGGCTGCTCACAGCCACCTGAGCACCTCCAGCTCCTTGGCCCAGCCACGACTGTGGGTGGCCAGTGGCCCTGTGAGGCAAGCAGTGACCCTCGGTGGCTGGGATTCATGGCTGGGGAACCAGGAGTCCTGGGGGGCCACCTCGATCCCTGATCCGCATGGGGCACTCAGGCAAGCACCCATGGCAGCCACCAGCCCTCCCCACACAACGCTGGTTTGGGAGTTGGTGTCCTACACGATCGCGCTCCTGGAAGAGCCCCTAAGGCCTCACCATCATGGCTGAGGAGCCTGAGCGCTGGCAGCTTCACAAACGGGAACTGCATGGTTGTGCCTGTAGTTCCCGCCTGGAAACTTCTCCTCCACTCTCCTCCTCCGCTGCCTCCTCCTCCTCCGCACTCCAGCGCAGTGTGGGGAGGGCTGGGCACACCCTGGGCAGAGGGGAGGTGTCACTGTGAGGTGGGATGTGCCACAGTGACCTCAGACCGTGTCACTGAGCGTGTCACAGAGGGGCTGCAGGGATCCCACCCCCAGACCTTGCTGGTGTGGGATCCCTAAAGCAGTGAGGGCAGCTGCCCTGGGTGGTTTAGGGTGCTGCCCCCACCCCACCACCCCCTGCCCCAGGGAGCTCTTTGCTAAGCCAGCAAGGATCAGCACCAGCATCGGCCTTCAAGTCCTCCCTCACAGGCGTCACATGGGGCATCTGAATGCTTGCGGGTTGCAAACATAGACATGGGTTCAAGGGGGTCCAACAAATGGGTACCGCGATGGTTCAGACACGGCTTCATGGCCCAGCTCCCATAACCGCAAAGTGCTGCAAATAAGGACAGTGTGTCAGAGGGGAAAAAAAAATCATCATTCTCGGCTTTCCTTGCTTCTCTCACACCTTCCCTGAGCATCTGCTACAGGTCACTACTGAAGACAGGGCACTGGCTCAGGGGCACCGTCACTTGCACAAGGACGCAAGTGCCCCAAAGGGTAGAGGTCACAGGTGGGACCTACAACAGAGAAGCTCTATTTACCACAAGCCCAGACCTACTTTGGATCCCAAAAGCCCAGGCAGCACAGGTTGCCTTCCGGCCAGGCAAATGCCACTTGAAGAGGAGATAACTTAAAAAAACAAATTCTGTGTCTATTTGTCTACATGACTAAGAGTTCCAGCTTGTCCTTTGATGGACAGCAGGAGAGAGAACAACAGGGTACAACGTCCTTCCTCTACATGCACACACCTACACATACACACACACACACACACACACACACAGACACTTCTTTTCTCTCACTGCACACCACCCTCCTCACCCAAGAAGCTGCGCAGGAAAGAAGGAGGCATTCTGGATAAATGCTCTAACATGCAGAATCTCAGGACTGAGCTGGCAGCAACTGCAGGATGGTTCACAGCAGCAGCATGGCCACTCCTGCCACTTTGGGAGCATCAGCCACTCTGTCCCCTCATCCAGGTCATTGATGAGTAAGTTAAACAGCATTGGAGCCAGTGTTGGGGTGCACCGCTAGTCACTGGCCTCCAGCTAAGACGCTGTGCTACTGATGACAACCTTCTGAGCTTGGCTGCTCAGCCAGTTTTCAGGCCACCTCACTGTCTGCTCAGCTAGCCTGTACTTCATCAGCTTGCTTGCGAAGATGTTAGGAGAGCCAGTGTCAAAAGCTTCCTTTTGCTGCTACTCACAGTCTTATCTTTTGCAGCTACACAGTCCCATTCACAGGCTGGCTATGCTGCATACCCAGGCGTGGCATTGTCTGCTGGTGCTCTGCTAATAGCGGTCACTCTTCAGCATAGGGGGAATGGCCATCCTCAGCAAGGGAAACCGGGCTTCTCTTGTTTGGAGATGAAGACCCCTTTAAATTGGATCCATTCTTTCCTCAGGAACGTGGTTTCCTCATGCCTTTCTCTTGTTTGACTTTCAGCCACAGCAACTGGTCTGAAAAAGGAGATTATACTCTTCCCGCCCTCATTCCCACCCCAATAGCTGC
The DNA here is from genome assembly GCF_040807025.1 of Struthio camelus. Classification (NCBI taxonomy): domain Eukaryota; kingdom Metazoa; phylum Chordata; class Aves; order Struthioniformes; family Struthionidae; genus Struthio; species Struthio camelus. The sequence continues at coordinate 11,490,558 of NC_090962.1, forward strand.
TGGAGGGACAGCACCGCAGGGCACAAGCAAGCCCAGGCCGTCCCTGGAGAGCATCAATGACAACCTCCTGATACAAGTTGAGAAAGGAGCCCCTGGGGAGAGCGGCTCTGCTTGACCTTGCACTTACCAACAGTGAAGGGCTCGTTGGGGATGGGAAGGTCAAGGGCAACCTTGGCTGCAGTGGCCATGAGATGGTGGATGGGGTTCAGGATACTGAGAGGAGGGAGCAGGGCAAAAAAGCAGGATCACAACCCTGCACTTGAGGAGAGCAGACTTGGGCCTCTCCAGGGACCTGCCTGGAAGAATCCCATGGTGTGACTGCAAGGTGGGAAAGGGAGGGTCGGATACTGGCGTAGAGAGACAGTCAAGGTTCACGAGGGGTTAAGCAGCATAGATTTAAGAAAGAATTTACCCTCCAAACTGCGCGGGGAGCCCTGGGAACTGTGGACAAGGTGCGTACCTGCCTTTCACTCATTACCTTAATTAACAGCTGAGGAGTACAAGCAGCTACGTTGTACTACATCTATAGAGTACATTATAACATATAGGCCAGGAGTACAATGCGCTTTCCCCATAGTGCAAAATTTGACAGCCATGACGACAGTCACTGCCAGGGGTCGACCCACGCTGATTCTTTGCACTTTCCGTCGTGCAGTACTTGGAGTAGGCTCATTAGCTTGTAGACGTTGGGTTTGATGCAATGATTTCCCCTCCCGACTGTCCGGGTTTAGTCAGATCAGGCACCCACACAGCACACCCTGTAGACCCCAAACCACCTGGCTGCTGGGTGGGCTGCAAGGAATCTCCTTCCGGGATTGTGAGGACCCCTATCCGCTCATACATCCGTTGGGCTATTTGGTCTCCCTGTGTACATCACAGGGCTTAGGATCCAGTGTAACGGATCGCAACCTTCACCACCTCAAGCCAATTCAAGTCAATGACCCCCTGCAATGATATCCACCCCCCTGGACAGCTACACTATTGCAGGGCACCAAGCAACCATACTACCCTTCATGTATGGTGACCGCCATCCCCATGCTCACAAGGTGACAGCTGTCTGGTTCCAGGGTTATTTCTTTGCGTGGCAATCGCAGAGCCAACCCTGAACTCCCGGGCATGGTTCGCATGGGGTGGTAGGCTTGGGGGGTGCAGCCGGTGCACTCTAAGCACCTGCGGCCCCCTTGGCACATTTGAGCATATCGGGTAGAGCCATGGGGTGGGCGGTCCCTGAGGCAGACACCTGCCTGACAAATGTTTTTACTCCAAGCCCTGAGGGTACCAGGAGGGGACAGCTGGCACAGTTGCTCTCTGAGCAGTCTGTTCATTTGCCCCTTGCGGGTGGTGGGGTATGTGATAGGTCCAGGCTAGTCCTTGCTCTCCAGCCCAATTTTGAATGCCGTTCCCTGTTAAAGGAGTGCCCCGATCCCTTTGGATTTCCACCAGCAGCCACGTAACCCAATCACATCTTCTAACACTTTAATGGTGTGAGGCTGGGTAGCTGCAGAGCAAGAGTGGGTGTACAAGAGACCAGAGCAGGTTTCTCCAGTGGTCAGGACATATCTATGCTGCTGGCTTTCCAAGAAGGGTCCAATATAATCAACTTGCCACACCTCCCCAGGCTTTTGTCCTCTGCGGATATACCCCTTTTGGGTCCGCAACTGCTGTGGAGCTAAGCGGGTGCAATGCTGCCTGGCCCCATTTGTGCCACTGGCAGATCCCCCTCCATGCACACTGCTGGCCGGGCAGTGGGTGCTGCTGGTCCCCGCCGCCCTCTCCAGGCTGCCCGCTGTGCTCCCCCACCCTTGAGGGCTGTGCATGCTGCTCTGGCTGAAGCTGCAGCTACTGCTCGAGCAGCTTTGTCCACCTCCGCTCGCCGTCCACCTCCCACCACGGTATGCCAGCTTGCAGCAGGTCTCAGAACATAGTGCCGCAACTCGCCCTGTCTCTGTTTCATGTTTACCTGCCTCTTTCCTGACTTCCCATCTCTGCTCACAGAGGACACCGCTGCTAGCAGAGACAGCGGCACTGCCACTTCCCCCACGGTCACCGGCCCCCGTCCCTCACCCCCCAAAACAGGGAGCACCATCGCTTCAAAAGGTTGTTTCACAGCACCTGACTTTGGACCTAAGGTTTTGCTCATGGGGATCCAATCCAGTCAACTCGGCGCAATAAATGCCAGACAACATTCCGAACTGTCACAGCTAGTTTATGCCTGCTGCAATAGTAGTCCACTTGGTGAGCCAGCCATCAATGCCTGTGGCAGTCGGCCAAGTTAAACGTGCTGCACCCAGCACCCAGTCCATTAGGGAGGGGGAAACGCTTCAGTTTTGCTGCTGCGGGGTATGGAGGGTGTTGCACAGCCTAGGATCCTGGGGCAGAGCCCCCAGCCTATCAAGCTCCTCTCTAGTAAAGTAAAAGGCATCTGCCCCATCACCCCACAACCTTAACAGGCACTCAAAGAACCCTTCACAGGGCTGCTACCTGTAGCACCCTGCATATCCTGCACCTCTCATGCTTTACAATTGCAAACAGTTGTGGGCCCTTGCCAGTTGGCTGCATTTGCTCCGGTAAGCTGCTGCTCTGCCACCAGCCGGGCAGCTACCTTCCTCTCAGGCTCTGTGTCTGACTCTGAACTGTGGGCCTTGTCAGGGTCCCACATATTGCCATCCCAGGTTTCTGGATCCCCATCTGCTTTTTGCACCAGTGCCCGCACCACCAGGGGACAGACATCTCGCCGCCCCCTCTGTCACCACCAGCGATGTGCAATGCAGGCAGCCACAAGCAGCACATTGGTGCTCGAGCTTCTCAGCTCGATCCATGGTTGCAGTAGGCACATGGGTGCTCCAGCTTCTCAGCTTGAGCCGCGGTTGCATTTGCAACCTCCGGGGTCAGCTGGTGAGCGTCCTTAGCGGCTTCAGGAGCACTTTCCAACGGCCCAAGTCGCTGGACACAGCAGTATCCTGCCGACTACACCAAAGGTGTCCGCAAGGCAGGAAAGGGAGGGTCGGATACCAGCGCAGACAAACACTCAAGGGTCGCGAGGGGTTAAACAGGATAGATTTAATAAAGGATTTGCACTCCAAACTGCACAGGGAGCCCTGGGGACCACACGGAGGGGTTGCTCATGGGACGTTGCTGGATGTACGGCTCGGACACCCAGGCGGGACTCACCTCGTACCCAAAGGCCCCCTCTTATCGACTACAACTATTTCCTTATCTCAGCTGTGCTAACTTTGAGGAGCTACCGGCCGGGAAGCAGCTAGACATTGTTGACAAAATGGAACACGCACGTCTGGCCTTGACAGGAATTCGGTCAGCGCGCAGAGAGCATGCTCTGGCACTGCTCTCACCTACTCTGTCAGTCCCCTGACTCATCGCCACATCTTCCACAGGGGTTCTTGCTCCCCATGCTAAATGCAAATCTATTCCTATACAAATATATTGGCATTCGGCATGGTCTGGTATAGCAGAAGGTAAAACTCCGGAGGGCAACAAATGGCCTTCTCCTCCAGGTCAGCTTTTAGCTCAACATAAGTCTCCATCGAGCTGTCTTCAGTCACTGCTTGCCAGCAGCAGCCTGCCAGCAGGACTTCCCCAGGCCCTTCTCCGCAGAGCTACCTTCCAGCAGGTCAGCCCCCAGCCTCTACTGGACCATGGGGTGTTTCCTCCCTAGCTGCAGGACTCTGCACTTGCCTTTCTTGCATTTCATGAGGTTCCTCTCCACCCATCTCTCCAGCATGTCCAGGTCCCTCTGAATGGCAGCACAGCCTTCTGCTGTGTCAGCCACTCCTCCCAGTTTAGTATCATCAGCCAACTTGCTGAGGGTGCACTCTGTCCCTACATCCAAGTCACTGATGTGCAAGTTAAACCATACTGGGCGCAGTATTGACCCCTGGGGGACACCGCTAGCTACAGGCCTCCAACTTGACTCTGCGCCATTGATGACAGCCCTCTGAGCTTTGCCATGCAGCCAGCTCTCAGTCCACCTCACCAGCCACTCATCCGTTCTGCACGTCCTGAGCTTACCTAGCAGGATGTGAATGCCTGGGGACCTTTGTAACAATTTGGTCCGAGACAACCAGAGGAGGAGGAAACTCCATATTAGTGCTGCTTAACCCTTGGCAGCGAGAATTACACTATGCTGCACCGACCACGGCCCTGTGGGGAAAAGCTAGCGCTAATTTGGGAAAGCATAGCCAATCCTACTCGTGAGGCTGTGCAAGCCCTTACCGCTGAACTATCAGCAATACAGCAAATGGCATTGTAAAATCAGGGGCACTCAGCTTCCTCCTAGCTGCCACAGGCACCTTTTGTACCCTCACTGGGGAAGACCGTTGTACCTTTATACCCCAAAATGACAATCCAGTGTTCCATGAGATTCAGAAAACACTTGGCGCTGTCAACACACTACATCACAGCGACCATTAGTCCCTGCGGACGTGGTTTTCTGGAAAGCTTGGGACACGGAGCTTCTCTTATTTCACAATGTATAATGTGTGTTGTCATCATTTTACTGTGTGCGGAGGGAACAGTTGTGTGCTCGTATGCTGATCTTGTTATGCAGTAAACAAGCTGTAAGACTGTAAGACTGCCATGTAGGAGCAAGCACTAAACACTTATAAGGGGGCAGCCGTGCTGCACCGGGAGTCCTTGCTCTTTACAGGTCCCTCAAGTTAGCGAACATCTGACAGCATGCTGGGCACGAGGCCATCCCTGGTGCAACGCCACATGGCCGTGCCCACCTCCCCGGTGCCGATAATGCGAGGGAGGGCAGGAGCCAGCATGGCCGGCCCCCGCGCACCCTGCGCATCCTCCCGTGTGTGCTGCTGCTCCCTGCCTGAAAGCACCACTCGGGCTCCCCTGGGGGCTCTCCGACAGCCCCTGCCCCCTGCCACAGCCCAGGCTTCGGGGCCCAGTCCCCTCCAGAGAGCCTCACAGGCCCCCCAGCAGAGCGGCCCAGCAGCAGCCGCTCCCAGGCAGGAGCCTTTCCCAGCAGAGGCTGCCCTGGCGGACAACTGCTCCCGGCCGGCCCAGCCCCGCCGCCCCCCACGCCCTCCCCACCCTCGGGCCCAGCGCCCAGGGAGCAGTCGCTGCCTCCCCGGCACACGAGCACGCCACAGGCTGCGGCATCGCTCGCGGCTCCCCGCGCGGCCGCCGGGAACGGCGCTTTCGGCCGCCGCGGCTTCTCCCGAGCCCCGAGAGCGGAGGCGCCGCCGGCCGGGGCCAGGGCCGAGCCAGCGGCAGCCGTGGCCGCCCAGGCCCCGCCCCCACGGCCTGGACGGGACGCCTCCCCCCCACAGACCCCGCCCCCTTCCGCCGCGCGCTCCCCATTGGCTCCCGCGGCTCGTGGGCTCCCGGGGCGGGACACGCCCCAGGGGGAGGGCGGCACTGCGCCTGCGCCTGCCCCGCGGGAGAGGGGGAGAGGGGGGGTGGGCGGGGGGAGCGGGGCTCTGGGCAGGCGGGGCTCTGGGCAGGCGTGCTGGCGCGGAGGAGGGGCACTGAGGGCCGGGGCGGGGCCGGCTCTGCGCAGGCGCTGTGGCGGCACGGCCAGGCGGGGCCGGAGCGTGCGGCCCGCGGCTGCCCCGGCGCCGGCGCCGGCGCCGGCCAGGCGGCGTGTGCAGCGCGGTCAGGCCGCGCGCGGCGGGAGCCGATGGGGGAGCGCGGTGGGGCTGGGGGGAAGGGCCGTGGGGCGGGAGGCGTCACTTCCGGCGCAGGCGGGCGGGGGAGCAGGTGTGGCAATGGCTGCCGCCCGGCTGGGCCTGGCTGGGCCCGGTTCCCCCCCGCCGTCCCTCGGCCCCCTCCGCCGACGCCGACCCGCGTGGCGGCTGCCGAGCCCTCCCGCCGCCTGCCCCCGCCCCGCTGCCTGGCGGCGCCCCCGGCGCGGGGCGGCGGCGCTGCTGCCGGGGCTGCCGCGCAGCCTCGCCCCGGTGTCGCGGCTCGGGCACTGCGTGGTGCCCGCTGGTGGCCCTGGGCCCTCTGGGTCGCTGGGAGGAGTTTTGGAAGTAAACCCTGGGCTGTGGCGGGGGGCAGGGGCTGTCTGTGAGGCGCCCGGTGAGCCCGAGTGGTGCTTTCAGGCAGTGGTGCAGAAGTGCAGCGCTCAGTTGTTTGGATGGCTGTGCTGTGTGAGGAGTGCCCTGCTTCTTGTGCAGCTTGAAGTTGTGGGCCTGAAGAAGCTGTCCTGTCGGGGAAAGGGGAGAGGAGAGGGCTGTGAAAAGGGCAGGGCCGGAGCTTGGGGACGTAGGTGTAGAAGGAGAGTGTTTTCTTAAGGGCCCAGTGAGTGTGGGATAGCCAGAGAGTGTGTTGCAGGTGTGCCCTGTGAAAAGGGGTCTCTTTGGTGACAATGCAGATACTCCTTGGTGGAGGAGAAGGGATGTCTCGACAGGCAGCTTCAATGTCTGTGTAGTTTTAAGGAGGTGTCAACGCAGGGCAGCCCGAGCAGCCTGTAATACCTGTGTGTCTGGTGAGCTGGTGCGTACAGCTCCGTGGGCACTGCCTCTTTGCCTGTCCTACCATGGAAGGAGCACCTGAGTAAGCTTGTGCTGATGCCCAGTGTTGCCGTAGCTGTGGGGGACCTGAGCGTCTTGTGTGCGTCCTCAGGAGCGCACAGAGACACGCGTGCGGTGGCCAAGGTTAGCCTGCGTACAAGAGAGGTCACGTGAGGCAGCTTGCTAGCTCCGTTGAGCAAGGAGTGGGGGTTGTCGGTCACGTGGCTTGGAAAGGGCTAAGGAAAGAAGGGTCTAGTGAAGCCTGGCGACTAATGCTGCAGAGTGAGGGAAACGGGTGTTGTTTGTACTTTGTTAGGCCAGCTTCAGCCAAGAAGGAGCTGCTGTGATGGTGAGAGGCGCTGCGGTTTCTTTGCCTTCCTTAAGGAGCCTGGGATGCCGGGAGGCCTGTTGCAGTGAGTCAGCTGCTCAGCACGGAGTTCTGATTGCCTGACTCCAGTGTGGTCACGTGCAGTTCCCCCTGTGTTGTCCAACTCCAGGTCAGCCGTGAGGAGCTCCACCCGCTAAGGAAGGTCGCCTGGGTCGAGGCTAAGGTATAACTTGCTGCAGCGCAGTGGTGTTCTCATGCAGTGTGTATTGAAAAATACCCCTTGCCCAAGTATGTGAGGTCTCTTTTCCAAGTTGTGTGCTGACCCTTTTATGTGCCCCCAAGTCTCCAAAGCATCTGAGTGTGGGTTCTGTTTTTTCAGCCTTGAAGGGTTTGGTATTTCTGAAGGCAGGAGTCAGCCATGCTTTCTGCAGTGGCTCTGTGAGCACCTTCCTGCTGGCTGTTGCAAGGGCCTTTGTTGCCGCTTACTGAAGCCAGTGTCACCTTTTTGTTTCCAGGTTTGTGCATAAAGATGAGCAATCGGAAGAAGAATTCGCTGAGAAGGCCTGCCTAAAAGGTACTGTGGCAATGTGCTGATCCAGTGTAGAGATGCCAGAAGTGTGTTGCCCTCATAGGAACGTATCTTTCAGTCCTCCAGAGCTTGGAGAATGACAGCAGCCCCCAGGTGCGCTACGAGGGGGTGCAGACAATCTTCATCCTCCAAGCGCCCAGGAAAGTGCCCCCATTGGGCTTCTCCTGCTGAGGCCTGTGTGCCCGCCTGCCGAGAGCCTGGCAGCGATGGCACGCAGCTGTGGGCCCTGGGTCACCCTGAGCATCTGCAAATTGGGTGTCTCCAACTCTCCGATCCACCCACTGTGCAGAGGACATGAAGTGAAGCAGGTGGCTCGGGGGCCACGTCCGGCTGGGCTTGCCCAAGGATGGAGACAGTGCAACCTGCCTGGGAAAGTTGTTCCCATGCCTGCCTACGCCCCTAGTCCTTTTTTTCCTCCCGTTTACCTGGAAGGCTGGGGCAGATAGGGCTGGCAAGGTGAGTGTATTGCGGGGAGCATGGGTGCCCGAGTTGGGCCCCGGAGAGGAGCTGCCTGCAGCTGGGAGCGCAAGTGGTGAGGGAGGGCATGGGAGCGTGTGTGCGCTGTGGGGCCTGGCAGCGAATGCGAAGGCAAAGCTAGTGGCTGTTGCCCTCACAGTGACATTGCAGGCATTCCAAGGCCCACTGTTTGCCTGACTTCCTGTCTTCCTTTTGGTGGGCCCCAAGGCTCTCTGTGTCCTTCCTGGTGCATCCCAGCTCCCCCCATGTGCTTTTCCATGTGCTCAGGCCACTCGGGGTGCCTTTTGGTGCTCCCCAGTAGCCTGAGGACAGCATGTGCCCCCTCAGTGCGCTCGGTGCTGTGTGGGAGCTCTGTGGGGCCGCATTCAGGGCATAGGGATGGCATGGCCAGTCCCCAGCACCCCAGTGAGCAGTAGCACACACAGAAGGATGGGCAGGATGTGCGTGAGCCGGCCATGCTGACTCCTGCCCTCCCTCGCATTATCGGCACCAGGGAGGTGGGCACGGCCATGTGGCATTGCACCAGGGATGGCCTCGTGCCCAGGATTCTGTCAGATGTTCACTAACTTAAGGGAGCCTGTAAAGAGCAAGGACTCCCGGTGCAGCACGGCTGCCCCCTTATAAGTGTTTATTGCTTGCTCCTACATGGCAATCTTACAGGCTGCTTTGCTTTGGCCCAGCACTAAACTGTTATCCTTCACTCACCTTGGGCTCAAAACTAAGTTGCTGTCTTGTGGCTCCCGATGCCTCGATGCCTTGTCAGTCACGGAGGAATGGCAGTGTGGGCATCCCCTTCTCACCGACTGGTGTCCAGGGGGCAGTCCGGAGCAGGGTCTTTACCATATAGGGTGGCATTAAGCTTTCATAATTCTCCCTGTTGTTCCCCCCGAAAGCAGCAGCTTAAACCCCTCCCCAGCTGTGTTTTATCCAACAACTTCCACTCCCTACAACTCCCTTCTCTACTTCTTTATCTCTAATTTCCCCACTGTTTTCCCAGAAGTGGTGAGCGTTTCTGCAGTGCCATGCCGTTTCGCATCACTATGTTCCCCCACGGCTCTGCAGTGAGGTGCCTCAGGCCGGGGACACGCCAGGGGGTTGCCAACTGGAGGTAGGCACCAGCGCATGCTGCTGGCATGGGGGCTGTGCTCTCCAGGAGGCCCCGTCTTGCCTGCAGGCTGTGACATTGTCCACCCTTTGACACTGTCGGAAACCTTTGTGATTTGAAATATGTAGAGCTCAGTTTTGCCCAAACCATTTTTCCAGGATTCATACGCAGGATACATTGGGATGGGAGAGGTGTGTGATGCAGCCTCAGCGTGTCTGAGTTGTGACAGTTGTTGTGTACTGCAGGACAAGATTAGCGTATGAGCACACACCTGTTCCCTCCACACAGAGTGAAATGATGACAACAAACATTATATGTTGTGAAGTAAGCTGCATGTCCCAAGCTTTCCAGAAAACCATGTCCACAGGGATTAATGTGCTTTATATTGTTACAAAGGTCCCCAGGCATTCACCGCTAAGTCTGAATCAGACTCTTATACAATGGTTTATTTCAGCTCGAGCTGGGTGCCTCCAAAGAGGGACCGAGAACAAAGAAATGTGGGGGTGATTATACTCTTTACAGTCTTATTTCCCCGCCTGCCAGTGACAGTCTCTTCCAGGCTTCTTTCCTGAGTGGGTGGTCTCTATCCTTTTGATTGGTTCATGTCTACATCCCAGGACAGTTGCTGCTGTTCCTGCTTCACAGCGCCTTATCTTATCCGGAGGTTAACCGAGACCTCTGTCCATTGTGTGCTGGGTCTTTGAGGGCTGATTTGAGAGCTGGTTCTGCAGTTGTTCTGTCAGCAGTATGCCACAGGTTTGGTTAAAGTTCAAGCTTAGGCCTGCAGGCTTCACTGCTCCAAGCACTGATGCTAAGTTGAATCAAGGTTATGCCAATGGAAATGACAGTGGTTTTCTTACAAACCCCCCATTTGTTTTTCTGGCTGTTCCTCTTCGTAATCTATCCATTTTCCAAGGCGAGCAGCCCGCCTCCGAAATTTGATATACAATGCCAAGGTGAGTGCAAAGCACACGATGCCTAGACAGAGCAGAATCACTACAGGATGCAGCAAACGATTATGGAAGGCAGAAGCGGTGGGAGACCACCCAAACAAAGTTTCCCACCATTGACGCGCCGCGTCCTTTTTGACTCTTTCAAGTCTCATTTGAATTTGTTGTGTGTCATGCTCTACGGTCATCAGTGTGCTTTTCCCTGTTTCTTTGACCTTGTGGAGCAATGTCCACAGTTGGTCATGGTGTAGTACTTCCTTCACTAGATGGAGATTCATTCCAGTAGGTACTGGTGATCTCAGAATTCATGACTCAATGAATAATTTTCCTGGAGTAACTGAGGAGTTGTTACTGGGCTTGGATAATTGCAGCCACGTGCCTTTAGCATTGTGAAGTTACACACGCGCAAATTTAAACTCTTATTGTGATCTAACATTACCCCATGCTTGTTGAATAGTGAGGACAAAAGCAGTTACCACTTTTTGCTCCTTACTGAATGTAAACTTAGGCATTTGCCCCCAAGCTTGATATTTCCGTTCCGATACGGCACTCTTTTCCCATATTAATGTTTGGATTTCTGCTGGAAGCATACCATTCTCCCCTTCCCTTATTCCTGAGGCAGCTATTGTTTGTAGCCAAAGTTGGGCTTGAATGCAGCTAAGGGCAAGTGAGGTGTTTCCTTGAAGTACCCCTAACGTGTCTATTGTTAATCGGTGGTCTTGCTCATTAATCTCCTCCGTCCGAGGTAACAGGTCTGGTATCAGCCATTGTACTTTCCCTGCTGCGGTCAACGATGATGGCAACGGATGTTGCAGCTTAAACAAATCTGTTGTGGGTGCGCCCGATTTATTCATCAGCACTTCTGCATCGATACCATTTAATACACCTAGGCCAGTCCCCATCAGGCCCATGATGTGTCGTTTTCTTAGGTTTTGTTCCCTGCTGTTTAACCATGTCTCCCATGCAACGTATACGTTTTGCAAGAAAGGCGCGCGTTGGGGCTTGAGCCCTGTGATGTTTACTTGCAAGCTGAGTTCTACTTGTTTGAAGGACCAAGTTGGATTAAGCAGCACGGTTTGTTGACCTCCTTTCTTCATCACGTACAGTCCTATTAGATATGTCCAAAGTTTTAGTTTAGGGGTGGGAGGTTGAGTAGTGGGAGTAATGCTACTAGTGATCGTAGGAGTAGTTAAGTCATGTTTTTCCTGACACACAATGCGACCGTCCATAGAAATGTCATTGAGACTCGCATGAGCGTTCACAGGAACCTCTGTACAACATTGTTCAGCATGACAGGTCATACTACAACAACGGCCCATTTCTTCTTCTCTTTCCAATGTAACCGTTTTATCAGCAAAACAGCAAAAGATGTGCTTCTCTCTGCGACCCCTTGTCGAGGCTACCATAGTTACCCATGCAGTATGTGCAGCATTCTTGGTAGCAGCCTGTTGCCGTACCTAAGGATCTGTGGTGAGAGCCTCCCAGCGAATTGCTCTCCATCCTTCCATCGCTTCCAAACAACATCCTCTAATGAAGAAGACTCTTCCGATAAGCATTCTGGTGGATTGTGTGTTTTAGCATGCGAATGAGGAGCCCAGGATTGCCGCTCAGCAATTTTAACTGCAAAATAGGAAGACACAAGTACAGTGTACGCTCCTTCCCACTTTGGTTCCCATGTATGCTTTCGGATGTACCTTTAACTTAAAACCTCTGTCCATTTTGAGGTTAGGTTAGGTTAGTTTCTGCACACACCTTTGCTCATTTTGTTTTCGCTGTCCTATTCATTGTGACATTGATCACAGCTGGATACTATTTACTTGGAAACGGCATATCTCTCTGGAGCTGCCCAGGAGTCTTTTTATTTGTGCCGCAACACCTTCAATTCCGCCTTGTCCTTTTTCATGGAGCCATGGTGCCACAGGTAGCAGATCTTTCCTAGGCAATACAGGCTTACCTCCGATTGTCCAAATTCCAGTTTCGCCTCGTCCCCCTCCAAGCTGTTCCCACCTCTCCTTTTCTTCCTTGGTACATTCTTTGTCATGTATGTTGGATAGCTGGGACACATCTGGTCCATCCATCACAGTGGGGCATAACAAAACATCCCATTGCAAGGCAGCTGCTCGGGCAGCTGAATCAGCAGAATTCTTCCCTTTTTCTACGGTGGGCCTACCTTGGCGATGTGCAGGGCAATGAGGAATAGCACTGTGTTTAGGATCTTGAATAGCATCCAGCAGTTTGCGGACTTGTGGGCCATTTGTGATGTTCTTTCCGCCGGAGGTTAAGAACCCTCGCTCTTTCCATAGTGCCCCTACTGCATGACAAACTCCAAAAGCATACTTTAGTATGTTAGTATACTTGAGTACCCTAGTGCATTCACGGTAATGTTTTTCTCCGTCGCTGGGCAAGGGAAGCAGGGTAGCTGGATTCAATGTATTACAATGTTGTATAGTCACATTGTCCATCATTAAGAGAAGTAGTTCATATTTATGTGCTCGCTGTGGAGCTGGAACGTGAGACACAAAATTCTTCAATAACATTTCCACTTTGTGTGGGACGTGTGCTGTCAGAGGGTGTCCCAGAAGCATGGTTGGACATGTCTCAACAATGATTGCTGCAGCAGCCACCTCACGGATACGTCCAGGAGTCCCCAAAAGGATGGCATCCACTTGTACTAACTAATATGTGGCTGGTTTGGGTTGGGGACGTAGCATTGGAGTCAGCACTCCCCTGGCAACCCCTTGTTCCTGAATGTACAGCTGGGAAGGTTTTTTTATAATCAGGGAGCCCTAGAGCCAGCGCTTTCCTTAATGCCTCCTTAATTTTCTTCAATGCCAAATCTCTCTGAGGTGTCCACTTTACAGGTTCTCAGGTGCACCCCTCTGAGTGTGCACTGCAGAAAGATTCCAGGATTGCTGTAGAGATATAGGAAATGCAAAATCAACCACCGGTGAGGGGACACTGCGAGCGGTTCAGGAGATGCAAGCGTTGAGGAGAGACACGAAGTCAAGTTGCTGTTGTTAGTGCTTTGTCCAGGCTCCTGCCAAGGTTTCTTAGGAAGGCAGAGATGCCCCACACGCTCGTGGCCGCAGTCACTTTGCATGGGGCGTTCTCCTGCACCTGGAGACACTGGCATTAAGACACGTGTTTGGTGAAAGTCCCTCATGTCATGTCGTGTCGTGCAAGAGATGCCAGAGTCCTGCTGCTTTTCCGTAGTGGGAAAGAGTCTGATTGTGGGGGCCCAGTCCGACAAGCAGCTGTGCACAGACACACTCTTGCCTTGCCTCGTAGCCCAGCTGACTGAGCCCAGTTGCCCTGGGACCCCGTGCATGTGAGCGCATGATGGTGCTTGGTGGCAGTGCTGCCACCTCAGTGCTGCAGGACCTTTTGGGAGCGTGGCCTTTGTGAAGGTCTGGCCCAGGTTAGTCCCTCCCTTCTTGTGCGTTCCTCTCTCGCTGTGGCTCCAAAGACACTACCTCTACCCTGAGGAGGACCGAACTAACTGTGAACTAAGGCTCCTGTAACTGCCCTAAGACTACTGGAACTGTGACTAACTACACACTAAGACTACTGTAACCAACGCGAAGCTACCTAGCCTAATGCTACCCTATACCGTGAACTACCCTACAAGAAGGAAGAAGAAAAACTCAGAAGAATAACTAACAATAATACCTATAACTAATAACTGTAATGCTACTAGGAACAGAAGTAATAACTCTACCTAATGATAATAATGAGAAGAACTGTGCCCTACACATAGAATATTCTCTGTGAACTAAGAATCCTCTACCTAACTGTAACTAACTGCCAACAACTACACACTAAAAATAGGCTAACCAACCCTACACTAAGAAATCTTACTACTAAGAACCTTAATGCTCCTAGAGTAACCCTAATGCTAAATACTATAATAATCCTACTCCTAAAAAATCTATCCTATAACCTAACCTGTAGCCTAAACAGAGCTGTGACAGGGTGGTGGGAGCTGTTCCCGGGTGCTGTCTCCGTCCCGCAGTGGAGGTGGAGGGGAGTCGTGGGAGGGATATGTCCCCGCGGTGGGCCCTGTCTCTGTCGGGCAGATGTTGATGCCCGGCAGCCCAGGGTGGTCCAGGAGGTGACGGGCGGCCCGGTGATCCTCGGCCTGCCCCGGCTGGTGGTCAGCGGGGGGCCTCCTGCCGGGCTAGCACCTCCTCCTCCTCTTTGGCCCCTGGGGCAGGTCCACGAGGCACAGGGCAAGCTGCCCCTCTGCGGGGTCCACCTCCATGGGCTCCTCCTCCTCCTCCACGGGCTCCGAGGCGGCTGGGGCACTCTGGAGGAGGGCGGCGCGGCGGTCCCAGACGGTGGCACCCACCTTCCTCTTGATGCGCAGCGCCGCCTTCCTCCTGGCCCACAGTCGCTCCGGCTGGCTCATGGCAGGCAGGAGTGGAGAGCGCGATCCCGGGTCGTGTCCCACCACCGGCCTCTTGACAGCTCTGGGACAGTGGCGCTGAGGTCACTGTTGACACGGGGAGGCCGTGGTGACGGCACACCTGACCCGCTCCCCAGTTGTGGGGGCCCTACCTGGCTGTGCCCCGCAGGGGGATGGTGGGGGCTGGAGGGTGCCCCCGTGGGCAGGGGACCATGGGGCTGCAGGCTGCTCTCCTTGGCCTCCTTTGCGTGGGCCCTCAAGCTTACTTGTGGGAAGAGCTGCTCTTGCGCCAGGGAGGTGGTCTTGGCCTCCCCGCGGGGGCTGTGTGCTCCAGCCCCTTTGCGGCCTGGGCCCCCTCTGCCAGAGTCGCTCCCGGCTGTCCCTGCCTGTGCTGGAGCGCTGGGGAGCCCCTGCTGGGACCAAGCCCTGCTGGCACGGTCTCCTCAGTGCCCAGCAGAGGGGCAGCCCCACTGCCCTCGACCTGCTGGCTGCACGCCCAGGCCACCCGGGAGGTGGCTCTCCTTCCTGCAGTGCGTTTTCCCACCACTCTTTCTTCTGACTTCCCCTTCCCACCAGCTTCTTGGGAATGGTTCCGGGCAGCACAAGACTTTCCTTCCCTTCATGACTGCTCAGCCTCTTCAGGAACCTCCCCTGTCGGATGCTGCCTGTTCTGCAGGAAACCCTTGGAGCTGTTAAAACACCAGTTGTTGTCAGGAGCAGCTTTTCAGGAGCAGCAGGAGTGTTCCGGAGGAGGAAAGGCAGGCCCTCCCTGGCTGTCTTTGCTGCTGAGTTTGTAGCCATCTGGTGCAGCACTGCAGCTGGGTGAGCGGTCTCACCCTAGCCCACGTTCGCCAAGGATGCTGCTGCTGCGTGACCACAGGCAGAGCCTGAGTTCCTCCAGCTTGTTTCCAGGCTGTGTGCATTGGAGTGCAGAGACTTGTGGCAGGTGTGCTTTTGCCCTCTTTGGTCCTTCCCTCGCATTTATTGCTATGGCCTGACGTAGCAGTTGTGAAAGACCAGGGCCTGTGCGTGCCATGCCTGTGTGGTTCCCCCGGCCACTGTAGACAACCTCCTGCCTGGGAGCAGCTAGCTGCTGCTGGGCCCAGCTCTGCTGGGGGGCTTGTGTGACTCTCTGGAAGGGGATTGGGCACCGAAGCCTGGGCTGTGGCAGGGGGCAGGGGCTGTCTGAGAGCCCTCAGGTGAGCCCGAGTGGTGCTTTCAGGCAGTGTTGCAGCAGGGTGGGTGCAGAAAGGCCTGGAGCCATGAGAACCCCATTGGCTAGTCAGAGTCAGGGCAGCAGGTGCAGCGTGCAAGGAAGAGAGCAGCTGCTTTCTGTGCCGCTTCTGCGCAGTGCTGTTCTCCCCTCTTGGGAAGAGGGAGGGCTCTGGGCCTGGCTGGGGAAACTGATGGGGAAGGGAGATGGGTGTTAGCTGCTGTTGTGCTGTGCTGCAGTAGCGCAGCATTCAGTCGTTTGGAGGAACATGTGAATAGTGGACTTCTTGTTGTCCAGCTTGAAGTCATGGGCCTGAACAAGCTGTCCTCTCTGGGAAAGGGGAGAAAAGAGGGCTGTGAAAAGAACAGGGCCTGGGTTTACATGTGTATTCAGCAGGCATTCACCAAAGGGAAATGATGCTTAACCAACCTGACAGCCTTCTCTGATGGGACAACTGGCTGGCTAGCTGAGGGCAGAGCAGTGGATGTTGTCCAGCTGGACTTCAGCAAGGCTTTTGACGCTGTCTCCCACAACATCCTCCTAGGTAAGCTCAGGACGTGTGGAACGGATGAGTGGCTGGTGAGGTGGACTGAGAGCTGGCTGAATGGCAAAGCTCAGAGGGCTGTCACAGAATCACAGAATCACAGAATCGTTTAGGTTGGAAGGGACCTCTGGAGATCATCTCGTCCAACCTCCCTGCTCAAGCAGGGTCACCTAGAGCATATTGCCCAGGATCACATCCAGACGGGTTTTGAATATCTCCAGCGAAGGAGACTCCACCACCCCTCTGGGCAACCTGTTCCAATGCTCTGTCACCCTCACAGTGAAGAAGTTTTTTCTCAGGTTCAGATGGAACTTCCTGTGGTTCAGTTTCTGCCCATTGCCTCTTGTCCTGTTGCTGGGCACCACGGAGAAGAGGCTGGCCTCATCCTCTTGACACTCCCCCTTCAGATACTTGTACACGTTGATGAGATCCCCTCTCAATCTTCTCTTCTCCAGGCTGAACAGGCCCAGCTCTTGCAGTCTTTCTTCATAGGAGAGATGCTCCAGCCCTCTAATCATCTTGGTAGCCCTCCGCTGGACTCTCTCCAGGAGTGCCATGTCTCTCTTGTACTGGGGAGCCCAGAACTGGACACAGTACTCCAGGTGAGGCCTCACCAGGGCTGAATAGAGGGGCAGGATCACCTCCCTCGACCTGCTGGCAACACTCTGCCTAATGCACCCTAGGATCCCATTGGCCTTCTTGGCCACAAGGGCACACTGCTGGCTCATGTTTAACTTGTTGTCCACCAGCACTCCCAGGTCCTTCTCGGCAGAGCTACTTTCCAACAGGTCAGTCCCCAGCCTGTACTGGTGCATGGGATTATTCCTGCCTAGGTGCAGGACCTTGCACTTGCCTTTGTTGAACTTCATGAGGTTCCTCTCCGCCCAGCTCTCCAGCCTGTCCAGGTCCCTCTGAATGGCAGCACAGTCTTCTGGTGTGTCAGCCACTCCCCCCAGTTTAGTATCATCAGCAAACTTGCTGAGGGTGCACTCTGTCCCTTCCTCCAGGTCATTGAGGAATACATTGAACAAGACTGGACCCAGGACTGACCCCTGGGGGACACCACTAGCCACAGGCCTCCAACTTGACTCTGCGCCATTCACCACAACCCTCTGAGCTCGGCCATCCAGCCAGTTCTCAATCCACCTCACCGTCCACTCATCTAGCCCACACTTCCTGAGCTTACCTAGGAGGATGTGATGGGAGACAGTGTCAAAAGCCTTGCTGAAGTCCAGGTAGACAGCATCCACTGCTCTGCCCTCATCTACCCAGCCAGTCATTCTGTCATAGAAGGCTATCAGATTGGTCAAGCATGATTTCCCTTTGGTGAATCCATGCTGACTACTCCTGATCACCTTCTTGTCCTCCAGATGCTTAGTGATGACCTCCAGGATGAGCTGTTCCATCACCTTTCCCGGGATGGAGGTGAGGCTGACAGGCCTGTAGTTTCCTGGCTCCTCCTTCTTGCCCTTTTTGAAGACTGGCGTGACATTGGCTTTCTTCCAGTCCTCAGGCACCTCTCCTGATCTCCAGGACCTTTCAAAGATGATGGAGAGAGGCCTAGCGATAACATCCGCCAGCTCCCTCAGCACTCGTGGGTGCATCCCATCGGGGCCCATGGATTTGTGGATGTCAAGTTTGGACAAAAGATCTCTAACCCGATCCTCCTCAACCAAGGGAGAGTCTTCCTTTCTCCAGCCTTCCTCTCTTGTCTCCAAGGTCTGGAATTCCTCAGGACTGGCCTTAGCAGTGAAGACAGAAGCAAAGAAGGCATTCAATAACTCTGCCTTCTCTGTATCCTTTGTCACCAGGGCACCCGCCCCTTTCAGCAGCGGGCCCACGTTTTCCCTAGTCTTCCTTTTGCTATTGATGTATTTGAAGAAGGCCTTCTTGTTGTCCTTGACATCCCTTGCCAGATTTAATTCCAACTGGGCCTTAGCCTTCCTTGTCGCATCCCTGCACGCTCTGACAACGTCCCTGTATTCCTCCCAAGTGGCCTGTCCCCTTTTCCACATTCTGTAGACTTCCTTCTTCTGCTGGAGTTTGGCCAGGAGTTCCTTGCTCATCCATGCAGGTCTCCTGCCCGCTTTGCTGAACTTCTTCCTCAGAGGGATGCACTGATCCTGAGCCTGGAGGAAGTGACGCTTGAATATTAACCAGCTCTCTTGGACCCCTCTTCCTTCTAGGGCCCTACCCCAGGAGATTCCCCTAAGTAGGTCCCCGAAGAGGCCAAAGTCAGCTCTCCTGAAGTCCAGCGTTGCAATCCTACTCATTGCCCTGCTCCCTCCTCGCAGGATCCTGAACTCCACCATCTCATGGTCACTGCAGCCAAGGCTGCCCCCAACCTTCACATCTCCAACTAGACCTTCTTTGTTCGTTAGTACAAGGTCTAGCATTGCACCTCTCCTTGTTGGCGTCTCCACCACCTGGGTCAAGAAATTATCATCAATGCTCTGCAGGAACCTCTTTGACTGTTTGTGCCTAGCTGTGCTGTCTTCCCAACAGATGTCAGGGTGGTTGAAGTCTCCCATGAGAACCAGGGCCTGTGATCGTGAGGCTACTTCCAGCTGTCTGTAGAAGGCCTCATCGACGACTTCCTCCTGATCAGGTGGCCTGTAGTAAACCCCCACAACAGTGTCACCCATGTTACCCTGCCCTTTAATCCTTACCCATAGGCTCTCAACTTGCTCTTCATCCACCCCGAGGCAGAGCTCCATACATTCTAGTTGCTCCCTCACATAAAGAGCAACTCCACCACCTCGCCTTCCTGGCCTGTCTTTCCTAAAAAGCACATAGCCATCCATGACAGCATCCCAGTCATGTGAACTATCCCACCATGTCTCTGTCACTGCAATGAGATCATGACCCTGCGACCGCACACAGATCTCTAACTCTTCCTGCTTATTCCCCATGCTGCGTGCATTGGTATACAGGCATTTGAGAGAGCCAGTCAAGCACACAGGCTTCCCAGAAGAGGTGCAAGAGGATCCTCCATAGCCATGTTGCATGCTGTCTCCCCTGGTTGTATGCACCCGCTGGAGGCATCCTGACTTGAACGGTCATCAATGGCGCAGAGTCAAGTTGGAGGCCTGTAGCTAGTGGTGTCCCCCAGGGGTCAATGCTGCACCCAGTATTGTTTAACTTGCACATCAGTGACTTGGATGTAGGGACAGAGTGCACCCTCAGCAAGTTGGCTGATGATACTAAACTGGGAGGAGTGGCTGACACAGCAGAAGGCTGTGCTGCCATTCAGAGGGACCTGGACATGCTGGAGAGATGGGTGGAGAGGAACCTCATGAAATGCAAGAACGGCAAGTGCAGGGTCCTGCAGCTAGGGAGGAAACACCCCATGGTCCAGTAGAGGCTGGGGGCTGACCTGCTGGAAGGTAGCTCTGCGGAGAAGGGCCTGGGGGAGTCCTGGTGGAGAACAAGTTGAGCACTAGCCAGCACTGTGCCCTTGTGGGCAGGAAGGCCAATGCTGTCCTGGTTCGCATTAGGCAGAGTGTTGCCAGCAGGTCGAGGGAGGTAATCCTCCCCCTCTCCTCAGCCCTGGTGAGGCCTCAGCTTCTCCCCAGCAGAAGAGAGACATGGAGCTCCTGAAGCGAGTCCAGCAGTTGATGAAGGGACTGGCGTGTCTCTGCTATGAGGAAAGGCTGAGGGAGCTGGGCCTCTGCAGCCTGGAGAAGAGAAGACTGAGCAGGGAGCAGGGAGCAGTGGGCATAAGTATCGGAAGGGAAGGTGTCAAGAGGATGGGGCCAGACTCTTCTCCGCGGTGTGCAGCGATAGGATGAGACCTGAAATGCACAAACGGAAATGCAGGCAGTTCTGTCTGAACAGGAGGAAAATCTTCTTGACTGGGAGGGTGACTGAGCACTGGCACAGGTTGCCCAGAGAGGTTCTGGAGTCTCCTTCCCTGGAGAGATTCAGAAGCCGCCTGGACGCAGTCCTGGGCAATGTGCTCTAGGTGCCCCTGCTTGAGCAGGGGGTTTGGACTAGATGATCTCCAGGGGGCCCTTCCAGCCTCAACCAGTCTGTGGTTCTGTGCTTCTGTGATAGGTAGAGTTGTAGCGCTTTCTTGGTAGCTTCCTTTTGTCCTGCATTTGCTAAGGAGGAAGGTAAGTGGGTGGCCAGGAATGGGCACTGTCCCTGCTAGAGGAAGGAAAAGGAGGTGAGCAGAGCCCTGCATGGAGAGCGTTTTCAAGTGCTCTACAGGTTAGAGCCTGTTTTTTCAGTGTGTTTCCAATATTCCTCGACACCAGTGTCCTTACTGCTTTCTGCCAGGCCCTTGCCTAAACCTAGATGGTAAAGCCAGAGCGTAATTCTCTCACTGAGGTGTGCACTGCTGTTGGAGGTGGAGGTGTCTAAGCCTAGGTTCATATTTCCTTGCTTCTGCCTTCTGTCCCTCTGTGTTTCTTGGCTGTGGCTGCTGTAGAAAGTCCAAGGTTTCCCCGCTTGTTTCTGAATGAGGAAGAGGAAATGGCTCTTGCTGTGTGACTGAGCTACTTCTCACTCGCCAAGGGTTTGACAAAGAAGGACAGAACAAGAGTCTCATGGATGGTGAATGCTTTCCTAAAGCTGGAGAAAGGTGCGCGTCTGTTGAAGAGCGAGTCTTGTTACCATAGCCAGGTAGTGAAACTGTAGTTATCCCTGAGTGTGCTGTTGAGAAGACGGAACTGTACTTGCTCTCTGCTGGCAGGCTGCTGCTGGCAAGTTGTGACTGAAGACAGCTCGATGGAGACTTATGTTGTGCTAAAAGCTGACCTGGAGGAGATGGCCATTTGTTGCCCTCCGGAGTTTTACCTTCTGCTACACCAGACCATGCCGAATGCCAATATATTTGTATAGGAATAGAACTATAGGAAATAGTTGTAGTCGATAAGAGGGGGCCTTTGGGTACGAGGTGAGTCCCGCCTGGGTGTCCGAGCCATACATCCAGCAACGTCCCATGAGCAACCCCTCCGTGTGGTCCCCAGGGCTCCCTGTGCAGTTTGGAGTGCAAATCCTTTATTAAATCTATCCTGTTTAACCCCTCGCGACCCTTGAGTGTTTGTCTGCGCTGGTATCCGACCCTCCCTTTCCTGCCTTGCGGACACCTTTGGTGTAGTCAGCAGGATACTGCTGTGTCCAGCGACTTGGGCCGTTGGAAAGTGCTCCTGAAGCTGCTAAGGACGCTCGCCAGCTGACCCCAGAGGTTGCAAATGCAACCGCGGCTCAAGCTGAGAAGCTGGAGCACCCATGTGCCTACTGCAACCATGGATCGAGCTGAGAAGCTCGAGCACCAATGTGCTGCTTGTGGCTGCCTGCATTGCACATCGCTGGTGGTGACAGAGGGGGCGGCGAGATGTCTGTCCCCTGGTGGTGCGGGCACTGGTGCAAAAAGCAGATGGGGATCCAGAAACCTGGGGTGGCAATATGTGGGACCCTGACAAGGCCCACAGTTCAGAGTCAGACACAGAGCCTGAGAGGAAGGTAGCTGCCCGGCTGGTGGCAGAGCAGCAGCTTACCGGAGCAAATGCAGCCAACTGGCAAGGGCCCACAACTGTTTGCAATTGTAAAGCATGAGAGGTGCAGGATATGCAGGGTGCTACAGGTAGCAGCCCTGTGAAGGGTTCTTTGAGTGCCTGTTAAGGTTGTGGGGTGATGGGGCAGATGCCTTTTACTTTACTAGAGAGGAGCTTGATAGGCTGGGGGCTCTGCCCCAGGATCCTAGGCTGTGCAACACCCTCCATACCCCACAGCAGCAAAACTGAAGCGTTTCCCCCTCCCTAATGGACTGGGTGCTGGGTGCAGCACGTTTAACTTGGCCGACTGCCACAGGCATTGATGGCTGGCTCACCAAGTGGACTACTATTGCAGCAGGCATAAACTAGCTGTGACAGTTCGGAATGTTGTCTGGCATTTATTCCGCCGAGTTGACTGGATTGGATCCCCACGAGCAAAACCTTAGGTCCAAAGTCAGGTGCTGTGAAACAACCTTTTGAAGCGATGGTGCTCCCTGTTTTGGGGGGTGAGGGACGGGGGCCGGTGACCGTGGGGGAAGTGGCAGTGCCGCTGTCTCTGCTAGCAGCGGTGTCCTCTGTGAGCAGAGATGGGAAGTCAGGAAAGAGGCAGGTAAACATGAAACAGAGACAGGGCGAGTTGCGGCACTATGTTCCGAGACCTGCTGCAAGCCGGCATACCATGGTGGGAGGTGGACGGCGAGCGGAGGTGGACAAAGCTGCTCGAGCAGTAGCTGCAGCTTCAGCCAGAGCAGCATGCACAGCCCTCGAGGGTGGGGGAGCACAGCAGGCAGCCTGGAGAGGGCGGCGGGGACCAGCAGCACCCACTGCCCGGCCAGCAGTGTGCATGGAGGGGGATCTGCCAGTGGCACAAATGGGGCCAGGCAGCATTGCACCCGCTTAGCTCCACAGCAGTTGCGGACCCAAAAGGGGTATATCCGCAGAGGACAAAAGCCTGGGGAGGTGTGGCAAGTTGATTATATTGGACCCTTCTTGGAAAGCCAGCAGCATAGATATGTCCTGACCACTGGAGAAACCTGCTCTGGTCTCTTGTACACCCACTCTTGCTCTGCAGCTACCCAGCCTCACACCATTAAAGTGTTAGAAGATGTGATTGGGTTACGTGGCTGCTGGTGGAAATCCAAAGGGATCGGGGCCCTCCTTTAACAGGGAACGGCATTCAAAATTGGGCTGGAGAGCAAGGACTAGCCTGGACCTATCACATATCCCATAGTGTCAAGAGGATGAGGCCAGTCTCTTCTCCATGGTGCCCAGCAACAGGACAAGAGGCAATGGGCAGAAACTGAACCACAGGCAGTTCCATCTGAACCTGAGAAAAAATTTCTTGACTATGAGGGTGACAGAGCATTGGAACAGGTTGCCCAGAGAGGTAGTGGAGTCTCCTTCCCTGGAGATATTCAAAACCCGTCTGGATGTGATCCTGGGCAATATGCTTTAGAGGACCCTGCTTGAGCAGGGAGGTTGGAATAGATGATTTCCAGAGGTCCCTTCCAACCTAAACGATTCTGTGATTCTGTGTGATACCCCACCACCCGCAAGGGGCAAATGAACAGACTGCTCAGAGAGCAACTGTGCCAACTGTCCCCTCCTGGTACCCTCAGGGGTTGGAGTAAAAACATTTGTCAGGCAGCTGCCTGCCTCAGGGACCGCCCACCACATGGCTCTACCCAATATGCTCAAATGTGCCAAGGGGGCCACAGGTGCTTAGAGTGCACCGGCTGCGCCCCCCAAGCCTACCACCCCATGCAAGCCATGCCCGGGAGTTCAGGGTTGGCTCTGTGATTGCCACGCAAAGAAATAACCCTGGAACCAGGCAGCTGTCACCTTGTGAGCATGGGGATGGCGGTCGCCATACATAAAGGGTAGTATGGTTGCTTGGTGCCCTGCAATAGTGTAGCTGTCCAGGGGGGTGGATATCATTGCAGGGGGTCATTGACTTGAATTAGCTTGAGGTGGTGAAGGTTGCGATCCATTACACTGGTTCCTAAGCCCTGTGAAGTACACAGGGAGACCAAATAGCCCAACGGATGTATGAGCGGATAGGGGTCCTCACAATCCCGGAAGGAGATTCCTTGCAGCCCACCCAGCAGCCAGGTGGTTTGGGGTCTACAGGGTGTGCTGTGTGGGTGCCTGATCTGACTAAACCCGGACAGTCGGGAGGGGAAATCATTGCATCAAACCCAACGTCTACAAGCTAATGAGCCTACTCCAAGTACTGCACGACGGAAAGTGCAAAGAATCAGCGTGGGACAACCCCTGGCAGTGACTGTCGTCACGGCTGTCAAATTTTGCACTATGGGGAAAGCGCATTGTACTCCTGGCCTATATGTTATAATGTACTCTATAGATGTAGTACAACGTAGCTGCTTGTACTCCTCAGCTGTTAATTAAGGTAATGAGTGAAAGGCAGGTACGCACCTTGTCCACAGTTCCCAGAGCTCCCCACGCAGTTTGGAGGGTAAATTCTTTCTTAAATCTGTGCTGCTTAACCCCTCGTGAACCTTGACTGTCTCTCTACGCCAGTATCCGACCCTCCCTTTCCCACCTTGCAGTCACACCATGGGATTCGAGGGTAAATTCTTTCTTAAATCTATGCTGCTTAACCCCTCATGAACCTTGACAGTCTCTCTACGCCAGTATCCGACCCTCCCTTTCCCACCTTGCAGTCACACCACGGGATTCTTCCAGGCAGGTCCCTGGAGAGGCCCAAGTCTGCTCTCCTCAAGTGCAGGGTTGTGATCCTGCTTTTTTGCCGTGCTCCCTCCTCTCAGTATCCTGAACCCCATCCACCATCTCATGGCCACTGCAGCCAAGGTTGCCCTTGACCTTCCCATCCCCAACGAGCCCTTCACTGTTGGTAAGTGCAAGGTCAAGCAGAGCCGCTCTCCCCAGGGGCTCCTTTCTCAACTTGTATCAGGAGGTTGTCATTGATGGTCTCCAGGGACGGCCTGGGCTTGCTTGTGCCCTGCGGTGCTGTCCCTCCAGCAGCTATTGGGGTGGGAATGAGGGCGGGAAGAGTATAATCTCCTTTTTCAGACCAGTTGCTGTGGCTGAAAGTCAAACAAGAGAAAGGCATGAGGAAACCACGTTCCTGAGGAAAGAATGGATCCAATTTAAAGGGGTCTTCATCTCCAAACAAGAGAAGCCCGGTTTCCCTTGCTGAGGATGGCCATTCCCCCTATGCTGAAGAGTGACCGCTATTAGCAGAGCACCAGCAGACAATGCCACGCCTGGGTATGCAGCATAGCCAGCCTGTGAATGGGACTGTGTAGCTGCAAAAGATAAGACTGTGAGTAGCAGCAAAAGGAAGCTTTTGACACTGGCTCTCCTAACATCCTCACAAGCAAGCTGATGAAGTACAGGCTAGCTGAGCAGACAGTGAGGTGGCCTGAAAACTGGCTGAGCAGCCAAGCTCAGAAGGTTGTCATCAGTAGCACAGCGTCTTAGCTGGAGGCCAGTGACTAGCGGTGCACCCCAACACTGGCTCCAATGCTGTTTAACTTACTCATCAATGACCTGGATGAGGGGACAGAGTGGCTGATGCTCCCAAAGTGGCAGGAGTGGCCATGCTGCTGCTGTGAACCATCCTGCAGTTGCTGCCAGCTCACTCCTGAGATTCTGCATGTTAGAGCATTTCTCCGGAATGCCTCCTTCTTTCCTGCGCAGCTTCTTGGGTGAGGAGGGTGGTGTGCAGTGAGAGAAAAGAAGTGTCTGTGTGTGTGTGTGAGTGCGTGTATGTGTGTGCGTGTAGAGGAAGGACGTTGTTCCCGGTTGTTCTCTCTCCTGCTGTCCATCAAAGGACAAGCTGGAACTCTTAGTCATGTAGACAAATAGACACAGAATTTGTTTTTTTAAGTTATCTCCTCTTCAAGTGGCATTTGCCTGGCCGGAAGGCAACCTGTGCTGCCTGGGCTTTTGGGATCCAAAGTAGGCCCGGGCTTGTGGTAAATAAGAGTTTCTCTGTTGTAGGTCCCACCTCTGACCTCTACCCTTTGGGGCACTTGCGTCCTTGTGCCCCAGAGCCAGTGCCCTGTCTTCAGTAGTGACCTGTAGCTGATGCCCAGGGAAGGTGTGAGAGAAGCAAGGAAAGCCGAGAATGATGATTTTTTTTTCCCCTCTGACACACTGTCCTTATTTGCAGCACTTTGCGGTTATGGGAGCTGGGCCATGAAGCCGTGTCTGAACCATCGCGGTACCCATTTGTTGGTCCCCCTTGAACCCATGTCTATGTTTGCAACCCGCAAGCATTCAGATGCCCCATGTGATGCCTGTGAGGGAGGACTTGAAGGCCGATGCTGGCGCTGATCCTTGCTGGCTTAGCAAAGAGCTCCCTGGGGCAGGGGGTGGTGGGGTGGGGGCAGCACCCTAAACCACCCAGGGCAGCTGCCCTCACTGCTGTAGGGCCCACACCAGCAAGGTCTGGGGGTGGGATCCCTGCAGCCCCTCTGTGACACGCTCTGTGACACAGTCTGAGGTCACTGTGGCATATCCCACCTCACAGTGACACCTCCCCTCTGCCCAGGGTGTGCCCAGCCCTCCCCACACTGCGCTGGAGTGCCGAGGAGGAGGAGGCAGCGGAGGAGGAGAGTGGAGGAGAAGTTTCCAGGCGGGAACTACAGGCACAACCATGCAGTTCCCGTTTGTGAAGCTGCCAGCGCTCAGGCTACTCAGCCTTGATGGTGAGGCCTTAGGGGCTCTTCCAGGAGCGCGATCGTGTAGGACACCAACTCCCAAACCAGCGTTGTGTGGGGAGGGCTGGTGGCTGCCATGGGAGCCTGCCTGAGTGCCCCGTGCGGATCAGGGATCGAGGTGGCCCCCCAGGACTCCTGGGTGCAGGGCCTGGCTCTGCCCCTGCCCTCCTGGTTCCCCAGGCAGGAGTCCCGGCCACTGAGGGTCACTGCTTGCCTCACAGGGCCACTGGCCACCCGCAGTCGTGGCTGGGCCAAGGAGCTGGAGGTGCTCAGGTGGCCGTGAGCAGCCTGTGGAAGCAGGCACCGAATACGGGGGAGCTGGGCCCTGTGGGGAGACCCCTGGGGATGCTCTTGGTGCCCAAGGCTGCTGTGGAGCACAGCACTGTCCTCTGGCCGTGGGGAAATCCATGGCCACCTTTCCCCAGAGAGAGGGGCTGCCCTTGGAGACCAGCACCTGAAAGCGGGAGGCAAGGGGACTCCTGTCTGAAGAAGGCGGAGGGGTTGTGCACCTCTCTTGGGGCTTGGGAGACCGCCTCAAACGCCCGCGCTGGAAATCAGCCGCTTCCCTTTCACTTTCTGCCTGGCTTCTCTTCTGGGAGTCCAGTCACTGCTTGGAGCTGGGGCACACCCTCCCCCTGCAGATGTGAGATGGTGGCATGGCCTTGTCCAAAACCCTTCCGCTGTCTCTCTTTGAGCTCCAGCCCTCTCCTGTGCTCGCTCTGCGGCCAGAGGCAGCCAAAACCTGGCCTCTGCAGCCCGTCCTGCGTGTGCTTATTCTGCTGCATGCGTGATTACACCTGCATCTGTCACTGTCCTGGCTGGGTACGTGCCGAACGTGGTGAGCTGGCTGGCTCAGAGCCTGATGTGTGTTTCCCTTGCTTTTCAGAGGTCGTGAGAATCTGGGAGAGCGTGTCGGAGTACATGCTACAGCAGATTGTGCTGAACAAGGTGGGTTGTCATCCTGCTCCTCCCCTCTGGCCGGGATGCTTTCAGCAGCGCTGGCAGCCCCGGGCCCCATGCACAGTGGCGCTGTGCATCCCCTCCTTGGGAAGAAGAGAGAAGGTCCCCAAAGTGCACAAGGGTGTGACAGAGCAGCTCCTTTGTCCACTGGTCCAAAGGGTCCAGGGCAGCTGTGGGAGAAGAGAGGCTTCACCCCTTTCTGGGGCATTTGCAGTCCTCACTGCTGCAAAGGAAAGACCAAGCACAAAGCCTGGGTCGCTCCGCAGGGCTGACTCCACTGCAGGCCACCCCTTGGCCCTTACGTAGCCGAGAAGGTCTCTTCCCTCAGGAACGTTTGTTCAGCTTTTACTTTGCATACCATTGAGAGGGTGCAGAGGAGGGAGAGGACAAAATCTGGCCTTCTCCCAAAGGCGTCTTCTCCAAAGCTTTCCAAGTGCCCCTCCAGCCCCCTTGTTCCTCCAGAGGAACAAGGCACCATCTCCTGAGGAACAAGGCACCATCTTCTGGCCCTGCTGACTCCTCAGTCCATTTGCCCACCTGAAAGCACTTTGTTCCTTTTTTCTCGCTGGGTGCCAGGGCGTGGCCCTCGATGTGCTTGGCATTTTCTATGTCCTGAGGAAGCACTGCAGTGAGGTGAACAGGGAGGTGATTATCCCGCGCTTTCACCTGTCTCCGAGAGTTGCACAGACTCATGGGCTCAGCTATGTCAACAGAGACATTCCTGGTAAGGCGGCAGAGCAAAGCCGTTGCTTCCCCTTGGGACATGTCTGGGGTGGGAGCTGAACGCAATGCAGAACTGACGGAGAGGCATCGCAAATTCCTCCCAAAGGGCCTGAGAGCAACTTCACCTTGTCCCAGCCCAACTGTTGCCCACCACGTAGTGACCTCTCGAGAGGGCGTTGGGGTATTCTTTTGTTTACTAGCACTGCATGCACGTAGACTGTCTGCCCCTGTCCTGCTTTGGAGCTGCCTCCATACCAGTCACTCTTAGGCCATGTTGGATGACTGCAGTCTGACGGAAATGTTTTGGAGCGGTTGTTTCTACCCCAGCTGAGAGGAAAGCAGTGCTGCCCCTGCAGACTGCACCAGAGCTTGTGCAGGCAAACGCCAGTGTTGCTGCTGGCTCTCACAGCCTCCTGCCAGTTCCAAGGGGGTGTAAGTCAGCTGTAAGGCGCCTTGCACCCGAGCTGGGAGCAAGAGTGTGTGCAAAGCCCCTCCCTGGCCAGATTTCCCTGGGCCTTCTGCTCCCTGCTGCCATGGCTGTGGCTGTAGTTAGACTTGGTTGATGGCTGTGTGCCACAGAGGCCTTGCGTTGGAGTGTGCAGGGGTTGTGAGCGGGGTCAGCCAAAGCTGGCACATCTGACGGTCAGCTCCGTGGGGACGGGCTGGTGGTGGCCAGACTAACCCTGAGGGCTGCTGTGCAGTCTTCTACGCATGCAGCGTGGGCCCAGCAGCCTCCCTGTGGCCATGGGAGCTGGCCACGTCTCCCCTTGTCCCCAGCTGTATTTCAGCTGCTCCCTACCCAACTGGCTTCCTCTTTTGCTGTTTCCTAGACGATCTTGAAATTGTCCCCCTGGACTATGCTCTGCTGTCATCAGCGACGTCCCTTCCCGAGAAGCTAGTGAAGGAGTGCGTGAATGACATTGTGGTGCTGTTCAGCTGGGGCGCGGGACTCGGAGAGGATTACGACCTTGTTTTCAAGGGCATCGGTCTTCTGATGAGCCGAAACAAGAGCCTCACAATGAGATATTCCAAGGAGTTTCTCCTTGCCGTGGATGGCCCTGGAATTGTATTGAAAAGTCTCCTCTCTGTAAGTTGAGATTTGTCTCCCGGGCTCCCGAGAGTCCTTCCAAGCTCCTCTCAGAGGACTCTCAAGGTGATGTCTCTCGACCTGCTGCGGAGCACTTGGGAGAGACGTGACCTAGAGCAATGCAAGCTCCCTGTAGAGCTCCTTGCTCTTTGCCTTTGGTGCTCTCGGCAGCGTAGCAGAAGCTGGGAAGAGCTGTCTGCGGTGAAGCCCAAGCTCTTTGCAGCCTAGCGTCCTGTTCCCAAAGGCCTGGGGAAAGAGGCTAGTTTCCTGCACAGCTGCGCAGCTTCTCTCCATTGCAATGCAGGGCTCCTGTTTGTGAAAGACATCCCTGGGGCAGAGTTTCCCTGAGGCAGCCTCTCTCACCCTCAGAAAGCTTTGTGGCCTTTGTGAGTAATGCGATCCCTTCCTTGGCCTCACCTCCCGTGTCTCTGTCCTTTTTGCAGAACCCAAGCACAGAATATTGGGTGTTATCAGGCAAAGACGCTGCTGCGTTTCCTGTGCGTCCTGGGGGGATCCGTGTGCTGCCAACGTGAGTATGTTTGCTTGTGTAGCCCGTGGCTGAGCAAGCGAGCAGCTTCTCAGCTCCTGCTTGGTGGTGCTGCATTGCCAGAGCTTGCCCGCTCGTGAGCTCGTTCAAGACTAGCTGGTCCAACGGAAGGGCTCCCAGCCTGACCTATGCAGGTCCCGTGTGGGGCATTGCCCTGTCTGTTGGGAGACTCCAGGGAAGGAAAGGTGTCCTAAAGGCCACCTTCTGGGAGCAAGGCGGAGAGGAAGAGGAGGGACTTCTTGGCCCAGTGGGAGGCTGTGTCTAGCAGGGCTCTGCAGAGCTCGGTCCTGGCACAGTGTCCTGCGCACTGCTGAGCAGCACATCCCCTGACGACCCGAGGGTACAGAGCGGCCTCTTTACAAGCACTACAGCGTGAATCTGGGAGGGTGTGCCAGCGAGCTGGAGGGCAAGATGTGAATTCACACATGGATGGATCTAGGCACACTGGAGCAAAGGAGAGTACTCTGCTCTCTGTGGCCTCTGTGGAGGCGAGAGGAGAGAGCGTCAGAAGTGGCAGCCAGGAGGACTTGTGTTAGCATACCCTTGCTCCCGGGAAGGCAAGCAAAGCACTGGGACCAGCCCCTGGCAACTGCTCGGCCCATCGAGGCAGGAGCTCTTGGCTGTGTCATGTGCTTGCCTGAAATGGGCCTCCACGGTGTTGAAGCATCTGCACCTTCTGCTCTGGAACAGTAGAGTCCGTGCAGGACTCTCATCCCTCTCTGAGCCTGCATGCTCCGCGCAAGTGGCAAAGGCAACGTGGAGTCCTTTCTCACAGCTGGGGTCTTCTTGTTTCTAGGTTTGAGATTAAGCCAGGGCCTGGGGGAAAAGCCAAAGAGCCTGGCCCCGAGGGATCCAAGCAGAGAGAAGGTAAAGGACCGTGCAACTCCCAAGGCAGGACCGAGCAGGTCTGCACACCCTCTTGCTGGAGAGCTCCCAAGCATGCTGTTCTGACGAGGTTTCTTGGTGCACAGTTACAGGGAGTGCTCCGCAGCAGCCTCACCACCGTCGAAAGAGGCGTTCTCCAGGCCAGGCCAAAGGGGCCAAGGAAGGAAAAGGGCAGCAGGGCAGCAGAAAGAAGCCTCTTGACAAGTGAGGCTCTTGGGGAAGTGGAGGAGGGCAACGGGAGGGTCCCGTCCTTGTGGGAGGCAGAGGTTTCCGTTGCACACGCTGTCTGCATTAGCTCTGAAGGGCTCTTAACGCCTCTCCCAAAGGCTGGTGTTTTCTGGCTGGACAGCAAGTGTACAGCAGGTCCTTGTGCGACTTTGTTGTCAGCTCCATGTTCTTGTTCATCTTCTTCCCAGGGAAGATTTTAGCCCCCTCTTATCCAGCATGAGAGGAAATCTGCAGTCGGCTACAGAGGACAAGCTGGGAGAAGACCTGGCTAGAGAGAGAAAGCAAGAAGGTAAAGTAGTGGAGGATTCCTGGCACAGGCTTGCAGGTTCCTCCTGCATCCTTACTGCCAGGGAATTAAAGGCAAAGTCACAAAGTGAAGCCTGGGACAGGAAACGGCCCCTCCTGTGGCTCTGTTTGGTGGCAGCCGTTACCCTTCAGGGGCTCGTAATGGCAGCCTGGTGCTCCAAGTTGCAGCTGATCTGCTGAAGGACACTGCCCCACTGCACTCCATTCCCTCGCCTGTAGTGCCAAGGGCTCTTTCCTTCCAGCACTGACAGAAAGTGCAGCGGGGAAACGGGACTCCGAGGGAATCGGGACTACTGCCCCAGACAGTTCCCTACCAGGACGGAGCAGCCCTGCAAGTGCTTCTTGCCTGAGCTGCCTCAAAGAGGCTCTTGTGAAGAGCTGTCTCATGTCACACCTGCAGGGAGTCCTGCTGAGAAGCGCCTCCTTGCTCGAAGGAGGCTTTCGCCCGTGAAGCTACCTGGGCTCAGAATGGACGCCAGCGCGGCTCAGCAAGGCCTGGGCATGCAGCGCCCTGAGAGGTGAGGCGTGTGGAGAATGGGGCTGGGGCAGCGATGCGCTCTTGTCCTTGTGGCAGTGAGAGATTTCCGTTGGACACATTGCTCTCAAAGGCCCTTCACGTGTGTCCCACGGGTGGGCACTGTCTTGCTGGAGGGAGAGTAGGCGGCAAGGTTTTTTGAGACTCTCGTGTCATCTTCTTTTTTTTTTGTGATGTTTTCGTTTCCAGATCTGAGCTTGCACTAGCACACTCGGCCACTGAGGGCTCCTTCAAGGCTCTCCAGGAACAACAGCTCATAGGAGGCATGCCGAAGGAGAGTGAGAAAGGAGGTACAGTAATGGATGAGTCTTGAGACAGGCTTGCGGGTCACCTCTATGTCCTTACTGCCAGGGAATTAAAGGCACAGTCACAAAGTGAGGCCTGGGATAGGAAACGGCCCCTCCTGTGGCTCTGTTTGGTGGCAGCCGTTACCCTTCAGGGGCTTGTAATGGAAGGAGACCTCAGGGCAGCCTGGTGCTCCAAGCTGCAGCTGATCTGCTGAAGGACACTGCCCCACTGCACTCCATTCCCTCGCCTGTAGTGCCAAGGGCTCTTTCCTTCCAGTGCTGACAGAAAGTGCAGCGGGGAAACAGGACTCCGAGGGAATCGGGACTACTGCCCCAGACAGTTCCCTACCAGGACGGAGCAGCCCTGCAAGTGCTTCTTGCCTGAGCTGCCTCAAAGAGGCTCTTGTGAAGAGCTGTCTCATGTCACACCTGCAGGGAGTCCTACTGAGAAGCGCCTCCTTGCTCGAAGAAGGCTTTCGCCCATGAAGTTACCTGGATTGCAAGAAGACACCCGTATTGGTCAGCAAGGCCTGGGCATGCAGCCCCCCGAGAGGTGAGGCGTGTGGAGAATGGGGCTGGGGCAGTGCTGTGCCCTGGTCTTTCTGCCATTTTGATGTTTGCATTGAGTACATTGCCTGCATTAGCTCCGAAACGCTCTTCACGTATGTCCCAAAGGCAGGCACTGTCTTGCTGGAGGGCAAGTGGGCGGCAAGGCTTTTTGAGACGCTCGTGTCATCTTCTTTTTTGGTGGTGTTCTTGTTTCCAGATGTGAACTTGCACGAGCACACTTGGCCACTGAGGCCCCCTTCAAGGCTCTCCAGCAACAACAGCTCAAAGGAGGCATGTCAAAGGAGAGTGAGAAAGGAGGTACAGTAATGGATGAGTCCTGAGACAGGCTTGTAGGTTTCCCCTGGGTCCTTATTGCCAGGGAATTAAAGGCAAAGTTACTCTGTGATGCTTGGGATAGGAAAGTGCCCCTCCTGTGGCGCTGCTTGCTGCTTGGGAAAGCCAATGTGCTCTTTCCTTCCAGCACTGTCAGAAAGGATGTGAGTCTTGCGGGGAAACGGGACTCCAAGGGAATCAGAATTACTGCCACAGACTGTTTCCTACCAGGACGGAGCAGCCCTGCAAGTGCTTCTTGCCTGAGCTGCCTCAAAGAGGCTCTTCTGAAGAGCTGTCTCATGTCACACCTGCAGGGAGTCCTGCTGAGAAGCGCCTCCTTGCTCGAAGGAGGCTTTCGCCCGTGAAGTTACCTGGGCTCAGAATGGACACCAGCGTGGCTCAGCAAGGCCTGGGCATGCAGCCCCCCGAGAGGTGAGGCGTGTGGAGAATGGGGCTGAGGCAGTGGTGTGCTCTGCTCCTTGTGGCAGTGAGATGTGCCAAAGCTCAGGGCATCTCTTGCTCTGGGGATGCTAATGCAACTTGTCAAACACACCCACATCTGCTGCAGAACCACCTGCTGCTGCAGAACCACCTTCTGCCCAGCTTGAGAGCACAGGGGGCAGAGCACACTCATGCTGTGCTGCTACAGACTCTGCCTGCTCTGTATTCTTAGGGTGCTACCAGCAACTGAGGGGAGAGCCTCGAAAAAAGATAAGAGCAAAACAGCTCAGCCAGGCAGCCACAAAGCGGAAAGCCCTGTTTGCAAAGGGTATCGCACCACAGGGCAGGTACGTGATCTGGCCCCATGTCACCACTGTGTCCTAGGGCACTGTGGAAACGTGGCGCCCTGTGGATACAGCTTCCCCCAAGAGCCCTTGCTAGGTGTTGACCTGCACATTCCGTGGCTTCTTGTGGATCTTGCTGCAGAAGACACAAGTTACTCTTGAGTCCCTCCTCACACCACTGTCTCCGGGCTGCTGCCCCTGGAAAGGGGAAAAGTTAGGCTTCCCCAGGAGAGAAAAGAGACTGGTGCTTTCTAGGGCCTTGGTCATAGCAGGAGGGCTTTTCAGGGCTGGCATTAGGCCCAGGCTATTGCTGTGAGCAAGGCTGAGGGCAAGGGGCAGGAAAACTGCCAGCGGCTGCGATTCCTGCTGCCTGCTGGGCCTGTCTCTGCCCTCCAGAAAGTCTGCCTCCTCTGCATGCAGCAGGAGGAATGACGCCTCCAGGCAGCATGGTGGGAAGAGCTGGAGAGGCAAGAAAGGGCCGAGTGTGCAGAGCAGCAGGCCTGCCTCCCAGGCGTGGGGCAGGTGACTTGTCTTTGCAGTTCAGCTGCTCATTCCCATGATGGGAGACTTTGTCAGTGAAAACTACGGGACCCAAAGAGCAATCTGCTGTGCTGCGGGCACATGGTCCTGACGCCTGCCTCGAGCTCCAGGACACCCCCCGCCCAGGGTGCCTGCCCTTTGAGGTGGGACACGAGCTCTGCTCATTTTTAACCGATGCCTCAGGGCATGCTGCCCACCCCCCGACATGAAAGGTAATGCCATCTTCCTGGGCTTCAGTGGCTGAAGGATGAAGCCTTTCTGGTTCCCGTGCTCGGGAAGAGCAGGCGAGGACTGAGTATGCTGAGAAAGGCTGCAGAGTGCCCGGGTGCCTTGCATGCTGTGCAGGGAGGGATACTTCCTTCAGTGGCACCTCAAGCTACTACACACACTTTTCTCCCTTGTGCAACAGAGGAGACACCGAGCTCCACTGGAAGGCATGGGGAAAGGAGCCAAAGCGTAAACCGGCGCAGCTCTCCCTGCAGCAGTAAGTGTGCACAGCCCCAGCGTGGACAGGCGCAGCTTAACGCCGGGGATCCAGGAGCGGGTCAAAGATCCCGGCCCAGAGCCATGGGGCTGCATAGGACATCCTCTGATTTCTCCTGGCCAGGGAATGCCCCACATTAGCCCTTGACTGCGAGTTCCCCTCCAGAGCCCCAAGCGACTGCTTTGGGCTTGGCCTGAGTTGAGGACTGGGGGTGCAGATGGGACTGTGGGGGTGCAGGGCTGGGCTGGGCTGGGCACAAAGGGTCTCAGCAGGGCTGAGAGTGACCTTGTCCCTGCCGTTGCAGCCACAAGTCCCTGTAAGCAAGGCAGAGCCACCGTCGGCTAGAGGTGGCTAAAGCCTGGTGGCAGAAGCCAAAGAACAGGGGAGAGCAAAACCCCTGCAAGGCTCACAGCGAGGAGCAGCTGCTCTGGTGCTTATGTCTGAGCAGGTCTGGGGCTTTTCCTGCCTGTGCTGCCCTGCCTTCCCCGGCCTGCAGCCCTGGGGACACCGGGGCTGTCACTGGCACCACCACCGCAGAGACGGGGCATGTTTGAGCTTGGCCGTGAACCAGGCACCCTGACACCCAAGGGGACGTCCCTACACCTAACACTGAACACCTCTCCTTTGGCCTCCCTAGCACCAGCAAGAAGAGGCCCTTGCAGCCCCGGAGGGGAAATCACTAGCAACTGCTGCTGTGTGAAGGGGAGACCAGCCTCTGCAGGGAATAAAAAGGCAGGTGCTGCTCTGAAGCCTGTGAGAGATGCCAGAGTGATTTTTAGGGGCAGAAGGGAATAACGTGCACACACACCACACTGCGTGCCTCCCCACCACAGCGTGCATCGACAGGGCATGGCATGTATATATGGCCCACATGTGCACGTCATGTGCACATCAACAGCACATGCAGCGCGGC
Source organism: Struthio camelus (assembly GCF_040807025.1). Classification (NCBI taxonomy): domain Eukaryota; kingdom Metazoa; phylum Chordata; class Aves; order Struthioniformes; family Struthionidae; genus Struthio; species Struthio camelus. The sequence continues at coordinate 11,526,026 of NC_090962.1, forward strand.
ATAGGCATGTACACAGCCTGCGGTGTGTGCACAGACCCCACTGTGGGCACATGCACACTGCAGGTCGCGTAGGGTGTGGGCAGGGAGGCATAGCCCTGTGCCCTGCCCTGCTTGTGCAGCAGCTGAACTTGTACAATGTCAAGGGCCCTCCACCTGCACTGCCGGGGCCGGTCCCTCAGGACACCACAGGTTGCCTCTCACTTGCAACGGGGTCACCTGGGACTTCCACACCCTGCCGCTGCTGGGAGGGCTTTTGCCCTTGTGTCCAGACTGCTCTTATATGGGAGGGGGGCAGGAGGAAGGGTGGGATGTCTCCTAAGCTGGAAGAAGATCCATCTGTTTCCCAGCCCTGCTAGACGACTTCTCTACGAGCTGCCCCAAGAGTGGAGGGGACTGACTGGCCAGCAGCTCTGCAGCAAAGGCCCTGGGGCTCCCGGTGGGCAGCCCGGGGAGGTGCGCACTCTGAGCCCACACCACAACCCTGCTGCCATGGGCCCAAGGGCAGCATGATGGGCTCTGCAGCCCAGTTACCTCTGGGTGATTTTCCTGGACAACTTCTCCCTCCTGCAAAGACTCTGCAAGCAGAGTCCACACCCAAAGGACAAAGGAGTCCTCTTGGGCAAGCCATGCAATAGGTAGCTGTGAGTAGCACGCAGCTTAGCTCGGCCTCCATATGCTTGCGGAGAGGGTGAGGCAGCTGGGCGTGGGCGAGGGGTGCTTTACTGGTCAGCTGCCTGGGCAAGGCTTGGCCTCTCACCCTCCTTGGCACAGGCTGATCCTCCACACTGCTGACACCTGCTGCCTGGCCTCTCTCAACTCCATTTCCAGCCATTATTCACCTCCGTTTCTAGCTCTTTGCGCTCCGGCATCACTCCTGCACGTGCCCCGAGCTGCCCAGGCCAAGCAGCTGGGAACAGAGCTCTCGCTTCAGCTCTGCCTTCAGCCTGGCACAGCTGTAGAGCAGGCCTGCAGCACGCCCACTGCGCTGAACTCAGAACCATCCCAACAAGCAGAGCCACTTTCCATTAGAAATGACTGCAGCAAAAGCGGTGGGAGGACAAAACCGCCTGCAGTCAGCTCCAGCAGGCACTGCCCTCTGGCGAGGAAATGGGAGCAGCCGGAAAAACCCCCAGGCTGCCTGCAGTGCTCCCTCGGTGCTAATCAGAGCTACCTGCAAGGCAGAGTAAAGCCCACTCCTCCCCTCCGCCCAGCAAAGGGTAGAGGGAAATCCACCTTGACTCACATCGCTGGCAGGTTAGGGAGGATAGCACAAGACTAGCGTAGACTAGCTGAGGTTGGAGGTACATCACCTGGTCCAACCCCCCCGGCTCAACTAGGGTCTCCTAGAGCAGGTTGCCCAGGACTGTGTCCAGACAGCAGGTCAGCCCCCTGCCTGTACTGGTCCAGGGGGCTATTCCTGCCCAGCCGGAGCACTTTGCACTTCCCTTTGTTGAACGTCATGAGGTTCTTCTTGGTGCATTTCTCCAGTCTGCCAAGGGGCCTCCGAATGGCAGCCCAGCCTCCTGGTATATCAGCAACGCCTCTCAGTTTTGTGTCACCTGCAAACTTGCTGAGGATGCCTTCAAGCCCATCATCCAGGTCATTAGTGACGATATTAGAGGGGAAAGAGAAGGCAAAGGGCAACAAAATGCGTCCAGCACCATGGGGCAGGGGGAACTCCCGCGCTGCTATGCCTACTGACTGCTAGCGGGAATTCACTGGTGGTTTTAAGTGCTGATACCTAAGGCAGGAGCGCAAAGAGCTGCTCTGATGTCTCACACTCGACACGACTACTGTTGTCCCAAAGAAGGGTTCTTTCACCCGGTGTGCAATGAGCCGAAAACACACAGAGTCGTGATATTTGTTTAATTCATTTCCGCGCAGAGGTGGGTGCTAGGTGGTAATTCCACAAAGCTAGCACACCTGATTGCTACACAGCTTACACTTTAGAACAGTTTAAGCAACAGTTAGCAGCATAGTTTACAACTACATGAAGTCATCCTTACTCTTATTGCTTCTGTTAGGTCTCATCTTCATTTGAAGTCACAGCATCCTCTTTTTCTCCTGCGCATGCTCTATGGGGAAGGGGCTTTGATCAGCAGGGGGCTTCCCTGCTTGTGGGTGGGTTTTTTATTATGCCAATTAGGATAGTTCACCCGCAGTTCAAGTAGGTCTCTCCTGTTTTATCAACTGTTTTTGTTCTCTTCAGGTTTATTTGGGAGCTTCCTGATCTGCTTGCCTTATAGTGTTGTCTTGCTCCTTCCTTCAAGGCCTTGTTCATTGTTAACTGGACATGTGAAAGACTGACTAATACCCTAGGCTCCTTTTTTCCCATACCTCCAACACTACCTCCGCCACAGCAGCACGGTCCCTGCCCTTGAAGCTCTCCGAGGGGACCACAGAAGCTGTAAGCAAGATGTTTTCTCTGAAGGCAACCTTGCTTTGAGGTGCCTTTCTCTTCTCGCCTTTGCTTCTCAGCACCTCTTTCTTGGCCTGCTGTGAAGCTGCAAAGCTCTCCTCCCCCTTTCCGAGAGGCCATGAGTTGAGCTGAGGTACAAGGAAAGTGCTAGAGAACACTTCTGGGTGGCTAATGAAGCTTGCCACAGGTGTCCTTCTGGACTATTACAGCCAGTAAGTCTTTTTCTCCAGTTCTGTGGTGCTATCCGCAGTCCCACTGAGCAGGCACAGGATCAGGGCAAGTCAGTCCACCCACAGAAAGAAACCCAGGGAGCTCTATGCAAAGTCTCTGCTGTCCTGCTTGTCTTGACTTGGCTGGCACCGGGACGTCCCCCTGAGCGGGGACGGGTGACTTGTCTTTGCAGTTCAAGTGCTCATTCCCATGATGGGAGACTGTCAGTGAAAACTACGGGACCCAAAGAGCAATCTGCTGTGCTGCGGGCACATGGTCCTGACGCCTGCCTCGAGCTCCAGGACACCCCCGCCCAGGGTGCCTGCCCTTTGAGGTGGGACACGAGCTCTGCTCATTTTTAACCGACGCCTCAGGACACACTGCCCACCCCCCGACATGAGAAGTAATGCCATCTTCCTGGGCTTCAGTGGCTGAAGGATGAAGCCTTTTCTGGTTCCCGTGCTCAGGAAGTCCGTATCAGGACTTCCACACTCTGCGGCTGCTGGGAGGGCTTTTGCCCTTGTGTCCAGACTGCTCTTATATGGGAGGGGGCGGGAGGAAGGGTGGAAGAAGGAAGCATGAGCACAGAGCCTGTTGGGGCCTTTGCTCACCCTGCTCGCGAGCAACACTGCTCTTTTAGGCAGGCAGAGACACAAGCTGGCATTGCTGCCACCTTCCACAAGGCCACCCTCCTCCCAGGGGCTGCTTTACCCCTGCACACCTCACACCACTGCTAACAGATAGCAAGCCAAGGTTGCTCCACCCTAAAGTGACCATCGTCACTGTGAGCCCGCTGGCTTCCTCAGCCATGCTCATCTCCACAGACATCTTAATCCAGCTCCCACCCAACACGCCCGCTCTTTCCTAAGCTGCAGCCCACTGGTGCAAACTCCACTTCTCTCCTCTGCACACCCTCAGCCCACTGCCTTCACAATTCATCATCAATACCTTCTCTCCTCACTCCAAACTCTCCTCCAAGAAGCTCTTCTCTTTCCTGCAACTCTTTCTCTTTCTCTTTCCTTCTCCTCTGAACAGAAAGCATTCGGTTAAACACCTCCTTGCCGCACACCGGGGCAGAGCTGCTTCCTGCCATTCTGCAGCAGGAAGAGGACACGAGAGCCACAGGGGCTGACGGCAGCTCCCTTCCCGGCCCCTTCCCCTGAGATCTGCCTTCACTGTACAGCTGCTGTCGTGTCCAATCCCCTTCCAGACAGTCACACAGGTCGCTCTCCCCCCACCAGCAGAGCTGGGCCCAGCAGCAGCAGCTCCCAGGCAGGAGCCTTTCCCAGCAGAGGCTCCCCTGCAGGACAGCTCCTCCAGGGCTGGCCCAGCCCCGCCGTCCCCTACACGCTCACCACACATGGAAACTGCAGAGCTCTTCCAGGAAGCCAATCCCTTGTGGGCCCCAGGGAACAGGCCTGGAGTCAAGAAACCTGACTTTTGCACCACCGGCAGTACCCTGGCCACAAGGCTGCACACAAGTTTCTGGTCATGGTTACCCCACCCTGCTCTACAGGAAGGCTCCCGAAAAACCCCAGGAAAGCCATGCCCAACCCCACAAGTGCATGTAACAGTGGTCAATTCCATGCCAACAGTGAGTGCATGTACTCTGCACACGAGTGAGTACTGCAGTGAGTGCATTACTGCTGGCCCCGGCCTGCGCTCTGCTGCAGTTGTGCAACACCTCGGTCTGCACCTGGTCTTCTGCCTCTGCGAGCCTGACCTGGAGCAGCACCTGCTCGCTGGGCTTCCTGGTGTGCCCTTGGCCCTGCCTCGTCACTACACGCTTGCTGGCTGAGCCCTGCACTCTGTCTGACCTGACCACCCTCTCGGGGCCCTGATCTGCACCCAGCCGTACCACTCTGCATCCTGGCTCCTGTGCAGAGCAGCCGGCTCCTCATGCTGCCAGACAAGAAGACCACCCCCTGCTCCCAGAGAGGTTGTCTACACTGGCCGGGGGAACCACACAGGCATGGCATGCACAGGCCCTGGTCTTTCACAACTGCTACGTCAGGCCATAGCAATAAATGCGAGGGAAGGACCAAAGAGGGCAAAAGCACACCTGCCACAAGTCTCTGCACTCCAATGCACACAGCCTGGAAACAAGCTGGAGGAACTCAGGCTCTGCCTGTGGTCACGCAGCAGCAGCATCCTTGGCGAACGTGGGCTGCGGTGAGACCGCTCACCCAGCTGCAGTGCTGCACCAGATGGCTACAAACTCGGCAGCAAAGACAGCCAGGGAGGGCCTGCCTTTCCTCCTCCGGAACACTCCTGCTGCTCCTGAAAAGCTGCTCCTGACAACAACTGGTGTTTTAACAGCTCCAAGGGTTTCCTGCAGAACAGGCAGCATCTGACAGGGGAGGTTCCTGAAGAGGCTGAGCAGTCATGAAGGGAAGGAAAGTCTTGTGCTGCCCGGAACCATTCCCAAGAAGCTGGTGGGAAGGGGAAGTCAGAAGAAAGAGTGGTGGGAAAACGCCCTGCAGGAAGGAGAGCCACCTCCCGGGTGGCCTGGGCGTGCAGCCAGCAGGTCGAGGGCAGTGGGGCTGCCCCTCTGCTGGGCACTGAGGAGACTGTGCCAGCAGGGCTTGGTCCCAGCAGGGGCTCCCCAGCGCTCCAGCACAGGCAGGGACAGCCGGGAGCGACTCTGGCAGAGGGGGCCCAGGCCGCGAAGGGGCTGGAGCACACAGCCCCTGCGGGGAGGCCAAGAGCACCGCCCTGGCGCAAGAGCAGCTCTTCCCACAAGTAAGCTCGAGGGCCCACGCAAAGGAGGCCAAGGAGAGCAGCCTGCAGCCCCATGGTCCCCTGCCCACAGGGGCACCCTCCAGCCCCCACCATCCCCCTGCGGGGCACAGCCAGGTAGGGCCCCCACAACTGGGGAGCGGGTCAGGTGTGCCGTCACCACGGCCTCCCCGTGTCAACAGTGACCTCAGCGCCACTGTCCCAGAGCTGTCAAGAGGCCGGTGGTGGGACACGACCCGGGATCGCGCTCTCCACTCCTGCCTGCCATGAGCCAGCCGGAGCGACTGTGGGCCAGGAGGAAGGTGGCGCTGCGCATCAAGAGGAAGGTGGGTGCCACCGTCTGGGACCGCCGCGCCGCCCTCCTCCAGAGTGCCCCAGCCGCCTCGGAGCCCGTGGAGGAGGAGGAGGAGCCCATGGAGGTGGACCCTGCAGAGGGGCAGCTCGCCCTGTGCCTCGTGGACCTGCCGCAGGGGCCAAAGAGGAGGAGGAGGTGCTAGCCGGGCAGGAGGCCCCCCCGCTGACCACCAGCTGCGACACAGCCCCCCCAGCAACACCAGGCTGCTGCCAGCACCCAGCCAGGGGCAGCTGAGCCCACCAGCCGGGGCACGCCGAGGATCACCGGGCCGCCCGTCGCCTCCTGGACCGCCCTGGGCTGCCGGGCATCAACATCTGCCCGGCAGAGACAGGGCCCACCGCGGGGACACATCCCTCCCACGACTCCCCTCCACCTCCACTGCGGGACAGAGACAGCGCCCGGGAACAGCTCCCACCACCCTGCCACAGCTCTGTTTAGGCTACAGGTTAGGTTATAGGATAGATTTTTTTTAGGAGTAGGAGTATTATAGCATTTAGCATTCGTGTTACTCTAGGAGCATTAAGGTTCTTAGTAGTAAGATTTCTTAGTGTAGGGTTGGTTAGCCTATTTTTAGTGTGTAGTTGTTGGCAGTTAGTTACAGTTAGGTAGAGGATTCTTAGTTCACAGTGAATATTCTATGTGTAGGGCACAGTTCTTCTCATTATTATCATTAGGTAGAGTTATTACTTCTGTTCCTAGTAGCGTTACAGTTATTAGTTATAGGTATTATTGTTAGTTATTCTTCTGAGTTCTTCTTCTTCCTTCTTGTAGGGTAGTTCACGGTATAGGGTAGCATTAGGCTAGGTAGCTTCGCGTTGGTTACAGTAGTCTTAGTGTGTAGTTAGTCACAGTTCCAGTAGTCTTAGGGCAGTTACAGGAGCCTTAGTTCACAGTTAGTTCGGTCCTCCTCAGGGTAGAGGTAGTGTCTTTGGAGCCACAGCGAGAGAGGAACGCACAAGAAGGGAGGGACTAACCTGGGCCAGACCTTCACCAAGGCCACGCTCCCAAAAGGTCCTGCACCACCGAGGCGGCAGCACTGCCACCAAGCACCATCATGCGCACACGTGCACGGGGTCCCAGGGCAACTGGGCTCAGTCAGCTGGGCTACGAGGCAAGGCAAGAGTGTGTCTGTGCACAGCTGCTTGTCGGACTGGGCCCCCACAATCAAACTCTTTCCCACTACGGAAAAGCAGCAGGACTCTGGCATCTCTTGCACGACACGACATGACATGAGGGACTTTCACCAAACACGTGTCTTAAAGCCAGTGTCTCCAGGTGCAGGAGAACGCCCCATGCAAAGTGACTGCGGCCACGACCGTGTGGGGCATCTCTGCCTTCCTAAGAAACCTTGGCAGGAGCCTGGACAAAGCACTAACAGCAGCAACTTGACTTCATGTCTCTCCTCAATGCTTGCATCTCATGAACCGCTCTGGAGATCCGCATCGTGCAGGAATATGGCGACACAACATTGCTGCAGGCAGACAATTTCAGCGGATGCAATCCCCAGGGCCCCCACGTGCTGCTCTTGCAAATTCAGTCTGATGTCAGCAGCCCAGAGACTATAGACTTTTCCCCCTTCTCTGCCAGAGCATCCCCTCACCGGTGGTCGATGTTGCATTTCCTGCAGTTGTACAGCAATCGCGGAGTCTTCTGCAGTGCACACTCAGGTTTTCCTCTTTTATTCAAGACCTGGGGCAACAGTTTGGCAGTGGATGAGTTGGCAGGTGTCACAGCCTGCAGGCAAGAGGGGGCCTCCTGGAGAGCACAGCCCCCATGCCAGCAGCATGCGCTGGTGCCTCCCGCCAGTCGGCAACCCCCTGGCATGTCCCTGGCCTGAGGCACCTCACTGCAGAGCCGTGGGGGAACATAGTGATGCAAAATGGGATGACACCGCAGAAACTCTCACCACTTCCGGGGAACAGTGGGGAAATTAGGGATCCAAAAGTAGAAAAGGGAGTTGCAGGTGTTGGATAAAAAGACAACAGAGCTGGGGAGGGATTTAAGCTGCTGCTTTTAGGGGGGAACAACGGGGAGAACTATGAAAAGTTCATGCCACCCTGTACAGTGTCGACCCTGCTCTGCACAGCTGGACTGCCCCCTGGACACCAGCCAGTTAGAAGGGGATGCCTGCACCACGATTCCTCCCTGACTGACCGGGCATCGAGGGATCGTAAGGCAGCAACTTAGTTTTGAGCCAAGAGTGAAGAACAATATTTTAGTGCTTGGCCGTAGCAAATTAGGCTGAAAGACTGCCATGTACGAGCAAGCAATGAACACTTAAAATGGGGCAGCCGTGCTGCACCGGGAGTCCTTGCTCTTTTACCATTCTCCTTAAGTTAGTGGACATCTGAAACAATCCCAGGCACGGCCTCACCTTCGCACAACACAACGCTTATGGTGTTGGAAGTGGGATGTTCCAACCTTAAGGGGTTGATACCGCTGGACTCGCAGTGTAGCAGCCGCAGCCCGATTAGACAGGGGCGCGTCTTCCTGGTACCATTTTGGGAGAAGGTGGCCCCTAGGTGCAGCTGCACCATGCTGCACCGACCACGGCCCTGTGGGGAAAAGCTAGCACTAATTTGGGAAAGCATAGCCAATCCTACTCGTGAGGCTGTGCAAGCCCTTACCGCTGAACTATCAGCAATACAGCAAATGGCATTGTAAAATCAGGGGGCACTCAGCTTCCTCCTAGCTGCCACAGGCACCTTTTGTACCCTCACTGGGGAAGACCGTTGTACCTTTATACCCCAAAATGACAATCAGGTTTCCATGAGATTCAGAAAACACTTGGCGCTGTCAACACACTACATCACAGCGACCATTAGTCCCTGCGGACGTGGTTTTCTGGAAAGCTTGGGACACGGAGCTTCTCTTATTTCACAATGTATAATGTGTGTTGTCATCATTTTACTGTGTGCGGAGGGAACAGTTGTGTGCTCGTATGCTGATCTTGTTATGCAGTAAACAAGCTGTAAGACTGTAAGACTGCCATGTAGGAGCAAGCACTAAACACTTATAAGGGGGCAGCCGTGCTGCACCGGGAGTCCTTGCTCTTTACAGGTCCCTCAAGTTAGCGAACATCTGACAGCATGCTGGGCACGAGGCCATCCCTGGTGCAACGCCACATGGCCGTGCCCACCTCCCCGGTGCCGATAATGCGAGGGAGGGCAGGAGCCAGCATGGCCGGCCCCCGCGCACCCTGCGCATCCTCCCGTGTGTGCTGCTGCTCCCTGCCTGAAAGCACCACTCGGGCTCCCCTGGGGGCTCTCCGACAGCCCCTGCCCCCTGCCACAGCCCAGGCTTCGGGGCCCAGTCCCCTCCAGAGAGCCTCACAGGCCCCCCAGCAGAGCGGCCCAGCAGCAGCCGCTCCCAGGCAGGAGCCTTTCCCAGCAGAGGCTGCCCTGGCGGACAACTGCTCCCGGCCGGCCCAGCCCCGCCGCCCCCCACGCCCTCCCCACCCTCGGGCCCAGCGCCCAGGGAGCAGTCGCTGCCTCCCCGGCACACGAGCACGCCACAGGCTGCGGCATCGCTCGCGGCTCCCCGCGCGGCCGCCGGGAACGGCGCTTTCGGCCGCCGCGGCTTCTCCCGAGCCCCGAGAGCGGAGGCGCCGCCGGCCGGGGCCAGGGCCGAGCCAGCGGCAGCCGTGGCCGCCCAGGCCCCGCCCCCACGGCCTGGACGGGACGCCTCCCCCCCACAGACCCCGCCCCCTTCCGCCGCGCGCTCCCCATTGGCTCCCGCGGCTCGTGGGCTCCCGGGGCGGGACACGCCCCAGGGGGAGGGCGGCACTGCGCCTGCGCCTGCCCCGCGGGAGAGGGGGAGAGGGGGGGTGGGCGGGGGGAGCGGGGCTCTGGGCAGGCGGGGCTCTGGGCAGGCGTGCTGGCGCGGAGGAGGGGCACTGAGGGCCGGGGCGGGGCCGGCTCTGCGCAGGCGCTGTGGCGGCACGGCCAGGCGGGGCCGGAGCGTGCGGCCCGCGGCTGCCCCGGCGCCGGCGCCGGCCAGGCGGCGTGTGCAGCCCGGTCAGGCCGCGCGCGGCGGGAGCCGATGGGGGAGCGCGGTGGGGCTGGGGGGAAGGGCCGTGGGGCGGGAGGCGTCACTTCCGGCGCAGGCGGGCGGGGGAGCAGGTGTGGCAATGGCTGCCGCCCGGCTGGGCCTGGCTGGGCCCGGTTCCCCCCCGCCGTCCCTCGGCCCCCTCCGCCGACGCCGACCCGCGTGGCGGCTGCCGAGCCGTCCCGCCGCCTGCCCCCGCCCCGCTGCCTGGCGGCGCCCCCGGCGCGGGGCGGGGGCGCTGCTGCCGGGGCTGCCGCGCAGCCTCGCCCCGGTGTCGCGGCTCGGGCACTGCGTGGTGCCCGCTGGTGGCCCTGGGCCCTCTGGGTCGCTGGGAGGAGTTTTGGAAGTAAACCCTGGGCTGTGGCGGGGGGCAGGGGCTGTCTGTGAGGCGCCCGGTGAGCCCGAGTGGTGCTTTCAGGCAGTGGTGCAGAAGTGCAGCGCTCAGTTGTTTGGATGGCTGTGCTGTGTGAGGAGTGCCCTGCTTCTTGTGCAGCTTGAAGTTGTGGGCCTGAAGAAGCTGTCCTGTCTGGGAAAGGGGAGAGGAGAGGGCTGTGAAAAGGGCAGGGCCGGAGCTTGGGGACGTAGGTGTAGGAGGAGAGTGTTTTCTTAAGGGCCCAGTGAGTGTGGGATAGCCAGAGAGTGTGTTGCAGGTGTGCCCTGTGAAAAGGGGTCTCTTTGGTGACAATGCAGATACTCCTTGGTGGAGGAGAAGGGATGTCTCGACAGGCAGCTTCAATGTCTGTGTAGTTTTAAGGAGGTGTCAACGCAGGGCAGCCCGAGCAGCCTGTAATACCTGTGTGTCTGGTGAGCTGGTGCGTAGAGCTCCGTGGGCACTGCCTCTTTGCCTGTCCTACCATGGAAGGAGCACCTGAGTAAGCTTGTGCTGATGCCCAGTGTTGCCGTAGCTGTGGGGGACCTGAGCGTCTTGTGTGCGTCCTCAGGAGCGCACAGAGACACGCGTGCGGTGGCCAAGGTTAGCCTGCGTACAAGAGAGGTCACATGAGGCAGCTTGCTAGCTCCGTTGAGCAAGGAGTGGGGGTTGTCGGTCACGTGGCTTGGAAAGGGCTAAGGAAAGAAGGGTCTAGTGAAGCCTGGCGACTAATGCTGCAGAGTGAGGGAAACGGGTGTTGTTTGTACTTTGTTAGGCCAGCTTCAGCCAAGAAGGAGCTGCTGTGATGGTGAGAGGCGCTGCGGTTTCTTTGCCTTCCTTAAGGAGCCTGGGATGCCGGGAGGCCTGTTGCAGTGAGTCAGCTGCTCAGCACGGAGTTCTGATTGCCTGACTCCAGTGTGGTCACGTGCAGTTCCCCCTGTGTTGTCCAACTCCAGGTCAGCCGTGAGGAGCTCCACCCGCTAAGGAAGGTCGCCTGGGTCGAGGCTAAGGTATAACTTGCTGCAGCGCAGTGGTGTTCTCGTGCAGTGTGTATTGAAAAATACCCCTTGCCCAAGTATGTGAGGTCTCTTTTCCAAGTTGTGTGCTGACCCTTTTATGTGCCCCCAAGTCTCCAAAGCATCTGAGTGTGGGTTCTGTTTTTTCAGCCTTGAAGGGTTTGGTATTTCTGAAGGCAGGAGTCAGTCATGCTTTCTGCAGTGGCTCTGTGAGCACCTTCCTGCTGGCTGTTGCAAGGGCCTTTGTTGCCGCTTACTGAAGCCAGTGTCACCTTTTTGTTTCCAGGTTTGTGCATAAAGATGAGCAATCGGAAGAAGAATTCGCTGAGAAGGCCTGCCTAAAAGGTACTGTGGCAATGTGCTGATCCAGTGTAGAGATGCCAGAAGTGTGTTGCCCTCATAGGAACGTATCTTTCAGTCCTCCAGAGCTTGGAGAATGACAGCAGCCCCCAGGTGCGCTACCAGGGGGTGCAGACAATCTTCATCCTCCAAGCGCCCAGGAAAGTGCCCCCATTGGGCTTCTCCTGCTGAGTCCTGTGTGCCCGCCTGCCGAGAGCCTGGCAGCGATGGCACGCAGCTGTGGGCCCTGGGTCACCCTGAGCATCTGCAAATTGGGTGTCTCCAACTCTCCGATCCACCCGCTGTGCAGAGGAGATGAAGTGAAGCAGGTGGCTCGGGGGCCACGTCCGGCTGGGCTTGCCCAAGGATGGAGACAGTGCAACCTGCCTGGGAAAGTTGTTCCCATGCCTGCCTACCCCCCTAGTCCTTTTTTTCCTCCCGTTTACCTGGAAGGCTGGGGCAGATAGGGCTGGCAAGGTGAGTGTATTGCGGGGAGCATGGGTGCCCGAGTTGGGCCCCGGAGAGGAGCTGCCTGCAGCTGGGAGCGCAAGTGGTGAGGGAGGGCATGGGAGCGTGTGTGCGCTGTGGGGCCTGGCAGCGAATGCGAAGGCAAAGCTAGTGGCTGTTGCCCTCACAGTGACATTGCAGGCATTCCAAGGCCCACTGTTTGCCTGACTTCCTGTCTTCCTTTTGGTGGGCCCCAAGGCTCTCTGTGTCCTTCCTGGTGCATCCCAGCTCCCCCCATGTGCTTTTCCATGTGCTCAGGCCACTCGGGGTGCCTTTTGGTGCTCCCCAGTAGCCTGAGGACAGCATGTGCCCCCTCAGTGCGCTCGGTGCTGTGTGGGAGCTCTGTGGGGCCACATTCAGGGCATAGGGATGGCATGGCCAGTCCCCAGCACCACAGTGAGCAGTAGCACACACAGAAGGATGGGCAGGATGTGTGTGTGCCAGCCATGCTGACTCCTGCCCTCCCTCGCATTATCGGCACCGGAGAGGTGGGGAGGTGGGCACGGCCATGTGGCGTTGCACCAGGGATGGCCTCATGCCCAGGATTCTGTCAGATGTTTACTAACTTAAGGGGGCCTGTAAAGAGCAAGGACTCCCGGTGCAGCACGGCTGCCCCCTTATAAGTGTTTATTGCTTGCTCCTACATGGCAATCTTACAGGCTGCTTTGCTTTGGCCAAGCACTAAACTGTTATCCTTCACTCACCTTGGGCTCAAAACTAAGTTGCTGTCTTGGGGCTCCCGATGTCTCGATGCCTTGTCAGTCACGGAGGAATGGCAGTGTGGGCATCCCCTTCTCACCAACTGGTGTCCAGGGGGCAGTCCGGAGCAGGGTCTTTACCATATAGGGTGGCATTAACCTTTCATAATTCTCCCTGTTGTTCCCCCCGAAAGCAGCAGCTTAAACCCCTCCCCAGCTGTGTTTTATCCAACAACTTCCACTCCCTACAACTCCCTTTTCTACTTTTTGATCCCTAATTTCCCCACTGTTCCCCGGAAGTGGTGAGAGTTTCTGCGGTGTCATCCCATTTTGCATCACTATGTTCCCCCACGGCTCTGCAGTGAGGTGCCTCAGGCCGGGGACACCCCAGGGGGTTGCCAACTGGAGGTAGGCACCAGCGCATGCTGCTGGCATGGGGGCTGTGCTCTCCAGGAGGCCCCGTCTTGCCTGCAGGCTGTGACATTGTCCACCCTTTGACACTGTCGGAAACCTTTGTGATTTGAAATATGTAGAGCTCAGTTTTGCCCAAACCATTTTTCCAGGATTCATATGCAGGATACATTGGGATGGGAGAGGTGTGTGATGCAGCCTCAGCGTGTCTGAGTTGTGACAGTTGTTGTGTACTGCAGGACAAGATTAGCACATGAGCACACACCTGTTCCCTCCACACACAGTAAAATGATGACAACAAACATTATATGTTGTGAAGTAAGCTGCATGTCCCAAGCTTTCCAGAAAACCATGTCCACAGGGATTAATGTGCTTTATATTGTTACAAAGGTCCCCAGGCATTCACCACTAAGTCTGAATCAGACTCTTATACAATGGTTTATTTCAGCTCGAGCTGGGTGCCTCCAAAGAGGACCGAGAACAAAGAAATGTGGGGGTGATTATACTCCTTACAGTCTTATTTCCCCGCCTGCCAGTGACAGTCTCTTCCAGGCTTCTTTCCTGAGTGGGTGGTCTCTATCCTTTTGATTGGTTCGTGTCTACATCCCAGGACAGTTGCTGCTGTTCCTGCTTCACAGCGCCTTATCTTATCCGGAGGTTAACCGAGACCTCTGTCCATTGTGTGCTGTGTCTTTGAGGGCTGATTTGAGCTGGTTCTGCAGTTGTTCTGTCAGCAGTATGCCACAGGTTTGGTTAAAGTTCAAGCTTAGGCCTGCAGGCTTCACTGCTCCAAGCACTGATGCTAAGTTGAATCAAGGTTATGCCAATGGAAATGACAGTGGTTTTCTTACAAACCCCCCATTTGTTTTTCTGGCTGTTCCTCTTCGTAATCTATCCATTTTCCAAGGCGAGCAGCCCGCCTCCGAAATTTGATATACAATGCCAAGGTGAGTGCAAAGCACACGATGCCTAGACAGAGCAGAATCACTACAGGATGCAGCAAACGATTATGGAAGGCAGAAGCGGTGGGAGACCACCCAAACAAAGTTTCCCACCATTGACGTGCCGCGTCTTTTTTGACTCTTTCAAGTCTCATTTGAATTTGTTGTTCTGTCATGCTCTACGGTCATCAGTGTGCTTTTCCCTGTTTCTTTGACCTTGTGGAGCATTGTCCGCATTGGTCATGGTGTAGTACTTCCTTCACTAGATGGAGATTCGTTCCAGTAGGTACTGGTGATCTCACAATTCATGACTCAATGAATAATTTTCCTGGAGTAACTGAGGAGTTGTTACTGGGCTTGGATAATTGCAGCCACGTGCCTTTAGCATTGTGAAGTTACACACGCGCAAATTTAAACTCTTATTGTGATCTAACATTACCCCATGCTTGTTGAATAGTGAGGACAAAAGCAGTTATCACTTTTTGCTCCTTACTGAATGTAAACTTAGGCATTTGCCACCCAGCTTGATATTTCCGTTCCGATACGGCACTCTTTTCCCATATTAATGTTTGGATTTCTGCTGGAAGCATACCATTCTCCCCTTCCCTTATTCCTGAGGCAGCTATTGTTTGTAGCCAAAGTTGGGCTTGAATGCAGCTAAGGGCAAGTGAGGTGTTTCCTTGAAGTACCCCTAACGTGTCTATTGTTAATCGGTGGTCTTGCTCATTAATCTCCTCCCTCCGAGGTAACAGGTCTGGTATCAGCCATTGTACTTTCCCTGCTGCGGTCAACGACGATGGCAACGGATGTTGCAGCTTAAACAAATCTGTTGTGGGTGCGCCCAATTTATTCATCAGCACTTCTGCATCGATACCATTTAATACACCTAGGCCAGTCCCCATCAGGCCCGTGATGTGTCGTTTTCTTAGGTTTTGTTCCCTGCTGTTTAACCATGTCTCCCATGCAACGTATACGTTTTGCAAGAAAGGCACACGTTGGGGCTTGAGCCCTGTGATGTTTACTTGCAAGCTGAGTTCTACTTGTTTGAAGGACCAAGTTGGATTAAGCAGCACGGTTTGTTGACCTCCTTTCTTCATCACGTACGGTCCTATTAGATATGTCCAAAGTTTTAGTTTAGGGGTGGGAGGTTGAGTAGTGGGAGTAATGCTACTAGTGATCGTAGGAGTAGCTAAGTCATGTTTTACCTGACACACAATGCGACCGTCCATAGAAATGTCATCAAGACTCGCATGAGCGTTCACAGGAACCTCTGTACAACATTGTTCAGCATGACAGGTCTTACTACAACAACGGCCCATTTCTTCTTCTCTTTCCAAAGTAACCGTTTTATCAGCAAAACAGCAAAAGATGTGCTTCTCTCTGCGACCCCTTGTCGAGGCTACCATAGTTACCCATGCAGTACGTGTGGCATTCTTGGTAGCAGCCTGTTGCCGTACCTAAGGATCTGTGGTGAGAGCCTCCCAGCGAATTGCTCTCCGTCCTTCCATCGCTTCCAAACAACATCCTCTAATGAAGAAGACTCTTCCGATAAGCATTCTGGTGGATTGTGTGTTTTAGCATGCGAATGAGGAGCCCCGGATTGCCGCTCAGCAATTTTAACTGCAGAATAGGAAGACACAAGTACAGTGTACGCTCCTTCCCACTTTGGTTCCCATGTATGCTTTCGGATGTACCTTTTTATCAGTACCAAATCTCCTGGTACATAGGTATGGACTTGTAAGTCTAGAGATACAGGCTGTGCCAGAGCAGCTCATTTCTGTAAATGGTTAATTGCGTTCTGAAGGTACATTACATTCCTCGTTACATGGTCATCCCCATCCACCACTTCTTCTGATACAGGTAAATAAGTCCCTGGGACAGCCAAACGTCTACCAAATAGTATTTCTGCTGGGGTAAGACCAACGCTTTTCCGAGGTGTGTTTCTAATGTCCCATAGCACTAAACTTAAAACCTGTGGCCATTTTGGGTTAGGTTAGTTTCTGCACACACCTTTGCTCATTTTGTTTTTGCTGTCCTATTCATTGTGACATTGATCACAGCTGGATACTATTTACTTTGAAGCTGCATATCTCTCTGGAGCTGCCCAGGAGTCTTTTTATTTGTGCCGCAACACCTTCAATTCCGCCATGTCCTTTTTCATGGAGCCATGGTGCCACAGGTAGCAGATCTTTCCTAGGCAATACAGGCTTACCTCCGATTGTCCAAATTCCAGTTTCGCCTCGTCCCCCTCCAAGCTGTTCCCACCTCTCCTTTTCTTCCTTGGTACATTCTTTGTCATGTATGTGGGATAGCTGGGACACGTCTGGTCCATCCATCGCAGTGGGGCATAACAAAACATCCCATTGCAAGGCAGCTGCTTGGGCAGCTGAATCAGCAGAATTCTTCCCTTTTTCTACGGTGGGCCTACCTTGGCGATGTGCAGGGCAATGAGGAATAGCATTGTGTTTAGGATCTTGAATAGCATCCAGCAGTTTGCGGACTTGTGGGCCCTTTGCGATGTTCTTTCCGCCGGAGGTTAAGAACCCTCGCTCTTTCCATAGTGCCCCTACTGCATAGCAAACTCCAAAAGCATACTTTAGTATGTTAGCATACTTTAATACCCTAGTGCATTCACGGTAATGTTTTTCTCCGTTGCTGGGCAAGGGAAGCAGGGTAGCTGGATTCAATGTATTACAATGTTGTATAGTCACATTGTCCATCATTAAGAGAAGTAGTTCATATTTATGTGCTCGCTGTGGAGCTGGAACGTGAGACACAAAATTCTTCAATAACATTTCCACTTTGTGTGGGACGTGTGCTGTCAGAGGGTGTCCCAGAAGCATGGTTGGACATGTCTCAACAATGATTGCTGCAGCAGCCACCGCACGGATACGTCCAGGAGTCCCCAAAAGGATGGCATCCACATGTACTAACTAATATGTGGCTGGTTTGGGTTGGGGACGTAGCATTGGAGTCAGCACTCCCCTGGCAACCCCTTGTTCCTGAATGTACAGCTGGGAAGGTTTTTTATAATCAGGGAGCCCTAGAGCCAGCGCTTTCCTTAATGCCTCCTTAATTTTTTTCAATGCCAAATCTCTCTGAGGTGTCCACTTTACAGGTTCTCAGGTGCACCCCTCTGAGTGTGCACTGCAGAAAGATTCCAGGATTGCTGTAGAGATGCAGGAAATGCAAAATCAACCACCGGTGAGGGGACACTGCGAGCAGTTCAGGAGATGCAAGCGTTGAGGAGAGACACGAAGTCAAGTTGCTGTTGTTAGTGCTTTGTCCAGGCTCCTGCCAAGGTTTTCTTAGGAAGGCAGAGATGCCCCACACGCTCGTGGCCGCAGTCACTTTGCATGGGGCATTCTCCTGCACCTGGAGACACTGGCATTAAGACACGTGTTTGGTGAAAGTCCCTCATGTCATGTCGTGTCGTGCAAGAGATGCCAGAGTCCTGCTGCTTTTCCGTAGTGGGAAAGAGTCTGATTGTGGGGGCCCAGTCCGACAAGCAGCTGTGCACAGACACACTCTTGCCTTGCCTCGTAGCCCAGCTGACTGAGCCCAGTTGCCCTGGGACCCCATGCATGTGTGCGCATGATGGTGCTTGGTGGCAGTGCTGCCGCCTCGGTGCTGCAGGACCTTTTGGGAGCATGGCCTTTGTGAAGGTCTA
The DNA here is from genome assembly GCF_040807025.1 of Struthio camelus. Classification (NCBI taxonomy): domain Eukaryota; kingdom Metazoa; phylum Chordata; class Aves; order Struthioniformes; family Struthionidae; genus Struthio; species Struthio camelus. The sequence continues at coordinate 11,543,748 of NC_090962.1, forward strand.
GCCCAGGTTAGTCCCTCCCTTCTTGTGCGTTCCTCTCTCGCTGTGGCTCCAAAGACACTACCTCTACCCTGAGGAGGACTGAACTAACTGTGAACTAAGGCTCCTGTAACTGCCCTAAGACTACTGGAACTGTGACTAACTACACACTAAGACTACTGTAACCAACGCGAAGCTACCTAGCCTAATGCTACCCTATACCGTGAACTACCCTACAAGAAGGAAGAAGAACTAAGAATAACAACAAGAAGGAAGAATTCAGAAGAATAACTAACAATGATACCTATAACTAATAACTATTATGCTACTAGGAACAGAAGTAATAACTCTACCTAATGATAATAATGAGAAGAACTGTGCCCTACACATAGAATATTCACTATGAACTAAGAATCCTCTACCTAACTGTAACTAACTGTCAACAACTGCACACTAAGAATAGGCTAACCAACCCTACACTAAGAAATCTTACTACTAAGAACCTTAATGCTCCTAGAGTAACCCTAATGCTAAATACTATAATATTCCTACTCCTAAAAAAATCTATCCTATAACCTAACCTGTAGCCTAAACAGAGCTGTGGCAGGGTGGTGGGAGCTGTTCCCGGGCGCTGTCTCTGTCCCGCAGTGGAGGTGGAGGGGAGTCGTGGGAGGGATGTGTCCCCGCGGTGGGCCCTGTCTCTGCCGGGCAGATGTTGGTGCGCAGCAGTCCAGGGCAGTCCAGGAGGCGACGGGTGGCCCGGTGATCCTCGGCGTGCCCCGGCTGGTGGGCTCAGCTCCCCGTGGCTGGGTGCTGGCAGCAGCCTGGTGTTGCTGGGGGGGCTGTGCCGCAGCTGGTGGTCAGCGGGGTGCCTCCTGCCGGGCTAGCACCTCCTCCTCCTCTTTGGACCCTGGGGCAGGTCCACGAGGCACAGGGCGAGCTGCCCCTCTGCGGGGTCCACCTCCATGGGCTCCTCCTCCTCCTCCACGGGCTCCGAGGCGGCTGGGGCACTCTGGAGGAGGGCGGCGCGGCGGTCCCAGACGGTGGCACCCACCTTCCTCTTGATGCGCAGCGCCGCCTTCCTCCTGGCCCACAGTCGCTCCGGCTGGCTCATGGCAGGCAGGAGTGGAGAGCGCGATCCCGGGTCGTGTCCCACCACCGGCCTCTTGACAGCTCTGGGACAGTGGCGCTGAGGTCACTGTTGACACGGGGAGGCCGTGGTGACGGCACACCTGACCCGCTCCCCAGTTGTGGGGGCCCTACCTGGCTGTGCCCCGCAGGGGGATGGTGGGGGCTGGAGGGTGCCCCCGTGGGCAGGGGACCATGGGGCTGCAGGCTGTTCTCCTTGGCCTCCTTTGCGTGGGCCCTCGAGCTTACTTGTGGGAAGAGCTGCTCTTGCGCCAGGGAGGTGGTCTTGGCCTCCCCGCGGGGGCTGTGTGCTCCAGCCCCTTCGCGGCCTGGGCCCCCTCTGCCAGAGTCGCTCCCGGGTGTCCCTGCGTGTGCTGGAGCGCTGGGGAGCCCCTGCTGGGACCAAGCCCTGCTGGCACGGTCTCCTCAGTGCCCAGCAGAGGGGCAGCCCCACTGCCCTCGACCTGCTGGCTGCACGCCCAGGCCACCTGGGAGGTGGCCCTCCTTCCTGCAGGGCGTTTTCCCACCACTCTTTCTTCTGACTTCCCCTTCCCACCAGCTTCTTGGGAATGGTTCCGGGCAGCACAAGACTTTCCTTCCCTTCATGACTGCTCAGCCTCTTCAGGAACCTCCCCTGTCGGACGCTGCCTGTTCTGCAGGAAACCCTTGGAGCTGTTAAAACACCAGTTGTTGTCAGGAGCAGCTTTTCAGGAGCAGCAGGAGTTTTCCGGAGGAGGAAAGGCAGGCCCTCCCTGGCTGTCTTTGCTGCCGAGTTTGTAGCCATCTGGTGCAGCACTGCAGCTGGGTGAGCGGTCTCACGCCAGCCCACGTTCGCCAAGGATGCTGCTGCTGCGTGACCACAGGCAGAGCCTGAGTTCCTCCAGCTTGTTTCCAGGCTGTGTGCATTGGAGTGCAGAGACTTGTGGCAGGTGTGCTTTTGCCCTCTTTGGTCCTTCCCTCGCATTTATTGCTATGGCCTGACGTAGCAGTTGTGAAAGACCAGGGCCTGTGCGTGCCATGCCTGTGTGGTTCCCCCGGCCACTGTAGACAACCTCCTGCCTGGGAGCAGCTGCTGCTGGGCCCAGCTCTGCTGGGGGGCTTGTGTGACTCTCTGGAAGGGGATTGGGCACCGAAGCCTGGGCTGTGGCAGGGGGCAGGGGCTGTCTGAGAGCCCTCAGGTGAGCCCGAGTGGTGCTTTCAGGCAGTGTTGCAGCAGGGCGGGTGCAGAAAGGCCTGGAGCCATGAGAACCCCATTGGCTAGTCAGAGTCAGGGCAGCAGGTGCAGCGTGCAAGGAAGAGAGCAGCTGCTTTCTGTGCCGCTTCTGCGCAGTGCTGTTCTCCCCTCTTGGAAAGAGGGAGGGCTCTGGGCCTGGCTGGGGAAACTGATGGGGAAGGGAGATGGGTGTTAGCAGCTGTTGTGCTGTGCTGCGGTAGCACAGCATTCAGTCGTTTGGAGGAACATGTGAATAGTGGACTTCTTGTTGTCCAGCTTGAAGTCATGGGCCTGAACAAGCTGTCCTCTCTGGGAAAGGGGAGAAAAGAGGGCTGTGAAAAGAACAGGGCCTGGGTTTACATGTGTATTCAGCAGGCATTCACCAAAGGGAAATGATGCTTAACCAACCTGACAGCCTTCTCTGATGGGACAACTGGCTGGCTAGCTGAGGGCAGAGCAGTGGATGTTGTCCAGCTGGACTTCAGCAAGGCTTTTGACGCTGTCTCCCACAACATCCTCCTAGGTAAGCTCAGGACGTGTGGAACGGATGAGTGGCTGGTGAGGTGGACTGAGAGCTGGCTGCATGGCAAAGCTCAGAGGGCTGTCATCAATGGCGCAGAGTCAAGTTGGAGGCCTGTAGCTAGTGGTGTCCCCCAGGGGTCAATGCTGCGCCCAGTATTGTTTAACTTGCACATCAGTGACTTGGATGTAGGGACAGAGTGCACCCTCAGCAAGTTGGCTGATGATACTAAACTGGGAGGAGTGGCTGACACAGCAGAAGGCTGTGCTGCCATTCAGAGGGACCTGGACATGCTGGAGAGATGGGTGGAGAGGAACCTCATGAAATGCAAGAACGGCAAGTGCAGGGTCCTGCAGCTAGGGAGGAAACACCCCATGGTCCAGTAGAGGCTGGGGGCTGACCTGCTGGAAGGTAGCTCTGCGGAGAAGGGCCTGGGGGAGTCTCGGTGGAGAACAAGTTGAGCACTAGCCAGCACTGTGCCCTTGTGGGCAGGAAGGCCAATGCTGTCCTGGTTCGCATTAGGCAGAGTGTTGCCAGCAGGTCGAGGGAGGTAATCCTCCCCCTCTCCTCAGCCCTGGTGAGGCCTCAGCTTCTCCCCAGCAGAAGAGAGACATGGAGCTCCTGAAGCGAGTCCAGCAGTTGATGAAGGGACTGGCGTGTCTCTGCTATGAGGAAAGGCTGAGGGAGCTGGGCCTCTGCAGCCTGGAGAAGAGAAGACTGAGCAGGGATCAGGGAGCAGTGGGCATAAGTATCGGAAGGGAAGGTGTCAAGAGGATGGGGCCAGACTCTTCTCCGCGGTGTGCAGCGATAGGATGAGACCTGAAATGCACAAACGGAAATGCAGGGGGTTCTGTCTGAACAGGAGGAAAATCTTCTTGACTGGGAGGGTGACTGAGCACTGGCACAGGTTGCCCAGAGAGGTTCTGGAGTCTCCTTCCCTGGAGAGATTCAGAAGCCGCCTGGACGCAGTCCTGGGCAATGTGCTCTAGGTGCCCCTGCTTGAGCAGGGGGTTTGGACTAGATGATCTCCAGGGGGCCCTTCCAGCCTCAACCAGTCTGTGGTTCTGTGCTTCTGTGATAGGTAGAGTTGTAGCGCTTTCTTGGTAGCTTCCTTTTGTCCTGCATTTGCTAAGGAGGAAGGTAAGTGGGTGGCCAGGAATGGGCACTGTCCCTGCTAGAGGAAGGAAAAGGAGGTGAGCAGAGCCCTGCATGGAGAGCGTTTTCAAGTGCTCTACAGGTTAGAGCCTGTTTTTTCAGTGTGTTTCCAATATTCCTCGACACCAGTGTCCTTACTGCTTTCTGCCAGGCCCTTGCCTAAACCTAGATGGTAAAGCCAGAGCGTAATCCTCTCACTGAGGTGTGCACTGCTGTTGGAGGTGGAGGTGTCTAAGCCTAGGTTCATATTTCCTTGCTTCTGCCTTCTGTCCCTCTGTGTTTCTTGGCTGTGGCTGCTGTAGAAAGTCCAAGGTTTCCCCGCTTGTTTCTGAATGAGGAAGAGGAAATGGCTCTTGCTGTGTGACTGAGCTACTTCTCACTCGCCAAGGGTTTGACAAAGAAGGACAGAACAAGAGTCTCATGGATGGTGAGTGCTTTCCTAAAGCTGGAGAAAGGTGCGCGTCTGTAGAAGAGCGAGTCTTGTTACCATAGCCAGGTAGTGAAACTGTAGTTATCCCTGAGTGTGCTGTTGAGAAGACGGAACTGTACTTGCTCTCTGCTGGCAGGCTGCTGCTGGCAAGTTGTGACTGAAGACAGCTCGATGGAGACTTATGTTGTGCTAAAAGCTGACCTGGAGGAGAAGGCCATTTGTTGCCCTCCGGAGTTTTACCTTCTGCTACACCAGACCATGCCGAATGCCAATATATTTGTATCGGAATAGATTTGCATTTAGCATGGGGAGCAAGAACCCCTGTGGAAGATGTGGCGATGAGTCAGGGGACTGACAGAGTAGGTGAGAGCAGTGCCAGAGCGTGCTCTCTGCGCGCTGACCGAATTCCTGTCAAGGCCAGACGTGCGTGTTCCATTTTGTCAACAATGTCTAGCTGCTTCCCGGCCGGTAGCTCCTCAAAGTTAGCACAGCTGAGATAAGGAAATAGTTGTAGTCGATAAGAGGGGGCCTTTGGGTACGAGGTGAGTCCCGCCTGGGTGTCCGAGCCGTACATCCAGCAACGTCCCATGAGCAACCCCTCCGTGTGGTCCCCAGGGCTCCCTGTGCAGTTTGGAGTGCAAATCCTTTATTAAATCTATCCTGTTTAACCCCTCATGACCCTTGAGTGTTTGTCTGCGCTGGTATCCGACCCTCCCTTTCTCGCCTTGCGGACACCTTTGGTGTAGTCGGCAGGATACTGCTGTGTCCAGCGACTTGGGCCGTTGGAAAGTGCTCCTGAAGCCGCTAAGGACGCTCACCAGCTGACCCCAGAGGTTGCAAATGCAACCGCGGCTCAAGCTGAGAAGCTGGAGCACCCATGTGCCTACTGCAACCATGGATCGAGCTGAGAAGCTCGAGCACCAATGTGCTGCTTGTGGCTGCCTGCATTGCACATCGCTGGTGGTGACAGAGGGGGCGGCGAGATGTCTGTCCCCTGGTGGTGTGGGCACTGGTGCAAAAAGCAGATGGGGATCCAGAAACCTGGGGTGGCAATATGTGGGACCCTGACAAGGCCCACAGTTCAGAGTCAGACACAGAGCCTGAGAGGAAGGTAGCTGCCCGGCTGGTGGCAGAGCAGCAGCTTACCGGAGCAAATGCAGCCAACTGGCAAGGGCCCACAACTGTTTGCAATTGTAAAGCATGAGAGGTGCAGGATATGCAGGGTGCTACAGGTAGCAGCCCTGTGAAGGGTTCTTTGAGTGCCTGTTAAGGTTGTGGGGTGATGGGGCAGATGCCTTTTACTTTACTAGAGAGGAGCTTGATAGGCTGGGGGCTCTGCCCCAGGATCCTAGGCTGTGCAACACCCTCCATACCCCGCAGCAGCAAAACTGAAGCGTTTCCCCCTCCCTAATGGACTGGGTGCTGGGTGCAGTACGTTTAACTTGGCCGACTGCCACAGGCATTGATGGCTGGCTCACCAAGTGGACTACTATTGCAGCAGGCATAAACTAGCTGTGACAGTTCGGAATGTTGTCTGGCATTTATTCCGCCGAGTTGACTGGATTGGATCCCCATGAGCAAAACCTTAGGTCCAAAGTCAGGTGCTGTGAAACAACCTTTTGAAGCGATGGTGCTCCCTGTTTTGGGGGGCGAGGGATGGGGGGCGGTGACCGTGGGGGAAGTGGCAGTGCCGCTGTCTCTGCTAGCAGCGGTGTCCTCTGTGAGCAGAGATGGGGAATCAGGAAAGAGGCAGGTAAACATGAAACAGAGAAAGGGCGAGTTGCGGCACTATGTTCCGAGACCTGCTGCAAGCCGGCATACCATGGTGGGAGGTGGACAGCGAGCAGAGGTGGACAAAGCTGCTCGAGTGGTAGCTGCAGCTTCAGCCAGAGCAGCATGCACAGCCCTCGAGGGTGGGGGAGCACAGCAGGCAGCCTGGAGAGGGCGGTGGGGACCAGCGGCACCCACTGCCCGGCCAGCAGTGTGCACGGAGGGGGATCTGCCAGTGGCACAAATGGGGCCAGGCAGCATTGCACCCGCTTAGCTCCACAGCAGTTGCGGACCCAAAAGGGGTTTATCCGCAGAGGACAAAAGCCTGGGGAGGTGTGGCAAGTTGATTATATTGGACCCTTCTTGGAAAGCCAGCAGCATAGATATGTCCTGACCACTGGAGAAACCTGCTCTGGTCTCTTGTACACCCACTCTTGCTCTGCAGCTACCCAGCCTCACACCATTAAAGTGTTAGAAGATGTGATTGGGTTACGTGGCTGCTGGTGGAAATCCAAAGGGATCGGGGCACTCCTTTAACAGGGAACGGCATTCAAAATTGGGCTGGAGAGCAAGGACTAGCCTGGACCTATCACATATCCCATAGTGTCAAGAGGATGAGGCCAGTCTCTTCTCCATGGTGCCCAGCAACAGGACAAGAGGCAATGGGCAGAAACTGAACCACAGGCAGTTCCATCTGAACCTGAGAAAAAATTTCTTGACTGTGAGGGTGACAGAGCATTGGAACAGGTTGCCCAGAGAGGTAGTGGAGTCTCCTTCCCTGGAGATATTCAAAACCCGTCTGGATGTGATCCTGGGCAATATGCTTTAGAGGACCCTGCTTGAGCAGGGAGGTTGGACTAGATGATTTCCAGAGGTCCCTTCCAACCTAAACGATTCTGTGATTCTGTGTGATACCCCACCACCCGCAAGGGGCAAATGAACAGACTGCTCAGAGAGCAACTGTGCCAACTGTCCCCTCCTGGTACCCTCAGGGGTTGGAGTAAAAACATTTGTCAGGCAGCTGCCTGCCTCAGGGACCGCCCACCCCATGGCTCTACCCGATATGCTCAAATGTGCCAAGGGGGCCACAGGTGCTTAGAGTGCACCGGCTGCGCCCCCCAAGCCTACCACCCCATGCAAGCCATGCCCGGGAGTTCAGGGTTGGCTCTGTGATTGCCACGCAAAGAAATAACCCAGGAACCAGACAGCTGTCACCTTGTGAGCATGGGGATGGCGGTCGCCATACATGAAGGGTAGTATGGTTGCTTGGTGCCCTGCAATAGTGTAGCTGTCCAGGGGGGTGGATATCATTGCAGGGGGTCATTGCCTTGAATTAGCTTGAGGTGGTGAAGGTTGCGATCCATTACACTGGTTCCTAAGCCCTGTGATGTACACAGGGAGACCAAATAGCCCAACGGATGTATGAGCGGATAGGGGTCCTCACAATCCCGGAAGGAGATTCCTTGCAGCCCACCCAGCAGCCAGGTGGTTTGGGGTCTACAGGGTGTGCTGTGTGGGTGCCTGATCTGACTAAACCCGGACAGTCGGGAGGGGAAATCATTGCATCAAACCCAACGTCTACAAGCTAATGAGCCTACTCCAAGTACTGCACGACGGAAAGTGCAAAGAATCAGCGTGGGACAACCCCTGGCAGTGACTGTCATCACGGCTGTCAAATTTTGCACTATGGGGAGAGCGCATTGTACTCCTGGTCTTCTGGGCTGACTAGTTTTGTGAGCCTATATGTTATAATGTACTCTATAGATGTAGTACAACGTAGCTGCTTGTACTCCTCAGCTGTTAATTAAGGTAATGAGTGAAAGGCAGGTACGCACCTTGTCCACAGTTCCCAGGGCTCCCCACGCAGTTTGGAGGGTAAATTCTTTCTTAAATCTGTGCTGCTTAACCCCTCGTGAACCTTGACTGTCTCTCTACGCCAGTATCCGACCCTCCCTTTCCCACCTTGCAGTCACACCATGGGATTCGAGGGTAAATTCTTTCTTAAATCTATGCTGCTTAACCCCTCGTGAACCTTGACAGTCTCTCTACGCCAGTATCCGACCCTCCCTTTCCCACCTTGCAGTCACACCACGGGATTCTTCCAGGCAGGTCCCTGGAGAGGCCCAAGTCTGCTCTCCTCAAGTGCAGGGTTGTGATCCTGCTTTTTTGCCCTGCTCCCTCCTCTCAGTATCCTGAACCCCATCCACCATCTCATGGCCACTGCAGCCAAGGTTGCCCTTGACCTTCCCATCCCCAACGAGCCCTTCACTGTTGGTAAGTGCAAGGTCAAGCAGAGCCGCTCTCCCCAGGGGCTCCTTTCTCAACTTGTATCAGGAGGTTGTCATTGATGCTCTCCAGGGACGGCCTGGGCTTGCTTGTGCCCTGCGGTGCTGTCCCTCCAGCAGCTATTGGGGTGGGAATGAGGGCGGGAAGAGTATAATCTCCTTTTTCAGACCAGTTGCTGTGGCTGAAAGTCAAACAAGAGAAAGGTATGAGGAAACCACGTTCCTGAGGAAAGAATGGATCCAATTTAAAGGGGTCTTCATCTCCAAACAAGAGAAGCCCGGTTTCCCTTGCTGAGGATGGCCATTCCCCCTATGCTGAAGAGTGACCGCTATTAGCAGAGCACCAGCAGACAATGCCACGCCTGGGTATGCAGCATAGCCAGCCTGTGAATGGGACTGTGTAGCTGCAAAAGATAAGATTGTGAGTAGCAGCAAAAGGAAGCTTTTGACACTGGCTCTCCTAACATCCTCACAAGCAAGCTGATGAAGTACAGGCTAGCTGAGCAGACAGTGAGGTGGCCTGAAAACTGGCTGAGCAGCCAAGCTCAGAAGGTTGTCATCAGTAGCACAGCGTCTTAGCTGGAGGCCAGTGACTAGCGGTGCACCCCAACACTGGCTCCAATGCTGTTTAACTTACTCATCAATGACCTGGATGAGGGGACAGAGTGGCTGATGGTCCCAAAGTGGCAGGAGTGGCCATGCTGCTGCTGTGAACCATCCTGCAGTTGCTGCCAGCTCAGTCCTGAGATTCTGCATGTTAGAGCATTTCTCCGGAATGCCTCCTTCTTTCCTGCGCAGCTTCTTGGGTGAGGAGGGTGGTGTGCAGTGAGAGAAAAGAAGTGTCTCTGTGTGTGTGTGTGTGCGTGTATGTGTGTGCGTGTAGAGGAAGGACATTGTTCCCGGTTGTTCTCTCTCCTGCTGTCCATCAAAGGACAAGCTGGAACTCTTAGTCATGTAGACAAATAGACACAGAATTTGTTTTTTTTAAGTTATCTCCTCTTCAAGTGGCATTTGCCTGGCCGGAAGGCAACCTGTGCTGCCTGGGCTTTTGGGATCCAAAGTAGGCCCGGGCTCGTGGTAAATAGAGTTTCTCTGTTGTAGGTCCCACCTCTGACCTCTACCCTTTGGGGCACTTGCGTCCTTGTGCAAGTGACGGTGCCCCTGAGCCAGTCTTCAGTAGTGACCTGTAGCAGATGCTCAGGGAAGGTGTGAGAGAAGCAAGGAAAGCCGAGAATGATGATTTTTTTTTCCCCCCTGACACACTGTCCTTATTTGCAGCACTTTGCAGTTATAGGAGCTGGGCCATGAAGCTGTGTCTGAACCATCGCGGTACCCGTTTGTTGGACCCCCTTGAACCCATGTCTATGTTTGCAACCCGCAAGCATTCAGATGCCCCATGTGACGCCTGTGAGGGAGGACTTGAAGGCCGATGCTGGTGCTGATCCTTGCTGGCTTAGCAAAGAGCTCCCTGGGGCAGGGGGTGGTGGGGTGGGGGCAGCACCCTAAACCACCCAGGGCAGCTGCCCTCACTGCTTTAGGGATCCCACACCAGCAAGGTCTGGGGGTGGGATCCCTGCAGCCCCTCTGTGACACGCTCTGTGACACGGTCTGAGGTCACTGTGGCACATCCCGCCTCACAGTGACACCTCCCCTCTGCCCAGGGTGTGCCCAGCCCTCCCCGCACTGCGCTGGAGTGCGGAGGAGGAGGAGGAGGCAGCGGAGGAGGAGAGTGGAGGAGAAGTTTCCAGGCGGGAACTACAGGCACAACCATGCGGTTCCCGTTTGTGAAGCTGCCAGCGCTCAGGCTACTCAGCCTTGATGGTGAGGCCTTAGGGGCTCTTCCAGGAGCGCGATCGTGTAGGACACCAACTCCCAAACCAGCGTTGTGTGGGGAGGGCTGGTGGCTGCCATGGGTGCCTGCCTGAGTGCCCCGTGCGGATCAGGGATCGAAGTGGCCCCCAGGACTCCTGGGTGCAGGGCCTGGCTCTGCCCCTGCCCTCCTGGTTCCCCAGGCAGGAGTCCCGGCCACTGAGGGTCACTGGCCACCCACAGTCGTGGCTGGGCCAAGGAGCTGGAGGTGCTCAGGTGGCCGTGAGCAGCCTGTGGAAGCAGGCACCGAATACGGGGGAGCTGGGCCCTGTGGGGAGACCCCTGGGGATGCTCTTGGTGCCCAAGGCTGCTGTGGAGCACAGCACTGTCCTCTGGCCATGGGGAAATCCATGGCCACCTTTCCCCAGAGAGAGGGGCTGCCCTTGGAGACCAGCACCTGAAAGCGGGAGGCAAGGGGACTCCTGTCCGAAGAAGGCGGAGGGGTTGTGCACCTCTCTTGGGGCTTGGGAGACCGCCTGAAACGCCCGCGCTGGAAATCAGCCGCTTCCCTTTCACTTTCTGCCTGGCTTCTCTTCTGGGAGTCCAGCCACTGCTTGGAGCTGGGGCACACCCTCCCCCTGCAGATGTGAGATGGTGGCATGGCCTTGTCCAAAACCCTTCCGCTGTCTCTCTTTGAGCTCCAGCCCTCTCCTGTGCTCGCTCTGCGGCCAGAGGCAGCCAAGACCTGGCCTCTGCAGCCCGTCCTGCGTGTGCTTATTCTGCTGCATGCGTGATTACACCTGCATCTGTCACTGTCCTGGCTGGGTACGTGCCGAACGTGGTGAGCTGGCTGGCTCAGAGCCTGATGTGTGTTTCCCTTGCTTTTCAGAGGTCGTGAGAATCTGGGAGAGCGTGTCGGAGTACATGCTACAGCAGATTGTGCTGAACAAGGTGGGTTGTCATCCTGCTCATCTCAGCCCTGGGCCCCATGCACAGTGGCGCTGTGCGTCCCCTCCTTGGGAAGAAGAGAGAAGGTCCCCAAAGTGCACAAGGGTGTGACAGAGCAGCTCCTTTGTCCACTGGTCCAAAGGGTCCAGGGCAGCTGTGGGAGAAGAGAGGCTTCACCCCTTTCTGGGGCATTTGCAGTCCTCACTGCTGCAAAGGAAAGACCAAGCACAAAGCCTGGGTGCTCCGCAGGGCTGACTCCACTGCAGGCCACCCCTTGGCCCTTACGTAGCCGAGAAGGTCTCTTCCCTCAGGAACGTTTGTTCAGCTTTTACTTTGCATACCATTGAGAGGGTGCAGAGGAGGGAGGGGACAAAATCTGGCCTTCTCCCAAAGGCGTCTTCTCCAAAGCTTTGCAAGTGCCCCTCCAGCCCCCTTGTTCCTCCAGAGGAACAAGGCACCATCTCCTGAGGAACAAGGCACCATCTTCTGGCCCTGCTGACTCCTCAGTCCATTTGCCCACCTGAAAGCACTTTGTTCCTTTTTTCTCGCCGGGTGCCAGGGCGTGGCCCTCGATGTGCTTGGCATTTTCTATGTCCTGAGGAAGCACTGCAGTGAGGTGAACAGGGAGGTGATTATCCCGCGCTTTCACCTGTCTCCGAGAGTTGCACAGACTCATGGGCTCAGCTATGTCAACAGAGACATTCCTGGTAAGGCGGCAGAGCAAAGCCGTTGCTTCCCCTTGGGACATGTCTGGGGTGGGAGCTGAACGCAATGCAGAACTGACGGAGAGGCATCGCAAATTCCTCCCAAAGGGCCTGAGAGCAACTTCACCTTGTCCCAGCCCAACTGTTGCCCACCACGTAGTGACCTCTCGAGAGGGCGTTGGGGTATTCTTTTGTTTACTAGCACTGCATGCACGTAGACTGTCTGCCCCTGTCCTGCTTTGGAGCTGCCTCCATACCAGTCACTCTTAGGCCATGTTGGATGACTGCAGTCTGACGGAAATGTTTTGGAGCGGTTGTTTCTACCCCAGCTGAGAGGAAAGCAGTGCTGCCCCTGCAGACTGCACCAGAGCTTGTGCAGGCAAATGCCAGTGTTGCTGCTGGCTCTCACAGCCTCCTGCCAGTTCCAAGGGGGTGTAAGTCAGCTGTAAGGCGCCTTGCACCCGAGCTGGGAGCAAGAGTGTGTGCAAAGCCCCTCCCTGGCCCGATTTCCCTGGGCCTTCTGCTCCCTGCTGCCATGGCTGTGGCTGTAGTTAGACTTGGTTGATGGCTGTGTGCCACAGAGGCCTTGCGTTGGAGTGTGCAGGGGTTGTGAGCGGGGTCAGCCAAAGCTGGCACATCTGACGGTCAGCTCCGCGGGGACGGGCTGGCGGTGGCCAGACTAACCCTGAGGGCTGCTGTGCAGTCTTCTACGCATGCAGCGTGGGCCCAGCAGCCTCCCCGTGGCCATGGGAGCTGGCCACGTCTCCCCTTGTCCCCAGCTCTATTTCAGCTGCTCCCTACCCAACTGGCTTCCTCTTTTGCTGTTTCCTAGACGATCTTGAAATTGTCCCCCTGGACTATGCTCTGCTGTCATCAGCGACGGCCCTTCCCGAGAAGCTAGTGAAGGAGTGCGTGAATGACATTGTGGTGCTGTTCAGCTGGGGCGCGGGACTCGGAGAGGATTACGACCTTGTTTTCAAGGGCATCGGTCTTCTGATGAGCCGAAACAAGAGCCTCACAATGAGATATTCCAAGGAGTTTCTCCTTGCCGTGGATGGCCCTGGAATTGTATTGAAATGTCTCCTCTCTGTAAGTTGAGATTTGTCTCCCGGCCTCCCGAGAGTCCTTCCAAGCTCCTCTCAGAGGACTCTCAAGGTGATGTCTCTCGACCTGCTGCGGAGCACTTGGGAGAGAGGTGACCTAGAGCAATGCAAGCTCCCTGTAGAGCTCCTTGCTCTTTGCCTTTGGTGCTCTCGGCAGCGTAGCAGAAGCTGGGAAGAGCTGTCTGCGGTGAAGCCCAAGCTCTTTGCAGCCTAGCATCCTGTTCCCAAAGGCCTGGGGAAAGAGGCTAGTTTCCTGCACAGCTGCGCAGCTTCTCTCCATTGCAATGCAGGGCTCCTGTTTGTGAAAGACATCCCTGGGGCAGAGTTTCCCTGAGGCAGAGGCAGCCTCTCTCACCCTCAGAAAGCTTTGTGGCCTTTGTGAGTAATGCGATCCCTTCCTTGGCCTCACCTCCCGTGTCTCTGTCCTTTTTGCAGAACCCAAGCACACAATATTGGGTGTTATCAGGCAAAGACGCTGCTGCGTTTCCTGTGCGTCCTGGGGGGATCCGTGTGCTGCCAACGTGAGTATGTTTGCTTGTGTAGCCCGTGGCTGAGCAAGTGAGCAGCTTCTCAGCTCCTGCTTGGTGGTGCTGCATTGCCAGAGCTTACCCGCTCGTGAGCTCGTTCAAGACTAGCTGGTCCAACAGAAGGGCTCCCAGCCAACTCCTTGCTTGCTCTTTCTTCTTTTGGCCTCGGAGAGGCCTCCCCTGGATCAACGCGGAAGAGTGCTGGGGTTTTACACTCGCAGCATAGACTGGACCGAGAGAGGAATGTCGGCATCCTTTCTCATCAAGCTTCACCTCCTCATTCCCTGTCTTTGGCAAGACATGGCCAAAAGCTGTGAAGTCAAGACTGTGTCTGCTTTTGGCTGTGTGTTGTCCTGGGCGTGGCCACAGCCTCTCTGCAGTGGTGGGTCCAAGACCTGACCTATGCAGGTCCCGTGTGGGGCATTGCCCTGTCTGTTGGGAGACTCCAGGGAAGGAAAGGTGTCCTAAAGGCCACCTTCTGGGAGCAAGGCGGAGAGGAAGAGGAGGGACTTCTTGGCCCAGTGGGAGGCTGTGTCTAGCAGGGCTCTGCAGAGCTCGGTCCTGGCACAGTGTCCTGCGCACTGCTGAGCAGCACATCCCCTGATGACCCGAGGGTACAGAGCGGCCTCTTTACAAGCACTACAGCGTGAATCTGGGAGGGTGTGCCAGCGAGCTGGAGGGCAAGATGTGAATTCACACATGGATGGATCTGGGCACACTGGAGCAAAGGAGAGTACTCTACTCTCTGTGGGCTCTGTGGAGGCGAGAGGAGAGAGCGTCAGAAGTGGCAGCCAGGAGGACTTGTGTTAGCATACCCTTGCTCCTGGGAAGGCGAGCAAAGCACTGGGACCAGCCCCTGGCAACTGCTCGGCCCATCGAGGCAGGAGCTCTTGGCTGTGTCATGTGCTTGCCTGAAATGGGCCTCCACGGTGTTGAAGCATCTGCACCTTCTGCTCTGGAAATGTAGAGACCGTGCAGGGACTCTCATCGCTCTCTGAGCCTGCATGCTCCGCGCAAGCGGCAAGGGCAACGTGGAGTTCTTTCTCGCAGCTGGGGTCTTCTTGTTTCTAGGTTTGAGATTAAGCCAGGGCCTGGGGGAAAAGCCAAAGAGCCTGGCCCCGAGGGATCCAAGCAGAGAGAAGGTAAAGGACCGTGCAGCTCCCAAGGCAGGACCGAGCAGGTCTGCACACCCTCTTGCCGGAGCGCTCCCAAGCATGCTGTTCTGACGAGGTTTCTTGGTGCACAGTTACAGGGAGTGCTCCGCAGCAGCCTCACCACCGTCGAAAGAGGCGTTCTGCGGGCCAGGCCAAAGGGGCCAAGGAAGGAAAAGGGCAGCAGGGCAGCAGAAAGAAGCCTCTTGACAAGTGAGGCTCTTGGGGAAGTGGAGGAGGGCAACGGGAGGGTCCCGTCCTTGTGGGAGGCAGAGGTTTCCGTTGCACACGCTGTCTGCATTAGCTCTGAAGGGCTCTTAACGCCTCTCCCAAAGGCTGGTGTTTTCTGGCTGGACAGCAAGTGTACAGCAGGTCCTTGTGTGACTTTGTTGTCAGCTCCATGTTCTTGTTCATCTTCTTCCCAGGGAAGATTTTAGCCCCCTCTTATCCAGCATGAGAGGAAATCTGCAGTCGGCTACAGAGGACAAGCTGGGAGAAGACCTGGCTAGAGAGAGAAAGCAAGAAGGTAAAGTAGTGGAGGATTCCTGGCACAGACTTGCAGGTTCCTCCTGCATCCTTACTGCCAGGGAATTAAAGGCAAAGTCACAAAGTGAAGCCTGGGACAGGAAACGGCCCCTCCTGTGGCTCTGTTTGGTGGCAGCCGTTACCCTTCAGGGGCTCGTAATGGCAGCCTGGTGCTCCAAGCTGCAGCTGATCTGCTGAAGGACACTGCCCCACTGCACTCCATTCCCTCACCTGTAGTGCCAAGGGCTCTTTCCTTCCAGCACTGACAGAAAGTGCAGCGGGGAAACGGGACTCCGAGGGAATCAGGACTACTGCCCCAGACAGTTCCCTACCAGGACGGAGCAGCCCTGCAAGTGCTTCTTGCCTGAGCTGCCTCAAAGAGGCTCTTCTGAAGAGCTGTCTCATGTCACACCTGCAGGGAGTCCTGCTGAGAAGTGCCTCCTTGCTCGAAGGAGGCTTTCGCCCGTGAAGTTACCTGGGCTCAGAATGGACGCCACCGTGGCTCAGCAAGGCCTGGGCATGCAGCGCCCCGAGAGGTGAGGCGTGTGGAGAATGGGGCTGGGGCAGCGATGCGCTCTTGTCCTTGTGGCAGTGAGACATTTCCGTTGGACACATTGCTCTCAAAGGCCCTTCACGTGTGTTCCACGGGTGGGCACTGTCTTGCTGGAGGGCAAGTGGGCAGCAAGGTTTTTTGAGACGCTCGTGTCATCTTCTTTTTTTTTTTTGTGATGTTTTTGTTTCCAGATCTGAGCTTGCACGAGCACACTTGGCCACTGAGGCCTCCTTCAAGGCTCTCCAGGAACAACAGCTCATAGGAGGCATGCCGAAGGAGAGTGAGAAAGGAGGTAAAGTAATGGATGAGTCCTGAGACAGGCTTGCGGGTCACCTCTATGTCCTTACTGCCAGGGAATTAAAGGCACAGTCACAAAGTGAGGCCTGGGATAGGAAACGGCCCCTCCTGTGGCTCTGTTTGGTGGCAGCCGTTACCCTTCAGGGGCTTGTAATGGAAGGAGACCTCAGGGCAGCCTGGTGCTCCAAGTTGCAGCTGATCTGCTGAAGGACACTGCCCCACTGCACTCCATTCCCTCGCCTGTAGTGCCAAGGGCTCTTTCCTTCCAGCGCTGACAGAAAGTGCAGCGGGGAAACGGGACTCCGAGGGAATCGGGACTACTGCCCCAGACAGTTCCCTACCAGGACGGAGCAGCCCTGCAAGTGCTTCTTGCCTGAGCTGCCTCAAAGAGGCTCTTGTGAAGAGCTGTCTCATGTCACACCTGCAGGGAGTCCTGCTGAGAAGCGCCTCCTTGCTCGAAGGAGGCTTTCGCCCATGAAGTTACCTGGATTGCAAGAAGACACCAGTATTGGTCCGCAAGGCCTGGGCGTGCAGCCCCCCGAGAGGTGAGGCGTGTGGAGAATGGGGCTGGGGCAGTGCTGTGCTCTGGTCTTTCTGCCATTTCGATGTTTGCATTGAGTACATTGCCTGCATTAGCTCCGAAACGCTCTTCACGTGTGTCCCACGGGTGGGCACTGTCTTGCTGGAGGGCAAGTGGGCGGCAAGGCTTTTTGAGACGCTCGTGTCATCTTCTTTTTTGGTGGTGTTCTTGTTTCCAGATGTGAACTTGCACGAGCACACTTGGCCACTGAGGCCCCCTTCAAGGCTCTCCAGCAACAACAGCTCAAAGGAGGCATGTCAAAGGAGAGTGAGAAAGGAGGTACAGTAATGGATGAGTCCTGAGACAGGCTTGCGGGTCACCTCTATGTCCTTATTGCCAGGGAATTAAAGGCAAAGTTACTCTGTGATGCTTGGGATAGGAAAGTGCCCCTCCTGTGGCGCTGCTTGCTGCTTGGGAAAGCCAATGTGCTCTTTCCTTCCAGCACTGTCCGAAAGGATGTGAGTCTTGCGGGGAAACGGGACTCCGAGGGAATCAGAATTACTGCCACAGACTGTTTCCTACCAGGACGGAGCAGCCCTGCAAGTGCTTCTTGCCTGAGCTGCCACAAAGAGGCTCTTGTGAAGAGCTGTCTCATGTCACACCTTCAGGGAGTCGTGCTGAGAAGCGCCTCCTTGCTCGAAGGAGGCTTTCGCCCGTGAAGTTACCTGGGCTCAGAATGGACGCCAGTGTGGCTCAGCAAGGCCTGGGCATGCAGCCCCCCGAGAGGTGAGGCGTGTGGAGAATGGGGCTGAGGCAGTGGTGTGCTCTGCTCTTTGTGGCAGTGAGATGTGCCAAAGCTCAGGGCATCTCTTGTTCTGGGGATGCTAATGCAACTTGTCAAACACATCCACATCTGCTGCAGAACCACCTGCTGCTGCAGAACCACCTTCTGCCCAGCTTGAGAGCACAGGGGGCAGAGCACACTCATGCTGTGCTGCTACAGACTCTGCCTGCTCTGTATTCTTAGGGTGCTACCAGCAACTCAGGGGAGAGCCTCGAAAAAAGATAAGAGCAAAACAGCTCAGCCAGGCAGCCACAAAGCGGAAAGCCCTGTTTGCAAAGGGTATCGCACCACAGGGCAGGTACGTGATCTGGCCCCATGTCACCACTGTGTCCTAGGGCACTGTGGAAACGTGGCGCCCTGTGGATACAGCTTCCCCCAAAAGCCCTTGCTAGGTGTTGACCTGCACATTCCGTGGCTTCTTGTGGATCTTGCTGCAGAAGACACAAGTTACTCTTGAGTCCCTCCTCACACCACTGTCTCCGGGCTGCTGCCCCTGGAAAGGGGAAAAGTTAGGCTTTCCCGGGAGAGAAAAGAGACTG
This sequence comes from Struthio camelus, assembly GCF_040807025.1. Lineage (NCBI taxonomy): Eukaryota > Metazoa > Chordata > Aves > Struthioniformes > Struthionidae > Struthio > Struthio camelus. The sequence continues at coordinate 11,561,745 of NC_090962.1, forward strand.
GTGCTTTCTAGGGCCTTGGTCATAGCAGGAGGGCTTTTCAGGGCTGGCATTAGGCCCAGGCTATTGCTGTGAGCAAGGCTGAGGGCAAGGGGCAGGAAAACTGCCAGCGGCTGCAATTCCTGCTGCCTGCTGGGCCTGTCTCTGCCCTCCAGAAAGTCTGCCTCCTCTGCATGCAGCAGGAGGAACGACGCCTCCAGGCAGCATGGTGGGAAGAGCTGGAGAGGCAAGAAAGGGCCGAGTGTGCAGAGCAGCAGACCTGCCTCCCAGGCGTGGGGCAGGTGACTTGTCTTTGCAGCTCAGCTGCTCATTCCCATGATGGGAGACTTTGTCAGTGAAAACTACGGGACCCAAAGAGCAATCTGCTGTGCTGCGGGCACATGGTCCTGACGCCTGCCTCGAGCTCCAGGACACCCCCGCCCAGGGTGCCTGCCCTTTGAGGTGGGACACGAGCTCTGCTCATTTTTAACCGATGCCTCAGGGCACACTGCCCACCCCCCGACATGAGAGGTAATGCCATCTTCCTGGGCTTCAGTGGCTGAAGGATGAAGCCTTTCTGGTTCCCGTGCTCGGGAAGAGCAGGCGAGGACTGAGTATGCTGAGAAAGGCTGCAGAGTGCCTGGGTGCCTTGCATGCTGTGCAGGGAGGAATACTTCCTTCAGTGGCACCTCAAGCTACTACACACACTTTTCTCCCTTGTGCAACAGAGGAGACACCGAGCTCCACTGGAAGGCATGGGGAAAGGAGCCAAAGCGTAAACCGGCGCAGCTCTCCCTCCAGCAGTAAGTGTGCACAGCCCCAGCGTGGACAGGCGCAGCTTAACGCCGGGGATCCAGGAGCGGGTCAAAGATCCCGGCCCAGAGCCATGGGGCTGCATAGGACATCCTCTGATTTCTCCTGGCCAGGGAATGCCCTGCATTAGCCCTTGACTGCGAGTTCCCCTCCAGAGCCCCAAGCGACTGCTTTGGGCTTGGCCTGAGTTGAGGACTGGGGGTGCAGATGGGACTGTGGGGGTGCAGGGCTGGGCTGGGCTGGGCACAAAGGGTCTCAGCAGGGCTGAGAGCGACCTTGTCCCTGCCGCTGCAGCCACAAGTCCCTGCCAGCAAGGCAGAGCCACCGTCGGCTAGAGGTGGCTAAAGCCTGGTGGCAGGAGCCGAAGAACAGGGCAGAGCAAAACCCCTGCAAGGCTCACAGCGAGGAGCAGCTGCTCTGGTGCTTATGTCTGAGCAGGTCTGGGGCTCTTCCTGCCTGCGTTGCCCTGCCTTCCCCGGCCAGCAGCCCTGGGGACACCGGGGCTGTCACTGGCACCACCACCGCTGAGACGGGGCATGTTTGAGCTTGGCCGTGAACCAGGCACCCTGACACCCAAGGGGACGTGCCTACACCTAACACTGAATACCTCTCCTTTGGCCTCCCTAGCACCAGCGAGAAGAGGCCCTTGCAGTCCCGGAGGGGAAATCAGTAGCAACTGCTGCTGTGTGAAGGGGAGACCAGCCTCTGCAGGGAATAAAAAGGCAGGTGCTGCTCTGAAGCCTGTGAGAGATGCCAGAGTGATTTTTAGGGACAGAAGGGAATAACGTGCACACACACCACACTGCGTGCCTCCCCACCACAGCGTGCATCTACAGGACATGGCATGTATATATGGCCCACATGTGCACGTCATGTGCACATCAACAGCACATGCAGCGCGGCATAGGCATGTACACAGCCTGCGGTGTGTGCACAGACCCCACTGTGGGCACATGCACCCTGCAGGTCGCGTAGGGTGTGGGCAGGGAGGCATAGCCCTGTGCCCTGCCCTGCTTGTGCAGCACCTGAACTTGTGCAATGTCAAGGGCCCTCCGCCTGCACTGCTGGGGCCAGTCCCTCGGGGCACCACAGGTTGCCTCTCACTTGCAACGGGGTCACCTGGGACTTCCACACCCTGCCGCTGCTGGGAGGGCTTTTGCCCTTGTGTCCAGACTGCTCTTATATGGGAGGGGGGCAGGAGGAAGGGTGGGATGTCTCCTAAGCTGGAAGAAGATCCATCTATTTCCCAGCCCTGCTAGACGACTTCTCTACGAGCTGCCCCAAGAGTGGAGAGGACTGACTGGCCAGCAGCTCTGCAGCAAAGGCCCTGGGGCTCCCGGTGGGCAGCCCAGGGAGGTGTGCACTCTGAGCCCACACCACAACCCTGCTGCCATGGGCCCGAGGGCAGCATGATGGGCTCTGCAGCCCAGTTACCTCTGGGTGACTTTCCTGGGCAACTTCTCCCTCCTGCAAAGACTCTGCAAGCAGGGTCCACACCCAAAGGACAAAGGAGTCGCCTCTTGGGCAAGCCATGCAATAGGTAGCTGTGAGTAGCACGCAGCTTAGCTCGGCCTCCATATGCTTGCGGAGAGGGTGAGGCAGCTGGGCGTGGGCGAGGGGTGCTTTACTGGTCAGCTGCCTGGGCAAGGCTTGGCCTCTCACCCTCCTTGGCACAGGCTGATCCTCCACACTGCTGACACCTGCTGCCTGGCCTCTCTCAACTCCATTTCCAGCCATTATTCACCTCCGTTTCTAGCTCTTTGCGTTCCGGCATCACTCCTGCACGTGCCCCGAGCTGCCCAGGCCAAGCAGCTGGGAACAGAGCTCTCGCTTCAGCTCTGCCTTCAGCCTGGCACAGCTGTAGAGCAGGCCTGCAGCACGCCCACTGCGCTGAACTCGGAACCATCCCAACAAGCAGAGCCACTTTCCATTAGAAATGACTGCAGCAAAAGCGGTGGGAGGACAAAACCGCCTGCAGTCGGCTCCAGCAGGCACTGCCCTCTGGCGAGGAAATGGGAGCAGCCGGAAAAACCCCCAGGCTGCCTGCAGTGCTCCCTCGGTGCTAATCAGAGCTACCTGCAAGGCAGAGTAAAGCCCACTCCTCCCCTCCGCCCAGCAAAGGGTAGAGGGAAATCCACCTTGACTCACATCGCTGGCAGGTTAGGGAGGATAGCACAAGACTAGCGTAGACTAGCTGAGGTTGGAGGTACATCACCTGGTCCAACCCCCCCGCTCAACTAGGGTCTCCTAGAGCAGGTTGCCCAGGACTGTGTCCAGACAGCAGGTCAGCCCCCTGCCTGTACTGGTCGAGGGGACTATTCCTGCCCAGCCGGAGCGCTTTGCACTTCCCTTTGTTGAACGTCATGAGGTTCTTCTTGGTGCATTTCTCCAGTCTGCCAAGGGGCCTCCGAATGGCAGCCCAGCCTCCTGGTATATCAGCAACGCCTCTCAGTTTTGTGTCACCTGCAAACTTGCTGAGGATGCCTTCAAGCCCATCATCCAGGTCATTAGTGAAGATATTAGAGGGGAAAGAGAAGGCGAAGGGCAACAAAATGCGTCCAGCACCATGGGGCGGGGGAACTCCCGTGCTGCTATGCCTACTGACTGCTAGCGGGAATTCACTGGTGGTTTTAAGTGCTGATACCTAAGGCAGGAGCGCAGAGAGCTGCTCTGATGTCTCACACTCGACACGATTACTGTTGTCCCAAAGAAGGGTTCTTTCACCCGGTGTGCAATGAGCCGAAAACACACAGAGTCGAGATGTTTGTTTAATTCATTTCCGCGCAGAGGTGGGTGCTAGGTGGTAATTCCACAAAGCTAGCACACCTGATTGCTACACAGCTTACACTTTACAACAGTTTAAGCAACAGTTAGCAGCATAGTTTACAACTACATGAAGTCATCCTTACTCTTATTGCTTCTGTTAGGTCTCATCTTCATTTAAAGTCACAGCATCCTCTTTTTCTCCTGCGCATGCTCTATGGGGAAGGGGCTTTGATCAGCAGGGGGCTTCCCTGCTTGTGGGTGGGTTTTTTATTATGCCAATTAGGATAGTTCACCCGCAGTTCAAGTAGGTCTCTCCTGTTTTATCAACTGTTTTTGTTCTCTTCAGGTTTATTTGGGAGCTTCCTGATCCGCTTGCCTTATAGTGTTGTCTTGCTCCTTCCTTCAAGGCCTTGTTCATTGTTAACTGGACATGTGAAAGACTGACCAATACCCTAGGCTCCTTTTTTCCCATACCTCCAACACTACCTCCACCACAGCAGCACGGTCCCTGCCCTTGAAGCTCTCCGAGGTGACCACAGAAGCTTTAAGCAAGATGTTTTCTCTGAAGGCAACCTTGCTTTGAGGTGCCTTTCTCTTCTCGCCTTTGCTTCTCAGCACCTCTTTCTTGGCCTGCTGTGAAGCTGCAAAGCTCTCCTCCCCCTTTCCGAGAGGCCATGAGTTGAGCTGAGGTACAAGGAAAGTGCTAGAGAACACTTCTGGGTGGCTAATGAAGCTTGCCACAGGTGTCCTTCTGGACTATTACAGCCAGTAAGTCTTTTTCTCCAGTTCTGTGGTGCTATCCGCAGTCCCACGGAGCAGGCACAGGATCAGGGCAAGTCAGTCCACCCACAGAAAGAAACCCAGGGAGCTCTATGCAAAGTCTCTGCTGTCCTGCTTGTCTTGACTTGGCTGGCACCGGGACGTCCCCCTGAGCGGGGACGGGTGACTTGTCTTTGCAGTTCAAGTGCTCATTCCCATGATGGGAGACTGTCAGTTAAAACTACGGGACCCAAAGAGCAATCTGCTGTGCTGCGGGCACATGGTCCTGACGCCTGCCTCGAGCTCCAGGACACCCCCGCCCAGGGTGCCTGCCCTTTGAGGTGGGACACGAGCTCTGCTCATTTTTAACCGACGCCTCAGGGCACACTGCCCACCCCCCGACATGAGAAGTAATGCCATCTTCCTGGGCTTCAGTGGCTGAAGGATGAAGCCTTTTCTGGTTCCCGTGCTCAGGAAGTCCGCATCAGGACTTCCACACTCTGCAGCTGCTGGGAGGGCTTTTGCCCTTGTGTCCAGACTGCTCTTATATGGGAGGGGGCGGGAGGAAGGGTGGAAGAAGGAAGCATGAGCACAGAGCCTGTTGGGGCCTTTGCTCACCCTGCTCGCAAGCAACACTGCTCTTGTAGGCAGGCAGAGACACAAGCTGGCATTGCTGCCACCTTCCACAAGGCCACCCTCCTCCCAGGGGCTGCTTTACCCCTGCACACCTCACACCACTGCTCTCTAACAGCTAGCAAGCCAAGGCTGCTCCACCCTAAAGTGACCATCGTCACTGTGAGCCCGCTGGCTTCCTCAGCCATGCTCATCTCCACAGACAACTCAACCCAGCTCCCACCCAACATGCCCGCTCTTTCCTAAGCTGCAGCCCACAGGTGCAAACTCCACTTCTCTCCTCTGCACACCCTCAGCCCACTGCCTTCACAATTCATCATCAATACCTTCTCTCCTCACTGAAAGCTCTTTCTCTTTCTCTTTCCTTCTCCTCTGGACAGAAAGTATTTGGTTAAACACCTCCTTGCCGCACACCGGGGCAGAGCTGCTTCCTGCCATTCTGCAGCAGGAAGAGGACACGAGAGCCACAGGGGCTGACGGCAGCTCCCTTCCCAGCCCCTTCCCCTGAGATCTGCTTTCACTGTACAGCTGCTGTCGTGTCCAATCCCCTTCCAGACAGTCACACAGGTCGCTCCCCCCCTACCAGCAGAGCTGGGCCCAGCAGCAGCAGCTCCCAGGCAGAAGCCTTTCCCAGCAGAGGCTCCCCTGCAGGACAACTCCTCCAGGGCTGGCCCAGCCCCACCGTCCCCTACATGCTCACCACACATGGAAACTGCAGAGCTCTTCCAGGAAGCCAATCCCTTGTGGGCCCCAGGGAACAGGCCTGGAGTCAAGAAACCTGACTTTTGCACCACCGGCAGTACACTGGCCACAAGGCTGCCCACAAGTTTCTGGTCATGGTTACCTCACCCTGGAAGGCTCCCGAAAAACCCCAGGAAAGCCATGCCCAACCCCACAAGTGCATGTAACAGTGGTCAATTCCATGCCAACAGTGAGTGCATGTGCTTTGCACACGAGTGAGTACTGCAGTGATTGTATTACTGCTGGCCCCGGCCTGCGCTCTGCTGCAGTTGTGCAGCACCTCTGTCTGTGCCACGTCTTCTGCCTCTGCGAGCCTGACCTGGAGCAGCACCTGCTCGCTGGGCTTCCTGGCCTGCCTTCACACCTGCCTCGTCACTACACGCTTGCTGGCTGAGCCCTGCACTCTGTCTGACCTGACCACCCTCTCGGGGCCCTGATCTGCACCCAGCCGTACCACTCTGCATCCTGGCTCCTGTGCAGAGCAGCCGGCTCCTCATGCTGCCAGACAAGAAGACCACCCCCTGCTCCCAGAGAGGTTGTCTACACTGGCCGGGGGAACCACACAGGCATGGCACGCACAGGCCCTGGTCTTTCACAACTGCTACGTCAGGCCATAGCAATAAATGCGAGGGAAGGACCAAAGAGGGCAAAAGCACACCTGCCACAAGTCTCTGCACTCCAATGCACACAGCCTGGAAACAAGCTGGAGGAACTCAGGCTCTGCCTGTGGTCACGCAGCAGCAGCATCCTTGGCGAACGTGAGCTGCAGTGAGACCGCTCACCCAGCTGCAGTGCTGCACCAGATGGCTACAAACTCGGCAGCAAAGACAGCCAGGGAGGGCCTGCCTTTCCTCCTCCGGAACACTCCTGCTGCTCCTGAAAAGCTGCTCCTGACAACAACTGGTGTTTTAACAGCTCCAAGGGTTTCCTGCAGAACAGGCAGCATCTGACAGGGGAGGTTCCTGAAGAGGCTGAGCAGTCATGAAGGGAAGGAAAGTCTTGTGCTGCCCGGAACCATTCCCAAGAAGCTGGTGGGAAGGGGAAGTCAGAAGAAAGAGTGGTGGGAAAACGCCCTGCAGGAAGGAGAGCCACCTCCCGGCTGGCCTGGGCGTGCAGCCAGCAGGTCGAGGGCAGTGGGGCTGCCCCTCTGCTGGGCACTGAGGAGACCGTGCCAGCAGGGCTTGGTCCCAGCAGGGGCTCCCCAGCGCTCCAGCACACGCAGGGACACCCGGGAGCAACTCTGGCAGAGGGGGCCCAGGCCGCGAAGGGGCTGGAGCACACAGTCCCCGCGGGGAGGCCAAGACCACCTCCCTGGCGCAAGAGCAGCTCTTCCCACAAGTAAGCTCGAGGGCCCACGCAAAGGAGGCCAAGGAGAACAGCCTGCAGCCCCATGGTCCCCTGCCCACGGGGGCACCCTCCAGCCCCCACCATCCCCCTGCGGGGCACAGCCAGGTAGGGCCCCCGCAACTGGGGAGCGGGTCAGGTGTGCCGTCACCACGGCCTCCCCGTGTCAACAGTGACCTCAGCGCCACTGTCCCAGAGCTGTCAAGAGGCCGGTGGTGGGACACGACCCGGGATCGCGCTCTCCACTCCTGCCTGCCATGAGCCAGCCGGAACGACTGTGGGCCAGGAGGAAGGCGGCGCTGCGCATCAAGAGGAAGGTGGGTGCCACCGTCTGGGACCGCCGCGCCGCCCTCCTCCAGAGTGCCCCAGCCACCTTGGAGCCCGTGGAGGAGGAGGAGGAGGAGCCCATGGAGGTGGACCCCGCAGAGGGGCAGCTCGCCCTGTGCCTCGTGGACCTGCCGCAGGGACCAAAGAGGAGGAGGAGGTGCTAGCCTGGCAGGAGGCACCCCGCTGACCACCAGCTGCGGCACTGCCCCCCCAGCAACACCAGGCTGCTGCCAGCACCCAGCCAGGGGCAGCTGAGCCCACCAGCCGGGGCACGCCGAGGATCACCGGGCCGCCATCGCCTCCTGGCCTGCCCTGGGCTGCTGCGCACCAACATCTGCCCGGCAGAGACAGGGCCCACCGCGGGGACACATCTCACGACTCCCCTCCACCTCTACTGCGGGACAGAGACAGTGCCCAGGAGCAGCTCCCACCACCCTGCCACAGCTCTGTTTAGGCTACAGGTTAGGTTATAGGATAGATTTTTTTAGGAGTAGGAGTATTATAGCATTTAGCATTCGTGTTACTCTAGGAGCATTAAGGTTCTTAGTAGTAAGATTTCTTAGTGTAGGGTTGGTTAGTCTATTTTTAGTGTGTAGTTATGGACAGTTAGTTTCAGTTAGGTAGAGGATTCTTAGTTCACAGAGAATATTCTATGTGTAGGGTACAGTTCTTCTCATTACTATCATTAGGTAGAGTTATTACTTCTGTTCCTAGTAGCATTACAGTTATTAGTTATAGGTATTATTGTTAGTTATTCTTCCGAGTTCTTCCTTCTTGTTGTTATTCTTAGTTCTTCTTCCTTCTTGTAGGGTAGTTCACGGTATAGGGTAGCATTAGGCTAGGTAGCTTTGCGTTGGTTACAGTAGTCTTAGTGTGTAGTTAGTCACAGTTCCAGTAGTCTTAGGGCAGTTACAGGAGCCTTAGTTCACAGTTAGTTCAGTCCTCCTCAGGGTAGAGGTAGTGTCTTTGGAGCCACAGCGAGAGAGGAATGCACAAGAAGGGAGGGACTAACCTGGGCCAGACCTTCACAAAGGCCCTGCTCCCAAAAGGTCCTGCAGCACCAAGGCGGCAGCACTGCCACCAAGCACCATCATGCGCACACATGCACGGGGTCCCAGGGCAACTGGGCTCAGTCAGCTCGGCTACGAGGCAAGGCAAGAGTGTGTCTGTGCACAGCTGCTGGTCGGACTGGGCCCCCACAATCAGACTCTTTCCCACTACGGAAAAGCAGCAGGACTCTGGCATCTCTTGCACGACACGACATGACATGAGGGACTTTCACCAAACACGTGTCTTAATGCCAGCATTTAGGTGCAGGAGAACGCCCCATGCAAAGTGACTGCGGCCACGAGCGTGTGGGGCATCTCTGCCTTCCTAAGAAACCTTGGCAGGAGCCTGGACAAAGCACTAACAACAGCAACTTGACTTCGTGTCTCTCCTCAACGCTTGCACCTCCTGAACCGCTCGCAGTGTCCCCTCACCGGTGGTCGATTTTGCATTTCCTGCATCTCTACAGCAATCCTGGAATCTTTCTGCAGTGCACACTCAGAGGGGTGCACCTGAGAACCTGTAAAGTGGACACCTCAGAGAGATTTGGCATTGAAAAAAATTAAGGAGGCATTAAGGAAAGCGCTGGCTCTAGGGCTCCCTGATTATAAAAAACCTTCCCAGCTGTACATTCAGGAACAAGGGGTTGCCAGGGGAGTGCTGACTCCAATGCTACGTCCCCAACCCAAACCAGCCACATATTAGTTAGTACAAGTGGATGCCATCCTTTTGGGGACTCCTGGACGTATCCGTGCGGTGGCTGCTGCAGCAATCATTGTTGAGACATGTCCAACCATGCTTCTGGGACACCCTCTGACAGCACACGTCCCACACAAAGCGGAAATGTTATTGAAGAATTTTGTGTCTCACGTTCCAGCTCCACAGCGAGCACATAAATATGAACTACTTCTCTTAATGATGGACAATGTGACTATACAACATTGTAATACATTGAATCCAGCTACCCTGCTTCCCTTGCCCAGCGACGGAGAAAAACATTACCGTGAATGCACTAGGGTACTAAAGTATACTAACATACTAAAGTATGCTTTTGGAGTTTGTCATGCAGTAGGGGCACTATGGAAAGAGCGAGGGTTCTTAACCTCCGGCGGAAAGAACATCGCAAAGGGCCCACAAGTCCGCAAACTGCTGGATGCTATTCAAGATCCTAAACACAGTGCTATTCCTCATTGCCCTGCACATCGCCAAGGTAGGCCCACCGTAGAAAAAGGGAACAATTCTGCTGATTCAGCTGCCCGAGCAGCTGCCTTGCAATGGGATGTTTTGTTATGCCCCACTGCGATGGATGGACCAGACGTGTCCCAGCTATCCCACATACATGACACAAAATGTACCAAGGAAGAAAAGGAGAGGTGGGAACAGCTTGGAGGGGGACGAGGCAAAACTGGAATTTGGACAATCGGAGGTAAGCCTCTATTGCCTAGGAAAGATCTGCTACCTGTGGCACCATGGCTCCATGAAAAAGGACAAGGCGGAATTGAAGGTGTTGCGGCACAAATAAAAAGACTCCTGGGCAGCTCCAGAGAGATATGCAGCTTCAAAGTAAATAGTATCCAGCTGTGATCAATGTCACAATGAATAGGACAGCAAAAACAAAATGAGCAAAGGTGTGTGCAGAAACTAACCTAACCCAAAATGGCCACAGGTTTTAAGTTTAGTGCTATGGGACATTAGAAACACACCTCGGAAAAGCGTTGGTCTTACCCCAGCAGAAATACTATTTGGTAGACGTTTGGCTTTCCCAGGGACTTATTTACCTGTATCAGAAGAACTGGTGGATGGGGATGACCGTGTAACGAGGAATATAATGTACCTTCAGAACACGATTAACCATTTACAGAAATGAGCTGCTCTGGCACAGCCTGTATCTCTAGACTTACAAGTCCATACCTATGTACCAGGAGATTTGGTACTGATAAAAAGGTACATCCGAAAGCATACATGGGAACCAAAGTGGGAAGGAGCGTACACTGTACTTGTGTCTTCCTATTCTGCAGTTAAAATTGCTGAGCGGCAATCCTGGGCTCTTCATTCGCATGCTAAAACACACAATCCACCAGAATGCTTATCGGAAGAGTCTTCTTCATTAGAGGATGTTGTTTGGAAGCGATGGAAGGATGGAGAGCAATTCGCTGGGAGGCTCTCACCACAGATCCTTAGGTACGGCAACAGGCTGCTACCAAGAATGCCACACATACTGCATGGGTAACTATGGTAGCCTCGACAAGGGGTTGCAGAGAGAAGCACATCTTTTGCTGTTTTGCTGATAAAACGGTTACTTTGGAAAGAGAAGAAGAAATGGGCCGTTGTTGTAGTAAGACCTGTCATGCTGAACAATGTTGTATAGAGGTATAGAGGTTCCTGTGAATGCTCGTGCGAGTCTCGAGGACATTTCTATGGACGGTCGCATTGTGTGTCAGGTAAAACATGACTTAACTACTCCTACGATCACTAGTAGCATTACTCCCACCCCTAAACTAAAACTTTGGACATATCTAATAGGACCGTACGTGATGAAGAAAGGAGGTCAACAAACCGTGCTGCTTAATCCAACTTGGTCCTTCAAACAAGTAGAACTCAGCTTGCAAGTAAACATCACAGGGCTCAAGCCCCAACGCGCGCCTTTCTTGCAAAACGTATACGTTGCATGGGAGACATGGTTAAACAGCAGGGAACAAAACCTATGAAAACGACACATCACGGGCCTGATGGGGACTGGCCTAGGTGTATTAAATGGTATCGATGCAGAAGTGCTGATGAATAAATCGGGCGCACCCACAACAGATTTGTTTAAGCTGCAACATCCGTTGCCATCATCGTTGACCGCAGCAGGGAAAGTACAATGGCTGATACCAGACCTGTTACCTCGGAGGGAGGAGATTAATGAGCAAGACCACCGATTAACAATAGGCACGTTAGGGGTACTTCAAGGAAACACCTCACTTGCCCTTAGCTGCATTCAAGCCCAACTTTGGCTACAAACAATAGCTGCCTCAGGAATAAGGGAAGGGGAGAATGGTATGCTTCCAGCAGAAATCCAAACATTAATATGGGAAAAGAGTGTCGTATCGGAACGGAAATATCAAGCTTGGGGGCAAATGCCTAAGTTTACATTCAGTAAGGAGCAAAAAGTGATAACTGCTTTTGCCCTCACTATTCAACAAGCATGGGGTAATGTTAGATCACAATAAGAGTTTAAATTTGCGCGTGTGTAACTTCACAATGCTAAAGGCACGTGGCTGCAATTATACAAGCCCAGTAACAACTCCTCAGTTACTCCAGGAAAATTATTCATTGAGTCATGAATTCTGAGATCACCAGTACCTACTGGAACGAATCTCCATCTAGTGAAGGAAGTACTACACCATGACCAACTGCGGACAATGCTCCACAAGGTCAAAGAAACAGGGAAAAGCACACTGATGACCGTAGAGCATGACAGAACAACAAATTCAAATGAGACTTGAAAGAGTCAAAAAGGACGCGGCGCGTCAATGGTGGGAAACTTTGTTTGGGTGGTCTCCCACCGCTTCTGCCTTCCATAATCGTTTGCTGCATCCTGTAGTGATTCTGCTCTGTCTAGGCATCGTGTGCTTTGCACTCACCTTGGCATTGTATATCAAATTTCGGAGGCGGGCTGCTCGTCTTGGAAAATGGATAGATTACGAAGACGAACAGCCAGAAAAACAAATGGGGGGTTTGTAAGAAAACCACTGTCATTTCCATTGGCATAACCTTGATTCAACTTAGCATCAGTGCTTGGAGCAGTGAAGCCTGCAGGCCTAAGCTTGAACTTTAACCAAACCTGTGGCATACTGCTGACAGAACAACTGCAGAACCAGCTCTCAAATCAGCCCTCAAAGACACAGAACACAATGGACAGAGGTCTCGGTTAACCTCCGGATAAGATAAGGCGCTGTGAAGCAGGAACAGCAGCAACTGTCCTGGGATGTAGACACGAACCAATCAAAAGGATAGAGACCACCCACTCAGGAAAGAAGCCTGGAAGAGACTGTCACTGGCAGGCGGGGAAATAAGACTGTAAGGAGTATAATCACCCCCACATTTCTTTGTTCTCGGTCCCTCTTTGGAGGCACCCAGCTCGAGCTGAAATAAACCATCGTATAAGAGTCTGATTCAGACTTAGCGGTGAATGCCTGGGGACCTTTGTAACAATATAAAGCACATTAGTCCCTGTGGACATGGTTTTCTGGAAAGCTTGGGACATGCAGCTTACTTCACAACATATAATGTTTGTTGTCATCATTTCACTCTGTGTGGAGGGAACAGGTGTGTGCTCATACGCTAATCTTGTCCTGCAGTACACAACAACTGTCACAACTCAGACACGCTGAGGCTGCATCACACACCCCTCCCATCCCAATGTATCCTGCATATGAATCCTGGAAAAATGGTTTGGGCAAAACTGAGCTCTACATATTTCAAATCACAAAGGTTTCCAACAGTGTCAAAGGGTGGACAATGTCACAGCCTGCAGGCAAGACGGGGCCTCCTGGAGAGCACAGCCCCCATGCCAGCAGCATGCGCTGGTGCCTACCTCCAGTTGGCAATCCCCTGGCGTGTCCCCGGCCTGAGGCACCTCACTGCAGAGATGTGGGGGAACGTAGTGATGCAAAACGGCATGGCACTGCAGAAACTCTCACCACTTCTGGGAAAACAGTGGGGAAATTAGAGATAAAGAAGTAGAGAAGGGAGTTGTAGGGAGTGGAAGTTGTTGGATAAAACACAGCTGGGGAGGGGTTTAAGCTGCTGCTTTCGGGGGGAACAACAGGGAGAATTATGAAAGGTTAATGCCACCCCATATGGTGATGACCCTGCTCCGGACTGCCCCCTGGACACCAGTCGGTGAGAAGGGGATGCCCACACTGCCATTCCTCCGTGACTGACAAGGCATCGAGGCATCGGGAGCCCCAAGACAGCAACTTAGTTTTGAGCCCAAGGTGAGTGAAGGATAACAGTTTAGTGCTTGGCCAAAGCAAAGCAGCCTGTAAGATTGCCATGTAGGAGCAAGCAATAAACACTTATAAGGGGGCAGCCGTGCTGCACCGGGAGTCCTTGCTCTTTACAGGCCCCCTTAAGTTAGCAAACATCTGACAGAATCCTGGGCATGACGCCATCCCTGGTGCAATGCCACATGGCCGTGCCCACCTCCCCACCTCCCGGGTGCCGATAATGCGAGGGAGGGCAGGAGTCAGCATGGCCGGCTCACGCACACCCTGCCCATCCTTCTGTGTGTGCTACTGCTCACTGGGGTGCTGGGGACTGGCCATGCCATCCCTATGCCCTGAATGCAGCCCCACAGAGCTCCCACACAGCACCGAGCGCACTGAGGGGGCACATGCTGTCCTCAGGCTACTGGGGAGCACCAAAAGGCACCCCGAGTAGCCTGAGCACATAGAAAAGCACATGGGGGCAGCTGGGATGCACCAGGAAGGACACAGAGAGCCTTGGGGCCCACCAAAAGGAAGACAGGAAGTCAGGCAAACAGTGGGCCTTGGAATGCCTGCAATGTCACTGTGAGGGCAACAGCCACTAGCTTTGCCTTCGCATTCGCTGCCAGGCCCCACAGCGCACACACGCTCCCATGCCCTACCTCACCACTTGCGCTCCCAGCTGCAGGCAGCTCCTCTCCGGGGCCCAACTCGGGCACCCATGCTCCCCGCAATACACTCACCTTGCCAGCCCTATCTGCCCCAGCCTTCCAGGTAAACGGGAGGAAAAAAAGGACTAGGGGCGTAGGCAGGCATGGGAACAACTTTCCCAGGCAGGTTGCACTGTCTCCATCCTTGGGCAAGCCCAGCCGGACGTGGCCCCCGAGCCACCTGCTTCACTTCATCTCCTCTGCACAGCGGGTGGATCGGAGAGTTGGAGACACCCAATTTGCAGATGCTCAGGGTGACCCAGGGCCCACAGCTGCGTGCCATCGCTGCCAGGCTCTCGGCAGGCGGGCACACAGGCCTCAGCAGGAGAAGCCCGATGGGGGCACTTTCCTGGGCACTTGGAGGATGAAGATTGTCTGCATCCCCTGATAGCGCACCTGGGGGCTGCTGTCATTCTCCAAGCTCTGGAGGACTGAAAGATACGTTCCTATGAGGGCAACACACTTCTGGCATCTCTACACTGGATCAGCACATTGCCACAGTACCTTTTAGGCAGGCCTTCTCAGCGAATTCTTCTTCCGATTGCTCATCTTTATGCACAAACCTGGAAACAAAAAGGTGACACTGGCTTCAGTAAGCGGCAACAAAGGCCCTTGCAACAGCCAGCAGGAAGGTGCTCACAGAGCCACTGCAGAAAGCATGGCTGACTCCTGCCTTCAGAAATACCAAACCCTTCAAGGCTGAAAAAACAGAACCCACACTCAGATGCTTTGGAGACTTGGGGGCACATAAAAGGGTCAGCACACAACTTGGAAAAGAGACCTCACATACTTGGGCAAGGGGTATTTTTCAATACACACTGCACGAGAACACCACTGCGCTGCAGCAAGTTATACCTTAGCCTCGACCCAGGCGACCTTCCTTAGCGGGTGGAGCTCCTCACGGCTGACCTGGAGTTGGACAACACAGGGGGAACTGCACGTGACCACACTGGAGTCAGGCAATCAGAACTCCGTGCTGAGCAGCTGACTCACTGCAACAGGCCTCCCGGCATCCCAGGCTCCTTAAGGAAGGCAAAGAAACCGCAGCGCCTCTCACCATCACAGCAGCTCCTTCTTGGCTGAAGCTGGCCTAACAAAGTACAAACAACACCCGTTTCCCTCACTCTGCAGCATTAGTCGCCAGGCTTCACTAGACCCTTCTTTCCTTAGCCCTTTCCAAGCCACGTGACCGACAACCCCCACTCCTTGCTCAACGGAGCTAGCAAGCTGCCTCACGTGACCTCTCTTGTACGCAGGCTAACCTTGGCCACCGCACGCGTGTCTCTGTGCGCTCCTGAGGACGCACACAAGACGCTCAGGTCCCCCACAGCTACGGCAACACTGGGCATCAGCACAAGCTTACTCAGGTGCTCCTTCCATGGTAGGACAGGCAAAGAGGCAGTGCCCACAGAGCTCTACGCACCAGCTCACCAGACACACAGGTATTACAGGCTGCTCGGGCTGCCCTGCGTTGACACCTCCTTAAAACTACACAGACATTGAAGCTGCCTGTCGAGACATCCCTTCTCCTCCACCAAGGAGTATCTGCATTGTCACCAAAGAGACCCCTTTTCACAGGGCACACCTGCAACACACTCTCTGGCTATCCCACACTCACTGGGCCCTTAAAAAAACACTCTCCTTCTACACCTACGTCCCCAAGCTCCGGCCCTGCCCTTTTCACAGCCCTCTCCTCTCCCCTTTCCCCGACAGGACAGCTTCTTCAGGCCCACAACTTCAAGCTGCACAAGAAGCAGGGCACTCCTCACACAGCACAGCCATCCAAACAACTGAGCGCTGCACTTCTGCACCACTGCCTGAAAGCACCACTCGGGCTCACCGGGCGCCTCACAGACAGCCCCTGCCCCCCGCCACAGCCCAGGGTTTACTTCCAAAACTCCTCCCAGCGACCCAGAGGGCCCAGGGCCACCAGTGGGCACCACGCAGTGCCCGAGCCGCGACACCGGGGCGAGGCTGCGCGGCAGCCCCGGCAGCAGCGCCCCCGCCCCGCGCCGGGGGCGCCGCCAGGCAGCGGGGCGGGGGCAGGCGGCGGGACGGCTCGGCAGCCGCCACGCGGGTCGGCGTCGGCGGAGGGGGCCGAGGGACGGCGGGGGGGAACCGGGCCCAGCCAGGCCCAGCCGGGCGGCAGCCATTGCCACACCTGCTCCCCCGCCCGCCTGCGCCGGAAGTGACGCCTCCCGCCCCACGGCCCTTCCCCCCAGCCCCACCGCGCTCCCCCATCGGCTCCCGCCGCGCGCGGCCTGACCGGGCTGCACACGCCGCCTGGCCGGCGCCGGCGCCGGCGCCGGGGCAGCCGCGGGCCGCACGCTCCGGCCCCGCCTGGCCGTGCCGCCACAGCGCCTGCGCAGAGCCGGCCCCGCCCCGGCCCTCAGTGCCCCTCCTCCGCGCCAGCACGCCTGCCCAGAGCCCCGCCTGCCCAGAGCCCCGCTCCCCCCGCCCACCCCCCCTCTCCCCCTCTCCCGCGGGGCAGGCGCAGGCGCAGTGCCGCCCTCCCCCTGGGGCGTGTCCCGCCCCGGGAGCCCACGAGCCGCGGGAGCCAATGGGGAGCGCGCGGCGGAACGGGGCGGGGTCTGTGGGGGGAGGCGTCCCGTCCAGGCCGTGGGGGCGGGGCCTGGGCGGCCACGGCTGCCGCTGGCTCGGCCCTGGCCCCGGCCGGCGGCGCCTCCGCTCTCGGGGCTCGGGAGAAGCCGCGGCGGCCGAAAGCGCCGTTCCCGGCGGCCGCGCGGGGAGCCGCGAGCGATGCCGCAGCCTGTGGCGTGCTCGTGTGCCGGGGAGGCAGCGACTGCTCCCTGGGCGCTGGGCCCGAGGGTGGGGAGGGCGTGGGGGGCGGCGGGGCTGGGCCGGCCGGGAGCAGTTGTCCGCCAGGGCAGCCTCTGCTGGGAAAGGCTCCTGCCTGGGAGCGGCTGCTGCTGGGCCGCTCTGCTGGGGGGCCTGTGAGGCTCTCTGGAGGGGACTGGGCCCCGAAGCCTGGGCTGTGGCAGGGGGCAGGGGCTGTCGGAGAGCCCCCAGGGGAGCCCGAGTGGTGCTTTCAGGCAGGGAGCAGCAGCACACACGGGAGGATGCGCAGGGTGCGCGGGGGCCGGCCATGCTGGCTCCTGCCCTCCCTCGCATTATCGGCACCGGGGAGGTGGGCACGGCCATGTGGCGTTGCACCAGGGATGGCCTCGTGCCCAGCATGCTGTCAGATGTTCGCTAACTTGAGGGACCTGTAAAGAGCAAGGACTCCCGGTGCAGCACGGCTGCCCCCTTATAAGTGTTATAACCTGAGTGCCCCTGATTTTACAATGCCATTTGCTGTATTGCTGATAGTTCAGCGGTAAGGGCTTGCACAGCCTCATGAGTAGGATTGGCTATGCTTTCCCAAATTAGCGCTAGCTTTTCCGCACAGGGCCGTGGTCGGTGCAGCATAGTGTAATTCTCGCTGCCAAGGGTTAAGCAGCACTAATACGGAGTTTCCTCCTCCTCTGGTTGTCTCGGACCAAATTGTTACAAAGGTCCCCAGGCATTCGCATCCTGCTAGGTAAGCTCAGGACGTGCGGAACGGATGAGTGGCTGGTGAGGTGGACTGAGAGCTGGCTGCATGGCAAAGCTCAGAGGGCTGTCATCAATGGCGCAGAGTCAAGTTGGAGGCCTGTAGCTAGCGGTGTCCCCCAGGGGTCAATACTGCGCCCAGTATGGTTTAACTTGCACATCAGTGACTTGGATGTAGGGACAGAGTGCACCCTCAGCAAGTTGGCTGATGATACTAAACTGGGAGGAGTGGCTGACACAGCAGAAGGCTGTGCTGCCATTCAGAGGGACCTGGACATGCTGGAGAGATGGGTGGAGAGGAACCTCATGAAATGCAAGAAAGGCAAGTGCAGAGTCCTGCAGCTAGGGAGGAAACACCCCATGGTCCAGTAGAGGCTGGGGGCTGACCTGCTGGAAGGTAGCTCTGCGGAGAAGGGCCTGGGGAAGTCCTGCTGGCAGGCTGCTGCTGGCAAGCAGTGACTGAAGACAGCTCGATGGAAACTTATGTTGAGCTAAAAGCTGACCTGGAGGAGAAGGCCATTTGTTGCCCTCCGGAGTTTTACCTTCTGCTATACCAGACCATGCCGAATGCCAATATATTTGCATAGGAATAGATTTGCATTTAGCATGGGGAGCAAGAACCCCTGCGGAAGATGTGGCGATGAGTCAGGGGACTGACAGAGTAGGTGAGAGCAGTGCCAGAGCGTGCTCTCTGCGCGCTGACCGAATTCCTGTCAAGGCCAGACGTGCGTGTTCCATTTTGTCAACAATGTCTAGCTGCTTCCCGGCTGGTAGCTCCTCAAAGTTAGCACAGCTGAGATAAGGAAATAGTTGTAGTCGATAAGAGGGGGCCTTTGGGTACGAGGTGAGTCCCGCCTGGGTGTCCGAGCCGTACATCCAGCAACGTCCCATGAGCAACCCCTCCGTGTGGTCCCCAGGGCTCCCTGTGCAGTTTGGAGTGCAAATCCTTTATTAAATCTATCCTGTTTAACCCCTCGCGACCCTTGAGTGTTTGTCTGCGCTGGTATCCGACCCTCCCTTTCCTGCCTTGCGGACACCTTTGGTGTAGTCGGCAGGATACTGCTGTGTCCAGCGACTTGGGCCGTTGGAAAGTGCTCCTGAAGCCGCTAAGGACGCTCGCCAGCTGACCCCAGAGGTTGCAAATGCAACCGCGGCTCAAGCTGAGAAGCTGGAGCACCCATGTGCCTACTGCAACCATGGATCGAGCTGAGAAGCTCGAGCACCAATGTGCTGCTTGTGGCTGCCTGCATTGCACATCGCTGGTGGTGACAGAGGGGGCGGCGAGATGTCTGTCCCCTGGTGGTGTGGGCACTGGTGCAAAAAGCAGATGGGGATCCAGAAACCTGGGGTGGCAATATGTGGGACCCTGACAAGGCCCACAGTTCAGAGTCAGACACAGAGCCTGAGAGGAAGGTAGCTGCCCGGCTGGTGGCAGAGCAGCAGCTTACCGGAGCAAATGCAGCCAACTGGCAAGGGCCCACAACTGTTTGCAATTGTAAAGCATGAGAGGTGCAGGATATGCAGGGTGCTACAGGTAGCAGCCCTGTGAAGGGTTCTTTGAGTGCCTGTTAAGGTTGTGGGGTGATGGGGCAGATGCCTTTTACTTTACTAGAGAGGAGCTTGATAGGCTGGGGGCTCTGCCCCAGGATCCTAGGCTGTGCAACACCCTCCATACCCCGCAGCAGCAAAACTGAAGCGTTTCCCCCTCCCTAACGGACTGGGTGCTGGGTGCAGCACGTTTAACTTGGCCGACTGCCACAGGCATTGATGGCTGGCTCACCAAGTGGACTACTATTGCAGCAGGCATAAACTAGCTGTGACAGTTCGGAATGTTGTCTGGCATTTATTCCGCCGAGTTGACTGGATTGGATCCCCATGAGCAAAACCTTAGGTCCAAAGTCAGGTGCTGTGAAACAACCTTTTGAAGCGATGGTGCTCCCTGTTTTGGGGGGTGAGGGACGGGGGCCGGTGACCGTGGGGGAAGTGGCAGTGCCGCTGTCTCTGCTAGCAGCGGTGTCCTCTGTGAGCAGAGATGGGAAGTCAGGAAAGAGGCAGGTAAACATGAAACAGAGACAGGGCGAGTTGCGGCACTATGTTCCGAGACCTGCTGCAAGCCGGCATACCGTGGTGGGAGGTGGACGGCGAGTGGAGGTGGACAAAGCTGCTCGAGCAGTAGCTGCACTTCAGCCAGAGCAGCATGCACAGCCCTCGAGGGTGGGGGAGCACAGCAGGCAGCCTGGAGAGGGCGGCGGGGACCAGCAGCACCCACTGCCCGGCCAGCAGTGTGCACGGAGGGGGATCTGCCAGTGGCACAAATGGGGCCAGGCAGCATTGCACCCGCTTAGCTCCACAGCAGTTGCGGACCCAAAAGGGGTATATCCGCAGAGGACAAAAGCCTGGGGAGGTGTGGCAAGTTGATTATATTGGACCCTTCTTGGAAAGCCAGCAGCATAGATATGTCCTGACCACTGGAGAAACCTGCTCTGGTCTCTTGTACACCCACTCTTGCTCTGCAGCTACCCAGCCTCACACCATTAAAGTGTTAGAAGATGTGATTGGGTTACGTGGCTGCTGGTGGAAATCCAAAGGGATCGGGGCACTCCTTTAACAGGGAACGGCATTCAAAATTGGGCTGGAGAGCAAGGACTAGCCTGGACCTATCACATATCCCATAGTGTCAAGAGGATGAGGCCAGTCTCTTCTCCATGGTGCCCAGCAACAGGACAAGAGGCAATGGGCAGAAACTGAACCACAGGCAGTTCCATCTGAACCTGAGAAAAAATTTCTTGACTGTGAGGGTGACAGAGCATTGGAACAGGTTGCCCAGAGAGGTAGTGGAGTCTCCTTCCCTGGAGATATTCAAAACCCGTCTGGATGTGATCCTGGGCAATATGCTTTAGAGGACCCTGCTTGAGCAGGGAGGTTGGACTAGATGATCTCCAGAGGTCCCTTCCAACCTAAACGATTCTGTGATTCTGTGTGATACCCCACCACCCGCAAGGGGCAAATGAACAGACTGCTCAGAGAGCAACTGTGCCAACTGTCCCCTCCTGGTACCCTCAGGGGTTGGAGTAAAAACATTTGTCAGGCAGCTGCCTGCCTCAGGGACCGCCCACCCCATGGCTCTACCCGATATGCTCAAATGTGCCAAGGGGGCCACAGGTGCTTAGAGTGCACCGGCTGCACCCCCCAAGCCTACCACCCCATGCAAGCCATGCCCAGGAGTTCAGGGTTGGCTCTGTGATTGCCACGCAAAGAAATAACCCTGGAACCAGACAGCTGTCACCTTGTGAGCATGGGGATGGCGGTCGCCATACATGAAGGGTAGTATGGTTGCTTGGTGCCCTGCAATAGTGTAGCTGTCCAGGGGGGTGGATATCATTGCAGGGGGTCATTGTCTTGAATTGGCTTGAGGTGGTGAAGGTTGCGATCCATTACACTGGTTCCTAAGCCCTGTGAAGTACACAGGGAGACCAAATAGCCCAACGGATGTATGAGCGGATAGAGGTCCTCACAATCCCGGAAGGAGATTCCTTGCAGCCCACCCAGCAGCCAGGTGGTTTGGGGTCTACAGGGTGTGCTGTGTGGGTGCCTGATCTGACTAAACCCGGACAGTCGGGAGGGGAAATCATTGCATCAAACCCAACGTCTACAAGCCAATGAGCCTACTCCAAGTACTGCACGACGGAAAGTGCAAAGAATCAGCGTGGGACAACCCCTGGCAGTGACTATCATCACGGCTGTCAAATTTTGCACTATGGGGAAAGCTCATTGTACTCCTGGCCTATATGTTATAATGTACTCTATAGATGTAGTACAACGTAGCTGCTTGTACTCCTCAGCTGTTAATTAAGGTAATGAGTGAAAGGCAGGTACGCACCTTGTCCACAGTTCCCAGGGCTCCCCGCGCAGTTTGGAGGGTAAATTCTTTCTTAAATCTATGCTGCTTAACCCCTCGTGAACCTTGACTGTCTCTCTACGCCAGTATCCGACCCTCCCTTTCCCACCTTGCAGTCACACCATGGGATTCGAGGGTAAATTCTTTCTTAAATCTATGCTGCTTAACCCCTCGTGAACCTTGACTGTCTCTCTACGCCAGTATCTGACCCTCCCTTTCCCACCTTGCAGTCACACCACGGGATTCTTCCAGGTAGGTCCCTGGAGAGGCCCAAGTCTGCTCTCCTCAAGTGCAGGGTTGTGATCCTGCTTTTTTGCCCTGCTCCCTCCTCTCAGTATCCTGAACCCCATCCACCATCTCATGGCCACTGCAGCCAAGGTTGCCCTTGACCTTCCCATCCCCAACGAGCCCTTCACTGTTGGTAAGTGCAAGGTCAAGCAGAGCCGCTCTCCCCAGGGGCTCCTTTCTCAACTTGTATCAGGAGGTTGTCATTGATGCTCTCCAGGGACGGCCTGGGCTTGCTTGTGCCCTGCGGTGCTGTCCCTCCAGCAGCTATTGGGTTGGGAATGAGGGCGGGAAGAGTATAATCTCCTTTTTCAGACCAGTTGCTGTGGCTGAAAGTCAAACAAGAGAAAGGCATGAGGAAACCACGTTCCTGAGGAAAGAATGGATCCAATTTAAAGGGGTCTTCATCTCCAAACAAGAGAAGCCCGGTTTCCCTTGCTGAGGATGGCCATTCCCCCTATGCTGAAGAGTGACCGCTATTAGCAGAGCACCAGCAGACAATGCCACGCCTGGGTATGCAGCATAGCCAGCCTGTGAATGGGACTGTGTAGCTGCAAAAGATAAGATTGTGAGTAGCAGCAAAAGGAAGCTTTTGACACTGGCTCTCCTAACATCCTCACAAGCAAGCTGATGAAGTACAGGCTAGCTGAGCAGACAGTGAGGTGGACAGAAAACTGGCTGAGCAGCCAAGCTCAGAAGGTTGTCATCAGTAGCACAGCGTCTTAGCTGGAGGCCAGTGACTAGCGGTGCACCCCAACACTGGCTCCAATGCAGTTTAACTTACTCATCAATGACCTGGATAAGGGGACAGAGTGGCTGATGGTCCCAAACTGGCAGGAGTGGCCATGCTGCTGCTGTGAACCATCCTGCAGTTGCTGCCAGCTCAGTCCTGAGATTCTGCATGTTAGAGCATTTCTCCGGAATGCCTCCTTCTTTCCTGCGCAGCTTCTTGGGTGAGGAGGGTGGTGTGCAGTGAGAGAAAAGAAGTGTCTGTGTGTGTGTGTTTGTGCGTGTATGTGTGTGCGTGTAGAGGAAGGACATTGTTCCCGGTTGTTCTCTCTCCTGCTGTCCATCAAAGGACAAGCTGGAACTCTTAGTCATGTAGACAAATAGACACAGAATTTGTTTTTTTTAAGTTATCTCCTCTTCAAGTGGCATTTGCCCGGCCGGAAGGCAACCTGTGCTGCCTGGGCTTTTGGGATCCAAAGTAGGGCCAGGTTTGTGGTAAACAGAGTTTCTCTGTTGTAGGTCCCACCTGCGACCTCTACCCTTTGGGGCACTTGCGTCCTTGTGCAAGTGACGGTGCCCCTGAGCCAGTGCCCTGTCTTCAGTAGTGACCTGTAGCTGATGCCCAGGGAAGGTGTGAGAGAAGCAAGGAAAGCCGAGAATGATGATTTTTTTTTCCCCCTCTGACACACTGTCCTTATTTGCAGCACTTTGCGGTTACGGGAACTGGGCCATGAAGCTGTGTCTGAACCATCGCGGTACCCATTTGTTGGACCCCCTTGAACCCATGTCTATGTTTGCAACCCGCAAGCATTCAGATGCCCCATGTGACGCCTGTGAGGGAGGACTTGAAGGCCGATGCTGGTGCTGATCCTTGCTGGCTTAGCAAAGAGCTCCCTGGGGCAGGGGGTGGTGGGGTGGGGGCAGCACCCTAAACCACCCAGGGCAGCTGCCCTCACTGCTGTAGGGCCCACACCAGCAAGGTCTGGGGGTGGGATCCCTGCAGCCCCTCTGTGACACGCTCTGTGACACGGTCTGAGGTCACTGTGGCATATCCCACCTCACAGTGACACCTCCCCTCTGCCCAGGGTGTGCCCAGCCCTCCCCGCACTGCGCTGGAGTGCGGAGGAGGAGGAGGAGGCAGAGGAGGAGGAGAGTGGAGGAGAAGTTTCCAGGCAGGAACTACAGGCACAACCATGCGGTTCCCGTTTGTGAAGCTGCCAGCGCTCAGGCTACTCAGCCTTGATGGTGAGGCCTTAGGGGCTCTTCCAGGAGCGCGATTGTGTAGGACACCAACTCCCAAACCAGCGTTGTGTGGGGAGGGCTGGTGGCTGCCATGGGTGCCTGCCTGAGTGCCCCGTGCGGATCAGGGATCGAGGTGGCCGCCCAGGACTCCTGGGTGCAGGGCCTGGCTCTGCCCCTGCCCTCCTGGTTCCCCAGGCAGGAGTCCCAGCCACTGAGGGTCACTGGCCACCCACAGTCGTGGCTGGGCCAAGGAGCTGGAGGTGCTCAGGTGGCCGTGAGCAGCCTGTGGAAGCAGGCACCGAATACGGGGGAGCTGGGCCCTGTGGGGAGACCCCTGGGGATGCTCTTGGTGCCCAAGGCTGCTGTGGAGCACAGCACTGTCCTCTGGCCGTGGGGAAATCCATGGCCACCTTTCCCCAGAGAGAGGGGCTGCCCTTGGAGACCAGCACCTGAAAGCGGGAGGCAAGGGGACTCCTGTCCGAAGAAGGCAGAGGGGTTGTGCATCTCTCTTGGGGCTTGGGAGACTGCCTGAAACGCCCACGCTGGAAATCAGCCGCTTCCCTTTCGCTTTCTGCCTGGCTTCTCTTCTGGGAGTCCAGCCACTGCTTGGAGCTGGGGCACACCCTCCCCCTGCAGATGTGAGATGGTGGCATGGCCTTGTCCAAAACCCTTCCGCTGTCTCTCTTTGAGCTCCAGCCCTCTCCTGTGCTCGCTCTGCGGCCAGAGGCAGCCAAGACCTGGCCTCTGCAGCCCGTCCTGCGTGTGCTTATTCTGCTGCATGCGTGATTACACCTGCATCTGTCACTGTCCTGGCTGGGAACGTGCCGAACGTGGTGAGCTGGCTGGCTCAGAGCCTGATGTGTGTTTCCCTTGCTTTTCAGAGGTCGTGAGAATCTGGGAGAGCGTGTCGGAGTACATGCTACAGCAGATTGTGCTGAACAAGGTGGGTTGTCATCCTGCTCATCTCAGCCCTGGGCCCCATGCACAGTGGCGCTGTGCGTCCCCTCCTTGGGAAGAAGAGAGAAGGTCCCCAAAGTGCACAAGGGTGTGACAGAGCAGCTCCTTTGTCCACTGGTCCAAAGGGTCCAGGGCAGCTGTGGGAGAAGAGAGGCTTCACCCCTTTCTGGGGCATTTGCAGTCCTCACTGCTGCAAAGGAAAGACCAAACACAAAGCCTGGGTGCTCCGCAGGGCTGACTCCACTGCAGGCCACCCCTTGGCCCTTACGTAGCCAAGAAGGTCTCTTCCCTCAGGAACGTTTGTTCAGCTTTTACTTTGCATACCATTGAGAGGGTGCAGAGGAGGGAGGGGACAAAATCTGGCCTTCTCCCAAAGGCGTCTTCTCCAAAGCTTTGCAAGTGCCCCTCCAGCCCCCTTGTTCCTCCAGAGGAACAAGGCACCATCTCCTGAGGAACAAGGCACCATCTTCTGGCCCTGCTGACTCCTCAGTCCATTTGCCCACCTGAAAGCACTTTGTTCCTTTTTTCTCGCCGGGTGCCAGGGCGTGGCCCTCGATGTGCTTGGCATTTTCTATGTCCTGAGGAAGCACTGCAGTGAGGTGAACAGGGAGGTGATTATCCCGCGCTTTCACCTGTCTCCGAGAGTTGCACAGACTCATGGGCTCAGCTATCTCAACAGAGACATTCCTGGTAAGGTGGCAGAGCAAAGCGGTTGCTTCCCCTTGGGACATGTCTGGGGTGGGAGCTGAACGCAATGCAGAACTGACGGAGAGGCATCGCAAATTCCTCCCAAAGGGCCTGAGAGCAACTTCACCTTGTCCCAGCCCAACTGTTGCCCACCACGTAGTGACCTCTCGAGAGGGCGTTGGGGTATTCTTTTGTTTACTAGCACTGCATGCACGTAGACTGTCTGCCCCTGTCCTGCTTTGGAGCTGCCTCCATACCAGTCACTCTTAGGCCATGTTGGATGACTGCAGTCTGACGGAAATGTTTTGGAGCGGTTGTTTCTACCCCAGCTGAGAGGAAAGCAGTGCTGCCCCTGCAGACTGCACCAGAGCTTGTGCAGGCAAACGCCAGTGTTGCTGCTGGCTCTCACAGCCTCCTGCCAGTTCCAAGGGGGTGTAAGTCAGCTGTAAGGCGCCTTGCACCCGAGCTGGGAGCAAGAGTGTGTGCAAAGCCCCTCCCTGGCCAGATTTCCCTGGGCCTTCTGCTCCCTGCTGCCATGGCTGTGGCTGTAGTTAGACTTGGTTGATGGCTGTGTGCCACAGAGGCCTTGCGTTGGAGTGTGCAGGGGTTGTGAGCGGGGTCAGCCAAAGCTGGCACATCTGACGGTCAGCTCCGCGGGGACGGGCTGGCGGTGGCCAGACTAACCCTGAGGGCTGCTGTGCAGTCTTCTACGCATGCAGCGTGGGCCCAGCAGCCTCCCCGTGGCCATGGGAGCTGGCCGCGTCTCCCCTTGTCGCCAGCTGTATTTCAGCTGCTCCCTACCCAACTGGCTTCCTCTTTTGCTGTTTCCTAGACGATCTTGAAATTGTCCCCCTGGACTATGCTCTGCTGTCATCAGCGACGGCCCTTCCCGAGAAGCTAGTGAAGGAGTGCGTGAATGACATTGTGGTGCTGTTCAGCTGGGGCGCGGGACTCGGAGAGGATTACGACCTTGTTTTCAAGGGCATCGGTCTTCTGATGAGCCGAAACAAGAGCCTCACAATGAGATATTCCAAGGAGTTTCTCCTTGCCGTGGATGGCCCTGGAATTGTATTGAAATGTCTCCTCTCTGTAAGTTGAGATTTGTCTCCCGGCCTCCCGAGAGTCCTTCCAAGCTCCTCTCAGAGGACTCTCAAGGTGATGTCTCTCGACCTGCTGCGGAGCACTTGGGAGAGACGTGACCTAGAGCAATGCAAGCTCCCTGTAGAGCTCCTTGCTCTTTGCCTTTGGTGCTCTCGGCAGCGTAGCAGAAGCTGGGAAGAGCTGTCTGCGGTGAAGCCCAAGCTCTTTGCAGCCTAGCATCCTGTTCCCAAAGGCCTGGGGAAAGAGGCTAGTTTCCTGCACAGCTGCGCAGCTTCTCTCCATTGCAATGCAGGGCTCCTGTTTGTGAAAGACGTCCCTGGGGCAGAGTTTCCTTGAGGCAGCCTCTCTCACCCTCAGAAAGCTTTGTGGCCTTTGTGAGTAATGCGATCCCTTCCTTGGCCTCACCTCCCGTGTCTCTGTCCTTTTTGCAGAACCCAAGCACACAATATTGGGTGTTATCAGGCAAAGACGCTGCTGCGTTTCCTGTGCGTCCTGGGGGGATCCGTGTGCTGCCAACGTGAGTATGTTTGCTTGTGTAGCCCGTGGCTGAGCAAGCGAGCAGCTTCTCAGCTCCTGCTTGGTGGTGCTGCATTGCCAGAGCTTGCCCGCTCGTGAGCTCGTTCAAGACTAGCTGGTCCAACGGAAGGGCTCCCAGCCAACTCCTTGCTTGCTCTTTCTTCTTTTGGCCTTGGAGAGGCTTCCCCTGGATCAACGTGGAAGAGTGCTGTGGTTTTTCACTCGCAGCATAGACTGGACCGAGAGAGGAATGTCGGCATCCTTTCTCATCAAGCTTCACCTCCTCATTCCCTGTCTTTGGCAAGACATGGCCAAAAGCTGTGAAGTCAAGACTGTGTCTGCTTTTGGCTGTGTGTTGTCCTGGGCGTGGCCACAGCCTCTGTGCAGTGGTGGGTCCAAGACCTGACCTATGCAGGTCCCGTGTGGGGCATTGCCCTGTCTGTTGGGAGACTCCAGGGAAGGAAAGGTGTCCTAAAGGCCACCTTCTGGGAGCAAGGCGGAGAGGAAGAGGAGGGACTTCTTGGCCCAGTGGGAGGCTGTGTCTAGCAGGGCTCTGCAGAGCTCGGTCCTGGCACAGTGTCCTGCGCACTGCTGAGCAGCACATCCCCTGATGACCCGAGGGTACAGAGCTGCCTCTTTACAAGCACTACAGCGTGAATCTGGGAGGGTGTGCCAGCGAGCTGGAGGGCAAGATGTGAATTCACACATGGATGGATCTGGGCACACTGGAGCAAAGGAGAGTACTCTGCTCTCCGTGGGCTCTGTGGAGGCGAGAGGAGAGAGCGTCAGAAGTGGCAGCCAGGAGGACTTGTGTTAGCATACCCTTGCTCCCGGGAAGGCGAGCAAAGCACTGGGACCAGCCCCTGGCAACTGCTCGGCCCATCGAGGCAGGAGCTCTTGGCTGTGTCATGTGCTTGCCTGAAATGGGCCTCCACGGTGTTGAAGCATCTGCATCTTCTGCTCTGGAAATGTAGAGTCCGTGCAGGACTCTCATCCCTCTCTGAGCCTGCATGCTCCGCGCAAGTGGCAAAGGCAACGTGGAGTCCTTTCTCACAGCTGGGGTCTTCTTGTTTCTAGGTTTGAGATTAAGCCAGGGCCTGGGGGAAAAGCCAAAGAGCCTGGCCCCGAGGGATCCAAGCAGAGAGAAGGTAAAGGACCGTGCAGCTCCCAAGGCAGGACTGAGCAGGTCTGCACACCCTCTTGCCGGAGCGTTCCCAAGCATGCTGTTCTGACGAGGTTTCTTGGTGCACAGTTACAGGGAGTGCTCCGCAGCAGCCTGACCACCGTCGAAAGAGGCGTTCTCCAGGCCAGGCCAAAGGGGCCAAGGAAGGAAAAGGGCAGCAGGGCAGCAGAAAGAAGCCTCTTGACAAGTGAGGCTCTTGGGGAAGTGGAGGAGGGCAACGGGAGGGTCCCGTCCTTGTGGGAGGCAGAGGTTTCCGTTGCACACGCTGTCTGCATTAGCTCTGAAGGGCTCTTAACGCCTCTCCCAAAGGCTGGTGTTTTCTGGCTGGACAGCAAGTGTACAGCAGGTCCTTGTGCGACTTTGTTGTCAGCTCCATGTTCTTGTTCATCTTCTTCCCAGGGAAGATTTTAGCCCCCTCTTATCCAGCATGAGAGGAAATCTGCAGTCGGCTACAGAGGACAAGCTGGGAGAAGACCTGGCTAGAGAGAGAAAGCAAGAAGGTAAAGTAGTGGAGGATTCCTGGCACAGGCTTGCAGGTTCCTCCTGCATCCTTACTGCCAGGGAATTAAAGGCAAAGTCACAAAGTGAAGCCTGGGACAGGAAACCGTCCCTCCTGTGGCTCTGTTTGGTGCCAGCCGTTACCCTTCAGGGGCTCGTAATGGCAGCCTGGTGCTCCAAGCTGCAGTTGATCTGCTGAAGGACACTGCCCCACTGCACTCCATTCCCTCGCCTGTAGTGCCAAGGGCTCTTTCCTTCCAGCACTGACAGAAAGTGCAGCGGGGAAACGGGACTCCGAGGGAATCGGGACTACTGCCCCAGACAGTTCCCTACCAGGACGGAGCAGCCCTGCAAGTGCTTCTTGCCTGAGCTGCCTCAAAGAGGCTCTTCTGAAGAGCTGTCTCATGTCACACCTGCAGGGAGTCCTGCTGAGAAGCGCCTCCTTGCTCGAAGGAGGCTTTCGCCCGTGAAGTTACCTGGGCTCAGAATGGACACCAGCGTGGCTCAGCAAGGCCTGGGCATGCAGCCCTCCGAGAGGTGAGGCGTGTGGAGAATGGGGCTGGGGCAGCAATGCGCTCTTGTCCTTGTGGCAGTGAGAGATTTCCGTTGGACACATTGCTCTCAAAGGCCCTTCACGTGTGTCCCACGGGTGGGCACTGTCTTGCTGGAGGGCAAGTGGGCAGCAAGGTTTTTTGAGACGCTCGTGTCATCTTCTTTTTTTTTTTGTGATGTTTTCGTTTCCAGATCTGAGCTTGCACGAGCACACTTGGCCACTGAGGCCTCCTTCAAGGCTCTCCAGGAACAACAGCTCATAGGAGGCATGCCGAAGGAGAGTGAGAAAGGAGGTACAGTAATGGATGAGTCCTGAGACAGGCTTGCGGGTCACCTCTATGTCCTTACTGCCAGGGAATTAAAGGCACAGTCACAAAGTGAGGCCTGGGATAGGAAACGGCCCCTCCTGTGGCTCTGTTTGGTGGCAGCCGTTACCCTTCAGGGGCTTGTAATAGAAGGAGACCTCAGGGCAGCCTGGTGCTCCAAGCTGCAGCTGATCTGCTGAAGGACACTGCCCCACTGCACTCCATTCCCTCACCTGTAGTGCCAAGGGCTCTTTCCTTCCAGCACTGACAGAAAGTGCAGCAGGGAAGCGGGACTCCGAGGGAATCGGGACTACTGCCCCAGACAGTTCCCTACCAGGACGGAGCAGCCCTGCAAGTGCTTCTTGCCTGAGCTGCCTCAAAGAGGCTCTTGTGAAGAGCTGTCTCATGTCACACCTGCAGGGAGTCCTGCTGAGAAGCGCCTCCTTGCTCGAAGAAGGCTTTCGCCCATGAAGTTACCTGGATTGCAAGAAGACACCAGTATTGGTCAGCAAGGCCTGGGCATGCAGCCCCCCGAGAGGTGAGGCGTGTGGAGAATGGGGCTGGGGCAGTGCTGTGCTCTGGTCTTTCTGCCATTTCGATGTTTGCATTGAGTACATTGCCTGCATTAGCTCCGAAACGCTCTTCACGTGTGTCCCAAGGGCAGGCACTGTCTTGCTGGAGGGCAAGTGGGCGGCAAGGCTTTTTGAGACGCTCGTGTCATCTTCTTTTTTGGTGGTGTTCTTGTTTCCAGATGTGAACTTGCACGAGCACACTTGGCCACTGAGGCCCCCTTCAAGGCTCTCCAGCAACAACAGCTCAAAGGAGGCATGTCAAAGGAGAGTGAGAAAGGAGGTACAGTAATGGATGAGTCCTGAGACAGGCTTGTAGGTTTCCCCTGGGTTCTTATTGCCAGGGAATTAAAGGCAAAGTTACTCTGTGATGCTTGGGATAGGAAAGTGCCCCTCCTGTGGCGCTGCTTGCTGCTTGGGAAAGCCAATGTGCTCTTTCCTTCCAGCACTGTCAGAAAGGATGTGAGTCTTGCGGGGAAACGGGACTCCAAGGGAATCAGAATTACTGCCACAGACTGTTTCCTACCAGGACGGAGCAGCCCTGCAAGTGCTTCTTGCCTGAGCTGCCACAAAGAGGCTCTTCTGAAGAGCTGTCTCATGTCACACCTGCAGGGAGTCCTGCTGAGAAGCGCCTCCTTGCTCGAAGGAGGCTTTCGCCCGTGAAGTTACCTGGGCTCAGAATGGACGCCAGTGTGGCTCAGCAAGGCCTGGGCATGCAGCCCCCCGAGAGGTGAGGCGTGTGGAGAATGGGGCTGAGGCAGTGGTGTGCTCTGCTCCTTGTGGCAGTGAGATGTGCCAAAGCTCAGGGCATCTCTTGCTCTGGGGATGCTAATGCAACTTGTCAAACACACCCACATCTGCTGCAGAACCACCTGCTGCTGCAGAACCACCTTCTGCCCAGCTTGAGAGCACAGGGGGCAGAGCACACTCATGCTGTGCTGCTACAGACTCTGCCTGCTCTGTATTCTTAGGGTGCTACCAGCAACTCAGGGGAGAGCCTCAAAAAAAGATAAGAGCAAAACAGCTCAGCCAGGCAGCCACAACGCGGAAAGCCCTGTTTGCAAAGGGTATCGCACCACAGGGCAGGTACGTGATCTGGCCCCATGTCACCACTGTGTCCTAGGGCACTGTGGAAATGTGGCGCCCTGTGGATACAGCTTCCCCCAAGAGCCCTTGCTAGGTGTTGACCTGCACATTCCGTGGCTTCTTGTGGATCTTGCTATAGAAGACACAAGTTACTCTTGAGTCCCTCCTCACACCACTGTCTCCGGGCTGCCCCTGGAAAGGGGAAAAGTTAGGCTTTCCCGGGAGAGAAAAGAGACTGGTGCTTTCTAGGGCCTTGGTCATAGCAGGAGGGCTTTTCAGGGCTGGCATTAGGCCCAGGCTATTGCTGTGAGCAAGGCTGAGGGCAAGGGGCAGGAAAACTGCCAGCGGCTGCAATTCCTGCTGCCTGCTGGGCCTGTCTCTGCCCTCCAGAAAGTCTGCCTCCTCTGCATGCAGCAGGAGGAACGATGCCTCCAGGCAGCATGGTGGGAAGAGCTGGAGAGGCAAGAAAGGGCCGAGTGGGCAGAGCAGCAGACCTGCCTCCCAGGCGTGGGGCAGGTGACTTGTCTTTGCAGCTCAGCTGCTCATTCCCATGATGGGAGACTTTGTCAGTGAAAACTACGGGACCCAAAGAGCAATCTGCTGTGCTGCGGGCACATGGTCCTGACGCCTGCCTCGAGCTCCAGGACACCCCCCGCCCAGGGTGCCTGCCCTTTGAGGTGGGACACGAGCTCTGCTCATTTTTAACCGATGCCTCAGGGCACACTGCCCACCCCCCGACATGAAAGGTAATGCCATCTTCCTGGGCTTCAGTGGCTGAAGGATGAAGCCTTTCTGGTTCCCGTGCTCGGGAAGAGCAGGCGAGGACTGAGTATGCTGAGAAAGGCTGCAGAGTGCCCGGGTGCCTTGCATGCTGTGCAGGGAGGGATACTTCCTTCAGTGGCACCTCAAGCTACTACACACACTTTTCTCCCTTGTGCAACAGAGGAGACACCGAGCTCCACTGGAAGGCATGGGGAAAGGAGCCAAAGCGTAAACCGGCGCAGCTCTCCCTGCAGCAGTAAGTGTGCAGAGCCCCAGCGTGGACAGGCGCAGCTTAACGCCGGGGATCCAGGAGCGGGTCAAAGATCCCGGCCCAGAGCCATGGGGCTGCATAGGACATCCTCTGATTTCTCCTGGCCAGGGAATGCCCCGCATTAGCCCTTGACTGCGAGTTCCCCTCCAGAGCCCCAAGCGACTGCTTTGGGCTTGGCCTGAGTTGAGGACTGGGGGTGCAGATGGGACTGTGGGGGTGCAGGCCTGGGCTGGGCTGGGCACAAAGGGTCTCAGCAGGGCTGAGAGTGACCTTGTCCCTGCCGCTGCAGCCACAAGTCCCTGCCAGCAAGGCAGAGCCACCGTCGGCTAGAGGTGGCTAAAGCCTGGTGGCAGAAGCCAAAGAACAGGGGAGAGCAAAACCCCTGCAAGGCTCACAGCGAGGAGCAGCTGCTCTGGTGCTTATGTCTGAGCAGGTCTGGGGCTTTTCCTGCCTGCGTTGCCCTGCCTTCCCCGACCAGCAGCCCTGGGGACACCGGGGCTGTCACTGGCACCACCACCGCTGAGACGGGGCATGTTTGAGCTTGGCCGTGAACCAGGCACCCTGACACCCAAGGGGACGTGCCTACACCTAACACTGAATACCTCTCCTTTGGCCTCCCTAGCACCAGCGAGAAGAGGCCCTTGCAGTCCCGGAGGGGAAATCAGTAGCAACTGCTGCTGTGTGAAGGGGAGACCAGCCTCTGCAGGGAATAAAAAGGCAGGTGCTGCTCTGAAGCCTGTGAGAGATGCCAGAGTGATTTTTAGGGACAGAAGGGAATAACGTGCACACACACCACACTGCGTGCCTCCCCACCAAAGCGTGCATCGACAGGGCATGGCATGTATATATGGCCCACATGTGCACGTCATGTGCACATCAACAGCACATGCAGCGCGGCATAGGCATGTACACAGCCTGCGGTGTGTGCACAGACCCCACTGTGGGCACATGCACCCTGCAGGTCGCGTAGGGTGTGGGCAGGGAGGCATAGCCCTGTGCCCTGCCCTGCTTGTGCAGCACCTGAACTTGTGCAATGTCAAGGGCCCTCCGCCTGCACTGCTGGGGCCAGTCCCTCGGGGCACCACAGGTTGCCTCTCACTTGCAACGGGGTCACCTGGGACTTCCACACCCTGCGGCTGCTGGGAGGGCTTTTGCCCTTGTGTCCAGACTGCTCTTATATGGGAGGGGGGCAGGAGGAAGGGTGGGATGTCTCCTAAGCTGGAAGAAGATCCATCTATTTCCCAGCCCTGCTAGACGACTTCTCTACAAGCTGCCCCAAGAGTGCAGGGGACTGACTGGCCAGCAGCTCTGCAGCAAAGGCCCTGGGGCTCCCGGTGGGCAGCCCGGGGAGGTGCGCACTCTGAGCCCACACCACAACCCTGCTGCCATGGGCCCAAGGGCAGCATGATGGGCTCTGCAGCCCAGTTACCTCTGGGTGACTTTCCTGGGCAACTTCTCCCTCCTGCAAAGACTCTGCAAGCAGGGTCCACACCCAAAGGACAAAGGAGTCCTCTTGGGCAAGCCATGCAATAGGTAGCTGTGAGTAGCACGCAGCTTAGCTCGGCCTCCATATGCTTGCGGAGAGGGTGAGGCAGCTGGGCGTGGGCGAGGGGTGCTTTACTGGTCAGCTGCCTGGGCAAGGCTTGGCCTCTCACCCTCCTTGGCACAGGCTGATCCTCCACACTGCTGACACCTGCTGCCTGGCCTCTCTCAACTCCATTTCCAGCCATTATTCACCTCCGTTTCTAGCTCTTTGGGCTCCGGCATCACTCCTGCACGTGCCCCGAGCTGCCCAGGCCAAGCAGCTGGGAACAGAGCTCTCGCTTCAGCTCTGCCTTCAGCCTGGCACAGCTGTAGAGCAGGCCTGCAGCACGCCCACTGCGCTGAACTCAGAACCATCCCAACAAGCAGAGCCACTTTCCATTAGAAATGACTGCAGCAAAAGCGGTGCGAGGACAAAACCGCCTGCAGTCGGCTCCAGCAGGCACTGCCCTCTGGCGAGGAAATGGGAGCAGCCGGAAAAACCGCCAGGCTGCCTGCAGTGCTCCCTCGGTGCTAATCAGAGCTACCTGCAAGGCAGAGTAAAGCCCACTCCTCCCCTCCGCCCAGCAAAGGGTAGAGGGAAATCCACCTTGACTCACATCGCTGGCAGGTTAGGGAGGATAGCACAAGACTAGCGTAGACTAGCTGAGGTTGGAGGTACATCACCTGGTCCAACCCCCCCGGCTCAACTAGGGTCTCCTAGAGCAGGTTGCCCAGGACTGTGTCCAGACAGCAGGTCAGCCCCCTGCCTGTACTGCTCGAGGGGACTATTCCTGCCCAGCCGGAGCGCTTTGCACTTCCCTTTGTTGAACGTCATGAGGTTCTTCTTGGTGCACTTCTCCAGTCTGCCAAGGGGCCTCCGAATGGCAGCCCAGCCTCCTGGTATATCAGCAACGCCTCTCAGTTTTGTGTCACCTGCAAACTTGCTGAGGATGCCTTCAAGCCCATCATCCAGGTCATTAGTGAAGATATTAGAGGGGAAAGAGAAGGCAAAGGGCAACAAAATGCGTCCAGCACCATGGGGCAGGGGGAACTCCCGCGCTGCTATGCCTACTGACTGCTAGCGGGAATTCACTGGTGGTTTTAAGTGCTGATACCTAAGGCAGGAGCGCAGAGAGCTGCTCTGATGTCTCACACTCGACACGACTACTGTTGTCCCAAAGAAGGGTTCTTTCACCCGGTGTGAAATGAGCCGAAAACACACAGAGTCGCGATATTTGTTTAATTCATTTCCGCGCACAGGTGGGTGCTAGGTGGTAATTCCACAAAGCTAGCACACCTGATTGCTACACAGCTTACACTTTACAACAGTTTAAGCAACAGTTAGCAGCATAGTTTACAACTACATGAAGTCATCCTTACTCTTATTGCTTCTGTTAGGTCTCATCTTCATTTGAAGTCACAGCATCCTCTTTTTCTCCTGCGCATGCTCTATGGGGAAGGGGCTTTGATCAGCAGGGGGCTTCCCTGCTTGTGGGTGGGTTTTTTATTATGCCAATTAGGATAGTTCACCCGCAGTTCAAGTAGGTCTCTCCTGTTTTATCAACTGTTTTTGTTCTCTGCAGGTTTATTTGGGAGCTTCCTGATCTGCTTGCCTTATAGTGTTGTCTTGCTCCTTCCTTCAAGGCCTTGTTCATTGTTAACTGGACAGGTGAAAGACTGACTAATACCCTAGGCTCCTTTTTTCCCATACCTCCAACAGTTCCCCCCTTTGAGACTTAGAGTAATAATTCATTATTTCCAATCAGTCTCGTGTAGTGTCTTTTGGTTTTTTCCCCTTGGCGTATATCTTGTTGGAATTCTTCTCTATTTCTTATAGGAAGACTTTTAGGGTGGGTTGTGGTTATCCTTACAGGTGAGGATTGTGACGTTGCAGCTCGGATGATTATACCCTTGATACATCTAAAGATTACGCAAATTACTCTAATCAACATTACAAGTATAACCAGGGTTTGGAGCAAATTCTGCAGCCATCTTGTTAAAGGGATTCCCATCCTGTGAAGGATGCTCACTTTCCATACTGCTCCTCAGATCACAGCGAGTGTTTGCCACTCGTTCTACTTGATCCAATTGTTTACCTAGATTTTCAGTGATGTTAGGGATATGGACACAGCAACTGTCATTTCTTAAGTCGGAATAGCCGCATACTCCATGTTCATGTAATACAAGCAAATCTCGGACCAAATGACTTTGCAAAGTCATTTTGGAGGGGGCCTGCAAGCGAGAATTTAGGTCCCCCATCCCAATTCCTGTCCATTTTAAAATCGATGTCCCTTCTTTGTTACGCCAGGTTATGGTACTATTGGGTACATTCTTCCACATATGTTCCCACATTGATGTTAAGTTACTTGCGAGTGTTCCCCAAGGTATTGGTGACTCAGCAGACTTTGGAGTTGGCAAACAAATAGTGATCGGAGTTACATCATGGATTTTTCCAAAAGACTGTATAAATTGTAAGATCAGATTTGCATTACTAACAGGTAAACATAGTAAAATTAAGAGTGTTCTTCTCCATAGTCCTCTAGACATCGTAGCTTAGTTTGAAAAGATCCGTATTCTATAAGTAAATCTTATGCTTGCTGACTACAGGCAGCAATATTGCCAACCTACAACTAGACAATAACCGCTCTCACGAGCACTTTAACTCAGTGTATGCACATTTTGGAGTTCTAAGTGCAATTCATTAACCAGTATAATTCTTAGAGAGCTTTAATTTTAGTGCTCCCGTCTGCATAGACGTCCACTGCCCTTCTGGAGGAGCTTTTTTCACTCTCGTGTAGTGGATCCGGGAGCCTATCCCTTCCACCTTCACTGCAGTGTATGTAGTTAGGAGCACAAGATAAGGCCCTTTCCACTTTTCTTTTAACGGTTCATCCTTCCAGGTCTGGATATAAACCAGATCTCCAGGCTTGAAATTATGTACTGGAGAGTCTAAAGGAAGTGGAGCTCGCTGGTTGAGATACCTGTGTAAAGAGGATAATACCTGCGAAAAAGATAACAAATAATCTTTCAGGATTTTCTCACCCTTGATATGCATTTGATCGCTCCGATTTCCCATTTCATGAATAGGATATGGTTTTCTGTACAATATTTCAAATGGACTTACCCCTTCCCTTGCCCGTGGAGTAATTCTAATCCTCATTAAAGCAAGCGGTAGAATGTCTACCCATTTACGCTGAGTTTCTTGACACAATTTAGAAATTTCTCTTTTAAGGGTTTGATTCCTTCTTTCCACCTTTCCACTAGACTGTGGTCTCCAAGGGGTATGCAAGTCCCACTGTATTGGGAGGAACTTAGGCACTCCCTGAACTAGTTCTGAAACAAAGTGAGGCCCTTTGTCTGAGGAGATACCCTCAGGAACGCCAGATCTGAGGGTTATTTCCTTTAACAGGATCTTAATTACTTCCCTAGCCCTATTGTTGCGACAGGGGAAAGCCTCAGGCCATCCAGAAAACCTATCTACTAACACAAGTAAATGTTTATGCTGTCCACATTTTGGCAATTCAGAGAAATCTATTTGCCAGTATTCGCCAGGGGTTAGCCCCTCTCTTACTTCACCCATCGGTGGTTTCTTCTGAACTTTAGGGTTGTTTGCACAGCAAGTTTGGCGTTTTGTTACCGTTATATCTGCACTTGTTTGCATTTTCGGCCCTATGGCGTATCTCTTGATACTGCTCCCCATAGCATCTGATCCCATATGTGTGTCCTCATGGAACCTTTTAAGAAGACCCTCCATCATCCTAGATGTGATTAACACTTGTTGGTTTGGAGTTACCCACCGTCCTTCTTCACTTTTGGTACACTTCAATCTTTCTGCTAGTTGATTTTCTTTTTCTGAATACTGTGGAGGTTTTAAGTCCAGTGTCCTGCTAGGTATGAGGGCACCTATCACTGATTTACGCACAGCTGCTCTTTTGGCAGCTTGGTCAGCCAACCTGTTGCCTCAAATTATTTCTTCTTGTCCTTTTTGATGAGCTCTGCAGTGAATTATTGCCGCTTCCTTTGGTTCTAGTATGGTCTGTAGTCCTTTTACAATCTCTTGTCCATATTTTATACCGTTCCCCTGGGAGTTCAACAGCCCACGTTCCTTCCAGATAGCTCCGTGAGCATGTACAACTCCAAAGGCATATTTAGAGTCAGTATAAATAGGAACCCTTTGGCCCTTTCCAAGTTCAAGGGCTCGAGTAAGAGCAACGCTTTCTGCTTTTTGTGCTGATGTGTTTCGGGGCAAGGCTTTAGCTTCTATTTCTTCCCAGAGGGTCACCACTGCATATCCGGCTTTCCTTTCCCCATTTTGCCTAAAACTGCTACCATCTGTAAATAAAGTCCAAATCTGCATTTTTCAATGGCTCGTCTTTCAGATCCGGCCTGCTGGCGTATACCTCAATACGTTCAATAGTTACTAAACAATCATGCTGTAGAGGTTCTTGTTCTGCCATTGGTCACAAAGTGGCAGGGTTAAGAGTTGATACCACACTTAGGGTAACATCTTCTTGATCTGTCAGTGTGGCTTGGTACCTGGCTAGTCGATTTGGAGAAATCCAGGGGTGTCCCTTTTGATTTCAAATAGCCACCACTGCGTGTGGGACTAATACTGCTATTGGTTGTCCCAAGGCGAGCTTCCGAGCCTCCTGAATTCATAGAGCAGTTGCAGCTACAGCTCAGAGACGGGCCGGCCATCCTTTGCTTACTTCATCCAATTGTTTTGAAAAATAAGCTACTGGCCTTTTCCAGCTTCCAAACAGCTGAGTCACTACCCCCGAAGCCACTTGTGGTTTCTCATGTACATACAGCTGGAAAGGTTTTGCTAAATCAGGGAGGCCTAAGGCTGCGGCCTCCATCAATTTTCTTTTAATTTCATCAAAGCTTTTTCGACATTCTGGAGTCCATTCCAGCAGCTCTCCCGGGCCCTTGGTGGCTGCATATACGGGTTTAGCTGTGAGCCCAAAATTGGGAATCCATATCCGGCAGAATCCAGCCATTCCCAGAATCCCTCTTAGCTGCTTTTTGTTTCTTGGTACTGCTATTCGGCATATAGCTTCCTTTCTTTCACCACCACCCCCCACCCCAGTGCCTGTTGTCCTTTTGATATATCAAACCCAAGATACCGGACTTTCTCTCTTGCAATTTGGACCTTCCTTTTCGAGACCCGCTATCCAGCCAGTCCTGGAAAGTTTAACAGGCCTATTGTTGCTTCCATACAAGCTTGTTCAGTGTCCGCTCCACTTAAGATGTCATCCACATACTGCAAAAGGCTAACACCATCTTTACCATTTTGCCACTGTTGTAATTCTTTGGCCAATGCCTCACCAAACAAAGGAGGACTGTTTTTAAATGCCTGAGGAAGAACAGTCCAGCACAACTGTCCTTTCCTTCCAGTGGCCGGATTCTCCCATTCCGAGGCAAAAAGAGTTTGACTTTGCTCATCTACTGGAATGCAGAAGGCGGCATCTTTTACGTCTAATACTGTGAAATAGGCATTATTCTCAGGTGCAGATGCTATTAGGGTGTAAGGGTTAGACGCCGTGGGATGTCTATCTTTAGTCATTTGATTGTTAGCCCTCAAATCTTGCACTAATCGGCATTCCTGGGAGTGGGGCTTTTCTACTGGCAAAACCGGTCTATTATTTTCAGATTGACATTCTCTAAGTAATCCACATTGTATGAAGATATTTATCAGGGGTTCAAGGCCTTTGCGAGCTTCCAGCCTAATGGGGTACTGAGGTACCCTTACCGGTTTTGCCCCATCTTTCAGTTCTATTTTAATCGGACTTAACGTTTTTTGCTCTTCCTGGTTTCTTAGAAGCGCACACCAGTGGAATTACCGCATCTAGTACAATGTTGGGGATATTTTCCTCAGGTTCTTCCTCAGTCCTGTCTGTCAGCAAGTAGATCTGGGCCTTCCAGGCAGCTTCAGGTGGGATGTGGAGAGCTGCACAGCATTCTCAGAGAAAGTTACCTGTGCATTTAATTTGCCTAGTCAGTCTCGTCCCAACAGAGGTAGGGGGCATTCTGGCACATATAGAAACTCATGAATTAATTTGGTGTCCCCAATTGTACATTCCATTGGCTGTAAGAATGGCCTTACTGTTCTTTTTCCAGTTGCCCCAACAAGAGGTATAGTTACTTTACTTAGGGCTCCTTTACAACTATTCACTACGGCATGAGTGGCCCCACTGACAATTAGAAAATCTATAGTTTCATTCCCCAGCTTAACTGCAACCAGGGGATCAGCTGGGGAAACGTCACTATTTTCCCCGGTCCCCTTCCGTCTGAATCTTCTAACATAATGAGGTTAGGCTCTCCCACCTGATCCTGCCTTCTTACCCTCCTTCGATTTGGGCGTTCATTCTTCCAGTGTCCTCCCTGTCTACAGATCGCACAGTGATTTGGCCCCAATGGGATTCGACTTTCTGAATCTCTTCCCCTTGTCGTTCCACCTCGTCCCCCTCCACCTCTGCCTCTCCTGCTGGCTCTCCCTCTAATATTATTCCCACGTATTGCTGCTGCTAACAGAGATGCTTGCAACTTTATTCTATTCTGCTTCTCTTTTCTTTCCCTCTCATCCCTATTGTTATACACTCTATATGCGATTTCTATCAGTTGAGAAACTGACATCCCTGCTGCTCCATCAACTTTTTGCTACTTTCTCCTTATAGCCTGGGCTGACTGTCCAATAAACAACATATTGAACATTCTCCGCTTTGCCTCATCATCTGCATTCAAACCAGTCCATTTTCTAGCTACTTCACATAACCTTCCATAAAAGGCTGATGAATTTTCCTCTGAGCCCTGCCTCACTTCACACAGTTTAGACCCATTCTTTGGTTTAGGCACTCCATATCGAACCCCATATAGTGTCAATTGCTGATATTGCTTCCACTGAGCTCTTTCTCCTCCCACATTAGGATCCCACTCCGGGTCCCTTGTTGTAGGCAGAAAAGTCTCAGAGTCGCCCTGCCTACCGTTCCTTCTCTCTCCTTCTTCTCTGGCTTTTTCAGCAACCATTCTCTTTTCCTCTAGCGTGAAAAATGTATTTAACAAAGCTTGTACATCTCCCCAGTTGGGATTATGTGTTAGCATTATAGCTTCTAACGACTGGGGCATCTTGTCAGGGCTTTCTCTGTATGAGCCAACCGATTGCTTCCAATTCAACAGGTCAGAGGTAGTAAACAGAACATGCACAAAGACTGGCGGTCCCTCTGGTCCCGCTGCTTGTCTCAAGGGAGCTTGGAAAACTGGTTGGGCATGCCCTCTAGTCCGACTGGAAACAGGACTAAAATTTTCATTGCTCAATGGGGAGCTAGAATCACCTGGGCACTGCTCAATATCTCTGTATGGAGGCGGGGCTGTTGGGACCAGTAACTGTACATCCTCCTGTTCTTCTTCTCCCACAATTTTTCTATCACCCCCACATCGACCACTTTCCTTTTTC
Organism: Struthio camelus; assembly: GCF_040807025.1. Taxonomy (NCBI): domain Eukaryota; kingdom Metazoa; phylum Chordata; class Aves; order Struthioniformes; family Struthionidae; genus Struthio; species Struthio camelus. The sequence goes on from NC_090962.1 coordinate 11,603,004, forward strand.
CCAGTAGCCGCATACATCACCGACTCAAGCTGTTAGCTCACATTCCTGACTAACATCAGCCTCTCTGTACAGAGTCATAAAAGCATCAGCAGAAGGCACTTCATCCCACTTTCCCGTCCGACGGCAAAATAGCATCAATTGTAATATAGTATTGTAGTTTACCGATCCATTCTCTGGCCAGACCTCACCATCACCCAATTTATAAGTTGGCCACCATTGATTACAGTATCTTTTCCTCCTTTCTTTTGTCATCGGGTCGCCTCCAAACTTTTCCCAGTTCTTCAGAATACACTCCAAAGGACTACAGGGAGGGGCACTCGTGGAGTGGTTTGATCCCATAATTTTACTTCTACCTGTACCTGTACCAATTTTTATACCTTGGTGCACTCCAAATATACAACAGATCCTCGGTCAGTGACTAATAGCGGGCTGAAACTTTGCCAGCTTTGCTAAGTTGCCTCTCTGATTGACTGTGCACATAATCCTTAGGCACAAACCGTTGACCAAGTCTGGGACTAAGGCTGGATCCAGCCGCACCTAGACTCCTCTGAGAAGCAGTCTGGACAGCCAGGGGCTTCATTCTGAACCTCGTGACTCAACGGGAGGGTCTCCTTGACACTTTTATCTGAGCCAGTCCTCCACGCAGTAAATAACCGGGGGAACCTTGCCATCGACCCTTGTTAAATCACTCTCTTGCTGATGACTGAACTTTGTTAAATCACTGCCTTACCTCTTTAAAGCATGTTGCTGCTTCTCTCTTAGGAGTGAAGTGCCTCACTCCTCACTCATCTCTTTGGAAGCATGCCAGCCAGAGGAGAAGCACTTACACGTGGGAATTCAATGTGAGCAGGCTCAAGGGAGAGGGAAAGACTAAACTTCACCACGCCTCAGCCAAGCAGAGATGCTGGGAAGGAAAGGCTGCAGGGCCTACTGCTTCCACAGGGGTCAGTCCCGCCCTGCCTCAGAGAGATATAGCGCAGCTGCCACTGCCCTCCTGTTCAGCAGAGCTAAGAGCACCTGCCAGCTCACGCAGGGCTCATGCCTTTGAAGCTCTCTGGGGCCTTTCCCCACATGTACCCACTGCAGTACGTCCCATCTGGCCCACCTTCTGCTACGGCATGCTGAACCTTGGCCCAGGAAGCAACTCCAAGGCACACACGACCCACTTTCACTGCTCATCTCCAGCCAAGTCTTCTCCAGGAGGTTGCCAGAGTCTTCACAGACTTGGAGGCCCTGCTTGAGGCACAGCAGGCTCTCCTCTTCATTACCCAGCGCTGGGAGAACGTAGGCTTTCAGGTGGTAGACTCTGGGGTAGAAGACGGGGCTTCTAGAGCACCGAGAGAAAACTTCTTCTGCAAGCTGCCGAGAAAACAAGGGAGATGCGCGTCAGGAGAAGTCATGGAGCCTGGCGATGGCTTGGCCCTCAGAAGGGCACCAATTCCCCCCCCACCAAGAGAAAAACCAGCCACAAAGAGACAAGGAGTGCACAGCTAGCAAGGCTGAGATACCACACAATTCTCTCCTGAGCCCTGAGACCTCATATGGAGCAGGCATTTCAGCAAGGCTCCCTAGGCATGGCTGTGCTAGTCTCTTCTCCTCTCTTGCAGATCACTCCAATGAGTGGGCAATTTTCACATGCCCACAAAGACCGCCTTCCCCGACTGCCTTCTCTTCCACCTCTTGCTGACACCCCCTGGGACAGCACTCTTTTGCCACGTTCCCCTCTAACCCACTACACTCTGGCACCACCCTGACTCCATCCCGTCGGGCCTCCTTCTGCCTCCACAGGTCAACCCACTGCTGTTTGTTAGCAACACAGCTTTCTCTAGAGTGCCCTCGCAGCATGCGCCTCCCCTTCCTCCTCCTCCCTCACCCTGAGAGCCCTGGCGCAGCTCTCACGGGCCCTCGCTGATGCATGCTCAATCTCCTTTTTCAGCACCAGGCTATGGCACTCCAGGAGCCGGCTGCATGCTTGGGGGGCCAAAAGGGAGGCAGCAGTTCCCTTCAGCAGCCCCTTGGCCTTTCCAAAGGGCTTCTGGAAGTTGTCCCACTGCCCAGGCCTTGCAGACCTTCATCGTCCACGGGAAAAAAAAAAAAAAGCCACACACACACACACACACACACACATATTTTGTAGAGAGGAGGAAGTAATCAAAAGGTCTCCGAGGCTATAGCCTCCAGCCCCAACCTGGCTTTCAGAGGAAATGTATCCTCCAGGAAAAGGAAGTTATCAGGGACGTGTTGCGGCGGGTGGGGTGTCAATTGCAGTGGGTCATAGCTCCTCTTGCTTAGCCTCACTCAGAGCATCGCCCTCATGCTGTCGTTCCCTCCCCGAGCCCTTGCACTTACTCAGCATTCGGCCTGCATCGAGACAGACCCTCGCCACTCCTCGCCTAAAGTTCAAGGGGAAAAGGAAAGCTGTGGCCAAGGGCCACCAGAGTCATCCTTCCCTGGCCGGGCTCCACCACAGCACATCCAGGAGCTCCTTGCCACCTTGCTCACAGTGTGCACCCTCCCGCCTCCCCTGCCCCTTTCACCACAGCGCCCCACAGGCGGCTGCCTTGGTGGACATGGGACAGGAGCATGTGACAAGCCCACAGCTCACAACTTCCCTGCCACAGTCACTGCCTCGGCTCCTCCCCACTCACAGCAAGGCTCTAACTTACCAAAGAGCCAGGGACAAATACAGTCCAAGCAGCATGCTGCTCTGCGACTTGACAACGCAATTGGCTTCCTTCCGCTCAGCAAAGCTCCGGCACTCTTCAAAGGACTTATACTGCCACCCTGGAATACAAACGTCTCTCAGAGGAGCACTGCCTCCCTCCCCGGCCTTGACTTGCCTCAAGCGTTCGTAGCAGCAGAAAGCTCAAGCACAGCTGGGGAAGGTCTTGGCAGATAAACCACTCAGAGAGCCAGCAAACCTCACAGCAAGGAGGCAAGGGCTGGCCTTCTACCCTAGCGCCTTGGGGCTACTCAGGCTCCACAGAAATGCCCTTGAAGGCAAGGGCAGACTACATCAGGAAGGGAAAAAAGAGGACTCTCAACTCCCCGGACAGCATTTTCCATTGCAAAACCAGCAGCTTTCTAGCCCTGGACAGAGGCATGCTGCCAGTGATCAGCAACAGCAGTGACTCCGTAGCCAGGCTCTCAGGTGCCTCCTGCATCTCCTGCACATCCCAGCACTGCTAGACCAGCAACCCAGCTTGCACTTGCTTATGACCTCTGAGCTTCCTCTTCCTCACATCTCTCCTCCACTTACCCCTCCAGGCCCACCTCCTGCTGCTCTTGCCCACACTCTCCCTTCCCCTCTCCAGACTCTCCTCCCTGCTAACCTCTCTCTGCTCGCCTAGCCTTCTTGCCGGCATCTCATCACAAACGGGTCACTCAAAGCACTGCTCCCAAGCTCAAGCACCTGCCCTGCCCTCCAGCAAAACAAAGGCTCTCAGCAGCACCACCAAGAGCAGCTGCAGCCCTCACGATACAAGCCTGCTTTTTTACCCACAGGCATGCTTCCCTCGAAAAATTGTGCACGTGCCACTCTCAGGCTCTGTCGTTCCCGTTCTACCCAAACCTCGCTGCTTCGTGCCTCGGTCTTGCTAAGACCTATGCATCAGCTGAAGGCTGGGCTTAAGTCTCAGCAGGCTGGGGCCTAGATGCCCGCAACCAGGTATGAATTGCCTCTTCCTTCCCTCCGCATCCCGTTCTGCTTCTTACCCTGCCTCCTGAGGAAGGGAGGAGTCTTTGTTCTTCTCGCAACCCCCCCGGAAGGCATCCAATCCCACCCACCAGGACAGCCCGCAAAGCCTCCCGCTCACCTTACCTCCCCTTTGAGGCTCAGGAAGGTGGCTTCTTCAAAGTACCCAAGCACATTGCCTTTCTTAGCCCCTGAGTTCCTCAGCACCTCTGCTTTGTTCAGGTTCAGGAAGGCCTTTGAACAAGCACACAAAGAGCAGCTGAGTGTCGCTGCCAAGCCTGCCCCCAGCCCCATCGTTCCCTGTTGCCTCCTGCATCTCTCTGAGGAGGCCCTGCACCTGCCCCGGCGATCTCCAGCCTAACACAGTCACGCTGCCTCTCCCACCACGGGCACAAGGGCTCCTTCGCACCACCTCCCTGCAGGTGCGCCTGGTGCAAAGGGCCTGCTTCACTGCCCTGTGTCTCTTGCCACAGGAGAGGCAAACAGGAGTCAAACTCTGCTTCTCAACCCCGAGCCATTCATCCCCGAGTCCCCACAAAGGCACACCCCCAGGCATGCCCTATTGCAGTGGGCCAATGGGCCTGCCCAGGACAAGGCAATTCAGAGGACTCCACGGGCAGGGGCCTCCGGTCAGCAGGGCAACTCACCAGGTACTTGCTGGAGACGTGCAAGTAGGCAGCCGCACGCTCCAGCAGATAGGAAAAGGCTCTGGCAGCATTGCCCGTTGCCAGGTGGTGGTGAGCCAGGGCCACAAGCACCAGTTCCACAGCGGCCTTGCAGCTGCACAAACACACACTGTGCATCCCTTCGGTCTTGCTGGGCACCTTACGCATCCATTCGCTCTTAGCCAGAAAACACTCTGCCGCTCTAGTCACAGACAAGATCCTGGAGAAAAAAAAAGGACATCAAAGAACGCACCAGCATCACCAGCGTTGGTCATTCAGACAACACTAGTGGCACGTCCGAGCACAGCACGAGGCCACATGCACGCAGGCATCACGCGGGGGCACTGTCTTTCACTGCCTTCCCAGGCATGGTGAGCGAGCTCGGCCAGTTATTCCTTCTGCCCCACACAACAGTGACCTGCACCCAGCGTTTCCCCGTGGTGTTCCAGGCTACAATTGACACCATTGACTCCTGAGTGGGCTGGGGCCACCCATCCGCACGCTCTCTTCTCCCTGGGCTCCTTCCTCCCTTATCTCTTGCCTTCTCTCCTCGCTCCAGACCTTTGGCTCTCCCCTAACAGCAAGCAAAGCCAGGACAGCTCACTCACACAGTTGCTTTTTGACAAGCTTTGTTTCCTGCCATTGCAGTGATGTCGCCCAGTAGACTGGGCAGCGTGACGAGCCCCGGGGCCCCAGAGCACAGGGACAGCACGCTCAGGCACGGCACAACTGGGACGAGGAGCAACAGCTCCCCTTTCCAGCACCGGCAAGCTATTTGCTGGGCTACACCTGTAAGAAGGAAGCATGAGCACAGAGCCTGTTGGGGCCTTTGCTCACCCTGCTCGCGAGCAACACTGCTCTTTTAGGCAGGCAGAGACACAAGCTGGCATTGCTGCCACCTTCCACAAGGCCACCCTCCTCCCAGGGGCTGCTTTGCCCCTGCACACCTCACACCACTGCTCTCTAACAGATAGCAAGCCGGGCCTGCTCCACCCTAAAGTGACCATCATCACTGTGAGCCCGCTGGCTTCCTCAGCCATGCTCATCTCCACAGACATCTCAACCCAGCTCCCACCCAACACGCCCGCTCTTTCCTAAGCTGCAGCCCACTGGTGCAAACTCCACTTCTCTCCTCTGCACACCCTCAGCCCACTGCCTTCACAATTCATCATCAATACCTTCTCTCCTCACTCCAAACTCTCCTCCAATAAGCTCTTCTCTTTCCTGCAACTCTTTCTCTTTCTCTTTCCTTCTCCTCTGAACAGAAAGCATTCGGTTAAACACCTCCTTGCCGCACACCGGGGCAGAGCTGCTTCCTGCCATTCTGCAGCAGGAAGAGGACACGAGAGCCACAGGGGCTGACGGCAGCTCCCTTCCCGGCCCCTTCCCCTGAGATCTGCCTTCACTGTACAGCTGCTGTCGTGTCCAATCCCCTTCCAGACAGTAACACACGGTCTCCCCCCACCAGCAGAGCTGGGCCCAGCAGCAGCAGCTCCCAGGCAGGAGCCTTTCCCAGCAGAGGCTCCCCTGCAGGACAGCTCCTCCAGGGCTGGCCCAGCCCCGCCGTCCCCTACATGCTCACCACACATGGAAACTGCAGAGCTCTTCCAGGAAGCCAATCCCTTGTGGGCCCCAGGGAACAGGCCTGGAGTCAAGAAACCTGACTTTTGCACCACCAGCAGTACACTGGCCACAAGGCTGCCCACAAGTTTCTGGTCATGGTTACCTCACCCTGGAAGGCTCCCGAAAAACCCCAGGAAAGCCATGCCCAACCCCAAAGTGCATGTAACAGTGGTCAATTCCATGCCAACAGTGAGTGCATGTGCTTTGCACACGAGTGAGTACTGCAGTGAGTGCATTACTGCTGGCCCCGGCCTGCGCTCTGCTGCAGTTGTGCAGCACCTCTGTCTGTGCCACGTCTTCTGCCTCTGTGAGCCTGACCTGGAGCAGCACCTGCTCGCTGGGCTTCCTGGCCTGCCTTCACACCTGCCTCGTCACTACACGCTTGCTGGCTGAGCCCTGCACTCTGTCTGACCTGACCACCCTCTCGGGCCCTGATCTGCACCCAGCCGTACCACTCTGCATCCTGGCTCCTGTGCAGAGCAGCCGGCTCCTCATGCTGCCAGACAAGAAGACCACCCCCTGCTCCCAGAGAGGTTGTCTACACTGGCCGGGGGAACCACACAGGCATGGCACGCACAGGCCCTGGTCTTTCACAACTGCTACGTCAGGCCATAGCAATAAATGCGAGGGAAGGACCAAAGAGGGCAAAAGCACACCTGCCACAAGTCTCTGCACTCCAATGCACACAGCCTGGAAACAAGCTGGAGGAACTCAGGCTCTGCCTGTGGTCACGCAGCAGCAGCATCCTTGGCGAACGTGGGCTGGCATGAGACCACTCACCCAGCTGCAGTGCTGCAACAGATGGCTACAAACTCAGCAGCAAAGACAGCCAGGGAGGGCCTGCCTTTCCTCCTCCGGAAAACTCCTGCTGCTCCTGAAAAGCTGCTCCTGACAACAACTGGTGTTTTAACAGCTCCAAGGGTTTCCTGCAGAACAGGCAGCGTCCGACAGGGGAGGTTCCTGAAGAGGCTGAGCAGTCATGAAGGGAAGGAAAGTCTTGTGCTGCCCGGAACCATTCCCAAGAAGCTGGTGGGAAGGGGAAGTCAGAAGAAAGAGTGGTGGGAAAACGCCCTGCAGGAAGGAGAGCCACCTCCCGGGTGGCCTGGGCGTGCAGCCAGCAGGTCGAGGGCAGTGGGGCTGCCCCTCTGCTGGGCACTGAGGAGACCGTGCCAGCAGGGCTTGGTCCCAGCAGGGGCTCCCCAGCGCTCCAGCACATGCAGGGACACCCGGGAGCGACTCTGGCAGAGGGGGCCCAGGCCGCAAAGGGGCTGGAGCACACAGCCCCCGCGGGGAGGCCAAGACCACCTCCCTGGCGCAAGAGCAGCTCTTCCCACAAGTAAGCTCGAGGGCCCATGCAAAGGAGGCCAAGGAGAGCAGCCTGCAGCCCCATGGTCCCCTGCCCACAGGGGCACCCTCCAGCCCCCACCATCCCCCTGCGGGGCACAGCCAGGTAGGGCCCCCGCAACTGGGGAGCGGGTCAGGCGTGCCGTCACCACGGCCTCCCCGTGTCAACAGTGACCTCAGCGCCACTGTTCCAGAGCTGTTAAGAGGCCGGTGGTGGGACACGACCCGGGATCGCGCTCTCCACTCCTGCCTGCCATGAGCCAGCCGGAGCGACTGTGGGCCAGGAGGAAGGCGGCGCTGCGCATCAAGAGGAAGGTGGGTGCCACCGTCTGGGACCGCCGCGCCGCCCTCCTCCAGAGTGCCCCAGCCGCCTCGGAGCCCGTGGAGGAGGAGGAGGAGCCCATGGAGGTGGACCCCGCAGAGGGGCAGCTTGCCCTGTGCCTCGTGGACCTGCCCCAGGGGCCAAAGAGGAGGAGGAGGTGCTAGCCCGGCAGGAGGCACCCCGCTGACCACCAGCTGCGGCAGGCCGAGGATCACCGGGCCGCCCGTCACCTCCTGGACCACCCTGGACTGCCGGGCATCAACAACTGCCCGGCAGAGACAGGGCCCACCGCGGGGACACATCCCTCCCACGACTCCCCTCCACCTCCACTGCGGGACGGAGACAGCACCCGGGAACAGCTCCCACCACCGTGCCACACCTCTGTTTAGGCTACAGGTTAGGTTATAGGATAGATTTTTTAGGAGTAGGATTATTATAGTATTTAGCATTAGGGTTACTCTAGGAGCATTAAAGTTCTTAGTAGTAAGATTTCTTAGTGTAGGGTTGGTTAGCCTATTTTTAGTGTGTAGTTGTTGACAGTTAGTTACAGTTAGCTAGAGGATTCTTAGTTCACAGTGAATATTCTATGTGGGCACAGTTCTTCTCATTATTATCATTAGGTAGAGTTATTACTTCTGTTCCTAGTAGCATTACAGTTATTAGTTATAGGTATTAGTCTTAGTTATTCTTCTGAGTTCTTCTTCCTTCTTGTAGGGTAGTTCACGGTATAGGGTAGCATTAGGCTAGGTAGCTTCGCGTTGGTTACAGTAGTCTTAGTGTGTAGTTAGTCACAGTTCCAGTAGTCTTAGGGCAGTTACAGGAGCCTTAGTTCACAGTTAGTTCGGTCGTCCTCAGGGTAGAGGTAGTGTCTTTGGAGCCACAGCGAGAGAGGAACGCACAAGAAGGGAGGGACTAACCTGGGCCAGACCTTCACAAAGGCCACGCTCCCAAAAGGTCCTGCAGCACCGAGGCGGCAGCACTGCCACCAAGCACCATCATGCGCACACATGCATGGGGTCCCAGGGCAACTGGGCTCAGTCAGCTGGGCTACGAGGCAAGGCAAGAGTGTGTCTGTGCACAGCTGCTTGTCGGACTGGGCCCCCACAATCAGACTCTTTCCCACTATGGAAAAGCAGCAGGACTCTGGCATCTCTTGCACGACACGACATGACATGAGGGACTTTCACCAAACACGTGTCTTAATGCCAGTGTCTCCAGGTGCAGGAGAACGCCCCATGCAAAGTGACTGCGGCCACGAGCGTGTGGGGCATCTCTGCCTTCCTAAGAAACCTTGGCAGGAGCCAGGACAAAGCACTAACAACAGCAACTTGACTTCATGTCTCTCCTCAATGCTTGCATCTCCTGAACCGCTCGCAGTGTCCCCTCACCGGTGGTTGATTTTCCATTTCCTGCATCTCTACAGCAATCCTGGAATCTTTCTGCAGTGCACACTCAGAGGGGTGCACCTGAGAACCTGTAAAGTGGACACCTCAGAGAGATTTGGCATTGAAAAAAATTAAGGAGGCATTAAGGAAAGCGCTGGCTCTAGGGCTCCCTGATTATAAAAAACCTTCCCAGCTGTACATTCAGGAACAAGGGGTTGCCAGGGGAGTGCTGACTCCAATGCTACGTCCCCAACCCAAACCAGCCACATATTAGTTAGTACAAGTGGATGCCATCCTTTTGGGGACTCCTGGACGTATCCGTGCGGTGGCTGCTGCAGCAATCATTGTTGAGACATGTCCAACCATGCTTCTGGGACACCCTCTGACAGCACACATCCCACACAAAGTGGAAATGTTATTGAAGAATTTTGTGTCTCACGTTCCAGCTCCACAGCGAGCACATAAATATGAACTACTTCTCTTAATGATGGACAATGTGACTATACAACATTGTAATACATTGAATCCAGCTACCCTGCTTCCCTTGCCCAGCGACGGAGAAAAACATTACCGTGAATGCACTAGGGTACTAAAGTATACTAACATACTAAAGTATGCTTTTGGAGTTTGCTATGCAGTAGGGGCACTATGGAAAGAGCGAGGGTTCTTAACCTCCGGCGGAAAGAACATCGCAAAGGGCCCACAAGTCCGCAAACTGCTGGATGCTATTCAAGATCCTAAACACAGTGCTATTCCTCATTGCCCTGCACATCGCCAAGGTAGGCCCACCGTAGAAAAAGGGAACAATTCTGCTGATTCAGCTGCCCGAGCAGCTGCCTTGCAATGGGATGTTTTGTTATGCCCCACTGCGATGGATGGACCAGACGTGTCCCAGCTATCCAACATACATGACAAAGAATGTACCAAGGAAGAAAAGGAGAGGTGGGAACAGCTTGGAGGGGGACGAGGCAAAACTGGAATTTGGACAATCGGAGGTAAGCCTGTATTGCCTAGGAAAGATCTGCTACCTGTGGCACCATGGCTCCATGAAAAAGGACAAGGCGGAATTGAAGGTGTTGCGGCACAAATAAAAAGACTCCTGGGCAGCTCCAGAGAGATATGCAGTTTCCAAGTAAATAGTATCCAGCTGTGATCAATGTCACAATGAATAGGACAGCGAAAACAAAATGAGCAAAGGTGTGTGCAGAAACTAACCTAACCTAACCTCAAAATGGCCAGAGGTTTTAAGTTAAAGGTACATCCGAAAGCATACATGGGAACCAAAGTGGGAAGGAGCGTACACTGTACTTGTGTCTTCCTATTCTGCAGTTAAAATTGCTGAGCGGCAATCCTGGGCTCCTCATTCGCATGCTAAAACACACAATCCACCAGAATGCTTATCGGAAGAGTCTTCTTCATTAGAGGATGTTGTTTGGAAGCGATGGAAGGACGGAGAGCAATTCGCTGGGAGGCTCTCACCACAGATCCTTAGGTACGGCAACAGGCTGCTACCAAGAATGCCACACATACTGCATGTGTAACTATGGTAGCCTCGACAAGGGGTCGCAGAGAGAAGCACATCTTTTGCTGTTTTGCTGATAAAACGGTTACATTGGAAAGAGAAGAAGAAATGGGCCGTTGTTGTAGTATGACCTGTCATGCTGAACAATGTTGTACAGAGGTTCCTGTGAACGCTCGTGCGAGTCTCAATGACATTTCTATGGACGGTCGCATTGTGTGTCAGGTAAAACATGACTTAACTACTCCTACGATCACTAGTAGCATTACTCCCACTACTCAACCTCCCACCCCTAAACTAAAACTTTGGACATATCTAATAGGACCGTACGTGATGAAGAAAGGAGGTCAACAAACCGTGCTGCTTAATCCAACTTGGTCCTTCAAACAAGTAGAACTCAGCTTGCAAGTAAACATCACAGGGCTCAAGCCCCAACGCGCGCCTTTCTTGCAAAACGTATACGTTGCATGGGAGACATGGTTAAACAGCAGGGAACAAAACCTAAGAAAACGACACATCACGGGCCTGATGGGGACTGGCCTAGGTGTATTAAATGGTATCGATGCAGAAGTGCTGATGAATAAATTGGGCGCACCCACAACAGATTTGTTTAAGCTGCAACATCCGTTGCCATCATCGTTGACCGCAGCAGGGAAAGTACAATGGCTGATACCAGACCTGTTACCTCGGAGGGAGGAGATTAATGAGCAAGACCACCGATTAACAATAGGCACGTTAGGGGTACTTCAAGGAAACACCTCACTTGCCCTTAGCTGCATTCAAGCCCAACTTTGGCTACAAACAATAGCTGCCTCAGGAATAAGGGAAGGGGAGAATGGTATGCTTCCAGCAGAAATCCAAACATTAATATGGGAAAAGAGTGCCGTATCGGACCGGAAATATCAAGCTGGGTGGCAAATGCCTAAGTTTACATTCAGTAAGGAGCAAAAAGTGGTAACTGCTTTTGCCCTCACTATTCAACAAGCATGGCGTAATGTTAGATCACAATAAGAGTTTAAATTTGCGCGTGTGTAACTTCACAATGCTAAAGGCACGTGGCTGCAATTATCCAAGCCCAGTAACAACTCCTCAGTTACTCCAGGAAAATTATTCATTGGGTCATGAATTGTGAGATCACCAGTACCTACTGGAACGAATCTCCATCTAGTGAAGGAAGTACTACACCATGACCAACTGCGGACAATGCTCCACAAGGTCAAAGAAACAGGGAAAAGCACACTGATGACCGTAGAGCATGACAGAACAACAAATTCAAATGAGACTTGAAAGAGTCAAAAAAGACACAGCGCGTCAATGGTGGGAAACTTTGTTTGGGTGGTCTCCCACCGCTTCTGCCTTCCATAATCGTTTGCTGCATCCTGTAGTGATTCTGCTCTGTCTAGGCATCGTGTGCTTTGCACTCACCTTGGCATTGTATATCAAATTTCGGAGGCGGGCTGCTCGCCTTGGAAAATGGATAGATTACGAAGAGGAACAGCCAGAAAAACAAATGGGGGGTTTGTAAGAAAACCACTGTCATTTCCATTGGCATAACCTTGATTCAACTTAGCATCAGTGCTTGGAGCAGTGAAGCCTGCAGGCCTAAGCTTGAACTTTAACCAAACCTGTGGTTGTTCTCGGTCCCTCTTCGGAGGCACCCAGCTCGAGCTGAAATAAACCATCGTATAAGAGTCTGATTCGGATTAGTGATTAGTGGTGAATGCCTGGGGACCTTTGTAACAATATGGTCCGAGACAACCAGAGGAGGAGGAAACTCCATATTAGTGCTGCTTAACCCTTTGCAGCGAGAATTACACTATGCCTATGCAGCACCGACCACGGCCCTGTGGGGAAAAGCTAGCGCTAATTTGGGAAAGCCTAGCCAATCCTACTCGTGAGGCTGTGCAAGCCCTTACCGCTGAACTATCAGCAATACAGCAAATGGCATTGTAAAATCAGGGGGCACTCAGCTTCCTCCTAGCTGCCACAGGCACCTTTTGTACCCTCACTGGGGAAGACCGTTGTACCTTTATACCCCAAAATGACAATCAGGTTTCCATGAGATTCAGAAAACACTTGGCGCTGTCAATACACTACATCACAGCGACAATTAGTCCCTGCGAACATGGTTTTCTGAAAAACTTGGGACATGTAGCTTCTCTTACTTCACAACATATAATGTGTGTTGTCATCATTTCACTCTGTGTGGAGCGAACAGGTGTGTACTCATACGCTAATCTTGTCCTGCAGTACACAACAACTGTCACAACTCAGACACGCTGAGGCTGCATCACACACCTCTCCCATCCCAACGTATCCTGCATATGAATCCTGGAAAAATGGTTTGGGCAAAACTGAGCTCTACATATTTCAAATCACAAAGGTTTCCGACAGTGTCAAAGGGTGGACAATGTCACAGCCTGCAGGCAAGACGTGGCCTCCTGCAGAGCACAGCCCCCATGCCAGCAGCATGCGCTGGTGCCTCCCGCCAGTCGGCAACCCCCTGGCATGTCCCTGGCCTGAGGCACCTCACTGCAGAGCCGTGGGGGAACATAGTGATGCAAAATGGGATGACACCGCAGAAACTCTCACCACTTCCGGGGAACAGTGGGGAAATTAGGGATCAAAAAGTAGAGAAGGGAGTTGTAGGGAGTGGAAGTTGTTGGATAAAACACAGCTGGGGAGGGGTTTAAGCTGCTGCTTTCGGGGGGAACAACAGGGAGAATTATGAAAGCTTAATGCCACCCTATATGGTAAAGACCCTGCTCCGGACTGCCCCCTGGACACCAGTTGGTGAGAAGGGGATGCCCACACTGCCATTCCTCTGTGACTGACAAGGCATTGAGACATCGGGAGCCCCAAGACAGCAACTTAGTTTTGAGCCCAAGGTGAGTGAAGGATAACAGTTTAGTGCTTGGCCAAAGCAAAGCAGCCTGTAAGATTGCCATGTAGGAGCAAGCAATAAACACTTATAAGGGGGCAGCCGTGCTGCACCGGGAGTCCTTGCTCTTTACACCTCCCTCAAGTTAGCAAACATCTGACAGAATCCTGGGCATGACGCCATCCCTGGTGCAATGCCACATGGCCGTGCCCACCTCCCCGGTGCCGATAATGCGAGGGAGGGCAGGAGTCAGCATGGCCGGCTCACGCACACCCTGCCCATCCTTCTGTGTGTGCTACTGCTCACTGGGGTGCTGGGGACTGGCCATGCCATCCCTATGCCCTGAATGCGGCCCCACAGAGCTCCCACACAGCACCGAGCGCACTGAGGGGGCACATGCTGTCCTCAGGCTACTGGGGAGCACCAAAAGGCACCCCGAGTGGCCTGAGCACATAGAAAAGCACATGGGGGCAGCGGGGATGCACCAGGAAGGACACAGAGAGCCTTGGGGCCCACCAAAAGGAAGACAGGAAGTCAGGCAAACAGTGGGCCTTGGAATGCCTGCAATGTCACTGTGAGGGCAACAGCCACTAGCTTTGCCTTCGCATTCGCTGCCAGGCCCCACAGCGCACACACGCTCCCATGCCCTCCCTCACCACTTGCGCTCCCAGCTGCAGGCAGCTCCTCTCCGGGGCCCAACTCGGGCACCCATGCTCCCCGCAATACACTCACCTTGCCAGCCCTATCTGCCCCAGCCTTCCAGGTAAACGGGAGGAAAAAAAGGACTAGGGGGGTAGGCAGGCATGGGAACAACTTTCCCAGGCAGGTTGCACTGTCTCCATCCTTGGGCAAGCCCAGCCGGACGTGGCCCCCGAGCCACCTGCTTCACTTCATCTCCTCTGCACAGCGGGTGGATCGGAGAGTTGGAGACACCCAATTTGCAGATGCTCAGGGTGACCCAGGGCCCACAGCTGCGTGCCATCGCTGCCAGGCTCTCGGCAGGCGGGCACACAGGCCTCAGCAGGAGAAGCCCGATGGGGGCACTTTCCTGGGCGCTTGGAGGATGAAGATTGTCTGCACCCCCTGGTAGCGCACCTGGGGGCTGCTGTCATTCTCCAAGCTCTGGAGGACTGAAAGATACGTTCCTATGAGGGCAACACACTTCTGGCATCTCTACACTGGATCAGCACATTGCCACAGTACCTTTTAGGCAGGCCTTCTCAGCGAATTCTTCTTCCGATTGCTCATCTTTATGCACAAACCTGGAAACAAAAAGGTGACACTGGCTTCAGTAAGCGGCAACAAAGGCCCTTGCAACAGCCAGCAGGAAGGTGCTCACAGAGCCACTGCAGAAAGCATGACTGACTCCTGCCTTCAGAAATACCAAACCCTTCAAGGCTGAAAAAACAGAACCCACACTCAGATGCTTTGGAGACTTGGGGGCACATAAAAGGGTCAGCACACAACTTGGAAAAGAGACCTCACATACTTGGGCAAGGGGTATTTTTCAATACACACTGCACGAGAACACCACTGCGCTGCAGCAAGTTATACCTTAGCCTCGACCCAGGCGACCTTCCTTAGCGGGTGGAGCTCCTCACGGCTGACCTGGAGTTGGACAACACAGGGGGAACTGCACGTGACCACACTGGAGTCAGGCAATCAGAACTCCGTGCTGAGCAGCTGACTCACTGCAACAGGCCTCCCGGCATCCCAGGCTCCTTAAGGAAGGCAAAGAAACCGCAGCGCCTCTCACCATCACAGCAGCTCCTTCTTGGCTGAAGCTGGCCTAACAAAGTACAAACAACACCCGTTTCCCTCACTCTGCAGCATTAGTCGCCAGGCTTCACTAGACCCTTCTTTCCTTAGCCCTTTCCAAGCCACGTGACCGACAACCCCCACTCCTTGCTCAACGGAGCTAGCAAGCTGCCTCACGTGACCTCTCTTGTACGCAGGCTAACCTTGGCCACCGCACGCGTGTCTCTGTGCGCTCCTGAGGACGCACACAAGACGCTCAGGTCCCCCACAGCTACGGCAACACTGGGCATCAGCACAAGCTTACTCAGGTGCTCCTTCCATGGTAGGACAGGCAAAGAGGCAGTGCCCACAGAGCTCTACGCACCAGCTCACCAGACACACAGGTATTACAGGCTGCTCGGGCTGCCCTGCATTGACACCTCCTTAAAACTACACAGACATTGAAGCTGCCTGTCGAGACATCCCTTCTCCTCCACCAAGGAGTATCTGCATTGTCACCAAAGAGACCCCTTTTCACAGGGCACACCGGCAACACACTCTCTGGCTATCCCACACTCACTGGGCCCTTAAGAAAACACTCTCCTTCTACACCTACGTCCCCAAGCTCCGGCCCTGCCCTTTTCACAGCCCTCTCCTCTCCCCTTTCCCGGACAGGACAGCTTCTTCAGGCCCACAACTTCAAGCTGCACAAGAAGCAGGGCACTCCTCACACAGCACAGCCATCCAAACAACTGAGCGCTGCACTTCTGCACCACTGCCTGAAAGCACCACTCGGGCTCACCGGGCGCCTCACAGACAGCCCCTGCCCCCCGCCACAGCCCAGGGTTTACTTCCAAAACTCCTCCCAGCGACCCAGAGGGCCCAGGGCCACCAGCGGGCACCACGCAGTGCCCGAGCCGCGACACCGGGGCGAGGCTGCGCGGCAGCCCCGGCAGCAGCGCCCCCGCCCCGCGCCGGGGGCGCCGCCAGGCAGCGGGGCGGGGGCAGGCGGCGGGACGGCTCGGCAGCCGCCACGCGGGTCGGCGTCGGCGGAGGGGGCCGAGGGACGGCGGGGGGGAACCGGGCCCAGCCAGGCCCAGCCGGGCGGCAGCCATTGCCACACCTGCTCCCCCGCCCGCCTGCGCCGGAAGTGACGCCTCCCGCCCCACGGCCCTTCCCCCCAGCCCCACCGCGCTCCCCCATCGGCTCCCGCCGCGCGCGGCCTGACCGGGCTGCACACGCCGCCTGGCCGGCGCCGGCGCCGGCGCCGGGGCAGCCGCGGGCCGCACGCTCCGGCCCCGCCTGGCCGTGCCGCCACAGCGCCTGCGCAGAGCCGGCCCCGCCCCGGCCCTCAGTGCCCCTCCTCCGCGCCAGCACGCCTGCCCAGAGCCCCGCCTGCCCAGAGCCCCGCTCCCCCCGCCCACCCCCCCTCTCCCCCTCTCCCGCGGGGCAGGCGCAGGCGCAGTGCCGCCCTCCCCCTGGGGCGTGTCCCGCCCCGGGAGCCCACGAGCCGCGGGAGCCAATGGGGAGCGCGCGGCGGAAGGGGGCGGGGTCTGTGGGGGGGAGGCGTCCCGTCCAGGCCGTGGGGGCGGGGCCTGGGCGGCCACGGCTGCCGCTGGCTCGGCCCTGGCCCCGGCCGGCGGCGCCTCCGCTCTCGGGGCTCGGGAGAAGCCGCGGCGGCCGAAAGCGCCGTTCCCGGCGGCCGCGCGGGGAGCCGCGAGCGATGCCGCAGCCTGTGGCGTGCTCGTGTGCCGGGGAGGCAGCGACTGCTCCCTGGGCGCTGGGCCCGAGGGTGGGGAGGGCGTGGGGGGCGGCGGGGCTGGGCCGGCCGGGAGCAGTTGTCCGCCAGGGCAGCCTCTGCTGGGAAAGGCTCCTGCCTGGGAGCGGCTGCTGCTGGGCCGCTCTGCTGGGGGGCCTGTGAGGCTCTCTGGAGGGGACTGGGCCCCGAAGCCTGGGCTGTGGCAGGGGGCAGGGGCTGTCGGAGAGCCCCCAGGGGAGCCCGAGTGGTGCTTTCAGGCAGGGAGCAGCAGCACACACGGGAGGATGCGCAGGGTGCGCGGGGGCCGGCCATGCTGGCTCCTGCCCTCCCTCGCATTATCGGCACCGGGGAGGTGGGCACGGCCATGTGGCGTTGCACCAGGGATGGCCTCGTGCCCAGCATGCTGTCAGATGTTCGCTAACTTGAGGGACCTGTAAAGAGCAAGGACTCCCGGTGCAGCACGGCTGCCCCCTTATAAGTGTTTAGTGCTTGCTCCTACATGGCAGTCTTACAGTCTTACAGCTTGTTTACTGCATAACAAGATCAGCATACGAGCACACAACTGTTCCCTCCGCACACAGTAAAATGATGACAACACACATTATACATTGTGAAATAAGAGAAGCTCCGTGTCCCAAGCTTTCCAGAAAACCACGTCCGCAGGGACTAATGGTCGCTGTGATGTAGTGTGTTGACAGCGCCAAGTGTTTTCTGAATCTCATGGAACACTGGATTGTCATTTTGGGGTATAAAGGTACAACGGTCTTCCCCAGTGAGGGTACAAAAGGTGCCTGTGGCAGCTAGGAGGAAGCTGAGTGCCCCTGATTTTACAATGCCATTTGCTGTATTGCTGATAGTTCAGCGGTAAGGGCTTGCACAGCCTCACGAGTAGGATTGGCTATGCTTTCCCAAATTAGCGCTAGCTTTTCCGCACAGGGCCGTGGTCGGTGCAGCATAGTGTAATTCTCGCTGCCAAGGGTTAAGCAGCACTAATATGGAGTTTCCTCCTCCTCTGGTTGTCTCGGACCAAATTGTTACAAAGGTCCCCAGGCATTCACATCCTGCTAGGTAAGCTCAGGACGTGCGGAACGGATGAGTGGCTGGTGAGGTGGACTGAGAGCTGGCTGCATGGCAAAGCTCAGAGGGCTGTCATCAATGGCGCAGAGTCAAGTTGGAGGCCTGTAGCTAGCGGTGTCCCCCAGGGGTCAATACTGCGCCCAGTATGGTTTAACTTGCACATCAGTGACTTGGATGTAGGGACAGAGTGCACCCTCAGCAAGTTGGCTGATGATACTAAACTGGGAGGAGTGGCTGACACAGCAGAAGGGCAGGGCTGCATCCCAGGATACATTGGGATGGGAGAGGTGTGTGATGCAGCCTCAGCGTGTCTGAGTTGTGACAGTTGTTGTGTACTGCAGGACAAGATTAGCCTATGAGCACACACCTGTTCCCTCCACACAGAGTGAAATGATGACAACAAACATTATATGTTGTGAAGTAAGCTGCATGTCCCAAGCTTTCCAGAAAACCATGTCCACAGGGATTAATGTGCTTTATATTGTTACAAAGGTCCCCAGGCATTCACCGCTAAGTCCGAATCAGACTCTTATACGATGGTTTATTTCAGCTCGAGCTGGGTGCCTCCAAAGAGGGACCGAGAACAAAGAAATGTGGGGGTGATTATACTCCTTACAGTCTTATTTCCCCGCCTGCCAGTGACAGTCTCTTCCAGGCTTCTTTCCTGAGTGGGTGGTCTCTATCCTTTTGATTGGTTTGTGTCTACATCCCAGGAGAGTTGCTGCTGTTCCTGCTTCACAGCGCCTTATCTTATCCGGAGGTTAACCGAGACCTCTGTCCATTGTGTGCTGTGTCTTTGAGGGCTGATTTGAGCTGGTTCTGCAGTTGTTCTGTCAGCAGTATGCCACAGGTTTGGTTAAAGTTCAAGCTTAGGCCTGCAGGCTTCACTGCTCCAAGCACTGATGCTAAGTTGAATCAAGGTTATGCCAATGGAAATGACAGTGGTTTTCTTACAAACCCCCCATTTGTTTTTCTGGCTGTTCGTCTTTGTAATCTATCCATTTTCCAAGACGAGCAGCCCGCCTCTGAAATTTGATATACAATGCCAAGGTGAGTGCAAAGCACACGATGCCTAGACAGAGCAGAATCACTACAGGATGCAGCAAACGATTATGGAAGGCAGAAGCGGTGGGAGACCACCCAAACAAAGTTTCCCACCATTGACGTGCCGCGTCTTTTTTGACTCTTTCAAGTCTCATTTGAATTTGTTGTGTGTCATGCTCTACGGTCATCAGTGTGCTTTTCCCTGTTTCTTTGACCTTGTGGAGCATTGTCCGCATTGGTCATGGTGTAGTACTTCCTTCACTAGATGGAGATTCATTCCAGTAGGTACTGGTGATCTCACAATTCATGACTCAATGAATAATTTTCCTGGAGTAACTGAGGAGTTGTTACTGGGCTTGGATAATTGCAGCCACGTGCCTTTAGCATTGTGAAGTTACACACGCGCAAATTTAAACTCTTATTGTGATCTAACATTACCCCATGCTTGTTGAATAGTGAGGGCAAAAGCAGTTACCACTTTTTGCTCCTTACTGAATGTAAACTTAGGCATTTGCCACCCAGCTTGATATTTCCGTTCCGATACGGCACTCTTTTCCCATATTAATGTTTGGATTTCTGCTGGAAGCATACCATTCTCCCCTTCCCTTATTCCTGAGGCAGCTATTGTTTGTAGCCAAAGTTGGGCTTGAATGCAGCTAAGGGCAAGTGAGGTGTTTCCTTGAAGTACCCCTAACGTGCCTATTGTTAATCGGTGGTCTTGCTCATTAATCTCCTCCCTCCGAGGTAACAGGTCTGGTATCAGCCATTGTACTTTCCCTGCTGCGGTCAACGATGATGGCAACGGATGTTGCAGCTTAAACAAATCTGTTGTGGGTGCGCCCAATTTATTCATCAGCACTTCTGCATCGATACCATTTAATACACCTAGGCCAGTCCCCATCAGGCCCGTGATGTGTCGTTTTCTTAGGTTTTGTTCCCTGCTGTTTAACCATGTCTCCCATGCAACGTATACGTTTTGCAAGAAAGGCGCGCGTTGGGGCTTGAGCCCTGTGATGTTTACTTGCAAGCTGAGTTCTACTTGTTTGAAGGACCAAGTTGGATTAAGCAGCACGGTTTGTTGACCTCCTTTCTTCATCACGTACGGTCCTATTAGATATGTCCAAAGTTTTAGTTTAGGGGTGGGAGGTTGAGTAGTGGGAGTAATGCTACTAGTGATCATAGGAGTAGTTAAGTCATGTTTTACCTGACACACAATGCGACCGTCCATAGAAATGTCATCGAGACTCGCACGAGCATTCACAGGAACCTCTATACCTCTATACAACATTGTTCAGCATGACAGGTCTTACTACAACACCGGCCCATTTCTTCTTCTCTTTCCAAAGTAACCGTTTGTCGGAAGCAACGGGAGACATGCTCATCCGATGATGATCACAAGCCTCAGTGTATTTGCACCTTTTCATGACTTATATAATAGAGTTAATTAGCTCATACATATTGCAACAGCCAAGCTCCTTATAGGTTGCTAACAT
Organism: Struthio camelus; assembly: GCF_040807025.1. Classification (NCBI taxonomy): domain Eukaryota; kingdom Metazoa; phylum Chordata; class Aves; order Struthioniformes; family Struthionidae; genus Struthio; species Struthio camelus. Next base: position 11,623,547 of record NC_090962.1, read on the forward strand.
TAGTTACTTATCATGCCCGACAGCCAGATGCGGTCAGCCTGTTTGTACCGGCATTTTTGCTGATACAAAACCTAGCCTCAACCCCACATCCGCTCAACCAGACACTTCCCCAAATCCACGCGACCCAGGCGCGTTTCACATTGCCTCCTGATACACAGTTACATCCAAGCAGTTCTTGCAGCCGTGTCTTCATGTCTCTCGTCACGTAGCCGACTTCCCAAAATACCTTCCACACGTCCCCCGCTTTCTTGTAGTAGGGCATAGTTAATCTGTACTTTAGCAAGTAAGCGCAAAAACAGCTTGCGAAGGTAGGAAACTAAGCAAGGTAATATCAGCAAAAGCAGCAGCAGCATAAGTCCTACATTTATGCCGTACATGAGCAAGGTTTTGAGCCAGGGCATCCTCGATGCGCTCAACCACACCAGCCGCATAGAGTGAGTCAGTGACAATGTTAAGGGGCCCTAGCAAGTGTAGCAGTGCCCAAACCACAGCAGACAACTCCATGGTTTGGAGCGTATCTGCTGGTGTAGCATTGAGCAATGTTTGTTGCCAAACACTATTGTCCTGCCAGGTGACGGCGGCCCGACGCGATTTTCGCCCTGCGTCAGTATATACTGTTATAGCGTCCTTTATAGGGTTCCTCTCTCTCTTGGGGCATGTCATCCAGTTCCATTGTCCGATCCATCGTAATAATGGAGATTTAAAGCTATTAGTTTTAATCACGGAACCGGCACCAAGCAGTGCTTCTTGTAAATGTTCACTATTCTGCAAATACCATCGTAAGGAGTCTTTCGTTCGCATGGGTAGATATATCGTAGAAGGCTCACAACCTTGAACTTGTAAGATTCTTTCCCTTCCTCGTTTTATCAAATCTGCCAAAACCTCTACTTGTTGTACTAAGGTTTTAATCTGCTGTAAAGCAGGGGACACCCACTCGAGGATACCCAACTCTCCAGTGCCCCTTAGTTGCACTAGAGCCCCGATTAGGTATCGGTGCCCCAGCCATACAGCAAGATCAACCGGGACGGTAGCATTAAGGCGGTGTACATGTCCCACAAGCGCACGGTCTACAATCTGTTGTATAAGGTTTCTTTGATGCGGAGTGATGTTGAGTTTTGTCGTAGGGTCCGTGCCCCTCAGAAGCGGGCGGAGTCCCTCCAGCAATTCATTTGGGATGCCCACTATGGGCCGCAGCCACTGCAGGTCTCCCAAAAATTTCTGCGCATCATTAAGGGTCCGCAGCCGTGATTGTAATTGCAGCTTCTGAGGGGAAACAGTTTTATCAGTAAGTACCCAACCTAGGTACTTCCATGGTGATACTTGTTGAACCTTGTCTGGAGAGATCACCAGGTTAGAGCATTGCAACACCTGCTGAACATGCTCAATTTGGCTGTCAGAAAAAGGAGTAGCTTGGGCAAATAATATATCATCCATATAATGATATATTACGACATGTTTCCATTGCTCACGTAGAGGCTGCAATGCCGCAGCTACATACAGCTGACATAACGTAGGGCTATTACGCATGCCCTGTGGCAACACTGTCCATTCAAACCGTTGATCTGGACCCTTTCTGTTGAGGGAGGGCAAAGTGAAAGCAAATCGCTTCCGATCCTGAGGGTGCAGGTCGATGGTAAAGAAGCAGTCCTTCAAATCGATGATCAGCAGGGACCACTGTTCAGGAATCATGGCTGGGTTAGGCAACCCTGGTTGTAAGGCACCCATGGGCTCCATTTGCTTGTTGATTTCCCTCAAATCATGTAGCAGTCGATATTTGCCCGATTTCTTCTTTATGACAAATATTGGGGAGTTCCATGGACTAGTGGACAAACGTAAATGGCCTTGTTGGAATTGCTCATTTACTAATTGATGAGCATGAAACAGACTTTCCCGTTTTAGTGGCCATTGCTTAACCCATACCGGTGTGTTGGTAGTCCAGGTAATGGGAATTGGGAAAGTCCAAGCAATGGCTAAAAGGCTAAAGGGTGTTCATTCGTGAGCACAACCCCTAATTGAGCGAGTATATCTCTGCCGATTAGGCACTGCACTGTTGGTGGTAGTTGTACCACAGAAAACACAGCAGAAACTTGTCGCCCCTCTAGCTTTACTTTCAATGTAGGTGTTCGTTGTGCAAACGTCATGCCCCCAACTCCGGTGACCGTAGTGTTTGATGGAAACAGGGGCCATCCCTGGGGCCACTGTGACGGGGCGATTATGCTAGAGTCTGCGCCAGTATCCAAAAGAGCCATAAGAGTCACTTGTTGATCATTATAGGCAAGTTCAACTTTATGTCTAGGTCGATCATTTAGAGTCAAGGTCAGGAGAGTCAGTCCCCCGGAGGAACCGAATCCTTGTCCCCCCCGGTCCTTGTTGGCTAACGAGGGTATTTCCTTTGTAAGTTGTTCCAACGGGATTAATTGAGCAATACGTTGTCCTTTGGTTATCCGTATGGGTGGAAAAGGAGTGTGCAGCATTATCATTATTTCTCCGGTATAATCAGCGTCAATGACGCCAGGTAGAACAAAGAGTCCCAACATTGATGCTGATGATCGGCCGAGCAACAATGCCCCCACAGACTTGTTTTGAATCATGACAGGACCGTACACCCCAGTAGGAATGCGATGGGGCTGAGTGGTCAGGAGGCTAACGTCTACAGCGGATGCCAGGTCAAGTCCGAGACTCCCTCTCGTTGCTGGTCTGAGCTGGGAAGTTGTGTAACAGCTACTTGTGTCTGTGCGCGGCTGCTCCGACTCGCGCTCCCACTGAAGTTTCCCGAACGGCGACGGCAAGCACCAATGTTGTGGCTGTCTGAACGACATCTAGCACACCAGACACCAGACGCGGTACATTCCTTCCGGACATGACCCGGGAGCCCGCAGCGGTAGCATTTCACTCGGGGGAAACTTCGCCCCACATTCTGCCGGGTGGCCACTGACGCTTGGAGAGGTGCAAGAGCTGCTAAGACCTGCGTCTGAGACGTCCTAGCCTGTTCCTGTAACCCGACACCTAGTTGCTTAATGGCTTCCACTACCAGGGCCTGGGGTCCAATAGGTACCTGGGCCAGCCTTTCCAATGCCTCCTCAATCGTCCAATTGGCACTGAGGGTGCTCAGAATGTTACGAGTAGTAGTATTACAATTTTGTAGGGCGCACTGCTTCAGCAAGGCGCCCCGCATGTACTCAGGAACCCCAGCTCTCTCTATAGCTGCTGCAGCCTTATCGATAAAGGCTCCAAACGTCTCATCTCTACCTTGTTTAATGCCCATGTACACTGGTACACCACCGGGCTCCTTAACACGATCAATGGCACGGCGCACCAACTGCATCGCCTCCCGTAACTTATCGGGGCCCAGCAGGGCCTGCGCCTCGGTGCGGAGGAATGGGCCGATGCCCATAAGTTCCTCCACCGTCACGCCGTGTAAGGGGTCGCCCGGCTGTCGTTGGCAAGCCACCGACTCGTGAACCAAGCTCTGCCAATGGGCATTAAACAACAATTGTTGATGCTGAGTAAAAATCAACCGAATTATCCCTCTGCAATCCGCGGGCAGAAGTATCTGCGTGCTTCAAAGGTAGTCAAGCATTTGCCTCACTGGTTCACTGTGGGCCCCAAACTGACTGACAGTCGCCCGCAATTGCGACAAAAGTTTCCAATCTAGGGCGGTTATCACTGCCTGCACGCCGCCCCCCGGAGCAGCCTGGAAGGCGACGGGGCAGGCAAGCTGCTCCGCCACCTGCAGCACATCCGCGTCCCCCCGTTCCAGACTCTCCCTGGCGAGCGCAGCCCAGGCCTCCCGACGGTCCTTAGCCATGGCATCAGCCAAGTCGGCTTCTGCCCCCGGGGGCGGCTCCGGGGGAGGGGGGGCCGAAGCCGCATTCTCGTCAGGGGCCGAGCCCGCAGGAGCCGACTCGCCAGGAGGAGGAGAAGGAGGGGAGGGAGGGGGGGGAAGGGGAGGGGGCAAATAGACAGTAGACGTACTCGGGGGTAGGGGAATATCTCGTGGCCAATCCGTGCCATAAGTCTTATTTTTTTCATGTGCGGCAGAGACCTGCTCTGCCGCCCGCTGCTCAGCCTGGTACTGCAGCAACTCATTATGGACGGCCCTCCAGGTTTTACCCAACTTTTTGGCCAACTTATCTCCATCAATCGCAGCCTCCCAGAGCTTATCACCCAGCTTACGCCACTCGGACAACTCATGGACTGTATGAGGATTCAGAAAACAGCCCTGGGAGTGTCCGTAGGCCAGTAAACCAGGAAGCTCTTTTTGGAGGTCCAGCTCCTTAACTTGCCTCTTTTGCAGGAAGCTGGTAAAAAGGTTATACGCTGCTTGCCTCTGCATACCTGATTCACGTCAGCGCTGTTGCAGCTCTCCAAGGTCTCGGCAGCGCGTATCAGCCGGGTACGCCGATGCGAACGCCCGGGGCTCGACACAGTTTTCTTCGCTGTGTTTTAGCCGTCCTCGCTGCAAAGGACCTGCCCACCTCGTTGCTCCGCCGTGGATCACGTCGGGGTCACCATTTGTCGGAAGCAACGGGAGACATGCTCATCCGATGATGATCACAAGCCTCAGTTTATTTGCACCTTTTCATGACTTATATAATAGAGTTAATTAGCTCATACATATTGCAACAGCCAAGCTCCTTATAGGTTGCTAACATTAGTTACTTATCATGCCCGACAGCCAGATGCGGTCAGCCTGTTTGTACCGGCATTTTTGCTGATACAAAACCTAGCCTCAACCCCACATCCGCTCAACCAGACACTTCCCCAAATCCACGCGACCCAGGCGCGTTTCACATTGCCTCCTGACACACAGTTACATCCAAGCAGTTCTTGCAGCCGTGTCTTCATGTCTCTCGTCACGTAGCCGACTTCCCAAAATACCTTCCACATGTGTGCACACACATGCACATTCACATGCTCATATGCACACACATGCACGCAAACACACATACACACACACGCGCAAACATGCATGCACACAGCCGTGCATGCAAAGGATCAAGCACACGTGCACACACAAGCACCTACACATGCACACACATGGACATTCATGCACACACATGTACACACTCATGGACACTCACATGCACACAGACATACTACACACACAGAAGCACTCACACAGACTTTTTTTTTTCTTTAACTGAGGAGCCCAGCAGTGGACACAGCACTCCAGGGGTGACCTCCCCATGGCTGGTCAAGAGGAAGGATCACCTCCCTTGACTTGCTGGTAATGCTCTTCCTTATGCAGCCCTGACACATACACTTGTGCACACACATGCAAAGATGCACACACATGCAGTAGTGTGCAGACTCACATGCACATCCACGTGCACACACCCATGAGTGAACACATGCACAGATGCTTGGAAGCAGAGGTGCATGCACATGCACACGCAGACATACACACACATGCAAATTCACATGCACATGTACACAGAGATACATATGCACATGTATGCCCATGCCCACACATACGCACTCACACACATGCACATGCAAACCAAGGGCAAACACATGCGCACACACAGGAACACACAGGAGCAAATGCACACATGCACACAAATTCACACATGTACACACATATGTGCAGTCATGTGCGCAAACAGGCATGCACCTGCAGGCACAAACACACGTACATACATGCCAAAACACACATGCACACAAGTGCACATACACATGTGCATGCACGTACACACCCATGCCTACAAGTGTGCGTGCATGTGTTTGTGCGTGTGTGTGTGCATGCATGCATGTGTGTGCGTGTGTGTGCGCGTGTCCGTCCCTGCGGTGCCTCCTGGCAGCCGCCTGCAGGACTGGCTCTGGCTGCGGCAGCAGCCAAGGGTGCCACCTCCTGCCCGCTCTGCAGAGCCGGTAGCGCAGCGCTTGTGGGCTGCAGGTGCACGTTGACCGCTCTGGATGGAGGCGGGTTGGGTAGCCAGGGAAGAGGCCGAGGGGCTGGTGTCCTTCTTCAAGCCTCCAAGGGCTGGGAGAGAGCAGAGATGAACCCCTGACCCTGTGAGCCCCCAGCCTCCCCTCCGCACAGGGCCAGGCTCGCCCAGCTCACCAAGGGCCAGGAGGGAGCTGGCGGGGAGGAGGGGGCAGCAGGACCAGATGGATATTGCTCATCAGGAATGCCCCAAATGTCCCTGGAATACCCTCCTCCACCCATGCACACGCATGCATGCTCATGCACATGCATGCACACACAGACACATGGGGAGCACAGCCCCCTCGCCTGGGGCATGGCAGGAATTGTTGCTCACTGCTGGGTCTTTCCCCTTTCCCACCAGCCCTGGGTGACACCTTGCTGCCCTCACTCACCTTTGCAGATATCCTGCAGGTTGTCCTGGCTCTGGTCCTTCCTGTGCCACGCAACCAGCCCGAGGCACACACAGTCCTTCACAAATCCCCCTCCCCAGCCTGTCCTCAGCAGCACAGCTTCCCCCACCCGGTCCTGCTGGCCGGCCACACGCCCTCCTCCTTCCCTTCAGGCAGAGCTCAGCCCTTGGGTTCAGCCTCCCCCTCCCCAACCCCGAGGGTCCATGGGAGCAGGCAGGGCTCGGAGAGGGTGAGGTGGTGTCATGCGGTACCCAAGACCTGCCATCTGGCTGTCAGGGCTCCCAGGTATGACTGGAGAAGCCCCGTGTCCCAAGTAGGGGGTGGGTATTGTGGGTGGCTGGAGAGACCTGCCAGGGGAGAAGCATTGCCCTGGGGAGACCCTGAAAAGCCCGAGACCCAGAGCTGAGAAATGGCTTGCCCCAGATTCACTCAGTAGCAAAGCTGCTCAAAAGCTATAGGAAATGGGAAAACTGCCCCAGATTTGCCCTCCTGGCCTAGCTCATGGCCTAATAATCCAGATGGGACCAGAAGCCCTCAAGACAATGTATGTGAAGGGTGTGTTTACTCTTCTCTCCCTTCTTCATCTCTATCTTAAGCACCACAGGCTGAGAAACCTTGCAGAGAATCTGAAAAAACAAAGAGCCTCGTTTGATGCCTGCAGGAGGACAGCCCTGTGCTGTCCTGCCCCACATTTCCCTACAGGGAGCACATTCCACTTCTACAAAATGAGTGACCCACACTCAAATGCAGCGTTGAGGCTCAGCTATGCATCTCAGCCCATGGCTGCACTTTGGGCTGTTGCGTCCCACGTGACTTTGATGCCATCTTTGAAAAAGGCCAAAGCCTAGAGTGAACCCTCCCCCCCCCCTCAACCCCCAGCTTCCTGCAAAAGGTTGCCCAGTGCAAAGGCTTGTCAGTGCAGGGCAGGTAGAAGCAGCTTTGACAGTGGCCCACTGTGGGGGACAAAATGGAACGAGGACTCCTGGGGCTTGGTGCTGGGGCTGCCCTGCACCCAGAGGCTCCTGAGGGCCCGGCTCCACCCCTTCATGGGGTGGCAGCCCAGGGCCAACTGTGCCTGGAAGCAGGTCCCCCTTTGGGAAGTGTCTCTGGAAGGGATGGGGCCCTGCCTCCCCAAGGCTGGCATGTCCTGGAGCTCCCACAGGTGCCTCCAGTGCCTGCCAGAAATGCCTGTGTTGGAAATGAATCCTTTGCCTTTTAAAAAATCCAAGTTGGCTTCTCATTTGGGAGAACCTCTGTTTCTTCCCACTGGATTGTCTTCTGACTCCAGTGGGCAGATGATGTTTTGGCTTGGAGGTGGCATCCCTTGCAGGGGTCAGAGAGGCACTGCATCCTTCCCAGGCCCCTGTTTCTGCTCCGGAGCTCCTCTGGGCTCAGACTAAGGCTGGCAGCCTGAAAATGGGGCAAAGTCCAGCTTGGGAGTGAGGGCAGTGGTCTTTTGGAGGGTTAGCCTATGCCTGCCTCTGTCATCCCCTGGGTTAGGAGCTTGCTGAGAGGTCATGAGGTGGCTGATGTGGGGCCTGACACATCTCTCCTTGCTTTTTAGAGCCTGTTGCTATTTGGGACATGGTGTCCAGTGACATGCTGGAAGAGCTGCTGCTGAGCAAGGTTGGCTGGTGTCGTGGTCCCCCTTGCCCTGCAGGGTTTGAGTTGTGCCGAGAGCCCTGGGTGCCAGGATACTGCTGGTTGTGCTTGGCACCTGACCTGGTTGTTTGTTGTGAGGTCACTTCTGGCAAGTACCTAACAGGCAAGCTGGAGGCACATGGCTGTGGTCCATGGTTGTGGGGTGACTCCTTTGTCTGCACGTTGCAGGCCAACCTCAGGCTCTGGCAGGTGAACATGCTTGTGACGTTACTTCTTTCTCCACAGCTGCTAGGCCAGAAACAAACTTAGGCCGCGAGGAGGCACGTGGCTTGGCTGTTAGATGTGAGGGACCTTCTGTGGGAGTACCTGAAGGCCCATGAGGAAGCACATGGCTGGGGCAGGTGCTTGTGAGGTCACTTCTGGCTCAGCCAGCCCTGACAGCCAGCAGCAGACCCAGGGGTTTGATACAGGCTGTGAGGTGACTTCTTTCTCTTGAGCTGATAGGACAACAGCAGGCTCTTGGTGATGTAGGTTCTTGTGAAGTCACCCCCGTTTCTGCTGCTGATAGGCTAGAACCAGGTTCATGGCTTCACTGCTGATTGTGAGGTCGCTTCTGGCTGAGTACCTGATAGGCCAGCAGCAGGTACAAGGCCAGCAAAGTGAGGGTAACTTGACTTCAATCCGAGCAGCTCATTGCAGGAACAGAAGCAGAACAGCTTGTGGTGAAACTGCTTCTGAGGTGCTTCCTGCTGCTGAAGACGATAGGCTAGAAACAACAGCATGGGAGCACGTCACCGTGACATCCAGCAGTTGCTTCTTTCCCCTCCAGAGGAAGCGTACGTGTGCGCTGCAGAGTGAGGGACCAGGGGCTATTGAAAAAATGCTGCCGTGTCAGGAGTTGCCAAATCCCACAGCCCAGCGGAGGCGAGGCTGATACTGCTCCATGGCCAGCCGGTAGCGACACAGTGCCTGTGTTCCCAGTAGGCACACGTGCATGCACGCACACAGGGCATGGTACATGCATAACGGCCAGCCACACAGGTCAGCATGGGCAAACACAGCACTCATGCACGCACAAACTGCCCCAGCGGCCTCATCCTGCTCCCCTCGCTGGCGGGTAAGTATGAAGCCTGTGAGTGGAAAACATATACGTATATATTATGGATCCCTCCAGAAGCTGGGCTTAGACACTCCATCTGTGCTGTAGCTGGCCCTGGATGCCCTCTTTTCCTGGTTGCCTCACGCACAGCCACACGCACACTCACGGATGGGTGTCTCCGCTTGCTGGTCCACTCTTCTGACCTTGCCCGTAGGCGACCTCCAGGCTCCTGATCTCTCCACTTGCTGTCCCAGACCCTCGAGTGCCTCCAGCAGCCAACTCTCTGACCCTCCTGCTCGCTGCAGGGTGCAGCCTACACTCACGGTCACTCCAAGATTTGTCTCCCAAGCCTCTTTCTCTACTCGCCAGCTAGTCTGGCCTGGTGTCTGCTAGCGAGGGGGCACACTGCCATGCACACCCCCGCAGGGTGCAGGCGCTCTGCTCTCTCCAGTTGCTGGCACGGCAGATACACAGGCCCCAGTGACTCTGGCCTCTTCTCCATGGCTAGCACTCAGCCCTCCCTGCACAAATGTGCACACAGGAGAGAGAACCCCCCACACCCGGGAAAGAGCTAGAAATGGAGGTGAATAATGGCTGGAAATGGAAGTGAGAGAGGACAGGTGGCAGGCGGCAGCAGTGTGGAGGATCAGCCTGTGCCAAGGAGGGTGAGAGGCCCACTCACATGACCAGTGCCTGGCCAGCAAAGCCCACCCCAGCTGCCTCACCAGCTCTGCAAGCATGTCCAGGCTGAGCTAAGCTGCTTGCTACTCCCAGCTACCTATTGCATGGGTCTAGCAGGGATAGGAAATAGATGGATCTTCTTCCAGTTTAGGAGGCAACCTCCCCTCTCTCCCGCCCCCCTCCCATATAAGAGCACTCTGGACACAAGAGTAAAAGCCATCCCAGCAGCAGAGGGGTGTGGAGGTCCCAGGTGACCCCGTTGGCAGCCAGAGGCAACCTATGGTGTCGCAAGGGACTAGCTCTGGTGTTGTGGGTGGGTGTCTAGCTTAGTGTCTACAGATGTTATTCCCTTCTGTCCCTAAAAATCACTCTGGCATTGCACACAGGGTTCAGAGCAACACCTCCCTTTTTATTCCCTGCAGATAAAACCATCTCAGGCAGAGGCTGGTCTCCCCTTCACACAGCAGCAGTTGCTAGTGATTTCTCCTCCGGGGCTGCAAAGGCATCTTCTCGCTGGTGCTAGGGAGGCCAAAGGAGAGGTGTTCAGTGTTAGGTGTAGGCACGTCCCCTTGGGTGTCAGGGTGCCTGGTTCACGGCCAAGCTCAAACGTGCCCCATCTCAGCGGTGGTGGTGCCAGTGACAGCCCCGGTGTCCCCAGGGCTGCTAGCCAGGGAAGGCAGGGCAACGCAGGCAGGAAAAGCCCCAGACCTGCTCAGACATACATACCAGTGCAGCTGCTCCTCGCTGTGAGCCTTGCAGGGGTTTTGCTCTCCCCTGTTCTTTGGCTCCTGCCACCAGGCTTTAGCCACCTCTAGCCGACGGTGGCTCTGCCTTGCTGGCAGGGACTTGTGGCTGCAACGGCAGGGACAAGGTCGCGCTCAGCCCTGCTGAGACCCTTTGTGCCCAGCCCAGCCCAGCTCTGCACCCCCACAGTCCCATCTGCACCCCCAGTCCTCAACTCAGGCCAAGCCCAAAGCAGTCGCTTGGGGCTATGGAGGGGAACTCGCAGTCAAGGGCTAATGTGGGGCATTCCCTGGCCAGGAGAAATCAGAGGATGTCCTATGCAGTCCCACAGCTCCGCGTCTTTGACCCGCTCCTGGATCCCCAGTGTTAAGCTGCGCCTGTCCACGCTGGGGCTGTGCACACTTACTGCTGGAGGGAGAGCTGCGCCGGTTTACGCTTTGGCTCCTTTCCCCATGCCTCTTTCCTCTCCTGGAGCTCTCTGTCATACTGCCTTCTCCTGACGGAGGCTGGAGGAGTGGGGCAGTAGGATCTCTGAAAGGCAAGAGAGAGGCTTATCAAGCAGTGGGTAAATGCATGGGTCTGTGTCCTACAACAGCAAGGCCATGGGGGACACTCGGCAGGGACAAGGCAGCCGCAGCACGGACATCAGGAGAATGAACGCAGCACATCCCCGTGGAGATGCCAGTGTTCAACCAGGGGCTGGCTTCCCAGGTGGCGGAGGTTTTCTTCTGTCCAAAGTTCTTACCAGGGACTCTCTGCTTTCTTCTGTAGTCTTCTTTTTCTCTGTTTTAGAAATATTGGCTTCCAGTTGAGCTCGGTGTCTCCTCTGTTGCACAAGGGAGAAAAGTGTGTGTAGTAGCTTGAGGTGCCACTGAAGGAAGTATCCCTCCCTGCACAGCATGCAAGGCACCCGGGCACTCTGCAGCCTTTCTCAGCATACTCAGTCCTCGCCTGCTCTTCCCGAGCACGGGAACCAGAAAGGCTTCATCCTTCAGCCACTGAAGCCCAGGAAGACGGCATTACCTCTCATGTCGGGGGGTGGGCAGCGTGCCCTGAGGCATCGGTTAAAAATGACCAGAGCTTGTGTCCCACCTCAAAGGGCAGGCACCCTGGGTGGGGGGTGTCCTGGAGCTCGAGGCAGGCGTCAGGACCATGTGTCCGCAGCACAGCAGATTGCTCTTTGGGTCCCATAGTTTTCACTGACAAAATCTCCCATCATGGGAATGAGCAGGTGAGCTGCAAAGACAAGTCACCTGCCCCACGCCTGGGAGGCAACAGTACAACAATGCCGAGGAGACCAGACCAGCACACCTCCAGTGGTGCCTGGGAGAGGGAAAGGTGGTTCCTTGGAGCAGCTGAAAACGCTTCCAGTACCTGGGCATTGAGGGCAGCTGTCTTTGCCCGGCAGGCCAGGTGCTCTGCCCACTCGGCCCTTTCTTGCCTCGCCAGCTCTTCCCGCCGCGCTGCCTGGAGGCGTCGTTCCTCCTGCTGCATGCAGAGGTAGCAGACTTCCTGGAGGGCAGAGACAAGCAAAGCAGGCAGCAGGAATTGCAGCCGCTGGCAGTTTTCCTGCCCCTTGCCCTCAGCCTTGCTCACAGCAATAGCCTGGGCCTAATGCCAGCCCTGAAAAGCCCTCCTGCTATGACCAAGGCCCTAGAAAGCACCTGTCTCTTTTCTCTCCCGGGAAAGCCTAACTTTTCCCCTTTCCAGGGGCAGCAGCCCGGAGACAGTGGTGTGAGGAGGGACTCAAGAGTAACTTGTGTCTTCTGCAGCAAGATCCACAAGAAGCCACGGAATGTGCAGGTCAACACCTAGCAAGGGCTCTTGGGGGAAGCTGTATCCACAGGGCGCCACATTTCCACAGTGCCCTAGGACACAGTGGTGACATGGGGCCAGATCACGTACCTGCCCTATTCTGCGATGCCCTTTGCAAACAGGGCTTTCCGCTTTGTGGCTGCCTTGCTGTTCTGTTTTGCTCTTGTCTTGTTTCGAGGCTCTCCCCTCAGTTGCTGGTAGCACCCTAAGAATACAGAGCAGGCAGAGTCTGTAGCAGCACAGCATGAGTGTGCTCTGCCCCCTGTGCTCTCAAGCTGGGCAGAAGGTGGTTCTGCAGCAGAAGGTGGTTCTGCAGCAGATGTGGGTGTGTGAGCTTTGATACATCTCACTGCCACAAGGAGCAGAGCACACCACTGCCCCAGCCCCATTCTCCACACGCCTCACCTCTCGGGGGGCTGCATGCCCAGGCCTTGCTGAGCCACACTGGCGTCCATGTTGAGCCCAGGTAACTTCATGGGCGAAAGCCTCCTTCGAGCAAGGAGGCGCTTCTCAGCAGGACTCCCTGCAGGTGTGACATGAGACAGCTCTTCAGAAGAGCCTCTTTGTGGCAGCTCAGGCAAGAAGCGCTTGCAGGGCTGCTCCGTCCTGGTAGGGAACTGTCTGGGGCAGTAGTCCCTATTCCCTCGGAGTCCCGTTTCCCCGCTGCACTTTCTGTCAGTGCTGGAAGGAAAGAGCCCTTGGCACTACAGGCGAGGGAATGGAGTGCAGTGGGGCAGTGTCCTTCAGCAGATCAGCTGCAACTTGGAGCACCAGGCTGCCCTGAGGTCTCCTTCCATTACAAGCCCCTGAAGGGTAACGGCTGCCACCAAACAGAGCCACAGGAGGGGCCGTTTCCTATCCCAGGCCTCACTTTGTGACTGTGCCTTTAATTCCCTGGCAGTAAGGACATAGAGGTGACCCGCAAGCCTGTCTCAGGACTCATCCATTACTTTACCTCCTTTCCCACTCTCCTTCGACATGCCTTCTTTGGGTTGTCGTTCTTGGAGAGCCTTGAAGGAGCCCTCAGTGGCCGAGTGTGCTCGTGAAACCTTTGATCTGTGAATAAGAAGATAACAGAAAGAAGCGGTCAGTAGAGATTCACAAAATGCTGCTGCAAACTTGCCCTCCAGCAAGACAGTGCCAGCCCTTGGGACACACGTGAAGGGCCTTTGAGAGCAATGTGTCCAACGGAAATCTCTCACTGCCACAAGGACAAGAGTGCATCGCTGCCCCAGCCCCATTCTCCACATGCCTCACCTCTCGGGGGGCTGCATGCCCAGGCATTGCTGAGCCAGGCTGGCGTCCATGTTGAGCCCAGGTAGCTTCACGGGTGAAAGCCTCCTTCTCTCTGTAGCCAGGTCTTCTCCCAGCTTGTCCTCTGTAGCCGACTGCAGATTTCCTCTCATGCTGGATAAGAGGGGGCTAAAATCTTCCCTGGGAAGAAGATGAACAAGAACATGGAGCTGACAACAAAGTCGCACAAGGACCTGCTGTACACTTGCTGTCCAGCCAGAAAACACCAGCCTTTGGGAGAGGCGTTAAGAGCCCTTCAGAGCTAATGCAGACAGCGTGTGCAACGGAAACCTCTGCCTCCCACAAGGACGGGACCCTCCTGTTGCCCTCCTCCACTTCCCCAAGAGCCTCACTTGTCAAGAGGCTTCTTTCTGCTGCCCTGATGCCCTTTTCCTTCCTTGGCCCCTTTGGCCTGGCCCGGAGAACGCCTCTTTCGACGGTGGTCAGGCTGCTGCGGAGCACTCCCTGTAACTGTGCACCAAGAAACCTCGTCAGAACAGCATGCTTGGGAACGCTCCGGCAAGAGGGTGTGCACACCTGCTCGGTCCTGCCTTGGGAGCTGCACGGTCCTTTACCTTCTCTCTGCTTGGATCCCTCGGGGCCAGGCTCTTTGGCTTTTCCCCCAGGCCCTGGCTTAATCTCAAACCTAGAAACAAGAAGACCCCAGCTGTGAGAAAGGACTCCACGTTGCCTTTGCCGCTTGCGCGGAGCATGCAGGCTCAGAGAGCGATGAGAGTCCTGCACGGTCTCTACTGTTCCAGAGCAGAAGGTGCAGACGCTTCAACACCATGGAGGCCCATTTCAGGCAAGCACATGACACAGCCAAGAGCTCCTGCCTCGATGGGCCGAGCAGTTGCCAGGGGCTGGTCCCAGTGCTTTGCTCACCTTCCCGGGAGCAAGGGTATGCTAACACAAGTCCTCCTGGCTGCCACTTCTGACGCTCTCTCCTCTCGCCTCCACAGAGCCCACGGAGAGCAGAGTACTCTCCTTTGCTCCAGTGTGCCCAGATCCATGTGTGAATTCACATCTTGCCCTCCAGCTCGCTGGCACACCCTCCCAGATTCACGCTGTAGTGCTTGTAAAGAGGCCGCTCTGTACCCTCGGGTCGTCAGGGGATGTGCTGCTCAGCAGTGCGCAGGACACTGTGCCAGGACCGAGCTCTGCAGAGCCCTGCTAGACACAGCCTCCCACTGGGCCAAGAAGTCCCTCCTCTTCCTCTCCGCCTTGCTCCCAGAAGGTGGCCTTTAGGACACCTTTCCTTCCCTGGAGTCTCCCAACAGACAGGGCAATGCCCCACACGGGACCTGCATAGGTCAGGTCTTGGACCCACCACTGCAGAGAGGCTGTGGCCACGCCCAGGACAACACACAGCCAAAAGCAGACACAGTCTTGACTTCACAGCTTTTGGCCATGTCTTGCCCAAGACAGGGAATGAGGAGGTGAAGCTTGATGAGAAAGGATGCCGACATTCCTCTCTCGGTCCAGTCTATGCTGCGAGTGAAAAACCACAGCACTCTTCCACGTTAATCCAGGGGAAGCCTCTCCAAGGCCAAAAGAAGAAAGAGCAAGCAAGGATTTGGCTGGGAGCCCTTCCATTGGACCAGCTAGTCTTGAACGAGCTCACGAGCGGGCAAGCTCTGGCAATGCAGCACCACCAAGCAGGAGCTGAGAAGCTGCTCGCTTGCTCAGCCACGGGCTACACAAGCAAACATACTCACGTTGGCAGCACACGGATCCCCCCAGGACGCACAGGAAACGCAGCAGCGTCTTTGCCTGATAACACCCAATATTGTGTGCTTGGGTTCTGCAAAAAGGACAGAGACATGGGAGGTGAGGCCAAGGAAGGGATCGCATTACTCACAAAGGCCACAAAGCTTTCTGAGGGTGAGAGAGGCTGCCTCAGGGAAACTCTGCCCCAGGGACGTCTTTCACAAACAGGAGCCCTGCATTGCAATGGAGAGAAGCTGCGCAGCTGTGCAGGAAACTAGCCTCTTTCCCCAGGCCTTTGGGAACAGGACGCTAGGCTGCAAAGAGCTTGGGCTTCACCGCAGACAGCTCTTCCCAGCTTCTGCTACGCTGCCGAGAGCACCAAAGGCAAAGAGCAAGGAGCTCTACAGGGAGCTTGCATTGCTCTAGGTCACGTCTCTCCCAAGTGCTCCGCAGCAGGTCGAGAGACATCACCTTGAGAGTCCTCTGAGAGGAGCTTGGAAGGACTCTCGGGAGCCCGGGAGACAAATCTCAACTTACAGAGAGGAGACTTTTCAATACAATTCCAGGGCCATCCACGGCAAGGAGAAACTCCTTGGAATATCTCATTGTGAGGCTCTTGTTTCGGCTCATCAGAAGACCGATGCCCTTGAAAACAAGGTCGTAATCCTCTCCGAGTCCCGCGCCCCAGCTGAACAGCACCACAATGTCATTCACGCACTCCTTCACTAGCTTCTCGGGAAGGGCCGTCGCTGATGACAGCAGAGCATAGTCCAGGGGGACAATTTCAAGATCGTCTAGGAAACAGCAAAAGAGGAAGCCAGTTGGGTAGGGAGCAGCTGAAATACAGCTGGCGACAAGGGGAGACGCGGCCAGCTCCCATGGCCATGGGGAGGCTGCTGGGCCCATGCTGCATGCGTAGAAGACTGACCCCACTCACAACCCCCTGCAAGGCCTCTGTGGCACACAGCCATCAACCAAGTCTAACTACAGCCACAGCCATGGCAGCAGGGAGCAGAAGGCCCAGGGAAATCTGTCCAGGGAGGGGCTTTGCACACACTCTTGCTCCCAGCTCGGGTGCAAGGAGCCTTACAGCTGACTTACACCCCCTTGGAACTGGCAGGAGGCTGTGAGAGCCAGCAGCAACACTGGCGTTTGCCTGCACAAGCTCTGGTGCAGTCTGCAGGGGCAGCACTGCTTTCCTCTCAGCTGGGGTAGAAACAACCGCTCCAAAACATTTCCGTCAGACTGCAGTCATCCAACATGGCCTAAGAGTGACTGGTATGGAGGCAGCTCCAAAGCAGGACAGGGGCAGACAGTCTACGTGCATGCAGTGCTAGTAAACAAAAGAATACCCCAACGCCCTCTCGAGAGGTCACTACGTGGTGGGCAACAGTTGGGCTGGGACAAGGTGAAGTTGCTCTCAGGCCCTTTGGGAGGAATTTGCGATGCCTCTCCGTCAGTTCTGCATTGCGTTCAGCTCCCACCCCAGACATGTCCCAAGGGGAAGCAACGGCTTTGCTCTGCCGCCTTACCAGGAATGTCTCTGTTGACATAGCTGAGCCCATGAGTCTGTGCAACTCTCGGAGACAGGTGAAAGCGCGGGATAATCACCTCCCTGTTCACCTCACTGCAGTGCTTCCTCAGGACATAGAAAATGCCAAGCACATCGAGGGCCACGCCCTGGCACCCGGCGAGAAAAAAGGAACAAAGTGCTTTCAGGTGGGCAAATGGACTGAGGAGTCAGCAGGGCCAGAAGATGGTGCCTTGTTCCTCAGGAGATGGTGCCTTGTTCCTCTGGAGGAACAAGGGGGCTGGAGGGGCACTTGCAAAGCTTTGGAGAAGACGCCTTTGGGAGAAGGCCAGATTTTGTCCTCTCCCTCCTCTGCACCCTCTCAATGGTATGCAAAGTAAAAGCTGAACAAACGTTCCTGAGGGAAGAGACCTTCGCATCTACGTAAGGGCCAAGGGGTGGCCTGCAGTGGAGTCAGCCCTGCGGAGCGGCCCAGGCTTTGTGTCTGGTCTTTCCTTTGCAGCAGTGAGGACTGCAAATGCCCCAGAAAGGGGTGAAGCCTCTCTTCTCCCACAGCTGCCCTGGACCCTTTGGACCAGTGGACAAAGGAGCTGCTCTGTCACACCCTTGTGCACTTTGGGGACCTTCTCTCTTCTTCCCAAGGAGGGGACACACAGCGCCACTGTGCATGGGGCCCGGGGCTGAGATGAGCAGGATGACAACCCACCTTGTTCAGCACAATCTGCTGTAGCATGTACTCCGACACGCTCTCCCAGATTCTCACGACCTCTGAAAAGCAAGGGAAACACACATCAGGCTCTGAGCCAGCCAGCTCACCACGTTCGGCACGTACCCAGCCAGGACAGTGACAGATGCAGGTGTAATCACGCATGCAGCAGCATAAGCACACGCAGGACGGGCTGCAGAGGCCAGGTCTTGGCTGCCTCTGGCCGCAGAGTGAGCACAGGAGAGGGCTGGAGCTCAAAGAGAGACAGCGGAAGGGTTTTGGACAAGGCCATGCCACCATCTCACATCTGCAGGGGGAGGGTGTGCCCCAGCTCCAAGCAGTGACTGGACTCCCAGAAGAGAAGCCAGGCGGGGCTGGTCGAAAGGGAAGCGGCTGATTTCCAGCGTGGGCGTTTCAGGCAGTCTCCCAAGCCCCAAGAGAGGTGCACAACCCCTCCGCCTTCTTCGGACAGGAGTCCCCTTGCCTCCCACTTTCAGGTGCTGGTCTCCAAGGGCAGCCCCTCTCTCTGGGGAAAGGTGGCCATGGATTTCCCCATGGCCAGAGGACAGTGCTGTGCTCCACAGCAGCCTTGGGCACCAAGAGCATCCCCAGGGGTCTCCCCACAGGGCCCAGCTCCCCCGTATTCGGTGCCTGCTTCCACAGGCTGCTCACGGCCACCTGAGCACCTCCAGCTCCTTGGCCCAGCCACGACTGTGGGTGGCCAGTGGCCCTGCGAGGCAAGCAGTGACCCTCGGTGGCCGGGACTCCTGCCTGGGGAACCAGGAGTCCTGGGGGGCCACCTCGATCCCTGATCCGCATGGGGCACTCAGGCAGGCACCCATGGCAGCCACCAGCCCTCCCCACACAACGCTGGTTTGGGAGTTGGTGTCCTACACAATCGTGCTCCTGGAAGAGCCCCTAAGGCCTCACCATCATGGCTGAGGAGCCTGAGCGCTGGCAGCTTCACAAACGGGAACTGCATGGTTGTGCCTGTAGTTCCCGCCTGGAAACTTCTCCTCCACTCTCCTCCTCCTCTGCCTCCTCCTCCTCCTCCGCACTCCAGGGCAGTGTGGGGAGGGCTGGGCACACCCTGGGCAGAGGGGAGGTGTCACTGTGAGGCGGGATGTGCCACAGTGACCTCAGACCGTGTCACTGAGCGTGTCACAGAGGGGCTGCAGGGATCCCACCCCCAGACCTTGCTGGTGTGGGCCCTACAGCAGTGAGGGCAGCTGCCCTGGGTGGTTTAGGGTGCTGCCCCCACCCCACCACCCCCTGCCCCAGGGAGCTCTTTGCTAAGCCAGCAAGGATCAGCACCAGCATCTGCCTTCAAGTCCTCCCTCACAGGCAGTCACATGGGGCATCGGCTTTCCTTGCTTCTCTCACACCTTCCCTGAGCATCTGCTACAGGTCACTACTGAAGACAGGGCACTGGCTCAGGGGCACCGTCACTTGCACAAGGACGCAAGTGCCCCAAAGGGTAGAGGTCACAGGTGGGACCTACAACAGAGAAGCTCTATTTACCACAAGCCCGGGCCTACTTTGGATCCCAAAAGCCCAGGCAGCACAACTTGCCTTCCGGCCGGGCAAATGCCACTTGAAGAGGAGATAACGTAAAAAAAAAAACAAATTCTGTGTCTATTTGTCTACATGACTAAGAGTTCCAGCTTGTCCTTTGATGGACAGCAGGAGAGAGAACAACTGGGAACAATGTCCTTCCTCTACATGCACAAACCTACACACACACACCTACACACACACACACACACACACACACACACACACACCTACACACACACACAGACACTTCTTTTCTCTCACTGCACACCACCCTCCTCACCCAAGAAGCTGCGCAGGAAAGAAGGAGGCATTCTGGATAAATGCTCTAACATGCAGAATCTCAGGAGTGAGCTGGCAGCAACTGCAGGATGGTTCACAGCAGCAGCATGCCCACTATTGCAAGTGCTGGCTCAACCTCGGACTCTGAGCTGCCGGCATTCAGGAAGAAGTTTCCTGTGGTGCAACGGGCTGCTCCAAATTGGTTGCCTGCTCATATGGCAGCCAGTGAGTCTCCTGCCAGAAGAGCCGTGTGGAGCCATCTGGGGAGCTCAGAGAGATGGTCACAGTGCCCTTCACATGCAGGATCCTGTGCTCTTGCCTTTCCTAGACTGGGCGACAGGTGAGGGGCCAGCTGAGACCTTAAGAGTTAGGAGTAGCAGGCAGAGCAGCATGGGTGACATTGCAGTAGGCATCTGCTATAAACCACCTGCTCAGGCTGAAGAAGCAGATGAGGTCGTCTTCAGACAGGTGGGGGAAGCCTCACGTTCTCAGGCCTTATTCCTCTTGGGGGGATGCAAGCACCCTCATAGCTTCTGTGATAGTGGGGGGACAGTGGCAGGGGAGCCAGTCCCAAGGATGTGTGCCATGGGCAGGGGCTGAGGAAGAGCAAACTGTGGCCACCAAGGCAAGGGCTAGGCAGGCCAGAGAAGAAGCGGTGTGCAGTGTTACATGTGTCCCACAGCACCTGCAAAACCACAGAGGCCCAGAGTCACAGAACGGTTGAGGTTGGAAGGGACCTCTGGAGATCATCTAGTCTAACCCCTCTGCTCAAGCAGGGTCACCCACAGCACATTGCCCAGGACCCTGCCCAGATGGCTTCTGAATAGCTCCAAGGACGGAAGACCCCTTTAAATTGGATCCCTCCAAGGAGATGAAGACCCCTTTAAATTGGATCCATTCTTTCCTCAGGAACGTGGTTTCCTCATGCCTTTCTCTTGTTTGACTTTCAGCCACAGCAACTGGTCTGAAAAAGGAGATTATACTCTTCCCGCCCTCATTCCCAACCCAATAGCTGCTGGAGGGACAGCACCGCAGGGCACAAGCAAGCCCAGGCCGTCCCTGGAGAGCATCAATGACAACCTCCTGATACAAGTTGAGAAAGGAGCCCCTGGGGAGAGCGGCTCTGCTTGACCTTGCACTTACCAACAGTGAAGGGCTCGTTGGGGATGGGAAGGTCAAGGGCAACTTTGGCTGCAGTGACCATGAGATGGTGGATGGGGTTCAGGATACTGAGAGGAGGGAGCAGGGCAAAAAAGCAGGATCACAACCCTGCACTTGAGGAGAGCAGACTTGGGCCTCTCCAGGGACCTGCCTGGAAGAATCCCGTGGTGTGACTGCAAGGTGGGAAAGGGAGGGTCGGATACTGGCGTAGAGAGACAGTCAAGGTTCACGAGGGGTTAAGCAGCACAGATTTAAGAAAGAATTTACCCTCCAAACTGCGCAGGGAGCCCTGGGAACTGTGGACAAGGTGCGTACCTGCCTTTCACTCATTACCTTAATTAACAGCTGAGGAGTACAAGCAGCTATGTTGTACTACATCTATAGAGTACATTATAACATATAGGCACACAAAACTAGTCAGCCCAGAAGACCAGGAGTACAATGCGCTTTCCCCATAGTGCAAAATTTGACAGCCGTGACGACAGTCACTGCCAGGGGTCGACCCACGCTGATTCTTTGCACTTTCCGTCGTGCAGTACTTGGAGTAGGCTCATTGGCTTGTAGACGTTGGGTTTGATGCAATGATTTCCCCTCCCGACTGTCCGGGTTTAGTCAGATCAGGCACCCACACAGCACACCCTGTAGACCCCAAACCACCTGGCTGCTGGGTGGGCCGCAAGGAAACTCCTTCTGGGATTGTGAGGACCCCTATCCGCTCATACATCCGTTGGGCTATTTGGTCTCCCTGTGTACATCACAGGGCTTAGGAACCAGTGTAATGGATCACAACCTTCACAACCTCAAGCCAATTCAAGACAATGACCCCCTGCAATGATATCCACACCCCTGGACAGCTACACTATTGCAGGGCACCAAGCAACCATACTACCCTTCATGTATGGCGACCGCCATCCCCATGCTCACAAGGTGACAGCTGTCTGGTTCCAGGGTTATTTCTTTGCGTGGCAATCGCAGAGCCAACCCTGAACTCCCGGGCATGGCTCGCATGGGGTGGTAGGCTTGGGGGGTGCAGCCGGTGCACTCTAAGCACCTGTGGCCCCCTTGGCACATTTGAGCATATCGGGTAGAGCCATGGGGTGGGCGGTCCCTGAGGCAGACACCTGCCTGACAAATGTTTTTCCTCCAACCCCTGAGGGTACCAGGAGGGGACAGTTGGCACAGTTGCTCTCTGAGCAGTCTGTTCATTTGCCCCTTGCGGGTGGTGGGGTATGTGATAGGTCCAGGCTAGTCCTTGCTCTCCAGCCCAATTTTGAATGCCGTTCCCTGTTAAAGGAGTGCCCCGATCCCTTTGGATTTCCACCAGCAGCCACGTAACCCAATCACATCTTCTAACACTTTAATGGTGTGAGGCTGGGTAGCTGCAGAGCAAGAGTGGGTGTACAAGAGACCAGAGCAGGTTTCTCCAGTGGTCAGGACATATCTATGCTGCTGGCTTTCCAAGAAGGGTCCAATATAATCAACTTGCCACACCTCCCCAGGCTTTTGTCCTCTGCGGATATACCCCTTTTGGGTCCGCAACTGCTGTGGAGCTAAGCGGGTGCAATGCTGCCTGGCCCCATTTGTGCCACTGGCAGATCCCCCTCCGTGCACACTGCTGGCCGGGCAGTGGGTGCTGCTGGTCCCCGCCGCCCTCTCCAGGCTGCCTGCTGTGCTCCCCCACCCTCGAGGGCTGTGCATGCTGCTCTGGCTGAAGCTGCAGCTACTGCTCGAGCAGCTTTGTCCACCTCCGCTCGCCGTCCACCTCCCACCACGGTATGCCGGCTTGCAGCAGGTCTCGGAACATAGTGCCGCAACTCTCCCTGTCTCTGTTTCATGTTTACCTGCCTCTTTCCTGACTTCCCATCTCTGCCCACAGAGGACACCGCTGCTAGCAGAGACAGCGGCACTGCCACTTCCCCCACTGTCACTGCCCCCGTCTCCTCGCCCCCCAAAACAGGGAGCACCATCGCTTCAAAAGGTTGTTTCACAGCACCTGACTTTGGACCTAAGGTTTTGCTCATGGGGATCCAATCCAGTCAACTCGGCGGAATAAATGCCAGACAACATTCCGAACTGTCACAGCTAGTTTATGCCTGCTGCAATAGTAGTCCACTTGGTGAGCCAGCCATCAATGCCTGTGGCAGTCGGCCAAGTTAAACGTGCTGCACCCAGCACCCAGTCCGTTAGGGAGGGGGAAACGCTTCAGTTTTGCTGCTGCGGGGTATGGAGGGTGTTGCACAGCCTAGGATCCTGGGGCAGAGCCCCCAGCCTATCAAGCTCCTCTCTAGTAAAGTAAAAGGCATCTGCCCCATCACCCCACAACCTTAACAGGCACTCAAAGAACCCTTCACAGGGCTGCTACCTGTAGCACCCTGCATATCCTGCACCTCTCATGCTTTACAATTGCAAACAGTTGTGGGCCCTTGCCAGTTGGCTGCATTTGCTCCGGTAAGCTGCTGCTCTGCCACCAGCCGGGCAGCTACCTTCCTCTCAGGCTCTGTGTCTGACTCTGAACTGTGGGCCTTGTCAGGGTCCCACATATTGCCATCCCAGGTTTCTGGATCCCCATCTGCTTTTTGCACCAGTGCCCACACCAGCAGGGGACAGACATCTCGCCGCCCCCTCTGTCACTGCCGGCAATGTGCAATGCAGGCAGCCACAAGCAGCACATTGGTGCTCGAGCTTCTCAGCTCGATCCATGGTTGCAGTAGGCACATGGGTGCTCCAGCTTCTCAGCTTGAGCCGCGGTTGCATTTGCAACCTCCGGGGTCAGCTGGCGAGCGTCCTTAGCGGCTTCAGGAGCGCTTTCCAACGGCCCAAGTCGCTGGACACAGCAGTATCCTGCCGACTACACCAAAGGTGTCCGCAAGGCAGGAAAGGGAGGGTCGGATACCAGCGCAGACAAACACTCAAGGGTCGCGAGGGGTTAAACAGGATAGATTTAATAAAGGATTTGCACTCCAAACTGCACAGGGAGCCCTGGGGACCACACGGAGGGGTTGCTCATGGGACGTTGCTGGATGTACGGCTCGGACACCCAGGCGGGACTCACCTCGTACCCAAAGGCCCCCTCTTATCGACTACAACTATTTCCTTATCTCAGCTGTGCTAACTTTGAGGAGCTACTGGCCGGGAAGCAGCTAGACATTGTTGACAAAATGGAACACGCACGTCTGGCCTTGACAGGAATTCGGTCAGCGCGCAGAGAGCACGCTCTGGCACTGCTCTCACCTACTCTGTCAGTCCCCTGACTCATCGCCACATCTTCCACAGGGGTTCTTGCTCCCCATGCTAAATGCAAATCTATTCCGATACAAATATATTGGCATTCGGCATGGTCTGGTATAGCAGAAGGTAAAACTCCGGAGGGCAACAAATGGCCTTCTCCTCCAGGTCAGCTTTTAGCACAACATAAGTCTCCATTGAGCTGTCTTCAGTCACTGCTTGCCAGCAGCAGCCTGCCAGCAGGACTTCCCCAGGCCCTTCTCCGCAGAGCTACCTTCCAGCAGGTCAGCCCCCAGCCTCTACTGGACTATGGGGTGTTTCCTCCCTAGCTGCAGGACTCTGCACTTGCCTTTCTTGCATTTCATGAGGTTCCTCTCCACCCATCTCTCCAGCATGTCCAGGTCCCTCTGAATGGAAGCACAGCCTTCTGCTGTGTCAGCCACTCCTCCCAGTTTAGTATCATCAGCCAACTTGCTGAGGGTGCACTCTGTCCCTACATCCAAGTCACTGATGTGCAAGTTAAACCATACTGGGCGCAGTATTGACCCCTGGGGGACACCACTAGCTACAGGCCTCCAACTTGACTCTGCGCCATTGATGACAGCCCTCTGAGCTTTGCCATTCAGCCAGCTCTCAGTCCACCTCACCAGCCACTCATCCGTTCTGCACGTCCTGAGCTTACCTAGCAGGATGTTGTGGGAGACAGCGTCAAAAGCCTTGCTGAAGTCCAGCTGGACAACATCCACTGCTCTGCCCTCAGCTAGCCAGCCAGTTGTCCCATCAGAGAAGGCTGTCAGGTTGGTTAAGCATCATTTCCCTTTGGTGAATGCCTGCTGAATACACATGTAAACCCAGGCCCTGTTCTTTTCACAGCCCTCTTTTCTCCCCTTTCCCAGAGAGGACAGCTTGTTAAGGCCCATGACTTCAAGCTGGACAACAAGAAGTCCACTATTCAAGCATCACCTCCTCCAGGCTCAGGACACATGCATCCCTCTGAGTAAGAAGTCGAGCAAAGCGAGCAGGAGACTGCATGGATGAGCTAGGAACTCCTGGCCAAACTCCAGCAGAAGAAGGAAGTCTACAGAATGTGGAAAAGGGGACAGGCCACTTGGGAGGAATATAGGGACATTGTCAGAGTCTGCAGGGATGCAACAAGGAAGGCTAAGGCCCCTTTGGAATTAAATCTGGCAAGGGACAACAAGAAGGCCTTCTTCAAATACATCCAAAGCAAAAGGAAGACTAGGGAAAACGTGGGCCCGCTGCTGAATGGGGTGGGTGCCCTTTTAACGAAGGCTACAGAGAAGGCAGAGTTACTGAATGCTGCCTTTGCTTCAGTCTTCACTGCTAAGGCCAGCCCTCAGGAATTCCAGACCCTGGGGACAAGAGAGGAAGGCTGGAGAAAGGAAGACTCTCCCTTGGTCGAGGAGGATCGGGTTAGAGATCTTTTGTCCAAACTTGACATCCACTTGACATCCATGGGCCCCGCTGGGATGCACCCATGAGTGCTGAGGGAGCTGGTGGATGTTATCGCTAGGCCACTCTCCATCATCTTTGAAAGGTCCTGGAGATCAGGAGAGGTGCCTGAGGACTGGAAGAAAGCCAATGTCCCGCCAGTCTTCCAAAAGGGCAAGAAGGAGGAGCCAGGAAACTCCAGGCCTGTCAGCCTCCCCTCCATCCCGGGAAAGGTGATGGAACAGCTCCTCCTGGAGGTCATCACTAAGCATGCGGAGGACAAGAAGGTGATCAGGAGTAGTCAGCATGGATTCACCAAAGGGAAATCATGCTTGACCAACCTGATAGCCTTCTCTGATGGAATGACTGGCTGGGTAGATGAGGGCAGAGCAGTGGATGTTGTCCAGCTGGACTTCAGCAAGGCTTTTGACGCTGTCTCCCACAACATCCTCATAGGTAAGCTCAGGAAGCGTGGGTTGGATGAGTAGACGGTGAGGTGGATCGAGAACTGGCTGCATGGCAAAGCTCAGAGGGTTGTGGTGAATGGCGCAGTCAAGTTGGAGGCCTGTAGCTAGCGGTGTCCCCTAGGGGTCAGTCCTGGGTCCTGTCTTGTTCAATATATTCATCAATGACCTGGAGGAAGGGACAGAGTGCACCCTCAGCAAGTTGGCTGATGATACTAAACTGGGAGGAGTGGCTGACACACCAGAAGACTGTGCTGCCATTCAGAGGGACCTGGACAGGCTGGAGCGGAGAGGAACCTCCTGAAGTTCAACAAAGGCAAGTGCAAGGTCCTGCACCTAGGCAGGAATAATCCCATGCACCAGTACAGGCTGGGGGTTGACCTGCTGGAAAGTAGCTCTGCCGAGAAGGACCTGGGAGTGCTGGTGGACAACAAGTTGACCATGAGCCAGCAATGTGCTGTAATGGCCAAGAAGGCCAATGGTATGCTGGGGTGCATTAGGCAGAGTGTTGCCAGCAGGTGGAGGGAGGTGATCCTGCGCCTCTCCTCAGCCCTGGGGAGGCCTCACCTGGAGTACTGTGTCCAGTTCTGGGCTCCCCAGTACAAGAGAGACATGGTGCTACTGGAGAGAGTCCAGTGGAGGGCTACAAAGATGATGAGGGGACTGGAGCATCTCTCCTATGAAGAAAGACTGAAGGGGGAGTGTCGAGAGGATGAGGCCAGTCTCTTCTCCGTGGTGCCCAGCAACAGGACAAGAGGCAATGGGCAGAAACTGAACCACAGGAAGTTCCATCTAAAGCTGAGAAAATACTTCTTCACTGTGAGGGTGACACAGCACTGGAACAGGTTGCCCAGAGAGGTAGTGGAGTCTCCTTCCCTGGAGATATTCAAAACCCGTCTGGATGTGATCCTGGGCAATATGCTCCAGAGGAACCTGCTTGAGCAGGGAGGTTGGACTAGATGATTTCCCTTCCAACCTAAACCATTCTGTGATTCTGTGAGTCACATGTTCCTCCAAACGACTGAATGCTGCGCTACTGCAGCACAGCACAACAGCAGCTAACACCCATCTCCCTTCCCCATCAGTTTCCCCAGCCAGGCCCAGAGCCCTCCCTCTTCCCAAGAGGGGAGAACAGCACTGCGCAGAAGCGGCACAGAAAGCAGCTGCTCTCTTCCTTGCACGCTGCACCTGCTGCCCTGACTCTGACTAGCCAATGGGGTTCTCATGGCTCCAGGCCTTTCTGCACCTGCCCTGCTGCAACACTGCCTGAAAGCACCACTCGGGCTCACCTGAGGGCTCTCCGACAGCCCCTGCCCCCTGCCACAGCCCAGGCTTCGGGGCCCAGTCCCCTCCAGAGAGCCTCACAGGCCCCCCAGCAGAGCGGCCCAGCAGCAGCTGCTCCCAGGCAGGAGCCTTTCCCAGCAGAGGCTCCCCTGGCGGACAACTGCTCCCGGCCGGCCCAGCCCCGCCGCCCCCTACCATCACCACGTGGGGGAGCTGGGGAGCTCTTCCAGGAAGCCAATCCCTTGTGGGCCCCAGGGAACAAGACTGGAGTCAAGAAACCTGACTTTTGCATCACCGGCAGTACACTGGCCACAAGGCTGCCCACAAGTTTCTGGTCACGGTTACCTCACCCTGCTCTACAGGAAGACTCCCGAAAAACCCCCAGGAAAGCCATGCCCAACCCCACAGGTACATGTAACAGTGGTCAATTCCATGCCAACAGTGAGTGCATGTACCACAGAGAGGGGGCCAGGAGTTACCCTCAGGGCACCTCTAGGTCAGGGCCTGCAGCGCATCCCCCTTCTGGGGTTTGAGCTGGCTGAGGTAAAGAGTTGAGCTGCCTGAGTCTGAGGCCAGCTCCTTTGCTGATAAGAGCTGTTGTGAAGAAAGCTACAAGCGAGGGACTGCCCCTCCTTGCCCTTGGGAATGGCTCTGAAGCTGAGGCTGTACTGCTGGCCCCGACCTGCGCTCTGCTGCAGTTGTGCAACACCTCTGTCTGTGCCACGTCTTCTGCCTCTGCGAGCCTGACCTGGAGCAGCACCTGCTCGCTGGGCTTCCTGGTGTGCCCTTGGCCCTGACTCGTCACTACACACTTGCTGGCTGAGCCCTGCACTCTGTCTGACCTGACCACCCTCTCGGGCCCTGATCTGCACCCAGCCGTACCACTCTGCATCCTGGCTCCTGTGCAGAGCAGCCGGCTCCTCATGCTGCCAGACAAGAAGACCACCCCCTGCTCCCAGAGAGGTTGTCTACACTGGCCGGGGGAACCACACAGGCATGGCACGCACAGGCCCTGGTCTTTCACAACTGCTACGTCAGGCCATAGCAATAAATGCGAGGGAAGGACCAAAGAGGGCAAAAGCACACCTGCCACAAGTCTCTGCACTCCAATGCACACAGCCTGGAAACAAGCTGGAGGAACTCAGGCTCTGCCTGTGGTCACGCAGCAGCAGCATCCTTGGCGAACGTGGGCTGGCGTGAGACCGCTCACCCAGCTGCAGTGCTGCACCAGATGGCTACAAACTCGGCAGCAAAGACAGCCAGGGAGGGCCTGTCTTTCCTCCTCTGGAACACTCCTGCTGCTCCTGAAAAGCTGCTCCTGACAACAACTGGTGTTTTAACAGCTCCAAGGGTTTCCTGCAGAACAGGCAGCATCTGACAGGGGAGGTTCCTGAAGAGGCTGAGCAGTCATGAAGGGAAGGAAAGTCTTGTGCTGCCCGGAACCATTCCCAAGAAGCTGGTGGGAAGGGGAAGTCAGAAGAAAGAGTGGTGGGAAAACGCCCTGCAGGAAGGAGAGCCACCTCCCGGGTGGCCTGGGCGTGCAGCCAGCAGGTCGAGGGCAGTGGGGATGCCCCTCTGCTGGGCACTGAGGAGACTGTGCCAGCAGGGCTTGGTCCCAGCAGGGGCTCCCCAGCGCTCCAGCACACGCAGGGACACCCGGGAGCGACTCTGGCAGAGGGGGCCCAGGCCGCAAAGGGGCTGGAGCACACAGCCCCCGCGGGGAGGCCAAGACCACCTCCCTGGCGCAAGAGCAGCTCTTCCCACAAGTAAGCTCGAGGGCCCACGCAAAGGAGGCCAAGGAGAGCAGCCTGCAGCCCCATGGTCCCCTGCCCACGGGGGCACCCTCCAGCCCCCACCATCCCCCTGCAGGGCACAGCCAGGTAGGGCCCCCGCAACTGGGGAGCGGGTCAGGTGTGCCGTCACCACGGCTTCCCCGTGTCAACAGTGACCTCAGCGCCACTGTTCCAGAGCTGTCAAGAGGCCGGTGGTGGGACACGACCCGGGATCGCGCTCTCCACTCCTGCCTGCCATGAGCCAGCCGGAGCGACTGTGGGCCAGGAGGAAGGCGGCGCTGCGCATCAAGAGGAAGGTGGGTGCCACCGTCTGGGACCGTCGCGCCGCCCTCCTCCAGAGTGCCCCAGCCGCCTCGGAGCCCGTGGAGGAGGAGGAGGAGCCCATGGAGGTGGACCCCGCAGAGGGGCAGCTCGCCCTGTGCCTCGTGGACCTGCCGCAGGGACCAAAGAGGAGGAGGAGGTGCTAGCCCGGCAGGAGGCCCCCCGCTGACCACCAGCTGCGGCACAGCCCCCAGCATCACCAGGCTGCTGCCAGCACCCAGCCAGGGGCAGCTGAGCCCACCAGCCGGGGCACGCCGAGGATCACCGGGCCGCCCGTCGTCTCCTGGACCACCCTGGGCTGCCGGGCACCAACATCTGCCCGGCAGAGACAGGGCCCACCGCGGGGACACATCCCTCCCACGACTCCCCTCCACCTCTACTGCGGGACGGAGACAGCGCCCGGGAACAGCTCCCACCACCCTGCCACAGCTCTGTTTAGGCTACAGGTTAGGTTATAGGATAGATTTTTTTAGGAGTAGGAGTATTATAGCATTTAGCATTAGGGTTACTCTAGGAGCATTAAGGTTCTTAGCAGTAAGATTTCTTAGTGTAGGGATGGTTAGTCTATTTTTAGTGTGTAGTTGTTGGCAGTTAGTTACAGTTAGGTAGAGGATTCTTAGTTCACAGAGAATATTCTATGTGTAGGGCACAGTTCTTCTCATTATTATCATTAGGTAGAGTTATTAATTCTGTTCCTAGTAGCATTACAGTTATTCGTTATAGGTATTATTGTTAGTTATTCTTCTGAGTTCTTCTTCTTCCTTCTTGTAGGGTAGTTCACGGTATAGGGTAGCATTAGGCTAGGTAGCTTTGCGTTGGTTACAGTAGTCTTAGTGTGTAGTTAGTCACAGTTCCAGTAGTCTTAGGGCAGTTACAGGAGCCTTAGTTCACAGTTAGTTCGGTCCTCCTCAGGGTAGAGGTAGTGTCTTTGGAGCCACAGCGAGAGAGGAACGCACAAGAAGGGAGGGACTAACCTGGGCCAGACCTTCACAAAGGCCCTGCTCCCAAAAGGTCCTGCAGCACCGAGGCGGCAGCACTGCCACCAAGCACCATCATGCGCACACATGCACGGGGTCCCAGGGCAACTGGGCTCAGTCAGCTGGGCTACGAGGCAAGGCAAGAGTGTGTCTGTGCACAGCTGCTGGTCGGACTGGGCCCCCACAATCAGACTCTTTCCCACTACGGAAAAGCAGCAGGACTATGGCATCTCTTGCACGACACGACATGACATGAGGGACTTTCACCAAACACGTGTCTTAAAGCCAGTGTCTCCAGGTGCAGGAGAACGCCCCATGCAAAGTGACTGCGGCCACGAGCGTGTGGGGCATCTCTGCCTTCCTAAGAAACCTTGGCAGGAGCCTGGACAAAGCACTAACAACAGCAACTTGACTTCATGTCTCTCCTCAACGCTTGCATCTCATGAACCGCTCTGGAGATCCGCATCGTGCAGGAATATGGCGACACAACATTGCTGCAGGCAGACAATTTCAGCAGATGCAATCCCCAGGGCCCCCACGTGCTGCTCTTGCAAATTCAGTCTGATGTCAGCAGCCCAGAGACTATAGACTTTTCCCCCTTCTCTGCCAGAGCATCCCCTCACCGGTGGTCGATGTTGCATCTCCTGCAGTTGTACAGCAATCGCGGAGTCTTCTGCAGTGCACACTCAGGTTTTCCTCTTTTATTCAAGACCTGGGGCAACAGTTTGGCAGTGGATGAGTTGGCAGGTGTCACAGCCTGCAGGCAAGAGGGGGCCTCCTGGAGAGCACAGCCCCCATGCCAGCAGCATGCGCTGGTGCCTCCCTCCAGTCGGCAACCCCCTGGCATGTCCCTGGCCTGAGGCACCTCACTGCAGAGCCGTGGGGGAACATAGTGATGCAAAATGGGATGACACCGCAGAAACTCTCACCACTTCCGGGGAACAGTGGGGAAATTAGGGATCAAAAAGTAGAAAAGGGAGTTGCAGGTGTTGGATAAAAAGACAACAGAGCTGGGGAGGGATTTAAGCTGCTGCTTTTAGGGGGGAACAACGGGGAGAACTATGAAAAGTTCATGCCACCCTGTACAGTGTCGACCCTGCTCTGCACAGCTGGACTGCCCCCTGGACACCAGCCAGTTAGAAGGGGATGCCTGCACCACGATTCCTCCCTGACTGACCGGGCATCGAGGGATCGTAAGGCAGCAACTTAGTTTTGAGCCAAGAGTGAAGAACAATATTTTAGTGCTTGGCCGTAGCAAATTAGGCTGAAAGACTGCCATGTACGAGCAAGCAATGAACACTTAAAATGGGGCAGCCGTGCTGCACCGGGAGTCCTTGCTCTTTTACCATTCTCCTTAAGTTAGTGGACATCTGAAACAATCCCAGGCACGGCCTCACCTTCGCACAACACAACGCTTATGGTGTTGGAAGTGGGATGTTCCAACCTTAAGGGGTTGATACCGCTGGACTCGCAGTGTAGCAGCCGCAGCCCAATTAGACAGGGGCGCGTCTTCCTGGTACCATTTTGGGAGAAGGTGGCCCCTAGGTGCAGCTGCCCCTGCCATTTGGGAGAACACAAGGGCACCCACGACCAACACCGAAGCCTCTCTATTTCTACCTCAACCCTTCAGATATGGTCTGAGACAACCAGAGGAGGAGGAAACTCCATATTAGTGCTGCTTAACCCTTGGCAGCGAGAATTACACTATGCTGCACCGACCACGGCCCTGTGGGGAAAAGCTAGCGCTAATTTGGGAAAGCATAGCCAATCCTACTCGTGAGGCTGTGCAAGCCCTTACCGCTGAACTATCAGCAATACAGCAAATGGCATTGTAAAATCAGGGGGCACTCAGCTTCCTCCTAGCTGCCACAGGCACCTTTTGTACCCTCACTGGGGAAGACCGTTGTACCTTTATACCCCAAAATGACAATCCAGTGTTCCATGAGATTCAGAAAACACTTGGCGCTGTCAACACACTACATCACAGCGACCATTAGTCCCTGCGGACGTGGTTTTCTGGAAAGCTTGGGACACGGAGCTTCTCTTATTTCACAATGTATAATGTGTGTGGTCATCATTTTACTGTGTGCGGAGGGAACAGTTGTGTGCTCGTATGCTGATCTTGTTATGCAGTAAACAAGCTGTAAGACTGTAAGACTGCCATGTAGGAGCAAGCACTAAACACTTATAAGGGGGCAGCCGTGCTGCACCGGGAGTCCTTGCTCTTTACAGGTCCCTCAAGTTAGCGAACATCTGACAGCATGCTGGGCACGAGGCCATCCCTGGTGCAACGCCACATGGCCGTGCCCACCTCCCCGGTGCCGATAATGCGAGGGAGGGCAGGAGCCAGCATGGCCGGCCCCCGCGCACCCTGCGCATCCTCCCGTGTGTGCTGCTGCTCCCTGCCTGAAAGCACCACTCGGGCTCCCCTGGGGGCTCTCCGACAGCCCCTGCCCCCTGCCACAGCCCAGGCTTCGGGGCCCAGTCCCCTCCAGAGAGCCTCACAGGCCCCCCAGCAGAGCGGCCCAGCAGCAGCCGCTCCCAGGCAGGAGCCTTTCCCAGCAGAGGCTGCCCTGGCGGACAACTGCTCCCGGCCGGCCCAGCCCCGCCGCCCCCCACGCCCTCCCCACCCTCGGGCCCAGCGCCCAGGGAGCAGTCGCTGCCTCCCCGGCACACGAGCACGCCACAGGCTGCGGCATCGCTCGCGGCTCCCCGCGCGGCCGCCGGGAACGGCGCTTTCGGCCGCCGCGGCTTCTCCCGAGCCCCGAGAGCGGAGGCGCCGCCGGCCGGGGCCAGGGCCGAGCCAGCGGCAGCCGTGGCCGCCCAGGCCCCGCCCCCACGGCCTGGACGGGACGCCTCCCCCCACAGACCCCGCCCCCTTCCGCCGCGCGCTCCCCATTGGCTCCCGCGGCTCGTGGGCTCCCGGGGCGGGACACGCCCCAGGGGGAGGGCGGCACTGCGCCTGCGCCTGCCCCGCGGGAGAGGGGGAGAGGGGGGGTGGGCGGGGGGAGCGGGGCTCTGGGCAGGCGGGGCTCTGGGCAGGCGTGCTGGCGCGGAGGAGGGGCACTGAGGGCCGGGGCGGGGCCGGCTCTGCGCAGGCGCTGTGGCGGCACGGCCAGGCGGGGCCGGAGCGTGCGGCCCGCGGCTGCCCCGGCGCCGGCGCCGGCGCCGGCCAGGCGGCGTGTGCAGCCCGGTCAGGCCGCGCGCGGCGGGAGCCGATGGGGGAGCGCGGTGGGGCTGGGGGGAAGGGCCGTGGGGCGGGAGGCGTCACTTCCGGCGCAGGCGGGCGGGGGAGCAGGTGTGGCAATGGCTGCCGCCCGGCTGGGCCTGGCTGGGCCCGGTTCCCCCCCGCCGTCCCTCGGCCCCCTCCGCCGACGCCGACCCGCGTGGCGGCTGCCGAGCCGTCCCGCCGCCTGCCCCCGCCCCGCTGCCTGGCGGCGCCCCCGGCGCGGGGCGGGGGCGCTGCTGCCGGGGCTGCCGCGCAGCCTCGCCCCGGTGTCGCGGCTCGGGCACTGCGTGGTGCCCGCTGGTGGCCCTGGGCCCTCTGGGTCGCTGGGAGGAGTTTTGGAAGTAAACCCTGGGCTGTGGCGGGGGGCAGGGGCTGTCTGTGAGGCGCCCGGTGAGCCCGAGTGGTGCTTTCAGGCAGTGGTGCAGAAGTGCAGCGCTCAGTTGTTTGGATGGCTGTGCTGTGTGAGGAGTGCCCTGCTTCTTGTGCAGCTTGAAGTTGTGGGCCTGAAGAAGCTGTCCTGTCGGGGAAAGGGGAGAGGAGAGGGCTGTGAAAAGGGCAGGGCCGGAGCTTGGGGACGTAGGTGTAGGAGGAGAGTGTTTTCTTAAGGGCCCAGTGAGTGTGGGATAGCCAGAGAGTGTGTTGCAGGTGTGCCCTGTGAAAAGGGGTCTCTTTGGTGACAATGCAGATACTCCTTGGTGGAGGAGAAGGGATGTCTCGACAGGCAGCTTCAATGTCTGTGTAGTTTTAAGGAGGTGTCAACGCAGGGCAGCCCGAGCAGCCTGTAATACCTGTGTGTCTGGTGAGCTGGTGCGTAGAGCTCTGTGGGCACTGCCTCTTTGCCTGTCCTACCATGGAAGGAGCACCTGAGTAAGCTTGTGCTGATGCCCAGGGTTGCCGTAGCTGTGGGGGACCTGAGCGTCTTGTGTGCGTCCTCAGGAGCGCACAGAGACACGCGTGCGGTGGCCAAGGTTAGCCTGCGTACAAGAGAGGTCACGTGAGGCAGCTTGCTAGCTCCGTTGAGCAAGGAGTGGGGGTTGTCGGTCACGTGGCTTGGAAAGGGCTAAGGAAAGAAGGGTCTAGTGAAGCCTGGCGACTAATGCTGCAGAGTGAGGGAAACGGGTGTTGTTTGTACTTTGTTAGGCCAGCTTCAGCCAAGAAGGAGCTGCTGTGATGGTGAGAGGCGCTGCGGTTTCTTTGCCTTCCTTAAGGAGCCTGGGATGCCGGGAGGCCTGTTGCAGTGAGTCAGCTGCTCAGCACGGAGTTCTGATTGCCTGACTCCAGTGTGGTCACGTGCAGTTCCCCCTGTGTTGTCCAACTCCAGGTCAGCCGTGAGGAGCTCCACCCGCTAAGGAAGGTCGCCTGGGTCGAGGCTAAGGTATAACTTGCTGCAGCGCAGTGGTGTTCTCGTGCAGTGTGTATTGAAAAATACCCCTTGCCCAAGTATGTGAGGTCTCTTTTCCAAGTTGTGTGCTGACCCTTTTATGTGCCCCCAAGTCTCCAAAGCATCTGAGTGTGGGTTCTGTTTTTTCAGCCTTGAAGGGTTTGGTATTTCTGAAGGCAGGAGTCAGTCATGCTTTCTGCAGTGGCTCTGTGAGCACCTTCCTGCTGGCTGTTGCAAGGGCCTTTGTTGCCGCTTACTGAAGCCAGTGTCACCTTTTTGTTTCCAGGTTTGTGCATAAAGATGAGCAATCGGAAGAAGAATTCGCTGAGAAGGCCTGCCTAAAAGGTACTGTGGCAATGTGCTGATCCAGTGTAGAGATGCCAGAAGTGTGTTGCCCTCATAGGAACGTATCTTTCAGTCCTCCAGAGCTTGGAGAATGACAGCAGCCCCCAGGTGCGCTACCAGGGGGTGCAGACAATCTTCATCCTCCAAGCGCCCAGGAAAGTGCCCCTATTGGGCTTCTCCTGCTGAGGCCTGTGTGCCCGCCTGCCGAGAGCCTGGCAGCAATGGCACGCAGCTGTGGGCCCTGGGTCACCCTGAGCATCTGCAAATTGGGTGTCTCCAACTCTCCGATCCACCCGCTGTGCAGAGGACATGAAGTGAAGCAGGTGGCTCGGGGGCCACGTCCGGCTGGGCTTGCCCAAGGATGGAGACAGTGCAACCTGCCTGGGAAAGTTGTTCCCATGCCTGCCTACCCCCCTAGTCCTTTTTTTCCTCCCGTTTACCTGGAAGGCTGGGGCAGATAGGGCTGGCAAGGTGAGTGTATTGCGGGGAGCATGGGTGCCCGAGTTGGGCCCCGGAGAGGAGCTGCCTGCAGCTGGGAGCGCAAGTGGTGAGGGAGGGCATGGGAGCGTGTGTGCGCTGTGGGGCCTGGCAGTGAATGCGAAGGCAAAGCTAGTGGCTGTTGTCCTCACAACAGGGGAGCTTTGTGGGGCTGCATCCAAGGCACTGGGATGGCATGGCCAGTCCCCAGCACTCCAGTGAGCAGTAGCGCACACAGAAGGATGGGCAGGGTGTGCGTGAGCCGGCCATGCTGACTCCTGCCCTCCCTTGCATTATCGGCACCGAGGAGGTGAGCACGGCCATGTGGCATTGCACCAGGGATGGCGTCATGCCCAGGATTCTGTCAGATGTTCACTAACTTAAGGGGGCCTGTAAAGAGCAAGGACTCCCGGTGCAGCACGGCTGCCCCCTTATAAGTGTTTATTGCTTGCTCCTACATGGCAGTCTTACAGGCTGCTTTGCTTTGGCCCAGCACTAAACTGTTATCCTTCACTCACCTTGGGCTCAAAACTAAGTTGCTGTCTTGTGGCTCCCGATGCCTCGATGCCTTGTCAGTCACGGAGGAATGGCAGTGTGGGCATCCCCTTCTCACCGACTGGTGTCCAGGGGGCAGTCCGGAGCAGGGTCTTTACCATATAGGGTGGCATTAAGCTTTCCTAATTCTCCCTGTTGTTCCCCCCGAAAGCAGCAGCTTAAACCCCTCCCCAGCTGTGTTTTATCCAACAACTTCCACTCCCTACAACTCCCTTCTCTACTTTTTGATCCCTAATTTCCCCACTGTTCCCCGGAAGTGGTGAGAGTTTCTGCGGTGTCATCCCCTTTTGCATCACTATGTTCCCCCACGGCTCTGCAGTGAGGTGCCTCAGGCCGCGGATACCCCAGGGGGTTGCCGACTGGAGGGAGGCACCAGCGCATGCTGCTGGCATGGGGGCTGTGCTCTCCAGGAGGCCCCGTCTTGCCTGCAGGCTGTGACATTGTCCACCCTTTGACACTGTCGGAAACCTTTGTGATTTGAAATATGTAGAGCTCAGTTTTGCCCAAACCATTTTTCCAGGATTCATATGCAGGATACATTGGGATGGGAGAGGTGTGTGATGCAGCCTCAGCGTGTCTGAGTTGTGACAGTTGTTGTGTACTGCAGGACAAGATTAGCACATGAGCACACACCTGTTCCCTCCACACAGAGTGAAATGATGACAACAAACATTATATGTTGTGAAGTAAGCTGCATGTCCCAAGCTTTCCAGAAAACCATGTCCACAGGGACTAATGTGCTTTATATTGTTACAAAGGTCCCCAGGCATTCACCGCTAAGTCCGAATCAGACTCTTATACGATGGTTTA
Source organism: Struthio camelus (assembly GCF_040807025.1). NCBI lineage: Eukaryota > Metazoa > Chordata > Aves > Struthioniformes > Struthionidae > Struthio > Struthio camelus. Next base: position 11,660,380 of record NC_090962.1, read on the forward strand.
TTTCAGCTCGAGCTGGGTGCCTCCAAAGAGGGACCGAGAACAAAGAAATGTGGGGGTGATTATACTCCTTACAGTCTTATTTCCCCGCCTGCCAGTGACAGTCTCTTCCAGGCTTCTTTCCTGAGTGGGTGGTCTCTATCCTTTTGATTGGTTCATGTCTACATCCCAGGACAGTTGCTGCTGTTCCTGCTTCACAGCGCCTTATCTTATCCGGAGGTTAACCGAGACCTCTGTCCATTGTGTGCTGGGTCTTTGAGGGCTGATTTGAGCTGGTTCTGCAGATGTTCTGTCAGCAGTATGCCACAGGTTTGGTTAAAGTTCAAGCTTAGGCCTGCAGGCTTCACTGCTCCAAGCACTGATGCTAAGTTGAATCAAGGTTATGCCAATGGAAATGACAGTGGTTTTCTTACAAACCCCCCATTTGTTTTTCTGGCTGTTCCTCTTCGTAATCTATCCATTTTCCAAGACGAGCAGCCCGCCTCCGAAATTTGATATACAATGCCAAGGTGAGTGCAAAGCACACGATGCCTAGACAGAGCAGAATCACTACAGGATGCAGCAAACGATTATGGAAGGCAGAAGCGGTGGGAGACCACCCAAACAAAGTTTCCCACCATTGACGTGCCGCGTCCTTTTTGACTCTTTCAAGTCTCATTTGAATTTGTTGTGTGTCATGCTCTACGGTCATCAGTGTGCTTTTCCCTGTTTCTTTGACCTTGTGGAGCATTGTCCGCAGTTGGTCATGGTGTAGTACTTCCTTCACTAGATGGAGATTCGTTCCAGTAGGTACTGGTGATCTCACAATTCATGACTCAATGAATAATTTTCCTGGAGTAACTGAGGAGTTGTTACTGGGCTTGGATAATTGCAGCCACGTGCCTTTAGCATTGTGAAGTTACACACGCGCAAATTTAAACTCTTATTGTGATCTAACATTACCCCATGCTTGTTGAATAGTAAGGACAAAAGCAGTTACCACTTTTTGCTCCTTACTGAATGTAAACTTAGGCATTTGCCCCCAAGCTTGATATTTCCGTTCCGATACGGCACTCTTTTCCCATATTAATGTTTGGATTTCTGCTGGAAGCATACCATTCTCCCCTTCCCTTATTCCTGAGGCAGCTATTGTTTGTAGCCAAAGTTGGGCTTGAATGCAGCTAAGGGCAAGTGAGGTGTTTCCTTGAAGTACCCCTAACGTGTCTATTGTTAATCGGTGGTCTTGCTCATTAATCTCCTCCCTCCGAGGTAACAGGTCTGGTATCAGCCATTGTACTTTCCCTGCTGCGGTCAACGATGATGGCAACGGATGTTGCAGCTTAAACAAATCTGTTGTGGGTGCGCCCGATTTATTCATCAGCACTTCTGCATCGATACCATTTAATACACCTAGGCCAGTCCCCATCAGGCCCGTGATGTGTCGTTTTCTTAGGTTTTGTTCCCTGCTGTTTAACCATGTCTCCCATGCAACGTATACGTTTTGCAGGAAAGGCGCGCGTTGGGGCTTGAGCCCTGTGATGTTTACTTGCAAGCTGAGTTCTACTTGTTTGAAGGACCAAGTTGGATTAAGCAGCACGGTTTGTTGACCTCCTTTCTTCATCACGTACGGTCCTATTAGATATGTCCAAAGTTTTAGTTTAGGGGTGGGAGTAATGCTACTAGTGATCGTAGGAGTAGTTAAGTCATGTTTTACCTGACACACAATGCGACCGTCCATAGAAATGTCATTGAGACTCTCATGAGCGTTCACAGGAACCTCTGTACAACATTGTTCAGCATGACAGGTCTTACTACAACAACGGCCCATTTCTTCTTCTCTTTCCAAAGTAACCGTTTTATCAGCAAAACAGCAAAAGATGTGCTTCTCTCTGCGACCCCTTGTCGAGGCTACCATAGTTACCCATGCAGTACGTGTGGCATTCTTGGTAGCAGCCTGTTGCCGTACCTAAGGATCTGTGGTGAGAGCCTCCCAGCGAATTGCTCTCCATCCTTCCATCGCTTCCAAACAACATCCTCTAATGAAGAAGACTCTTCCGATAAGCATTCTGGTGGATTGTGTGTTTTAGCATGCGAATGAAGAGCCCAGGATTGCCGCTCAGCAATTTTAACTGCAGAATAGGAAGACACAAGTACAGTGTACGCTCCTTCCCACTTTGGTTCCCATGTATGCTTTCGGATGTACCTTTTTATCAGTACCAAATCTCCTGGTACATAGGTATGGACTTGTAAGTCTAGAGATACAGGCTGTGCCAGAGCAGCTCGTTTCTGTAAATGGTTAATCGTGTTCTGAAGGTACATTACATTCCTCGTTACACGGTCATCCCCATCCACCACTTCTTCTGATACAGGTAAATAAGTCCCTGGGACAGCCAAACGTCTACCAAATAGTATTTCTGCTGGGGTAAGACCAACGCTTTTCCGAGGTGTGTTTCTAATGTCCCACCGAGGTGTGTTTCTAATGTCCCATAGCACTAAACTTAAAACCTGTGGCCATTTTGGGTTAGGTTAGTTTCTGCACACACCTTTGCTCATTTTGTTTTTGCTGTCCTATTCATTGTGACATTGATCACAGCTGGATACTATTTACTTGGAAACTGCATATCTCTCTGGAGCTGCCCAGGAGTCTTTTTATTTGTGCCGCAACACCTTCAATTCCGCCTTGTCCTTTTTCATGGAGCCATGGTGCCACAGGTAGCAGATCTTTCCTAGGCAATACAGGCTTACCTCCGATTGTCCAAATTCCAGTTTTGCCTCGTCCCCCTCCAAGCTGTTCCCACCTCTCCTTTTCTTCCTTGGTACATTCTTTGTCATGTATGTTGGATAGCTGGGACACGTCTGGTCCATCCATCGCAGTGGGGCATAACAAAACATCCCATTGCAAGGCAGCTGCTCGGGCAGCTGAATCAGCAGAATTCTTCCCTTTTTCTACGGTGGGCCTACCTTGGCGATGTGCAGGGCAATGAGGAATAGCACTGTGTTTAGGATCTTGAATAGCATCCAGCAGTTTGCGGACTTGTGGGCCCTTTGCGATGTTCTTTCCGCCGGAGGTTAAGAACCCTCGTTCTTTCCATAGTGCCCCTACTGCATGACAAACTCCAAAAGCATACTTTGAATCAGTATAAATATTAACAGTTTTACCTGTAGAAAGCCTTGCTGCTCTTGCCAAAGCAACCAGTTCGGCCCCTCATGCGCTCGTAGTAGGTTTTAGGGGCCGAGCTGCCAGTATGTCGAAATCAGATCCTACCGCGTAGCCACTTTGCCGCTTGCCCTCATGATAAGAGGAAGATCCATCTACGTACAAAACTAAATCTGGGTTTGGGAAGGGAGTCTGTTGTAAGTCTTGGCGAGGTTTTTCCACAAGTTGCATTACCCTAGTGCGCTCACGGTAATGTTTTTCTCCGTTGCTGGGCAAGGGAAGCAGGGTAGCTGGATTCAATGTATTACAATGTTGTATAGTCACATTGTCCATCATTAAGAGAAGTAGTTCATATTTATGTGCTCGCTGTGGAGCTGGAACGTGAGACACAAAATTCTTCAATAACATTTCCACTTTGTGTGGGACGTGTGCTGTCAGAGGGTGTCCCAGAAGCATGGTTGGATATGTCTCAACAATGATTGCTGCAGCAGCCACCGCACGGATACGTCCAGGAGTCCCCAAAAGGATGGCATCCACTTGTACTAACTAATATGTGGCTGGTTTGGGTTGGGGACGTAGCATTGGAGTCAGCACTCCCCTGGCAACCCCTTGTTCCTGAATGTACAGCTGGGAAGGTTTTTTTATAATCAGGGAGCCCTAGAGCCAGCGCTTTCCTTAATGCCTCCTTAATTTTTTTCAATGCCAAATCTCTCTGTGGTGTCCACTTTACAGGTTCTCAGGTGCACCCCTCTGAGTGTGCACTGCAGAAAGATTCCAGGATTGCTGTAGAGATGCAGGAAATGGAAAATCGACCACCGGTGAGGGGACACTGCGAGCGGTTCAGGAGATGCAAGCGTTGAGGAGAGACACGAAGTCAAGTTGCTGTTGTTAGTGCTTTGTCCAGGCTCCTGCCAAGGTTTCTTAGGAAGGCAGAGATGCCCCACACGCTCGTGGCCGCAGTCACTTTGCATGGGGCGTTCTCCTGCACCTGGAGACACTGGCATTAAGACACGTGTTTGGTGAAAGTCCCTCATGTCATGTCGTGTCGTGCAAGAGATGCCAGAGTCCTGCTGCTTTTCCGTAGTGGGAAAGAGTCTGATTGTGGGGGCCCAGTCCGACAAGCAGCTGTGCACAGACACACTCTTGCCTTGCCTCGTAGCCCAGCTGACTGAGCCCAGTTGCCCTGGGACCCCGTGCATGTGTGCGCATGATGGTGCTTGGTGGCAGTGCTGCCGCCTCGGTGCTGCAGGACCTTTTGGGAGCGTGGCCTTTGTGAAGGTCTGGCCCAGGTTAGTCCCTCCCTTCTTGTGCGTTCCTCTCTTGCTGTGGCTCCAAAGACACTACCTCTCCACTGAGGAAGACAGAACTAACTGTGAACTAAGGCTCCTGTAACTGCCCTAAGACTACTGGAACTGTGACTAACTACACACTAAGACTACTGTAACCAACTCGAAGCTACCTAGCCTAATGCTACCCTATACCGTGAACTACCCTACAAGAAGGAAGAACTCAGAAGAATAACTAACAATAATACCTATAACTAATAACGGTAATACTACTAGGAACAGAATTAATAACTCTACCTAATGATAGTAATGAGAAGAACTGTGCCCTACACATAGAATATTCTCTGTGAACTAAGAATCCTCTACCTAACTGAAACTAACTGTCCATAACTACACACTAAAAATAGACTAACCAACCCTACACTAAGAAATACTACTGCTAAGAACCTTAATGCTCCTAGAGTAACACGAATGCTAAATGCTATAATACTCCTACTCCTAAAAAAATCTATCCTATAACCTAACCTGTAGCCTAAACAGAGCTGTGGCAGGGTGGTGGGAGCTGTTCCCGGGCGCTGTCTCCGTCCCGCAGTAGAGGTGGAGGGGAGTCGTGAGATGTGTCCCCGCGGTGGGCCCTGTCTCTGCCGGGCAGATGTTGGTGCCCGGCAGCCCAGGGTGGTCCAGGAGACGACGGGCGGCCCGGTGATCCTCGGCGTGCCCCGGCTGGTGGTCTCAGCTGCCCCTGGCTGGGTGCTGGCAGCAGCCTGGTGTTGCTGGGGGGGCTGTGCCGCAGCTGGTGGTCAGCGGGGGGCCTCCTGCCGGGCTAGCACCTCCTCCTCCTCTTTGGTCCCTGCGGCAGGTCCACGAGGCACAGGGCGAGCTGCCCCTCTGCGGGGTCCACCTCCATGGGCTCCTCCTCCTCCTCCACGGGCTCCGAGGCGGCTGGGGCACTCTGGAGGAGGGCGGCGCGGCGGTCCCAGACGGTGGCACCCACCTTCCTCTTGATGCGCAGCGCCGCCTTCCTCCTGGCCCACAGTCGCTCCGGCTGGCTCATGGCAGGCAGGAGTGGAGAGCGCGATCCCGGGTCGTGTCCCACCACCGGCCTCTTGACAGCTCTGGAACAGTGGCGCTGAGGTCACTGTTGACACGGGGAAGCCGTGGTGACGGCACACCTGACCCGCTCCCCAGTTGCGGGGGCCCTACCTGGCTGTGCCCCGCAGGGGGATGGTGGGGGCTGGAGGGTGCCCCCGTGGGCAGGGGACCATGGGGCTGCAGGCTGCTCTCCTTGGCCTCCTTTGCGTGGGCCCTCGAGCTTACTTGTGGGAAGAGCTGCTCTTGCGCCAGGGAGGTGGTCTTGGCCTCCCCGCGGGGGCTGTGTGCTCCAGCCCCTTTGCGGCCTGGGCCCCCTCTGCCAGAGTTGCTCCCGGGTGTCCCTGCGTGTGCTGGAGCGCTGGGGAGCCCCTGCTGGGACCAAGCCCTGCTGGCACGGTCTCCTCAGTGCCCAGCAGAGGGGCATCCCCACTGCCCTCGACCTGCTGGCTGCACGCCCAGGCCACCCGGGAGGTGGCTCTCCTTCCTGCAGGGCGTTTTCCCACCACTCTTTCTTCTGACTTCCCCTTCCCACCAGCTTCTTGGGAATGGTTCTGGGCTTTCCTTCCCTTCATGACTGCTCAGCCTCTTCAGGAACCTCCCCTGTCGGATGCTGCCTGTTCTGCAGGAAACCCTTGGAGCTGTTAAAACACCAGTTGTTGTCAGGAGCAGCTTTTCAGGAGCAGCAGGAGTTTTCCGGAGGAGGAAAGGCAGGCCCTCCCTGGCTGTCTTTGCTGCCGAGTTTGTAGCCATCTGGTGCAGCACTGCAGCTGGGTGAGCGGTCTCACCGCAGCTCACGTTCGCCAAGGATGCTGCTGCTGCGTGACCACAGGCAGAGCCTGAGTTCCTCCAGCTTGTTTCCAGGCTGTGTGCATTGGAGTGCAGAGACTTGTGGCAGGTGTGCTTTTGCCCTCTTTGGTCCTTCCCTCGCATTTATTGCTATGGCCTGACGTAGCAGTTGTGAAAGACCAGGGCCTGTGCGTGCCATGCCTGTGTGGTTCCCCCGGCCACTGTAGACAACCTCTCTGGGAGCAGGGGGTGGTCTTCTTGTCTGGCAGCATGAGGAGCCGGCTGCTCTGCACAGGAGCCAGGATGCAGAGTGGTACGGCTGGGTGCAGATCAGGGCCCCGAGAGGGTGGTCAGGTCAGACAGAGTGCAGGGCTCAGCCAGCAAGCGTGTAGTGACGAGGCAGGTGTGAAGGCAGGCCAGGAAGCCCAGCGAGCAGGTGCTGCTCCAGGTCAGGCTCACAGAGGCAGAAGACGTGGCACAGACAGAGGTGCTGCACAACTGCAGCAGAGCGCAGGCCGGGGCCAGCAGTAATGCACTCACTGCAGTACTCACTCGTGTGCAAAGCACATGCACTCACTGTTGGCATGGAATTGACCACTGTTACATGCACTTGTGGGGTTGGGCATGGCTTTCCTGGGGTTTTTCGGGAGCCTTTCAGGGTGAGGTAACCATGACCAGAAACTTGTGTGCAGCCTTGTGGCCAGTGTACTGCCGGTGGTGCAAAAGTCAGGTTTCTTGACTCCAGGCCTGTTCCCTGGGGCCCACAAGGGATTGGCTTCCTGGAAGAGCTCTGCAGTTTCCATGTGTGGTGAGCATGTAGGGGACGGTGGGGCTGGGCCAGCCCTGGAGGAGCTGTCCTGCAGGGGAGCCTCTGCTGGGAAAGGCTCCTGCCTGGGAGCTGCTGCTGCTGGGCCCAGCTCTGCTGGTGGGGGGAGAGCGACCTGTGTGACTGTCTGGAAGGGGATTGGACACGACAGCAGCTGTACAGTGAAGGCAGATCTCAGGGGAAGGGGCCGGGAAGGGAGCTGCCGTCAGCCCCTGTGGCTCTCGTGTCCTCTTCCTGCTGCAGAATGGCAGGAAGCAGCTCTGCCCCGGTGTGCGGCAAGGAGGTGTTTAACCAAATACTTTCTGTCCAGAGGAGAAGGAAAGAGAAAGAGAAAGAGCTTTCAGTGAGGAGAGAAGGTATTGATGATGAATTGTGAAGGCAGTGGGCTGAGGGTGTGCAGAGGAGAGAAGTGGAGTTTGCACCTGTGGGCTGCAGCTTAGGAAAGAGCGGGCGTGTTGGGTGGGAGCTGGGTTGAGATGTCTGTGGAGATGAGCATGGCTGAGGAAGCCAGCGGGCTCACAGTGACGATGGTCACTTTAGGGTGGAGCAGCCTCAGCTTGCTATCTGTTAGCAGTGGTGTGAGGTGTGCAGGGGCAAAGCAGCCCCTGGGAGGAGGGTGGCCTTGTGGAAGGTGGCAGCAATGCCAGCTTGTGTCTCTGCCTGCCTAAAAGAGCAGTGTTGCTCGCGAGCAGGGTGAGCAAAGGCCCCAACAGGCTCTGTGCTCATGCTTCCTTCTTCCACCCTTCCTCCCGCCCCCTCCCATATAAGAGCAGTCTGGACACAAGGGCAAAAGCCCTCCCAGCAGCTGCAGAGTGTGGAAGTCCTGATGCGGACTTCCTGAGCACGGGAACCAGAAAAGGCTTCATCCTTCAGCCACTGAAGCCCAGGAAGATGGCATTACTTCTCATGTCAGGGGGTGGGCAGTGTGCCCTGAGGCGTCGGTTAAAAATAAGCAGAGCTCGTGTCCCACCTCAAAGGGCAGGCACCCTGGGCGGGGGGTGTCCTGGAGCTCGAGGCAGGCGTGAGGACCATGTGCCCGCAGCACAGCAGATTGCTCTTTGGGTCCTGTAGTTTTCACTGACAGTCTCCCATCATGGGAATGAGCACTTGAACTGCAAAGACAAGTCACCCGTCCCCGCTCAGGGGGACGTCCCGGTGCCAGCCAAGTCAAGACAAGCAGGACAGCAGAGACTTACATAGAGCTCCCTGGGTTTCTTTCTGTGGGTGGACTGACTTGCCCTGATCCTGTGCCTGCTCCGTGGGACTGCGGATAGCACCACAGAACTGGAGAAAAAGACTTACTGGCTGTAATAGTCCAGAAGGACACCTGTGGCAAGCTTCATTAGCCACCCAGAAGTGTTCTCTAGCACTTTCCTTGTACCTCAGCTCAACTCATGGCCTCTCGGAAAGGGGGAGGAGAGCTTTGCAGCTTCACAGCAGGCCAAGAAAGAGGTGCTGAGAAGCAAAGGCGAGAAGAGAAAGGCACCTCAAAGCAAGGTTGCCTTCAGAGAAAACATCTTGCTTACAGCTTCTGTGGTCCCCTCGGAGAGCTTCAAGGGCAGGGACCGTGCTGCTGTGGTGGAGGTAGTGTTGGAGGTATGGGAAAAAAGGAGCCTAGGGTATTAGTCAGTCTTTCACATGTCCAGTTAACAATGAACAAGGCCTTGAAGGAAGGAGCAAGACAACACTATAAGGCAAGCAGATCAGGAAGCTCCCAAATAAACCTGAAGAGAACAAAAACAGTTGATTAAACAGGAGAGACCTACTTGAACTGCGGGTGAACTATCCTAATTGGCATAATAAAAAACCCACCCACAAGCAGGGAAGCCCCCTGCTGATCAAAGCCCCTTCCCCATAGAGCATGCGCAGGAGAAAAAGAGGATGCTGTGACTTTAAATGAAGATGAGACCTAACAGAAGCAATAAGAGTAAGGATGACTTCATGTAGTTGTAAACTATGCTGCTAACTGTTGCTTAAACTGTTGTAAAGTGTAAGCTGTGTAGCAATCAGGTGTGCTAGCTTTGTGGAATTACCACCTAGCACTCACCTCTGCGCGGAAATGAATTAAACAAACATCGCGACTCTGTGTGTTTTCGGCTCATTGCACACCGGGTGAAAGAACCCTTCTTTGGGACAACAGTAGTCGTGTCGAGTGTGAGACATCAGAGCAGCTCTCTGCGCTCCTGCCTTAGGTATCAGCACTTAAAACCACCAGTGAATTCCCGCTAGCAGTCAGTAGGCGTATCAATGCGGGAGTTCCCCCTGCCCCATGGTGCTGGACGCATTTTGTTGCCCTTCGCCTTCTCTTTCCCCTCTAATATCGTCACTAATGACCTGGATGATGGGCTTGAAGGCATCCTCAGCAAGTTTGCAGGTGACACAAAACTGAGAGGCGTTGCTGACATACCAGGAGGCTGGGCTGCCATTCGGAGGCCCCTTGGCAGACTGGAGAAATGCACCAAGAAGAACCTCATGACGTTCAACAAAGGGAAGTGCAAAGTGCTCTGGCTGGGCAGGAATAGTCCCCTGGACCAGTACAGGCAGGGGGCTGACCTGCTGTCTGGACACAGTCCTGGGCAACCTGCTCTAGGAGACCCTAGTTGAGCCGGGGGGGTTGGACCAGGTGATGTACCTCCAACCTCAGCTAGTCTACGCTAGTCTTGTGCTATCCTCCCTAACCTGCCAGCGATGTGAGTCAAGGTGGATTTCCCTCTACCCTTTGCTGGGCGGAGGGGAGGAGTGGGCTTTACTCTGCCTTGCAGGTAGCTCTGATTAGCACCGAGGGAGCACTGCAGGCAGCCTGGGGGTTTTTTCCGGCTGCTCCCATTTCCTCGCCAGAGGGCAGTGCCTGCTGGAGCCGACTGCAGGCGGTTTTGTCCTCGCACCGCTTTTCCTGCAGTCATTTCTAATGGAAAGTGGCTCTGCTTGTTGGGATGGTTCTGAGTTCAGCGCAGTGGGCGTGCTGCAGGCCTGCTCTACAGCTGTGCCAGGCTGAAGGCAGAGCTGAAGCGAGAGCTCTGTTCCCAGCTGCTTGGCCTGGGCAGCTCGGGGCACGTGCAGGAGTGATGCCGGAGCCCAAAGAGCTAGAAACAGAGGTGAATAATGGCTGGAAATGGAGTTGAGAGAGGCCAGGCAGCAGGTGTCAGCAGTGTGGAGGATCAGCCTGTGCCAAGGAGGGTGAGAGGCCAAGCCTTGCCCAGGCAGCTGACCAGTAAAGCACCCCTCGCCCACGCCCAGCTGCCTCACCCTCTCCGCAAGCATATGGAGGCCGAGCTAAGCTGTGTGCTACTCACAGTTACCTATTGCATGGCTTGCCCAAGAGGACTCCTTTGTCCTTTGGGTGTGGACCCTGCTTGCAGAGTCTTTGCAGGAGGGAGAAGCTGCCCAGGGAAGTCACCCAGAGGTAACTGGGCTGCAGAGCCCATCATGCTGCCCTCGGGCCCATGGCAGCAGGGTTGTGGTGTGGGCTCAGAGCGTGCACCTCCCCGGGCTGCCCACCGGGAGCCCCAGGGCCTTTGCTGCAGAGCTGCTGGCCAGTCAGTCCCCTTCACTCTTGGGGCAGCTTGTAGAGAAGTCGTCTAGCAGGGCTGGGAAACAGATGGATCTTCTTCCAGCTTAGGAGACATCCCACCCTTCCTCCCGCCCCCCTCCCATATAAGAGCAGTCTGGACACAAGGGCAAAAGCCCTCCCAGCAGCGGCAGGGTATGGAAGTCCCAGGTGACCCCGTTGCAAGTGAGAGGCAACCTGTGGTGCCCCGAGGGACTGGCCCCAGCAGTGCAGGCGGAGGGCCCTTGACATTGCACAAGTTCAGGTGCTGCACAAGCAGGGCAGGGCACAGGGCTATGCCTCCCTGCCCACACCCTACGCGACCTGCAGTGTGCATGTGCCCACAGTGGGGTCTGTGCACACCCTGTGGTGTGTACATGCATATGCCATGCGGCATGTGCTGTTGATGTGCACATGACGTGCACATGTGGGCCATATATGCATGCCATGCCCTGTCGATGCACGCTGTGGTGGGGAGGCACGCAGTGTGGTGTGTGTGCATGTTATTCCCTTCTGTCCCTAAAAATCACTCTGGCATCTCTCACAGGCTTCAGAGCAGCACCTGCCTTTTTATTCCCTGCAGAGGCTGGTCTCCCCTTCACACAGCAGCAGTTGCTAGTGATTTCCCCTCCGGGGCTGCAAGGGTCTCTTCTCGCCAGTGCTAGGGAGGCCAAAGGAGAGGTATTCAGTGTTAGGTGTAGGCACGTCCCCTTGGGTGTCAGGGTGCCTGGTTCACGGCCAAGCTCAAACGTGCCCCGTCTCAGCGGTGGTGGTGCCAGTGACAGCCCCGGTGTCCCCAGGGCTGCAGGCTGGGGAAGGCAGGGCAGCACAGGCAGGAAAAGCCCCAGACCTGCTCAGACATAAGCACCAGAGCAGCTGCTCCTCGCTGTGAGCCTTGCAGGGGTTTTGCTCTCCCCTGTTCTTTGGCTCCTGCCACCAGGCTTTAGCCACCTCTAGCCGACGGTGGCTCTGCCTTGCTGGCAGGGACTTGTGGCTGCAGCGGCAGGGACAAGGTTGCTCTCAGCCCTGCTGAGACCCTTTGTGCCCAGCCCAGCCCAGCCCTGCACCCCCACAGTCCTATCTGCACCCCCAGTCCTCAACTCAGGCCAAGCCCAAAGCAGTCGCTTGGGGCTCTGGAGGGGAACTCGCAGTCAAGGGCTAATGTGGGGCATTCCCTGGCCAGGAGAAATCAGAGGATGTCCTATGCAGCCCCATGGCTCTGGGCCGGGATCTTTGACCCGCTCCTGGATCCCCGGCGTTAAGCTGCGCCTGTCCACGCTGGGGCTCTGCACACTTACTGCTGGAGGGAGAGCTGCGCCGGTTTACGCTTTGGCTCCTTTCCCCATGCCTTCCAGTGGAGCTCGGTGTCTCCTCTGTTGCACAAGGGAGAAAAGTGTGTGTAGTAGCTTGAGGTGCCACTGAAGGAAGTATCCCTCCCTGCACAGCATGCAAGGCACCCGGGCACTCTGCAGGCTTTCTCAGCATACTCAGTCCTCGCCTGCTCTTCCCGAGCACGGGAACCAGAAAGGCTTCATCCTTCAGCCACTGAAGCCCAGGAAGATGACATTACCTCTCATGTCGGGGGGTGGGCAGTGTGCCCTGAGGCATCGGTTAAAAATGAGCAGAGCTCGTGTCCCACCTCAAAGGGCAGGCACCCTGGGCGGGGGTGTCCTGGAGCTCGAGGCAGGCGTCAGGACCATGTGCCCGCAGAACAGCAGATTGCTCTTTGGGTCCCGTAGTTTTCACTGACAAAGTCTCCCATCATGGGAATGAGCAGCTGAGCTGCAAAGACAAGTCACCTGCCCCACGCCTGGGAGGCAGGCCTGCTGCTCTGCCCACTCGGCCCTTTCTTGCCTCTCCAGCTCTTCCCGCCATGCTGTCTGGAGGCATCATTCCTCCTGCTGCATGCAGAGGAGGCAGACTTTCTGGAGGGCAGAGACAGGCACAGCAGGTAGCAGGAATCGCAGCCGCTGGCAGTTTTCCTGCCCCTTGCCCTCAGCCTTGCTCACAGCAATAGCCTGGGCCTAATGCCAGCTCTGAAAAGCCCTCCTGCTATGACCAAGGCCCTAGAAAGAAAAACTTGAGTCTTCTACAACAAGATCCACAAGAAGCCACGGAATGTGCAGGACAACACCTAGCAAGGGCTCTTGGGGGAAGCTTATCCACAGGGCGCCACGTTTCCACAGTGCCCTAGGACACAGTGGTGACATGGAGCCAGATCACGTACCTGCCCTGTGGTGCGATACCCTTTGCAAACAGGGCTTTCTGCTTTGTGGCTGCCTTGCTGTTCTGTTTTGCTCTTGTCCTTTTTCGAGGCTCTCCCCTGAGTTGCTGGTAGCACCCTAAGAATACAGAGCAGGCAGAGTCTAGCAGCACAGCATGAGTGTGCTCTGCCCCCTGTGCTCTCAAGCTGGGCAGAAGGTGGTTCTGCAGCAGAAGGTGGTTCTGCAGCAGATGTGGGTGTGTGAGCTTTGGCACATCTCACTGCCACAAGGACAAGAGCGCATCGCTGCCTCAGCCCCATTCTCCACACGCCTCACCTCTCGGGGGGCTGCATGCCCAGGCCTTGCTGAGCCACGCTGGTGTCCATTCTGAGCCCAGGTAACTTCACGGGCGAAAGCCTCCTTCGAGCAAGGAGGCGCTTCTCAGCAGGACTCCCTGCAGGTGTGACATGAGACAGCTCTTCAGAAGAGCCTCTTTGAGGCAGCTCAGGCAAGAAGCACTTGCAGGGCTGCTCCGTCCTGGTAGGAAACAGTCTGTGGCAGTAATTCTGATTCCCTTGGAGTCCCGTTTCCCCGCAAGACTCACATCCTTTCTGACAGTGCTGGAAGGAAAGAGCACATTGGCTTTCCCAAGGACAGGCAGCAAGCAGCGCCACAGGAGGGGCACTTTCCTATCCCAAGTATCACAGAGTAACTTTGCCTTTAATTCCCTGGCAGTAAGGACATAGAGGTGACCCGCAAGCCTGTCTCAGGACTCATCCATTACTGTACCTCCTTTCTCACTCTCCTTTGGCATGCCTCCTTTGAGCTGTTGTTGCTGGAGAGCCTTGAAGGAGGCCTCAGTGGCCGAGTGTGCTAGTGCAAGCTCAGATCTGGAAACGAGAACATCACAAAAAAAGATGACACGAGAGTCTCAAAAAAACCTTGCCACCCACTTGCCCTCCAGCAAGACAGTGCCGGCCCTTGGGACACACGTGAAGGGCCTTTGAGAGCAATGTGTCCAACGGAAATGTCTCACTGCCAGAAGGACAAGAGCACACCACTGCCCCAGCCACATTCTCCACACGCCTCACCTCTCGGGGGGCTGCATGCCCAGGCCTTGCTGAGCCACACTGGCGTCCATGTTGAGCCCAGGTAACTTCACGGGCGAAAGCCTCCTTCGAGCAAGGAGGCGCTTCTCAGCAGGACTCCCTGCAGGTGTGACATGAGACAGCTCTTCAGAAGAGCCTCTTTGAGGCAGCTCAGGCAAGAAGCGCTTGCAGGGCTGCTCCGTCCTGGTAGGGAACTGTCTGTGGCAGTAGTCCCGATTCCCTCGGAGTCCCGTTTCCCCGCTGCACTTTCTGTCAGTGCTGGAAGGAAAGAGCCCTTGGCACTACAGGCGAGGGAATGGAGTGCAGTGGGGCAGTGTCCTTCAGCAGATCAGCTGCAACTTGGAGCACCAGGCTGCCATTACGAGCCCCTGAAGGGTAACGGCTGCCACCAAACAGAGCCACAGGAGGGATGGTTTCCTGTCCCAGGCTTCACTTTGTGACTTTGCCTTTAATTCCCTGGCAGTAAGGATGCAGGAGGAACCTGCAAGCCTGTGCCAGGAATCCTCCACTACTTTACCTTCTTGCTTTCTCTCTCTAGCCAGGTCTTCTCCCAGCTTGTCCTCGGTAGCCGACTGCAGATTTCCTCTCATGCTGGATAAGAGGGGGCTAAAATCTTCCCTGGGAAGAAGATGAACAAGAACATGGAGCTGACAACAAAGTTGCACAAGGACCTGCTGTACACTTGCTGTCCAGCCAGAAAACACCAGCCTTTGGGAGAGGTGTTAAGAGCCCTTCAGAGCTAATGCAGACAGCGTGTGCAACGGAAACCTCTGCCTCCCACAAGGACGGGACCATCCCGTTGCCCTCCTCCACTTCCCCAAGAGCCTCACTTGTCAAGAGGCTTCTTTCTGCTGCCCTGCTGCCCTTTTCCTTCCTTGGCCCCTTTGGCCTGGCCTGGAGAACGCCTCTTTCGACGGTGGTCAGGCTGCTGCGGAGCACTCCCTGTAACTGTGCACCAAGAAACCTCGTCAGAACAGCATGCTTGGGAACGCTCCGGCAAGAGGGTGTGCACACCTGCTCGGTCCTGCCTTGGGAGCTGCATGGTCCTTTACCTTCTCTCTGCTTGGATCCCTCGGGGCCAGGCTCTTTGGCTTTTCCCCCAGGCCCTGGCTTAATCTCAAACCTAGAAACAAGAAGACCCCAGCTGCGAGAAAGGACTCCACATTGCCTTTGCCGCTTGCGTGGAGCATGCAGGCTCAGAGAGCGATGAGAGTCCCTGCACGGTCTCTACTGTTCCAGAGCAGAAGGTGCAGATGCTTCAACACCGTGGAGGCCCATTTCAGGCAAGCACACGACACAGCCAAGAGCTCCTGCCTCGACGGGCCGAGCAGTTGCCAGGGGCTGGTCCCAGTGCTTTGCTCGCCTTCCCGGGAGCAAGGGTATGCTAACACAAGTCCTCCTGGCTGCCACTTCTGACGCTCTCTCCTCTCGCCTCCACAGAGCCCACGGAGAGCAGAGTACTCTCCTTTGCTCCAGTGTGCCCAGATCCATCCATGTGTGAATTCACATCTTGCCCTCCAGCTCGCTGGCACACCCTCCCAGATTCACGCTGTAGTGCTTGTAAAGAGGCGGCTCTGTACCCTCGGGTCGTCAGGGGATGTGCTGCTCAGCAGTGCGCAGGACACTGTGCCAGGACCGAGCTCTGCAGAGCCCTGCTAGACACAGCCTCCCACTGGGCCAAGAAGTCCCTCCTCTTCCTCTCCGCCTTGCTCCCAGAAGGCGGCCTTTAGGACACCTTTCCTTCCCTGGAGTCTCCCAACAGACAGGGCAATGTCCCACACGGGACCTGCATAGGTCAGGTCTTGGACCCACCACTGCAGAGGCTGTGGCCACGCCCAGGACAACACACAGCCAAAAGCAGACACAGTCTTGACTTCACAGCTTTTTGCCATGTCTTGCCAAAGACAGGGAATGAGGAGGTGAAGCTTGATGAGAAAGGATGCCGACATTCCTCTCTCGGTCCAGTCTATGCTGCGAGTGAAAAACCACAGCACTCTTCCGCATTGATCCAGGGGAGGCCTCTCCGAGGCCAAAAGAAGAAAGAGCAAGCAAGGAGTTGGCTGGGAGCCCTTCCGTTGGACCAGCTAGTCTTGAACGAGCTCACGAGCGGGCAAGCTCTGGCAATGCAGCACCACCAAGCAGGAGCTGAGAAGCTGCTCGCTTGCTCAGCCACGGGCTACACAAGCAAACATACTCACGTTGGCAGCACACGGATCCCCCCAGGACGCACAGGAAACGCAGCAGCGTCTTTGCCTGATAACACCCAATATTGTGTGCTTGGGTTCTGCAAAAAGGACAGAGACACGGGAGGTGAGGCCAAGGAAGGGATCGCATTACTCACAAAGGCCACAAAGCTTTCTGAGGGTGAGAGAGGCTGCCTCTGCCTCAGGGAAACTCTGCCCCAGGGATGTCTTTCACAAACAGGAGCCCTGCATTGCAATGGAGAGAAGCTGCACAGCTGTGCAGGAAACTAGCCTCTTTCCCCAGGCCTTTGGGAACAGGATGCTAGGCTGCAAAGAGCTTGGGCTTCACCGCAGACAGCTCTTCCCAGCTTCTGCTACGCTGCCGAGAGCACCAAAGGCAAAGAGCAAGGAGCTCGACAGGGAGCTTGCATTGCTCTAGGTCACGTCTCTCCCAAGTGCTCCGCAGCAGGTCGAGAGACATCACCTTGAGAGTCCTCTGAGAGGAGCTTGGAAGGACTCTCGGGAGCCCGGGAGACAAATCTCAACTTACAGAGAGGAGACTTTTCAATACAATTCCAGGGCCATCCACGGCAAGGAGAAACTCCTTGGAATATCTCATTGTGAGGCTCTTGTTTCGGCTCATCAGAAGACCGATGCCCTTGAAAACAAGGTCGTAATCCTCTCCGAGTCCCGCGCCCCAGCTGAACAGCACCACAATGTCATTCACGCACTCCTTCACTAGCTTCTCGGGAAGGGCCGTCGCTGATGACAGCAGAGCATAGTCCAGGGGGACAATTTCAAGATCGTCTAGGAAACAGCAAAAGAGGAAGCCAGTTGGGTAGGGAGCAGCTGAAATACAGCTGGCGACAAGGGGAGACGCGGCCAGCTCCCATGGCCACAGGGAGGCTGCTGGGCCCACGCTGCATGCGTAGAAGACTGCACAGCAGCCCTCAGGGTTAGTCTGGCCACCGCCAGCCCGTCCCCGCGGAGCTGACCGTCAGATGTGCCAGCTTTGGCTGACCCCACTCACAACCCCTGCACACTCCAACGCAAGGCCTCTGTGGCACACAGCCATCAACCAAGTCTAACTACAGCCACAGCCATGGCAGCAGGGAGCAGAAGGCCCAGGGAAATCTGGCCAGGGAAGGGCTTTGCACACACTCTTGCTCCCAGCTCGGGTGCAAGGCGCCTTACAGCTGACTTACACCCCCTTGGAACTGGCAGGAGGCTGTGAGAGCCAGCAGCAACACTGGCGTTTGCCTGCACAAGCTCTGGTGCAGTCTGCAGGGGCAGCACTGCTTTCCTCTCAGCTGGGGTAGAAACAACCGCTCCAAAACATTTCCGTCACACTGCAGTCATCCAACATGGCCTAAGAGTGACTGGTATGGAGGCAGCTCCAAAGCAGGACAGGGGCAGACAGTCTACGTGCATGCAGTGCTAGTAAACAAAAGAATACCCCAACGCCCTCTCGAGAGGTCACTACGTGGTGGGCAACAGTTGGGCTGGGACAAGGTGAAGTTGCTCTCAGGCCCTTTGGGAGGAATTTGCGATGCCTCTCCGTCAGTTCTGCATTGCGTTCAGCTCCCACCCCAGACATGTCCCAAGGGGAAGCAACGGCTTTGCTCTGCCGCCTTACCAGGAATGTCTCTGTTGACATAGCTGAGCCCATGAGTCTGTGCAACTCTCAGAGACAGGTGAAAGCGCGGGATAATCACCTCCCTGTTCACCTCACTGCAGTGCTTCCTCAGGACATAGAAAATGCCAAGCACATCGAGGGCCACGCCCTGGCACCCGGCGAGAAAAAAGGAACAAAGTGCTTTCAGGTGGGCAAATGGACTGAGGAGTCAGCAGGGCCAGAAGATGGTGCCTTGTTCCTCAGGAGATGGTGCCTTGTTCCTCTGGAGGAACAAGGGGGCTGGAGGGGCACTTGCAAAGCTTTGGAGAAGACGCCTTTGGGAGAAGGCCAGATTTTGTCCTCTCCCTCCTCTGCACCCTCTCAATGGTATGCAAAGTAAAAGCTGAACAAACGTTCCTGAGGGAAGAGACCTTCTCGGCTACGTAAGGGCCAAGGGGTGGCCTGCAGTGGAGTCAGCCCTGCGGAGCGGCCCAGGCTTTGTGTCTGGTCTTTCCTTTGCAGCAGTGAGGACTGCAAATGCCCCAGAAAGGGGTGAAGCCTCTCTTCTCCCACAGCTGCCCTGGACCCTTTGGACCAGTGGACAAAGGAGCTGCTCTGTCACACCCTTGTGCACTTTGGGGACCTTCTCTCTTCTTCCCAAGGAGGGGACGCACAGCGACACTGTGCATGGGGCCCGGGGCTGCCAGCGCTGCTGAAAGCATCCCGGCCAGAGGGGAGGAGCAGGATGACAACCCACCTTGTTCAGCACAATCTGCTGTAGCATGTACTCCGACACACTCTCCCAGATTCTCACGACCTCTGAAAAGCAAGGGAAACACACATCAGGCTCTGAGCCAGCCAGCTCACCACGTTCGGCACGTTCCCAGCCAGGACAGTGACAGATGCAGGTGTAATCATGCATGCAGCAGAATAAGCACACGCAGGACGGGCTGCAGAGGCCAGGTCTTGGCTGCCTCTGGCCACAGAGCGAGCACAGGAGAGGGCTGGAGCTCAAAGAGAGACAGCGGAAGGGTTTTGGACAAGGCCATGCCACCATCCCACATCTGCAGGGGGAGGGTGTGACCCAGCTCCATGCCTGCGTCTCCCCATCAGAAAGACAAGAGGAGCCCATGGGGAAAAGCCTGAGGCAGTGACTGGACTCCCAGAAGAGAAGCCAGGCAGAAAGCAAAAGGGAAACGGCTGATTTCCAGCACGGGCGTTTCAAGCGTTTCAAGCCCCAAGAGAGGTGCACAATCCCTCCGCCTTCTTCAGACAGGAGTCCCCTTGCCTCCCGCTTTCAGGTGCTGGTCTCCAAGGGCAGCCCCTCTCTCTGGGGAAAGGTGGCCATGGATTTCCCCACGGCCAGAGGACAGTGCTGTGCTCCACAGCAGCCTTGGGCACCAAGAGCATCCCCAGGGGTCTCCCCACAGAGCCCAGCTCCCCCGTATTCGGTGCCTGCTTCCACAGGCTGCTCACGGCCACCTGAGCACCTCCAGCTCCTTGGCCCAGCCACGACTGCGGGTGGCCAGTGGCCCTGCGAGGCAAACAGTGACCCTCGGTGGCTGGGACTCCTGCCTGGGGAACCAGGAGGGCAGGGGCAGAGCCAGGCCCTGCACCCAGGAGTCCTGGGGGCCACCTCGATCCCTGATCCGCACGGGGCACTCAGGCAGGCTCCCATGGCAGCCACCAGCCCTCCCCACACAACGCTGGTTTGGGAGTTGGTGTCCTACACAATCGCGCTCCTGGAAGAGCCCCTAAGGCCTCACCATCAAGGCTGAGGAGCCTGAGCGCTGGCAGCTTCACAAACGGGAACCGCATGGTTGTGCCTGTAGTTCCCGCCTGGAAACTTCTCCTCCACTCTCCTCCTCCTCTGCCTCCTCCTCCTCCTCCACACTCCAGCGCAGTGTGGGGAGGGCTGGGCACACCCTGGGCAGAGGGGAGGTGTCACTGTGAGGCGGGATGTGCCACAGTGACCTCAGACTGTGTCACAGAGCGTGTCACAGAGGGGCTGCAGGGATCCCACCCCCAGACCTTGCTGGTGTGGGCCCTACAGCAGTGAGGGCAGCTGCCCTGGGTGGTTTAGGGTGCTGTCCCCCACTCCACCACCCCCTGCCCCAGGGAGCTCTTTGCTAAGCCAGCAAGGATCAGCGCCAGCATCGGCCTTCAAGTCCTCCCTCACAGGCGTCACATGGGGCATCTGAATGCTTGCGGGTTGCAAACATAGACATGGGTTCAAGGGGGTCCAACAAATGGGTACCGCGATGGTTCAGACACAGCTTCATGGCCCAGCTCCCATAACCGCAAAGTGCTGCAAATAAGGACAGTGTGTCAGAGGGGGAAAAAAAATCATCATTCTCGGCTTTCCTTGCTTTTCTCACACCTTCCCTGGGCATCTGCTACAGGTCACTACTGAAGACAGGGCACTGGCTCAGGGGAACCGGCACTTGCACAAGGACGCAAGTGCCCCAAAGGGTAGAGGTCGCAGGTGGGACCTACAACAGAGAAACTCTGTTTACCACAAACCTGGCCCTACTTTGGATCCCAAAAGCCCAGGCAGCACAGGTTGCCTTCCGGCCGGGCAAATGCCACTTGAAGAGGAGATAACTTAAAAAAACAAATTCTGTGTCTATTTGTCTACATGACTAAGAGTTCCAGCTTGTCCTTTGATGGACAGCAGGAGAGAGAACAACAGGGTACAACGTCCTTCCTCTACATGCACACACCTACACACACACACACGCACACACACACACGCACACACACACACACACACACACACACACACACACGCACGCGCACAAACACACACACACACACACACACACACACACACACAGACACTTCTTTTCTCTCACTGCACACCACCCTCCTCACCCAAGAAGCTGCGCAGGAAAGAAGGAGGCATTCCGGAGAAATGCTCTAACATGCAGAATCTCAGGACTGAGCTGGCAGCAACTGCAGGATGGTTCACAGCAGCAGCATGGCCACTCCTGCCACTTTGGGACCATCAGCCACTCTGTCCCCTCATCCAGGTCATTGATGAGTAAGTTAAACAGCATTGGAGCCAGTGTTGGGGTGCACCGCTAGTCACTGGCCTCCAGCTAAGACGCTGTGCTACTGATGACAACCTTCTGAGCTTGGCTGCTCAGCCAGTTTTCTGTCCACCTCACTGTCTGCTCAGCTAGCCTGTACTTCATCAGCTTGCTTGTGAGGATGTTAGGAGAGCCAGTGTCAAAAGCTTCCTTTTGCTGCTACTCACAATCTTATCTTTTGCAGCTACACAGTCCCATTCACAGGCTGGCTATGCTGCATACCCAGGCGTGGCATTGTCTGCTGGTGCTCTGCTAATAGCGGTCACTCTTCAGCATAGGGGGAATGGCCATCCTCAGCAAGGGAAACCGGGCTTCTCTTGTTTGGAGATGAAGACCCCTTTAAATTGGATCCATTCTTTCCTCAGGAACGTGGTTTCCTCATGCCTTTCTCTTGTTTGACTTTCAGCCACAGCAACTGGTCTGAAAAAGGAGATTATACTCTTCCCGCCCTCATTCCCACCCCAATAGCTGCTGGAGGGACGGCACCGCAGGGCACAAGCAAGCCCAGGCCGTCCCTGGAGACCATCGATGACAACCTCCTGATACAAGTTGAGAAAGGAGCCCCTGGGGAGAGCGGCTCTGCTTGACCTTGCACTTACCAACAGTGAAGGGCTCGTTGGGGATGGGAAGGTCAAGGGCAACCTTGGCTGCAGTGACCATGAGATGGTGGATGGGGTTCAGGATACTGAGAGGAGGGAGCAGGGCAAAAAAGCAGGATCACAACCCTGCACTTGAGGAGAGCAGACTTGGGCCTCTCCAGGGACCTGCCTGGAAGAATCCCGTGGTGTGACTGCAAGGTGGGAAAGGGAGGGTCGGATACTGGCGTAGAGAGACAGTCAAGGTTCACGAGGGGCTAAGCAGCATAACCCCATGCTCACAAGGTGACAGCTGTCTGGTTCCAGGGTTATTTCTTTGCGTGGCAATCGCAGAGCCAACCCTGAACTCCCGGGCATGGCTCGCATGGGGAGGTAGGCTTGGGGGCGCAGCCGGTGCACTCTAAGCACCTGTGGCCCCCTTGGCACATTTGAGCATATCGGGTAGAGCCATGGGGTGGGCGGTCCCTGAGGCAGACACCTGCCTGACAAATGTTTTTACTCCAACCCCTGAGGGTACCAGGAGGGGACAGCTGGCACAGTTGCTCTCTGAGCAGTCTGTTCATTCGCCCCTTGCGGGTGGTGGGGTATGTGATAGGTCCAGGCTAGTCCTTGCTCTCCAGCCCAATTTTGAATGCCGTTCCCTGTTAAAGGAGTGCCCCGATCCCTTTGGATTTCCACCAGCAGCCACGTAACCCAATCACATCTTCTAACACTTTAATGGTGTGAGGCTGGGTAGCTGCAGAGCAAGAGTGGGTGTACAAGAGACCAGAGCAGGTTTCTCCAGTGGTCAGGACATATCTATGCTGCTGGCTTTCCAAGAAGGGTCCAATATAATCAACTTGCCACACCTCCCCAGGCTTTTGTCCTCTGCGGATATACCCCTTTTGGGTCCGCAACTGCTGTGGAGCTAAGCGGGTGCAATGCTGCCTGGCCCCATTTGTGCCACTGGCAGATCCCCCTCCGTGCACACTGCTGGCCGGGCAGTGGGTGCTGCTGGTCCCCGCCGCCCTCTCCAGGCTGCCTGCTGTGCTCCCCCACCCTTGAGGGCTGTGCATGCGCTCTGGCTGAAGCTGCAGCTACTGCTCGAGCAGCTTTGTCCACCTCCGCTCGCCGTCCACCTCCCACCACGGTATGCCGGCTTGCAGCAGGTCTCGGAACATAGTGCTGCAACTCGCCCTGTCTCTGTTTCATGTTTACCTGCCTCTTTCCTGACTTCCCATCTCTGCTCACAGAGGACACCGCTGCTAGCAGAGACAGCGGCACTGCCACTTCCCCCACGGTCACCGGCCCCCGTCCCTCACCCCCCAAAACAGGGAGCACCATCGCTTCAAAAGGTTGTTTCACAGCACCTGACTTTGGACCTAAGGTTTTGCTCATGGGGATCCAATCCAGTCAACTCGGCGGAATAAATGCCAGACAACATTCCGAACTGTCACAGCTAGTTTATGCCTGCTGCAATAGTAGTCCACTTGGTGAGCCAGCCATCAATGCCTGTGGCAGTCGGCCAAGTTAAACGTGCTGCACCCAGCACCCAGTCCGTTAGGGAGGGGGAAACGCTTCAGTTTTGCTGCTGCGGGGTATGGAGGGTGTTGCACAGCCTAGGATCCTGGGGCAGAGCCCCCAGCCTATCAAGCTCCTCTCTAGTAAAGTAAAAGGCATCTGCCCCATCACCCCACAACCTTAACAGGCACTCAAAGAACCCTTCACAGGGCTGCTACCTGTAGCACCCTGCATATCCTGCACCTCTCATGCTTTACAATTGCAAACAGTTGTGGGCCCTTGCCAGTTGGCTGCATTTGCTCCGGTAAGCTGCTGCTCTGCCACCAGCCGGGCAGCTACCTTCCTCTCAGGCTCTGTGTCTGACTCTGAACTGTGGGCCTTGTCAGGGTCCCACATATTGCCACCCCAGGTTTCTGGATCCCCATCTGCTTTTTGCACCAGTGCCCACACCACCAGGGGACAGACATCTCGCCGCCCCCTCTGTCACCACCAGCGATGTGCAATGCAGGCAGCCACAAGCAGCACATTGGTGCTCGAGCTTCTCAGCTCGATCCATGGTTGCAGTAGGCACATGGGTGCTCCAGCTTCTCAGCTTGAGCCGCGGTTGCATTTGCAACCTCTGGGGTCAGCTGGCGAGCGTCCTTAGCAGCTTCAGGAGCACTTTCCAACGGCCCAAGTCGCTGGACACAGCAGTATCCTGCCGACTACACCAAAGGTGTCCGCAAGGCAGGAAAGGGAGGGTCGGATACCAGCACAGACAAACACTCAAGGGTCGCGAGGGGTTAAACAGGATAGATTTAATAAAGGATTTGCACTCCAAACTGCACAGGGAGCCCTGGGGACCACACGGAGGGGTTGCTCGTGGGACGTTGCTGGATGTACGGCTCGGACACCCAGGCGGGACTCACCTCGTACCCAAAGGCCCCCTCTTATCGACTACAACTATTTCCTTATCTCAGCTGTGCTAACTTTGAGGAGCTACCGGCCGGGAAGCAGCTAGACATTGTTGACAAAATGGAACACGCACGTCTGGCCTTGACAGGAATTCGGTCAGCGCGCAGAGAGCACGCTCTGGCACTGCTCTCACCTACTCTGTCAGTCCCCTGACTCATCGCCACATCTTCCACAGGGGTTCTTGCTCCCCATGCTAAATGCAAATCTATTCCAATACAAATATATTGGCATTCGGCATGGTCTGGTATAGCAGAAGGTAAAACTCCGGAGGGCAACAAATGGCCTTCTCCTCCAGGTCAGCTTTTAGCACAACATAAGTCTCCATCGAGCTGTCTTCAGTCACTGCTTGCCAGCAGCAGCCTGCCAGCAGGACTTCCCCAGGCCCTTCTCCGCAGAGCTACCTTCCAGCAGGTCAGCCCCCAGCCTCTACTGGACCATGGGGTGTTTCCTCCCTAGCTGCAGGACTCTGCACTTGCCTTTCTTGCATTTCATGAGGTTCCTCTCCACCCATCTCTCCAGCATGTCCAGGTCCCTCTGAATGGCAGCACAGCCTTCTGCTGTGTCAGCCACTCCTCCCAGTTTAGTATCATCAGCCAACTTGCTGAGGGTGCACTCTGTCCCTACATCCAAGTCACTGATGTGCAAGTTAAACCATACTGGGCGCAGTATTGACCCCTGGGGGACACCGCTAGCTACAGGCCTCCAACTTGACTCTGCGCCATTGATGACAGCCCTCTGAGCTTTGCCATGCAGCCAGCTCTCAGTCCACCTCACCAGCCACTCATCCGTTCTGCACGTCCTGAGCTTACCTAGCAGGATGTGAATGCCTGGGGACCTTTGTAACAATTTGGTCCGAGACAACCAGAGGAGGAGGAAACTCCATATTAGTGCTGCTTAACCCTTGGCAGCGAGAATTACACTATGCCTATCCTGCACCGACCACGGCCCTGTGGGGAAAAGCTAGCGCTAATTTGGGAAAGCATAGCCAATCCTACTCGTGAGGCTGTGCAAGCCCTTACCGCTGAACTATCAGCAATACAGCAAATGGCATTGTAAAATCAGGGGCACTCAGCTTCCTCCTAGCTGCCACAGGCACCTTTTGTACCCTGACTGGGGAAGACCGTTGTACCTTTATACCCCAAAATGACAATCCAGTGTTCCATGAGATTCAGAAAACACTTGGCGCTGTCAACACACTACATCACAGCGACCATTAGTCCCTGCGGACGTGGTTTTCTGGAAAGCTTGGGACACGGAGCTTCTCTTATTTCACAATGTATAATGTGTGTGGTCATCATTTTACTGTGTGCGGAGGGAACAGTTGTGTGCTCGTATGCTGATCTTGTTATGCAGTAAACAAGCTGTAAGACTGTAAGACTGCCATGTAGGAGCAAGCACTAAACACTTATAAGGGGGCAGCCGTGCTGCACCGGGAGTCCTTGCTCTTTACAGGTCCCTCAAGTTAGCGAACATCTGACAGCATGCTGGGCACGAGGCCATCCCTGGTGCAACGCCACATGGCCGTGCCCACCTCCCCGGTGCCGATAATGCGAGGGAGGGCAGGAGCCAGCATGGCCGGCCCCCGCGCACCCTGCGCATCCTCCCGTGTGTGCTGCTGCTCCCTGCCTGAAAGCACCACTCGGGCTCCCCTGGGGGCTCTCCGACAGCCCCTGCCCCCTGCCACAGCCCAGGCTTCGGGGCCCAGTCCCCTCCAGAGAGCCTCACAGGCCCCCCAGCAGAGCGGCCCAGCAGCAGCCGCTCCCAGGCAGGAGCCTTTCCCAGCAGAGGCTGCCCTGGCGGACAACTGCTCCCGGCCGGCCCAGCCCCGCCGCCCCCCACGCCCTCCCCACCCTCGGGCCCAGCGCCCAGGGAGCAGTCGCTGCCTCCCCGGCACACGAGCACGCCACAGGCTGCGGCATCGCTCGCGGCTCCCCGCGCGGCCGCCGGGAACGGCGCTTTCGGCCGCCGCGGCTTCTCCCGAGCCCCGAGAGCGGAGGCGCCGCCGGCCGGGGCCAGGGCCGAGCCAGCGGCAGCCGTGGCCGCCCAGGCCCCGCCCCCACGGCCTGGACGGGACGCCTCCCCCCCACAGACCCCGCCCCCTTCCGCCGCGCGCTCCCCATTGGCTCCCGCGGCTCGTGGGCTCCCGGGGCGGGACACGCCCCAGGGGGAGGGCGGCACTGCGCCTGCGCCTGCCCCGCGGGAGAGGGGGAGAGGGGGGGTGGGCGGGGGGAGCGGGGCTCTGGGCAGGCGGGGCTCTGGGCAGGCGTGCTGGCGCGGAGGAGGGGCACTGAGGGCCGGGGCGGGGCCGGCTCTGCGCAGGCGCTGTGGCGGCACGGCCAGGCGGGGCCGGAGCGTGCGGCCCGCGGCTGCCCCGGCGCCGGCGCCGGCGCCGGCCAGGCGGCGTGTGCAGCCCGGTCAGGCCGCGCGCGGCGGGAGCCGATGGGGGAGCGCGGTGGGGCTGGGGGGAAGGGCCGTGGGGCGGGAGGCGTCACTTCCGGCGCAGGCGGGCGGGGGAGCAGGTGTGGCAATGGCTGCCGCCCGGCTGGGCCTGGCTGGGCCCGGTTCCCCCCCGCCGTCCCTCGGCCCCCTCCGCCGACGCCGACCCGCGTGGCGGCTGCCGAGCCGTCCCGCCGCCTGCCCCCGCCCCGCTGCCTGGCGGCGCCCCCGGCGCGGGGCGGCGGCGCTGCTGCTGGGGCTGCCGCGCAGCCTCGCCCCGGTGTCGCGGCTCGGGCACTGCGTGGTGCCCGCTGGTGGCCCTGGGCCCTCTGGGTCGCTGGGAGGAGTTTTGGAAGTAAACCCTGGGCTGTGGCGGGGGGCAGGGGCTGTCTGTGAGGCGCCCGGTGAGCCCGAGTGGTGCTTTCAGGCAGTGGTGCAGAAGTGCAGCGCTCAGTTGTTTGGATGGCTGTGCTGTGTGAGGAGTGCCCTGCTTCTTGTGCAGCTTGAAGTTGTGGGCCTGAAGAAGCTGTCCTGTCCGGGAAAGGGGAGAGGAGAGGGCTGTGAAAAGGGCAGGGCCGGAGCTTGGGGACGTAGGTGTAGAAGGAGAGTGTTTTCTTAAGGGCCCAGTGAGTGTGGGATAGCCAGAGAGTGTGTTGCCGGTGTGCCCTGGGAAAAGGGGTCTCTTTGGTGACAATGCAGATACTCCTTGGTGGAGGAGAAGGGATGTCTCGACAGGCAGCTTCAATGTCTGTGTAGTTTTAAGGAGGTGTCAACGCAGGGCAGCCCGAGCAGCCTGTAATACCTGTGTGTCTGGTGAGCTGGTGCGTAGAGCTCTGTGGGCACTGCCTCTTTGCCTGTCCTACCATGGAAGGAGCACCTGAGTAAGCTTGTGCTGATGCCCAGGGTTGCCGTAGCTGTGGGGGACCTGAGCGTCTTGTGTGCGTCCTCAGGAGCGCACAGAGACACGCGTGCGGTGGCCAAGGTTAGCCTGCGTACAAGAGAGGTCACGTGAGGCAGCTTGCTAGCTCCGTTGAGCAAGGAGTGGGGGTTGTCGGTCACGTGGCTTGGAAAGGGCTAAGGAAAGAAGGGTCTAGTGAAGCCTGGCGACTAATGCTGCAGAGTGAGGGAAACGGGTGTTGTTTGTACTTTGTTAGGCCAGCTTCAGCCAAGAAGGAGCTGCTGTGATGGTGAGAGGCGCTGCGGTTTCTTTGCCTTCCTTAAGGAGCCTGGGATGCCGGGAGGCCTGTTGCAGTGAGTCAGCTGCTCAGCACGGAGTTCTGATTGCCTGACTCCAGTGTGGTCACGTGCAGTTCCCCCTGTGTTGTCCAACTCCAGGTCAGCCGTGAGGAGCTCCACCCGCTAAGGAAGGTCGCCTGGGTCGAGGCTAAGGTATAACTTGCTGCAGCGCAGTGGTGTTCTCGTGCAGTGTGTATTGAAAAATACCCCTTGCCCAAGTATGTGAGGTCTCTTTTCCAAGTTGTGTGCTGACCCTTTTATGTGCCCCCAAGTCTCCAAAGCATCTGAGTGTGGGTTCTGTTTTTTCAGCCTTGAAGGGTTTGGTATTTCTGAAGGCAGGAGTCAGTCATGCTTTCTGCAGTGGCTCTGTGAGCACCTTCCTGCTGGCTGTTGCAAGGGCCTTTGTTGCCGCTTACTGAAGCCAGTGTCACCTTTTTGTTTCCAGGTTTGTGCATAAAGATGAGCAATCGGAAGAAGAATTCGCTGAGAAGGCCTGCCTAAAAGGTACTGTGGCAATGTGCTGATCCAGTGTAGAGATGCCAGAAGTGTGTTGCCCTCATAGGAACGTATCTTTCAGTCCTCCAGAGCTTGGAGAATGACAGCAGCCCCCAGGTGCGCTACCAGGGGGTGCAGACAATCTTCATCCTCCAAGCGCCGAGGAAAGTGCCCCCATCGGGCTTCTCCTGCTGAGGCCTGTGTGCCCGCCTGCCGAGAGCCTGGCAGCGATGGCACGCAGCTGTGGGCCCTGGGTCACCCTGAGCATCTGCAAATTGGGTGTCTCCAACTCTCCGATCCACCCGCTGTGCAGAGGACATGAAGTGAAGCAGGTGGCTCGGGGGCCACGTCCGGCTGGGCTTGCCCAAGGATGGAGACAGTGCAACCTGCCTGGGAAAGTTGTTCCCATGCCTGCCTACCCCCCTAGTCCTTTTTTTCCTCCCATTTACCTGGAAGGCTGGGGCAGATAGGGCTGGCAAGGTGAGTGTATTGCGGGGAGCATGGGTGCCCGAGTTGGGCCCCGGAGAGGAGCTGCCTGCAGCTGGGAGCGCAAGTGGTGAGGGAGGGCATGGGAGCGTGTGTGCGCTGTGGGGCCTGGCAGTGAATGCGAAGGCAAAGCTAGTGGCTGTTGTCCTCACAACAGGGGAGCTTTGTGGGGCTGCATCCAAGGCACTGGGATGGCATGGCCAGTCCCCAGCACTCCAGTGAGCAGTAGCGCACACAGAAGGATGGGCAGGGTGTGCGTGAGCCGGCCATGCTGACTCCTGCCCTCCCTTGCATTATCGGCACCGAGGAGGTGAGCACGGCCATGTGGCATTGCACCAGGGATGGCGTCATGCCCAGGATTCTGTCAGATGTTCACTAACTTAAGGGGGCCTGTAAAGAGCAAGGACTCCCGGTGCAGCACGGCTGCCCCCTTATAAGTGTTTATTGCTTGCTCCTACATGGCAGTCTTACAGGCTGCTTTGCTTTGGCCCAGCACTAAACTGTTATCCTTCACTCACCTTGGGCTCAAAACTAAGTTGCTGTCTTGTGGCTCCCGATGCCTCGATGCCTTGTCAGTCACGGAGGAATGGCAGTGTGGGCATCCCCTTCTCACCGACTGGTGTCCAGGGGGCAGTCCGGAGCAGGGTCTTTACCATATAGGGTGGCATTAAGCTTTCCTAATTCTCCCTGTTGTTCCCCCCGAAAGCAGCAGCTTAAACCCCTCCCCAGCTGTGTTTTATCCAACAACTTCCACTCCCTACAACTCCCTTCTCTACTTTTTGATCCCTAATTTCCCCACTGTTCCCCGGAAGTGGTGAGAGTTTCTGCGGTGTCATCCCATTTTGAATCACTATGTTCCCCCACGGCTCTGCAGTGAGGTGCCTCAGGCCGCGGATACCCCAGGGGGTTGCCGACTGGAGGGAGGCACCAGCGCATGCTGCTGGCATGGGGGCTGTGCTCTCCAGGAGGCCCCGTCTTGCCTGCAGGCTGTGACATTGTCCACCCTTTGACACTGTCGGAAACCTTTGTGATTTGAAATATGTAGAGCTCAGTTTTGCCCAAACCATTTTTCCAGGATTCATATGCAGGATACATTGGGATGGGAGGGGTGTGTGATGCAGCCTCAGCGTGTCTGAGTTGTGACAGTTGTTGTGTACTGCAGGACAAGATTAGCACATGAGCACACACCTGTTCCCTCCACACAGAGTGAAATGATGACAACAAACATTATATGTTGTGAAGTAAGCTGCATGTCCCAAGCTTTCCAGAAAACCATGTCCACAGGGACTAATGTGCTTTATATTGTTACAAAGGTCCCCAGGCATTCACCGCTAAGTCCGAATCAGACTCTTATACAATGGTTTATTTCAGCTCGAGCTGGGTGCCTCCAAAGAGGGACCGAGAACAAAGAAATGTGGGGGTGATTATACTCCTTACAGTCTTATTTCCCCGCCTGCCAGTGACAGTCTCTTCCAAGCTTCTTTCCTGAGTGGGTGGTCTCTATCCTTTTGATTGGTTCGTGTCTACATCCCAGGACAGTTGCTGCTGTTCCTGCTTCACAGCGCCTTATCTTATCCGGAGGTTAACCGAGACCTCTGTCCATTGTGTGCTGGGTCTTTGAGGGCTGATTTGAGCTGGTTCTGCAGATGTTCTGTCAGCAGTATGCCACAGGTTTGGTTAAAGTTCAAGCTTAGGCCTGCAGGCTTCACTGCTCCAAGCACTGATGCTAAGTTGAATCAAGGTTATGCCAATGGAAATGACAGTGGTTTTCTTACAAACCCCCCATTTGTTTTTCTGGCTGTTCCTCTTCGTAATCTATCCATTTTCCAAGACGAGCAGCCCGCCTCCGAAATTTGATATACAATGCCAAGGTGAGTGCAAAGCACACGATGCCTAGACAGAGCAGAATCACTACAGGATGCAGCAAACGATTATGGAAGGCAGAAGCGGTGGGAGACCACCCAAACAAAGTTTCCCACCATTGACGTGCCGCGTCCTTTTTGACTCTTTCAAGTCTCATTTGAATTTGTTGTGTGTCATGCTCTACGGTCATCAGTGTGCTTTTCCCTGTTTCTTTGACCTTGTGGAGCATTGTCCGCAGTTGGTCATGGTGTAGTACTTCCTTCACTAGATGGAGATTCGTTCCAGTAGGTACTGGTGATCTCACAATTCATGACTCAATGAATAATTTTCCTGGAGTAACTGAGGAGTTGTTACTGGGCTTGGATAATTGTAGCCACGTGCCTTTAGCATTGTGAAGTTACACACGCACAAATTTAAACTCTTATTGTGATCTAACATTACCCCATGCTTGTTGAATAGTGAGGGCAAAAGCAGTTACCACTTTTTGCTCCTTACTGAATGTAAACTTAGGCATTTGCCCCCAAGCTTGATATTTCCGTTCCGATACGGCACTCTTTTCCCATATTAATGTTTGGATTTCTGCTGGAAGCATACCATTCTCCCCTTCCCTTATTCCTGAGGCAGCTATTGTTTGTAGCCAAAGTTGGGCTTGAATGCAGCTAAGGGCAAGTGAGGTGTTTCCTTGAAGTACCCCTAACGTGTCTATTGTTAATCGGTGGTCTTGCTCATTAATCTCCTCCGTCCGAGGTAACAGGTCTGGTATCAGCCATTGTACTTTCCCTGCTGCGGTCAACGATGATGGCAACGGATGTTGCAGCTTAAACAAATCTGTTGTGGGTGCGCCCGATTTATTCATCAGCACTTCTGCATCGATACCATTTAATACACCTAGGCCAGTCCCCATCAGGCCCGTGATGTGTCGTTTTCTTAGGTTTTGTTCCCTGCTGTTTAACCATGTCTCCCATGCAACGTATACGTTTTGCAGGAAAGGCGCGCGTTGGGGCTTGAGCCCTGTGATGTTTACTTGCAAGCTGAGTTCTACTTGTTTGAAGGACCAAGTTGGATTAAGCAGCACGGTTTGTTGACCTCCTTTCTTCATCACGTACGGTCCTATTAGATATGTCCAAAGTTTTAGTTTAGGGGTGGGAGTAATGCTACTAGTGATCGTAGGAGTAGTTAAGTCATGTTTTACCTGACACACAATGCGACCGTCCATAGAAATGTCATTGAGACTCTCATGAGCGTTCACAGGAACCTCTGTACAACATTGTTCAGCATGACAGGTCTTACTACAACAACGGCCCATTTCTTCTTCTCTTTCCAAAGTAACCGTTTTATCAGCAAAACAGCAAAAGATGTGCTTCTCTCTGCGACCCCTTGTCGAGGCTACCATAGTTACCCATGCAGTACGTGTGGCATTCTTGGTAGCAGCCTGTTGCCGTACCTAAGGATCTGTGGTGAGAGCCTCCCAGCGAATTGCTCTCCATCCTTCCATCGCTTCCAAACAACATCCTCTAATGAAGAAGACTCTTCCGATAAGCATTCTGGTGGATTGTGTGTTTTAGCATGCGAATGAAGAGCCCAGGATTGCCGCTCAGCAATTTTAACTGCAGAATAGGAAGACACAAGTACAGTGTACGCTCCTTCCCACTTTGGTTCCCATGTATGCTTTTGGATGTACCTTTTTATCAGTACCAAATCTCCTGGTACATAGGTATGGACTTGTAAGTCTAGAGATACAGGCTGTGCCAGAGCAGCTCGTTTCTGTAAATGGTTAATCGTGTTCTGAAGGTACATTACATTCCTCGTTACACGGTCATCCCCATCCACCACTTCTTCTGATACAGGTAAATAAGTCCCTGGGACAGCCAAACGTCTACCAAATAGTATTTCTGCTGGGGTAAGACCAACGCTTTTCCGAGGTGTGTTTCTAATGTCCCACCGAGGTGTGTTTCTAATGTCCCATAGCACTAAACTTAAAACCTGTGGCCATTTTGGGTTAGGTTAGTTTCTGCACACACCTTTGCTCATTTTGTTTTTGCTGTCCTATTCATTGTGACATTGATCACAGCTGGATACTATTTACTTGGAAACTGCATATCTCTCTGGAGCTGCCCAGGAGTCTTTTTATTTGTGCCGCAACACCTTCAATTCCGCCTTGTCCTTTTTCATGGAGCCATGGTGCCACAGGTAGCAGATATTTCCTAGGCAATACAGGCTTACCTCCGATTGTCCAAATTCCAGTTTCGCCTCGTCCCCCTCCAAGCTGTTCCCACCTCTCCTTTTCTTCCTTGGTACATTCTTTGTCATGTATGTTGGATAGCTGGGACACGTCTGGTCCATCCATCGCAGTGGGGCATAACAAAACATCCCATTGCAAGGCAGCTGCTCGGGCAGCTGAATCAGCAGAATTCTTCCCTTTTTCTATGGTGGGCCTACCTTGGCGATGTGCAGGGCAATGAGGAATAGCACTGTGTTTAGGATCTTGAATAGCATCCAGCAGTTTGCGGACTTGTGGGCCATTTGCGATGTTCTTTCCGCCGGAGGTTAAGAACCCTCGTTCTTTCCATAGTGCCCCTACTGCATAGCAAACTCCAAAAGCATACTTTAGTATGTTAGTATACTTGAGTACCCTAGTGCATTCACGGTAATGTTTTTCTCCGTTGCTGGGCAAGGGAAGCAGGGTAGCTGGATTCAATGTATTACAATGTTGTATAGTCACATTGTCCATCATTAAGAGAAGTAGTTCATATTTATGTGCTCGCTGTGGAGCTGGAACGTGAGACACAAAATTCTTCAATAACATTTCCCCTTTGTGTGGGACGTGTGCTGTCAGAGGGTGTCCCAGAAGCATGGTTGGACATGTCTCAACAATGATTGCTGCAGCAGCCACCGCACGGATACGTCCAGGAGTCCCCAAAAGGATGGCATCCACTTGTACTAACTAATATGTGGCTGGTTTGGGTTGGGGACGTAGCATTGGAGTCAGCACTCCCCTGGCAACCCCTTGTTCCTGAATGTACAGCTGGGAAGGTTTTTTATAATCAGGGAGCCCTAGAGCCAGCGCTTTCCTTAATGCCTCCTTAATTTTTTTCAATGCCAAATCTCTCTGAGGTGTCCACTTTACAGGTTCTCAGGTGCACCCCTCTGAGTGTGCACTGCAGAAAGATTCCAGGATTGCTGTAGAGATGCAGGAAATGCAAAATCGACCACCGGTGAGGGGACACTGCGAGCGGTTCAGGAGATGCAAGCGTTGAGGGGAGATACGAAGTCAAGTTGCTGTTGTTAGTGCTTTGTCCAGGCTCCTGCCAAGGTTTCTTAGGAAGGCAGAGATGCCCCACACGGTCGTGGCCGCAGTCACTTTGCATGGGGCGTTCTCCTGCACCTGGAGACACTGGCTTTAAGACACGTGTTTGGTGAAACTCCCTCATGTCATGTCGTGTCGTGCAAGAGATGCCAGAGTCCTGCTGCTTTTCCGTAGTGGGAAAGAGTCTGATTGTGGGGGCCCAGTCCGACAAGCAGCTGTGCACAGACACACTCTTGCCTTGCCTCGTAGCCCAGCTGACTGAGCCCAGTTGCCCTGGGACCCCGTGCATGTGTGCGCATGATGGTGCTTGGTGGCAGTGCTGCCGCCTCGGTGCTGCAGGACCTTTTGGGAGCGTGGCCTTTGTGAAGGTCTGGCCCAGGTTAGTCCCTCCCTTCTTGTGCGTCCCTCTCTCGCTGTGGCTCCAAAGACACTACCTCTCCACTGAGGAGGACCGAACTAACTGTGAACTAAGGCTCCTGTAACTGCCCTAAGACTACTGGAACTGTGACTAACTACACACTAAGACTACTGTAACCAACGCGAAGCTACCTAGCCTAATGCTACCCTATACCGTGAACTACCCTACAGGAAGGAAGAAGAACTAAGAATAACAACAAGAAGGAAGAACTCAGAAGAATAACTAAGAATGATACCTATAACTAATAACTGTAATGCTACTAGGAACAGAAGTAATAACTCTACCTAATGATAATAATGAGAAGAACTGTGCCCTACACATAGAATATTCTCTGTGAACTAAGAATCCTCTACCTAACTGTAACTGTCAACAACTACACACTAAAAATAGGCTAACCAACCCTACACTAAGAAATCTTACTAGAGTAACACGAATGCTAAATACTATAATACTCCTACTCCTAAAAAAATCTATCCTATAACCTAACCTGTAGCCTAAACAGAGCTGTGGCAGGGTGGTGGGAGCTGTTCCCGGGCGCTGTCTCCGTCCCGCAGTAGAGGTGGAGGGGAGTCGTGGGAGGGATGTGTCCCCACGGTGGGCCCTGTCTCTGCCGGGCAGATGTTGGTGCCCGGCAGCCCAGGGTGGTCCAGGAGGCGACGGGCGGCCCGGTGATCCTCGGCGTGCCCCGGCTGGTGGGCTCAGCTCCCCGTGGCTGGGTGCTGGCAGCAGCCTGGTGTTGCTGGGGGGGCTGTGCCCCAGCTGGTGGTCAGCGGGGGGCCTCCTGCCGGGCTAGCACCTCCTCCTCCTCTTTGGTCCCTGGGGCAGGTCCACGAGGCACAGGGCGAGCTGCCCCTCTGCGGGGTCCACCTCCATGGGCTCCTCCTCCTCCTCCACGGGCTCCGAGGCGGCTGGGGCACTCTGGAGGAGGGTGGCGCGGCGGTCCCAGACGGTGGCACCCACCTTCCTCTTGATGTGCAGCGCCGCCTTCCTCCTGGCCCACAGTCGCTCCGGCTGGCTCATGGCAGGCAGGAGTGGAGAGCGCGATCCCGGGTCGTGTCCCACCACCAGCCTCTTGACAGCTCTGGGACAGTGGCGCTGAGGTCACTGTTGACACGGGGAGGCCGTGGTGACGGCACACCTGACCCGCTCCCCAGTTGCGGGGGCCCTACCTGGCTGTGCCCCGCAGGGGGATGGTGGGGGCTGGAGGGTGCCCCCGTGGGCAGGGGACCATGGGGCTGCAGGCTGCTCTCCTTGGCCTCCTTTGCGTGGGCCCTCGAGCTTACTTGTGGGAAGAGCTGCTCTTGCGCCAGGGAGGTGGTCTTGGCCTCCCCGCGGGGGCTGTGTGCTCCAGCCCCTTTGCGGCCTGGGCCCCCTCTGCCAGAGTCGCTCCCGGCTGTCCCTGCGTGTGCTGGAGCGCTGGGGAGCCCCTGCTGGGACCAAGCCCTGCTGGCACGGTCTCCTCAGTGCCCAGCAGAGGGGCAGCCCCACTGCCCTCGACCTGCTGGCTGCACGCCCAGGCCACCCGGGAGGTGGCCCTCCTTCCTGCAGGGCGTTTTCCCACCACTCTTTCTTCTGACTTCCCCTTCCCACCAGCTTCTTGGGAATGGTTCCGGGCAGCACAAGACTTTCCTTCCCTTCATGACTGCTCAGCCTCTTCAGGAACCTCCCCTGTCGGATGCTGCCTGTTCTGCAGGAAACCCTTGGAGCTGTTAAAACACCAGTTGTTGTCAGGAGCAGCTTTTCAGGAGCAGCAGGAGTTTTCCGGAGGAGGAAAGGCAGGCCCTCCCTGGCTGTCTTTGCTGCTGAGTTTGTAGCCATCTGGTGCAGCACTGCAGCTGGGTGAGCGGTCTCACTGCAGCCCACGTTCGCCAAGGATGCTGCTGCTGCGTGACCACAGGCAGAGCCTGAGTTCCTCCAGCTTGTTTCCAGGCTGTGTGCATTGGAGTGCAGAGACTTGTGGCAGGTGTGCTTTTGCCCTCTTTGGTCCTTCCCTCGCATTTATTGCTATGGCCTGACGTAGCAGTTGTGAAAGACCAGGGCCTGTGTGTGCCATGCCTGTGTGGTTCCCCCGGCCAGTGTAGACAACCTCTCTGGGAGCAGGGGGTGGTCTTCTTGTCTGGCAGCATGAGGAGCCGGCTGCTCTGCACAGGAGCCAGGATGCAGAGTGGTACGGCTGAGTGCAGATCAGGGCCCGAGAGGGTGGTCAGGTCAGACAGAGTGCAGGGCTCAGCCAGCAAGCGTGTAGTGACGAGGCAGGTGTGAAGGCAGGCCAGGAAGCCCAGCGAGCAGGTGCTGCTCCAGGTCAGGCTCACAGAGGCAGAAGACGTGGCACAGACAGAGGTGCTGCACAACTGCAGCAGAGCGCAGGCCGGGGCCAGCAGTAATGCACTCACTGCAGTACTCACTCGTGTGCAGAGTACATGCACTCACTGTTGGCATGGAATTGACCACTATTACATGCACTTGTGGGGTTGGGCATGGCTTTCCTGGGGTTTTTCGGGAGCCTTGCTGTAGAGGAGGGTGAGGTAACCGTGACCAGAAACTTGTGGGCAGCCTTGTGGCCAGGGTACTGCCGGTGGTGCAAAAGTCAGGTTTCTTGACTCCAGGCCTGTTCCCTGGGGCCCACAAGGGATTGGCTTCCTGGAAGAGCTCTGCAGTTTCCATGTGTGGTGAGCATGTAGGGGACGGCGGGGCTGGGCCAGCCCTGGAGGAGCTGTCCTGCAGGGGAGCCTCTGCTGGGAAAGGCTCCTGCCTGGGAGCTGCTGCTGCTGGGCCCAGCTCTGCTGGTGGGGGGAGAGCGACCTGTGTGACTGTCTGGAAGGGGATTGGACACGACAGCAGCTGTACAGTGAAGGCAGATCTCAGGGGAAGGGGCCGGGAAGGGAGCTGCCGTCAGCCCCTGTGGCTCTCGTGTCCTCTTCCTGCTGCAGAATGGCAGGAAGCAGCTCTGCCCCGGTGTGCGGCAAGGAGGTGTTTAACCGAATGCTTTCTGTTCAGAGGAGAAGGAAAGAGAAAGAGAAAGAGAAAGAGAAAGAGAAAGAGAAAGAGAAAGAGAAAGAGAAAGAGAAAGAGAAAGAGCTTTCAGTGAGGAGAGAAGGTATTGATGATGAATTGTGAAGGCAGTGGGCTGAGGGTGTGCAGAGGAGAGAAGTGGAGTTTGCACCTGTGGGCTGCAGCTTAGGAAAGAGCGGGCATGTTGGGTGGGAGCTGGGTTGAGATGTCTGTGGAGATGAGCATGGCTAAGGAAGCCAGCGGGCTCACAGTGACGATGGTCACTTTAGGGTGGAGCAGCCTCAGCTTGCTATCTGTTAGCAGTGGTGTGAGGTGTGCAGGGGTAAAGCAGCCCCTGGGAGGAGGGTGGCCTTGTGGAAGGTGGCAACAATGCCAGCTTGTGTCTAAAAGAGCAGTGTTGCTCGCGAGCAGGGTGAGCAAAGGCCCCAACAGGCTCTGTGCTCATGCTTCCTTCTTCTACCCTTCCTCCAGCCCCCTCCCATATAAGAGCAGTCTGGACACAAGGGCAAAAGCCCTCCCAGCAGCCGCAGGGTGTGGAAGTCCTGATGCGGACTTCCTGAGCACGGGAACCAGAAAAGGCTTCATCCTTCAGCCACTGAAGCCCAGGAAGATGGCATTACTTCTCATGTCGGGGGGTGGGCAGTGTGCCCTGAGGTGTCGGTTAAAAATAAGCAGAGCTCGTGTCCCACCTCAAAGGGCAGGCACCCTGGGCGGGGGGTGTCCTGGAGCTCGAGGCAGGCGTCAGGACCATGTGCCCGCAGCACAGCAGATTGCTCTTTGGGTCCCGTAGTTTTCACTGACAAAGTCTCCCATCATGGGAATGAGCAGGTGAGCTGCAAAGACAAGTCACCTGCCCCTGCTCAGGGGGACGTCCCGGTGCCAGCCAAGTCAAGACAAGCAGGACAGCAGAGACTTTACATAGAGCTCCCTGGGTTTCTTTCTGTGGGTGGACTGACTTGCCCTGATCCTGTGCCTGCTCAGTGGGACTGCGGATAGCACCACAGAACTGGAGAAAAAGACTTACTGGCTGTAATAGTCCAGAAGGACACCTGTGGCAAGCTTCATTAGCCACCCAGAAGTGTTCTCTAGCACTTTCCTTGTACCTCAGCTCAACTCATGGCCTCTCGGAAAGGGGGAGGAGAGCTTTGCAGCTTCACAGCAGGCCAAGAAAGAGGTGCTGAGAAGCAAAGGCGAGAAGAGAAAGGCACCTCAAAGCAAGGTTGCCTTCAGAGAAAACATCTTGCTTACAGCTTCTGTGGACCCCTCGGAGAACTTCAAGGGCAGGGACCATGCTGCTGTGGCAGAGGTAGTAGTGTCGAGTGTGAGACATCAGAGCAGCTCTCTGCGCTCCTGCCTTAGGTATCAGCACTTAAAACCACCAGTGAATTCCCGCTAGCAGTCAGTAGGCATAGCAGCGCGGGAGTTCCCCCTGCCCCATGGTACTGGACGCATTTTGTTGCCCTTCGCCTTCTCTTTCCCCTCTAATATCGTCACTAATGACCTGGATGAT
The DNA here is from genome assembly GCF_040807025.1 of Struthio camelus. Classification (NCBI taxonomy): domain Eukaryota; kingdom Metazoa; phylum Chordata; class Aves; order Struthioniformes; family Struthionidae; genus Struthio; species Struthio camelus. The sequence continues at coordinate 11,699,066 of NC_090962.1, forward strand.
GGGCTTGAAGGCATCCTCAGCAAGTTTGCAGGTGACACAAAACTGAGAGGTGTTGCTGATATACCAGGAGGCTGGGCTGCCATTCGGAGGCCCCTTGGCAGACTGGAGAAATGCACCAAGAAGAACCTCATGACGTTCAACAAAGGGAAGTGCAAAGCGCTCCGGCTGGGCAGGAATAGCCCCCTGGACCAGTACAGGCAGGGGGCTGACCTGCTGGAAAGCAGCTCTGCAGAGAAGGGCCTGGGCGTCCTGGTAGGCAAGCTGGACGGGAGCCAGGAATGTGCCCTCGTGGCAAAAGCCAACAGTATCCTGAGGTGCATTAGGGAGGGTGATGCCAGCAAGCTGAAGGAGGTGACCCTTCCTGTCAACTCGGACCTCAGGAGGCCACCTCTGGAGTGCTGTGTCCAGTGGCGGGCTCCCCAGTCCAAGAAAGACATGGTCTTCCTGGAGCAAGTCCAGCCAAGGCCACTGAGCTGATTAAGGGCCTGGAGCACCTGTCGTATGAGGAGAGGCTGAGAGAGCTGGGCCTGTTTGGCCTGGAGAAGAGCGGGGCAGGTGTCAAGAGGATGGGGCCGGCCTCTTCTCAGTGGTGCCCAATGACAGGAAGAGAGGCCATGGGCACAAACGGAAACACAGAAAATTCCACCTGAACGCAAGGAAGCACTTCTGCACTGTGAGGGTGGCTGAACACTGGAACAGGTTGCCCAGAGAGGTTGTGGATTCTCCATCCTTGGCGGTATTCAAAAGCCGTCTGGACACAGTCCTGGGCAACCTGCTCTAGGAGACCCTAGTTGAGCCGGGGGGGTTGGACCAGGTGATGTACCTCCAACCTCAGCTAGTCTACGCTAGTCTTGTGCTATCCTCCCTAACCTGCCAGCGATGTGAGTCAAGGTGGATTTCCCTCTACCCTTTGCTGGGCGGAGGGGAGGAGTGGGCTTTACTCTGCCTTGCAGGTAGCTCTGATTAGCACCGAGGGACCACTGCAGGCAGCCTGGCGGTTTTTTCCGGCTGCTCCCATTTCCTCGCCAGAGGGCAGTGCCTGCTGGAGCCGACTGCAGGCGGTTTTGTCCTCCCACCGCTTTTCCTGCAGTCATTTCTAATGGAAAGTGGCTCTGCTTGTTGGGATGGTTCCGAGTTCAGCGCAGTGGGCGTGCTGCAGGCCTGCTCTACATCTGTGCCAGGCTGAAGGCAGAGCTGAAGCGAGAGCTCTGTTCCCAGCTGCTTGGCCTGGGCAACTCGGGGCACGTGCAGGAGTGATGCCGGAGCCCAAAGAGCTAGAAACAGAGGTGAATAATGGCTGGAAATGGAGTTGAGAGAGGCCAGGCAGCAGGTGTCAGCAGTGTGGAGGATCAGCCTGTGCCAAGGAGGGTGAGAGGCCAAGCCTTGCCCAGGCAGCTGACCAGTAAAGCACCCCTCGCCCACGCCCAGCTGCCTCACCCTCTCCGCAAGCATATGGAGGCCGAGCTAAGCTGCGTGCTACTCACAGCTACCTATTGCATGGCTTGCCCAAGAGGCGACTCCTTTGTCCTTTGGGTGTGGACCCTGCTTGCAGAGTCTTTGCAGGAGGGAGAAGCTGCCCAGGAAAGATACCCAGAGGTAACTGGGCTGCAGAGCCCATCATGCTGCCCTCGGGCCCATGGCAGCAGGGTTGTGGTGTGGGCTCAGAGCGTGCACCTCCCCGGGCTGCCCACCGGGAGCCCCAGGGCCTTTGCTGCAGAGCTGCTGGCCAGTCAGTCCCCTCCACTCTTGGGGCAGCTCGTAGAGAAGTCGTCTAGCAGGGCTGGGAAATAGATGGATCTTCTTCCAGCTTAGGAGACATCCCACCCTTCCTCCCGCCCCCCTCCCATATAAGAGCAGTCTGGACACAAGGGCAAAAGCCCTCCCAGCAGCGGCAGGGTGTGGAAGTCCCAGGTGACCCCGTTGCAAGTGAGAGGCAACCTGTGGTGCCCCGAGGGACGGCCCCGGCAGTGCAGGCGGATGGCCCTTGACATTGCACAAGTTCAGGTGCTGCACAAGCAGGGCAGGGCACAGGGCTATGCCTCCCTGCCCACACCCTACGCGACCTGCAGGGTGCATGTGCCCACAGTGGGGTCTGTGCAAACCCTGCAGTGTGTGTACACCCTGTGGTGTGTACATGCATATGCCACGCGGCATGTGCTGTTGATGTGCACATGACGTGCACATGTGGGCCATATATGCATGCCATGTCCTGTAGATGCACGCTTTGGTGGGGAGGCACGCAGTGTGGTGTGCGTGCACGTTATTCCCTTCTGTCCCTAAAAATCACTCTGGCATCTCTCACAGGCTTCAGAGCAGCACCTGCCTTTTTATTCCCTGCAGAGGCTGGTCTCCCCTTCACACAGCAGCAGTTGCTAGTGATTTCCCCTCCGGGGCTGCAAGGGCCTCTTCTCGCCGGTGCTAGGGAGGCCAAAGGAGAGGTGTTCAGTGTTAGGTGTAGGGACGTCCCCTTGGGTGTCAGGGTGCCTGGTTCACGGCCAAGCTCAAACGTGCCCCGTCTCAGCGGTGGTGGTGCCAGTGACAGCCCCGGTGTCCCCAGGGCTGCTGGTCGGGGAAGGCAGGGCAACGCAGGCAGGAAAAGCCCCAGACCTGCTCAGACATAAGCACCAGTGCAGCTGCTCCTTGCCGTGAGCCTTGCAGGGGTTTTGCTCTCCCCTGTTCTTTGGCTCCTGCCACCAGGCTTTAGCCACCTCTAGCCGACGGTGGCTCTGCCTTGCTGGCAGGGACTTGTGGCTGCAGCGGCAGGGACAAGGTCGCTCTCAGCCCTGCTGAGACCCTTTGTGCCCAGCCCAGCCCAGCCCTGCACCCCCACAGTCCCATCTGCACCCCCAGTCCTCAGCTCTGGCCAAGCCCAAAGCAGTCGCTTGGGGCTCTGGAGGGGAACTCGCAGTCAAGGGCTAATTTGGGGCATTCCCTGGCCAGGAGAAATCAGAGGATGTCCTATGCAGCCCCATGGCTCTGGGCCGGGATCTTTGACCTGCTCCTGGATCCCCGGCGTTAAGCTGCGCCTGTCCACGCTGGGGCTCTGCACACTTACTGCTGGAGGGAGAGCTGCGCCGGTTTACGCTTTGGCTCCTTTCCCCATGCCTTCCAGTGGAGCTCGGTGTCTCCTCTGTTGCACAAGGGAGAAAAGTGTGTGTAGTAGCTTGAGGTGCCACTGAAGGAAGTATCCCTCCCTGCACAGCATGCAAGGCACCCGGGCACTCTGCAGCCTTTCTCAGCATACTCAGTCCTCGCCTGCTCTTCCTGAGCACGGGAACCAGAAAGGCTTCATCCTTCAGCCACTGAAGCCCAGGAAGATGGCATTACCTCTCATGTCGGGGGGTGGGCAGCGTGCCCTGAGGCATCGGTTAAAAATGAGCAGAGCTCGTGTCCCACCTCAAAGGGCAGGCACCCTGGGTGGGGGGTGTCCTGGAGCTCGAGGCAGGCGTCAGGACCATGTGTCCGCAGCACAGCAGAGCAAAGACAAGTCACCTGCCCCACGCCTGGGAGGCAGGCCTGGTGCTCTGCCCACTCGGCCCTTTCTTGCCTCTCCAGCTCTTCCCACCATGCTGCCTGGAGGCGTCGTTCCTCCTGCTGCATGCAGAGGAGGCAGACTTTCTGGAGGGCAGAGACAGGCAAAGCAGGCAGCAGGAATTGCAGCCGCTGGCAGTTTTCCTGCCCCTTGCCCTCAGCCTTGCTCACAGCAATAGCCTGGGCCTAATGCCAGCCCTGAAAAGCCCTCCTGCTATGACCAAGGCCCTAGAAAGCACCAGTCTCTTTTCTCTCCCGGGAAAGCCTAACTTTTCCCCTTTCCAGGGGCAGCAGCCCGGAGACAGTGGTGTGAGGAGGGACTCAAGAGTAACTTGTGTCTTCTGCAGCAAGATCCACAAGAAGCCACGGAATGTGCAGGTCAACACCTAGCAAGGGCTCTTGGGGGAAGCTGTATCCACAGGGCGCCACGTTTCCACAGTGCCCTAGGACACAGTGGTGACATGGGGCCAGATCACGTACCTGCCCTGTGGTGCGATACCCTTTGCAAACAGGGCTTTCTGCTTTGTGGCTGCCTTGCTGAGCTGTTTTGCTCTTATCTTTTTTTGAGGCTCTCCCCTCAGTTGCTGGTAGCACCCTAAGATTACAGAGCAGGCAGAGTCTGTAGCAGCACAGCATGAGTGTGCTCTGCCCCCTGTGCTCTCAAGCTGGGCAGAAGGTGGTTCTGCAGCAGCAGGTGGTTCTGCAGCAGATGTGGGTGTGTGAGCTTTGATACATCTCACTGCCACAAGGAGCAGAGCACAGCGCTGCCCAGGCCCCATTCTCCACACGCCTCACCTCTCGGGGGGCTGCATGCCCAGGCCTTGCTGAGCCACGCTGGTGTCCATTCTGAGCCCAGGAAACTTCACGGGCGAAAGCCTCCTTTGAGCAAGGAGGTGCTTCTCAGCAGGACTCCCTGCAGGTGTGACATGAGACAGCTCTTCACAAGAGCCTCTTTGAGGCAGCTCAGGCAAGAAGCACTTGCAGAGCTGCTCCGTCCTGGTAGGAAACAGTCTGTGGCAGTAATTCTGATTCCCTTGGAGTCCTGTTTCCTAGCAAGACTCACATCCTTTCTGAGAGTGCTGGAAGGAAAGAGCCCATGGCTTTCCCAAGGACAGACAGCAAGCAGTGCCACAGGAGGGGCACTTTCCTATCCCAAGCATCACAGAGTAACTTTGCCGTTAATTCCCTGGCAATAAGGACCCAGGGGAAACCTACAAGCCTGTCTCAGGACTCATCCATTACTATACCTCCTTTCTCACTCTCCTTTGACATGCCTCCTTTGAGCTGTTGTTGCTGGAGAGCCTTGAAGGGGGCCTCAGTGGCCAAGTGTGCTCGTGCAAGTTCACATCTGGAAACAAGAACACCACCAAAAAAGAAGATGACACGAGCGTCTCAAAAAGCCTTGCCGCCCACTTGCCCTCCAGCAAGACAGTGCCCACCCGTGGGACACACGTGAAGAGCGTTTCGGAGCTAATGCAGGCAATGTACTCAATGCAAACATCGAAATGGCAGAAAGACCAGAACACAGCACTGCCCCAGCCCCAATCTCCACACGCCTCACCTCTCGGGGCGCTGCATGCCCAGGCCTTGCTGAGCCACGCTGGCGTCCATTCTGAGCCCAGGTAACTTCACGGGCGAAAGCCTCCTTCGAGCAAGGAGGCGCTTCTCAGCAGGACTCCCTGCAGGTGTGACATGAGACAGCTCTTCAGAAGAGCCTCTTTGTGGCAGCTCAGGCAAGAAGCACTTGCAGGGCTGCTCCGTCCTGGTAGGGAACTGTCTGTGGCAGTAGTCCCGATTCCCTCGGAGTCCCGTTTCCCCGCTGCACTTTCTGTCAGTGCTGGAAGGAAAGAGCCCTTGGCACTACAGGCGAGGGAATGGAGTGCAGTGGGGCAGTGTCCTTCAGCAGATCAGCTGCAACTTGGAGCACCAGGCTGCCCTGAGGTCTCCTTCCATTACAAGCCCCTGAAGGGTAACGGCTGCCACCAAACAGAGCCACAGGAGGGGCCGTTTCCTATCCCAGGCCTCACTTTGTGACTGTGCCTTTAATTCCCTGGCAGTAAGGACATAGAGGTGACCCACAAGCCTGTCTCAGGACTCATCCATTACTGTACCTCCTTTCTCACTCTCCTTCGGCATGCCTCCTATGAGCTGTTGTTGCTGGAGAGCCTTGAAGGAGGCCTCAGTGGCCAAGTGTGCTCGTGCAAGCTCAGATCTGGAAACAAAAACGTCACAAAAAAAAAGAAGATGACACGAGAGTCTCAAAAAACCTTGCCGCCCACTCTCCCTCCAGCAAGACAGTGCCCACCCGTGGGACACACGTGAAGGGCCTTTGAGAGCAATGTGTCCAACGGAAATGTCTCACTGCCACAAGGACAAGAGCGCATCGCTGCCCCAGCCCCATTCTCCACACGCCTCACCTCTCGGGGGGCTGCATGCCCAGGCCTTGCTGAGCCACGCTGGTGTCCATTCTGAGCCCAGGTAACTTCACGGGCGAAAGCCTCCTTCGAGCAAGGAGGCGCTTCTCAGCAGGACTCCCTGCAGGTGTGACATGAGACAGCTCTTCAGAAGAGCCTCTTTGTGGCAGCTCAGGCAAGAAGCACTTGCAGGGCTGCTCCGTCCTGGTAGGCAACTGTCTGGGGCAGTAGTCCCGATTCCCTCGGAGTCCCGTTTCCCCGCTGCACTTTCTGTCAGTGCTGGAAGGAAAGAGCCCTTGGCACTACAGGCGAGGGAATGGAGTGCAGTGGGGCAGTGTCCTTCAGCAGATCAGCTGCAGCTTGGAGCACCAGGCTGCCATTACGAGCCCCTGAAGGGTAACGGCTGCCACCAAACACAGGCCCCACAGGAGGGGCCGTTTCCTGTCCCAGGCTTCACTTTGTGACTTTGCCTTTAATTCCCTGGCAGTAAGGATGCAGGAGGAACCTGCAAGCCTGTGCCAGGAATCCTCCACTACTTTACCTTCTTGCTTTCTCTCTCTAGCCAGGTCTTCTCCCAGCTTGTCCTCTGTAGCCGACTGCAGATTTCCTCTCATGCTGGATAAGAGGGGGCTAAAATCTTCCCTGGGAAGAAGATGAACAAGAACATGGAGCTGACAACAAAGTCGCACAAGGACCTGCTGTACACTTGCTGTCCAGCCAGAAAACACCAGCCTTTGGGAGAGACGTTAAGAGCCCTTCAGAGCTAATGCAGACAGCGTGTGCAACGGAAACCTCTGCCTCCCACAAGGACGGGACCCTCCCGTTGCCCTCCTCCACTTCCCCAAGAGCCTCACTTGTCAAGAGGCTTCTTTCTGCTGCCCTGCTGCCCTTTTCCTTCCTTGGCCCCTTTGGCCTGGCCCGCAGAACGCCTCTTTCGACGGTGGTGAGGCTGCTGCGGAGCACTCCCTGTAACTGTGCACCAAGAAACCTCGTCAGAACAGCATGCTTGGGAGCGCTCCGGCAAGAGGGTGTGCAGACCTGCTCGGTCCTGCCTTGGGAGTTGCACGGTCCTTTACCTTCTCTCTGCTTGGATCCCTCGGGGCCAGGCTCTTTGGCTTTTCCCCCAGGCCCTGGCTTAATCTCAAACCTAGAAACAAGAAGACCCCAGCTGCGAGAAAGGACTCCACGTTGCCTTTGCCACTTGCGCGGAGCATGCAGGCTCAGAGAGGGATGAGAGTCCTGCACGGACTCTACATTTCCAGAGCAGAAGGTGCAGATGCTTCAACACCGTGGAGGCCCATTTCAGGCAAGCACACGACACAGCCAAGAGCTCCTGCCTCGATGGGCCGAGCAGTTGCCAGGGGCTGGTCCCAGTGCTTTGCTCGCCTTCCCGGGAGCAAGGGTATGCTAACACAAGTCCTCCTGGCTGCCACTTCTGACGCTCTCTCCTCTCGCCTCCACAGAGCCCACGGAGAGCAGAGTACTCTCCTTTGCTCCAGTGTGCCCAGATCCATCCATGTGTGAATTCACATCTTGCCCTCCAGCTCGCTGGCACACCCTCCCAGATTCACGCTGTAGTGCTTGTAAAGAGGCCGCTCTGTACCCTCGGGTCATCAGGGGATGTGCTGCTCAGCAGTGCGCAGGACACTGTGCCAGGACCGAGCTCTGCAGAGCCCTGCTAGACACAGCCTCCCACTGGGCCAAGAAGTCCCTCCTCTTCCTCTCCGCCTTGCTCCCAGAAGGTGGCCTTTAGGACACCTTTCCTTCCCTGGAGTCTCCCAACAGACAGGGCAATGCCCCACACGGGACCTGCATAGGTCAGGTCTTGGACCCACCACTGCAGAGAGGCTGTGGCCACGCCCAGGACAACACACAGCCAAAAGCAGACACAGTCTTGACTTCACAGCTTTTGGCCATGTCTTGCCAAAGACAGGGAATGAGGAGGTGAAGCTTGATGAGAAAGGATGCCGACATTCCTCTCTCGGTCCAGTCTATGCTGCGAGTGAAAAACCACAGCACTCTTCCGCGTTGATCCAGGGGAGGCCTCTCCGAGGCCAAAAGAAGAAAGAGCAAGCAAGGAGTTGGCTGGGAGCCCTTCCGTTGGACCAGCTAGTCTTGAACGAGCTCACGAGCGGGCAAGCTCTGGCAATGCAGCACCACCAAGCAGGAGCTGAGAAGCTGCTCGCTTGCTCAGCCACGGGCTACACAAGCAAACATACTCACGTTGGCAGCACACGGATCCCCCCAGGACGCACAGGAAACGCAGCAGCGTCTTTGCCTGATAACACCCAATATTGTGTGCTTGGGTTCTGCAAAAAGGACAGAGACACGGGAGGTGAGGCCAAGGAAGGGATCGCATTACTCACAAAGGCCACAAAGCTTTCTGAGGGTGAGAGAGGCTGCCTCTGCCTCAGGGAAACTCTGCCCCAGGGATGTCTTTCACAAACAGGAGCCCTGCATTGCAACGGAGAGAAGCTGCGCAGCTGTGCAGGAAACTAGCCTCTTTCCCCAGGCCTTTGGGAACAGGACGCTAGGCTGCAAAGAGCTTGGGCTTCACCGCAGACAGCTCTTCCCAGCTTCTGCTACGCTGCCGAGAGCACCAAAGGCAAAGAGCAAGGAGCTCTACAGGGAGCTTGCATTGCTCTAGGTCACGTCTCTCCCAAGTGCTCCGCAGCAGGTCGAGAGACATCACCTTGAGAGTCCTCTGAGAGGAGCTTGGAAGGACTCTCGGGAGCCCGGGAGACAAATCTCAACTTACAGAGAGGAGACATTTCAATACAATTCCAGGGCCATCCACGGCAAGGAGAAACTCCTTGGAATATCTCATTGTGAGGCTCTTGTTTCGGCTCATCAGAAGACCGATGCCCTTGAAAACAAGGTCGTAATCCTCTCCGAGTCCCGCGCCCCAGCTGAACAGCACCACAATGTCATTCACGCACTCCTTCACTAGCTTCTCGGGAAGGGACGTCGCTGATGACAGCAGAGCATAGTCCAGGGGGACAATTTCAAGATCGTCTAGGAAACAGCAAAAGAGGAAGCCAGTTGGGTAGGGAGCAGCTGAAATACAGCTGGCGACAAGGGGAGACGTGGCCAGCTCCCATGGCCACGGGGAGGCTGCTGGGCCCACGCTGCATGCGTAAGAAGACTGCACAGCAGCCCTCAGGGTTAGTCTGGCCACCGCCAGCCCGTCCCCATGGAGCTGACCGTCAGATGTGCCAGCTTTGGCTGACCCCGCTCACAACCCCTGCACACTCCAACGCAAGGCCTCTGTGGCACACAGCCATCAACCAAGTCTAACTACAGCCACAGCCATGGCAGCAGGGAGCAGAAGGCCCAGGGAAATCTGGCCAGGGAAGGGCTTTGCACACACTCTTGCTCCCAGCTCGGGTGCAAGGCGCCTTACAGCTGACTTACACCCCCTTGGAACTGGCAGGAGGCTGTGAGAGCCAGCAGCAACACTGGCGTTTGCCTGCACAAGCTCTGGTGCAGTCTGCAGGGGCAGCACTGCTTTCCTCTCAGCTGGGGTAGAAACAGCCGCTCCAAAACATTTCCGTCAGACTGCAGTCATCCAACATGGCCTAAGAGTGACTGGTATGGAGGCAGCTCCAAAGCAGGACAGGGGCAGACAGTCTACGTGCATGCAGTGCTAGTAAACAAAAGAATACCCCAACGCCCTCTCGAGAGGTCACTACGTGGTGGGCAACAGTTGGGCTGGGACAAGGTGAAGTTGCTCTCAGGCCCTTTGGGAGGAATTTGCGATGCCTCTCCGTCAGTTCTGCATTGCGTTCAGCTCCCACCCCAGACATGTCCCAAGGGGAAGCAACGGCTTTGCTCTGCCGCCTTACCAGGAATGTCTCTGTTGACATAGCTGAGCCCATGAGTCTGTGCAACTCTCGGAGACAGGTGAAAGCGCGGGATAATCACCTCCCTGTTCACCTCACTGCAGTGCTTCCTCAGGACATAGAAAATGCCAAGCACATCGAGGGCCACGCCCTGGCACCCGGCGAGAAAAAAGGAACAAAGTGCTTTCAGGTGGGCAAATGGACTGAGGAGTCAGCAGGGCCAGAAGATGGTGCCTTGTTCCTCAGGAGATGGTGCCTTGTTCCTCTGGAGGAACAAGGGGGCTGGAGGGGCACTTGCAAAGCTTTGGAGAAGACGCCTTTGGGAGAAGGCCAGATTTTGTCCTCTCCCTCCTCTGCACCCTCTCAATGGTATGCAAAGTAAAAGCTGAACAAACGTTCCTGAGGGAAGAGACCTTCTCATCTACGTAAGGGCCAAGGGGTGGCCTGCAGTGGAGTCAGCCCTGCGGAGCGGCCCAGGCTTTGTGTCTGGTCTTTCCTTTGCAGCAGTGAGGACTGCAAATGCCCCAGAAAGGGGTGAAGCCTCTCTTCTCCCACAGCTGCCCTGGACCCTTTGGACCAGTGGACAAAGGAGCTGCTCTGTCACACCCTTGTGCACTTTGGGGACCTTCTCTCTTCTTCCCAAGGAGGGGACGCACAGCGCCACTGTGCATGGGGCCCGGGGCTGAGATGAGCAGGATGACAACCCACCTTGTTCAGCACAATCTGCTGTAGCATGTACTCCGACACGCTCTCCCAGATTCTCACGACCTCTGAAAAGCAAGGGAAAGACACATCAGGCTCTGAGCCAGCCAGCTCACCACGTTCGGCACGTACCCAGCCAGGACAGTGACAGATGCAGGTGTAATCACGCATGCAGCAGAATAAGCACAAGCAGGACGGGCTGCAGAGGCCAGGTTTTGGCTGCCTCTGGCCGCAGAGCGAGCACAGGAGAGGGCTGGAGCTCAAAGAGAGACAGCGGAAGGGTTTTGGACAAGGCCATGCCACCATCTCACATCTGCAGGGGGAGGGTGTGCCCCAGCTCCAAGCAGTGGCTGGACTCCCAGAAGAGAAGCCAGGCAGGGCTGGTCGAAAGGGAAGCGGCTGATTTCCAGCGCGGGCGTTTCAGGCGGTCTCCCAAGCCCCAAGAGAGGTGCACAACCCCTCCGCCTTCTTCGGACAGGAGTCCCCTTGCCTCCCACTTTCAGGTGCTGGTCTCGAAGGGCAGCCCCTCTCTCTGGGGAAAGGTGGCCATGGATTTCCCCATGGCCAGAGGACAGTGCTGTGCTCCACGGCAACCTTGGGCACCAAGAGCATCCCCAGGGGTCTCCCCACAGGGCCCAGCTCCCCCGTATTCGGTGCCTGCTTCCACAGGCTGCTCACGGCCACCTGAGCACCTCCAGCTCCTTGGCCCAGCCACGACTGCGGGTGGCCAGTGACCCTCAGTGGCCGGGACTCCTGCCTGGGGAACCAGGAGGGCAGGGGCAGAGCCAGGCCCTGCACCCAGGAGTCCTGGGCGGCCACCTCGATCCCTGATCCGCATGGGGCACTCAAGCAGGCTCCCATGGCAGCCACCAGCCCTCCCCACACAACGCTGGTTTGGGAGTTGGTGCCTACACGATCGCGCTCCTGGAAGAGCCCCTAAGGCCTCACCATCATGGCTGAGGAGCCTGAGCGCTGGCAGCTTCACAAACGGGAACCGCATGGTTGTGCCTGTAGTTCCCGCCTGGAAACTTCTCCTCCACTCTCCTCCTCCACTGCCTCCTCCTCCTCCTCCGCACTCCAGCGCAGTGTGGGGAGGGCTGGGCACACCCTGGGCAGAGGGGAGGTGTCACTGTGAGGCGGGATGTGCCACAGTGACCTCAGACCGTGTCACTGAGCGTGTCACAGAGGGGCTGCAGGGATCCCACCCCCAGACCTTGCTGGTGTGGGATCCCTAAAGCAGTGAGGGCAGCTGCCCTGGGTGGTTTAGGGTGCTGTCCCCACCCCACCACCCCCTGCCCCAGGGAGCTCTTTGCTAAGCCAGCAAGGATCAGCGCCAGCATCGGCCTTCAAGTCTTCCCTCACAGGCATCACATGGGGCATCTGAATGCTTGCGGGTTGCAAACATAGACATGGGTTCAAGGGGGTCCAACAAATGGGTACCGTGATGGTTCAGACACAGCTTCATGGCCCAGCTCCCATAACCGCAAAGTGCTGCAAATAAGGACAGTGTGTCAGAGGGGAAAAAAAAAATCATCATTCTCGGCTTTCCTTGCTTCTCTCACACCTTCCCTGAGCATCTGCTACAGGTCACTACTGAAGACAGGGCACTGGCTCAGGGGCACCGTCACTTGCACAAGGACGCAAGTGCCCCAAAGGGTAGAGGTCAGAGGTGGGACCTACAACAGAGAAACTCTATTTACCACGAGCCCGGGCCTACTTTGGATCCCAAAAGCCCAGGCAGCACAGGTTGCCTTCCGGCCAGGCAAATGCCACTTGAAGAGGAGATAACTTAAAAAAAACAAATTCTGTGTCTATTTGTCTACATGACTAAGAGTTCCAGCTTGTCCTTTGATGGACAGCAGGAGAGAGAACAACAGGGTACAATGTCCTTCCTCTACACGCACACACATACACACACACACACACACACAGACACTTCTTTTCTCTCACTGCACACCACCCTCCTCACCCAAGAAGCTGCGCAGGAAAGAAGGAGGCATTCCGGAGAAATGCTCTAACATGCAGAATCTCAGGACTGAGCTGGCAGCAACTGCAGGATGGTTCACAGCAGCAGCATGGCCACTCCTGCCACTTTGGGACCATCAGCCACTCTGTCCCCTCATCCAGGTCATTGATGAGTAAGTTAAACAGCATTGGAGCCAGTGTTGGGGTGCACCGCTAGTCACTGGCCTCCAGCTAAGACGCTGTGCTACTGATGACAACCTTCTGAGCTTGGCTGCTCAGCCAGTTTTCTGTCCACCTCACTGTCTGCTCAGCTAGCCTGTACTTCATCAGCTTGCTTGTGAGGATGTTAGGAGAGCCAGTGTCAAAAGCTTCCTTTTGCTGCTACTCACAATCTTATCTTTTGCAGCTACACAGTCCCATTCACAGGCTGGCTATGCTGCATACCCAGGCGTGGCATTGTCTGCTGGTGCTCTGCTAATAGCGGTCACTCTTCAGCATAGGGGGAATGGCCATCCTCAGCAAGGGAAACCGGGCTTCTCTTGTTTGGAGATGAAGACCCCTTTAAATTGGATCCATTCTTTCCTCAGGAACGTGGTTTCCTCATGCCTTTCTCTTGTTTGACTTTCAGCCACAGCAACTGGTCTGAAAAAGGAGATTATACTCTTCCCGCCCTCATTCCCAACCCAATAGCTGCTGGAGGGACGGCACCGCAGGGCACAAGCAAGCCCAGGCCGTCCCTGGAGACCATCGATGACAACCTCCTGATACAAGTTGAGAAAGGAGCCCCTGGGGAGAGCGGCTCTGCTTGACCTTGCACTTACCAACAGTGAAGGGCTCATTGGGGATGGGAAGGTCAAGGGCAACCTTGGCTGCAGTGGCCATGAGATGGTGGATGGGGTTCAGGATACTGAGAGGAGGGAGCAGGGCAAAAAAGCAGGATCACAACCCTGCACTTGAGGAGAGCAGACTTGGGCCTCTCCAGGGACCTGCCTGGAAGAATCCCATGGTGTGACTGCAAGGTGGGAAAGGGAGGGTCGGATACTGGCGTAGAGAGACAGTCAAGGTTCACGAGGGGTTAAGCAGCACAGATTTAAGAAAGAATTTACCCTCCAAACTGCGCGGGGAGCCCTGGGAACTGTGGACAAGGTGCGTACCTGCCTTTCACTCATTACCTTAATTAACAGCTGAGGAGTACAAGCAGCTACGTTGTACTACATCTATAGAGTACATTATAACATATAGGCACACAAAACTAGTCAGCCCAGAAGACCAGGAGTACAATGCGCTTTCCCCATAGTGCAAAATTTGACAGCCGTGATGACAGTCACTGCCACACTGATTCTTTGCACTTTCCGTCGTGCAGTACTTGGAGTAGGCTCATTAGCTTGTAGACGTTGGGTTTGATGCAATGATTTCCCCTCCCGACTGTCCGGGTTTAGTCAGATCAGGCACCCACACAGCACACCCTGTAGACCCCAAACCACCTGGCTGCTGGGTGGGCCGCAAGGAATCTCCTTCCGGGATTGTGAGGACCCCTATCCGCTCATACATCCGTTGGGCTATTTGGTCTCCCTGTGTACATCACAGGGCTTAGGATCCAGTGTAATGGATCACAACCTTCACCACCTCAAGCCAATTCAAGACAATGACCCCCTGCAATGATATCCACCCCCCTGGACAGCTACACTATTGCAGGGCACCAAGCAACCATACTAACCTTTATGTATGGCGACCGCCATCCCCATGCTCACAAGGTGACAGCTGTCTGGTTCCAGGGTTATTTCTTTGCGTGGCAATCGCAGAGCCAACCCTGAACTCCCGGGCATGGCTCGCATGGGGAGGTAGGCTTGGGGGCGCAGCCAGTGCACTCTAAGCACCTGTGGCCCCCTTGGCACATTTGAGCATATCGGGTAGAGCCATGGGGTGGGCGGTCCCTGAGGCAGACACCTGCCTGACAAATGTTTTTCCTCCAACCCCTGAGGGTACCAGGAGGGGACAGTTGGCACAGTTGCTCTCTGAGCAGTCTGTTCATTTGCCCCTTGCGGGTGGTGGGGTATGTGATAGGTCCAGGCTAGTCCTTGCTCTCCAGCCCAATTTTGAATGCCGTTCCCTGTTAAAGGAGTGCCCCGATCCCTTTGGATTTCCACCAGCAGCCACGTAACCCAATCACATCTTCTAACACTTTAATGGTGTGAGGCTGGGTAGCTGCAGAGCAAGAGTGGGTGCACAAGAGACCAGAGCAGGTTTCTCCAGTGGTCAGGACATATCTATGCTGCTGGCTTTCCAAGAAGGGTCCAATATAATCAACTTGCCACACCTCCCCAGGCTTTTGTCCTCTGTGGATAAACCCCTTTTGGGTCCGCAACTGCTGTGGAGCTAAGCGGGTGCAATGCTGCCTGGCCCCATTTGTGCCACTGGCAGATCCCCCTCCGTGCACACTGCTGGCCGGGCAGTGGGTGCCGCTGGTCCCCACCGCCCTCTCCAGGCTGCCTGCTGTGCTCCCCCACCCTCGAGGGCTGTGCATGCTGCTCTGGCTGAAGCTACAGCTACTGCTCGAGCAGCTTTGTCCACCTCCGCTCGCCGTCCACCTCCCACCATGGTATGCCGGCTTGCAGCAGGTCTCGGAACATAGTGCCGCAACTCGCCCTGTCTCTGTTTCATGTTTACCTGCCTCTTTCCTGACTTCCCATCTCTGCTCACAGAGGACACCGCTGCTAGCAGAGACAGCGGCACTGCCACTTCCCCCACGGTCACCGGCCCCCGTCCCTCACCCCCCAAAACAGGGAGCACCATCGCTTCAAAAGGTTGTTTCACAGCACCTGACTTTGGACCTAAGGTTTTGCTCATGGGGATCCAATCCAGTCAACTCGGCGGAATAAATGCCAGACAACATTCCGAACTGTCACAGCTAGTTTATGCCTGCTGCAATAGTAGTCCACTTGGTGAGCCAGCCATCAATGCCTGTGGCAGTCGGCCAAGTTAAACGTGCTGCACCCAGCACCCAGTCCATTAGGGAGGGGGAAACGCTTCAGTTTTGCTGCTGCGGGGTATGGAGGGTGTTGCACAGCCTAGGATCCTGGGGCAGAGCCCCCAGCCTATCAAGCTCCTCTCTAGTAAAGTAAAAGGCATCTGCCCCATCACCCCACAACCTTAACAGGCACTCAAAGAACCCTTCACAGGGCTGCTACCTGTAGCACCCTGCATATCCTGCACCTCTCATGCTTTACAATTGCAAACAGTTGTGGGCCCTTGCCAGTTGGCTGCATTTGCTCCGGTAAGCTGCTGCTCTGCCACCAGCCAGGCAGCTACCTTCCTCTCAGGCTCTGTGTCTGACTCTGAACTGTGGGCCTTGTCAGGGTCCCACATATTGCCACCCCAGGTTTCTGGATCCCCATCTGCTTTTTGCACCAGTGCCCGCACCACTAGGGGACAGACATCTCGCCGCCCCCTCTGTCACCACCAGCGATGTGCAATGCAGGCAGCCACAAGCAGCACATTGGTGCTCGAGCTTCTCAGCTCGATCCATGGTTGCAGTAGGCACATGGGTGCTCCAGCTTCTCAGCTTGAGCCGTGGTTGCATTTGCAACCTCTGGGGTCAGCTGGCGAGCGTCCTTAGCAGCTTCAGGAGCACTTTCCAACGGCCCAAGTCGCTGGACACAGCAGTATCCTGCCGACTACACCAAAGGTGTCCGCAAGGCAGGAAAGGGAGGGTCGGATACCAGCGCAGACAAACACTCAAGGGTGGCGAGGGGTTAAACAGGATAGATTTAATAAAGGATTTGCACTCCAAACTGCACAGGGAACCCTGGGGACCACACGGAGGGGTTGCTCATGGGACGTTGCTGGATGTACGGCTCGGACACCCAGGCGGGACTCACCTCGTACCCAAAGGCCCCCTCTTATCGACTACAACTATTTCCTTATCTCAGCTGTGCTAACTTTGAGGAGCTACCGGCCGGGAAGCAGCTAGACATTGTTGACAAAATGGAACACGCACGTCTGGCCTTGACAGGAATTCGGTCAGCGCGCAGAGAGCACACTCTGGCACTGCTCTCACCTACTCTGTCAGTCCCCTGACTCATTGCCACATCTTCCACAGGGGTTCTTGCTCCCCATGCTAAATGCAAATCTATTCCGATACAAATATATTGGCATTCGGCATGGTCTGGTATAGCAGAAGGTAAAACTCCGGAGGGCAACAAATGGCCTTCTCCTCCAGGTCAGCTTTTAGCACAACATAAGTCTCCATCGAGCTGTCTTCAGTCACTGCTTGCCAGCAGCAGCCTGCCAGCAGGACTTCCCCAGGCCCTTCTCCGCAGAGCTACCTTCCAGCAGGTCAGCCCCCAGCCTCTACTGGACCATGGGGTGTTTCCTCCCTAGCTGCAGGACTCTGCACTTGCCTTTCTTGCATTTCATGAGGCTCCTCTCCACCCATCTCTCCAGCATGTCCAGGTCCCTCTGAATGGAAGCACAGCCTTCTGCTGTGTCAGCCACTCCTCCCAGTTTAGTATCATCAGCCAACTTGCTGAGGGTGCACTCTGTCCCTACATCCAAGTCACTGATGTGCAAGTTAAACCATACTGGGCGCAGTATTGACCCCTGGGGGACACCGCTAGCTACAGGCCTCCAACTTGACTCTGCGCCATTGATGACAGCCCTCTGAGCTTTGCCATGCAGCCAGCTCTCAGTCCACCTCACCAGCCACTCATCCGTTCCGCACGTCCTGAGCTTACCTAGCAGGATGTGAATGCCTGGGGACCTTTGTAACAATTTGGTCCGAGACAACCAGAGGAGGAGGAAACTCCATATTAGTGCTGCTTAACCCTTGGCAGCGAGAATTACACTATGCTGCACCGACCACGGCCCTGTGGGGAAAAGCTAGCGCTAATTTGGGAAAGCATAGCCAATCCTACTCGTGAGGCTGTGCAAGCCCTTACCGCTGAACTATCAGCAATACAGCAAATGGCATTGTAAAATCAGGGGCACTCAGCTTCCTCCTAGCTGCCACAGGCACCTTTTGTACCCTGACTGGGGAAGACCGTTGTACCTTTATACCCCAAAATGACAATCAAGTGTTCCATGAGATTCAGAAAACACTTGGCGCTGTCAACACACTACATCACAGCGACCATTAGTCCCTGCGGACGTGGTTTTCTGGAAAGCTTGGGACACGGAGCTTCTCTTATTTCACAATGTATAATGTGTGTTGTCATCATTTTACTGTGTGCGGAGGGAACAGTTGTGTGCTCGTATGCTGATCTTGTTATGCAGTAAACAAGCTGTAAGACTGTAAGACTGCCATGTAGGAGCAAGCACTAAACACTTATAAGGGGGCAGCCGTGCTGCACCGGGAGTCCTTGCTCTTTACAGGTCCCTCAAGTTAGCGAACATCTGACAGCATGCTGGGCACGAGGCCATCCCTGGTGCAACGCCACATGGCCGTGCCCACCTCCCCGGTGCCGATAATGCGAGGGAGGGCAGGAGCCAGCATGGCCGGCCCCCGCGCACCCTGCGCATCCTCCCGTGTGTGCTGCTGCTCCCTGCCTGAAAGCACCACTCGGGCTCCCCTGGGGGCTCTCCGACAGCCCCTGCCCCCTGCCACAGCCCAGGCTTCGGGGCCCAGTCCCCTCCAGAGAGCCTCACAGGCCCCCCAGCAGAGCGGCCCAGCAGCAGCCGCTCCCAGGCAGGAGCCTTTCCCAGCAGAGGCTGCCCTGGCGGACAACTGCTCCCGGCCGGCCCAGCCCCGCCGCCCCCCACGCCCTCCCCACCCTCGGGCCCAGCGCCCAGGGAGCAGTCGCTGCCTCCCCGGCACACGAGCACGCCACAGGCTGCGGCATCGCTCGCGGCTCCCTGCGCGGCCGCCGGGAACGGCGCTTTCGGCCGCCGCGGCTTCTCCCGAGCCCCGAGAGCGGAGGCGCCGCCGGCCGGGGCCAGGGCCGAGCCAGCGGCAGCCGTGGCCGCCCAGGCCCCGCCCCCACGGCCTGGACGGGACGCCTCCCCCCCACAGACCCCGCCCCCTTCCGCCGCGCGCTCCCCATTGGCTCCCGCGGCTCGTGGGCTCCCGGGGCGGGACACGCCCCAGGGGGAGGGCGGCACTGCGCCTGCGCCTGCCCCGCGGGAGAGGGGGAGAGGGGGGGTGGGCGGGGGGAGCGGGGCTCTGGGCAGGCGGGGCTCTGGGCATGCGTGCTGGCGCGGAGGAGGGGCACTGAGGGCCGGGGCGGGGCCGGCTCTGCGCAGGCGCTGTGGCGGCACGGCCAGGCGGGGCCGGAGCGTGCGGCCCGCGGCTGCCCCGGCCCCGGCGCCGGCGCCGGCCAGGCGGCGTGTGCAGCCCGGTCAGGCCGCGCGCGGCGGGAGCCGATGGGGGAGCGCGGTGGGGCTGGGGGGAAGGGCCGTGGGGCGGGAGGCGTCACTTCCGGCGCAGGCGGGCGGGGGAGCAGGTGTGGCAATGGCTGCCGCCCGGCTGGGCCTGGCTGGGCCCGGTTCCCCCCCGCCGTCCCTCGGCCCCCTCCGCCGACGCCGACCCGCGTGGCGGCTGCCGAGCCGTCCCGCCGCCTGCCCCCGCCCCGCTGCCTGGCGGCGCCCCCGGCGCGGGGCGGGGGCGCTGCTGCCGGGGCTGCTGCGCAGCCTCGCCCCGGTGTCGCGGCTCGGGCACTGCGTGGTGCCCGCTGGTGGCCCTGGGCCCTCTGGGTCGCTGGGAGGAGTTTTGGAAGTAAACCCTGGGCTGTGGCGGGGGGCAGGGGCTGTCTGTGAGGCGCCCGGTGAGCCCGAGTGGTGCTTTCAGGCAGTGGTGCAGAAGTGCAGCGCTCAGTTGTTTGGATGGCTGTGCTGTGTGAGGAGTGCCCTGCTTCTTGTGCAGCTTGAAGTTGTGGGCCTGAAGAAGCTGTCCTGTCGGGGAAAGGGGAGAGGAGAGGGCTGTGAAAAGGGCAGGGCCGGAGCTTGGGGACGTAGGTGTAGAAGGAGAGTGTTTTCTTAAGGGCCCAGTGAGTGTGGGATAGCCAGAGAGTGTGTTGCAGGTGTGCCCTGTGAAAAGGGGTCTCTTTGGTGACAATGCAGATACTCCTTGGTGGAGGAGAAGGGATGTCTCGACAGGCAGCTTCAATGTCTGTGTAGTTTTAAGGAGGTGTCAACGCAGGGCAGCCCGAGCAGCCTGTAATACCTGTGTGTCTGGTGAGCTGGTGCGTAGAGCTCTGTGGGCACTGCCTCTTTGCCTGTCCTACCATGGAAGGAGCACCTGAGTAAGCTTGTGCTGATGCCCAGTGTTGCCGTAGCTGTGGGGGACCTGAGCGTCTTGTGTGCGTCCTCAGGAGCGCACAGAGACACGCGTGCGGTGGCCAAGGTTAGCCTGCGTACAAGAGAGGTCACGTGAGGCAGCTTGCTAGCTCCGTTGAGCAAGGAGTGGGGGTTGTCGGTCACGTGGCTTGGAAAGGGCTAAGGAAAGAAGGGTCTAGTGAAGCCTGGCGACTAATGCTGCAGAGTGAGGGAAACGGGTGTTGTTTGTACTTTGTTAGGCCAGCTTCAGCCAAGAAGGAGCTGCTGTGATGGTGAGAGGCGCTGCGGTTTCTTTGCCTTCCTTAAGGAGCCTGGGATGCCGGGAGGCCTGTTGCAGTGAGTCAGCTGCTCAGCACGGAGTTCTGATTGCCTGACTCCAGTGTGGTCACGTGCAGTTCCCCCTGTGTTGTCCAACTCCAGGTCAGCCGTGAGGAGCTCCACCCGCTAAGGAAGGTCGCCTGGGTCGAGGCTAAGGTATAACTTGCTGCAGCGCAGTGGTGTTCTCGTGCAGTGTGTATTGAAAAATACCCCTTGCCCAAGTATGTGAGGTCTCTTTTCCAAGTTGTGTGCTGACCCTTTTATGTGCCCCCAAGTCTCCAAAGCATCTGAGTGTGGGTTCTGTTTTTTCAGCCTTGAAGGGTTTGGTATTTCTGAAGGCAGGAGTCAGTCATGCTTTCTGCAGTGGCTCTGTGAGCACCTTCCTGCTGGCTGTTGCAAGGGCCTTTGTTGCCGCTTACTGAAGCCAGTGTCACCTTTTTGTTTCCAGGTTTGTGCATAAAGATGAGCAATCGGAAGAAGAATTCGCTGAGAAGGCCTGCCTAAAAGGTACTGTGGCAATGTGCTGATCCAGTGTAGAGATGCCAGAAGTGTGTTGGCCTCATAGGAACGTATCTTTCAGTCCTCCAGAGCTTGGAGAATGACAGCAGCCCCCAGGTGCGCTACCAGGGGGTGCAGACAATCTTCATCCTCCAAGCGCCCAGGAAAGTGCCCCCATCGGGCTTCTCCTGCTGAGGCCTGTGTGCCCGCCTGCCGAGAGCCTGGCAGCGATGGCACGCAGCTGTGGGCCCTGGGTCACCCTGAGCATCTGCAAATTGGGTGTCTCCAACTCTCCGATCCACCCGCTGTGCAGAGGACATGAAGTGAAGCAGGTGGCTCGGGGGCCACGTCCCGCTGGGCTTGCCCAAGGATGGAGACAGTGCAACCTGCCTGGGAAAGTTGTTCCCATGCCTGCCTACCCCCCTAGTCCTTTTTTTCCTCCCGTTTACCTGGAAGGCTGGGGCAGATAGGGCTGGCAAGGTGAGTGTATTGCGGGGAGCATGGGTGCCCGAGTTGGGCCCCGGAGAGGAGCTGCCTGCAGCTGGGAGCGCAAGTGGTGAGGTAGGGCATGGGAGCATGTGTGCGCTGTGGGGCCTGGCAGCGAATGCGAAGGCAAAGCTAGTGGCTGTTGCCCTCACAGTGACATTGCAGGCATTCCAAGGCCCACTGTTTGCCTGACTTCCTGTCTTCCTTTTGGTGGGCCCCAAGGCTCTCTGTGTCCTTCCTGGTGCATCCCAGCTGCCCCCATGTGCTTTTCCATGTGCTCAGGCCACTCGGGGTGCCTTTTGGTGCTCCCCAGTAGCCTGAGGACAGCATGTGCCCCCTCAGTGCGCTCGGTGCTGTGTGGGAGCTCTGTGGGGCCACATTCAGGGCATAGGGATGGCATGGCCAGTCCCCAGCACCCCAGTGAGCAGTAGCACACACAGAAGGATGGGCAGAGTGTGTGTGTGCCAGCCATGCTGACTCCTGCCCTCCCTCGCATTATCGGCACCGGGGAGGTGGGGAGGTGGGCACGGCCATGTGGCGTTGCACCAGGGATGGCCTCATGTCCAGCATGCTGTCAGATGTTTACTAACTTAAGGGGGCCTGTAAAGAGCAAGGACTCCCGGTGCAGCACGGCTGCCCCCTTATAAGTGTTTATTGCTTGCTCCTACATGGTAATCTTACAGGCTGCTTTGCTTTGGCCAAGCACTAAACTGTTATCCTTCACTCACCTTGGGCTCAAAACTAAGTTGCTGTCTTGGGGCTCCCGATGTCTCGATGCCTTGTCAGTCACGGAGGAATGGCAGTGTGGGCATCCCCTTCTCACCGACTGGTGTCCAGGGGGCAGTCCGGAGCAGGGTCTTTACCATATAGGGTGGCATTAACCTTTCATAATTCTCCCTGTTGTTCCCCCTGAAAGCAGCAGCTTAAACCCCTCCCCAGCTGTGTTTTATCCAACAACTTCCACTCCCTACAACTCCCTTTTCTACTTTTTGATCCCTAATTTCCCCACTGTTCCCCGGAAGTGGTGAGAGTTTCTGCGGTGTCATCCCCTTTTGCATCACTATGTTCCCCCACGGCTCTGCAGTGAGGTGCCTCAGGCCGGGGACACGCCAGGGGGTTGCCAACTGGAGGTAGGCACCAGCGCATGCTGCTGGCATGGGGGCTGTGCTCTCCAGGAGGCCCCGTCTTGCCTGCAGGCTGTGAGATTGTCCACCCTTTGACACTGTTGGAAACCTTTGTGATTTGAAATATGTAGAGCTCAGTTTTGCCCAAACCATTTTTCCAGGATTCATATGCAGGATACATTGGGATGGGAGGGGTGTGTGATGCAGCCTCAGCGTGTCTGAGTTGTGACAGTTGTTGTGTACTGCAGGACAAGATTAGCACATGAGCACACACCTGTTCCCTCCACACACAGTAAAATGATGACAACAAACATTATATGTTGTGAAGTAAGCTGCATGTCCCAAGCTTTCCAGAAAACCATGTCCACAGGGATTAATGTGCTTTATATTGTTACAAAGGTCCCCAGGCATTCACCGCTAAGTCCGAATCAGACTCTTATACAATGGTTTATTTCAGCTCGAGCTGGGTGCCTCCAAAGAGGGACCGAGAACAAAGAAATGTGGGGGTGATTATACTCCTTACAGTCTTATTTCCCCGCCTGCCAGTGACAGTCTCTTCCAGGCTTCTTTCCTGAGTGGGTGGTCTCTATCCTTTTGATTGGTTCGTGTCTACATCCCAGGACAGTTGCTGCTGTTCCTGCTTCACAGCGCCTTATCTTATCCGGAGGTTAACCGAGACCTCTGTCCATTGTGTGCTGTGTCTTTGAGGGCTGATTTGAGCTGGTTCTGCAGTTGTTCTGTCAGCAGTATGCCACAGGTTTGGTTAAAGTTCAAGCTTAGGCCTGCAGGCTTCACTGCTCCAAGCACTGATGCTAAGTTGAATCAAGGTTATGCCAATGGAAATGACAGTGGTTTTCTTACAAACCCCCCATTTGTTTTTCTGGCTGTTCGTCTTCGTAATCTATCCATTTTCCAAGGCGAGCAGCCCGCCTCCGAAATTTGATATACAATGCCAAGGTGAGTGCAAAGCACACGATGCCTAGACAGAGCAGAATCACTACAGGATGCAGCAAACAATTATGGAAGGCAGAAGCGGTGGGAGACCACCCAAACAAAGTTTCCCACCATTGACGTGCCGCGTCTTTTTTGACTCTTTCAAGTCTCATTTGAATTTGTTGTGTGTCATGCTCTACGGTCATCAGTGTGCTTTTCCCTGTTTCTTTGACCTTGTGGAGCATTGTCCGCATTGGTCATGGTGTAGTACTTCCTTCACTAGATGGAGATTCGTTCCAGTAGGTACTGGTGATCTCACAATTCATGACTCAATGAATAATTTTCCTGGAGTAACTGAGGAGTTGTTACTGGGCTTGGATAATTGCAGCCACGTGCCTTTAGCATTGTGAAGTTACACACGCGCAAATTTAAACTCTTATTGTGATCTAACATTACCCCATGCTTGTTGAATAGTGAGGACAAAAGCAGTTATCACTTTTTGCTCCTTACTGAATGTAAACTTAGGCATTTGCCACCCAGCTTGATATTTCCGTTCCGATACGGCACTCTTTTCCCATATTAATGTTTGGATTTCTGCTGGAAGCATACCATTCTCCCCTTCCCTTATTCCTGAGGCAGCTATTGTTTGTAGCCAAAGTTGGGCTTGAATGCAGCTAAGGGCAAGTGAGGTGTTTCCTTGAAGTACCCCTAACGTGTCTATTGTTAATCGGTGGTCTTGCTCATTAATCTCCTCCGTCCGAGGTAACAGGTCTGGTATCAGCCATTGTACTTTCCCTGCTGCGGTCAACGACGATGGCAACGGATGTTGCAGCTTAAACAAATCTGTTGTGGGTGCGCCCGATTTATTCATCAGCACTTCTGCATCGATACCATTTAATACACCTAGGCCAGTCCCCATCAGGCCCGTGATGTGTCGTTTTCTTAGGTTTTGTTCCCTGCTGTTTAACCATGTCTCCCATGCAACATATACGTTTTGCAAGAAAGGCGCACGTTGGGGCTTGAGCCCTGTGATGTTTACTTGCAAGCTGAGTTCTACTTGTTTGAAGGACCAAGTTGGATTAAGCAGCACGGTTTGTTGACCTCCTTTCTTCATCACGTACGGTCCTATTAGATATGTCCAAAGTTTTAGTTTAGGGGTGGGAGGTTGAGTAGTGGGAGTAATGCTACTAGTGATCGTAGGAGTAGTTAAGTCATGTTTTACCTGACACACAATGTGACCGTCCATAGAAATGTCATCAAGACTCGCATGAGCGTTCACAGGAACCTCTGTACAACATTGTTCAGCATGACAGGTCTTACTACAACAACGGCCCATTTCTTCTTCTCTTTCCAAAGTAACCGTTTTATCAGCAAAACAGCAAAAGATGTGCTTCTCTCTGCGACCCCTTGTCGAGGCTACCATAGTTACCCATGCAGTACGTGTGGCATTCTTGGTAGCAGCCTGTTGCCGTACCTAAGGATCTGTGGTGAGAGCCTCCCAGCGAATTGCTCTCCATCCTTCCATCGCTTCCAAACAACATCCTCTAATGAAGAAGACTCTTCCGATAAGCATTCTGGTGGATTGTGTGTTTTAGCATGCGAATGAGGAGCCCAGGATTGCCGCTCAGCAATTTTAACTGCAAAATAGGAAGACACAAGTACAGTGTACGCTCCTTCCCACTTTGGTTCCCATGTATGCTTTCGGATGTACCTTTTTATCAGTACCAAATCTCCTGGTACATAGGTATGGACTTGTAAGTCTAGAGATACAGGTAAATGGTTAATCGTGTTCTGAAGGTACATTACATTCCTCGTTACACGGTCATCCCCATCCACCAGTTCTTCTGATACAGGTAAATAAGTCCCTGGGACAGCCAAACGTCTACCAAATAGTATTTCTGCTGGGGTAAGACCAACGCTTTTCCGAGGTGTGTTTCTAATGTCCCATAGCACTAAACTTAAAACCTGTGGCCATTTTGGGTTAGGTTAGTTTCTGCACACACCTTTGCTCATTTTGTTTTTGCTGTCCTATTCATTGTGACATTGATCACAGCTGGATACTATTTACTTTGAAGCTGCATATCTCTCTGGAGCTGCCCAGGAGTCTTTTTATTTGTGCCGCAACACCTTCAATTCCGCCTTGTCCTTTTTCATGGAGCCATGGTGCCACAGGTAGCAGATCTTTCCTAGGCAATACAGGCTTACCTCCGATTGTCCAAATTCCAGTTTCGCCTCGTTCCCCTCCAAGCTGTTCCCACCTCTCCTTTTCTTCCTTGGTACATTCTTTGTCATGTATGTTGGATAGCTGGGACACGTCCATCCATCGCAGTGGGGCATAACAAAACACCCCATTGCAAGGCAGCTGCTCGGGCAGCTGAATCAGCAGAATTGTTCCCTTTTTCTACGGTGGGCCTACCTTGGTGATGTGCAGGGCAATGAGGAATAGCACTGTGTTTAGGATCTTGAATAGCATCCAGCAGTTTGCGGACTTGTGGGCCCTTTGCGATGTTCTTTCCGCCGGAGGTTAAGAACCCTCGCTCTTTCCATAGTGCCCCTACTGCATGACAAACTCCAAAAGCATACTTTGAATCAGTATAAATATTAACAGTTTTACCTGTAGAAAGCCTTGCTGCTCTTGCCAAAGCAACCAGTTCGGCCCCTCGCGCGCTCGTAGTGGGTTTTAGGGGCCGAGCTGCCAGTATGTCGAAATCAGATCCTACCGCGTAGCCACTTTGCCGCTTGTCCTCATGGTAAGAGGAAGATCCATCTACGTACAAAACTAAATCTGGGTTTGGGAAGGGAGTCTGTTGTAAGTCTTGGCGAGGTTTTTCCACAAGTTGCATTACCCTAGTGCGCTCACGGTAACGTTTTTCTCCGTTGCTGGGCAAGGGAAGCAGGGTAGCTGGACTCAATGTATTACAATGTTGTATAGTCACATTGTCCATCATTAAGAGAAGTAGTTCATATTTATGTGCTCGCTGTGGAGCTGGAACGTGAGACACAAAATTCTTCAATAACATTTCCACTTTGTGTGGGACGTGTGCTGTCAGAGGGTGTCCCAGAAGCATGGTTGGACATGTCTCAACAATGATTGCTGCAGCAGCCACTGCACGGATACGTCCAGGAGTCCCCAAAAGGATGGCATCCACTTGTACTAACTAATATGTGGCTGGTTTGGGTTGGGGACGTAGCATTGGAGTCAGCACTCCCCTGGCAACCCCTTGTTCCTGAATGTACGGCTGGGAAGGTTTTTTTATAATCAGGGAGCCCTAGAGCCAGCGCTTTCCTTAATGCCTCCTTAATTTTTTTCAATGCCAAATCTCTCTGAGGTGTCCACTTTACAGGTTCTCAGGTGCACCCCTCTGAGTGTGCACTGCAGAAAGATTCCAGGATTGCTGTAGAGATGCAGGAAATGCAAAATCGACCACTGGTGAGGGGACACTGCGAGCGGTTCAGGAGATGCAAGCGTTGAGGAGAGACATGAAGTCAAGTTGCTGCTGTTAGTGCTTTGTCCAGGCTCCTGCCAAGGTTTCTTAGGAAGGCAGAGATGCCCCACACGCTCGTGGCCGCAGTCACTTTGCATGGGGCATTCTCCTGCACCTGGAGACACTGGCTTTAAGACACGTGTTTGGTGAAAGTCCCTCATGTCATGTCGTGTCGTGCAAGAGATGCCAGAGTCCTGCCGCTTTTCCATAGTGGGAAAGAGTCTGATTGTGGGGGCCCAGTCCGACAAGCAGCTGTGCACAGACACACTCTTGCCTTGCCTCGTAGCCCAGCTGACTGAGCCCAGTTGCCCTGGGACCCCATGCATGTGTGCGCATGATGGTGCTTGGTGGCAGTGCTGCCGCCTTGGTGCTGCAGGACCTTTTGGGAGCAGGGCCTTTGTGAAGGTCTGGCCCAGGTTAGTCCCTCCCTTCTTGTGCGTTCCTCTCTCGCTGTGGCTCCAAAGACACTACCTCTCCACTGAGGAAGACCGAACTAACTGTGAACTAAGGCTCCTGTAACTGCCCTAAGACTACTGGAACAGTGACTAAATACACACTAAGACTACTGTAACCAACTCGAAGCTACCTAGCCTAATGCTACCCTATACCGTGAACTACCCTACAGGAAGGAAGAAGAAGAACTCATAAGAATAACTAAGACTAATACCTATAACGAATAACTGTAATGCTACTAGGAACAGAAGTAATAACTCTACCTAATGATAGTAATGAGAAGAACTGTGCCCTACACATAGAATATTCACTGTGAACTAAGAATCCTCTACCTAACTGAAACTAACTGTCCATAACTACACACTAAAAATAGACTAACCAACCCTACACTAAGAAATCTTACTACTAAGAACCTTAATGCTCCTAGAGTAACCCTAATGCTAAATGCTATAATACTCCTACTCCTAAAAAAATCTATCCTATAACCTAACCTGTAGCCTAAACAGAGCTGTGGCAGGGTGGTGGGAGCTGTTCCCGGGCGCTGTCTCCGTCCCGCAGTAGAGGTGGAGGGGAGTCGTGGGAGGGATGTGTCCCCGCGGTGGGCCCTGTCTCTGCCGGTCAGATGTTGGTGCGCAGCAGCCCAGGGCAGTCCAGGAGGCGACGGGTGGCCCGGTGATCCTCGGCGTGCCCCGGCTGGTGGGCTCAGCTCCCCGTGGCTGGGTGCTGGCAGCAGCCTGGTGATGCTGGGGGGGCAGTGCCGCAGCTGGTGGTCAGCGGGGTGCCTCCTGCCAGGCTAGCACCTCCTCCTCCTCTTTGGTCCCTGCGGCAGGTCCACGAGGCACAGGGCGAGCTGCCCCTCTGTGGGGTCCACCTCCATGGGCTCCTCCTCCTCCTCCACGGGCTCCGAGGCGGCTGGGGCACTCTGGAGGAGGGCGGCGCGGCGGTCCCAGACGGTGGCACCCACCTTCCTCTTGATGCGCAGCGCCGCCTTCCTCCTGGCCCACAGTCGCTCCGGCTGGCTCATGGCAGGCAGGAGTGGAGAGCGCGATCCCGGGTCGTGTCCCACCACCGGCCTCTTGACAGCTCTGGGACAGTGGCGCTGAGGTCACTGTTGACACGGGGAGGCCGTGGTGACGGCACACCTGACCCGCTCCCCAGTTGCGGGGGCCCTACCTGGCTGTGCCCCGCAGGGGGATGGTGGGGGCTGGAGGGTGCCCCCGTGGGCAGGGGACCATGGGGCTGCAGGCTGCTCTCCTTGGCCTCCTTTGCGTGGGCCCTCGAGCTTACTTGTGGGAAGAGCTGCTCTTGCGCCAGGGAGGTGGTCTTGGCCTCCCCGCGGGGGCTGTGTGCTCCAGCCCCTTTGCGGCCTGGGCCCCCTTTGCCAGAGTCGCTCCCGGGTGTCCCTGCGTGTGCTGGAGCGCTGGGGAGCCCCTGCTGGGACCAAGCCCTGCTGGCACGGTCTCCTCAGTGCCCAGCAGAGGGGCAGCCCCACTGCCCTCGACCTGCTGGCTGCACGCCCAGGCCACCCGGGAGGTGGCCCTCCTTCCTGCAGGGCGTTTTCCCACCACTCTTTCTTCTGACTTCCCCTTCCCACCAGCTTCTTGGGAATGGTTCTGGGCAGCACAAGACTTTCCTTCCCTTCATGACTGCTCAGCCTCTTCAGGAACCTCCCCTGTCGGACGCTGCCTGTTCTGCAGGAAACCCTTGGAGGTGTTAAAACACCAGTTGTTGTCAGGAGCAGCTTTTCAGGAGCAGCAGGAGTTTTCCGGAGGAGGAAAGGCAGGCCCTCCCTGGCTGTCTTTGCTGCTGAGTTTGTAGCCATCTGGTGCAGCACTGCAGCTGGGTGAGCGGTCTCACGCCAGCCCACGTTCGCCAAGGATGCTGCTGCTGCGTGACCACAGGCAGAGCCTGAGTTCCTCCAGCTTGTTTCCAGGCTGTGTGCATTGGAGTGCAGAGACTTGTGGCAGGTGTGCTTTTGCCCTCTTTGGTCCTTCCCTCGCATTTATTGCTATGGCCTGACGTAGCAGTTGTGAAAGACCAGGGCCTGTGCGTGCCATGCCTGTGTGGTTCCCCCGGCCACTGTAGACAACCTCCTGCCTGGGAGCAGCTGCTGCTGGGCCCAGCTCTGCTGGGGGGCTTGTGTGACTCTCTGGAAGGGGATTGGGCACCGAAGCCTGGGCTGTGGCAGGGGGCAGGGGCTGTCTGAGAGCCCTCAGGTGAGCCCGAGTGGTGCTTTCAGGCAGTGTTGCAGCAGGGCGGGTGCAGAAAGGCCTGGAGCCATGAGAACCCCATTGGCTAGTCAGAGTCAGGGCAGCAGGTGCAGCGTGCAAGGAAGAGAGCAGCTGCTTTCTGTGCCGCTTCTGCGCAGTGCTGTTCTCCCCTCTTGGGAAGAGGGAGGGCTCTGGGCCTGGCTGGGGAAACTGATGGGGAAGGGAGATGGGTGTTAGCAGCTGTTGTGCTGTGCTGCAGTAGCACAGCATTCAGTCGTTTGGAGGAACATGTGAATAGTGGACTTCTTGTTGTCCAGCTTGAAGTCATGGGCCTGAACAAGCTGTCCTCTCTGGGAAAGGGGAGAAAAGAGGGCTGTGAAAAGAACAGGGCCTGGGTTTACATGTGTATTCAGCAGGCATTCACCAAAGGGAAATGATGCTTAACCAACCTGACAGCCTTCTCTGATGGGACAACTGGCTGGCTAGCTGAGGGCAGAGCAGTGGATGTTGTCCAGCTGGACTTCAGCAAGGCTTTTGACGCTGTCTCCCACAACATCCTGCTAGGTAAGCTCAGGACGTGCAGAACGGATGAGTGGCTGGTGAGGTGGACTGAGAGCTGGCTGCATGGCAAAGCTCAGAGGGCTGTCATCAATGGCGCAGAGTCAAGTTGGAGGCCTGTAGCTAGTGGTGTCCCCCAGGGGTCAATGCTGCACCCAGTATTGTTTAACTTGCACATCAGTGACTTGGATGTAGGGACAGAGTGCACCCTCAGCAAGTTGGCTGATGATACTAAACTGGGAGGAGTGGCTGACACAGCAGAAGGCTGTGCTGCCATTCAGAGGGACCTGGACATGCTGGAGAGATGGGTGGAGAGGAACCTCATGAAATGCAAGAAAGGCAAGTGCAGAGTCCTGCAGCTAGGGAGGAAACACCCCATGGTCCAGTAGAGGCTGGGGGCTGACCTGCTGGAAGGTAGCTCTGCGGAGAAGGGCCTGGGGGAGTCTCGGTGGAGAACAAGTTGAGCACTAGCCAGCACTGTGCCCTTGTGGGCAGGAAGGCCAATGCTGTCCTGGTTCGCATTAGGCAGAGTGTTGCCAGCAGGTCGAGGGAGGTAATCCTCCCCCTCTCCTCAGCCCTGGTGAGGCCTCAGCTTCTCCCCAGCAGAAGAGAGACATGGAGCTCCTGAAGCAAGTCCAGCAGTTGATGAAGGGACTGGCGTGTCTCTGCTATGAGGAAAGGCTGAGGGAGCTGGGCCTCTGCAGCCTGGAGAAGAGAAGACTGAGCAGGGATCAGGGAGCAGTGGGCATAAGTATCGGAAGGGAAGGTGTCAAGAGGATGGGGCCAGACTCTTCTCCGCGGTGTGCAGCGATAGGATGAGACCTGAAATGCACAAACGGAAATGCAGGCAGTTCTGTCTGAACAGGAGGAAAATCTTCTTGACTGGGAGGGTGACTGAGCACTGGCACAGGTTGCCCAGAGAGGTTCTGGAGTCTCCTTCCCTGGAGAGATTCAGAAGCCGCCTGGACGCAGTCCTGGGCAATGTGCTCTAGGTGCCCCTGCTTGAGCAGGGGGTTTGGACTAGATGATCTCCAGGGGGCCCTTCCAGCCTCAACCAGTCTGTGGTTCTGTGCTTCTGTGATAGGTAGAGTTGTAGCGCTTTCTTGGTAGCTTCCTTTTGTCCTGCATTTGCTAAGGAGGAAGGTAAGTGGGTGGCCAGGAATGGGCACTGTCCCTGCTAGAGGAAGGAAAAGGAGGTGAGCAGAGCCCTGCATGGAGAGCGTTTTCAAGTGCTCTACAGGTTAGAGCCTGTTTTTTCAGTGTGTTTCCAATATTCCTCGACACCAGTGTCCTTACTGCTTTCTGCCAGGCCCTTGCCTAAACCTAGATGGTAAAGCCAGAGCGTAATCCTCTCACTGAGGTGTGCACTGCTGTTGGAGGTGGAGGTGTCTAAGCCTAGGTTCATATTTCCTTGCTTCTGCCTTCTGTCCCTCTGTGTTTCTTGGCTGTGGCTGCTGTAGAAAGTCCAAGGTTTCCCCGCTTGTTTCTGAATGAGGAAGAGGAAATGGCTCTTGCTGTGTGACTGAGCTACTTCTCACTCGCCAAGGGTTTGACAAAGAAGGACAGAACAAGAGTCTCATGGATGGTGAGTGCTTTCCTAAAGCTGGAGAAAGGTGCGCGTCTGTAGAAGAGCGAGTCTTGTTACCATAGCCAGGTAGTGAAACTGTAGTTATCCCTGAGTGTGCTGTTGAGAAGACGGAACTGTACTTGCTCTCTGCTGGCAGGCTGCTGCTGGCAAGTTGTGACTGAAGACAGCTCGATGGAGACTTATGTTGTGCTAAAAGCTGACCTGGAGGAGATGGCCATTTGTTGCCCTCCGGAGTTTTACCTTCTGCTACACCAGACCATGCCGAATGCCAATATATTTGTATAGGAATAGAACTATAGGAAATAGTTGTAGTCGATAAGAGGGGGCCTTTGGGTATGAGGTGAGTCCCGCCTGGGTGTCCGAGCCATACATCCAGCAACGTCCCATGAGCAACCCCTCCGTGTGGTCCCCAGGGCTCCCTGTGCAGTTTGGAGTGCAAATCCTTTATTAAATCTATCCTGTTTAACCCCTCGCCACCCTTGAGTGTTTGTCTGCGCTGGTATCCGACCCTCCCTTTCCTGCCTTGCGGACACCTTTGGTGTAGTCGGCAGGATACTGCTGTGTCCAGCGACTTGGGCCGTTGGAAAGTGCTCCTGAAGCTGCTAAGGACGCTCGCCAGCTGACCCCAGAGGTTGCAAATGCAACCGCGGCTCAAGCTGAGAAGCTGGAGCACCCATGTGCCTACTGCAACCATGGATCGAGCTGAGAAGCTCGAGCACCAATGTGCTGCTTGTGGCTGCCTGCATTGCACATTGCCGGCAGTGACAGAGGGGGCGGCGAGATGTCTGTCCCCTGGTGGTGTGGGCACTGGTGCAAAAAGCAGATGGGGATCCAGAAACCTGGGGTGGCAATATGTGGGACCCTGACAAGGCCCACAGTTCAGAGTCAGACACAGAGCCTGAGAGGAAGGTAGCTGCCCGGCTGGTGGCAGAGCAGCAGCTTACCGGAGCAAATGCAGCCAACTGGCAAGGGCCCACAACTGTTTGCAATTGTAAAGCATGAGAGGTGCAGGATATGCAGGGTGCTACAGGTAGCAGCCCTGTGAAGGGTTCTTTGAGTGCCTGTTAAGGTTGTGGGGTGATGGGGCAGATGCCTTTTACTTTACTAGAGAGGAGCTTGATAGGCTGGGGGCTCTGCCCCAGGATCCTAGGCTGTGCAACACCCTCCATACCCCGCAGCAGCAAAAATGAAGCGTTTCCCCCTCCCTAACGGACTGGGTGCTGGGTGCAGCACGTTTAACTTGGCCGACTGCCACAGGCATTGATGGCTGGCTCACCAAGTGGACTACTATTGCAGCAGGCATAAACTAGCTGTGACAGTTCGGAATGTTGTCTGGCATTTATTCCGCCGAGTTGACTGGATTGGATCCCCACGAGCAAAACCTTAGGTCCAAAGTCAGGTGCTGTGAAACAACCTTTTGAAGCGATGGTGCTCCCTGTTTTGGGGGGTGAGGGATGGGGGCCGGTGACTGTGGGGGAAGTGGCAGTGCCGCTGTCTCTGCTAGCAGCGGTGTCCTCTGTGAGCAGAGATGGGAAGTCAGGAAAGAGGCAGGTAAACATGAAACAGAGACAGGGCGAGTTGCGGCACTATGTTCCGAGACCTGCTGCAAGCCAGCATACCATGGTGGGAGGTGGACGGCGAGCGGAGGTGGACAAAGCTGCTCGAGCAGTAGCTGCAGCTTCAGCCAGAGCAGCATGCACAGCCCTCGAGGGTGGGGGAGCACAGCAGGCAGCCTGGAGAGGGCGGCGGGGACCAGCAGCACCCACTGCCCGGCCAGCAGTGTGCACGGAGGGGGATCTGCCAGTGGCACAAATGGGGCCAGGCAGCATTGCACCCGCTTAGCTCCACAGCAGTTGCAGACCCAAAAGGGGTATATCCGCAGAGGACAAAAGCCTGGGGAGGTGTGGCAAGTTGATTATATTGGACCCTTCTTGGAAAGCCAGCAGCATAGATATGTCCTGACCACTGGAGAAACCTGCTCTGGTCTCTTGTACACCCACTCTTGCTCTGCAGCTACCCAGCCTCACACCATTAAAGTGTTAGAAGATGTGATTGGGTTACGTGGCTGCTGGTGGAAATCCAAAGGGATCGGGGCCCTCCTTTAACAGGGAACGGCATTCAAAATTGGGCTGGAGAGCAAGGACTAGCCTGGACCTATCACATATCCCATAGTGTCAAGAGGATGAGGCCAGTCTCTTCTCCATGGTGCCCAGCAACAGGACAAGAGGCAATGGGCAGAAACTGAACCACAGGCAGTTCCATCTGAACCTGAGAAAAAATTTCTTGACTGTGAGGGTGACAGAGCATTGGAACAGGTTGCCCAGAGAGGTAGTGGATTCTCCTTCCCTGGAGATATTCAAAACCCGTCTGGATGTGATCCTGGGCAATATGCTTTAGAGGACCCTGCTTGAGCAGGGAGGTTGGACTAGATGATCTCCAGAGGTCCCTTCCAACCTAAACGATTCTGTGATTCTGTGTGATACCCCACCACCCGCAAGGGGCAAATGAACAGACTGCTCAGAGAGCAACTGTGCCAACTGTCCCCTCCTGGTACCCTCAGGGGTTGGAGTAAAAACATTTGTCAGGCAGCTGCCTGCCTCAGGGACCGCCCACCCCATGGCTCTACCCGATATGCTCAAATGTGCCAAGGGGGCCACAGGTGCTTAGAGTGCACCGGCTGCGCCCCCCAAGCCTACCACCCCATGCAAGCCATGCCCGGGAGTTCAGGGTTGGCTCTGTGATTGCCACGCAAAGAAATAACCCTGGAACCAGGCAGCTGTCACCTTGTGAGCATGGGGATGGCGGTCGCCATACATAAAGGGTAGTATGGTTGCTTGGTGCCCTGCAATAGTGTAGCTGTCCAGGGGGGTGGATATCATTGCAGGGGGTCATTGACTTGAATTAGCTTGAGGTGGTGAAGGTTGCGATCCATTACACTGGTTCCTAAGCCCTGTGAAGTACACAGGGAGACCAAATAGCCCAACGGATGTATGAGCGGATAGGGGTCCTCACAATCCCGGAAGGAGATTCCTTGCAGCCCACCCAGCAGCCAGGTGGTTTGGGGTCTACAGGGTGTGCTGTGTGGGTGCCTGATCTGACTAAACCCGGACAGTCGGGAGGGGAAATCATTGCATCAAACCCAACGTCTACAAGCTAATGAGCCTACTCCAAGTACTGCACGACGGAAAGTGCAAAGAATCAGCGTGGGACAACCCCTGGCAGTGACTGTCGTCACGGCTGTCAAATTTTGCACTATGGGGAAAGCGCATTGTACTCCTGGCCTATATGTTATAATGTACTCTATAGATGTAGTACAACGTAGCTGCTTGTACTCCTCAGCTGTTAATTAAGGTAATGAGTGAAAGGCAGGTACGCACCTTGTCCACAGTTCCCAGGGCTCCCCACGCAGTTTGGAGGGTAAATTCTCTCTTAAATCTGTGCTGCTTAACCCCTCGTGAACCTTGACTGTCTCTCTACGCCAGTATCCGACCCTCCCTTTCCCACCTTGCAGTCACACCATGGGATTCGAGGGTAAATTCTTTCTTAAATCTATGCTGCTTAACCCCTCATGAACCTTGACAGTCTCTCTACGCCAGTATCCGACCCTCCCTTTCCCACCTTGCAGTCACACCACGGGATTCTTCCAGGTAGGTCCCTGGAGAGGCCCAAGTCTGCTCTCCTCAAGTGCAGGGTTGTGATCCTGCTTTTTTGCCCTGCTCCCTCCTCTCAGTATCCTGAACCCCATCCACCATCTCATGGCCACTGCAGCCAAGGTTGCCCTTGACCTTCCCATCCCCAACGAGCCCTTCACTGTTGGTAAGTGCAAGGTCAAGCAGAGCCGCTCTCCCCAGGGGCTCCTTTGTCAACTTGTATCAGGAGGTTGTCATCGATGGTCTCCAGGGACGGCCTGGGCTTGCTTGTGCCCTGCGGTGCTGTCCCTCCAGCAGCTATTGGGGTGGGAATGAGGGCGGGAAGAGTATAATCTCCTTTTTCAGACCAGTTGCTGTGGCTGAAAGTCAAACAAGAGAAAGGCATGAGGAAACCACGTTCCTGAGGAAAGAATGGATCCAATTTAAAGGGGTCTTCATCTCCAAACAAGAGAAGCCCGGTTTCCCTTGCTGAGGATGGCCATTCCCCCTATGCTGAAGAGTGACCGCTATTAGCAGAGCACCAGCAGACAATGCCACGCCTGGGTATGCAGCATAGCCAGCCTGTGAATGGGACTGTGTAGCTGCAAAAGATAAGACTGTGAGTAGCAGCAAAAGGAAGCTTTTGACACTGGCTCTCCTAACATCCTCACAAGCAAGCTGATGAAGTTCAGGCTAGCTGAGCAGACAGTGAGGTGGACAGAAAACTGGCTGAGCAGCCAAGCTCAGAAGGTTGTCATCAGTAGCACAGCGTCTTAGCTGGAGGCCAGTGACTAGTGGTGCACCCCAACACTGGCTCCAATGCTGTTTAACTTACTCATCAATGACCTGGATGAGGGGACAGAGTGGCTGATGGTCCCAAAGTGGCAGGAGTGGCCATGCTGCTGCTGTGAACCATCCTGCAGTTGCTGCCAGCTCAGTCCTGAGATTCTGCATGTTAGAGCATTTCTCCGGAATGCCTCCTTCTTTCCTGCGCAGCTTCTTGGGTGAGGAGGGTGGTGTGCAGTGAGAGAAAAGAAGTGTCTGTGTGTGTGTGTGAGTGCGTGTATGTGTGTGCGTGTAGAGGAAGGACGTTGTTCCTGGTTGTTCTCTCTCCTGCTGTCCATCAAAGGACAAGCTGGAACTCTTAGTCATGTAGACAAATAGACACAGAATTTGTTTTTTTAAGTTATCTCCTCTTCAAGTGGCATTTGCCTGGCCGGAAGGCAACCTGTGCTGCCTGGGCTTTTGGGATCCAAAGTAGGCCCGGGCTTGTGGTAAATAAGAGTTTCTCTGTTGTAGGTCCCACCTCTGATCTCTACCCTTTGGGGCACTTGCGTCCTTGTGCCCCAGAGCCAGTGCCCTGTCTTCAGTAGTGACCTGTAGCAGATGCTCAGGGAAGGTGTGAGAGAAGCAAGGAAAGCCGAGAATGATGATTTTTTTTTCCCCTCTGACACACTGTCCTTATTTGCAGCACTTTGCGGTTATGGGAGCTGGGCCATGAAGCCGTGTCTGAACCATCGCGGTACCCATTTGTTGGTCCCCCTTGAACCCATGTCTATGTTTGCAATCCACAAGCATTCAGATGCCCCATGTGATGCCTGTGAGGGAGGACTTGAAGGCCGATGCTGGCGCTGATCCTTGCTGGCTTAGCAAAGAGCTCCCTGGGGCAGAGGGTGGTGGGGTGGGGGCACCCTAAACCACCCAGGGCAGCTGCCCTCACTGCTGTAGGGCCCACACCAGCAAGGTCTGGGGGTGGGATCCCTGCAGCCCCTCTGTGACACGCTCTGTGACACAGTCTGAGGTCACTGTGGCATATCCCACCTCACAGTGACACCTCCCCTCTGCCCAGGGTGTGCCCAGCCCTCCCCACACTGCGCTGGAGTGCGGAGGAGGAGGAGGCAGCGGAGGAGGAGAGTGGAGGAGAAGTTTCCAGGCAGGAACTACAGGCACAACCATGCGGTTCCCGTTTGTGAAGCTGCCAGCGCTCAGGCTCCTCAGCCATGATGGTGAGGCCTTAGGGGCTCTTCCAGGAGCGCGATCGTGTAGGACACCAACTCCCAAACCAGCGTTGTGTGGGGAGGGCTGGTGGCTGCCATGGGAGCCTGCCTGAGTGCCCCGTGCGGATCAGGGATCGAGGTGGCCGCCCAGGACTCCTGGGTGCAGGGCCTGGCTCTGCCCCTGCCCTCCTGGTTCCCCAGGCAGGAGTCCCGGCCACCGAGGGTCACTGCTTGCCTCACAGGGCCACTGGCCACCCGCAGTCGTGGCTGGGCCAAGGAGCTGGAGGTGCTCAGGTGGCTGTGAGCAGCCTGTGGAAGCAGGCACCGAATACTGGGGAGCTGGGCCCTGTGGGGAGACCCCTGGGGATGCTCTTGGTGCCCAAGGCTGCTGTGGAGCACAGCACTGTCCTCTGGCCATGGGGAAATCCATGGCCACCTTTCCCCAGAGAGAGGGGCTGCCCTTGGAGACCAGCACCTGAAAGCGGGAGGCAAGGGGACTCCTGTCTGAAGAAGGCGGAGGGGTTGTGCACCTCTCTTGGGGCTTGAAACGCTTGAAACGCCCGCGTTGGAAATCAGCCGCTTCCCTTTCACTTTCTGCCTGGCTTCTCTTCTGGGAGTCCAGTCACTGCCTCAGGCTTTTCCCCATGGGCTCCTCTTGTCTTTCTGATGGGGAGACGCAGGCATGGAGCTGGGGCACACCCTCCCCCTGCAGATGTGAGATGGTGGCATGGCCTTGTCCAAAACCCTTCCGCTGTCTCTTTTGAGCTCCAGCCCTCTCCTGTGCTCGCTCTGCGGCCAGAGGCAGCCAAGACTGGCCTATGCAGCCCGCCCTGCGTGTGCTTATTCTGCTGCATGCGTGATTACACCTGCATCTGTCACTGTCCTGGCTGGGAACGTGCCGAACGTGGTGAGCTGGCTGGCTCAGAGCCTGATGTGTGTTTCCCTTGCTTTTCAGAGGTCGTGAGAATCTGGGAGAGCGTGTCGGAGTACATGCTACAGCAGATTGTGCTGAACAAGGTGGGTTGTCATCCTGCTCCTCCCCTCTGGCCGGGATGCTTTCAGCAGCGCTGGCAGCCCCGGGCCCCATGCACAGTGTCGCTGTGCGTCCCCTCCTTGGGAAGAAGAGAGAAGGTCCCCAAAGTGCACAAGGGTGTGACAGAGCAGCTCCTTTGTCCACTGGTCCAAAGGGTCCAGGGCAGCTGTGGGAGAAGAGAGGCTTCACCCCTTTCTGGGGCATTTGCAGTCCTCACTGCTGCAAAGGAAAGACCAGACACAAAGCCTGGGTGCTCTGCAGGGCTGACTCCACTGCAGGCCACCCCTTGGCCCTTACGTAGATGCGAAGGTCTCTTCCCTCAGGAACGTTTGTTCAGCTTTTACTTTGCATACCATTGAGAGGGTGCAGAGGAGGGAGAGGACAAAATCTGGCCTTCTCCCAAAGGCGTCTTCTCCAAAGCTTTGCAAGTGCCCCTCCAGCCCCCTTGTTCCTCCAGAGGAACAAGGCATCATCTCCTGAGGAACAAGGCACCATCTTCTGGCCCTGCTGACTCCTCAGTCCATTTGCCCACCTGAAAGCACTTTGTTCCTTTTTTCTCGCCGGGTGCCAGGGCGTGGCCCTCGATGTGCTTGGCATTTTCTATGTCCTGAGGAAGCACTGCAGTGAGGTGAACAGGGAGGTGATTATCCCGCGCTTTCACCTGTCTCCGAGAGTTGCACAGACTCATGGGCTCAGCTATGTCAACAGAGACATTCCTGGTAAGGCAGCAGAGCAAAGCCGTTGCTTCCCCTTGGGACATGTCTGGGGTGGGAGCTGAACGCAATGCAGAACTGACGGAGAGGCATCGCAAATTCCTCCCAAAGGGCCTGAGAGCAACTTCACCTTGTCCCAGCCCAACTGTTGCCCACCACGTAGTGACCTCTCGAGAGGGCGTTGGGGTATTCTTTTGTTTACTAGCACTGCATGCACGTAGACTGTCTGCCCCTGTCCTGCTTTGGAGCTGCCTCCATACCAGTCACTCTTAGGCCATGTTGGATGACTGCAGTCTGACGGAAATGTTTTGGAGCGGTTGTTTCTACCCCAGCTGAGAGGAAAGCAGTGCTGCCCCTGCAGACTGCACCAGAGCTTGTGCAGGCAAACGCCAGTGTTGCTGCTGGCTCTCACAGCCTCCTGCCAGTTCCAAGGGGGTGTAAGTCAGCTGTAAGGCGCCTTGCACCCGAGCTGGGAGCAAGAGTGTGTGCAAAGCCCCTCCCTGGCCAGATTTCCCTGGGCCTTCTGCTCCCTGCTGCCATGGCTGTGGCTGTAGTTAGACTTGGTTGATGGCTGTGTGCCACAGAGGCCTTGCGTTGGAGTGTGCAGGGGTTGTGAGCGGGGTCCGCCAAAGCTGGCACATCTGACGGTCAGCTCCGCGGGGACGGGCTGGCGGTGGCCAGACTAACCCTGAGGGCTGCTGTGCAGTCTTCTACGCATGCAGCGTGGGCCCAGCAGCCTCCCCGTGGCCATGGGAGCTGGCCACGTCTCCCCTTGTCGCCAGCTGTATTTCAGCTGCTCCCTACCCAACTGGCTTCCTCTTTTGCTGTTTCCTAGACGATCTTGAAATTGTCCCCCTGGACTATGCTCTGCTGTCATCAGCGACGTCCCTTCCCGAGAAGCTAGTGAAGGAGTGCGTGAATGACATTGTGGTGCTGTTCAGCTGGGGCGCGGGACTCGGAGAGGATTACGACCTTGTTTTCAAGGGCATCGGTCTTCTGATGAGCCGAAACAAGAGCCTCACAATGAGATATTCCAAGGAGTTTCTCCTTGCCGTGGATGGCCCTGGAATTGTATTGAAAAGTCTCCTCTCTGTAAGTTGAGATTTGTCTCCCAGGCTCCCGAGAGTCCTTCCAAGCTCCTCTCAGAGGACTCTCAAGGTGATGTCTCTCGACCTGCTGCGGAGCACTTGGGAGAGAGGTGACCTAGAGCAATGCAAGCTCCCTGTAGAGCTCCTTGCTCTTTGCCTTTGGTGCTCTCGGCAGCGTAGCAGAAGCTGGGAAGAGCTGTCTGCGGTGAAGCCCAAGCTCTTTGCAGCCTAGCGTCCTGTTCCCAAAGGCCTGGGGAAAGAGGCTAGTTTCCTGCACAGCTGCGCAGCTTCTCTCCATTGCAATGCAGGGCTCCTGTTTGTGAAAGAAATCCCTGGGGCAGAGTTTCCCTGAG
The DNA here is from genome assembly GCF_040807025.1 of Struthio camelus. Taxonomy (NCBI): domain Eukaryota; kingdom Metazoa; phylum Chordata; class Aves; order Struthioniformes; family Struthionidae; genus Struthio; species Struthio camelus. Next base: position 11,739,255 of record NC_090962.1, read on the forward strand.
GCAGCCTCTCTCACCCTCAGAAAGCTTTGTGGCCTTTGTGAGTAATGCGATCCCTTCCTTGGCCTCACCTCCCGTGTCTCTGTCCTTTTTGCAGAACCCAAGCACAGAATATTGGGTGTTATCAGGCAAAGACGCTGCTGCGTTTCCTGTGCTTCCTGGGGGGATCCGTGTGCTGCCAACGTGAGTATGTTTGCTTGTGTAGCCCGTGGCTGAGCAAGCGAGCAGCTTCTCAGCTCCTGCTTGGTGGTGCTGCATTGCCAGAGCTTGCCCGCTCGTGAGCTCGTTCAAGACTAGCTGGTCCAACGGAAGGGCTTCCAGCCAACTCCTTGCTTGCTCTTTCTTCTTTTGGCCTCGGAGAGGCCTCCCCTGGATTAACGTGGAAGAGTGCTGGGGTTTTACACTCGCAGCATAGACTGGACCGAGAGAGGAATGTCGGCATCCTTTCTCATCAAGCTTCACCTCCTCATTCCCTGTCTTTGGCAAGACATGGCAAAAAGCTGTGAAGTCAAGACTGTGTCTGCTTTTGGCTGTGTGTTGTCCTGGGCGTGGCCACAGCCTCTCTGCAGTGGTGGGTCCAAGACCTGACCTATGCAGGTCCCGTGTGGGGCATTGCCCTGTCTGTTGGGAGACTCCAGGGAAGGAAAGGTGTCCTAAAGGCCGCCTTCTGGGAGCAAGGCGGAGAGGAAGAGGAGGGACTTCTTGGCCCAGTGGGAGGCTGTGTCTAGCAGGGCTCTGCAGAGCTTGGTCCTGGCACAGTGTCCTGCGCACTGCTGAGCAGCACATCCCCTGACGACCCGAGGGTACAGAGCTGCCTCTTTACAAGCACTACAGCGTGAATCTGGGAGGGTGTGCCAGCGAGCTGGAGGGCAAGATGTGAATTCACACATGGATGGATCTGGGCACACTGGAGCAAAGGAGAGTACTCTGCTCTCCGTGGGCTCTGTGGAGGCGAGAGGAGAGAGTGTCAGAAGTGGCAGCCAGGAGGACTTGTGTTAGCATACCCTTGCTCCCAGGAAGGCAAACAAAGCACTGGGACCAGCCCCTGGCAACTGCTCGGCCCATCGAGGCAGGAGCTCTTGGCTGTGTCATGTGCTTGCCTGAAATGGGCCTCCACGGTGTTGAAGCATCTGCACCTTCTGCTCTGGAAAAGTAGAGACCGTGCAGGGACTCTCATCGCTCTCTGAGCCTGCATGCTCCGCGCAAGCGGCAAAGGCAACGTGGAGTCCTTTCTTGCAGCTGGGGGTCTTCTTGTTTCTAGGTTTGAGATTAAGCCAGGGCCTGGGGGAAAAGCCAAAGAGCCTGGCCCCGAGGGATCCAAGCAGAGAGAAGGTAAAGGACCGTGCAGCTCCCAAGGCAGGACCGAGCAGGTCTGCGCACCCTCTTGCTGGAGAGCTCCCAAGCATGCTGTTCTGACGAGGTTTCTTGGTGCACAGTTACAGGGAGTGCTCCGCAGCAGCCTGACCACCGTCGAAAGAGGCGTTCTCCGGGCCAGGCCAAAGGGGCCAAGGAAGGAAAAGGGCAGCAGGGCAGCAGAAAGAAGCCTCTTGACAAGTGAGGCTCTTGGGGAAGTGGAGGAGGGCAACGGGAGGGTCCCGTCCTTGTGGGAGGCAGAGGTTTCCGTTGCACACGCTGTCTGCATTAGCTCTGAAGGGCTCTTAACACCTCTCCCAAAGGCTGGTGTTTCCTGGCTGGACAGCAAGTGTACAGCAGGTCCTTGTGCGACTTTGTTGTCAGCTCCATGTTCTTGTTCATCTTCTTCCCAGGGAAGATTTTAGCCCCCTCTTATCCAGCATGAGAGGAAATCTGCAGTCGGCTACCGAGGACAAGCTGGGAGAAGACCTGGCTACAGAGAGAAGGAGGCTTTCGCCTGTGAAGCTACCTGGGCTCAACATGGACGCCAGCCTGGCTCAGCAATGCCTGGGCATGCAGCCCTCCGAGAGGTGAGGCATGTGGAGAATGGGGCTGGGGCAGCGATGCGCTCTTGTCCTTGTGGCAATGAGAGATTTCCGTTGGACACATTGCTCTCAAAGGCCCTTCACGTGTGTCCCAAGGGCCGGCACTGTCTTGCTGGAGGGCAAGTTTGCAGCAGCATTTTGTGAATCTCTACTGACCGCTTCTTTCTGTTATCTTCTTGTTCACAGATCAAAGGTTTCACGAGCACACTCGGCCACTGAGGGCTCCTTCAAGGCTCTCCAAGAACGACAACCCAAAGGAGGCATGTCGAAGGAGAGTGGGAAAGGAGGTAAAGTAATGGATGAGTCCTGAGACAGGCTTGCAGGTCACCTCTATGTCCTTACTGCCAGGGAATTAAAGGCAAAGTCACAAAGTGAAGCCTGGGACAGGAAATCATCCCTCCTGTGGCTCTGTTTGGTGGCAGCCGTTACCCTTCAGGGGCTCGTAATGGCAGCCTGGTGCTCCAAGTTGCAGCTGATCTGCTGAAGGACACTGCCCCACTGCACTCCATTCCCTCGCCTGTAGTGCCAAGGGCTCTTTCCTTCCAGCACTGACAGAAAGTGCAGCGGGGAAACGGGACTCCGAGGGAATCGGGACTACTGCCCCAGACAGTTCCCTACCAGGACGGAGCAGCCCTGCAAGTGCTTCTTGCCTGAGCTGCCTCAAAGAGGCTCTTGTGAAGAGCTGTCTCATGTCACACCTGCAGGGAGTCCTGCTGAGAAGCGCCTCCTTGCTCGAAGAAGGCTTTCGCCCGTGAAGTTACCTGGGCTCAGAATGGACACCAGCGTGGCTCAGCAAGGCCTGGGCGTGCAGCCCCCCAAAAGGTGAGGCGTGTGGAGAATGGGGCTGAGGCAGTGGTGTGCTCTGCTCCTTGTGGCAGTGAGATGTGCCAAAGCTCAGGGCATCTCTTGCTCTGGGGATGCTAATGCAACTTGTCAAACACACCCACATCTGCTGCAGAACCACCTGCTGCTGCAGAACCACCTTCTGCCCAGCTTGAGAGCACAGGGGGCAGAGCACACTCATGCTGTGCTGCTACAGACTCTGCCTGCTCTGTATTCTTAGGGTGCTACCAGCAACTGAGGGGAGAGCCTCGAAAAAAGATAAGAGCAAAACAGCTCAGCCAGGCAGCCACAAAGCGGAAAGCCCTGTTTGCAAAGGGTATCGCACCACAGGGCAGGTACGTGATCTGGCCCCATGTCACCACTGTGTCCTAGGGCACTGTGGAAACGTGGCGCCCTGTGGATACAACTTCCCCCAAGAGCCCTTGCTAGGTGTTGACCTGCACATTCCGTGGCTTCTTGTGGATCTTGCTATAGAAGACACAAGTTACTCTTGAGTCCCTCCTCACACCACTGTCTCCGGGCTGCTGCCCCTGGAAAGGGGAAAAGTTAGGCTTTCCCGGGAGAGAAAAGAGACTGGTGCTTTCTAGGGCCTTGGTCATAGCAGGAGGGCTTTTCAGGGCTGGCATTAGGCCCAGGCTATTGCTGTGAGCAAGGCTGAGGGCAAGGGGCAGGAAAACTGCCAGCGGCTGTGATTCCTGCTGCCTGCTGTGCCTGTCTCTGCCCTCCAGGAAGTCTGCTACCTCTGCATGCAGCAGGAGGAACGACGCCTCCAGGCAGCGCGGCGGGAAGAGCTGGAGAGGCAAGAAAGGGCCGAGTGGGCAGAGCACCTGGCCTGCCAGGCAAAGACAGCTGCCCTCAATGCCCAGGTACTGGAAGCGTTTTCAGCTGCTCCAAGAAACCACCTTTCCCTCTCCCAGGCACCACTGGAGGTGTGCTGGTCTGGTCTCCTCGGCATTGTTGTACTGTTGCCTCCCAGGCGTGGGGCAGGTGACTTGTCTTTGCAGCTCAGCTGCTCATTCCCATGATGGGAGACTTTGTCAGTGAAAACTACGGGACCCAAAGAGCAATCTGCTGTGCTGCGGGCACATGGTCCTGACGCCTGCCTCGAGCTCCAGGACACCCCCCGGCCAGGGTGCCTGCCCTTTGAGGTGGGACACGAGCTCTGCTCATTTTTAACCGATGCCTCAGGGCACGCTGCCCACCCCCCGACATGAGAGGTAATGCCATCTTCCTGGGCTTCAGTGGCTGAAGGATGAAGCCTTTCTGGTTCCCGTGCTCGGGAAGAGCAGGCGAGGACTGAGTATGCTGAGAAAGGCTGCAGAGTGCCCGGGTGCCTTGCATGCTGTGCAGGGAGGGATACTTCCTTCAGTGGCACCTCAAGCTACTACACACACTTTTCTCCCTTGTGCAACAGAGGAGACACCGGGCTCAACTGGAAGCCAATATTTCTAAAACAGAGAAAAAGAAGACTACAGAAGAAAGCAGAGAGTCCCTGGTAAGAACTTTGGACAGAAGAAAACCTCCGCCACCTGGGAAGCCAGCCCCTGGTTGAACACTGGCATCTCCACGGGGATGTGCTGCGTTCATTCTCCTGATGTCCGCGCTGTGGCTGCAGTGTCCCTGCCGAGTATCCCCCATGGCCTTGCTGTTGTAGGACACAGACCCATGCATTTACCCACTGCTTGATAAGCCTCTCTCTTGCCTTTCAGAGATCCTACTGCCCCACTCCTCCAGCCTCCGTCAGGAGAAGGCAGTATGACAGAGAGCTCCAGGAGAGGAAAGAGGCATGGGGAAAGGAGCCAAAGCGTAAACCGGCGCAGCTCTCCCTCCAGCAGTAAGTGTGCACAGCCCCAGCGTGGACAGGCGCAGCTTAACGCCGGGGATCCAGGAGCAGGTCAAAGACGCGGAGCTGTGGGGCTGCATAGGACATCCTCTGATTTCTCCTGGCCAGGGAATGCCCTGCATTAGCCCTTGACTCCGAGTTCCTCTCCAGAGCCCCAAGCGACTGCTTTGGGCTTGGCCTGAGCTGAGGACTGGGGGTGCAGATGGGACTGTGGGGGTGCAGGGCTGGGCTGGGCTGGGCACAAAGGGTCTCAGCAGGGCTGAGCGCGACCTTGTCCCTGCCGTTGCAGCCACAAGTCCCTGCCAGCAAGGCAGAGCCACCGTCGGCTAGAGGTGGCTAAAGCCTGGTGGCAGGAGCCGAAGAACAGGGGAGAGCAAAACCCCTGCAAGGCTCACAGTGAGGAGCAGCTGCTCTGGTATGTATGTCTGAGCAGGTCTGGGGCTTTTCCTGCCTGCGTTGCCCTGCCTTCCCTGGCTAGCAGCCCTGGGGACACCGGGGCTGTCACTGGCACCACCACCGCTGAGACGGGGCACGTTTGAGCTTGGCCGTGAACCAGGCACCCTGACACCCAAGGGGACGTGCCTACACCTAACACTGAATACCTCTCCTTTGGCCTCCCTAGCACTGGCGAGAAGAGACCCTTGCAGCCCCGGAGGAGAAATCACTAGCAACTGCTGCTGTGTGAAGGGGAGACCAGCCTCTGCCTGAGATGGTTTTATCTGCAGGGAATAAAAAGGGAGGTGTTGCTCTGAACCCTGTGTGCAATGCCAGAGTGATTTTTAGGGACAGAAGGGAATAACATCTGTAGACACCAAGCTAGACACCCACCCACAACACCAGAGCTAGTCCCTTGCGACACCATAGGTTGCCTCTGGCTGCCAACGGGGTCACCTGGGACCTCCACACCCCTCTGCTGCTGGGATGGCTTTTACTCTTGTGTCCAGAGTGCTCTTATATGGGAGGGGGGCGGGAGAGAGGGGAGGTTGCCTCCTAAACTGGAAGAAGATCCATCTATTTCCTATCCCTGCTAGACCCATGCAATAGGTAGCTGGGAGTAGCAAGCAGCTTAGCTCAGCCTGGACATGCTTGCAGAGCTGGTGAGGCAGCTGGGGTGGGCTTTGCTGGCCAGGCACTGGTCATGTGAGTGGGCCTCTCACCCTCCTTGGCACAGGCTGATCCTCCACACTGCTGCCGCCTGCCACCTGTCCTCTCTCACTTCCATTTCCAGCCATTATTCACCTCCATTTCTAGCTCTTTCCCGGGTGTGGGGGGTTCTCTCTCCTGTGTGCACATCTGTGCAGGGAGGGCTGAGTGCTAGCCATGGAGAAGAGGCCAGAGTCACTGGGGCCTGTGTATCTGCCGTGCCAGCAACTGGAGAGAGCAGAGCGCCTGCACCCTGCGGGGGTGTGCATGGCAGTGTGCCCCCTCGCTAGCAGACACCAGGCCAGACTAGCTGGCGAGTAGAGAAAGAGGCTTGGGAGACAAATCTTGGAGTGACCGTGAGTGTAGGCTGCACCCTGCAGCGAGCAGGAGGGTCAGAGAGTTGGCTGCTGGAGGCACTCGAGGGTCTGGGACAGCAAGTGGAGAGATCAGGAGCCTGGAGGTCGCCTACGGGCAAGGTCAGAAGAGTGGACCAGCAAGCGGAGACACCCATCCGTGAGTGTGCGTGTGGCTGTGCGTGAGGCAACCAGGAAAAGAGGGCATCCAGGGCCAGCTACAGCACAGATGGAGTGTCTAAGCCCAGCTTCTGGAGGGATCCATAATATATACGTGTATGTTTTCCACTCACAGGCTTCATACTGACCCGCCAGCGAGGGGAGCAGGATGAGGCCGCTGGGGCAGTTTGTGCGTGCATGAGTGCTGTGTTTGCCCATGCTGACCTGTGTGGCTGGCCGTTATGCATGTACCATGCCCTGTGTGCGTGCATGCACGTGTGCCTACTGGGAACACAGGCACTGTGTCGCTACCGGCTGGCCATGGAGCAGTATCAGCCTCGCCTCCGCTGGGCTGTGGGATTTGGCAACTCCTGACACGGCAGCATTTTTTCAATAGCCCCTGGTCCCTCACTCTGCAGCGCACACGTACGCTTCCTCTGGAGGGGAAAGAAGCAACTGCTGGATGTCACGGTGACGTGCTCCCATGCTGTTGTTTCTAGCCTATCGTCTTCAGCAGCAGGAAGCACCTCAGAAGCAGTTTCACCACAAGCTGTTCTGCTTCTGTTCCTGCAATGAGCTGCTCGGATTGAAGTCAAGTTACCCTCACTTTGCTGGCCTTGTACCTGCTGCTGGCCTATCAGGTACTCAGCCAGAAGCGACCTCACAATCAGCAGTGAAGCCATGAACCTGGTTCTAGCCTATCAGCAGCAGAAACGGGGGTGACTTCACAAGAACCTACATCACCAAGAGCCTGCTGTTGTCCTATCAGCTCAAGAGAAAGAAGTCACCTCACAGCCTGTATCAAACCCCTGGGTCTGCTGCTGGCTGTCAGGGCTGGCTGAGCCAGAAGTGACCTCACAAGCACCTGCCCCAGCCATGTGCTTCCTCATGGGCCTTCAGGTACTCCCACAGAAGGTCCCTCACATCTAACAGCCAAGCCACGTGCCTCCTCGCGGCCTAAGTTTGTTTCTGGCCTAGCAGCTGTGGAGAAAGAAGTAACGTCACAAGCATGTTCACCTGCCAGAGCCTGAGGTTGGCCTGCAACGTGCAGACAAAGGAGTCACCCCACAACCATGGACCACAGCCATGTGCCTCCAGCTTGCCTGTTAGGTACTTGCCAGAAGTGACCTCACAACAAACAACCAGGTCAGGTGCCAAGCACAACCAGCAGTATCCTGGCACCCAGGGCTCTCGGCACAACTCAAACCCTGCAGGGCAAGGGGGACCACGACACCAGCCAACCTTGCTCAGCAGCAGCTCTTCCAGCATGTCACTGGACACCATGTCCCAAATAGCAACAGGCTCTAAAAAGCAAGGAGAGATGTGTCAGGCCCCACATCAGCCACCTCATGACCTCTCAGCAAGCTCCTAACCCAGGGGATGACAGAGGCAGGCATAGGCTAACCCTCCAAAAGACCACTGCCCTCACTCCCAAGCTGGACTTTGCCCCATTTTCAGGCTGCCAGCCTTAGTCTGAGCCCAGAGGGGCTCCGGAGCGGAAACAGGGGCCTGGGAAGGATGCAGTGCCTCTCTGACCCCTGCAAGGGATGCCACCTCCAAGCCAAAACATCATCTGCCCACTGGAGTCAGAAGACAATCCAGTGGGAAGAAACAGAGGTTCTCCCAAATGAGAAGCCAACTTGGATTTTTTAAAAGGCAAAGGATTCATTTCCAACACAGGCATTTCTGGCAGGCACTGGAGGCACCTGTGGGAGCTCCAGGACATGCCAGCCTTGGGGAGGCAGGGCCCCATCCCTTCCAGAGACACTTCCCAAAGGGGGACCTGCTTCCAGGCACAGTTGGCCCTGGGCTGCCACCCCATGAAGGGGTGGAGCCGGGCCCTCAGGAGCCTCTGGGTGCAGGGCAGCCCCAGCACCAAGCCCCAGGAGTCCTCGTTCCATTTTGTCCCCCACAGTGGGCCACTGTCAAAGCTGCTTCTACCCGCCCTGCACTGACAAGCCTTTGCACTGGGCAACCTTTTGCAGGAAGCTGGGGGTTGAGGGGGGAGGGTTCACTCTAGGCTTTGGCCTTTTTCAAAGATGGCATCAAAGTCACGTGGGACGCAACAGCCCAAAGTGCAGCCACGGGCTGAGATGCATAGCTGAGCCTCAACGCTGCATTTGAGTGTGGGTCACTCATTTTGTAGAAGTGGAATGTGCTCCCTGTAGGGAAATGTGGGGCAGGACAGCACAGGGCTGTCCTCCTGCAGGCATCAAACGAGGCTCTTTGTTTTTTCAGATTCTCTGCAAGGTTTCTCAGCCTGTGGTGCTTAAGATAGAGATGAAGAAGGGAGAGAAGAGTAAACACACCCTTCACATACATTGTCTTGAGGGCTTCTGGTCCCATCTGGATTATTAGGCCATGAGCTAGGCCAGGAGGGCAAATCTGGGGCAGTTTTCCCATTTCCTATAGCTTTTGAGCAGCTTTGCTACTGAGTGAATCTGGGGCAAGCCATTTCTCAGCTCTGGGTCTCGGGCTTTTCAGGGTCTCCCCAGGGCAATGCTTCTCCCCTGGCAGGTCTCTCCAGCCACCCACAATACCCACCCCCTACTTGGGACACAGGGCTTCTCCAGTCATACCTGGGAGCCCTGACAGCCAGATGGCAGGTCTTGGGTACCGCATGACACCACCTCACCCTCTCCGAGCCCTGCCTGCTCCCATGGACCCTCGGGGTTGGGGAGGGGGAGGCTGAACCCAAGGGCTGAGCTCTGCTTGAAGGGAAGGAGGAGGGCGTTGTGGCCGGCCAGCAGGACCGGGTGGGGGAAGCTGTGCTGCTGAGGACAGGCTGGGGAGGGGGATTTGTGAAGGACTGTGTGTGCCTCGGGCTGGTTGCGTGGCACAGGAAGGACCAGAGCCAGGACAACCTGCAGGATATCTGCAAAGGTGAGTGAGGGCAGCAAGGTGTCACCCAGGGCTGGTGGGGAAGGGGAAAGACCCAGCAGTGAGCAACAATTCCTGCCATGCCCCAGGCGAGGGGGCTGTGCTCCCCATGTGTCTGTGTGTGCATGCATGTGCATGAGCATGCATGCGTGTGCATGGGTGGAGGAGGGTATTCCAGGGACATTTGGGGCATTCCTGATGAGCAATATCCATCTGGTCCTGCTGCCCCCTCCTCCCCGCCAGCTCCCTCCTGGCCCTCGGTGAGCTGGGCGAGCCTGGCCCTGTGCGGAGGGGAGGCTGGGGGCTCACAGGGTCAGGGGTTCATCTCTGCTCTCTCCCAGCCCTTGGAGGCTTGAAGAAGGACACCAGCCCCTCGGCCTCTTCCCTGGCTACCCAACCCGCCTCCATCCAGAGCGGTCAACGTGCACCTGCAGCCCACAAGCGCTGCGCTACCGGCTCTGCAGAGCGGGCAGGAGGTGGCACCCTTGGCTGCTGCCGCAGCCAGAGCCAGTCCTGCAGGCGGCCGCCAGGAGGCACCGCAGGGACGGACACGCGCACACACACGCACACACATGCATGCATGCACACACACACGCACAAACACTTGTAGGCATGGGTGTGTACGTGCATGCACATGTGTTTGTACACTTGTGTGCATGTGTGTTTTGGCATGTATGTACGTGTGTTTGTGCCTGCAGGTGCATGCCTGTTTGCGCACATGACTGCACATATGTGTGTACATGTGTGAATTTGTGTGCATTTGCTCCTGTGTGTTCCTGTGTGTGCGCATGTGTTTGCCCTTGGTTTGCATGTGCATGTGTGTGAGTGCGTATGTGTGGGCATGGGCATACATGTGCATATGTATCTCTGTGTACATGTGCATGTGAATTTGCATGTGTGTGTATGTCTGCGTGTGCATGTGCATGCACCTCTGCTTCCAAGCATCTGTGCGTGTGTTCACTCATGTGTGTGTGCATGTGGATGTGCATGTGAGTCTGCACACTACTGCATGTGTGTGCATCTTTGCATGTGTGTGCACAAGTGTATGTGTCAGGGCTGCATAAGGAAGAGCATTACCAGCAAGTCAAGGGAGGTGATCCTTCCTCTTGACCAGCCATGGGGAGGCCACCCCTGGAGTGCTGTGTCCACTGCTGGGCTCCTCAGTTAAAGAAAAAAAAAAGTCTGTGGGAGTGCTTCTGTGTGTGTAGTATGTCTGTGTGCATGTGAGTGTCCATGAGTGTGTACATGTGTGTGCATGAATGTCCATGTGTGTGCATGTGTGCATGTGTAGGTGCTTGTGTGTGCACGTGTGCTTGATCCTTTGCATGCACGGCTGTGTGCATGCATGTTTGCACGTGTGTGTGTATGTGTGTTTGCGTGCATGTGTGTGCATATGAGCATGTGAATGTGCATGTGTGTGCACACATGTGCATTTTTGCCTCTGTGTGTGCGCGCACATGCGTCTGTGCAGATAGGGTGGGGCATTGCCAGCCACTCGAGGGAGGTAACCCTTCCCCTGGACTCAGCCCTGGGGAGGCCACCCCTGGAGTGCTGTGTCCACTGCCGGGCTCCCCAGTGGGGAGAGGGGGGGAGGAAAAAAAGACATGGACCTGTTTGTCTTTCCAGCACAGCTGAAGCGCTACCTGCTCTCAAAAATCCTTTTACAAATCTTCTCTTCAGCTGTCAGCTTTCTCTTGGGTAACCTCAGGAAGCTGACAGGTTTAGCACAAAAAGCATTTAGGGGCCTAGTTCAGGCTCTATGCTTGCTGTACGCCTTCTCATTCAAAGGCACCATGGAGAAAAAGTCATTCCTGGAGGTGACAGCACCCATGTGGTGCCTCCCTTTCTGTTTGTACAGACCCTTTGGGCTCCGGCATCACTCCTGCACGTGCCCCGAGCTGCCCAGGCCAAGCAGCTGGGAACAGAGCTCTCGCTTCAGCTCTGCCTTCAGCCTGGCACAGCTGTAGAGCAGGCCTGCAGCACGCCCACTGCGCTGAACTCAGAACCATCCAACAAGCAGAGCCACTTTCCATTAGAAATGACTGCAGGAAAAGCGGTGCGAGGACAAAACCGCCTGCAGTCGGCTCCAGCAGGCACTGCCCTCTGGCGAGGAAATGGGAGCAGCCGGAAAAACCCCCAGGCTGCCTGCAGTGGTCCTTCGGTGCTAATCAGAGCTACCTGCAAGGCAGAGTAAAGCCCACTCCTCCCCTCCGCCCAGCAAAGGGTAGAGGGAAATCCACCTTGACTCACATCGCTGGCAGGTTAGGGAGGATAGCACAAGACTAGCGTAGACTAGCTGAGGTTGGAGGTACATCACCTGGTCCAACCCCCCCGGCTCAACTAGGGTCTCCTAGAGCAGGTTGCCCAGGACTGTGTCCAGACGGCTTTTGAATACCGCCAAGGATGGAGAATCCACAACCTCTCTGGGCAACCTGTTCCAGTGTTCAGCCACCCTCACAGTGCAGAAGTGCTTCCTTGCGTTCAGGTGGAATTTTCTGTGTTTCCGTTTGTGCCCATGGCCTCTCTTCCTGTCATTGGGCACCACTGAGAAGAGGCCGGCCCCATCCTCTTGACACCTGCCCCGCTCTTCTCCAGGCCAAACAGGCCCAGCTCTCTCAGCCTCTCCTCATACGACAGGTGCTCCAGGCCCTTAATCAGCTCAGTGGCCTTGGCTGGACTTGCTCCAGGAAGACCATGTCTTTCTTGGACTGGGGAGCCCGCCACTGGACACAGCACTCCAGAGGTGGCCTCCTGAGGTCCGAGTTGACAGGAAGGGTCACCTCCTTCAGCTTGCTGGCATCACCCTCCCTAATGCACCTCAGGATACTGTTGACTTTTGCCACGAGGGCACATTCCTGGCTCCTGTCCAGCTTGCCTACCAGGACGCCCAGGCCCTTCTCTGCAGAGCTGCTTTCCAGCAGGTCAGCCCCCTGCCTGTACTGGTCAAGGGGGCTATTCCTGCCCAGCCGGAGCGCTTTGCACTTCCCTTTGTTGAACGTCATGAGGTTCTTCTTGGTGCATTTCTCCAGTCTGCCAAGGGGCCTCCGAATGGCAGCCCAGCCTCCTGGTATAGCAGCAACGCCTCTCAGTTTTGTGTCACCTGCAAACTTGCTGAGGATGCCTTCAAGCCCATCATCCAGGTCATTAGTGAAGATATTAGAGGGGAAAGAGAAGGCGAAGGGCAACAAAATGCGTCAGGGCAGGGGGAACTCCCGCGCTGCTATGCCTACTGACTGCTAGCGGGAATTCACTGGTGGTTTTAAGTGCTGATACCTAAGGCAGGAGCGCAAAGAGCTGCTCTGATGTCTCACACTCGACACTACTACCTCCTCCACAGCAGCACGGTCCCTGCCCTTGAAGCCCTCCGAGGGGACCACAGAAGCTGTAAGCAAGATGTTTTCTCTGAAGGCAACCTTGCTTTGAGGTGCCTTTCTCTTCTCGCCTTTGCTTCTCAGCACCTCTTTCTTGGCCTGCTGTGAAGCTGTAAAGCTCTCCTCCCCCTTTCCGAGAGGCCATGAGTTGAGCTGAGGTACAAGGAAAGTGCTAGAGAACACTTCTGGGTGGCTAATGAAGCTTGCCACAGGTGTCCTTCTGGACTATTACAGCCAGTAAGTCTTTTTCTCCAGTTCTGTGGTGCTATCCGCAGTCCCACTGAGCAGGCACAGGATCAGGGCAAGTCAGTCCACCCACAGAAAGAAACCCAGGGAGCTCTATGTAAGTCTCTGCTGTCCTGCTTGTCTTGACTTGGCTGGCACCAGGACGTCCCCCTGAGCAGGAATGCGGTCTCCCAGGGAGGGCTTCTTGGCTTTTCTGCAGGGAAAAAGGGCACGCTGCGCGCCAGAGACACCTCGAGCGCCTTCTTCTATGGCAGACTACCTGGAGGCTCTCAGTGTCACCCCACGCTTGGAAAAAAAAGAGGAACTCAGGTTCGAGCTCTCATCTTCGGACATGTCTTTTCTGAGACCTCCTGCAGGAAGAGGCTCCCCCCCACCCATTCCCACCTCTGGAGTGACTTTGCTGATGGACGAGGCCCTGAGTTACACTCGCCTCCTGCACTCAGAGCCAGCAAGGGCAGCTTGGCCACACAGGAGTTTCTCAGGCCACTAGGGAGCAGCTTACTACTTTGAGAAAGGTCCCAGATGTCTGTCTACAGAAAGCCATGAGAAGCATGCATTTTTACAGAAATATCTATTGATCCTAGCCACTACAGGGGCTGATTACAGTGGGACACCCCTTCCTCACAATAGTGAGGAGCAGAGATCCAAGCAAGGGAAATGCATGATCTGAGTTTTGGCAGGGAGTCTTTTTTCCTAGGTACTTGGCAGTTTGGGGTTTCAAAACTTATAAGTAGACAGGATGAATTCAAACAATAAAGTGTAATAGTGCCACTCAAAGATTTATTAACATAACAGGCATTATCTTAATGTTACCCAAGCAAAGAGAAGAATGAGGAATGTGATATAATGGACCAAAACTGGCCTATCAGAACTTGATATAACTATTAGATAAAGTGGAAAGCAAAGGTGTAAGCCAGCCACCATTCTCTCTGAAGGTGTTTAAAAGATTAGCTCAGCAAGAGTTTCTACCTCTCTCCTGTCAGAAGAAAACTGAATGAAGAACAAGGAGATTTTCCATCATGGCATGCCATCAGGATGTCTCGGTTCAAGCATGACGCTGATGAAATGTCATAATCCATCCTCTGACAGGCATCTTGCCCCTGTGGTGTTGGGAACCAGGTGTGTCATGGGACGTGGGGTTTTGATTGCCTCTTTCATGTTCCTCAGTATGCCCTTTTTATTCCCTATATTTAGTTCCTTTCTTACCTTTGACTTCCTCTAGATAGATTTCAGGCACGCCAGTCTCCTCTGACACTTCTGCAAAGCTTCCAGAGCTTCTAGTAAGAGGCCGTTGAGTGCTTTGCTGCTATAACCTTGATCAGCGTTGGAGTAACTAGGCCCACAGGCTTGAGTCGTGAAAAACAGCATAAAAACAGAGCCTAAATTTTCTAGCTTTTCTGTCCATTTCTGTTCTCTCTCATGTGTGCTTGTCTCATTTCATGTTCAAAGGATTAGGATCACTGTTTTACAATGGCGTAACTGCCCATCTTATCTGGACTTTTCCCTTTTGCAGTGAAGACGTCTGCTACCGTCTTTAGCATCACTTAAATGAATGTTAGACAAGAGGAATTCCATTATAAAGTCCTCCTGTAGCTAAAGGGAAAGAGAATTAAAAACGTTATCAAAATGAATGATGTGCTTAATAATTCAATCTCAAGCATGCTAGTTGCCTTCCTTCTTTTTTCCTGTACCTGTAGTGGAAAGTTTGAACTATTTAAAAAAAAAAATTGTCATGAGCCAAAGTTAGTGGTCTTTTCCAACTGTCCAGTATTACACAGAGCAAGGTCACGTTAACATCCTTAGCTCTTTATTTGTTCCTTAGACTTCACTGCAATCCTAGCAACGTATTGGGATATGGTGAGAACTCATTATTATCCTTTGCCAGCACAAAACATTGCTGAGATTTGAGAAGGCTCAATCATTTTGTTCCTGGCTCCTGCCCTCTATTCTGCTGGGGGCTGATGGCAGGAAAAGCGTTCCATGTGACAGCTGCTGTTCCTCGAAAGCCATAACGTGCCAGAAATCATTTATGGATTGAAGGGGTTCAGAGGACCTGAGCTTGATGAGCAGAACTGAACTGAGCTGAGTCAAGCATGTCAATGCTTCTCCATCATTGTGACATTATGACGTTTCAAGATATAACTGAAAGTGACAAGAGAAATAGATTTGATTCCTAGCGGCCTTTATTTATAATGGTAATCCCTGTATATTTAAATATATGCTTTTTAATAAGGTGCTGCAAAGTGCAGCAGCAAGAGGACACTGTAGATCTGCTCCTATGCAGGCACACACTATGTCCAGCTGCACCTGGCCCATTGCTGCTGCGCTGGTATTTGGAGTTCCCAGAAGAGGGAAATGCCTGGCCAGGGTACAATGCAAGTGATCAAATATTTGCTATCTCCTTCCAAATCTCTTTCGTTCTCACAGCTTTGCAGGAAGTGGCCAGCAACCGGAGGGCATTCCCTGTATAGTTTCAGGCTTTGTGCTAGAGCTAAGCCCATCTTCTACCATTTATCACAGGCGATGCTAATGTTTTGTAATTGTAATGTCACTGGTAATGTTTTGCTTGTCTGAGTTATAGCCACTTTCTCAAACTAGGAGAGACTCATAAACACCAGGATCTGCCTGGGTGTAACTGTCCTCTTCTGCCAATGAGTAGATAACTGGAACGCCACTCAGGGGTTATTGTATGTCAATAAAGAGTTTAGATTAATGAATTACCAAGCAAATGCTGTGTGAAGGCTTTATAAAGCTTCTCTTTGCACTGGGAAGACAGAGCTCTGATTGCTAGAAGTGCCGAGCGCTCAGAAGAAGAGGGAGAAGGAGTCCAATAGACACAAAAAAAGGGCACTTAAGGTCAAATCAGAAGAAAAGTAAAGATATTCAGATTAGGAGAGGCTACACTTTGCAGCTGATATGAACGGCTTGCTTTCCTTTACAATCCTTGTGCTCCTCTCACTGGTGCACAGCTCCCAGACAGTCTATGTTCAGGTGAGTTTTCTGCTCTTTATTTTATTAGTATTACAAGTTCAGCAAAATACTGAGCTTATATGAGGAGGTGTGACTGAAACAGAAATCTTAAACTGAACTGGTAGAGCTAAATTTTGCCTTGCTCCGGCTTGATATGTGACGTCCTCTTCCGGTGTTTCGATTTCTCTCTCTGTAAAATAGGTCATATATTTCTAACAGACCGCTGCCGCTTGGTGTCACTTCATTAGCCACATCACTGCTCTGAAATCCCCTACTGAGTGAGGCACCATTTTTTCCAGAGTTTTCTTGTGCAAGTAACCCCATGTGTTGTGAAGCTGCATTACTTAGGGACATCTCTAACTTTACAGGAGGGTGTAAACAAGCTGAGACCAAAGAGAGTATGTCTTGTCTCATCTGCTTGTGGGTGGGAAGTTCGTTCTGAAAATGATCTGCAGGCTTATGTGACAGAGTCTACACGTATCACACATAAAAAAGAGAAAGGAGTGATTAGATAGACACAAAGGAATATTAATGGGCAGATAAGCTATAGGAGAAGGAGAAAAAAGTTAATATCAAGTTTTACAAGTTACATAGCATCCATGATTGAGGTTACATGCAATGAGGAATAAGTTGGGTAGATCATTCAGCACTCCAGTCTGTACCTGGCAGTGTTAGATCTGTTTGTACTCGCTCCTTAGAAATGATTTGGGAGACCTTAGTTTTATTGCAGTGTAAATAACTTCCTTGGAGTACCAAGGCAGCTAATATTTCTTAAACAAGTTGATTCTTTCTATGCATGTACAGGAGGTTTCCAGGGAGTGATAAGGTACCAGGCTTGTGCTTTGAAATAACCTCTTTTTCTCCTTTGGGTGTCAGAGGCTGCAGGTTTCAGCTACTCCTTTCTTTCAAACCTTTCATTAGCACTGAGAGTCTCTGGTGCTATCTAGCTTTCTGTTAAATGAAAAAATCTCTATTTTCCCCTTAGAGCTGTAAAAAATAACTAAATGAGAATACCTGTTTCTAGGAGGGACGAAGGTGTAGAAAGTTCAGCTCTGAAGCTTTAGCTCCTGGACACTTTCTGGCACAAATCTTGAGTGAATGCAATGGAAGTCTGTGGAAGATGCTTTGCTAATTGTGCTAATTATTACAAGCAGAGAAATTACAGAGAGGGATTATTCTGCCTTGCAATATTTCTGTAATAAGATCTGGTGGTTTAGCAGCACAATATGCATTTTCAACTTGGAGGGAAGTTGCTGGTCAGTTTGAGTGCTCTCTTGAAAACATCATTCTTACTTCAGATGACAGGGCTTTTTTGTTACCAGGATGTACACATGTCTTAGGGCTTATTCCTGCTAGGTAGTGATATTAGGTAGGGGAAATCCCAAGAATGAATGAAGAAATAAAGTTCATTTCATCCCTTTTTGGTTTCTGTGGAGCTGTATTTGTGGAAATCCTTCCCTTTTTTGTTCTATCTTATGCGTCTATAGTCTGTGACCAATAACTGAATCTGGAATTGCATTTCTACAGGAACGATTAATTTTTCATAGACAACCATGACTGATAAGTTAATCTGAGAAAAATCATAAACTGATTGGAAGTAGAAGAGGGTTTGACTCTTGATAAGTAAATGCATGCCCACAGTTTGGGGTTTATTTGGATACTATAACCGGAGAATAAGTGTCTCATGCAATTCCACATCAGGCTAATGAGACTATGAAGCAGTGTTTCGTGCCCTAAGGAGTCTCACTTCAATTTATTTCTTTGAATGAGTAGGTGAATGTGATTATACTGTTGACTATCTATTCGTCACTGAACCACGTAAAACAAATACTAAAAGTCAGTTGGAAAATGCCTATTCCTGTTCTAGACCAAACTCTGATTCTGTGCAGATGTGTACAAATCCTATGCACCTAACATAACAATTGCAACGTCTGCAATTTAAGTTTATGAACCTATTAGTGTGATTCACTCAAAACCATGCGGGAATAACCATTAACAGATGCACATGAAAAATCTAGAACAAGGAGTAATACTTCCCAGAATACTCTCCAGCCTCCAGAAGTTTTTGTCAGGACCTTTGAGTTGGAAACGTCCTGTTTAGTAGCTCTCAATAAACTTGTCTTCATTAAATGCATGGACACGTCTTAAACTCGTGGAAACTAGCCACAATATCTTGGGGAGAAGGCTTTCAGCTCTTAACAACATTGTGTGTGAAGGAATAGCTCCTTAAGTTTGTTTTGAGCCTGCCATGTGACAGCAACACTTGAAGGTCTCTACTGGTGTGCTGGAAGAAAGAGTGAACAAAATAAATCCCCACTCACTTCCATTCAACTTGTGATTTTGTAGATCTGTACCATATGCTGCCCAGTTATCTCCTTTCTAGGCTGAGGACTGACAGCCCATATCTTTCTAGCCCAGATGACATGGGTCTCTCTCAAGGGGGTGAGAAGTGCCCTAGTTCTGCTGTTGCCTCAGTCCAGTGTGCTGCACAGCAAAAGCCCTGACAAGCCAGCCTCGTATCACAGATGGTCTGAAAGGTGTCTGAATTGAAGAGCTGATCATTTTGCCTTCAGTGAGCGCTGGTTTTCTCTTGGCTTTGTCTCATCAACAGCCTCTTTTTCCCATAGTGTAGTTCTTTGGAGAGCTCACAATTGAACAGACTTCAGTTGGAAGGAATGCATTTGGCTAAGGACTGACTTCCTGGTGCCTTTTTTCTATTCTGTCTACATAGGATGGAGACTTGAAATTCTCTCTTGAGTCCGTGAAGAAGCTAAAGGAGCTCATGGACAAAGACACAGACATTAACCCTCGCATGAAGGTTATCTGGTCTCCATGTAAAGAAAAAGATCTCCCTGAAGAGTTCCAGTCTGTGTGTGAAAGAAAAGATGCACCCGTGATTTTTGAAAGGCTGAGTATGTAGTTTGCATTGCCAAGTCCTCAGTTTTTATTGTGCTTTTCAACCTTAAATGTTCAAATAGGAGCAAAGAAAAGTACTTTTCTATCCCTTCTAAAGCAGCTGAGAGAGTTCATGCTACCTTTACCCTCCCCACCACAAGGGTTGAACTGCAGTAGCTATGAGCCTCCACAACAAGACCTGCACTGTACTGAGCTCAGCTGCAGCATGGGGTGGGATTTCTGCAGTGGAACGTACTCCTGCATATCCTCCCTCTACATATCAGGCTACTGCAGCTGTGAAAAAGCTTCCTCCAAGCAGATAACAACAACTGATGCAATTTAAAGTGGGAGGGCCCATGACTGAGTCTGATGTGCAGAAAAGGAAGGATTATATCACTCTAGCTAGCTACAAGATGGGAGCAGGTTTAAACTTTTCTCTACTCAGTGCAAGGGGAAGTGCATTTCCAGGTAGCCTAAAATAGGTATGAGATGTAGATGCAGTGAATCAATCTTTGACACTGTCCATGTCCAAGGCATGCACAGCTGTTCTCAAACTGGCTGCTACAATGTCTGCTCTTTTTATTTTACTATCTTGTGTTCATTTACTCTCCAATACTATGGATACTTTAGGAAGAAATGCCACTGATATAACTAAGGCTGTGGTTCTGCAAGCCACTTCAGAGGGTTTAAGGCCACGTTCCTCCCAGCTCTCCCAGCAGAAGTCCTTTTTTTCTCTTGCCTCTACATGTTCCCATTGATAACTTAAATGAACATCAGATGTCATAAAGCACTAGTGGGAAGGGGCCTCCAAATCACTTGATGTGTGGCTCTGCTCTCCGAGAAGTTCCCTTGCAAGCTCACTGAAACTCTCTCTTTTATCCCTAACAGACATGGCTGTCACAGAGATCGATCTGTGTGAAATCTGTGTCAATGCAGCCTGTGCAGGCTGCTTTTGAAGAAGGATGAAACAACGTAAAAAAGATACATCGAGCCAGGAACCTCGTGCTTTTGTCTTGCAACATCACGTATGATCACAAATCTATATTTAGGCTCCATCTCCACTTCAGTCAAAGGGAAACTGCTAGCTCATGTAGACATACCAGAGGTAACCTTGAAACAGCTGGATCCGGTACCACCAGCAGTGCAGTTGTGGCAACAAGACCGTAAACCTCGTCCGAGAGGCTGGGGACTGGTCCTGCATGTTGTCCCGCCGTGACTCGGCCTGAGCTGTGCATCTGTCTACATGAGCTGCAGGACACTTGACTGGAGTGAAGATACTCTAGGCTCAGTGTTTCACTTTCCACGATTTTACCTGGATTGGAAGATGGAACAGAGTAGTCTCCTGTAGCCTTTCTAGTATCTAAATCTGCCTGTGATTGGGCCTCCCCCGCACATGTACACCTAGCGGCATAGGGTTACCATCTTTTCCAGCTCGCGCTTTCCAAGCACAGTGGGTAAATGTCGCTGTACATGTAGTTCTGCATGTGGCATGCATGTGTTTGCAACACAGCCACAGCATTTAACCCGGGAACAAGTTACAAGTGTCTAGCAACACTTTCATTGAGCCAGAAATTTGTCAATCTGTTACTCATACTCATAGTTTGTTTGCCAATGTACTGAATGGATGCAGAGGAACACAGGCGCTAGGATCCCTTTCCACATGGCTGTAGGGAAGTTCACTTCTGTTGATAGATATTCATGTTCAGGAAGTTCTGCTTAGGAGGAAGGAGGACTATGCTGCCGTATTGGCATCACTCTGAAATGAAAACATCGTCAATTGTTTTTATTTATTGGTGGCAAGGATGTGAAGGAAGAGTCTGCCCATGTTTATATGCTACTAGACATGAAATAAAAGCTATCAATTAAAATTTTTGTGAAACTCTGCCTACTCCCTTTTCTCCTATACAAGGTCTTTCATGTTTGGGTCTTCCCTAGAGAAAATGTTATCTTGTTAATGTAGGCCTGAAGTCAAAACAATTTGCTTTTCCATTTGTGGTCCCTGTATGGGTCATAAAGATATAAGACTACTTCAAAGCCTATAAATTATTCCCTCTCACTATTAATCTCTTCAGTTATTCTCTCCATTTCATATATGGGGCCCTCAACTCAGCAGCCAGATTTACAGAGGAATGTTAATGCTATAAAGCTAAGCGCTTGTCTACAGAACTAGGTTATCCCCAAAGTCACACTAGATGTGTAAATTCTGGATTCGTATGAGAGAAAAGCTAGGTGGGTGCAGAAAGGGCTTGCCCATATCCAGTATGATGACTGCTGCCATTCCAAAGGCATCCAACAGCAAATGCAAAAGAGAGGTCCCACACCAACGCACCTTGAAACAGTCACCTCAGGGAAACTGGATTTCCTCTCTCAAAAATCCTATGATGTGGGCTTATTTTGACACCAGGGTTGTTTCTACGCATATAGAAAGTGACTTCTTTTCTCTTAAACCACATTTGACAAATCACTAACCCTTAGCACAATAGCCTTGTGTGGCTTGCCCAGAGGGCACAGCTTATGCCTTTTGCAATGAAGAATTACTGGCGGCAAGACCTATAAGCAGGCTCTCACTACTGATATGCTGCAGAGGTCCACACTGGGCTACTAGGCGGGACCGGGCACCCTCTCACATGTTCTCCTGCTGCCTCACAAACCTTGTGCTCTTCCACTGACAGCACCCTGCCTTTGCCAGCTGTATCGTGGCCTGGTACTGGCCTGGCTCACAACATGCCACACAGAGCACTGCCTTAGCGTACAGAAGAAGGGGGCGAGAGAAGGGAAGCAAACCTGTTTTGCACTTCCTCGGTGAGATTCCTAAGAGCTGGGGGATTATACAAGAAGACGGTTTCATCCCTGAGGGACAGCTGATAAAAGAAACAATTGAACAAGTCAAGAAAAAAAGAGGCAGAAGTGCCCGCAATTCCCAGTTTTGTAGAAGGCTGTAGAAATTCCCCTGGAGACACTGCTTTTTGAGCATTGCATTTCCCAACAACCTCAGGGCCATGGGGACCGGTCAGTGTGGTCAGAGCAGAGCAGGGGGTCTCATCAGCCTGAGTTATCATCCCAGCCACCGACCCACTGCCTGCCTGCATGCGATCTACAAGAAACAGATACCCTGCAGGTGTCACACTCTTGCAGAAACCCCAAGCTGACATGCTAAACTGCCAATGTTGAGTTACTAGGCATAACGACCATCACAGGCATGCGTGTGTTAACTAGTAAGGTGTTATTACTTTAGTGTAGAAGCTTCACTTGCTTTAAGAAGAAACCCCTTTGGCAAATGCTAAAAGTTTGCCACAGTAAAGCCGTTCTCTCCATCCCTGAGCCTGGACTCATCAGCATTACCTTCAAGGCCTATGTAGTAAACTCACACAAAGAAAGGGAGAAGGAAGGAAAACCAAGATACATTTCAGACAAATATCCTCTAGTTTTAATTACCTGTATTGACAAAGATCAATTCAGCTAATTCAGCTATTCAGCTAACCCCTACCCTTTTGCTCAGGGGCAGTAAGCTGCCTGCTCATTATCTCAGCTTAATGCACTTTAGCAGGGAGAGCAGAAAACCCTCCTAAACTGTAACGCTAGCCAATATGCTCAGGCAAGTGTCACAGCCCTTGAGATTAGCAACATACTTCTGGTCTGTTTTCTCTCCCACAACCTGATCTCAAAGTGTGCTCAAAGTCAAGCAGACTTTGCCTATTGGCTGGTGTATACGTGTTCAAAGCCCTGCCAATGCCCAGAGAGCAGCATCTGCACAGACGTCTTGCTTCTGACAGCACAGGCCGAAGCAACATTCATGTACGAACAACATTTGCCACATCAGACTCGAGAACTACCTCGTATCCCTGCTTAAATGAAAGCATAGACATGGCCCAGAAAGCTGTCTGGGACCTTTGTAGCTTGGCATAAAAAAATCCCAAATTTTAGCACAATTGGTTGTATTTGAGTCTGGGAAAAGAAAAGGTGTTAAGAAAACTTCCTATAACCTCTTTCTAATCCGATGGTCTGCATGAAGAAATTCTAATCCGGCGATTACTCTATACTGAAAAAGCACATTTCAAGGTAAGGATGGAGCACAATTGCCTGGAAAAAACCACACTGACCTCACTTCAGAAAAAAAAGATAATTGCACTCTATATGCCTCTGTTCTTATCCATTTTGACTTACAAGTATCCACGGCCAGAAATGCAAGTTAAAGAACACGAGTTTTTGAGGACATTTGTGATGCAGGATCTTAGCCTAACACAAAATGAGATCTTACGTAGAGTAAAGTTCCATTGTGTTTATATCAGAAATCAGTGTAACCAAACTGTATGAAGACTGGTGCTCTAAACTGATTCCAGTAGCCCTGATCATGCTAAGAAATAAATGAACTTGTAGCCAACGCCCCCTCTCTCTCCCAAGACTCTTTTCAGGACTATTGCCATAACTTTAAACCTGTGTAAAATGTAGTATGAGCCTTAAATAGAACCAAGAAATAGGAACTAAAAATATTCAGGTGCTAAGTAAGGCGATCTGCCTCTGAATGAGCAGTGTCAGATGGATTCAAGAATGAAGAGCTGGAACTTATTTCTGGCTTTTCTTCCTTCCATGACTAAGTTGAAGGGAGCCTGTTCAGAGCACGTATGCTACACAAATTTAGTCTTGAGTTTTATTATTTCTTCTCCCTAACTGAATAACTTTTGACTTTAGGAAAACATTGCAGAGGGCAATTTTATGTGAATGTCCCGAAGAGATATACTAAAAGCCAATCAGTAAGCCCAGTAGCAGGACTAGACCTGCTGCCTTTGGAAATTTCTGTTTGTAGCAACTCATAATTGCTTCTTCAGTCCCAGGCATCCACTTTGACTTATTCATGAAGGACATGTAGAAAGTTTGACTCAGGGAACTGGCATTTTGGAGGAAAGAGAAGTCTACTATTCTCATAGCATGTATATACTGACCTTCCACAGGGCACTGTGGGCACCAGTACAGTGAACTTTATTAGAACTACATAATGTCTCATTCCTGATTTATGTATCTTACTGCAAATTGGAAATGTCACTTTTGCTCTGCTCTCTGATGGTGATGCTGAAGGACAAGCTATTGAAACAGCAAATGGGAACTCATTATTGAAAGCTGTATTAATCTCACGAATTTCCTGGTATAAGCTCTTCTAACTATGTTTCTAGTACTTTTATTTCCTGTCTGCATCGTTTGAGAACAAATTTTACTATGCTATTTAATTTTGATCATAAGAGGTGACTTTTAATTTTGGCTTAACACTGGATTTTAAAAACTTATGAGAAAACACCCAAGAAATATTCATTTTGATGCTAGGCTATGAAAATGAAAGAATATTCATTTTCATATATGGCAGGAGCTGCCTGCTGTACACCACAAATATGTGCAGAGAGCAGAGCCTCTGCTCCAAGGCCTCCAAGAAAGAAAACATGGAGAAATGGTCCCCTGTCCTGCAGCCACAGGAGTCATACTACCACCTCCAGGCTTACCCTGTTCACCTCAGGTGGGCGCTGTGGGCAGAGCCCGGGTTGCTGAGGCCCCTGCCCACCTGACTGTGTTTTTGTGCTCGTTCCCAGGGTCCCCATCCCCCAGGAAGCAGCCAGACCTTGCCCCCCTCTAGCAATGGGCAACAATGTGTGAGGGTGAACCACAATCCTCAGGCAAGTTCACTGTGATGAGATAGGTCTGAGGTCAAGCTGGAAAGTCAGCCCATGGCTTAGGCTCAGGTCTGGTGATGACAATCAGGGTAAGACACAGTCCAGTAATCACCAGGCAGGTCCATAGTGATGGGACAGGTCCGAGGTTAAGCTGGGAAGTCAATCCAAGGTGTTTGGGTCCAGATCTGCAGGGTCCATGGCTGGGCATAGGCATGGCTGTGGCTGTGGCTGTGGCTGTGCTGGAGATCAGACTCCTATGGCGTAGCTTGGGCAGGGATGGAGGACCCAGGGCTGAACTGAAATGGGTCTCCTGGGCCCATGAGCACTGGGTGCATGTGGAGGCCCCAGGTGAGGCTGATTAGGGTGATTTCAGCCTATTTAGTGCCCTCAGGGCTCTGATGCTATCTATATCCATAAGGCCTTTCAACTTTTTCACAGATTCCAGCAACTGAGAGCTCTCCCATTTGCAAGGGAGAAATGGGTATTAAACCTCACATCTCTTAATACTCTACAATAGTTTGGGCATCCCCATGTTTTGTGTATGAACAAGGCTAGGCATAGAGAAACCGGTTCAGCAGCTCAGTTCCTAGCCAAGGGCCCCATGCAGCCATTTCTCATCATATTAAACAGTACTTTAATTCACAGTGATTCCTCTTTTTTTTTTCAGTAATAGCACTTAGCATATGTGACACCCCAGAGTTAAAGTGGAGGGACAGACCTCATCCCTTAGACACAGGCTTATCTTACACAGGTGAGGGTCTCAAGAAAATTTCGCAGTTGCTGTCAGCCATTGACCTTTGCTCCTCAAACTACTGAAACGTCTTCATGGTCAAGGGCACACAGAAAACTATGATCCAAGTGGAGAGCTAGAGCTGGTCACCAATTTAACATTTCTCAGATGGCTCACACAGATTCACAGCAATCCTTTGCTTTGGCCAGCTCCCATGTATGCGATGTCCACCATGTTACGTGCATACATACCATTTCCTGCTCAGAAGGTAGTCTGTGCTCTTTGTTCAGTTATTTGCTTCAGTTATGTTAAGAGTCCACAAGAGTCGCATGACAGGCCCTGTCTGCTGTAATTAACCAGAAACTTCTCTGTAAGTACCTCTCCTCTTCTTTTTTTCTGATGAATAGCCATTATTTTCCAAAGAGGCAAGATACAATGAGCTTTAAAATGGGTTGTGCTCTTAGGAGAAGCCAGGACTGCCACCTGCTATCATTTATTGGCTGCGTATTTCTTTCATTTCCTGACTCCTATTTACAATGTAATAAAAGTTATTGAGTTATGATACAAATTATCATCATTTCTGATTGCTTGAGTTTATTATGAATGAAGAACAAATAAGGGTTCTTTTTCTGAAGATAAAAATGATGATTACATTGTCATGACACACAATACCTTTCCTTTCAGATAATGTCTTTCATTCGTCTGAGAGAAGCTGCGATGAGTATTCCTGTCTCCAGTCAGCACTTCTCAAACTGAGCCTCAGAAGCTGAGATGAGTTGACTGTATCCTTTCTGTACTATTTTAAGTACCTACTGTCTTTATGCTAATATCAAGCAAACATTCAAAGCTGGATTCGGGATTATGGAACCATGCTCAATGCTAAAAGGGAACGCAGTCCAAATATATCTAGGAAATATGGCTGAAAATGGTGAACCGCTGAATCAGGAAGAAGAATATCACAGAGATCATCTTCTGTAAGCTATTTGTCTTTGCTCTGCATACATATAGGCATATGCATATATGGCAGACATTCCACACTGTCTGTGGTGCAGAAGAAAGGCAGATAGCAGCATGTCTTTGAGTGACTGTAAGGCTTAATACCTCAAGCTACACGTGGATTCAGGGAAATGACCTTCATTGTGCTCAGTTAGGAAACAGTCAGACCTTATAAGCTCTGAGCATTCAGATCTGTGCCTCTGAGCAGGGGGTTAGCAAAATCAGCACCATGAGCAAAATCCTACAAAAAAAATTAAATTTGTTTCACAAGTGTGGCAGGTCTTCTGTACAGAGACTGATTTCCAACCGCATACAGTATTCCCATTAAGTACCATGCAGATGGAAAGGGAAGGAAAAAGGATAAGGGGAGAAAGGATCCTTCTCTAGCAGAATGGTGGGATCAGCCCTGCAAGTTGATGAGGTCATGTAAGATGTGTTAGTGCACTGTTTCTTGAAGGTCTGGACAGCTTAATGGGTTCGTTACACTGATACAGTTTAATGGCTACATTCAAGACATCTATGTGAAAATTGCCCCGTACGTTTAACAATAAGAACAAGAACAGTAAAGTTGTCTGTGGGGATTTCATACTCTGCAAGTTTGGGAGGGAAAGGCATGAGAAATGATCACTTTTGCTTTCTAATAGAGATTGTTAACTTGTAAATGCTCAGACGGGCTCTTGGTCATGGAAACAAAGTCAGACACCGCAGGCTGAGCAGTGCTATCTCCCTGCTGTAACCCTGGTCCTTGGAGCCCAGTGCCATAACAGGGGCCATATGACTATATTTTGTCTGGAACTGCAGGCCTTAAGCCAAACTTGCCTCTGCTGGCTGCTGGAAGGTGGTGGAGCCTTAGGGTAGAGCAGACACTAGCATTTTCCATGCTGCAAATGCTTCCCCAGGAGGGCGCAGGGGACTCTTCCTATAGAGAAAAGACTGAGTAGCTCTTCACGTACCTCCTTCCACCACAGGATATGCAAAGGAGCCTCTTCCTGAGGTGGTGATTTTCTGCATCTGAGTCAGATTTAATTAGTGTGAGATGTCTGCTCTCTGTATGATCAAGTTTCACATTCATTCACCTATCTGTTGGTGGACATCTCCCATAGGTGATGTCTACACTATCACGTTGCACAAGCTGAACTGCTCTTTACTTGCCTTACAGCCATTGGCCAGCAGAGGAAATGGGTTCATGGGCAACACAAACGTCATTTCCAATTGCTTTAGTGCCCAAAATAAGTAGGAGGAGACAAAGAGGATAGGGAGGTGTAGGATAAGAGCTAAACAATAAGGTCCTGTAGAAATCCAACGCAAAGCCTTTTTTTACAACATACTCAGTGGATTACAAGGATACATAGTCCAAATAACACTGAAATGCTGTCAGTGTTATAAATAAAGACGTCTTTTGAGAAGCAAATAATGTAAACCTTTCCACAGCCACAGTCTCTCAAATTTCTCAACGCAACTCACAGTTTTGTGACTCCATATACCTATGAGACTTTATACACACACATATACATATATGGGATAATATACAGCCTAGTATGTGCATTATATATGATTATATATGACTCCTACATCCATCTGTGGCACTTTTTGACCTTTCAAATACCTCTCTGTGCCTGGCGAGCAGAACGTCCCTTCAGTATTTAGCATACCCTGAGCATCTCATATCTCTCTCACCACATTGTCAGGACTCTGTGGAAATGATGCAGAGGCACCCAGAGGTGACTCATTGCTAAATGACAGCATTTTTAACAAGAATATGTTAGCTACTGTCAGCAAGGTCCATTCTCAAAAGAGACAAAGACCAGTGTAAAACCAGACAGTGGTACGCTTCTCAGGATGGTCTGAACTGCGAAAGATCAAGTGAGGAGTATTTTTTCCCATGTAGGTAACTGGGTAGAAATGAGACATACTTTCACACTTGCTGATACCACATTAATAAGTAGACATAGCTAAGATTAAGTATTCTGGCTGGT
Organism: Struthio camelus; assembly: GCF_040807025.1. NCBI lineage: Eukaryota > Metazoa > Chordata > Aves > Struthioniformes > Struthionidae > Struthio > Struthio camelus. The sequence goes on from NC_090962.1 coordinate 11,767,272, forward strand.
TGTGATTAGTGGCTGAAGAAAGGGGATGATTGCTGGAAGTTTCTCACAGCAGGTTTGGTATCCAGTTTACTTCCTTTCTCTATATTGTTAGCATATTTCCAGTAAGATACAAGCAAAGTTGCAAAGCTGCTGCTATATAAACATATAAAAAGAGTTCCTATAAAGAGCAAGCAGCAATTAAGCAGCCATAAAAATACTTCTTGGGTAAATTCAGAGGAGAGCAGAACAATAAATCAGTGTGAAAAATACTTTTGACTAGCTGTGCTTGTGTTTGATGCTCTGCCTATTTTATTTGCAAGGGCATGATACAGGAGTTGTATGTCATGAACAGTATGTGCTGCATATGGCAACAAATATGCAATAACTTACCCAAGGGTATGATATAAGAGTAGAATATAACATTGCCCATTGCTGCAGGCCTGAGCAGCATGGAAACTCATGCAAAAGAGCTTCTCTTGATGTGTCTTACAGCATGTTCTTTATGATCTTCTCTGAGCCCTTAGGGGAAAGAGATACGTGATCTTAGAAGGATGAGCCATAAGTTAATGATTGTCGGATTGTGTTCATGCTTAACCTTGAGAAAAAGGCAGCCAAACACATGTAAACTGTCTTGACTTAAATATCCTTCACTCTAGGAACTGGACACCTTCTTCAATTCCTTTTCTCCAGCTCAATCAGTGACTTTTCAAAATGTTCCTTAACGAAATGCTCAAGTTTCAAAAATGAGCGGCAGCTCCTCAGTGAAGGGAATGTGCAAGAAGTGAAGGGAAATTTTAAAAACTAGTTTCAATACAAGTATTTTGAAATTTAAAAAGCAATTATGTCTTTATTACATAAGTATAATAAGGTTGCCATATCATATATTAACTGTTACGCAAGCTTTTGCTTCAAGGGCAAAAAGTTCTGTAAGAGGATTAAGAATGGATTTCAAAGTCTGGGGCTGATAGCTACAGCTTGGAGTTGTCCCTGCACATTTCTTCATAGCATCTTGTATATCCTGCCAAGACCACAGGAATGTGCTCCCATCTTCATACTCTCTTTTTTTTTTTTCAGTGACAGCTGGGCTTTGAACAAATCTTGGAGATCAACACTGTCCTTACAGGACCATTTAACCATCCTGGGCGGCTTAGGAGGCAAATTCTCAGGATATATCTCTGCATTGCAGTCCAGCATAACTACCTCTGCCATTCCCAGGCTGTTCTAGGTGAGAGAATGGTGGCATCTACATTTTGGTAATGATTAACCACTAACAGCAATATAGATGTCGACCCGTGGCTGATATCTTTCACTCCTCATCTTATGGGTTTTACAGCCAATCATCTCTTGGCCCAGAGCTCTAGTTAGTAAAATCTGTATCACATTTCTGCACTGCTGCAGGTAATAAGCATGCATATCATGTAACGAGAAGGTAAAGGGTGTCACATGACCAAAAAAAATCATATAGGAGTGCTGTGAACAGATCCTCCAAAGAATCAGTAGGATGTTTCCATGCTGCTTTATGCTATCTATCCCACATTCTTAGCCACACTCCAGACTGGATCACTGAGGTCCTCTCTGCAGTGCTAAACTCTTCAAGGCCCAGTAAGTTTCACCATCTGTGAGTTCTAACAGAGAAGAGTTGGCAGGGTTTAATCAATATTATGAGGAAAGCCAGTGAATCAGAAGGACCCACAATTTAGATGTTAATCACACTTTATTGCCCATGTCATCAAATCAATAACCATTAAATCAGAATACTAAGTTCAAAGAGCACCACAAGAAGAGCAGCAGACTTCAAGGGTAAACATATTTACCAGCTGAAAGGCCTAGCCTTCTGCAGATTGCACTTTCAGAAGACTAATTACATTAGTATTGACACAATCATATTTTAACTACTCTAGCTATTCACAGAACTTTTTTCTTCTTATTCTTTTATACATTTTTTCTTACTTTTATATGCATTCACACATGTCATTGGTGACAGAGAGATATCAATCAGCCCAGCGCACCTCTACTGGATCAGCAAGCTCTAGTTTTCCCCAGTCATAAGATTTATATACAAGTCTAGTCCAAGTGAACTTGCTCTAATCTAAAGGATGCTTTTCAGGAAGCATAACAAAACAATGTCCACACTAATCAACATAAATGCATCTGAACACCTTGTTCCTGAGGGCACATGCAGCACAGTCATTTTTACAGGGGTTAAGCTAAAGTGGGATTACAGGAATGCAGACTCCACAGCAAAAAAAAAAAAAAAAAAAAAAAAAAAGGAATTTTCTGCTTTCCACTTGCTGGTTCCTGAAAGTCTCCTATCCCTATTTATAGCAATAAGGGCTTGAGACAATTCGGGGTGTCAGAAATAAATAGGAGATGTAGGGCCATGCCCCAAATAAAGACTATAGGATAAAGATTTCAAAATGTTAAACTGATTGTGGTAGTGGGTGGTCCTCTTCTGCTGGAGTCCAAAGTCCTCTGCCCTGCCTACCAAGACAGCTCAGACTCTTCTTCCTTCATTCTGTAATGCTGGGCAGGTGACAACATCCCAGAGGTAGTGGGCCTTAGAACTGCAGCATCAAATCACAGAATAGCAGACTAGCTGGGGTTGGAAGGGACCCCCCTGGCTCAAGCAGGGTCACCTAGAGCAGGGTGCCCAGGACTGTGCCCCGACGACTTTTGAATACCACAAAAGGAGGATGGAGACTCCACAACCTCTCTGGGCAACCTGCTCCAGTGTTCAGCCACCCTCACAGTGAAGATGTGTTTTCTGGTGTTCCAGTGGAATTGTCTGTGTTTCCGTTTGGGGCCATCAGCTCTCCTCCTGTCACTGGGCACCACCGAGAAGAGGCCAGCCCCATCCTCTTGACATCTACCCCAATCCGATAGGTCTACACGTTGAGGAGGTCCCCCCTGAGCCTTGTCTTCTCCAGGCCAAACAGTCCCAGCTCTCTCAGCCTCTCCTCACATGAGAGGCTCCTTAATCAGGCCCTTAATCAGCTTTGTGGCCTTGGCTGGACTTGCTCCAGGAGGTCCGTGTCTGTCTCGGACTGGGGAGCCCACCACTGGGCACAGCACTCCAGAGGCGGCCTCACCAGGTCTGAGTTGAGGGGAAGGATCGCCTCCCTTGACTCGCTGGCAACGCTCTTCCCTAATGCAGCCCACTGGCCTTCTTTGCAATGAGAGTGCATGGCTAACTTCTGTCCACCTTCGTGTCCACCAGGACGCCCAGGTCCTTCTCCGCAGAGCTGCTCTCTAGCTGGTCAGGCCGCAGTCTTTACTGGTGCATGAGCTCATTCCTCCCTAGGTGTAGGACTTTGCACTTCCCTCTGTTGAGCATCATGAGGTTCTTCTTTGCCCATTTCTCCAGCCTCTCTGAGTGGCAGTGCAACCATCTGGTGTATCAGCCACTCCTCCTAGTTGTGTATGGTCTGTGAGCTTGCTGAGCATGCATTCAAGCCCATCATCCAGGTCATTGATCCGGGTCTTAAACAGTACGAAACCTCTCCTGAATGATATGATCTTTCAAAGATGATTGAGAGTGGCCCCATAATAAGGTTAGCCAACTCCCTCAGCACTTACTATCCTTTCAATTTCTTTGAGTCAATGTTCCCAACATACTGCAACACCTTCTGTGCGCTCTTCTCCAGGAAGCAGCCTGGGCCCAGTCATCCTGTGTCCAGAGTGTCAGGCAGTGTGGTCACATAACCACTGCATAGTGCTTAGAGCTGAGATTATTCTTAATGAAAAGACACTGGCAACTATCTCACCTGCGTACTTTGAGACAGCTTCCTACCAAGGCATCTTCTGGGAGATTGTTTCTCTCTCCATTGGCTATGGTTTCTAGTGACCCTGATGTAGTCACTGTAACACCCCTGTTGTAGATGGATCAGAGATACTTCCCTAGATATAAGCTTTGGGTACCATCTTTTGGCTCTCATACACCTTCTAGTAAAAAGGGATTTAGGAAGAGTAAGTGGCAGCAGAATGTATCCTCACCCACAGGGATCATTCATTAGGTAGAGATTTGGCCTTAGATGTGTTTGAAGATCCTGTCATCAAAGTGATTCAAATCACTCAAATCAGAGATGGCGAAGGTCATATGCAGTCAGTGTACAAGCTAACTCCCAGCAGGAGTGGTTTGGAGAACAGGAGATAATTTGGAGGCAGAAGAAGGAATGGATTGATACACAGCAGACACCCTAGAGGGCTATTCTCCATTTCACTGGTAACAGAGATGCGGCCAGCAATGTGGTTGTCAAAGATCATAAGTAAGATCAGGTAGCCTGATGTTCAGCTGGGTTAAATCAGGGTCTGCAGCAGCCCTGCCCCATTTCTCTGGTTGGGGAGGGAAAGCATACCAGGAACCGAACGACACGGGTGACCTGGGCAAGGCACCTGATACTATGGCAGTCAGTGAGCACAGGTGCAGCATTGATCCCTGCCTCCCAGTAGGGAAAATGAGGGGGTTCATTCTTCCCTTAGCTCTTGTCAGGCCTCTTGTCAGTTCTCTGTCAATTACCCTCAGGAATTTTGGCTTGAATCATTCTTTCACCTGAGCTACTCCCCTGTTTATATGTGAAACCGTTTTTCTCCAGAAGGATATCAGCCAGCTCCTATCTGCCAGCTATGTGTCACTCTGCACCTAAACTTTCCAGATGTGGGATCTCTGCAATGAGGTACAATTTTAAACTGTTTGTTTCTCTTTGCTTGGCTCATATGGGCCAGGGACCATGCATCTGTTCTCCATCCGTGTTCTTCACACCAGTTCAGCCAGCAAAGACATTGCTCAGGAAATAATGCCTGAAAGAGCCTGTTGCTTCTCAAAAATCAGCCAAGCGTTTCTCTGTGTAATGGAGGCTTTTCCACTTTCCTGTAGAGGATGAAATGCTCTTTACTTTCTGTTTCAAGAGCACTTTTCAGCCTGCAATATGAAGTACCTATCTGGAGAACACATGCTGTCATAAGAGTGGACCTGATGGACCTTGTACTTTCAGGTCCAGATATGTCTGTGGCATCCTTCCCAAAACGCACCCACAAACGTGACCTCCCTTATGCACTATCTTGTCTCTTGTGGGGTTGACTCTAAGTTCTACTTCCAGTGATATCCATGAACGGCTTACAAACACATAAACAAACTACCATCATCACTAGCTAATGCTGCCATTTTGATCCTGCTGGTATACTAGCTGGAAAATTTAGTCCACCAGCTGGCATAATAATGTGCTACATAGGCAAATGTGCTACATAGGCAAAAAAGTATCGTTCAGGAAAGAAACATGGCCACAAGGCTACCCTTTCATGTAGCTGTCTCATTCAGCATGGGAAGAGCATAAGTACAGCAAGTATAGAAAGAGAGCTTATCCATCCATTCATCTGAAGTTGCATTGGCTTTCTGAAAGTTGTTACAAAGTCCCTCCACCAGCCTCATCTATAGAGCTCTGTAGGGGACTGGATCCACTGGAAGTTGACCCACTGACAAAAAATGGTTATTTTCTATGAAATCAGTTCCCCAGGGTTGCTCACTGAGCAGCTACACATGCACTAAGGAGAGGCAGAAGCAAGTATTTATAGAGAGGGATGGGTCAGCAGCAGCAAGGAAACCCTCTTAGCAGCTACGTGGAACTCTGCCAGATTATAGCATTGCCTGCCATTGATTGCAGTTCTTCTTAAACCTGTTCCTGCTAGAATGATCCTGGATATGGGAAATGAGCCATAGTTAGTGTTTAATAAGCATAACCTACTTTATCAAAGAGAAGATTAAGAGATGATTTCATTACACAGTCAGATATTTGCACAGAGGAAAAGATAACTGATAAATAGTAGGATTTGATGTCAAGGACGTAACAAAATCCTAGTCAGATAAATTCAAACTTTTAGATACAATTTCTCTTTAGAGTGGGTAATTAAATATTGGAGCAGCTTGCAAGAGAGGTTGAGTTTCTGCTGCTGAGAATATTGCCAGAATTTTCTTTCTTAAACGCATACTTCCTTACTCACGTACATAGCTTTCCTTAACACATACGTATCTTTGTTTAACACATAGTTAAATCCAAAATCAGACTAAAGAGTCAAGATGGTCTTTTAGGCTTTTGAATCTGTGAATTCTTGTGTCCAAATCTTCACCCTCTTCCTTTACAGTCAGTGAGAAGGACCTGTATTTGCCTTAAAATTCTGAGTCTTGCACCTTAGCAATAATAAGATTCACAATGTCTGTTACGGTATTTTGAGCATTATTCTAGATCCTCTGCTTAGTTTTAAAAAAACTTTCTTTCAGCTTTAATCATCAAACTAATGTGCTTCATGGGGAAAATTCCCTTGTCTATTGTGTTAATAAAAACATCAAGAACTTCAGAATGGATGCACTTGTCCCAGGTGCCAAATGTCTCTGTTAGTTGTGACCAGAGTCTTGCAGAGCTGCTTCTGCTGCCACGGATGGCTGTCTCTGGCGGCTCCAGGGTATGGCTGCGAGATATGTCGTCAAGCTACAGAAGTGTAAAAATCTTGCCAAGCTTCGGGTTACTGTCCTTGCATGAGGTAAAGTAATTGGTTGTATTTGCTCCATCTTTGTTGAGAGGCAAAGTAAAATTCTGTGTTCCCTGAATTTACACAGTGGGTCAGAGATGTTTTCTGTTGTGGTTTCTAGTTTTTCAATAAAAATTCCTAACACTGGACTTTTTTTTTCGAACTGACAAGCACTGAGATGACACATTCAATGAACTATGTAATTCCAAGAGCTTCTTCTTAAAGCACTGCTTAGTTCAGAGACTCTTGGCATGATTGCTCTTCCCTGTGTTCATCACTTTACACATACAGGCTCTGATTTCCACCTGCCATTTTATTACTCAGTAATTCAGTATTATGAAATCCACCTGTAACTATGCAATATAGTCAACAACTTGTATTATCCCAGGATTTACCCTTTCCTCACTATTACAGGAGTTATTACAGACTTTTCTGCATGCTCTCCCCAAAACTGACCTCATCTTTCCCTCAACATTTCTCTAACCCTCCTTATTGTGACAAACAATATGGAAAAGACTGAGGTACCGAATGCCTTCTTTGCTTCAGTCTTTACTTATAAGAGCATTTCATAAAACCCTTCAGGAATCTCAGGCCCTGGAGACCAGGAAGAAAGTCTGAAGAAAGGAAGACTTTTCCATGGTGGAGGAAGATCAGGCTAGCAATTACTAAGTAAACTGGACATACACAAGTCCATGGGCCCTGAACGGATGCACTCACAAGTGCTGAGGGAACTGGCTGATGTTACTGGAAGGCCACCCTGAATCATCTTGGAAAGGTCATGCTGATCAGGAGAGGTGCCTGAGGATGGGAAGAAAGCTAATATCACTCCAGTCTTCAAAATGGGAAAGCAGGAGGACCCAGTCAGCCTCACGTCAGTCCCTGGGAAGGTCATGGAACAGCTCATCCTGGATACCATTTCCAAGCACATGGAGGAAAAGAAGGTGATCGGGAGCAGTCAGCATGGATTCACCAAGGGCAAATCATGCTTGACCAACCTGATGACCTTCTATGATGGAATGACTGGCTGGGTAGATGGGGAGAGAGCACTGGATGCTGTCTACATTGATCTCAGTAAGGCTTTTGACACTGTCTCTCATAACATCCTCATAAGCCAGCTGATGAAGTACAGGCTAGCTGAGCAGACAGTGAGGTGGACTGAAAACTGGCTGAGCAGCCAAGCTCAGAAGGCTGTGATTAGTGGTGCAAAGTCTTAGCTGGAGACCAGTAACTAGCGGTGTCTCCCAGGGGTTGATACTGGATCCAGTACTGTTTAAGACCCGGATCAATGACCTGGATGATGGGCTTGAATGCATGCTCAGCAAGCTCACAGACCATACACAACTAGGAGGAGTGGCTGATACACCAGATGGTTGCACTGCCACTCAGAGAGGCTGGAGAAATGGGCAAAGAAGAACCTCATGATGCTCAACAGAGGGAAGTGCAAAGTCCTACACCTAGGGAGGAATGAGCTCATGCACCAGTAAAGACTGCGGCCTGACCAGCTAGAGAGCAGCTCTGCGGAGAAGGACCTGGGCGTCCTGGTGGACACGAAGGTGGACAGAAGTTAGCCATGCACTCTCATTGCAAAGAAGGCCAGTGGGCTGCATTAGGGAAGAGCGTTGCCAGCGAGTCAAGGGAGGCGATCCTTCCCCTCAACTCAGACCTGGTGAGGCCGCCTCTGGAGTGCTGTGCCCAGTGGTGGGCTCCCCAGTCCGAGACAGACACGGACCTCCTGGAGCAAGTCCAGCCAAGGCCACAAAGCTGATTAAGGGCCTGGAGCACCTCTCATGTGAGGAGAGGCTGAGAGAGCTGGGACTGTTTGGCCTGGAGAAGACAAGGCTCAGGGGGACCTCCTCAACGTGTAGGCCTATCGGATTGGGGTAGATGTCAAGAGGATGGGGCTGGCCTCTTCTCGGTGGTGCCCAGTGACAGGAGGAGAGCTGATGGCCCCAAACGGAAACACAGACAATTCCACTGGAACACCAGAAAACACATCTTCACTGTGAGGGTGGCTGAACACTGGAGCAGGTTGCCCAGAGAGGTTGTGGAGTCTCCATCCTCCTTTTGTGGTATTCAAAAGTCGTCGGGGCACAGTCCTGGGCACCCTGCTCTAGGTGACCCTGCTTGAGCCAGGGGAGTTGGACCAGATGATCTCCAGAGGACCTTTCCAACCCCAACTGTTCTCTGATTCTCTCATTCTGTGATTGCCCTCTCAGCTCTTCCAGATTTTTGCATTAATCTCCAGGTCTTGTTTGACATATACTTTTCTCCTAATTATTGGCTTCTTAGGGATTTCCATGTTACGCCTTCCTACTGACACCCAGTCTCCATTTTCATTACTTTAGCTTCTTTTCTAAATTCTACACTGTGACTCTTTCTCCAAATTTCTTTATTCCCTTCCTTCCATTCCTGCTCCAGGTCTTTCCTTCTCCTTATATAATTTGTTACCCTATTCCTTATTTTATTCTTGCTGAAGCTCAGGATTCTCTGGGATAAGATGTTTTTCACTTTTTTCTAGCTTAAAAGTTATAATTTTCTACAGATTTCTCATAGTTTTGTTTTCTCCCTCATTCTGACTATCAGTTTTCTCATCTATTCAGCTTTAGAACCCATTCAAATTCTAATCTCATCATTTATTTTCTCATTCTCACCCACATTAGCCTCCAGTTTCACTCCTGTATACCTTCTCTCCAGACCCTTTTTTTCTATCTGCTTCTTTTCCCACCTTCCTCCATCTTCCCATCTGTCTGACTATTATCTTTCTCATGTTTGTACGTGTTTTTGCCATATTCCAGAAAGTCTATGAAGTTTTTTGTTTTTCCCTAAAGATTTTTTTTTGATCAACTACAAGTACATTTTGGGGCAAGCAGAAAAAGTTATCTTCCTCACAAAAGCACTGCCTTCAAAATTCTCAAAATTGGACTGCTAAAGACCATTTCTTAGGTCTTTTTATTTAATATGGGCAAATGTTTGGCTTTTCTCCTCTCTAGAGACAGAATAAGTTTTTTCTGAAATTTCAAAAAGAGATTTTTGCCAAGGAAAGGAAATTTCAAAGTAAAGAGCTTAAGTTGGCCAAAATGTAAAACAATGTCTGACAATTCTGATGGTACTGGCCTATCTTGTTCCTGGCTAGTGCCCTCACTCCTGCCAGTCATACAAATGAATGGCCCCAGAATGAGCGCTCAGCAAACACTGAACACACAAAGGTGTGACTGTCCTTCGAGTAATATTTTAACTAAGACAAAGGTCAATGAAAATACCGATGATGACGTGGTTTGGTGTATAAGCAATAAAAAGCTAATAAAACCAATGACATAGAAAAGGAATATTTACATTAAATATTTTGTACAGACACCTTGGATTCTGAGAACAAAAGAGTAGTGTCTAGATAGAAATAGTTGTAGATTTTTTCCGGGGCTTATCTTAGGGTTCCAGCAATTTGGAAGACACATTCAATGTGCTCTTCCTTTGGCTGGGACATTTTCACTACCAGGGACTGGAATCAGAATTGATGGCCTTGGTTTTTTTTTTCTTTTTTTTTTTTTGGTCTAGTCATTACTAGCTATTATCTGATGAAATTTTCTGCTTCTCCACTCCAGCGGATGAGGGGTACAATGAATCCTGATGGCATTTGGCATTCATCTGCTTTAATAAAATCCAAAGTTCAGTTTCAAATGTCCTTCAAAATAAGCACCTGCATTTAATTGTGGTTCAGCTATTTTAGTTCAGGCAGCTGATTTCCCTAGACACCTAATGGTAGATGTCCACCTCCTTTCCTAGGTGATGCAGCTCTCCCTAGGTTCATGTATACATCTTGACTTCTTCATGCCTCAAAGTGCTAGCAGAACACGCATGAATCAGCATCCTCTGCATTTTCCCTGCTCATACTCACAGACTAACTTCACTATAAAACCTTCATTTCTCTTCAGAGTTCTCCAGCTATATTAAATAAGGAAGAATGGCTGCCACATGAATGACAATGCTTCAGATCAGAAGCACATGAATAAACTTAGAGACTGGACCAACAAAAACAGTATGAAGCTCAACAGCTCTACACTGTCAAGAAATGAAGACCAGTTCAGGAGAGACCACTCAGGAGAGTTCCAGCAGTGGAGGGTCTAATGCAGGGTAACCAAGATGATCAGGGGTCTGTAGCGCATAGTGGGTAAGGAGAGATGGAGGGAGCTGGGCTTGTTTATCCTGGTGAAGAGGAGGGTAAAGGGTAGCCCAATCACAGCTACAACAAGATAATCACTTGAAGGGCAGTTGCAAAGAAGGCAAAGCCAAAGTCTTCTCAGTTGTACTAGACAAGGTGCAATGCCACAAGTTGCCACCTGGGAGGTTCAGGTTGCACATCAGGAGAAGCTCTTTCTACAGAGGATGGTGCAGCCCTGGGGCAGTTTACCAGGGAGGTGGACGTTCTACATTCATGGGAGTTTCCAAGACTTGGCTAGACAAAGTCACCACTGCTTTAATCTAGGGATAGTCCTGCTGTGAGGAGAAGGTTGGATGTGAGGTCACAGAGGTCCTTTCCACCAGCACTCCTGAGATTCTGGGATTCTTTAGACAAAGAGCTGACACATTTTTTCCCTCTCTGCATCGCAGACCATAGATCTTCCAGTCATAGCGCATAAAGATGACACCCTGCTGAAATCAAGCTGTATCACAGAAGGCCTGGGACCCATACCTCACAGACTGCTTCCCTTTTGAACCCCGTTATACCTACACTGCCTTGCATGCCCTAGCCCAGGACATTTGGACCATTACTGGCTGCATAAAGTGAGTTCCGCATTTACTGTGAGGGTGACTGAGCACTGAAATAGGTTACCCAAAGAGCTTGTGGAATCTCCTTTGCTGGAGATATTCAAAACCCGCCTGGATGCAATCCTGTGCAATGTGCTCTAGATGACCCTGCTTGAGCAGGGGGGTTGGACTAGATGATCACCAGAGGTCCCTTCCAACCTGGGCCACCATTCTGTGATTCTATGGTTTCCAAGGTGACACTGAAAAAAGAGTGAGTCAGGCCTTGAGAAATAATAGGATTTCTCCTAGTGTGGTAGAAGACAGACAAATAAGTGAAGAGGACAAAGAGGAAGCAACCACGGAGACTTTTCAGGGGTTCACAAGCCAGAACCCCCACAGAGCTCCTCACAAGGTGAATACATTGTAAATTCCTGGTGTCGATGAGTTAGCGTGAGGATGAAGAATTTCCTATCCATGTCTCCTACCTCAGCTATGGCCCTAATAATTGAATGGACATGAACCACCTGAAGAACAGCCTGGCCTCCCATCCCAGGCCATACAACCGCAGTGCCTGTTAGCTGTTTGGTGGTGCTGCCACACTCTCATCAGATGAGTATTTTTTTCCAGGTAAACCATGACCTTGCATCCAAGCAGGGCACAAGGTTCCCATTCACTTACTACTAGGTCTTTCCTGAAACTGCACAACCCAGGTGAAGGCATGCTCATTTTGCTCATAACAACACTTGTCTTTCTCAGTAGCTTTCTCCATCTGCTACTAGAGTGCTGGGGACAGATTTCCTCACAGTACTAGAAGGAGAATAAATGGAGCATTTTGGAAGAGTAGGCAACCATTGGCTACAGCACTGTAGCCTAATTCAGATGGCAGCTGTCCAGACTGGATGACTTTAGCAAGGAAGGAAACTCCTGTTCTCAGGACTGGATAGTGAATATTGAAGGCCGGCTCTTCATCTGCCTGAGTAGAAGAGGCTGCCACAGAGTCCTTCATGGTAGGGGATCTGCAGGGACTTTAGAGAAAATGAGTAACATGACACAGCTACGCCAGAGCAGCCCTGTGGGCATGTTTCTATAATGATATGGGAAAGAACAAGAAAAGCTCACTATCCTATTTTCAGATACAGATTCACAGAATCAGAGGACAGTTGGGGTTGGAAAGGTCCTCTGGAGATCATCTGGTCCAACTCCCCTGGCTCAAGCAGGGTCACCTAGAGCAGGGTGCCCAGGACTGTGCCCCGACGACTTTTGAATACCACAAAAGGAGGATGGAGACTCCACAACCTCTCTGGGCAACCTGCTCCAGTGTTCAGCCACCCTCACAGTGAAGATGTGTTTTCTGGTGTTCCAGTGGAATTGTCTGTGTTTCCGTTTGGGGCCATCAGCTCTCCTCCTGTCACTGGGCACCACCGAGAAGAGGCCAGCCCCATCCTCTTGACATCTACCCCAATCCGATAGGTCTACACGTTGAGGAGGTCCCCCTGAGCCTTGTCTTCTCCAGGCCAAACAGTCCCAGCTCTCTCAGCCTCTCCTCACATGAGAGGTGCTCCAGGCCCTTAATCAGCTTTGTGGCCTTGGCTGGATTTGCTCCAGGAGGTCCGTGTCTGTCTCGGACTGGGGAGCCCACCACTGGGCACAGCACTCCAGAGGCGGCCTCACCAGGTCTGAGTTTCTGACTATCTCTAAAAGACTGGTTTAGGGTTCAGGAGTGACTGTGTACTTGGGGAAGAATACCAAATTGTTGGTGCATATTCTGCTAATGACCTTCGCAAATAAATTTAAAAAAAATAATAGAAAACTTAGGAACATAGAAATTATCCAAAAGTACATTTAGCCTAGTGGTCTGTCCTTAATAGCAGCCAGCTGGAAGAGCTTAAGGCAAGCACAAAAATATCTTGTGATACTTCTGTGATGCTCCCAGGGATGTGTGGCTCATGTTGCTTCTGAGCCAGAGTGTTCCATTTGTCTTCAATAGCTCTTGAAGCAATCTTTTGGAAGTACTGGAGCCCTGTGTTACACAGTTAAACTACGCTTGGGTGAAAAAGAAGTATTTGTGATTATTTTGAACTTGTGTTTGATCATTTCACTGAATCCCCATTGTCTTATATTATCAGGTTTTTGTACTCTGAAGCTGTTCTGTATCTTTTATCATCTTATTGCCTCAAGCTGTAGAGATGTCTAATGGAGGTCTTATGATTAGTGTGAGTGAAGTCTGCATGGCTAGATTTGGTTGATTAGGTATGTGAAGAAATAGCAGAACAATATTTGAAAGACTGGCTTATACTGATAATAAAGGATGCCATTATCAGCAATAAAATTGAGGAACAGATTGTTTCTGGCAAGCCCATAAGGCCTGCACTCTGATAAGCCCACAGTATAGACAGATCATCTGTGGAAGGCAGCAAGGTTGCCGCATGTCACATATACTGTTCCTGTTCCTTTTAGACCAGCAGAAAGACAGACTCTACCCAAACAATTGCCCCATAGTAACTGCTGACATGAGCAGGATAGCAAAGATCTGATGAAAAAGTGGTTTGTTATCGCTGATGAAGCCCCAGAGATGCGATAATGATTCAGCAGCGCCCTTTGTCTTCTGTGCTGCACATAAGAGATCCTAGCCAGACCACTGGGGCACATACATTTTGGTGCTTGTGAGTATGTGAACACAGGAGTGTATGTGAATGAAATAATTTTCCTTGCAGATTTTGGAAATAAATACCACCTTTCCCTTCCTTAAGATACCACACTGAGTTCTGTTACACCAATTTCCTACAAAATCATCACTTGATAGGGTCAACACATAAAAGAGGTAGTACTTTTTTCTCAAAAAGTTATCTTACAGTTCTGTGAGGACTTAGGTAGGGAGTCTCTAAATAAAAAGGGGGTTCCACCTCCTGGGAAAGTTCAGAAGGGGCTGATGAAGGGTTGCAGCCTAGCACTTCGGATGCAAATATACATCAACCCAACCTCTCCCTGCAGAAAATGCGTATGTCAAGGTCCTGAAACCATCCTGAGGACATGCACACGCCCATGTCACTATGGAGAATTTTTCAGCTGAATTTCTGTGTCTGCCAGTAAAATGGGATTGTCACAGAGAATGACTGACCAGTTCATCTACTTCCTCCCCCTGACTGGGTGGTTTGTAACACATTCCCATCATGATGTCACTCTTGCTGGCCTCTCCTCTGGTCTCGACCCCCAAGCTCTTAACCAGACGTCATCTGCCTTATAGAAGAGCTCCATAGATCTGAGCTGCTTTTTTACACAGAGGGCACCAACTCCCCCCTTGTCTTTTCTATCTCTTTCCTCAAGAACTCTTATCTGCCCACTGCAGCACTCCGGTTGTGAAAGCTGTCCCACCATGTTACTGCAGTAATGTTGTAGTTTAGTGCCCACAAGTGGAGTTCTAATTGTTCCTGCTTATTTACCAGGCTGTGTGCATACACTTGAGGCAAGTCCCCTTTGCCCTGCTTTATTGTTCCTGAGGGCTTCTTGTACCAGCCACCATGAACACCTTGTTTTCCATCCCTGTCCCCATGACTGTAATCTCCCTCCTCCGTTATTCGTAGTTTAAAGCTCTCCTCACCAGGCTGGCTAGCCTGCTGGCAAAGATGCTTTTGCTCCATTTTTTTCATTTCTCTGTAGCAGTTCTTGATTCTCAGAGTCCTGCGGTCACAAAAGCCAAATCTCTGTCAATGACGCCAGTTGCGCAGTCAGGTGTTGACTATGCCCTCAGCGTTCACTCCCAGATCCATGCAGTCACTCTTGATACATTTAAGTTCTTACTTGGCAATATGGTTGGTGCACATGTGAATGAACAGCAGGTGGTTATAGTCCAAGGACTGGTCAAGCTTCAAAAATCTCTTCACAGCACCCTAGCAAGGAGCAAAGGTCCACAGGTAGTAATTCAGGTCAGCAAACAGGGGCCTCCCACTACTATCACTTGCTACTTCATGTAGATTTGTGGTTCAGGACCTGCTGGCTCTGATCTTCCAGATATATGGCTTTCTCTGCTTTGTCTACTGCTAGGGCTTTGAACCTATTCTGCCGCTGCAGATCTGTGTGCAGAGAAGGGGCTTTTCTCCTGTTGCCAGAAGTCACAAGCCTCCATCCTTCCCCATCTTGAGATTCTCCATTTGCCCCACAGCCAATCACAGATTCTGGCTGCTCTTCCTTCAGTAAAGTCAGGAGCTCAGGCTCTTATGTCTTCAGGGTCTCTGTGAAGATATGGTCAATCTCTTTTTCATTGTTCATGATGCTGCTCAGTCTGCTCGTCTCCTCCCTCAGCTCCTTAACTTGGTGACATAGATACTCCAGCAGCGAACACCTCCTGCAGGCACAAATACCACCTCTGCCTGCCGCAGCCTCAGCAAGAGGCAGTGGGGCCTGCCTGCAGCCCCAGATCTGGAGAGCTGCATCCTTCTTCTGGAACTATGTTTGAGTCAAGACCCCAGCCTGGGTCTGAAGATCCCAGCAATTGTTTCCAGAAGAGTAAGAAGCAGAGCCTGGAGATGCAGCTCAGACTGCAAGATTGAACAGCAAACAGCAGTCCAAGCAGTGTCCTGGCTCACCTACACATACCCTGTTCTGTGAACTGCCATGCTCACTGTTGAGTCCCTCACGGGGGAATGTACAAACGTTGCCAGGAAAAACTCACAAGTCTCAACAATAGTTTTAAAAGGACGTAAAAGGTCAAGCTGGTTGCAGACTTTGAAACACTTGGAAGATGTCTTGAGAAGGGTAACACAAAAAAGGGGGAAGGGGGGAGAAAGAAGGAACTCTGAAACGGATATTGACTCTACCCAGATTTGTGTTCTCCAAGTCATTCCAGGGATCCACTTCACAATGAGGCCCGAGAACCTCTTCTGTCCATTTCCTGGTGCAACACTTCTCCATTAGGATAACAGTGTATGAAGCTGCTCTATAATTTGTTCTGCTCATGCTACACAGCCACAGTAATTGCCATGTCCTGTATTGCCTTTCAGATAGACAACTCTGCATAGCAATTCAAATAGTCACAGTAGTGACAGACCTTCGGCGATCCTTGAGTGAGAGGAAAAGTGGAAATGCTGTTCAGGTGCCCATAGCATTCCAGGTTTCTCCAGGGCTAATACAGCTATTGACTCATATTTAGGTATGAAGTATGGCATGATATTTTTGCTGCAAAACTTCTATAAGGCATTATGTCTGCAGAGCCTTATCTTTCAAGGGCTTATAGAGTGTCATTTCTGTACAGACACTTTGCTTTATAGTTCAGAGCCAAGAGCTGGACCTAGATACTAAATATTAATTCACATCCTTAACTGGAAGACTGCCTTGTCTAGCAAACTGAAATAGTCAAGCAAATATCTGCAGGGCAAGTAAAACATTCAATGCTGAAGAAAAAGAGGCGGAATATCAGGGGAAGAGACTCAATGGCGCTTTGTAGTCTTAAGCCAATAGTATATTTTTGCCCTGGTTTCCTAAAGAAACAACCCTTATATATGCATGCTGTCTCTCTTTGTCCATTTGTCCACTTGCCAGCCTCCTTTTTACCTGGGGATCCCTTGCATAATTCCAGAAAAATTTGACCGAGATACAGAGCTCTCAAGGGATCAGCTCAGCGCTGGTTTGCACAGACAAGAAGTTTGGTAGGGGAGACAATGCCCATAGTGAGCAAATACAGTTCTTTTGAGTTCCTCATTTATTCTGAGAAGGAGCAGCCAGAACCTAGGCGACTCGCATATGTGACGTGTGCGACACACGTATGTGTTGCCAGTTGTCAAGTCAAGTGTTTAGGATTCATCAAAAAGAGCTTGAGGTGCCTACTTTTAGGAGGAGAGACTCCAGGAGAAGACACAAAGGAGGAAGTTATAGCAGAGACTCAAATAGAAAACATACTCACATCCATTACAAAAAAAGAGTATGGAGGCCACTAGCTCTACTTTTTTCTTGTGTCCCCCCTTCTGACACCGCATATACTGGCCTTCCTCAGTGAAAAGTGTTCACCACTTATGTCCTTGGATATTAGGAGGATATCTCTTGCATGAGATGTGGTCTACAAATCTGAACCTGCCCCCTAAGTGACTCTCCCTGCAGAATAACTTAGCTGAGGTTTTCACTGTTTCCTGAGGTATCTGCGTACCCATTTCCCCTAATTTTAATTCAGTCTTCCAGCCCTGAAAGCGGCCTGACATCCTCAGTCCATGTCTTCTTCTGTTCAGTCATGACAGAGCTGCTTTTCATCGAGAAACAATTTAGATGCTGCCTTCCCTAATGAAGGATTCATCTTTCAGTTTTATACTTTAAGGGACTTGGCCTTTAATGTGTGTTTCTAACTGCAACAGCTGAGTGAGAACAAACTGAGTGTGACTCTTTCCTTAGAAGTTTATAATTATGACCTTGGTTTTCAGATAATATTTTGCTGAAACTCTCAGTGTCTGCCACACCTTCCAGACTGCATTCCTTGTCTCTTTCAAAGGTTGTGTATGTGATCTGATCTTGGTTTGAATTCATTCTCCAGAACTACTTATTTGGAAGAGAGGGAATGTAACTCCAGGTCACAGTCTAGATGAAATGATTGGCAATCCAGCTGAAGTCCTGCAGCTTTTATCTATTTTCACACATTTTAACTATGTCATAGCATTTTGCACCAAATATAGTGAAAATGGAAGGTTGGGCACAATGATGTGAGAACTTTGGTTTTATAAAGATATAGGATGAACATGCTGTGGCTCAAACAGAAGACACTTAATTATATATCATCCCCTCTTTGACTGGTGGCTTGGTCAAAAAATGAGCTAATGACTTCCTCATGAGAAAGAAGGCAACTATGGGGTGTAACACCAAAGAACTTATGCATACAGACCTAACATAGCCAAAAGGACTTTGCTGTTGGCCAATGGAGAATACAGGTACACAGCTGGCTCCAGAGGCAGATCCTATTTTGCAATTTCAACATTAAAAAAAGTTTTATCAATATTTTTCAGAAAGGAGGTTCTTATTTGGAAAGAAATGAAATGCAGATGCTACACTGGGTATTCATGTTCTTTATATGTTCTCTTGGGTATATGATTCCTGAGTGTGTTGGTGGTAGAGATTGTTAGGTTACGTGATAAAAAGCTCATCTCCACACTCACAAAGGAGGACAGAGGCACAGTGGCAAGCAGGGGAACCCCAACACTCAGTCAGAAAAAAGAGCCACTGCCAGGCCCTCCAGGGATGTCACAGGAGAGTCATCGGCTCCATGGCCAGGGGTGACACCCACCACGATGAGTCAACGGGAGACGGTCTCTGGATCACCTCATGCACTGAGGGGGGCCACTGCCTAGGGTCAGGGGAAGGATTATGAGACACAGGGGAAGAAAATTTTGGGACTGTACAAAGCTTATTTTGGATGTTTAAGGACGGAATCAAAAGTGGGGAAGAGAGGGACCAAGGGGATTTGGGGAGGAATAAACATGGGAAAACTGAGGAATAGGAGGATAAAAGGGGTGGTTGTCTGTAAACAGGCTGCTGGACAGTTGCCGAATGCAGCAGCCCAATGTCTGGCCATGTCCTGTACTTGATCAGTGCAGTCTGTCATGTCTTCTCATAAAACTCTATTTTTAGCTGTTTTCCTGAGTGAGAGAGTTTTTATTCTGCGTGCATGCTGTGTGGAGGTCTAAGTGTCAGCACCCGGGGTCTGCCCACAGTCATAGGGGCCCAGGTGTCTGTAGTGCCTGCAACTGGAGGGAGTAAAAGTACATGTGTCAGTGTGTGATCACAAGCAAATATCAAGCCAGACTACCCAATGAGTAGGTCAAGTGGTGTGACAGTCAGCTGTGTATGTGTGTGCCTACTGGGAATATATGCTCAGCCTTGCTACTGGTTGGACCTGGGGACATGGAGGTGCAGAAAGCTCGCCTCCATTGAGCTGTTGCATTTGGCAGCTCCCTAGCAGAGACAGCATCAGAAATGAGCCTTGGTTCTGAAGCTGGGAGTAGACACCAAAATAGCAGTCAAGTCTGTTAGGGACCGGAGTATTTCCCAGAATGTTAACAGCATGTGTTATTTATGAGTACAGGTTGTCAGAGATCAGGAGATAGGGTTTAAAAAGAGATTGGACACATTAATGCTTGAACATTGTAATGACAACGTTTGTTCACTAAGCATCAGCATGCCTGGGATTAAGTAAATTTCAGGAGGTATGTGCCCAGCCTCAAAGAATTTATGGCAGGGATAGTGTTTGCTTGGTGTCAGATAGGCGTAATTGCAGTTCCTGTTTCTTGAGGTTGGCTGATCACTCAAAGGTCAAAACTGGCAAACGGCCAATTGTGGATGCAGAGTAAAAAGCTCTCATTTATTGTGAGGCTTTATGGGAGGACAGGGGAAAAGGTTGCTGCATCCAGTCAGGCAGTGGCCAAGTTCTTTGGGGCTTTTAAACCATTTGCTTCCTCTCCTACCAAGCTTTCATCTTCTCCTAAAAAACAAAACAAACAAACAAATGCATTCTAGGAACACTTTGACTCCCAGGGATATTGACATTTATCACCCAATACATCTCCTCTTGTTAGATACATGCATTCACTCTGGTATGACTTTCAAACTTTCACTTTCAAACACGCGCCAGCATCATGGCCTGAGTGTACCAGAAGGCGCCTCCAGCAAACTTGGACAAGTACCCTGTGGGTATCCAGAAGACCAGCCCACTTTGTGCAGCCTCTTTGAGTAAAAGTTTTGGAAGGGGACTTTCTCCTGCCAGGATTACACCACTTCAGTGTCTCTCCAGGACCCCACGAGTCAGAGGTGGCTGATCAGAAGAAGGCCAGCAATTCTCCAACCAGCTGAGTGATGTACAAGAGCCCAGAGAATGAGAAAGTCCTGGGGCTGTGCAGCAGAAATTCCTGAGGCAAAGCGTAAGGATCTGAACAGTGAGGTTAAAGATCAGCATGTGGAACTGGATAACCAGACACACAGATCCACTGGCCTAGCTCTGGAGATCACCTTTAGCAATGCATAGCTTCATTTTTCTTCCAAAGCAAAAGCAATTCTTTCTGAGTTCTTACTGACACATGCACGTCTAACTTATCCTTAAAGACCTCCAGGGAAGGAGAGTCCGCAGCTTTTCCAAACCTTTGCTATATTTGTAATTAAAAAGCCCATTAAGCCATCCCTTTGTTGCAGTTTAAAACCTATTCCTTAACACTATTTCCTGTTCTTTTCACCATGGAATTGGAGACCAAATTAACCTCTTTCCTCTGTTATCAACATTCTAAAGCTTCAGGGTCTACTTTCATCTCCATCCTCATCTTTTCTATATTGTGCATAATTTGGTCCAACCTTCCTCACCCTTTCTGGTCCATCCTTGCTTGTGGTCCTCTCTAGAGTCCCACCAGCTGGCCCACATCGTCTCTGATCTGTGATTCTCTCACCTACGCTAATGAATGTAAAGATTACGCCATGTGCTCTGCAGGCTATGGTTATTTCACAACACCATCACCTTGCTACCTCATGTCCCACTGGTGTCCCACTATGAGTACATCAGGCTTGGCTGTCTGCCTGCTGTGAATGTGAGCAATCAGAAGATCTGAAGGCTCAGAAAAACAACCCACAAATTTCACCGAAGGTAAAGCATGTTGCAAGTTAAGGGAGCATTAGGCAAGTATATTTGCAGGGCTGAAGAGTGTTCTCATGCTTTAGAAGCAACTGTTTTGTTTGCATACTTTAGAGAGATGAAGGAAGAAGAGATTACCTAAGGAGGATAATATTAGTCCTGCTTTGCCTGCTTTTTCCTTCTTTTGGCCTGTATTTCTCATGCTAGCCACACGAGGGCAACCTTATCCTCTCATTTGTGGGAAATCTGCTCAAAATTCCCTGGGAAGGTTAAGCAGATTATAAACAGTTATTTCTAAGCAGAGAGCACAAAGGGGAACATTCCTGCTCAACTGGAGACATATCAAAGGACAGGCATGAACTCGAGGTTGGAAAGCAAAAACTCATAAAAGCTGTTTGTTACATTTTTCTGTGTATTAAAGGTGTACTGCTAGGATGATGGCTTGCCCTACCTTTTGTGGAGACTAAAGAGAAGACTGTGCCAGGTCTCATAATCAAGGGGAGCCTTGGTAATGTAATAAACATGACAGGAAAATATTTTGAGAGGGTTGCAGAGTGTGGGAAGGCTGTTAATCACAGGCCAAAAAGTTGATTTAACTTGTTTTCTACTTCAAAAACTCAGATGTTTATTTTAGCACAAACCCCTGAGACTAGATATCTTTATATTTAACAGATGTTTCCAAGAGATTTTTCTGAACATACTGAATATTGTACACTAACAGAGTTGCATTTTCATCTTGTTTATTTGTCTATCCTCTCTCATACACATATCAACCTAAAATCACGTTTCAAGTTCAGGAAAAGTATGCTCGGTTCTGCTAGTACTATCAAGATGACAAAAGCCCATAGGCCTCTGTGAAAGAGTTGTTTTACTTCTTTTATTTCTTTATTTCCTGATTCCTTCATTCCTGTCATCATTAACCACTGGCTTCAGAGCACTGTCTGTTAGCACTTGCCAGTGCTCCACCAGCAAAGTGATTGTACTGACAAGCTTCAAGCAGAATGTTTTTTCCGTAACAGCTAAGTGAGGTCTAATCACAATTATCATCCTGAATTGAAATCAGCCCAGACAGTGGCATACAAAATCCCAGAATTACAAAACTGCATAGCCTGGAAAGGATCACCAAAGGTCTCTGCTCCAATCATCTGCTCAAAGCAGGCCCTTTTAGAGCAGGTTGCTCAGAGCTTTGTCCAACTGAATTTTGAATATCTCCAAGGGTGGAAATCCTTTCTCAGTCCTTGTTCTAGCGTTTGACCACCCTCATGGTAAAAAACCTTGTCCTTATATCAAGTTGAAATTTCTGTCTTCCAACTTGTACCTATTGCCTCTTGACCTCCCCCTGCGCACTGTTCACCCGGAGAAGAGTCTGGCTCTGACTTCTCTGCACCATTGCATTAGGCAGTGGTAGATAGCAATAAGATCTTGCCTGAGCCCTCTCTTCTCCAGACTGAACAAACCCAGCTCCCACAGTCTCTCCTCATCCACTGTGTGCTCCAGCACCCAAACATCCTGGTAGCCCTCAGCCGGACTTGCTCCAATGTATTGATATCTTTCTTGCACTGGGGAGCCTGAGTTAGACGTATTCAAATGTGGACTCAAAAGTACCAAATGGAGGAAGAGGATCTCTTTCCTTGCCCTGCTGGCTGCATTCTTGGTAATAAAGCCCAGGATGTAGTTGCTCTTCTTTACTGCATCCTGTCAGCCAGGATTTGTTGTTCTGGCTGACAACAAACTGAAAAAGCCAGGAACAGGCCAGGAACTCCAGCTCCTTTTCTACAGACTACTTCCAACCCAGACCACCTCCAGCCTGTCCTGTTGCATGGGGTTATTCTGTAGCAGACACAGGATTTTTTGTTTGCCTTTACTGAACTTCCTGAAGTTCTTGGCCGCCCATTTTTCCAGCCTGTTGAGGGACCTCTGAATAGTAGCTCTTGATTTGATGGCTCATTGATGGCTCTCCCTCCGTTTGATAAGATCTACAAAATTGCAGTGAGCGCACTGTGTCCCATGCTCCAGATTATTATAACAGACATTTAACAATATTGATTATAACAATATTGGATACTCCAGTATCAGTCCCAGAGGGACAGCAGTAATGACTGGCTTGGTCTTTGTACCACTTACCACCACCTTCAGAGTCTGATTGACCAGTGAATTTTCCACCTATCTCATAGTCCTTCCATCCAGTCGGTATTTTACCAACTTACCTGTAAGGATACCATGAGAGACCACATCAAAGGCCTTGTTAAAGTCAAGGTATGCAACATCCACAGAGCTAGTCATCTCATCATAGAATGCCATCAGATTAGTCAGGCATGATTTGTCCTTAATAAATCCCTGCTGGCTGTTCCCAGTCACCTTCTTTTCTTTCATATGGCTAGAAATGGCTTCCAGGAGAATTTACTCCATTTCCAGGGATTGAGATGAGGATGACTGGCTTGTGATGGGCTGGACCCTCCTCCTTGCCCCTCTGGAAGATGAGTGAGGTGTTTACTTTTATCCAGGCATCAGGCACCTTCCCCAGTCACCATGTCCTTCCATCAGTGACAGAGAACAGCCTTGCAGTGACTTCAGCCAGCTCTCTCAGTGCCTTTGCCTGCATCCCTTCCTGTCCCACAGACTTGTGGCATGTCCAGCTGGCAGAAATGCTCTCTAACTGCATCCTTTATCACTATGAAATGAAAGGATTTCTTATACAAGCTTATTTTCTTTTCAGAAGCCAAAGAATAGTGAAGCAAAATGATTCCTTACCTAGGGGAACGTGTAAACGGAGCCTAAATCTGCTGAGACCTGAGTACAAAGAGACCTGGTCCAGGAAAGATCTAACATGTATCAAGAAACCTTACAGTTCAGCTATTCTACCTTTCTCATTCTTCAGCAGATCCTTCACAAGGACCAGAGGTATCTGCAAGAGCAGATAGTGTAGAAAAAGTAAACAATCCTGTTGTGCCACAGAGCTCTAACAATTGCAAACCTGTTGCCTCTGAGACAGTGAGTGCAGTTTATAATAACGCATTGCCAGCAAGCAAATGCAGTAGGTAGCTTCTTTCATCCTATAAGCCTCACTGAAGGTCCAAATGAACAAATCTTCCCAGGGACAAATATTGTGCTGAGCAATTTATGCTCCTGGCCATGACCAGAGAATGCATAAAAACCAGCAGCACTCTCCTCTTGGACAAGGATCTCTTCAGTGTACTTCAGTCAAAACTAAACAGTGCTGCTGTGAATACTGTGAATAAAGTAGGTCTGGTGGCACTGGGGAGTGCCAGTTGAGTCTCAGTCACAGCTACTGCTGGGAAAGCAGCTCAAACAGACAGAGCGGAGCTGGTTTTAAACTAGGTAACCTGGATACTGTTAGCAGCACATCTAAAGTGGCATGAAGCTCAGCACAGGCTCCTGAGGCCATCAAAGCACAAGAAAAACATTCAGCTGAGCAGCTTGGGTGGAACTCCTGCAGTTGCAACAGCCGATAGCAGCCCCTGAACATCTGGTTCAATACACTCATATCTTTCTCTTAAGTGAGCTCTGTGCAATGGTATAATTTGAGAGTCTTTAATTAATATTACTGCAAAAGATATTGTTACGCCACTCTGTTGCTAAAGTAGCAATGAGAAATGCTGAGCTAGGTTCAGGTCCTAAATGAAGAGGAGGTGGACTCAGGGTATGCTTTCTGTAGGACATAACTTGTATGACAGCCCACACAGAAGGAAGCATCTGTTACAACAGAGATTGTAGACTCAAGGCTATTAAAAAAATGTTCTGCCAGGTCTCTGTTCCCACAGAGAAAATCAATTCAGTTAGAAAGCAGTCATCCTGCTCCTGGTCCCAAGGCTCTTCAAACTGTTGGAACACATGTTGAACTTCAGTATTGTGATGCTCTGTTTGCAGGAAAGAGACCCCCCCCCATCTCATTCCTTAAAATGTTAAAGAAACAATGGTATAAGAAAGAGAAAAGTGGTCAGAGGGGGAAGAAATATTCAGATGGGTGGTGGTTAGAATAAAAAGGATTTCACCTGTACTCCTCAGGCTCTTGGGCACAAGGTAACCGTTCCTACCACATCACTTGCTTTCCTTTATCCTTCCCTTAGTTGCGCTCCTGTGTATTGCTGTTCTGCTCTGGCTTTAACCAACTAACCCGGAGAACTGCTTCCCAGCATCTTTTACGTCATCAGGAGTGGCAGATATGAATATGAGTCTGTATTTGGAGATAAGCACGAGTTGTGTGGGCAGTTAGAGATTTTAAATAATGTCTGAGGTGCAGAAAACAGGCAAAGATGTGCTACCCAAAAAGTAGGAGATGAAAACATTGATACCAGTCAGAACCCTGGGGCTGAGGCCACGTTTTTGTGTGCGACTTGGAGCAGGCACAAACTCCCCCTGCCGCAGCCCAGGCCAGTTGGAAACCATGAGTAGAGCAGTTCGAACTAATCTGTCCTGCCTCCTAGAAAAGTGAATTAGCTCAGGCGCTATCTTGCACAACATATTCCTGTGATTTTTTTCAATCTGCTTGGTGCATAGGCACAAGGAGCTCCCATCTGTTGTAGAGGCAGGCACGGTAAGTGGGCATCCGAGGGCAAACCAGCATGTAGAGATAGCAGAAGGGAGAAGTGACTGCTGTCTTGTGTGCCACAGGGATGCCCAGCTGAGGAAGGCTTAGTGCTCTCATTGTATTTTTTTGTTTGTTTTTCACTATCGTTTTCTTTCTTCCTTCAAAATGAATTTAAAAAGACTAAATGCAAAATCCTTTGGGAAGGGTCACTTCTTCAGCTCTTAGTTTCTCTGAGAAGAACTGACTTCCAGCCACCTAGGGCTGGATCATATCCTTCTGTTGAGCTAAAATCAAGAACTACCCACAAACTCTTCAGTGACTCAGCAAGAAATGCTGACGGTTGCCTGGGAGGATACTGGAAGGCTGGTGAACTGGGCTGCGATCTACAGCGTACCATTTTTCAATGGCCATTTCTGGACCTTTCAGAGAAGGGAGTTCCTGTCTCACTGCCTTTAATGTCAGTTCTGATATTAGAGCAACAGAGGTCTGAATTTCCTATTTCTTTGTGCGTATTTGCTACCAGAGATACTTGCTACTCTGCTGTAGCAAGCCACTGCAGGACAGCCGCTTTCATCTGCCAGCTCTTCCTGGACCTTCTACGTGTGCTTAAAAACAACAACAACAACACCTGAAGAGCGCAAGAAAGGAGCAACATCTGCACCAAAGCAATGTCCCTGCCCTCCAGATGGTTCCAAACACAGGATCCAGGACGACTCTAAAATGCTACAACTGGAAAAAAGGAGGAACTGGAACAAATCAAGCTCTATCATTACTGCTCAGGCACGTCCTGTAACATACAACTTATTGGGAAGAAATAGTCCACCACCTGCTGCTAAGTCACCAAATATTCATTCCACTGGACACTTGTGGAATAATACAAAATAAAAAATGAACTGAGAATTATAACCACCTCTTTAAATAGGTTGGGATCTTCTCTCTGGAGAAGGAGACTGCTACTGAAAGTCTGCAAAGTTGTAATAGATATACATGAAGTTATTGCATGCACTTATTTGCAACCTGCTGGGTGCCTATGTTTTTCTTGGATTCTAAATATTATATAGAAATTAAAAATATAGTAGGAAATATTGCCTATAGATAGATTTCTCCAAACACAAAGAGAAAACACAAAGTTCTCTCTGAACACCATAATATAATGTGTGATACATAATAAAATTAAAGCTTTAGTTAATGCTTCCTCTGGAGTTTCTCATGTAGGGCTTTTCTATGCACTATTTGACCAGTGCCTAGGAAGGTACGGACTCTGCCTACAACTTGTTTCCCGCAGGACGTTTTTGATGTCTCCCTTGCACATAGATTTCTGATGTCTGGAATGACGTGGGCTGGCTCTGAATCTTCCCCACAGATTTGGGGCACATATAACCTCTGTCTTTTCTGTTTCCCCTCAACTTTCAGGAACTTCGTAGGAGCTCATCAGTGAGACCCTTCCCTGTTGAAATGAACCAACATAGCCAAAAAATTAGTGGGAAGAAAGACGGATGAAGAGATTACTTGTGCTGGTCTGACCTCCCATCTGGCCTCCCAGCTAATAATAAGATGAAGAAGGAGCCTTTCCCAGTTGCTCCTGTCTCTAGCACAGAAACCGAGGAGCTACAAAAGATCTGTCTAGCTCTAATTTAAATTAAGAAGGTTCATCGCATCCCCAGATCAGTTGTTGCAATATGAAATATTCTAAATATGCAAAAATGCCTCTCTGTGCCCAAAGTGCAGTTAAATGCCTGCCTTTGTTCACCTTCTTTATTGAATAAAGGTCCTTAGATTCATTTTTCTCCATTATCTAGTGGTATGTCTCAGCTCTCAGAAATATCTTCCAAAAAAATGCTTAAACATCATGACATGTCTTAATCCTCTCCTGTGTAAACGAAAGAGACAGAGATTCTTAAGGTAGGTTTTCCAGACTCCAACTCATTCTTAGAACTCTTTCTCCATTACCAAATCAAAAAACTTTTTGATAGCTAAACACTATCAATAAGCACTATATCCAGTAAATGGAATAAAACAGGTGGAGAAGCAGAGAGGGAGGACTCTGTGTTCTCTAGAAACCAGACCTATCAGCTGATCCAGGGACCACTGATGAAGAAACTGATTAAATAAGCAGATATTTCCAGCTTTGGTTTCAGAATTAGTCTGTTGCAACAGGTGACACTGTGGTCTAGACAGAAGATAATCTTCAGAGTAAGTGTTAAGTCTTAGGTAGAAGTCACACGATAACTTTTGAAAGAAAAATAACAAGTAAAGTATGTCAGCAGGGTGGCGCAGCCCTGAGACAGATTGCCAGGGCAGTTGTGAATTGGTGGACTTTGAAATTTTCGAAGAGGTGCCATAGCCATGGCAGCCTATATGTAGTGTTGCAATAGCCCTGTTCCCAGTGTGAGCTGGCACTGGAGACTGCAAAGGTCCCTTCCCACCAGCAGTGCTGGGATTCTGCAAAATGATGAGAGAAATGACTTGTCATCCTGGAACAGATGCAACTGAGGGGGATATGAAAGAGGGAGGGAAAGTATGGAGCGGTATGGCTAAGGCAGATGATAGAATATAATTGCTCAATGTCACTTCTAACACAAGAATGAGAGCACCACATTAAACTGATAGGATGCAGGTTCAGAACAAAATAAAAGGAGTTGACTTCTCCTGCAGGGGGCAGGTAAGCTGTGGACCTCCTTGTCACATGAAATAGCAGATGGCAAATATTTACAAGAAGTTAAAAAGGAAATAGTGAAACATATGGAAGATAAGCCCATGGAGGGCTAGTGAGCAAAATGCACCCTCTCTGATTAGGAGATATGTCAAAAGAACACTATATGTTTGCCCTGTCCCTTTACTTTTCCTTGCACATAAGACGGCTTTCCAAGTGTCTTGGCCAAAACATCCCCACTTCCACAATGTTTTTTAGTACCCTAGTTACTACCTTCCTTCCTCATGTAGGCTGCATTGTGATGGCATTGTCTGGAAGAATCCCATGGGAAAGATTGTGTTTTTGAAGGTGAAGATGTTATTTTACTGTATTTCTGTCTAATTGTCTATCCAGTCCCCTAGCTGTGCAAGAGTTATTTTGTTTTTCTGGGAAGTAGGGCACTGTCACCACCAGCGGAGAGGCTGCCAGGCAATGAAGTGCAGATGTGTTTCCATGGCACTCATAAAAACATATTTTTATCATTTGAGACATCTATTGCAATCATTATCTTGTTATTGCATGTGGACTGATAACACAGAATGAAAGCTGAGGTAGTAGCAAAACAGATCATAAACCAAATTGACCCTCCAGAGTTCACTGTCCAAGGACAGGAGTTTCTGGCCATAAATGTAGTTATTCCTGTTCAGATGAAGTAACAAGGACATACTCTGAGATATAAATATGGTTATACTGAAAGCAAAATAAAAGCTTTTGCCCCATAATTGATACAGACAGAAAAAAGCTCAAGATCTAAACTGGTAACTAAAACTCACCACCTCCTGACCTTGAACCTATGACTTCCCCCCAGACGAAATTGTACAGAGAATAAACCAAAACCCTGAGAGCCAAGGATGAAAAGGATGAACCATCTTCTAAAAAAGAAATCTTTTAAAATGTACTTTGAAATTATTTTCTCACAGCTGGAAAAAAAGGCTAGAAAATAAAACACCTGTAAATAGCTTGGAACTTTCCTTATGTAACTGATGAGGAGTCGGATTTCTGCAGGATACAGATTAATTAAATTAATCTGATTAAATTAAATTAGATTAATTAAATTAATGTAATTTTTATTTCAGTACTGTTCTGACGGCCTGGAGATGTATGTTTCTTATGGTCCCGTGATCCCATAATGTCCCTTGACTCTCATACTGTGCCCCTAATTCCTGCTTAGAGTCTGTGGTATTTCAGCGGGCACTAAAGAAGTAGGAAACAGAAATTTAATCCCAATAATTAAATACAATGGACCCTAGTTACTATTGATGTAGTATCCATGCTCCTCAGCAACAGTACTGAATTCAGACTTCCCAGTTTTCTGGAAGCTAAAGACCTGAAGCCAATAGCTGCTGTTTACACCTTGTAAAACTGAACTGCAATAAAGAAAATAACATCCAGAGATGAATAGATTTCTTTCTACTTGGTCTCTGCAAGCAATAAACAAAAGGTTGATTAATGCTAATTGTGATGCTCGTGCTTGTGATGTTTGGAACTGTTATGGGAATAAATACTTATATTATTTTGTCTAAGCATGCTCTATACATATTTGATGTCCCCTAGCTTCACATGGCCATAGAACCACCTCAAAAAACACACAGCCCTGTATATTGAATGTTGCAGCAATAGAGCCTCAGAAGAGCTGGTTCACCAGCACGTGACAACTGTCCAAGCTCAACTGCTAAAATTATCTTTCTCTGACCAGTGCCTCAGGAAGAACTACTCTTTCCAATCATCTGCTGTTGTAACCACACTAATTATCATGGCTGAAAGCACACAATAAGAGCACATCTTTCCCCAAAGTGAAATTGGACATCTTACCAAAATATGGGCCACCAAAAAACTCATTTTGCTGCAATTGTGCTTATGACTGACCTGGTAGTAAAAGCACATGCAACTCTCTGGGTGTGCTACTGCAAATCACCAATGAGCAAGGAAATTGTTATTGATAGAATGACTGAGCTGACATGAATGTGGTCCTGGACCTGGTGACATCCCTTCAGAATAATTGCCACAAGGTGAGGACAGAGCAGAAAAATTACCCTCTAAATTACATGAACAGAAGACCAATACCATTCAGGAAACCCAGCTGGGAAAATAAATTAACTAAATGAACCATGCAAGGAGAGATGTGAAGGATAGGATGAGGAATCTGATCCAGATTGGTTGGCTGCAGATGTAGGAACACACGACAGATCATCAGCATACAATGAGAAGATGTGCTTGGTAGCACACCTTGATCTTGACCCTCTTTGTCCTGATGAGGATCCTGGCCGGCTGTACCAAGATTCCTTCCCAGCTCAGGTATTTGGGTTTTCTCCCTGAGGAAAGCAAAGGGACTGTAATGTACTCTCTGGGTCTCAGCTCCCTGTGGGATTGGGATAAGATGAGGGAGTAGAAGATCAGAAGCGCAGAGGCACTCATGAGTTGATCAGCACAGATACAGACCATGTAAGCTGCAGCCACTGAAATGGCATATTACCGTGTGCAGTCTAAATTGATGTTTAGCTTAGATTAAGAAAGAAGCCAGAAAAAAATAACAACAAGTTCTCGAGGATGACAAATGAAGAGAAAACACAGTGAAAGAGCTGACATGTGAAAGCATCAGTAGCAAAATATCTGCTATCCCTGAAGAGGCAGAAGGAATCCCCATTTCCTGGGTTCTGTCTAAAATACTTTTGTTTATGAAAAGCATAAATAAATTAAATCCTAAATGTGACTAATGTTATTTAAAGAAGGAGAAGAAGATGTAAATTGTGAGAAGAAAAGTTCCTTTCCTTCCGGGTAAGTTTTCAAGTCTATTTGTATAACCATCATTCACAAGCTTGCACCCCGAAACTAATTTTTGAATCTAGATAAGATTTCATCAGGACAAGCTAGCGCACAGCATTCTTGCTCATTTCCTGGTATTTTCTAGCAAAGGTAACTTACCCAAAACAGCTTGAATGGGGACATGACTTCTGTCAGTGGAAACAAGCTGGTGAAGAAGCCTCAGAGGCAAAAGTATGTGATGGGCATCTCTGAGTTCTGACAGTTCTTCCCAAAGAGTACTGGAGCTGCTACTCTAGATCCCCCAAATTCTGCAAAGAAACTGTTTGGAGCAGATACGGATGTGCAACAAATGGATGTAGCTTTTCTGTTATCTCTGCCTTATACCTTGACTATGGAGATGTCATCCTGAACTTGTTTCTGTGCTCAGCTCTCACTGTTTACTTTGAGCCTCTATGCAGGGCATTGACCTTGCTGTGCATAGCATTTCTTTTTCATTGAGACTTTACATTTGTTTTAATTCTGTTGCTTTTTTAAAATTGGTACCAAACATACCTCATCCCAAAATATGGAAAATGTGTTTTGACAAAGCTAGCATGGCTGGATCAGGACTCACCATGTGCAATACTGGACTGCAAGGTCCTCAAGGGAGCTCTGAGAGTGCTAATGCATCCGTAAGACCTAATGCAGTAGTGATGGGAAATACTAACACAGGGCCTGACAGTTCTCTGTTCATATTAGAACATACTTGTGTCCAGCAAATAACTCTTGCCTTGTCAAGGCTAAGTATTGTAGAGAAAGCTTCTGTTCCAGTTCCAGAGCTGGCTGGGTCAGTACAACCCATATTGTGTGTGTGCTGGGGAAGACGAACGATGTAATGCAATAAAGTTGTTTCAGGACCACCAGAATTTTCCGTTGTGAGAGCAGGGGGAAATGTAAGAAACATGCATTAAATTGGACAGCTCCAACAGATATTTGTTTAATACATTGTCATTATCTCATTTATTATGAAAGAAATCTGTACTGATGTCAAAAAACCCTTTGGAACCAATAGCTGGGAACTGAAGTTAGCAATAGCAGACAATCTATCTGCAGGACACTCCCAGTGTGTCAGGCTGTCTTTGTCTGCCAACAAATGACATCTTACAGTAGCAGTGGCATTTGGATAATGTCAGGGTCCATATGGACTACACCAACTTTGCCAGGACTCATTTATTTTCTTTTCAAGCTGAGCAAGCTAGAATCCCCTTAACACGCTAACTTTCAACCAAAAGTCCTAAAAGAGCTGAGCTCTTTGAGCTTGCAAAATCTGTGCTGAAAATGCCTGTGAAGCAGAGTACGGTTGCTAGAGCTGAGATCCACCAAGGCTGCTATGGTCTCTTTATCATCATATCCAAGCCCCTCACGTGTCACTTTACAGTGATAGGAGTGTGGTGGGTGCTGTAGAATACGATCAATTCTCCCCTTTTGACCCTACTTGAGAAGAGATTCCCTTTCCACAGGGCCAGTCTTTTCATAGAGACTTCAGCACTACTGGCGAGCTGGATAGTATTATCCCCTTTCCACCATGTGCACCTGTATAGTCCAGGACTTCAGGTTCTTGAGATAGAGCTGGACCTTATTCACATAATAAAATACCATTAAACAGCTATCTTGAGCTCACCATTTCCTGACTTCTATGACATCATTACCATTCTTAATAGCCTTTTCTGAAAACAAAATAAAACAAAACAAAACAACCTGGCGCCATTTTCAGAAGCTCTGAGAACTCCAAATCTGGTCTTGCCCTCAGCAACGTTGACAAATGTTTTGTCATAAAATGTGTTGCACTGAATATGCCTAAATGGGAACTCTCTGTACATGAACTGGTCTTAGTGGCTCAAAGTAATCCTTGATTTCAGGTGAGGTGCCACTCTGCTTTGACAGGTTATACACAGGATGCCATTTACATGGAGCAGATGTGCTGCACAAAGGTATGCTCAGTGGATGAGAGTGTTACATCTTGCTAAATGAAAGAGAAATGTAATTTTAGCCCAAGGTCATTATTGCTATTCCTTATTTCTTGTTTATTACGAAGAGCTCATTAACTATATCTCCGTGCTCCTAAAAATTGCCTTGGGAGTGTTGAATTTGAGCTTTGACCTATTCCACATCTTAAATTTCTAATATTTTCTCCTACTGCATTGTAAGAAGAAGCTTTTCCTTAGTGATCACAATATAGTGATGTATCTCTTTGCAACTGGTTTTAATATTCTGACTATATATGTTGTTTGTTGGTTTGTGAGTCTCTGTGGATTTTTGTTGAAGAGTACATTGAAAGATTTCTAGAGGCTTTCATGAAGTGTAAATGTAACCTGATGCTTGGTTCTGTTGGATTAGGACCCAGAAAGCACACACAGTTGTGGCAGTATAGGAATAGTAACCTACTTTGTCATATACTGTTGCACTGCCAAGTGTTTGGGACACAGTCGTTCCTCACACACACAAAAATGTAAGCAAGAATTATATGTAATTAGGCAAGAATTATAAAAATACACACAAAGGTGAAAAGAATACCTCATTAGATTGGAAATAATCCCTTGTATGAAAAAAAAATGAGTGTCATAATTTCTGTGTAAATTGGAGATTTGACCTTTGCTGTATTTTCATAGTCTGGGGAGAAGATGGAACATGGAACGGGTCTGAAAATGAGTGATGAGGAAAATTTAGACAGAAGAAAAATCCTCCTGTAGCTTTAAGGGGACCTAGGAGCAGCTGCAGGGCTTGTCCCATGATGACGAGAAGGCCCATATTCCAAAAGAAATGAGAAATTAGACCAGCCTGTTATCCCTGCTGCACATGTGGTGTGGGACAAGTCCTGCAGTTGCTCCTAGGTTCCCGTGCCAAGGGCTGGAAGGGGGATACCATCATCACTACCCATCCTCCATGACAATAAAATAGTAAACCCACATGGAATGGGGTCAACCGCTGCTGAGCGGGACAGCACCAAAGCTGATGAGGGCAACAAGAGGGCATCCTTAGGAGATACTCACGGGGGCAGATTTTTCTGTGCCACTCAGGCCAGCCTTTTCTCCTTTTTCCCCTGTGTGAAGTTGCCCAGTCCACCTCAGTCCTCTCTGCTGACTGCTCACGGGGATATCTGCAATGGGGTTGGCTACTTGGCTAAGGTGCAAACAGAGCAAATTTGAACTCAAGCACCTCCCTCCTCCTCTGGGGTGAGAAGCCTCCTCTACAACTTATGATTTTGGACCTCCTGACAAGGTCCAACAGGCAAGCTCAGCTGCAATAATGCAAACAGCCCTGAAAGAAAAGACACTACTAAACAGTGCAAAAGCCTCTCCAGCCATACTGCTGAATGAATAGGGTCTATTCCAGATACCCCTCCGACATCTTCAGTGGCCAAGCTGATTTTTTCTCCTGGGAAGGGTGTGGGAGGTCACAGATATCATGGCAGCTCACCTGCTGCATGGCCAGATCCCTATGGAGGGTTTGCTTTTAATCTTATGGCCTGAGCAACTGCATCTGTATCAGGAGGCATCTGCTTTCCTCTGTGGCTGCAACCCTCGTGCACATCTAGTTCTAGACGGGGATTTTAACTGCACCCTGTGAGAGTGGATCAGGAAAGAGAGGTGTTAGACTATAGCAGATGCCCGCAGGAAGATCACAAACCATCTAATAGAGAGCTGACAACTGTCACTCATAGAACATCACCTCTTTCATTTGTATCTGAGTGGGAGATGAGAGAAAGAGCATGTCAAGCCAGTGGTATTGCGTCTATTTCATGCTTTACCATTCTGTGGGCCTGACATGACTTGATCTCTTCCACAAACTGCTGCCTCATATTCACAGCAGACTCTGTTGCATTTCAGGGCCTGGAATCAGCTTCCTGGCATTTTAACAACAACCTGGCAGAGGATATGATCTTTCTAACACCCCTGCAGGAGTTCTGGCTTCCTTGGAGAAAGGAGAGGCATATCGTTCCCTCAAACTCAACGGCCATGGGGCAATGGGAAGGTGCACTCATGCCCTGGCTGGGAGCCAACAAGTGTCTCACGAGGTGGGCATGGAGGGACCAGGGGGGCTTGCGGGGCAGTATGAACCAGAAAGTGTCCAAGCTCACTTGCTCTCTCCAAACATCTTTTCCTCCTGCCACTGCTAAAAGCAGTGTCCTGGTCTAGAGGGGCCCTTGCTCCAGCCCACTAGGGCTCATCTTATACTCTAAACCTCAAAGGATTTGAGCTAACAGCACTGACATTATCAGCACCTTCTTTCAGCTTTCATGCTGGCACATCTCTTCTTCCTGGGCAATTTTCTCCACAAATGTTCCGGATGTGACAGTAGAGCAGCTCACTCCTCAGTGGGATCCCTGATTTGCTGTGAAGGAGGAAACTTCCAGACTTCCTGTGCTATGGACAGCTATTGGGATCTGGATGATTCATTTATGGTGGAAAAAGAGTACTCAGCACAGGGTGAGGTCCTTACTGCCTTTTGGATAGGGATAATTTGAGGGAGCAGATGGCTGAGATGATTGGAGGGCAGCAGTGAGGAGATAGGGTGGGATGGAGCTGAGGTTCACCTATACTACTGGGACTTAACAAGGATAAAGGTCTCCTGCCTGATAACAGCCATTTTCTACTGTCTTGGCAGCAGCCTCTGGTGGTAGGAAAAAGACCAGCTTCCCATGCATCTTGTAGGTCACTACTGTGCTTGGCAGTGCCCTATGCCCCACAAAGACCCAATAACTACTCACAGGTTTTGCAGTGAGATAGCAAAGAGCAAATAGGAACTAGTGTTCCTTCAGTGAGGGTGAAGAGAAGCCCACGGGTGTATTAGACAAGAGGAATCATGGTGCAGGAGCTTTGCCTGGAGATGTGCGTCCCAGAACAGAGAAGGCTGCAGGACATTTGACAAGTAAAGAGATAACCACAGCTAATGGCTAGGCTGGGGCCCTGGGAGCAGGACTCTGAGAATGGTACTTCTGCCCTCCCTGCGTGTGGAGAAGGGCCCAGCAGCGAGGCAGGCCCCTTCTCCCCAGGGAAGTTTTTCCATCTCTAAACTGTTTCTGTGGGTGGGGAGAGATGGAGGTGAAGAGAAGTATCACACTCAGTTCCTTGTTTTTTCTCTAGCATCAGTCACATTTAACAATAAAATTCCTATTGTTTAATAAAGAGCCAAAATATCTTCTTAGCTGGGCCTAGACTAAGGCCTTTCCAGCACAATACAAAAGAATGACAAACAAGCCCTGAAATGTTATTCTAGACTATTTTTAACACCATTAGCACAGACAACCTTGCAGACGTGCCAGAACGGGGTGCTGTGACCTAGTTCAAAGCATGCCCTTCAGCCACAGACACTGCTTTGAGCTTTGAATGAATTATTTCCCTTTCTCTCCTTACTTAGACTAGATTTTCTGCTTCTGTTCAACCCAGCTGAGGCACAAATGATTGCTCGTACCTGACCCTATCACTGCCTGTTCAGGTCCCTCCCTCTGCCATCTCATTTTTCCCAGAATCCATTTGATAATACTTAGCAATAGATCATATATAAGATGCTTTGCTATTAATGCTGTTTGGAAAAATATCATTTGCCCTAGGAAGTTTTACACCTTGTCTATTCACATGCCAACAAGTCAAGATTTGCGGAGTGAGGTAATGTGTTTTATTAGACTAACTGATAAAACTGGGAAAAAAAGAGAGATGCTTTGGAGCATACAATGTCTTCTTCAAGACTTAACCAGAAGTAGCAAATTTCTAGCTAAAAGCTGGCTTAGAATAGCTATGCTGAGTTTCACTTAATTTTTTAGATCATTTTGAAATTAGAGGTTGGTTGGTGGAAGTGCAAGGAGTGCTGTCTGTTGTAGAGTAAGTGATATTGCTGGAGCAGGGAGCAAATAGTCAGGAGAAAACCTTCTGGCAGTAGCAGATCTTATTAAGTCCTTGGCCTGTGACACCTCCATATATTAGTAAGTGTAATTTCTAAGTTTCTCTCAGGAAGGTATTTTCCGAGCGTCTCTTGAAGATCAGACCCTGTGATTGAAAACGTAGTTGTTCTGAGAAAATTATTCAACTACTGAAACAGTTTCCTAGCTGGATGTCACTGCTCTTCATGGATTGCCTGGAGCAGATAAAAGGTGCTGCATTTTGGGTATGTGTGGGGCTATCTGTTGCGTCCAGAGAAATTTTGGTAAGCTCTGTGCTTTCCTACTTGAGAGCAGCTTGCAGCGGCGCATATCCTTGCATGGCATCAATCTTTGAATGGACTCCTTGAACACAAGGGCAGATTAGTAATTTTTTGGGTCACATTATGATTTCAGGTCTTGTTGACACAGCAGGTTCATATTGCAGCACAGTAGCCTCAGAGGGATCCTCTGCAGAGCTTCAGAGTGCTGGCTTTATGCATAGACATAGAAACTGAAGGTGCCCTGGGTCAGCAACATAGGAGAAGGTGTTGGCCTGTTTCCCAGTGGAAAGAGGGCACAAAGTGGGAGCTCAGGGAGGAAAATTGCTATGTCCTGGCTTTCAGAGTCTGTACTTGTGAGTTGGCTACCATGATCCTGCCCGCTTGTGACCTGCCCTGAACTTTCAGACGGAGCTGTTTCCCAGGGAAGGAGTAAGCTACTCCAGGGATCCCGGCACCTGAGAGCTGGGCAGCTAAGGTGCTGCTGGTCCAGAGGTTATGGGCCCTAGATGTTTATACCAGGCTCTTGGCTTTCAAAGAAACGGGAAACTCTGAGACCAGAAGGCAGAGCTTCTGTATGCTGCGAACAGAGGCTTTTTGATGCTGAGCAAGGAGCAAAGCTGCAGTTAGTACAGGCGCTTCCAGACCCCCATCTCTGTCAAAGAGCATGTCTACCCTGAGATTTCTGCTTGCGGGGTGCATAGCACAGTAGACTACACCAAAGCCTGTGCTTCCTAGCACAAATAAAAAATGATTTAAAAGAATAGGACTGAAAATGAGTGAGAAGGCTGAGGAGCAAGGGCTGGATAGAATTCACAAAATGAGTGAAAACCACCATTAGGATGCAGTGGTGAGAAAGGAAAGTGAGGTCCTAGGTCAGGTCTACCTTGTGTTTCAAACCATAAAGCAGTGGACTCTGCTTTCAGAAGTAGTCTCTGCTGGGAACAATCTATCCAATTCTAAAGACAAAGGCAGAGCAAAATTCACTGTTTGGAAGTTTCAACTGTCAGAATAAAGATAAGAGGTTCTCCTTTACCAATGAAAGCAAGTCAGTGCTGGATCAATGCTACGTCTGGTGAAGGCTCTCTCTTAGTCTTTGGAAAAGAATAATATTAGACTGAAAGGGAAGTCCCATCCTCTGGCATTACAGGCAGCAATGAGATAACTCTGTAGAAAGAAGGATCCACACACTACAGGGCACAAATTCTGACCAACACCTAAACTGAAGAACTACTGTGCAAAAGCCCAAATATTTCAAAAGGTACTGTGAGAAGAAAAGAGAAGGATTGTTGACGTTTCAGTGTCATGTGTGTGTGCCATAGTCAGGTAGGTATGCACAATTCCCAAGTGACCTCAGATACTGAACCACGTCTCATACTGCAGGCAAGATGGAGAATCGAGAATCCCTAACAGTTCCTGAGAAACTGGCAAGAAGGAATTCCTTCCTGAGACTTCTGGAGTAATCAGCGCAATCATGAATGCTGGACCAAGGCATGCAGATGTGGTATCCTGGGGGCATTGGTGCTCCTGGCAGCCCTGCTGCACCCATCCTGGGCTCCAGAAGCCCTTCTGGAGCTTAGAGCAGCTCTGGGCTTTCTAGGAGAAGTTTTATTGCCTGTGAGTCAATGAACTAGCTCTTCTTTTCCACATATGAGATGTTTGATTGTACAATGTTTAACGGGAAGGTGAGAAGAGGTATTTTAATGGTCCCTTCCCATGTTTAATGGGCAGGCAGTTAAATGCTTAGTTTCATATCTCTTTAAACATTTTTGTAAGCATTGGCTGGAGTGGTTGCAAGTAGCCGTGTTAACCGTGAAACTGTCCAGTCCCTGCTCAGACTGGAGCAGAAAGCTCAGAGTTTAGTGGGCTTGTAAAATCATGAACCCAACATGGTATTCATGCACATCACTGAAACTGCTTCTGTGTAATGATACTTCATGGCATGTTTATATTTGTGTGATACAAGCTATGCATGGATCACAGTAACTGCGGAATAATACACAGATACAAATGGACAGTATGCCAGCTGATCATACTAATAAAGCAAATACAATATACAGTTGTTAAAAATTAACAATGATGTCCTGTGTGTAGGAACAAGCATTTCACCTCTGTCCATGCCCCCATTATCTTAGGAATAGTTTCACCTCTGTTTACTTATGCATCTGTCTAGAGTTTGTGGACTGGGTGGTATGGGTTTTCTTTGCCATGGTACCCACCGAACTCACAGACAGACTAGAAGATCTCTGATCATAGCTCTCTAGCTTAAACAAACTTGCCCTCTGCCCGCCTTTCTGTTTCTCATGGACATTCACTCTTATACACACTTTATAGACACTTCTAAAAATAAATCTGGCCTGTATTGGCCTATTGGCAGCTTTAAGAAGTTCAAGACACTCTGAACGCAGCAGCGAGATGTTCACTGGTATTTCCCCCAAATCATCTGGATCTTGTTTAGAGAAGTGGAGATGGTGAGGAATGCTCAGAGGTGGTGCTGGCTCCCAGCTGATACTAGAAACAAGTATCCTGAAATCTGTTTGCTAGTCAGGGTGCAAGAACTACCCTGCTATGATCACCAAACTGCACACCTGCCTCAGCATCAGGATCTCCCTGACCTCTCCATGGACTGGTGCTGGCTATAGCCTGTGATCTGTATTAGGGGCTCATGCCTAGCCTGTCTGTGGCATGGCTTGTGCATATGGTGATAACTAGTGCATCGGGTGATAATAAAGGATAATAAAGATTCTTTTTAATGGACTGCTGTGCTGTTTTCATCTGTTCAGCAAATATGAAAGTTGTTCCCCTTGAACTTCAGTGCATGAAGTTCTGGGTGCATCAGTGTGCAGGAAAATGCACTTATTTGCCTGTGACAGGTGAGCTAAGACATCCTAGAAACCCAGCTTTTCCTTCTGCTCCTGCTTTTGTTTATCATGAAAATGTCTCTTTAAGCCCAGTCCTGGTCCAACCTGGTTACTCGCAGAATGAAGTCCTGTTCAAGGGGGAGGGAAGGAAGCAGAAAGAATTAGGATCTGCCTCATGCATGTGCTCTCCCTCTTGCAGTCAATCTGTGGCATCTTCATAGTGGATCAGTAGTTCCACTGCCTTTCTTTGCATAGTGCTCTGTGTGAGTAGATCAGCTGTCAAATGCAAGGGGAACTGCTGGCAGGTCACACTGCTCGGTATAGTGCAACTGCTTTGGAATCTGAATACGGATGAGAATGAATGAATGTCACCTTCTGCTGACCCTGGCCCACTGATTTCTTCTGCTTTAAGCCAGTCTGCCTTGAAAACAGGAAAAGGATTAGCCAAATGAATAATAAGCCAAGCAAGGGAATCCTGGGAATGCAGAGGTATCTATGAGGCTGCCCTGGCTTGGCAGGACCTGCCTATAGCTCGCTGGACTGAGGCCTTACTTTGTCGCCTTTCCTTGCCTGAAGCTGAAGGTAGGAAGGAAGGCAGCTGTCCTCAACACCTCTCCCTGCTAGGTAGTCTCTTTAGTGCAGGGAACCCAGAAAAAGAGGTGTGAGTTTCTGGTCTTTCCTCATGTGGTTTGCACATTGAGGAATTGGCAAGAAAAGATTTCAGCAGAGGGTAGGAAACATTGACAGGAAAGACAGGAAGGGGCTACTTCTACAGTAGGTTTTACTGGCTTCCATCTCTGCTCAGTCTGGGCTGGGCAGGAACTTCTTTAGAGAAGCTCAGACCTTTCCATTTTGTTACTGGTGTAACAGGAACATTTTAGGAGATTCTCTAGATCTCAGTCCTCTGCTTCTAGGCAGGCTAAGATATAGGCATATGAAAACTATGTTT
This sequence comes from Struthio camelus, assembly GCF_040807025.1. NCBI lineage: Eukaryota > Metazoa > Chordata > Aves > Struthioniformes > Struthionidae > Struthio > Struthio camelus. The sequence goes on from NC_090962.1 coordinate 11,808,087, forward strand.
TCCTACCACTGCAAAGACATGGGTGGGTAGACCATGGTTACTTCACAAACGTAAATATCTGATTCAACAATGCAACTTCACAAACGTAAATATCTGATTCAACAATGCATTCACCAACATACATGTTAGTGTTGCTTGAATAAGAACTGCAGGAACTGGCCAGCAAGAAGCACTCACACTTATGGCTGTTTCAATGACTTTTTAAACCTTATTACTGAATCATTAGGAGATGCCAAGCTGAGAGGTGAGAACCCAAAGAATCAGCCATATTGCGGCCCAAATGGATTAAGTTGGTTTGTTAGGAATTCAGTGATTTTCCTAAGAAAATACTAGCAATTATTACATATAATAATACAATTGCTACATATACAGCTAGGAATGCTGGCACCACAGAGCTGGGGTTAAAAGAGAAAAATACGCTACTTTTAATATTGTCAAAATAATATTTTAATTTTAATTTATTATTATTTAATAATAATATAATCTTACTCAAAAGTCTTGTTGAATTGATGCCTTTTTTGGACTAAGCATCATGCACAAACGATTATTACTTTTGATTGAAGAACCTGTCTATAATCATAGCTTAACCATCAATAGCATAACTATTTTTTATTATTATTTATGAACCTAAGAAGTACAAATAAATCAAATCACTTAAGCATTAGAACCTCTTGAACAAAGGCTGAGAAGCACTTTTCTTGGTTTTCTTTTTACTTTGTTTTGTTTTTTTAATGGGACGTGGAAGTAAGGCAGAAATGAACATCCAAATGCCCATTTTGGGGAAATAAATAGCTTTGGGTTTACTAGTGCATCATTTTGTAAAAATGCATCTTGAAGATGTTGGCAGCTTTCTCCCGGGAGATGGCAGAAGAGTCCTAATAATGGCAAATAGCAGTCATTGCAAGCTGTGATTTTGCAGGACAACTGTCTGATGTTTAAGCAATCGGAAAAAATCTGTGGAGGTAAGATACAAATGATCACACCTTTACAGATTTACAGCTACGGCTCTTCATGCTGGCTCTAAATTGATGCCCTGATGGCATATATACAGTGATGTGTTATGGTTTGTTTTCATGTCATACATCCCTCTGGCTGGAGTAAAGTGAAAAGGCAGTTAAAATGCTTCAGCTGAGAACAAAGGACATTTTAAAAGGCTGGGGTGTCTGTCAGGAATATCTTGGGTCAGGAGCAGAGGGATGACAGTGTTGTTTTTTGGCTTAAAACTCAGATTGCGGCGCAGAATTCCTCAAAATGAGGTTGCAGTAATCACATTTTGAAAGTCTGTGAGTGGGAGACAGCGTAGGACCAGCCTAGCAGCCTCAGAAATTAGGACTCAGAGAGCTGCAAGGCTGCATGGTTCAGACAAAGCTTGCTGATCTGACTGCATGTGAAGCCGGACTCCTCTGGTAAGGCAGGATTGCATGTAGCAGGAGAAAGGGCTCCGAGTAGCAGTACAGGCACAAAGTGCTCTGGAATGGCAGAGAGTGGGCTGGGGTGGCTTTGATTCATGACATGACAGCTAAAACGCTTCAACGTGATGTGACTTGAAGATATCTTGCAGGCGTGAGGCGGCCTCATCATCCAGATCAAGCAATAGAGGTGGTACATCGTGTAAGATGCACCCAACCCATCAGATAAATAAGGAAATTACTTGCATGATTTGAGGGTGTGGGGAGGCGCATGTGACATGACCAATAAACCAAAGGAAATTTTTGGATGGACAACACAGAGGGCCTGGCTCTCACCCAAGATGAGTCTACCAGACTGAGGAGTCTCTCTTTAGCTCCCTGAATATTGAACTACTTTATAGGAAACTGAACATCTTTAATAGGCAGCAGAGGAAAAGCCTTGTTGTAGGATACCTTAGGTCTACTGTTCAAGGTTTTTCATCCAGGAGAGCAAAGACTGTGATTCAGAACAACTTCACTGTACTCTGCTCTCAGCTATGAACCTGCTTTTGAAAGTAAAACACTTCAAAAGTAAATTAAAATTATTACATGTCTTCACACTGCTACAGAACAAACACACACACATACACACATACTTGAAAATCCAACATAAATAAGGAAATTCTGTATTAAGAGTATACTTTAGAAAAATATAAAGTTCATAAGGCAACAAACATTTTAACTCTGCCCTCTAATAAGGCCATGATGGAGGAGAAATAAAATCAACTTGTGGTATGTTTAAAGAAACATTTTATCTGAAACTGTAAAATCTGCAGTCGTAGGAGCAGTTATTCTGTGGCACCTTTACACAGAAGAATTAAGGTTTAACTAGATTACTTAGCCATGCTGCATTTTTCTTTTTTAAAAAGTGCTATTTTTGTTTTGTTTTGTCTGCGTGTGAGGTCTTTGCATTTACTAATGTACGCCTTAGTCAGTTTGCAATCTAAATTTGATTAATTCAAGACTTTTCCAGAACATCAGAGGCAAAAGGCGCATACTGAAAGATATAAAAATCTTCTTTTCTTCCAAGGCATATAAATAGCTGTCCTTTAATTTTAACAAAGACCTTCTATCTCGTTTTTCATAGATAAGTATAACGCTATGACAAACAAAGAGCATGCGTGAAAAAAAAATCTCACTTACTGGATCAAGAAACTGAACTATTTAACTGTTACCAAGATTACTGTGAAAGCTGAGTTAATGCTTAGAGAGGACGTTAATCTGTCTATGACCCTGAAATACTGTAGTGAAGGATTTTTGTTGTTACACATTAGCTCTGCCCGGGAACTTCTTGAACCATTTAGGAATTCACCATTATTTGCTACTAACGGTGAGTAACTCATTAAGTTACCTTCACAAACCCTCCTGCCTATCAACCTAACTCACAAAATTGAACAAAGGAAAAAAAAAGATTTTTAGTATTTTCAGTCTGCAATGTGTATGATTCAGGTGTAACTGAATGTGGCTTTTGGTTGCAAAATCTTCTCTTAGGACCTGATTGGCAGGACCAATCACCAAGCTCAAAATTTAGGGACTGCTGAGAAATGCTGCATTGACCCCTGCAAAGAAAGACCTTAAGTTTAAGGAAATTTAAAGCAAACTGGTGTCCAGCAGGGTCAGGCTCCCTACTGAGAAACCAAAGGGCTGGATGAAGAGTATTTCCTGAACGGGGGGAAAAGGACAACAGAAAGATAACATTTTTAATGTATGTTTAACGTATGAATGAACCCTAGGACCAGCAGGGATCTCTGGCTTGGATCCTGTGGGCAGGGGGCACCATCAGAGCTGTGCGAGCAGCTCTCCATGCAACCCGGCCACATTGCTCTCGCTGCATACCTCCTTGGGGTCGTTAGGGAAGCTTTGCTCAAGGGATCTGCTCCAAGATGGGATCTGTTCTCATCAGCAGTGCATGCAGCAAACAAAACTTCCAGTGATCCTAACAAGAAAATATCTTCTGTCGTTGCTAACCTTGGCTATTGCCTAGGACTAGAGGCACCATCTCAATCAATGTGCATGTGAGCAGAGATAGATGGCCCATACTTTACATATCCTCTCCATTTTAAAATATCCTCTCTGTTCTGGTGGGATATTTTTAAAGAAAAGTTTTTTTGGCTGCTCTCAACAGGATACAGATCCCAATCAGGTGAAAGAGAGTTTTTCCCTGCAAACACCTCCGAGAGGAGTGGAAAGGGATGCTCAGCCTCCGCTTTCCTTCTGTAATCTCAGCTCTTCTAAAAGGATAGGGCAAGGCTATTCACAGGGCTATGTTTTCTCTCTCTTGCCTCCACTCGTCACTTTGACTTTTCTGCCTTTAGGAAGACAAATTTCTGTATTTATTCAAACTGGAGATTTTTGTCATGGTTTACCTTAAAAGCTTTCCCATCTTCTCTGGGAGCTCCTTGGAATAAAGAGTCAAAGCTGTGGCCAACTGGAGATGCATCACAGGATGTGCTGAGTAATTCCAAGTAATTCATCCTCCAGCAGAAGAGAGGTCTTCCTTCATGAGATGATAGAAGTTTGCATGTTAACATCTGGAAGTGTCAGAACTACGATGATGATGTTGTAAAAAAAGAGTATGTAGAACAAAGGTCAGAAAAAAGGTTGAACAAAGGTTGAACAGTACTAAACAATTAGCAGCCTGGAACGGTGTTTGCCCTCCCTCTCTCTTCTGGCAGTGCAGAAATTGGTCTCTGCTGGAAATGAGGTTAATGGCCTTCTCCCCACAGCAGGGATCTTGGATACAACCTGCCTTTCACCAGTTCAGGGATCATAGTAATGCAGGAAACCACATTTGTAAAAGAAGCTCATTTATCTCACTATATTACAAGTGGACTCATTTAGCCATGATACAGAATTCTTAATTATAGTGTCACTAGTTTTTAGAGGAATGACTAACGCATCCCAAATATTCCCAGAGATCTTTGTCCTAGATCACTTGAAATGAGTTATTCTAAAAAACCCATAGTATTAACATTGTTTCCTTTGTGCATATATGTTAGCAGTTTAGCTGTGGTGGTCCCAATGTGGACAGAAGCTCTTTAAGCTATCAAAAGCCAGGAAATGATATGCAGTTGCCAGACTGTCACCAGTACCATGACAGTTACTTTCAGAAATTTCGCACTTGATTTTGTTCAGCACTTTTGGACTCCAAAATAGGAACACACCTCCAAGATATATGGCATATTCCACTGAAAGGTTTTAGTTATTCATCTAGACAACTCTCAGCTAAAATAAAGATCAACACAAGGTGAAAGGAATGCCTAGCAAGATTGCTATCCTGTTCTCTTTATAAGAAACAAATATAGACAACGGATTGTGGATAGATCCAGAAGCAGACCTTGATGTATAACACACAAACTCTTACGCCACCCAGGACACCGTACCGTAAAACAAGGACCTAGTCCTCCCTCTGATCTAGCAAAAGGAACACACTTTCCTCATGGTTCCCCTTCATCTTCATCATTACTCATGTTTTATCAGTAAAGGTCCTTGCCTCCAAAACTACACGAAGCCACATTTCAAACCCAAATTTGCAATATCCTGACTTCCTGGTGCACAGGTGCCAAATCTCAACCACTGACACAGCTCCTCTCTCCTCAACTTGTTTACAGCCAGGCCGGTACCTAAGGCAGCACAGACACAAGCCTTCTGCCCCACACCAGACCTCTGCGTGCTGCCAGCTGTGAGCCTCCAGTCAGGTCTTGCCACAGCAAAGTGCTGCAGCATGAAGTCCCCCTTTTGACATCACGAGATCCCCCTTTTGCGGTCTCGTGTCAGCAAGAATAATGGAAATCTGATCATGTGGCACAGACCAGACACGTTTGGCTTCTGTGCTTGGTGGTAGGCAGTGGGCTAAGTTCTGTATGAGTTCTACCAGCGTTATTCTCTTATTCCTCACACTTTTACATTAAGGACTGTAAACTGGATTTTGGATTCAACAGACTCATCGTCTTCCACAACACAGACCTTGATATTTCATACCTCACCCTTGTGTGTGAACATCTGTAGATCTCTTAATGAGATGGGAACAGCAAGTCTGCAAAGAAAAGATGCAGATGAACAAACAAACAGCACTGTCTGCCTGTTTTTGTACAGATGGTATCTTCTCTGAAAAAAAAAGGGAGATAATTTTTCTTTTTTTTTCTTTTTTTTTTTAGCTAGGTGATGAACATTACAGATACTCCTACTCCTAATGGAGTATTATTGTAAAACAGCTAGTCAATGCTCACTGCTGACCATAACTGTTTATACGGCTGCAGAGTTGTCAGGCCTTCTTCTTGGCAAGGTTGCACAGGGTGGAAGCTGACAAACCTATTACCTGTGTAGAATCCCGCCTGCTACAGATTAACAAAAAGTCTTTTGGGTTTTTCTACTAACCTTATAAACTGAAATTTCATCTGTGCTTCTATCCAATGATGAAATGTACCAGAGAGGCTGAAAGCTGACATTATATTTTCCCCACAGACCCAACATGACCTCCTGAAGGAAGAAGACCTAAAGACCTAATGTAAAAAAAAAAAAAAAAGGCAGCCAAGAAATATTAGATATTTAACTGTTAACCTTCTTTTTCTTTCAGTGAAGATGGAAAATCAAAGGGAAATTAGGAAGAGCATCCCAGGGAGTCTTTTCATAGACCGGTGGTGAAGCTTGCAGAAAATTGTGCTAGATGAAAGCATTGTAATTTAAATCTCTGTGGTGGCATTGTTTAAACTGCAAGGCTATTAAACCCGCTACAAAGTAGAAGCTGGGGGAGGGGGGAGTGTGCATTTTTTTGAGAAGAGGGATGATATGAGATGGAGATGGAGATAGGAAAGGAAAGGCAGTCATCACGGACTTTAGGCAATATGCTTCTAGCACCTACTTCCACAGTGCAGGGACTTGAGCCCTTCTGAATTGAGGGCTCTTAAATACTTAAAATCTGCTTACTGGGAAATTAGTGAAGAATAAGGCGGCTCTTAGTCTCCTCTTAAGCATTCTTGCTGGGGGCCATTTTATTTGTTTAGCAGACTGCAATGCTTGCCAGGTGATATCCTGGTTATAGACAGGAATTCCCAACAAAAGACTGCAGTAAACTGAAAAGCACATTTCAAATTGAAAAAACACTTCAGTTGGAGAGGGTTAAAAATCACCATAGGGATGTTGTTGTTGCATGTGTGATAAATTTAAGAAATTCCAAGCAAAAATTGCACATCAAAATAATCCACCTATAATTAGGGAAGAAAAGATGCTAAAGCGTTTTAAATTGCCCTAAATTGTGCCAGCAGTGATGAGACGTATTTTGTGGCTCTGCTGCCAACTCATGTTATCTTTAAAAACAAAGCCACATGTTCTGCAATATTTTGTGCCTAAGAAAATAATGCAGTTCTGAAGAAAACTTATCCGGATGTTTAGAATATGTACTTCCCACTTAAATATATTTGAATGTCTTCCAAGTGCAACCTTAACTGAATAATTTCGATTTATTGTGCTTGTTTTGAGACAATTGTCTCTTCATAGAGTAATTGCAACATCCTTACAAGACTAGTTGGAGAAAGACACACTCAGAGAAGGGTTATGAATGGTTCACTGACAAAGTAGTGTTGCATCAAATAGGATTCTGCAGGAGTCTGTGTGGGCCAACACTATCCAATATTTCCTTTTAACACCTTGTATTGAACAGATTTTGCTTGCTAAATTTGCAGATGAAACCAAACTGTGAAGGATGAGTTGTACAAGGAGACACTTACTCCTTAGAGTGTTCTTTGCTGACAAACTGGAGATGCAGTCCATTATTTTTAATGAATATTGTTGAACACAGGCAAGAACATGTCACGTCACTTCGGCAGGAATACTTGATTGCATGTAACCACATGGGAACAACTGGCCATGGAGCAGTTTTGCAAAAATCTAGGGATTATTGTGGATTACAAACTGGATGTCAGGCATGAAATTACTAAAAAAAAAAAAAAAATCTTAAAGCATAATATAAGGCTATGGAGGGAATAGCTCCCTGCCAGGCAGAGAGAGGAAGGAGGACAGTACAGTGACAGCTGAACAAGCAGGCCCAGGTCAGGAGGAGAACAAGCTGGGCTCCAGTCCAGTGGGCCCTTAATGAGGGCACATACGTAAGCAAGGCCAGGTCTCCCCAGCTGCATAGGGCAACCTCTGCCAGCAGAGCCAGTGGTGGTGTACTAACTATGGGTGAGACCTCAGCAGAGGTAAAATCTCCTGCTGGTGAGAGGACCCTCTCCTGGGAGGTTGCAGGGCAGTTCCTCCTATGCAGAAGACCAGACCACAGCCTGGTGCACCCCCATTTGAGGCAAGGCATTTTCATGACAACCCCATGCCTCTTCCTCATTCTCCCAATCACTATGAAAGCTAAGACCCACCCAAAGCCCTCAATACAGGCAATCCTACGGCAGACAAAGCTGGTGTGAGCATCTCCTTCCAGGCCAGGGGAGGGTTGGCGGTTATTAATCACAGACCCAGATAACTGCTTCTGAGCATAGGATTAGGCATCTGGATGCCAGAAAGTGGCGGGATTTAATGTCTTTCCTTGGCATTTCCTGCTCACTACGCCGGCAGTTCTGGATCTCTTTGCGAAAAACCTCTATCTCCTGACATATCAGGCATGTGACGTGTTCTGATTCAGCCTCACGTGGCATGATTGGCACCTACAGCTTAGCTTTGGTCATTCACTCCCTTCTATAGCTAACGAATCCCTTCTACCCGTCCTGTAGACAAAACTGGAGCCCTTCCAGGACGTGTTCATTTCGGCAGCCCAGCTATGCTTCAAATGGGTGCACACTTTAGACTACGCTTGTGGGCCTGAGTTTTCTTATATGGCATTTCCCCAAAGTTTTCTTTAGCATACCCATCGATGTGGGCCAGTGCTCATGAAACATAAATTTGAACTTGCATAGTTTTGCTTGGTGTTGCCAAGTGGACTAGGAAACAAAGATCTAATACGGAGGCAATTACCTGAATTACAGTGGAAACCATCCTGCCTGGGCTGCCCATGGCCTAGGCTAACCTGCTGACATTGTTCTTATCCACATCAAGAGATGGGATATGAAGAACTGGAGAGGGACCAGTGGAGGGACATCAAGATGGACAGGCTTGGGGCAAAGGGCCTACAAGGAGAGGTGGGGTGTGATGGACTGTGTCAGACAGGTGAAGAGGAGGCCAAGGGGGATCAAACTGTAGGTACAGCTGCCTGAAGGGTGCTTACATGGAGGGACAGAGCCAAACATTTTTCAGTGGTGCTAGACAACACAAAAGGCACAGCAGCCACAAGGTATGTCTTGGAAAGTTAAAGTTGCACATTGGGAATAAGTGCTTCCTCAAGAGAATAGTGCAGCCTCAGTATAGCTCTCCAGAGAGGTGAGGGATCTCTGTTCTTGCAGATACTCAAGATTTGGCTACGCCTGAGCACTGGGCATAGCTCTGCTCTGAGGAGGAAACTCCAGTGATTCTCTCCTAACAGCTTGGTTGGGAGTCTGTGATCCTATTCTTTGAGGTCACTAAATTCCCAGGGCTATGTCATAGAGTCACGGAATTACTCAGATTGGAAAGGACCTGCTGAAGCAGGGTCACCTACAGCAGGTTCCCGAGGACTGCGTCCAGACAGCTTTTGAGTATCTCCAAGGATGGAGGCTGCACAACCTCTCTGGGCAACCTGTTCCAATGCGCAGCCACTCTCACAGTGAAGAAGCATTTTTTTTATGTTCAAGAGGGATTTCCTGCGTTTCAATTTGTGCCTATTGCCTCTTGTCCTGTCACTGGAGACCACTGAAAAGAGTCTGGCTTTATCTCCTTTACTCCCTCTCATCAGATATATCAGATGTCTATATATATTGATTAGATTTGCACTCCCCACCCCAGACCCTTCTTTTCTAAAGGCTAAGCAACACCAGCTCTCTCAGAACCCCTTGTAGGCATAAGGGGTGCATGTGGTAAAGGAGTTGGAAGTAAAATGCTTGCTACATAGGTCCTTGTTGTCAAGACATAGGATGGGTCTTGCAGCAGAAGGTGTTCCCGTAACATGCACAAAAAATCCCAAAGGCCCTGAATATGACAATGTGGATGTGAGACCCTCTGCAGTGCTTGACCTGGTGTGATACCAAAGATAGAAGGGATGGAGTCTGGTGCTCCTAGAAACAACCAGAGGCAAGGAAAAATATTCCTGGTTTATATTTTACCTGAGTGAAACATGCCATGAGAAAGAAAAGCCTTTGTCTTGTTTTTCAGTTCAGAAGGTGTATCTGCAGAAGAAAAGTGAGTTGGCTGAGAGTCAACATGTAAGATGCAAAGCAAATGCACACAGACATGGGGTGCAGAGGACTGGGTTGTGTATAATCTTTTCTGTTTTATTCAGTCCTCTGCACTCCATATCTTGATACTGCTCAATAGACTTCACGAGACTTTACTGCATGGGCATTTGGAGAAAGCACCCAGACGACTTAGAACAAGACCAAGAACTGCAGTAAATCTTCAGAGCCTCTTCCACAGCAGAGAAAAGGATCTTGTCCCCTGGGGGCCACTTTTGATGGTCCCCACAGAACTGTGATGATAACACAGCAGCAGAAGATATTTCCCACACACCTGTAGTGACAGTAGCAGGCTTTCTCGATTTCCACCTCTGTGATCTTTGCTATGCTCCATGGAGCCTTCTTTAGTATGTGCCGCCCTACACAGCAAAGAGATTGCAAGTCTGCTGCTTTTATTGAGATTCACAATGTCTGTGCATAATCCCAGACCTGCAGCGCTGCAGGGATTACCAGGGACAGCATTCCAAATCTAGCTCTCTACACAATGATTTGTGTCACCTGCTGTCATCCCTCTTGGAAACTACTGCCTCTGCAGCAATTCCTAGAGAAATCTGGGCCCATGACTCATAAGCTGCAAATATAATCCCCAAAGAGAGAGTTGTAGAATCATTCTCCTCCGCTCTCACAGGTCCTAATCTTGTGAGTTGAAATTCATTTCTATTGTACATAAGGCTCCCCACAGCCCCGAGTCTGTGAGATACTCCAATGTGAAATAGCAAACGCTCTTTATTCTCTTGCTTTGCCCAAAGGATGGAGCTGGGGGTCACAGTAGTTCCAGTTCTCCAAAGCTGTCATTTTATGGAGATTGTGCTGGAAGACTAATTTATTCTGTTGGAGTTACACAAGGCACATCTTCCCAGAGCAGTGGAGCAGCAGGAAAAGTGTTAATTCTAGCTTTGAGGCGAGTAGGAGCGTGGGGGACTGGTATCATGTAGGTGTTTGGATTATTTACTGTAATGTGCCTCAGAAGAACAAGAAAGTGATGGTGCAGAATGATTCTTTCCGTGGGAGAATGAAGGTCATTACTGGGCTTTTCTGGTGTCTTTTCCTAAAAAAGCATTGCAGTTTCCAGAATACTGAGGAAATGACACTTGAATCTGGGAAAGAAAAGGTGAAATGGAAATCTCCCTGCAAAGATTTTTGCTGTTGCAACCAAAATCCCTGACAAAAAAAAAAAAAAAGCAGCTCTTTGTTCCTACAACTGGTAGCATATGGGCTTCTCATTTCTTACCTAGGCAGTCTCTGGCATCTCTACCTCCTGTGGAAAGAAAACTGGACACAGCTTAAAGTAATATGAATGACACATGGAATCAGCCAAGGACCAGCTGTGGAGATGATGCTTTTAAGATAAACTCTCTGCCTTCTCTTTTCTTCAGGACAGAGTGGTGAAGTCTACATGACAATACTGTGCATATGTTCACGCGCCAAGTGCCTGCCCCAAGCATGTGCAACTTGGGTGGAATTTCAAGAAAATTTCCAGAAAAATAATCCAGAAACTCTGCTCCCAGGCTGCTACTTCTCTCTCTACTGCATTTCTAACCATTTGGCTCCGCAGTCAGATTCCACCGTGTTGGGCTGATGGCTGAGGTAAAGCAACGCTGAAATAGAGATGAACGTCCACACTGCAGGGTGACCCAAGATGACTGCCTAACCCTTCCCTTTCCCACTTGCTAGGGTCCTGCTTGTGGATCAGAATCCTGGTTTATTTTGTTAAAATAAACCTGGCTTTGTCTTGATTAGCTACGATGAGTCATGAGCTAAGCAGTGGATACACTTTTGGGAATCTCGTCTCCTCAGAGGCATCAGAGCAGAGTTTGGATGTGGTGGGTCATTGCCCACACTGAAGAATGTATCAGAATATCAGTCTTTCTGATACCTTCAAATCTTCTCTGCCAAGTGACCTGAAAGCATCAGTGAGTGAGCCTCACAAACCTGTGGGCCAGACAGAAAGGAAACATTGTTAACTCCATTTTTCAGGCAGAGGGAAACGAGACATGTTATGTTGAAAAGCTAGTAGGTAAAACATTAAAATAATGTAGTCAAGGGAAAAGTCATTAGTCAAGGGAAAGGATGCATGTGCTGTGCATGCCCATGTGAGAGTTTTGCTGCCTGGTATGCAAGGAAGTTAATCCACACGTCCTCCCTAAACCACAGGAAGCCACATATACCTCCCCGGGTTGACAGGAACCCTTTCCAGTCTTTCCACAAAATATATCATCATACACAGGCTTTCAAGGCTGGTTGGTTGGAATCAGTTTTACCATCTACTCTGCTTGGCTGGGAGAAAGGAAATCTCTTTTCAAATCCCCAAGCTGCTTGCCTCTGACACCAACACTTCTTCACTGATCCCTTGAGACAGGTACCTTTGCACCATTTCAGAGGAGCAGTTCTTCATGGCCTCTAGTCAGATCACCAATTAATAGTGTGTATTTTACATCTTTTTCCTCCTCCCCTGACCTTGAGATTTATGGCTGGAGCTCATGGAGTTGAGATGGTAGACTCACATTTCTGGAAAGCATTCCTAGAATTACCTTTCCCTCTGAGCGTGTTTCACAGTCCTACATCCTTGACAGAGATGGAGTGCTGCTGGCTTGGAGACCTCTGAAGATGTGGTTCATGCAGGGATTTCTTCCTCCCTCCATGAGGAATTTTTTCCTGGGGCAAAGCAATGAGCCTGAATGTCATCCTAAGTGTTCTAACTTCTTTAAAAACCAAAAGTGCTTCTTCCTCTGAGTGAATTTTCCCTTTTCTGGTGGGGTGAAAAGGTCTTAAACCCATTAAGCAGTGCTTTCCACACATCCCACATGGGCTGGAGGATACTATTTGGAGCTACACCCTCTGCACCAGTGGGACTTGCAAACCCTGCTTGCCGGGGTCACCAGACTGCTCCCCACAGACCTGCTGCAGCTGAATAAGTCATGCACCTCCTTCTGGTACCCTGAGGGGCCTCAGCATGGGGCAGAGGTGGCCGGTAGATAGGATATTTGGTTCTGTTAGGCCATTGCCAGATGCTATTTTTCTTTGCTACCTGCAGTCTAAGCAGTAGTTCCCTCAGTGAGTTCACAAGCATCTCTGCAGCTGTGATCACAGGACCAGGAGTGAAACCACAAGTGGAAAATTCTGGGAATTCCAGCCTATTCTGTCTTTAGTGAGAGAGATAGTAACAGCAAACAGATGCTCATATCATATTCATAAAAAAAGTTTATGGGCAATTCCTGTATCCTCAATGGCATATATTTACATCTATTTGCATGAATTTACAGAATTTACATCCTCTTACAAAGTACTTTTAAAAATTATATTTACTAGATTATCTCATTGTATAAGGGGAAGAAATTGGGATTATTTTCAGCTTCCAGATAAAAGAGAAGGGCCATTGATTCATTAGAAAATACTCCTCAGTCACTCAATTAAAATAAGCATTTGCAAAATACAGCATAAAAAAAAAGAAAAATCTATCTTTAAGCAGTATAATTGAAATCTCTTCCCATTTTAGTAGGCCTGGCTTCATTGCCTCACTACTTCCTGCTTTCTAATATTAGTCAGTAAAAATCGAGCACATATGGACTGTGAACTTCTATTGTAATAAATATATATGAAAGAAAATACTGTAAATCCTTTCAAGGTTTTCTTTGTACATGCAAAACAGGAAAATTGAGCCGTGCCAGATGTACAAGCAAAGTACTCCTCACTATACAGCTGGACCCTGTAACCAGTTTGAGGCTCCACAGGGAGCCCACACTGCTCTTCTTCTCGTCCCTTCTTCCTCACTTCTGTCCCATAGGTGTGGGCAGCTCCCTGCCTGGGCAGGCACAGGAAATATTTTGTGGAAATGCTCACTGTTGCCAGCCTCTCTAGCTCCCCAGATTTACGCTTGCCATAAAAACATCAATAGCCTCTTTGCCTCCTAAACGATGTTTGGAATCATCTCTATGAGGAATATCTGCACCCGGTACAAAGCCACTTCTACCCTATGAAGACCCAGTGCCATTTTGTTGAGTTATACGATTTGGCTGTGTGATACAGATAGAGCCAATGGAAAAAGTGAGATTGTTAAGGTTTGTCGGGAAAAATAAACAAACAAATAGAATGGCTTGTGAATACCCTCCCAGGTGCTTCAGCTGAGTTATAAGTCCTTAGGAAATTACAAGTCAAAACTGTAACAAAAAAACCACTATCTGAAAGGTAACCGACTGATGAAGATGTATCTTGTACAACGGTGGAGGCAGTCCCAAAAACAAGATGTCCTAAAATGGAGGTAATCAACCTACAACACTATCGTATTTATCACGACTGCACAGCCACATTGCCAGAAATCTGAAGAAATTTCTTTGTCGGTATTATGGGTATAAGAAGTGGCAATAAATCTCTTGTATAATTCACGAATCATGTATTTTGCCTGCTTATTTTTTAATGAAGAAATTTAGAGAAATATCTGCTCTTGCCAGAAATGTCAAAATTTATGCTATATCCACAATGCATAATAGAAAAAAAAAATCAATCCAGAGCTGGTAAAATTGTATCACATACAATCAAAAGAAATCATTTATTGTTAACTTCTTTGATATAAAGCTAAACTCATAAAAATGATGGTTCTATCATGAGCCCAGTGAAGTTCCATTCCAGTCATTGCCCTGATTGACATTTCACAACATCTCATGAATTATGAAGAAAAATGATGTGTAGGGGGAGGGGAGGTACCTGACAAAGGATTAAACTATCTATTAGGGAAGAAACATTTTCCTTGCAATGTCAGGAGAAAACTTTTCCTTCCACTGCATCTTTGCGTTCCAGCCTGCGCTGGTGACCTCGATCCCTAACATAAAATGACTTTTTTTAATTAAGATTTTTTTAAAAAGCCCTCTCAGCAGAGCATTAGCACTATCAGAAGAGAGAATTGTCACAGTCATGAGTACTTTGCACACTATAACTTTCCTTCAAGGACCTTCAATTTCCTTGCTATCCTCACAGGCGCCCCTGTGAACTTAACGATGAAGTTTCAGACTTTGCTCCTCTAAAGTCTGCTTTCCCTCGTCCTTTTTTAGCATCTTGCACAAGTACCTATCCATGCTTCTTCTTTCCATTCCCTTTTATCCTCTGGTGCTCTTAGATTGGGGGAAAATTTATCAATATATTTTTAATAACATGAAATAAAGGTGCTGTTAAGTAAGTTCATCTTAAATATTGCTTTGACTGTTCTGAGTGTGGTTCTACAGGGCATCTCGGCAGATGCTTTGTAGTGTAAAACCAACCAGGCAGCATGTAGTGACTCTTGTTACATAAAAGCAATTGTCTGATATGTTTTATCCTCATGCATGGGAATTGGTTATTGTGCCCATAACTATCCTGAGCATTTGTTTTCTGTACCAGGGAGCACTGGGTTGTTTCCAGGACACATAGTGTGGACTGACTTGCTTCCATATTGTTCACGTTCCAGGCTATTGGAGCGACAGATTAAATCCTAACTGCACATCAGCAGGAGCATATTATGGTGCCATAGCTTCTCCAGAAACCTGTGAATCTTCACCACAGATGTTCTTTCAGATTCACCCTCTTCCTCGTTTGTCGGTGTCGCATGCTCTTTGTGAACATGTTCATGCTCTGCTCAGCCTTGTATTCACATCACAGATACGCTCCTGTTTGCTGCCAGCATCACCAAAGCTTCCACTGTGGAGGGTAACTCCTGGGACATCCCTCCACCATCATCCTTGCAAGGACCTCATTCTTCTCAGGAACAAGGGTTTCAGGACAATAGGATGTTACCTTGCGCTCCCCCTCTCTAAGCCCATATAAGATAAGCGCAAAGACAGTAACCCCCTTGCTGAAACCACTACCCTCTGGCAATATTAAACTATCCTCCGTACAGGTAAACCAATGTTGACTGTAAAACTTGAGGAAGCCTGCCATCCTGTGTCCCAGCCAGAAGACAGTATGCTCCCTTCTTTATGGACACCTCACTTTTGGGGACCCATTACCATGGCAAAATGCTGCCATCCCCCTGTGAAATCTGTCCCCTCCTGACTCACACAGGTCAGTCAGGAAATCGCTCAGTGTGGACGCATGACTCCCTGTGCCACCAGGGAGCACTACTGGGATGGGGCCAGACTGTGGGCTGATGTGTCCCAGGTTGGATGAAATGGAAGATGGAGACCTTGGGAAGTTGTTTCTGGAGAAAAGCATATGCCAGAGCTAGTGACCAAAGCATGTAAATGTCAGATGCTGATTTTTTAGCAGACAGTGTCTTATGTTTACTTTGAGGCATCTTATGAGGGTCTGGCAGGGTAATGCAGGATGCAAGAACTATAATAGGTGGAGGGAGTCAGACTTCTCACAGTTGTCTGTTAGGGAGGCACCAAATCCGGTAGTCTGAGAAAGGCAAGGCTGCCACAGCTCCATGCCCCAGGTCCAAACAGTAGCAAGGCTGAGCATGTATTCCCAGTAGGCACACACAAACACACGTATACAGAAAACATATACCCATATAGCCACAACTGGCCACAGATCAACACAGATAGACACACTTAGCACTCAGACACAAGCAGCTCTGACGGCCTCATTCTAGGAAGGTCCCCAGTCTCCTCAGTTGCTGTTGCTTAGAGATATGAGCCCCTAAAACTGCAGCCCCACTAGAGAACAGACCCCCCCTCACCTACCCACAAAAACACACGTGTACATGTACACACATACTGTGGACCTTTCCTGTAGCTGGGTGTAGACACACAATTCATCCAGTATGTAGACCTGGATCCTCACTCTCTCCAGCTGCCTCCTGCACACAGAAACACTCACACCACATGCATACACAGAATCACAGAATCACAGAATGGTTGAGGTTGGAAGGGACCTCTGGAGATTGTTTAGTCCAACCCCCCCGCCCAAGCAGGGTCATCTAGAGCACACTGCACAGGATTTCATCCAGGAGGGTTTTGAATATCTCCAGAGAAGGAGACTGCACAACCTCTCCGGGCAACCTGTGCCAGTGCTCTGTCACCCTCACAGTCAAGAAGTTTTTCCTCATATTCTGATGGAACTTTCTGTATTTCCGTTTCTGCCCATTGCCTCTTGTCCTGTCACTTGGCACCATGGAGAAGAATCTGGCCCGATCCTCTTGACACCCTCCCTTTAGATCACACACACACAGACACGGGTGCAATGGACCCCCAGACCCCACGATTAATGAGAAGATAGGACAGACCGTGCTGATGAGGCACAGGGCATGGCCAGACAAGCATACTGTCCGGCAACCTGTTTACACACAACTGGTCCCTTTTATCCCATTATCCCTCCATTTTCCCATGCTTTTTCCTCCTCAAACCCGCTTGGCCCCTCCTTTTCCCTACCTTTGTTTCCTCCCCTCAATATCCCTGTATAAGTCTTGTGCAGTCCCAAAAAGCTCTTTCCCTGCATCCCATAATGTGTGTCCCTAGGCAGAGGTGTTCCAGAGACTCTCTCTTGTTCACTTATTGTGGTGGGTGTCACGCCTGGCCGTGGAGCCCATGACTCTCCTGTGACAGCCCTGGAGGGCCTGGCAGTGGCTCTTTTCTCTGACTGGGTATTGGGGTTCTCCTGCTTGCCACTGTGCCTCTGTCCTCCTTTGTATGAGCGGAAACGAGGTTTTTGTCACATAACCCAACACTGTCCACATGAGTATGTGATTCCTAGCAAGTTATCATGTGATTTGGTGCAGTTTTTCCAAAACATAAAAAGCCTGACTTGCTCTAAGGCAGACCTTGTTTGTAAACTAATATATATCCTGTGTGCGTTACTGGGGTGCTAAGAGAGTTCCATGCTCCCTCCTTAAATATTTTTTGAGCCCTACAGTGGTAATACCCTTGTTCTTGCAAATTTGCTGGGTTGTCAGTGTGCCTATGTTAAACATTGACCATGATGCAAAATTCATTGACATACTTTTCCCAAATTAGTAGCCCCAGGGCTTGTAATATTTCTGGCCACATTCCAATACTTTCTAAGGGCAAGATCAGGAAGAATGTTGGCTCACATCCAAGTCTTGGCTTCACAAGAAAGGAAATCTTTATGTGCAGGGTGAAAGGGTGCTGTGGCACACTCTCTCCAGGTTCTTGGTCTAATCATTAGAAATACCGGAGTTCAGCCCCTTTGGAAACAGCCCACCTATCCATTAATGTCAATTAATCAATAAAGGTCTGGATAAGAAGGATACAGTCTCGGGGAGGGACAGACAGAGCAATGGCTCCAGGAACACATCGAAACCCTCCCAGACCACTCCCCTAGCTGAAAGACCTCTGCATCATCGAATCCTCTGAGCCTCTAAGCTTTTACTGACCTCTCACACCCTAGAAATAAGCATGTTGCTTCTGGAAAGCTGAACTTTCACTGTCTTTGTAGTTCTCAGAAGCAAGCTGTCAAAGTCAGAAGACAACTACACTGTCTTCTGTCTTTCAAGGGAAAGCTTGACATTTTTTTCACAAGGATGATGAGACTGAAGCTGATGCAGTCAAACCTGTTGGCTTAAGAGAACGCGCACTAAATACTATGACAGAGTTTACTAGCTATTACAGGAGGAGGTAGGAGTTGTGAGAGAGAACTCATTTTTCATTCTGGAATTGGCCTAACATTGCCAGCAAGAGATCATTTAGTCCACAGTTTGGGTGAATGCAGAGCACAATGTGTTTCTGGTGTGCAGTTGCCTGTTGGGTAGCATATTACTCCTATCTTTCATATTTCCTACTTAAGCAAATGCTTTTGTTACATTTTCATCAGTATTTTCAATAATTAGCTAAATGTGATTGGAAATTGCAACTGGACATTTTTATCCCAGGCAGCATTCCAGATTCCTTTTACATTTGGCTCCCTTTTGTACTCATTTCATGCTCGTGCTGCCTTCTCTTTTCTCACACTTTTCCATAGCCTTTTGTTAGCAGAAGTCTATTGCATCAAGCATTCTAACCCACAATGCTTAGATGGAACCAAAATTAAGTAAAATGTGCTTGCCCATCCCTAGCAGAAATATCACTCCTTAGAGGCATAAATTATGAGCTAAGTGAAAGCAGAAAGAGCAGCTTCCAGGAAGAGTTGGCATCAAACCATGAGTCTGATAATTGGGTTCTGAAACAGGAATGGCTATCAGGGGAGGCATGGCATCTGCCAGAGAACAATTAACACTGGACTGCAAGTGGGTAGGATGAAGGCATGCTGCTCCCTGTTTCCCTCCTGCTTGCCTGTTGTGACACTGGGCAACGTAGAGCCTTTGACAAAGAGGACAGTATGAGAAGGAAAGAGAAAGGCAGAAACTGGGAGAGACAGAGCACTCAAGAAAGGACTACCAAGTTGAAAATTAAAGCTAAGGGGAGGATGTGTGATATCTCTGTGAGAAGCTGCAGGACATCATTCAGTCTGGACTTACAAGCTTCTTTTATTTTCCTTCTAAGCACCTAGTAAAAGAGACATATCAGGGGAAACAGGCAGCAGGACTGTCCTGACAAATAAGTCTTTCTCTTACTGATCTTCATTTTCTTATTTGGTATGATTGACTAGAGCTCTCAGTGGCCAAACACACTGAAGAAGTAGGATAGAGGGCTTTGGGTCTGTAATGAGTTTCCAGTGGAATGAGAAAACAGGAGCTCTCAGGTTGTGCTTGCAGGCACTGGTAAGTGAGTTGTCCAAACAGCCATGGAAGACAGTTAGACTCTTTATTGGATGGGCTGAACACACGTAGCCTCAAATCATTTCAGTGTGGGCTGGTGACTGCATCGAATGCATGAACGGCTGGTGCATTCTACTAATTCCTGTTTATATCTCTGCCAAAAGGCCTTGAATCCTCCCATCCAGTCAGGGAATACTTTATTTTTCCTCTGTTCTGAGATGAAATTGTGTAGATCTGGGCATGAGATTTCCTTCTTACAAATTTTTTTTCTATTATTTTTCAAAGTGGGTAATGTCGTACACTATATTATGACTGTGTTTCATCCAGACGAAGCTAGCATGGTCTGTACAATAATTCTAGCCCTATTGTTAAAATTAAGCCTGTTTGTTATCCAAAAGATGATTGACCGGATAGGTCAGAGTGCATCAAGTTGAGATAAAAGGGCTTTCCTGTAGGATGTGTGCATAATTTGAGCTTGAGGGATACATCTTTATGTTATGAGAAAAAAGGAATGGAGGGTGACTAATCGGGTACTGGAATCATCAGAAGACACAAGAGCTTGAGAAGTGAGTGCTGGGCACTAATGAGACTGAAAAAGAGAAAGAGAAAGGGAGAAAGATCTTCCCTACATGCAGAGAGGGAGGTGTGGAGAGGAGCTAAAGCATCTACACTGAGACTGAAAATGAGTAAGAAATCTGAGAGAAAGTTAGGGGAAATGAGCCAGCAAATACCTGAAAAGATGAGAAGGCCTTTTGTGCCCAGATGGGACACTTTAGGTGGCCACTGGTTAAAAACCTGCACTAACCTAGCTAGGGACCAGGGGTTCCTTCTGTAAGATGATCCTTCAACCTCTGGCTAGCAGTAATCCATTCGCCTCCTGGGTGCCAGGGGTCCAGAGTTGACTGGGACAAGTGAAAAATGTCAGTATTTTGACTGCTATGTGATCTTGTGAATAGAGAACTGCTCTAACAGATGTCCTTTCAGCCTTCCTGGACTGTGGAAGGCTAAATCTCAAATTCTGGCCCTCATGCTGCAATGGAGAAAAGCACCTCGTGTCACATTTCAAAGGAAAGCTGTGAGATTGGCACATCACTGCAGGAACAAGTTCAGAGGCATGCTGATGGCAAGGCTAGGAAAGTTGTCTCAGCTGGGAAAAAGAGTTTCAGAAACTCTCCTGGCTTCAACTGGAGGATGCATAATTTGGGCATGGACTGCAGGACATGATGCAACCTTTTGGCGTTGCTTCTCTGAGCATCTGAGCACTTCAGTCCCTTTTTAGATCTGATGTTTAGTTCTCCTTACCCTGATCCTCAAAACCAGACAAAATACGCATTTTTATGATTATCAATTTTTTGTCTGTTTATAGGGAGACTGTCTGTGCTGATCACAGCTCCCTTCCTCCTAAGTTTTAGATAGTAAAACTCTCTGAGAAGAAGTGCTTCACTCAGGGTTTTCTCCTTTCCTCCATGAGCTCAGTGTTGCCAGTAGGATTTGGTATCAAAGATTTAAGATGGAGGCAATTATGTGATTTCATATACTTCTTATGAGACAATGGAAATCGTCCTCTCTGGGCCACTGATAACCCAGGTCACACTGCAAGAAATTTGTCCTATCAGCATCAAGATGTGAGGACCTCATTTAAAGAAAGACATGGAGAAACTGGAGAGGGTCGGATGGAGGGTGATCAACATGCTAGTCAGGGACATACAGCCTATAAGGCAATGGAGATTGTTTTATCAGTCAGAGGGGAGGATGAGGTGATAATAGCAGCCAGCAACCTTTCTAAGGACAACTACAAAGCAGACAGAGCCAATTCCTTCTCCCCTTCTTCGCAGAAGCAGATAAAATAAAAGGAGCAACAGCCACATTGTATTGTGAGGTTCAGGTGGGACATTAGGAAATGTTTCTTTCTCAGAAAGGTGGTGCAATCCTTGGGGATTTTCAGGAAAAAATACAGCCACTCTAATTTAGTGTTGGGGATAGTCCTGCTGGAAGTGGGAAGTTGAACCGGAGACTCCAGATGTCCCTTCCACCAGCAGCTCTAGGTCTGCAATTTCTAGGTCTGTTTACAGATTCTGAATGAAAGCCTAAGCATCACCACCTTTAGGGACTGTGTGCTATGTTTGAAGAGGGTTCTAAGCCATGCCTGGTGGCTTTCTGTGTCAGTGCTCCCAGTGGTGCTCTCAGCACTGTTTTTCAGATTAAGAACAATGAATATTTATCACAACAAAGGTGAGAAGAATTGCTGGAAGTTTGCAAGAGACATTCAAAATTTTGTCTGGTTTCTTCCTCAAAACAGCGTTCATGGGGATTAGCTTGTAGAGTTGGCACAATGCATTGGCATGAACATTTCACAGCCTCTCGGACCTTGTCAACACTCAAGTCCAGGGCGTGGCTAGTGGAGGCTAAGGAATTACTACTTTGATTGTTTGCAGTTTAAGGACCTTTACAGCCAAATATACAGCTTTGATTGTATTCAGTAGAGAACAAAAGAAATATTCCCTCTATTCATTCACATCTGGTTACAATACTCATAATGGAGTCATCAGACTCATTCCTGAGAGATGATGATCAGTTCTCTAAGAGATGGTTGGGTTTTTTTCCCACGATTCTCCTTTATTCAGTTCCCTATTTTATGTATAGCTTTGGGAACAATGAAGGAGAGAAAATTGCCTGTGCTGAATATCCAATAAGTAGGATGTCTGGGTAGGTTCTTAGGTGTCTCAGTTCAAAATTCTATAAAAATATTTAGTCTGAATTCTGTTAAAATCAAATCTAGTTGTTTTCAATTGCCTTTAGCTATGGATCCCAGCGTTGCAAAGCATCTGCATCTAACATGTCCAAATCTTCACCCAGCACCATGTGACCACAGCATACTCAAGATATCTGGGAGTGTGAACCATAGCAGCAAACACTATGTGATTCAGGATATTCTTCTTGAGATCTTGGAACTAAAAAGCTCTTCATTCTTCCTTCCCATCTCACTGATATATCTGGCCATATCAATCACTGGGATGTCTGGAAATGCTCTTGCCTGCACAGTCATTGCTAGATTTGAGAAGATAAGGACCCGCCCTCCCCCAACCTCTGCCTTTTCTCTTTGGCCACCTCAGACCTTCTAGTCTTGATTTTGGGATATTCTTGGGGGTGAATGAAGTGTGGCTGAACTATCTGTTTGCATTTGGACAAGGGGGTTGTTACTTAAAAACCTTCCTTTCTGAGATGATTTGCCATGCTTTGGTGTTGAAAGTAATAGCTGTCAGCAGGGAGTGATACATAGCTGTGGTGCGATCATTAAAGGCCAAATATGTTACGACCACTGTCCATGCCAGCTGGCCAAACAATGTACTCTGAACAGCATCTCTAATCTGTGCCAGGCCCATCACCTCTCTCCAAGATATTTATTATCTCTACCTTCCTTCTCTGGAGAAAAGAGGGGAATCTGCCACAAGCATTGTGCTGAAGCCTATGCGGTTCTATAGACTGCTCATTCAGATCACTGCCATTGTCTTCTTTCTTCCTTGTCCCGTTGACCATTATCACAGTGCTCTACCTGATAGTTGGTTTCCATCTTACCAAGGAGCGGCTCTCTTTGAGGAAGCAAAACTACAATGAAGGTACAGAGGAAGATATCAAGACCAATGGCGAAACCCACAGGGAGAATGGAAGGCAGAAGTAGATCACCAAAATGCTATGTAAGTAGTCGAGAAAGGATAAGTGAACCTGCACATGGAGATCTTACATCTCACAGTGACAGTACCTTTAAATAAGATATTTAAAGAGAAAATGTAAACAGCTTTTCAAAATATTTTAGGATCCGTCACTGTTATCATGCTCAGTGATTCTCTTTCTGAACTTGAACTCTGACTTAGGTTGCAAAACGTTTTTCAGTTTTCTTCATCTTATTTCCATTTCATAAAGGAGATCAGAAAGTATATGGAGTTACCAGGGCCTGATGTCATAGCCCCTGTTAAAACCATACACAATCAGACTGTCAGTTCAGCTATTTCATCCCCAGGTGACCACGTAGCTCAGTGAGAGGCCACATACCTGCAGTCGTTTGTCCGGCATGACTACCTCTGCCCAATGCTTTTGTGCTTTTGCATATTTTCTGCATTCTGCAGCAGTCCACATCTGCTGTGCATCTGACTAATCATCTAAAGACTATCTAGGCAATTGATCAAAATGCTAGCTGCTTTTTAATAACAATTCCCTAATTTTGTGATTTTAACAAACTACCTAAACCACCGTGTTCAACACGTGGTAAATTTGATCTCCTTTGTCCTCAGAAGTGTAAGCTATATTAGCTTTCTTTTCTGGAATGCTGGGGATCATCATTATAATCTCCTAACAAGGTACCGCACCTGAGCAGATCCAAACTAGTAACACCTTTCTCTGTCTGTCATTGGTTACCAGGAGGTTAACATTATGGGGACTGACTGCCCCAGAGGGCACAAAATGTCACTTGTGGGCCAAATTTATCTGGGAATCCTACCTATTGTAAATACGTAGTACTTGGGCATGTAGTTTCCATGCAAATGGACATCAATTACAGCTTGCAAAGTTTATCATAAGAAAATAATACAGAAATGCCTTGTTCATATTACCTAGAAGATTTGACTGTGGATCTCACAGCAGATAGCACTGACTGTAGATTGAAGTGGTCTGAAACTCTTTCTCTCAGTTCTCTGGGGACACCCAAAGCAGGACAAACCATACTAAGCCCAAACCCAAGCAACTCTTTGCAGGATACACTCAGAGAACCAGAGTTCATCTCTTGCTGTGCTACATCATCTGTGCAGCCAGGTGAGAGACTGATGTTGGAAGAGGTAGCCGAGCTTTTCTTGGGCTCCCCACTCAGTTGTCCTTTTTACTTGTAACCTGAAGACCCCGAGACTTCTTTTTCTCCTTTTTCTCTTCATTGAGACTTGATGGTAAACATGATCAACAGATCTGTTCTTTATTTCCAGGAAATGTTCTTTGTCTTGCCCCCTGCCCCTGCAGTCTTACAAGTCCCTGCCGGGTGACAGTCTTTTGTGGTCAATTTGTTATACTTTTCAGTTACAATATTCTGCAATATGGAACCCAAATGCCTGATTAAACGACATCGGATGAAGCTGTGCTTCAGAATCCCCCACAGGAGAGATCCCTCACCTAACAGCACAGAGTTTTTTTGTCTAGGCTCTGGCAACTCAGAGGGACACTATTTAATGGTGTTTTTCAGCCAGTCCCCTCCGCCTGTGTCATCAGCTGCCTCTCACTGAGGTTTGTTTCTGTTTAACACTTTTTCTCTCCCTCATTTCCTGATTCCTCTTGTCTGCAGGCATCACGGCAGTGGTGTTCACCATCTGCTGGGTGCCATTTCAGGCAGAGTGGCCGCTGGGCAGCCCTGCTGCCCCCTGGGTAGACCTGATGCATGCCATCTTCTAAGGTGTCCACATCCTGTCGGGCTCATCTTCTACCTCAGTTCTCCCATCAGTCCCGTCATTTACAGCGTCTTCTCCTCTCATTTCCTTACCTATTGTTGAGATCTAGTCTATAGCCAGGCGCACAGTACTCCCCCTTCTCTGGGATTCACTCCGAGGTCGGGACACAAGGATGGGATGCTTCTCACTGGAGTGCAGAGCTCAGTTTATAATACTGGACCTCCAATACTGCGTATGTCATATATCAATATTGGAAACTGTCCATGGAGTGCCTCCTCCACAGTCATAAGATCTTGAGCCCAAAAGTAAGAATGGCCTGAAACTAAGAGAGCTTTCATCCAAATATAGGATTTTATCTGATGAGCTAAAACAAGAATATTCTTCACTGGTGACCTACTGCTGGGAGATGTGCAAGGACTAGCCCTGCAGAGAGCCATTGTCAGATTAAGTCAACAGCTCATACTCAGCTGGCCAGCACAGCTGTAGAGAGGTATCATTAAGTGCATATGGAGATTGTCTCACTTCTCTGTGGATCGTCTTGGAGATTTTTCTGGTATCTACTTTGCTAATGACTGCTGATCTGCAGTTCTGTAAAACAAGTTGGCAGGTTCTTCATAAAGGCAGAAATGAATGGACAAGAAAGGGTTAACTTGCAAGCAGGTGTGTGGCCCTTGCATTTTGAAGCAGGTGTGGGCTTATCTAGAGTGACAATTGCACCTAACAGAGATATAGATTGCACCCACACCACACACACGCGCACACACACTATAAAGTACTTAAACTTTAGGTGGTACTCTTTTATGAGTAAAAAAGAGACAGGGATTGGCTTTGACCCAGTAGCTTTCAATCTCTTCTCTCTCTTAAACAGTAGATGCTGAGATGCCTTTTTAAACTGCTCTTACGAGCTCACGTGGTACTGAAAAGCCCAGAAGCTTGTGCCTCACCTCATAAGGGCTTAACACCTCCCTTTGCGATGGTAATAACAGTACCCTTCTGAGGAGGGAAGTAGGAAGCCTGGAGTTAGCATTTAAAAGGTCTGTCAGACTCTGAAACCAAGGCTCAGCCCTTGCTAGCCTGGCTTCATCCCTTTTTCTCTGCATCCTGCTCCAGTGGTGGTTGCAGATAGGCAGCCAGTAGACAATGTCACCACACTCATGTCATTCAAACAGAAAAAGCACAAAGATGCTGTCCAGCTAACAACTGGGCCACGTGGCTGTGACTGGGGAGGAAGTATAAAGTATAATGAAACGAGGCATAAATCAGTAAGCTGCTGTTTTCTAAAATGTGGGATGAAACTTGAAGAGTTATTCTTGATAGTGAAGTTCTTCTAAAGGCAAAGATGTTGTCTTAACTGATGTTATATCAGCATGGTTCCTCAGTGAACATAACCATGCTCTGCTTTGTGCGTGCTAATAAATGATCTTCAGGTCTTCAAGGCAGCACTGACTTAACAGGTTGAGGACCTGCTCTTGGAGACTGATTATGAAAGTGTTTCTCTTCTAACTGGAGAGTTGCTTCTGACAGTGAGGGCTGGGTCCATCTCAACCAGCTGGAGGCTGGGGATTCATATGGCATGACTCATCTGATTTATTCTAAATATATGCTTTCAGGTGAGATGAATTGATTCCACTGAGTAGACTCATTAAAGCTCACTAAGTAGAAAGGACTTTAAAGGGGCTAGCTCAGATGTAGATGGTTATATTTTATCAGATTGATCTCATTCTGGGTAACCCAGAGCCTTTGAACTTCTAGACCAAATATGGTTTTCAGGTTCACTATTACAGTATTGTGTGATTTCACTAATGCTCCTGAGAGCAGAATTTGGTCTCCTGACACAATTTGTAGGTTTGGTTCTTGTCTTGCTTTGGTATTGGAAATGCTTATGAAATATGTTCTGTTTACTGACTTGATTCGTTGATGTATAATTATAAAAACATTTTTAAATACACTGTTTCAAAAGCCTGCTGCAGACACATCTAGTCACCCTTTAAAATTCCCACTTCTGTGAGAAGTGAGCAGTTGGGTAGATTTTACATCCTTGCTGTAGCTTTCGGTGGAGTCAGTCTCTGACAAAGCCGAAATAATGTTTGGATATTTCTTCCCCAGAAACAAACAAACAAACAAAGCTTAAAAAATTACTCAGAATGAAAATGTAAATTCTATACCAAATGAAGAGCTTATGAAGACATCTTAAAATGGTAGAGTGTGCTTGGAAACATGAGTGTCAGTGCCTGGGTTTGAGGGTGACTGACTAGCAGATGGAAGACTTTTTGGGGTCTACATTACTGATGGGAAAGTAAAACACCTTCATATCTCCATAGCTGTCCACCCCAAAGTTTCATCCTGACCAGCAGCTTGTGGGCGTAGAGCCTAATTTTAATTCAGCCATTTTTAAATATTGGAAGACATTTAAACGTTATCCAGGGTAGCTGATGGATAAACAGTCAGTTCTTTTGTTTCAGGGCAAGAAGAACAGGCCAAGAGTGATACTTAACACCTCTACTCAGAAAAAGCAGAGTTAGACACCCCAAATACCTTGCAGTCAGACATAACATCTACTTGTGAGCTCAAAGCCTGGAGAGTACTGTTGCATCAGGCATGCCACAGCACGGTGGAGGAACCTCTCTACAGGCAATGCACAGTGCAACAGGTCTATCTGCAGCCGTAACTCCAGGCATGACCACACATGACAGCAGTGAGAGTTTACAGAGAGTTTATTACTATTTTCATAGCCTAGGTTAAATACTTGAACACACAGGGATGTACAAGGTGTGAAATGTAATCACCTACAAAGACCAGAGGAAACCAATGCAGCAGCAACCATGACTGCCTGTAAGGCAAGACTTAGGCTATTTCTCACATTTAACAGGGATGTGAAGTACTCTGAACAAAAGCAGGGAATAGAGTCTGTGAATCACAGATTTCTAGGCCTTCACTGATGGTCCCTCTACTCAGTGGTAAAGTTGAGGAACTGCACACAAAATAAAACCTGGGAGAGCAAAAGAGAAGGGAGGCAGGAAGACTTATTTTCTCATCCTCTGAGGCATGTCCATTTGTAAGACCTTGGGTGAACAAGAAGCAGCAGGATGTCAAACTACAAGAGGATCTGGCCTCATGCCAGTGATGGTATTGGAGAATATGCACTTCAAAAAGCCTTTGATGAAAAAGGGTTGTGCTAGTATGCCCACCCTCTGTGCTACCTCCAGGATTTTCATGCCATACAGCTGTGCTTGTGCTCTGCAGTTAAGCTTTTTATATGAAGGTAATAGTTATCTTGACCTGACCCTCTACTTGCTTTTATTTCAGGCTGCAGCTGGGGCTTCAGTCGCAGTACTGTCCTAAACATGAAGGGGCATTGTAGGAGCCAAGACTGGTGCTACTTTCCCTGTCTCGTAGTCATGATGCCTGACTCTTTCCCCGTCACAGTTATGTCATGTTGTCATCTGATGACATGTCATCTGCCCTGCCTACTTTAGCATTGAATGGGCACAAGAAGGGAGAAGAAAATGCACCTGTGGCTTTGCAGGATGCCTTCAGCTGCACCTAGCCTAAAGGTAGCACTCCCCAGGCTAATGCACTTTCACTTGGCATCCTACCTCATCGTTCTTCTAGAGATTTGCTTGCTCATTTCTGCGAAATAAACAGCTTCACCTTCACTATCTGCATAGTGATCTATACCTGAGTCACCATATGCAGCTGAAGTTTACACTTCACAGGACATGCATAAATAGAACAGGTACGTATCCATACAGACACCGTGCCCGAAACATATATACAGATTCCTGTCCTCAAATGCCATACTTGCACACACATGCATACACACATGTCTACCTATGCACTGAGACAGTCACAAACGTAAGTCAGCTGGAATATACCAGTATATATTTATATGGTCCTGCTCGCTGTAGTAGACTTCAGCATCTGTACTTAAGTGCTACAATTTCCTTCTGCGGAAATTAATGGAACCAAGATAAAACTACATTGCTGTCTGCACCTCTCACAGTTTGCTTGTCATGACCCAGGAAAGAAATGGACCTCTCGCTTCCTAGGTGTCACAAATTAGGCCTGGTATCAGGCTGGTGGCACTTTCTAGCACACAATGCTAACCCGGTAAAGAATCTTGTTCATGGCAGCTGGGCTCCTGAAGACCCTTAGAAGAACTCTTGGACTGAAGACAAGATATTTTCTGAGACACAGGAAATTCTCAACCCTTTGATGATGCCAGCCAATCACCACAAGGGTCATCAGGCAGTATTAATGTGTGAAGACTTAAGCGCTGGGATTTTTTAATGACATCCAAATGCCATTACCTCCAGCACATTCCCACTTGTTCTTCCTGCAAGCGTTACCAGTCATGAGCCAGCCTGCCATGCAGTGCCTTTGCAGCCTTTTTGGAAGTGAAACACAATGTATTTTTTGGAGGAAAGAGTCATTGGACAGCATCTTTCCCTTTTTAGTGGCATCCATAAAACCACACAGACAGGAGAGTCTGGGAAGACACAGATTCGGAGTCCCAGAAATGGTTAGAAAAGAAGAGGGGACAGTTAGCTATAGAATACAGGTTTACGAAGCACACGCACCACATTGTATGTGTTCAGCCCTGGTGCATCAAAACCAGGAGACAAGCCCTTGCGATCGAATGGATAAAAATTGAAAAGCTGCCCATCTTGAGTCTCCAACGAGATGGAGGCAGAGCCCAGGTGCAGAACACATGGGAACTCCTTGTCAAAAACAACCTGGAAGACTCGATCTTCCAAGTGGTGGAGCTTGATTGTCCGGTACTTTTCAGGGATTAGCTCTTCAACATGAGGCCCAAACTGCTGCATGACCAGCACCCCACCAGGTCCAACTTTGATCTCATAGAAAGTCAGATTGGAATAGGTGTAGTAGCCAACATAAGGGACTGGGCTTGGAGGAGGAATCAAGCTTTTCTCTGCTTCCCTGAACGCCGTCTCCATGGCAGGAATAAGATACTCATATGTCTGGCTCACAATGTCTCTCCCCTGTGGCCTAGGCCCTGCCATCAGCACAATGAAGCTCAGACGGAGTTTGGGGATAAGGGAGAAAGTAGCTGAATAACCATCGAGGTCTCCATCCTTCCTAATGACATCATAGCCCAATTGCTCATTAATCTCCCACGGTGTGCCAGTCTTGTTAGCAAAATAGTCAGTGGAGCACTTAAACAGAGGGGTCAGCATCGTCTTCACAGTGTCAGGCTCTAAGAGGCGACGGTGATAGGTGCCTAAAAAGACCATTGCCAGCTTGGCAAGGTCAGCAGCTGTGGAGTACATCTGGCCAGAAGGCCTGTACCAGCCGAGGTCGTAAAGAGGGGCTGGCTGCCGGCTGCCATAGAAGCCCACGGCCATCTGGGAGCGGATCGGAGGCGTGATGTCAAAGCCGGTATCCTCCATGCCCAAGTGGTCCAGGATGTTCTCTGAGATCCAACGCTGGTATTCCCCCTCCGCCACGTGGTCAACCAGCACATGTGCCATCAGTGAGAAGGCTAAATTGCTGTAATGGCACCTGAAAGAAAGAGGAATATATCTCCATCAGCCTTACGGTGGTGCAGGTACAACTATGTGAAAACAATGGCTAGGTCTCTCTCCTCTGGGGAAAGACTGTCATTTATCAGATCACACACTAAATAGAGGAGGGATGGAGAAAAAATAACAGTCCTGTTACCTTCATTTGTTATTAAGTTGAGAAAGAAAGACAAATTTTTTATGGGAACATGAGCCGAGCTATTTAACCTCTACTTATAGAAAGAAGGCCAGAGATGGTACAACTCAAAAAAAAAAAAAAAAGAAGAAAAGGCCAAACCTGTGTATTTGCATATCCTGACTTATTACTTATAAATGTTCACTAAAGAATGGATTCATTCTTTTCAAGAGCAGAGTTGAGAGGTACAGATGCTTACCTCAAAGGTCTCAAAATCCCAGGTAAGCCTCTTTGGAGATTTAACATGGTGCAAACTCCTAAGCAACCCAGCTACCGTAAGATAGTAAAAGAACTTAAAAAGCACTTAAAAGCCTGCAAGGCAGCATCCAGCAATGTTAAGTTGCTAAAGACACCAGCATGCTTGAATCTTTAATATCCACAAAGTGCTTTAAATCTCTACACTTGAGTGAAGTTTAAGGACATAAGGGTTAGAAGGGGCACATTTTTTTTCCAAAGATGTTTTCAAAATTCATGATGTTTTCAATCTTGTTTGTTCTTCTGACTTGCGTGAAGCCACAGACTATTTAGATCATAAAACTGATACCAATTCAACTGTTTCCAACCCATCTGGCTGAATAAAAGCATGCTGAATATATATATTTTTACCTCAGGAATGAATGCATATTGGATCTAAAAGTTAATATCTGAAATAGGGCCAAAGTTCAACGTTCCCAGGAAAATATTAACATTTCTGTAGCAATGACTGGGAAGTTCCTTTAGGAAGAATGAACTGCTAGCATGTAAAGTGTATCCAGGAACAGGGAGACAGAGCTAAAACTCTCACCTCAGAGCTAATCAACACCTCAAGTTATAAGGGGTTTAGAAACTGTGAGCGGATGTCCTCATATATCTTACTGATGAGCATGATGTAAATACCCAGGTTTGATTGCTACTCAGGTAATAGGCTTTTAACAGGGTACGTAAATTGGAATTAACTCATTGACAGTTTAGAGATGGAAATGTCTACAGATGTAGGAAAATTCTTGGTAAAATATATGACAGTTTCCATCGGTTAGATTAATCTGCCAGGCCATTTTTGAAAATCTACATCGTAAACATTTTAAGGTTTATTGGACTTAACTACAGCAGTTTAATTTGCCTCATCTAGGCTTCTCATTTGGGCTCTGCACTCAATCGGGAAAATATGGCATGCCTGAAGGCCACTCCTGCCAACCTAAGCCAGGAGTTATGCGTAGATAGATGAGCTGAAGCTCCCCTTAGGAATCTTTTTCCATTGGCCATGGAGACCCCGGTGTGGCTAATGTCAAGGGAGAAGGGCATGATCCTAGACTAAAAGTCCACAAATTAATACATCTGACCTGGTTCCTGGGTCAGCAACCAATACATCATCTTTCAGGAGAGCTAGGGCATCTTGCGTATTGCCTTTCCACAGCAGGCTGGTAGATCGCAGCCGCCTGGGCAGACCTGTGCCATGAAGAAGAAAAGTTCAAACAACTTGAGACAAATCCAGCCCAGGAAATGTTGAGTCTGGTGAAGAAGGAGCAAAAAGCAGGATTCAATAGCAAGATGGAAACAGCCACGATAAACACATATACTTATACACAGGGACCGGCTCATACTAGACTGCAGGCCAAACTGTGTAAGTCATAGGCCACTGAATCTAGGTAATGTAGCTCCTACCCCAGCACCAACTATGGATTGCTGCGTTTTGGTAAAAATGTCTTGACAAATGACAAAACCTTGACCATCCCCAAGCACATTTTGGAAGGGAAGAGCACAGCAGATGCTCAGGAAATCCCTGCCCTTATTTCTACATTACTGTGTTCCCTGGCCTTCAAAGTTGTGAAACAGCCCCTGTATACTGATATTTGTTCTTTACTCCTCTCCACAAAAGGCTTGAACTTCTCTGACCCATTCCAGGCTTGGCCTGGAAGCTAAACTATTTTTAGCTTATTTGATTCAGCAATAGCAACATTTCTCCAGTTTTTGAATGAGGAAACATGGACAGATTTTTTTCGACTTTTAATTCTACTACCCTGAAATTCACTAAAAACTTTGGGGCAGGGCTTTTTAAAATGCCACAACTCTTTTGCCTTTCACTGAATTACAAGAATGCACCAGGTTTGTGGCTTACTAAGTACAGAACTTGGACTATATCAGGAAATAAATCCTCCTTGCAGTTGATAGCTGACTTTGGTTTTCAGGTTAGGAGAAAATCAGGAAGGATACATGACAGAAAAATGACTTGCCATCGTCTGCTCAGTGAGCATGTGCTAAATCTTGGCAAAGCTGAATTAAGCCCTATTCTTTTGTAGCAGCAGCACATGTTTTTCCCAGCTGGCCTGACCTTGGAATTTGAACTGGAACCAGAGCAGTTTTCTGCTTCTGGTCTGTGATTATTTGTGTAGCTTAATGACCACGTAAGAGACACAGTAAATATCTTCCAGTAGATGCTGGGCTGCTTCTTTTCCCACTTGCCTCAGTGGTAACAAGGAAGATGCCACACTACCTAGAAAGGTCACCCAGCTCCATGCCACTAGTGCAGTGTCTCTCTTGAGGTTCACTGAAAGGCTCCAGAAATGGTAAACCAGAGAATGTGTGAGCATCCAAGTCATTGATTTCTACTTCATGGGCTGCTAATTAACGTGACAAGCATGCTGTTAATAATTTATAAAAGCATCTTATACTGTCATTCATGCACATTTGAAAATCACAGACTTACTTACTTAACAAGCTGGAACTTCACTCTAGCAATGTACACATCAAGTGTTGAGGAGAAAACTCTTTTTCTGGACTGTTCTTTGCAATATGCGATATGAAAAAGCTCAGATAATGAGGATATACAATAAACCATTTTCTACTGGAAGGATACAGACGAAAAACTGTTTGCAATGGCCAATGCAGTGACATTGCTAAGCAGAACCTACTCTACTCCTTTTCTTTTCTTTTTTTTTTTTTTTTGGACCATCAGGAAATGTAACATGTGACCTCAACATTGCATTTGATATTCATTTAGGTTTTTGAAATTGTGTTTCTCCCTCTACTGGGTTGGCAGGGTCCAAGTTGGTTAGTGCACCCTGCTGATGTGGTATATATACCGACCTCTGGCACATTGGGCTACATCCTAAAAAAAAAAGGATTTAGTGCATAAAGGGAGCTAAACAGGGGCTCAGAAACTATGCATCAAGGGAGGTATTCATCAAGGGAGGTGTTCATCCACCCTCAAAGGTCTGGCAGAAACACTTCACCATTACACATCTTTTCGGTGCTTAACAATATATTGGAGCAGAAAAGCAAACCTTTGACTTCTAGGAGCCAAAGCTGGCTTTTAGTCTCTTGGCTAGCTTCAGCTGATGGTCTGCTCCCTCCTGAGGTACTGGACTTTGTCTACATGCTGTTTTGAACTTAAGTCCTAATTTGGGGTATTTATTGCAGTCTTGGGATAGGATGAGGGGCTAAATCGTAGGTGCTGCAGGGTTTAGTCAAAATGCTGCACCAGATCTCAGCACACTGCATCTTTGGCTAACGAATTCTAGAATCTCCAAGTTGAGCATTAACAGCTATATTTCTGAGAGAGGCTATGGATCTCCACAGTCCTGTGAGCTCCTTTGCATTGACATCAGAGTTACCCACTTAAAATAACAGCAGCAGATTAAGAGTCCTCTGTCAGCAAGTGCAAAGCTATTCATAGCTCAGGAATCCCAGATCAGGGACTACACTGACAGCTAAATTTAGCTCAGCAATGAAGGTCTATCTGTTCAAAGCAAAGAAGGTTTGGTGTCACTCTGACCCTCAACCCTGCATCTCGGAATAATAAGGGCACTCTGGAATGGAGTGCAAAAGCTGTTGTGCAATTTGAGCCTACTGTCAGGTCATGCTATGGTGTTGAAAGAAGTATATATTCATCCTGCCTGGGGGAATCAGTTCCCCAGCCCACAGTGCACCTTTCCAGCCCCTTTGAGCTGGAAAGGTGCCTGTAGAGGAGCTTCCTTTTAGCACTTGACGAAGCTGCTGACAGCTTGCCCTCAAGGATTCTGCCTTAAATTGGGGAAGTGCAAAAGTGCAGAGTCCGTACTGGGAACTGGTCTCAGCAAAGGCCTTTTTTATCCCTGGTATATTGTCTATTCTCTCTGTGGCCTTTTTCAAAAGGCACAGTGAAGTGTAAAGTGCAGGCAGGTAGCATTGTCATCTCACCTGAGAGCTGGCTGGCCATTCTGCGCAAGGTAACAGGTGATGGCTTAAGTGGCATCGAGCCTTTTTCCAAAAAAATCAGTCCATCTGCTGTGTATCTCTGTTCTGGTTCCTTAAGTCTTCCCAGAGGGTTTTTAATAGCAAAGTTCTGGGCATAGCGTTCCAAAGGGTCGTCCAGGGACGTGACTTTCCCTTCCTCCCACATCTTGTACAACATAATGGTGGGAAAGATCTTGGAGACACTGGCAATTCTGTTAAGGAATAAACATTTACGAAAATTCAGCATTAAGCAACCCATGAACGAAGATGCTCGGAAGAGCAAATCACCCAAGTAACCCACTACCTGAAATTTTAAGTGTAACACCTCTGCTAATGCAGTAGGGAGTGGCTAGAAAGCAGGAAAGCAGTTTGCATTAATATCCTTAACTCTGGGCTTCATAGACTGAAATACAGCCTTCAGTAGTATCTCCTCACTTGTGGAGTGGACTACAGAACTTTTTCAATCCACTTAATAATCATAAGCTGATGATTTTTGTAAATTATTGCTTAGTAAATACCGTAAAAAACACAAGTGGATTGTCGGAATTTTAAAATTAAAACACCACTAAAGTTTTGCAGTTCACATTCAGACTTGATATTAGGTTGCTTGAGAACACATTAAGATTTAGAAAAGGTCTTCTGGAAGAAAGTGAATAAAGTCCTGTATGCAGGGACTTCATGCATGATCCATGAAGTATGATACAGAGTAAAAAAACAACCCATCACAGCTGCTGAAACTTTCCACACTTGTTTATTCTGACGGTAACATTTGATAGTCATATTGAAGCACATATGTTGCAAATTTATCAAACTTAGAAATTGCTGAAGACATATCTTTAAAGAAATTAAAGCCTGCTTTATAGATCAGGGCTTTGTTTGTTTGTAATATGCATTCAGGGCTTGATTCTGTCTTCATACAAAAAATAAAGGCCAATATGTCCTTGACTTCACTGGGAGAATGAATAAGCCTACAGGTCTACTTTGTATTCTCAGAATATACTCCTCCAAATTGCTATTGTTTTGCTAAACTGAATTTTTTTGTCCTCTGGTACCAAAAGACTGTACCCTCACTGTTCACAAAGTTTGTGCCAGTTTCAGTCTTTGGTTTGTGCCCTAGCCTCCTGGTGGTTTTCCTGTGTGAGGAGCAATAGGACCACTGCTCCAGGGTGTTCACTGGTATTCACATTTAAAATAAAGATAGATCAAATTTAAAAAAAAAAATCCCAAAATAAACAACTCATTAAGCCATAGGTGAATGATAACTTAGGGACTAGCTGCAGTATTGTCTCATGAAGATTCAGTGTGACCCAGAAGAGGTTTCTGCAGCCAACCACTGCACATAGGGCAGGATAAAGCAGGGCTTGTGACAGCAACTCTGTTCCTAGAGATCAAGTCTCCAATACACATAACTGTTGCTTCCAACTCTTCTGCCTGCAGTATGTCTGTCTCACCTGTAAATGGTGTACTCATTGGGCACCACTGAGAAGGGGTCCGAACCATTCTTCTTCCCAAAGTTGCCTGTCCATAGAACAGTATCATTGTAGATAACTATGGCAGACATGGCAGGGACACCAGAGCTATGAATCCTTTGGCGCAGCTTCATATCCACCTGGAGAAGGACAGGAAATTATGAATTTCCAAACGAAGAGTCTTATAATGCATCTCATCTGTAACATGTAGTACTAGACCCAGAGAATCAGCCCTATTTAATGCCAAGTACTTGAGAGTCTGCATGAGAGCTAGTGATTTTTCAAATGTGTCTTGGTAAAAAGAATGTACTTTCTTTGGATCGCTTTTGCTGAATTACCCAGTTTTTTCTTTATTTGGATCTTTCTGTATGTCCGCTGTGTAGTAGAATGTGGTGCTCATCCTTGTACTACCTATGACACTCATATGATTAAAAACAAATGCTAATACTCTAATGACTGTAATTTCTTCCATTTTAAATTGTATTGCACACATCTATTCCTTGCACTGCTATGTTAGGTTCAAAGACGTATGAGAACAAGGTTCAGGCGTTTTAAATATCCCATGACACTTGTCATGCCACCAAACATGCTAGAGCTGGAGTCACGTTTAAACCACCATCTGAGTAACAGCACTCAGACTACAGGATTGTGATTTCTATTTACTTTCTGTTGTGCTCAGGTTTTGTAGACCTAAACAGCCACTGTGCTCTCCCCGCAGAGCAGAATGCATTGGTCTCTCTCTTTTGTGACTTTCTCAAGGCTATACGATCATTATTCATAAGTTTTCCTTTGCACAGAACAGTTCAGAGGTAGGAAGTGGTCTTCCAAGCCTAGCATTTGAGACAAGAAGGGCCAGGCCCTGTAGTGTCCTCAGAAGCTCCTCTGCGGATGAACGCGCGAGGGTACATTGACAGCAGGCGGTGGGAATACCCAGCTTGCTCCAAGTCCTTCTGTACTGGTTCACTACCCTTCCCTTCCCATATGCTGACAGCACCTCTGGACTGCCTGGATGCAACAGTACCTCTAGGGAACAGAGTGATATTGTGTCGGCAAGTATGGTCCTCCTGGTTTCCTCAGAGAGAGTCAGGCATGTAGCCCTACCTGGACTGGCAGAAAGTTCCTAGAAATATATGATGCTTTACCAGACTTGTGCATCACTGAATTCAATACCTTTGGATCTGGACACTAGCAAGACACTTCTGAGGAAAGCACAGGCCTTTCTGGCAAGCACAGTCCATAAAATATATCCTTAAGCTTCATCTGTTATTGAATATAAACTCTCCTGTTTCAGGATATGAAGCTGCCATGAGCTAAGAAAAACCTTCCCCTGTAAGTAATATAATTGCACATGATGGGATTTAACACTTCCCTTTGAAGTGTCTGGTGCTCTCCAGAGTTCCAGTCCCAGGAAATACGGATCCCTGGCCTGGCATAGGGCAGTAGTTCATGGAGTTTACAGCTGCTCACAGGCAGTGAAGCAGTGCAGTGATCAGATCATGCTGCAACGGAGCTCATAGACCACCATGGGTGCGAGAGCATACGGCAGCCACGTGAGGGTTCAGACTGTCTCAAGCTGCCGAGGGAGAGGAAAGAGCCAGAGCATCCCAGGGAAAGCCTGGAGCTCAGGCCGGCTCAAGCACTGAACCAGCTCCTAGCATCCCTCTGGAGATGTCCTGCTCACATGACTCTGAACATCAGCATTGAGGTTGGAGCTTGCTGCCTTTCCGACCTCAGTTTTCAAAGCATTGATCTCATCAGAGAATTCACACCCCCAGCCCTGGGGGAGTCACTACCACTATCGTATATGTGGCCAGAAAGGAAAGAGGAAAACGGTCTAGTAGTCAGTGTTGTGGCCTGAAAAATAGGAGAAGCAGGCTCAGTTTACCTGCTCTACCCCTGATTCTCATTTTAGCAATGAGCAAGGCCCTTAACCATGCTAAGGTCCAGAGCTGCCACATCTAATTAGGTCTTGGCCCCTGCAACAGAATAACCCTGGCTAAAGGAGAGATGGGACTTTGATGCTTGTAGGACAGAGGAAGGACTGCTGGTGGGTTGCTTGCTGTCTGTATGGGTGACCAAATCTCTGGCTGTTGTGTACTAGGAAGAAAGCCTCCTTTCACTCTCTCTTTCTTCATTTATGACTGAAAGGGTTTCGGAAAGCATTCCAATTTTTGCAGGCTGCAATCCAGCAGATGTGTTGTGGTGAGCATGCTGACAAGACCAAGACCCCTCTGGGAGCAACAGGCAGTTCCAGTGTGCTGGCTGATACTGTCAGGAGATGGATGCTGAGCTGCTGAGAGACAGGGCTGAGAGGCTCAAGCTCCATTAAGCACAGATTTCAGGTACTTCAATAAACTTTACAGAGTTCAGGTGTCTGTAGGCCTAGGCAGAACCTGAGGCCCTCTGAAAATATACCTTTTAGGTGCTGCTGCCTAAGCTCCCCTCTGATCTGTATGTCTTTCTATGTACTACTGTTTAGGTTCTCTAGGCCTTATTCTCATCTGTAAAATAGGACTAGTTTTACCAGCCTACTTCAAAGAAGTTTATGAAGTGCTTGGATACTTCAGTTTTGAGGAAGAAAAGGAAGGGAGGTTAGATGACTCTCTGATGGACACTGTTCTGCACATTTCTCCAGCTCTCTGACTAATCCAAATTGAGCAATAAAATACTCCCCTGCAATAACCCAACAGACAGCGACGGAGACTTCATAAAAATGAGTGTGAAGTGATAGCAATCAAAAATAAGTGCGGACAAAGTAATATGCATGGGGGAAAACAACCCTAATTTCACATAGACACAGCAATGGGCAGGGAGCTGACCATTAGCAGCTTGGGGCTATGATGGATGGTGCTATGAAAACATTTGCTCAATGCCCACTAGCAGGCAAAAATGTAACCCAAATATTAGGGATTATTAGGCAAGTAGCTCAGAATAAAACAGAAAATTCCATTTTATCACTGTGTAAGTCCTTGATTCACTTGCATATTGAATACTGTCTAGAGTTCCGATTCCCCACATCTCCACAAGGGTACACTTAAAGTGGAAATGATTCAAAGAAGGGTGAAAAAAGTGATCCAAGATGTGAGACGCCTTCCTTATTATGAATGAATAATTAAGCTAGGACTTGGAAAAGAGACAAATGAGAGGATATATTATATGATAGGGGTCTCCAAAATCAGGAGTGTCCTGTCAGAGCATGGCTGTTCTTATAGCCCATCCAGTCAAGGCAACACTACAGTATTTCCTCATTCCAAACAGAGCCTACTAGAATTTCAGCCAGTGCTAAAACTTCAAAGACAGTGTATCGTGCTGAGGAAAAGCAGGTCTCTCTTTGATTTGGATGCAGGTTCCCTTGCCTTGCTTTGCCTTGCCTTGCCTTCCCTTCCCTTCCCTTCTCTTCCCTCCCTCTTTTCTGAGGTTAGCTCCAAGTGACTTTCTAATGTTTGAATGCTGGCATGCAAGAAAGCCAGCAAAGTAATAAAATAAGGAAGTGATGGTCACTGATGAATGGGAACTGTTGGGTCAACCACTTGCCAGAATAGGAAGGCTGCCTAAGAGTAGACAAGGATAAGTTGTCAAGACCAAGAACAGCTGTCATTTTGTGCTGAATTATGCTCACCAGACCTCCTGATGGACAAGTAATGCTGTTTGTTCATTAAGCTTTGGATCAAATAACTGCTTATTAATCTGTTTTATATGTTCAGTGAAGGAATTATATACCTCTGTTTCTGGATTCACTGGTCATCTACCTCCTCCGCACCCCATCTCCTTCCCCAGAGACGCTCAGGTGCAAAATATATATTCTCTCCTTTACACTTTCAGAACAGCGAAGTTATGAACTATGTCTCCCTTCCTTTCTGTCTCCTCACAGACCTTCTCCAGTGCATCCTTCAGAATGGGGATGGGGTGGTCCAGTGGTACCGGTTCAGGATAGCGGGGACACATCTGTACAGCTTCTGATCTCACTTCCATCACAGATGGGCCTGGGAAACATTTCAAAGATGGCAGAAGTTACTTGAATAGACAGACTAATAAGCTTTAACCACATCCATTAGTCAGAGCTAGCTTTTTCGCTTGTGTTGTTCAAAGCTGAAGGAGACTTCTGCATCGTCAAATAGAGGATATTGGATTGTTTCCACCTGACAAAATACAGGATTTGTAGAGCGCTCTAGATTCTCCTATGTTCGTTCCGACATCATATAGCACATGGGTTAGACAGGAGCTAAAATAGGCTCCACTGACTTCTGCAGCCCGGAAGAATGAGGGACTGGGAGTACAGGCGATGGTTGAGGGCACCTGCTAGTGGGCTTAGACCTGGTGGAAGTGCCCTGCCCACATGTTGTGGAGGGTCTGAGTTTGGATTCAGGAGGACAGGGTTGTCCCATGCATATTGTGACCTCAGGAACCGTCAGTGCCATCTGAAAGTTAGACTATAACAGATGGTGGGCTACAAACACAGTACACACGGTATACAGGAATTAATTGTTTTCTTAATACAGCATAAACACATCTTGAATTTTTGGTGCAAACAAAGATCTTTCATTTCACTGAGAAATGGGAACCTTTCCACTTAGGTCCACTGTTTTCTCAGTTGACTCAAAGGTATCCCAAAGCACAGCTCCTCTGCTCGGTACACTATAAGCAAAATGCTTATGATTTCTCATTCCTCTTACTCACTCGGCCTGAAGCATTAGAGATACAGATCAGAAAAGAAATGGCATTACATAGCCTTTGCACTGACTGAGGATGGACCCCAAAGATCTTACAGGAAGCCTTTGATATTCTGTGATAAAAATGTGGAGTTTGAAATCTTTTTAGACAATATTAGTCTGTTGGTCTGTTACTGGCACCTTCACTGTGCATTTTATGCCACCTTTGGGCTACTTAAAACTTTGATCCAGTTACACTGTGCATGTTTCATCCTTGCACACACAGTGCCTTTGAGTCTGTCCTCCGAGTTTACAAT
Organism: Struthio camelus; assembly: GCF_040807025.1. NCBI lineage: Eukaryota > Metazoa > Chordata > Aves > Struthioniformes > Struthionidae > Struthio > Struthio camelus. The sequence continues at coordinate 11,849,236 of NC_090962.1, forward strand.
AATCAACAAAAGGAATTTGAGCGTGAATTGGGGACTTGAGCTGGCCCAAAGATCTAAGATTAGGGGAAGAAAGCAAACTCATGAGCTAAACAACATGTAAGCTGTAAAAGAGAACCAGTTTTAAGCTGGAGTGCCAAAGAAAAAGAGAAAATGTGAAATAAAATGGCCCACCCCTTGATGAATGAATTAATTAAGGTTAAAGTTAGACATGTTAGCAAATCCATCCATGAGTTAGTGGTCCTGAAGACGTTTCCTGCCCCCGCTCCAACTTTCTTCTGAGTGTGAGATCACTCTGGCACTGGCAGAATTTCATGGCACCTTGTTAACCCTATAGTCCTCTCCTCTTTGTCCTTGCATCAACTAGCAAGTGGTAAGTTTGTGTGCTGTAAACTCTTTGAGGAAAAAACAGCCACACGGCGCAAGAAAAGTGTTTAGTGTGCTCAAAAGCTTCACTATCAAACCATGGGCTGGTTTAAAGCTGCTTACTTACTGGGCTCCACCTTGGGGAGGCTGTACTGCCAGAGGAAGCAGCCCATCATAGCAACAGAGAGCAGGAGGAAGAAGATGACCAAGACGTGAATCCACTTCACTTCCATAACAGAGAACTTGAGGAGGCCCCGGCTGCTGGACGCCTGCTGTAAACAGAACAGATATGATCTTAGAGGGAACAGCAGAGAGAGGAACTGCCTCTCACGCATATCAGCTAGGTGAAAGAGACGCACTAAATCAGAGAATAAAGCTACTGGAGGGATAGGGACCAATTCCAGTAATCTTGCAGCACAAGAGCTGGGCATATCACACCAACCTGCAATGCCTGGCACCGGAAACGTCTTCTTGTCTTTTAATGAGTTCCATAAGATGTTAATCTCCCTCCATTTTTGGTTGCCATAGAAGAACACCAGTTGTCCAACTGCTGAGAGCTTGACTTCCCCACAACCTGCAGGCGAACCTCATCAACCCAGGCTGGCAGGATTCTCCTTTATCTCTCTCATTTCCTCCCATCTCAGCTGCCATGACTTATTCCTGTATATCCTTTCTAAACCCTTTTTCCAGAGTCCAGTATCTGTTCATGGCTGCCACCAGCCAGGTTGTCTGAACAGATCCAGCTTTTATAGACAAAATGATAGAATTTTTCACCATGTACTGCCTTTACCATCTTGTTTTGTCCCTGTAATTCCCATGATGCCATGTACCATCTGTAAGCTTGGCATTTACAGAAGCCATGTTTTGAAAAACTGGCTAATATTCTGGGTTCGTACAGCTCTCTACGCTGGAGATCATCCAGGTTGGTGATACCACCACATACATGTTAAAGAATAACAAGGAACAGATGACAAATGATTAGGTGCCTAAGCACGAGCTCTGCTCTTTCACTGACTGTAGGAGGTCAGGAGGGTACTTTTGAAAGTTTGGCAATTAACGTTATAAAACATATGGCCTGCCATTTGCATCCAATATGGTCTACATTCCAAAGCTGTTTCAGGTTGTCTGGACTCGTTTGTAGTATAGACAGACTAAAACACTCCTTTTAAATTTCCACGTAGCCCTTTTCTCTGATTTCAGATACAGGACGGTTCATCTAAGAGCTTCTGCAGGCAAATGAGCCTTATCACTTAACAACAAGGAATCCTGCAAAGCCACTTCCAGACTTGCAGATGGCTTTCTGACTGTGAGGAAGGATCCAGCAGGAGAACCTAGCCCTTGCAAAAACTAAGCTGAAATCCTACTTTCTAAACGAGAACAGAAGGATATCGCAATTATTTACAAAGCCTTTCAGTCTGTTCAAACGTTCCCACAAAAACTTCTGAAGGTGCAACTTACTCTAAGCTCTTCCATAACATCCTTAAGCCTTCAGGGTAGCTTAAGACCACACAGGTGCCTGCAGACCCACCTGAGCCTGCTAGAGCAGACATACACTCCACGCTTCAGCTATCCGACCAAGTGACATTTGTTACTTGAGAATGCCTGTTTGACACCAAAAAGAGCTTTGCTTAGTTATACACAGTCTTATATAGTGCCTTAGTAGGTAGGAACCCAGATCCACACTAGGAAAAGCTCAAGTGTCGAGATCTGTGTTTACTCGTCCACACCCTGGCAGGTTTTCGTTTATGCTGGAGGATGTTTCCAAGAGCTGCAATGAGACACTTCTTTCCTGCAGCAAGGAGTGGGATGCAGCAAGGAGTGGGAGTTCCATTACTACTCCCTGGAGTAGTAATGGAATGATTTTCTTATATTTAGTTCCATCGTAGTAAGGTGACTCTCCCACCAAACCACAGTTTCCCAGCCATTTTTTTGCCTTTTCTTTCTTCACGGAGAAACCTGGATTCCTGAGTCTCTAAGAGAAAGGTGAAGGGAAGAAATTTTCTGGTACATGCCTCACTTCATGAACTGCATACCCCCAGACCACTAACCAATGACCCAAAGATACTGACACCAAACTCTTCTCATCCTTTAGTCCAAATTCCCCATTTTCTCCTGTGGATCATGAAAGCCCTGAATGTCTGGTTCCTTTTCTGCCCCATAATCCACTGCCACCATGGCCATACTATGAAACTAGAGACATGGACCTCTGTTCTATCCACTGGGCACCAAACAGGCAGAAGTCTAGCTCTGGCTGAAAGGAATATGCATTATGCTAAGGAGATGAACTGATTCAACACCTGGGAGACAGGCAGACAAACAGATAGATAGTTATCTACAAAGAGACTGCTCACATCTCCTTGTCTGATCTCACCTTCCTTTCATCTGGCTTCTCCATCTTGTGTACGTTATTCAGTGACAATCACTGCTAATAGCATAAAAACAATATAGGAGGGGGAAGGCTGTACCAAGCACTTAGGCACATTCAAATGAATGCAGACACATGCAGGAACAAGCACATACAGCTTTCCATGAGAAGCAATCCCAGGGTACACGGTCTTCCCACCCTCCCCATGCTCTTCTAGGCAGACTACTACAGATGCTATGAGCCACTCCGTCAGTGGCACATCGTAGCACAGGTTCAGGAGGGCAGGAAATATTCCCAGCTCCCTGCACATACCATCACCAGAAGCCGTCTCAATCACAGAGGCCGTTGTCAGGCAACTCAGTGTGCGTTTGCTGTACCAAATCCACATCGGCTGATTTCAAGCCTAGTAAGGGTGGAGCGGAGTGCCTTGCCATGCTCCTAAATGCAGCTGCTCATCACGGGCTGCTTTGGCTGAAGTAGCTTTTCCTCTTTAGCCACCTGTCAGTTCTGCTCTGGGTTTCCCTGTCCATTGGACCCATTCAGAGCTTTCAGAAAGTGCTGCAGATCTCCCCTGGGTGAGGAGATTAAGTGACAGGGACAGAGTGGAATTTGCTCTCTGGAAAGTGCCTGAGAGACTGAATGTTAATTCTCTCTAATGCTTCTCTGCCATGTGTGTGAATCACAGCTGAAAGCATCAGGGCTTTGCGATCTATTTATAGCAGCTTCATCTCCTCCTGACATTTGAACAGGAGGCGATTAACTCATGAGGTGGACAGCCCCTGCGTGCCTCCAGCCAGCAGCCCATGGGTAGGCTTGGGAGGGGGCAGGCTGGTCTGTTTGTGGGGAGGAGAGATGGAGGAGCTTACGGCAGGAGCTCGGGCATGCTCCGGGGTTAATCCTGAATAGCGTCCTGGAGTTCCCCTGCAGTAATAGACAGGGTTCCCAGCAAACAGGCTCACTAGCTATAGACAGGGCTGGTATTTTCCTTCCTGAGGACTCTGAGGAAAAGAGGAAGGCTGAGATTTGCACAGGGATAGCCTTACCCGCAGCTGTAACCCATCCATGCCTGCTCAGGAGTCTCTTCTCATCCCCTGCGCTACTGGTCTCCACAAATGAAAAATGCATAAATCCCTGTGATGAAGGGGAAGGAAAGGTTAGTGCAGGAAGGAAAACAGAGTCAGAGCAAAGAGGAAAGCCCGGGCACAAAAGTATAGGGGAAGATTTTCTACTAACACAGAGCAACAAAACTCAACTCTCATCAGTGAAGCAGCAGGGAAGGAACAGCTTTCGGACAGGGAGATAAACCAGAGCCAAAGGCCAGTTCCCAGCAATGGCTTCCTACTGTCTCTGGTTTGTCAGGACCTTGTTTTCACAGCAGGGGCTGGATCCGAGCTCTGTGACTTGCCAGGTCCCATCCTCACTCCAGTGCCCAGCCACAAGGAATTAGAGCTTAGAGCTCTTCAGGGCTGACACGTCCATCATGCCTGCTCTGCCGGATCCCTCCAGGCCTCTCCTCTTCAGCCTCGCCTCTGTCATATAGCCAATCCCTAAAAACCTGAACCCTCCTCAGTCTTGGGAATCACAGTCACAGCTAAAAAACTATACCAAAGATTTGGAAGGGCTGGAGATTGTAGCCTGGCTGCCGTCCCCTAGAAAAGCTCCCTCCTGCCTTGCTCTCTGTTGGTGGAAATTCAACAGGTAAAAAAAAGCTCTCAGAGCTCTTACCAGCCTTGCTGCTGTTGCCCCCCGCGTTCCAGCGCTGATGAATTTGGGGCTGTCCTGGTGCTGCAGATGTTAAGAACATCTGAAGCACTAATCCCAGCACTCAGCCTCTCTGAGCACAGATTATTTATTGCCTGTGCCTCACCCCTCCTCAAGCAATGCGACATCTGTCCAGGGATGCAGCCAAAAGAGAGTATTGCTGGTGATTTAATGGCTCAAACAATGCAATAGAGTGGAAAATAGGGTACAGAGGAGGGAGTTTACTCTTAACATGCTGTAAACTGGAAATATTCATAATGTACTGCCATTATCATGTAAAGTACCTTATATACGCTCTTCAAAGAGGAGGGAGTGGTCATGCCTTCACTTATGCAGAGAATCCATGGTAGAACACTGACTCCCATCACATCCTTGTAGACTCAAGGAGTGTGGGTTAGATGAGTGGACGGTGAGGTGGATTGAGAACTGGCTGGATGGCCAAGCTCAGAGGGTTGTGGTCAGTGGCGCGGAGTCAAGTTGGAGGCCTGTAGCTAGCGGTGTCCCCCAGGGATCAATACTGCGCCCAGTCTTGTTCAATGTATTCATCAATGACCTGGAGGAAGGGACAGAGTGCACCCTCAGCAAGTTCGCTGATGATACAAAAGTGGGAGGAGTGGCTGACACACCAGAAGACTATGCTGCCATTCAGAGGGACCTGGGCAGGCTGGAGAGGTGGGCGGAGAGGAACCTCATGAAGTTCAACAAAGGCAAGTGCAGGGTCCTGCACCTAGGGAGGAAGAACCCCACGCAGCAGGACAGGCTGGGGGTTGACCTGCTGGAAAGCAGCTCTGCAGAGAAGGACCTGGGAGTGCTGGTGGGCAACAAGTTGACCATGAGCCAGCAATGTGCTGTAATGGCCAAGAAGGCCAATGGTATGCTGGGGTGCATTAGGCAGAGTGTTGCCAGCAGGTGGAGGGAGGTGATCCTGCCCCTCTCCTCAGCCCTGGGGAGGCCTCACCTGGAGTACTGTGTCCAGTTCTGGGCTCCCCAGGACAAGAGAGACATGGCACTCCTGGAGAGAGTCCAGCGGAGGACTACAAAGATGATGAGGGGACTGGAGCATCTCTCCTATGAAGAAAGACTGCAAGAGCTGGGCCTGTTGAGCCTGGAGAAGAGAAGACTGAGAGGTGATCTCATCAACGTGTACAAGTATTTGAAGGAGGGGTGTCGAGAGGATGAGGCCAATCTCTTCTCCGTGGTGCCCAGTGACAGGACAAGAGGCAATGGGCAGAAACTGAACCACAGGAAGTTCCATCTGAACCTGAGGAAAACCTTTCCTGTGAGGGTGACAGAGCCCTGGAGCAGGTTGTCCAGAGAGGTGGTGGAGTCTCCTTCCCTGGAGATATTCAAAACCCGTCTGGATGCGATCCTGGGCAATATGCTCTAGAGGACCCTGCTTGAGCAGGGAGGTTGGACTAGATGATCTCCAGAGGTCCCTTCCAACCTCAACCATTCTGTGATTCTGTGATTCTGTGATTCTGTGAAATAACATCAGAGTTCTGCCTTCCTGTTGCTTCATATCCAGCATTAACTGTGCTCATACTGTATGCTGCAACGTCCCCAGGCTGGTGCCATGGTCCTGAGCCTATCTGTTTGGGTGGGAACAGTGTTTTTAGCAAGGTGGCACAGAGTTGGCAGTGGGAGCCTTGCAACAGTAGATGTTCCAAGGAACATGCAAAACAGAAGCAGTCTTTCCTCTGCTGGAGATTTCAAGTGGAATCAGAGCTAGCGACTAGTCTGACTCTCACTCCACATGCGGAAAACCTTGTGTTTTACTGGCAAGCCCTCATATTTAGACAAAGTGACCTCTGGAAAGCTCTGCCTGCATATGCATCCTGGTAGTATTCCTTCACCTGGGACTTTGCTTTCTTCATGTTCACAGATGAGGATATTCTCTCTAGTACCTTCACTACATTTCAGTATTTCTGGTAGCAGCCCAGCTCCTGATGGTACTCAAAATACTAAAGTGGAGACTATAAGCCTCTGTGCCTGTGTCCCAGAATTGTGCCCAGGTCTTGCAGAACTGGGCTGCAGAGATCCTTTCGCTGATTTGAGTGGATCAAGCTCTTCAGAGTTTCGCTCCCTCTCCATTTGCGGGAACTCTTATTTCCTTCTCACCTTGCCACCAACCTCTTCACGCTTTCCTTCACAGTCTGTGCAGTGATCTTCCCTCAAAGCCAAGGAATTGAAGCCCATATGCAGATAATTCATGTTCTTTACATATTACACATTGTTATCGCATTCCTTCTTTGTTTTCTCTCCTTTTCTGCAGAAATCACAAATAAATAACAGGTTTCCAATCTCTACCTCAGTTTGATTTGTAGCAATTCCCTCATTATCCCCCTATTTCTTGGCTTTCTCTCTAAGAGCCAGTGCTTCTCCCCAGGAAGGGCCTGCACACCCATAACCATGATGGAGTCTCAGTGTTTCCTGGGTTAGCAGTGTTTCATAACTTTTGCTTTCATGATTTTGTGTTCTTTTTAGACCCAGCCTCCGTCCAGTGAGGCTGCCCAAAGGAGATTGAACAGTAGTTTTTCCACATAGCCTCCCTGACCACCGCAGGCCTAGTCCATCTCACCCATCAAATTAAAAAAGCTGGGCTATATCCAAGAGGTATTTGCACCATCAATTGCTTTTTTTTTGCAGCCTTTGAGAGAGAGGGAGGGAGGGCATAATAATGCCCCTAGCAGACCTGTTCTCTGTGGTGAGAGTCCCTCCTCACAACTGAATTGCCTTCCACCCCCTGAGAAGGGTCCTATCTTAGAGACACTTCAAAATGAGGCAAAAGGGAAGTAGAAAGGGCTTGTGAATAACTGTGCTGCCTGCCCACTCCTTACTGGCAGCTCCTGCCTTTCGCATTTGCACTCTGCTTGTCAGTCTTAGCCCTTGCAGTACTTCTGGGTTTGCTGGGTTTCCAGAGCATGTGGCCTTGCTCTCTCAGGGCATCCCTCTGACCCAGGGAACAGCAACAAGGAAAGTAAAGTTCAATTTTCCACCCTGCTATCCCACTGCTGTGCATAACAGGCTGCAAACAGCAGAATCTGTCTGTCATAATGCCAGTTATAGCAAAGTGATGTAGCCTCAGGATTTAAAGGTCAGTTCATGAAGTAGCTTCAACCTGGAAGTACCCAGGAACCTGGTGGGATAGGAAATGACTAAAACAGACAGCTGTCCAAAGGCTTTTTGGGCCTGAGTTGCAGAATTACTTGAAGATCTGCGCTTGGCCTGGACAGTCCTGGGGGCAGTTTGACTGCATCCCATCATGTCTCATTTGGAGCCAGCCAAGGACCACGGCACAGCACAGTGTGCAGCGTAAACGCATCTGCACACACTTTGAGCGGGGCTGGCCAGACACAGCTGTTGCACTCTCTGTCTGTAGCACTGAGCCAGAGCTCCAAGCAGGCTCTCCGCAGCTAAATTATACGGTTAGCCCTGCCTAGAAACAGCGTTTTTCATCAGCACTAATGGGGCTAAAGCAGAGACAATGTAAATTAGCAGCATGAGTTATCACATCTCCTACAACCTCTTCCCGTCAGCAGCATCCTGCAGGGACCTAATGCATTTCTTTTTCCCAGAAACTTAATCTTCTCCTCCTTTTTCATTTCCTCCCTCATTCCAATTTTCCTAGCTAAACTTAGGCGACACAAGAAGAGCTCTCAGGTATGACCTTTTTCCCAGTGCTGTGATGCAAAACCTCTGCCTTGGAGTATATTCTGCCACCGGCAGAAAAACAACTGGGGAAAACAACCCTAAGCTGCTAGTTTGGGACAGATCCATACACAGAGGAGTTTTGAAGGTTTGCTTTTGCTAGCTGGCAGGAACTGGTATAACTTCTTTTTGTGCACATAGGTGTGCTGGGTCCCAGCCTTGAAGAGAAAGTGCCTTTGAGCTATTGCTTTAGCAACAAAGCAAACAGGCCCAGTGACTAAGTGGTGAATAATCATGTCTCTAAGGGCTGTGGAAGTGAGACGCACACAGGCTTAAATGGACTCTGCCCTGCTATGGAAGCACTTTTTTCCCTGCTCTGCATGTTTTATGACACAAACGAGCAGAAGCTGCCTGGATGAAATTTTACCCAAAACACTTGCATGATTTCAAATGAAACAGCCTGTGTGTGGCTGAATCAGGTCCTGATGTGTACGTAGCTTAAAGGGGAAACGTCTGGGCACTTTCCATTTGCTAGGGAGAGTGATGAGTGTGTGTTGTCTTCCAGGACCATGGGCTCAGCCACTCTCTCATCTCATTATGGGGCTGTCAATCTTTTAGCAGGGACAATGGGGAGACTCCAGCAGGGGAAGAAATCAGCAGCTCTCACCGCCCTCCTCTCAACCCCAGCCTTCAGACTCATGTCGGGGTGAAGGGGGATTTCCCCTGTTCCGCCGTCCCAGATGGCAGAGCTCAGCCGGAGCCTCCGCTGTCCTGTCAGGAGCCCTCTGCGTCCCACCGGACACTGCTGGCAGCCTTTGTGTCCCATTACCGGTGAGTTCGTTTTCTTGACAGTTTCGTAAGGTTGAAGCGAGCTTTGGAGTCAAAAGAGGACGGAGCACCAAATGGGCTCCAGCTGACTGTTCCTGTATCCAGCCATGCTCACAACAGTGCAGACTCAATTGATGGAGGAGAGGATGGTCAGCATTGCCCTTAGATAGTATTGCCAACCTCAGGGAATGGGAAAGCATGAATCAGTGGCCTCAGAGCGTTGGACTTGAAGAAATATTCGGTACTGGAGTTGCCAGCTCCTCCTGCTCCCTGACAAGGATGCAAAAATGCTCCTTTGAATGCATTTGATTTTTTTAAGGGGATAACATCAATGCAAATAAAAAGCCTTTTTCTTCCTCAGCTTGCCAACATAATGTTGATTCAAAAATATTCTGTGCACTGAGCTCTACACGTACAGCAAACGTGACATGTCCTAGGTGAACCTCCATGAATATCTGCAGGTCAATAATACATGTTAAGCAGTTCAATCTTTCTGCCAGTGAAAGAAAAATACAGACTTAAGAACTGCTTACTGGGCATTATGAGTTTTTTTACATTTACCTCAATCTGCAGCTCCTGGAGTCGTACGATTAGAATTGCCCATTTCAATGAAAACTAGCATTTCTAATCCTCTTGGTTACAACATGAAAAGGCCATCCTAGAGACTGATTCCAGAAAAGGATGAAAAAGAAACTAGAAATTGTCACTTTTTTCCCCTGGTGTGTAGTCCATTTCTTTCGTATTTTCAGATGTGCTGATGCTGAAATTGCTTTTCTTTTTTTCTTTTAACACTGGGCAATTCCCTCCATTTTCTAGAGCATAATCATGGTAACCTGGGGACATCCCAGCATCTTCTCTAGCTAAATCTGTACATTGTTACTCTGAATTTAGGTGGTATAAGTCTGGCTACATGGAAAAAAGTTCAGCAACCCTGCAGGGATATTTATTGTATATGCTTCAGGGATGATTTAGAGCAACAGAAGGGCCACTGCTAGCATAGGATCCATGATACCCAATGTGCTTTTACTATTAGTAGGGCCCCTGGAGAGAGTGAGAGATACTCAAAGACATTCAGGGGTGCTGGCAGCACCTCTCACAGTCTGGGCACCCCTCCAGACTCTGTCACAAAGCAGCAGAGCCCTGGCATTTAGTCAAAATGTCCCTTCAGGTTTATTCTTTTTTTCTGCAGTCATGAAGCAAAATGAAGACTTCCCCATTTCGGAAAAGGAAGCATGAATGTGAATTCCCATCCATCCTCTGAGAACACAAAGAAATGAAAAGGAAGACAAACACTAAGACAAACTGCAAACGTGATAGCTGCCTTATTTCATCCAGCTCTGGGCCTTTGGAGGCCCTGTGCCTCGGAGAAACTTTGTGTCCCAGAGAGTTAGGCCTGACTACACACATCTGTGCGACGATCTTTACTGTGCCTGCTGCAGGAACAGCTTTACCTCAGGAGAGAGGAACAGGAGCACCACGCTGTCTCCGTCTCTTCCTTTTTACAGTCTGGTAAAAGATGCTTTTGTGTTGCCAGGAGATACTGGAGTAGTTGTGTGGGTGTGCAGCTCCTCCATCCAGACAGCACCTACATCCAGCTGCTTTTACTGCTTTCCCAGCTCCTGTCTGCTGCTGGGGAGACACAGAGATGAAAAACCAGCACAGACTGTGTGCATTAAAAACTTCTTCATGCCCCGTGCCCTGGCTCCCATGTGTGCCCAGGCCCCTGAGCAACCCAGACTCCTTGGATAAGACACCTTTTGCATTTTCTCAGGTCAGCAGGCTGCTGGGATGGGCTTGAGTACGAGTACAAGCAAGAAGTGCTTTCCTGTGGCGAGAGCTGATTCCGTGGGTATGAGGCGAGGCATGCTCCAGAAGGCATGCAGCAGACTATAAATCTGGAGAAGTGGATTTGGGGAAAGGAAACAGCTTAGGGAAATTCGGTCCTCAACCCCAGGGAAATGAGCATTTGCCTGCAGAGCTTTGGGCTTCCAAAGATAGGGCGTTTTTCAATTTGGCCTCCCCTGGGGAAGTGCAGGGGGATACTTTTTTTGGCTCTGGCATGTTTGGAGGAGGCAGAGCAGGGAGACAGCAGGAGGTGGGTCCACAGGAGAAGCACTGCAGAGCCCCCCCAGGGTTAGCTGCACTGTTTGTTTTTAAATGCCCCACCTGAAGTATAGGAGCAGCAACGAGCTTGGTGTCTCCTAGGCCTCCAGAGCCTGTGCGTGGCCAGGGCTGTGCTTATTCCACTCTTGTCGCCTAGGATTTCCTTCCATGGACTCCCACCTTCATCACTCGATATGACTGAATGAGGACTTACCTGAAGGCTTCATGAACACTTAGAGGGGGTCTGGACTCAGGGCAGAGTGTCTTGACCTGCCCAGAGGTCAGCAGAACCCCATAAAGCCTTGCAAAACCCCTGAAAGAGGCTTTCCTCAGTCTGTGGAGCAACAGTGAAGCTGCCAGCCACGCTGTGTCTGCGCAGACCACAGCTGGGTCCAGCTTTGACTCCCTTTTCTCTTTCATACACGTCTCAGAAGTCTGCAGGGAAGCTGGATTTTTTACTGAGCCATTTCAGAGCTCCCTCATTAACTGCTTGCCAGCAGTCAGTTCTCTGATAATGGGTATCGCCTCTGGAAATTGCAGCCCCATAGCAACAAAGAGTTTAATGGCTATTATTCCTAAATGGAGGACACAGCTCTGGTAATCCACCTCTTGCCTCTAGCAAAGTCCGTTATAAACGACGATTTCCCTTTGCAGGTAACACAGACACAAACACAGGCATTCACAAATATGTTAAAAAAGACACAGCCTGGCTTAGCCTTCCACTGGAATGTTTAGCATTTTGAAATATTACTCTTTTCATGGAGTCCAATGAGGTTATGGGAGTCCTGGAGACATTCTAAAAATTGAAAGATTCTTGCCTTTCTTGCAAGAAAGGCTAGGAAACCTGATTTCAAGGGCAGGACTAATTTGACCTGATTTCCAACATTATTATAGGCCTCCCTGCTAGAGGCCGTTTACACTCCAGGCTCTTTGTAGTCACCACAGGTCTAGTCAGAGCAGGGGGTGGTTTCTTTTGTTTTAATACAGAGAACTACACTGATCATTGAATCCTAAAAATTCCCATAGCTCTTTACTGACTATCCAAGCCAGCTTGCATGGGCCATCTATGGCTGTCTATGCTGTAAAGTCTAAAGTTAATTTAAATCCTGCCTGACATTGTAATCACAGAATCAGAGAAAGGTTTCAGTTAGAAGGGCCCTCTGGCTTCAAAGTCAGAGCAGGTTGTTCAGGGCCTTGTCCAGCTGCGTGCTGAAATTTGCCACGGATGAAGATTTTTGGACACAGCCTTTCTGGGCCACTAGTCCAATGTTTGGCCACCTCCATGGTGAAGAAGTCTTTCCTTACATTACACCAGAATTTCCTGTGTTGTAACCTGTGCCCACTGTCACTGTCTTTTCTCTATACACTTGAATCTTTTCTCAGAGCCTCTGTCTTTTCTCCAGCCCCTTTGGGTAGCTTTAGTAGAAGATATGGTTAGATCAGCCTCCTGTCCTTCAGTATGAGCAAACACAGCTCTCTCAGTTCTCCTCATATGTCATGTGCTTTACCTCCTAAATCGTCTTAAGTGACCCTTTTGCTCCAGTTCATGAACATCTCTCTTGTGCCGGGGCATCCCAAAAGTGGGCACAGTGCTCCAGATGTGGCCTCAGGAATAAATGGGAGGTTTCACTTCCCTTGACTTGCCAGCTATGCTAATGAAGCCCAGTATGAAGTTAGCCTTGAATGACACAAGGGCACATTGAAATTCCCAGAGTTTTGGGGAAGGTCACAGACTAGCCATCCCATGAGGCTGAGCAGCATGGCTGCTGCATGCGCTCTTCACACCTGGGAGCCATCAGTCACATCCACTTCTGGGATGACAGAATATAACACGCGCAGTGCTTGGGCTGCTGTGTACTGCTGCCAAAACGTGTGAACTGAAAAGAACTAAAGCCAGCCTTGGCTTCTCTTGAGACTTCCAGCACAACAGGAAAGAGCAGGGAAAGCTGGAAGGATCAAGTAGGGCTCCTTTCCACTGTCCTCATCGAGGCAGACAGTGATGGGCAGGTGGCACGAATGACACTGACAAAGCTACTGTGAGGCATCCTGAGGGGGATTGGGCCTAATCGGGCGCTTTGGCTGTTTTTCTGTCCCCAGCAAGTCCAAGCTGACAAATTCTGCTTCCCCAAAACAGACACACAGGCCATCCTCCCCCTACCAGAGGGACCCCTTGGTGTGACTCTGTCCAGTCAACTCTGTCCTCCTGTTCTCCAAGACCACCAGGTCTCACTCTTTAGTAGGGCAGATAAGCTCTGTTCCCTGGCAATTCCTACCCTCTCAGGTCCGTGACCACTGGAATGCTCAGCAGGTGTTTTTTGAGCTTCCTTGGACATGACAGGAGTAAGCTTGACAAAATGAGTACCCTGACAGGCTCCAGAGAGAATGAGTTAGAAACATAGGAGATCCCAAACGTCCCCATAACAGATAGTGGCCTCACTCTGCACATGCCCAGGCCCACCTAAATCATTGTCCTTTGCTGCTCCCATGTGTCATCTGGGATGATCCCTGACCACCCGCCAGGGTACCAATGAGGAGAGAAATCAGGGGATAGCTTGGAGCTACGGAGAGAGTTGATAAGATAAATGTAGATCAGTTTGCCTGGGTGGAGAGAAGGGATTTGGGTGGAAGGGAGTTGGCAGACCCCAGAGAGTCTGGGTTGGGCTCAGCAAAGCAACCAGAAGATACTGGCCAGATCTAGAAGAGGCTCTTTCCTCCCACTCTCCAATCAGCTTTTTTTTATCACCAGAGAAATCACAACATCCCTAGGTCATTCCCTTTCCTAAGTACAACTCTAACCTGTGAATACGCTACCATCCTGAAGGCTAGTCTAGGCACAGGGACAACTTGCATGCCTATGTGTTTGTGCGACCCATGCATGCCTGAGTGTATTTGTGGACAGGAAGGAGCAGCTGCCTATGGAAGTAGCTTCATGCCATGCCTGTCCTTGGATGCACCAGCTCCTTCAGAGACCGCAGGATGTGCAGAAACAGTGCCTGACCGCTGTAGCCACCAGCAATCACTGACACTTAGGGCATTGCACATCCTGAGAAATATGTGGCTTGGAGGCCAAATTGTGTGGCTGGCTTAGATATTTGAGGTTTTTAAAAGTGGCATTCAGTGGATGGTTCTCTATGGAGTTGGCTTTTGGAGCTGTCATCACCCCTAGATACCATCCTCTGTGCCAGTATGTCTGCAAAAGCTCTTTTAAATTTTTTAAATGAAGGCAGCTTTCCTCCTAGCAACTGTCAAATGACTCCAAGAGCTGGGAAACACTGAATATTATAAAAATAACAATTTTAATATCTTTATATATCCTCCATGGAGCAGACAGAAGGCTTGAGCTCTATGTCCACCTGAAGAACCAGCTAACCCAGCCTAGCCAATTCCAGTTAGATAGCAGCCTGACTCCAGGGAGGGGCTACATAGCAACTGTCCACCACTCCTCAGTAGAGCAATATCCTGTAGCATATTACAAGATGCTAGTCCTGATGACTGGATGACTTTCTTTCAAGCCAGTCGGGTACTAGTGTAAAACTAACATCTGCAGGCAATTTCCACAGTTGTGCAAATCAAATCACTGCAAGTAAGAAGGGTTGGTTCATGTCTTAAATGCACAGCTAGAGAAGCTGCAGAACCCATGAGAGTCAATGTATGTCCTGAAGAAACCTCTGCACATCTTAGGGCTCAAATTGGCTTCTCCTTCCTGTTCCCAACCACGAAGGAGTGTCGGAGGACGTGGGCAGGCATCGATGAGGGAGCTGCAAGGCTGACACTTCCCTCATGATCCCCCAAAGCCTCAGAGTGCAGAGCCCACTCGTGGGGCTGTGCTGCCATCTGTTGATAGCTCAGCGTGGGAGCTCCACGTTGGGAAATGACATCCCTGAGCCTAGGTAAGGCTCACAGTGGTGGTGGCAAGGCTTAGGTAGTGTAATGGAGCCCCAATCCTTGCCAAGCTCCCCCCCTTTCTTTCAGGCCAAAACATGCACGCTACACAGAGCCTAATCAGGGAGGCAGACAGAGCATTGCTCCAGATAGCACTGATTTTCCCCCTTGCACTGCCTGGGCTGAGAAGAGGATGCAGGCACCCCATTCCCAAAAGAGATGACACCAGGATGGCCTTACAGGTCCAATACACTGCAGGCTGAGGCAGCAGCAACCTGCTCTTCTCTGCCTGTGTACCTTAAATAGGTCAGCAGCAGGTGACTGGATGAAATTACCCTTCATTTTATTGCAAGGGAGCTACAGACGAGGCCCTTCCCTGTGGCTAACAGCAGGGTTCTTCAGTGACAATGTAATGATTTTAATCTAGCAGTTTTTATTAACTCCTCAAGTGCCATGTATCTATGCCTGCCCAGCCTCACCCCTAAGCACCAACAGCCTGATCAAGAGGATATTGTCACTGCCTGGAAATATGCACAGAGGCCTTTCTCAGAGATCATAACAGGTCACAACTGTGCAATCACATCACTGTGGAGTGGGTGAAAAGCCTTACCTTAAGCTGTCTTTGACTCACTGCAGAGACCAGCAGCTGGTGTGGAGAAGACCTGTAACAGTGAAGCACCAGTTTAGCCTGGAGTTCAAAATCTCTCTATTCCTGGAGGTGAACAGAGAACAAAGCTGGTCTTCATATATTGCCGGGTGCTGACTGTGGACTTTCACATGGAAACTCCTTGCTCAGGGATGGCAATCACACCTTCAGATCACTGTGGCAGAGAGCAAGTGCAGAGTCACAGTAAAGGGTATGATGTGAGCATCAAGGTATGGACACAGTGGGGGCAGCAAGACAGCAGAGGAGGCAGGAATAAGGCTCAAATGTTGGAGAAAATTAAGGCTGTGAGGATGGTGGGTGAAAATGAACGTGGGGACACCTCACTAGGGAAGAGAGCAGGACAAACCTCCATTTGGCTGTGGTCTTGGCTGTGGTCACCGCTGGTCTTACTGGAGCTAACACTCTAGCCTTTTCTACTTCCCCTAAAGAACTCTTGCAGGCTGGGATTCAAGCAGTTATCACACATTTCTCCATTTTTGGAATGGCCTACCAGCAAAAGACTGAACATTGAACATCTGCCTTGGGCAAGCCCAGTCAGTAAATGGTAATAAACCACCCTCTCTCTGAGGTGAACACGTGATATTTCCAATCCAACAGCAACACAAGGGACTATTGGGTTGAGGAGCCCCTTTCCTTCCGCAGAGATGTGTGCAAGTACCTTCAGCTATGACAGTTTTATGTGAGACTAGAGGATATAAAACTGGGGCTGCCTTGATTTTTGGGGGTACACAGAGCCATGACCTTGTGCCAAGCGCATTTGCCCTGGATTGCACCCCTTACATAGAGATCCTGTGCTTACTTCTTGAGTACCACCATGAAACACTTTCTGCCTAGCAGCTAACTCCTCTCTACTCTGAGACACAACCCTCTGAACTTGCCCAACTCCCTAGCCTCAGGCAAGGCACCTGCATTTTATTCTTTGCTGCTAAGAACAGATATGGTCCATAGCAACTACGAAGTGCAAGTGCAGGGCAGTCCACCATGAACTGGAGGTAGGAGCAGGCTGCCAGGGGCAGAGGAGTGACAGTGCCTTCAGCCAAGGTGGTCCCAGTGCCAGACCAGACCATAGGAGCAGCTGTGCTGTGGCAGTCCACCACCTGTTTCTGAAATCGTGACACTTCCTAATCCCAAATGTAAGCTGGATTTTCTACCACTCAATTTATCTCTTCCTCTCTCTCTTTCACCTGTTCCTCCCCTCTGCTCTCCTCCCCTTGATCGTTCTGACCCTCTGTGTATGGGGTCTTGTTGTTAAATCTAACATCTAACAGCTAGCACATGGGACAGAGAGGAAAAAGTCTGTGGCAGGGACAACTCAGCCAGTCTCAGCTTCTGCTACTAAAAAGAGCAGCTCTCCTCTCCTTTTGCTCCTCTTCCTCCCTCCACCAGCTGAGTTCTCTCCCTTGCAGTAGCTGAGGTGCTTGTCAACCCTTCCGTGAGGCAGTTGAATGCACAAACCTTCTGGAGGACCCCAGCACCCCAGAGATGTTTGCTGAGCACCTGTGCAGGAGTGGAAGGTAAAGCAAGACTTCCCCCTTGTGCTGAGCTGTCAGATCACTGCGTCTGTTAAAACTACAGCCTTGGACGAATGCTGCAGATGTGAGATTATTAAAGAAATATTCTCAAATTATCCAGAGAAGAAAAAATCCTTCAGCCTCAGGATGTCGGAAAAATTTGCCTTGGTCCTGTAACAGCAGCAGGGGGAAATACTGTGTTGCTGGCTTCCTCTTCTCCTAAGCTGTGACCAGCTTCTCCCTGTCTTTTCTTTGGATCATAGGACCACAGGGTAATTCGGACTGGAAGGGACCGAGGGTGGTTTAATCCACCCTCCTGCTCAGAGCAGGACCAGCTCGGAGGTCAGACTAGGTTACTTAGGACTTTATTCAGCTGGGTCTTGAAAACCCGTTTTGTATCAACACGGTTCTTCTGAGGCCTCCTTCAGGCACTTTCATTGCTGAATGACAATATCCAATGACTACTGCTTCCCACTGGCTGGGGTTTTAAGGACATGACTTAAAATCCTAGCAGCTTGGCCAGGCATGAACAGGCTAATTATGCAGCCGCTGTAAACAGTGGCATTTCCTGGCTCTCAGCCCAAGAAGAGAGTGCGCTCCGTTCCTCCTTGTCCAGCCCGCTGAACAGTGAGGGAGCTGAGGTGCAGAGGAGAGGAGGGCACTGTACTTCCACCATGGCATGGATGCAGTTTGGTGGCCCAGTGACACTGGACTGTTTTGTACCAATGTAGGAAGCCTACCTCCTCCCTATTGCCACATGATGTGCACAGGCCATGAGTAAGCTGTGTGTCCACAAGTTACAGTGAGACGTGGGCTGCAGATGACACAGGCCATTATTAAAAATGAGGAAGACCTCTGTGTAGTGGCTCCACTGCATGATGGCCAAGTAGTAGTACAACACAGACCTGAGACATCTCCCACAGCTCCCACACAAACTTGGGCTGGGAATAACTACCAGTTTTGAGCCAGTCTTGGCTACGTTTGAGCTAGCCCCTAGGCTTCAGAGTAATCATCTCCCATAAATGAGATTATGATTATGGCTTCTGGCAAGTATGATTGATTTATGGCAATTATAACTGACTTGTGGCAAGTATGGGCCTTTCTATTTTGTTTATCATGTCCCTTACCATTTGGGCATTCACTATGCCCATGGCCTACAGGAAGGAAACAAACCATCAATTCAGGATGACTGGAAATGAAAGGGTTGTTAAAGAGAGAGAGTCTGGAAGTCTGAGAAATAAAAACCTGCCAGGCCTATCAGTGAGGCTAGATGTGTTTGTATCATGCCTATGGACTAGATTCACAGCAGAACAGGTCTCTCCCTCATATGCATTCCTTCTCGCTAGCCAAGGGGGATTACTCCTAGGACCGATCAGCACCACATGACACATTTTGCATGTTAACCTTGCACTTCTCTTTTGGAAATCTTGCCTCGTGCCAGCATCTCATGCAGTTCTGACATACGCCTGTCATAGGAGCCTGGCTGTAGCTGAAGGCTTTGGCTGAACGAACATTTCTGCTCCATTGTGCGTGCCATCCCAATGGCCCAGGAGAGAGCCCTTTGCTCCAGCCCACGAGGGCTACTTCTGCCCTGGGGAAAGAGCAGATGCTGTGGACTTTGTTAAGCCCAGCAGATTAGGTGGCACTTTATGGCCTCAACATGGTGCATTTGCTTTTTCCATGCTCTTTGCTCATGTTGTCTTCATTGACCCATTCACCTCAAGCTCAGGAGTTCCCACTGCCACCTCACAGTTTGTCTTCAGATACTTATTTAGAAGAAGAAACTATAGGGAAAAGCTGATCATGCTTCAGGAGAAGAGGCAGCCAGTAGAAGTCTTTTCCCTGCTGTTACAGAAGCGAGGCAAGTTTGTCCTACATGTTGAAGCTAAAGGACTTCTCCTTCTCTGGGTAGTGCAAGAATATTTCTCTAATAATTAACCCAGCTTCTGGCAGAGGCTTTAGATTGTGGAAGTGTCAGACACTTAAAAAATGCATTTCTAACGTCACAGTGCAAAGCACTGTGCTCCTCGGCACCTTGCCAGCAGGTTCCAATGGCCACGCTGGGCTGTCCTTGCACCAGCTACCTTAACAAGCCTGTTTGACCTCCATGAAGGCCAGCATGGTGTCATTCCCACATCCAAATCTGCATAAATAGTCTGTAGAGTGTAAGGGTAAGCCTTAGTGAGGTTAATACTAATTTCTTGTCTTTCACCTGTCCGAAAGAGAAAGCGCGTTAACCGGAAAATGAATGCGCTAACCTATTTAACATTTGAAAGTGATAAAAATATTAATCACCAAGAAAATAGGTTAAACAGGAAATAGGAGCCCAGTCACTGACTGGCTGTGCATTGCAAGATGGCTTTAGCTCTTTTTCAGCCATGGTCCATGGGTTTTCTGACAGCCCTGAATAAAGGCTTAGAGCTGGGACTTACTGCAGGGTTTGGTCTGGGATCATATGCCATTTAAGGACTCTACCTTTATTCTCTTGATAGAATCAATAAAATTGACTGACATGTGTGTCTCATCAGAGAGATATTCAGTCAGCACGTTATAAAATGAAAGGAGTGGAGAATAAACTGAGAAGGTGAGCTGAATTCTCTCAGAACTAAAAAAAAAAAAAAAGAAAAGAAAAGAAAAGAAAAAAAGAAAGAAAAAAAAAAGAAATAGCGTCCCAGAACTTACCAGAGGAAAGAAGTTGCACAAAGGAACTAAATGCAAGCAACGTGATTTTGAACAAAGGCAGTATAGGGGAAGGTGAGCTGAAAGAAGGATAGGATCCTTTAAAATTAGTTTGAAAATAGCTGATACATTAGCATCTCTCTCTCCTTTGAAAAACAGCTTTATTGGTATCACATATATTTGTATCATATATATGCAGATGCCTCCTGGTGTAGTCATTGGTGTCCCCAGATGAGTAGCTTAATGTATTTAAATATATTAGTCTCCCAGAAAAGTTATACAAAAGTATTTCCATCAATCAGAAGGAAGACAAAAAAAGAAAAAGCACAAGAAATAACTATAGATCCACGTTACAAGAAGAGAAAAGTCAGTCGTACAGAACGGAAGTCAAGGTAAAGATCACCTCTCTCAAGACATTAAGGATCAAGCCCTTAATGGTGAACATTCATAAATACAATGTTCTGACAGGATATTTAACAATGACAGATCCCGAAAGGAAAGCCGAGAATAAAAAAATTCTTAGCATTTCTTTTTGTAGGATGTGAGGAATAATGCTGGCAAACAGAAGAGATGAACGCTTAAAAATGGAGAGTCTAAAATACAGGAGAAACATACATGTGTGTGCATATACCTTTGTGCATAAACAGGATTTTGTAGAAGCCAAAATGTAGAGTATTTCTGTTCGCACAGAAGTAAAATTGTTAAGGGAGTAAGAAGCTGTAATGACCAGAAAATTCAACTGTATGTACCAGTCCCCCTACTTGTTCTTCTCCTCTGTGTACCTGGTTTTCCAACACTGTCAGCAGACAAAGTGAGGATATGCTGTTAATTCTGGGATGAGAAAAGAGGAGTAGAGATATAGCCGCAGCCTTTTCTGTATTAATGCAGGATATCAGTACTGTGTAACACTTGGCCCCCCACCCTCAGGTGCTCAGCACATGCCCCAAGGTTGTGGATCCTTGCTGTGTCATACTGCAATATTTATATTGTTGTCGTCTATTAATCTACTGCTCAGTCATACTCAGGCACTAAGGCTCTGAGAGACGTTGGGTAACTTGCCAAAAGCCTGATGGTATATGCTAATTTTCATATATATTTACATGAATTTGCATACATCTCTTCTCAGCTTGCGTTCCTTCCCTGTGATGCCTTTAAGAAAAGCAAAATATATTCTAGTCTGAATGAATCAAAGCTTTCTACTTCTCTTACAATATTTTCTCTTTTATTGCTAATCATTATTCATCCAGTAGTTGAGTCATTTTCTTCCTTTCCTACTGCATTCTCCTCCTCCCTTTCACTTTTAGCTACCTTTAGGCCTAATCTATTCTCTCTTTACATTGTTGGAATATTTTTATCAAATCTATCTTTGTTCACAAAGCATGCAATGGATTGACTATCCAACTTACACAGCACTTTGTGTTCCCAGACTAATGTTAATATACTACTTCATTTCTCAATTCCTTTCTTATGTAGACAGGTCTCAGATACATTTCTCAAATTTGCTTGGTGAGAAGTTTCATGTGAGCAGAATTTCACATGTGGAAACAATGATGAAAAATGACCCTAACAGACATTTGCTATGCACCTGAGACAACTGTATGCAAGACTATAGACTGAAAGCGTTAATTCTGCATACAGTATGTGGGACTGAGGAAAAGCAGACATTTTGGAAAATATCTTAGAGCTTCTGTGGAGTGAATGTTATGTTACTGTGCTTAAAAAGCCTGGTGTCACCCAGCACTGCCTGTAGGGCCAAAGGATTGTCCTGGAAGCATTATATAATTAGAGATACATGGGAAGATTGCTGTCAGCAAGTTGCTTTTTCTGCCAGCTAATGAAGTTAAGGTAGTGGTAATAACTTGAAGCTAAGGGTGTCAATATTAACAAAGTTGATGTTAACAAGGATGTTAAGAGTGGAGGTGCAGATGTTAACAAGGAAGACGGCCGAGAAATCATGGAACGAGTTACCTCACAAAGTGGCAGACTCGCATAAACTCCCGAAAGTGTATGTGAGAAGGGATTTCTGGTGTCTGCAGTCCAGCCTCCTGCTCACAGTGGGGCTGTTGTTAACCCTAGGTCTGGGTGGCCTCCGGCTTGTCTAGATAAGTCTTGGAAACCTCCAAGAACAGAGATTTTCCTCCCTCCCCCAGGAAATTGTCCCAAGGCTGCACCACCTTTCTGGAGAAGACTTTTTATTGCTAATATCCTATCTGAACCTTCCAAGCTCCAATTTATGGCCTTTGAGTCTCTTGTTATATTGTCTGATATAACTGAGAAGCATTTGGCTTCATTTTCTTTTAAGTGCATTTCATGCAGCTGTAGGTTATGATTAGCTCCCCCCACAGCATCCTCTTTGTATGACAAAACAAGCCAGCTCTCTCTACCTCTCCTCATACGCCGTGCACCCTGAACCCCTGAGATCTTGGATCAGACCTTCTCTGTTTTCTTCATATTCTTCTTGACCTGTAGGGGGAGAGGATGTGAGGGACAGACATACACACGTAGACAGAGTATTCAAGGTGCAGCCACAGAAGGACTGGAAGCAGGGCGGGGAGATAAAAATGCCTCTCCACTGGTCACAATCCTAATGTATCCTAATGTAGCCCAGTTTGTGCTTCCCCTTATTTGCCATGAGAGTGCACTGTTGACTCATGTTCAATTAGTCATCTACCGTTGCCTGCTGATTTTTCTCAGCAGGAGTGCTAGTTGACCAGTTGCTTCCCAGCCTGCACTGATGCCTGGGGTTATCCTGGCTCAGATGCAGAGCTTGGTCCCTCTCCTTGCTAAACTTCATGAGGTTCCTGTTGGTCCAGGCCTCAAATTTGTCGAGGTCCTTCTGGATTGAAGCCCTACATTCACATGTCAGCTACTCCCTCATAGTTAGTGTTGGCCACAAACTTGCTGAACGTGCTTCTGTGTCCAGGATGCAGACGAAGACATTGAACGATGCAATTCCCCTACTTGACTCCTGAGATGCTTCGATTGTTACTGGAACTCAATCAGTTGTCAAACACTGATTATCCCTTTTTGAGTCCAGTGGTCCATTACTACAATCTTTAACTCAAAACTGATTTCACTATATCGGCTTAAAGGTTCCCAGTCTTCTCTGAACCAAGTCTTCTATACTACCTTCAGGGCTTCCCATCCCATCCTTCTACTTACCACCTCAGCTACCTTCTCATCTGTGGGATGCACCTCTTGGCTCATACCTGATTCTTTCCATCCTAGGATTGCTGCCACATTGTCTGCGGCTCTGGGATCACTGCCTCCTCCCATGATTTGTGATAGTTTGCGCTGGCAGGAGATGGGCTTGATAAGCATCCCTCGCGGCCTACCATCATAGGAGCCCCCAGGTGCAGCAGGGTTTGTTGAGACGTGTATTTCCCAGCCATGTTCAGAGCTATGTAGTCACAGTTTGCGAAGCCTGAATGCTTTCTCATGTGGGTCTATTTTCTCTGGCCAGGCAGTATCTCAATTACCAGCCTTCTCAGAGCCAGGTATGTTACTCCGTGTAGGGTAGCGTAGCATGTGCTTTTCAACAGTCCAGTCCTCCCTATACAATGATTCACATGCAGTGATTAAATGCTTCAGGGAAAAGGGAGGAGCCATTCAGAAATATCTGCATGTGGCCTATTTAGCTAACAATGGTAAATGACAAAAGGGGAAATCTACTTCAGTGACCAGGAAGGGGTGATTTACAGTCAACAGGACAGAAGGATAGAGAAAAAGAGATGCGTGATATTCTCAGTTTTTTCCCTTTGCAGAAGCTTGGGGTCATGCTAAGAGATCATCTTTTCCTGTTTTTAATAGTCATAGGTGAAATACATGTTTATGTGTACATATATTCACTATTAACCAAAAGGCACAAATCTAATCACACACTCGGACCAGGTAGTACCACCCCTGAGTAAACCTACAGATTACTCCAAGCTTGGCATACAATTGCATGCCAGCACAAATAGGTGAGACCCTCTTAGATAGGACTTCTTTCTGACACAGGAGACTTTCCTCAGGGAGTTCTGCAAAAGCTGTCATTTGGAGAGCTCATACTCTAGCAGAAGTCAAGTTATTCCATTGCCACAGAGGGAAGATTTGTTGGGGTTGATCCTGAAGGACGTAAAGTTGGAGGAGAGACACATTAACTCCCACTGCCTCCCTACCTGCCCCCTCCCCCGGCCATGTGATGGCAGGTAAGCAAGTGCACTTTCTCTACGATTAAAGAATGAGGAGGATATTTTTTCCGGTGGAATTTCATTAATTTCTCCCTCTCTCTTACAGGGGTAAGATTCAAACAAGGGTAAAAGGGAGCTTTTTGCTGATAATACTAGCAAAACACACGTTACAGCCAGGACACGATGTTCAGGAAGACATTCTATCAACAGCCTGTGTGATGAAGAAATATCTTTGACTTTAATTAAAGAAACTGAATTGAGAAAGAAGAGTGGAGAAATTTCTGTCAATTGATGAACACAGCTATATTTCAGCTATGTAAGCTTTTGTTGCCAACAATATTTAGCAGATGTTTATTTCAGAGTTAGCTTATCAAGCTATGCATTGTTGTCTTCCCAGTACTTTTTAATTATGACATTGCTCAGCTGACTATTTTTAAAACTCTAGGAGGGCAAACAGTAAATGTGATCTCAGTCTAAGAAACTGCATTATTTATAGCCCTACTCACTCCTCAAAATCTGCTTCTCCTCCCTATTTGGAATCAGGCTTTTTAAAGTTAGTTTACTGTCTTTTCACCTGTTTTGCCTGGAGAATTGCTCGGGCTGTTAGCAATCTGGTGTCTTCCTCTGCGCATCTCACAGCAGGCAGCGTACTAACAAGGGTTAAACAAGCCTGCACGTGTGCCCCTGATATAGCAGAACATACTCGACTTTCATTACTGGTCACCGTGTGTAAGACAGAGAACCCAGCATGGCTTCTGCAAGGGAAAATTGGGTTCCTCAGTCAGCTTTGAGTATGTCAGCAAACCAGTTGTGAAGGATGCAATTTACTGAGCCTTTCAAAAGCTTTTGTCAAAGTTCCTCGCTAAAGCTGCAGAGAAACAAAATCATCTCATGAAACTCAATCATGCAACAAACTTCAGCCACCCAGGGGCTACAATCACTTTGCAAGGCCAATGGCTCTTCCTATCTCTGAAAATTGTCCCAGGAAGGGACTCCCCTGATGTGGTTCTGCAGACCCACCCACACATGAGCCTAGAAAATGTGAGCCAGTTCTCCAAATTGAATGCTGTTTTCCAAATGTCACCATCTGTGGCATCCGTCCTGTTTTTACTCACAGAAGAATCATTTGAGTTGTCTTCACGTAAGCACAGTCTGGATAAAAGAACATGACTGATGAGTAAAACTGGTAAGAAAAATAGAAAAGCATTGCTTGCACAAAGACCACAGCTTAGGTGGCTTGTCAGCAGAAGGCCTGTGCTTTGTCAGCTCTGGCAGCCATGCAACATATTGTATGGGCCATTTCTCCTCCTGTTATCCCAGCACAGAGACTGGACCCACAAGAGGCCCAAATCAAGGAAACACAGACAAGAGAAAGCAACCTAGCTTAAGACTTACACAGGGTAGAACAAGCAAAATTCTAAGGCAAAGATTACACATTTATTACACTACAATAAATGTTGACTCCTACACGGCATAAAAAGACTGTCCAAAAAACACTTTGTCCTCACCAGCCAAGAGGATCCTGGGAGACATTGTAAGGACACTGTCGCTGAGATTCTTTGTCCTCTATGTCATGCACAAGCGAACTTACTGAGACTGCCTGAACACATGCATCTTGCTATTTATGAATATGCATATGAGAATACAAGTGGGAAGAGTCAGCTTACTCGGAAAGTTAAATTAAATCAGATCCTTTTCGACTTCCTTACGATCTTGCATGGAGTTTTGGTGCATTAATTTCTTCACCCAAAACATACTCTAATTGCTGAGCTTCTTCCCAGGCTCTGCATTAGTTTGCAGGATGGTGCTGTTCTTTTGCATTCCTGCAAAGGTATGATGCTCCTTGGGGCTAGTTCGCACGACTGAATGGAGATATTTGCTGCACAAAGGCTTCTGTCCCTCTTCCCTGAACCACAGGGTATTTGTTCCAGCTTGCATGTAAGTCTCAAAAAAGATGTATTTCTGCAGATGTTTTCTGTGAAAAGCAGAGAAGTGAGCAGACTCAGTACCTCCCAAGGGGTTAGAAAAAGGCCAGATTGTCTGATCTGAAGATACCTGACAGCACAGAGTAAAGAACGAAGCCTGTACTCAGCCTCCTGCTTCCCAAATCCTTTTGTCTTTGTCTGCCTGCAGACAGCAGCATCCAAACGGAAAGACTAGAGGCAAGCATTTGGAGAGCATGGAGGGAGATGGAGGGCTTGGGCAAGGTTGGAGACACTGCCAAAAAGCTGTTTCTCCAGGCAGCAGGAGGGGAGTAATTTGGGTCTGAGTAAGACATATATTTTTCCATTACATGGTGGCAGGCTGTTGCAGGGCCAAAAACTGCAAGTTGCAAACTCAGTGGTGTTGAACTGCATTTTCCAAAGTGCCTGCAGTGGTCCCTTCCTCAGAGAACTTAGTTTGCTTACTCCAAGTCACCTAGAACTGGAAGTTTACTTTTGCCTTTAATGCAAACTGCACGCCCATCGCTGGAGAAGACTTGTTCTTTTGACTCCGTGATGACAAATAGGGACTGAGGTGGATCCACATGACCACTCCATCTGCACCCTTAAGCACATATCTCTGGCCATTTGCCTTCCTGCAATATCTTGCTTGGTCTGCCTCCATTTTACTCAGAAGAGGCAGAAGGGCCTGCTGGATCAGTAGGAAAAGCCAGCAGCAGCAGCCGTATGTTTAAACCATGGGTTCACATCAAAGTTTGGCTCCTGCTCTCCTTCAGCCTTCTTTCAGCCATCACGTGCTTTAAGGCCAGAGGGAATCAGCATGACAATGTAGCTCAACTTTGTACTAGTACAGGCTATTGCATTTCACCCAGATGTCATGAACATGGGCTTTAACTATCTGTCATCTTCTCCAGAGCGCAAACTTTTATGCACCACAGGTGGAGAACAGCAGAGACCAACGTGCTACCTTCACCCAGACCTCCTTACAACAGAGAATGACAATGCGAGACATATCTGGTTGAACCCACTGGCTGTCAGTCTGTGTGCTACAGGGCAAGATGTAGTCCGTGAGGACCTGGAGGGAAATACCGTCAGCAGATCAGCAGTGAGGCAATCCTTCCCTCTCTCCCTCACTGTGATAGTCCCTGCTTTTGGAATACTTTCAGAGGCCAGAACAAGATGCTCAGGCTCTACGAATGAAGAATAAACTGCTAGCCAAGGCTATAAACACATCCTTCATAGCAGGTAATACTAGTGAAACAGCAGAGCCCTGTATATCCTTTCAGACCTTCTGCCACTAAATCTGAGAAGGTTGGAAGAGATAATCAGAAACTGTCATTTGTTTTCGTTCTCATAGTTTGGCTACACCTTTCTGCAGTGAATGCAACCTCGATGCCCCACCTCATGGTTCAGTTGAAAGGTACTCATTTTCTCATACCTGAATAATGTTTTCTTTGGCATACAAAAGATGGTTGTCCACAGTTAGTCACCAAATGCAACCTCAGTTTACTGGCAAGCAGCAGCTGATATTTGATTTCATGTTAAGCCTCACCAATGATATGGGAAGGTATCAGCTTTATCCTGTGAAATCTGTGCTGCTATATTGCCTAAGGGAACTGGAAGTCAAATTTTACGACAGGTCAGAATACTCTGATAAAGACCTCCTCAGCCTTTTCCAATGACACGGTTGCTTTTTAGCATGAAATACTTCACTCCTGCATAACACTGCAGACCGAGGCAAGATGATTCTGCAAGACCAGGGGAGAGAGAAAAAGATACGTGTGTAAATTGATTCCTCTAAACAATCTTCCAACAAAAAATCCTGATCCTCCAATTCAGCACCAGCAAAGAAAGAAGATGCACTTCTCTTCACAGTAAAACTGATGTGAAGAGTTGCTGCTGAAGGGAGAACAAAACCTTTTAGAGTGCAAGGAAAGTGACCTACTGATCGGAATTCATGGGTGACCAAAAATGAGGAGACTCAAAATGGTGAACTGAAATTCAGAACAAGTGTGCCCCTTACCACTCTGTCAACACTTCTAGCAGAGAGGGCTCAGCAGCAGAGAACCAAGGAGAAAAATCGGTTCTACATGTAGCAGTAAGCAATCTTGTCCTGAGATGGGAACTTCATTCACGCACAGCACGTCTTATCCCAGATGCTTTCCCTGGATCAACTGACTGGTCAGGTGTAGGAAGCTTTTCTTCCTACTTTTTAACCGGCCCAGGAAAGATGCTTGTAAACATTTTCACATGTTCTGAATTATTTTTCAAGGTAGTCATTGAAAACTCTTAGCTTGAAACCCATGTGAACTGTAACAGCTCCAGCAATGACTCCAGTGGGGTTGCATTTATGTATATCAGCAGAGCATATACTGTTTACTAGTTACTTTTTTCCTCCCAACCCTTTTCTGTGTCAATGTAAGACTATACTGTCTATCCATAGGTGTTCAGGAAAGGCTATATTTCTAGGTAACATTCCTCCTGTATAGGCCCTTTTAAATTTCCACTTAATCCTAAGTTCCTGGCCTGACCTGGCCCTCTTGCACAGAATCTGTCTAACCCTGGTTGTATACCTGTCCTGCAAGAACAGCAATATTTATCAAAGAGATTAGACGTGCCTTATGAATTCTTAAAATCTCAGTCTCCCAGTGGAGGGAAAGAGTGTGAACAGAAGTCAACTCACACATCTAAAGCGTCTAACAGAGTCACCAAGTCATTTCTCAGAGGAAACCATTTCTAAATTCATGCTTGCAAGTAGTAGGCTAACACAAAAGTAGTCCAATTTGTTAGATAAATTTGTATATTGTGGATAGTAGGGTGACATAATTCTGGATTTTCTTCTTGCGAAAGGCAATTTAAGACTCAGGTTACCTCAGGTCTTATAAAGTTGCACTTAAAGGAAATAAAGTTTTACCCTGGATTATAGTGGCAAGACTGAGTCCTAAACAGCATGGAGGAGGGGAAGGATTCAGTGTCAGATGTCTCAGAGAGGTAGCAAGTTAATATATTTATAAGTCTATTTTCTAAAAGGCACTCAATAAGGATGCGTAAGCTGCCTTACGAATAATTCACCATGTGTATATAGAGCCTGAAGCTGCCTACCACATCCATTTTCCCTGAGAAGCATTGAAGAAATTAAGGTTGATGGTCGGGGGAGAGATGATCTTGTGGAGAGCTTGACAGAGGATAGCTGAGGTGGGGAGATTTTGCCAGTACTGGATTTCAGGCCATATCCTTCTGTGATTTATAAACTGGTAATCAAAATTAATGCGTATTGAAGTGCCATTTGCACACACCCAAGAAAGGACTACTCTGGGATCTCTTTCATGGCACAGTATAAAGGTCCTGACTTTCCTTGATTGATGCAGAGATCAGTAATTATCATAAACAATTTACTATTCATTGGTAAAGCTCAGGATAATGCTACCCGAATTTGCCACAGTTCTGGAGAGGGTTTCTTTAGTCTTGCTTTTACATGGGGGTAAAAGTTAAACAGATTCACCTTGTTCATTTGCAAAGGAGCACTGTTGAGTGGGGCTGGCATCTGAAATAAAAAATTTCTGGAACAACAATATGAAAAATATTCCATAAAAGATGAGTTCCATAAAGGTGATTCCTTTTAACTGGTTCACAAAACTAATGCTCGATTTGACGAACCTGTCATAACTGCCCAGCATAACTCTGTGGCAGTAATGTTAACTGCCTAACTGGGACACATAATTCACAATATTGTAAGTGTCAGATCTGGCTCCCAGATCATGTGCAAGAAGTAAGCCAAACTTCATAATACCTTGTTTCCAGCCTTGCTGGGCTCCACATAATCAAACTATAAGTTAATTTAACTGATTGAAGCACCACTGAAGGTCTGCATGAGTACCTGAAGATCAGGCACTTATCTCAACAACTTTCTGCTGTGTATTCCTGCTTCTACTCTACCAATGTAATTCTCCTCTATGCCTGTATTTACCCAAAGTATTTGTATACGCAGCCCCAGTTACGCACTCTTTTTCCAGAAATATGCCTGAAAGCTTTCAGCCCAAAACAAATACTGGATCTTTGCTGGAGATACTTAATTTACAGCCTGGACTGTCAGTGCTCCTTATCTTTCCCTTGTTGCCAAACCTGCTTGTTCAGAGTCATCAGCACCAGACTCCCCTCATTGTGGTGTTTTAGAAACTAAGCCACTGACAGTAGTAGGGTCAGAAACGGCTGCTGTAATTATGGTCTTTATTTTCCAACATATTTCACTGTCAGGCATGCTCTTGAACCTTTGAATATCCCAGTTGTTAGGTAGAGACTCCTGGGGATGCCTTTCTGTTACATTTTTATCCTGTTGTTATTTCCACTTATCCCTATCACCTTGGTGCTAATGGCTACCCAAAACCCACAGCTCATGATTCTGAGCTGTGAGATGGAAGTCTTGACCCTGATGCCATATGCAGGTTCCTGGAGGTGACTGTGATTGGCTCACTGTGCTTATGACATCATATTACCGGGGCTACCCTCAGCTCTGTCTACATGATGCATATTCAATATAGCATATTGTGCTTCATTCATCAGTTTAAATGCCTTTGTCACAGAGTGTAGAGCTAGCACTATGTACACCTGACATTTCTAACAATGGTTTTTCACTGACTGTCACCAATAAGGACTTTCTAATGGGTTCACTGAAGACATGTCAGCCCAGCACAGTGGAGTACTGTGCTAGTCAAGGCTCACATCGGTAAACCTAAATGGCCCAGTGCCATGTGTAATTAAACTGCAGAACTCCCTGTCACAGGGTGCCTTCAACGCTAAAAGTTGACATGGGTTCAAAAAGCAATTAGATGGATTATTAAAAGTAAAAATGTCATCTCTGTTTTAAAAAATTCATAAGCTGCAATGCTGGGAGAATGCACTAAGGAAGTTTGAGGAATATGTTTGTTCTGTTCCTGCACCCACCCTAAGGTACCCACTCCTTGCTCCTCTGGGAACTGTGTGTCCGGCTGGAGTCAAGGGCTGCTGCTGCAGCATCCATGCTGCAGGACCTCATGGATAGCAGCCAGACTGAAGGGTATCTGCACTCATATTGAAACCACACTTCTTAGTCAACGCTGGAAAGAAGAAATGTCTTTCCAAGTCAAGACTCAAGCTCCAGCAGAGTAAGGGCCTAGGGGTCTTTCTTGGACACTTCTGTTCTTTGATGGTCCCGTGCTCTGAGCACTGCTGAAACCGGGTCCATCTCATTCATTCTCGGGCTCTTCTTCTGCGTACCCCTACTTTTTAAGATCAGATGCACAGAGTTGCAAAAAAAGAAACAGACACTGAAGCACTTGTTGGAAAATTACCTCTGCTGATTTAAGCCTTATAGCCAGCCATCAGCAGTGCTTTCCCTTCATCCCAGATTCAGGGTAAGATAGGAGCAAGTAGGATTTTCATAATATTTTTGGACAGTAAGAAGCAGTGAGTTGCACAACCAGACAGTGGCCTGGAGGATGTGTCACTTGGATGGGCAGTTAGACTGAGACCCCGTCCCAGGTCTCTATGGCATCCTGTTGTTCAGCTATTTTATTTCAGGTGACCCGGGATCTATCACTGACGTAGAATCCCAGAGCCCATGTCCTTGAGACAGATCCAGCTCAAGGGCTCTCCATACGAACGTCTGAATTTAAAAGCCCTTCCAATGGTGAGGATGTAAGCTGGGAAGTGCAACTGGATTTACAGTTGCGGAGGGTCAGTAGGGTTCCCAGACTGGGGATGTATTCAGAGAGCCAGGAGGCCTCAGGCAGGACTGGGAGGAAGAGGAGCAAAGTTGGCAGAACATGAGAGCAGTGGTGGGAGGGTCTTGTATGAAGTTGTGGGGTGCAGAGAATAAGGGTCAAGGTCTCTTGCCGAGCTCCAGCCACTCCTGTCCTTGGGAGGCTTCCCCTACCTGCACTCCTGTAAGGTGCAACACATCCACGACCACACAAGCCAGCCATCCCAGGACTCTCAGATGCCTCTGCTAGAATAAACTGCCTCTAAGATTGCAATGAGATGAGTCTGTGGCTGCCACAAGGCAGCTCAAACCGCACAGTTTTGCACTGGGCCTGTGGAGACAGTCTTACCTGTCTAGCTGATACTTTGTTCCTGAGTGCTGTTTTCCTGCATCTATAGCCACTAGCAGATTATATGTGTAGTTCAGTTTCCCCGGATTCCTGAGTGAGGATGCAAGTCAAGCGAAATACTTTCCCCAAAGGGTTTTTGAGAAATTTTGTCATGAACCCCTCTTGTAGAAAGGATTACATTTACTTTCTGGAAATGCTCCCACTTCTCATTTAGGTGAAGCTGTCACAAATTCCTGCCATGCTGTGTCAGAGTAAAGAAGATTTCAGACATTTCATACATCTTCCCTGACTCTGTGCCCATGGCTGGTGGGAACTGTATGACTTAAGGCTGATGTATCATAATCAATGAACAGAAATACATTTAAACAAGAGAAAAAGCATTTTCAAGAATATGAGGAATTAGAAGAGAGGATCCCACTTTTGAAACTAGCATATTTACTGTCACTAGACACTTTTAAGTTGAAATTATGCTTTTTCCAAAAAACAGTATTTTCTAGTTGAGATATGAGTTAATTCAGTAAAGTCCAAGATGCATACTATGCAGAAAGTCAGCCCATCTGACAGCCAGGATCCATTCTCCCTGAGGACTACTGAATACACTATAGAACGCGCATAACATGGATAAGACAGCGTTGGTCAGACATATGCCTGCTGGATACATTTGTCTTGAGTGTGCAGTCATCAAAAGACAAGTTATTGAAAAAATAGGAAATGTGCATTGGAAGGAGATATACAGAATAATTCCCTGGAGGGAAGTTCAGACGTAAGGTAGAAGATCAGAATCAAGCACCTTTAGATGGGAAGTGTGCCACTTAGCACACAAGGCACTGATTCAAAGAACTTCCCTGGGGGAAGCAATAACAAATATGAGCTGGAGGTTATGTGTCAACAAAACCAGAATGAACAGGGTTCAGATCTGAGGGTCTGTCTTTCATGGTTCTGAGAGAAGCTTTTTAGCTTGTTTGCACTAAGATAAAGTGTTTAAATGGGTGACGATATCATCTGGCCAAGGCAAGTGGGTAAATCAGATAAAAACAATCTCAGAATGCTTGTGGAAAGACTCGTGGTTTAGCTTCTCAACACACAAAGGAGCCTGGTAGAAACCTAGCGTCTGCAGAGCTGGTCTTAGAAATGGTAGCAGCTATGTTAGGGAACATGCTTCCTTGTGGCTGCACTCAGTTGTCCAGGTGCCCAAGGCTCTAGCAAGCCTCAGGGGTGGACTAATGATAGGCTGAGCAGTGCCAGAAAAATTTGGTACAAATCAAGCCTAAAACATTTGGTAGGCTGAGAAGGGACCTATAAGAGCACAAGTAATTAATTACTGCAGCACTGTACCCAGTGAGTTGGGGCATCTCTCTCATGCACAAGCTTAGACATATCTTTTCCTTTCTCTAGCTTAACTGGGAGCTCTGAGCTGGGGGCGGGAGTGAGGAGGTGAGACTCTCTGGCGTGGTGGCAATCCCTTTTGGCCGTAACATCTGTGTGCCCACGGAGAAGAGTTAACCATTCTCATCAGGAGCAGTCAGCTGGCTAGGAGCCACCAAGAAGGAGATTCATGAGTCCACTGGATACCTAGGAATGTCATGGACAATTCTACACTCTTCTGGGAATTGCAAGATACGTATTAATTAAGGACAGGAGTGATAAGTGGGTTGCTGGAGTCATGCCATGGATGTTGGGGACCCTCCATTGAAGAGTATTTCCAGATGTAAAGGGTATCTGATGCTCATGCTAGGACAAGGGATCAGTACGCTTGTAAGTTTCCCCCCAAACAATTTTTCAGCAGAGAAACAATATGTCATCCAACAGAAATCATGTGTGGCAACATACATACCTATCTCACCTTGTTTCTTGGGTCCAGGATTCAATCTGTGCTCAGGGAAGTGAGATCGTGGACTAGCTAATAACGGCTTCATAATCTGAACGTCATCTCTCCCTCCTTAATGTGGTGGGGACCTACAGCTCTGCCCAGTTCAGAAAACAGACTGGCACCTCGGTGTCTTCCTCCTACATCAGTGCCTTGGCATAAAGTGAAAGATCTCCAGTCTTTGCACAATATTTCCAACAAGTCTCAGGTTGTCTCAGAAGCAGAATCAGATTTAATTCATTTATTTTTCGAAAAGCTTTGTAAAATAGACAAACCACTCTCTGATGACTCCAAACGAAGACTGCTCCTTTTGACTTTCTTCCTTCAAGCAGCGTATTTCTTGGAGGCTTTGTAATGAGCGGTTAACTGGGATTGATGCTGATTTTCATGTTAGAGCCAATGAAAACTTTATCAGCAGTTACACTCTGATTCAGTTCCCTCTATTATCAGCAAAAATATCGTCTTATAACAGTCAGGCAGAAAACAGAGAAAAAAGATTTCTCTTCCTGTAGGAAAAACGCAACAAAAAGTCTTCATATTTTTGGCAAAATGACATACTTCGGCCAAAAATCTGCTCTGCTATTTTGATCAAATATTAGAATTTTCCAAATAAATGGGACATTTACTTCAAACAATTTAGCTAAATATAAATATCTAAACATCTTTCCATGAGGAAGTCTAGGAGGAAGACTAGGTCTCATCAGTTTTAAGATGAAGGCACCACAGCCTTGGATGAGACATCTAATAGAAGTGCTGCACTTTCTGTCTCAGAAGATATTCCCCACAGCTTGTCCCCACAGCTGGGTTAAGTTATGCTTTCAGCTCCACTCTGACCACTATGGTGGCTGGAGTAGCTCAGTCTCATGCGTAATGTGTGCAGGGCCCTGAGGAACTGTGGGCGTGTTTCAACAAGCTAGGAAAAACTGAACTTCTTCATCTGACATAGAATCAGGAACGTCTGAGGGGCCTGATGTGTTCAGTTGATTGTGACCTCCTGCCAAAAGCTTCTGAGATGGCTTCTGTCGCGGGCACCCATCTAGGCATGGGCCACTGCATATAGCATTGCTCTGGTGGATGCTGACACAGAAGGTGCCTCCCTGGGAAAAAGGAGATGAATTTTCAGAACTTTGCTCCAGAAAGGAGCAAACATCCTCATTCTTGTCAATGTTCAACCTGGAGTGCTGGAAAGTTCCTTGCTTTTGCGGGAGCTGTGCAAAACCCACAGGGCTTCAGCTCTGCCTGATTTGTGATGCCTGTCTGGGCTCTGGAGAGCCGGGTTTACCAATGAGGAGAGAGGCTGAGCTGATGTAAAGAAAGGACACTGCTACCATGGAAATGAAAGGGACCTAACCCTCTGTCCTCCTTCCTTCCTAACATAGTCTCTGGCCACAGGTTTGTACCACAGGCTGAGGAGACTGTATAGAAACAGAAGGCACGATAACAACTGAGAAACAGCAGGGAGGAGGAATGCAGAGAGATATGGCAAGGCAGAGGTATACAGCACAGCAGTGAAGCACAGGCTGCCCAGTTACTTCGAATGCCAAATCAAAGTAGACACATGGAGCAGGAGAACCCTTTAAGCTTGTCTCACAAGTGTCCTCAGCACCACAGTTTATTTGGATGCCACAAAGGGTATGACTTTTCAGGAGACCTGCAGAGCGTGGACGCTCTGGCACTGGTTTCATGTGATCCAGCCACCACATTTCAGAGCGCTGGTGTTCATCCGCAATGGATTTCTGCCCTCACTCTGCATGCAATGCACACAGAGCTTGCAGTCCTGTCTGCAGGGCTCTTCAGATAAGCGTGCTCAATTGCTTCATCGTTACCAGGAGGCAGCCATGCAAAGCCACATAGGTTCTGTCTGCCTCTTGCAGGCACAGCAATCCTAACCTGCTCCCTGGCCAGGAGCGTGTGCTCCAGCTCCCTGCTCCTCTCAGTGCTCAGTATACAAAGCAAACGGCTACTGCACATTGTCTCCTCCCTGCCTGTCTCAGCCCTGACGTTCTGCTTCCTCCAGGGCTGTGGCTGGATTAAAATAGGCCTTGCATGCACCCAATTGACACCAAGTGTCAACAAAGCTGTGTTTTGGGCCTGGCACCTTCACCTGATTTTGACAGAAAGGGGCCTAAACCTGGCCTTAGTGTGACAAGTTCTTTATTTCCCTTTCATCAGGACATGTATGGATCAGGACTGTTTCTCACAGCTCAGGTTTTTCAAAGGCTCTACATCAAAGGCAGTCTTTGGGTTTTTTTTTCTGCTTCTTTAATATATTCCAGAATGGCCTTGTTAACCACAGATATCTTTTCAGCTTTTTTCCTCCTTTCTTTTCTGTCTTTTCTTTTGGGGGAAATAGATGATGGAAGGTGGTTTTTAGAGGGAATAAATTTTTTCCTTGATATTTCCTCAGTGTCTTGCTTATGAAAGCAATGGAAGAGAAGCACCAAGGAAAATAAAAGCAAACGGGTGAAATACTTTCTTTTTTAATAAAGCCTTGGAGATATACCTTCAATCCTCTTACTCTCTTACTATTTGGGCCCTGGAGGCCCCCACCTGCAATCTTCAGATCTGCGCCCAGGAACTGGCCACAGAATTTCCCCAGTCACCCTTTGGAGTGTTTCTTTCATTTTTCTTGCCCTAAACTCCCAGTTGACGGGTTCACAGGGACCTGCTAAAACAAAAAATAGCCCATATTTGAGCCAGGCCCCCTTGAGCCCACAGGAACCTTAAGCAGCTCTAACAAATTCAGCCGTCCTAGGGCTTCCACTTCTGGTTTGAGAGGTGTGAGCAATTTGGCCCAAAGTAGGCACTTCAGGTTGTGTTAAGTTAGCCAGGTGCCTATCAATAATTCATGTCAGATCCCAGTCATCTACAGCAACCCAGTCAAGGACCCTTTCCCCAGGGTACCAGCTCCTTCCAGATAGCTTTATTCTGAATTTGCCATCTGTTTTCTTTCAGCTTACCTTCTCTGAAGTCTCTTCAGCCTTGGTATGAAACTGGAAATTTTCCCCAGACCACTACTACTTCTGCAGTTTACAACACCTTTAAGTTTCCATACTAAATTTATACATTATTTATGGCTTGTGAATTCATCCCTATCTTTTCTTGAGCTATCTTCATCCCATAGCTTAAAACAGCTCCTTGACTATTACTCTGAGCCCCCCAAGATATTTAGAGATAGTGGAGCTATCTCCTCCAGACCATCATTTTGTTTCTAGCTGAAGTACACTTTCTGGCCTCCTCTCTTAACAGCCAGTCCTGCTGTGATAGCTAAAGGCTGCATCTTAGGTGCAATGTCCAGTAGCAATGCTGCCACTCTGGGCACATGTCCTCACAGCACCCCAATGGAGATCAAAAAGACAGATTGACACGCACCAACACTAATTCTTCCCCTTGTTCCCCAAATTGCATGACAGCACATTCCCAGCAGAGACAGGGCTGTATTAGCAATAGCAGAGCTGGCAGCCTGGTGGACGTGGGTTATTTCCCTCTGCTCAGTGCTCTTGGGGCTGTATCTAGAAATCTAGTAACCGATTTAGGGGCATGTTGCTACAAGGGAGGAGATGACAAACATTGGAGAGTCCAGTGAAGTGTGACTAAAATGCCCATTACATGACACATGAGGGAGCTGGGTTTGTGTGGCCTGGCTGAGGGGAGGATCTATAGCAATTTCCCACTACTTATAGAGAAGAGGAGCCAGACTTTCCTCCTAGGTGCACAGTGAAAGGACAGTGGCAGTGATCAAGATCTGCAACAAGGAGAATCCCAATGGGACATAAGAAAAAACTTACCTGTGAGAGTGGTGCAGCCCTGTGACCGGGGTGCAGAGAGGTTGTGGCCAAAAATCCCAGACCTTGGAGATTTTCAGAACTTAACTGCACAAGGCCATGAGCAATCTGACCTGACTTTGAAGTTAGTCCTGCTTGGATCAGGAGGAAGAGGCTCTTCCAACTGAAATCTATGACTCCATGAAAGTGGAAGTCAAAGGCTAGGACAGATCACATTCATTAGCCCACGCAGAGGACATCTTCACCGCTCTTCTTTGTAGCTGTTCCTGATTAAAGTCCTCACCTGGAGCATGGCTGGACAGAGCTGTTACACCATACTGCTTGGGAGATTTCTAGATCCTTGTAGGGACACCTCCCTAGGTTGGTAGAAAATGCTTCCTATTACGCATTGTAAGGATCGTGCAAGTCTTTCATGGTGATTTCCCATACAAATATAGCCAAGTGAAAGTGCCAGGTGAGCAGCCCCAAGATGCATTTTCTGCAAAATGAGATGCTGGTTGTATTCCTTTCCTGAATATTACCCAGCTATTCCTGCCAAGGATGCCAATGCAGTGCCACCAGGAAGCATCCTATCGTGCAGGGACCGTCCTCAAATTCTGCCTACACACCTTGTCTCTGCCAGGGGCTCTGATTGACCCTGCTTTCCTATGTAATCGAGGAAGCCGTGACAGAGAGAACATGCGTATCCTCCTCTAGTTACTATAGGTAAGCCTTTATGGAAATGTTACATAGTCCTAGAGAAGGAGCAGAAAGAGACAAAGGGAAAAGTTGGAAGGTGAGATTAAGAGAGTTTACTGGCTTTCTATGCCAGCTTAGCATTAGATCCTACTTTGGTTGGATCAATGGTTGGGTCTGCATGCATGAAGACAGCTGCTGAGCAGAATCAAGTCAGTAGGCTGGTGGGGCAAAGGGCATCCTCAGCAGAGCCTAGGTGAAGGGTCTGGGCTAAATCCTGGGGATATCATGCAAGCAGTGAGACACTGCTGGATATGGAGTGATGGGAGCAAAGTAGTAGCCAGAAGCTTGCAGATGGTGGGGAGGGGGTGACTGCCTTTCCTGACTGTTCCTCCATCACAGACTGGCTCACATATGCCAGCGCTGTCATCTGCAGGTGCACAGACTCCGGCTGTCCCAAGTATCCAAGTGCAGTCCCAGCAACTGGCCTGAATCCAGAAAGACTCTGTTTGCTCAAACAGGCTCTTTGAGCAATTGCTCAAAACTTGTGTTGGACTAGAATCAAGCACTGAGACCGTACATCCTAACCTTACATCTTATCACAGGTTAGACTAGTCTGGGCAGGAAAGATATTTTGACATTAACAATCTGCTTCCCTTCCCTATTCAACTCCTACCATAAAAACTGTCAGCTTTTCTTGATAGTCTTTTAATATCAGAGCAGATCAAATGTTCACAGATGTACACAAAATATTTCAAAATAACAAGCCATTAGGCCTCCCCTTCTCCAGGTAGGAAGAAAAGAGACTGGCTTCCCCAGGCCTGCCTTTGGTTGCCATGGTCCTACATTTGTTGCCGTTTAAAGGCATTCTTAACCTACGGGAGCAGCTTACAGTTGTCACCAGAGAGTGTCCTTAGGCTTAGGCTTAGCCGTGCAATTGCTAAGCACTGGGGCCGAGCTCCAGGCTGAAATGCACAGCATGGAGTTAGGACTGGCACTTTCCCGTCTTGTGTCTTGGAGAAAGAAAGAGATGTGTGGTGGGATTCATGGTGACCACATTGAGTGCTGGGGTGGCAGAACCAGCCAGTAGGAAAGCCCAGCATATACCTAAAACTCTTGCTTGCCTGGATTTAGATTTTTGAATTTTTGGCATCTCTCTGAAGCTAGATCTCACAGACACTAGCCTCCTCTGGGCTTGGATCTGCAGTTTGTTAAAGCTTAGCTGGAGGAGTAGACAATATTAGTGTCATCTCCATCTTGTAGAAAAGCCTAGTGAGCAGAACAAGTTAAAAGTGACCAGAAAGACTGTTTGATGTCACCAAATCCAGAGCTTCCCCTCCCCAGGATATTGCCCCAGCTACTGGGAGGATACTACAAGGGGTGGGGAGATGTAGCTGGCCACCTTGCTGCGAAAGTGGCCACAGTGTTCCCGGGAATATAAAATACATAGATACAAAACAAAGGCAGGCGAGATGCAGTTAGGTCATGTTACCTTGTTGTTAGGAGTCCCAGCTAGGAACTGGGGAAAACTGTGTTTTGATTGGCTTTATTGTCCACTGGTTGTCTAGTGTTAAGTAACAATTGAACAGGGCTAGAGAAACAGGGGCCAGAAGTCAGAACTGGTTCCTCTCGGTCCTAATCATTCCTCTGGCCAGGCAAGCTCCTTTGTAACTGCCTTGACGGTGTACTTGGATATTTGCAGCCCCACTACACAGGATGTGCTATCACTGATATGGTGGTACGCTCCTGGGATGGCGAGACGTGGATAAAAGTCAACATATTTTAAAACCTTTCAAAGGTACAAAGAGGGAGACACATCAGTGGGCCGGCAGCGGGATGGAAGGGTGGAAAGGGCTGCTAGTGAAGCAAGCTGATGTATAATTCCCTTCTCCAGAGCTGGAAAATGGGCTTGAACCTGGTCTCTTCCCTGCTGATTGAGCAGTTGCAACAGCAGAGCAGAGGAGGCTCTTCTACCCTGAGACACCTTCCTGGTGAGAGAGCTATCAAAAGCATTCCTTGATTATTTCCCAGCTAATTGAAAGCTTTTGCAGCAGCCCGAACATCACAGGAGGAGCCAGAGGGGATGGCTGTGAGGACAGCACAGGGCAGCCCCAGCTTCTAGCTGTACAGCTTAAATTGTTTCTTTTTCTCAGCACCAGTCATCTTGCTACAGAAGCTGGCAAGGAAACCCACGGCGACTGAGCATGCGGCACAGTGTGAGCACTCTGTGGTGGCCACATCAAGCACATGCAAACTACCAAGCATCCTCTGTGCTCCGCCTGTGGTCCCTCATCCCAGCCAGCACCTAGCACTGCTTCAGGTAGAGCTGGATGTGGACAATGCAGTGATATTTTTTGCTCCTGTTAAGGCCACTGTGCCTCAGTTTCCCTATTTTTTGCATGCTGAGAAACAAATGGGATAACATCCTTCTTGCTCTGAAAGATGAAGAAAAATGGTTGTTTGACCCACGGGGGTCAAAGTCTCCAAACAAGTCATAATCAGAAACTGTTTGGTCTGGACATAAGGTACTGTGCTCCAAACAAGGGAACACAATTCTCCCCTGCCTTTCTAACACATGTTATAGATTCTGTGTAGTTTACATCCTTTGAAGGCATCCCATCTAATTATGTATTATTCCCTCCCATTTTGCAAAGATAGTAAATGGGAGATCACATGAGAT
The DNA here is from genome assembly GCF_040807025.1 of Struthio camelus. Classification (NCBI taxonomy): domain Eukaryota; kingdom Metazoa; phylum Chordata; class Aves; order Struthioniformes; family Struthionidae; genus Struthio; species Struthio camelus. The sequence goes on from NC_090962.1 coordinate 11,890,251, forward strand.
CTTTTCAGGTATGCTGGAGAAGAGGACACAGATTTCTAACAGGACAAATTCTCTTCCCTCATAGAATGTCACTGCCTTCCAGGATGACCATGAAAATCTCTGACCTTCACTCTGTGACTGGCTTTTGAAACGGACATCTGGAAATCTCCAGTGGGACACATCATCAGGCAAACCAAAATCACCCATAGGCAGGAGTGCTGAAGAGATATTTGACAAGCCTGGCTAAAGCAGAAGAATCCATGGTGCCATCATTAATAGCTATTGTGAAGAGCAGTGGAAATGGCCAGAAACTCACTTATTCTCCTTTATCACTTACTAGGTCTCTTGAACATCTCACCTGCTATTAAACCTTATTCTTTGCCCTTATGAGACACCTTTATGCTTCACTCTAATGGATGTAAGGAGCCATGGATAGGACTTGATAGCTGTGTACAGAAATGCTGTGCCTATATGCTAGCAGGGATTAGGGAAGTGGAAAAGTATGGGCAATGAATCAGCCAGCAGGTGAAACAGAGACACATAGGAGTGAAGAAAAAGACTGCATAAAGCAAAGTCTCCAGGAAAAAAGTCACTGAGAAGGAAGGCAAATCAGGAGGCTGAGCTGCAAAGTTAAAGCCTGGCCCAGAAAACGAGAAAGGCCTAATCGGACATGGAAAAAGGACGCCTCAAAGCTTCCGTAGAGAAAGATGGCCAGATTGGGGGTGGGGAGGGGGGTGTCAGAAAAACAGAGAAATCATGTTACTTAGGGTCAATATTTGACATATTCTCTTCTAATCACATCTTGCCAGCTGTTTCAGCCAGAGCACTGAAAATCCAGCATTTCTGATTATAGGGGACGTCAGGCTCTTGCCAGGTTTGACTTTGCAGCTCATAAGCCAGGCAGAAAGAGAGGAAAAAGGAAGATGGAAAGGAACTGGGGAGGTGAGAGTCCCTTTCTTGGAGCTGATGTCATGTGTATATCCATGTGGGGAGGAATTACCTTGGCCCAATAAGTGCAAGGTGTTTTCACACTTAATGTTTTTCCCCCAAGGTCTTCAGCAAAGGTGTCAAGGTGAATATCAAGCAGACCTGAGGAGCCCCAGGAACTGGGCTAAGGAGGAGGCAGTTGCTATGGTAACAGAGTGGCTTATGGTACACAATATTGAATGATATGTCACATTCATAATCTCACTGCCCTGAGGCAGTGTCTCAGAGGAGCCACTAAAGCAAGCCCAAGGAGGAGCAAAGAGTGAGCCGAGACCGGAGCTGATGTCCTGCTGTCAGGCAGCCAGGAGTATGGAGGTGTGTGCATAGAAGCACGTGTTGCATCTGGGAGCTCCTGGGAGCATGTGCAGATTTACTGCATATTGGCATGGATGTGTTTGTGGGTGTGCTTACAGCCATGAGGGCTATACAGGGCTGTATTAATGCTGTTCCCAGGTTTGCTTCTCTCTGGATGCACATGACAGCAGGAATGCTAGGAAGCGTGTGGCCTGATGTTGTGCACCTGCGGCAGGGGAGTGCTCTTCTCACACAAAAACACAAGTGAGATCCTGAGCTGCAACTAGAGCTCTGCCACCAAAATCACAATGTGCAGATCACAGCAGCTTAGCTTTTCCCATTTCATCCATACAAAGTAGTACTAAAACTGTGCTGAAGTGGCCAAAGCATAGCAATCTGTTTTTCAAGGTCAGCGATTTCCCTGCTGTTGGAGCAGAGACTGATCTCATTTGCTCATTTTGTGAATGGTGCCTAAATCTCAGGGAAACCGAGTGATAGAGGATGTGGACTTATAATTCCCAAAGGCTTCATCTTTCCATCACGGGAAAAACTGTCTTCATATGATGGAAAGTCCCTTTGAAGTTAAGGGAGTCACGTGCAGATGGAAAGGGTCTACTCTGTATGACCTGGGGGTCATCACCTGACCCCTAGATAGGTTCAAAGATTTGCCATGGATAGGTCCACATCCCATCTAGAGACCGTTCACAGTCAGAGCAGATCAGCATACCTAGCTATACCAGGTTTGGCTAAGGGTACTGCGTTAAAGATGGTAAGACTATTGCACTGGGTGTGTAACTAGGAGTGACAGGGTCCCCTGTGCTTCTGGCCATCATGATCCTACTGCGAGTATAGGGTAGGCTTGGGACTAGCCTCCATTTCCTAAGAGAAATGAGAATACCTCCATCTCTGTTGGACTTTATCTGGTTGCAGGATTTAAGCAACTCTCTCCATCCTGAATTATCTCCCTCCTACGTATTCCGTGGGAGCAGGACCGAGCAAAAACATTTTAAAACGCTATTTATTAATTAACAGCAAAAGACATTTACATTTCCCTCAAAGTCTCTGTGTATCCGGGGCAAAAATCATGGAATCATTGCCTTGAAACTATTTTCAGAACAGATTTGTAAAGTCAGCTAGTAGAGGGTTTCACTCTTATTTACTCCCTTGCTTAGTAGGGTACCAGTTTACAGGGGTGAGGAAGCACATCCTTTATATGTCTGAAGGAACTTGATGCCATCAGGTTTTAACACTGCAAACTACTCATGATTTTGTGGCTGGGACTCTCTCAAGTTGAATCTGTTCCCTTTAGGACGTGGTAAGAGTGTGGAACAACCTTATATCCCACTGATTTTGGCTTTGTACCAAAATGCATTTTATGCCAACAATAAATAGAAAGAGAAGAGAAATGTTTTTTCTCCTCCACCTCTCCCAGCCACCTGGCAGCAGAGCCTCAAGGAGAAGAGGGATTTGAACCCAAGCTTCCCATTGTGTGCACCGTTGCCTAGCTGGTCAGGGCTCTGGCTGGCTCTTTTTTTTGGTTGTTTTTGTTTTTGTGGATGGTATCTAAGCCTGATGGGAGAAGAACTGGCTGAGGGAATGGTATGGCTGACTGCAGTGGTGCTAATTTCGGGACAGATGTGACAACAGAGCTTCTGCAGAGAGGAGAACATTGGCTTGTTACATCTGAAAGTTGACAATCCCTCTCGTTATTCCACGTGATATGGGGAGAGACAGAGAAATTCAAAAGCTAACACATGGATCTAAACCATAATATTGTATTTTAAATTCATGTCATGATCTAGCTCAAGATAAACCTTTACGATAAGCATTACCAAAGATAGCTGAGCAATGACCTTCCTTTCTGTTAGTAGAAGGTGATACCCCAATGTACTTACGATGTTTATGGCTCTTCTCTCCTGGAGGGTACAGGTGTTGAGTCCCCTGAAGTCTACACCCTGGTGCTATTCACAACACTTACTGGACATAATCAGTGATTTTGGGTCACTCTACGCCCAGTATCAGCCCAGCACTGAACAGGTGAGGAGTCACGTATCAGAGGCACAAATAGAAATTGCATGGCAGATATTCAAATCCAAGCTTCCTCAGGGCTAAGCTGGGAAATTGTTGATGCTGGGCAGGGGTCTGACCTACGGAGAATGATCCTGCATCCGTTCAGCATAGGACTACAGTGTAGGAAGGAGTGAAGGCCCTTCCAGAGATATGGGGTCTATTTCCTCCTTGGTTTCTGCATTCTTTTTTCCCTATCCAATAACTGTCAAATGTAAAGTGCCTAACTAGTCAGAACAGAAACTCAGGTCATCGCTTTTCCAGCAGAGGCCTCACAAGAAGCTTCCTACCTGTTTGTTCCCTGCACCTATGGTTTTTATGCTGTTGTTCCAGTTTCAAACTTGAGACACTGAATAAGGGAAGCACTTCTGTTTCCCCAGTCCCAGATAACTGCAGATGTACCTGCAGCTTTCAGCTGGGCCATGCAACGTAGTCCTCTGTTTCTTGGAGAGGCACTCTGATTGCAGGGTACAACACAGGCATAAGCGTTTTATAAAAAGACAGTGCTGTAAGTGTCTAAGCACAGGAATAAGTTTCATGCTCCAAATCCCAATTTCACAAGTTGCCTAAGTGCTGCACTCGGACAGACACATGAGCTCATGTGGAAGAAACTTCACACAACCTGTGTCACTGTCACCTCCAATGTAGTGCCATGGACATTCCCATGCTCAGCATCCTCATTGTCACAGACCCTAGCCTTTGATAGTATTTCTTCAATATTCACTCTAACGTTGGCAGAGGCTCCTAATTTAGTGTTACAAAGAGGGCTCTTCTCAGGCTTTCCAGTGCTGATCATCACAAGTCCGTTGTGGAATTAGCCAAAACAGCAATGTGATGATTGAGGGGACAAACAAAGTAAGAAGGAAGTTAAACACATAGGGGAGAAGACTCTTGAACATTAATGGATGCGTGATAGTACCAGAAAACCTAAACAATTTGAGACTGGACTTGGTAAAATGTGAATGGAATAACACTTAAGAGGCTCAACCCAATGACCCAAGAACACCATTATGCTTTTAAGTGCCCACAAAACAGTATTGCAGAGGCATCCAAAGGACCTCTTTTTCTACTCTGGCCCCCAAATCACCAATTTCAAAGACATAGTCTCTTTTAATACATTTTTACTCTTTGTTACCAAGTGCATAAGTCTAGCTACATTAAAATATGTTTTTACTAGACTTTCTTTGCCAAATTTATAAGTTGTTCTCTGTAAGACTATTCTCTTCACCATTGACACTTCAACCTGTGTTTCACCGACAGTGGGTCTCAGCTTTAATTCTAGAGGTGGTTTCGTGTCTCTCGTTCTAGAACAGAGTTACGCATTACCTCAGGAAGAAACTCCTACCTGTTCTCCACTGAGAAGCAGACTTTGATATTTTAGATTGAATCTATTGAAATTTTAGTAATATCACATGCTGCTAATTTTTCTGCTAGCATAGGCTATTCATTCAAAGTCAGTTCTCTAAAAAAGTCTGTTACATCCACACCTTTACCAACAATTCCCTTTAACAGGAAAGTACATAATCTCATAAGGCATACAGCATTCATCAACTTGTTTCTCCCAAATAGTGAACAAAACATATGCATACATATGCACTTACTTTTTTGTGTCATCATTTCTCACTGAAGCAGTATTCATCTTGTAGTGGATCTGTGTCATTACTAGAATTTTTGTTTCTAAAGTACTTGAAAAACTACTTAATTTTATTGATTGCAACTGTGGATTTTTCTCTGCTGGTCTCAGCTCCCTTTATCAATTTTCTACACCTCACAATGTCTAATTTTCAGAGATTGCTAGGTATTCCCCCTCTCTTACTGTTATTTACAGCTTTTCTTTTTTCCAATAGATCAGCCCTAGCCAACTGGGAGGTGGCGGGTCAAGCAGCAGGGACTACTGTTGCTGGAAAGAAAAGACAGACCCTGAGGGAGGATGAATGTGGGACACACAGATGGGGCAAAATGAAGGGGGGTGGTTTGACTGGGTACCTTGAGGGTCAAAAATAGAAAAAATGGATGGGTGCCTAAGAGATGAGATTGCTCTTGGCAGGATCACAGCCTACGTACTGCAGAACAGTGACAAGCAGTTTAGAAATGCAAGCAATTGGTGGTCCCCTGTTGGTTTGCAGCTGTGCTCCATAGCTAGTCTGGCTATGCTGGAATCTCAGCAGTTTATGGTCCGAGCAGTTTACGGTACGAAGTGACATGTTGCCACTTCACTGATCAAAGCAATACTGCCCAGCCCCAGGGAAGGGAGGCAAGACACAGGGAAGAAGCAGAGGGAATAGGGAAAGCTGCTTAGTCCTAGATATGTGCAAGTACCACTGAAATCAATGCTAGAGACAAAGAGGAAGAGTGAAGACAGGAAGAAATAAACAAATGAGAAATATCCAGGTCAGGATGTGGTATGGTAGGGTCTAGCAGAAAGGCCGGGTCTAGCAGAAAGGCCAAGTCTAGCAGTGCTGTCTTTCCTGGTTCCCAAAACCAATTCAAATCAAGAAAAATGATTCTCCCAGCTGATGGAGGAATGAAATGGAAGACCTCTGTATAACCCTCCTGTCTCCTCTCTCCTACATTGCTTGCCTCCCTTGGTGGACCTGGCAGAGCTTTTTGGAGCTGTGCAGTACCTGTAGTCTGAAATGGAGGAAATATGCATCTTATACTTTTCTACCACGGGCTAGTACTCCATATCCCTCTGCAATTTTCCTTGGGAGAGATTATGAGAGCAAGGCCAATGCCTGTGCCTGGCAGAGGGAATAGGACCTCAGCCTTGCAGGCTGCGTATCTGATTTTAAAGCCAGATTTTAAAGCCTTGAAATATAGGTTTAGTAGACAATTCATATCACCCAGGTATCCTTAAACCAGATCTTGAAGCTCGTCTGTTTAATTCACATTTTTCAGAAATTCATCCTGTCTTCTTTTAAAAATATTTATGAAATCTTCAATTCTCATCTTGAAGGTCTATTTCAGTGGTTAATCAACTGTGCATGTTCTGAGGTAGCAGTTCCTTAATTTGATTGTCTTTGGCTTCCACCTCCAATCTTTCATCTTTTTGATACTTTTCTCCACCAAACCAAAATGAAACAAAACTAAGCAGTATTTTTATTATCCTTCTTTTCCCTCAGAGAAGATATTTACAGTCTGCAAATGACCCATCTCTTGCTCTTCCTTTTCATGAGAAACAGCTGTGGTAATAGATCTGTCTTTGCGTTATTAATTGAGGCCTTCTCCTCATTCTCGGCACAGTCAGTGGGGAGAGGGACTCCTTCAGAAAGTGATGCAAGATGACGTTGTTAGGCTGATACTTTGAGTGACTTTCTGGAAGAGCCTTTCTTTCCGCTGGACCGTAGGGCTTACCACTGGGGACTAAGCAGCTGACTCTTTCTCACGCTGAATGAAAGTAAAACACACTTCTGGCTCACAGACATGCTTGGCTCTGGAGTACATAGGACTCAGCCTTTAGTGTCTAAGCCCCATGTGCTGCTCTGTCTTCTACCGTGTGACAAGGTGGGGACAACCGAAACCAGTTTCTGACTCTATTCTGCAGTGAATCTGACATATATCCCTTTCACATGGAGTTGTCTTTCACATGCCACAGTTCTACCCAATAAAACCCAAAGATTTGTTGAAGAACAACAGTCCATTTAGCAAAAACATTTTAAGGCGGGAAATTTTAAGGGTTTTTTTTGGTAGAAAGAAGAATGGAGTTCATTTGAAAAAGTTCATGAAAAAATGAGGCTGAACAGAAAAAATGAAACGTCCCTTGCCGGGGCTCCCATTTAGAACAAGGGGAATCATCTTCCACCCAGGTCAGGACTCGGAATTACCTCTCCTACCCCATAGAGAGCAACCTAACCCCTGATCTGAGAGTCCCTGTGGCATTACTAACTCTTTGTCCAGAGTTTCCATGTTTGACTAATTGGGTTTACTATGCATTCATGATTTTGTTCTGCCAGTCTTTACTAATTTAGTGCCACGTGTCTTGTGAATTTGGAAAAGGGTGACTAGGTAGAAACATCTTCTAGCAAAGCTTCAAGTGGAAATAAGGAGGGTAAGAAGAAAATATTAAGGACACAATTGCCCAGTCAACAGGAAGAATAATACGCAAAGAAATCGGACTTTGGAAACAGAAGCCTGTTCTTTTGTGTTGGGGTTTGGTGTTGTTTGCTTCATTTGATAGAAAAGAAGGCCTTGAAAGAAGTTGAAATAATTAAGAGCAAAGCTATGGCTATGCCCTGCTAACTAACCAGGACTAAAAAATGTTTCTCTAAAGCATTTACAGGAGTTTCTGAGGCTGTTTTTCCAATGTCTTCAGTGGTCTTTGCATCAGTCCTTATATCCGTAGTAATAGCAATTACCCAAGAAGATTAGAAAGTTGCCCACTGGTATCAGGAACACTAGTCCCAGAGAAACAGTCTAATTAAGAATCAAATAATATAGCATTTAGATAAACGCAGTGTAGCTTGATTGGGTCAAACCATCACAGCTTCTGAAGAGAGAAGTATGCCTTGTTAACCTGGAAAAGTTAATAACGTGGAAGAGCAAGGTGACCTAAGTGCGTGCAATTTACTTGGATTTTTGAATCACTTTTGATAAGGTTCTTCATAAAAGACTCTTAAGGGAAGTAAATAGGTATATGATAAAGAAGAATGATTTGTTGGATGAATAACTGATTTCATTAAAGATAAAAGACAAAGATTTATAATGGAAGTTTTCCCCTAGAGTGGGAGAGGTAGAAAAAGAGCTTTCTCAGGGACTCAGTGTTGTTTATTATAGTCTTTAATTAAATAAGAAAAATTATGTTAATTATATTGTCAATCCAAAATATACACTTAAAGCTTAGGAAATGTCAGATTTCCAGATTTCTCTTGTGACAAGACTGAAGCAGCCATAACTTTCAGATGGATTTTCTTGGACGCCTTCTTGAAATGCCCAAAGAAATGGCTTTTAAACACAAAAACAGACTTTATCTGAAAAAATACAAGCACAAGCAGACTGCCCTCAATCCAACAACTCAGTCATATTCTGGATTGCTGCAATCTCTAACTCTGCAAATCTAAATCTCTGCAAGCAACCCCACCCTGACCCAGAGAGCAATGGCTATGGAGAAGACATTGAGCAGCTTTACTCCCTGCTGCCCAGTAGTAACCAGCTGAAAGACTACACAAAGGAAGCTGTAAATGAGCTAATAGGTGCCCTTTGTTACATTTCTCCCCTCTAACATAAAAACAAGTGGATTGCCCTCCACCGTGGTGCTTGGGATTACACATCACTCATCCTTAAACATCTTTTTGTGGTATGGTATAAGCAACGTACATATTTTTCTCTTCATCTTCTTTTAGGATTATGCTACCTTGCCCCATGTGCTTCAGGTGACTCCCACCTTTGTGCTGTGGTTGACTGATGCTATTGCAAGGAAGCAAAAGGCTCACAAAAAATGTTTCAGAACATAAAAATAATAATAATAATAAAAACGAAGGTCAAGAGTTGCTTTCCTTAGTGTTCGAGCCACCTGATAAGTGCAGGTAGGTAGAGGGCATGGGTGAGTTGAGGGAAGCTGCTCTGGCACCTCAGACTTGCTGATGTAGAGCCTTCACTAGTGGCCCAGTCTTCTGGGCCAAGCTCATCCTGCTGAAGATCAAGTGAAATGAAAGGCAGAGGCCTCAAATTTATTGGCTTTCCTGTGCTTTGTGTCTGTTTTCCTCTCTAAACAGTGACAGAAAAAAAATGCATCACCTGCAGGCTGTGAACAGGCCCACAGCACAACGGGCAGTCTCAGTATGCTCTCTCATAAATTTAAGTCACTGTACATATTCAAACAAAATCTCAGACTGGCAGTCTGAATCAAATTCTCCACCTTTTTCCCAGATTAACTCACTCTCAAGGCAGTAAGATCACCACAGACATCCAGATGAAAAGTGTTGTATGCATCTTGGGCTAATAAACCTCATTTCAGGAAAAGTCATGGCAGTAACCATTTCTGATTTCTCTTTTTATCTGCAGGAGATCATGCCTGTCACACTGCGCTACCATCCCAGCCTTATCGTATCCCTTCTCCTCAGAAATCCTGGAGGACTTCAACAATATATAAGTCTCTGAGGTGTCCGCAGTCCAAGTCCAAGAAGGCTTGGAGGAGAAACGCTCCTTGGAACCTGACATCTCAGATAGCTGGAGGGAGGCTTATGAGGAAGTCAGCCATTGTCAGAGCCTCTGAGGCTGAAGCTGGACTAGGAGCAGATGCTAGTGGTTTTTGTGGATCCTCAGAGCTTTGCACAGGTATCATGATGCATAGATGGTCACTGCAGCCTGCCAACATTTTCATGGCAGAGATTCAATTATGTTATTGGTTGATTTTTGGATATTCAGTTTGGTCTTGCTTCCAGCTTCCAGCACACCAGCGACATCAGGTCTGTGACAGAAGGACCATGTGGTCTGGTTGTGGGCCCAGAACTGCTTTGTATACATATAGATGATGAACTGCTCTATATATCCCCCACAGCATCAAGAAATTGCCCTGGCACCTTGGAGCACCAGCTTTCTGAGGCAGGAAAGTACCAGTGGCCACATTATTGGTGCAATACTGAGCCTGACCCTGAGGGAGGCAGTGATGTTTGTGACATTTTCAGGAGTAAGTACAGGAGGTTCAAAGAGCTGTGTGGCACTGGCATACAGGGTGAAACAGCTGATGACGCTCTTGGGGAATTGTAAGGAAGTCGATGTACAGGTTGGGGATTGAGGATGTGGGATGCTGTGAGCTATTTCAGGCCTGTTGAAGCTCCCACTAGCAACAAGGTGCAGCTATGATAGTTGGGAGGAAATGTCAGCTACTTTTCACACTTGCTTCTGGCCTCCCTCCTGGTGTAGTTGGCATGTACTGCATGGCTCAAGGGTGCTCACCCTGGGATATCTGGGGTGCTCACTAATGAAAATGGATAACAGGAACCTGGTGGAGAAGCTCCTGCTAAGCAAGACTTAGCTGCTTAAAAAGGCCCAAGATTACTAACCTGGGACAGTGTCAGAGACAGGCAGGGAACTCAGGTCTCCTGAGCGGCATCTGTGAGCCACACAGCTTCCTTTCCACTCCTTCTGAATTTCAGGCAAAACACTAGGTCCCACAGTTGCCTCTCTGGTGAGAAAATTGATTTTTTTTTATGAAGCACCACTCTTCCCTTGCTCAGCATGGCAAAGGTACCTCTAGAGAAGCAGAACACAAACAGGTAATTGCAAAGTCCATATTATAATGTAATGACATAGCAACTTGAATGCCTATCATGTAGCTCTGGGGAATGAGGACTGTCCATGATTTCACTTTCTAAAAAAGCTGAGATGCACACACATACAAAAAAAGTCCTCAGCAATGCAATGGCATGTGGTGCACTTAAGCTAACAGAGTATTCAGAACAGCTGGAGGAAGGAGCCATCTGTAATTCTCTGTGTTCTAGACACTTAAGAAGAAAAGCAGGATGCACTGGAGAGCTTGCACGTGAGTGTTTCCTTTTACCTTCACTAGAAGTAGGAAGATGATGAAATACTGGTGTCTTTTATGGCAAAGGATAAAAGCTGACAAGACCAACTTATTTCATGTGTCCCATTCAGAGAGGTGTTTTGTAACTTACTGAATTCTTGCAAAAAAAAAAAAAAAAAGATGCAGCTGCAGCTATAATAAATGCTTCAGTAGGGATGTTAAGTGGTGTAAATACAGGTGTCTGCCTTCTTCATGAAGGTTGTCTGTGCTGGAATCACCATTAGTCAGGTGTCATGATTATTTCCTCCTGTATTAGGAATCACATGCAAGGGTCAATCTATCGCAGGTGATTTTGTACAGTTATAGAAAATTTTAGGTTGCAAGGGACCTCTGGAAATCTCTGGTTAAACCTCATTCTCCAAGCAGGCCCATCCTCAAAGTCCTATCATGTTGCTCAGGGACTTCTTCGGTCAAGTTTTGAATGTCTCCAAAAATTTAGATCCCACAGCCTCCCAGGGTCCCTGTTCCAGTGCTTGGCCAGACAGTGCTTCCCTTGTTACTCTAGGGGGGATGAACTGACAGAAGTTTTCAGAAAACGGAAGCTTACGTAACTGCATGAGCTACCTCCTGTTCTTGCCCCTTTGTAATGGTGTTTTTACTTCAGGTCTTGTGTCTGAAATTCATCAAGGAGCTCAGCTTGGCACACAGCACGACTGATACTGGATATATTAGAATAGTGGATGATGGTCATTGAAAGAGGATAAACGAGCAACTTACTAAGAAGCCCTCAGGAGAAGTAGTACAAATTTAGAAGTATCCAAACCCAAAGACAATCCAAACTAAGCTTAAATTCAGAAAAAATCCAAAGAAGAAAGTAATATGGGAAAGTGAGAATCAGTGAGCACAGATTCCTGAAGATAGTAGATTTTCTCTTCCCCACCCTGTGCAAGACAGTTCGCAATCTGTCTTAATTGCTCAACCAGACATGACTCTGGTATTGAACATCTTGCTTTGCCACTACATTAACCCCTGCTCTTCTCATATACAGTAAATTTACTGCTTTCATAACACGGGCCTAGGAGAAGTACACACTCTACCTAATGATGCCTGGATAATAGCTTACTAAGGGGCATTATGCAGCTATATGCTGTGAAAACATGAAAGGTTTCAGTATATCCTACATAGGGCAATGGATGTCTGCCATTGAACATAGTTGATCTAATCAAAAAACATGAAGGAAGAATTTTGCTGGATTGCCTGTGACAGTGAAGAAGGCCAGAGATGACATATCAGACTGATTAAAAGGTTATTTTTCTCAAGGCATGGCTAATGTTGCAGAGCTAGAGTAGTTTGACTCTCATAATTATACTCAGTATCATTGTTATTTGTTTGCACTATGGTAGAGCCTAGAGGTCCCACTGGAGCCTGGAACCAAGCTGCGCTGCATGCCACACAGACACATATCAGAAGCAATTTGAGAGACAGCAACATAAATAGACAAGAGAGCCAGAAAGTGGGAGGAGAAACAGAGGCATAGAGACAAGAGCATCCTTTAGGTCATTCAGGATATCAGCCATGAGCTGAATCCATTCAGGTCTCCAGTGCTCTTCCCACTCGGCCAGGCAAACGGAGAACATTCAAGCTTTGAAAAAATGGTGTTTCTCCTAATTCTTTGGTCACAACTCCGGCATGGTAAGGCTTGAGGTTTCTTCCTTAATCATTGCTGGAAAAGGTGAATATGTTTTATAGCTGTTCTACATCAAAATATCATTTTCATTGTCATGTTTTTATTTCATTGACCTTACTCATAATGACTTATACCCTTCACTGGAAGCAATAAAGTAGCATACCATGAAGTTGTATAGAATGCAGAAGACTTCAGAGATCTTGCAGAAAGCTGAGGAAAATTCTCCCCTGCCCCATAGCAAGAAATGTCAGAAAAAAAAGTATTTTAGTTTCAGATTATAGTATAAAGCCAGAAAATTGAGTTTTAGAACATGTAAGCTGCCTTCCAGAGATGATAGCCTGATTTCCCGAAAGGTAAATAGGCAGGAACAAGCATAATCATTTCAAATAATGACCAGCTGGAGGGACAAAGAAGTTATTTGATTACCAGCACAAGAGACAATGCCAGGAAGTAAATTCAATACGATCTATTTAAAGTGACAGAGACCTAACACTCTGTGACAATGTGAGAAAGACCTAACTGTTAGAAAAATCTTGAGGTGGTCCTATATAGGGCCTGAAGCAGGTTATGAAACTTGGCAACATAAGAAGGAAGAAACAAAGTCATTAACGTGATGCAGTTACTGGGAAATCCTGGGGAGGCTGGAAACAAGCAAGGATGGACATAATGAGATGGTACTGTATGTTAGTGAAAAGTAGAGGGTAGGGAAATGAAATGTGGTGGCACAGGCAAAAGAGAGTGGTTTAGTGCAAACCACCATCAGGAAGGTCGGAAAGTTCAGAAGAAGACACCCTTGTTAGCTTGCTCTGTGTTCCTTGCCACAAACCTAATTGTGATTACAGTCTCTGTACAGTTATCAGACAAATAAGCAATAAAGGGAATTCTGGGAGACTTCAACTTCCCAGAAATAGTTTGAAAGATAATTACCACTGAAGTTGGCCCAGATACTTCAAGTGATGGATTTCTTCACAAAATAGCGAGTAAGTATAAGACCATTTTAGACCTCATTCCCATATGGCTTTATATCCAGTAAAATTTGAATGAAGCGTAATCATGAGCTGACTTTTCTCACATTAAATTTCAAGATGGACAGAAGTAGGTCTTGAATGAATGTTTTGGAGCTTAGAAAGGCAAACTTTGAAATCTAAGGAAATGAATTATTGAGTTTGACTAAGCAGCTCTGGGATTTGAGTGCAGAGAAGGCATAGTTACTTAAAATTCAAAATTCAAAAAGGAAAGACCAGTGAGAAGAAGTATGTTTCAGAGGTTACAAACTGCAAATAGAGAGTAAGAATGACCAAAAACCTAGCTGAGCAGGACCTCATATATGAAGTTAAAACGAATAATATTAAATGGTACTTAAGATGATACAGAAACCAAGGGGAACAAAGTGAAAATTAGGACAGTTGCACATTTGCAGGAAAAATAGACAAAAGTTAGCCGTATCTCCAATCCTGAAAATGTATTTTCCTGCAGTTAACATTAATGACAATGTGGTATCAAGGGCAGTGACAGGATACTCAGTGAAAATGACCTAGTAGGGCACTAGGTATGACAACAGTTCAGGTGAAATCAAAACCTAGCCCGACTAATGTGAAAAATATGGGAGAGCGCTATTTTCTACTTAGACCGGCAACAGAATTGGCATGCGGAACAGCAAGTCAAGTAGGAAAGACGTATAACAATTCTATAAGTTGGGAATAGCCCCTAGAATGGGAGCGTAACGAATATAATACCTCTGTCCATGAAAGGGTGAAGAGTGATCCAGGCAAGTACAGGTTTGGTGGTTTGACATCAATACTGTGCAAAGTATTGGAACAACAGAGTAAATATGGCCAGGGAGGTAGGTGCAAATAAGTAAATTGCAAGATAGTTTTATCAAAGGTAAAGTGTTTCAGGAAAATTTGGTAGCTTTCCTTGCTCAGAGCAGCGATCTCTTAGGTGGAGATTTGCATGGGCCAAATCTGCCTCAACTCCTGTGAGCTTTTGACACAGTAGCCGTGGATTTGGGCTCTGGAGCTGGAAGTGAATAAAGAGAAAATATAACTGCTTGCACTAAAGAGAGAATTATCAAAGGTAGAGAGGTTACTCGTGCTGATGCGCAGACATAGTTCTGAAACTCCTGGTGCTACAGAGTCATAGACTCATGGAGAAATGTAGGTTGGAAGGGTCCTATGCTCAGAGCAGGGCTAACGTCAAAGTTAGATCTCCTCAATAGGTTTGTGGTGACCAAAGCCAAAAAACTTGCCTATGAGCTTTGAGATTTGTAGGTGGGACAAAGCTGGGAAGTACTGCTATGCCTAACATAAGAATCTGATGGCCCTGTTGATTGAAATGAGGTGGCATTTGATAACACAAAGTAGAGTAAGGTCCTTTTAACAAAGGGTTTTTTTTTTTAATGTTTGCTATGAAACAGGGGTTCAAGAGTTAAGAAATAAAAACAGAGGTGAGCTGCTAACACAAGGAGGCTGTAAAAACGGTTTATGGAGTTATAGAGTACATATGAATATTCATTTCTTCAGGTATGACCACACTGAAGAAGTCAGCATCGACAATCATTTGGGATATGACGTACAGCTCTGCCACTTGTGTTCACAATTACCTTAGGTGGAAATGTTCATATGACAGAAGGAATGAACTGCCCGTTTTATGGAATAGAATTTAAGGAGATCATTCTGCCTAGTCAGATAAAATTTGAGAGGACAATATGATACATCTTTATAAATACATTTCCAGTGTAAATATCAAGGAGAAAACAGAACTAAGGAGGAAATAGGTCTGAAACAATGGCTGCAAGTGGATCACGAGCAAGTTTGAACTGGAAATTAAGAGAAGCTTTCCTTTTGAAGAATACACTGCTGAAGTCAAGTGAGCAGTCTCCTAAAGACCAGTGGCCACAACCTCATCCTATTCCACACAAGCGAGCAGAAGATAGACTAAACTAGTGACTAACATTTTGGGGTCCAGGGTCACAGGGAAGTGCCTAACTCTCCGAGCACCCACAGCCCTCTTAACCAGGCTGGATGTTGGTCTAGAAGGAGATGTGATGGCCAAGTGGCTGAAGGAACAGCCCAAATAGAGGGAAGACAGGCCCAGACATCTCCACCTGCCAAGTACATGCAGTAGGTATACTATAAAGTAATACGTTATTATCCCCACTATTCTTCAGTTCAGGTGACAGGGCTATTAACCATTTTTGGGTTCGATGGTTGCTCCACTAGCCACAACTCCTTAGTGAGAGTCATGTGAATGAACCAAGGCATGACAGACACTCAAACACAAGTCCCACATATTGACAAAAGGCCTGCAGCCATTTGCTGCAGAGAAGCAGACTAATACCATCTATTCCTACTCCATAAGATACATGGATAGACTTGTTAGACTTGGTGTTTGTTACGGGGGTTACTTGGCAAGTGCTTGGTAAGTTCCTCTTTCAGGGAGCTTGGCAGTAAACCTGAAATCACTGTGCATTGTGCAGTGTGAATGGTTGGGTTAAGAATGGAAAATAAGAAGGAGGTAGTATCCGCCCCATTTGCACTGCATGTGACATTAAGCTGCCTTTTTATACAGAAGAGTCCTATGGCTAAGCAGTAGTCTGTGATAAACATGATGTAAAGTTTCTGCTTTGGAAGCACCTTTATTAGAGAAGCTCTTGACAAAGATGGTAAAAAAAAACCACTGATATTGATATTGGAGCATTTTCTGAAGCCTTAAAAATCTACCATCCCGATAAACCTACTACTGGGCATGCTATACTCAACACACAGGCCTGGAGAAAAAACGTTCCTATCTTCAGTTACCTTTGGGTTGCAAAGCAGCAGTAAATGTTTGAATGGAAACAACATAGTGTAATACTCACAATAACAGAGAAGTCTGTTATCCACCAGAAGGATACGCAATGCTGAGTAAATAAAAAAGGCTTTACATGAACAGGAAAAATATGAACAAATTCTTAAAAGTGGGAACATGATTTTTAGAGTACTAAGATTATGAAATGATTTCCATTAGTAGGATCCAAAACCCATTCCTTTTTTTCTAGATGATCTAGCAAATTCTAAGGAAGATTTCTTCTAAAGCTAATAAAACAATTTTCAAAATATTCACTGTTTGCTCATTTGCATTTGCTTACAGAAAACTGTATCTACTGTAAAGAAAGTAAAGCAGTAATTATTTAAATGAGTTTGATAGATGTTTAGTAATGCTTTGAATAAAATATCAATTTTAGATACCGGTAAGTTTGTCAAAAGCTGAGCGTTTAAATGGTAATGCATTTTTTTTCAAGGAAAAGTTTCATTTCGCATGAATCATTTTTAATAAAGGGCTCTTTCTTTCTATATAAAAATTGCAAGCACCCTCTCAAACAATAGAGTCCGTGCAGAGCTGAGCTCAACATGATGACCTAGATGCATCATGCTAAGATAGAAAAGGGGCACATCTCTATCAGATGAAATAATGATGCATCCACCACCACACCAGAATGTGTTTGTTACGTGGATGATGCCCAAGTAGCTCCAACACGCTTGGAAAAGTTTTCTGTAGAACTGACAAAACTTCAGTTAGGAATGAAGCTGAAGGTTATTGGCAAAAGGTTGTGCCAATCAATCAAATCTATATGAACAACCAAGCTTATAGCCTGGAGTTCCTCACTTCCGGGAAGCCTACCAGCTAGCAATCTGTCTTTGAATCATAGGAAATAAGTCAGGAAAGTAATTTGTGGGGTCACCTAGTCCGTTTCGCTATCCCAACACTTGAGGAATTATAACTTTATCTTGCCTGATAAGGAAATTAAACACAGCATTTTCTACCCTGTTCATAGCAGATTTGGAGACAAGGTTATTCTCTCCTTCTTTTCATATCTCCCCTAAATCAGTTCTTTCTCTGGGTAAACGTTTCATCCATTTTTAGCCTTGGAGATGTCTATCCAATTGCTCTAACTTTTTCTTGAAGTGTAGTTCCCCCAATTAGCTGTAGTATTCCCACTGTGACACTGCCAATTCTGAGTATGTCAGAAGGATTACTGCACACACTTAAAGGATAACAATTGGATATGCACTTGTATATGCATACATGCATACGAACATACATATATGTTTACATATTATATATATGGTTTACACACACACACACACACACACACACACACACACACATTTTCTATTTTCTCTTTCCACAACAATCTGTCATGGTGGATTCACGCTCGCCTTGTGATCCATTACTGCTTCCCAGGTTCTCTTCTATAGAGGTATTATTGCCAAAATAGATTTTCCCTATCCAATATTTGCTGGAATGTTTATTCTTACCTAGAAGAAACAGCACATTGCACTGGTCCTTATCAAAGTACACTGAATATCTGCAGCGCATTTCTCCACGTTGTCAGAATTATTCTGAATAATAAGTTTGTGTCCTAATGACTGTCCACCCTGAAGCTGAGTAGACAGAAGAAGAAGATGTGGTGAAACTTTTTAAATGGAAATAGCAATAGCAAGAAATCATCGTTTGCAAGATCTGAGGCTCTGGTGGGAGTTTTGAAAAACAGTCTTTAAAATTGACCTCCAGAAGTAGGTTTGGCCTTCATTCCAACCCAGAAGTATGATAAGATTTGCAATTCAGAAGTGCTGTGAATGACTAACCCCATCCTTCTACCTAGCAATTATTTTAATATAGAGACGACACGAGATACCTTGCCTGTTTCAACATTATCAGTCAATAGAACTTGGAAAAAAATACATCAGATGTAGAGCTAGCTAGAAAAATAGGCTTTCTATCTTTTCTCAATGAACTTCTTTTTTTCGTCAGTTTATGAGAGAATAGCAACAATAAAGGCAACACAGGCATCTGGTTCACTAAAGAGCAGTGAGGGGCTCTCAGCATCCCAAGCTTTGTGTCACCTGCTCCTTCAGGAGCCCAGACAGGAGGGCATCACATCACGACTTGAGATTCAGCGGAAGCATCTAGCCTGAGATCCTTCAAAACAAAGAAACAAAAAAAAAATCCAAAGTATTTTTAGCTCAGTAAAATGGTAGTTGCTGACAAGACTTAGAAAATAATTTAGCATTTAAATAGAAAATCTATGAAAAGGGCTGATCTGCTATGGGAAAATCCTGCTCAGCTCTGACTATGCTGATACTTGCTGTTGGATAACAGTGCACGGGAAGTGAAGCCAAGGTACAGCCAAATGCAAGCTGCAATAATCACTGCGAACTGTCTGGAAAGTGTTCTCTTATGAATGTCATTTCCTCAGCTCTTGCTCAGGTAATCACGCATAGCCATTTTTTAGTGAGGAGTGAGTAATGTTCCATTGTTTCATCTTCATTCAGTATTTCTTTCATTACACAACTAAAAGCAAACTCACTTGCAGAATGCAGTTTCCACCTAATAGTAATATAATTGGAGGAAAGGAGGGCAACAGATGGATGCCAAACAGAAAATAATTCAGCAAATGCAGCAACAACAGAGGAATGACTCCTCAACAAAACCATTCACATTGTCACGTGCTCACCACTATGAGCTAGAATTTTTTCCACCAAAGAGGTCTGGCCCAGCTGCTCATATCTACAGAGGCAAAACTTCAGCAGTGTAAATTGTCGGTGCTATACTGTTATGGTAAATGGCATCATGGAAAGTATTAAGAGAATAATCACTAATCGGTGTCTTGGAGAACAATTGCCTCTGAGCTTTCCCTAGTGAACAAACACTGCATACCCTGAAAAGACTTGTGTATGCACTCATATGACTAAATACATTGCCTTTTTCATTTTAGCTGATGTTTGAAAGAAGTAACCAGGTTTTAATGGGCTCATTAAAACAGCTAAACAGAAGGAAGAAGGTATGGCTGCTTATGTTGGAACAGACAATATTTCTCATCTTGACCTTCAGCCCCCTTCACCGCTCCACCCTCTGTCTCTGGAAAAATCCCCACTCCACAGTGCTGTGGTGTGAATCAGCACCTTTCTCTGGAGCTCTCCAATTAAGATTCAGCAGTGCTTGGAGAGCAGCAGTCGACCCACACTGGACTAATTAATTTTTCCTGCCTGAGTAATTACAGTCCAGAGGTGACCATGAAAGCCAAGCAAATCAATTTGTGTTTTACTGAGATCCTCATCAGTCACGGAGCACTAACCAAGAAGAAAAAAATGACCAGAGACAGAGCTGGCCCCTGAACAACAAGCCACAAAGGTTGCTCTGAAACTACTAAACTTCCATGCCGGAGAAAGCAAACACAGTTAGCAAAATCTTCCTTTGCCCATCAGCCAGTCGCCATAGCCACCCTCCTGAAAATTTATATATTGTCTCCATCACTGGCACTCACATCCCATGAAACTGATTCATATTCCAGCCAAGAACACTTCAAAGCGCAATTTATAAAGATGAGCACAATCATTTTGCAAATGTCTCAGCAAGCACTGAGAGTGCCTTTCCCACTTTCCAAACACTGGCAATCTGCTGCTCTGCTGAACCAGTGCATTGCTGTCAGCAGCTCTAGGAGAAACTTTCCCAAATGTGCCAGGGATCCAAGCAGACAACTGTCTCCACATACATACCCACTTGTTGATATACGACTACTCATAAAATGTCTCCCTCACCCCTTGACAGAGAATATCCCAGAGAAACATTGCCTTCTGAAATTCAAAATTTTCTTCTGTCCCCATCCAATATTTCCATGTTGTGCACCCAAAACTAGATAAAGAAACAGATGCTTTTGGCTGGTGGCATTGTAGACAAGATCAGGTTTCTCCTAAACATCAGAGAACTGGGACATCTACTTCTGCTAGAAGTGAGTGTGAGGGTTTGTGAACAGGAGCTGTCTTGCACGGAAGGGAGCAAGTGGGATGGCTCTCACTCCAGAAGTGCCATGGCATCGTGTCCAGCTGAAAGTGATTTTTCTACCCAAGTCAAACCAGGTGCAGCAGCCCCATGGGAAACGTGTCCAAGGACTACTAAGAAGCACACACTCAATCTGAGTTTTGGTGGCTAACTGTAGTCAGGGAGATCTTTCTAACATCATATGTTGGAGCTTTTGTAAAGTCTGTGTCAGCATACCTCAGCTCACTCATTGAGTCAAGGACAGCATCACACCATCCTAGAACAGGTAGTGAGTCACCCTGGGGGAGGTGTCTGTCATTTTCTACTGTAAGGGAGGTGGTCAGACCAGTGGCCAAGCTTTCAGATAACTAAAGTTAGCTGAGTTTAATTCCAGCCTAAGAAACAAAATGTTGCAATGATTTGAGGTTGCCTGGTGAACCCCTGAAGAGGAGCAAGGTAAATGACCCTAGTGGAGCTCCACCCAGAGACAGGCATAACTCTTTGAGTGTGCTAGCTTGTATGTTTGTAGCAGCTCAGCAGTCTTCACAAAGCACCATGCAAGGCAGTGTAGAAATACGCTCAGAAATATGTTGATGTGCAGTAGAAATATGTTGATGTGCAGTACTCCAAAAGGCACCTCTCATTGCAATCAGAAAAGCAGAACGTGGCAAATGTCTTACCATCTCCAGTGAAGTGACTGTCAGACAAAGCCAGTGGAGAGTAGTATCTGATTCAGAAGGAGATAATGGCCAAAAATAATTTGACATTTCATTTTAGCTGACGTGAGACTCCCTGCATGAGATAGATGTCCTGAAACAAGCAATAACAGAAAAAAGAGAAGCAACTTCCTAAACATTACCTTTTTTCTCCTGAAACAACTGGGCATGGGCAGCTAAAGACTTTCTATGGGACATTCTTGCTAAAAGGAGAATATTAGGAGGAGCCATGCAGACCCCTGAAGAGGCAGGAGATCTCAGACCAGTCATAAACATGCCCATGCTTCAGCCTACAACCTTGGCCACCTCCAGGTGCAACCCCAGTGCACAGGAAGATTTCTGAGGGCAATCTAAGGTGCATCACCAAAAGCACAAATATAGAGAAGGGTGCAGGGAACCACTCTTTGCACTGGAAAAGGTATGGGTCTAATCTGACTGCAAAAATGTTCTCTATCTAACCAGGCAGGATTGTGAGCTGACAGGAGCTGAGCCATAGTCCAGACCACATTCGTGTTGCCGTGATATTAATCACTGAGTGTTTATTTGAGCATATAAGGACCTCAAAGCTTCTATAAAAGCATAAAGTTAGAAATGCGTTATTTCTGAGCAATCACACAGCCTATTGATGCCCAGATAAGAACACTCACCACAGGAAGAATGGATTAGACAACCACAAGCAAGCTGTTGCCTTCCAAATCAGAACAGTTACAACAGAAAGATGTGGATGACACTGCAGACAGCTCAGTATAAATCATTATTTAAGGTGCGATAGCAATGGCTAAGGCACATATCCTGGGTGTGGAGGATAGTGCTAGCCGTAGACCTCAAAGAAGTTCTTATTGGAAAAAACAGCTGCAGAGATAAAGAGATTAGAGAAACTACCAGGTCTGAGTACATGAGTAGGATTGTATCTGGTTAGTCAGAAAGAGGAGTGAAAATGGAAGATGCAATGAAATAGTAAATAGGTTTCTGGCACTACTGAGTCTGCAGGAACAAAAGGATGGTCAACGGAATGGGGATCAAACAGTTAGAAGTGAATGGTAGTACAAGGAGATGCTTTGTAACACCAAGGCTGACTATCCCTTTCTATGAGCTGTAAAGGGAGGCCTTTTATGAACAAATAAAGGCTTTGATTTAACAGGGGTAGTGTGACTGCCCACCTACAGCACTGTGAAATGAGCTGTCCCAGAGCTGCATCACCCTCTAGGGAAGAAGCTTTTCCTAAATGCCAAACCTGAACTGCCCAAGCTGTGATTTTTTTTCTGTTGCCCCTTTTCAAATGCCCCTTGTTACTGGTGGTCCAACACCGGTGATCCAACACCACTGAGAATTTTGACTCCATCCTCTTTGTAACTGCCTTCAAGCATCTGCAGCTGCTATTAGATCGTCCCTCAACTCCTTCTTTCCCTGGATAACTCGTCCTGAGTGCCCCCATGTCTCCTTGTAGGCCCTTTGCCTCCTGTCTTACCATCCTGGTTACCATCTCCTGGCCCCTCTCCACTTTCTCCAGCCCTCTTGAACTGGGGAGAAAGTCCCCACGATCAGCCGTACACTCTTGAGACATCTTCACAGCAGTGACCAGAGAGGAAACTACTTTCTCTTAATCTGCTTTCCAGTCTTCCTAACATATGACACAGTTTTTGTCTTATTTGTAGTGAGAGCAAACTGTTGGCACACATTCAGCCTTACATCCACAATTACCTCCAGGAGGACCTGTGACCTTTCAACACAGCTGAAAATATCTGATGATATCAGATGAGGGCTTAGGGATGATTCAGACTACGGCTCCAGGATCTTATGGTGCATGGTTTGGCCCAAACAAATGGAGAATACTAGTCCAGTGTGCCTCACTAAAACCTTATCTTTGAAATATTTACGTATACTTGTGAATATATGCATATTTGTATGTATACACATGAGCATGTGCACATTTGTGTAGGATGACGTGGGGACTCCAAAAGTTTCTCTCCCAGCCACCTGCTGCAGAGGCAGATGCTTGTCTCCGCAGGCTAGTTCATGGTTTTGAGGCTCTTCAGAAGGATGCATTAGCCACATCTTCTATTTAAACAAGAAGGTAAGTGGCTGTGGAAATATTGTGTACACAGTACAGTGTGGTTGTTGCCAGGAGCTTTCCAGGATGCACCCATCATGTACACAGTCCTGCTGCCAGCCATTTCAGTCAGAGGCCATAAAGAACCAGTGGAAGGGGCCCGAAAGCTAGGATCAACTAGGAAGAGAAGAGGATGGAGTGAGAAAAGCACTTCTTCCCCACTGTTGGTCTCCACACCCCCTCGGCCAACAAGGTCTCTACAGTGCAGAAACGTTCCTCTGACAAACTGATGCCATCAGTCAAAAATACAGTGCTATGCCCTGAACATTGCCTAATTCATGGAGAAAATACATTGAGGAGTGGGCTGAGGGAAGCTGAGGTTTGTTTGCCTTTTCACTTCTGCCCTTGAAACCCCGTAACCTTGCTAAGGAAAGTCTCAAGGTGCCCATAAGTGGTTTTTTGCCCTGTAACTGAGTGACTCAGTGCTCTTTTTAGGCCCATGGTCCGTCACTCAGAGAAGCCATTTCCTCTAAAAGCTGTTCTCATTAACAACACCGTAGGGTTCCCCCTGCCGCCCCCATGCATGGAAGCTGAATAGGTTTTTCTTGGCCATCTAAACTGATGGCCCATTTCCAGAATGGACTTTTGTTGCCAGTACATTTATTTTTGGACGTAACTGCCTTTCAGACTCCTCCTGATGAGCGTGCGTTGAAGGTAGTTTGCATTTGGAAAGGCCCAAGCCATGACTTCAGCAAGAGTTTGTGGAGAGAGCTGAAAATTGGAGGATTTTTTGCTTTCGTCTTTCTCCATATTTCCTTCCCATCATTCCCTCTTCTGTCAAATGAAAGACCTTGCTTTTTTGACTGTACCAACCTCAGCGAAGCGGAGACTGAAGGAGCCGGAGGCGCTATTACTGCAATGAATGGCGCGCCAAGAGCTTTTTGTCCTTCAGTGTAAGCAGCTTGCAGCATGGCAAACCCACTCCGTTGGGTCACAGAGGTTAATAAAAACACAACAAATAATTTACCAATATGGTGGTTTGAAAGCCAGTCTTGGTGAGAATTATCAAATTTGCATCCCAGAGTAATTATCTTTTGCTCTAAGATAAAACCCTCCCCAAAAATTCTTCCGCCCCTCGCGCAATGGCGCCAAGAAGATGATTTCTCTTGACGCGCTGAACTTTTGAACCCGATGAAAAAAATTTTTCTTTTTTTTTAGTTATACAAGAGAGTCATTGAAAGTTCATTGCCCTTTCTCACATTTGCACCACCAAAGGGACATAAGGAAAAACATCAAGTGTAATATCCGTCAATGTTAGTGAGGCATTCAGAATACATCACCGATGCATAAATAACCCAAATGAAACTCCAGTGACAGGAGGAGGTTCTGGAAGAACGGAGATACACAACAATATTTAATTATAAATTGCATCAAAATTATTGTCTTCACTCATCAAAGAGCTTCTCACAATCAATCCTTTGGTTCAGATGGGAGCCTGAAATCCCGGGTACCCCAATCCAAAAGCTCTGGATTTTTCTTGGTTCACTGGCCACTTTTTCCTGCCAAAGCTCATAAAAATCCAGACACCAATTTACTTAACACATGAGGGGTGTGAAATCCCCACTTAGAGAAGGTGAAGTTAATTGGAAAAGAAAAAACATAAATCCAGGCCACTGAGCAGTTTCAATTGGCGAGCTCTTCTGTGACCTTGATTTGTTGTTGCTTTTTTTTTTCCCCTGAAATGTTTTTCCCAACTGAAGCTGGATGGAGAAATTTCTCTACTGAAATCATCAAGCATTGTCTTTTCCTATCCTCTAAATAGAGCAGTGGGTGTTTACATCTCATGTAGGCAAACACTGAAGGAAGAATCCTCTGATAGGACTAGCAGAAGAAAGTAGGCATCCAGCTTGCTTGGGTAGTCCAGCTAACAGGGACCCACAGTGTGTTGTGTGTTTGCCATTATCAATGCTTACACATACAAACTTCTCTGGAGCACTTTTGTTTCTACAAGCAGAAATTAGAATCAGGGACAATCAATGGCATGTGCTGTGAGGAAGGTCAGGCTGCACAGTCACAATCTTACCTTCTGCTGGGAGAGTCTCTGCAGACTTCTATAGGAAGATGCTGCAGTAGTATGGCCCATGATGACATAGACACCCCAGCAAGGTGGACATCCCAGTCAGCTGAGGCAATGACAGCAAGGCAGAAGAGAGCACAAGGGGATGTAGACCAGGGATGGGTCTTGCCCCAGGGAAGAAATGGTCTTACCCTCAAGACTTAAGTGAGTTTATCTACACGGAGAAGTAAAACTGGATTGTAGGAAATGTTAATTTGAAGCAAAATAAGGGTGTCCCAGACTGTAATGCCTGTAGAGGTTCTATTATTCCTTTCCGATGTATGCCATTCCCTATTTTCTATCCCATTAATTAATCAGAATAAGGCACTGTCAAATGAAGCGCGAGGAAAACTAAAATTACAGCATCCCCTTGATTTTGTATTACCACTTGTCCCTTTGATTACTTGGGTGAGAGATCCCCTCACTACTTCTACTTACTCCCTGCATGATATTACCTACCAATAGATTCCACACTTCCCAGTGAAGAAGCACGTTTCTTTTTGTGCATCAACTTTCTCCATGTTACCCTGTGTGAAAACACTGGAGGGTTGGAAAGAAACTGTCACAGCTGGTGAAGTCACCTTGCTCTCCCACCGAAGCTAACAGATGCCCTATTGTCAGACCCAACTCTCAGTGTTGCCAAAATCTAACCATTTGGCAGGGGAATAGCAAATACATTGTGACTATGGAAATCTTACTCACAAGCTCTGAATCTTCCACTCTTTCTGGACGCTTTTCAATGAGTCAACAGGTATTTTTATGGCTTTGAGTGGGATGGTATCTGTAAGGGGGAGAGGGAAGAGCTACAGGCGCTATTCCCTGCAGGGGCATCAGCATGTTGATTTGAGGAAGTGGCCTGTGATCAGATATAATGTTGGGTCATTAAGAGACTCTCTTTAGCTTGAGCATTGTGTCAGTAATGATAGACCAGGCAGCTAGTATCTATTACAATAATCTCCAGTAATGCCTTGGGACATGTCTCTTAAAGCTGCCTGTGATGCCCAGCTAACATTCCAAGAATCATAATAAAGATAGATAATGATAAAGAGAGAATCATGAGAGGATCTAAATACGGTAGAAAGAGAGCAGATGTTCAGTATGGAAAACAGCAACTACTAGAGAGAATTATTTCAGAGAGATATTCAACAAGCGTAGGAACCAAAAGGAGATGCTATACTTAAAGAGTCCAAGAGAGGGACATATGGCACGTACATACAGGACAGGGCAGGAACAGGACACTGATTACACTGAATGCTGGTACATGGTCTGTAGAGCAAGGGTCCCAAGAAAACTTAAAGCATTATACTGGATTGAGAAGCGGCAAAACAACTGAATAGAAGGCTTCCAAGAGAGGAATCAGATCCTTTCGGTGGGTTATAGAATGAAATAACTTTTTATGCTCAAAGTGGTGAGAAGGTGCAGAGCGAAAGTGAGAAAGCAAAAGTCAAAACGGTACCTCCTCCAGCCACCAGTCAGTAGAGAAGAGCTGGCAAAAATGATTACAAATAGTGATTTTATGTTTTCAAGTATTCTGAACATCTTTTGGTTTATTGAAAACCAAGTGCAAATACAGAGTTACTTTCCATGTACTAGTGAAACAAATTAATAAAGCTTATATCTTCCTAGTAAAGGAAATTAGTTGTCAATTAATCTTTCTTTTTTAGATATTTTTTCCCTGATAAATATTGAAAAGAAAGATTTCAACTTGTATGAAAGGGTTTTTCAGTCTTGGTTCATCATCCCATGTTCATTCCACTAGGCTGTGCTGTCCATATGTATTTATTGTCACAGTACAGTTCACTGAGATTTGCTACTTGTTAACAACGTTCAGATGCAGGATATTTTACCTGTGACAGTGCATTGCAATTTCCTAAAATATACCTGGCTTTATGGTATTTTTTAGTCTCTATAAATTCACATTGCTGTTTTCTAAGTGCAATTTTGTACTTTACCTTCCTCCAATGGTTGCTCAAAATTGCTAGCTGTTGAATTTGTATTTATTGAGTGTTAATTACCAGTGGAACCAAACAATTACATAAACACATACGTACACACACATACACACACATACACACATACACCTATACATATGTGTGTATGTGTGTATATGTGTGTGTATATATATATATATATATATATATGTACATATATATATATATGTATTAATATTGAAAAAATGCCAAGAAGAAAAAGAGTTCTGGAAGAACAGAAATGAGTCAAAAATTGTGTCATCTTTCACATCTTTTCAATCAGAAAGAGCATAATTTTCTTGAAGAGCAGATTTCTCTTTAGACTTTTGCATAGACAGTCATGTTCCTGAAGAGTCAGACTATTTACTTGTCAAATTTTCAAAATGAAACAATCTAACCCTTGGTTCAAAATAGCACTTTTTATCACTTATATTTGTAAAACAAGAAAAAAAGAGAAGACAGTTGGAGAGTTTGTGCAACCACAAAGGATGTAAAAAGTGTCATTTTTTAGTCTCATGAAATTCCTGTGCATCGTTTTGTTTTGTTTTGTTTAGTAAAAACAACGAAAGTAATCTCATTTTGATTTGAGCACACTCCCTCATTTTCTTGGTTTGGCAAATTAACAACTGGTTATTCTGCTTCCGCTGTAAGAATACTGACGCTGCACTTGTTTACCACTCCTCAGATCTTCCTCCAGCAACTCAGAGCTCTCCATAACTTCCTATGAATAATGTCCTAATAAGCATAAATTTGACACTTTCATATATAAGTGTCCTGATGTGATTAATCAAGACTGACA
This sequence comes from Struthio camelus, assembly GCF_040807025.1. Taxonomy (NCBI): domain Eukaryota; kingdom Metazoa; phylum Chordata; class Aves; order Struthioniformes; family Struthionidae; genus Struthio; species Struthio camelus. The sequence goes on from NC_090962.1 coordinate 11,918,181, forward strand.
ACATCCTAAGATCAATGATACCTTATCCTAGCTGCTTATATATATTAGATTGACCTGAAATACCCTTTTAATTGATTTTCATAAACAAGTTTCAAATAGCCACACTATTATGTTTATTGTGCTTGTAGTCAGCCTAGATCTTCACTTAAATAGTTTTGCATTTTGTACTTTGCTGCATGTCTGAACCAAGATCACAACAAAGCTCAATAATCCTTCATTTGAGTCTCTAAAGAAAGATACACGTTTTTTTCTGAAGACTTGTGGCGACAGCCACAATTTGCAGCCTTGGAGGCTCCAGTTGGATGTTAGGAAGAGCCCCTTCCACAAGAGGATGGTGCAGCTCTGGGACAGTGCACCAGGGAGGTGGGGATCTCTATTGTTGGGCTTTTCCAAGACTCATCTAGACAAAAGCATGGCTACCCTAATCTCATGCTTGGGACAGTCCTGCTGCAAGCGGGAGGTTGAAGCAGAGATGCCAGAAGACACTCTCACCAGCCCTGCTGAGATCTGATGTCTTCAAATAACAGGATAACATGGAAGATGAGGAGAGAGCAAACACCCACCTCACTTACCAGATGGCTTTTTGCTGAGCATTGCTTCTGTTTATCACCCTGCGCATTCTGAGAACTTATGCACTCGAAGGCATGTTTTCTCGCATAATCTTGTCATTGCTGCGTGCACAAAAAGCACCACTTCCAGGGTCCTTTAATATTCCCCTGGATACATACTCTAGCAAACCACCTTGATGGGCTGCTGCTTCTTCTTCTGTGATGCCTAGAAACATACGGGAGTCTGCATCCCGGAAGCGCCTGAAAAAACCCAGAGAGGCAGATTTTTTATCATAGTCTGCTTCTAAAGGTGTGTTGGAAAGGAGTTGCAAACCCTAAGTTACTGCAAGGACTAAAAGAGGAAATGATACTGTGTACTAGATCCTATCCCTGAGCAAACAGAAACATCAGAGCAATGAAAAGGGATGAGCTCTCAGTAAACGGCACACATTTTCAATTGTATTTGGTTTAGCTACCAAATGTCCTGACAATAGCTATCTGTTGAAGTGCCACCACCTTATCATTTGTTACGCAACAAATCATGTCATATGCAGAAAGGATCTTTTCAAATGGCAAGAGCAAGGACATGGGTAAACTGATAGTCTGATAAACGTTGGGCTGCATTGACCGAAATGGGCAAGTCATGCTGTTACCAAATCTTAAATGATGAACTAATCTGCATTTAATTAATAATAAGCATAAAGGACAAAAAAGTCTTGATGAGAACACTCCAGGCCCACACTGACCGAAATGGGCAAGTCATGCTGTTACCAAATCTTAAAAGATGAACTAATCTGCATTTAATTAATAGTGAGGATACAGGATAAAAAAGCCTTGATGAGAACACTCCAGGCCCACACTTACTTACTTCTCTAGGTGGCATAGGCATGAACAAAGCTGGTGAGCACAAGATAAACAAAGTGGAGCAGACCCAGAGATAAGCAGAAAAATCATAAAAATCTGAGCCAAAAATGTATCAAAATTGTGAAAAGCGTATCAGGAAATATAGGAGAGGAGAGACAAATATGCAAAAGAGGAACTATGTGAGTAATAAATAAAACACCTTAAGAAAAATGCCTCATGAATGGGGTTATATGCAATAATTATGGGAAGATAAATCATCATGTAAGAGTTTGCAGACCAGAAAAAGACAAGAAAAGAAAGCACCATAGCTGGGATACAAGGAGTGGCTCAAAATCAGATTTTACACATTTATGACACTAACACATTCCAAAACAGCAGAAAAAAAAATTCTGAAGCTCTGACTAACACCAGATAAGGGAAAAACCTGGCAGAAGCATAAACAAACAGGAAATTGTATGGGAAGTGCACATCAATGCATCTGCGAATGAGCAAAACTACAAAGACATCCACTGCATTGTGCCAGGGGAGAAAGCAAAACTAGAACTAAGTAAAGAGAAATGAAAATTTCATGTGGGGTCCACGTCAGTATAAGACACGAGCATCATAGCAGAAAGGATATTTGCCGGCCAAGCAACACAAGAAGCATTGCTTTCAGCAGTAAATTAAAGGAATCCTGACATGAAATCTGAGAGAAATAATCCATACAAATCCACAAACAGAAAATATTCAGAGCAGACAGTGTATGATGCGTATGAGAGCAAAAATAATCCTTTTTGATAATCCAGCCTGAGGATTCCTACTGCCATATTGTTACAAATGCAGTGCTAGCAGTTTCAGTGTAAGCTGTGCTTCAGACACAATCGACCTCTTACTCTCTTTCTTTTGCACAGAGAAGACACAATCCTGAATGGGTCTGTGGAGACCTTGGCCTGATAGAAATTGACATTGCAGAAAGCATCAACCACATCAGTTTCAGCCCAGGCGTAAGGAGGTCCTAAGAAGCCCAGAAGGTAAAATTTAACAGCCCCTGTCTGTGGTCTTTTAGGGAACCAGGCCTGAGAACATCAGAAATACTAAGGTATGCTAATGGTTCCTTAGTAGCATTGTAGTCAAAGGCAGACTGATCACAAAATCCAGATCTCTGGGAAAAGAAACTCACCTGAGAGTACACAGAAAGCATCATGACATTGAAGGCTGTCACATAAGGTGAACTGAATTAATCACAGAAGGTAAAACTGACTCCATGAATGGGTTCCCAGCCATTGTGCTTCATACTTGACTGAAGACAAGTCTCTCTTCCAAATGAGAGAAGAAGGAATCTGAGGCAGTGCCTCCTGTGTATCTGTCTTGATCACAAGAATATGAAGACATTTAGCATGTGAGCAGGTATAGTCTGATACTGCCTCTGGATGCAGATACACACAGGGAGCAAACAGGTTTTGATCTGTAATGCAGCTCCTGTGCGGTACAGCGAATCATGGAGATATCGGCGTCTCCTGGGGCAGAAATGTTTAAATGATTATGAGGCGATTTCAGAGATGATGATTCAGACCTTCGGGGCATGATCTCACACATGGGTCTCAACCAGATGGCATCTGCAGGGATAGCTGAGAGGTAGTGGCAGATCTTTCTCTAACTTCACTCCTTAAGTTACTATTACTTTTGGAAGTTGCAGCATTAGACACATATGATAGAGTCTACTTACGCAGCAGTTTCTCATCAATTTTCTTCTGCTGATCCCAAATGAATTATGCCTGACTTACCCCAATGAGATGGGAGAATAATCTAAATCATGCAGCAACCAGTGATGTGTTTCCATGGAGTATAGTAGAGAAGATTTTGGTAGATTTTGGGCTGCTGTTTCTTCAAGGGGGAGGGGAACCTGAGAAGGTCTGTTACACTGCTCATCTCTTATCAGCATCAGGTGCTCTTCAAGGCAGGGGAGAAATCAGTTACTCTGGGGGAAGGATGGTAGAAGACAGAAATAGCATTATCTTGTTAGAGTTCCCTTCCTGAGTCAGGAAAGGAACAGCTTATAGCCAGGGGAGATCAAATCTGTGTGTGAGACCTGTCCAGCTGAGATTCCTTGGTAATGGTTTGCTCTGAAAGCAAGGAAGCAGCCTGGAAGCAGTCCAGGTAAGACCAGTTTCATATTTGGACACAGCAATTGCTCCTCTCCCACGTGCTTCTCTGTATTGCTAGTTATTTTGCTTGTTGCTATATCATAGACACACTGTTCTTATTCATTAGCACCTGCAAACACAAATGTTAACCTTTCTGATCCAGCAAATTCTGCAAAAAGGAACCACTACCATGTTTGCCAGGTGGGTTCAGGAGCTTCCCTTAATTGTTTCTATGTGCTTTATACATGCAGCGCAGGGCCTTGTTACACTGGACCCTACAAAGACACTTTGGGAGAACTGGTGGTCTGAAACAGCAGATAGGGCCAGGAGGAGAAACAGAGTGCTGAGAGGATTCATGGTACAAGAGTCGTTCATGGCAGAGCTGGGAGCAGACAGCCTGGCCCAACCTAGCGTGCCAACTTGGCTCCAGTATTACTGGAAATGTTGCTTATTCGGGAAGCCAAGGCAGGTGAAAATCTTAGGTGTGCCCAAAGAAGTTCCTGGGAGCTGATGCTGGCCCCACCATTTATTACATAGGCTTCCAATAAAGACCAAGTCTTGCCCCCGATGCAGACAATACTCCTCCCTAGTGAACTGAGGTGGCCAGTGGGGAGGGAGCTGAGCTTTCCAGAAATGAAAGACAGTTATTGCCTTGGATCTTTTGCCAAGACCCTCCTCTGTGCTTGATCTGCATGTGACCTGAGAGCTAGTGTCTGGGTAGACTGAGGGCTGGTGACTGCGTGAGCAAACATCAGCTGCACCCCCTTCCACATGACTCAAAACTACTTTGTTCCTCTCAGGGATCCCAGTTTTTTCTGTTCCCCTTTTGCATGCACACTCAGCCTGTGGTCTGTGCAGCCTGCTGTTCATCAGGGCCTGGGGAACAACTGTCCCTGCAGAAAACAAGGTTCTGAACCCAAGCACCCTTAGGTGCTTTCCAGGGCCAAACTTAGATCCTGTCTGGCTACTTAAAGATTAGTGGTGCCAGAAGGAACGCTGCTCATTAATGCCTGAATGAGAGAATTTCTTGGACCATTGGTTTCAGTTTGATGCTTCCCATCAGTATTTCTGGTTGACAAGATATTTCGAAAGTGTTGTGCATTGATCATGCGCAGAGAGACTAGAGCTGGCAGGCTCAGGCCTCGCTCCAAAAATTCAGAGGTGCATCCAGGTCCCGTTATCAAGATGTCGCTCTGCAGAAGTGTTTTATGGCTACAGAAATACTTACCTCAGTGTTTTAAACAAGAAAAGCCTAGGATCTCTTGAAAAATGCATGCAGAAATGTCTTTTTCTTTTGTAAAGGAAGTAGTAGGGTGATGGATTCAGACATTATAGATCTGTGATTATCAACTGAATTATTGACATTCTTATTTTGAGTCAAACTCTCTTTACTGCTGCCGAATGTTAGATTATGAGAATTAGCAGTCTATACAGTCCATTTGCTATATTATTCATATCAATCAACTAAATTACACCTAGTTTGTGCATTAGTTCTCCCAATGTGTGTGCCTTTGAGGGATGAAAGATTATTGCAGCGAAGAATTTGTGGGTAATAATTAAAACAAGAGCGACGAGTTCATTTCCACCGAACTTGATCCTTTCACTGATTTACAAGACCATTTATACATGGGAGTTTCTTTCTCACTTGTAGGGTTGTAGGGTTGTCGAGGGAGCAGGAGTCTCAGGAAAACAGTTTATGATTCATTTTCAACACGGGGTTCAAGCTGGAGGTGGTTGCTTAGATGTTAAATTGCCTTGATTTTTCCTTCTTCTGTTTACATTGCATTGGGCAGCTGAAATGTCATTGAACTAAGATACTCCCTCTTGCTCCATGAGTACTGGAGACGAAGCAAAATCATCACTGAAATCACTAGTTCAGGATGCAATCACATAAATACTTAAATATATCCATCCACATATAAATTTGTGGCACCTTTTTAACCAAATAACAAGTTAATGATAAACAAAGTGTTCTTGTGGATAATTTGCAAATGGAGCAAATGGCTACATTTGTCAATTAATTTTTCAGACTAAACGGTTTAAGCAGGGAAACAGTGATATCTGTTTATCATGAAGCCATTTCCCAGTCACTAAATAAGCTCTGGGCAGATTTTGCGTTCTCTAAGGGATCAATATCCCTCATGTTTATCCAATGTAACATTCACACCAGAGCAGGATTATTGGAAAGGGCAGAAGTTAGACAAAGCACCAAGAAAAGAAAGCCACAAGCAAATGCTTCAAACTTTACAATTCACATTTATTTTGAAAAAATGTTTTGTTAAAAATACTCCTACAAAGGCATTGGAGCAGCGGGTTTCTGTTTCCTTTATAAATACATCTGATTTATTTCTTTCTTTATTTTTCTCAGTAACATCGAAAGACGTCTGACGAAGCCAGGGGAAGCCCTGGTCTGAATGGAAGACACATCCCTGTGTAACAAGGACCTGCACACTATCTCCCCATTCATAATTAAAAAAATACAAATACTGTCATGAGAAGTGTTATGCTGTCCACAGGGCCACGGCCAACATACAGAATGATGAAGAGCAGGAAACCAGGGCTGGGGATGCCCCCGGAACCCAGCTGATGGATCCCTGGATGAGTGTTAGGATGATGATAAGATGTAGCATTGACTCGACACGCTTGTCTTTGGGCAGTTGAAAGGTACACATAATTCCCTCATCCTTTACTGCCAGTTGCCTCCAAAACCCTGAGGAGGAGTTCAGAGCCCAGCAAAATCTCCTCTCCCTACAAGCCTCCCCTACAACACAGGTGGCTCCTCCGCAATGCTTTCAACCCAGGTTGAGGGCTTCACACCTTGTCATGTTGGGGGAGTCATATGTGCAACTGACATTAATCCAAGGCCCTGACAAGCATCTGGAGATGCTGCCATTGTGCTCAACCACCTCCTTCCCTGCTACATTACTGTAACTTCCCTGTTTCACCTTTCAGAGTGTGGCAAAAAGCTTCCCTCCAAGACCTTCTTGCATTCCCCCTTGCATTGCTGACTTGGGCTCTGGTTACTGAGCTGGGACAGATTTTCCCTGCAAGGCCTGTTCTAAAATGGAAACATGGACAGCTACATCGGTTGTCAGTTCTTCAAAAGCCCACTGATATATGACAACATCTAGGGTTGCAGAGGGCAGTTTGACCATTTGTGCCCAGCACACCTTGAATAGAGGCCTTGGAGCTCCTAGTTACAACTCACCTGTGCCCTGCTCCCCATCAAGTCTCAGAGCACAGCTTGACTAGGTGAGTGGGGATCAGAGCTTTACTTGGGACACTGTTTTGAAACCCAGGCTCACTTGTCCAGCAGGAACCGTTACTGCTTGGCTTTGGCTTTAATCACTGTAAGACCTTGACAATACGTTCTCCCTCCCCCACCCCTCTTATCCCTGACCTTAAAATGGGGCCTCAAAGCATGTCCTAGGTGGCCTGCCTTCACAGCCCATCCAAGGCACATGGCATAGCAGAGACTGACCTAAGGCCCATATAGCACATCAAAAGCAGATCTGGGAATAGAAATTTTGTCCTTAGATTTCAGCAACTAACCCGTTTGGGTTCCTTTAAACTCCCTTTCACAATCTGCAGGACACTGAACACAATAAATATAGAATACATGATTGACATAAGTTTCTGTACTGAGACAACACTTGAACCAGGAGAAAAGCAGCCCTACAGCTAAGGTGTGTAGAGTTCAGTGCCAGTCTGAAGGTTTCCTTCACCCTGGGATGAAGCACCATGTATTTAGAGCTACTAGTTTGCTGTTAGACATATTATGAGTGTCTCAGTCCCAAAGGATGACAAGTCCAAGGACATGGCCATTCCTTGAAAGAGTGATAGAGAAGTCTCAAGCTCAGCCTGATGAAGGTGCTCATTTACCTATGGGTAAGCAGCAAGACTGGACCCTTTTGCCTGAACTGTTCCATGGGAACATTGACCAAGGATTCTCACACACATGCTCCAGTTTCCTATAACCTTCTACTTCCTTCTCCAGGAATATCTGGGATGTGAGGTGGCCAATGTTTCCAGGGAACAAAGAGAGGAAGACAGATAGGCAGAGGGAGGATTTTTTCGTTAGAAATGTAGCCAAAAAAAAGATCAATGCAGAGAGGTACTGAGACATCTCCAATCTTTGGAGATAGCCCAAACCTAACCAAACCATCCAGCCCTCCAGGGATGGGGAAGGACCAGAGAACAAGGAGACAACGTGGAGAAGAGAGAGCTGGTGAGGAAGGACAACCAGTGAAAACAGGGAGGGAGCATAAGGGTCGCGGGCTGAAATATAGAGGGAGACAGCACTCAGCAGAGCCTCCTCCAAGCAGCCCCACTGTAACCAGGGACTCAGGGGTCTGTGCTTGGATCTATGAGTTAGGGTACCCATGGGCACTCACAAACTGCAATTGTCTGAGAGCCTAAGCTCCTGTTTAGACTCTCCAACTCCCTCATCCCCCAAGGAGTCTTTCCTTCCACTCCTGCTCAAGCCAGATTTTTCACTACTCAGATCTTCTCACTGTTTGATGGGGCAAGGGTGACCAGACTTGTCTGTCTACTCTGCATATGGGTAGGCTGAGCTGGAGCACACATTTCCTCTAGCTGTTAACCAGTTTGAGAGAGAAATGTGGAGCTTGAAGGCAAATTGGTCCATGCTTCTCCTGGGCTGAGGGAGCTTGCTGCAGCCCAACTCAGGGTGCCCCTAAGCAAGTCCTTACTCCAGAACTACAAAGGTATTTAGGGGATTCCTGTAATTTGAATTCAAGCGTTCAAACAGGAGTTGTACTCTGACTTCTTTGTGGCTGTCAATCTTTTATTTCTTTGTACCTCAGTCCTGGGGAGAGCCTTGGCTTGCCTCTAGGACCTGTGCTGAACAGACTGTGAGGTGTTCAGCTGTGGGGGGAACAGAGACAGTAGTCAGTAGAAGCAAGGCTTGTCAGCATGAAACCTCTAGACCTGACATTTTTCTTCCTCAAATGAAGGTTAGGCTATCCTGCTTACAGTAAAGGCTGCATTTCTCATATGATCTCATATGACTCCAGGAGCTGGAGTTTTTCAGGGAGAAAAAAAGAACAAAAAATCACATCAGCAGAATGCTTATAAAATCACCTGCTACACTGATCCTCTCCCTTTGAGTCCTTACTGGATATCAGAGCCCAGCGGAGACCAAGCAAGATAGAGCAAAAGGGAGTACAAGTACACCAAGCACTGCTTTCCTTCCCTCATCTCTCACAGTCCAGAAGGGTCTGCAGGGAGCAAGGACCAGAGCTACATAACCAGGGAACCCTTTTGCTCAAGGTATACACTTCTGCCATATTCCTAGGCTACTTTGCAAAGGGAATCATTGCCTGTTTCTAACAGCTTTTCATTTTTGCCCTCGAAGGAGCTCAGCTGAAAAGTTTCCTTTGGATATAGGTTGTCCTCTGGACATAGAGGATAAATTTAGACCTAGAGCTGGACCAGCGCTCACAGCTAAAACTTGCACCTAATAACCTGCCTATATCCTGTCTGGAGCTCCCAATGCCCATGCCTGCTCTTGGATCCCGCTGTGATTTCACTGCATTCACCCATCCCAGCCCTGGAATCACTCTGTTGCATTGAGACTTCTTTGTCCATTTAGGAGCTTCTGCTGGGCTCCTTTCTTGTATTTTGATCTCTGAGGTAACTCTCACGGGTCCCTTTGGACCCATGATGAGATACCCAAGGACCAGCAGAGACTGCTCATGTAGGCTGAGCCAGTCTCCAAAGCAGGGACAACAGTCTCACCATTAGAAGCCAAACTGTAACCGAGGAAGGAAGGGCACCCTGAGTCGTCTCTGTACCCCTGCAGCCCTCTCTGTCCATCAGGTTCTCTGCATCGCAAAAGAAGGTTGAGAGAAGGACAGTTCCATTGAGACCTTTCACATTCCCCTTCACCCGGACTGTGACATTTAACGAGTTTGGGGCATTGCATTACACAGAAAATATGGCTAGAAGGGAGAGCGAAGGGTCATTTAATCCCTCTCCTGCTCTATGACAGGATCAGTTTATCTCATGGGTGCAGTAAAGAAAATCATAGACTCCCTTTTCACTCCGCCCCTTCAAGCGCTTGCTTAGATCAGCATCTGAACCCCTGCATCCCTGCTTGTGGGTTTTGCATGATTCTCCCTCCTAAAGGATGAGTAGTGGAATAGAACAGTTTTGGCATGATGGACTACCAAGATAGTATCCCCTTGTGCTGTTACTGCTGTTTGATGTACTGATGACATGCCACAGCTCTGAGTCCCAGGGATGCTTTGTGTTACACAGGGCATCGGGAGCAGGAAGCAAGTATTTTCCTCTGACACCTGAAGCCCCCTGGCTCTACACAGAAATCTTTCACCAGAAAAAGTGAAGAATGGAAAATCAATGGTGCTTGACAAGGTGTCTGGACTTTTAAGAGACTTAAAGTGTATGAGTCCCAGGAATATGATGGTATAAAAGAACTGCTAGAAGGAATTTGAGAAGGGTCATATTGGTTCAGGCTGCATACACTCAGCCCACGGATGTCTAGTGAAACGACCCCAAGCAAGGCTGCAAACATGGAGTGATAAAGGTCCTGTTATATACTCCATGCTTCCAGGCATCTGTGACTCAGACTAGCTGGAAGAAGTATCTTCACACTGAGGAGACTTTTATAGATTTTTCTTCTACACATTTGTCCAGTCACCTTTTGAATCCATCTAAGGCTTGTTATCTTCATCATCCTTCAGCAATGAGTTCCACCATTTAGTCATTATGTTTCTGTGATTCTGTGTGAAAGAGTATTTCACGTCACCTGCCTTAATTCCTTTATTGTGAGAAATAGTGACTGCTTCTCATTCACCTTTCTCACACCTTTTAGAATTTAATGATAGGAAATTTCATATCTGCCTCCACCAGACCAAAAATCAAAATCTATTTAATCTCTTCTCATACCTCCCAGAGCCTTGTGACTCTTCTTGTAACCCTTTTCTATATTTTTTTTTTTAGTTCCAATGTCTCCTTTTTGAGATGGGGAGCACAGAACTACTCCCATTAAGAAGTCAGCACGTCACAGATTTATAGACCCAAAATAATGCTGTTGTGCAAAGGCTACTGAAGGCTAATATTTGTTAGCTGTCAGATACTGTGTGTTTGTTCTCCATTAGCAAAGACCAAGCAAGGGTGTGAATTTGTCACATGTGTCTCAAGCTAGTGGCCACAAAGCCTGTGAGACACTGTTCAGCTGAGATCTGGTGCTTCTGTCATCTTCCATTTCCAAACTCATGAACCAGCTGGCTAACCACAAACTGGAGTCAATATTAGGCAATGTAGAAGAAAGGAAATTTGGGAGAAGAAAGGGGATTTGACGGCCAGCTTAAACTTCAAGCTAGAATAACATGATTCCCCCTCCTTACTGCCCTTGAAACGCTTTCCATCAGTTTTTGTTGCCATAGCTGTTTTGCTACGAAAGGCTCATCAAAGTTTTATTCTCCCTACCCAGACTCAGTAGGAATCACCAAAAGACACAGTATGATATCTATGCAGAAACTGAAGATTGACCCTAGAGGTAGAAGCTACAGTTGAGACAACTGAAGGTTTCCTGAAATGAAAGAACTTGAAAAGGATTAAGTCAAAGGGTTTTTTTATTTTTATTTTTTTGTTTTCATGAAGGCAAAATGGCGTTCCTGAAAAAGATGAGGCACGCAAGGTCAGGTCACATTGTTTGCAGGAATTGCAATCGGGGCACTATGAATGCTTAATATCCCATGGCTGCAGGAAGAGCGAGTCAGTGATGTAGCACATCAGACTGTGCTACAGAAATGGGACTGCTGCTGCTCTCCCATAAAGAGCAGCACTGCAGAGATACAATTTTCTTATAGGATTTGAAAAAAGAGTAAAACTTCTGAATCATTTATAAGACAGTTAAGAATTAAGCCAAACACAGTCTTGTGGGGAGAGAGGACTTCTCATTTCAAGTTCCATTATCAGTGGAGCGGACAGGAAAAACACAGAGGAAGATCAATAAGGTAAACCCTGGGAAAGATTCTGCACAATGCAGGGAGTTTGTGAGGAGCACTGTAGAAGATTGCATCATGCATGGAAGCAAAAACAAACTGAAGTGGTGTCTTGTCTTTGGAAAGAGCTCGACAGTTGCAAGCAGCAAAGCCATCCCGGACAAGTCAAAAGACAAGGCAAAATGTGTCTTAAGAAAAACGAAATACCTTTATTCTGCTTGGTGGGGAGGACTCCAGAAGCTCTTGGTAATGACAAGACGAAAGCAGCAATACAGAAATGTTTTGTGGGAATCAGTCATGAGACAGCCAGTGGCAGGGATGCACTGAATTGTGAGCATGGTGGAACCAATATCATGAACAGATTGAACATATTGGACCAGTGCTCAAGCCACAGACGGAGCCCCTGGACAGAACTTGGTTGTGTGGACTGCAAGCAGGGACAGCTCAGATCACATAAAGGAAGATGACTGCAACTTTGAGGACATGCAATTTAGTTTAATTGATTTATGTAATGGACTATTGATCCTAGAGCTGAAAGCATGTCAAACATCAGCCTCACTGGGAGATTACAGAAGAAGGGGAGCACAGCAAAGCAGATAAATTTTAAGATGTCTTTAACGGCATTGGCTAACTGCCAGCAGAAAGTAAAAATGAGGTTGGTATTACATTAGTTATTCCTAAAACTTAGAAGGCGGAAATGCTGAATCCTATATATGAGGGACATGTAAGCATGGAAAAATGGAAGATGGAAGAGAACTACATTAAATTAGCCTCAAATTATACACACAAAAAGAAAGATGAAAACACATTAAAAAATTAGATTCCATTAAAACAAACAAGACAACAGTGGTAGTTGCAGACACTTTAGATCCGTATGTCCAAGGCAGCCACAGATTTTTTGTATTTACTAGCTTTGAGTTATTATTCCAGCTATCCAGCAGTAGCACTATTAGAGGATACCACTACTAATGATGCAGCCCTGACTCTAGGGCTGGAAAATATAACAAAAGTTTTCTCAGCTGCTCAAACCCGCAGAGAGGTTTTCTCTACATAGCTAATCGCTATGTGTGATGATTACTAGAAAAAGAACCTTTATTTTAACACCAGTCGAAACAAGTTCAAGGGGTGCGGGAACGCATTCCTAGTAGAGGCAAGACCAAATACTGATAAAACATCCTCTCTCCTTAGCTCATGAAATTCCAGACCAGGAGGCAACTCTGCACTGGACAGTGCTTAAACAGGCAATGAGAAGAGCAGGATCCTGCTATTGTAGCTGGCCAATGACCCTTTTTATGGAAGATATTCCTCGCCAGAGCTGCAGAAAAGATCACGAGCAATGCTTTCCCCTTAGCCTTGCATGGGATACTATGTTATTTGTGACCCTGCACACGACTTTCTTCTTGCTAAAACTGGTGCAAGCTGGTCCAGTGATGCTAAAAACATACGCCTGCTATATAATGACTGGAGTGCAGTCGTAGGGCAAACCCTTCTGCATTTGCTTTATAATAGTGAAGTACCACTGCACAACCCGTAAGTCCTGTGACAGCAACATTTACTCAGCTTACATGGAAGTGTCACGCGTGGATTGCTGGCACTGAAAGCTACTGCTAAGTAGTGAGGATAACAGAGTGAGGAGAAGCCTATAGCAAGCAGATCCTCAGTTGGTGCAAACCACAAATCACCATTAAGTTTATACAGGATATTTCTAAGACCTTTAAGGGGGAAAAAAATAGTATGAGAAGGGAGAATGCAGTTACAGTGCCCTGTGTTTATGTCCCCACAGCTGCTGCAGGCAAGTGATTCTTCATGGCAGTGCTGTATGTTATAAGTTTGCTTTTCCTTTTGCCTGTATTAACTCTTTACTGTTAAGTCCAGCTAAAGGGCTGGAGGCAAAAGTTAAAAATGGACCCACTGAATATGGTACCATGGAGACTCTTTTACCTTTATACTACTCATATATGCTTTGCTTTCTCCATTCTGCCCCGTGATGCTCTGTACAATCTGAACTTATCGTTGGCCAACTAACTTAACAGCATTTTCTATCTAGCATCCTGCTCAGCTCTCCTGCTGGCTGCCATCACCTGACGTGGGTGAGCCTCAGGAGTGGATGGCAGTGAAAAACAGTGGCGGAGAAGAGCAGGTCTGGGAGGTAGCCTGGAAGGTAGAGGGGAAATGCAAAAATTGCAACAAGCTGCCTGAAAATCTCATTGTGTTTTTTTTTAAAGTACTCACACATGCACACATGCACACGCACAACAGTATTTCACAGTGTCAGTGTTACCAAAGACTTTTCCCCTTGTTACTTTTTCTCCTCATGAAGTTAAATTTTGCCATTAGACTCATATTTCACAGCAGTACATCCGATATCCATGAAATAAAAATGTTAAAGTCACTTCAGTGACTCTGCCCTCCACTGGAGCATGCTCCAGAAGCATTTACAGTCAGAGTACTTTACAGGAACTTTGTTCCTCTTCTCCCAGGAGAACTGGAGGGATGCAGAAAATTGAAGTGCTTTATGGATCATTTCTATTTTAAGTCCAGTTCTCCATTAGTCCTATACAGTCAAAATACAGACAGATGTCACAGTGGTGCCTGGTATAAACAGATGGGAACGTGTTACTCTCAGTAATGACACCATGTGATTTTTGGTCAGAGGAAGAAACAAGGATGTGCTTTCTCTGTCCTGCAGACAGCTGCCACGGACTTGGTGCAGGGTGGTGCTGAGCTCTGTATGGTCCCATCCTTCACAGTGGATTGGGTCTGGTAGGTAGGTGTGTATAATGCTAGCCAGTGAGGAGAATCAGTGCATTACGACAAAGTGTCTCCAAATGAAGAAGACCTGAAGAGCCCTTCCAAGCCCTGTGTGCTGGTGACTGGCTCTGAAGGGACACTGCCCGGACCTTGCTCCTCCTTGGTGTATGCAAGCATGTAATGGATGGCAGAGAACAGTCAAGAATTGTCTGGGAAAGACAACCAGAGGGCATCATGTGCTCCTTCCACATGGCTGCCCCACAGGTATTTGCTGGTGAGTTTTCTAAACGGACAGCTCTCCTTGTACTGCAAAGCTTCCCTTGTACTTTAAGTAGCTAGTTGGTTGCAGTTAGACAACTTGGCACAGCACCATGCTTCCCTCACCCTGGCCTGCCACCAAACAGCTTCAGATATGCCTTTGGGAGAGACTGACAACTGTTCCTCGTTAAAACACAGCAGCTACAATGTGAGACAGAGACGCACCACATGAGCAGTTCTTACCACTGCTTTGTGTTTCTTTGGGACAGAGAGTGCATGGGGAAGCCTCTTGTGTCTCAGCACGCCCTCTGCAAGCTCTTTGTGTGGCTTAGTTGACACTGTGAATTTTCACATGCTGCTCTTCAAAATTAAGTCCATTCCCTGATCAAGAGCAGTACTTTTTAAATGCAAGGACATCAAAAGCATGCTTTAGCTAGACACATAGGCTGGATGTAGAATAGGCAGCTGATATGTCCAGGCTTCACCTGCAAACAACATGCTTATAGTCCACTCACCCCTAATTGTCTCTAGACCAAATTCTGTCCAGAATGAGATCTAAGGCAAAGGCATTGATTTCAGAGGACATGCAATGAAGTCACGGAGGACAGACTACGCTCCAGAATCCACAGCCCAAACCTGCTGCAGATGTTTACATGACTACAGATGTACTTTGGGGCCATGCAAGAGCAGGGAACTACTGTATACAAAAGAAAATGCAGTTCAGCTCTAGAAATTTCAGTAGCTGGACAGAAAATGCCTTCATTTAAGGCTCCTTCTGCTGAAGCTGTGCATCAAAGATTTGGACAGTACAAGAGCTAAGCAGAGAAGTAACTCACACTTGTAGGGAAACAGTCTGCTGCTACTCATAAGTGCTTCATCATCAGATCTGATCTGAAAGTGGAAAATGCTAAATACTTTATAAAGAGCCTTCTATTTTACAAATAATCTCAGGAGACCTTGTCTGGCCACAGGGCAGCGGACAGGTTGGGACTTTCATCCAGAGCAGCCACATTTCCTCTTGGCCGGAGCTCCCGTAAAATACAGCATATCAGCTCCCAACGAACATGCATCCAAACATCCCATGCTGCTGAAAATGAGTGGAGGACCCCATGAATGACATGGCAATGCCAGACAAGGGCTTGGGAATGCAAGATATGCTGGACAGGGCCAGGAGATGCATGGCAATATTCCACACGTGGCCAGAGGAAGGTGGGTGACAGTAGGCATGTTTAAAAGCATATGAGGTGGTGCTGAACTGGGAGAACAACTCCAATTATTTTCATCTGTATTCCCCCTGTACTTTGTTGGTCATATTTATACATACCAAAGACCTATTTAGTAGCTAAAGTATTTATTTCAGTTATTTATAAATCCACTGACTGACCTTTCAGCTTCAACCTCTGCATTTTGCCTAAAACAACCTGGGCTACTTGATCAGAGTTTCTGCCTTTGCTCTTCCAGACTCTCCTAGAGGTCACCAGCTGAGACTGAAGCTGCCTTAGAGCCTCCAGTGCATCGTCTAAAGAAGGGACTGCATGTCCAAAGGGCACAGAGCACATCCACACAGAGTTTGCTTACTGAAGGGAACCATCCACAACCTGGCCATTAACACGGTCCAGACTCTGAGAAACCACACGCCACAAGCTCCTCTTAGAGGACTGGGGCTGCCTTTCTGCCGTACGTGCACCAGTCCTCCTCTGACACCTTTCCAAGCAGTTATACATTTCCAAGGGGCTCTGACAGCCAGCCGTGGAGTCATCATTCCCTCCCCACAACCCATCTACCCTCCCCTGCTTCCCCTCCCCCCCCCAAAATCACTCCATGATGCTGCTCACCCCTGCATCAGCAGCCCTGAATTGAGCAGGTGGTCATTTCATCTTGACAAACAACTGGAAGCCCAACAGATAGAAACATCTGTCAGGCCATGACAAATTGCAAAATAATAAACAAGCAAACAGGAGGAAATGTGCATATAAAAAATTTTTCTCCTGGCGTATTGTCAATAAGCTGCAGTATCTCCTTCCACAAGGAAAGGATTTAAGTTCTTGAATGATATGATGCTTGGAAATGTCATTTCTTTTTCATTAAAAAAAACCCCAACCAACCAAAAAATTCCAACCCCAAACTCACAAATTGGTGTTAACAAAACAAGGTAAAAGGACAAATCTCCAAACAACAACAACCAAAAAATAAAGGTACACATCAGCATTTGTAATCAAAAACTACTACATACTGTACTTGGGAAGTCTTCTGGGAAAGGTCATTGGCATCTAGTGAGGACATCACTAAAAGTCTTGTGCATATGATATGTATGAGACAATGATGCCACTGCAGGGTGGATGGACGGACCCTTAGGAAACTGTCACTCACAAAACTGTTCCATGACAAGAGAAAATAAGAGATGTAAAAAGGATTGGTTTTTCCCATCCCCACCCCCCCCCCCCCCGGAGTGTTACAGATTCCTTCTTATTTGTCAGAAACAGCCTCTTCTAGTCTCAGTTTATTTGTTAAAAAAAAAAAAAATCTTCAGCTTTTGAAGAAGTCCATCAATTTCTGAGATGCACTTGGTTCCACAGCACCAAAGAGCTTCAGCTCTCTCTCTTCCCTTTGATCTGCTGACAGGGACTTTCAGGAAGGACAGCTGGCTGTGGGACATTCCCAGAATTACCATTCCACATGAGAGAGAAGTGCTTCTCACGACTTTTCCTTGTGTTCTTCTTCTTGAAAAAGTCTCATTGCTCCAGAGGTGTCTGGGCCCAGCTGCAGCAGCCTTGTGCAAGAGGAAATAGATGAAGCTGCTCTTTTCTCTTCCTTTGGAGACTCCCATTGATCTTGGAGCCCTTTTCAAGAATGCAATTGCTTTATTATTATTTAAAAATATTTCATAGTTTTTTTTTTCAAAATAGTTGTCTTTTTTGTTCCCTTTTTCCATTGCTTAAATTCTAGAAGCTCTTAGCGACTTCTCATTATTGATGATAGGACAATTCTTCCTGTTGCCATGATCCTCAGAGCAGCTGCCTGTCTCTGGTCCATGCAGAACACTCAAGCACTGGAGCTTGGACATACAGGGGCAAAGGGGAGCAGGGCCTTGAGGAAGAGGAGTATGAGGTCGTGTAGCTTTCAAACCTCCACAGACTGGATTTGGTTCATCTGTGCTCTCATCACCTGGATACTGTTCAGAATTTTCTTCTGATGTCCTGCTAAAGTGACCCCAACTCGCAGAATGTCCCTTTGAGAGGAAAAAACAAACACCAAATGAACATCAAAAGAGACTTTCTAACACTAGAGCTAGCCTGCGTCTGGAGCATTCCCCCAGGGAGTGATGTGTAGGGAGCTGGAGTCCCTAGCCTGTGTTTATAATACAAATGCACTGCAAATGCACTCCACAAATGCAATGCATGTACGCAAACCTGATGAAACCTGTATTCTTTCTCTTCAACCGTTACTGGCTTATCCTCCTAATCTTTGCATTTACTACATACATGCAGCAGCCTCAAGGTACTGGAAGCCTCAATACAGAGTATAAAATAAATCACCCCAGGATCTGCCCACTACTTGCAAGTGAATTTGTCTTCAACGGAAAGGCTTGGGTTGTCTGTCCTTGTATCATTTTGTTTCTCCCTTTGCACATTTGCACTCTTGTGAGACAAGAACTAGAAACTCATTCTTTCTACCCTTGGAGAGACATGGAAAGGATGTGCTACACTTTCATCAATGTGAATGCCATTCCCTTTGTGCAGATGGCGGCTGCTCTTGCTACTCTTACATTGTTCTGATGAGACCTTGAAGTGACAACCTTTTGCTACTTATCTTCTCTGCTAAATCATGGCAAGCTAGTGACAATTTTTGCACTGGTTCTTTTTTGGATGCATATTAGGCATCTGGGAAAAATGAAGCTCAGGCCAAGAGTATGAGAAAGGAGGACTGCGACTCGGCAGTGTGACCGGTGCAGGTGACTGTGCCAGAGTTACACGTTCTGACTGGTGGCAACTGATTAGAGACCACTGCAAGCTAGAGCAGCCTTCAGCCCTTGCCCTCTGAGATCATTCTGCCAGTGAACATCCAAGCCACAGCCTTGCTGCCACTCAGACTCTTGCTCAGCAAAGCAATTGGAAACCTACTAGTGCATTATGCAACTCTGGCACTAGGGATGGTGTCCTTCACAGTGACTCCTCGTCTTGCTGTAAAGGCTTTCCATCCCTTCCGCTGCTGCTGACCAGATGTGCTGAGCCAGGAGAAGTGATATTTCTTCCTTGGAGGCATTTGCTACTTTAACTTTTGCTTTTTGTTCTGATTAGGAACAAAGCTCACACTTTTCAATAACGTCTGTAAAATGGAATGAGACTGTGGCCCTGTATGGCCCTGTCCTTCCTAAGCTCTCTGCCCCAGACACAGATCCTTTGGTGTCCCAGTTGTCCCAGTCTGCAGAAAAAAAGGTAGGAAACCTTCCTGGTAGGTCAGTGTTGAAACCTGCCAGATCTGGTGAATTGAAGCAGCCTCTCCTGTTTAAATAGTGTCTCATGGCAATTCAACTCCATTTACATGATTGCCTCCTTCTGCAAAGCCCAGCAAGCATTAGAAGATGGTCTCAGGTAAGGTTTTAGCATGATTTCCAAAGGAAAAAGGACTTGGATTGGCCTCTCTAGGCTTGTCAAAATTGGTGGGGACATGGGAACGAGCTGAAGGTACTCTTGTTGTGGTGAAGGCAAATAAAGAGGACCTGGAAGCTATTGTGAGAGACATGATAAGGAATCGGGAGAAGTACCATTGAAGGCACACTGAGCAAGTCCATGAAAAAAACAGACTTCATTATCCGGACTGCCTGTAGAAGAATGTGCTTTTAGATGTATTGCAAATAGCACACACCAAATTGGGCACGGTTGGGTTGCGGTGTGGGTGTGATGTTCTAGTTCGGAACCAGTTTTCCTTCTCTGTCTCTCAGATTATTTGGGCCCTCTCCCTGTAGCATGAAGAGGGCCTACAGTGTGCAAAGTCATCTCCAGGTGAGATACCCCAGGGTACCACCCTGGGGTGGTACCATGGTTACACTGAAACATTCAAAACTGCCATGGGAATTTCCTGGCAGAAAATAAAAATAAAAAGGCCAGAAAAGATCGGTTTGGCTGTAGTGTTAATAGATTCTGACTGAGTGGTAGTTTTCAACTGTGAAATTAGGCACCCAATCCAGGCACAAACCTTCCTGCTTTACTGCGCACAGAGACATTGTGGCACTTGCAGATGGCTTTAATGCTTGGTGCTTTCTCAGGCAGGGTTTCTAAAGCTAACTGCAACCCACCAAAAATCTTTCACAGGCATGAAAGCCCCAGCTAGCCTCAAGAGATTTCAAACTCCACCACAAATGGATTTCAGCTGCCTGCTTTCTCTGAAGGACTTGCTAAAATTTTGCCACTGAAGAAAGTTTTTAGTGGATACAGGACAATTCAGAACAGACTTGAAACCACCTTGGCCCTCAGAGGCCCTTCTTAGGCAGAAATTTGCTTGCAACATGCTTGTTTCTATCAGCAGTGTCACACCTCCAAGAGGACTGCCGAGTCCAAAAGTGTTCTCCAGTTGCTGGAAAACTGCCTGATGCTGCCTGAAATCGCCATTGTTCTGCCTTGTTCCGTAGGGGGCCGTTTGGAGAGCCTAGTGAGGACTTTCATTTTCAAAGTCAGGGCATGCAATCTGAGAGTGCAGAAATGAATTCTGCACAGATACACAGTCTGGAAATGAGACAGAGTGAACAGAGCAGAGAAGTTCTGCAGATACTGGATAGATCAAAAGTGGTTCCACAAGATAGCAATTCTAACATTCTGTAAAAGTAAAACCAAATAATATAAAAAATAAAAGTAGTTTAATGATAGTCAATTGTTGTTAAACTACTGAGGCTTTTTCTACTGCTTTGGGACTAGAAGCCTAGGCACTTACTCTACAGTCATCTGAGATACTATGTCAAAGGTGGTGAAGCCAGCACTGGCAAAGCTCTCCTTGTACTGGCTCATCTTGATGGCATCCAGCCATTCATCCACAGTGTTGAAGCTGGTATAATCTGGGATTGTGCGGTCAAGTAGAGGGAGGTTGATCCTGAAACACAAAAATGGAGAATGAGTAGAACAAGCAGCAACAAGTGCATATATTTCTGCACCCTCCATCTGCTGGGGGGGACCTGGAGGAGCACGATTCACTGCCTGCACTGCAGTGAACTATGACAGTGCCACCCAGAAAGCACTCTGCATAGCTGAGGGAGGGACTATGCAGAGCACTGGAGAAGGATGCTGGTAAGTCTATTTCTGGATCAGTTCACCCAGGAGAGGCAGAACAATCAAAGAGAAGATGATGGGGTGCAGCTCTGAAATCTTGGATGCAGAGGGCAGCCAGTGCATTACCAGAGTTGGGCCCGTGCTTCCCACAGGTTGCTGCATCTCCCCAGTTCAGGAAAGATCATACTGCCTGACATGGCCTTCTTTGCCTCCACTGCATGGACTGGGCTACCAAAGCAACCATACCCATCCAGTCACGTGCATGAAACCATGATGCTCCTCTAACTGTGCAGAGGACACTGTCCAGCTCAATGAGCCTTCTGTGTTCCCCCAGATCTATGCTGGCCAAGGAGAGGAACCAGAGTGACTATCATCTTTTACAGCAGCCTCTGCAATAGCTAGCCCAGAGAAATGCAAGGATGGTGTTCAATAGGCCATGCAGGAGAGCAAATCTACAAGTGGAAGCCAAAGGGCAAGAGGAAGACAGAGATGCGTACCCAGAGGAGAGAGGTGCCATGGCTTTCAGGCTATTGGGGTTTCGGATCATTTTATCTAAGGTGTTGACAATTTGCCCAAATTTGGGTCTGTGGTTTCGGTCCTTCTGCCAACAGTCAAGCATTAGCTGGTGCAGGGCATTTGGACAATCCATAGGGGGTGGCAGTCGATAGTCCTGCTCAATCGCATTTATCACCTATGAGAGAAGAAAAAGAGATCAGTGCAATAGGAACAGTGCCTTTATCCTTGAAAGGAGGAGATGGCCAAAGAGGAACCCATTTAAATCACAATGTTCTTTTTTCTCAGCTCCTGAGGGTGACTGGCGTGGCCAACCATAGGCCAACAAAGCTGGTCTTTCTCTACGTACTATTGCCCATCTCAGCCACCTAATGTTGTAGCAATGCCCTGCCGTCCACTCTCTCTAAATCTCAGCCCTCTGCCTTTCGTGGTGTCCTCAGAAGTGAAGCCAGCCTTGATCAGCCAACAGCGAGTACTTGTGACAAGCCATGCCTATCAGTGTCCTAATCTGGCAAAAGAGGCCATCTGCGTTACCTTTCCAAGAATGCGTGAACCTGCAGCTCCAGGCATGAGAAGGCTAGTCAAAAGTGTCCACAGCCTTGGCTGCGTGACTGCACTGCTACTGTGTCTGCACTAGGGTACACAGCACACCAAAGCAACTCACTGGAAGGAGAACACCTCCATCGAGGCAAGAGTCTGCTCTTAAGTGAGTTATAGGCAGGGGAGTTGTTCCTATGTTTTCCTTCCCCCAAAAGTCCTTTCTACTCCCACACCCTTGCCAATATCCCAGCATTACCAGGCAACACTATCATGTCATGGGACTGGGCTGGGTGTGCTGAGTCAGCAGTGAGCACTGGATTTCTCCACAGCCCTGTGTACATGCAAAGCGGAGCACTGCTTCATCCACACAGGAGGCAGGACAGAGACCTTGGTCAGCAGAGTTGCATGCAGGAGAACTTTACTACAGCATGCAGAGAAGGGTTGGAGCACACGTCACCTAAGTCAAGCTGCAGCTTTGCAGGCCAGTGTAAGAAGGTTTTGACTGCTGCCTGTTTGGTCTTTCCTTGCCGCACCACAGGAGCCGTGAAAATATTCAGCCTTGCCATGTACAAGGGAAATAGCACATACACAGAACTAGTGGATCTTCTTCAAGAAGAATCTCATCTCCCTGATGACCAGCTCTGCACCTGCAGTCCACCACCCTTTCCTGGGTAATCAAGGAGGATGGAGGCACAGGATTTTTCCCAAGGGCATGTGCTCTTCTGAGAGGAGAGCAGAAGGAGCCTTGGACACTAGAAACAGGCTTGTGCGTAGCAACAAAAAACATAAGTGTTGCAGTGACTGAACTCAGGGACCATACTTTGAAAAGAGAAGCTCCTCCTGGAAATGTTAAAAAAGGGGGAAAGGAGACTGACAAAACCCCACTGGGGCTGGTGGAAGGGACCTTGATTTCTCTTGTTCAACTTCCCACTCGCAGGATTATCCTCTACATTTGATTAGGATTGCCATGGCTTTGTCCAGCATACGCTCAAGGATGAAGATCCCCTCACTTGTCTGATGAGCTATCCCAGGGCTGTACCACCATCCTGGGGAAGGATTAGCCGTGTCTGGGCAGCTTCTTGGTGAGTACACTGCTGAGCAGAAAGGTTGCATAGAGAAAATGAGAGGTACAGCAGCTGGGACTGGGAGAGCAGCAGGGAAGGGGTGGCAGAGAGGTGACACTGGAGGTGCTGTGGGAGTAGAAAGCTGCCACTCCAAGTGAGGGTGGGTGGCAGATCCAGGACAAGCAATCCAGGGTGTGAGGTGAGGTATCTGGTAGGATTTAAGACTGATTGTGACACCAGGGAGGTGGGAGTAGGAGGGTGCTCCAGGTATTGATGTGCTTGGGCAAGGTGCTGGGGGCTTGCACCGCTGCTGCCAAAACATGCCAGCTGGAAGGAGCCCTCCCACCCATCCCTTCCTCCGAGAGGCAGCCCTGGCCAAATAAGAAGGTGCCCCCACTGGGCCTGTAAAGGCCTAACCTGAGGAATCACTAGTGTGCTTTGCGCAGCTCTTGGCTCCTGTTCAGGGACTCTCCTGAGAGATGCAAACTGTCCCCTCTCCCAGCTCGCTCTCTGGATGGCGGATCTATCCGAGACAGAAAGGAGGGGAGAGGACACACAGGGGGAGTGGGGCTGGGAAGAGTCATCACACAAGCATCAAACTCTTGGCTCTGGCATTGACCGAATAATTCCCCAATAAACCACCCGCCTTGCTGCCAGCAGGCACATCCCGCGAGGGGGCACAGGCTACGCTCTCTGCCTCCTCTCCGCTCCCCAGCTTCCCCAGGCGTTCACACCCTAGGGTCAGGAGGCTAATCTGCAGTGAATATCCGGCACGTGCTAATTCGCAGGAAGGACCAGTAGCAATTAAGTGGTGACAGCTTCTGGGGTGCAATGTCCTGCGGCAGGAGAAGGGGGAGAAGAGGCTGGTGGAGGCGGGGGAACAGATGCCACGCAGCAGGCTGTGCTGATGAGAAGGGCACAGGCTCCGCCATCCCTGCTGGCTGAATCGGTGCTGCCAGACCATGGAGGGCTGCAGCAGAAGAAACCAGCAAGGGAAGAGGTCCAGAAGAGGAGGGAGGGTGAAGGGAAAAGGAATGAGGACAGCAGAGGGCTAAACTTACAGAAGGATGCTGAGGTAGGGAGAAGGGCAGTGACACCTGGCTAAAGGAGATACATGAGACTGCAGGTGCTAATGAAGCCCTAATATGAATGGGAAGGGAATTGGCCCTTGCGAGAAGGGCACACACCTAACTCACTTCCCTGTGGCTCCAGGAATTGATGAAAATACTTTTGTTGTATGCCAGGGCCTGGGCAAGGACTGGGGCAAGTGTCCATAAGCAGCTAGCGGTGCTAAGGTAGCATCTATTTGTTTCAGGCCTTAGGGACTCACTTGAATAAATTCTCCACTGGGCACTGGGGAGGAAATTGCCATGTTCTGGAGAAACCTCAAACAGCACGGTTGGAAATATACTGATTTGAAAATGGTCTGATTTGGCTGAACTTTTTCAAGAGCCCATAGGCTGATGGAGATGGAGGTTGCAGGTGAAAGGCTCCCAGCACACTGTCCAGAAGCAGCTCTGCCTGAAGCCTGAAGCTTTAACATGCAGATTTGCAAGACCAACACTTGCAGCAGAGGGGGAGTTCAAGCCTTCTGTACCTTGGAGGGTCTACCCAGGACACTGGTTTTATATGCTGATGGTGTATGAGGTCTAGATCTTGTGAAGAAGGGCAACGCATCAGAGAGACAATATTACAGGAGTTTTGGAAGCCCCCACACCAACGGGTGCTTCTGGACACACACGCGCAGGCCTTAACATGCTGCACAGCTGGATAGCTGGTGTTTGACCACGCAGGCTATGAAGCCAAGAGAAATGAAGAGAGAGCGACATTTCTATGGTGAAGGTGTGGACTGCAGCCACAGGTTCCCCCTGCACGGAGGGAAGGGTTCACGGAAAGTCCCTGAGCCCCAGGGAGCAAGGAGCTCTCGTGACAGATCGCTGTTTCACCAAAAGCTTGTGGTCTCTAGGAATGGACACCTGCCTGCTGCTGCAGTAGCCAGGCATAGCTCTTGGACAGCGTAGGTGAGTTATGAATGTTTTGCATAGGAGGCTTGGAGCAGGGCATGAGAAGAGTTGCAGACATGGTGCTGAAGAGCCTGTGGTACTTTTGCTGTCCCTGCCTGGTGAACAGAAACCTGGTGATGTTGGCTTGCTGATCTTCAAATTTTTCACAGAAGCTGCTGTGACCGTTTCCATTAGACTTTTTGGATCCCCACTGCTCTCAGATCAGTGGGAACATTTCTTTTCCTAGCTGCTCCCTTTCCTCCCTGGAGGAGACTTTCCTCCCTGGAGGAGTCAACTGCAGTTGAAGTTGCTCACATCAACCCTGTCCTAGCACTGTGGGTCTTGTACAGTCCCTAACCTCTGCCACAGCAGCACAATTGGACCAGAACAAAGGCAATAGTTATCCCCATTATTGCATCCGAAAGGGTTGATCTTGGGCTCATCTCCCACAATAAGAGAAGGCTCCAGCCATGCCACAGGCTGGGACTAGCTGTAACCAGGCAGGGAGCTTTGGCCTCGCAGTCTGCTCCCCATTTCAGTGTTTCTGCTCCTTGTTTCTCAGTGACTTACATCTTGATTGGTCATATCCCAGTAAGGCCGCTCGCCATATGACATCACCTCCCACATGACTATCCCGTAGCTCCACACATCACTGGCTGATGTGAATTTTCGATATTGAATTGCCTCAGGTGCTGTCCACCGTATTGGGATCTTCCCACCCTGCAGGAAAAAAAGCAAAACAAAACAAAACAGAGAGGATGGTGAAAGAAAGAGTGAGAAAAACTGAAAAAGAATGTTGTCCAGAATATCTGCACCCATTATACTGGTAAAATCTTAGAAGCACGATTGGACGGGGCCTCTGAAGTCTCTGGTCCAAGCTCCTGCTCACAGCAGGGCTATGCCTAACACCAGATCAGGACAGCCATGGCTTTGTATAGCCAAATCTTGGAAGCTTTCCAGGATGGAGAATCTCCCATTTGTCTGGTGCTCTGTCCCAGGGCTGTACTTGGGCACTACCTTCTTGGGGAGGAAGCTTTTCCTAATATTCAGCATGAACCTCCCAAGCTAGTTTTGGCCACTCTCCTTTATTATATCATCTGGCACCACTGTGAAGAGTTTGGTTCTGTCTTCTTCATAACTGTCCTGCAATTACTGCAGGTCACTAATACAGGCCCCTCAGCCTACTCTTCATCATATTACACAAGCCCAGCTCCCTCCACCTGCTCTTATAGGTCATGGGGCCATAAATTTATTTAGAGTGTAATTGCAGGTATCCCACAATTCCCTCAGCAGAACTGTCTCAGTGTAACGTGCACCCTACAAGACCACACAGAACTGTCTTTCTTTGCAAAAACCAGCCAAGGGCTGCTGTTTGGAACTGCTAGGCTACTGGGCACAATTCACTTTCCCCTTCAGTTTTGCAGAGAAAAATCAGAAGGGGCCTATGAACAGTTTCATTTGTCAGTACTGACTTCCTACTGCTATAGCAATCTTCGGAATGCCAAGATGCCCATTGCATTTGTAGAGCCTTTTGTGGAAAAATGAATGGCTAAGAATTTAGAAAAATCCAAATTGATTCCCTTTAAATCTCCCTCCATCCTTTTGTTGCTACCTAGCTATTTCAAGACCAGAACAAAAGGAATTAAAACTCCATCCTCTTCAATTGTTCTAAATCTGCGGGCTCTTAAAAGTCAACGATATACCATCCTCCTGAGCTGAAGTCCTCATGTGCTGGTCTTTTTGCTGATATATACATAATCCCACAGTCTCAGATCCCGCCTGTTTCTGGAGACAGAGATGGAGCGAATATCTTCAGTATGGCATGCTTGGTTACTATTTGAGAGATGGGATGGACTGGGTAAACACTGGGCTGTCAGTGATCCTGCTGGGCAACAGCAGCCCTGCAGAAATCAGAAAGACTATTCTCTCCTCCTAGAGGAGTTATGCACATCAGTGCACAACACTGACACACACAGCATGTGGCCACAGGCTTTGCAGTGTTCTGTTTAAGCCCTTGCAGCCTCCTCATTTCCCACGAGCGTCTTTGGACTTCGTCCATTCCCAACTCAAGGAACATTCTCAGGGGAAAATCCTCCCCTGTGCTGGAAAATAAGCAATTTTATCTGAGGTTTGTGGCTGTGAGAAGATCAAGATTATATTTTGTCACTGGATAGCTATCATATCTTATTAGGGGTCTTCTAGGACTTAATAGGACTCAGACATTATACATGCTAAAATAATGAAAAAAACATAATATTCCTTAAACTTCTCACAGCCACAAACCTCAGATAAAATAACTTGTTTTCCAGCAGTGGTAAAGACCAAGCATTCCATACAAAAGGCGATGTTCACTTCATTTCTGTCTTCACAGACAGGCATGTTCTTTACAGAGAGCCTGACAAGCAGTGGATTTAAAAATTGGCTAAAAAATAAGTCTTAAAATGTGAATTATAGAATGTAGGAATTTGGAGATGCCTCATGGGAGCTCATTTCAGTAAGATGAGCGATGCCTCCCACCTCCTATTGTACCTACCTACAAGTAAAATAATAGGAATAAAAAACAGTAGCAATCACCAGAAGCTCCTGTGTGTTTAGCTTAACAAAGAGAAAGTTAATAGGCGTAAGGATCATGGTGTGCAAATACTTACAGGAGTAAATTTTGCTAATGTTGCTAAAACCTGTAGGATGACTGTATTATTATAAAAGCCAATGGTTGATATGTGAAGCTCCACAAGTTCAGAAGAGAACAGAAGTCCACGTTTTCAGGTGTTGGGTAATCAACGACCGTTACAAGTTATTAAAAGCTACGGTACCTATCACTGGCAGCTTCAAAAAATTCGGGAAATAGTTTCTTACAGGTCACGCCCCAGCTTTATCACAGCTCATTTCCAAAAATCCTATCATAGGCATTGTACTGGATGATAGCAGTGATGCTGTCCGTCCTTATAAACAACGACGTCTATGAAAACTACTGGCTGCAGTCTTACTGAACAATAACAGTCTTCATGTTAGCCTTTAGCCCTGGTGCACGTCATGCAGTTGAGACAGGCAATGAGTCCTCAGTGGTGCTTACATCACTGATATTGCAGCATCCCTGGGTGGGTGTTACAGGCCATTTCTGAGAAACTTTCTTTCCCTGTTTAATTCAGAAAGTATCTCGTACTGTAGGGCTTTGCCAAGCATGGATTCACATTTCAGTCTATCGTTTCCAGGGCCGAGTCCGTGATAAGACATGAAAAAGGATCACTGCTTCCTGGACAGCCGGACAGCACAGTTGGATAGTGACAGGACAAAACCAACCCTTGCTGCCCTGGTGACAAATCTGTCAGGCTGGCATCTTGGAGGATCCCAAATTGGGCCACACTGGATGGATACAACACATCATCCCCAGCTAAGGGCTTTATCAGGGATATGTACATGTGTGCAAACATGGCTTGGAGAATGGCTCACTTACTTATTCATAGGAATGACTATAGGGCCATTCCCCATCAACAGCTATTGAAATGACAGCTGGGCAGGACCTTGCAAAAGAAAAACTTTCTTGGTTCATTTCATCAGTCTTTCCCCATCTGACACCTTCTCTCCATTCTTGGCATCCTGACAAAAGTGTTCCTGACCTGTCAATCAGGAACCTGCCCCTCTCCACTCCCCCCCAACTCTTTGCTTCAACACCCATTCCTCCCCCTTTGGAAGAGCAGTTTTACCAGTGCACTGGTGTAGGTGGGATCAGAGGTGTCATCCTCCAGAAAACGGGAGAGGCCGAAGTCAGACACTTTGCAGACCAGGTTGCTGTTCACCAGGATGTTGCGGGCGGCCAGGTCCCGGTGCACATAGTTCATATCGGCCAGGTACTTCATGCCTGCCGCGATGCCCCGCAACATGCCCACCAGCTGGATCACAGTGAATTGCCCGTCATTTTGCTTAGGGGAAGAGAGGAGGAGTCTACGTGAGAGGAGCATATCCACAGCCTGCCATGGCATGAGGTCAGAGAAACAGCACGTAGCCTCTGTCTATATAGCATGTCGAGACATAGTCATGCCACAAGAACTGTAAGTTCCCTCTCAAAGCACGATGGTGGAGAGTAGAGAGCTCACAGGGGCTGGAAGTTACCCTCGCATCCCTTATGGACATCACTACCAATGGGTGCTGTCACCCAAAGGCGACAGCTCTGCCACACCTTGCATGAGAGGATTCAGGAGGGAATCTATTGCTATTAAGCAGGTTATCTCCCTTCAACACAATGAACTATTCATATCAGACTGAGACCCATAAATATTCAGACAGAGTAGCTGGAGGTGAAGTTCTGCTGTGATAAAGTTAATAGCAGAACGTCCCTTCAGGTTCACAGAAGCAGAGTTTGTAAATGTATCTGTGAGCAGGTACATATGCACGCACAGCCTAAGAGTACAGCTGAATGTGTGCATGTGCACATCTGCCACTGTGCTGGATTATGTTATATGGTACCCCACCACCTGATCTGCCTGCATTCACACAAGCACAAGCTGTAGTGGCAACAATATACACGTTTATTAATAATCAAGAGTAACTCTGCTTTGTGGCCTGCTGACAAGTACCCGGGCCCTTGGATATGCATTGGTGTGGGATGCACACCCCTCACTCCTAAATGGGCTGTTCAGCCATTTACTCAGGGTGCTACTGCGTAAGATGCATTGAAAGATCAGACTGCCCGGGAAGCGCATCACATAGATGGTGATGGAGTTGGGAGGATCTACTAGGCTCCAATATACTCCATGTGCCCTTTTTATGTGCATTTCTGTGAAAGCTCTCTGAAACGGATTGCCAATTAACTAATATGACAGATGACATGACAGATGACAACCTAGGTGCCACCTATATGCCTGAGACACAGCCCTCATATGCACTGAGAACAGTGTTATACTGGCACAGAGTCACTCCACAGGGACCCTCCCCTTCCAAATCCTCCTCTGGCCCAGCATATCTCTGGGGCAGTCTGCTCTTAGCATCTCATACCCGTAGGAAGGAGTCCAATGAGCCATTCTCCATGAATTCAGTGATAATCATGACTGGAGAACTCTTGGTCACCACTCCCTCCAGGTGGATGACGTTGGGGTGGTCGAATTGCCCCATAATGCTTGCTTCACTTAGAAAGTCTCGTCTCTGCTTCTCCGTGTAACCAGACTTCAGGGTCTTGATGGCCACAAAGATCTCTCTCTTGCCAGGAAGCTTAAGATGCCCACTGCACACCTCACCAAACTCCCCTGTTAACAGAGACAGAAACAGGTATGGCATGTTGACCTCCCAGATCTCTGCCTTCCTCACTGAGGGACCCTTCTACAAGGTTCCAGTCATGTCCACTCCTGAGCCGTTCATGTGCTACCTGTTTTGTGCTTCCCCTTCTGTTCTACACCAAAAGCCTCCCTTTAGGTGAATGCATCCTCTTGGTGAGGAGCACTGCACACCACTCCGTCTTGGCACATGGGAGAACTCCTTGTCTCCAGCACTAGACGTGCTTCAAAAACCACCTTGTTCCTGCTACTGGAGGCAGGCTGGGGACAAGTATAAGACCTTACTGAAACTCTTTTATCGGTAAATTCATTCTCTAGTCTTCCTAGTACATGCACATCCTCACCAAGGCCTGGAATCAGGAAGGAGAGCGTACTGCTGAGGGCCAGAAACACATTCACAGTTCACCTACCTGCCCCAATCACCTGCTCGATTTTGACACAAGAGATATCGATTTCTTTTGCAAATTCCCTGACAGCCTCATTTGGATCTTCGTAGGTGAAGGGGTCAATATAAATCTTCATCCCTGGAGTCACTGCATAAAGGTGAGGGAGAGAATCAGACAGACAGATGCAAATGGAACAGCTGACAGTTGCATCAAGAAAAAGAGTAACCTATGTGCATGTGTGCATGGGGTTGTGTGTGCACAAGCATGTGTGTAGGGGGTGTGTGCACACGACTGTGTGCATGGGCATGTGTAGGCACATTTGTGTGTGTGTGTGTGCATCTGGATGCATGTGCCTGTGTGTGTGTGTGTGTGTGTGTGTGAGTGGGTGGGTGGGTGGGTGCATGCACACTGATGCATGGGTATGAGAGACAGAAATGCTGTCAATGATGGATGCTTTTTTTGACCTCAGCAAATCACATAATTAAGGGCACGAAACAGACAGCAAAGCAGTTTGAGAAGGTGCATATGCAGAGCCACGTTTGCACAGGCTTACTAAAGCTGTCTTTTGATGAACATTGGGACCAAAAGCCATGGTTGGGGCAGCAGGGGACTCGATCTTGAGCTAGGACTGCTAACTGTGATCACAAAGAAGCACAAACCCTTTGCAGCAGGATTTGGCTTTAGCAGAGCTAGAGGAACAGCAAAAGAATCATTTGCTCTTGAGAGATGGTGCTTAGGCAGACCAATATCACAGTGTGCCCATCATGCGACTATATATGGCACTGTCGCATTGCAAGAGGACTGTTGCAGAGGTCAGGTTGGCTCTGCCAAGCCTCAAACTCAAGATACCTGAAATATTGCTTCTCTTACACTGTGATGGGATCCCACATTTGAGCAGCCAACACTTCTTCCAAAAAGAGGTGTTAGGTATTCTGGGAGCATCTGGATACACCATGGTGACTCCTGTACATTAAGCTGCCCCAGAAAAGGCTTTACCTGGCGTGCCTGAGCCATGCTGACATTGGGCACCTCTGTGTTGTGCCTGTCTAAGGTTAGTTTTACAGTGGGTTACTACATAGCAGGGAGTTGCTCTGCCAAATCGCCAGCCTTCTTCGCATACTACTTCCTCCTTAGTACTCCATCACGTCACAGGCATGGGAAAGTGCAAGAGGGGACCTGCGCCCAGCACTCAAGTCTGGAGATGATGAGGATCTGCCTTGGGACAGAAACTGAGGCGCTTGCTGCCCCTTTGCCCACATGGAGACCTACAGGGGAGACAGCTCCAGGTTCTCAGTCCTACTGTTACAGCCATGTAGCTGTGACCCTTCCAGGGGCAGAGCAAGCAGAATGGACAGTCCAGTCTGCCCCTTGCTCTGACAGGTAGCCCTGCCTGAAGCTGAAAAATCCCACCTTGATAGCCTAGACAGCCAAAACAAACTGTAGGGGATACCAGGGCTCTTGCAAAAGCCAAACTCTTCCTGCCAGACAGACAAGAAAACACAGAAATATGCCGATGTGAAAGGCAATGGCCGTGGGACTTGGTGAGGCTGGACCGCTGACACCACATTGCATGCTGCCTAGCACTGTGTCACAGCTCTCACTTGTGACCCTGCAGTTCTCACCTCCCTGTACTCATTCTACTGGGTTCTGGCCTGCCCCCAGTTTGGCGGGTATTTGGGCAACGGACCTCACAACTCACTGAGTAGTGAGCCCAATGCAAAACCAGAAGCAGCGCTCCAAGGCCACTCATAGATCATGACATGCTGGTCAGACCGGTTCTGAGAGGTTCCTGCAACACTAAGGGCTTACAGGCTCTCGATCCCTTAGCAACTTGCTAACCAAGTGCTGTAGCCTCTCCACAGGAATCACTGGTGGGAAATTGAGCCTTGGATCAGTCTCTTGAGTAACAATGTGGCTAAAAAGCCACCCCCCAAAGCCTCTTATCACTTCATCTGTATCCTGTGGCATCTAGCCTATTTCAACAGTTGTGAAGGCACAGCTATTAATGCCATCCCAGCCTGAAGCTGTCATGTTATGCACCGGACCCTGGGAGAAAGTGTGAATGTATGTTTACACATGCAGTAAGGACTGGCAAACAACTGAGAGTTGCATTTACATAATTCTTCTTTAAGACTGTCATTTTTACTGTTAAGTTATAGCAACACCAGCGAGCACATTACTATTCTGACTCAGAGGTGCAATTCAGCTCTCCATCTCTTGGGAAATGTTTTTGGGTGTAACTGCAGAAACTGCTGGTGTTCTCCAGGTACAACCATTTTTTGGATAAGGACCATGTCTGTACAGGAACAGGTGTAAAAAGTCCAGAAATCCTGAAGCTGCAAGTATAACATGAGGTAAGTAACAACCGAGATTCAAACATAGCAGAATTACAGTGATAGGTCTCTAGTGAGGAAGGAGAAAGGAATTCTAGAGGACATGCAGCCAGGGGTTAAAGAGGAGAATGAGGAGGCATTGGGGTGAGGCAGGGTCTAGCTGGTACTTGACGGAGTAAGAATTCAATCTTGAAAAGCGTCAGAAAGTAAAGACTGCTTTAGAGAGTGCTCCTCCATCAAGTGCACAGTGAGGTTGAAAATAGGAATTTTAGATGTGAATGAGTGCCTTGCACTACACAGATATGTTGGAAGAGGTATGCTGCAAGAGAGGGAAGGGATTCTGGGAGCACTGGGATGGGCTCTACAAACGCACCATGGCGTATGTGCGTTCTCATAGGAAGGACAGCACTCCACAGGGTGTGGGTGACTCAGGGTAGGCGGTCTCGCTGCTGCCCACAAGCTGAGCAAAGCTCAGGAACCTGAGTAGCAAGAAAAGGTGCGGTTATAGGGGTTGCATAGCAGGAGAGGGTAAGGTTTCAGAAGCACACAGAGGGGCATGGGTTTGATGTTTGCAGAACATGCGCAAGTGACCACAGCAGGGTTGGCACCTGACAGAATGCATGTCTGGAGAGTACAGACTCCACCAGGCAGGGCAGGGATCTAGATCATACGGGACAGTGGAGGTGGGAGATGGAGGTGACATGAGTGGGTGACCTAGACCATGCTCGCCAGACTGAATTGTGATTACATGGGATGCAATGTGCAGGAGTGTGCACTGTGGTCTACAGCAGGAGTCTAGGAGTGATGTGGTGAAGCAGAGGTAGGATTCAGCAGATGCAGGCTGACATGATGGGGCAGCTGGACACAAGTCAAAGGCATATAACACAGTTTAGATGCCTCCAGTGGCTCCCTGGAAGAGCTCCACCTTTTTAGTCTCAAAGGCAGAAACTTTTTCAGGGAGCCAACAGCAGAGCTCTTCCTTTCTAAATATGCACACGAGAGCCTGGCTAGGTGGGCCTGAGCTCTTCCCGCACGACACAAGGAATGAATGAGCAAGAACACAAACCGAAGAGAGAGCGGACCCCCAGGACTGGCGGGGGGCCGCGGTACGTACTGTGGCCACTGGTATAGTGCTGCAGCTTGTCGGTGTACTCAGAGTCAGCACGCTCAAAGCCCCGTCTTCTGGAAAGAAAGGGAGTCCTGAGTGCTGGGCACGGGTCAGACCAGGTCTGAGAAATGGACTGCAGGGGCATGCCTTTCCCCCCTTAACTTTCCTCTCTCCATCCTCCCCTCTTGCACTTCTCCCTCCCCTCCCTCTCCCCTTGTTGTCCTCTCACATAGCCTGTTGGTTACCAGTCCAGAGACTCACACAAGCATGGGTCGTGCTCTCAGGTTGACCTACCTGTTGCACACAATAACAATGACGACCACAGCAATGAGGAACACCAGTCCTGCCGCGGAGGAGCCAATGATGAGTGGCAGCTTCTCCTGGACACTGGTCTGGTATTCAGCTGATACACAACGAGGAGAGAACTGGTTATTGCGGCAGAGGCTGGGTCTACACTAAAAAACATATCGAGACCAGAACATGGGCCCAAGCACTGGCCTGCATTTTCAGGACCATTGCTAACATGCTTCCTGGTACACTGCTTCCAGCACTGTGCCAGCTGGTGCTGTCTTGGGCATGGCTCAGGGTTGGCTGTGACAGGGAACGTTCCCCAGCAGGAAGGTTGGATGGGGTTGTCCTTTTTGGGTGGGAAAGCTTAGTCTTGTGCATGCAACTGTGCCTTGGTACTTGACCTCAGGGCCAGAGAACTGACTTGGCCTGTTTTATTTAGCAGTAAAAATTTAGTAAATAGAGGCGCTAGGTCTGCTTTGCCACTAACAGCTATACAGACAAGAAGCATGGAATTTTGTTTCCTTGAAATCCAATGGAGTGGACAGGTCCCCATGCCAATAAAGGCTGGGTAGAAATTGGTCTAGCTTGTGTGATTCCCTGCATGGACCACCGAGTGCCCATGCCTCTCTCCTGTATCAAATAAATGTATCTGACTTGTCAATGATGAGACTACCAGCAAGGGGATCAGCACTGCTGCAGCACTGCAAGATCTCCATCTTGCTCCAGTCTCTCTACACCCTGGGGTCCTACATCACAATTACGCAGAAGCAGCTGAAGACTCACCTTCAGTCATGGTCTGGAAATACATCTTGCCACTATACCGGCCGTACCCAGCTACAGTACGTGCCCGCACTTGGAAGACGTAGATGGTGCCAGCTTTGAGGTTTTGCACTGTCACAGTGTTGGTGGGGCTCTTCACTGTTGTTGAATTTAATTCACTCAGATCCTGCCAAGAAAATACAGATCTGTCATCAGAAAACAGAGCCCAGGCACGTGGTCGTGCTCCAGAGTCAGGTATTATATTTCTAGAAGGAAATACAGCAGAACAGAGCAGTGTGAGTGGCATAAGTTCAGTGAATAGGGAGACCATGGAGCTGAACAAAAAAGTCATTTTCCTGACTCTTCCCCCAGGTAGGGAGACACAGAAGAACGGATGTGACTAACTATATCACTGGCCTAGCTAGAAATGCCCTGAGGAAGGTGTTAGCTACAGACCTAAGTTAGATCCTCCAAACCTTGAATGGGAATGGGA
This sequence comes from Struthio camelus, assembly GCF_040807025.1. Taxonomy (NCBI): domain Eukaryota; kingdom Metazoa; phylum Chordata; class Aves; order Struthioniformes; family Struthionidae; genus Struthio; species Struthio camelus. Next base: position 11,953,733 of record NC_090962.1, read on the forward strand.
GTTGCTTCCATTTTCTGCATGCACTTTCTCTTAGCATTGTCTTCCTTCTTCATACTCTCCTTCTGTGTCTGATCCAACCTCAGACCCTTTCCAGTTGCTCTTCCCCATCTCCCTTTGCTTGTGCTGCAGGTAAAGCCCAGTTGAACAATGATTTTTAAAACCTGGGGTAGATAAGTTCTGCTACTCTCCCTCTGCCCCTGCTCTTGCTTTGCCAGTGACCATGGTTAGGTGTTAAAAACCGAGGAACCCGCAATCATATTCGAAAGTGGCAGTGAGACCCCTTTCAAATCTTTTTCTTGCTCCTTGTGTGCAGTTATTTGCCCAGTTTGACAGCTGGGGCTTGAGCAGTCATATTACAATAGCATAGATGGAATTACTCCGGTGTATGTAGTGGAACCATCAATGCCCATAGTATTAGTGTAACTGTGCATCCAGAAGCACCAATGGATGGTCCAAGGTCTCACTGTGCTAAACACTGCACAGTAAAATAGTTCCTGTCCTCACAGACTGCAGGGGCATGGAGAAATAGGCCAACGGAAGATGATGAAAGACGGCACTGAATGTGGTGCTTCTTATGAGCAGCGGCAAAGCGTCCAGGTGTCTGACAACTACAAAGTCCTTAAAGTCACTGCAAAAGAGCAATATGCACGAATGATCTTCCTGGAAAAAAAGTCTTAGGAAAGCCAAGCTGTGAGTGCAGGTGATCATAAAAGGAAGCAGAGACACCAATTTTTGAATGTAATTTCTGCAGTTACATTGAAAGTGTTCATCCTTTTCTGTAACATCTCCAGTTTGGCAGGTCAGGCTGCTTGGCAGGATAACCAATTGGAACAGGTCAGCAATTGGCAGTTCAAAATCTGAGGTGCTAAGTTTACCTGAGAGTCCCTGAAAACTGCTAACTTCAAGTTACTGCAAAGGGCTGAGTAAACTCAAGAACTCCTACCCTGCACATATTCACCAGCCTGGTGAGACAATCTCACCTCTCATGTGAACTAAGCAGGGACTAGCAGAGAAAACAGAGACAGAAGTCACACACACCTTGAGCAATCTCAGCACATGGGACCAGTTACAAGAGGGACAAGAGGGACAAGAGGGGCTTTTGTCTCATCTCAGCTGTGAAATGCCATTCTGGGGGGAGATTTCTTGTTTCATGCTACCAAGAGATCAGAATGAGATTCCCAGGAAGGGTACTGAGAAAATCTTCCATCCTCCTCACCAACTTACTTTGCAATCACAGAATCACAGAATGGCTGAGGTTGGAAGGGACCTCTGGAGATCATCTAGTCCAACCTCCCTGCTCAAGCAGGGTCACCTAGAGCATATTGCCCAGGATCACATCCAGACGGGTTTTGAATATCTCCAGGGAAGGAGACTCCACTACCTCTCTGGGCAACCTGTTCAATGACCCCTGAAGGACAAGGGGCATCCAAGAGGCAAGCAGATAAAAGGGCCTTTCTTGTGATGAGGTTTCCTCACACAAACAGTTCACGTTTTGCCACCTGTCACTCTCTCAGGCTGCTTTGGTTCTCCATAGGCTAAAATGAAGCAGTTTTCAATGGAGAGCCTGTACTCAGGTTTGTACATTCTTTGCCTAGAAGGGGCTGTGTCCTGCACTCGTCTCCACCTCCTCAGCTACTGGAGCACAGGATGAGTCAGAGATTGTCTTGGCCACCAATAAATGATGGAGTTTGCCTTTGGGGGCAGCTGGTCTCCTTTCCTTTCTTTTTTGCACATTGGTAGCCATCTGGTGCCTTTGTTCTCATGTTCACCCACTTCTGAGCATAGAGCTGGAGCCTTCACTTAAGCATTGGTTCGGAGAACCAATACTCAGTTCACATTTGTAGGAGAGCCTGGTGCTTTCTCAATTAGTCGTAAAGATGGAGTCGAATTGCAAGTGCACTGGAGTTTGCAGGCTGGATTACACTCATGACCTGGCTCTGTGCAGATTGTTTGCCTCACATCTAGAAAGCAGTCAGAAGACAACATTCACAGAGTTAATTTCTTCTTGAGTTAAGTTCTTCTTTGAGCAGTAGTCTGGTGTGGATGGCTGGTAAGAGAGCAGGCTGGTAGGAATGTGTTTTTCTACCTGTACTGTACAGTCGAGCTCAGAGGAACACCGAGGGCACATCATTCTGCAGGGTCAATGCAGAGAAGCTCTATGAATGCCTGGGAGACTCCACTCTTAGCAAAGTTGAGGAAAAGTTTTCTCTTATAAAACTACCACATCATCTTTATCCATTTGGGCTGGGCACTGAAGGTGGCTGGGTATCACTGTGGTGTTTGGGCACTAGAATCATGATTATGAAAAGATCAAATACAGATACACGGACAAAAAAGATCAAGAAAAGATGAACACACAAAAAACTGATTGCCTTGTTTGTCTAATCAAGCCTCAGTGCTCTCTTGGACCTTTCCCAGGAAGGCTCAAGAGAGAAGTAGGTCAGGGAGTGTTTACCGTTTTGGTGCCCAAGGGCCCGTATAAAACCTCTCCAGCCCTTGGATAGCATTGACCACATAGTTGCTTTAAAATCATTTGTCCAGCTGCTTGAGGGACCCTCGTCCCCATTCCTGGAGGACTTGAATGCCATGGGTATGCTTACAAGATGGTTTATAGCCTGGAAAATTGTCAGTCTGTCTCAGGAATTTCCCCTCTGCCTGTCCGATGTTCTCATGCCTGTGCTTTCCTTTGATCCCTTCCTACAAGGCAAGAGCATTTACATGTGTCCACTCACCCTGTGGCTGGAGCCAGGCTGAGTGTGACTCCAGTATAATCGCTCACTTCACACTTCCCTACCGCTTTCCCTCAAGCCTAACTGCATTAATGCTTGAGAAGGGCTTGGTAAATACCTTATCAAGCCTATTCTTTCCCCTTCACATATGGCTCAGCCATCATCCCACTGGCAACCTGTTCTTTAACTTCAAATGCTTCTGCCCTTTTACCCCTCTGAACTTCTCCCATAGACTCTGGGCATCCTAGGTGGCTAGGCTTTGCTGCCTCTCCCATCCACCTAGCCTTGTCTTCTGCAGAGATTTTCTTTTCCCCCTTTTTTAGCTTTGAGTTTGGAAATGCTAATTTAAAATAATGTACTTTTTATTTCCTGATAGGTTTGATTCTGAGTCCTCATCTGGTTCCCCTTACGCTGAGCCAAATCTGAGCTAAAACTAAAGTCTGATCAACAACAAAAGGGTTTCTCGAAAAATGGATAGTCTTTGTGAAATGCCTGAAGGACTCACAAAAACTATTTCCAAAAAGTCATGTTTTATCAGCCACAAAAAAAAAACAAAGAAAAATGTCAACCGACTTAATTTGGCAGACAGCTCTTCTGCACGTCTGCACGACAACAATCTGCTGTAGTTCCTGGAGCAAATAGAGCCACATGTACAAAGCTAGTCCAAGGCTGGGTGCCAAATCACGACACACATCTGAGTTTCATGCCCTGTGGGATCAGGTGTGTTAGGAGAGCTGCTCAATTCTGGTATCAGGGTATCACTGGCCACTCTGGGGATGGATCCTGGGGTCCACAGCTCCTAGACTTTCACGGGGAACATCGTTTAGCAATAGCCTTTGGGGACGTCAAATCACAAGAGCCATTCCCCTCCGAGCCAGGTATCTGCTGAAATGCAAGATGATCTTGACTTCCATGGTTGTGGACATCTCCTTTGTTTCAGTGCAGGACTAGGCATCACTGGAAGCTAGCAGCAGGCTGTATGGATATATTCAACAGGATGATCTCCTTGATCACACACACCTCAAGGGAAGGCCACATTAAAACATTGCAATTGACACATTAATCTCGCCATCAGGAAGCAGAGAGGCCAGCCTGGGTCAAGGTGCTTTCCAGTAACATTTAATCAGGTGTCAGGTGCCTCACACATGAAACCTGAGCCCCAGATAGAAGCAACGTGGATCTCAGGCCAGGCACAGACGAGAGGATTACAGGAAAGCGATTACTAGAGTTCCCAGTCAACATTTCCTCTTTATCCGCTAGATCTCACTGTTTTCTTTGGGGCTGCTGGCCCCAGATAGAGCCCTCTCCAAGGGCTTAGGCAGCATGGGGGGATGGGGTACCGCAGGTCTCACTCCATCCCAGGGGAATGTGGGAAACATCAGGCAAAAGCTTCAGCCCCAGGCTCAGGTAGGCTGTTACCTCACACCACTGGTGTCTGACGCTGCAGGCTGGAGACCAGGAAAGTCCTCATGGGTCAGGTCAGCCACAGGTGCACAGTGGCTCTGGGGCCGGTCTGGGAGGAGTGCTTGCCAATCGTCCTGGGCACGAGCCCTGGTAACATCCAGGCCTGGGGATGCTGGGCACATGCTGGGAACCCATGGGTAACATGAAGGCTACACCTAACTCTACTCCTACCTGTACTAACCACTGTCAACTACCACAGTTCCCTTTTCCCTTACCCTTCAGCCACCCCATACCCAGTCAGCCGGTATTGCTTCCACACAATAAAGGGCTCCTGCGACTCTGAACATGTTTGCACTGGTAGCCAAACAGGGCATGAGGGACCAGCTGAATGTCTTCACACAATTGCAAAATTGGCAACTTAATGCATATGCCCAGCCCAATTGTTTCACCTAACAAGAAGTGCTAATTAAACTTTGCAGTGTTTCAAACTGCACAAGCAGTGCAGTCAATCCCTACCATGATGGGGGAGAAGTTAGGAAACCCTGCTAGGAAATCCTGCTGATCTGCTCTTCAAAGGGGGCTAGGCATTCACATAAGTTGTTGCCATGGACTGAATGTATCTTGCATAGTTTCAGAAAGTGGCCTTTGTATAGGAATGCTTGCCTCTTCTGCAGTCTGGGTGGGTGCTCAGATGTGTCCCTTGGTGAGGCTGAGCCAAACTAGACACATCTGCACCTTTTGCAAAATCTAGACCCGTTCAAGAGACTCACTCTCCCCTCACCATTCCCATTGGAAACCCTTTTCATCCTGCACATTCCTGTAACTTTCTCAGATATCGTTGGTGACACTGAAAGTCTCCAGGTCCCACATTCTGGGATGAGTTTGGCAACTTTGAACAGAAATTACTCAATTACTCTATCCTTTCTAACTGAAGACAAGACAAGTAGTCTTTTTTTTTTTTTTTTAAGTTAGACAAACATTGCGTCTGTTGGTGCCTCTTGGAGGTAAAAATACATTAGGGAGGGGAACATAGAGAGAAGGGATGTTGTTCAGTGTTTGGATGACAATCTTGCTCTAAGTGCAAGGGAAAGAAAATCATAATGTTGCCTCTGTACAGGCATTTTTAATAATATCTAATAATAGCAATGTTGTTAATAATATGCCGGATCGAAAAAAATATATACCTTTTTTCAGGTAACATTAACAGCTCCCTTTGTTAACATCAATACACTTATTCCAATTTTTAAGTTTATTTTATGCCTCTATACAGAAGAGGATCAATTCAAAATGAAGAGCCAAAACACTTTTTATCCCAGATGCATACGCTACTATACTTACATTTGTACTGTTTTCATGCTAATAAAATATAATTTTCTAAGGGGAAAAGATTTCCACTAGAAATAATTGAACTAGCTCCAGAGATATTTTCTGAGCATTCAGAAGCACATGGGACAGTTTGCAATAAAACATTCTGGAAGAAAATCACATCTGTACAGACTGGCAACGGAGTGAGAACACACCTGGGATGTGTCACACACCCTATCCAGACTGAGATTCCAATTGCAATATTGATGAGAAACAGGGGAAGACCACAGCAGATCCAAAGCTATGCATTTTGGGATTGTTTCCAGGGATCAAGTCAATGGCTTTGAATTTTCAAAACTCAGCACTCCAATGGCTAGATTAATGTGAGATTCAATTCTGCCAGCCAGACAGAAAAGGAAATAACATCACTGTGTTGCTAAAAATGCATAAATGGAGAAGCCTGGAGGGACAACTCCATGGAAAGCCGTACTCAGAAGAACAAACCAGAAGTCAGGGTGCCTGAAGGACAGGATGGAGGAGACAGCAGAGAAGATGGGAGTACCAATGTCTAAGCGACCAGGAGGCGCTGGCCAGGTCCACAGTAAGTCACGCCTTCTCCAAACAACACTGTAAAACGAGTGTCTGGGCATTAGAAAAGAGGTTGTGGTTGTAATTCAGATGTTCCCTCAACACATAGATAAGCTGGCACAGTAAACGAAGAGAGACAGCAAATTCAGAACTGATCAAAGGGAAAGTATCCTGCATCCAGAGCACTCTTGACTCACCATCTGAACTTTAAGAGGACATGAACTTGGCAATTGCTGAGAGATCGGACTATGTGTGTGCAACTGGGACTTTGGAGTTATGAGAGTAAAAGCTAACAAACGCAGAGGAGCTTTGGAAAAGAGACAAACTCATTGCCATTGCTCAGGTACTGACCTCCAGTTCTTGCTTATCCCATTTTTTTCACATGCTTCTAAATCCTCTGACATGTTTTTGCTGTTGGACTGGATACATCTAAGCTTTGAGCCAGCAATCCCCTTCCAAGAATGACATTCGTCCTGGTTGCAGGAGATAAAGATGGCCTTTCTTCTTCCACCAAAGCACCAGCGAAAAATTGACCAAGACATTCAGATACCAGGACAGCAAGAGTCTCAGCATGAGCACGTGGCACTGCCTCTCCTCAGCATGCTGAGGGGCCAAGCCTGCATTGCCCTCTCTGGCAGAGCTTGTGCTCCACTTGCAGCCTTACTCCCACATAAGCCATTGCTTGAGTGCTGCTGGGGCCACTTATCCATGCAGTCAGTGAAATGCTGTACCGGAAGCTCTGAGAATGGCGGCCAATAGATGCTTACCATGCGGTTGGCCACTAAGCCAGACCATGAACAGCAGCTTCCCTTTTAGACAAAAGTTCTCTTTCCTTACAGCCTCCCCCAGAAAATAGAGGGAAGGGGGAGGGAAGACAGAGAGGGAAAGAATAAGAGAAAGTAAGAAGAGGAGAATGACCTCCCTGAGATCTTCTGTCTCTACTTAGATTGTCCCTGGGGAAAGAACTCCTCTTGTTTTCCAGATCTGTCTTGTTACCTTCTCATCCATCTTGCTACGTATTCTGGGATCATTTCCAAGGGTCAAATAAATGGCTGTGATTTATGCAATATAGGTCAGGACCTATTTAACAGCTTACAAAGAAACTCCCCCCTCCCTGTTCTCCCTCTGGCTCTTGGTGATGAGAAAATAGGTCACAGGCAGGCAGTGGGGGGGATTAATCATTTCTTCCGGCAACTGCTGGGAAAATGTTTTCAGTTCCATTTAATCATAAAGATTTTTAATTAGTTAGTTTGCAATTTTTAATGTATAGTTTATAAGCTCTTGTGCAGGGGGGCAGATTCCTGGAAGGAGAAAAATCTCCTGCTCCCCACACCCCACCTCCCCTGGGTAGCAGGGGTGCAGTTCTCAGCCACTCAGAACTTGGCAGGCTCTGGGAGTGCACACCAACATCAATATGGTCTTCAGGTCCCTCAGCAGCCATACAGTTTCAGCCCCTTGAGTTCCTCCTATCCCGTAAGATGAATGCCCTTCTACAACCCTGGCTTGCAGATCCCTCTGCCTGCTTGGGCAGGTAGGAGGTGGAAGGGGAATGTTCCTGAGAGATTCAAGAGCCACAGCTGTGGGATCCCTTCTGTCATCTCACAACGGCCTCATCAGAGCCCCTAGTGCAACGTGCACCCACCACGGGAGTCCAGCCAAGCTTCTTCTTGGCACAATGCACAGCTACAGAGGTTCAGGCCACCACATACAGGTACCAAACTCACCTTTAGCGTAAACGCACTGACTGATAGCGTTACACCAAATCTCAAAGACTAGCCACTTAGCTAGTGTGGCTCATCTTGGCGCAACATGTGCTCTGCGGCATCCCTACCATGCCCATTCCCCACTAATGACCCAGCAGGCGAAGGGAAAATTTATACCCTGGATCTGGACCCTAGTTACCTAGCTCTCCCCACAACTGGTCCATCTGCTGCAAGTACTGAGCGAGTGAAGGAAGGAGAAGGTCCTTCTAGAAGACCAAGAGATTTCCATTCTCTTTCACACACGCTTGTGATACCTAAACAGCCTCCAGGGCCATCACACCCATTGCTGGACTCTGAACGGTCAACAGTCACTGCCACCAACAGGGCCAACTGCAACAAGAAAAACAATGTCCTCACGCAAAGCTTTGCACCACCTCCTCCCCTGCAGACCCCACAGCTGGATTCTGCTAAGTTTCTATAGTACCTTCTCATAATATTGCAGCTCATAATCCAGGATGACGCCGTTGGGTTGGTCAGGCTGAGACCACGAGAGGGTAATGCTGTCCACAGTGCGGCTCACCTGATGCATGATGGACACAGCAGAAGGAGCTGTAAGAGAGAGAGAGAGAGAGGTCTCAATCAGATGCTTACCTAGACAGGACGTGCATCTTGTGGCTGCGGACAGGCAGGTGGGTATTACTGCTATATGGAGCTACTGAATTCACTGGCAAGGACATCCAGAGGTTAGCAGATCCTGGCTTCTGCTATTTGGAGAAAGTCATTAGGGGAGGACAAAACATCTATACTGTTCACCAAGAGTTTGCAATTAGGAACAATGTAGGGCAGCATCTCTGGCAGGAAAACTGGAAAGAGATCGTTCCTTTCCCAGGCAGAATGAGCTCAGGGTTGGAGCAAACACAGCCTTGCTCCTCTGGAAAAGAGCTACTGGTCCAGCAATACGCAATCCTCCCTGCTTGCCATGGGGAAATAGGGGGTTTTGTACTTCAGCATTTGCATAAAGAAGCTTTATAAGGCACAGGCAGATACAGGAAGTAAGCAGCTCCTCTCCGCCTTGGTGTGCTGGGTCTGCAAGTTGCACATGCTAATTAAGGGAAGCGCATTCAGTAGCCTGAGCAGGCAACATAAACCTGACCTGACATGCTGACAGTGGTGAGTCCTCTGCCTTGTCTGACTCCCCCAGAAGTAAGACACCCCATAGCTGCCACTTGTCCCTCTGAGCACAATGGGACCTTCCAGCAACTCCTCAGATAACCCTGCCAGCTGCCCACCCCCTGCACTGCCCTAGGATGCCTGCATGACTTGATATATGGCCAGGTAGGAACACTGCAGTCTTAGCTGGTGCTACACTTGGGGAAAGCTGTCCTCCAGGGACCTGTGACAACAAGCAGATGGGGCAGGGAGCTCACAGCATGGAGCTTCCACCTCTCTGGGAAATCCTGAAAGGGTCTGATTCTGCTTGCTCTGGACCTGATGGACCTGGATGAGCACCCTGGACTAGCTTTAATCCAGTCAGCTCAGGTATTCATAGCAAAGATGCCACAGCAACGCAGACATTAGCCTCACGCCCTCTACCCTTGCGGGAGGGGCCGACACACAAATACGCCCTTGCTGCCTCCTCCTCACTGAGACTGGTAAAATGAACATGCATCCTTGCCTACCCCATACCCGGGCAGCGGATGGCACTGCCAACACAGCCTGCACCGATATCACTCTGGAGGCCGCCTCAAATCTCAACTGGTGTCAGTCCAGCCTTGGTGACCTCAACCTGTTTCAATCCAACCTCGGAGAGAGCAAACTTCAGCACGGAGTTAGCCCTGGCAAGCCTGCCAGAACCAACTCACTGCAGCGGCAGCTTCAGGGCAGAGGGGAATCCTCAGGGGGTGGGAGAGGGGTGGAGAGCGGTAGTGAGAAAGCTTCCCCATCATGCTCATGACAGGCCTGGTTACAGACAGATGTAGAAAGGCTTGCACTCAGAAGGGCTTTTACCAGGTCCAACCCTTTCAATATTTCATGGAAGAACAACTCATTTGACAGCTCTGAGAAACAGCTTGGAGGAGTGGCACACAAAGTAAAGCACCTCTCACCCACCCCCAGTCCAGTTTCCCTTGGCACCATGAGCAGTGGCAGATACTGTGCCAATTGAGGACTCGCCGCAGGGCATTTCTCAGATCATGCTGCTTCGATCAGCTTGACTGCAGCATGTCCAGCACTGCACTGTAAAGAACTACAGTTGAAGAACCCTTGTCAAAATATACCACCAGAGTACATTTTCCTGATTCACTCTCTTTGTCTGTTCACTTATTTACAATTTGCGGGATTCAGTCAACCAGACCAGTGTAGCTTCGAGGATGTGTACTGCATATGTGTCAGGGGGATTAGGGGCCAGATGTGGGAGGCGCAGAGCAGAACAACATCTGCCACCATGCTGCTGCACCATTTTCTTTCACCTACCCTGGTTTCCCCAGTTAAGAAGCAAGGTAAAATATGTGTCAGCCTCAGTAAAGTAATGGAGATCCCTGCATTTGCCCAGCCCTTCTTAAAACTGAATGAGGGCAAAGAACAGATAATTATGCCAAAGTCTTCCAGGGAGTCTCGCACAAGGGAGTCCTCTCTGTTCCTCAAGCACGCCCTCATCCCAAACTCAAATCCCTCCATCTACTTCCAGACAAGCCAAGTCTTTTGAAATACAGTCTTTTTACTCACCAGTCTGAAACTCTCTGCATCATCTCAGATCTTCCCTATGGTTATAGGGTTATAAAGCTTCCTTCTCTCCTCATTGTCCCAATCCTACAGCCTCAGAGTCCATATTTACAAACTTCTGGGATGGGTTTCTCATGCCAGCATTAAGATAAAACACTGCTAACATTTCTAGTTCTTGTCAGCTCTTGTCAGAGCTTGATGTTCCCTCATCAGCACAGACTTCATAGGACACCTGCAATCCTGAACAAAAACACTTCTCTCTCTGTGGAAAAAGGCCTGGGAATGAAAATGTGACCAAGCTCCAGATTGCCCTGCAGCAGAGAAAAGGTTGGGATTGGTCCGAGATAGGTACACAGTCTGTGGGCTCTCTGGCACATCTGAACTGTGTGTGCCCTGGCAACTGATTCCACAGTCGTCTAGGCTATGCCAGGACAGGATCATGCACATCCAGACCTGTCCCATCACACAGCTGGGATGTGGCCCCAATCAACGAGTTAGATAGAGGTTCACTGGCTGACCTTGCAACTGCTCACCGTGAATGCTGGAAAAGCTCCTTGGCTGCAGGTCCCTCCGGGTAGGAGTGAGGTCCCTGGGATGCTCCTCTCCCACTCACATGCCCTGCATGCCAATCTGAGAGTGCACGGCTTCTGCAATGTCTCTCCTGCTTCTCCAGGCCACATTGAGCAAGTTAAAAAAGATAACAGCTACAGCCCTTTGTGCATGAGTCATTTGTGATCAGCCATGGCCAAGACTTCTGTGTCCTTGGTGAACCTGCCCTCGTATAGCTCAAGAAAATGGAACAAACAGATGAGGCGGGCTCACTGCTCATCTGATCTGGATGCGACACATTTAAGGCCACTTTCAAAATGACACCACAGACGCTGTTAAATCCTGAGACACTACCAAACAACGCTGTGTGAGCTTGTGACAGATAGTGCTGCGTATGGGAAATCAAAAGGCAAATGCATTTTCAAAAGCACCACTCAGATTTACCCCTGCTTTATTTTGGAAACAGCAATATATAGTCCCTGTGCTGTTCTCTGACATGTGTGAGGTTGCACCCAACAACACAACAGCTGCACCCAACAGGAGCACACGCCATTGCAATACTTGATAAGGCACATACACCAGCGTCTTGGGGAGGGGACAGGTAGGATGGATGAATAACTAAAGCAACTTCAATGCTCTTCCTGCACCTGGGACAGAGCAATGTCTCTGCACAGGCAGGAACCTCCACTATTGCATCTTCTCAGTCACTCTCTTATTATCAGAGACATCAGGGAAGTACACGATAATAGAATCACAGAAAGATTTAGAAATGATCTCTGTATGCTTCCAGTCCAACAGGCTGTTCCATGCAGGGTAACTTCAAGGTCAAATCACTTTGTTTAGGGCCATGTCCAGTTGACATCTGAATGTCCCTGAGGATGGAGATCCCACAGGCTCTCAGAGCACCAGTCTCAGGGGGGCTGCCATGCTTTCATGGGAAAGCTGCCATGCTTTCCTCACTGTTACTTGTGCCTATTGCTACTGTCCTCTCACTGTGCACCTCTGGCCAGAGTCTGGCTCTGTCTTCTCAGTAACTCCCCTTTAGGACTGGAAGACTGTAACTAGATCCTCCTCCACCTCCTTTTCTCCAGGCTGGCTGAACCCAGCTCCCAGCTATGCTTATATGTCGCATGTTCCAGCCTCCCGACAATCTTAGTGACCCTCTGCTGGACTTGCTCCAGTTTGATGTCCTCGTTGTCCTGGGGCCACAGGGAGCCCCCAAACGGGCACAGTGTCCTAGATGGGGCCTCATGAGCACCAAGTAGATGGGAATAATCACTTTCCTCAGTCTTCTGGCTATACTCTTACAAAGAGGGCCGAGTATGTTGCAAAACTATAAAGCACAGTCTTCATCACAGGTCAGTGCAATAGCTTGTACAGAAAAAATCTCTGGACTCTGCTTGTGAATTAGGAGATGTGCTGGAACCATTTGTCTGATTTTTAAAGCAGTTTAGTGGAGTAAGCCAGACCTCAGAGTGATTTTCTAAAGTCTAGTCACAGAGAAAAGCTTCCGGCCAGATAACTGCACGACTGCTCAGGCAGATGGTATCTGGCAGTTTTCATCCCCTGGAACACAGTGGTTTCTTCAGAGTCAGCTGGAAAGTTACGTGATGAATTGTGAGTTTCCGACTCATCACCACTTTGAAGCTGGGAAGGTCTTGATTGCAATTCTCTGCTCTGCCTCTCAGTCCATGCGGGACACCTTGTAATGTGTATTTACACATTATCCTTCTGCACTGCCATTTTCTACTTGGAAAATGAGGATAACCATCCTGCCTGGTTTTCGCTCCCTGCTTGTCTTATCTAATTTAACTGAGAACTTTCAGAGACAGCGATTGTGCTTAGGAGCTTGGTCCCTCAGCAGTATTTAATGCATGTAATATAATAGTTATAGAGGAAGGGGATGAAAACAGAAGTTAATTCAGTTAAAGTGAACATAAAGACCATCCAAACTGAATTAGTGGTACCTGGTGTCACTCTCATCCCAAGGTCTGCTCCAGCTCTGACAAAAGCATCAGGGACCTTTGCATACCAGTCTAAACCATGATGTAGAAAGAGCTTTTCTGCTATGGGACACTGTGGAGTGACAAATACAACCAAAAAACTGCAAGAGATAAATTTACACCTTGTGACACACGATGAACCCAGCTGAGCAAAGATTTCCTGATGGTAAAAATCTCAGAATATTTAAGCTGACTTTCCTGAACTGTTGTTTCTGAACAAAGTTCAGATACACAAGTTCCCTCCATTGGGTTTCAGAGTATTTCAGAGCAAAGATACTACAAATTGAAAAAAGGAGCGAAAAAAGGAGCAAAAAAAGTCTCTGTTCTTTCAGCCTACTTTGAGCCAAGATCTTTGCAGCCCCTCCCAGAGCACAGCCTGGCTGCTAAAACCAAAGATTCCCTGGCAGCATGTAAATCAGCCCTGTGGGATGGGTCACCTTGTTCCATAAACATTGACTCCTCTTTGTTCCCTTGTGACAAAAGAAACAGAGCTTTAGTGATCATTTCCAGGTGCAGGCTTTGCCCAGCACCAAAGACACTCCCTTCGCGGCTTGTTTGCTTGGTTCTCCCTTATTCATTGAGGGTGTTTGAAATACTACGCATGGGGAAAAGGGAACTTCGAAGAGAGACCTGCTCTGTGACATACAAAGCAGATCGGATCTGCAGCATCCCAGCCCTCAGTGCTGCTATCGCTTTTGATGTCACCCACGTGAATGTATACACAGAGGCAGATTTATCCTGATGGTGTCTCCAGGTGTGCATATGTAGGATTCAAAAAATAAATAGAGCTTCCTTTCCGCAGTGGAGGGAAATTTCCTCTTCTTTACTGAAACCTTTGAATCGCACATCACTTGGAGGTAAAATGAATCATTCCAGTCTTTGAAAGGCCCAGACTTTTCCAGATCTTCTTGTCCATCTGGTACTGCCTCAGATTCTTTAGATAATTCTTAGTGGAGCCCTGTGGCTTCTCCAAATTGCTGGAGAAATAAACTAAGCCGAAAACGCTGCTGCAGTGTAAAATATGTTTAATGAAAATCCACTGGCCTAAAAAAGGCAGGTGACCTGTCCTCTGCTTTAACAAAACCTTCAGAACACAAGCAGGAGAGACAATGAACATCCTGTCACATTTTAAACTCTTTGGGGCAGAAGCATGGGTGAAATGCTAGAAATACTTTCACGTTTTTGACTCCAAGCCTCCACATTACCACACAGCATTGAGCACAGCCAGTTCCTTGTTTTGGCTGAGACTTGGGGCTTCTGCAGTTTACCTTAATCCAATAGGCTGAAAACTGGAGCTGAGCAGGCTTCCCTGGCTTGGGAGCAGCTCTGCCTGTAAAAGAGGCTGGATAAATCTCCAAGGATGTTGACATCTGTTCTTGTCCAGCTTTTCTGTGGCCTCTAAGAGCCCACACAGAGAGTGGGGAACTGCCTCAGCCAACAACTGGCAACAAGTGAGAAGGATGGGGCACCACTCTTAGGCCTTGGTAGAGCAAAGCTGTATACCCATAACCTCCTCAAAGAAGGGAGAGGTAGAACTGCTGGGTTTTGCCAACACCGTAAAGACAGCTTAAACATCAGTGTCCTCACAAACCACGCTGGCTCCATGCCACAGGGTGGGCCTGCCCAGAGCATTGAACAAATCCTCTTGCTCTCCCATGGTGAAGGCTCTCAGAGAGCTGAGACATTTGAACAATCTTTTCTTCACTGCTCCGTGCCTCTCACATCCTAGACCCCTGACTGGATATCTCAAGAGACTGGCGTGAAGTTCTCAGTTTTGGTAAGAGGACCTGAACTGGGTTCCTTGTCACCAGCAGGCTGAACTACAGCCTGAAGAGCAGCCCAAAGAGCTCTCAAATGCTGCTGCACAGCAGATAAGCGTGACTGCACCAGCGCAATATTTCAGGTGCCTGCTTGGAAAGATCTGGATCCTATGTCCCACTTGACTTGACTATTTCCCAGAAAAAACTCAGACATCCAGTAGAGTGGGAACTGAAAGTCACACCTTGATTTGGCAAATACTAGAGCCACAAGGCTGTTCAGCCCACTGAATATTTAACCACTGCATATACAGTGGAGCAGCTTCAACGGTACAGAGGGCAATGATTCACTCATACACCCAAGTTAAAGTCTTGCCAGTGTCAAGGTGGGTTTGAAAGACCACCTGAATGAGTGCTATAATCTAACCAAAGAATAACAGGAGAGAGGGGTCTACTTTTTTTCTGTCTGTGTTTTGCATTATAGTCATGCTCCAGACATGACAGCGAGACAGACATGAATTAGGCACCATGATGCTTCGGTCTCTCCCAGGACAGTGCTTTTAGCCTAGCTAATCAGCTTAGTCTAGGTGCTTAATTTATGTGCAGCTGAAGTTCGAGGGACCTTACTGGGGAAACAAATAAACCTAGAGGCTCATGTGCCTCCACACTGAGTACAGAATGGAGCTGTGAAGGCTGAAATGGAAGATACAACATCTGCTTGTAGATTGAGCCCTTTTCTTTCTCATTACCTTTCAGCTCCTTTCAGTTCCCCGTAGCACTGAAGCTCAGCAGTATTGGTGGGATGGGACGGCCAAAGTCTCTAGTCCAACCTGTTCACAGCAGGATTATCCTCAACACCAGAACAATGCAGCTCTAGCTTTGTTTAGCCACGTCTTTAAAATCTCCCATGACGGGGTTTCCCTAGCTAACAGTCTCTGCATATTAGTATCTATTAGTCTGTATTAATTGGTTCCATTCCCATTCCAGAAATAAAAAAGAATTTTTGTTTATAAAAAACAATCCTGCTCTAAATCCCTCCTTGTCCTGCCTCCCAATGACTCTAGCTGAGGCACATTCAACTTTTTAAAAAAAAAACACTTCTCTTAAAAGATTAATCCAAAAATTTTGGTCTGGTCCCTGACTATGGAACTCAAGTTATTCCAACTTTTGCTTATGATCCATAACAGAGATGCACTACCCTCAGGCACACCAGCAAAGCCTCCCCGTCCTTCAGTCCTGCATCTGGAGTGCGTAACAGCGATGGGCAGAGAAAACTGAGATGAAGAGTCGGCTCTGTTTCCATACCTGGAATTACTGCTGAAGAATGTGCGAACCGGAAACAAATTCTGTGTCAGTCCCCTGAGGATGCATGAATGGGACAGAGCCTCTCTCACTGCTCTGTACCAGGTGTGCAACATGCAGGCGACAGGGCAGCTAGTCTGGCGAACAAGAGGAGGCAGTTTCTTGGATTTGTTTTTCATGGGATCAAAGTAATCACAGTAAGTAACTGCTCTGAGTTGATTTTATTCCCCTGAAAGGCATCTATACCTTAGCCTCAACAAGTTAAAGTTATGGTATGCGTGGAGCACTGCCCCCAGCTCCTGGGCTGCTGTTCCCAGCACACAAAAGGGCTTCTACTTTGTCTTTGACCAAGAGACAAAAGATGGATTCACCTTGGCAAACTCTGGATATCTCCAGAGGAGCTAGTGCCCCGGATCCTTTTAGGTGCAGAATGCTTCCCGTTGACAAGCCCAAATGACGATGCCTGAACCCAAATGGCTGAGTTTCTCTCCCACTATGGAGACATCTGCATCTGAGCTCCCTGGCTTTCACTGGTGATGTCTCTGCTGACTATAAAGAGAGTCAGGACTTCAGAGGCCTGACAAAGCCACATGCTGACTCCAGAGCTCAGTATATACTTCCAGATAGCTAGGAAATGACAATTTGCTCAGAAAAGGAATCCTAATTTAATTTATTAGTGGCTGTGAATCTCTTTACAGATTTATAGCCTTGCTTGAAAGCAGGTCCAGATTTTATTGTGATGGAGCTACTCAGTGAGGATGCTATGACATGCAGGCTAATACCTCCATGGGCAAGGAAACCAGTAAGCTCCATACCACCTGGCCTCACAGGTTACTTACGCAGTCTCTGAAAAGGTCAGTGTCAAAACTGAAACCCCGCTTGGCATGGCTCCATGATAACAGAGGCAGCTTGATCCTGATCCCTCCACATGGATTCTTTAGTTTTTAAGATTTGCTTAACCTGAGATAGGTACAAAGTGGTATATTGGTACCATTGCGCAGTCTTCAGCTTGCTATGGCTCGTATTTGACTTTTGCACCTAATAGTTACTTCTTTTTGGTCTACCTGCTGGGAAAGAAGGAAAGGGAAGAACACTGAAAAGAAAGCAACTTGAGTTTTCCAAGGGAAATAGGTACATGCTAAGTGTAACAATCACAGAATCACAGAATCACAGAATGGCCAAGGTTGGAGGGGACCTCTGGAGATCATCTAGTCCAACCTCCTTGCTCAAGCAGGGTCCTCTAGAGTACATTGTCCAGGACCCTGTCCAGGTGGGTTTTGAATATCTCCAGCGAAGGAGACTCCACTACCTCTCTGGGCAACCTGTTCCAGTGCTCTGTCTACCCTCACAGTGAAGAAGTATTTTCTCAGCTTTAGATGGAACTTCCTGTGGTTCAGTTTGTGCCCGTTGCCTCTTGTCCTGTCACTGGGCACCACGGAGAAGAGACTGACCTCATCCTCTCGACACTCCCCCCTTCAGATACTTGTACAAGTTGATGAGATCGCCTCTCAATCTTCTCTTCTCCAGGCTGAACAGGCCCAGCTCTCAGAGCCTTTCTTCAGAGGAGAGATGCTCCAGTCCCCTCATCATCTCCACTGGACTCTCTCCAGTAGTGCCATGTCTCTCTTGTACTGGGGAGCCCAGAACTGGACACAGTACTCCAGGTGAGGCCTTACCAAGGCTGAGGAGAGGGGCAGGATCACCTCCCTCGACCTGCTGGCAATACTCTTCCTAATGCACCCCAGGATACCATTGGCCTTCTTGGCCACTACCCCAAAGTAGGTCATGCTGACTGTAAAACCCTGGGCAGCTGGATGAGACAGTGCAAGAACATGTCGATTTTGCAGCAAATTGCAAGAAACTACTGTAGCATCCAGGTCTGAACATCTGAACAAGGCTGGCCACAGAATCCAGGCAGTGATTTAAATATAGCTGAAATGTTTGTGGCTGATTCTGTGCATATGTTATAGATAGACATGCAGTTTTCTGTAAAGACTGCAATTACAAAGAGCCCACCGTGTCTCTTGGGAAGTTTTCCTCATGGTTACTTACCCTGCTCTAAAATGCACATATTATTTTCAGGTAGAAATGTATGGACTTCCAAATGGTGGATCCTGTCTGCTTTTGTTAGCTAAACTAAGGAGGAGTTTTGTCCCTATGGAAGAAATGAAAGATAGTAACATTTTCTCTTCATCTTCTTTTATATTACCTAAGTAGAGTGAGTTTCTTGAGTGCTTCACTGATTTATCAGCCCACAGATCAATCTGATAACTCTTTTCTGAACGTCTTCCAATTTTTTTAACCTCCTTTTCAAATACAAATCTCCAAATTGATCTCAGCAGCCAGTAACCATCTCCCTTAACTACAGAGACAGCATCCACCTCCTCACTCAGGTTTGATATTCCTCTGAGTGCATCCAACATGATACTTCTCTGACTCAGTCCAGTCCTCAAATGACTTGTGCAGAGCTTGTATTCCCTTTCTGTTGTGTATCTTCAATCTTTCTTCATCATTTTTTTAATTATGTACTCCAGCTCAGGGAAGGGAGGACACAACTGTCTGACTCAGATCTGCTGTCTGCAAAGTGGTCTGCAAGAAGGATTTTTACTCTTTTGCCTTTCCTAATGGCAAGCCCAAGAGAGGGACAAGCTCCTGTTGTTTCTATGCCTTTACGCTGTACACACGACCCTTCTAGAAGGATGCAGGTGAGAGGAAGAGGACAATCCTGTCTCTAATGCTGATACAGAGGCATGCCTTTTGAAGCCCCAACTGCCTTAAGAAAAGCATATTTTGACTTGCAAACCAAACATCTTTGAACTGGAAAAAACTTAGACTAAAAACAAAGAAGCCAAAGGGTCCACCAGGTAGAAGAGAGCTGTGTTTTGAACTGCTGCCTTCACTTCTTGCTCTTCCCTGCTACTGCAGGGTCAAACCAAACACCTCAGGGCCCAGACTGCTTTGAAGAAGTTCTTCATTCCCTATAACCCCTCATGTCCTGCTGGGAGCAGGGTGAGAGAACCTAGATGCATCTGAAATTAGTGTAATTGGTGAAACTGCTGTGTAAAGCTTAGGGCAATTCATTATGATAAAACTGACAAAAAGCAGCAGGGGGGCATCACAGAATGAAGAACTGTATTGGGCGAATGAGAAATAAATAGGTCCATTTTCTCCACAGTTTTATGCCTCTGAGCTGTACTCTTCAGAGGCATTCTTAGGAAGCTCATGTGTTTCCCTCTCCAACCTACCTCCACGACACTAGGTTTTACCTTCCTGGTCTAATGAGATTAGGATTCCTCAGGACATCCACGAGGGCACCTTCCTCTTTCTGTTTAAACACTAAGAGCTTCCATCTGGAAGCTGTCATGTTTCTCGCTGACACTCATGGGCCCTGCTTTAAAGACACTTATGTGACCCCCCTCCCTATCCCACCACTACCTTTGGAGTAAATAGTGCCCAAGGCTGACACCAGAACCTAGGCCTGAGGACTCAATGGGCATCTTCTTTGCAGACACTGCAAGGAAGAGCAATGTAACCTGTCACCCTGTGACATAGGGACCCTGTCCCTTGCTTGTGCTGGTTCATCCCATTCCAAGGGACCCATCTTGGCTGCAAGTATCCTCTTTCTAATACCCTTTGATAGCAGAGGCTTACTTTCTGTGTCAGGTCCTGACTTTTGGGCCATCACGACTGCAAGGGGCTGCTGCCCCTGCTTTTTAGTAGGTCTGATTCCCAGGGCTGTGAAGCCATGAGACAACACCACCGTCATGCTAGACATATCCCACAGCAAATTAGAGCCCCTTCAGAGCCTCTAGAGCATCGACCCTGCTGTGAAGTCACGGAAATTCACACTGCACAGACTTGGAAGTCAGACTATACTGCAAAGGGAATAAAATAGGACAAGACCTTGCCACTGGTAACACTATAAGGAACACCTTAGAGCCTCAGACTCCCCAGGCAGCACCTTCCGTATTGCTCCCTGGCTGCTTTTTTGGGGGGAGGGGGGGATGCAGGCAGGGGGGGGATTGTGTCGCTTCAGCCTCTGGACCACCTGCCAGAGGACTCTAGGATCTTGCTCCAGCTTCTCTTTCATGATGTGTTTAACCATTTGAAACACTGCCAATTGCAATCTGCCCCCCATTTTGCAGTTAGCCCCCTGCCTCCTTCACCTGCCAGGCCTGCAAGACTCAGCCTTTCACTCCTTGCCTGTCAGTGGGTCAGGGCTATTGAGATCCCGGTATAATCAAAGGGTCTCCATTCCTTTTCCGGCTTAGCTGGAAGAGTCAAGTTACAGGCAGCAAAACCCCTATCTCTGATCACTTTAATACCACTAACCCATGTCATGTCAGACAGAGTCAACATTTGCTCTGGAAAACAGTCACAATAGAAAGAGAGCAAAGCCAACCTGGCCCATGGCCTCTTCTCAGGAACATTTTGAAATTATCCAGGGAAAAAAGAGGTGAACAGCTGGGAGTTTTCCAGCATCTCCTCAGAGCCTTTCTGACAGATCTTGGTCCCTGGAGTGTCAGGTTACTGGACTGGGAACTGCTTTTATTATAAGAGAGTCAGCAGGGAATTCTGGTATTTTCAATTACCCACATGCAGAAGCGGCTGTGATCTGGGGTCAGGATTAACTGCATGACCTCTGGCTGAAGACAGAGTGGCAGGGAAATGCACCATGATGCTGCAAGGCACCAGCTAGTCCAGAGGCCAAGGGACAGGGCAGTAAGTGGGTAGATGCGGGGCATAAAGTTCCTGACAGAGCATGGGGCAATGGATGCCTGAACTCCTGCAACCGCCTTGCAAAACTGGCAACATGGAAAACCTCCGTGAGTGGTGCATTAGGAATGCCCACCCCCAACGCCCTGCCCCAGTGCATTTCTCCAGGCATTCAGCCTTACTGGGTGACTCGTGTAACTCCAACGAAGCTGACTGTCTACTCGTGAGGGGAACTGGATCCCCATTAGCATCAGAGTCGTGCATTCCTCAGTGCAGTGCCCCAGAGATCTGGGAGCACATTTCATGTTTCAAGTCCTGGACGACATGAGAAACTCGTTCTGGTGAGACTAAAAGGTGACTTCTGTGCAACAGCGAGGAAGGAGCTGTGGTCACATTTGGAGTGAGGGCTTCCCAGACCCTGAAATCACAGGGCCTGGTGACATCTAGGCTGGGATCCAGGCTCTGGCAGTGCTCCAAAATCGGTATTTCAAATGACAGAGGCACACAATGCCTCTGCGCAAGGCTGCACACAGGTGAAATACTCATGCCTGCCTCCCTGCAGGCCTTAGGTGAAGTCTGAAGGATAATCTCTCAGAGATTGCCGTAAAAGCCAGCCCCAGCCCCTATCCTTTTGGGGCATGTGGCTGAAATGCCCAGAAGGTAGAGCAGAGCTAGGTCAAATTTCCTCTGCTTCTTCTAATTCAGCTGCCTTCTGAAAGTTTCAAGAATCCCTACTTCTTTCACACAGAAGTGAAAAGCCAGGAAATATCACTCTGTGCTCCCCTGCAGTCCCAAGCGTCTTGCCCCAGTATTCTACCCCAGGGACCTCTAATCCAAACAGGTTCTCACTCCTTGCCCTGAGATGCTCCAGATCCACACGATTCCCAGAAGATGACTGGCTTCTTACCATCACTGTGCAATGGTCTGGTCACTCCCTGTTCAGATTGCTGATTTCAAGGCCCCAGTGCTTCATACTCTTACTAGAGGTTACCCCCAGACTTCAAATGCATCTGGGTGTCCAGTTTAAAACTGACATCTTTGTTTTAAAACCTTCTCCATGTTCCACTTCTCCAGGTAAAGCCACAGACTCAGCCATTTTACTAGCTCAAGTTTCCACATTGCCTTTTCTAGGTAACCCCTTGAGCCCTCCTGGACAGCACGTGGATTTTGTTTCTTGAAGATCCACTTTCTCTTCATTGTGTCCTAGATTCCTGTGGCTGGACCACCTGGAGGATGTGCCACAGACCTTCAGAGCGCCACTCTCTACAGATCCTCCACATTAAACTGTGCTGTCTGCCGTGTAGCTGCTGTCACTTGTCTACATCTGTCAGCACCAACCTTACTGGCTTCAAAGCAGTTCCAAGAGTGGAGAGAGAAGGTAACATGCTTCAGGATGCTCTAAAGGGCAGGGAAACTTCGCCTGAAATTCCCACTCCAAAGAAGATAGAGAATAGATTTGAATTTGGGATGCTTTCCTCCAACATGAGCAGTGAAAACACCATAATAAGGAATATTCTGATGAGGAAGGGAAGCTTTTTCTGCTCTGTCACAGGTGACAATCTGGCTTTGTGTGGGAGGTTGGACTACAGACCTCCAAGGCCCATCCCCCAGCACATCTGCGTTCGTCATTCTCTCCTGTTGAAAGTGTTCAGTATTGCGTGGACTATTAAAATGTTCATCTACTCTACTTCTTTGCCTCTCTCCTTCTTCTGTGATGGCATGTTCATGAGCCATGTACTTTTGAAATCATCTCCAGCAGAAGTTGGAGAAAGCAATGAAAAGTCACAGAGATGACAGCACTAGGGCTGTTTAACAAACAATGCTCACCTTAAAGCATAAAAAGCCACAGAGTTGGGAAATTCACTGGAATTGCCAGAGCTATAAAAGACTGGTATTTTACAGCTTGTGAGATTTTTTTTTTCATAGACTCCTGGCCTATGGCTGGCAAGGTAGCACTATCAGACTTACACCCATGTTGTTTGTGTGTGTGTTGAGTGTCTGGAAAATTTCCCATTAGGCTCAGTTCTCCAGCCTCTCAAGTTTGTAACTACAAATGCTGGAAAATCTTAAAAACACAGTAGTGGAGTCCAAAGCTGGCTCCTGGCCCCATTTGAATCAACGAAGGCTTTGGTGTAGATTACAGCCTTTAAAGTAGTTCCTAATGCCACAAGCCCTCTAACTTGGCTCAGGCAGATGAAGGCTTTTGGCTGTCTTTAGGCTCTTTGTTTAACTGAGTTTGCAACCTTCATTTGCATGCTGCCATCCTGCCCATGGAGGAGGGCAGGACTTTGTTCTCAGCACTGAGAGGAGATGCATCACTGGCACTCCAGAGGATCCCGGCATCCAGCGATGCAGCCGGCTGGAGTGGGTATAGGGTCATTCAGCGCCAAGGTCATCCCCACCTCCTGGCCCACTCTCCAAATTGAAACCCTGTCTGTTCCAAACCAAGGCAATGGCATGAGTACAGGGCTGGCAGAAAGCAGGAAAGCTGGCAGGAGCCAGCCCTCTGTCCCTCCAGTTTACCCCCCAGACTTTCAATAAAATGGTATTTCCCCAGAAAATGCCAATGAACTGCAACCAAAACTGTTCTTAGGAACATACCGATTTGAAGTTTTCAACACACAGAACTTGGACCAGAGAAATATTTCCTGATAAAAGCTTAGAAGAATGATGTCTGCTACAGGGCACCCACTTGGACCCACTGAGCCTTGCTAATTTGAGCTTGTTCCCTTGCTGCCTTTCACGGCAGACTCTGCCAGGCTGGCTTTCCTCTGTGTAGGGAAGTTTTGGCAATCACAGCTCTTTCCTGCCCAGACCATTTCCTGTCCAGCCCTTCCAATGCAGCAGCCTCCTGCACACTTACCAGTGGCAGCGATGACATGCACTGGCCTGGGGTAAGGCAGGCACAGTGAGGATCTTCCTATCTGAACTGAGTCAGTCAGAGACATACCATTTTACACAGAGATAGAGGACTACTAAATCATGGGGAGTCTGAGATGGACCAGGGGACAACCAGCCAGCCAGCAGCATTAACCTCATTTGATGCAGCCATGTATTACAGCCCACATAAAAGCATCACTAATCAGCAGCACCCCCAAGTGTACGCTCAGCTATTTGTGGCCCTGAAATACTTGTGAGTGGCATGTCTCCCGGGGTCTAGCCTCCTGTGTGTCTGGAGCCTCACATACCTGCCTCTGGCATTTCGACCTGCCCGAGTGCTGGCAATCAGAGCCTTGTGCACAAGCAAGCCAATTAGCAGCACAGACTGTGTTTGCCAAGTACAACAGGAAAGATAAATCACCCCTTCCAAACACGTAAGCAAAAGGTGAGCTCCTGAGCCACTCTCTGTCAGCTCCCAGGACTCACGCACAGCGGAGGTGGCAGCACGTTGCTGGGAGATGGGGAAGCACTGATTCACCAGAGGGGACTTTCCAGCCCATCCATCATAGATAGGCTTTTGTTTTCTGCCCAAAGTCATCTCCAGATGCTTTGGAACAGGTTTCTACAGGCAGGTGTAGAAAAAATGATCCTTAAACTCATGGAGTAATTTACACAACGGGGAAGCCTGGGAGTCAGCAGGTGGAGGAACCTGCAGAGCTAGTAGTGGGAGGAGAAGAGCATCTGGTAGAAAAGCTCTAGCAATGCAGCTCCTACCCTGCTTTGCCAGCATCCCCCCAACTGCCTGCTGAAGAAGCAGAATGAGGAGTCCTGAAGAGCTGGCAGCTGGCTGGCTCTTACCATCTGGGAGCCCTGGCTCTGGGATGTCTCCTGTGGGCAGAGGAGAAGGTACCCCAGCAGGGCAGGGTCTCTCCCAGGTGTTCATTGCAGGCTGCCACAAATCTCCACAGCCAGCCAGGAGGATGCAGTGAGAGTGACAGGCTGGGTCATAAAGTGAGAGGAGGGCAGCAAATGTCAAGCAGCAGCAGGTTTTTGTGGCAATGTTCCTGTGCATGAGGCAACCAGGGTGAATGTAGGAGCGGGGGAGGAAAGTGCCTGGAGGAAAGAGAAGGGGGTGAAAGGTAGAGGCAGAAGAGGGGCCATAGAGCCAGGAGAGCAGGCTGCAGGGCTGTAGCACGGATAGCACTGTCCTGAAACCTTGCTGGGGACATGCTTTGCTCTTGGAGGGACATTCCTGCCTAGGCATTGTCCCCACACAAGCAGGTCAACTTTAGGCAGTTCCTGACCAGATTTCCTCTATGGACTTCCAGCTTTATTAATAGTTTCCTACACAGCACCAAATAAAATATTTTATTGATGACCGGACAAGCAAACTTCACTTCATTTTCTTAGAAAATTAGTCTTCTCATTGAAGAAAGCAAGAACAAGCTATGCAGGCTTGTGTACCAGGGCTTGATGGACCCTCTACCTCTTGATATCTTAAGATTGGATGCCTTTCTGAAAGGTGCTGTAGTTTAGACCGGAAATTGGACTGAACGTGAGGATAACAGGTCAGATAGATAGGGTGAGCTAAAACATCTCATGACTTGAATCTCTGAATCTTAGTATAAGAGTCAATGGACATAAATTCTAGCTTGGGAAGTTCAAGTTGGATGTTAGGAAAACCTCCTTCCCCAGGAGGGTGTTGCAGGTTTGGGACAGGTCACTAGAGAGGTGGGGGGATCTCCATCCTTGGGGGTTTCCAAGAATTAGCTAGATAAAGCCAAGGCTGCCCTGCTTTAATGTTAGTGGCAAACCAGCTGCAAGCAGGAGGCTGGATGGGAGATCCAAGATGCTTGGATACTACAATCTCCTGCCTTTTATTTTTACACTGAAAGATACGAGGAAACAAACTCATTCTTAGCTTTTAAGGGTACGAAAGGTCATTCTTACTCTCCAAGATGAGCTCTGGTTTTCCCAGGTTCTTCCCTCAGTTTTTACAAGGAAATCTTTTCTGAGTAATTCCTTACTACAGCCAACTCAGAGCAAAGCCAGGAGCAGAGAGAGCAGAAGATGCCATGACTCCCTGCTCGTGCCTGGAGGAATGTAGGCCGCTGCCGCACATGAGCGAACAGTCTCTTATGAAGGAGTAAGCCATCTTCCCCCAAGTGAGAAGATGAAGCTAAGACCACCTGGACCACCTGCATCAACATGCCCCAGGCCTTACAGGTCCCCTCTTCCTGATTAGCCTGTTGCATAACTAATAGAAGAAGCAAATAGTGCCCTGGATGGCTGGTTAGAAGTGCTAGTCTCTACCAGGTTTATGTCCTCCTTTATTTGCTCCTCTGGCTCTACTCTTCTCTGCCTTCATCCTTCCTCCCCTTCCATGCTCCCTGTTGCACTTGTTGGTAAAGCTCATGGGCCATGGCTACAAGGGTGGGGTTTTTTTGTTCTTGTTGTTGTCAAAGGTGGAGCAAGGTGTCTCCTCTGGTGCCATGCAGTTCCCAGGAGGAAGAGCCATCTCACCTTTGCTTCATTCCTTACAGCTGAACTCGCCAAGCTTTGAGTAAGGCCCACACTGGACTCAGAGAGAGAGAAAGGATATGCCTCTAAACTCTGCTTCTGTAGATGCTGCTTCTGATCGGTTTATCAGGAATGTTTATCTGGTGACACACTAACTGGCAGTCACACTGTGTTGGCTTCCCCAGAGTCTGTTTATAGCTCTTTTGGACTCTGTTTGCAGCCAAGAGCCTCTGACACTAGAGTTAATCCTTCCTTCTTTTCCTGTGTGACATAAGAGTCCCTAACAAAAGGGATGCATTCCAAAAAAGCTGGATGTTTTCATTCTCCTGATCACTGGGAGGCCTTGATTTTCTCTCTGTATACTTTGAAGCTCAGAGTTTTCTCTTCGCTTCCCAGCAAGCAGAATCTAGAGTCTGCTATCTAGCGCTGCCCTTCTCATGTGCTATTTGAGACGTACCTATCTGCTCACGGCACCCCTTTTGCTTGCAAGTTTCCCAAGACATTCTACCCCCACATCATGGACGTAGACTCTGCAACACTCACAGCAGCAGGATGCTCTGCCCCTCCCTACTCTTTCCCAAAGAACGAACCTCAATTAGCAAGCAGGGGCTGCATGTTGTCACCAGCAAGGGGACTGGCACATGCCACGGCTCTCAGTCAAGTGTCTTATTCCATGCATTGGGCCACGTTCAGCATCTTGACCCTTGGCTTCCTTACGGCTCCTTCCCTCCCGGGATGCTGGTATGGCTCTAAGCTTTCCTTCTGGCCACTCTCTTGGCACAGATCTTTTGTTATGGCATGGCTGAGAAAAGGTTTTTGGTGGCATTAAGTAGCTGTGTGATGTGATTGTTTTCTGCTGCATGTCACAGTCCTTTAAGATAGGAGTGACTGCACCAGATAGAAAGGCCTGCAGCTCCCTCCTTGGTGAACTGCTGAGCCTTGGATGTGAGACACCATCAGTCTTCAGAGTGTGATGGGCAGGGAAGTGGAGGGTGAGAAGCCTTTGAGAGAAATGCAGCATGGAGCTGGCAGCTATGGGTCAAGGAGAAGACTGCTGAGACGAGCAGAGATCAAACACAGCCAGGCCTCAGTGGTGACAGAAGTTATTTGCTAGAAATGTAATGGGGATCATGTTTGCCGAAACTAGGAAAGCTGCTGAGTTGGCTGAAGACAGACTTGGGAGCAAGGACAAGTGGGAAGAGAGCACTCTTTTATAAGTCCTTTTAATTAATAATCTGCTGGTCCTGGTCCTTTGAAATCTTCTGTATTTTAAAATGTGAAGTATTACACTTTCAGTTATAATAAAACTTGCCCTTCTGGAGTTTAAACAGCTTTGGTCCTTTTAAAACACTGCAAGAGAAAGGTCCAGGAAACCACCTCAAAGCACGGCCTGACTCAGGCCCTCTCACATGTTCTCTTTAGACCAATCTTCTAAGAAGAGAGGTGGCCTGTCCTGAGGGGGCTCTTCTCTATACTGTGGTGTCTGGACTGTGGTGATATGCAAAGGGTAAAGTTGGGCAATCCAAGGTCAGCTATCATGACAACGCTGGCCAAAGTAGGACTCAAGGCCCTAGGTCCAGGAAGAACTGGAGAGGGTCCAGCAAAGGGCAACTGAGGCAGTCAGAGGCCTGGGGCACAGGGATTAGAAGGAGAGGTGGAGTGAGCTGGGCTGGGTTAGCCTGCTAATGAGAATGGTAAGGGGGAATTTAATCTCACCTATAAGTACTTGGAGGACTGTTACAAGAGGGTGGAAACTAACTCTTCTCAGGCAGGGTAGATGGTTTATCAAGGGCCAGTGGGCACAGATACAGGCTGGAATTTAGGAAAAGCATCTTCCCCAGGAAGGTGATGCAGTCCTAGGACAGGTTATGGGAGAGATGGGGAATCTCTGTCCCTGGGATTTTCCAAGAATTGGCTAGACAAAGCCATGGCCTCCCTGATCTACCATTGGTGATAGTCCTGCTGCAAGCAGAAGGTTGAATGCAAGACCCACGTGGTCCTTTCCATCAGGTCCTTTGGGCCTACTGGGATCGTGAGGCCCAAATCACGCACGGCAGCGTGACTCTGTGAAGTAGCTCTTGTCAGACTGTCCAGATTTTTTTCATGAACTCAGGAGTTAAGCCAATTGCACAGATCTAAACCAGTGTGAAACACTGTGCTCAGCATCAGTAGCATCTGTAACATGTGAATTTAGTTTTAAACAAGGCTGTTTTAAGAAGGCTGGCACTAAATGGGGACTCATACCATATCCAGCAGAATGCAGGTAGAACATGCCCTTGACTCAGTATCTCTCATTATAATTATCAGAGATCTGGAAGACAATGTAAAATCATCGCTGGCAAAATGTTCCTAAAGAGTCCAAAATGGCAGTGTTGGGAACCATAATAGCTCTACAGAGCAATAAGCACAGCTTGATGGCTAAGCCCATGAAAACAATTAAAAGGTTATGTTTAGGTCTGGAAACTGAAATGTAGGTCTCACTTGATGAATGGGAGACAGCATCTAGCAAAGCAGTGTCTGAAGGGACTAAGATGTTGTCATAGAAACACTCAGGGTATGAGCTCCCCGAATGGCTGAGAGAGGTAGCACAATCTTTGGATGTATAAAAGGGAACAGTGACTACAGAAAGGAAAGTAGTTTGTTTGCAGTGGAACTACTGCTGGGTACAATATAAAATTCAAAAAAATGATGATGAAGAATATGAAAGTGTCCGAAAAGAGCCATAGAAAGAGCTACATTCTGGAAAGTCATCTAATACCAAGAAAGGGTGATTCAGCTTAGTTTAATTACCTCTTATTTTTCCTTGAGAGAACCTATTCACAGTTTGTCTCTACATGAGAAGAAATAGCCCACTACCACAAGGCAACAGCAAAATAAGTTCTAATGATGTAAAGTGAATGTTAGTGAAATCCAGACTAGAAGTAAGGCGCACTTGTAAAATGACAGCGGTAATTAATCATTGGAGAGCGATACAACAGCAATGACTGTAGCTGTCTTTGGAAGAACAGGAAGGTTACCTGTAGGTCACCTTCCTTGACCTAAAGCATCTCTTTTAGGACCACTGTCACCCCACCAGCACATCTACCCACAAGTGCCATTCCTCCGGTCACACTCAGTACCTGCCTTTTGGTTGCTCTACAGGGATGAATTTCCCACTCTCTCACAGCAGCATTTTCCTGGGATGCTGAAGGTTAAAAATGCTGCTGGTGACACGGCATCTCACCTCACCCTAGAAAGCAGCAAACACAGGAGTTGCAACAATGCCCTAACAGTGGTCAATTTATCCCTGGGTGAACCAAGGCAATATTGCCTTGCTTTCTAATGCTAACTTTCAATACACAACCTTCTCATTCATGTGCAGATGTGAGCGTGACATTTGCTGTCTGTGCACGCCCCTCAACTCCATCTTTTACAGCTTCCCGTCTCCTTCAAGCCTTACGTCAGCTGGTGCCTCAATGGAGACAGCACTTCTTTATGTGTCTGCCCCAGCCTGACATGCATCGAGCACCATCAGCCTGCTCAGCTTCCAGCCTCGAGCTACCACCACGCAAACGCAAAAGGTACAGAAGTTTGGCCTCGGCTTTCCAGCAGGTCTTTCCACCCGCTGGGCTGGGAGAGCCCCCAAAGTCCAGCAGAGCGAGTGCTTCGCCAGGAGCAAGGAGCAAGGACGAGCCCTGCCTCTGTGGCAGGCAAGCAGGCGCGCATGCAATCCTCTGCTCTGCCTGAGACTTGAGCTGGAGGCTCGACCCAGAGCCTCTCCCTTGCAAAGGCAGACCCGCCAACCACTGCGGTGCTGAGGGGGGCTGTAACCATCAGTTCCCCTGAGCTCATCTCCTCCCTTCCCCCACTCCACTCTCCTTTTACTACAACACCCTCTATTCTCCTCATTCCAGCTCTATATTGTATCTGCAGCTTCTGTTACCAACTGCTAATGATCTACATCAAGGCTGCCAGGCGGTGCTGAGTGTAAGCAGAAGAATTCAGAGCCTCTAATTACAGAGGAATTAGCAAGCAGACAGTTACTGTTTAGTGCTAATGAATAGATACATTAAGAGAGACATCACACAGGCTGAGAAGTGTGAGCCCTGATAATAAAGCAGTGTCAAAGAAGGAAAACACAAGGAGGAAGATCCAGGGGACTGGGAAAAAAAAAAAAAATCCATCTGCAACTTCAGCTCTCCGTTTGCCACTAAGGTGGAAGCGGTCACAAACAGTGCATTAAGGTAACAACTACACCACAGAACTGCCAAGTGTGAAATCCAAATGTTAAATAACTTATCCGTAGTGTGGGAACAACACTGGGGGAGTACGGAGACACCTGCTAGGCAGTTAGCACCACAGCACACTGTCTTCACTGGCCACAGGCAGTTCTGTAAAGGAAGCTGCAACAACCTACCCTTCCAGTTTCCCTCTCAGTGTCATGTGTGGACATGTTCCTGTTCCTAATCAAACCACGGTTCAATGCTATGCTAAATCTGCCTTTAGGGTTACTGATACCATATTAAAAACACCGTAGCCCCATGACTGCTGACTTAAGATCAGTGGTCACTCTACCCGTTCATGCGTCACCAAAACCGTTTTGGAGCTTAGCTCTGTCTTGGCACTCTCCATGCCCAAGCAGGATTACCTGTCTATACCACTGTTGCTTTACATTAGAGCAAATACCATCTGTCCGCTTGCAGCCAGCCCAAACCATGTCTCGTGCACTCCAAGTAATTCTATGGAAATGCAGTAGTCTACTCCTGCCCAATACAGTCTTGAAGATCATGTAGTGTCCAGGGCAGCCTGGGGCACGTTCACACTTACCATGCACAGATTGCATGCATTCAGGCAGAGTGCAGAAACCCACCTGTTCCCGCACACGCTTACACCATATTGGTGTGCTTCCACCGTACAATCAGATTAAGCAAAGACTCAGCCCAAATATGTGCTTCAACTCCAGATGGCTTCAAGTTGGACCCAAGGGAAGCAGGATGGACCTCTCCCTGATTAGCAGTTCTTCAGGGCATTCTGCCACCACCACAGCTGCTAGCTGGTGGCTACTTGTGAATCTCCTCATATGTTGCAATACCAGCAACCCTGACATGCTCCTTCCCCCAGCAAAGCCACCTCTGCACAGGGGGAGCGTACACACTCCCTGGACCAGTGCAGTAGCTGGTGACTCTGCATGAAACCCTTCCAGCTTTGCTGCTTGGTCTTCTTCACCAAGAGCAGTGGAGAGGAGCTCCTGAGCACTGGAGATGACTTTGCAGTGAGATGGCACAGGACCTGCTTGGAATAGCTTTCTAAACAATCTTCCGGTATATCTGGCTCTCAGTCCCTCTTCTGTGCAGCTTTCTTCCGTGTTAAAGACCAGCTCTGGTCATAGGCCATGATTTTTCTGCAACCAGGGCAGAGAGTGCAACTTGTGTCAAGATGCTCAAGCTAATTTTGTTTGCTCCTCAGGAACCAAGAGCCATAATAGGGCCTGTAGCATGGCTGCCAGTAATGCTGAGAGTTATTGCTGTGTCTTCAATAGTATCAGCAGCCAGGGAACCTGAATTAAAAGTACCTTTCGGGAGGGCACTTGCTGGCAACAACCTTAAAAACACTGTCATGCAAGAGACACTACGCCACGTCCCACCTCACCTACTCTCCCCTGAAAACCCCACTCCCCCCCCCGCCCCCCAACAGTTTCACCCAGCACCTCTTGACCAGGAGAACAATCTCAGCCCCCTACTTCCCTTTCCCAGGGTCTCAGCCTGGACAGATGTGGTGGGAGATATGGAGCTGTTTCTTACCAGCTTGGTTGGTCGTGATATTAACTGAGGCAAACTGTGGAGAGAAGGGGCTCTGGTCGGTGACTCCATTCACAGCCTGGATCTCAAAGGTGTACTGTGTGTGGGCGAGCAGGTCACTTATGTAGATGCGAGGCTCTGTCAGGCCCAGCTGGCGTGGGGCGAACTGCACGTTGTCCCCACAGCGTGTGCATGCCCCACGGCCAGAGCCACAGCTCTTGCAGATGATGTTGTACACCAGATCCTCCCGGCCTCCGGAGTCCCGCGGCGGGGTCCACTCCAGCATTAGGGAGGTTTCATTCACACTGGAGATCACAGCCTGAGGGGCAGACGGGATGGCTACAAAGGGAATAGAGAGAAAGAGGTATGAGCCCAAGACCTGCCCATCACTATAGCAGATCTGTGCTCCCAGTTTTAGATGGGAAAAGAGAGACTGGTGTCTGGCAAGGCTACTCCATGGTGTACTGCCTTTGTCTATGCTGCAGCAGGGCACAGGAAACAGATTTAATAATGTTACCCTCCTCCTCAGTCCCAGCATGGGATGTAAAGCCTGCAGCAGCTCTTTTAGGTCAGCAGGAGCTCTTGGAGGGTGCTGGATGGGACCAGTTACCTGTCCTGTGCCTCCTCCTTTTCCCTTGCCCCAGACAAGACTCAGCTCTGCAGAGTAGCCTGCAGTCCCATTGCAGGATACACATGCTGAGCCTGGGTGCTTGGTGTCAGGGCCATAGCAAGCGAGCTGAACAGGTCAGAGGCAAGAATGGGAATAAACCCCCTCTTTCCTACCCAGGCCAGCCCCTGCTAATTTGATCACATGGTTCCCCTGACAAAGTTCACCACTATTTTTACAGCATTTCTGATTCTTGTTCTTTGCACTAAACCCCTGGGTACAGGGGTGGCATCTAGGCCCAGCCCCAGGGTGAAGTCATGCCAGTGCCTAGAACAGCACAGGGGAGCCCAAATTTCTCTCCTGTTTGCATTTAAAACGTTTGCAAGCACAGACTAATCAAAGAGTAAGCAGGACACTGCAAGGCCACTCTGGAAGAGGTAGCCCCCTGGCTACAAATATCCTCCGAAACCCCTCTGAGATAGAGGCCTTTTGGCCTGGGATGGTTTGCTAGGCCTCCCACAGTGTTTTGACTGACTTGTGTCTCCTCTGCCAGCCATGTGCGCCCCCTTCCCAGTTGCTCAGAGCCCACATACTGGTGCATGGCATGTCGACAGGATCAGCATCTGCCCGGTAATATCCGTTTCGGCACACGCAGTTAGTGGCCCCTTCCGAAGTCGTCCGGCTGTTAATTGGGCAGTGAACACATCCTTCGTCCCCTTGGCTGGCCTTGAACGTCCCTGATGGGCAGCCTGGAAGAAAACCAAAAGCAGCCGTGAGAGGAGAGCCCCAGCCTC
This sequence comes from Struthio camelus, assembly GCF_040807025.1. Taxonomy (NCBI): domain Eukaryota; kingdom Metazoa; phylum Chordata; class Aves; order Struthioniformes; family Struthionidae; genus Struthio; species Struthio camelus. The sequence continues at coordinate 11,987,088 of NC_090962.1, forward strand.
TGTGGTGTGGAAAGAGTGCAGTGGGGGAAGGAGGGCTGGTGGGGGCCGCCTGGAGTTTAACAGAGCTGCCGGAAAACACCATTTGGGGCTTTGCAACGTCCAAAGCCAAAATCTGACAATTTGAAATAAACAAAGTGGAGAAAGAGCAGCTGGCTTGAAGGCCCCAAGAAGGCAGGCGCTGCTGCTCACTCTGGCTGCAGAAATGGGGTTCCCACAAGGATGCCTTTCCCCCCAAACCCCAACCATGAACACAGAGCAGGTTCCAGTTAGTAAGTTTAAGGATTTTAAAGAGGATTTTCCTCCTTGATCGCATAAGAAGATCCAAGTGGCTGTAGTGAGACAGCCCAAAGTCCACAATCACCAGAATCCTCCCTCCAACAGTAGCCGCCCAAAGATCAGTCTACAAATGGGGCACACACATTTCCCAGAATACTTTCCCAGCCTCCAGCAATCTGTAGTTCAGGAACTTCCCAAGAAGGCGGCAGGCGTTTTGAATTTAACATCCCTTCAGGGATGTTTCTTCTGATAAGCCATCCAGTCACTTTTTTTATTCCATGCAAACTTTTTGCATCCATTGTATCCTGCAGCAGGGAGCTCCACAGAATAATTACTTGCTGCATGAACAGCTACTGCCCTTTGTTTTGAAGCCGCCAGCTGCCATTTCATTTGATGCTATCTAGCACTTGCACTGGCAATGAAGAGTCAATCCTCATCCACCTTCTCCATGCCCCTCAGGATTGCCCCTCTGCCACACAACTTGCATAACAGCATTCGCTGTTCTTTGCTCTTTTCTCACAATTAGTAAAACTCAAATTCTTTTTAAACCATCACTGGACCAACATGACCACCTATCACAGCCCAAGGTCTCATTCTGGAGAAAAGGTGATCAGTTCACAGCCTGTCACTCTGTGCGCGTGCTTTTGAAGTTTAGGCTTTTTGCCCTATTTACATCACTTTGTGTATATTGAATTCCAATTGCCTTCTCATTCACTCTCACATGGTCCTTTTGCAATTCTCCACACTCAGCTCTTGTCCTTACTACTCCATATTGTAATCTGTCGCTTCCCTGCTGATTTCCAGTCTAGTTGCTTCTGCACTAGACTAGTATGTACAAGAGGATGTATCCCAATACAGTGCTTGCAGGATGGACTGGTGACCTCTGCCCACTGCCACAACTGACCACTTACTCCTGCCCTCTGTTACTATCTTTTAACTAGTCCTTCCGTTGCATAAGGACGTTCACTCTTATTGTGGGATTCGGGCTGCTTGTTTTCTTCCAGAGTCTTTGGTGAGGGACTTCCCCTCCTACCGGAGGCAGGACTGACCTTTACAAAGCAGCGTTGACTCTTTCTAAGTAAATCATTTTCATACAGGTGTCCATCAATTCTTTTTACTGTAGGTTCTTTTGTTTATGCTGTTGCCAATCATGTCATCATGGTGCTTAGATATCACTGCAAAGCTTTAAAGACTGGAAAGTCCTTTCCAAGTCAAAGGATCACCAATGCCAGTGTAAAAAGCTTGACTGTAACCATTCATCGGCATGGCTCTCAGCGCTTGCTCTTAGTTGTGACTTTCCACTGCTGTGAGTTTCTTGTGCAGTGTGTAGAGCCTGGGGGGTGGCAGGTGGTTTCTGCACTGAAACGAGTTAAACAAACTTCTACTTCAATTTGCTGCCAAGGCTTTCGGGAATGAGGCAGTTCAGAAAAACAGCCTGGGAAAAACATACGCTCAGGGTTGCTGTAAGCAAATGCTATTACTGGGAAGTAACATTTTTTTTCATTGAAAACAAGTTGGAGGGGTTTTTTTTCAGTTTTCATCTCCTTTCCTTCAAAACTATATTGAGTTCCCAATGAGAAAAAAGGCCTACTGAGAAAGACTGTCAGCTCTGTTACTTGCAAAGTCCCTTCTGCCTCCTAAAGTAAAGGGAACTGTTGAAAAATAGTTTTTCCCTCATTTTACATTCCTGGATCTTTCCATCCTTGCTGTCCCTTATCCCCGAGGCTTTTGACTCATTTTCTGACCTATTCCCAGCATGTCTTTCAGTACAAACCCATCACAGAGAGTGTTAAGCTGTTGGGAGAGGTGACAGCTTAGTTCTCTGTTACAGAGAAGTGATGGTGGCTCTATAGTTAAAATGATAACAGGGTTCCTATACTAATAACAATTTTTGAAACATGGTAAGATCAAAACACATAATTGCTCTAGTCTGACATTCAGGGTGAAATATAGGGTCATTTGATCCAAGACATTTTGAGACATAGGCCTCTTTCACCTTCCCAAGGCTTATTTTAAAAACAACAGCTTTCCTATAAGGCTTCTTTTGCATCAAGATAGAGACACCTCAAAAAGATACCTATGCTGCTGAGATTTGGTGGTTGGCCTTAAGAGACAAAAGCAAAAGCATTCCTCAAGTTTTGCTTGGCACAGAGAGAAAGGCGGGGGGTATTCTCAGATCGGGCTGGCCGCACGTGACACAGGCTGAGTAGGTTGGCTGACTTCTCTCTACTGGCAGCTCTAAATACATCTGCACAAGCTGTTTTTAGAGGGGGGCAAAAACCGGGGAGTGAATGAGAAAGTCACCAAAAAATACCAAATTGTGTTGCTAAAATTCTCTGTGAGTGCCTTCGGGACACGGCTAACAGTTTTGGCAACCTTCTTCCTCCCCAGCTGGTCCCACATACTGACATGGGAGAAAATAACCCTGGAAATTTGGAATCCACCCTATTTCTTGTTTTCAAAGACAACAGCAAATCAAAGTTGAAATCTCCACACAGGAGCTAAAGCCATTTCCATCAGGAGAAGGACTGTCCTCCTCTCTTGCTGGAAGCCACAAATACACACAATTTTCCACATTGGACAGTTACGGCAGCTCTGGGATACGTTGTTTTCCCTTATGCTTGCAACACATGCATGGGGCAGAGAGCTTCCCTAGAAACCCCTGCTTAGAAAGAGAGAAGCAAAATGGTCAAAGCGCAACAATCTCTACAGCAGAACTGCTTTATTTATTAAAGCATCCCTTATCCCAGGAGGGTTATTACCTTGACGGGGGCTCTCACCCCGTCACTGAAGCAGGAGCACTTTGTAGCCTGTCACGTGGTGGTTTCCTCCGCCTCCAGCACCAATCAGAGGATTGTTAGTACAGGCTCATGGGAAACATATGTACCTTTAATTGCCTCACTGCTGCATGTAGGCATGGATGGTTGCCTAGCTAGGGTACAGCTTTGAGGCAACAGCAGGTTTGCTAAGAATAGTGGCTGTAACTCTTTTAAATAAGAGCACGAAGGCCTGCAGCAACTCCTGGTGTTCTCATTTCCTATTCACCTGCTGAGCCAGGGGCGGGTAGCTCCAGAAGCAAGGGGATGCCGCAGGCACGGAAAGCTGGCCATGCCTGGGAGAGAGGCAAGCTTGCAGAGTCAAGTGATTTTTCTCTATTCCTTTCCTGTTGTCTTTCCACATCCCTCCAGCCTACTGCCTCATCAGCTGATATTGGCTGAGGAAGGGCACAAGTCAATACAGTGAACTTTTCTCCTTGCCAGGGTCCATTTCTCCACCCCTCCCCTTCAGGGAAGATGCCTTGAAAAATAAACTCGTTGCCCTCTAAGGAGTAGGACCCTGAGGACTCTGCCCTCCCCTCCAAGAGGGTCCCGACAGGGATTTGGGAGAAAAAACCAGTTCTGCAGCATCTGCTCTTTGAGGTAGTGCTGGTGCAAGGTGTCTAGCCTTCCTTCCCTGCAGTACTGCCTGCTCCAGGGCAGCCTGCTGGAGAAAAGGATCCTGCGGCTCAACTTTAAGGAAAAACCATTGGCCAAACAAGTAGGATAGGCAGCAGAGAGGTTCCTGATTTGCAGCCTTGGCATCAAGGCTGTTTCTCTCAGGAGTGGGGTTGACCCTGGCAGTGCACTGTGCTAAGTAAGGGGCTGTTCCTATCAAAGCTGTTGTGCAAAGGACACTGCTGTTCCCCGGTGTCCCGACTTGAGGTGTTGGCCAGCCCTTGATGTGGTGGCTGGAGCTGGCTTCCAGCTTTCATTCCCAGTCTGTGGCATGGTCTGCCCTCCAGGAAAGGTGGTCAGAGGCTGTCCCCTCTGCTGATCCAGCATGCTTTGCCGGAGGCCTGTCCACCCCATTCCCCAGCCATCACTTTGCCATGGAGACCCAGGACACAGGAACGCAACACGGAGTGGAGGTGCCATGAGGAACCCATCCTGCTGCCTCTCTCTGTCCTCCTTTTTAATTAATCCAGTATGAGCTGAGCAGTAACACTGGCCTCAAACAGGCTCCTGTGCACTAAGAACTGCCCTAGCCTTCAGAGACCACCCCAGACCATTTCTGCAAACAACTCAGAGCAAACAGCTCCCTCCTGCAATAAAAGGCTCCAAAATGGCATCTTAAATCCATGCTAATGGCTCTGATGAAGGGTCCTCCTCAGCTCTGTTTGCCTGGCTTTGTTTCTCCCGGCAGCCCTATTCCACTCAAGCAAGGCTTTTTTAATGGCTGATGGAAAGCAGGCAGCCCTGGCTTTGTCAGTTAGGACCTGTGGAGAGTCTTAAATCCCTGGTCTTATCTCCCAGCTGCCTTCCTTCTCTTTCCACAGTCTGATGCAGGGGACAGGCAGGCATGCTCTGAAGTCTCACCTTGTCCGCAGCCCCTGCAGTACAGGGCCCTGAATGGACCATGCACTCAGGGCATGAAGGCCAGGAACTGGTTGCTTTCATCACGTCCTGCCTCTTGCCCTCCTGTGTGCTGCAGGGAGGTTTTTTTGCACCTTCTCCCAGTGTATTCCCACTTCTCCAGTCACTGAAGACTGATCCTGGGGGGTGGCCCAAACCTGCCGCAAGCTCTGTTCCTCGTCTCTGCAAAGCCCTAATTCAAACATGCCCCACTGAGTCCTGATACACTTCAGGACCTGCATCAGAGCAGCTTTTGGAGCAGCTGTAGCAAGACAAGAGGGATGCCACAGGGATGGAGGCCTTTGGAGACAGTAAGGCAAGGCTGCCCCTTCAGCACTGCCTGCTGTCAGCAGCCTGGCGCCCTGCTGGCTGCCTCCCATGATGCAGCAGTGCGCCAAACCCATTAGTCGGTGTCCAGCAGCAGGTTCCTCTCTCTCCTCAAACTCCTCTCAGTTCATTAGCATCTACTCTTTTAACACTGATATCCTAATTACCCAACAAATCCTACGCAAGTGTTGGGTTTCTTTGCCCGCAAACCATGGGACTGCCTCCTCCCCGACTCTGCAGGCACCATGCTGAAGGGGTGCCAATGGTTTGCTCTCACTGAGAATTAGGCAAACTTGGCCCTGGGCATGTCAGGAGCATGACCACCACATCGAGGGAGCTTATTTTCCCCCTGCTAGGCACTGTTGCCACTGGGGTAGTGTGGCTAGTTTTGGGTCACACAGTTCAAGAGGGATATGGAGAAAATGGAGACTGTTCAGTGAAAAGTCACCAAAATGGTCAGGCCTAGGGCACAGGGCGTACAAGGAGAGGTGGAGGAAGCAGGGCTGCTTTAGCCAGGGTAAAGGGGGATCAAACTGCAGCTGCAGCTACTTGGGGGCAGTCACAAGGGAAACGGAGCCAAACACAGGGAAGCCAGACAACATAGTAAGGGACAATGACCACAAGTTCAGGCTGGATGTAAAGAAAAATCTCCTTTCCCAAAGGGTGGTGTCACCCTGGGACAGGACACAGTGAGGTGGAGATATCCTTCCTTGGGGACCTGCAAGACTGGGCTAAAAGCCATGGCTGCCCTGATCTAATGTTGGTGATGGCCCCTCTGAAAATGGGAGGTTGGACTAGAGACTCTGGAGGTCCCTTCCACCAGCACTTCTAGGTTTCTGCTAATCCTGGGGGCAAGGAGGGATATATATGATGTAGTTCTGGGCAGAAAAATATCAACTCCAACTAGCTCTGAATTTAACCCTTTTTCCTTTCACTAACTGTGCCCTCCTTCTTGTGTTACAAGATGAGGTGGGTAAAAAGCCTTACTCTTAACTTCCCCAGGCTGCTCACTATTTTACCCCTCTTTGTCCTTTCTTCTATTTCCTTTCGCATGCAACTTTTCTGTGACCCTCACCATGCATGAGGTGCTTAGTTCTGGCCTCCTGCCTACCCATGCACAGGATCCATATAGATATATCCATGGGCATTGTAATGACAATGTCATATTTTCCCATATCCTTCTCCTTTCCTTGTGCCTTGACTCGTGTTTTTAGCTCTGCATCTGAATGGCTTTCTCTGGGGCTGCCCACTGGGACACCAAGGTCTCTCAGACCAGTGAGATGTGAGTCAGGGTCTCACAGCTCCCCTTGATGTATGTTAGCCCTGAATTTTATGTAGGAGGGTCTGCACATTCACCTAGCCTGGTCTGTACAGCTTCCTTGTGTCCACACTAGACAAAAACGCTTTGTGTCACTTGCAAATATTGCCCATTCCTCTGTTTTTTACTTTTTCCAAGCCCTCACACCATGGGGTCTTGTCTCTTTAGTGAAAGGCACTGCCAGAGGCCTCTGGACAACCCAAAAGAGCAACGGTGCCTGTTCTTCTCGGATCTGTGTACATGTCTGACATGGTCTCTCCAGCTTGGCCTGCACACTGCTATAGAGAAAAGGATTCAGTCCTGCCTTGGAAAGCTATGGATGGGAGGCAGTTGGTAACACCCAGGCCACTTGAACTTGGCATTAGAATTGGCTACTGAAAGAGTTAGGACCTTGGGCTGCTAGGTGTCAGCTCTCTGCACTCTATCCTTCCTGGGACAGCCTTCTTCCACACAGAGCACATTTCCTGCAATTTCCTTCCTGATAAATTTAATTAGCAGCCTACATGGCTACCTCATACTTGAGATTAGCAATTAATCCCATTGTCAGGTGCTGTCACTGCCAACGACACTGGCACTGACAGTATTTGGAGAGCACAGGATATAAATACAGAAGGGAAAACAGGGTTAAATGAGATTAACTGAAGAGGAATGTGAAGCTCAGCTGACTTGTGTGATGTGGATTAAAGAGTTGTCAATAAAGGAAGAAGAAGCCACAATGCAAATGTACCTGTTTAACTCAGTGATTCTCAACAACACAGAAATAGAAGCTGACAGCACAGGCCTGTGAAAGCATCCTCCTGCTGGTAACAGTTTTTAGATAGTTCCTCATGCTGTTCACTGCAACAGCATTCTGGACCTTGCCGGCACCTTAAGGATATCCAGCTGAGTCATACCAGCTCCCCAGCCTATGGATACAACTGCTCCCACCTCACAGTCAGAGGTGCCAAGAACCCAAAAACCACAGCATCTGTTCTATTGTTTCCCCAAAATGCCCCCCAAACCACTCCACCTGCCTCCCAGCTTCAACCCAAGGTGCCTTCAGACACAACTCTACTGGCAGGGTCTCCGTCAAGGCCCTTCCACACTGCACCCTGCTTGTTTGCAGCATATCACAGGGTGCCCAGATTAAGAGGGTACATCTTACTCTAACCACCTTTCACCTGCACTGTTTGACAGAAGAAAGACTCAGGAATATGGACCAGCCCTTTATCTCTGTTGTCTCTGCCCTCTTCATGGCTGGTCTACACGTCCACAGCACTGTCTACATGGCCATAGAGCTCCTGCCTAAAAGCAGAATGCCTACATGGGTGAAGAATTGCACAGGGTCAGGGTGCAGAACCAGGAGGACAGCACAGGGTTGCTGTTTGGGTGCTTAGGGACAGGATCTGGTCAGTGTGTGGTGCAGAAGGACAGCACAGGGTTGGTGTCTGGGTGCAGAGTGACAGTACTCAGGCAGTACACAGGTGCAGAAGGTCATTGCCAGGTCAGTGTGGGGGTTCAAACCAACAATGCTGGGTGGATGTGGAGGGATGGTAGCGAGTCAATGCATGGGTGCAGACAGGCACCTGCCACATGGCACAGGCTGGGAAAGTGTAATCATGGGAAGAAAATAGCCACAGGTGCCCAGAAGAGCTACCAAGGACCAAAACGGTTTCAGTCATGTATGTGGACACTGGGCCACTGGGCAATTAGCCACAGGTAGCTCTAGAAAAAGTTACTACTAGGAAAATTTTGGGCATATAGCAACTGCTACCATGGTATTCAGCTGAGCGTGGGAATGGGGTACACACGGTCTGTGTGCAGGGGCAGAGGAGCAATACAAGGTTAGTGTGGGGCAGTGAAGGGACCCCAGCACTGGAGTGTCATATAGATAAGAACAGGTCCCAGCAGGACAGGATGATGTCCTGCTCAGGGTGCTCCCCCAAAAAGCACAATGGAAGGCTCTGCAAAGGACAAATAGTCCCTGACCTTCTAGCCAGGCTGTCCTCAGGCCAGCCCAGAACGGACTCCAAAGACCAGGACACCTCGGCGGTCCAGGAACTCAGCCTTTTGGACACTGGGACAAACTGCTGCTGGTTATCACATACCAAGTCTGCAGCAGAGCCTGTGACAAAGCCAGAGCATTTGCAGTCCACTGCTTTCCTGCAAGAGCATGCACATCACCTGCCTGCCTGCCTGCCTGCTACAGAGGACAACCTTAAGATAGGGATCCCCCCAGTCCATACCCTCTCAGCTCCCCTCCAGCACCCATGCACCAGCAGCAGCATGGCCAAGCTCTCGCCTGAGAAGACTTCGTGCTAGGCACTTGGCAGCAAATCCCTCCGCAGCCAGAGTCCTTTGCCTCTGCAGGGTTCACAAGGTCATCTCCCTGCTAGCAAGGCTCAGAAGTTCAAGCATCTGACTAGACCGCAGCACCTGTGGGCACGAACACCTGCAAACCCCCTTGCTGACCTGCTCTCGGCGGCACATCCATCAGCGGTGATGGGATTCGCCTGTCAGTGAGAAACACGCTTGGAATTTCTTACCTGCTCAGTGAGCCTGGTTAAGCCCACAGGCTGCCTCCCTGACCTTTTGTAGAAACTTTTAAAAAGAAATGAAAAGCTTTCTGTCCCTGTCTTAGCACGGAGGGACTGAGGTGCTCCCAGCATCCTCAGATTATGCAAGACAAGGACTGAGGAATAAGCCTTCTCCTGCTAGAGCTGTTCAGTTAACCCCCCAGGGGGAAAGACCTTCCCTATACAACAGGAACACTGGAGCGCCTATGGAGATCTCTGTTTGGTGAGGTATTCTAGAATGAGGGTGACCACAAGCCTCATGGCTACAGCTGACTGCTCACTGGCAGGGGTCAGCTTTCCTAGGTGAGGCCAAAATCAAATGGAGACTTTACAGGTTAGGAGCACAGCTCTGGTAGCAGCAGATGCTTTGGACTGCCGCGCTCCTGCAGATGCCTGAAGTGCTTCAAGCACCGATTCGCAAGACTGAGCACAGCACCCAGTGGTGCTCTCCTGGCATAAATCCACCACGCTGGAGACATTGGGCACTGCTGGTTTAGGAGTGTTCCCTGTCCCAGCACACTGGGAAATTCAGAATGCTGCTGGCACCTGCACAATTTTTACCCTAAAACCTTGTGTCAACAGCTTGGAATGCACATAAAGACCCAGAGCTTCAGGTGCTGGAAAATGGCATTGCCCCATGGAGCCCTTGGGCAATTTTCATGGAGCAAAGCCAGCCTATACCAGATGAGGTGCCGAATCATTAAGTTATTTGTGTAAAGCTACATGCTAGCAGATACATCAAATGTCACGTTCTACTTATTCAGCCTCTCACTTCCTTCTAGTGCAGAGGACGGACTGATGTGTTTTCCAGCCGCTAACGGTAGAATTGTAGGCATTTTTTATTTTTTGCTTTTGATCCCTTACAATACAGTAATTTGCTTTATTTTGATATTTTAAAAAATGTTTTTCAGGGCAAAAAGTGTGCCCTTTTTTAAACAGATATAAACATTGCAGTGCTACATTCTTAAAGGGTTCTTGTTTAGATGGTAAGCCATCTTTCTCCAACTGGTCTCCAGAAGAATTTAGGACTTTCACATTTTGATACTTTGTTTGGTCTTGTTTAAATGTTTCCCAGAGCTTCTGCCTGGGAGAGCTCTCTCTCCTGAGGGTGGTATGTTAACCATTATGGGAAAAGGCTCCCAACCTTTTAACGTAGGGAAGAAGCAAACTGAGCAAGCAAGTGGTGACATCAAAGTTGCACTGATGGAAAAACCCTAATCCTATAAACCCTTCTTGCTTTAATTGGTGTTAAAACAAAGATAATCTTATCTCAGCCCTATAAAAGAAGGGATAGGGTGGACTCTCTAAAAGCCTCTCTAAAAGCCCTCATAAACTTGACAAACATTCTATGTTTAGAGCCCAAGGAGAATGGCTTTAATCCTAAAGGAAACATAAAAGTAAAAAGGGAGCTTTCCTGGATGAGAGCCCTTCCAAGTGGCTGGTCTTCCCAGTCCATCTCAGTTCTTAGGAAGACAGCTTGACCCACGGAAAAGCAGGAGGTGAGAGTGACTGATAGAGGCACCAAGGAAACAGAGCCCGGAAGACCTGTTCTGCTTCACTACAGCAATTTTCACAAGACACTTCCTTAAACAACCAGTCCTTCCAGAAGACAGGAGTGAGAAGGTCTGTGGGTCAAGCTCTGCTCCCACAGGCGCTGGTGCAAATCTGGAGTTGCAAAGCCGGAGATGGGTGGATACGTGCATCCACAAATACCAAATACACGGAGGAAGAACAGAGATCCAGGGGACCAGAAAAGCCAGGGCTCACCTGGGCTCTGCACATCTCCCGACGTGAGCAAAATCAGGATCAGGCCTCCCGGCAGATGTGTGCCTGCAGCTCCAGGGCTCTGAGTGCATCTGTGGCTGGGGAAGTCTTTGTCCGTGAACCACCTGTCTCTACCCATCCACAATGGCTTTCTCAAGCCTACTTGGGGAGGGGGGAAGGTGACCCACAGTGGGAGCTGCCCCTTGCCACAGTGAAAGGTGCTGGGTCACCAAACCCAGGAGGAACCGAGTGTCGTCATGGGTGTTATGGTGGAGCCCACTGCTCCACAAACAGCAAAGATCCCTGTCCAAAGCCACTTGCATTGCTACCAGCAATATTTGAACTTGCCTTTAACCCACTTCAGTTATTCCAAATGCTGGAGAAGCAGGGAAGAGGAGCGGTTTCGGGGTTGGGGGCAAAGTTTGAGGTTGACTAACACAGGGTTTCTGAAGGGCACTTCTACCTGACTCTGAGACTTTATCCCCCTGAAACAAGTGTGCAGAAGTTTTGACGCTGTTATTTCCAGATTGCTTTCCCTTGACTTTTCATAGCATGAGGACAGGGCACAGAGCATTGACCTCCCACCCTGGTGTACTACTCTCCACCTCCAGCAGGCCCTCTACAGACCCCTCCTCAGAGCCTTCCCCAAAGGCACCTTTCCAGGGCACAATAAGCTTTTCCAGGTAGAAGTGGGAGTGGGCAGGAGAAGTTAGAATGGGCATGTTTAATCATTACATTTTAACACTGCTTAGCACCCAGTTTAGATGAGTTTAAAACATGCCAGATGGTTTAACGCCAGCAGCCGCTTTCCAGATGACAACATTGTTCTTTGCCAGCACTAGGTGCTGAGTGGAGCTGGCATAAGGGCTGATTAAAAATGGTTACTTATCATGGCTTAAATCACTTGGAGCGTAGTTACACAGTAACTTTCCTTCTCAGCCTGCAGTTAGCAGAGAAGCTGTAAGCCAGGGATACCACTTCAGAACAGAGGTCACACATTGCCAAGGGCGGTTGCACACCATCCACCTCCACTTCCCAAAACATCCTGAAGTCTTATAACATATTTATGAAGGACAAAACCTGATGAGAACCAGCCTTCCTCCAGAACAGCTTTCCCAGGAGCTAAAACTGCCCTCGAACCCCTGCACTCCCACCATGCAACCCAGCATGGCCTGGAAACACCCAGCCTGGGAGCATTCACAGATCTTTTTGGTGGTTATTTCCCTTCAAGTCTGCTGTGAGACCAGAAAAACACAGGCTCACAGCTGGGACATCCAGCCTCTGTCTCCAAGGACTGGAGTTTGCTCTACAGCCACAGGACGGGAACTCACTTTCCTAGGACCAAATGGACTAGGAAGGAAGGCTCCGTCGCCATCTCCCTGTCCATTACACCATCCGACTGCCGTCTCCCAGGATGTGGGGGCTGGAATAAACCTTTTCCCTCACGTCTCAGAAATTTCCAGTGAGGGCTGGCATCTCCTGAGTGCGTGGCATTCATCAGGAACATGAGCAGGGCAGGAGCGCCCTTCCAGAGAACTCAGATGTGTCAAGCTTTAAAGTGGGTGAGAGAGACAGAGGACATGAGATTAGACTCAGGATCCCAAGATGCCTTTCTTCACCCCCCATCCTCTCAGCCTTCCCCTGGAATAACCTCTCTGAACTCAAAGCTCTTGAGTGTCTCAGCTGCTAAACCCTTCTTTGTGCCAAACTTCTAATGAAGCAATACGAGTGCAATGTCAGCTCTCTGAATGCTGCAATGGCTCCCTCATTTTGGCACTTGTGAGACCTACATGGAGCACTGTGTCCAGTTTGGGGATCCCCAGTATTCCACTGCCACAGTGGAATAAGTCCAGTGAAGGCCATCAAGATAGGTGCGGGCTGGAGGATGTCATGGATGAGGAGAGGCTGAGCATCAGGCTTGTTTAGACCACAAAGAGAAAGCAAAGGAGAGACCTTATCGCTTTCTACGATGACTCATGGAGAGGGTGTAGAGAAGATGGAGCCAGGCTCTCAGAAGTGCACGGAGGTAGGATGAGAGGCAATGGACACACGTTGAAATATGGCAAATTCCACCTTGATATGAGGAGAATGTTTTCCACCATGAGAGAATTCAAATATTGGAACAGGGGTCAGGGAGGTAAGGGAATCTCCAGCCTTGGAGAAATTCAGTGCTCAACTGTGCAAAGCCCAGAAAAATTGTTCTAGGTAAGCCCTGCTTTGAGCAAGGGGCTGGAGAAGGGATGTTCAAAGGGGCCTCTCAACCTACACGAGTCTGTGATTCAAAATGTCACGCTGCCCAACCATGCTGCAGTCTAGCAACACTGAGGACAGACCAGCCACCATTCTCCGGCACTCTCTCCCAAGGGACTGGCAGATGTTTTCCTGTCGTTCCAGCTGCCCATCAGCCGCCCGAACTTCCACTTTCCACGCTTTTAAATATGCAGCCTGCTCTCTGCTTGATGGACTATCACTGCCTGACTGTACAGATACATGCATGGCAAATGGTGTTACGCAAACATACTGCTGGCCTGAATGCAAAAAGAGCTACTTATACCCGGAATACAAAGGTCAAACAGTTGTTTGTATGAACAGCCCAGGGAACAAACTTGCTTTTTCACTTTGCTTAAAGTCACTGACTTCACTAAATCAATCACACTCGAAAATGACAGTCCATTTCTGCAAAGCAGAGTCCCTTGGAGCTGTCACCACTGATACCTCATAGGCCACCGTGCCAATCTGCAACTTTAATTCCATTTCTGAAGTCCATCTGTCCCTGCCACCTTTGATTCACTCACTTCCAAACAGGCACATTTCTGGCCCTCAAGTGTCTTTAAAGCTTCCCAAATGACCTGAGCTCAAGTAGCCTCAGCTGGCAATGAGCCACTGTGGAAATGCACAGCGTGAGTCATGCATGGGGCTCTTTGTGCCACCTTGCATGCAGACAGCAGAAAGACAGAGAGACAGAGAGACAGAGAAGGGGGCTGCATGGGGGCCCCCAAAGGGGCAGGGTCCACCAGACACCTAAGAAAGACAATCCAAATGGATCTTGTACAACCAGCAGTCCCAAACAGGAACAAAGCTGGCTGTCAGGTTTGCCCTTTCTCCTGTGTAATGGGTGCCTGCAGACTTTCAAACCTATGAGTTTTGGGCTTGCAAAAGGAACTGCAGGAAAAAAAAAAAAAGACACAATTGCTGTGCCTCCAGCCGCCTAATTTATGTCGGCAGGAAAGGCCAAGCCCAGTATTAGGCAAGGGTTGGAGAAGGAGGGATGGGAAAGCAAGGCCAACTGTGAGTGATGGCTCCTCTTTCTAGAGAGGGCATAGCTAGAATTCCAGTGTCTGTCATTACATATAGCTTCATTTATATGGTCTGTCTGTCTGTCTGTCTGCAGCATTATTTAAGAGCAGTCAGCTTGGTATCTGAGCACTGCAGATGAAATAAAACACACAAAGTATTCTAATCAGAAAGATTCATGGCGGGGAAAGAAGGCTTTTTTTTTTTTTAAGCTTGCCAACTCGAGTGCTAAGAAGTTCAAAAATGGCAGATTAAAGCTATTCAGGCAGCCCCTTCCCTCCCCCCTGAAGCTCTCTTCTCTGTGTGCGTCATCACACAGGCCACATGATCGCATATCATTTTTTCCACAAGCGCACCGGACGGACAGGACATGGAAATGCACCGGGTTTTGCAGCAAACAGGCAGTCGTACGTATATGGGCTATTGCTGAGTGAACCATTGGCGGGCAAAGCGTGTGGGAGGGAAGCAAGAAGAGAGCAAACAGCCAGAAAAATGAAACCTCTCCAGAGAGCTACTCTTGCCCTGCATTTGCTAGACTTTCTGCAAAATGAGGATGGCTGCGTCGTACCGCTCTTCTCTGCTGGCAGTTGCCTGTGTGTTCGTGTCTCCTGAATGCCCAGGAAATGCTGAGACCTGATTTTGTTATTCAGACTGCTGAGCACTCGTAACCATGTCTGAGGTCAGTCTCTCTTGTGGCATCATTAAACTGAGAATTCAAGGGACATTGAAAGTTTAACCTGACTCTGCTTCAAGTACTCTTAAAGTTTTTTTTTTTTTCCCTATCTTTCAGGCTCATTTTCTCCTTCCGTAAAATGAAGACAACAGAGCCGTCTCTTGGACATCAGCCATTGCTGTCTGCCGGATGTTTGGGACAAAGCACAGAGAAAAAATTCGGCAGCAGAAGTGGAGGCCCCAGCGGGTGAGATTCCCCAAGCTACTGGAAACTTATGCTAAGCATGGGCTCCATCTCTGTGACTCAAAATTCCTCCTCTCTGACATCAGGCAGGAATATACAGTTACTAATACGTGCGAGTCACTCAGACACTGGACTGAGAGCACGAAATCCAAGGAAGGAATTAACAGTTCTGTAATCAATTTTTTTTTTTTTGACAGAGAACAGAAAATAACACGCTCGACCACACAATGAATGATGAGGATACAGAGAATTACCAAAAACCCCATCTTTTTCCAGACAACAGGTCTGACTCTAAAAGAAGCACGATGCTGAGAAAAAGCAGTGTGTGGCCATGTAAAGAGCACAAGATACCATGGGGGTGCATATGAAGAGAGTTAAAGCAGCCGAATAACCTTAGTTCCAGCATTACCTGGGGGTGCTTGCTTTTGTGAAGTGCGAAATAGTTCTCTCTACAGGGTTTTTATATATTATCTTCTAAGTAATCTTTGCTAAAAAGTCCCTCTCTTGCAAACAGTAACAGCTTGTGGAATCTGTGGCTGAATGAACACCCAAGAGCCATTTCCACCATTGGCAGTCCCTCTACACACAGTTTGGTAGGTGTTTTTGTGCAATATCAAGGGTTGTGAGGGATCAACATCAGTTCAGTAGAATGAGGAGGTTGAACTTTAGGTCCCTTCATTCTCATTTCACTGATAACTTTCTCCAAAAAGGACCTTCTCATGAGAGAAAAGCAGCAATAAATAATTATCTGTCTATATCCAT
Source organism: Struthio camelus (assembly GCF_040807025.1). NCBI lineage: Eukaryota > Metazoa > Chordata > Aves > Struthioniformes > Struthionidae > Struthio > Struthio camelus. The sequence continues at coordinate 12,002,691 of NC_090962.1, forward strand.
CAGGAACAGCGTTGTATGACAGGACCCGAGGGCCAAACACATAGACTGCTCAGAGTTTTGAGAGGCAAATGCTGTCAGAAAACACAGATGGGAAGAGGCAATTTTCAACAGCCCGTAATTTCTCTTAGTTGGGATGGTTTTGCCTACATCCATCAAAACGCACCGTCCGCACCTGAAAGATGTCCTCCACCGGATTTCAAACTCTCACTGCAAAATAGAGAGGTCTTGGAAAGAAGCTGCAAGCAATCTGAGATGGAAAAACAGGAGGCTGCTGCTCAAATGCAAGCTTGGGAAAATGCCGGCTGGTTTCAGCTGCATGAAAGCTGAACTCAGTTCCTGTCTCTGTGCATTTAAAAGTAACTCCCAATAAATCATGGGTCTTCCCCAGTGCCTAGTATGGATCTACAGTATCCTCCCCTTGCTCCCTGACATTCCTCATAGCACATCCTGGATGGAGTCCCTTCCCAGGAAGGATGGGGACAGAGCATGGAGCAGAGAGGGGAAAGCAGCATACAAGATATGAAGCAAAAAGAGAAAAGAGAAAAAGAAGAAAGGGAAATGGGAAACAGGAGGGCTCCTCGAAGGCAGTGCAAGGTGTTGACAGTTATCGGGGTCGGGGTTAAGAAAAGAAGGCCACAAACGCTGCACAGATCCCAGCAATGTGCGCTGAAGTGGTTTTGCAGAAATCAGACGCTACCAGCAATTGCAGACGCAGCGCCCGAGAGAGCTCTCCACCTCTTTGCACTGCCTCACACCCTGCCAGGCAGCAGTCAGCCCCAAGCTGTATCTGCTCACCATGGGTGGCAATCACTTGCCTCCCTCCAAAACACAGTGCAGCCAGGCTCTCGCCCAGGTGAGAGAGCCGGGGTTTTCCCACTGCGCTCAAGAGGTCACCCGCAAGGTGTGCTGCCCGTGCCCCAGGTATGCTCGGAGCGTTGAAAGGGTTTCCGAAGCCGAAAGCAGCCGCCAGCAAAGCTAAGGCTAGAAAATACAAACAAAACATCAGGAACAATAACCAAGATTGCCTCCCAAAAGTTGTCATTGCCCCCAAGAAAAAGCAGTTCCCTCACATAAAGATGGATTTGTTGGCTGAAAATAATTCTGGACAAGAAATGACAGTGAGGGAGTAAAAATACATGTTTAAAACTCAGAAACTGACAGCAGTGACTTTAAATTAACACATAGGAAATACAAGCAGTTGATAAGAAAAGCTAAATTGGGCAGTGGAAAATCCAAGGCCTGTAAGATTAACAGCAACAAGGCGGAAACCAAGACTGCAGGAAAAATGAAGCCAAAGCAAAGATATGCGCCTGCCCCCAAGATACGGTGAAATCGTCTACTGTGACACAGAAAGAAAGGGCTATATAATAAACATTAGTGTGTGCAAAGAATGAAGTAGGATCATTTCACAGTCGATACTGCCTTAAAACTTTCCATTCTCAGTATAAGTATATATCAGAATATCAGAGATTGCTCCCAAAGCCAGGCAGGATTAGATAATCTAGTCATAGCGGGAATGTTACAGAGGACCATACAAATTAGTAATATTGCCGCATATGCTTTTCAAGGGTGAGAGATGCTTAGCTTGACACTGACCTTGGCCAAAATGATGGCACACTGATAGGGGCAGAGTCAGTGGAGCAAGCGTTATCAAATAAAGTCCCTTGAAATATTTTCTTTATATTGTAGGTTTTCATTTAAAGGGAGCTTGGTTTGTAGTGAGTGTTCTGCAACAGATGATCCCCAGTAGCAGGTGCCGTCTTGATGAAAGCAGGCTGAAAAGCACAGAGGTTGCTGCAGAGAGTGAAGCTGCAGCTGAAGGCTCAGCAAGGTCCTCAGACCAGCACTTTAGGTCAGACTCGGATGTGATGTGAGAACTGTGCGTGGGCAGTGTGATAAAAACCATCCAATTTCCAAGTCCCTCACAACTTTATAAAAATATAGGTAGATTTGAGCTTCTTAATCTACAGAGGCTGTGGTGTCCAAGCCCAGATCTCATCTGGCTGCAATGGATCCTCAAGGTCCTTCTTAGTGACCTTCACTGCATTTTCCCAAATATTATCAGCTCTCGAAGCCCACAATTTATGACTTCGGCTATGGCTGAGACAAGGATTTTCTCCAACTGCAAGAGGGGAGAGGGAAAGCAACCACATTTGTCTAGGTGGGAAGCAGCTGGGTTATTTGGAGTAGGGGCCGCATTCGGAGAAAGGTTTTCTTCAAAGCATGAAGTGTCTGGAGCAATTCCAGACAGGCCTGTGAGCAGGACAGATGGCAGAGCCCTGCTAATCCACACGGGCAAATCAAGCCCAGGAGTGCGGAGCTCTTTGGTATGCTGCCAAACATGAACTCCCACTTTAAAGGCCATACTTGCTCTTACAGATTAACACAGCCCCAGAGAACGTCCCGCAGGGAGATGCTAGCATTTGAGAAGATTCATGCCCTGCCTGACGAGGGATGCCATACAGGAGCGGAGATGTGAAAGCTGAATCAGGTTGGGGCATGGGGCTGCATTTCCTAGCCCACCCCTGGTATGAGCTTCACTAATGGAGTGCAAAACCCCAGACTTCCTACCCTGACACATCTGCATCCTTCATCCCAGCAGGGTACATGTTACGGCTTACAAACGTCGATGGGGAACTGTTCTATTAGTGGCCCACAGGAGTGAAAATTGAGCTGCCCTACTCTTCTAGGTCTGGCCTATACCTTCTCCTCTCCCACCCCTTCTGGCTCCATCTGCGATATGCAGCTTAGATCTTCATGGAAGGGGTGATGTCTGGGGCAAGGATGTCGGCTTGCAAGGCGGAGCTCTGCTAGGCAGTGAAAGGCCCAGTTGTCCCTGCTTGTGCAAAAGGCAATTCTCTTAGGATTAAATAGAAGCTCCTCATGGCATCTGTAGGCTGCTAAGACACTCTCTTTCCCTGTCTGGTGACTTTGGGGTACCTCTCGCAGCTTTTGTTCTTGTGATATCATCCACTCTCATTGGAGACCATCACAAGTTTCTCCATTTTGTTCTCTGCTCTTCCCAAAGGCCTGTCCTCCCACACAAGGAGCTGACCAACCATCCATACTTATCCTCCAAGCAAGGAGGCGTGAGGCTGGTCTGAGAGAGGTTGTTTTCCAGCTCCCAGAGGACTGCCTTGAGTCCTTTCTTGTGTTCTCATCTCAAGGAGACTTCAGACAACGTAGCACCTCCATGGTTACAGCATTCCTCCAGGCAATAAATGATACACTGAATGATACTAAGCTGGCTCTACTCCATAAAACAAGGTGGGTGCAGGCAAAATAGCAGGGAACTTGCTTGGCAGCACCCAGGCTGATCCTAATGCTGTGGTGCTAGTCCAGGGCACACAGTACCAAAGGGTGCCAGAAGCTGCTACTGATGTGACCCCTTGCTCAGCAAACACACTGTGTCTTGGAGATGGAGACCTGCCTGGGGACCACAAAGGGTGGAGTAAAGTGGTGATGGTGGCTCATCCCTGGTGAAGCACAAGCAGACAGTGCACAGCAGTCTTGCTTCTCCCCTGTGCGGGGGTTTCCAGTCGGCCATCCCAGTGACACTATGCTTCCAGTCCATCCCAGTGCAGGTAGTGCCATTGTACTGGGACCTTACTGCTCATAGGGCTGCTATCTCTGGTCTAGAGCTGAAAATTAAATTAAAACCGCGACAGGGACAGTTAATTAAAGCAGATTAGTGCGAGACTAATTAGGGACGCTGACACTGCAACCATCAAGCCCTGCGATGTTAATTAGCTGTTCATTAATGTCAGCTCCCTGTTCAGTACAGAAATATGAACTGCCTATCTCCTGGGCTTCGCTCCATAGCAAAACACACAGCTTTGCTACGGTTGCCTCCTCCCAGGAGCGTACCCAGCAACCCCATCACCTCCCAGCAGACACACTGTCACACTGTCACCACCAACACTGAGACACCTACCATGATGCAGCAGAGAGACACTGTCACCACCAAGAACATATTGTCCCCAGTCAGCACCACCAGCACCACAACACCATCGTCATGAACAGGGAGATGCCCCAGCACGACGCATCTGGCAGCAGGTGACCTGTTAGCCCCTGCCCTGACTCTCATCAGAGGCCAACTCTCCTGAATGCTACTGTCTAGGAGCCCAGCACAGCACAGCGCCCTGGCATGATACACGATACTCCCCAAAGCTGGCATCCATGGTCTCCCACATCAGTGATGTGCCAGAGGACAGGCAGGCCTATCCCTGCTTTTGCTCACCCTTGGCACTTCAAAGGCATTACTGATGGGATAGTTCTCTTAGAAGGATGGAGGCGCTTCTCTCGGTGGAAAGTCATGCCAAGCAGCTTGATTGCCTTCATCTTCCTTATGTTCCCCCAGAGCCCTGGGGCCCAGCTCCTTTGACCCAAACATGCACACGTTACTAGGACAAGGGACAGCACGTTCATCCTCTCACCCAGAGGAACGGCTCCTGCAAAGGGGTGTTATTCACTACCACTGCAGCGGGGCTTGGCTGGGCCCTGCAAAATCCAGCTTCATGCACTAGCCGCCTTCATTCCCTAGCTCTTCAGTGTGATCTCAGATGGCTTTTTGTACCCAGGAGGGTACATGTTAGCAGAGCAACTATCCACACAGAGTCTCTCAAATGCATCACAGTTGCCAGGCTGAAACAGCCCTTAAAAGTGTGCAGTCATCCAGCATCTGAGCTCGGGCTGCTCAAACATGGCCACACTTTCCGTCACGCAAGCCCTAACTCTTTCTTTCCAGGACCGAGCTGTGTTTCACGAGCTTGTTCCCACTCGAGAAAACCAGCAAGGATGCTCACATCTTCTCCTCTAACCTGTATCCTGCTCCAGCAAAAGCCTGTTTGTATGATGCATCTTTAGCCAGCTCTAGAGGAAGGGAAAAAAAAAAAAAAAGTCTCATGTCTGGTGCAAACTACTGATGGAGTAGGAGCTAAGTGAAGACGTCCTAACGGGAAGAGATGCGACTCCACTGCTTCTCCTCCCCCAGAGCATATTTAGAGCTTTCAGAAGGAAACAAAACTTGTTTATCTTAACGCTAATCAATTTATAGCAATCAAAATAAAACCCATTAGGAGCCATTCTCCATTTGAGTTTCAAAGAGACTTCTGACCCCGGGAGGCTCTGAGCTGATTGATTAGAAATTTCTGACACTAATGTGTGTCTTCGAAGGGTCCAGTGTGGCTTTAATTCCTCTCTCCTGAGATGCTGATCGTGTGTTAACATCTGTCAGTCCCTTCCTGCACTTAGGGGAGGGGAAATTCATGAGCGTACTGAGTTGCATGGCACAGCTGGGGAGAAGGCAGAATTTGCTGGCTTAAACAGCTTCCACAAATCCCTTGGGGCAAATCATTTGCATGATCCTTTTCTCCTTGGGCAAAAAGCTGGAGTGCACCAAGAAATAAAAGGCACTGATGCAGAATGGAGACAGCAGGTGGAGTGGGTAGAGCTCAGGGCTGGGATTTAGGTTTCTGAATCCCAACTTTGCCACTGCCTCCTGGGGTCCTTGGGCAGGACAGTTCCCCTCTCTGTTTCACTTGACCTTCTGAAAATGGGATAACAGCAGAGCACAGGAGGCAAAGAATCCTATAGAAAAGGTGATTTTACTCGCAATTTGCTCAGAGACAAATGTCGGGGACAGTTAAAGCACAGAAACCACAGGGCATAGGGTCCTGAGGGGCTGCGGGACAGGAGCTGCATGCGCTGCAGGACATGATGCTTTGAGGGCATCTCCCCCGGGGACCACAGAGCCATTCACTGGAGCTGGCCAAACGCAGCTTGGCAAGAAAGTGCATTTTTCAGCAGGGAAGTTGGAATAAGTGACCCAGCACGGGAGGGACTGTCCGTCACTTGGACTGTTTATATCAGGGCTGGACATCTCTCCCACTGCTCTGGCTCAGTGAAGAGCCCTGGGCTGGACGCAGCAGTCATGGCGGCGGGGGGAGGGGGAAGGTTTCTGGCCTGTGCAGGAGGACGCAGTGGGTGGTCACTGAGAGATCAGGGAGACCGAGACAGACAGGCTGCTGCGGAGCTTGCGTGCAGGAATCATGATGCCTGATAGACCCTAGAGCTGTGGGGTTGAAGATGGACACGGGAAATTTCATAATGCTACAGAAGGGTCATTGCACTGCTGGTGAGGGGCAGAAGGCCAGGCTGAATTAAGGCTTGTTCCCATAGCCTCCTTTTCAGCATTGCAACCCCCTTGGCCGCCACATTTCTTTGTCAGAGCCAAAAAGCCAAGGGTGGCTGTATCTGTATGCAAATGCATTTAGGCTTAGCGTATATGCATGGTCACATGCATCTACAACAGGGCAATCGATTAGGGGACAACACAGCAACAGTGTAATCCCTTGCACGCTCTTCCATCTGTACAAAGAAAGGAGGTGGAGAAAGGCAGGGGGAGGTACGGGGATCTCTGCACTATCCATATAAAGGACATACAGGAAGGGCAGCAAAGACGAGCAGAAATTGGTCCTCTGCAACCAGCTGGCTCCCCGCTGCCTCCATCACATCGCCACAGCTTGCCTTTACCTCTCACCAGAACAGCCACCTCTCTGGCTTTCCCAAGCAGGTTCAGCCAGCTTTCACTTTCAGCAGATTAAAGTAACTAATCTAGTTAATGAAAGCAAATCAGCCTAAATGAGATGCTCTCCTCTGCAACGGGGTGGTGGGTCACCCGGGAGCTAAGCTCTCTGTTTCTGTTAGGTGCCTTTAGCTCCCAGAGAGGACTCAAGCCCTGGACTAAGCCTCTGTTGCTGTAGCAACCCAGCGGCTCGAGGCCTGGCCTTTCACCTCGCCGCCGGGCATGCAAGGCAAGCAGGCGTGCAATGCTGCACCCAGGGCTCAGCAGGAGCCCTCGGCTTCTGCCCCCGGCTCATCCAAGAGGAAATTAGCCAGGTTCGTCACGCCTGCTGGAGTCACAGCCCCGGGTTAGGGATGCCAAACATGCAGGGTAGGGAAAATCGGCCAAAAGACGGCAGGGTCAAGCAGTTAAAAGTTCCCAAGGAGGAAGCGTGATGCAGCAACAAGGAGATGCTGCCCACGGTGGTGGGGGGCTCTCAGGGACCGCTGCCGTGGTGCAGCGGAGCCCCTTTTGCATTGCTCTGCTGCATGAGGCTGGCTCGTGCCCAAACAGTGGGGTGCAATCAATCAGAGATGCTGAGGCACCTTCCCTGGAGGAGCTCAGCCCACAGCCACATGGACTGAACCTGACACATGTGCTCCCCTTCCCAGGAATGGAGTCCCCCAGCGATGCCTGGTGAGGCTGTGGCGGGGGGTACCATCAGCTCCGGGGCCACGAGGAAGCTGTCGGCATCAGTGACCCTTCCTCCTCCAGTGGCAAGCCAGGGCAGACTTGCCACACTGGGCCCCCAACACTAGCTGACCTCCTCGGAGGTCACCAGCAACGTCCAACAGGTGTATGCGTTTGGACAAATGGGGATTTTTTTTTTTCCAAATTCAAGGAAATTCTTCTTCTAAGCATCTTTCTCCACAGCTTCTGCCTATCCAGGCTTATGCTTCTGGCATGACACAGGATTTCAGCGCTGGCTGAAGTGGGAGAGGTTTCCAGCCAGCCCGTAGCACCGCAGGGCTCTGAGCGTGGAGGAATCACCCGCTGTAAAGGAAGTCTCAGCCGGTCTGTTCAGCTCTGCCCTGGAAATCCCATCCCATGGTCACGATGGCAATGCCCCACTGGGCAGCATTAGCCCTGAGCCAGAGCCTGCTGCAGGGACTGGTTGAGTCTTCACGCCATTAGTCATGCTTCGACCCGCGGCGGCTGTCAGTGGCCATGGCAGAGAGGGAGACACCAGGCTCACACTGTCTGGCTCACTCTTATCCCCAGCCTCTGCCGGAGGAGACTCATGCTAGCCACAAGGAAGACTATATTCTTGTTTACTGCGGAGGATGCTGTGGGCTCAGATCAGTGTGACCCATTAAAGGCAACGTGTCCAAAGGATGCTGTCCCTGAGATTTGTCATCTTGTCATTGCTGGAGTCTAAGGCAACAGCTGTTCTGATATTAAGGGTCTGTATCCTTCATCTTGGAAAAACAGGCTGTGCCAAGCCCTGCTATCATACCAGAGCTGGTCACTTGACCCTCAGGGAAGAGGAATAGGAGTTTCCTCACTGCGGACATCGGAGGGAGGTGGTATTGCCTGATGCCTGCAAAACAGCTGGATACAAACATTGCACTGATTTCACATCAGCTGGTTCTTCCACGGCTTTGCACAGATTTGGGGGTTTTGGCTCCTGAAGGGCCGTTAACTCCGCTAGGCTAGGCTCCTGGGTTTCATCCAGTTGCCTTTGCTGAGCCCAATAGCTTGTCTTGGGTGAAAACTGAGCGCCCAGAAATTAACCATCTTGTTTTACATACTCCAAAACATAGAGAAGTCCCTCTTTTCTCATTAGCTTGCTCTAGTGGTTAATCACTTAGAAACACATGCCTAATTTTTTAATTTGTCTAGCTTCAGTTTAACCCTACCAGTTCTTGTTATGCCCTTCTCTGCTAGATTAAAAAGCCCTTTAGAGCCTGATGTTTCCTCTTGGTAATCATCTCACCTCTTAATCTTTTTGATAAGCTACACAGATTGAGCTCTTTTAGTCTCTCATGGAAGGGCATTTTCTGTGGCCCTCAAGACCATGTTTGCATCTCTTTGCAGCAGTCTCTAGGTTTATTTCTCAATATCCCTCTTGAAACATGGAGAGTAGAACAGGCTGTCACAGTCTACAAAGGCAATCACCGAGGCTTACAGTGCAGAAATCACATCCCTGCATTTCTGCCCTCTGCCTCAACAACCAAATATTAATTGTATCAGCCCTTCTTGCGACTGCATAAGACTGCGATTTCTCTGCGAGTTGTTTGTCCACTACAGCGCCAGACTCTGGACAGGGTGGAATTCTAGGTGGATTACCATGTCTTTTTTCTAGGTCTGGTCATATGGGGCAATTTTTCTGGTGCTAATCTGCAGGGCATTCAAAGTTTGCATTTAACTTCTTCACGTAACAGGCATGCACACGCACAGGTGCAAGCCTAGCAGCTCAGTACAACTTCCCAAAGCCTCCTGCTCACTTACCGCTCAGTGTTCGCTTTGCTGGGTATCCAGTCCCTTTTTGGCATGGGACAGTCTAAGGAAAGTGCATCGCCCTCAGTGCCTCCTACTGGTTCCTGTGCGGCATTTCCTTTCCATGTACCCAAAGTCACTGTCACTTCACTAGACATATTCAGACCTCATGCCAGCTTCACCACCATTTCTAGGTGTCTTCACACTTCTTCAGCGCAGAGGTGGTGCTTGAGGTGAGCTGGCAGGGGGTCCTAGCTGGCACCACAGTCCTGGCACACACTGCAACGGGAGCATCACATGTCATGAGGCCTGATTTTTCACTGCAACTTAGCAGAGCTAGTGGGAAGAGATCTGTGGGGTCTCTGGGCTACCCTTCCGCTCACAGGACTATGCCCAACACTAAATCAGGAGGCTGTGGCTGAGTCCAGCCGAGTCTTGGAAAACCCCAAGGAGAGAGATTCCCCCACCTCTCCGGGGAGCTGTCTCAGCTTTTTCCAATGTCCAACCTGAGACTTTAAGGCCACAGCTTGTATCTGTTGACCCTTGTTATATAGTCCAGCACCATTGAGAAGGGTTTGGCTCCATCCTCTTTGTAACCACCCCCCAAAGCTGCAATTAGACCCCTTCTCAGGGTTCTCTTCATCAGGCTCCCTCTGCCTCTCTGAAACCTCTTTGTGCTAAGCTTTAGTCAAGAGCTAAGCAACATCCATTTATTCCATGAGCAAAAGAACATTCCTCCACTATTCTGCATGCTGCATAATGAAATATTCCTCTGCTGGCTGCTCAAATGTTGGAAAAGAGCCTCCTAAGTGAACAGATAAAGTAGGTCTTCTAATCTAATAGTGGGTGGAGAAACCATACTGAGATCTACCTCACCAGTCTGGAATTAAGTTCAGCATATCCAAACTGCAAGTAAACACCATCCAGCCAGAAAATCCTGGCAACATGTGATGCACATCCTAGTGGCACGCAGACTTCAGTCCCACCAAGGCTGACCAGTCCCTGCATAATGCATGAATAATGCCCCCTTTAATATATACATTCATTACATCAGGTGGGAATCGAGACCCTGAGGATGTGTCGCTCAGCGGGGGCCCTGAACAGACGTGGGAGAAAGGTGATCCTTGGGGTTGTTCCCATTTCTCACCACCTTTGTAGAAAACACAGCAATGCTTGATTTGCAGACCTACAGACCTCTTCTGCAAGCTCTGGCCACTAATGAGAAATAAATAAATGATCAGTGGAGAGAGATCACTGTTGAACAAGGAGCTATCCTTAAACATGCCCTCTGCAGCACACCCATCTACATTCTGGAGTGGGGGGCAAAGAGTGATGTGACAAAGTCTCCTGATGTCCCCAAACTGGTTAAGTTTACCAGAACTACAGCTACTTACAAAGAGTGACAGAAAGATCTCAGGGCGCTGAGTGACTGGGCAATAACATGGTAAATGAAATTTGATGGTGACAAAAGGAAACTAATGCACTTGGGTAAAAAGAGTCCTAATTATACAAACACAATGATGGGCACTAAATTAGCTATTAACATGCAAGGAGGAGATCTCAGCAGCACTAGAGATAATTCTCTGAAAACATCAGTTCAAAGCTCATCCGTCATCAGAAAAAATGAGAAAATGTTAGGAATTATTAAGAAAGGAATCAAGGACAAAACAGGAATGTTATTAAACCACTGCATGAAGCCACATTTTGAACAGTGTTTGCAGTGGTGGTCACCCTTAGACAAGGTCATGAGGCAGATGATAAAAATGATCAGAGATACAGAGCAGCTTCTATATAGAGAGTACATCAGCTAAGGACCTTCCGCTTAAAAAGAGACAACCCATGGAAGTCTAAAAACCCATCAATAATACAGGCAAAATGAATGGGAAAAGATTGCTCACAATTTCTTACAGAATAGCAAAGCAACAGCCAACCCTCTTCCAAAAGACTCCTGTGCACAAAACAAAGAATATACTTTTTAACATGGTGCATAATTAAGTCACATAACTTACTGCCACAAGATGCTGTGTACACCAAAAAAAATATCAACAAGTCAATGTACATTTAGACAAATTCAAGGGGATGATGCAGCCATCAAACATGCTCAGGCACTGCACCATGCCAAAAGATGGGAGAAAACAGTGCTCCATCCATCCCCTATTTCTCTTACTCGTTGTCTGATCCAGATGTTCGTAACTTATTAAACACCATGGAAAGGTTTCTGAAAAGGTCTAGTTTTCTGTCATCCATACATTCAAGTGCCCAGTGCATGCAAAATATTCTCTCAGACGTCTCCTGGAAGTGTTTAGCGGGTCTGCCCCAGATCAGCTGGTCAGGACCCAAAGAACCTCCAGCTACCAAGATCTGCTGCAGCTAGTTTTCCAGGGGACGCAACCTATAGGATTTCCATTCCAGGGGATCAAACAGCTTCTAAAACATCCTCTAGCACGGTCTTCTGCTCTGCTACCTCCAAATTAGACATCTTTTGGTGAACCAAGCTGTAACAATGCCAATGGCTGGAATAGAATTTGGGGGAGCTGCCAAACCAAAGGCACCTTACTCTACCAAGCTGTTTGTGAGCAGAGGGCCTTCCTCTAAGGGCTGAGAGCAGTCATGATCTCCCATGTAGTAGGAAGATCTGCAGCACGATGTACCACTAAGGACCATGGATCATGTCTCCTGAGCCCCAGCACCGCACAGAAGTGAATACTGCAGCCACAGGAGCACAGGTAACTTCAGTCTGGCTCCAAAGCAAGCTTCTTGTGCCTGCAATGGGCGTTCAGCCCTGTATATCTGCTGCTCACGGTAAATCTGCAGCATGGTATCTGTGCGTGCGTTTAGATTTGTTCTAGGAGACTGCTTTAACTCTGCTGTGCCATTTCTCCTGCTGGCCTTCAAGACCCGTCTGTGGAATAAGAAACTGCCTCAAAGCAGATCAAAGATGTCCACAGACAGGCTGCTTAAGAGGAAATCGCTTCTGGGCTTCCCATTTGTGGGGTATGTTTCCCTTCATACTCAGCCCAGTGATTAGTGCTCACCAGGGAATCAGAGCTGCAAAATGAATTTGAGAAGACAGAGTAGTGTCAGGCTGTTAGTAGCTCAAAAAGGATCTTGGCTCCCCTGAGCCCGAACACTGAGCATTTACTATTCAGGCCCCTGCAATAGATTTAACTACCAAATGCTTCAAAGACGTGCGGTGGCCTGCCTGCTAGGAACTCCTGCTTCGATTCCTCCCGGAGGAAACTATTAGCACCTGAAAATGGAGAAGCCATGGCCTTGGCTGCAGCATCTGGGGTTGGACGCTTCACTGCAGAGCAATGCTAGATCCGTATGAGAGTCAGGGCTATGAGACACTTTCATTAGCAGCCACTGTGCTTAGGCTCATATTTTTGGAAACAGTATCCCAGAGGGCTGCAATGGATGCTGCTTGTTCTCGCGCCAGCCCTGACTGTTTTGGAAAGTTTGGTTAAGTTCCATTTGGCTGCCTCCAAGTTATTTAAGCACAGAAACAGGGGTTGTTGGTTAGAGGAGGTTTCAGATTTTTCTGAACACAGTTTGGTCGAGAAAACACAAATCTGGCCCGCCTGGTGCAGCTCCTGCAGTGAAGCAAAGCAGCCTCTTTGCACTAGGATGCAAAGTCATGGCTAACTTAACAGAGTGTTATTTAAAAGCACGTATTCAGCGCTCATGGCCTGTGTCTGCTCAGTCCTGTCTCTGCATCTGGGGCAAGAGCTACCTTATCTGCAGCCCAAATGCTCCCATTCTCATTCAGTTCTTCTTCCTCTCTTCTCACGCCTCTGGCAAAAGCTACTCTCACCGAGAACCACACCACCGCCTGCTGCTTTACCCTGCCCAAAGTGTCACAGGAAAGGCTGGGCATGGACAGGCAGGGTTGCTCCAGGCTCGCACAGCAGAGTTAGAGCAGGCTGTTCCACGTGCACCTCAAAATATCCTCACCACCCAGGAGCCCGGGGCGCCCCTCCTTCTCCTCAGCTGCTCCGCTAGCCGTAATGCTGATAATAAAGAAACCTCTGTGCGTCTCCAGGGAAGCGGGACTCAGAGAGGGGCACAAAGACTCCCACAGCTGTGTGTTTGCAAACAACCCAGCTGAGCTGTGAAGAGGGGCTGAAAGCAGTAATTGTCTTTAATTAAAGGAGGTTGGAGGCATCTCAAGCTTTGACAAAAGACATTTCCAGTCTGCTAGCAGCTCTAGCACTCATCACTGCTGCAGCCACAACCAGACCTTCCTCCGGCAGGCCCCCAGGTTCAAAAGCTGAGTGTGGCGGCAAGGATGCAGGCATGCCAACCAAAGGGTGCATACGCACCAACGCTGTGGCACAGCCAGGGCAACGCTGCATCCTCACAAGGCACAAAAGCCATGCGCGTAACGGCACTCAGAGGAGAATCTAAGAAGTCAGCTTATAGCAAGATAAAAAACCTAGGATGCTTGCAAGTGGTGCCTTTTCCAGCATATCTGAGCCAGATGTGTCTGACTCAGGACAAAATAGCTGTATGAAGGTGTTCTGCTCTTCCGCTCTACCTGTTTAATGGCTGAACCCAGAGGTATCATCTCTGCCCTGGCCTGTGCTTTGCCCCTGTGCAGATCTGCCCTTGTCGCTCTCCCCACCCATGGTACCAGCAGCCCTGCGGTGGCCCAGCATTTTGTCCGGGGAAGCTGTGATGCACCCGGAGGCAACGCAGAGGCTGCAGACTAAATGCCGAGAGCAATATCGCTGCAGCTCCTCCTGGACTCATTTATCCTGCTTCTTAGCAAGCCACCTGGGCTGGGGCAGAGTATTGCTACTGTAATTATGCTGCACCTGGCTCCTCGCAAGCTCACGTAGGGCTAACCAGCTATCCCACCACAGCACAGCCACTTTCCTGTAGAAACACATGCCATGCTGGGCATCTGCAGGCATTGATACTGCCCTCCTGGAGCCCCTCGGCAGGGCTGGCCCTTGCTCCCAGCCACGCTCTGAACTTCAGAGAGGCTGTGAGTGAGCTCAAGGTATCAACATTTCTGCCTTTCCTCTTCTCTTTCATGCTCAGGGGCTCTGCTTCAGTGCCTATGGTGGAAGTCCCTGGGGAGGGCATATTGCCCATAATATGCTGCTTCCTCCCTCCTACTCTCGTTTGCTTTTGGCCTTCCAGAATGGCAGCATGCAGGAAATCACGACTCTTGTTTCCATAGAAACCCCATCTCGCCCCCCCCCCCCAAACCTACGCAACATGGTTAGGCTGGCGCTGCTGCAGGTCCTGCGTGTCCTGCTAACTCATCCCTGGCTCATTAACGAAGGGAGTCTCTTCTGCTTTTGCATCAGGGATTCTCTAATCCAGCACCTTCTCAGGACAGTGCTCAAGGCAGCCCCAACGTCAAATACTTGTTCTGGCATCAAGACTTCTGCTACCAAAGATATATGTTGCACTAACATCTCTTCTGTATAGCAAAACAACACTTGCTTTCAGTTTGAACCCTGATCTCAGCTTTGCACATTATGTTTTTATTGCTTTCCCAGACATACTCCCTCTTCCCACACACCCAGCCGCTCTGTTGGAGTAATAGCTGCCTTAGAAGCAGAAGGTCCAGAAAAATCAGCCCTTGCACACAGGCAAATTCATGCCATTGCCTGAACTAAGGTTCACTGCAGAGCAGACCCAGCATGCCCAGGACAAGCACAATTGATCATGCATATGCTCTAGAACCTATCTGCAGAGGTGTGGAGAGCCACATGAATCCAAAATCATAAACGTTATTGAGCATGCAGGGGCCGCGTGTGAAACGCATGTGTGCTGAGCCTGACGTGCCCTAGGCAAAACACTGCGCATGTTCAGCAGGTCCCTGTGCACACGTTTTTGCCTGGGAAATCCTGGAAAGAACAGCCGTGCTCTAATTCAAGAGAAACAAAAACAAACTGGGATTGATTCCATCTGAATCAGTCAGAGAAAAACCTTTCCAGAAGCAAAAAAAGACCAGTTCTAATTATAGGGTACCCTGAAGATAACATATGCTTAGATTTGTCGTTCTACTTGCAAATTGACCATATTCATGCAGGCAATGCGATTAAGTAGTGGGCACGATAAAGTTCCTCCTCTAGCCTCCTAATTCTCTTCAGAAACCAGAACAACTGGAAAAAGCAATAACCGGGGGCAAACTGGTGCACCCTGACACTTCCAGTTCTGCAGACCTTTTGCAGGTCCTAAGGCTAAAGTTTGCACAGTCGCAGCTGGATCCCTGATCTATTTGGGAAAATCTGGAGACTTTCTTCTTACTACAGATACTGCGTTTCTTATTCTTCAGTCAGTGCCACAGGTCCTCCCCCAGGGTGTAAACTGAGAGTAAATCACTAACATTATTGCTTCAATCAATGTTTGAGCTGATGTAGGTGAAGGTAATTGCATAACCACTGTACTTGTGAAGGTGACTGAAAATTACAGTGAGAGCATCCAATGCACAGAACTGATTCTGTCTTCTTCAAACAAGAGGGAGGGTGGTGAGGCACAATGTACCCTACAGTACACAGTGTACCGCAAACAGCAGATCCCTAAAGGCAGTGCAGTGATATCTAGCATTTTTAACACAAAATTGGGGTGCACAACAGGGAATGGTGAATGAGAAGGTATCTAGGAGTGTATCATTCACTGAATGTTTCCCCTGATGCTCTTTTCCCCACTTTTGCTGTTTCTCTTTTGTTAACTAGGGCCACAGGTATACGCTGAGAGGGTCAGAATTCCATTTACTCTCCCCAATTAGGATTTCTAAATTCAGCACCATGAAATGCTTCAAAATGCAGAGTATAAACCATCCTATTCTACTTCAACCTGTAAAGAGGTCCTGTCTTGTCCTTGAAGATTAAGTGGAACCTCCCATACCTGTGGATTCAATTGCAGGATTGCATTTTTCCATATTAGCTACATGATGCCTTGAAACCAGTAATTTTCAGTTTCCCAAAGAGGCAAAGTATCTTCTCCATAACTAGAAGGGAGGAAAAACAGCACATTGCAGCGGTGCTGGGATGTAGAGGATACCAGCCAGACCCACTTTAAAATGCCATCAACTCTACACAGATCAAACCATTCCTTCAGAGCCTGAACTGCAGCATTTCCTGTGACGTCTAAAGCTGTATGGTGTCTGCCCAGCGTATTTTAAACCAGCTGCTCAGATGTACTGAAAGCAACACAGACACATTAGCAAGCTGAGCTGGCTGGATTGAGAGTGGCCACATTTTGGTGCCTCAGAAGACCACTCCCTGCATCGCAGGGAAAGGCCTGCAGAAGTAGCATTTTCACTATGTTAAACCTTTCTGAGCTTCATACCTTCAGTTATGTGAATCCTCTGGGCATTAAGAGTATACTACTTAAACGCAGACCCAATACTATGTTGTAGGTTTCTGAGCCACCTGTAAGACACTGCCTAAAAGCGCTAGGATGAATCAGGAGGTTATCTGCCAAAAAATTCTTTATCGTGGTTACAGCGATCTGCGTGTCTGGAGAACCACTCACTGATACACACGATTGGAGGGATAAAGCAAAATGGGAGGGGAGGGAAAGGGACAGAAACCAAAAAACACTGCCTAAAGACAGAGATCTGCATCTACCAAGACCATCAAAATCCCTGTTTAAGAGCTTAATGCCCAATGATGTCCTGCATCCATCCGGTCCTTTGGTATTTAACCCACTTAGGAACTTTGGGCTGCCCCACTTGGCACCAGCCTGAATCCTTAAATTCTGCAAATCCTATGAAGATGGAGACAATGTGTTCAGCAACAGTTCTCATGAAGAACAGAGAGAAAGGTGGAACAGCATGATGGAAATTACTGGCAGATGGCAAGATATCCTTGCGACGCTACACAGACAGTTCCCATGTCTCTGCAGATTGCCTCCTGGAGAGCTGATGCCACAAAAAGGTAGATATCATGCATTTAATGGAGTGTGTTGTTTGCAGTTTGACAAATATTATCTGTTACTACAACTTCTTCAAAAGTTACTACAACCTCTTCAAAAGCCATCCAGACTGGGAGAACAGCCATTTGGAGCAAAACATCCACATTAATCTACTTTATCAGCTCCACTTCAGACTGTACTTTCATTCTTAATAATCTTGAGGGTTTGGGCATTTTGATAGTTTAGGATGAATAAAGCTTTTTTTGCACAACTCAGAATCACGTGTCCATTCTACTATTTATCATTCACTCTATTCCTGTCTTCTATGACAGCTGTAGGTGATAATGTTTTGAAAAGAAACTGCTAACTTTGGTTTCTGAGTCAAAAACTGTCTTCTTGAACACAGGATCTTCCCGAGCTCTGAGCGTGAAAATAGTCTCAAACTGCAGCAAGACTCCTCAAGCATGAGCTTATCCTTAAAAATCGTCAACACCCAACTATCAATGAAGCAGATATTCCTTCAAAAGGTATTTTGAATTTGCCTCTTTACTCATAGGAGATTTTTCTAGCCATCTCCCACCAAACTTGTGAGGACCACCTACCCAGAGTCCCTGAATTTGTGGCTCAAGCACGTGCCTTCTGGACCCGTCATCTCTTGCTGGTTCCTGGCTGTGGTGCAGAATTGCACTGTTGCATCCACAGGCTACCTTAGAGGGGTAAGCCCTTATCAGTGCACCCTCTTACAGACAGGTTAAGCCAGTCACTCTCCAGGACAATTTAATTTATCATCAGTAATCTGTCTCCAAGCATGGGATGCGTTGCACCACACCCTGCATTCCTCTCCAGTCCTGCACCCCTGGGACCTAGACAAAGCACTGCATTTGTTTGAAAATTTATTTCAGCCATCACAAAAATGAGATGTGCTTGAATGCAGTCTCATACATTTGCGAACGGGAAATAAAGCCCTTGCCATTTGCAGCCAGCAGCGCCCAGTTTATTGTGAGTTCAGCACAGTAAAATCATCAGTCATCATTTGCAGTCCAACACAGAAGCTTCAGATGCAGACCAGGTCTCTGCTAGCGATGTAATATCGCATTATCAGTGACTTGCCATTTTGGCTGGAATTTAACACAATGTGATGCCGTTCTGGTTGCATTCACTTAACATAAAGGCAACTTTAGAGCTGTCTCCTGTTCTGCAAACACTGCAAGTATCCAAGTCCCTCTGGCAGGCTGAAACCATGAGAATGGATTCTTGGAAAAGCCTTTCTAGTTTCTGACAGAAGGAGCAAAACTAATATTCCCAGGTTTAACTCCAAAGTCTCCAGGAACAACCTTGGCACATGCAGGTTTAACCCACTGAAGCAAGGAGCTCTTCTTTTTCAAGGCCTTGCTTTAGAGACCTGGAAAGTTTTCACAGGAGTCGTCTATCTGCAGAGCACAATCTGTTCCCAAAGGTCTCTGTTTTGGGTGCCTTTCTACGACAAAGCTCACTGGGTGCAGGAAAAGGGATGCACTTAGTTGGTAGCATCTGTTCTCAGTATGATTTTCTCTGTCTCTTCTTAACAGGACGCTTTGCAAGACCTGGTGACTTACTGCCCACACGATATGCTGTTTTTCTTTTTCCTGCCTGCAAGACCAGCTGTTCTGCAAGTTATTAGTTTCTCAGATGCTAACCCCATTTCTAGACAGATGCAAGAGCTCTCATGGCCCCCATACAATCAGCACAGCTGATAGCAGGATGGCAGGAAACCTAAAAAATGGTGTAAGGAAAAGCAGATTACAGAATGAGCTAAAGAGATGTGACCCATCATTTCCACTGCTTAATGCAAGACAGTTCTCCCACAGCACACTAAATATAAATCCCTTGAGAGCAATGTCAAAGCCTCTAGGGTGCCGACTTGCAGCGCTGCGTGTCTTTGCTGATACTACTGGTCACAACACGAACAAAGAGAGGCTCAGAACAAAGGCACTTGAGCTATGCAGACTCTGGGGTTGCCGTATGCTTGGAGAAATACTTCTGGTGAAACTTCCTAGTATGGAGAAAGTCTAACATGCTGGTTCAGTGCCTCTTCTGGTTGTAAAAGTATTTCCAATGCAGCCATAAATCATCCCAAGTATGGCAGATGCGCTCTGGAGCCCTGTCTTAAAATACCTGGCGGCCAGGTCCCCAAGTCTGCTGGGCTGTGCCCCTTCTTTCTTATTTTCTTTTTAATACCTTTCCACCTTTTCAGCTTTTTTTGTTCTTGTCTAGAAAATGCTTCCCCAAATGCCTTGAAAAAAAAAGGAGAAGAGGGGATGTCTTAGGCTAATTGTGTTGCTTTCATAGTATTTCTGCCGACTTTTCCGTGATGTTTATGCAGCTCCTTCATAACGGTGGTTAAATTATAATTCCCACTCACATGAGGAATGAGAATTGCCGATCGGTGTTACAGAATTTACGATCTCCTTTGAAAATCACAGCACATGAAAATATTGTGTATTTTGCTTGGCCTGACCTAATTTCATATTGTTTAAAGTTTGATGTGCAAAAACACAGCCACCGTGTTAGCTATGAAACATTTTGATTCTATTTCCTAACCTTTATGGAGATTTATATTGATACTTTCCAATGAAATACTATGTTTCTAAGGCATATGGGGAACAATAAAGAGTTTCCTTGGAGCTAATTAAGCTAATCATGGCCTCTAGATTAATTTTTCTGTAAGATTTTTACCTTGCATTGCCAAAAAAAAAAAAAATACTGTCTTACAGGGTGATCATCCGACATCAGACTACCTTCAAATCAGCAGCTCTCTCTGCAGAGAACATCTGAGGGTATTTCCCAAAATTAAATGTTCAAAATCATCTCTGGTTTTGGACCGACTCACAAAAAAGTTTCAAATAAAAAACACCATCCTCAAGAGTAGCATTTTGTCCAGTTTTCCTTAACTTATGTATGATGAAGAGTATTTCCCTTTTGCCCTGTAAAAGTTCAGCCCCATACTGCATTCAGGCAAAAACCCTCATTCCCTCCCAGATCTTTTAATGCCTTGATTCCAAATTAAAAGCTAAGGGCTATTGGTAGAAAACATGTTCATTTCATTTTATAGTCAGAATGAGTTAAAATCCTGGAAGCCTGGACCTGGATGCCAGCTATTCATTCTAGTTCCTGCTAATGCTTACCACTTCTCTAAAAAAGAAGAAAAAAAGAGGAGGCCTAAGAAGGTAAGTGAGGAAAAACAGAGAAACCCTGCTCTCCCACCAGTGTAAGCGTGGGGTGCTTCCAGAGAAGTCAACTGAGCTATTCCCAGTTCACATGGGTGTAGCAAGAATAGGAATGTGATTTTTGATCCAAAATGTTTCCTATGTAAAAATAAGACAGAGAGAGATTTTCTTATCTGGGCAGAATGCGAGCTCTGTTAAAACACTCCTGTTTTAACAGGGCTCCAGTCTCTGCACCCAAGCTTTCAGCCCCTGGGGGACACTCAGTGCAGGTGGAGGGGATCAGATAGGAAATTATTTTTACTCTGATGGAGAAGCAATGACACTTAGCTCTGCTTGGGTCTGCTCTCACCTACCTCCTCCCATCAGCTCGCTGCTCCCAGCATAACGCTGCATCTGGGGAGTAAGAAGCGGGGGAGCAAACTGTCCCAGATTGGGACGGGCAGAAGAGACTTTCCCTGGAGCTCTGCTGGAGGAAGAGCTTGTGCAGAGGGAAGAACCAGCTCATGCAAAGGGACTGTGGGGAAGCACCAGCTATGACAGGTGGGTGCAAGGCAAAACTCCACTGTATCTCTTTGAGAAACTCTGGGGATGACCACACTGGTGATCATTTCCATCAGGGCACTAATGCTCCTAAGGTGTTTTGCTGGACCTGAGATGCCCATCTCTTTTACCCAGAAGGCAATGAGACATGCCTCACAACCTGCCCATACTAACAAATCAGAATATGCTTTTCCCCTTCCTGCTTGCAGTGAGGTGCTCTCAGGGTTATCTTCTGTATCCTGATCAGGTCTCTCCTGTGCCTTTTCACCAGGGCTAGGAGTACTCTGAAGCATTCCTGCTATTCAAGAATCACCCCCCAGGGACACGTGTTCTGGAAAAACTATTCTGATCCCTTTCTCCAAAGGAGAACACCTCAGTCCATCCCATGTTTTGAAAACAAAGCAGTTCCCTCTAATCTCCTTTGCCTGCTTGCAGTCATGAAGGTCTAGTAACTCAGAAACAGCATTTCCTGTTGAGAGATGAGCTGTCCATCTCCCTCTCTCAGTAGCAGAAGTCTCCATTCCTGGACCATCTGTGCCTCTCCTTGCTAGGTCACCATCCCTTGGGGCTTTGGATCGCCCGGAAGCATATAGCTCAAAACCCCATCTGTCTGACACCCCCGTGCTCTCCTAGGCTTTCCTGGCCCTATCCTGATCTGCAGAAGCCTAATGCCATCCCTATATGTAAAGGGAACAGGCTGACATCTCCTCTCACTCCATGAGGCGCCAAACTGGCTTGGAGTAGTTAATACTGAGCCGCTGCAGTCCCTGCCACAGCCCTAATTGGATTCACAACATGGAAGGGTCAGTAAGAAGCAAGAGGGAGAAGAATCAAAGCGATAGAAAGAAAGACATTGTATTCTCCCTTCCCAGACAGAGAGGGAGGAGAGGAAGAAGCCCAAAAAGCAGTATCCACAATGACACCAAGCCATTGCCGGCTGGGAGCATTCAAATTGTCAACAGCCCTGTAGAAAAAGGCAGACAAATTCCTGTTTTGTACTTGGGAAGAAGCCAGGTGATGTAATCATCTTATAGGATGATGGTGAAATACTTTCCATTCCAGCAGTAACTCAAGATGTTAAATAGCAGCTACTAAAGTCAAACATTGTTAAATCAGTATGTCAGGATAGCGTCTACCTAAAGAGTTTTTTAGAGAGTTGGCTGATGAACCAGTGGACAGTTAACGTTCACTTTCCACATGCCATGAAGTAGTAGGATGTTCCAGAGATGCAGGAAAAAGCTATTTGTTAAACGAGGCAGTCTTGCCTATTTTAGGACTGCCACTCCAGTGTCCGTACCAGGCAAATTAGGATGTGCCAGCTATGGGACTCAGTCAGTAAAGGATTAATGGAAGGTAGTAGCAGATGTGAAAATCTATGTACATTTATGGAAAACAGATTAAGACAAATTAGCTTTGTATTTTTGTTGATGTAATTACAAGTTTGGTTGGGAGAGGTAACAGTGTTAATGCAAAGCACCCAAACTTCTGTAGAGCATTTCCCTTAGTAACACATGATATTTTATTCAGAAATTAGAGGGTTCATAGACACTGTGGGACATACTCAATGCATTAAAACTTGGCTAGCTGATATTGCTTTGGTCTGAGATCTAAGCAGAGAATTTGCAGTGAACAGATCTGTTTCTACTAGAGCCAATAGATATGGTTCATGGCTCTGGGCTAATAAACATTTTTATCAATGACCCAGAGATACCAAAGTATTCCTAATAAAGTTAGCTGATGACATGGAAGTTGTAATGTGGTAAATACTGAAGAAGATGGGCTACTCACACACAGCAATCTGGATGTCTTGGTAAGCTGGGCACAAGCATGCAATACGCATTTCAGTACAAATACCTGTCAAATCAAACCTGCAAGGAAAAGGATACAGGCCATATGGGTGACCTGCATGCAGCTATGCCGGAAAGGACGTGGGTCACGGCAGACAATCAGCTGAGCAAAAGCACTCAGCGTAAAGTCATTGCCAAAATGGCTAAAGCACATGTGGGACATATAAACAAGGACATCTCAAGGAGGGAAGCAACATCCACTCTGGCACTGAATTGATCACTATGAGAATCACATATGAATCTGTGGGACGGTGGCTCCACCACTAGAAAGGCTAAAGGATTGGCAAGGGCTGGGAAGAGCTAATAATTTCAGCCTGACGGTTTACCAAAGACAGAGCTAAAGGCTCATGGCTTACTCTTAAATAGCCACACAGAAAGCAGAAATGTGATGATGAAGGACTTACTGGACAAAGTTTGACAAGGTCCAAATGTCCAGCACAGTCAGGTAGCAAAAAGGCTTGTGCATTTTACAGAGGACAAGAAACCACTGGAAGAATTTAACAGATAACTCTCCATCTCTGGAAACATTTACATCACAATTGGCTGTATCTGCTCTAGTTCAACCAGGAATGTTTTCTATGAGAATTTAATTACCCCTAGGGCCTTATAATTTATTGGCTGGGTCCAGCATTATCAGTGGAGGCCCAGAACCAAAACAGGCATGGAGCCATAAATAGTCTCTTATCTTCAAAATATCACGAACATACGGAACATGATTATAAGACAGCTAGAACATATCCTTTCCCGGCGCATCAAAAAGACATAGCCTCTCCACACATTCCCCTGAGTGCAGCTAGCACATGTCCTGCCTCCCAAACACAACACAACACAACACAAACATAATACAGCTAGAAGAGATTCCTATTTTTTCACACAACTCTGACATAGAGGAATAGCTCTGAGTCCTGGATACACATTCATATGCACATCACTACCTCTGTGCACCCTGTCCCTATCCACAGCACATAGCAGGGGGGATGCACAACAGATCTGCAGCTTCTCCACTGTCATCACACAACAAAGCCTGTGCTCTCTGTCCACAGGAACTAGTTGTGAGTCTGGGCAACTGCATAACACAGTCACAGCTACATTGGACCTTAAGTATCATGCAAATACATGTAGGGAAGTCCAGCAAGGAGCCCACCTGCAAGTCACATCCCTATCCAAACCTAGCAAGCCGGTCTTTTACAACCCCAAAGAGCAATCCTCTGTGTATTAGTCTGCTATGGAAATGATCTCAAAAGACATGCTTCTCCCTTTAGAATTGGACTTGGAGCTGAGCCAGGCTGGTGGAGTTGGGCTGGGTAAGTATTTGGCTGGGTCAGTGTTGGAGATGGGTCAGTTTTGGAGCTGGGCAGAGTTGCTGGTTGAACTGGATGGGGTCAGAATTGGACTGGGTGGGTGCTGGAGTTGGAGCTGGAGCTGGCTCAGCACCTCCACACTCTACATCTTGGCTCTCTCCCTGGGAGAAGGAAAGCTCAGGAGAAAGGTGACGAAGGCTCCCCTCCTGCCTCCTGCTTATGGTGTGACTCACTGGTGAGCCCCCAGGCCCCCAACAGCAGTGGCCTGGATTCAACTTGAGCTGGAGAAGAAGACAGGTGGCCAACCGAATCCTCTACAGACCACCTTGGTGACCGGCCTCCTCCTCTTCTCAGCATGCCACCAACCTCCCCACCCCACTATTGCTCTAGCTCCTCTCCTCCCCAGAAATGCCTGTGCCCCAAAGGAATGAAGCCATGTGTCCATGGTAGCAAGGGATTGTCACATCGTCCCTTGTTACCACAGCATGACCAGGACTCCCTGTGCTCAGTCCTGCACAATTCCAACAAAGACGAGGCTATCTGCTGTGTATGCAAGTGCAGCAACTACTACTATGATTAGACATGTCGCCAGAAGTCCCCAGAAGCTGGAGGGAAGGTAGAAATGGGGGCATGGCTCAACATGTATCAGCAACCAGCGACTGCTGTCTCCAAGCAGGCAGAGACTATCACAGGCAGCGTTCGATTACAGTTCGGTCTAAATAGAGAGAGCAGGGAGCACAATAGCTCTGCCTCCTCCATCGCAGAGCAGAGCCAGCGAATACGAGAGGCAGAGAGAGAAATGTGCTTAATATGCTGCATGGGAGGGACAGGCCGGGGGGAAAGGGGGGAGGCAGCCCAGACAAAGAACGGGGAGACGGAGAAAAAAGATGAAGGCAGAGAGAAGGCAGAGAGCAGGGGAAGGTGAAGCTGGGAAGCTGGGAGAGCGGGGCTGGGCGTATTGGGATGGGAAGGGAGGCGGTGCAGGGAGGAGTGTGCTCTGAGCCCCTCGCCAACATAACGGAAAGAAGCAGGGAAGCGAGTGCGTCTCGGCGGATGAGCGAAGCAAAGCGGTGCAGCCAGCCAGCCCCTGCAGGGCCCTGCGGGATTGGCGAGCAAGGCCTAGCAAAATGAAAATCTCTTAACCACACAGAATTGTTAACTGCTCCCAAATCCTTTTGTGCTGGAGCTACAAGCTTAGAAGAGCTTAAGCTGTTAGATGCATGAACTTCCTCCATAAATATCCCTTGTGTACACTGCCTTGAGCAGGCTCACACTGTATTAGCCAGATGAAAAGCCCAGCAGAGAAAATGAGCAACTCTTCCCAGGGCCTTGCATCTGAATTGTGGGGCCATCCATTGCTTGGGATGCCCTTTTCCACCAAGATTTGTTAACGGGGCAGCACAGGTGAACAGCATCCCCCATACTCCTTTCCACATCCCATGCAGGCCACTAAGACTTGTGAGAGTATTTCACACCAAAAGCCAGTTCGGATTTGCTTTTGTTTTGCTTTTGGAAAGGGGCCCAGGTTTCCTCCCACCTTTCGAAACACAAGAAAACCTGCCAGCCACATGTATGAGTGAGTTCTCCACAGCAGGCGACTCATACACTGCCTCTGCTGGGATCAGCATGGGGCAAAGACATGACGGGAGCGGGGCAAGGATGAAGGATTGCAGCCCATATGTCCTTCCCAATTTGAGCTGGGGAGGAGAGCCATTTCATTGCCCTACTGAGCTGGGATGAACAGCCCCTCACCCAGGACCCTCTGGGGCTCACTGGGTTGCTGAGAAAGGATGGAGATGCTAAAACTCTCCCACCGTCTCTGCAGGTGTCTCCCTTTGCATTCTCCACTCTGCCCAGGTTTTCCATCTGAGGCCAGTGGGAGAAACCAGAGGAAGCTTCTTGGTCTGTCATGGCCCCCGGAGCCCCGTGCAGCTCCAGCCACGAAGCCCCATGCAGGAATGGCTCCACTTGGCTGTGGCACAGCCCCAGAGCCAGCTGCCCCAAGGAGATGGTGGATTGCAGGCCACTGTGTGATTAATGACGGCAGGGATTGCAGAGCCACACACACACAAGTGCCGGCTGGAGAAACAGCTGCTGACGTACTGGACCTCCCAAAATCCTGCTGCTGCACAAACAAAGAGAAGACCTGGCCTCGCTCCTAGTCATTCCCTTCTTTTCAATCCCCCTCTCCTGCTCACTTTGCTTTCCCTGCTAGCCCAAGCAAGCTAGGCTGCAGAAACCAGGCTCTCTGAAGGAGATCTTGGGTGCCTTGGAGCATGCCAAGCCCCATAGGGCACAGAGACTACCCCTTGGCAGGGCTGGCAGTGGGATCAGGGAGCCTGTTTGCATGAGCAGCACTCTGTGAGACACCGTAGCTGCATCAGAGCAAAGTGTTGTGTAGGGCTGAGCAAAATAAATAAAAAATAAAAATAAAAAACAACAAGCAGAGATGGAAAAGTTTAAATAAATCATTTTGGTCTTCTTATGTTGTTATGAATGCTTCACTTGGGCATCATAAAGTGTCCAGCTTCCCTTTAACAAACACTGGGATTTTCTAGGTTCCCTTTTTGTATTGTGTTACACCAATACTTTTACCCTTAGGTCCTCTAACTGAGAGGAAGGACACTAGAGCAGAGAGACCTGGTTTGTCTCCCTCTCCATCTTAGGCTTTCCCGTCTCGTAGGGAACTAACCCTATACCCTCTGCCTTCAGGGAAGCAGTTGTTCCCATCACCTAGAGGTCCACTCCTGATACAACCCAAGGCTGTTTGCTCTTCCTGTGACCAGTCACAGCTGGAGGATGCTTGAACATCCCTAGCCCAGAGGGAACAGATATATAGTGGCCCAGCAGGGTCAAAGGAATGCTATTAAATGATGTCCCAGCACATCAGGAACTGTAGCCTGATGTGTGAGAAAGCCAGCCACCAGCAGGACGTGCAGTGCCCTCTCCCAGGAGCAGGTGCATAGCACAATGGAGGTCTCCTTCAAGGGCTTCACTTTTGGATCTTTGGCCTCAACAAGTAACTGTTTACCCACTTTTAAATTTTCAAATTTCCCTGTGTCCTCCTCATATTCCACTTTTAGTTGTCTCCAGTAACTCCTACCCCTTTCCAAGATCTTGTACCACAGAACCCTCTAGCTGGGCACTTGGGGGACAGTGAGCGCTCTACGAGAAAGGATATCACCTTCAGATTTTTACAGTCACTGTCGGTGCCTCCAGTCCACCCCTCAACACCAGAGCATCCTGCTGAGCCTAAAGCAGCTGCATGGGCTGGGAGGTGAATGTCCCAAGCCCTGAACGTCCCAAATCACTGCAGCACTGAGCTCTGGCCTGGCCTCCCAAAGGGAAGCCCAGGACCAGCTCTGCCTGCTCAGAGATGGAGATCGGGTCGTTCTGACCACGAGGGCCCTTCTGTAGGCTGTGAGATGCCAGAGAGACCATAACGACTATCCGACCTGCAGCCCCAACCAAACATGGCCTCCCGCTCTCCCGCTTTCGGTGCATCCATTTCTCTACTATCAGCACTCTCCCTATGCTTGCTCGGTGTTACCAAGCCACCCCTTCCCGCAGCAAGGACAGGGGAGACACAGCTCCTTCCTAGTCCATCATTCGAGGCTGAGCCTTCCCTCTACAGTGCTCGCCACTGTATCTATAATTGATCTCAGAGAAACTCCAGCTCTGCTCAGATTGTGCCCATGCTATCAAAACCATAATGCGATTTTCATGCTCAGTGAGGATGAGGAGGAAAGAGTTTGTTCACCATGGTTCACCCTTGCACGGTACAGCCACCAGTGCCCAGGGGACATGCAGCCTTTGGTCCTGTTCTGCAGCTCTTCCATTTCCCTAACTTTCCTATAAGCCCAGCAGCTCCTTTCTCTCTCTCTCCAGGCTCACACTGTGTTTCCTCCCCTTGTGCTGTCTGCGAGACTGGGGAAGGGGAAGACATTGGTTTGGGAGCAGTGATTTCTGGGAAGGTGGCACAGGCAAGCTCGGAACACATCCACCAAGCACATTGCCAAACACATCATTTTGCTGCCTTTCTCCTCACCCATCCCTGGAGCACGTGACCCAGTTTCTGACAAAAGCAAGGCGCTCTGCCTTGGAAAGGCGTGGTGAACGTCCCAGACCCAGTTCTGGACCCCTTCCCCTTTCCACGAGGTGAGGAAGTGGTGACAGGGGAAGCCACTTCAACCTGAGCCCTCAAAACCTAGCCTGCAAAATGTAAGAAACTGGCACTGCTTCAGCCAGGAGGTCAACCCCAGCTCAGCTTGGGCAGTATTGCACCAACCCCTACCTGCACAGAGATAACCATGGAGATTGGGGATAAATTAAGTGCCGGCAGGCCTGAGAGTAGGATGTAATAGCCAGGATTGTGAATGATATTTCCCCTTCTACCCAGGCCTGAGCCACCTGCAGATCCTCTCACTTGCCCAGGGAATGCTGTGTCTGTAGCACCGCGCTGCACTATGGCACTCAGCTGAGCCACGATGAAGAAACAGGCACTTCCAGAGATGCTACTTACATTTACCTTAGAACAGGAGACCTGTGGCTACAGAGGGAGCTCAGAGGCCTGGTTCGGAGGTATCCAGTTTGGAGAGGCAAACCTGACCCTCAACATCCCATGTCAATGTCCCGTCCCACCAGGATGCTTGCCTTCCTGGCTCCTGGACCGGTTGGGTCTCACTAGATAATGCTGCAGCCAACTTGTTCCCTTGTACTACAAGATCTCTGGGTGCCAGGAACCCTGCTTCTCTCATCCCTAAGAAATTCAGCCATGTGCTAAGTTGCAGGTCATAAACAAAAGCAAAAACAGTTCCTGCTGCAGTTCCACATCCCTGTTTCTGTGCAACTAAATAGGAATTTCCATCTGTTTTCCAGATTCAAAGCATTTTCTCCTGCTCCCTTTGCTATCTCAGCCAATACTGGCACAGCCTCTGTTCAGTATTCTGGGAGATGATTGCAGATCAGAAGCACAACTCAGCGGCATAAACCACTGTATGTGCGTCCCTCCATGGCCTGGAGAGCATGAAAGGTACCACTGAAGAGCCTGCACCCCTGCACTCAAAAACGGTGGTTCAGAGGACCCAGAGACAAAAAAGAGCCTCTGCAATGAATGGACAGGCCTGGCCACAACCTCCTGAGGCAGGAAAGAGGTGCAGAGGAAGGTCATAGAGGAAGCGAGTATCTGCACACACACCAGAGCTGTGTACAGCTCTGCCCATCCGTTCATCCCATGTGCTCCCAGCGCTTTGTCCAGGACTGCTCTCCCTCTTGTTCCATCCCTGCCTCAGGAGGTCAATCCTAGGTTGATTATGCAGATTAAAACTACAAATCCTAATTATCCACATGGAGCAGAGCCCACAGAGCCCAGGCCCTGGTCCAACTTGCCTCTCATGTCAGGAAGCAGGGCCACAGCCTCTTCCTCCAAACGCCGGTCCCCGAGAGCTGGTGAAGGCACTGCTGCCTCCCAGGCAGGTGCCGGGAATCGCTGAGGCAGCGATGACACAGGAAGCTGCCCAGGGAGCAGCCAAAGGATACCGGGGCCAACACGCTATCCTGTCACCCCAGAGGCAGGGCACAGCTACCAGGCAGGTTAGGGCCCACTGCATGTGACAAAGAGCTCCTCAGCCCCCCCACCACGAGACCGTCTGAGCACTAGCACAGGACTGTCTTCCACAGCAATGAGATAAGCCCACAAAGCAAAAAGGAAGATAAATAGTTACCTCTGCAGACGGTCCCATTCTCCACTGATTCATAACCTGCCCTGCACATACAGCGGCCAATAGGCACTAGCCACTCGCCATCCCCATTGCAGTACAGCTTGATGGGCACATCCACTTCCTCTGCATTGGTGATGCACGTCCCTCGCGCCGCCACCAGCGAAGTGCTCTCCGCTCCTGAGAGGGTCTCTTGGAAAACAGCCCCATTTTGGATCACGCGGGGACACTTGCGGTAGAAGACACGGACCGCAATCAAGGACATGCAGCCTCCATAGTCCTGGAAGGCCAGGTAGAAACCATTCTTAGAGACAGGCCCAAAGCTGCGCACCTCAGTGTTGATCTTCATCACCCGGCCACCTAGGTCCACCTGCGAGAAGCTCTCATCGGCAGCAATCGTGTCTACCTTCATCCAAGGATTCTCCATCCAGTTGGGAAAAGTCTTGGTGGCCGAGTCAAAGTCTGACTCATAGTAGTAGAGATTAAAAGTCTCCTTACATGAGCCTGGAACATTAGGGATACTGCTGCAGTCCCGAACAGAAAATTTCATCTCCACATGGATGCGGTGGGCACCCCGCCTCCGGATGTACTTGGTCCGGAGCCAGTTGTTCTGGCTGGATTCAAAGACGTTGCACACCTGGTAGGTGCGAATTGTGTTCATGTTCTCGTCATATCCACTCACCTCTTCCCACTGCAGACAGGACACAAAAAGTCACTGGGCTGCATTGAATTGACATTCACAGGATTAAGTGAAAGCTAGGTCCCCATCCACTCTGCTGCTTCCCAACCCTGTTGTGTGCCAAGTGGGCAAGTTGAATTAGTACAAACTGTGCCACGTCATGTCCACACAGGCACATAGCACAGATTCAGCCCCACCAGTACTCAAAACCTTGCTCTAACGCTGCATACCCCTCCAAATGCCCCATAACTATGTGGTTCCATCCTGATCCTGCAAGGTTTGACCCACATTGCATGCCAGACAGGCTCAGCCCAGTAAGGCCAGTGTGAGCCAGGTCCTAGGCAGACCTCAGGACTGTCTCACTGTCAGCAGTTTTCTGCCAAGCACCATACCTGCTGCCCAAAAGGATGGTGAAACCAGTGCCACAGCACAGCCCCCTCTGCATGTGGCACTGGTAGGGCAGGGCATGGCAGGGCCATGCATTTCATCTGCAGGCAGTAATGTCTTTAGCAGAGGCTCTCACCAGTAGGCTACACTGAACTGCTGAGGCCTCTTAACTGCAGAGCCTCGTAGTAAAGTAACACGATGCCTTTAGCAGATGTATTCCCACCGGTGCCACTATGGTTACAAATGTGGCAGACAGAACCTGCTTTCTCAGGAGTTCATAACATGACTGTAAAACCTCCTTCTAGGCTGGAGCTTGAATATTAGTGCAAGGTGCAGACTACCGGCGTGCCAGCAAAACCCCTCTCCAGACAGCGATAGGACAGGAGCAGGGCAGCTCCTTGCAGCAAAAAACCCAGCAGGAGAGGGGCGCTGAAAGGAGGAGCCAGGAGCTCTTTGGACCCCCATCCTGCCACATTAGCTGGCAGAGAGAAGCAGCGCCCATGTGAAAGGATAATCTGTGCGGGGAGGATCTCTGCTCTCCACGGAGAACCCACCTGCTCATTTCACAGCAGACATGGGACAGGCTGACGGGCATTGCGGGTTTGCTGCTTTTTTAACGTGAACATGAAAATGTGGCCACCAACGAGCTCTGGTTCACTTCCCTCCCATAACCCAATGAAATACCTCAGCCTCAGAACACTTTTCGTGGCCCTTCCCTTTCCCAAATCAACTGAGCAGGTCTTATCCTTTTGTCCTGGACCTATTTCATGCCAGTTGTGACCCTGACCACTGTGCACCCATATTTCAGAGACTTTAAAGGCAGTGCTGCTGGCAAAACTGCACTAAGACACACATGACTAGCCAACAGTGACCTTTCCTCCTGACCGCCAGGAGGTCAGGTTTAAGGGAGTTATTCCCATCGAATACCCAGAGAGGCTACACTGGGCTAGATCCCTCTGGTAGCCCTCATCCTTGCTCCTACATGGACTGATTTGTTTTGGGCTCTCTCCTGCAGGTGTGATACAGGAAACGGCCCCAGGTATGGGCAAGTCCTTTGGCAGGAGTGACAGCCGTCTTAAAGTGGACCTAGGGCACTGTGTGGGGCACCACAGTAAATCCCTTCTGGCTAGATAGCTCAGGGCTGGAATATTTCCCCTGCTAATAACTTCGGCTTTTCCCTTGGGAAGCTCAGCCCAGCTCCATCCTGGGACTCTGGAAGGGCTCTCTGTAGAGCTCTGGGCTGCTGCAACATCTCCCATAACTGTCCCATCTCCAGACTGGTCCTGCCTAGCTCCCTGCCCTTTCTTCAGCTGTATTTCCCAAACCTTTCAGTGTTTATTGCTGCCTTCATCTTTTCATTCCTTTGCAGGATGGGGAGATTTCAGGGCAGGCCAGAGCCGGCCAATACCCACAGGGCTCTAGCAAGTCTCCTGTGGTTGAGGATCACTCACCAAACTGTGTGGCCGGGCCTCCTGGGGCAGCTTGCACTGCAGATAGGTCTCCCAGGGAAGGGCGAGGGAGGATTCGCTCTCTTTGTCTCAAGCTTGGCAAAGCGTTGCCTCAGTTAGGCGTATGAAGGATCCTAGTGATCCTGAGACAAGGAGAGCAAACATGCAGGATTCCCCTGTCACGTGACCCGTTGCCCTTTCCTCCATCCCCAGCTCCCAGAGTTCGGGGGTGGAGAGAGGAGCGAGGAGAAATCTGTGAAAGCTTAAGGAAATCTCCCTTAAAAGGAACTGCCAGGCCATATGGCAAAGAAATCATAGTACAGTAGGACTAGCAGGTTACGCATCAGGCAAGGGCAGGGCTGGAGCCTGCAACGCAGCCACCAGCGTCATTCATTTGTGGTGAGCACAGATGGGAAAGGGCATTTACTGGGAGGAGAATCTTTCATCCACCTCAGCCTTTGCAGGAAAGCAGAGCATCTCCCCACACTGACCGCTCTCCACCCACAACACCCCATGGGCAAGGCAGGAAATTGGATTCCTGAGCAACAGCTGCCAGCAGCGAGG
This sequence comes from Struthio camelus, assembly GCF_040807025.1. Lineage (NCBI taxonomy): Eukaryota > Metazoa > Chordata > Aves > Struthioniformes > Struthionidae > Struthio > Struthio camelus. The sequence goes on from NC_090962.1 coordinate 12,035,322, forward strand.
CTTCACAGAGGTACCCAAGAAGCAGCTGCCTGTGAGGAGCAGGGCAGAGAACTGACCCCCTTGTGACACCAACGAGAGAAACGTTCCACTCTGCACAGTGTGAATGGAAGGGATTTGGGGCCAGTTAGCATGTGACGCAGTCCCAGCCAGCTGGAATGGCTTTTTTATAAACTTATTCACAAACCTGCTCAAGTGGAAGCCAAGCTGTTTCCCATGGACATGAAGTCTGATGTGCAGAGCAGAACCCTGCCCTTGAGGTGGGTCTGCAATACTCAGGACAGGACAGCAGACCAGAGCAAGAGCCAACGCTTCCAGTGCTCTGAGCCAGCATCAATGCCAGGTCTGAGGTCTGTAGCGAAAACCCTTCACAAGCAGAGCCTTAGCTGCATTCCCCAGCCCTTCAGCCTGCAAACAGCCTCACAAGGGCATTCACTACTGCAGAGGGAGACTCATGAGATGAGAGACAGATTGTTCTTTGCACATCAAGGCTAAGAACCAAGCAGAAGGCTGTCAGGGAAGATCCCCAAACAGCTCCAACCATTTCTGATTGGCAGTGGCCGCAAATCTGCTACTGTCGCTGGCGTAGAAGGAGAATATCCTTTGAAAACGCAGCAGGGGGTGTTTGCTTTATTCTGCAGAAAGAAATTTGGTGCGGTGGTGGAAAACTGTAAGAAGAATCTCCCCAGATTTTAGGACACTGATTGGGAGGGAAGGGAATAATCAAGGACAAAACATGGGCAAACAACTGTTCTCCCTGCCCTGTCTCCAACACGGCTTTTTCTTGCCTGTACCAATCCTGACACCAGCAGCTCCCCCACTCCAAAACAGCATGTTAGCCACCAAGATCCAGGGATGCCCAGTACCTGTCCCGTCCCCTATCCACTCCCGCAAGGCCTCAATGGGAAGAGCTCAAGACACAATTCTGAAGTGCTCAGCCTCGGTCAGGTAAGAGGAGCATGTGGTGGAAGGAGAGTCTCCAGCACGATGCAGGGTATGAGCACGGTGTACACGATGTCCCCCTTTCCAGACACGGGGATTACGAGCATCTTCTGCTGGCCGCAGGACTGGGAAGGTGCTGTGCAAGAGATGCTCTTGCTGAAAATACTGCTCCTGTGCTGGGCTTTCCAACCGGGCTCTTCCCCGCATCGTTGCCACAGGGGACGGGGGAGCTGGGGACATGCCCCGGGGCCAGGATGCTCGCTCAGGAAGCCTGGCCCCAGAGGGCGAGCATCCAGCAGTCCCCTGCAGCAGTGTCCAGGGGGCTGCCAGGAGAGGGCTGGTTCAGAGCTGCTGGCACCGCCGGCTGAGCTAATCCCTCCAACGCCCCACTCCAAAGCTCCCTTTTCTCAGCTGGGAGAGAAAGTCACCCCCGTGCCTCAGCCCCTGCGCTTCCTCAGCGCTTAATTAGAAGCCTCTCCCTTTCTCCTCGCTCTCTAATTAACATGCCGGGAACTCAAAAGAAGGAGGCAGCACAATAATACGGAGAGACGGCTTCCAGCAGGCCCAGGCCTCATTACCGTGGGGCTGGGGGAGCCGGGAGCAAGGCTTGCTTTACATATGGAAAAACCGCAAACAAGAAAGGCTGGGCAAGGAGAGAAAAAGACTTGACCTCTGCTCTTGCCTATTGTGCGCCCATCATTTCCCTTTGGCAGGCCGGTCCATGGGCCTGGCGGAGCGGCCCAGCCTTTGCGAGCTCCCATGCTAATAGGCGAGCGCAAGCCTTTATCATGATGATGGGGGGACTGGTGCCGGGAGCTTCGGCACCCGAGCACTGGCAGGTCGGCTGGCCCGGCGCGGGGCTGGTCAGGGCACAGAGGGGAAACCTCTCTCGCAGAGTTTAATCTCCTTGATGGAGGCTTTTCTCAAGGGTTTCTTTTCTTCTGCCAACCCAGCTCATGAGGCTGTGTCCGGAGAGCACTGGCGAGGGGCCAGGCGCCACCAGGGAGGAGGCTCGCCTGTCAACCCCGCGGTGTGAAGCGCAAAGAAACATCTTCATTTGGCCCCCACCGAGGGTGGGCGGCAGGTCTAGGGCAGCGTAGCGGCATGGGAAGGCTGACCGCGGGGAAGTTTTCATGGGTCAGATGCACAGGGCAAAGCAGGGAATGGGCAGCAGTCCACCCTTCCACCACACCAGACCAGCCAGTCCTCTGGCTCCGTTGCAGACATGGCCCTCAGGAAAGCAAAAAAAAAAAAAAAAAAAAAAAAAAAAATCCAGGGCAATGTGGGCTCCATGCACTGGCAGGGTACAGGAACATAGAAGAGGAGAGGCTGCTGTCAGGGTGGCAGGCTGAGCCAACCGCTCCGTGCATGAAGATCAGAAACATCTCCAAGCTGGCCTTTGGCTTTGGCCAAGTTCACTTAGGCCATGTGAGCTGGAAGGCTAGCACGACGCTGAATTACACTTATGCAATGCCCCAACCCAAGCTGCAGAGGCACTTCCCTAGCTTCACCCGTGCCACCTAGAAAATCAGTGCTGGCCTATGCCCTGAGCAGGTGGCAGAGGGGGAACATGTCTGGAAAGGACTTCTGGCATGGTGGCTCTGAGCTGCTCCTCGCTGCTGCACTCTGAGATGCTCTGAACCACATAGATGCCCCACACAAATTACATGGGACACAGAAGTGGCTGAGCTCTCTCTGCTTTGTTTTGTGAGTGAGAGGACGCAGACACAGAGCATCCTGTCCAATCTCTTGTTTAAAGGAGCTTGTTCTGAGCGGGATGTGGCTCGGAGGAATCCCTGTCCTAGTGAAGCAGTGGGACAGTCAACGGTGAGCTAGGAAATGTCACCCATGGAATCATAGGCAGCCTGGCTGGGTGCGCATTACTCCAGGGCCACACTGTAGACACAACCTTTGTGAGTCATTTCAGCCACTTAATCAAGTGGCTGCTGTCTCTGCAACCTTGAAGGCCAACGCTCTGACCCTTTTCTGCAATAGGTGATGGGCAATGGGATAACAAGTGAGACGCTAGGGACAAACAACAGTGGTCTTTGCATTTCATTCTTTCCTCTCCCTGATTTTTAACTGACTGTGGACCAGTCTTAAAGAGAATTACACTGGCCTGACACTGTCAGGTGAGAATTACAGTGCTCTAACACTGGGGTATTTTTTGGACGTCACCTCCTAGAAAATTACTGGAAACCTCCATTGTCATATTTTGGTGTGCTCTTCCCATCATCCCTTTTCATGTGGCCAAAGCACTTTGGATGAATTTTGTTGAGAGATGATAGGCCACTGGCCACCAATATGGCTCCCGGCTCCCACAAAGCCATTAGATAACTCACCCCTGAGGGAGGATGTACCGTCCAGCCCAGCTCTGCCGTTGCTGTTGTAGAGTCCATCAAGGTCTCTGCAAGAAGAAAGCAAAACAAGAAGTCAAGACGGCAATCTGGGCAATGGTCTCTGTTAGGTTTTGCCCAATGGCAAAGTCTGTGAGGGTGCAGCACCCAGCCACAACCAGCCCAGATGTTGCCTGCTTAGTGCTCAAATAGGTGCAGTGAGTGAGAGGCCAGGAAGAACTGTAGTAGCTTGCATGCTCCTTCCTGTGACCCTGTTGGGACACAGGCACGGCTAGCTCAGGAGCACCAAATCGGTCCGCAGCAGACACAGGTCGCTGTCAGACTCGGTGACGCCTTGGAGCCCAGGCTTGGCCGGGGAGGAGCCTGGCATCCATCCCTCCGCCACATTTGCTTCCTCCATGTTCTCTGCTTAGCGGGAACCGGCCCCATTTCCTGCAATACATGGGCTGGAACGTGCTCTTCTGAGCACCAGCCCAGCTGGAGTTTCCTCTTTAAAAACCAAAATCAGAATATCATGGCTTGGGAGAAGTTCTGCAATTGTAGATGAGGAGCCCCGGCCTAGACAGGGTGTCTGCATTACCCTCTAGCTACAGAGCTGCCAACATCTGTGGGACATTTTTTTCCAGCACTTTGTATAGTAGGCAAAATCCTCAGCAATGCTGTAGCACACAGGAAGGAATAGCAGTTTAAGGACTTACAGTACTTAATAATTAAACTAACATTAATCTGATTTTCTTGGCGATTTGGGATGAAATAGGTCAGATGCTGCTATGGCCAACCAGCACCAAGCAAAGAGGAAGGTTTCCTAAGCCATGCAGGCAGTAATGCCTTTAGAGAGCGCTTTTTGTCCTTCCTACAGCTCCTCACACTTCCAAGACTCAGGCTGAATTTTTTCATCTCAAACAGCTATTGGTTTGCATAATCACACCAGGCTGATGGCAGGAGAAGGGCCACTCAGGTTCTGGTCTGTTAATACTTCAGCTAATGTGTTTAGGTGTCCCCCAGCCAAGGCTGGCAAGGGCCATCTGGCCTTATCAGAAATGCATTTGGCAAACACTTCCATGAATGGCTAAGGTGTGGTGGCTCAGACATGGCAAGGAGACACCTTTGCCCATGCCTGTAAAAATCCAGCCATTGCAAAGTCACGAGCTTCCCAAAATGTCATCTCTTAAACACAAAAGATGGAGCTGTCAGAGTAAGTCTGTTTTACATAGCCAGAAAACCTAACTCAAGGTCTGTACTGGAGTATTGAGGGCTGATACAATGCTGTGATTTTCTGCATCATGTCCAGCTTTGATGTTTTGATAAAATCAGACAAAACTACATATTCCAATGTTTAGGAAACGTGGGTTGGAAAGCCTAAAGTCTTCTCCACACTGAGCCTAGGCTTGGGGAAAGTGTTAAGCTTGCAGGAAAGACGGTGCTGGGCAGCGTTTATCAAGCGATTTTGCAGCTAATGCTGAGATGATGCTTGCAGAAGAAATTATAACCCTCTACTCAGTAGGAGCAATGTGAATCAGCACCAGATTTAGAGCGCATACATTTAGGAGGCCGACTGCATTTGCAGGAATACCAGAAAGCATCCATTGCATGCAAAAGCAAGACCCAAACATGAATTCCAGCTTCCAGCTTCCCTCTCCCTGACCTCTCGGTTAACGTGCGATGGGCAGGGGAAATGATGAGTCCAGTTTTAGGGCTCTACCGCTCTCAATACAAAGCATCCTATGAACAAGATAGAAATTATATCTCTTTCTTCAGGCTTTGCTAGGACAGAGCCTGATTCCAGGCCATCAGTCTTATGCTGAAGATAAAATGTCAGTAATGCATTTTTTTAATGTGACCAGGACAGTCAGTACATCCAGGGGCAGCCGATTTAGCCTTTCCTCAGGACCTTTCTGAATTTCTGGGCATGTTCGGGATGCTGACCCCATGTTTCTGGCACCTCTGTTTCTCCACAAGGTTGGACTTCTCCAATCCCAGGTGGTAGACCCTTCTCTAAGCTGGGGATGGAGAAGAGCAGAGCATCACAGGAAAGGATGTCTCCACAGACTCAGGGTGCGGAGAAAGCGCTGACAACCTGCCTTTTCTCGGGACCTTTCACTTGATGCTTCCAATTTCCCTCTCTTGTTCCCCTTTCCTCCAACTTGCCTTGGCAACAGGTTCTTAATTATACATATGAGATTTTCCTGTCTAATTTTAGAGGGAAAGAGCCAGAAGAATTCCACATGTGCTACCCAGGCCTGCCATGGGCCCTGGCCAGAGATGAGGGTTGAGAGCATGCAGGCACTCCTCTGCAAGGAGTCACTTTGAGATGCTGATATATACAGCAGCATCCTCCACCCCTGCCATTACCCTCAACTGTGGGTATGGGGAAATCACGTATTTCCTTCAAATAGGAAGGAAATGTTGCTGCGCTCAAAGCTTGGGGCAGCAAGATGTTGCAGGAGGTAACCCAGAAGACAGAAAGCGAGCGCTCAGCCATTTGGCCAAAGCCCTAAATGTCATCCTGACCTTTGGCTCTGCTTGAGTTATGCTGATAAAAATCCCTACTTCTGAAAAGAACATGGAAATGCTTCTTTCATCCCTAGCAGACACACAATGCACCAGCAGCAGCTTGTCTCACCTCTGACCTTTGCAGAGATGGAAGAGAGAAGGGGATGCACAGGGAGGGCAGGAAATCAAAAGTACATGCAGCTAGCTAGAGGGATTCTGCCCTTCAGGCGCTGTCCTTGCTACAGCCGTATGGCTACAACCTCAGTACAGCTCTAGCAGCAAGACAAAGTCACTGCCAGGCCCAGGGTGGCTGAATACAGAAAGGCAGAAGAGTTCTTCATGTACCCATCCATCATTATCTCACCCACTGCAAACGCTCAACCAGGAGAGCCTTTAAATAGTCCAGATCTTCAGCCACCACACTACAGACCCAACAAACAGTGCTAGGTCCCATGGTCGAAACACGGATGGAGAGTAATTGGCTGTGACTGGAAGGACGCCATGTCCTGTTAATGCTCCTGATCACCAAAAAAAAACAAGCATCCTGCCACAAATCCCTTAAAGCATCTCTACCTTCTCCACATTCGCTACCTTGAACAAAAGTGAAGGAAGAAAGGGTCCCACATGAGCAAATCCATAACTTTCAGAGCCAAGCCTGAATGTACAAATGGAGAAATGGTTGCTGTTCAACCTGCTGAATAGGCTGCGAAGCACGTGAACTTCATTTTCCCATTAGTAAGCCAAAAAGTACCTCTGAATAGATATGCTACTTGCACCTCCTTCTAGCAGTAAATCATTTTCAGACTGTTGGTTGTTCATTACTCCTGGTTAGAGCCAGAGGTTTCCAGTTCACAGGAAATCAGCATTTCAAAATTTGGTTTTATTCCAAAAATAAAAAGCAAAAATAGTTCTTTTCAAATTTTCCCACTAAGGATAGCTCGGGAAAATAGCTAGTCCAAAAGTGTTGTAATTTCAGATTTATGAAATTTCTTTATAAACTGAATAATTGCTTACATAGTCCAATAATAGTGTTTATTTTTTCAAAGTTTCTCTCTTTTTCATTAAAACCCTGGAGACACTTTGATCTAAAAGGAAAGTAAGATTTTTCACATATTTCACGCTAGAAGCTGCATTTAATTGCTTTTAAAAAACCTTGAAATTGTTACTTTATCTTAACTATCAGTGACAGTGGCATGTAGTGAGTATATTATATAAACAGCAGTGACCATCAGGTAAAAAAAGAAATACTCTATAACAGTATAAATAATTCTCCAAACAAAAATAATATTTGAACCATTTTGAAAAGTCTGTTATTCAATTCAATGAAAACTTGGTGCAACAGAAATTTTGTACCCAGCATGCTCCTTCAGAGCGTGTTCCCCATAGCTCTTTCCATTGTTCCCTATCCTCAGCTGAAGAATTGCACACACCACCTCGGAGCTGATGTTTCTACCTGAGCCAGCCTGATGACTTTTCACACAAGACGACAAGGGGTAGAAGAAATCTACTTGTTTCAAGTAGGTTATTCCAATGGTCAATTATCTTCTCATAAAAAAGATCTTCCATTCCTGTCAGTCTGAATTCACGTTTTTCAGCTGCCAGCTATTAGATTTCATTTTATTTTCATGAAGACGCTGCTATCCAAGCTCTCTTTTCCCTGTTGATGTTTAAGGCTTGCAAATGAATCATCTCTCGGCCTTCACCAAGATAATAAAATAAACTGAGTTTCCTTTCTATTTCACCCTAAAATAGGTCCCTTTCTCCTATTTATTAACCTTCTTTTTGTAGGGTAGATCCCAAGACTGCTCTCCTCAGTGCCCACAGCTATAACATCCCTTCGTGCCCCATCTTGCACAGCTTTTCTAGTAAATTATTGTCCTGGCTAAAATCCAGGAAACATTCAGAGATTGGTTGATATGCTAGCACTTAGCAGCAGTTGCCTGAATTCCAGAAAGTTACGGATAACTGGTGCCCATGAGTCAGAGCAAACCTGGTTAGCTGCACTGACTGCACATGTGTTGTGAAGCCAGGTTGGGTTTTGATGGTGGTGGTGGGTTTGCTCCACCATCAAATGATGGCTGATCTCAAAACACGCTATGATGCATTACTGCCTACGTAACGGTTTGCCACAGAGTTATCTTGCTTGTATACTTGGCCAAGAGCATCTCACACCCTTCACCTGAGCTCAGAGAGGCCATGTGACCCCCAGGAAAGCTCACTGTCTCACCTCTGAGAAGTTATTATTTCTAGAAAAAGTAAGCATATTAATTCACACATTTCTTCAGAAAGCTACATCGGGAGTGAGGTCCAATGAAGAATGTATTCCTCAGCTGCAGGGGCTCCTCTCTGCCTCTTTCACAGGTTCAGATCTGCTCAAGTGTCCAAACCAAGAGGCTATGGTGGGCAGACTGCACTGGGAAGACTATCCCATCCTACAAATGGCAGCACTGAGTTCAAACTAGCGATCAATAAAATCAGGAAGGTTTAACAAAGTGACACAAGACCTTGCTTCCCACTCAGCTGCTCAAAAGAAAGGCTGAGATTCCCCCAGGGTCTATTTTTCCTTCAACTGGATGAGGTTTTATTGCTGCAGGGGCATTGAGGAAGTTCATCAAAGAGGATTTTGAAAGGTGATTGATTGCAGTCTGTAAGGATCTATGCTGGGAGAAAGTAGCAGCAAACAGAGGACTCCTTAGCCCATAAGGGAAACTGCAGCTATATATGCTTTGCCTGGAAGTTAAACCCAGTAACTGAAAGATAATTGTAAGATACAATTTTTAGCAGGGAAAATCACCCCTGAATCACCCCTGAAGAGCAATTGCCAAGACATGCAGATCTTGTACCATTCAGATCCCTTCCCATCCTGGGTGAGCCAGGAGCTGGATAAGCACGTGCTGCAGGAGCATGTGCTGGGTAGGAAGTCACCCTGGTACCTTCCGGCCCATCAAGGTGTGATAATCTAGGAGGCACACATGTTCGCATCACTGACGTCTCTGGGTATATGGGTTACTCTCCCCCAGTCCCCAAGAAGTCAGTCATACAAAGACTTGCTACAGGCCCACATCAGGTGACATAAACCTCAAAGAATGGGAAACCACCACCCTCAAGAGACAACTCCTTCACCTGCAGTTGTCCCAGCGGTGCTCTCCCCTCCATTTCCAGCCCCTTGCAATTTCTGCACTAGCAATAATGCAGGATGGACTGCCAGGCCCACATCTCACTAAGCAGGTCTCCATTTCCCACCTGCAGGCTGACCCCGTGCTCAGACCCTGCTGCAGACACTCAACAGGATGAGCTCCTTCACCTGTAGACCACGATGATAGCCCAACTTCTGCATCAGCTGCACTGAGCCTGACTGTTAGCACCCTGTAAACTAGGGAGGGGGGATGTTGCCTGCTGCAGCCAGCATTTCTCAAAACAAGCTCATCAGCTTGGCTCACTGTCACCAGCTGATGTTGCCTTCCTGCCAGTTTGGCAGCTCTGATGCCACATGAATCCCAGGGTGGGTGCTGGTTGTGGGGAGATGTCTTGGCAGGTTTGGACACACGTGGAGCCCGTAAGGACACCCCTGGCATCCTGGACAGAGTAACCCTCTGGCAATGACATCAACGAGCACGGAGCAAAGCCCCGGGGGAGTGGCAAGACTGGGTGTCTGGCCACCAGCCCATCTCTGGTGGCTGGCGATAGCTGCAGCTCAGTGAGATGCTCTCGCCGGAGCAGCATTTTCTCAATATTGTTGTTTGCGTTATTCCCTCCCGTGTGTTTATCTGCAGATTCACATGCTACCCACAGCATTATAAATAAATCTGCAGCTGCTCGAAACTAGCAGACACAACTCTGGCCTCCTTCCCACTAGAAACCACGCTGCTCCCCACGGGACAGTTAGGAGATAAGTGCCTGTCCTTTTCACTTTGAAGATGCTTTCAATAAGCAACTTTCTGCCAGCGCTGGGGCCTGTCGCTGGCATGGTCGACCGGGGGAGGCACTGCTGCTCGCTATAAGAGCACACGGGGGTCTGCAGCCTCTTTGCCACGCACTCAGCTCCAGCTCAGAACACTTTAATTCGAAAGGTAGGTCACGGCCACCATGCTGCACCCTCCAGATGCTCACAGTTACGCTAAAACACAGATCATCAGCAGTGTCAATAACATGGGAAAGGCGCTCCTGCATTTCTGCATGAGCTTCTTGCTTCTCAGCCACAAGTGAAATGAATATGGGGATCTCAGCTGCACCAGCTTTTCCCATGTAGCCAAGTCAGGACTAAGATTGGTGGGTAAGAAAGTTTGGGATCACATCAGGCGCTTGCAGCGATCTGGGACATGAGCATGGGATACCCAGGACTGGGCATGGAGAGTGACAGGAGCAAGGGACAAAGATGAAGAGGCTGGAGGGGCAAAGGATTAACAGAGGATCTGTGCACAGTGCAGACGCACTTCTCTGTGTCCGTAAAAATAACTTCCGTGGAGTTTTGCCAATTTAGACCCACTGAGCATCTGGCCCTGAGCATCTCAGAAGTCCTGGCAAATCCTTCACATTCACAGGCTCCAAATTGAGCCAGATAAAGAAACAGCTGGACAAATAAATAGCCCCACAGATAGTTGGATCCTCCACCCTCATTTTTCCACCCACAACTTTTTCCTTTCTCCTTCCACTTCTCACACCAGCTCCTCCCTCAGGGTAGGAAACTTGCCAGTATTTAATCCTGGTACAATATTATTAACTCAGGGAATCGGCTTCCAGGTTGACCCAGGATCATGTTAGCTGTGGCTGGTGCTGGATGTGCAAAGTAGGCAAGAAGATGCCCAGGCTTCTCTGATTCAGCAATGGTGCTTGGAGTAAGGTCATCCCAAGCCAAACAAAGCACACATAGGGGAGACTTTACTGCGTCAACCTCTCCCAGAATCGGGCTTGGAAACCCAGCTAATGCACCCCATCAAATTAATCCATGCCAGAGTGATACTGGAAGAGCAGGGCGTGACCCTCATGAGGGGTATGACTTAGCAAGCAGAGCACCCAGATGGAGCAAGATCAGGACCTGTCACATGTCCACACCATTGGGGATCTTCCAGCTTGGGACAAACAATTCTGCACAAGCGCATGTGCTCATGAAACAGCATTTCCAGCCTGGCCTCAGGCGCAGCCACCACATCCCTGTGCAGGAGGGGCAGCTAATGAGAAATCCGTCTGTCCCCCACCCCAAGGAGCCTTTGCTGCAGATCTATTTATCCCTCCAGCAGTTGAAAGACCCCTCTCTGCCTCCTGCACTTTACTGGAGCCTTATTACAATATTTTTGCCAGCAAGAGCTAAGAGGGTCTGAGCAAACCCACTGGCCTTTTGCTGCAGCACCAAGCTTTGCTTTGCCTGGCCGATGGCCAGCGGAACAAACTGAAACCCAATCCCCCCCCAGCCAACCCGCTGGCGTGGTAACAGCACACTGCATTGTAAACTGGCGGCTACAGGATATTTTGAATACTTCACTCAGGGATCCACTTAAACTCCAAGAGGGAGAGTGATTGATAGGGAGCGAGAAGAGGCAATGACTGATCAGGGATGGGAACAGCTCCTATCCTGCCCCATACCCACAGCACCAAATGCCACCCCACGCGCTGCGCTGGTAGTGCCAGCGGTCCAAGTGCTGTAAGGTACCCAGGAGTAAGCAGGTACCTGGTCCTTCAACCCCCCTCTCTGCAAAGTTAGGTTCAGCCAGCCTGCAAGTGAAGAGAAAAAGTGAAGTCCAGCACCAGCACCATCCAAAGGGATGCAGAAGCCAGCCACAAAGTCACCAGGGGAGCATAGAGACAGGAGTCTGGCAGGCTCTGGGTGTGCATCCAGGAGCAATGTTGTGCTGGGCACCTTGGCTCCTGGCCCTTGCTACACCTTCATGCTGGAGATGTTCAGAGACAGAGGCCCGGGGACTGTGTGTAAACCCCCATCAAAAGGCATTACCCTCCTTCAAGGCTAAGGAAAGCAGGGCTTGGAGAACAGACTGGCTTTGCTTGCGGGCACACTGCACTCCAGTGAAAGAACTGGGAGCTAGTACCAAGCACAGCCACAACCCAAATTCAGTGCATTGGGAGAAAAAACTCTAACTCAGTGAGCGCCAGGACAGGCAGGGGCAAAGGAGCTGAGCCTGCCTGCTCTCCATATATTGGAAAAGCTATCCAGGTAGGATGCCAAAGAGCCTCTCCTCCCCATCTTCCACACATACAAATACTCAGGCAGGCACCGCCCTATGAAGCACTGCAGCTTGCAGAAGGGACGGGAGATGCCATCTCTGTTATTACTCTACCCAAGACACTGCCAAGCATCTCAGTATCTTTCTGGCTACCACCATTAGAAGAGGCCAGTCTGTAGTTTCAGACCCTCGGGCGCTGGGAACAAAGGCAGAAATTCCAGCTCTAATTGAGAAATCGGAGCTCAAACCTCAGGAATCTGATGCCGTGGCCGACTTTTTACCCAGTGGGAAAGTAACACACAATTTATCTGACTTATAGAGCACTCCAGGACTTCCCTGCTTTCCCTGCGCTGTCCTTCCAGAGCATGTAGGAAATCACTGCAGGGAGGAGAGGGGAGGGGAGGGGAGGGGAGGGGAGGGGATGGGATGGGATGGGAGGGGATGGGATGGGATGGGATGGGATGGAAGGAAGGTGCTGGAGACGGGGATTCTGCCTCCCTCCCCTGTATCAAACCCCAGATACATCAAACAGTTGCTCCTCAGCCCGTCGCAAGTGGCAGAAAAGTGGCAGCTCTGCCTGTGCTGCCTGGGACAGGCTCCTCCAGTGGCTGCAATGGTGCAGCAGAGGCATGCTGGCCATGAGGTGCATGCACTTAACCCCCCTCCTCCTCCTCTGCTGGAGTTGTTTTAAAATCACTAACCAGTGCAGGCATTGCCATGCATGGCACTGGTTTCTCCATTGCTGGAAAGCTTAAAACCAAGGGGGACAGTTCCCTCAAGCAGCAGCTCAGATGCAAAGAGGGGTCAGACCCAACTCTACAGCTTCAGGGGCCTCAAAAGTCATCCAAGGACATGGCCTGGTTTCTAAGCACCCAACTGACCAGCAACACGTCTGGATGCTGTCACTAATGCTGCCATGTAGACAAGTGCTTTCTGGAGAGCTAAGGATTGCCTGTCTCATCTGCCTGGTCGGGAGGGATATGGCCCAGCTCCAGCTTTCTGGGAGAACTGAGAGAGGCTGAAGCTCTGCAGGAATTCAGATTTGGAGATTTTTTGGTTTGTTGAAGGAACAGATGAAGCTGGATGTAAGGAGGACTGTACTTAGTCCAGCTGCCACAACCTTGCCTAAGTCATCGCATCCTATTTTGTCCTTGTTTCCCAGCTCCACCTGCCCCAGCGATCAGTAGAAATCTGATTAAACCCAACAGACACCCCATAAAACTGCTCTGGCAGCACCAGGGATCCACAGATCTTGCTGGAGGCATCCTCCCCAAAAGGAGCTGGGATTTGTAGGTGGTCTGAGTTCAGCTGAGGGCAGGCTGCTGAGAAGAGACAATGCAGATGCTAAATGCCAGCGAGCAGGGGCCCTCCTGCTGCTCCCGGGAATGCAGTAGCCACACAGAGAAGATACAGATGCAAACATTTAACAGCCATTGCTACTATCAGCATGAATGACGCCGGGCTCTCTGCAGTTGCACCAACCGCTTTGTCTCCAAGACACCTTGTGGAAAGGAGTTCCAGAGGTTAAATAAGCATCGTCCTCCTCCGCACCCAGCCTCAGAGAGAGCCTCTTTCAAGAGAGGCCCAATGAAGACTGAATGCCCCACTGAGCCGATTCCCCAGAAAGCCAGAACTGGGCCATATCCCTCCTGATAGCCTCCAGGTTCATCGTTCCTGGGCTCCAGAGAGATGTTCCAGGAGGCAGGAAAACTTGTCCTCCCCGTGCCTGCGGGCACTTTCTGCAGTGCAGCTGTAAACCATGTGTGCGACATCTCCCACTTCCCTGCCAGCATGTGTGGCTGCTCGAGACGCTGGATTATAGCAGTGCTGCAGGATCCCACCAAAGGGAAAGGTGGGAGGGGCCTGCCGAGCACAGGGCTGGGGGCACCAGGTCCCACGTTGACTTGGCAGGCATTGCAAGGGACTTTGGGGAAAGAGGAAAAAAAGAAATGACAAAAGCAATTGCTTGTGCTGTAGTCCTCCCCATACATGCCCTTTCCCAGGGCGAGCAAAGCCTAAGAGATGGATATGCCCAAACAGCCCTGCAGCTCCAGGTAGGGCTGAGAGAGGAGCCCAGGCAGCCTGGCCTCACCCAGGCCTGTCTAAATGCCGAGCTCAGCACTCCCAAAGCATGCAGATGCTTCAGCCTCAAAGTTGCTGGCAGCTTCCACAACAAGCTGTCCTGGTCCGGCCATTAGCGTGTCACCTCTGACATGAGACCTGTGCCCGGCTAGGGCGGACTCCATGTGGATGGACACACGGCTCCTCCATCAAGCTCTGCCTACCCATCCCAGTTTAGCCCACCCACTAGGCTGGGCTGTCACATTCACAGCTGGAGTGGCCAAACCCGGAGCCACTAGTAGTCCTGCTCCTTCCCATCAGCACGCAACTGCAGGTGCCCCGCTGGCTCCAGTCAAGGAGCGCGTGACTGGCTCTTGCATGACATCCAGCCCTTTTCCCCACTAACCCCTCCACGTCTGATGCATTATATGTTGAGAGGACCAGGAGGAGCAACATTGCCAAGCCTAGAACAAGCCCAAGGAATTGATTTTGGCCAGCTCTGATTCCCCTTCCAATAGGACTGTGCCTGTGGCCACACCAACCCACCCAGAGCAGGGCATCGTGCGCAGCTCAGGTGTGCGAAGCAAGTCCCGCTTCCCAGCGCTGCTGGCGCTAAATGAGGTTTTGTCACCCTGCCTGGTGGTGCAGCCTGGAAGCAACTTGTTCCCAGCAGGCTCCAGAGCCCTGCTCAGCATCCCAATTGAGCTATCCTTAATGGGCTTCAATTTTAATTTGCTTTTATTGGAAAACGCAGATGGCGACCACCTTCCCCCCCTCCCGAACATACATGGGGTAATAACGTTTACAGGGGAAAGATATTATCTGCAAATACAGCCAAATCTCCTGCAAAACCCCACCGCCACGCAGTGACGTGCAGCTGCAGCGCACGGCTCAGCGTCTGGCTTGTAAAGGCAGGGCCACACAGAGCACAGGTACTCTGGCGGTGAGGGGAGCTGGGAAGCAGGACCAGGGCTCACTGAAAGAGCAATGAAGACCAAGCCAGGCTAGTCCTGATGTGTCCAAGCACTAGTAGTGTCAGAAGATTAACCCAGCTAACTTCTCTCATGACCAGGTCTTGCAAAACATCGTTCAGAGCTGCCTGGGGTGGAGGGGTGCCAGCGGGGTGATGCCATCCATCTGTCTCCCGTCAATGGTCTCTGCAAAGCTGCTACCCAAAGCTGGGAAGCTGCACCAGCATATCTATCCCCCAGTCTCTGCAGCCATCTCAATACAGTGGGTGGCAGCAGGAGACGAGAAAAGTGGGGCTTTCTCCATCACACAGGAGAATGAATCTCTTCCTGCACGCCCAGGTGGCGTGTGGTTAACAGGGCAGATGCTTCGCAATGCCACCATCCTTCCCCGCACTGCTCCTTTCTGGCCCAAGGACACCAGGGATAGGGAGGCTCCCAGCAGCTTTTAAGAATGAGCAAGTCATCAGGCAGCCCTTGGCTGGTGTCATATTTGCCTCAGCACTCAAACGCCAGTGCCTGTGGATGCTCGCTTTTCCTAGGCACCGCTGGCCCTTCTGCAAAAAGCCCCCATTTCAGCATGAGAAGCAGGGCATGGGCTTTCACGTGCCCTTTGCCGAAAGCATGTGGCTGAAACCAAGACAACAGATTCTCCCCTGTTCTCCAACATTTGCATTTGGCTCTGTGCATTTACCTGACAGCCAAGTATTTCTGCTTTTCACTGTTTTTACTGACAGTCTGTAAATTTGCTTCTGGTTGGCAGCTCCAAGCAGGAACGACTTCTGAGGAATTGCAAAGCCAGCTGCAAGCTTGTCTTTACAGACACTAAGGCTTTTTCCATGTGGAGAGGTACCCTGTGCCCCATGGCTGGCCTTGGCCAGACTCTGGACTTGACTTGGCCTCTGGACTGGACTCCCAGCTTGTAGGAAGACTCTCTGGGACTGATGCTGGAAATCCCAAAATGCCCAAAAAGGAGCTCAAAGAGTACTCCCCAATAAGACTCCCAGGCTGACTTATTTCTGCAAGCTCTCCCACATATGCTTTAAGGCCAGAGTCGGAGGCAACATCCTTTCCATGATCCATTTGGTGTCTTTGGGGGTGAGCGCGCAGTCACGCTAGAAATGTGAACCCTGCATCTCTGCTGGGCCCACTACTGTAGATAAAACTATGGTGGAGATGGCAGTTGTTAGCGACGGGTATTTTTAGAGAGCTGCAAATGTTTCCTCCCTTGGGAAAGCTGCATCTTCAATACCTCACCATTGAGAGGGCTTCCTCTTTCATGCATGAGTAATTCATTACACACTAATATAGCCTCCCTTGTCAGCAGGTTGAACCAAGGGGCCGCACAGACGGCGCTAGGCTCTTACCCTCTCGGCTCCGTCATGGCATCGCTGGCCCAGCAGAGCTGCCTCACCACAACAGCGCTGCCCAGTGAGGAGGAAACAGCCATCCTTACTCTGCAGCATGTATCAGGAAATGTCAGAGTATACTAGGACAGCTGGCAGCGCCCTGGGAGTGGAGAGCCAGAGCTGCCTCTGAATTTCTCCTGCTAAGTAACGCTTAGCTAAAACGCATGGTGTCCTGGCCCCAGCTTAGAAAAGGAGTATCACTCCCTTCTGCATCCTCCTCACACATGGGTGTCAAAATCAGCACCCCACACATGAACAGGCAGAGGATTGTACCACATGTGCCAAGGAAACAGGCAAGTGGCAGAGAGCAGGCTCTTCCCATGCACAGCAATGCAGGAAGGATTGGGAGAGGTGAATCAGCTCAACATGTTTAAATTACGGTAACGGTATAGATGACACCTGTCCATTGGCACCACAAGGGTGTGAACGCCAAGAACCATCCCAGCAGACAGAGACATGCTACCCACAGTCATATGTGAAAGCCCTCCTTGCACCAGCCGACTACACGCGATCAAGTTCTCTTGCTCTTCAGTCCTTGCTAGTTCCAGCAAAGCCAAACCTGCATGCAGCATCCTGATGCCACTCAGCTGCAACAAGCAGTGGGAAACACAGGATATGGGTCCTGCAGGTGCATCCATCAGGTCCTTTCTGCTCTGTCGGACACTAGCCCAGGCCATCTGGTCTCAGAGCTAGGAGTGTACTTGGAGAGGATAAACCAGAGTTGCAGGCAGTCATCAGGGTATGGGAGATGCGTAATAGCATGCACCCAGGAACCTCAGTAAAACTGCATGAGGTCAGGCACTTTGGATATGACTCCTGGGACACGGATCTGTTTGGAGAGTTTCCGTCGGCTGCCCTTGAAACACTAAGGAAAAGGTCCTGCTCTTCCCGCACCGGCTGCTGAGCTGGGAAACAGTGCTCCTGCTCCAATAGCTGCCGTGCAATGACCCTGGGCTCCAGCGGCATGTCAGCTGCATGGACAGGACATGCTGGCAAAAGGAGACACCTCAAGCAGTGCTGAGGACACCAGCAGTGCTAGGAGGAGGCAGAGAAGTGGGGAGTGTGATTCGGTTTCTCCAGTGGTTACCAGCTGGACCAGCATAGGGCTGGTCCAAGGCTGTCAAAGAGAAAGCTGGAGTGAGACCAGGCATCCCCTCACCCTGGGAAGGGAAAGCGGAGGCATCCAGAACTGCAGCACTGTTTTTACCATGGCACCTGCCTTGGGTGCAAATTCCCAAGGGCCAGCTTTTCCCCATGCTAGGAAATCCAGTTGGTTGGGATGAGAGTTAGCAAGAAGAGAAAACCCCCTGCTGCAGCTGACCCTGAGCCAAAAGGTTTAGGAGGACCACAACACTTGGTGACATCATGCTAAGTCTGCTCGTACCAAAACTGCAAACTGTTCCAAAAGGCAGCCCTACGCTGGAGCAAAAACCAGAGCGTCACTGGTGTTACTGGGACCCAGCTCAAGGGGGCGAAGTCTCTGGATATACGGAGGATAAAATGCCACACTGGAGCTGCCACAACCCACATGGTCTGCAGTGAGGATCTGGGGAACTGGGGACCAGCACGCAAGCAGGGAAAGCCCACACTCAGACATTTCTGCAGGTCTGCAAATCAGCTGGAGAAGAAGTCAAAAATCCACAAGACACCTCTGCCTGATACAAGCGAGGACTCTTAGCACGAAGACAGCAGAAAACACATGCCGGGGTCTCAAGCTGCCCCTAGAAAATATTCTTGGCCATCCTAATACTTGTGGAGACTCACTTCCAACATAAAATTATTACAATCAATGTGGGTAATCACAGAGCAGATCTCATTTTGACAGCTGAAGATGAACAGATCAATGAACCAAAGATGAGCAGTTGTCTAGGTACAAACAAACATAATCTGATTACACATATGTGGAAACAGATTTTAGCACCCACCAATAAGAAACACACTCGGAGGTGTAAAGGGGGCAATTTCCAAAAGTTGAAAGGGATTATTAGAAAAATTGATTAGGGTAAAAACATAAACAAAAATAATGAAAAGTAATTAGAGCTAGCTTAAGAAGGTTTTGCCAAAATCTCATAAATCTGCAATCATAAAAGAAGGCAACTTTAGTGAAAAAATTGTCTTGGCTTTGCATAAAAGAAAAAACTGCAGTAAAAATAAACATATTGTATAAATTAAAAAAGGGGGAAGTTGGCAGCAGTAAATTAGCAGTTATAAAATGCAGACAGTTGCTAAAGGAAGTTAATGTATCAATGAAAAATCTACTGCCAGCAAACATAAAGCAGAAAAAGAGTGATTTTTTAACTACATCAAAAGCAAACAAAATCAAAGCCATGGAAGGGCTAGTTCACAGGGATGCTCAAGTGTAAAAAGTCACACAAGAAAGTCAGAAGTTTCTGATGCGTCTTACTGTCTGTACTTAGAAAGACATTAGAAGAGGCATCACCACCCCAGAGACTGCAGGATTTCTCCTGTCTTACAGCAGCTTCTTCAACCTTGACAGTTCATGCTAAACACTGAGGCCTTTGTGATCACAGATACGGCATGCGAGGGATGCCCAGCCACTACAGCCCGGCACAACCCTGCCAGTAGGCAGGTAATTATGTTTGAAAATAACTTTTCTCCAAGCAATTTAAAGGGAATTGGCCTAGAGGCTTCCTGAGCCACTCCAACCTCTTTTGGCAGTGCTTTTCAGCCTCTTTATCCAAACAGTGGCAAACTCCATGGTCTCACCCAGCTTCTTCTTTGAAGAGGGTGTATTTTGACACTGCAAGGAAGCACAAAGCTGGGAGCAAAGAATGGAAGCAGTGCTTATAGGTTGGGGCTCGGCTGTACACTGGGATGAGCAATGCCCAGGGACCTCTGACCACTGTTGATGCACGTGAGATGATGTCCATCACCCTGGGCACCTGCACAAGCCAGTTCACAGAGCCATGCTCAGGAGAGATGGAGGTAGACCTGCGTTTTGTTTTTTTGGATAGCGGTGTGATCCACAGGGCAGTTATTTGCTATCAAGCACAGAGTAGCTCCTTAGTGGAGTCCCTAAAGATCTGCAGGGAGAGGACAGCACATAGGGTTGACAGCTCTCCTGTCCCATTCAGATTATTTTTGCTATAGAAAAGCTGGGCATTGAGGCAGGGAGGCTGCAGGACTAGGATCTAAAAAGATTTCACAGCATCCCAGCAGAAAGGAGTTCCAGGGTCTCCAGCCTAACCTTGTCCCTCACTCTAGATCGGGGCTTTGCCTAGTTGACTCTGACAGACCTCAAGGGATAGAAATGACCCAGCTCTCTGGGGACCTGCTGCAAAGCGATATGGAGATTTCCAGTGATTCAGCAACTGCTGCACACCCTTCCCAGGCCAGGAGGAAGTAGAAAGCACATAGCTCCTGGCTCCCTGAGCACGGCCTGCTCCCCAAACCCCGGGAAAAGCAGCAAGCCCTCGGCTCTGCAAAAGCCACGGCAGTCACCAGGGCAACTAAGCCAACATCTTGGCATGAGACGAGTCAAACTGGAACAGCCTAGCAGCAGCATACCAGCGAGACGCCCGGGGCTTTAGCTGAGCAGCCGGGAAGTAGGACAATACGGTAAACGTCTGGGGAGGGAGAATCCAGAGCCGAGTACATCGCAGGCCAAAAATAAGGGCCAGCGTAGCTCAGCCCCCCCCCCCCCCCCTCGCTGTCACTTCCTCGCTCGGCACCTCGGTCGCTTTGTCTGTCAAGTGGGTGCAGCAACAGCACCCGCCATCTCTAACAAGCTTTAAGGATAAGAGCAGCTGAAGGTATTAGTGCAGATATTGGCTAGAATTAGCTAAGAGTCAAATCCAGCTTGGGAAGACAGCAGGGTGCTGAGTGAGAAGCAGCCGCATCTCTTCAGCGGGCTGGAATGAGGTTTGCCAGCTCAGCTCGGCACAAAGGGAGACAGCCTTGTCGCGAATAAAAGCCTCCTGCATTTATCTCTGCGCTGCCTAGCTCTTCCTCTCGTGCAAGGAGGCGGTATCACTCTCTTCCCGTGGCTGGCAGGTAAACTGAGGCACAGAGCCCTGCTCACCACCTGCATCAGGATGCACCCAGAAGGCAGCCGCTTCGGAGGAAATCAGTGAGCATAAAGCACTTTGACCCCTGCAATGAATCCCCTGGGGAACCAGACACCACAAGGCTTTGGAGAACATAGCACAGCACCAAAAAAAAAAAAAAAAAAAACCAGAGGGGCCAGGAAAGCTGTGGGATGGGCAGGACCAAAGGAACAGTGACACTGGGAACATTTAGAGACTCGGTCTTGGCTTCATGCTGATTGACTCCCCACGGTACCTTCCAGCCTATATGACAGTGGGGTGAGCCAGCCAAAACTCCCCTTGCTAACTCAAAGACAAAAGCAAAACACACCGACAGGCACTTGCAAATCCTGCAGCAAAGAAGCGCCCTCAGGACAGGCTGTATCTGCACCCTTTTCCTAGTGCTACAGACCTCTTGTGCTCCTTGCAGGGGTGCATGATGGGGACTGTGGAGGATCCACGGGCCTGTATCCCCCACTCCCTCTCCAAATGCAAAACCAGAGAAGAAAGCAGTATCACTCGCTCAGAGCACCAAGAGATGTGAGGACAAACACCTAGAGCTTTGCGATGTTTAGCACTTGCTGACGAGCCTCGCAAAAGCACACGCTTCCAAAATTTAACGCACAGGGCGACCGAGGCATTAACTGACAACCTCCTCGGACTTTATGCAGGAAATCAGGTAGAGAGTCTTGTGCAGCGAATACACCATCCCCCAAATTCCCTACTCAGCATGAAGCAGACCTTATAAATCAATGTCTGCAGGAGGAAGACACATGAGGGAACAGCAAGTTCAGCCTTCCCTTGCTGTTGAGCTCCAGATGATCCTGGAATCCCACAGATGTGATGGGAAGGGATCTCTGGAGGGCTCCAGTCCAACGTCCTGCTCAGTGAGGAGCTATCACCCACATAATACACTTGAGCACCAGGCCCTTCCCTGGAGACGTGCCCAGACCCCCAGGAGCACTAAAGGAGGAAGACGCCGCTCTTCTCCCACTTCTCAATATTGTATTCGGTCCTCCACCGTCACAGCACCCCTCTACCTGCCCACCTGCAAAGACCTGGCAAGAGACGCAGCTGCTCTGGGGCAGCCTCGCAGGTCGTACTGCTGCCATGCCACCACCATGGTGCTGCGAGAAACCACCAGGGACGTAACTGTCCTGCGTCACTCCCTGGAGCAGAGAGGCTACCAGGTCTGGGAATTTACAGAGTGCAATACACTTCTGTGGGCACATGCATAGTCTAGGCTAAGGGTGGCCTCGCAGACAGCCTCAAGACCAGACTTGCCTGCAAGGCAGGGCGCGAGCTTGCAAACAGAGCTTTGTGCGTGGCCAGAGCATCTCCTCCAGAGCACCCGGGACCCCGTCGTGCCTCAGCATGCATTGGGGAGGCACCTCCCAGCCATCTCCGACTACCTGTGCCACGGACCGCCAGGCCAGACACAGCGGCTGTAGAGGCATCGCAGAGGTCACCGCAGTACAGATGCAGCCCTCTGGACGGGTATCCCGAGGGCGGGCTGCTTCAAAATCGGCCGCTGTGCTCGAGGAGAGGGCAAATGCATCAGAGCTCTGCAGCGGCTCCTCCGAAGGGGGAAGCTGGAGCAAAGCCAGCTGATTTGATCTCGGTGGGTGTGGAGGCTGCCGTCAGGAGAGGTGTCCGACATCTCGCCCTGCGCGGGAGTTGCATACTTCCAGCTTTCCCCCTGTGGCTACCCAGATCCCGAACGAGACAGAACCGCAAATGCCGCAGGCCTGTCTAACCATGAGTCATTTCCTGGCAGTGCTTTGGGGACGCAGGCAGAACTTCGCGGCCTCCATCCATCACCCCCTCGCCAGGAAGGATCGGGTTGAGATTTTTTTTTTCTTTTTTTTGACTTTTTTTTTTTTCTTCTCCCCCCCCCACCCCTTGCAGGAAATCAAGCAAGAGAGGTAGCACCACTGCTGTTTGCAAGATGGGAAGCGTCCGGCAAGCAACGACGGAGATCCCGACATCCCTGCAATCCCTTGCCAAGAGCTGGCAGCTCTCGCAGCACTGGGAAAGCAGCAGAGCTCTGATGCCCTCAGGAAGAGTGCTGCACTCCTGCAGGAGACGGGCCTGGCCTCGGTACCCGCTCCGGGCAGCTTTACAGGCTGCTGGGGCTCTATTTTCCATCTTGTTACAAGACCCTCCCAGCCTTTTACAGGCTGCTGGGCAGCTGACTGCCTCGGTAAGTCCTTCTTGTCATAACACATACCTGGCTGTTCACTGGGAACATCTGGAGCCTGAGCGCTGCCCTCCAAGCTGCTTTCTCCAAGCAACAAGTAAAATAAAATAAAATAAAAGCGTGAGGTGAGACTCCTTTACATCCGTCCCCGCAACTAAGCGGGCAGAGAGAGGGCAATGGGCCGGTCCCAGTTATGCGAGGAGCGCGTCAGTGCTCCCACACCCGCGCGCGGGCACTCTTACAGGAATTCTCAAAGTAGCAAAAATTAGCACACGTGCGTGCGCTCCAGCCGCTAAACCCACGCATGGGCATCCGTGATTCGCACGAGCACCTGCACGAAGGCGAGCGCAATTTCTCGCGCACAAACAGCACCTACGTACGCGTGAACACGGCTGCATGCATGGGGAGACCCACGCTCCCACGCCGGGAACAGAGAGCGGAGATCAGGTCTTAGCACTGGAAAAATGTTTCCTCCAAGTGAAAAATAACGCTTTGATTCACAGGGTTAACCCACACGCTGAAGTACTGCTCCCATCTGGGGAGGCCACAAGGCTCCTCTGTCAGCTCTTGATTTATCCAGCCAGAAGAGCTCAGGCCCTGGGGATCGCTCCCCCTTCACCATCGCCTCACAGGACAGACGCCGGGTGGATGCACGGGGCTGCGCGCCTCATCTATTTGCTCACGCTGCCGGAGATTTATAGATAAATAAAAACCCTTCGGCTGAGCCTTTGTTTGCTCCTCTTGGAGAGAATAATTAACTCTCGATGCAGGTCTAACTCACGGTGCACAGATTTAAACGGTGTGGTAAAACGGCCCTTCAAAGCCACCCCAATTAGAGTGCGGGCAAAATGATGCCCTAACGTCACCGACCGCCAAGCAAGGGCAGCGCACACCCAGCCTCGCTCCCTCCGTGCCATCCCCAGCGCAGCGCACGTGGCCCCTGTGCAGCCTGCGATGCCGAGGACGGTCCTTTCCTGCCCAAAAGCTGGACAAGCTGGCAAGGAGCAAACCCACCGCCGTGCACCAAAGAGCGCAGGAAAGCCCCTCTGAAGGGGTTAACAAGGAGTGGCCCCGCGCGCGCCGCACAGGATTTCGAGCCAGTCACAACAAGCCACAAAGGGATTTCAGGCGAAGCGAGCCAATGATGACCGCAGAGGAGTTGCATGAGCGTTAAAAAGAGATGATTAGGACGGCCGTGACTTCTCCCTCCGGTAACTTTTTCCCTTCAGATACTGCAGATTTGCCCGATAGATTCCCTCACGCAAAAAAGACCCCAATTTGGTTACCGCTGAAATGTCCCTGCCTTGCATAAACCACCCAGTACTGCTGGCTCAGCAAAGTCCCCAGAAGCAGCGAAATTTTGCATTGCAGAGGCACAGGCAGCAAGACAGGGCACCCGAGGGGCACAGCCGCCACTGAAAACGTGGCACCCGCGGCTTCCCTGAGACGGCACCTGGGAAGGTGAAGGACTCTCAGCAATGCAGCCAGCACGGTCACTTCACCCAGGGAGCAGAGCCCTGACAGTATTCACTACAGTGATGACGAGATGCTTGCCGAACATGACACCGAACACCCGCAAACCGCATGCATGAACAAAAAAGGGCTTTGATCCCCTTTTTTTTGCTGCAAGAAAGGCTCGTCAGAGACTGCAGCACCCTGCCAGTGATGGGCATCCAATCAAGCCCAGGAGGGGAAGACACCCCCAGCACGAGCCCTGGGGGCTTGCGAATGTCTGCGGCGCGGCCAGTTGTCACGAATGTGACAACGGGTGTCCAACTGAAACGGGCGGGCGAACAAAGGACAGTTCACAGCTCCATCGATTTGAAGGTCAGACGGGTGAAGCGCGAACATCTGGTCCGACATTCTGCCCAGCGCAGGCCAAAGGACATCCCCCGGTTTATTTTCATTTAGACAAGGGCAAATCTTTCAAAAAGCAAGCAGCCAATGGCATTATTAAATTTTCCCCGGATGGGAAACCCCCCTCCGTCCCCAGCTGTAGCAGGACAGCCCAGGAGCCTGAAGCAGGTCTGCGGCACCAGCAGGAGCTCTCTGCCGCCTGTTCCAGCTCACCAAGGTGCTGCCAGAGGCTTTGCACAGAGCCGGGCTGTAGACCATCAGCGGAGAGCAGTGGACAGCAGACGTGCAGAAATAAAGCCATGCGCAAGCGCACACTTACTGCCCCAGCCTGGAAACCGCACACGCAGCACGGGAAAATCTCACCACTGACTCCCAGGCAGGCCACTCGCTGCAAAAGCTGCTGAGAGCCAGCCCAGTGCATCGCACATAGGCAGCTGCAACCTTGCGAGCTTCACTTTGGCTTTCCGGGAGCTCTGCCTGGCACCGGCCCCTCCGAAAGGACTTGGGGCAGCACAGGGCAAGTGTGAGTAGAGAGCAGATGCCAGCAACTGTCACGAAGCACGTGGTCGGGAAATGTTCACCTTTGGCCTTTGGAGCTAATGCACAGCGGGGTAAACCTAATGGAAAGCTGTCAGCGGCTCTGCAAGCATGCGTCCAGACCGCTTTTATGAGTGAATCTTTGAAGCCTGGCTAAAATGCACATTTATAGGGGAGTGTTTGTCCCCCACAGGCCATCCTCGTTCCCCCTCCACGCAGCGCCCACAGAAGACACAGTGCGCAGACCCAGACCAAGGTGCTCAGGCCAGCAAGCAGGCAATTCGAGGGGAGCGTTTTGACATGAGGAATTTGCATCTGGGACAGCCAAACACAGAGACTCACATTTTTCCAAAGCCAGAAAACGGCCTGGTCAGCCCATCTAACCAGACCTCGTGCCCAGCACGTGCCCAGGGATGACCGGAGACAGCGCATGGCTTGGCAGAAGCATTAGCTGGAGGGAAGAGCCACAGGGGTCAAAACCAGTTTACGAGAAATCAGTCACCTTTGATCTGCAGATTGCAAGCAATAGCAAATCGACTACATCCCTGGGTGAGTTGTTGCACAGTTAATTAGGCACGTTATTAAAAACATGCTCCTCTTTACTAGACTAAATTAGTCCTCCTTCCAAGCCACAGAGTCCTGCCCTGCTAAATCAAACAGACCGTCACTATTAACAGTCTTTCCTCCAGGCTGGTATTGACAGACATGGCAGAGAAGACACTCCCTAATTTTCTGGATAAACCAAATGACAGGCAGCTTTTCCATACCTTGAGTCATGATTGTAGCTTTTTTTTTTTTTAATTCTATGATTTTGATTCTCCTTCAGATGTGAACATCAGAAACGGACACAGCATCCAAAGCTGGCCTCTGTATCATCACACAAGGGCACACTGATATCTTCTTGCTTATCACACAGGGCTTTGATTAGTTCTTTTAAGCTAGGGAAGTGTGTTTGCAGCAGGGCTGCACCTTGACCGCTAATGCCCTTTCAGGGTCAGAGATTTCCAGGATAACATCTCCTATAACACATCTGTGGACTACGCTTTCTGCTCTCAGATATAGAGTGGGGCTTAGCCGTCCCCAGACACACTTTTGGTCCGGGGAACCCAGTGCACTGAATTGCCCTAGGTGTAACTAACGCGTCCTCCCCAGTTTCTATTACTCTTCCAAAATTTGTACTTGCGGCACACAGAGATCTCATTAGAAATGCTGCCCAAAAAGTGGGAATGACCCACTTACAGTATGTTTCCAGGACCGGCCAATTTTCAACCCTTTCAATACATGCTGCAGCAAGGTCTCTACACCCATTTCTCGCTGGAGCGCCGTGGGAACCTCTCCCCGTGTTCCTAATGTTGCTGAATCACACATAAACAGCTTGGAAAACCTAGTTACCTCTGTAAAAACTCTTCGCGTGACTCATTCGTCCCTCAGTTCAAAAGCACTGAGTACTGCCCACGTGCTTTTTTTCCATGTTACACGTTTCCACGCAGTCTGCACACCGCCCTGATCTCTGCATCCTTACCGCCGGCTTGGCCAACAGGAGGTGGGATATGCCCTTACCGGTGTGTTTTTGTCCCACTACAATGAAAAATAAGTCTTCTGCCCATAAACCACACATTCGCATTGGTATTTTCACCTGTCCTCCTGAAAAGCAGAGAATTGCTGACTCCTGACTGAGGAGCATCACAACGAGCTTGCTTTTCTTTCTTTCTTTCTTTTTTTTTTTTTTAAACACGCTCTCCGCAGCATTTAGGAGCTGGCTGTCTCACAAAGAAATCAAACGTGCGTAATTCGGAGGCCCGGTCGTTCGTTGGCCGGCTCTCACCAGAGCCAGTTCTGCTGCCTGTGAACTTCTCTGGGGCCAGGACAAAGCCGGAGCAGGAACCAACGCACGCCGGCAGCGGTGTTCAGCCCTTCTTCGCCATTCAGACCCACTTCCAACCAGGGGGTTTCCATTTTGCGAGCCTCGCTCCCAAAGGCTTTTATTAAAAATACACAATCTCAAAACATTTCAAGTGGAATTCATTACGCAGCATTTAGTACGTATCATTTATATTTCACAGCCAGCAATCCCTCTGATTTCACAGGGAAATGGCTATTAAAAACACCACTGCAGTTGATAGGAACATATCAGTATGTCAGGTGAGAGCAGGGGGTGGAGACTGCGTTTTTTTCAGCTCTAGGATGGGCCTGCTGCTGCTAAGATGTGGGCACGCCTGGATATTTTTCATGGCTACAGCTAGCAGAGCACTCTCCTAGAGCAGTGAGGCCACATCCTCCACTTTGCAAGAAGCAATTCCTCACTTCTCCCAGACTATCCAAGCCGTTGCTGTGCGGGAGAAGGTAGCAGCACTGTTGGCAAAGAATTCACCCCTCTCAGGCTCAGAGGTTTTTGAAGCTGGTATACAAACACAAATTATTACTACAACGAAGGAGAAATTCTGAAATGCCTCAGTATGTAGTTTAGCACTGCTCCTGCAAGGTATTCTGGATGTTTGCAGAAATTTATAGGTCGTGCATAGCAGGAATGTTGTGTGCCATGCCTTAAAGATGAATCAACTCATGGGTTAACTCCTCTCCCATCTCCTCCTAGCTGCTTCATTCCCCAGACCTCTGGGGTAGGGTCTCTGGGCCATCTGGGAACCAGGGCCAAATGGGATCCCTGCCATTAGGGCAATGTTTTTCATATACCGTCAAAATTTTTGGCACAGAAAGAAGAAAAAAACAACAAAAAAAGATATTGTTTAAACCCCGAGTCTAACTGCTCCCAGAAAAAAGGCAATTTCCTAAAAGAAAAAGCTGAAAGGAATGAAGGGAAAATGAAGCTTTCAACCATGCCCACCTAAGTAGGAGGCATCCAGTCGCACAAAGTGAGGAGGGTGAGCAGATGCAAGGACTCCAGAATGGCCACATAGCCTCAGGAGAGACTTTTTCAAAATATAAATTGTGACTTGGGAGTTTCAAGCTGGATGTTAGGAAGAATATTTAGGATGCCACCAGAGAGGCTGGGGATCTCCAGCATAGGAGGTTTCCAAGACTTGACTTGGAATTTGTCCATTCATGGCCACCCTGATCACCGTGATGACTGGGCCACAGGGGGCTTAGGAACAGGGGCACCAGAGCTGGAGAACATCTCCCACTTTGATCTGAGATGGAAATGCCCTGTTATTTCTCTTTTATTAGTGGAGATGAAAAACCTCGGTCTCCTAGAAGGTGAGGAGTCATAGCAGGACCCAAAAATCACTTCCCCAGCACAGTGCAACTCTTCCATAAAGATGCAAGATGTCTTGTCCAAAGCCCAGTTTGCCACTCTAATGTTCTCTTCTGGCAAGAAGAGCTACAATACACAGCTCTGAATTTTGTCCACAGAACAATTGGCTGGAAATATAATTTGGGAAACACTCTACTACTTTATCAAGACCCATCTCCACATTAACTGTCCAAAGAAGTATGAGCCACCCCAGCCCACTGACAACACAGCCTCTTCTGCCTACTCCAGGATGCCCATCTGTTTCACCAAATAATTTGTAATCCTAAAAAAAAAAAATAGCATTGCTTTCTCTGTATTCTGTTTTGCAGCAGAAATTCAGTAGATGCACAAAGACAGCAAAGCATGAGGTGGGCCAGGGTGTCCCTGGCTTAACAACAGACTCATAGATGTGAGTGAGACTCTGCATCTAGGCATCCCTCCTGCAAATTCACTCACCTCTTCAGTGGATGCTGAAATGATTCTTCTTTTTTTAACCAGCAGTAATACATCAAGACAGCTGAACTCTCACAGCCCAAAATCAACAGATAATACACCAGCAAATGTCTGGCAGAAGTCCCCTTCTCAGCTGAAAGGTGTTTTGGGCAGGGCAGCAAGTCCATTTCCACTAACAAAGCAAGGTGCCTTCCTGGTCACAAAGTCTGTCCTCTTTGCATATTCTCTCAAATCCAACCAGCAGTGGGTTTGGTTCAGTCCTCCTAAAACATCCCATTCACCTCGCCCAGTGCTGCGCCTGTCCCAAAGACAGTCTTGGACTCCCCATCTCCAGCTCCCTAATTGCTCAGGAGGGATGGGAGTTTGAGGATGCCTCTGAGCTCTGAGTCGTGGGGACCTTGCCAAGCAGCTACTCACCAAAGCCTAAGGCTGGTGCAGATGAGACATAAAAATCCCACTCCAAAACATGAGCTGCCAACCAGTCTCTGTGCAGAAGTTTCCAGCTTCCATTTATTCAGGATGCTTGCATATTTAGAGAATGCTAACTGAGCACACACAATGCTGAGGGAGAACCAGAGGGGCTAACCTTGGCCTTGTAGGCCTTCAGCGTTTTCTCCTCTGGGAGAAAGAGCCAAATCAAAGACTTCCTTTAAACAGGAGTCTGGCCAGGGCTCCTGAAAAGGAGGACAGTGAGAACTAGGAAAGAGGAAAGTGCTAAGTAACCAGCATGCCCAAGCAGAGCTGCCACAGGAGATCATGCTGTCACCTCCTCTAACCATGACTCTTCCAACTCCTGGCTTTTTCACAAAGGAGGGGGACCAAATACACCATCATTGATATGTTAACCAGCCAAAGCCAGGACTACAGCTTTGTTTACACTACAAATTCATCACACGGCAGTAAGGCCTGTATGAACTGCTAGAGAAGATGCCACAATTGTGGGGTTCAGCCAAACTACCGTTGCCAAAACTACCATTACCATTGCCAAACTACCCACAAATCACAGACACCATTAGGATTTGAAATGGTGCAACTACACAAGAGAGGGAAAGCCCAACAGATATACAGCCAATGACCCAAGCCACTGAACCAGATCTCTGCCCCTCACACCGCCTGGAAACATTGCTGCCTTTGGTACCTGTCAATATCTGTCATCATTTTGTTATATTACGCCCTGCGATCGGTGAGGACAAGCTCGTTACATAACTTTAATGCACAGAGTGCATTAAAGACCACGAGATCTGCAATTTCAGACCTCATAATGACGCAGACAGAGGGTTGAATCAGTGGACTGGAAGCTAGTAATTGCCCTGGCACTGGCGATCATGGCCTGCATTGGCCAAAGGGAGGACAAACCTAATCTGAAATGTCTTTGCCTGATGCTCAGAAAAATAACAGATGGAGTTAACCTGAAAGAGGCAAAGAGCACAAATGAGAATTGAAGGGCTTTTCAAAGAAGACTTCATACTTTTTTTAAGCTACAATCCCACGAAACCAACCTCACTGTGTAAGAAAATGCTGGTGACAACTGCAAATATGAAGACAATATATGAGAAATGGAAGCAGAGTGAGTAGGCAACCTGAGCGATCAGAAGTGAAGGAAGTTGATAAGGGGAACCAATGAAAAAGCCATGTCTGGCAAGGCTGAAGATAAGAAAATGTTGTGTTGGTGGTGGCGGGTTTTTAACATATAGACCAAGTGCCAAATAAAATGTCAAAATTCACAGAAAAATAGGAAAAAATTAGAAAAAAAAAAAAGATTAGAAAGCGTTTAGTCCATCCTCCTGCTCCCAGCTGGGCTAATTGCAAAATTGGTTCAGGCTGCTCAGGGCATTATCCAGCCGAGTATCAAAAATCTCCAGGGATGGAGATATCACCACCTTTCCGGGCCCTGTTCCAGTGCAGCACCAGCTTTAGGGTGATTTTTTACCCCCTTATATGCAGTTAAAGTTTCCCTTCTTGTAGATCTTAGTTTATGAAAGATGGCCATGCTCAGCCTGTATGCTTTTTAATTAGGAAAATAGGATGTTATTTCCATAGTCCCTCAGGAGGACAGAACTGTTTCCTCTCAGAGAATAACAGAAAATTTCTTAGCTCATACATAACTAATGACCTGAAGATTATTTAACTGCAGTTCTCTTAAAAAACACACATGCCATTTCCAAGCATCTACAAAATAGCTAAGATTTTGGCCACAGCCTGAACAGATGTGTCAAGACCAAGCGGGGACCAATGGGCCCTGTGGAGATGCGAGAGCCCACAACCATCATTTATATTCATTTCTGGGCATTTCAGATATGACACTTTCATAAACAAGCCCAAAGAACTGCATCCACACAAAAGTCCTGTAAGACAACAACAGGCTGTAAAATCTAGTTCTGGGACCCAGATGTGGACATCAAATTGGAAGAAAACCTCAAGAAAGCTCCGCAGTCTGGCTCCAGTACTGGTCAATATTTGCATTAATAACTGCACAGTGGATCAAACCTACACAGCTCTTTCAAGTCCAGTATTTCTAGAGAGTATCCCCATGTCATTCGCTGAGAGAGGGAGAGATGAGGCCAGAAGCACTTTGGAAGGCAGGGGCAGAACTCAAAAAGATCTTGACCACTTGCAACAGCAGTGGGAGAAAAGACACTGCAGATCCACGAGCCCCACCAGCTAGGGGAGAACATGAAGGTGGGAGACAGCTTCTGATTAAGAAGCTGATACTCTGTCAGGAGAGAGAAGGGGGAGAGAGAGAACTCAAAAACTGAACATACTTCCCAGCAACAGGCTCAACAAACTTCAAGAAATAGCAGGTAGGAGCCCATGAGGGGAAGCCTGGGAGAGGAAGAGTTAAGCAAAGCTGGTAAGTCCCTAAGGACACTAATATAGAAGCATCTCAGTGCAGAAGAACGATAAAGTTTAGTAGATGCACTGTGATTATAACACAGTGAAATCATAGGCATTCAAGGTCTCGCTCAGCCTAAAATCACTTCTGGGAAAATAATGAAAATGCTGATGCAATTCAAATCATAAAGAATTAAAGAGCAGGAGTATAATTAACACCAGTCAACATACTTCTACAGGAAGCAGGTCTTGTCAAACAAATCTGATTTCATTCTTCACTGAGATTACAAGTTTGATTGGTAAGAGTAACCATGTACATGCAAGAGGCTTTCTGACTCCTGAAATCAGAAGGCGTGACGGCAGCACAGGGAGGCAAAGCCAACTGTGCCAGCGCTAGTCCAGTCATTGTCTGGTCTTACAAAGCAGCACTACTTCATATCGCAGAGAACACGTTAATGGGATTAAGAGCTCATTAGCTGGCAGGTTTCAAGCAATAGTTCTCAGCAACGCTAGCCCCCATGGATCTTAGTGGGATCTGCAGGAACCAGCCCAGGTTCATTTTCATCTGACTTTTAGCATACTGGATTGTGGTGAGCAAAATCAATGCTCAGCTGAAATACCTAATACTCTGCCAGACTCACAGAGCATCCTCAGGTAAAGGAGGTGGGATTCATTTCACCTGGCAATAGCAGTATGAAAAAAATAAGGCTTTTACTTTAATATAGTTGTTAACTTTCAATGGAGAGTAATGACAGAGAAGGGCCTCAGAAGACAAACCAGATCATCCTAAAACAGCCATCCTAGGCAGGTGGACTGAATTGCCCTCTGCAAGATCCCATGTGAGGGGAGGTCTTCCTAAGGGCTTGCATTGGAAAGCCAGTTTTTGTTCTGGTGATCAAATTGTCCAAATCATCTTCAAAGGAAAGCAGGGGAAGGGGGAAGGGAGCCACAGTCCTTAAAACAATTTAATCTGCCTTGAGAAAAGCACTGGAAAACCTGGGTTCCTCTAGTAAATACCCTTTGAGTTAATGCTGGTATGGTTCAGGAGATGTAAGCACCAGCCAGGAAGAAACTCCAAATGGTCCAAGCAACCCTGTGACAGTGAACCAGGTGAGAGCCCTGAAGTGTGTCTCCTTCCTGCAAGCTACTGCTTCCACCCAGCTCCGGCACACCAGGACAGAAGCTGTTCCCAGCCGACAGATGTTCACTGTATGTAAAATGACAGAACAGTTTCAATCCTTTTCCAAGTGGGCAGGTATCCATGTCACCAAAGTGCTGTCACAACTGGTGCCCTTGTTGGGAGTGTGACAGAGTAGGGCTAAGTCTGGGTGTGCAAATGAACTCCATCTTCTTTAATACGTGGGGTTTTGTCTCTGGAGCTGCCCTGCACAACTACCTTATGCTGGAGTATGACCTACATGTACTGACTCATCCATCCTGACGTGCTGTGGCTGAAGCATGTCTGGAAAAGTTGACCCAGGGCAGACCAAGGCTGCCTGCCCACATTGTTTCTTAGCCAGAAGGACAATATACTGCGCAGGAGAGGCCCATGAATTTGTTCTTCCTTCCTCTCCATTGCTCAGAGAGCAAGACTGTGACCACGGTTTTTAAAAAAGGGGTTCTCCCTTTCAGGAGAGAGATGACCACCATCCCACACAGGAGCATCTAGAAG
Source organism: Struthio camelus (assembly GCF_040807025.1). Taxonomy (NCBI): domain Eukaryota; kingdom Metazoa; phylum Chordata; class Aves; order Struthioniformes; family Struthionidae; genus Struthio; species Struthio camelus. The sequence goes on from NC_090962.1 coordinate 12,068,572, forward strand.
CTTTCTGTCCCACAAGTGTGCAGCCCCAGCACACAGATGAATTGTCTACAGACCCGGCTCTGCCTTATCGAGATGCAGCAATTGGGACAAACATCTTTGGGGCAATCTGCATTTCCCCGTTCCCTGCCAAATGTTCACCCAAATGGGTGAACAACAAAAATCAAAGCACCCCCAAAAAGGTCTGATGAATAAGGTTAAACAGGGGCTTTTCCAAAGCAGGGTGTCACACATTAAGGTGAACGTGGGAGTGCACCATGGCTAGAAAGAGACCACTGGCTGCCCAGCATGACCTTTAGTATTATCAAGAGCTTTTGGGAACTTGCCTGAGTTCATATAAGCTAGAGCAGAGACAAGACAGGTCTGAGGTGTGTTGGAAGATGGGAAGGCAAAATTCTCAGGCCTTTGTCCACCCCAAAGTTAGGCAGTACTCTGCAGTGCCCCAGCAAACAGTAAATCCGTACTGCAAAATCTCTTCACAATGGGGAGAGAGCAGCTGCCGTTGTCAATGCATCCTGGGGTTGTCACTGCTGCCTCATACCCCCTGCCTTCCCAGTCAGATCTACTGACATTCAACACCACCTCTGCCAAGTCAGCCCACAGTTGGGTTCCCCCCACTAATGCAAGCAGAAAAGCCATCCTTTGGGGACTCCTTTAAAGCAGCTCCTCCCCCCCCCGCAAGACTTAGTCGATGCAAACGCATTAAGAGCAAAAGACCTCACAGCCAACAGAGGAATTCTTGGGCTTGATGGACTGTTTATAGAGTCTTTTATAGGAAGGATGGGTAACCTAATCCCAACTACAATATTTTTTACGCTGCTCTATGACGGTTCAGCTGTGATTAAACTGTTGGCACAGTCCCATGGCACATAAAACCGTGGAGACCAGCAAGTCTCATCCCCATCAGAGCCCTGCGAATGCAAGCGGCGAAAACTATTCCAAGCATTAAAGACCACCAGGCCTTGCTGCAGTATCACTGACACGGCTGCTCCTGCAAGCTCCACTGTGGGCTCTGCCTGCCATCACTACTCACACCTCCAATGGGTTTTTTTATCTTAAGAGATCAATGCAAAAGCAACATGGCTATTACTGTGCTGGTTTCTAGTGAACATTCACCCTTGCTGCAGCCCAGAGCAATAGAGCAAAGAATAATCTCCACTTGAGGACCAATTTCAGGTCCCAGAAGCAGGATGCAGGTAGCTCTGCCAGGACTGAGCAAGCAGGAGATGCAACTGTGCTTCCAGGAAGCGTCCTCAGAAGTGCCCCTCAGCCTTTGATGTCCCTCTCTCCCAAGACGAACGCAAGGCCTTCCATTACTCTCCTACAGCTCTGGATAAATCTCATAGCAAAATTTTTTGAGAGGTTAAAATGCTTCATTTTGAGCTAATCTCATCTTAAGCTGAGATGACCCAGGCTGTGTGTCCTCCCTGTCTCTAATAAGCTGCCCCTTTTCCAGGTAAAGTCCATCGAGGAGCCTGACTTCTGGGGAGAAGAGATATCCAGAACACCTCCAAACAGCCCAAGCACACAGAGACGCAATTCAAGTGGCCAAGAAAGCATGTCCATTCAGGATGATCCAACCCCAGGATACTCTAATATGACTGACTGAGGGGAAAATAAAAATTATGGCGTGGAGATTGGAGGAATGGGTACTTCCATAACTGCCCAGGTCTGGCATGGAGTCACAGTGGCTAATGATGCCCCAGTATCTCTCTTTGCCACATTTGGCACCCTGAAACTTCTTGCATTTGAAGAGTGACCCAGCAAGGTATACGTCTTGCAGGGATCTGCCAGATTAAGCACAGCCATCCTTCATGCGTTTCTTTCCTAGCAATGTCCCATGTTACACAACTGGACATTCCTCCCCAGAACAACTCTGCAGGGCTCTGGGTGCACATGGCCATCACAACTTTAAGTCAGTAGGAGAAGTATTTCTGTAGAGAGCTCTCCAGCAACGCAGGGCCCAAGCTCCACCACCAAGATCTCCTGAAGTCACAGGAAAGCCCATGCCAGACATCTCTAAGATCACCCATTGAAGCAAGGAGCGCTCACAGGAGCTGGTCTCCAAAGCCTTCCCTGGAGGATCCGGCTTGCGAAGCCAAGTGAAGCCCCCACACACAGACCCTATGGCTTAGCTGGAAACAGGAAAAGAGCAAAAAGCTGAGGCAGGCAATGCATACCCCTCGACTCACCCTTCTCTGCCCTAATATTTCAAAAGAAAGGGTCAAACACGACCTTGAGCCTTTCACACTTCCTCAGAGACACAGGGTTTTGAGGAGCAGGACTACAGTTGATCTAATGATCGCATGACGCCATATCACTAGGGTCTACCTCAGTGGAGCTTGTGGGCGGGAATTTTGGAAAGCAGAGCGTACAGGATCCAGAAGGCACTGAGCCAAACTCTTCAGGCAGTTTGAATATGATGTTTGCTTCATTTTATTGTGATAGCATTGTTACAGAATTGGAATGGAACAAAGACTTTTTTAAATTCATCTGTCAGCTTCGTTGCAAGCATGACATCTAACTAAGGCTCACTCACATGATACTTCATCTCCTTCAGGACCACCAAACACCTATATCAGGTGGACCAGCTCTGCTCCCCAAGTTCACATTAACCCAACGTCATGCAAGGCGGCCTTTAGAGTTAAAGTTGTGGAATGTGCATAGCGTGCAAGTGCCATCAAAAACTACCATCATACTGATTTTAAACCCTTCTTCTGCATCACCGTAACCAAATAAAAGACATCATCATCTCAGGAGCCCTGCCTAGAATATCCACAGCCATAACAGCCAGAGGAGGGATGTGTCCCTCAGTGCATAGCCGGACTCTCTGTTTAATGTGGGATGGGACTTTGCCAGCAGTTTTATTTTAGCTGTGCACAAGCCTGCAGCACATTCCTCTAGTCAGTGGGGGGAGGAGGCTCTGGAGTGTTTTCGGATGCTATCACCTGATCCCATTAACATCTGTGTGGTTTCTCCCTCCAGCCACACACACAAGTAGGAATGCACAAACTCTATTAGGAGCTGCCTATGTACTGACAGGAGCCCAGACCCCAAGATTTACCATGTGCACAAAGATTCGAGTTTTGACAGAAATCCAACTAGTGCGCTCAACCCTGTGGATAAAGATGAGAAATGACAATGGACTACCTATCGTCTGCAAAGCGCTGTGTTGCGCCACGGAGGATACAGCCCATACAGAATCCTGCAGCCTGGTACTGTCAAAGATACCCCAGTCGAGGAAGCAGGAATGCCCAATGACGGGGAGAGATGGGAAGAGAAAGACAGCAGCAGGAAAGAGAGCATTCAGACATCTGGAACTGTCTGTCTTCCCTGACACTACCCACCCAAATCCAGATGTGGCCAAGAAGGGTGAGGCACATCTGGACACCCTGGAGCACCCAAAGGAGTGGAGCAGTGGGCCAAGACGATTGTGTCTCTCTCGGGAGTCCCAGCATACCACCATGGGAGGGGGATGGGTCGGGCATGCTGCTGTGACCCAGTGGTCCCTGCTGGCTCTCCTCCTCCCCCAGCTGGGGTTTGGAGGCTGTTGGCATGCCTGGGAGACCCATGGCATGGGCCAAGCCCTTCTCAGTGCCTCCAGCCACTGAGCAGTATGAGACCAGTAGATGACACGCCCGGAGCTGACCTCAGCAGGAGACCCAAGCAATCAAGCAAGTCCCAGTTTTTCCCTTCTCCCTGAGTAGCCCACACACCGTGGACCTCCCAAACACACGTTAAAATGTCAGGTCAGCTTTCCAACAGCTCAGCACCCACAAGCGAGAGCTCAGGTCTTATTTAGGCCACTCAAATTACAGGGCAAGACTTCTACTTGAGGGTGACCTGCTTCACTTCCTCCAGCATGAGGCCACGTGGGCAGCCCCTGCCACCCCATCTGGCATACCACAAAGATGCACATGCTCCATTGTTCTCTCCTTGGTGCCTGCTGTTCCTCAAAGGTGCCACCCGCAAAATTACTGCAGCCCCTAGCAGTGTCCCCCATTTCTTTCCAGATGTGCAGTGCAAAATGCAAGACATCCACGCCCCCCGACCTTTTCTTACATGAACACCACCAAAGAGATATAGAGAAACAGAGAATAGCAAAGCAGTACTGCAAGACCAAACCTAGTAAGGGGGTCCTTCACCTCCCACCACGCTTTAGCTCCGTGGCTAAGCAGGGCCAGGCTTCTGCAGCACCAAGGGATGAAAGGAAACGCTGAGGACTAGCTGTACCCTCAACTTCTGTTCTGTGTCCCTCTGCCACCAGCCCCCCACATGCAGTGGCCATGAGCTCTGTCACACTAGGATGGGGACAAGCGCTCACTCAGTCCCCATGCCAAGCCCAGAAGGACCAGTTTGGACTCGCTCCCTTGCACAGCCTTACTTGCACTTGCCTGCACCTCCTGCCTTTCCTGTGCTTCACAGAGGACCAGTGGAGCCCACGAGACTTGCCCAGCCTCCGCTCAAGCCAAGAAGGAGCCTCAGCAAGCTCTCAAAGTGATGCAAGGGCCACATTAGCCAGCCCCAGGAACAGAGACACAGACAACAAATGGGAGCAGCTGCCACTAAAGTCAGCATTTCCAGAGGATCTGCATTTATCAAAAGCTGTTCCTCTGCAGCCAGAACAGGTGTCAGTCACAGCTAAATCTCACTGCAGCTCTTCAGTCAGAAGGTCCGGAGTTTGACATCAGATAAACACACATACACACACAAATATCGTTAGCAACTGCTCCGCCAGGCAGAGGTCCCTCCTTTCCTCTCCATCTCTTCCATAGCCTTGGAGAAAGAAGAGCCAGAAGGAGGAGAAAACCAAGTGCATCAGGCACTGGCTCTAGGCAGCAGTAATGCTGCCACCCGAAGCAGGCATCTTCCCATCATTAGGAGATGCTCAGAGCAGCATCCGGCCCCCCACAACAGAGCCACATCACTATCACCTAACTCAAAGCAGTGTCCATCTGCCCCAGGACCACTCCACCACACATGTGGGTCTCTCTGTACCCTGTCTGCCCCATTTGCAGAGATAGCACTGAAGAACGACACTTCCTTTACCACGTGCCCTCCAAGGACCAGAACGGATTGGGCTTGGTCCCTTCTCGCAGTGCACAGAGATATGGACAGGCGGCGATGAGAAAGATCGGTTTTACCAAAGCTGCGGAGACGGATAGGCAGCGGGCAGCGAGCAGGACTGCCACGCTGGCCTCATCCCACCTGCAGACTTGCTAGCTGCCTGCTGCCTGGAGATTTATGACAAGAGCGACACAGAGCAGACCCGGCGCTGCCTGTTCAACACTTCCCACTAGCCAGACACCAACCCCTACTAGTGCTGCCAACATCCTAATTAGCACCTTTCCCATGCCTACCCCGCTCCCGACTGCTCTGCATCTGGCGGAGGACACGGCTCAGGACTCACTTTGAGGTTCCCCGACGGCAGAGCAGATGAACACAGCAAGTCCTAGAGGCACTCGGCACCCCTTCCCTTCCGAGCAGCTGGCACAGCCTGCTCCTCGAACCCACGTTAGTGCCCCTGCTGCTCTGCTATGTATCTGCTGTCAAGAGATTTCCACACAGCATCAAAACTACTTCTGTGTTTATTCTTTCCAAGCCTCCGAAGCAGTGTGAGCATGCACCAAGGAGGGGAGAAGTCCATGAGGGTCTCACATACACTGAGGCTATCTGGCCCTCTGCAAGCCAGGTAAGAAGGAGGCTTTGCCCCAATTTCTGCATGGCGGGGGCAGCTTCAGGCTCTGCCTTTCCTGCCACATCGCTCTGCTTGGCTGCAAACTGCCCCTTACACTGGCACTCAGGATACGCTGCCTGCCTCGATGCACCCCCTTGGCCACCACAGCATCGCAGCCCGTGGTGCTATGCTCCAAGAGACAGGCATCTCCTCTCCACCACCCAACACACTTTTTAGCACTGTGCAACTAATAACCTGCCATCAGCCTAAGAGATAGGGAGAAGTACATACCACCCGTTCCCTCCAGCCCAGCCCTACGTCCAGGGAAAGCGCCAAGTGTTCTCCACTCAACAAGAAAAATCCCACCAACTTGCTTTCTGTCCCTGAGTTGTGCCTGTTCCTGCACCGGAGCAGAGCACAAGCCATGTGTCCGCCTGCATTTAGCATGCAGGTGCTAGTACAAGGTATCTCGGCATGCACGCACGCAGCTCATGAGCCAGGCCGTGCATACAAAGGCTCGAAACGAGTACAAAACCAGCACTCGGCCACCTGCGCTCTGCAAAGGCGAGTGCGCAGCTCAAAGGGCACTCTGCGAGCAACCTCAAGAGACAGCAGGGATCCTGCCGGAGAGAGGCACTGCAGGAAATGCTTTCCCCAAAGCTGGCATACCACAATTAACTCTTTGCAGCCTGGCCAGCCCCCCCTTTCCCTGCAGGCAATGCACCCCAGCCAGCTTGTACACCTTGTTTTATTTCATCTGCACTGCCCCCAATTCACGCGTTTCTCCTGCTCGCTTTGTCCCCTGATACCAGACAGGCTTAAAAGTAAAACAAGGCAAAGATTTATTAAGTGAGGCTCATGGTAAAGGTTTCCGATTTACAGTTGTGGAGCCTGGAAACAGGATTACAAGCAAAGCAAATCATAAAATGCGACTGTAACCTCTACACAACGAGACATGACCCCTTACGTGTTCCAGTCTCTCTCACACCCAACCATGTGGTGTACACAGGCTGGGGAGATTGGCGGGCCAGCTCTCAGGCTCACACTACTGTACAAACCTCTTGGTTGCTGCACTGGGGCTTCTTTCAGCGCTTTGTGCTTCATTTTAAGCACTGCACACATGGGTCTATCGGGCAAAACCAATCACAAACCTGGAGGCATCTGAACAAGCCATTCCTGCTCTCTTTGTCCTCAGACATATCATACCCAAGCCCTTGGTCTCAGCGACCAAACCAAGCCAAACCCAAAGGACTCTGGTTCAGTGGTCGTTCCCAAGTGAATGAGCAGCCTCCTGGGAAGCTCAGAAGGGTAGAGGGGAAGCAGATACCCAGAAGAAAGGATTGCCTTTGGGGACCAAAGACCATCCAAGGGCTCCCTGTTCCCTGCCGCAAGTCAGTGTGTTCCAACCAGTCTTCTCTTGCCCAAGGAGACATAAAGATAAGAAGAACCTGCACTGCAGGTTCTGAATTGCCAAGTCCCCAACACAAAGCCATGGCGTATGTGACGCTTCATGTCCACAGCAGGCCTCCCATGACAACAGGGCTCTATCCACTGCCTACACAGAGGAGAATGAAGATGTCTTCTGTATCCCGTTGCTGAAGTAGTCCAGACCCACACCCAGGCCCTATGTGACCCCATTCGCCCTCCCTGGGTCTCCCCCTCCTCTTCCTCACTGCATGCAGCACGACTGCAAGCAGCAGAGCACTGCACGAGCCTCTCAACAAGGGTCTCTTCGCAAGCCACGGCAGGGATGTGCGATCAGACCAGCGATCTCTCTCCCTGCCCAAGCCAAGTTCAGCCTTGGGCTCCCAGTACGAAGCCTTGCTACTCATGGTAGCTATCCCATCTCCTGAGCAGGCAGGGCTCTGGTGGCCCTTCCTCTGCAACCAGGACTTTCTCACGCTGGGGACGTGCTTTAGGAGCCGGGGTGACACTTCTCATGGCTGAGGGCTCATTTCAGCCCACTGCTGGGCAGATGGCTCCTGGATGAGCCTGACCCGGTTGGGTGCAGAGAGCAGATTAACACTCGCCTGAAGGTTTCTTGGGACGGAGTGCGCTGTCATCCAGGGCTCCCCAGGACCTCTCGCAGTCCAAGCTGGAGCAGAGGGAAACTGAGCACTCCGCAGCCAGCCCGACAGCCTCCTCCTTGCTCCCCCTCCTCTCCCACCCCACAGGCTCCGGCAGCCAGCCACAAGCTGCCCAGGAGCCCAGCCGCGGAGCTCATTGTTCCCTTTGTCTAGCCTTTTTAGCACGAGTCCACGCGGCTTAAAACGTCCCCTCCACCTTGGGGACGTTCACACGCCCGGCCGCTCTCCGCCCGCTTCACTCCCCTGCCCTCCCGGCCTCGCTTAGGGCATCGGGATGAACCATGGGTACTGCTGGGCACAGGCTCAGCAGAGGATCCACCCTGGCCACCTCCACACCCTGGGCAAATGCAAAACCCGCCAGGCGGGAGCAGCCAGGGCTTTGCAGACGGAGGCGGCCGTGCTGCAGCCCGGCTCCCTCCCGACGGGCTGAGTCAGCTTCATCCCCGGCTGCCACAAGCATTTCTGCTGTCCCCGCCTCCCCTAAACCCAGCCTTCACCCACATGTTAAACTAACCCCTGGCCAAGGTTAACCGGTCCTCTCCTCCAAACCCTAGCTGCTCCCAGGACGTGAATGCAGGCATGTCCTTCCAGATCCTACCCAAAGGCTTTTCCCCTCTTCTTTTCCCTTTGCTCTCCATCATGGGGTGATGTGCACCCACCACACTTTGCCATCAGCGCTTCGAGCACTGTCTCGAAAGTCACGCTGACACCAGAGAGCCACAGGAGTCAGCCCAGACCACACAGGGGAAGCCAGCAGCAGAGCCAGGAGAGGACTTCTGGCCCAGCCCTGCTTCCTCCCCACTGTGGGGAGATCTCCAACATCACTTCCACCACATGAGGACGAGCAAAAGGTGCTCCCGGCTCTGGTCCAACCTCCAGCAGCAGCACCGGTGGATGCTCAGGAGAGAGGATACCCTTCCTCAAGGGATCCTGTGGCAGGTATGAGCACAGCACTTTCTGTGACCAACTAGTTAAGGGCTTCGTGAAGCAGAAGTTGCTTCCCGACCTTCAGACTCAGCAGCTGCTCGGGGGCTTCACCCCAATTCCTTTTTAAAACCACTCCCGCCACTGCCCTCCACTGAGTCGGGTGGCACAGACACGGTGCAACGGTCTACAGCGCAATGGCAGGTTCTGCAACACCATTTGCTTGTTTAAAACTGCCACTTGAGAGCCCAAGAACGAGTAAAAGGATGTAAAATAATGAATTGTCTGCCCTTCACCACCTTCTTCTTCGCACCTCCTGTGATCTCACATGCCTCTGTTACACCCCCCAAGTCGTATCTTTTCTGAAGACCCCTAGTCCATACATCTTGCCTGTACAACCATCCTCATCCTCCTTTCCCAGCCTTTTCCAGTTCTGAGTTGATGCTTTCAAAGAGCTATCCACAATGACTTTAAGATCTCTTTCTTAAAATGCTAATAAGTAATTTAAAGACTGCCACTGTGCATGCATGGATTTAGGGTAATTTTTTCCATGTGAATCCCTTTTCATTCATCACTGACTACATTTAATCTGCCACTTTATAGCCCAGTTATCCAGTGTCATGAGATCTTTTTACAATATTTTAAAGACAACTGTTGTTTTTATTATCCTGAATAATTTAGTATAATTTGCAAACTTTCCTGCCTTAAAGTTCCCACCCTTTGCTAGCACATTTATAAATATGTTGCACAGCACAAGCCCCATGCTGACCTCCATCCATTGGGAAAACTGACTCTTTGTTTCCCCTTCTTTAAGCAGATTTTAATCCATAAGAGAGTCCTTCCTCTAAAATTACTGAGCTGGACTTTCCTAGATCACCCAGGGAGCTGCGCTTAAAAAATGCATGTCTCATTTGCTGCCTTTTTTTTGCTCTGGTCCTGATACTCATTTTACCGATTTACTCTAAAATCTCTTCTATTGACACTCCATTGCGGGACAGCGTCTCAGCCTTGTCCCTGTAAAGGAAAGTCCCTCTGGCCATTGCCATTTTGGGGAGTGACATTTAAGGTGTTCCCCATCTCCCCCAACTGCTCATTTCTGACCATTTTTTAACCTCACAGACTTTGCCTTCCTGCTTCTGATTTGGAGAGGGGATTTGGGGTGGGGGGGGGGGGATTTGGAGGGGGTATTTCATTTATTTTCACAAGTTATTTTTCAAAACCCTCTCAGCCTGCCATATATGGTTTTACATTCACCGTGCCTGAGTTTATGATTTTTTTTTTCTGTTTTCTTCTTTTGGATACCACTTCCACTTCCTGAAGAACATCCTTTTGCCTCCAGTGACCTCCTTCAATTTGCCATTTAATCAAGATATTTTTTTTTGTCTTTGCAAACTCGTATTCTAAATGGCCACAAGAATTTATTCTGAGCTTTAATATCATTTCCCCCATCACAAGTAATTTGCTCTTTTAGCCACTTCTTTTAGCTAGCATCTTCTTTTTTATATTGTTCCTCTTGCCCAAGTTAAATGCTATTGTGGCGTATTTTCGAGTGCTGGTGCTTTTATGGATGTGATGGTCTGGCTATAAGTAAGGCAAGGCTCGAAGGGGAAAGAATATATTTTCTTAGACCAACTGATAAAGCGGCACAAACTTCTTTTGGAGATCACAAGCTCTTTCTTGTTCCTGCCAGGAGACAGAATCGAGCTACGTTACGGTCTCTCCTACAGAGCAGTCTTGTCCCATATCGTGCGTGTTGCTCGAGACTAAATCAAGAGATCCCCCTCTCATGGGCTCTCTGAAGAGCTGCAATTATTCATAGCCACTAAAACTGTAATTTCTGAATAACGCCCCTTTGTGACATTTACACAGTTTACGTGGAGGTAAGCACCATGGGCAATTACAGCTGTGCTTTCTGCCCTCGCGACCTGCTTAATCTCCCTTCACATTTGGCGATCGGTGCCGCGATTCGGGTCAGGCGGGTAACGGAGACCTAACTTTGCTCCCGTATCGGTGAGCATGGAAAGGCAAAGAGGGTCTCACAGCACAGACTGATCCTTGTTAAACTGTCCGTCTTAACGCTGTTTTGCTCAGACACCGGTGACCCATCGCATGTCCCTCACGGTCATTGCTACAGCCGTTCCTTCCCTGGCTCTGCTCTGGGCCAGCGTCCCCCTTGCTTCTACGTTTCCCGAAGTCCTAAGAAATGCAAACCCTCTTCCCGACAGCTATGCACCAGAACGCTGTCTCTTCTACCCTGTGCACGCTGCTGGGTGCACGTCGGCGCGTTATCACCGGGGGCCCCATCTTTATCCTCTTATCTAACAGCTGAACTTTTGCCTATGAGGACCTCTCTCCTACCCCCTTCCCTGCACGGGGCGTGAGCAGAGCCCACTTCACTCCCGCAGCACTGCACAAGGGAGCTAGCTCTTCCTCGCTTAAAAAAAAAAAAAAATAAAATAAAATCTATTTTCCCTGAGAAACACATCCCACACCCACTCTCAGACATATTCGTGCACACGGGTATATGTCACGGCAGGAGAAGCGGACTCAGACGGTCATTTATCGCCGCTGCGGCTGCCGCTTGCAAAAAAAAAAAAATCACTCGAGCTCGGCTTCACGCGCTAGAGAGCCCAGGCGGCCCAGGACGTATCTCAACCCCAAGTATTTACCCAGCTCCTCAGGCAGGTTTCGCAGCCCTGCGCGAGCGCCCACCCCTGTTTACAGCCAGTTCAGGTATGTGTACACAAACGGCGGCCGCCCGTCGACTAGTGCAGACAGATCCTTAGTCCACCTGCGCGGCAGTCTGGGGGAGAAGGGGGCCCACCGCGGCTGTGTTTGGGGAGGCAGCTCCATCTCTAGAGTCATGGCCACTTCGCCTCTGCTCCCCCAAATCCCACGCATCCCTCCCAGGGGCCCCCAAGGAGCTGAGAAACATCAGTGGCTTAGGAGCCATGCCAGCCCCGAGCCTTCATCCCCGCAGCACGCCCCTGAGATTTCAACACAGACAAACGGTTGTACCTCCTGCAACAGGGACCCGAGCCACCAGCTCAGGCCGGTTAAAACTCGGTGCATGCAACGGGGAAGCAATACCGCTCCTGGCTTCCTACAGCCCCCGTGCCCTTGGCATCTCCCTCCACCACCTGCTCCCTCCGCTTTTATCACCAAGCTGGGAATACAGCAGGGACTGGGAAAAACTACTGCTCCTGCCTTGGGGAAAACAGAGGGACAGGGCTGCTAGTCAATGCAACTGCAGCTATGTGGCCATTTAAATTGGGCATCAATTTATTCGGTTTCCAAAAGGAGTTCTCATCCCCACCGCCCCAGCAATGCAAAGGGCATGTTGCTGCAAGGAATGCATTTTGTCAAAAATTAACCCAGGAAACATGCCCATGGAGGGGACTCAACGGCACAGATTTATGTCAGAGTATAGCGCGCGGACAACAGCAGAACTGATCCGAAATCAAGGTCTTCTGCTCCACCCCTCATTCCAATTTTTTCAAGAATTTGTTTTCAGCCTCGACTCAGGACAACATTTTCAGCTCAGGAGTCCAAACATTCTGGTCTGGATCAGCTTCTCCTACGGCTTCCGTCTTTTTCTCATGGCTTTCCTGCCTGTGCCCCAAGACACACACATGCACAGTGAGCCCAACACACAAAAGGCAGGACCTATAGCTCCGACGCTGGCCCGGTTGGCCCTTGGCCAAAGTTCTCCAGAGCGTGCTGCACTGATCAGGGTAGTCACACAGCTCCCGTGGTCCTGACGCATCCCAAGCCCGCGGGATGCCCTGAGCACCCATCAACCGCCCGTGCAGCAGCCTTTTGCCTGGAGCTTCGCCGGGTCAAAGCAACCGCCCCAGCAGAGCCCACAACCCTAGAGAGACAGCTAAAGTCTTCTACTGAGACCAGCTAGGAGAAGCAGCAATAACGCTGGATAAAACGAGACTCAGATCCAGATCTGTGTTAAATGGTAGCCCGCTGCAATGCTCTTGAGCCTGGAGGAGGCTGTGCAAGGGCTCAACAATGGGTCATGGACCAAACGTCCCATGATTGTGTCACCTCCCGGGCCACATGTGTACAAGAGAGGAGACCCGATTTTAGTCTTAGAAGATATTATAATATACGTAATGCATAAGATACTATTATGTACATGTATGTAAGATAATACACATGATATGTATCACATACATTATATTATTTATTACACAGGAGCAAGCAGGTCCTGCCTCCAGCCTCGTTCAAAGAACAGAGATGTGCCCGCAGCTGCGACACGGACATGGGCAGAGGGATGCCCATCAACCCTGCTGTGAGACAGCAACAGGTTCCCACACCTGACCTAATACCCTGCTTTCCATGCAGGAATAACTGTCCTGCGCAACCCTTATCAGGTGAGGATCACCCGTTTTAACAACAGCATGATGGACTCGAGCGAGCCCAACCTTTTGGTGGACGACACCTTTGGTGCCTCCAGGGCCTTGCTCTGCCCAAATTCTGCTCTGCGGGGCTGCAAGGCTAACTATACCTCCACAGATATTAGAGCCATCTCATTTCTCCCTTCACATTTTTTGGCACAGTGTTGGCTTTCCTCCAGTCCTTGGGAAATTTGCCAGCATTACAAGGTTTATGAAAAGTTAACTCCAAAGGGGTGAAGAGCTCCTTCATTTTTTCCCTTGCATGCAAAGTTAGCCAGGCTATTGATTTTAAAACACATAACTTCCACTCTCAGTCCCCCCCCACCCCCAAAATATTTCAGAGGTATCAATGCTACAGATCCACCACGCGGTGTACATGGCATCTGCGAGTATGAATACAAAGAGGAGCCGTTAGTGACAGCAGTACTGTTACCAACTAGTGTGGGATCCAGATCCTTCTAGGACTCCTTTGTTCTTAACTTTCTTTTAAAAAAAAACACACAAAAAAAACTTTCCTTCTTATAAGCCTGAACTTTCTCAGCTGCAGATATGTTACCTTGCAATTGCCTTAACAACTGCATGCAATTCTTAACCTCTGCTTTATGTACATTGTCATCCACCTCCCTGTTTTCCGTATTGATTTATGTTTTACGTTCTTTTCACATTTCCTTTTAACAGAGCCGTTTTTAACCAAACAGCCTTTCCTTTTGAGCCTGAGACACACATTCTGTTGGCCGGTGAGTAATCAACTTCCAATTTTCATGTACACTCCTGTTTATATTCCCTTCCCTATCGGCTTTGTTTCTAATTAAGGTTTGTTAAATGCAAGTGAATATATAGCGTACAGACAAATACAAAGTATGTAGATAAATAAACACCTTGCGTGCACACACACACACACACACACACACGTACACTGGCTAAAACCGTATTCTCACTACGCTTTCAACCACAGGTCCCAAAGTACTTTGTCACTTTCATTAACAAAACCTCGCAGCTCCCTTGGGAAAGATGCTTGTATTATTTTACGCCTTGTAATTAGGAAAACTGAGGCACAGAGGAGACAAGTGAAATTACCAGCATTACAGAAAAGCTCTGTAGCAGAGCTGAAAACAGGACTCAAGAGGCAGGTTCCCTGGGCAAATAACTAGAGCACGTTTTTTCCTGAATGAGCCCAAAGCCTTCCTCTCCCTGTTTTGGCCCTGGAGAGAGTCAGGAATTTGTCCGAACTGGTGACGGCAGCACGGAGAGGGCCCATCTCTGAGCTCTCTGCCCAGTCGCTGAAGGGGAAAGTGTAGCATTCCTGCCAAGAAGGTGCCCCACGGCTAGGGGGACCCTATGTGGTCCAAGCACCATCTCCTCGGTCACAGCCCACTGCCGGGTCAGTCCACTTGCACTGCGAGAGACGGGAGCATCGGGAGACACAGAGAGACATTGCGGCCAAGCGTCTCAGAGAGCCCCAGAGCTCCCAAAGGGGCAGGGAGGAGCACCCCAAGGAGCCATGTCCACCACTGTTTCACCTTGCCAGCTCTCCAGAAGGCTTTGCAAGCGCAGAAAGGCTGGGACATGCCAGCTGGTTGCACACTCTGGCGCCGAGAGCCACCGCCACAACCCCAAGACACACGCAACACAGCAGAGGGCAAAAGCAGGGGCACGGGGGGGACCGCGCTGAAGCTAAGCCAACACATTCAGCCGCAGACGGGGATGGCTGTTCAGGAGCAAGATGCAGGACCCCTGCCAGCCCTCCCCTCAAGGGATGTCCCCATCGCTGGGGGAGCACACTGTACGGGGATCATCTTAGTGCATGAAACCCCCCATCAGCACTTTCCATCCCCTTGTCCCTGGATTTGTATTCTCCATCCCCAGGGGCTGAGCCCACTTCAGGGGCTGAGCCCAGGCACTCATGGAGAAGGTCACTCATATTCCTCTCGTCTTCAAGAAAACACAGAGGGAGACCTAGAGGCCAGGAAGCGGCATGGTGCACAGAGCTACCGACTCCCTGTGCTGCCCAGCATATCCTCTCGGCCGCGCGGGAAAGGCAGGATGGAGGCGTCACCCCATCCCTGCACAAGGCGCCTGGCTCCTCCATGCTGTAGTCAGCAGTGTTGGCTCTCGGCAGGGCCAAGCCTGCTTGGACCTGGCTGGCCAGACACGTATGCTATTGTCAAGTGTCAAAGCTGCTGGTCGATCAGGCCTGATGTCCCACGTGGACATGTATGCTCCCACAAACATGCTCATCATCCCCCCCCCCCATAATTAAAACCATACTGGGATCATTTGAATAGCATAGCTGGCTAGCGCTCTCCACTGCAACGTAAATAGTCCTATTTATGCCAAGCTCCCATATTGTAAATATCACGATGTATAGCTGGCCAACCCATGAGTCATCTCCCAAAACTCCAACTTAATAAATGGTGCCTCTTCCATGTTCCAGACAAACAGAGTCCATACAGCTCCCGCTGCTCAGCGCCTCCACACCCAAGGCCGGCAGTGTCCGTGCAACCTGCTCACTGGCCTAGGGAAGCCTGGGAGCCCCTGCGGAGCAAGAAGGGCCCCCGGCGCTCTCGGACATGGCCTCCCCTCGCCAGGGAGCTATCTATAGATTGCGCTGTGCTGGGACGAGCCAGCATCCGGCCTGACACCTCGCGCTCGCCCCTGCCCAACCCAGTTCTCCGCTGCTTCCCAGGGCGCCCAGGCAGCGAGCAGGCTGAAGGCGCGCAGGCATGGCTGAGATGGGCTTGGGCGCGGGAATGTGAATCCCCCCCTTGCCTAGACGGGAACCTCGCTCTTGTTGGGGCCTTCCCCACACACCCACCCTGCACGAGCTCCCCACCTGCCGTCTGGCTCTGCTTTGTCTGATCACCCGGGGGGGAACTCGACCGGGAGCCCAGCTCCTCCTGGGGACCCTGGGAAAGCCCTGTCGCCAAAGGAGGACTATCTAGGAGTTCCAGGATGCCGGCAAGGCCTGCTCGAGATGCACCCCCAAAGCCTCTCCCTGCCACCAGCGGCGGACACAGCAGGGTGAAGCAGGCACCCGGGCATCTCTAGAGGAGAGGCTCCACGGTACCCGACAAGCACCCAGGGACCTGCTGTGGGGATGCCAGGGTGCTGGCTAGGCTTGCCCACCCTGGCCAAGGGGTGGCGGAGGGAAGGGCAGGAGAAGGCAAAGCAGCCATCAGGAGGGTCCGAGCAAGGGGGGGCCCCTAGCCCCAGACGGGCCTCCGCAGGCATCACCTCCACCTGGGGCAGCACTTCCCCAAAACTTCGCATCCCCTCCACAGCGTTGCAGAAGGGGGCGCGCCGTGGGGAGGGGGAGGGGGGAAGTGCCACCCCCGCCAAAAAGAATAAAAGAAAAAAATAACGGGGAGGAGGAGGGAGGCGGGGGGGGGGAGGGGGAGCTCCTTCTCACCCCGAAGGCCCCCCGCGCTGCTCCCACCCCACCCCAGCTTACCTTCCACGGCGGCGAGCAGGGGCAGGAGGGCGAGGGGCAGGCAGCAGAGCCACAGCGGCCCCATGGTGCGCGCCGGGCCGGGCATCAGAGACGGGGCGGCCGGCGCTCCATGGAGGCGGCGGCGGCGGTGGGGAGCAGCGGCGGCGGCGGCGGAGCGGAGAGCCGAGCCCCCTCGCTGGGGCCGCCGCCGGCGCGGGCACGGCCGCGGGCACGGAGCGCACCGCCGGCCCCGCCGCCGCGGCCGGGCCGAGCCACCGCCGCCCGCCGCGCGGGGGAGAGCCCCGCGCCGCCCGCCCCTCCCTGGGGCGTCGGGCCGCCGGCGGGGGCGGCGGGCGGCGGGCGGCGGCGGCGGCGGGGCGGCGGCGGGGCGGGGGGCGGCGGGGGGCCGGCGGCGCGGCGGGCCGGCGGCGGGCGGCGCGGCGGGCGGCGGCTCCCCCTGCCCGCCGATGGTTTCTCCCGGAGCTGTCGATCATCCAAGAGAAAGCCGTGATTTCAGCCCAAATCTTCCTCTCGGGTTTTACTGAACGCTGCGAAAGCGGGAGGGGAGAGGGTGGGCTCGCCCCGGAGGGGCTGGGGGGTGATGCCCCCGCTTCCGCCCTTCCCGCCGCCCCGAGCCCCGCCAGGGCCTCCACCCTGGCCCTGGCCTCCGGCTCTGGACCCGCTCCCTGGGGCTGAGCATCCTTCTCGCTCCGGGGTGTGGGTCCTGCCTGGCCTTCGCCCCCACCAGCCGCTCACCGCTGTGTTCAGGATGGTGCGGAAACGTGGCCCTTCCGGCCCGGGCACCTGGAGCATCCTGTGGGGGCCAAAGGCGGCTGAGGGCAAGTGTGCTGGCTCCAGGCAAGGCCTGGCAGAATAGAGAGATGTGTCCAGCAGAACAAAAAACGGGGTCAGCAAAACCAGTTGGCCTGCTCAGCGCAGCCCTGACCCCCAGCCACTCTGAATTACCCACGCAAGCAAGATGGGAGCAGGAATTCCCTCACTTCCAATTAGAAGCTGGTGTTACTTGGTCACAAGTGCCATACGCACCAGGTTAAGTTGAACAGGACTTTTCCAGAAGGTGCAACTGAGATCTGCCTCCAGTTTGCCAACCCATAGCTCTCTATCACACCACCCCCCATAGCCCTGACTTCCCAAGGTGCCTGGGAGCCAAACCTGCCCAACAGGTGCCTCTTGAGCCAAAGCCCGCTCAAGCTATGTGCAACTCTGCTTACCCCAAGAAGTCCCCTATGCCACCCCCTTGATGTCTCCTCACCACCCCTTCCAGCCTACTACCATTGACTTTCTACCCTGCAGTGCCTCTCTGCTCACTTCTCTATTTATTTTGGCAGAGGGGGAAGAGATGTGCCCTGCAGAAAGCACACAGGTGCCTTCTCAGTGACTGTCTCACTCTGCACATGAAGCTCTATATGAGCTGGGCAAGGTTCCCTTTAGCAGGGACTGTCACACAGTTGCAGAGCCCTGGGACTGCCAGGATGGGCCCCTGTCCCCCAACTCACCAGAACACCTGACGCACACAAAAAAACAGGCTTGGTTCACTATACCCTTCCTTGTCGTCAAGCTCCTGCACCAGCAGCTTGGACATTTCAGGTTCCCTGCCCTGGCTCATTGCAGGTAACTTACTTCTTGCTGGCCGCAACTGTGTTTGGAGATGGCCAAGGCTCCCCTGATCATGTTGGCCAGAGCCGTACATGCAAGCCAAACAACCTTCTCAAATCCATGTGGCCACCTGCAGGCACTGATCCCCTTTGGGAGTTCCTATAGCTGCAGACCCCATTGGCTGTACACATTGGTCCTACCTTCTTCAATGCAGTAAGCTCCAGAGAATCCCACAGGCCCACCCCATGCTGCATGGAGAAGCTTTCCTCTCCAGTGCCTCTTCAGGACTTGCATGTGCATGGAGAGAGTTCAGTTCATCACAGAAGCAAAGAGAAGGGCCAGCAACAGCCAGCAGTCTTGCTATCCCTGCCCCCAAATATGTTCCTTTGCAGGGCAAAGACCCGAAGTACCAGTGTAGTTGCCTACCAGTCCAGCTTCCTCCCAGGTCTCCCCTATTTCTCAGTCTCTTTAATACAGCCATCACTCACACTGCTCTGGGGCATCCAACTTATGTCTTCACATTGTTAGAAAGCACTCTCGTTTTTCCCATTTTTTCCCATTTCTGTTTTCAGACACCTCAGACTACCCTTTCAGTCCTTCCAGATCCTAGGGCTGCTATTTTACACTGCAGTGCCCTGGACCGGTATGTCCCAGAGGATCCACCCAGCTCTCCAAAGTAGATCCTACAAGCTTAGAGCTCAGAAACAAGCAGCAGCTCTGTCTGTGTTTGCCAGAGTGTCCACCCAGACCCCTTTCAAAATTGGATTCCTTCTTCTCCCCCAGCACAGACTTCAGACGTTTAGATCCTCAGCACTCTCTTACAATTCTGCAGAGCAGCGTTGCCAGAAGTAGAAGGGATTTTGTCCCAAGAGGCAGTCACTAGACACCTCTTTTCTTCAGCTCCATCTCCGAGTGTCCTCTTAGACTGCTGCTGCTGGAGAGGGGACCTGGGTTACACAGATTTATTATGTGATTGCCACAGCAACTTCAAAGCTTTTATGTACTCCTTGGAATCTGTTTTGTCCCCTGAGGATGCTCTTCAGACTTTCTCCAGAGTCATTCATGAGCTGTGAGGGCTGGTCCCACCTCATGGTTGCCTTTGCTCCCAGGAACAGTTTTCTGTCACCTTCTCATTCCCTCAACATCCACGGGAAGGCCTGCCATGGCCCCATGGCTGCCTGCAGGAACTTGCTGTTGTCAGTGCAGGGGGTCCCACCAGCCTCTACCCTCCGTCCTGTGACCCACAGACTTCTCCACTCACCAAGCCAGCAGCTCCATGTGGACCATCAAGGGCCACAAAGCCCCACACAATGGTGGGTGACGCCAGGCATCCTCCAACATCCTTTTTTGCTCCTTCTCCTCATTGAACGCTAAGCCCACACTAGTGGCCTTCATGGAGGATGGCTGTGATCCAGGAAGCTCTGCACATCCTCACTGTCCTCAGCTGGCCACGGGAAAAAGTGAGCTGGTGCTCTCCTTGCTGCCATCTGGTGACAAATGGCTGCAGCACTATGTCACACCAAGCGCGATCTGGTCCTACCTTGGGAGGCAAGGTTTGTTGGTTGTACCAGAAGCCACTGGGCCCATCCAGCCCTTGGGCAGCACTGTCATAGCAGATTTAAACCTGACTGTCTGGGAAAAGTAATAGCATTGGGGTTATAACGAGACAGCCACTACTTCAAATGCACCTATATGTTTTTATCAAAAAATTTTTCCCAGAAAGGCAAAGCCATGAGAGATGACATGTAGGGGACATTAAAACAGGTTTGATGGTGACGTATTTAATGCAGCATTTTCAATTCCTAGTGCAGCAAGAGCAGGTTACATTTACACGTGGTGTTACCTGGTCACTGTGAGCCCTTGGCTCACACCTGGAAGAGGTGGCTTCATATCACTCTTTTCAGGGTTAAAGAGGTGGAGCGAGAGAAAGCCAGGAGTTGAGGGAGACGCTAAAGCAAGTGATGGGGCAGCATGCTCTCTCATTCCTGCTAGGCGGGTTGATCCCAGCCGGTGCTACCTGCTCGCTCTGGTTCATGTTGGCACTTCAAGGTGCTGTGCAGGGCAGCACTGCACTTTCACACTCCTTGACAATCACACAGACTAGCATCATCGATACAGGAGGTTTTTAGAAATGCAGTGACTGATGTGCGTTACTACAGGAAGGTGGATTCCCACCTCTGCTCTACACAGCTCTGTGGGAATAAACCTGCTCAGCCCTCCTACTGAACCCTGATGAAGTAACATCTGTGCAATGGGAGAAATAGTGCTGTTCAGCTCAGGTTGAAGGCTCAGTGCAGCTATCCCAGGTCCAGGGCAAGAAGGAACACCAACCAAGGAGTCCCAGGGACCAGACGGATACAGGAGAGATTCCTGTTCCAGTAAAACTTCTTGCCCTGGAGCTACCTGATCAAGCCCAATCCCCTAACCAAGGGGGAGGGAAGTTAATTTTGGATGGGAAGGATCTGGTGTATGTCCCTTGGTGGCATCTAGAGCAGTAAATCTGCCTGTAAAGACCCACAGAGTGCAGTCAGGCAGCTGGTCTGGGGGCCGCAGAGAGACGCCCTGCAGGACATCGGCACCCTTGCTCACGTCTCTGCATGCAAAAGGAAAGATTTTCAGCTTCTGGCTGAATCCCTCGGGCTCCACGGAGCCTTGAGCTTCCAGGCCACAGGGGCAGGTTGGGAGGAGGAAAACACTAGCATATTTTTACAGAAACTGGAGTCTCGCTGCAGCAGCAAATCCCCTAAAAGCAAGACCCAAGTGAAAAGCAGCTTCAGCTGTTCTGGCTTTGGCTGTGACGGGCTTGGCCTCAGGCCAATGAGTTAATTCTGCCTATTAACTAATAGTATAGTATTGTCGGCAAAGATTCATTGCTAAACTTATGTTTTTAAGATATCACTTATCGTTTAAACACTTAACTTTTGATCCTCGAACATGTACAGGCACCATGTAGCCCTGCAGCCATGCAGCAGATAACCAAAGTCACCGCTGGCTGGGGAGGCCGGGCAATGTTTAACCCTTTTTCCCCTAATACTTTGTCTGAATGATAAATTGACCTGAATAGCATGTTTAAAGGAGAACAGGCCCTCCTGCTCAGGACCCACTTATTATCACCTGCTTAATGTTCCTGAGCTCAGCAGGGATGGACGGACTTTTTCCAGTGGCAGGTTTTTCTAACTTCAGTGTGAACAGCAAGAGACAATTGGGATGTATGTGATTGCAACCTGACAAGAGATATCAAAAATGGTCTCACTCTGTTCTTCCCTGCTTTCCTCCATCACCTCAAATGCTCTCTAGATCGGTGAAAAACCAGCTTTGGTCTTTTGCTCTTCCTGTGTTGAAAGCAGCAGGGATGCCCCATCCGCCAGGGCTTTGTCCCAACTCTGCTGCCCAGTGCCTTTTGGCTGAAGATCCCCAGTCCTGGATCTGTAGGGTAAAAAGATATTATCCAGCAGTCTTGGAGCTCATCCCATTTGCAGTTCCCCTTCCAGAACGGACCAGCATTTTCACGGGATTTAGTGGTCTCCAGGCACAACCCAAGCTGAGCAGTAGTGTGGCCATGTGCTATTAACCACTGCCACCCCCACCCCACAGGGGATAGGGTAAGGGAGGTTTCTCTGTATAGAGTTAAATCAAGATAAGGTTTTTACACCCCTTTACACTTTGTGAGGGTACCTGGCCCTGGATGGCTTGCACTGAAATGTGACACTGGGAGCTGTTCTCGCTCAACCCGTTTAGCTTGTTACAGCGTCCTGCCGTCCTGCCAGGGGAGCTAGCGGAAAGACCTGCAGCTTTCTCTCCCCTTCAGCTCTTTCTTCCGGCATTTCTTAGCTCATCTGTTGCTAAATGAAAGATTCATGCATGCTATGAACCCTGACACTACCTGGTACCAGAAGTGAGGCTGAGATAGAGAAGCAGAAAGGAAGAAGGTAAGTGGATTGCGTGGGTCAATCAAACATTGTCCTGTGCTAGGACCCTCCAGGAATGCAGCAAAGCCCTAGAAAAACTTCACGTGAGGATTTCATCTCTTCAAGGAGATAAATGTGGCTGTGGAGATGCTGTATTTTTGTTGCTGTAGCAGAATCTGAAGACATAGACTTAAGAGCCTTCAGTTAAATTATGAAGCAAAAGTCAACTGATAGATTACATTAAAGATCTGAAGAATATTGCATTCCTAAAATAAATGAAACTTTTGAATGGTATCCATGGGAACAAATTAAAGAGAAGAGGCACTTTTGAAATGTTTAAAATAGACATAGGACTGTAGAATTGGGCATGAAATTTTGGACATTTTGTTAAACGGCTCATTTGAGGTCAGCTTATAATGACAGTCAGAGCTGAACCAAGCCAGGTAAACCTTAGATTAGACATTGTGGAAAATATCCGATCATGGTTACATGGGAACTAACTATAGAGTTAAAAGAAACTTTTGGAAAAATAAATTTTGTAAAGGTATCTCTTCTAGAGTGGCAAACATGTCAAGGCTTCGTGGAAAAGCTGATATCGTAAATGAACAGGTTTTATCAAAAAAGGAAGAAAAAAATGTGACTAAAGAAAATGCTAAATTAAATAGAAACAGAAATAACAAGGAAACTTGTTCCCAGGATGTAGAGAAATGCCACAATCAAAACGATAAATCATTTCTCTCTCTGTGTTTTAAAAAACACATAAATAAAAAGGAGACTAAAAAATACAGCAACAAATAGGTGGAACAAACACCAGAATATAATGTTATGTATGTAAATCTAATGAAGAAGATTTTATAACCATAAGATATGACCAGCCGCAGCTTTTTTTTTAAGTACGAAAAATATTTTCATTTTAACCCTTAATTATTTCATAGTTAGCCAGAAACAGTAATGTTAGAGAATAAAACTGCCCAGTAGGTAGCCTCTCATGAAAAACTGCTAGACATCACATACCGACAGAGCTAATGACATAAAGGGCACACTACTTAATTGTTGTAAGTTTAAAGATTTGTAGAAGAAAAGGATATAACCTCTGTTATTTTGTGGCAGGGTATCCATAGTCCAAAAATCCTGTGGAAAACAGTTTTAGAATTGCTCAAAGGAAAAAGCTGAAAAATCAAACTCAGGTCTCTGTTTAATACTAGAAAATTACAGAGTGGCATCCTCAAAATTGAGAATGCTCAGATGGCATTTAATAGGAAACTGGGGAGAAAACTACCTGGTTTTTGTCATCACTGGTGTTAAAAACTGGAGTTCTATAAATTCTTATGAAAGCCATGAAAAAATGCAACATTATGGGTTATGTTCAAGGATCTCATGAGCAAAATCCTTTGGTGCCCTGAGACAGTGTAGATTTATGAAAAGGCAAATATAGGATCATAAACAATGGTTGGTTGTGAAATTGCTCCTTTCTCAGCAGAGATAATTACTATAAAAGGCAGACTTGCAGGAGGCAAACATATCTTCTTCTGCAAAGGAGGACAAAAAAGAGGCATTTTCTCCAGGCTTCTCCAAAGAGGAGCAAGCTAAAGGAGACATGGTGGGATGGAGCAAGCAGAGTGACGTGCAGACAAAAATCCCTCAAGATCTGTGGATCTAGGAGGTCGGGAAGACTAGGAAATGCACCGTATGTTGTGTAACAGGCATTTCACATCTTCTTTTTGGGTGTGGGAGTGTCCGCTCCATTAAGTTTTTGGCTAAAATCTGACAGGCTGAAGCAAGTCCTGCGTTAGCAACTGAAGTGAGAGAGCAGCTGGAAGCCCTTGCTTTCTGGCAAATGCATGCACAAGCTCTTCCCTCTAATATTTATTTGCTTACCTTTTTTATTGAAGACTCATCAGAGCAATAAGCTCTGGCACCGAATTATCCCTCACTGCCCAAGGACGCCTGGCGACTCTGGGCGATGAGTTGTGGGATGCATGCAGGAGTGCAGGCATAGGAGAGTGACATGGTGGGGACAGGACAGCATTCATGTTGTCCAGGCACTGTAAAGGTGAGGGAGAGCACACCTTGGAGAAAGGAGAGGCAGAGTTCATGCCAAAATCACTAGCAAGGATGAAGGGGCCAGTTCAGAGGGAGAGGGAGTATTTCTGCGGGGCTTAAGCAGAGATGCCTGCTCCATGTTTGTCTGCCGACAGGAGATGGGTCTGGCAAGGAGAGGAAGGAAAGGCTGCCCAATTAGCCAAGATGGATGCCCTTAGAATGGCCTGTCCATCTGCTCTCTGGTGACATGAAGGAGCCAGCAAAGCCGTGCTCGGATGGCTCCCCTCCCCTTGACACACTGCCACGGTGCCACTCTGGTGCAGAGCTGGTAACAAGGGACTTCTCCCTGCCATGTGCTCCAAGCAAGGGGGCTGGGATGGTCAGAAAGGTCATGGTATGTGGCCTATCCTTTCATCAAGACCTTCACCTTCACCCGTGGAGGAAGTTCTTTGGATCCTTCCACACCGGGCTTGGATCTTGCAGCTCTTGAGACCCCCACCAAGGCCCATTGCCATCAGCATCCTGACCAGTTTCTGAGAAATTTCTGGTTATGCAGTGCTCCTTATGGGGACTGCTGTTAGCCCTTGGGGCTGCTGACTCCTCCTGTGTCCATGCTCCCGCCGTGCAGCACTGTCCAGGTCTAAGCCCCTCACCACCCTTTCCTGGCACCAGGAGACAACCAGGTGTCCCTTGCCAAAAGTATTTTGAAGACAGTAAGCAGCCATGGAGGGGAAGCCTTATGAGGTAAGACACTTGTGTTTTTAACCGCTTAAGAGATGGTAGCAGAGGGTAGGAATAACTGGTAGGCTCTGTAAGCAGAGGGAGATCTTGTCAGTCTTGTAAGATTTGTACTGGGACCCGTCCTCTTCAAAAGATTCAGAGGTGATGGAAATAGGGACAAACAGGGAGAAGACAGAGTTTGCAGATGGTACGAAGTTACCGTAGCAGAGAGAACAAGGGCTGACTGGAGAACTGCATGAGACTTGGATGAATGTAAAACAATGCACGTGGGAAAAACAACGGTAACCTCACATGCATAGCAACAGACTGACTGCTTGCTGTCTTTTCCCCTACGTGAACCAAAGCCATCGAATGAAATTTGTGTAAGGTTCAGGTTCAGGTTAAAAAAAAAAAAAGGAGATTAAGAGGTTAAGAACTAAAGGAGGTGATTCTTCACATGGACAGGAGATGAACTACGGAACGCCTTGGCAAAGGATGATGTGTATACAAAAAATTTACAGGAATCCAAGTAGAGACTGGACAAATTCTTGGAAGAGAGATCCAGATATATATAAACTGCAGCAGGGCTTGGGAAATCCCTGGAACTGAAAACAGTTGGGAAAGTCTTCCATACAGATCTCTCTGGACTCATGTAGCCACCAACCTGTCTCCTTTCTGTGATTAAAGCCCTTTCTGGGCTCACAGGAGCCACTGTGGAAGCTGGAGGCTTGCCCCATGGATTACACAAACCCTGGAACTGAACCACCACAGACACTCTTGTGTGTCAACGTGGCACCAAAGCCTGGATGGGGACCTCCAGCACGTTCATACTGACCAGCTGCCAGCCCCATTCACTCAGAGCTCAGCTCCTGAGACAAAGCCTGCTGTATCCCATTACTCATCTCCAGGCTGCTATCAGATAGGTCTCTAATTTGATTTTAATTAAAACAATTCCTTCCTTTTTCCTTTCTTGAAATGGTTTGCATTCTGTGTGCAGGGCTGGGGTTGTCAAGAGCCAGAGCCGCTACGTCAGTGTTGGGCTGAGGGCTTTAACAGGAAAGCGAGTGCAGGGCACTGCAGCAGGGGAGCAGAACCAAGAGCAGAATCAGACAGCTCTGAGGGGAAGGTGACTGCTCTGTCCCCTGGAGGCAGGGCAATTGTAGGGACCTCTGGCTGCTGGTGGGATGCCGAGTCAAGGATTTGTGGGGCTGGCTCTGTGCTAGATACATTACTCAACAGGCATACTGGAAAGGAAATAAATTAGTCCCTGATTTACCTGGGAGGACAGATATTTCTTTTCAACAGGTTTTTAATTTGGACTTAATTTTCAGGACTGGCTGTTCAGATGTCTGTGAGATAAGTAATCTGTGTTGCACTTCAATCAAATAGGATTTTCCTTCTTTCAGACCGGCAAAGCTATGTTTTGTAAGTGGATGTTCCAGCTAATGAGGTGGTAAGCGTATAGAGCATCACCAGTACTTCACCAGGTAGCCCTGAGGGCAGATCCAGTTCTTAGTAAAACCAACAACCAACACCAGGATTGTCCACAACTTCCAGGAGCTACCTCAGAAAAAGAAACTGTCCTAGGGGCAGGGTCAAGGAAAAAACAGGGAAATGCAAACACCAAAAAATGGCCATATGTCATACCAGCTATGTTATATGGCTACACATGTTCCTTCTCCCCAGGTGAAAGAGGAAATTTGATGACAAGGGACATGTTTGGAGCAGACACAAATAGTGGCTTCTGGCTTACCGAGCACAACAAGGCACTTCTGACTCTGGGAACAGTCTCCAGAGCCCTGAAATACCAGATTTTACTGAAGAAATGGCCACCAAAGAGCCTATAGCAGATTAGATCAGGCAGGTTTAATATAGGAATCTGCTCCCCAGGGGAAAAGAGAGAAGCATTTAGGGCCCCAACATATGAAACTTGAATTAAATATCTTGCTTTGTCCTTAACCATGAAACTTTAGCAGTGTCTGCAGTGCTGTAGAGGAACAGCTTCAGGGCTAGCCTTGAAGTCAAATTTATCGTCTGCCACCTCCGCCTTCAGAGCAACCCAAAAGCGCGGTGCACCCACTCCTACTAGCACTAGAAGAATGCTTTTCCCTCAGTGATGAAGGGCCCAGCAGCCTCCATCTGTCCTCTCTTCGTTACAGCAATGCTGTGTGTGAGCCACTGCACAGAAAAGACAGCTGAGGAAGAAAAGGGCTTGGCACCACTTGACGCAGGGACAGGGGGGATTCATCGGCAAGGGAAATGCAAATGTGACGTGTAGGGTTTTGCTGTGGCCTGGTCTTCAGGTCACTTCCACATCCTAGAATCGAAGAATCGCAGATGCATCTGTCAGAGGGCACCTCTCCATACTTACACTACAGATAAAATAATGACACAGGCCCAGATGGCATCTATGCAAAGAAGTGCTGCAGTGATGTCAGGACGCAGGGATATCTTAGCGTGGGACCCTAGCACAATTGATGGAGAATCAGAAATATGTGGGAGAAACACAGCAGATCCCCTGAAAACATCAGCCTTTGGCAGATTTACTGCTGGCTGGACATCACAAAGTACTGCTGAGAGCTCTGCAGTCCTCAGGGCAGGTAACTAGGACACTGTCAGCTCCAAGACTGCCATAAGGACTGCAACAACGTTAGGGAGTCTATGGTATCTACGGATAACCAGCCTATGGTTGTGGCTAGCATATCTATGAATGGACTGCAGACTGTAGACCATTTAGGCATCAAAAATAAAAGCCTAACACTGGAGCACAGCCTGTAGGTTAGGGCTGGCACTCTATGGAGGGGCTACTAGAAGCTCCACCGTGTTTTATAATGATAAAACACTATCATGACAATAATGTTGCTTCACCTATCCAGCACAAGGAGCCGTTCACAAGCAGTGTGTTTGCCCAAGAACCTCTGCTGCAGTTTCCCTTGAAGTCTTGCCACCCTTGAGGGTTTCCAAGACTCAGCTAGACACAGCCACATCTGTCCTGATGTAGTGCTAATGACATTCCCACTGCATGCAGGAGGTTGGACCAGAGACCCCGTAGGGGTTCCCACTAACACTTCTGGGATTTATGGATGTCTCCTGAACTGATGTCTCTGAGGCACAAATGCCATGCTTGCAGCAGGGAACAGCTGCTCTTGCAGCACCCAAAGTTATTTCTGTCCCACTGCAGCAGCTAGGTAAAGACATTGCCCCAAGCAGGGCAGTGGCCCCGGGCAGTGGTGTGTGAGAGCTGGGAGAAAAGCTCTAGCAGCAGGACCCTCACTGCCGCCGCAGCACTCAGTGTTGGCATCCACTGAGAGATGCCGTCTGAGCATGTAGCCTCAGAAATAACACAAAACTGGCAGAAAGCCAGTGTATTTTGCAGCACCAGGATTTATCTTTAAAAACAACAAAGACCACAGGCACACTTTGCTGGAAAATACCTGCCCGTTCCTAGGATCCTGCATCCTTTGATGCTCAGCTGGCAGAACCGGGCATCCATCGGGAGGTGAATTGTGTTATCTGACAAAGGGGGATTATGCTGTGAAAACTGCTCATTGGGGATTGTATATTAACAGGATATGCTCGGCTAGTTGACAGGAAGCAATAAAGTAATTTGAAGGAGACTGGGAGAGAGTGTGTGAGTTCCTGCGTCTGTGTTAAATCACAGCATTAGATAAGCAAACAGTGCAGCCCTGGAGCTCGGCGCGGGAAGGAACACTGCCAAAAGGGAGTTGGCCAGTGCGGTGAGCGGAGCCAAAAATCTCAGGGAGCTGCTGTGAGTTCAGCTTGAATGCAGTGCGGATAGCAGCAGGAGTGCAACCCTTCCAGCCCCTGCAGGCGCTCAAGGCTCTGGTTTTGCAGCGGGCAGGTGGGCAGGTCTTGACGCTTGTCGCCCCAGCTCTGCACGCATGCTTGAGTGCAAAGAGAGCATCACTCAGCACCCAAGAAACCTCAGCGCTTGCTTACACGAGGCCAGCCCACTGGCCTTTCAGGGGCTTCAGAAACGAGCTGCCCCTCCCAGCAGAGCCAGGCCTGGAGCAGGAAGGGGAGGAGAGAGTCAAGATGAGAAATATGTGCGATTGTAAGAAACAAGGCTGCAAGAGCTGCTGAGTGAAGGGCCAGCCAGTTACTGTCTGCAACAAGAAAGGGAGCAAGGGGAATTGTCAGAAAACATCAGGCAATTCATGTTCAGGAACTAGCCCATATGTAAGCACCCTGTTCAAATCTTGCCCCAGTGCTTGCCATGTCCTGCCCCTACACCTGGCACACTCAGCCTCCCAAGTCCTGCTGGAATCAAATGCAATAAATGCTCATCAGCATTTTTCACTTTCGTGAAAGATTTGCTGGCCTCTAGGAGGGGAAGTTCACAGGCCTTCTGATGCAGTTTATGATCCTCTTCATCTGGGGTATTCTTTCACACCATGTATTATTGCCCCATGGAAATTATTGCCACAGGATATGAGCTCTGCAGGATCTACAAAAGTATGTCTGTGCTTGATGGACACTGAAAACTTCCACATGCTCTCCTTAGAGTAACAGAAATTTAAAAAAAAAAAAAGCGCATGCCCTGCTTTACACCATAGACTGAAAAAAGTCCAACCCTGACTTTTGATGCATGTTGAACCTTTTCTTCCCACGTGTTAAGGACTCCTACCTATGCAAACAGCAAGGAAATTTCCTTTGGATATGGATTATGCCAAAACTTTATCTCATTCTGAAGTGTCTAATGTTATCTTTCACAGAGAAGAGCACTGGTCCAATGCACATTAGATACTCTTGCATCTAACCGAGATGTTCTCCAGGGGATCAGCACATGCAGAGTACTCACAACCATGCAGCTCTGCAATGAAGAGGCTTCCCTTGGAAGCTGAGGACATGGTGCAAGCAGACACTTACCTGCATTGGAAAATAAGGTCCTGATGGTGCTTTTCATGAGGTTATATTTCATGGGTTGCAGACATCACCAGCCCCCCCAATCAAGGAAGCAGTGGTGAAGAGGGCAGGAGTGGTAGATCACTGGAGTCAGGCCAAGGATCCTGAGATGGGCCAGTGTCCACATACACCTCTTCTTCTTTTTCACCATTCCCTTCTTGATCAGTGCTTGTCCCAGTCTGGTTCACCAGGCAATCAGTACCTTTGTGTGAGCCTTGCACAAGGCTGTGGTCACAAGTGTTCATGTGTGTGAGTACTCAGGATGATGCAGCCCCTGCCTGTGGAGGTGGGCTTCCTCTTGTTTTGAGCCTAGGTCCTGGAGAAGTCTTCCCTCGTTTGCAGTCGCCTCCAGCAACTCTGGTGCTCAAAGGAGAGATCTTCTCCTCCCCAACTGCTGCTAGCACCACACAGCAGGTCTAGGTGGTCTGGAGATGTTATTGTATAGTTCTCAAAATTAAGACAAATGTAGGCTCACCTGCCTGAGCAGGGGACCAGAGAAAGTGGTTGGAATGGCCCCTTCTGGCCCTAAAAGTGAATCTGGGGTGCAGGGAGGAAGAATCAGGGCCTCCATCACTGGTGGCTGCATGGAAAGGGTATAGGTGGGTGAGGGAGGAGGAGGGAAGATCTGAGCTCACTGCTTATGCCACTGGTAGCACGGAGGTACAAAGCATCGAGCTGTGCTATCAGGGCAATGCCAGGCTGCTGGGGAAGGAGAGAAGATCTCATTTCCTTCAGTCCTGCCCTCTGATCCCTCCTACCCTGGCCTGAAGTACAGAGGGAAGCCCAGGGCAGGATAGCAACAGTGGGGCTGGAGGGGGAGTGGAGAGCTCTCGGGCGGTCAGTGCTGACCATCTTGAACTTGCCGGTCTTCTGTCTGACCAGCAAGGGCGCTAGTGCAGGCAAAATAGTTCATTAATGCTGGAGCTGGGTGCTGTAGCATGCAGATTCAGAGGGCAGTAAAGCCACTTGCTGGCGCAACATGCAATGGTCTCGTAATATCCAGAGCTCAGTCCTTCTCAGTCAGTCAGGATAGTTACAGCCTTGACTCACACGAGCTGCCTGAGCTTCAACAAAGCGATAGGCACGCAAAGGCTTCAGAAGGCAGCAGAGGCAGTGTAAGCTTTCCCTCCCTGCTCGTCACCCAGGACCACTGGTTCAATGGACATTTATCTGCTAGGTCTCTCCCATCTTCAGAGAGAGCTGGAAAAGAGAGAACACCTCCTTTCTCTGTCTACAGTTCTTAGTGACCTTGCTATGGTTGAATGCATCGGTCATAGCACATCCCTGTCTGCACATCTCTCCATGGGAAAGAGCAGAACAGAGTGTGTGCAGTGGCAAGAGGAGAAATGTAGTTATGCCAGCTCATTGAGAGGATAGCTCTATGATTTAGGAAAGTACTCTTCCACTGCCAGAAGATAGGCTCCTCTGCAGGATAGGAACTTGCACAAAATGCAAGGGAAATAAAGTAAGGTAAGGTGAATTGAAGCGAAATAGCATGTGTGTTTCTCAACTTTAGGGACCTTTGGGGCTTTCTGCAGGGAGCAAGGAGGTCTGGGACAATAGATGAGAAAATGCAGCCTCTATTGGCTTATTGAGCCTTGCAAAGTGCAAGTTTAGCTGGGACAAGAGGAACTGCCTAGAGCTAAGCCAGCTCCATTCTCTGAGAGCAATCGCAGCGGAGCAAGCCATGACTGTGGATACCCATGGGGGTCTAACCTCTCCCTACGGATGTGAGGTGTTATCATGCACTCAGATGGCATGCGCAACCCTGAAGTGGAAAGCGGGGCTGATACCTACCCCTCTATCGGGTTACTGGGTAAAGGAGCTCTCAAGGCTGCTTGATAGACTGCAAAAGCGTAGGTGGACATGCTCCATAGGTCCTGCTTGGTGTATGGGGATGAGGGATCGCACAGAAGCTGAGGGCTTTACTCTCTGACTTCACACGCTTCACTTTACTGGGCCCATTTGCACTGATATTGGATCCCCAGTCCAAAGAGTCATTAACTATGTTCTTCCACCCACTCTTCCTTCCATGTGCCTCACACAATTTTTTGCATAATCGGGCTAGACAAAAGCAACTTGTTCTCCTTGCTGTGGAAGAACTGCTCCAACAGCCTCTTCCAAATGCATCAAGGCCAGCCACAGTTCAGCATTATCGTATTCAGTGGCTAAACTGAACCTACCCATGAGCCGCTCTCTTCAACGGGAGAATGCAGCAGCATCCTGCCAAGACAGCCCGCCCACTCCTTGGGAGAGGAACGCTGTCTGGCACAGACGAGCCTGCTGACTAGTCCAGAGACGGCCGTCTCCCTGAAAGGTGTAACTTCTGTAGCTTGGTGGGCATTGCTTCCAGCAGCAACCGAGGCACAGGGAAGGCTCATAGAGCTTTCTTTCCACAATTCAGATGGACCAGGCTGAGCTAGTGAACTAACCAGCTATGTGGGTCTGAGAGATGATGCTACAAACCCAGGTCATGCATGATGCAGCCTGTCAAAACAGTATCATTCAGCAGACTGATGTGGTGTCCCATGGTGCCTTCCAGGCAGGCAGTTTAGTCTTCACCAGAGATTCTCTCCAGTCCATTGCTGTCAGTGTCTAGCACTGTCTCACCCTGGAGAGTCACACACCGTCACTGTGACCTTCATCACTATCTCAGCACAAGAAGTTACCTGACCTGTTCATGAGTCATTTCCTCGCTCAGTTAAGAGAACAGTATCCCACACATAATGGGTGTACTGCTTAGGTCCAGGCTGTTGCAATCCACCTCTGACGACAGGGCTCTGGAGCTCCCCAGATAGGAAGGAGCTGCCACCACTTCACGCCTGCCCACTCTCCACAGCCACATGCTCAGAAGCCTCAGGGAACCAGAAGGGAGCCCTCTGAACAGAACTGCCCAAGGCAGCCATGTCCTGACCTCCTTGTCATGTCTCTCCGCTCCATTGGCTCCTGTAGAGACCTGCTAAAGAGACCTGGGATATCCTGACTGTCTTTGCTTCTCCAGCACTTTTTCTCCCTTCCCTGATATCCCCACCCAGCTGCAGGAAAGCGATGTTCTCCTAGTGCATGACCCAACCTCATCATGACAAAGCTGGAAGGGCTCCTGGAGCACTGGCTCCAGGCCACCAGCGAGGAAGGACCACTCCCTGGACTGGATTGGTGCCAGGCTAGAAAGAGACACAAGCTGTCTTAGCTGCAATAATTAAATAAATCTTCAGTCCATATGAGAGAGAACATCACGTTTTCCCCACTCTTTCCCTACTGATGCAGTCTGTGCAAGCCAGAAGCATCACCAGACAAGCACATCCATCCTCCCCAAAAGTGACTGAAGCCTTAGACGAGGGTAGGTTGCTTGGGCTCAGTTTCCTGCCATGTCCAAGCTCTCCTGTGTGAGCCCACCTCCAGGCTCTGGAAGCTGCTGCCCTCCTTCTGCTATGGTCCCACACATCCCCTCTGGTCCTGGCAGCTGTTGGATTCAAAGAAGCGTCAGGCAGTTGTTCGTGCTCTTTTAACTATTGTAGGATAGATCTGGTCCTTCTGGTCTCATCTGCCAAAAATGTGCTGTTACCCTATCTTCTTTGCTGTAGCTCCCACCCAGGGCTAACCTTTCTCCGCTGCCATCAGTACTTGTTTTACTGTTGATTTCAGTAGAGGAAACATAAGGCCTTCAATACACTCTCATCAAAAAAAACTGAAAATCATTCCTCTTAGCCATCTGCCCTGTCTCTCCAGAGTTGACTAGGATTCCCTGGCAGTGACAGCTATGTGACGCTGCACACCCGCAAGTGTTCCCTGAGCCCCAGAGAGCTTCCTAACATCAGAGGACTTGCGCATTTGTCAGCCTTAGTAGGGCCATGATGCCCAAGCGTGACCCAGTCCATGTGGGACAGGGCACCTTCAGGTTGGTGCGACTAGCATGAACGTGTTGGCTTTCCACGGGGCAAGGTTGCCTTAGCTGCCCTGGAGTGCCTCCATGCACCTCCCTGAAAGTCCCCACCAGAGGGGTCATGTCACAGCTCAGCTAAACCCAGCGCTGAGGCTGAGCCACCAGAGGGTGTTTCTCTGTGTCCGGGGCAGAAAGCTTTGCTCTTCAGCGGGGAGGTGCGAGGATCCCTCGTTGCCCGTTTCGCTCCTCTTGCAAGGCATCCTCGTCTCTTCTCTCAGGGCTGGGGCCGCAGGGACAGAGGGGCGAGCACAGCAGCCACGAGGGCCGCTTTCCCTTCCCCCTGCACTGTGGGATTTCCCCCTCCCTGCAACTAAGGCCCCCTTTCCCCTCGCCCGCCATGGCCATCGGCAGAGCTGTATTTACCACCGGGATCTGCACCGATGTGGCACGGCCTTTCTTCCCTTTCATCCCATTCTAACTCCCTGAATGCGTTTTGCTTGTTTTTGACGGAGCGGGAAGAGAGAGAGCCCCTCTTCCCCCCGCGCCCGGGGGATCTCTCCCAGCAGATGGGGCAGGGATAAGAATATGCATACAGTGAAGGCCCTAAGAGGATTTGCTGGCGCCCCTTTCATTGCAGGCCTTTGTATGCTTCTCCGCTGCTGTGGGACGCCTCCGAATTCTCCCTCTGTCTCTCTCCCTTCCACTCCAGAAGAAAAGAATGTGCCTATAAAGGCCTTGTTTGTCCGACTTGTTTGAGGGAACCATATTGCTGTAGGTGCCGAGGGCCCCGGCGTGACAGCATCGCCCCTTTGAGAAAGGGTGACGTGCGGCTCCCTCCTGGGAGAGTCCGAGCGGGCGGCTTAGCCAGGCGCTGGGAAAAAGGTTTCAGTTGCATTTCAATGTTCATTGAACCCTGAATCCCAGGCACTGTTTTTGCAGGGGCTCCGCGGCCAGACAAAGCATTGCGAGGGCCACCGAGGCGGAGGCTGGGAAGCCACCGTGTGAGGTGCTGTGCGTTTCCTCCCCGCCGCCGTCCCATGAAAGGGGTAGGACCCGCAGGCAGCGGCGCCCGGCACGCAGGGTCCATCGCTGACCACTTCCCCGCTGTCAGCCGGTCAGGGCCGTCCAACCCGAAATCTGAGCGAGGTGATCCAAACAGGGCCGGCAACATTGCTTTTCCTATGACATCTAGTGGCAAGGCTGGGGAAGAAAGAAAATGTCGGCTGGGTTTTCCTGGCCTGAGCGTAGCTGTCCCCTGCTGCGACATTTTGCCCTTTGTATTCCCCTCTTTTAAAGAGCAGACAGTCCCCTGATTAACAGGGAAGGAAGAACAAGCGGCACAATGGCCTCCGCGGCTCAGAGATGTCAAACAGTCCACCCCGAAACGTGTGCCGCCCTGTGCCTTGTCTGTATTTTCAGGGCATGTAAGACGGCCCCGAAGATTATGTTGGGACTGGAAATGGAAGTAGGCATAAAGATATCCATAGTCCTTCTTGCTCAGGCCTGCGCTCCAGCACGCACCCCTTCTTTGCTTGCCGGCTGCTCTTAGTAGGAGCTGTGTGACATATGTCAGGCCCAAGAAAATTGCTGATCAAGTATAGTGCACGTAACGTGTCCCACAAAGCAGCAAACTGTTTGCAGCAGCAAGGGGCAAAGCGGTTCTGGTTTTGCTGGGCCCTACAAAATGTGACTCTAAGGGTGCTAGCAAGGGTGTCTCACCCAAGATGTGGTGTACTCCAAGCATGCCGAGTCCTGGCAGGGCTTTCCACGTACATCTCCCTCTCACCTGTGTGGACTCCCTGGTGTTTGATAACATGTAAGCCTGGGATGCAAGCACCCCTGCAGCGAGGTACTAACAAACCTTCTCACGTACCCGGTATCCCCTGTCCACAAAATCTGTAGGAAACTGATGACACCAAGACGTCCGTCGAACCTGGCTGATATTTGCCTGTGGACTCAAATGCTCTTTAAATATTTAAAAAATGTCTCTTTGTCAGTACTAAGCTCAGCTCCAGTGGATACACAGATAATTGATTGCAGAAGCCCCAGTTCTTTAGGAAACTAGGCCAAAAAGCCCTCAATATTTTGATGATCTGACTCATGGTCGGTGAATGCTTGAAGTCAGCACCATTCCTTACCATTTGGCTGTAGAATAAATTTTCTTTGTGGTGAAATCCTCACTTATTTGGTCCAAACTTTAATTTTAAAATATTCTTTTTAGGAAATGTAACCTCTGAACTCAATTTTTGCCCAATATCTTTAAGGAGTAATGGGGTATACTGCCTCCACCATCACAGCAAAATGTCCTCTGGACCTTGTAAATGGGCTCCAGCCCCATTTTGAGAACATCACTTCTGGTATTCATTTTGAGACACCCCTACCAGGAGCACCGCGGGGAAAAGCCTGTCACGGAGAGAAGAGATGAGAAAGTTTTGGGGAAAAATCTCTATACCACATGCTGCCGACAGCCACTAAACTGCCAGCTGTGGCGGCCCAGGCCAAAAGGGACCTTTGACCCTAAATCTGCCTCTTTACTTCCTACCTCCTGCAGCAGATCACCTTGACTTGGCAAATGGAGGAGAAGCAACCCAGGGCACACAGGTGACTGCAAAACATGAAGGATATGTCCACAGATGCATCAGGGCATAGGGGCTTTTCAGGGCCAGATTGACTGTGGGGATGCAGAGATCAGAGGGAAGGATGTGAGGATGAAGTAAGGATGAAGGAGAGTGCTGTGGTGGTCCTGCACAGAGGCAGAGCATCTATAACCTCTGCTGAAGCTCACAGGCTGTGCCAAGAGGCTGTGCCAAGAAGTTGTGCCACACCACAAGCAGCCAGATATGCGGTTGAACCCGGTTCATCTGACTGAAGGTTGATCTTACATGGCTGCAAATTGCCAAAGAAAATCTGAGGTGGACCACTGCCTGTCTCCTGTGACATTTAAATCAGCCTGTCTGAGCACTCGTAGACGCAAGTGCTGTTAGAACAAAACTAGGGTCAAAGGAAGACCTTGGGCATTTAAAGTGAAACGCAATTTGGGAAAGTGGTGGCTATTTGAAACCACTCACATTTTAATGCTGTCAGGAAAAAAACACAAAAAAAACACACACAAAAAAAAAAACCCCAACCAAAAGAAGCTTCCTTTAAAAATTAAATACATTGACTCTAGAATCACAAGCACTAAAATGCGTTATTAATAAATGGGTCATGCTTCTGTCTGCCAGGGCCCAGGTTGCTTGGATTCTCTGGTACGGGTCCTTGGGGTCATGAATGCACAATATTCAGACACTTCTGACATTCTTGTAATGCATTTTACAAGGAAAAAAAAATAGATGAGGCTGAAAACTGAGACAGAACCCCACAAATACTTATGGGAGGATGATGAGGAACTCTGCCAGAAGGAGGACAAGTGATACGTGACCCCACTTCAGCTGCAAAGAGGAAGGAGTTAGGCTCTTCTGAGGGCTTTTGGTGCACACACCTAGTGAGTCTGTGCCTCCGATTGCTGCGATCTGAGGGGGACGTGTGCTGGGACTCGCAGAGGAGGGTGAGCTCTGCCCTGCCTGCAGGATGACTCCTGGCCATCCTGCTACAGCTGGTGGCTGCAACCTCCTTGAGCTCCGCGTTGTGCCCAGCTGGCCAGGCACTCTGTGGTGTGCAAGATTCCTAACAACCTTCAGCTAGACTTTGTGCATCTTCCTGCTGTTTGCACACCCTTGATGCCCTCTGTGGCCATCACGAGTCCTCCCTGACTGCCATCCCAGCCCACCCACCAGTGAGGCTGGAATCCTCCTTTAATTCTACACCAGTTGCTCCAAGCCTCCTGAATGCCCTGACAGACTACCTTTCTCTTCACACTTGTGCTCTGTATCCTTCTGCAGAGTCCTAGCCCAACCAACGGCAGGAGTTGCTTTCTCCACTGCCTGTTGGGACAAACACTGGTGGCTGCAGTTTGGGTCTGTGAAGGCAGGAGAGTTTGTTTGTTCCTCCTTCAGGGCACTTCTGTTACCCTGACGGAGTCGACTCTGTGTTTTTTTATTTATTCTCCCAATTTAGACTGCTCCTCTTTTCTTTGAAGGGGCCCAACAACCCCATTAGCGCTGGATTCTTTCCAGGTTTTACCTGTCAGAGCTTGTCTTATTTTCACCAGCTCCATGCATGTCTCTGGATGCACGTTCATTGTAAATGTATTAATGAGCTTGTTCTGCAGCCATACAAAGCATCACACCCACAACCATACAGAACTTGTCATGCCGTACTAGGCAAAAAGACTTTTCCTTCTCCTCTTTCTCTGCTCAGTGAGACAACAGGTCCTCCTCTGAATCAAAATAAAATAAATAAGAAATACTGTTTGCAAAATACTGTTTGGCCTCTAATTTGGGCTCTTGGGATTTGCTTCTCAGCAAGCCTGAGGGAGAAGTGTGAAGGTGGAAGGAGAGCTAGAAGGGTTGAGAGAGAATTGCCAGGACTCATTCTGAACCTAAGGGCAGAGTCAGATGGGCCGCAGAGGACTCACTTGGATAGTAGAAAGAAAGACAACCATCTACTCTGTCTTCCCCAGCCTATCCCAGGAGACTGCTCTAGGGCTGAGAAGGGAATGTGGATCCATGCCTTTCCCTGGGGCTCATCTAAGAGCAGGGCCAGGCACCCTTGGTGGGAAGGAAGCACCAAGTGCTGCATCTCCAGAGTCCAACATCACTAGGGATTGTGCTCCACTGCAAGGGGCTGGTGGCATTGACAGGACCACCCCAGCTTTAAACAGAGCTCCAATACCATTATATAAGCAGAATCCAGGTATCTGGGGATGCTGGAGCTTCCCACAGCTGGTGCCTGGCCCTCAGCCATTGATGGGGCCATCTCATAGGCTGGGTCAGGCTCAAGCAGAGCCCCATGGGATGTCAGCAGATAGGACACAGCCACGCAGAGTCCCCTTGCAGGGCAGCACTGGATGGGCAGCCCAGACATCCTGGGTTCAGATTTAGCCCAGGAGAATGCAGGGCATTGCTCCCACTCCCACAGCAGGGCATAGCATCAGGCTAAAAGGGTTTTACTTTGCTCTTAGCTTTTCCTTCAGTTGCAATTCTTTTGTCACACTGAGGTCTTGTTTTCAATGCAGTCTTCCCAACTGCAAAGAACAACTAGTTTGCTCTACTCACCTGCATGGCTGGAGGCTCTCCAGGAAGCAAAACTCTGGGCAAAAACCTTTTGTGCCCAGGGCCCGACTCTCATATAGACCCTCATTGCCATCTCTAGGCTGCAGAGCAGGATCTGGGTCGAAGCTGTAGCTGTTGCCCACGTGCACCTCAGACAGCACAGGACACCGGGACGTGTAGGCCGTGCCGGGTGTGAAGCTTGAGCCCCCCTTCGGCAGCTCGCTCGGTGCCTGCCGCTCCTCACAGAAGCCGCTCCGGGATGTGCATCTCTGTCCGGCTCCCTCTGTGTTTGTCTGGAAGTATCGCTGATGACCTGCTGCTGTTCCCGTCTCCTTGGTGACTGCACATGCCAACATCTCCAGACAAAAGCTCTCCTGGCACATAATGGGAACAGAAGGGAGTGCTGGGCAGCAGCATTCAGCCTTTGGGGGCTGCTTTAATAGAGCACACGCTGGGGGCTGCTTTGCAGCCTCCAGGGCTCCAGCTCATGCTTTTTCCGAGTTAGCCAGCACTGCAGACTCCCAGATAATTCCTGTTTAAAAAACAGATGGGTATTTCAGGTATGTGTCCATGTTTGTTGCACACATTTCCCTGAGGACCCTTCTGCAGCCTTGCAGCCCTCATGAGGCTGCACATGGCAGTGTCTCACTGTGCTGTGTGGTCCTAGCTCTCTTGCACAATTTTTTCTCTGCTTGTAAATGCAAGATTCAGGGCAGCAGGAGGTTGTTGAGAGCAATGCCGGGCTCCTCCACCTCGATACAGACTGCCTGGCTTGCTCATGTGTTCATCTTGCCCTGCATGCCAGAAGTGTGTTGTGTTTTGCATGTGATCTGTGTGGTTTGCATTTGGTGTGTATGCCTGCTACGTGCCCTGTGTATTAATTCACATGAGCGCTTGCTTCTAGACTCGTGTCATGTGAGGCACACGGCTACATATGTGACAAGGATAGAGCTCGGGGCTCGTCTCACAGTCTCACATCAGCTGACATCACAGCTTATCTTCCCAATGGACAGTGCAAAGCAAAGATGTAAAAACCCTGCCCATGCATCTCCAGCAAGGCTGAGAGCACAGGTATGCAACACAGCAGGATCTATTCCTACCTGTGGGGAAACTGAGGGTTTACCAATCTGCCCACAGTCACCCTGGAAGGAAGACAGAGAGAAAAAAAAAAAAAAAAACAATTCAGGATCTTCACCCCTTCCTCCCCTGCAGCAGGCTGCCTTTTATTTTTTATTTTTTTTATGAAACATAGAAAGCCCTGAAGAGGACAGCAGGGTGTCAAGGGGCTCTTCCATGCCCTCGCTGGATAGTCCCATGTTGTCACACCTCCAGTGCTGGTTTGGAGGTTTCACTGACAACCCACACGCTTGCAGCAGGTCCTGAACACAGCAGTGAGGCTCTCCTGTGCAGCATCTTATTCCACTGCTCAGGCACCTTGAGGAGAAACAGGGGTGAGCGTGCATCCAAGGAGGCAAATCTGAGTTCATTTAGAGGCATCCCCCAAGGGATTAAGGACATGTGCTGGGACGCAGGCAGAACCATGCTCCACTCCTCCCGAAACCTTCCTGCTCCTGTTCCCGTCTCCTGCTCCTCCTTGTGCAAGGGGAGGCCAGAGCAGGGATGAAACAAGGGGTGTCCGACCCAGCAGAGCCCTTCCCAGGGATGTGCAGTGAGAGATGCTGCTCCTTTCCAGGCAGGCATGCGGCAGCAGGAGAGCGGGAGGCCCAGCAAGAAACGGAGCGGAAGGAGCCGGGTTCGACGTCGAGGAAAGCTGCGCCTGGAGCTGAACACTGGCCAGACTCCCCATCCCTGCTCATCCCCATGGAAACCTCGTCTCAGCCACCCCTCCTGGCAGCCGCGCTGGATTGTAGGTCATTGATGGCCGTGCTGGCCCAAGTGGCCTCCCATGGAGGTGAAGCCACTCTCTGCAAGCTAGGGCCATGGTCCAGTGCTGCAAAAGCTGTAGCGGGGCCATGGAGGCAAATCCTTTTCCCCTTTCCCCATGCCCCACACCACAGGCTTGGGGATCCCCAAACATTTATCCCTCCATTCCCCAGCACGGCGAGGGCAGGGCAGCATTGTCTGCCCCCTTCCAGCCCCAGCACTGTGCGGGATGCCCTGCTGCAAGGGTCTGCGGAGGCAGGATTGCACCACCCCACAGCCCAGCTCAGCTGGCCCTTCCCCTCCTGCATTCCCTTCCCAGCACGAGTCCCCTGAATGCTCCATTTGAAGCTAATTCTGGCTGAAATCTGGTTTGCTTTCCAACGTTGCTGCTTTAAATTGGAGAGATTGACCTTGTAGCAGGAGGTGACATGCAGATGCACATCAGCAGCCCGTCAGAGCAGGCGGTGGGGGCTGGGGGGGTTGCTGAGCTGCCTCGAGGACAGGCCAACTATTTTATGAGTAATTTAATATCTGGAACACAGACTTTTCATTCCCAGAGATCTGCTGGGGAAAGAAAGAGCCTTTCTGCAGCCCCGCAAAGGCTGTTCCTCATAAGGAGGCAGAACAGCAAAAAGGGCTGGGACTTAACCCCTTAGTGGCCAGCCCAGAACAGAGCATCTGCAGCTCCGAGTTTGTGCAAAGCAGGTAGGAAAAGTGGGAATCCCCTGTACAGCTCAAAGAGGGAGACAGGCTGATCCATACGGCTCCAGGCAAAAGTCCAGTGAACCCTCCAGCCATGGCCCTGCCCACAACGTGTACTCAAAAACCCAACATCCTGGCCACGTGGCACATGAGGACTGAGTCCATGCAGGGCTTCCCGTATGCCTTCTGCCTAATAACAGGTTTTGAGGAAGGGATTAGAGCACTGAAACTTGCGGCTTCGCACTGCACAACCCTGCTCAAGGGCAGAGAAGAAAGTAAGTGGTAGCCATTGGCTGGATAATGGTGATCATCCTTTGGTACTGAGAGGCTGAAGGGAAAGAGATGTTTCCAGGCTGCTCAGAAAGGTGCTGCTGGCTGGGGACAAGTATCTTCATGTCTAGGAGCGACACGAGAGCTACATGGGAGAACAGCTGGGGAATCAGATAGAAGTTTGCAGGACTTGCATAGGAGGTTGGACTACATGACCTCCAAAAGTCTCTTCCAGTCAGCATTTCTGTGGATGTAGGAAGTTGCCCGCAAGGACCAAGATGAACCAGATGTGGTTTAGGGAAAGGAACTTAACAGGACAGCTGAGGAGAATGCTTATACATAGCATATATCTACAAGCATGGTGTGGGAGTCAGCGAGGAGATGGCAGGAGCACAGTCAGGATCTGGGTTCTCTCGGAGAACTGATCCCTCATGTCGTCTTTGTTTGGCTATGCACATCACATGCTGCCGTGGCTGCTCCTTGATTGGAAGGTATCTGGGATTAACTGGGTACAATGCAAATCCTGCAAACGGATCAACACCTTTGAAAGTGCCGCTGCATTTGTTAGTGATATTAAACACCTGACCAGAGCGCAGAACTGACATCCCTGGGTCAATCTCACTGACAAACAGCATGACTGTGACTCCCACACTAAATACACCCTCTACAACGTGCTTTGATCTCTCCAGTTAAGCTTCAATTTCCATGAATATTGATAGGCACTTAGCACACTGCATCACATCAGATCCTACGTGAGGCCTGTGCTGGAGCTTCAGCACAGAGAAAACCCCCAAAACCCCTATAAGATGATGCAGAAAAAACATCTTGTGGTATTGCTGATCCCTGTTGTTATGTGCCTTGAAATAGGAACATTTTATCTTAAATCCTATCGGCTTTCTATGACTGTGAAAGGTCTTTGTTTCTAACGAACTTTGGACCAAACTGTTGCCTCATTCCAGGGAGTCCCAAGAAAGTTACCTTCCTGCCTTTAGTGTCATTGAATTCTTTGCTCTGGTATGCTATGGGACTGGGCAACTGATTGACGTGGCTGCTCTCCAAGTCAGCTCTCGGTCCAGCATCTCCGCTCAACGAGTGCGTTCAACCTCCAAAGCAGAGAGGCCAAAACACCGCACTGCCACTGCAGCTTAGCAAAACAGTTAAATCCCTAAAACACCTGCTCTGAACTTGACTCAAATCCCCACCTGGCTCAGCTGCTACCAGAGTTAGCTGAGCATCTGGCAGCCTACGTCTGGTCACATCCCAGACCTTGGTGGAGGCCTAACTCCACAGATGAGGGCCACAGCCCCACCAAGCCAAGGCTCCTTGGCTTGAGGTCCAGCTTGATCATGAAGATGCTGCTCCTCTAGTTTTATCTGTGTTTCTGAGAAAAATAAAATAAGAGGCAGAAGAGAAGCAGAGCTGGTGAACTTGAGCATCAGAGCAGGTCTGCAGAGACCAGTGAGTACACACAGAGCAGTGTGAACGTCCACGTAGTGTAAGTGTGCACAGTGGGAGCGTGCACAATGCAGTGCGAAGATGCATAGAGAAGGGTGAGTGTGCACGGTGTGAGTACATAAAGGACAAAGTGAACATGCACAGATTGCTATGACAGCTCTGTCAGGTCTGATGAGAAGAAAACCACCAAATGTATTCAATGGGTGCAGGAGTGACTGGGGGAAATTCAGTGTATGACAGCCTCTCACAGGTTAGCAGTAGCTAATCAAGAATGCAAAGCACTTTTTTCCCTGGGAGACAGTGCACATGGAGCTTCCCCTGTCCCTTGCCCTAACCAGCAGGCTGCACCTGACCCTGCAATGGGTTTATCTCCAATTCTCCTTTTAATTCGTCCATTGCTCCAAAATTGCTCTGTTTTGTGTGGAGCAGTTTATTACCTTCCCCTGTGCTGGAGTGGAGGCTTGTGAGCGTGGCTATAACAGTCCCGCCTTTACTGGCTGACATACCCAAAAGGGCAATAGGTAATGGGTGACGCAGCACTTAGCCATCTATCTCAGCCTTAGTTTTTCTCTCTGTGGCCCTGGGCGCTACTGAAGATCTTGCAGAGGACTTTGCCCACGGGCTGTGGGCCTCCTCCTGTGGATGGTCCCATGGGGAAAGGGCACCCATGCTTTAGCTCTTGCCTAAGAGAGCATTTAATAAATTGAGAGGAGGGTGTCTTCTCTGGCTTCCCAGAGGTGATGCCTCTGTAGATGAAGGCCAGTGGCTTTAGGGCTTCCTAGAGGGTCTCAGAGCTGCTACCCACATCAAAAGGACATGGAAGAATTTAACAGTGTTATTGCAAAGACTGCAACCTTCCTGAGCTGCTCATGACTTTCCAGACCTCTTTTGTCGGTGTGTACACAGCTTTGGATACGTGAGGGATACGCTGCTCCACGGTCTATGCAGTGGCAGTTTCAGGGCAGCAGATAGCATGCTCTGTCCTCCTCTGGAGCTAATTCCCAAGGCAGAACTGCTGAAAGTCAGGCACTGGTGTTGTCTGAGACCCTTGGAGGAAGGATTGCCCAGTGCTGTTCTGTTTTCCAACTGCATAAACAGAGAGCTGCATTTTAAAGCTACCTGACATCTGCAATGCTCTCTGACCCTCTTTGGGAGCCTAGAAACCATTTGAATGATGCTAGTATTAGATCAGACATTAGTTTTAGAAAGAAGAATAGCTCCTTTTCTTGAGGTGCCCTAACAAAGACCTTTTCAAAAGTCCAGATAGATTATATCAATTAGAACCACAGAAAGCTTCATTTTCAACTTGCTGTCCACGAGGACCCCAGGTTCTTCCCTGTAAAGCTGCTTTCTGCCCCCAACCTGTCCTGCTACATTGGGTTACCCCATGCCAGATGAAGGACATTACATTTGTCTCTATTAAATGTCAGTAGGTTCCTGACAGCTTGTTTCTCTGGCCTGTCAGGGTCCTTTTGAATGACAGCCCTGTCTTCCTGTGTATTGACTGCGCCTGTTTGATGTCATCTGCAGACTTGCTGAGGCTTCAAGAGACTTGGCTGGCAT
This sequence comes from Struthio camelus, assembly GCF_040807025.1. NCBI lineage: Eukaryota > Metazoa > Chordata > Aves > Struthioniformes > Struthionidae > Struthio > Struthio camelus. Next base: position 12,113,220 of record NC_090962.1, read on the forward strand.
ACGCTACCATGGCTGTACTTTGGAGGTCAAGCACTTATTCCTTCTCTCCAGCTTCCCTGAAGGTGCCTGCCCCAACCTTGCAGGGCTATTTCTAGTTGGGATGCTGAGTTTTCAGCTGCAAAAATGGATGTGAGCATTACAGCTGCTCTTTAAAAGCAGCCCAGTGCTCCTGCAGCTGGCATGCCTGACAGTGGGCTGCTTTAGGCTGCACGGCTGAATGTCTCTGCCCCTACTTTGCGAAAGGAGGTGGAGGTTTGGGGATGGGGTGGCTGGAAATTTAGGGACAAGAGCCACAGATTTGACTGGGAGAAGGACCGTGCAGAGAGGTGGTGAGGTCTAGGCATTAGTGCAGGGCTGCAAGAAGCAGCACTAATCCTGCCCAGTGTCTTGGGACCTCTTCCCAGACCTTATAGGCAAGGCAGAGCCGAGTCCCACACTTCTACCCAGTCCCTGCCAGTTTTTGGCCTCCGACTCTGTGGGATAAGGATGCTGCAGATTGTAAAGTGTGGGCTGATTCAGTCTCCAGTGCCACCTGCCGGTAAACCACCCTGGAAAAAACCTGGGGCTTTCAAACTGACTGCTTGCTGCACCAATACCATGCAAGCCCAGGAAGCTCCAGAAGCCACCATCCCATGCTGTAGCAGAGGTAGGCTGCTCCTGCTCCTCTGGAGACCTGTGCAGGGTGAAACTGTGAGCTAAAGCCCCTCACAAAGACTCTCCTCTTCTACGTCCCAATCATCTCGCGTATAGCTCCATGGCTCTGTACCCCACAGCTCTTGGTCCTGCCTGCCGTGGCTGGCCTGGGGGCTGCAGGTAACCTACTGTTGCATTCATAGGTACAGCCCTGGATTGTCACCTGTCCTAGGGAGAAGGACGTACTTGGGGTCCTCAGCTCTAGTACATCTAGAGGCCCTTGGGACTGTCAGTTCTACTAAGGATAAAGCCATCTCCGGGGGGGGAAAGGGGGGGCAGGTTGGCTGAGCTATGGGCTTTGAGTTTGTGGATCCTTTACCGTGGTTATAGGGCAGCTCTGGACCCCGCCCAGTTGCATTAGGGGCTAGCAGCATTCCCTGGAGCTGTGGGGCTGTACAGCCCCACCAGCTGTACCTGTATATAGCTAGCTTTGGGGCTAGTGTCTGTAACCAGGCTGTGGATGTGCTCTGAGACTGTTATCCCCATCGGATGCATTTGTCCTGTCATCAGAAATGGGGCTGATGAGCTTTGGAGGAAACTTAAGGAGGGTTTATTCAATCGTGGCAGCAAGCTCTGACTTCCCCACATATATGTGACTCATCTTGCATTAAGCAACTCTCTGTTGTCAGCTCCTTCTAAGGGCTAGGAGAGATGGGGTGTCCCCAGACCCTACCAAGCTCTACAGCCCACCACCAACTCCAGTGGCTCCCCATACACCCCCCAGTACCCAGTGTCCCCAGTTTTCCCAATATGTCCCCACTGCTAGAGACTCGGCTTCCTCTCTTTTTGTGCTAACCCTGGGCCAGGACTTTCTCTGGGTGGCTCTGGAAGGAGATGCATTTACTCAGCGTGGTCTGTAGCAGGAATTGCGTTTATTGACTGGCTCTGCTCAGCAGTGATGAGGTGCAAGTAAGCCTGGTCTGCACCCTGATGTACAAGAAGCAGTGTCCTGGGAAGTGGTAGGGTTGGCCTGGCGATCTGCATGTTCTTCAGGTGGGTGGGTATCAAAGCGTCCAGGCTGCAACAGAATGCCTGCTGGCTGTCAGGCTTAGCTTTATCCAGCATCTCCTGGCCTGGGGAAAGCACAGGTCTGTGATCCCACTGCACTTGCTGAGAACGGCCCAGCCAGGCATCGTGCTGTGTTGCGGGAGGCAGACTGCTTATTTCACACCCAAACATTTGACATATGCGCTCCTTGCTGCCCTTGCTTTAGCTATGCCTGCTTCGGTCTTTGGTGTGCTGTGTGAATTTAAAGGCTGCTCTCCCTTCCCTCTTCCCTAACAGTACCCAAGAGCTCGGAAAGCTCCAGAACCAGGCTCTGAGACAGAGAAGTAGAGGCAAAACCTGGGCAGGAAGGAACCAGCAGCACAAGGAGCAGTCATTTAACGTTCCTGGCCAGTGGGAATAGGCACTTACACCCCAAGGGGCTCAGGGCACCATGTCTAGAGCAGAGTCTTTTCCAAGGGAGACCTTGGCCCTCTGCTGCAGTTAGCAGAGGCCAGCAGCAGGAAAGGGGCTACAGAAGGGGTGCAGGTGGTGTCTGCAGAAGACTAAGCCTCAGGGAAGATCAGGAAGCCAGAGAAGGTGCTGTCAGCCCCTTCGATCCCTACGACGGAGTTCTTCTCTGTTGGTTCCAGCCAGACAGACTCTTCTGCTGCCATCTTGAGCACCACACCACCCGTGGTGACCTGGTAGCTGTTTTGCACGTAGTCACAGAAGGTCACCACCTTCTCACCCTTGCTGCCACCCCGGCCTTTCTTTATGTTGATGCACAGGTTGCCCTTGGATGTGACATGGTAGGTGAAGTAGTAGATGCCTGGGATCTGGCAGGTAAAACGGCCGTATCGGTTCTCATAGTGGCTGTTCTCGTTGGTAATGATGCGGTCAAAGCGGATGGGCTGCTCTCGGCGTGGGAGGAAGCTAATCCTTCTGGCAGCTGAGAAGGCAGACTTCAGATTGGTCTTGTAGTCACCAGAGTCTCCCTGGGGCCCAGGAGGACCCATGATGCCTGGAACTCCCTTTGAACCTGTGGGGCCCTTGGGGCCAACCTTCCCAGGGTACCCCGGTGCCCCTGGGTCTCCCTTCTCCCCAATCTCTTCTTCATCCTCCACGTGGCCAGGGGGACCTAGGAAATAGGAGGAACAGCTTTTATGGTTGCAGCTGAGCCAGCATGTCTGGGCTCTGTGACACCCCCCCCCCCCCACTTCATATAGTGCAGGTCTGCAGAGAGGGCACAGAGGACGAAATTGCAGGAGTGTGGGTCAGCTGAGACCCCTGCCCACCTGATACACACGACTCCCCTTGCTATCTGATCTGTATGCCCTCCCTCTCCAGATTTCTTAGCATGTTTTCTTCCTGCTGCTCCAGTCTACCTGGTCCCTTTGGTCCCCAGCCATCACCCATGCCTGGTAACATCTCGAAGAGCCTTGCTGTCCTGGTAGACAGTGACCCCAATTGCATTGATTTCCCAGGCCTGGCACTGCCTTTTGCCTGCTCTTGCTCTTAGTAGGATGATGTTTTCCCCACCCACAGTCTCCTCCTTACCTCGCTCCCCCTTTTGGCCATTCTCCCCATCTATGCCATTCCTGCCAGGCTGGCCTGGTGACCCGGGGATGCCTGGGATGGTGCCATAGGTCTTGCAGAGTGTGGCACTTGTGAGCTGCCCTCCAGCGAGGCAGATCAGCATCACCCCCACAGTCCGCATCTCGTTTTCCCTGCTGGAGCACAGAAAGACACTGCAGGGCTACAGGTCCTCAGGCAGTGAGAGGGATGGAGCAGCCACTCTACATAGCTCTGGAGGACAATGCCTAGAAGCAACCCTAGGTAATACCATCAGGGAGGGAAAACATCCTGCTATGAAGCCAAATCTACCCTGCTCCTGGCCGTGGAGGGACCAGCCCCTTTGAGCATGGGAAGGCTTTTGCCCTAGGGATGGACCAGTCTCTTCCAACTCTTATATTGCAGTGTACAAGTGTCCAGAGCTTCAGCTCTGGCTGAAGGGCAGAGTTTATATATTAGGGGGGCAGGTTAGCCTATCCCAGAGGCTTCCTGTCCAGCCTGGTTGTGCTGCTGCCATGCAGAGAGCAATGGGGAAGCAAGAGTCTGTGTTTGCTGCAGATGGGCTGCAGGAGAAAAGCAGCACACTTACATACTGCAGGACCTTGCTCTGAGTTCCCAGGGCTCCCTGAGAGAAGAAATTCCCCAACGCATCCCAGGACCATAATATGTAGGGGCAAATCTTTCTCTGAGCCAGAGCAGCTTCATCATCTGCAAGGGGATATCTCTCGCTTTCTTCCAGCATATCTGAGAACCAGCTTTAGTCCCTGCAGATAGAAAAAAATATCCCCAGACCTCTCCTCCTAACTCCTGTGGGCTCCAGGTTCTGCCCTGCCGCAGGACCAAGAGCATTTCTACATCTCATCAGCCTTACTAGGAAAGTCAAATCAGCCTCCAGTCCCTGTGGCCCCATCTTCCTATTGCCCTCCCTGCATCTTACAGCTTAGCTGCTTCCCAGAGAGTTCTCCTGGTGCTGCCTGGTGTGGGGTTAGCCCTGGGCATTTTTGGACTGTATCTGGACATCACAGTATCCCAATCACACTCTCTGGCACTCCAGGAGTGATTTTTCCAGGGGTCAGTGGGAAAAGGGGCAGGCGAGTCAGCTCCTCCAGCCACGGCATCTCTAATTCGGACACGACAGGCACCAGGTCCAATTCTCAGGCTCCCAGCTCAAGCTCAGGTTGATAAAAAGAGCGCTTCAGGGAAGGGAGACGTGCCCATGGCAGCTTTCAGACTGCCGCTCGGTCCCTGAGCCTTTCTTATCTTTCCTTTCTCTCTCCCCTTCTCCCCAGTGGGACACAAAGGGCTGCGGCCCCAGGCAGGGAACTCCATCAACCCCAGCTCCAGCAGCCCCCCTTTCTCTTCTGTTCCAGGCCACAGCAAAGTGCCAGTGGCTGATTTGGACCCTTCGGGAGCCCTACACATGGGAGTGACTGTCATCCTGGTGCTGCTGGGTTCCCCCTGCATTCTTACCCGAGGGAGGGAGCTAGGTCTCAGCTTTACAAGTAGTTTGCTCTTACCTTGAGCTTCTTGTGGCACGAACTGGGAACAGGACACACCAGAGTCCTGCTTGGAAATGGCCCTGGGGGGAAGCAGAAGTCTGATGCAAATAAAGTGTTGTGAAAGGATCCAGCCACATCCCTTTTTTTATCTTTAGCTCCTGTCCTTTCCTCACTGGCACTTTCATATCCCCTACAAGTGCTATCCACCAGCTCAGCAGAACATGAAGTCCTCAGAGAACACCCTGGGGCCCTTCAGCTGTACAACTCCAACCCTGAGAAGCAGAGAGATTTTCACTCTGTCCTCTGGGCCCTGTCTAATATCATGTTTGCTTTGGGGAATGCTGCCATGGGGTCAAGGAAAATTCTGGGTAGTCCCTCAAGAGGTCCTTGTCTTTGTCCATGTGGCGGCTGCATAAATCCAGGCCAGTCCTGTTGAGGCTAATGCAACTGCACTGATGAAATTGTGCAGGATCAGGCCATCACAGTGGTGGAAGTCAGCATCCCCCTTTGCTACCTTGCTTTTGCAATTCAGCCTCTTCTACTTGTCTCTGTTGCAGGCAAGAAGCCAATGACAGTCGTTCTCAGAGGAGTTCTGGAGACGTATGAATGCATTTTGTGAGCATCCTTTAGGCTTCTCCACATGTATCTGTCTCTGTTCGGAAGGTGCCAGCAGGCACAGAGGATGTGACATGGTGTCAGCCTCCATGCCCTTGAATCTGGCCCCCAGGCTCTCCTAAATGTTCTCAGTAGGATGTGATTTCACCTTGCAATAAAAGCACTTCCCATCTCAATTTCTGCCAACGTCTTTTGGAGATGAAGCATAAGACATTCAAGCACATGAGCTCTCCCCTTCTCCTGCACAATGCTTGCCACCAGGAGGCATCTCCATTTGTTTATGATGGGCTCTGTAGCCTCCACAGCCATGGGATCCTTCTGTTTGCTTCTGGGAGGCCTCTTCTGTGTGGCAATCAATGTTTGTCCTTCCCAAAGCCTGTCCCTACAGGTACATCCTTCCAGACCTCTGCAGAGCAAACCCTGCACCTTGGGGCATTATTATGCCTGACAGCAGTCATGCTCACAGGGAGCAAGCCGCGTTCAGGCCTGCTGTGGTGAGGCTGCTAACTGGTGTCCTGCTGCACACAGCAGAGGCAACCCGGGTCCTTGGATGTGGCTCATATCTGTTCTCTGGGTAGCTGAGAGGCGGGGTAGCTACCCCTGGGTAGCATCCAGGGGTTGCAGCCCTGGATGGTCACTGAGGGTGACAACTCAAGACACCAAAGAAGAGTCATCTCCTAAAGCCATACCCACCAGCCCTCCCTAGCCAAGAGGTGAGCAGCCTGTACTTGGACATTGTGGAAATCCTGCTCTCCCATGCAAAAATCTCTCAGGTTTGGCCTGAGGCTGGATCCTCCCTCCACATCTGTACTTCCAGTGCTGAACCCCTGCTAACCCCAGCACCATATAATTCCTTCAGGCACCCTTTCACCACTTGTTCTGAGTTGGCAGCAAAGAGTCTATCCCCAGACAAGTTTCTGGTGCCTGCACTGCACCGTCTGGGGTGATGGAGCCCTTCAGATGTGCTCTGAAATCAGTGGGGTGGTCACTGGTGAGCCTGAGGATGTCCCAGTTGCCTGAGGGCTGGCTGTGTGTTTTGCTGTGTGGTTTGTGGCCCTCTATATCTAAACTACACACACTTGGGCAGGAAGGGGAATACTAGCACTCCTGCCACAAAGAGCCTTGGTACTCTATAGGCCAGAACTGTATGTGTGGTCTCAGGAATCATGCCCTTCCTGTGATCAGTGCAGCTGAGGCTCTTACCCCTTACCCCAATAGAGCAAAACTGGGGTTATGGACAGTGTCTTTCACTTACCGAAGCTGAGCATGGGCTGGCCAGCAAGAGCTCAAGGACACCCAGGTCTCTCTCACACACTCACATACACATTAACATGTTGCACAGCACATCCGTCCTGCCACGCATCCATTTCTGCAGGCTTTGCCTGCAGAAAGCCAAGGAATAAAGAAAAAAAATGACACTGGGCCAGGCACACTGGGGGAAGGTTTATTGACACTTGCCACAGCCAAGTCATTGCAAAGTGCCTGCTGCAAGCCTGCTCCAGACCACTTGGCTTGTGCTTGTCACTGATGCAACTGAAGTGGGAAGGTGAGAGACACAGACACCTTTGGGCCCTGGGTTTGGGTAGCAGAAGGTAATGTGGGGTTATCAGGGCAGAAAGCAAGTGATCTGTGTGTTATGCTGCACATGGCAGTGCCAGCAGGTCCTCAGAGGCTTGGCAGCGTCCCTTGGGGCACAGATGTAGTCAGATGTGCTTGTTCTCAATATTCAGCCCAGTCAGTCTCCAGCCCAGGGGATTGTGGCCAGCTGCTGGGGCTGACACCCTCATTGGGTCTGCCATCCTAGCAGACAAACTTTGCCATGGCGAGGCGTTAGCAAAGGCCTGGTGGTGAGTGACAGCATTTGCATGGCAGGGAGAAGAGCTCAGCATGCTAAGGTGGGATCTGGCAGTCTTCTAGTCCGGGAAGAGCAGGAACCCTGAGAAGATGCTGTCGGAGCCACTGATGCCCACCATGCCATTGTAATCATTCACTGCCAGCCAGATCTGCTGTCCAGCTTCCAGATGGAGGAGGATCCCACCTGAGCTTACCTGCATGGTGTTGGTCTTGTGGTCACAGAAGCTGGCCACCTTATTCATGTTCTTGTATAGCATGACACAGAGGTTGGCTGTCTGTGAAGTGTGGAAGACAAAGTAGTAGAGGCCAGGGAGCTTGCAGGTGAACTTGCCTGTGGTGGTATTGTAGTCATTGTTTGTGTTGGTGATGGCATGGTTGAACACCACGGGGACGTTCTTCAAGGGGTATACGCTAGTCTGCCTCGTCACCGAAAACGCTGACTGGTGCTTCTGCTTGTAGCTGCCTGGCATGCCTGGCTCTCCAGCAGTGCCCATCATTCCTGGGTCTCCACGAGGACCAGGGGGACCGACGGGGCCAGTCTTACCTGGCAAGCCAGGACTGCCTGGTTCCCCTTTCATACCCTTGGGCCCTTGAGTAGCAGGAATGGCTGGGATGCCTGTAGGGCAGTGGGAGGTGAAGAGGAGTCAGCCACAACAGCAGGGTGTGGGGAAAGGCCCCTCTTCCCCCCCTCTCTGAGATAGGAAAGGAGTCCTTTCCTCTCTCCAGCCTCTCCTCCTGCCCTGCCTGCAGAGGTTGGTAAACCTGAGCAGTTCCTCAGGCCTTGCCTAGGCAGGCCCAGGGAGAGCATCCATGCTTGGGATTAGCATAGCAGCTTGGAGTTTCTGGATGTCCTGTCCAAGCTGTTCTTGGGAAGAGCCGTGCCTGGACAAAGGCTCTCCCTCACACAGATCCAGCTACAGGGACACTGCCCTCCTGTGATGGAGGCAGACAGGCCACAGCAGATGCAACATCGCCCATTTAACAGGCCCCATGATTCCCTTCCTTGCTCACTCACCTGGCTCGCCTTTGGCTCCCTTCAGCCCATCCCGGCCATCCTTGCCCGGCATTCCTGGCAGGCCTGGCAGGCCTGGAGCCCCATAGCAATTGTGATAGGTGTCTCCGGTCACTGCAGCCCCCAGAGGCAGGAGTAGGAGGGTGAGGACTATATCAAGCTGCACCTGAAAGCTCTGTCCCATTTTGGTGCTCTGGAGTACAGAAAGAGGAAGAGAGCACTGGAGTGAGGGGCAACTGCAGGGGCTAGGGAGGCACCACTCCTTGAGGTGCTGAGGCATGGGGCAACCAGTTAACAGGGTTTACAGCACTAGGGGCACCTGGCTTCTCATGGGCTCCCCATGCCCATTGCCAGACAGGGGGGAGGCAGAAGCATGGAGACGGCCCCTGGCTCATCATGATGCCACAGGGGTTTGGACTCTCAGTCTGAAAGAAGCTGGGAGGTCCTGTGCTACCAGTAGCCATCTCTGACCGCCTCTGGTTCAGTGGCCAGAGCCCCCTGCAAATGTGCACACTGCTGCAGAGAGTTGCACCGTGCTCAGGGGCGTTTGCTTTCTGGATCCTTCCTTCAGCAGCAGCCTGACTTTCCTGGCTATGCCTATCAGGGTCCCCCCTGCAAGACCCTGTCTGTCAGGGATCTCCCAGGACTGTGCCTGCCCCTGGGCAACAGGTCTCCCCCCAGCTCCCCACAGCCGGGGCAAGTTGCACCCTCCTCCCCCTGACTGGTGTGCAACCAGAGTGCCTGGCAGTGCCTCTGCCTCCTCCTCCTCTCACACAGCCCAGCCCTGCACCATGCTGCTCACCCCAGAAAGATGGACCCCGCTGCTTCTCTTACCTCTGGTGGGGGACACAGGGCACAGGGTCCTGCACTGCTGAGAGGTCTGGCTTCTGTGAGCACTGCCTCCTAGCACAGCACAGTGCAGAGCTGCCTCTGCAACACCCTTACAGAGGAAGCCTCCAAGTTAGGAAAGGGCTCTTAGGGAGCCGCAACCCCCCGGCTGGCCCCCACCCAAGTTTCACATCCTCCTGTTTGACCATTTCCCCTGAGCAAGCACTTCCCTGCCTGTCCAGCAAGACCTGCACTCCTTTCCCCCAACCTTACCTCATTTCTGAGGGGAAGGGCAGAGAGCAGCAGGAAGCAGACCTTTGCACCAGCTCTATGAAGCCAGAGCCATCTGCGCAATGGAGAAGGGCTGGTGTAAGGCCTGGCTGTGAAGTTAGGCCAGCCTGGATGGGAGATGCTGGCATGACAGATGATGAGCAGAGAGGGTCCTGGTGACCAAAAGGTGTTTCTCCTTCAGGGTTTTTGGCTTGTGGGCTGGCTGTCCTCTTTGCACTGCTGCCCTGTGCTTCACCAGCCCTGCCTGCTCCTGGAGGTGCCAGGGCCCAAATATCCCTCACCAAGGGGTGCTGGAGGTTCCAAAGACGGTGACCTGGCTTCCTCCTCACTGCCTTGGGAATGGTGGCATCTTTGACCGAACTGAGCAGCTGCTCTGAGCAACAGTCCTACTGTTTGGCACCCATGCAGTTTCCCGGATGCTGCCTGGCTACCTGCTACCGATCTGGGGCACCCAGCCTGCTATACTGCCCCTGGTATCACTCCGAGCATACATGTATCACCCACCCATCACCCTGATCCCTTCGTTACTCATTGGTGAAAGACTGGAGGACCACAGCCGTAATTCCTCTCCCTGGGAGGGTCTGGGTGTCAAGAGAGGCCCATTTGGTGAAGTGCATGCTTTGCTACCTATATTTACCCCTGTACAGGGCAGCTGGCTTGGACTCACTGGGGAAAGGCTACTTATAGGCTAGTCCAGGAGATTTCCCCTTTTCCTCCCTCCAAGTGTTGGCTCTGCTTGTACGCTCAGTTCCCCACTGCCACTCTACCTTTGCAATTGGGGTCTGCACTTGGCCACGGACAAACTGGAATCGCTTCTTTCTCTGCACAGCTTGGGAAGGGGCCCAGTACATCAATGGTCTGGGGAAGGTGCATGAACAGGAAAGAAAACTCAAGTGGCCGTCAAGGAAGAAAGGGTTTATTTGTGGTGATGGGAAGGATGTGAAAAGCAATAGTGGCCTTGCGCCAGAAAGGCGTTTGCAATGGTTAGTGCAGCAAAAGTGGTGGCATGTGGTGATTTCCCATTCAGGAACAAAGGGCCGCAGTCGGTGAGTGGCCCTGGTGACCACTGATCCCCTCTGGCATAGGATCTGAAAACACAGGAGCAAAAAGGGCTGCTGGGGCCAAGACTCCTCTGCCTCAGGGAGGAAGCGTGCTTTCCTGCCCATCTCCGACAGAGAGGCAGTCTCAGCACAGCCTGGAGGCAAAGGTCTCATCACTGTGGTGGTCACCCACAGCCTGATCACTTCATGACACTGGTGGAAGCACAGTCCTGGGGCAGTAGCAGAGTTCATGACTGTCCCCTGTGCAGGGACAGCCCCAATGGCCATGACATAAAGCCACCCTATGCACTTGTGGGGCACAAACACACACACACACACACACACACATGCACACAGCAATGCTCTGGTACTAAGCAGATCAGGTCCAGGCTGGCCAGCAGGAAGTTGACGGTCTATCAGCCCGTTTGAGGAAACAACATGAAGCCACTGAAGACACTGTCTGCCTCGGAGCCACTGTAAATCATGTTGCTTTTCAAGGGGTTGAAGGTCACAGAGACCTTATCACCTGCGGCCAGGCTGAGCACAGCGCTGCCTGAGTTCACCTGCAGGATGTTGTGGCTGTTGTTGTCACAGAAGCTGACCACACTCTCCCTGTTCTTGGTGATGTGCAGACAGAGGTCTCCACTGGAGATGGCCTGGTAGGCGAAGTAGTAAAGGCCAGGGACACGACAGGTGAACTCCCCAGTCTGGGCACTGTAGGAGTTTTCCTGGTTAGTGATGATGTTGTCAAATACTACGGTGTTGCCCCTGTGTGGCGGAGACTTCCGCGAGGCTGAGAAGGCAGGACGTGGCTGCTCCTTGATGTTGCCAGCCTTCCCCTTGGGCCCCTTCGGCCCTGGCTGGCCCGGAAGCCCAGGGGGGCCACTTGGACCATGGTAGCCTTGATTTCCTGGGTTGCCAGGAGGCCCTGGCTCACCTTCATCACCTTTGAGTCCACGGATCCCAGTTCTTTGTGCTGGTTTCCCTGGGGAGAAGCAATGAAGATGCTCAGCTTGTACCATGGCTGGCACATCTGGCATCTCATGGGATCTGCTTCAACAGCCCATGATGCTTCTACCAGGAGGCCTGAGGTTCCTAGCACCACACGTGCCCAGCCCCTCCCTTACCTGGCTCTCCCATGTCACCCTTCTGTCCTGGCCTCCCATTAAGGCCAGGGGGCCCTGGGATGCCGTTCTTGCCATCTGGTGCCCGACACACGGTCTCCTGAGGTGAGGTCGTGCCCAGGATTACTGCCAGCGTGCCAGTCACCAACCAGAACCTGAGTTGCATCCTGCCTTTCTGCAAACACAAGAGTGGGGAAATCTGGGGTGGAGGCAGGCACACAAAACACACATGCAAGCTTCACTCCCCATAGGTGAGCATAGGGTCCACCTCAGTGCATATACACATGTGTGGATGCATCCCTGCCCAAACCCCTGCATTACAAAGGCAAAAATTAGACCTAAGCTGATGTGCTCCCACACCCATGGTAGTAGCATCATCCAAACCCAGTCGTGCAGACATGTACACGCACAGTGCACGCGTGCAGTGCACACAAGGACAGACGAACCATGGACACAGAAAGGCAAGCATAAACATGCACTTGTCCAGACCTGTGGACATGTGTGATGCACCTGTGTGCTCAGATAAAAACGCATGTACAGATCTGCCATGCTGCCCATGCATGGATCGATTCACATTAACAGGACAACACTTGAAATGGTGAAAGAAACTTCATGAAAGTATTTTGAGACAAATTCATTGCACGATCTGAATCATCCAAACTACTGAAAAGCTTTGATACAGGCCCATGGCAGGGCTGTGGGATTAGAGAGCATGGGACCCGGTGCATGGCATATACCCTTCAGCACTCTGTGCACAGCCCAGGGGTGGGTGGTCACACATCAGTTGCAGGCACACGAGGTGCCTTTTCAAATGTTAGAAGGGCAAGCACTGATGTATGGAGCAGAAGTCCCTCAGGACAGAGAGTACATGAAGGGAAAGGATGCAAAGAGACAAGATAGAAGAGGATGGCTGGGGGGAGAAGAGCAAACCTGGCCCAAAGTAGGGGATGGGGGTCACTGACTGCAGTGCAGGAAGAGGCTGTGCTTGCTACCACTTCAGGTCAAGTTTTACTTTTCTGTTGCAGGCACTTGGCATGGTGCATGAACCTTTGATTGAAGGGCGGGTGGTGGATGTCCCTTCTCTCAAGGGTTTGTCGGGAATCTGGGGATCTCTTCTCCCAAGGGTTTGTCAGGCATCAGAGAATAAAAGAGTAACCAAAGGCTTTGCCCTTGCCACCAACCCTCACCATCCCTATCTCTGCCAATATTTTAAAGAGCTGGAGGAAATCTCACTCCCCTGGGGATGTTTCTCTTGCCCTAATCACCCAGGCAGCACCAATAGTTGCCTTCAGAGAAGGCTCAAGCCCTTGAGGCAGCAAGGAAAACATGCAGGAGCAATCCAGACAGGACACAAGCCTCCAAGACTATCCCACCACCCCGGGAGACCCCCAGCCCCTGCAGAACCAGGACATGGAAAAGACAGGCAGGGGGGGATTCAGATCCCCACCACATAGATCTGGGAGAGATGAGGGACCTCCTAAGCGCACAGACCTTCCCCAAAGCCCAGGGTGCTCAGCCCTGCAGAGCCCAGAGTTGCCCACATCCATGCCATGGAGAGAGAACAGATTTGTCCCCCACATCACCTTCTCCCTTTTTTTCTGGGGAGTGAAGGGGAGAAAGGAGGAGGCCAGGGAGCAAGGACTGGAAGGCTGTGGCAGAGGGATGTATCATGGCGCTTCAGGGTGACTTACCTGCTTGTCGGGCTGAGGGCAAAGCAGTCTGAGCAGGCAGCTCTATTTTCTGGCAGCTCTTCCCCAGGATCGAGGAGGAAGAGCAGCAGGGTGGGGGGTATGTACTTGCGTGCACAGCAGGTTGCCTGATCTGGGAAGAGAAGTGCCAAGTTTCGTTTTTTTGTGTGTATTTCCCCTTTTGGTGCCTGACCCGTGCTCAGTCCTGCCTGCGCCAGACATCAGCAGGGAATGGCTTGCTCTGTAGAAATGCTGGCCTCTTCCAGGTCCCCAGGAAAGAGGTTCTCACCTATCCCAGCAGCATGCTATCCTTCAGTGCGGACGTTAACCTACGCTTGCACAGGCTGTCAGCACAGAGGGCTGACAGGACGGACCAACCCTTTGTATGTGCTCAGAAAGCAATGACTAGCGCGGCAAAGGGCTAGTTCGATGACCAGCTCTTGGAAGAGGAACCAGAGCAAATGCCAGTGCTTGCTGCCCCTGGGTGCATCCCTGGACCCTGATTTCCAGCCAGTCCCACCCACTGTTTCTACATCACCTCAATCTTCAGCCCTGTCCCCAGTTTCCTGTCCCATCACTCTCCCTGTCACCTGCACCCTTCTCATTTCCCCCTCACTGGACCCCATTTCTTAAATCTCACCTTTGGGTCTCTACTTCAAGCTCTCCCCTCACTCACTGCTCAGCCGCTCATCCCTTTGCAGAGGCCTTGTGCGTTTGGTCCACTACGAAGAGCATATTCATTCCTGCCATGGAAAGAAAAGCAAAGAGATGGGGATCTAAGTTACCCCTTTGTGAGGCTCTTCTTCCCAGCCCTATGCATGTGCGCGCACACACACACACGCTGTGTCCATATACAACATTTGAACACTCCTGTTTACAAGGGATGCCCCCATGTGTGCACACATGCTCCAGGCAGATCACAGATTGCTGCACCATACCACGCATGCATGTACATGCACTCCTTCTCTCCCAATTTGCCTCTCCATTAACATTGCGTCTCTAGCCCAGCCTAGGAGACTTTCTTCCGTGGCTCTGCTTTTCTCCTCTCCCAACAGCAGGCTGGATCAGGGCCATGTGATGGCTGGGCATAAAGAAGCACAAACGCAGAGGATGCCCAAATGCTGGTGCCTGCCACGGCTCTGCCATTGCAGGAGGTGACAGGGGATGTGAGCGCTAGGTGGCACTGCCATCCAAGGGATGCACGGCATGGCTGGGCTGGGCTCCCCCAGAGTCACTACTGACAGCTCCCTGGCAGGATGATGAGCAGAGCGTGGCTATCTTTGATATACAGCCTCTCATCTGTAGCCAGGCTTGTCAATTCTGCTGCTTACAGCGTTTTTGTGGGCTACCCCTCCCTCTCCTGGTTTCATCTCTCGTGATGGTGGTGGCTGAGAGCTGGATGCGATTAAGCATCTTCTTCCATGTCCTTCAGTGTGCTCAGAAAAATGGCGCCGCAGGAGATTTGGAAGCTGCCTGCGAGTGACCCGACAGCCCCACTCACGTTCACCTTCCTGCCAGCTCAGCCAGACAGGCAAGTGAAACAGGGCTGCCTGACACTGGCGTTGCTGAATCAGCAGCAATCTACACTGGCTGCAGCTCCTTTGGGGCGTCAGCACTCAGGGCCCACAGTGTGCATTTGGCTGGTGGTATCCAGCCATAGGGGACTGACCCCTCCTCATAACTCCCATCGTGAAGGAGCCAGCAGGTATCTGTGTGGCTCAGCAGGGCCTTGAGCATCCTAGATGAGAGATCTCCCTTCCTACTGTCCCTGTTTCAGGTCCTCGGTGATTTAGGACCCTTGTCTCCATAGCTGGGACCCTATGGGACATGGTGGAGGTCTCCTGGCACCCAGACTGTGATACGTGACCTGACTCAGATCTGCAAAACCAAAAAAAAACCATGCCTTGCGTCACCAAGCCCAGGAAAGGTCACCCGGGGAGTTGCATTCAGCCTAAGGCTCTGCCAGAACAGAGACCCCAGTGGTCCCAATATAGGCCAAAATGGCCCTGTCACAGTCGGGAGGAGTGAGATGAGATGTGCTGTGATAACCTCCAAAGGCAAATAGCCTCCATGCTGCAGGGCAAGGGAGTCCTTTGGGACCTGCCAGGCTACTCTGGGGTGGAAAACCCTTCATCAAGAGGACAGCAGGCAGCTAAGAAAGGCCTTTCTGGTCCATATTCATACAGAGTCTCTTTCCACGTCCTGTTACAGCTACACTGAAAAAGTGAAAAAAGTGGCATCTGGGTCCCCAAGGCAAATGCAGAACTAGCTGGAGCTTTGGGCAATGATGTTCAGGGAAAGGGGGTGGTGTAGGCACTGGGATCAAGGTGGTCTCAAGGCCAGAGACGACTGGCACAACCCTCCATTTCCCCTTCCCCCCACCTCCAGTGCTCCCAGGGGAGCTGTTATATAATTTCCGAAATAGCAGAAAAAGTGAACGACTAGTGTGAGACCAAGAATCAGTCCCAGAGTCCCTTATCAGATAAAATTTTGCTCATCAGTATATCTCCATTAATAATTACCTTTGGAGATCTGTCAGAGAGATGGTCTTTAATTCATTGAATATATGCCCTCTTAATGCAATATAATACCCATTTTTAATCAAAATGTCACCCAGTAATAAATCAGATGCCCAGAAGAAATGCAATTTTATTCTATCAACACAGTTCCTTTATCAACTAGACCTGTAATCATGTCAAGAAAAGATGACAGGTTAGTTTGAAAAGACCTACCTTCCACAAAAGAGTTTCTGGACAGTAATTGTATTTCTGCCCTATTGCCCTTTGTTAATATACAGCTGAAATGAGACTGCTCCATCATTTCATGTGGGGTTGATGGATGTTTGTGTCCTAGTGTCCCTGTGCCCTGTGTCCCTGAGTGTCCCCTTCACCCCACTGAAGTGCTGAATTACAGGAAGCTAGCCACAGGTTTCCAGCTTCTCATGGAAGTTGTGTTGGGCCTGGCAATGCCTCTTCCAGGTCCTTGGGACTCTTCTGTGATGTGAAGCCCCACTTGTTTGACTTTATGAGATGCTGCGTTCAAGCCAGGCTTTGCTCTCCCCACTCCTGAGCCCTTCTCCTCCTCCTCTTCATCTGCAGTTTGGACATCTGCAGCTCCAGGAGACCCTCTCCCCTTCCTTCACCTCTCTGAGGCCACAGCCCCCCTACAAGCCAATTTCTTCTGTGGGGTCCCTGTCTACCCTTAAATGATCCCAGCACTGGTGGTGATGGCAGGTGGACACAAGGACTGGGAGTAGCCCAGGCATCTCTTCAGCATCTGCATGGCAAGTACAGTAGAAAACTGTTATTGTACTGAAAACATGCCAGCTATTGGTAGTCCCCAGAAGGAGCCATCCCATTCCTGTGGACCCCAAAGACACTGTCTCTTTCAGAGTAAAAAGCAAAAAATCAAACGTAAAATAGTTCCACCCTGGCACTCTCCTCCTTCCACACCAGGCTGTCCCCACAGAGCATCTCTGGGAGCAGGGAGGGAATAGCGGCCGAAGGACACAGTGACACTGTGCAGTGCATGGCACAAGCAAAGGGGTGACATGCCACGAGGTGGCAGTGCTGTCTCAGACACGCTTGGTGTTACCTGCCCACCAAAGCTTATCTTCCTTCTCCAAACCCAGAGGTGGAGGAACCCTCTGGGGGTCCCAGGGCCACAGACACCACGTTGAAGACTGACCTGGTGCAGGTTTAGGGCAACCACAAGAGCATATGGAAATCATAAGTCAAGGAGTCAGAAAAGTCCAGCTCCTTCCTTGCATCCCCAGCAGGGCTGCAAACCTGACACACCAGAGCTGGGTACAGTGCAGCACCCTCTGAAACTAGGCGAGAAGCACCAACCCTCTGCCAATATGGCCTGGGGTGTTTCTTTGATGATGGCAAAGCCATGCTCAAAGGGAGACCAAAGCCCCAACAGGTTATCCTTGCTGATACAGGTCCAGCGGGGAGCGGTGAGGCATCTCAAGCTGGATATATCCCGAAGGCTTCACCACTGACAGGCTCCGGCACCAAGAGGTGGCTAGGAGGCCTGAGAGAACCCCCAGATGATGTGAACAGCCAGCTGGGGATGAGCTGAAGGCAGACGGGGAGGTGGGTGTACGCTGGAGCAGCCAGTGTATATGGGTGCTCTGCAGAGCCCCAGGCAGCCCTAATCCAGCCTCTTAAGAGGAGAGATCTGAGCCCAGCAGCGATTATAAAATTCTTGTGATCAGTCACACAGCCAGGGCTCCCACCACTGCCTCCTGCAGCTAGCTTGGGCTGTAGCCCTGGGACCTGCCCTGTTCCAGATGGTTCTTGCCCTGAACAACGCTAAGCAACCCTCCTTTTTGTTAGGACAGGCCTTGAGGCAGCTCCTTCCCTTCCTTGCTGCGCTTTATCTGGTGGTGCAGGACAAGGTAAGGCAGTGCCAGCCTAGCCTTGCACTTTCTCTTGCAGCAAAAATGCCTCCCTGCAAAGCCTTCTCCCTGCATCCCCAAGGCCTTAGGGCACACAACAGACTGTCTGCCTGACAACAGACAACAGGGAGAGATGTCTTCTGCTGACTTCCCTGCTAGGGATCCCTTGGGGTGCTGAGCAGGGACAGGCAGGAGCTGCCAGAGGAGGGTAAACCAGAGCTAGCACCTACCTGCCAGCGTACAGGAGGGAAAGGCACGTGATGGGCAATCCCCATACCGCCAGGTTCTGCACACACCTCTACTCCCAGTTGCTGGCCATGAACCACATGGGCATCCCAGTAAGCTTAGCTGTGAGCCTGTGGGTTCTCCACCTGCACCCACCAGGAGAAAAGGACAGCTTAGAGCTTTTTCAGTCACTGATCAGGAACGGCTTAATGATGCCTGAATAGCTGAACCCATTTCACTGGCAAACAGTGATTTCTTTGCTCTTTAGCTGCCTTAATCCAAAATGCTCAACTCGTGCTGCTGACCACCAGATAAACTTCCCGGGAGATGCAATAATGTTTGCATGAAATCTGAAGTCTCCCATGTTTTCATCAATGAAATAAGAAGCTGGGATCATTCAGGGGTCCTGGAAGGATTTCCTGAGATACCAGCTGAAGAGCAGACTGTATGGCCACTTGCCACTCAGTGTACAAAATGCGTTAACTGTTGCCCTAGGGGATGTGCTGTTTCCAGGACAGATGCTTACACAGAGCAGGTGCAATGGGTAGAGACAGGTATGGGGGTTTAAAGCCAGGATATCTTGTTCCAGGCCTTGTTTGCTGCCTCCTGGATGACAGCGGAAAGATGAGTGCTCAGCAGCCCTGGTCAACGCTGGGAAAGCTTGTCCCATCCCTCCTCCTCTTATTCTCTGTTATGGATGTCAGAGCTTGTCATTGTTTGACATCTATTGGTTAATTTAGCTGATTGTTTCCCATTCTTTAATGTAGCTCTTATTTATTTATTCACTTGTGTAACGAGCAGTTCCGGATTGATCACTTAGGCATGTAAATGAGCTGCTCTAATGCTTGTCACTGAAATTTGTAGATTGGGAGAGTTTGCAATCAAACACAGCCGGAATCTAAATTGCAACATTTCAGGCAATAACAACTGGGAAAAGACAGGAAGTATGTGCCATAAATAAGACGGGATCAGAGCCGGGTGCCCAGAGCTACACTGACAGTAGGCCAGGAGCCCCGAGGCATGCAACAGGAGTACCTGACTGGAAATGCTTGCTCGGCAGTGCCTGGCAGGGCTGGCACTGCTCAATGGCTGGTTCCCCCAGGGGAGAGGAGAAAACGAGAAATGTAAAAATCCTTTGGGGACTTGGCCCGCTGTTCAAGGCTACTTGCATGGGTCGCCGGAGAGGGTTGATTAGCCTAGCACGGCAAGAAGTATGCAGGCACAGGACCACAGGCTGTCAGGAGACAGCTCTGTGAGAATTCTGCCTATGGTACGTGGTAATGATTTGCTTGTCACCATGGCTGATGTGTGGCTCCTTCCTACCACTCAGGGCTCTGTCAAAAGTCAGAGGAGAAAAATGGGAACATCCAGAAGACAACTATTCCCATCTCAAGATAAGTGCTCTAAGCCTTCCTGCACGTAGCAGACAGCGGGGCTGTGCTGAAGAGCAAAGAGCCAGCTGGGGCCTGTGCAAGGACAGGGAAGAAAGGCCTGCACCATCACACGGCAGGTGATCCCTGAACTGAAGTCCCACCAGCAGAAATGCGGCTTTTAACCAGGCGCCGTGCTGTGAATCCCAGTAGGGCTGGTGGAAAGGATCTCTGGGATCTCCTGTCCAGTCTTGTGCTTATGACAGGACAACCCTGAAAACAAGATTACAGTTACTGGGGCTTTGTCTAGCCAAGTCTTGGAAACCTCCAAGGACAGAGACTTCCCACCTCCCCAGGAACTTGTCTCAGGGCTACACTACCTTCTAGTGAAGAAGTATTTCCTAACGTTCATCCCGAATCTCTCAAAGTCCAATTTGTAGCCCCTTGTTTTATTATTTGGCACCACGAGAAGAGTTTACGATCTCTTTGCAACTATGCCCCCAAGTAGCTGCAACTGTGATTAGATCACCCCTTACCCTCTTTTTCACCTGGATAGCCCCAGCCCAGCTCCCTCTATATCTTCTCTTAGGCCCTGTGCCCTAGGCCTGACCGTCTTGGTTACCCTGCACTAGCTACTCTCCAGTTTCTCCATATCCTTCTTGAAGGTAGTGGGGAGGGCCCAAAATGGTCACGGTAGACTAGAGGTTGCCTCCCCACAGCTGATCAGAGGGAACGATAATTTCCCTGGACCAACAGGCCACAATCCTTCTGATGTAAGGGTGCAGTTTGGCTTATTTATGATTTGTTCACATTCGACTGGTGTCCACCACCCCCTCTCTCAAACCTTTCCCTACTCAGGCAATGAGTGCCCAGCCTGCACTGAAGCCTTGGGGTTTTTCCACCTCATGTGCAGAACGTGGCACTTCTTTTAGATTAGAAGGAAAGAGTCCACAGTATCTCCTAAACACCCTCAGCGTTTACAAACTATCTTGAAAGCTGTGAGACAACTGAAAAAATAACAGATCCTCTTCCTTCCTCTCTTCCCCTCTTGGTTTTATGTTATGGGCTCAGGAGATAGGGCTCTGCAAAACCCCCTGGACAGTCTGAGAGGCCCCTATAGCTCCAAAGACATGGCCATAGTGAGGGAGGGGGAAACACAGGGTCCCCATCTCCCAGCTTCGTATTTTGATTGCTTACTCCTGAGTACGTGAAGTCAGCACTCATGTGGGCTGCCAGGCCACAGAAAGACCAGCATGCGTCCCTCCATCACCTGCTATGCTTAGATGAAGATGGGGACGTGTCTGCTCCCCATCTGCCTCTCGCAGAGCCCTACACGCAGAGCCCTCCCTCACAGAAGGTAAAACCTTGACGAGTCTTTCACAGTCTGAAAGTGTGCCAGGCAGGGAAGTACTGATCCCAGAGGAACAAGGTGTGCAGCCACTCCATACTTCCTACTGGGATCCCGCAGCTGTCACAGGGTCGCCTGCATACAGCAGAGCATAGCGTGCCCTTTTCTCCAGTCTAGTTTCAGTGCCATGGTCCAGTTTCCCTAATATAATGCCTTGAAAATGAAGTAGAAGTTTCCTGCAGCCAAGCGTTGGCATTAACCGGGTCAGTGGCAGCTGGAGCTCCACGCTGGCTAGAGACTATTACAACTTATTTCTGTTGCAACTCACAACAGTATCTTCTCCGGGAACTCGGCTTCCCTCTAACTGACCTTGGCTGCTGGATCGATCTGAAGTTGAAAATTCACTTCTCACGTCTGCTCAATTTGGAAGGCATCTGATTGTTGCTTCAGAGGCTTTGATTGCCTTTGCTTCTGGCTGGCCAGGACCCCGGCAGGTGCCTTGAAGGCACCATTAGTGAAACTCCAGCTTAGCAGATTTGCCTAGGAATACCCAAGCCAGGCTGCTGCAAGGGCAAGGCCTGACGTTTCGGGGCAGGGATGTATACAGGGCTGCCTCTGCCTGTGTGAGACTGGAGGTCACAATATTTTGTTGTCACTGTACCTTCTGGACTGCACCTGAGCTCTCCCACAGCAGAGAGAGGCCTTTGATTTTGGCAGCTCTCTAAACTCTGATTCCCTGGGGAGGTGGAGGGCAGCAGCACTGGTATCCTCAGCACTAGTGATTCCCAGCTGTGTGGCATCCTAGCAGGCTCTTTCATTAGCTTGACAGCTCATTACCCTCCATGGGTGAATCCCAACCCCTCTTCTACTGTGCTCCCTCTGTGCTTACCCTCCTCTCCTCAGCTACCTCTGCCACTTTCTAATGAGGAAACAGCCCATTCCCAACTCAGGAGGACACTTTTCCACTTGAAATTGCTTTAACTGTTCAGGATCCTCTCCCACAGGCATCTACTTGACGTCTTCTCCCTCCTCTCCTCAGGGAGAGGTCAAACCCATGTCCTTGCCGCCAACTTAAAAGCAAGTCGACTGGTATCTTCTAGGAGGCAACTGAAGTCCTCAGCGAGTGTTGTGTGTGGGGCAATCCCAAGACAGCCCCAGCGCTGACTCTCCACTCAGATTAATTTCAGAGCTACACTGAGGAATTGGAAGGCACCTGGCTTCTAATTAATTATGGATGTCCTTGTAATAGATGCAATTTACTGCCAAGGTACTGATTTTATGCACGGTGAAGAAAGTCATTCTGTAGCACTATTTTCTCAATAACTCTAGTGAATGGTCCTAAACTGTGCCCTGAAACTCATCTCCAAACTCCAAATGTGGAGGCACGTTTGGAACAGAAAGCAGAAGAGAACTGCCATTCTGGCTCCTGGTGCTTATTACTAGAAATGTTTGCCCTCGAGATACCTGGGGACCAACACATGACGCCAGAGGAGCATTGCATGGCGAAGGGTGGTGACCTCTGCAGAGCAAGTGCTCGTCTTCTACCATGGGGGCAAAGCCAGCAGCCACTGGCTGTTGGCCTGGTGAACATGGACACCCTAGCACGAGGATGAGCACAAACCGACCCATGCAAGACCCCACAGGATTCATGTGACTATTCCCGTTCCACAGAATGGGCGTTTTTATTTCCGATTCAGATTCACGCTGAAGTGGAATATGTTTGTGCACATTAGTTGTCTCTGGGATGTGCAGCCTTACTACCTGCTGACTCCAGGAGCTTCAGAAATGGGCAGATCAGGCAGTGGGATTGCTAGGGAGGTCTAATCCTTCTCTGGTAATCCCAGCGCTTTTCAAATTAATTTATCTGAGGATGCCAAACAGATCCTCACATTTGTTGCAAATGTACAAGGAGATTATTAGGTCATGTCTCCCGTTCTCTGTTCTCAGGGCTGGATGGAGCTCCCTAATCCATTAAAAGCCCATATTGGTGGGACCGTGCATCTGTGTTTCTTCTTAAGCATCTCCTATACTGCTCTGCTATGGTGTCCCCTGGGTAAGGCCTTATCCTTGCACCTGGAGTCGTACTGACGTGCCTCACTGGAGCCTAGGAGGGGATTTTACTGAGCCCTTTAAATTCTCACTCACTAATTAATGACTGGGTTTCAGTTTCGGAACATGCACTTAGATAAACTGCATAAGCGCATTTCATTAATCTTAATTAATGATTTAAATACTCAGAAGCCTCTGCTAAGACCCTATGATTGATGGCAGTTGGCAGGCTGTATCACTATGCTTTAGTCCCTCAGCTTCATTGCCTGTGGCAATGGGGACATGGCACTGACCCTCCTTGCCTCCCCCTTGCCTGGTATGCTCAGATCCAGGCTCATCACCTTTCTGGAAAGTTTTAGCTAGATGCTTGATCAAAAAATGAGTGAGTGACAATTCATACCTTGTGCTAGACAGGATATCTTGCCTGGTTTTAAACTCTGTACATCTGTGTGTGTGCAGTCACAGGAGTATTGCATGTCAGCAACTAGGGCTGATAGAAAATAGGCTTTGCAGGCAACTGAAGGGAAGGGCCGTGTAAATCAGGCAAGGAACTTCACTTCAGACTCCTGCAAAACTCCTGCAGGGATGAGCAAGCATGTGAGGGGCAAAGCATGTTGCAAGCCATCCTGCTAGACAGGTCACCAAGAGCGTTTCCCAGTGCTTCCACACTGTGGAAAGATCTTCCATTAGACGCACACATGCAGCTGTGCAGTTGCTCACAGAAACAAGAATTCAGCTGGGAAGTCATCCTCCCACACTGCCAAAAACCTGCTGCTGAGCCAGAGTGTGGAGGTAGCACCTGCCTGTAACCTTCATGCTCTGCTTGCTGGAGCAGCACTGCCCAAAGAGGCTGCCACCCCTGCTTCTTGCTCCTGGGGTCACTGGTCCTCATGCTGGCCTTTTAATTTGTGTAAAGCAAAGTCCAGCTCTTGAGAAGCCCACAGCTTCTGCTGTCAGTGGGCACGAAGGCAGGATTTGTCTGAGTCTACATGACTGACTGTATCTTCTCTTTCAGTTAATGGAGAGAAGCAGACATTTCCAAAGCTCAGTTTGTCCAGAATGCATTTGTCCAGAATGCTAAAATAGCATTCCGGTAAACTGGGCTTTAAACATGCCTGTTTCCCCTTCACAGTCCATGATGGAGCCTGAGAGAACTGGCTAAGCTAGAAATATCTGTCATAGTTCAAGGTATAGTAAATCCTGAGGCCAACCTTTTATTTCACAATAAATGGAGAACGGGAATGAGCACGGGAACCATCCACACTTATCCATATTGTGGTTATAGGAGTCCCACTGCAGATTCTGAGTGCTGCACCCACAGCATATGTGGATAGGGAGAAAAAAATCCCCTTTTTGCAAGTAAGACCAGGAGGCATAGCCCAGCTTCTGCAATAAACTTCTCTTCTTCCAAGGCATGTGCAGCCTCTTTTGCTCCTTTGGACCTTTGCTAGGCCAGTGCATGGCACACAAAGCCTCCGATTCAGCTATTGACATCTCAGTTACATTGCAGCTCAGATTCAGAGATGAGTGACTGCCACCTGCAAACTTTTGGTGATACCTGCTTGATTTTTCATTGAGAGCTGGCTGCTGTTGTCAATTGTTGTCCCCTCTTTGTCTATGCCCTTCTATCAGAGGAGAATCAGGAACAGATATTCCTAGCTCTCACTTTCTTATAGGCCCCGTGATAAGGCTTTATTTCTTGGGCTTTATTTCTTGTAGCCCCAGTTCCTAGAATCATGAGATTTAGTTTGAAAACTCAGCTTCTGCCTAAAAGTAGTACTTTTTTGCCCTTATGGAAATGGAAGAGCCTGAAAGCATTAGCAAGAATCTACAGACAATTTAGCTATTAAAAGCTGAAGATGTGACTCTAAAATCAATAACAGTATAAAAATGATGATTTTTAAGCCAGGCTTTATCTTGGATTCTCATATACAATTGGGGCACATGGGGGGGGTTCCCCAGCACCCCCAAGGTGATGCTAAAGGGCATTTCTAACCTTTTGGGGCCTTGGGAGACTTAGGGACGTGGACTATAAGTATTGGTTGGGGTGGTGGCTTGTTCTCCTGTGCTTCTGAGATCCAAACATAGTTCAGGATGTGGGTCTGAGAGAGCCTAAAAGACCTGAGTTCCTGCTCATGTGGTCTCCCCTGAAGGCACAGCTACTGCCATGGGACCTGTCACTCATCACCTGGAGAAACAGTAGAAAGCATACAGATGAAAGGGCAGAGCTGCAAACAGACATATGGGATGGGATTTTATTCGCTTGGTTGTGGGGCTCTGCACAGGGCCCTCCATGTCTTGGCAGCATTAGCCACAGGACTATCCAAGCTGCAGTAGCTGGGCAACCTAAGCATCTGCTCAGCGTCAGTGGTGGCCTTCTGCACAACCTTGACATGTGCCTCAGGCTGTGCCCTGGGACAGGGATCTTCCCTCGTGCTGTGCAGGAGGTCTCCAGGCTGCAAAGCACACAGCCTGGCCCCTGGGCCGAGCTGTGTCTCCTCACTCTTTATTAAATATCACACTTCCTTTTGGCTGCTGCTTCATTTCTAATCAAGCCTGGTTGCTGACAGTCATCCCCAAGCCCCTAGGGCTGTACTGCTGAGGGCTCTTGTACTAGTGGCATCTCTGAGGCGGCATTTCTCCTGTGCCTTTCTGCTTCGAAGTGCTGAGCCAGCTGCTTTCACATCTGACTCTACAGCCTTGGTTTTCAGGGGAGGAACAGAGAGGAGCCACCAACAGGATATTCACCCCACAGAAAAGCCAATGGGGGTAACACCTGGGGAGAACTGTGAGGGTATGTGGAGTGTGAGAGCATCTGCTGCACTGAGGTTATCAGATCAGGAACCCTTTTCAGTTCAAGGGGGATAAGAAAAAGGGGAACTGATAAACAAAACATCCAGAGACATAAATCTGATAGACAAGGGATAACGGAGGCAATGACCAAAAGTGTCTAGTCACTAACTGATTGGCCATTAGGAAACTATAGGCAGAGCTTTGGAGAGGGCCAGCCTGGGCTTTTTAACTGGTAAGAAGGGGATGGGTTAGGGATTTGTGTTTTCTCCTTACCTGGTGTGCATGGAGACGTGTGGGTGGGTGTGTGGGTGTGCGTAATTCGCTAGCAAACATCAGGCTGGACTAGCCAGCGAGCAGGAGGCCCAGGGTCCAGGCAGGGATATCAGATGAACAGAGGGGTCATGCTAATATCCAAAGGTGCACAAATGTGAGGGTGCTTGTGTGTGAGGGCAGGTGTGCTTTCACTAGTGGACTTCAATCTTTAGTAGCCAGAGAAGAGGAAGGGGACTTGTCTATCTCTTTGTAGGTTTAATGTGAGTTCTGGTGGTGTCATATGTGGGTGTTGTTGAAGGCAGTGCCTTGTCTGTGGTGATCTGTGGAGCCAGATGTGTTAATGTCCTTTCAGTATGTGTATGTGTATGTGGGTGTCGGAGACACCCCACGTCCCCAGCAGGACCAGACTGGGCTGCAGTGGCCGGGCAGCAGTCCCCAGGTCCCAGAGCCCTCCAGAAGCGGTGGACCATACAACATCCCTTAATGAGAGTCACTTCAGAGCATCCACAGTATCCTCCGTCTTAGCCAGACATCTCCCTCTCCTCAAGTGCTGGTAATTGTTTTGCACCAGGGCACTTTATCGTGCTGCTGACTGACAACTCTGACGGCTCAGTCCTGACATCTGGGCACCTCTCAGAGCCCAGCAGGGAGGCTGTGGTCTTGCAAGTGCTCACATAGATTTGCTGCTAACTGCCACTGGTCCTAAATGGTCCTGCATGAGACAACCCCTGGGAGTGCAAACTCTCATGCCAGTGTGCTAAAACCAGATTCTGGAATGAGGATACATTGCTGGTTGTATTTAGGGGGTTTTGTTTGGATCAGACTGAGGACAAGTAAATAATCTGCATGCAAAATGCTTTCCTTGTACACAGCTGGCTCACATGACAGAAACAGGAATTAGGGAGCTGGGGAAGGTTTATTATACCTGGGATTATGGAAGTGTCTGACAACTGCTTACTGTAAGCCAGCCAGAGGTAAAGGATGCTCTGCATTTTGATGAGATCCCTGTGTGAGTGAGCAGCAACAGCAGTCAGGAAAAGGTCTGTTGCAACCTGCTTTCCTTGAAGATCCTAGAGCCTGACAGCATTAGCTGGTCGACTTACTGCCTAGGCTGAGTGGTAGCGAAGGATGCAGGAGGCTGCTGGAGAAGGGGGGGCATTGACTATGTCACACTCCTGCTGGCCTCGGTCAGTGAAGGGAAACCGTACGGGCTGTGCTGGGGATCATTGTGGAGAAGCAGTGGGCATGGGCATGGCCACATCCCCTGCTCTGGTCCTAGTGCATGCATGCAAAGAGATCCAGCTGCAGTCTCTTTTCTGGCTCTTCCAGACCTTCTCACTGAGTTTCTGCCTGCATTCCTCCCTTCCTCCCATTTTTTTTGTGTAGTAACCCTCCTGTGACAGATGCAGATACATCCTCTGGGATGGGAACAGCTCCTGTCCTAGACAGGGAAGAGAGCCAGTTCCAGCTGGGCGGAGTAACTGGAAATAGTCTTTTCTGAACCATTTTTTGTAATACATTTAGAGCTGTGTTTTGCCAGCAAAACCTCCACACACTGTTTCTCCCTCTTAGTTGAAGGCTATTATTATTGTAAAATGAAGCAGCATGTATGCAGTTCCTCGGCAGTATAGAGCCGGTCATGCAGCAGGAGGGATGCAGGCAAGCACAGAGAGTCATTATTAATTCACGTTCACATTCATTGTAATAACACCTTGAATCATGGCAAATTCAGCTGGTGTTAACCACTTGGTGCAAGCAAGAGGGTTTCTAAGGGAAGGACCTTGTTTGTACAAATGGCCACACTGGCTTTGCAAGTGCAGCTCCAGGCCTGCTCAGCAAAGCAAGGGTAAGGCAGGATGATAGGTATTCAGAGTGGAGTAGTAGTGGTTCAGCTGGGTTCAGGGGTCTGTTCCCAGCGGTCTTGGTGTCTTTGTTTGCTATCAGTAGCCTTCATGTCCCACAAGGAGCTCCCAAATAGTGGGCACAATGCCTTGAGGCACAGAGATGGATTCATTGCATGCTCCTGTACAGAGGGGTGGCCCATGGACATGTACCTTCACAGGGAAAGTGAATGTCTCAGATCAGCTCTTTCAGTGTTTGAGCCTCCCCGGGCTCTCAGTTCAGGAGTTGCATCAGGGGCATAGTCTTCTTTTTGGAAAGGAAGGGGTTAATTAATCTGCCGATGTCCTTCACCCCTGCTGTACATGGAGACTTGCATCACCCAGCCCAGGTCAGCTCTGCTACCCTCAGCCTTGCTGGTCCGTACAACAGCATGCTCAGCCCTGTACTTCGGGTGGGAAGATGGACGGGCCCTGGGCCACTGCAGGTAGAAGCTGACTCCAGACCCCCTGTGCCTTGACTAAAGGGATTAAAAGGTAGTGACAGTATGAAATGCAGGAGAAGGGGGAAAACAGGGTTTATTGTTTTTCAGGCACTTGCAGAGTACACCCAGGCACATACAACTATAGGGCATTGAAGAAGGAATCATACACACCACTCACATACATGTGCATGGTTTGTAATGCACACATGCACTTTATAAATACGGGTGTTATCACACTGGCACATGTGCACAGAGTAGTCTCACAGTACAAGTGCAGGGCACAGCAGAAAGCCATTGCACACACATGTGCACTGTGTGTGGACACACGCATGCTAGAAATACAGAGTATGGCAGGAGCTGTGACAAGCAGACACATATGGATGCACACACGTGCTATAAACACAGGCACAGGAAGAGAGTCACAGAATCACAGAATCACAGAATCACAGAATCACAGAATGGCCAAGGTTGGAGGGGACCTCTGGAGATCATCTAGTCCAACCTCCCTGCTCAAGCAGGGACTTCCAGAGCATATTGCCCAGGATCACATCCAGAGGGGTTTTGAATATCTCCAGCGAAGGAGACTCCACTACCTCTCTGGGCAACCTGTTCCAATGCTCTGTCACCCTCACAGTGAAGAAGTTTTTTCTCAGGTTTAGGTGGAGCTTCCTGTGTTTCAGTTTCTGCCCGTTGCCTCTTGTCCTGTTGCTGGGCACCACGGAGAAGAGACTAGCCTCATCCTCTTGACACTCCCCCTTCAGATACTTATACATGTTGATCAGATCACCTCTCAGTCTTCTCTTCTCCTGCCCCGATTGGATGCCCCGATCAGGGGAAGATGGAAACTGAGAGCTCCCCAGTTACCTTATCCAATCAAAGCCTGCGGGAAGAGGGCAGAAGAAGAAGAAGGTGGGTGGGAAATGACCACCGTGGAGCCCCTGTGGGATTAAACTCCCAGTCACAGTGACACAGCGGAGCAGGAGGCTATGCAAGGCCCATGGAGGGGGTTTCAAAGGCTGGGGGAGCTGGAAAGGGATTCCCCCCAAGATGCTGAGATATGAGGCTGCAGCTCAGCTGGGTGCAGGGAGAAGCCTGTCTAGCACAGCCAGGTGAGGACAGTTTCTTAAGCAACAGCTGACTGGAATATTTGCATTGATTTTCTGTCCTCTTCTGATGCATTAATGAAGTGCTTTGAGGCCTAGCGTGAGTGTGTGCACTTCCTTAGCACGGCTACTCTGGGAGATGTCTGTTAAACGAAATCTGCTCTGCGTGCTTAGTTATTTAGGTATATTATTTACAGGGAGATGGAGAAAAAGCAAAATATGCAATCAGTAATGATGGTGTGACGCTGCATCCTGGCTAAGGTGGGCTCACGTCAGAAACATGCATTTTAACAAAGCCAGCAAGGTCACACATCAAAGGATAAGAAGGGTAGGTCAAACTTATCAGATGGGGGCTCTATCTGGGAAAGCAGTGCCCTTGAAAGAGAACTGGAGTCACAGCATGCAGAGGAGCTGTCAGAGCAGTGCTGTAGCTAAGGGGACAAACATAGTGCTCATACGAACACGGCAGAAGGATGCTGAGGTGCAGTAGGGAGCAGTGAGGGGCGGTTACCTCCCTGTTACATCAGGTTCGGCAAGTCCAAAACGCCCTCTCAGACAAATGAGGTGGTCCCAGGCAGAGGAGGAGGAAAGCCTTGTATATTTGCTCATCCAAACCACCGTCTGTTAGCAACCCACTGCTGTGGTCCAAGGTGCTCTTCTTCTCCTGCTGTCTGTGATGCAGTGTTAATGGCTCAATCTCCTGTTCCGGCTGAAAGCACGGTGTGGATCAGATGGGACAGAGGTGGCCAAACAGGCAGGAAAGAGGGCAGGGAAAGAGGGGAGAGGATGGCCTCACTTGACCTCCATGGCAGGATGCAGGCTCTAGGCTCAGACCCGCTAACTCAGCCACCTATTTTCCCCCGTCTAACTGGATTGGCCAAGATGTGTTGAACAGGACCCTGCCAGGAGCACAGCGGTCACAGATGGTCCTGCAGGCTGCCTGGCATTTGTCAGTGGTTTAAACACCAGCTTAAACAATGAGCCAAAAGTCTGGCTCCAAAGAGCATGGGAGCTTGCTGGCAGAAGCAGATAACTGCTGGACACCCTAAATGAGTCCCTAGAGGAGCCATTTGTGCTCATGCACATGTATCAGGAAGGAGAAGGGGAGGACACATGTGCATTGCTCACATCAGTTTCCAATGGGCAAATAAAGCTGAGTACAGCTGCCACCAAGAGTTACCAAGTCATATAGAGATGCTTCACTATGATACAGGCCTTCCCCTGACACCAAGGAGGTTCTGCTTCCCTTCCCTGGTCTGATATCTGCATGTAGATCACTTCTCTCTCAGGCCTCAGTGTCTTTCCAGATGAGCCCTACAAAGGCCCAGATCTCACTCTCCGGCAACAGGGAAGAGCACCGCTGCTGCACAAGTTCTGGCTTTCATGATGAACTAATTCTGGAATCACTAATATGATGATAATTAATGACAGGTATACTAGCTTTCCCTTCCTCCTTTTATTGATTGGGAAAAAAACCTGGAGCGGAGCTGGAGATTAATTAATTCTCTCAAGTGGAAGGGAAAGTAATCAGAGTGAAATCAGATTGAATTTGGGACTCGTGGGCCAGCAGGAGGATTTGCTGAGCAACAAGTAAATGAGAAATGCCCCAGCTCATGTCTGGTCAGGAAGGACTCTGTTTCCCAGCAGATTCCCTAAGAAGGGCTGAGAAAAGTGTTTGCAGAAGTAGCAGGTGATGCTGCTAGGACCCTAACATCTTAGCTAACCTGCCCACCCAGAGCATGCAGCCCAGCCCCAGCACCAGACTAGGAGACACCAGACTGAGTGGAGCCATCAGTAATTTGCTTCTGTCATGTCTTGGAGGACCCAGTTGCAGCTAACTCGGCAAAGCCTAGCTGCACATGCCAGGCTCCTGCGGCAGTCAGACAGCAGCTTTCCCGGTGTGTTCAAAGTGAAAGCTCTGCTCTGCTTCCACCTGGACTCTGAAGTTGTGTTTCTCCTTGGAGCTGCATTGAAACACCACCAAAACAAGTTAAAGGTGATACAATCACATTAGCAAGTTCCTACAGAGAGACAAGGGTAGTGATGGAGGAAGGTTCTTTAACACCGCAAAAGCAGAGATTTTGCTGATGCTGAAGGTAGGGCCTGGAGATAAGGGGCATGTTTTAGCAGAAGAGATGTTTAATGTCTGAGGGCTGGACAGGGAGGATGATCCACTGCTCATGAGGACTGCAGAGCCCTGGGAGTATCACTTGCAAAAGCGTGAGGCTCCCACCTAGCTGTTCCCAGAGAGCTGCAGAGCTGTGAGAGGACAGAGATGTGTCGGGAGGAGGCCTGCAGCCTGCTGGATGGTCTTGTCTCCCCTCTGTGCTGCCCTTCTGTGGTGGTGGGCCCTGGGGCACCAGTGTCCAACTTTTCTAAAGGCTGGAACCAAGTCTGCTTCTCCACTGCACTTAGTGTAAGAATATTTATGTTTTGACTTCACTTCTCTTATCTCTGCCCTCCTGGGAAGGAGGCACTGTCCTGTCCCATCTGATACTGATAGTCTCACCAGGAAGGCCACGAGTACTTCCTTTGGGTTTCCAGTATGCATGTAAAGCTGATACAGCAGGTTGTAACCTCCAAATCTCTATAACTGTAGTTTTTTTTCTTTGTGTTTTTCAGATTTGCTTTACCTGTGAATCCTGAAAAAGGCTAATCAGGGCTGTGGGGATTAATTTGACATGTATCTAATTGTATTAAAAGCTTCTATCCTCCAAGAATATTTATTTCACCTTGAGAAAGTATTTCCTCCCCTGCTTTCCTGCAAATCAGTTTACTAGCAGGGCAGGACCAAGTCTTACAGCTCGTTCAGGCTCAAGGCTCTAGCAATCGCCTAAATATTTAAGTGTGACTAATTGACTTGTGCCTACTGTACCAGGTATTTTAAATTTGCACCCTATTCAAATCCTGATCAGGCCCAGAACTGCTTAATTTCTAAGAGCATGCACAATCAGGCATCAGCAAGTGAAGTATTCCAGAGTGCCTCCTCCTTAGCAATCCAGTGCAATGTTGCCTTGCATTATGAATGAGACCATGAATCCTAAATCCATGACCTCAGTGAAGCAGTCAATGATATCATGGACCGAGGAACTATCAGAAAAGTCTTTTAACATGTTCCTTTAACCAAGGCTCTTAAAGAAACTGAACTGTCTTACATAAATGCGAATAAGTAGTCATTTTTTTTGTTATGAAGGGAGGTTACCAAATGAGTCCAGTCTGGGATGTGAGCATTCAACACGCTCACAAAGGACCTGAAAAAGTTTGCTTTTGACACAGAAATATTCAATTTGGTCAAGGCTACATGGGTCAAGTCAGGTCAAGATGAGACGGCAGCACGCCCTTGAAGCGATGAAGGCTTTTCTCAGACTGGGCTACATTAGCAAGAGCATACCTGGCATGTCAAGAGAAGTGATTATTCCCCTGTACTCAGCACTCAAGGAGCTGCAATGGAGTACTGTGTCACCCTACTACAAGATAGATGTTGACAAACTCGAGTAAGACCAGTGGAGGCCACCAGGGCGGTTGGGGCCTGGAGCACAGGATGTACAAAGAGAGGCTGGGGAAACAGTTTTTTCCAGAAAACTGAGTCAGACTTTTCTCAGAGGTATAGAGTGAAAGGACAGGAGGCCACAAGCACAGCTGTCAGTCAGGGAAGTTCTGATGGGGCATAATAAAAAGTTTCTTCCCCATAGGAGTGGTGCAGCCCCAGGACAGGTTCTCAGAGAACCCGTGGGATATCTATCCTTGCAGGTGTTCAAAGTTCAATTGGGCAAGATCCTGAGGGCTGCTGTAATCCTCCAGGCCTGAATGAAAAAATAGCCAGTGCAATGCCATCAAAGGCAAGTAATGGCACTGTTTGGAGCTGTGATGGCCTAAGGAGAGGCAGCAGAGCTGATCAATAGGGTTGATATCCCTTATTCCACAAGCAAGGGTAGCTGGAAGTGAAGACAAGCTTTCAGGGACACTGGCCCCTCTTCAGGTCTGTAATATATGCAACAGAATACCTTTGGGAGGCAATAACACCGACTGCACAGCCCCAGTGGCTCTCAAAGTTAGCTGTTAGTGGAATGCAGATGAGGTCTTGGAGCCCTTGAAAAGGCTCTTGGATAACTCCAGCTCTGTGCTCAGCAGGGAGCGCAAAGGCAAACACAGTATTAGGAACTGTTCGAAAGGGAGGCAAAAGCAAACTAGCAATATAATTACTGCTCCTGTACCAATCAATGGAGCCTGGTCAAAGAGCATACACAGTCTCAGAAGGGGCCCAGGAAAACCAGAAAAATACATGGAGAGGAGGGTGGGAATGAAATGGTCTCTCCTGGAGAAGAAATCAAAGGAAAGGAACCTCTTCGGCTCGGCAAAGTGATGCGTAAGGAGGGTATGGCAGAGCTTGGCAGACCCTAAGAGTGGCAGTGGATAGTAAAGCAATTGCAACAGCACCCCTGTCCTGCTCAGTTTTAGCACGCTGGCTGCTGACACAGGAGCAGGAGCAAGCTCTGTATTTCAGTGCTCTCTGAGAAGTATCAGGAAGGTTGCACTGTCTGCTTGGTGACTTTTCAGTCCCAGCAGGCTCCTGAACTGTCAAAGGAAACCAAGCCCGCCTTGTTTTCCTTTAAAATACAGAAGTTTGTATTTGAAATACCCTGCTATGTGATTTTTTTTTTCCTCCTGGAAGAACAATGATGTGTGAAGAGTGAGTTACGTGCCCAGAGGCCACTGAGTACAGTGAGCAGCAACCAGACAGCCTTGACCTGAGCCTGGGTTTGGCTCTGCCCTGCTTACACCTCCAGCATATGTGACTTGATAAGATCATTTGGGCTGAAATCTCAGACAGATGCCAATGACTGTGGCATGCAGAAAACATGCTCCAGGATGTGTCTTGAAGGCAGCTGCAATGGTCCAGAGAGAGCCAGGCTCAAAGTCTCATGAGAGGTTGTAAATTGGCATCTGATTGATTTTCTAATCTAGACTAAAGCCAGGAAGTGCAGAGGAAGGACTGTCTGGTCATCTCTCACCTCAGATGGATGGAAAGTAAAGAGACTGCCTTACAGTACAATCCAGATGCATCTCAGATCTCTTCTCCCTTCCGAGCCCAGGGACACAGAGCTGAGGGAGAAGGATCTATGGAAGAAATCTGGAGAGATGAAGAGAAGGAAGGAAACACTATCATTAGGCCTTGATTTTTTGATGAAGGTCTTGTCTGACAGCTAAGCCTCCCTCTGGCAAGGAGGAGCTATTTGGGGTCGGTGGAGCCATGGGCAGAAGCACAAGCTCTCCATCCCTCAGGGGTGTCCTGGTGGCAATCCTGCAGCCCTGCTATATGCGGTTTGGTTGTGATCAGAGGCAATGCATATCTTTGCAAGGCCAGCAGTTCCCCAAGGACTATTTGAAATCTGGTTTCTGGTGGGTTTTTTGTTTGTTTTTGTTTTTTCCTGTGAGCTAGTCAAAACCCAGCCATGACCCTTGAAGCTCTCTGAGCTGGGCCAGCTCCTTCTCTAGCTTTTTGTCCTCTGTTTGCAGCCTCCATTTTCTGCATCTTTAGCACACTGCACTATGCTTATGCCATGGGCAGGCAGGGCTGCCTTCCACCTAAGACTCAGGACAGGAATAGCAATGAGTTGTTGCTCTCGCAGAGCAGCTTCTACCCACAGGAGTCGTCAGCACAGCGGGACACTGACAGAGCTGAGCAGCCGTTCGCTGTCATTGCAACGCAGACAGTTTCCAGGCTCCCATCGGGGGGAATGCTGCCCATCCAAACAGCCCAGATGCGCTTCTCTAAGGGTTTGACTCCCAGGGGCTTGGCACAGGAGTCTTGGCCCTCCTCAGAAGTAAGGTGAATTTATCATCTATTATTGATCGCCAAGTGTGGGGAGTGCCTTGCACGGCGGGAAGGATGCAGGGAGGCACACAATCTCTCCCAGTGCTTATGCAGCACTGCTACTTTGTGATAAAAGTTTAATAAATTGAAAGACACAGTTTCCATTCCATTGGTAATTAACTTCTGCTGCTGTGTTCCTTCCTAATTGTCTCTATTACTCCAGATAAAACTGAGATCAATAGAAACCAAAGTCTGGAGGCTGGGAAAGTCACAATTAATTAATTATCTCTCTCTTGTGTGCATCCTCCATCTGCTGATAATCAAACAGGACTGGCTGGTCCTCACACAGGTGCTGGGCCTCTCCATGGCTGCCAGTCTTCCCCGGGGATTTGGCAGAGCACAGTGGGCTGAACAGTCCTCTTGGAGCAGGGAAGGCAAAGGGAGGGCCTTTTCCAAATCAGTATCATGTGCTTTGCCTCTCCAGATAGTCCGAGTTGGACTCCAAGCTGAACCACCTCTCCCAGCATGGTGGCTGCATCCCCATCCCTCAGGCTCTGCGTTTTGCATGAACAGGTGTAACACTAGAGTCCTCTGCACACTGCAGTGCAAGAACTGGCTATAGCTACTGGCACAGGGAGCAGATTTGGGTGCTCACTATAACCTGTGCAAGAATGGGGTGTAGGCACCTACAATGGACTGAGGTGGGATGGTACACTGCTCTGGGACACAAGTAGGAAAAACTAGGAAGATAGTACTGAAAGGTCTCTTGTGGAGGTCCAGCACTATCTCTGGGCTGTGACTATGGACAAGGCTGGGAAGGGGAGTGAGAGCTGTAAAGTGTCTCTGCACTTAGCTTCTGAAAGCTTCCGTCTGTCTTCTTGCTCCATGCTACGTGGAGTCGACCACCCTGTTGCCCATCCCCAAAGTGAACTAACCTCCAGATAGTCTTTAAAGTCTGGAGTATTTCTCCTACTGCTTCTAATCCTACTGCATACAGAAAGTTTCCCCTCATGTACGCAAACAGGCAGCCCAATGCAATTCATCCTGCACTGGCCAGTCTGCTCTCCCAGCCAAGTCTGTGTCTGCTTAGAAATGCCCTGCTCTGAGTGAAGCCAGCAGGAAGTCAGGTCTGCTACCTGCACAGTGCTCACCTGCTTCTCCTGTGTCCTGTGTCTGTCAAGTTTCTCTCAAAGTAGACAGTCCAGGCAGGAGATGGCCTTGCCCTGACAGCACCCACAAGCACTTAGAGACGCCAGAGCTTTCTTAGGGATATCGGCACTTGTTACCAGGGTCCTGTGTCCCCCACTTACCCGGGGCACTGTCACTATGTCCCAAATTTGTATGAAGAGAGGAAATTGTGGATGAAATGCGGAAATCTGAGGGCAGACTAAAAACAGTCCGTTTCCCCCAGAAAGCTGGACTTGTTCCTGTAGTTGCTATCACAACACGCTGTTGGGATTTGTGGACACTATCCTCACATGGGTCTGATTAGGGTTTGAGACAGTTTTTCTGACTGTCCCCCATTCTCACTGATGAGCGTTGATGGGAGAAGTGACTGATTTTTCCCAGGATGTGGCCAGTCATTCACTGCAGTCCAACCTGACAGCAGTGGGGTGTCACTCAGCATCCTCCCACCTGGTATTAATTTATACCAGTGTCCAGAGAAAACAATACCTGTCCTGTGAAGAGGTGAATGCCATGAACTGTTACAGAAGAGCCATCCCGAGGGTGCCTTCCATTGGCATGGGTACATCACAAGCAGATGGCAGGCCTTCATGAAGATTCCCAGAGCCTGGGGCAAGCTATGGGTCCTTCTACCCTACCACCATCCTCTCCTTGAAGGCTGGAGTATTTCTTCCTCTTGGGCATTAGCCGATGTTGTCATGTCTGCAGCAATCCGAGCAAATCTGAGCATCTTTCGCTGGGCTTCCACCTCTCTGTTCAGGATGTACAGGTGAGCTTTGCTGCAGGGTGAGACTGCGTAGTTCCTTACCCTGTTTATGTTCTTCCTGCAGATCTGCTCTCTGCAGTTTTGGTATCATTTATTAGAATATGGGTGCAGCTAAATCGAGAATTTGAAAAGAAGTGCTCAGGTGATGCGTTTCAACGCATCCCTTCTCTCCCACATGTCCTTTGCGCTAAGGACCTGCCCCCTCCTGGCAGCCCCCTCTTAGGACTCCTCTGTCAGAGCCCATGTATTCACGGCATGTCTTGCTCTTGGCTGCAGGGTCTGGGGCACACTCCTGTGTGCACAGCTTGGCAAGGTCCCTGCCACAGACCTTGCTCCTGCAAGAGACTTCCTATGCTTCTCTGGAGAGTTTGTGCCTACAGTCACATCGTAACATCTTGGTGCTGCAGGGCTCTGATCAGCGATTTCAGCTCTTGCCTGCCCATTTCTGTCTCCCTTTTATCTCTGTGCCGTGGGATGCCATTTTCCAGATGGATCTTCATGGTTTTACAGACAATGGACAGATCTCAAATCACAAGCACTCCAGATCCCCTCCTCTACTAAGGCAGCTTTGCAGGATGTGGCTGACACAATGCGGCTTTAGATAAGCTCCCCTAAAGCCCTAGGGGACCCTTCCTCAGCTCAGTTGCTCCAGCGTAGCTCTTTGCCTGGACAATACCCATGAGTGAGGAGAAAGGTTCAGGACTTCCCTAGCTTGCAGCAATTTACTCCAGGGGCATAATCTGTGCCCTAATCCTGTCCTTGATGCAAAGGCCTTTACATAGAGCGAATCTTTGGGAAACCTCAGGCACATCTCTCTTCCATAGCCAGGCTCCCCCAGCAGTATCAAGGTGGTCCTTTCCCGTCTGATGTTTTTATTTTGATGACTAACGTAGACGTGCAATGCAGGTAGGAGTTGGCTGGAATTTTGGAAGATGCCAAACCAAGCACTGTGCTTTCCACCTCCTTCTGAGTCAGTGATCCTCTTCTTTAGGCCCTAAACACCTCGGACATTTTAGACCTCAGAGACTATACTGGCTACAAGAGGACTTGCTTTGCAAGCCTGCATTTCTAACACCAGGCTCACTTCTGCCTTGATCTTTCTTAATGATATTAATCATCAGGCTCTTTGTCCCCTTCTTGCTCCTTGGGAAACCATTCCTTTCTGTGTTTATAAATCTCTTAATTTCTGGTGTCAACGTGGTCACAAGCAGTTTATGCAGATTTTATATGATAACAGAATTATCACTGAACTTAGATAAATCCCTTTCTCTTCATATTTATCACACAGAGTGCACTTAAAAGATCATCATCTACTTTCTCGACCCTGATTATGTTAGACCAAGCTCTCTTTGCAAAATAGTGCCTCCGCATCCCAAATCCTCCCAGCAGTCATTCTCTGCACTTGTGACAACTCCTATTCTTTTTTGACTGTGCTTAGCTGAGCTGTAGACAAAAATATAAGTAAGATCTTAACACCGCCTTGTATGTCCCTGTCTCTGCTGCAAATGCTTCATCTGATGCATTGTAAGCCCACATTAGCCACAGACTATTGGGAATCAAATTAGATTATAGGAAAGAAGAGATATCAACTACCCTTGATCTCTGAGTTTTGAGACCAATTGTTTGTGACTAAGATCTTCACTAAGCCTGATTTGAGAGGCACATATAATTTGCCTGGAGTGAGACAAATTAATGGAAAAGCCTCTCAAATGAGACAAATCCATTTTGGGGCCTTGGTCACGCTTGTTAGTCCATAACTGCCTCTGCTATCTTCCAACATGATAAACTATACTTTTCGGGCAGTACTAGACTACTTTGTAAAAACTTGGAAATGTAAGTAGTGTTTAAAAAATCTTGGAGCCTCTGCATTGCCATCAGCTGTACACTAAACTAGAGAAATGCTCTCTTGAACACAGCACAACAGAATTGCTACTCTTTAAAAAGCTAGCATGGTTAAAGTGCAAAGTGAACCAATCTGTTAGAAACAAAGTACGAATACTGTCTGAATAAGGAAAACAGATAAGTGCCCAGACCCTGGCAAATTAAATGGCAAACCATAATGAATCAAACTAAAATATCTTTAAGGGCAACTTGCTACAGGCTTAAAAACTAAGAATACAACTTTTGCTGTTCCGTAGAAGCATCAGCTTGTCAGGAAGCTGGTGGGGCTGAGACGTGATTGTATATAAAAGGCGGGCATTAGGAGCGGAAGGCTGTATAGAAAAGTGAAATTAAAACTTTGCACTGTTATCCTGCACATCCAAGGTCAGGGAAGTTCCCACAGAAATCAAATCAAGTACAGACTCAAATGTATAACCTATTGCTTAAATTAGTGTTAGTGCCAGAGGGATGGAAGGTGGCAGTGTGATACCAGTCCGTAAGAGAGGCTCCCTGGCCATCTGGACATCATGAGGGCAGTATGTCTGAATGCCACACCAAGCAACTGGCAGAGACTCCACTGAAGAGCAGACTTAATAGGCTCCTAGATAAACATGATTTATTAAGGAAATGTCATGAGAGTTTCTGCAGAAAGGAATCAGGGCTCATAGATCTCAGACAGGTCTTTGAAGAAGTCAATAAAGACATAGAGAAGGATGATCTGGTCAATACAATGTGCTTGGATTTCAAAAAGCTGATCCGAAGGTCCCTCAGCAAAGGCTGTTACAGACAGTAAGCTGTCATGGCACTGAAGGTGTGGTCCTCTTGTGGACTGATTAAAAGGAGAGAAAACAAAAGCTAGGAGCAGAAAGCCAGTTTTCATGATGGAAGAGCTCATCATGAGAGGCCCAGGGATTTACATAGAGGCCTGAACTTCTCAGCATGTTCATAGCATCTAGAAGAGAGGGCCAAAGATGATGCAGCAATGCAAAACTGTTGAAAATGTTCAGATCTGAAAGTGACCACAAAGAACTGCAGAAGAATGGCAGAGTACTGACTGGTTGGGTGATAAAATGGTGCCTTGAGTCCATGTCAATAGGTGCAAAGCAGTTCAGACAGCTAGAAAAAGAAACCTCAGCCATACAGTGCAATGGGCTCCAAATTAGCGGTGACCATACAGGAAGGATCTTGCAGTCACACACAGCTCTCTGAAAATATCGTGAAACAAAGCCCAGAGGCAAAGAAAGGCAAATTTATTAAGGAAAGAACTTAAAACAAAACAGAAACACTGGTATAGCTTCCACGAGTTGAACAACATGTGCAGCTCTGGCCTCTGCATCCCAAAAAATGACATTTTAGAACTAGAAAAAGGACAAAGGAGAGAAGAGTGATGAGAGAGACAGAACAGGAGAGACTAAATGGATTAGGACTGTTCAGCTTGGAAAGGTAAGAGGCAGAGGGTATGATAGAGATCTGTACAGTCACCCTGTCTGGGAAGAGCAAGAGCCTCGTACTGTGAGCAGAGGGAAGGAGGCTCGTCGACACACTCCTCAAGTGAAGAACAGTTCACGCAGATCCCCCACCATGAGTGGGAAAGGCACCGGGACAAACCCCTGCCATGAGAAGGTAAGAGTCTGGGCCAATCCCATCTGGTGAGTTTGCGTGAAAATCATTTCCCTGAATTGTTCGGACGCCACCTGTAACACAGCAAAAGTCCAGAGGGGTTTGTAAATCACTTGCAAATAGGAAGAGAAAGTCTAATTTCCTCTGCTTGTGGTTTGATAGAGCTTTGCTTAATCAGCACAGCTAGCCACAGCTCCTCTCTGGGT
Source organism: Struthio camelus (assembly GCF_040807025.1). Taxonomy (NCBI): domain Eukaryota; kingdom Metazoa; phylum Chordata; class Aves; order Struthioniformes; family Struthionidae; genus Struthio; species Struthio camelus. The sequence continues at coordinate 12,153,782 of NC_090962.1, forward strand.
CCTTTTGGAGGTTTGTTAGCATGCTGGATGCCTTCTTGAGGGTCGTTAGCAGTGACTCTGCAGTCTGCCGATCTGGGTATTGCTCCCTGCTGCATCCCTAGAGGCGTTGCTCTTGAACTCAAACTGCCACCTGCATTTGCAGGACTCACCCTGCATGGTCTTGAGCCGAGCTGAGACACTGCTGTCGTAGGGCAACTTCTCACAGGCTAGAAACGGGTCCCTCAAGGTTCCTCCAGGAGCTCCTTCAGTGTCTGTATCTACGCCTTCCCTGGGGTCAGGGCCTAGCCCAGAGAGATGCAAGTACAAACCACACAGCCCAGGAGAAGGCAGCAAGAAAAGACATGTCCGATCACCGATGAGCCCTTCAGACCCTGGGCACCTTGGGGCAAGGTGCACCTGTAGCACAGGAGGTGATATCAGGCCAAATCTCCCAAACTTGGCCAGCTGGAACAACCTCAGAAAAGTCCATACGAAACCTACCCACATCCTGCACCCACCCCTGGGTCCACACAGCCTTGTGGGCACCAGCTAGGAAATGGAAAACACACTTTTAAGACACAGTTGTCAATTTCTTTCCTAATTTGAAAGCTTGTACCTTTTATGTTACTCATATTCATCACTTCTGTCAGCTGTATCCTACCTGTGGTCCCCCACTGTCCCAAAGATGATGCTGGCAACAGGAATATTGTTGTGTCTGGCTGTGCCCTTGATTCCTGTTTTGCACCATCTGACTTCCCCTTCCCTTCCCACTGACTTTGCCAGGTGCTGGCATTGCACAGCCCTCACCTCTGCTGAGTTTTCACCTTCTCCAAGGAAGACAGGTCAGAAATTCACTGTCACAGTCATTTGCAAGTCTTCTATACCATACCTGTGTCCTTCTCTAATCCTTTACCTCCTCTCTCCCTGCATTCACACTAATTCCCTCCTGCCCATCTGTTGCCAAACTGTGATTTCTGGCTTGTTGTTTCCACTTCCACTATCGATGTACCTCTTCTTTTGTCTCACACCTTAATCACAAACCCCTATTACTCCCACTGTACTCCCTGCCTCTGATTTCTCTGTAAAATGCCCTACCCTATGTCTCCCAGAGCTTTCTCCTCTTTCTTCCAAACACTCTCTCTTTCTCTTCTCATACCCTTCCTCCCCACTGCCCCTGCCAAAGCTTCCCTTCAGATCTTGGAGGTTTTGCTTGGGTTCGATTATCCCATCCTTCCCAGCTCCTGCATGTGCACATCTCGTTGGGGACATCCTTCCTCCTGGCTGCCCTGTCTGTAACGTGGCTGGTGCTCGTTGAAGAAATAGAATTACTGCCCTGTCAATAAATACCATGTATAGTAAAGGCCAGACTTTAGAGAGTTAGTTTTCAGGTGAATGCACAGTTAAGAGTAAAGTGGATTTTGGAAAGAGCAAAAGCCTTTTTTTGTGTTTCTGTACCATAAATTGGTCCCAGCTGGGGGCCTCCAGCTTTATTCTCCCTCCTCCATTACCACCCAGCGGATATGTCCCACAGTGCCCACAACAATTTTTGTGGAGTCCCACGGGGTAACCCAGCTGCCGACCTGCACGGGGATGTCACAGCCCAGAGTGCAGCTCCATGAAGATCCTAGGCCATGGGGAGAAAGGGAGCAGGACTTAGGAGAGAGCTGCTAAAAATCCCAGCCCTGGGTGCAGAGTTTAGGGCTAGCTTAGAATGAAATGATCTAATTTTCACAGCTGAAATTCCTCCACAGTTCATCTGATTCTGCAGAAAATTCTGGTAAAGCCACAAACTCCACAAGGAAAGGGTTATTCTGACAGCACTGTTCATCCTCCTCCCAAGCAAAACTCCCCCAGGTCTCTGGCAGGGCAGAGCCGTGTCACTCCGGCACAAACATTTTCAGCCTGGCTGAAGCCAGAGACACGTCTGTGGGACTCGGGGCAAGTTTCTGGGACAGCCCTTCCCACTGTGCCACTGACACTGTGAAGACATTTCCCCTTGGCGCTCTGTGAGCACAGAGAACTTCAGTTGCACCCAGAGCAGCTTGCTGAGCTTGCTGTGTATTGACAGGGAAGATGAAACATATTCAGCAAAACCAGGGTTGTTTTTTCACAAATATCCTAATAGTTTCATATTTTGCAAAGGAACGGAGCGGGGATGGAGGGGGGGAGTACTTGAAAAGCAAATGAACTTATGTTTTAAGCTTTTTAAGATGTCTAACAGAGTACAAAAGTTCATCTTTAATAGGAGGGCAACACAGAATGCTTAGAGCTGTGGTTTGACACAGATACAGAGCTCAAATGCCTTTGAAGTATCTTCTGATTCCTCATTCTGCCTGAAGTAACTTTAGATTTATGCAGCAGATGGGAAATAGTCCCTCGTTACGTGGCTCTCTACTCCAGCGCTGACTCCGAGATAAGGCAGCGTTATTGCATCTGCACGCTTTAGAAGAACTCTTAGACGGTGCTTTAGTCTTCAGGGGCCTGAGTCTGTAGTTTGCATTTTTTTTTTCTGTTTTTCTCGAAAATTACTCTTGATAAGTCCAACATGTTGTGAGCATCTTCAAAGCAGAACGAGGGGGAGAAAAGTTTGTCTGTGGAGTAAAGGTGATTCATTTTAACTCGTTTGAAAACAACTTTGTGTGTTTGGGGGAAAAACTCATGGTGAAGCATCAGGGAATGGCCTCAGTGTGACCCCAGCCTCAAACACGCCAGCTTTGAAGAAGTTGTTAAAACAGCTTTCGTGCGACACTCATAACTGCAAACCACACCTTCAGCAAAACCCTGGCATCTCTCTGAGGGGCTGAAACATGGGGGACGCTCCCACAGGGGCCTACAGAGAGAGGCTACCGTTTACAGTGCGTGCCGGGACTGAGTAAGGCTTCAGCAATCAAAGGAGATCAAGGGGATACCAGCAGCAGCTTTCAGGTTCAATTATCCATGTAGCTGGCTGCCAGTGAACAGGGACGCCCCACTTGCAAACCAGGGCTCCTAGCTGGGAAGTGCATGCTCAGCAGCACCTAAATGGACCTTTCTTATCTTCTAGGGCAGAGGTGGAGAAGCAATCCTGTGGGCCCTGTTTCTTGCCCTGAACCTGAGATCTCTGGGGCTCCCACGCTGCCTTTCCTCCAGTGGTTTCAACCTCCCCAGTCCTGTGTCTTCCTTACAAGGTGAGACAAAGCTCCTCACTTAGTGCTGCACATTGCATGGCCTTGTTCTACCCATTTGAACCCTGGGACATTTTCATGCTTGGGGCACCCCCGAACCCTTCAACATTTTCACGCACTAAAGCTCTCCCTCAAGGGTGGTCTGTTTCACTCAGTATGGCCAGGATGAGGCTGGTGATTCCCAGGGTCTGGTCCCTCCTCCAGTGACTAGCCCCAGCAAAGCACAACCCAGACTTACTCTGGGTGCACCTGCAGGGTGCTAGTTGCTTCCAGGCATGGTTCAGGGAGCTGTGCTTCCCCGGGGCTCAAATACGATCATAGCTGATAGGTTCTGAATGGTGCAGAGCAATGATGCTGTGTCACTAGTCACCAGGAAACCTTGTATGTTATATTGCAAATTAACTGAAGTAATTGAGGTTGTGCAAACACAATTTATCCTAGCAGGATTTGCAGCTGTGACAGAAATGCCTTTCTTTCTAGCTTTGAAGTTTTCCCCACTGACCAGATGCAGTGTGTTTTATTGTTTATCCTTCTATAGAAAGGCATCCTTCTCCGGACAACTTTGTGTTATTCTTTCAGACTGCCTGGAAGTTTCCCGGGATTATGCCACGTTGGGGGAATCGCCCTCTTCGGTTCTGTGCAACAACTTTTGAAGCCTCCTGGCCCATCTTCCCTGCAGACACCCTTGCAGGCAAACAAGTCCTGCTCTCCAAGACAGTGCTGCATGAGAGCCTGAAGCTGACACGGACACACAGTTTGACCAGCTAAAAGTGCCTCACAACCCCTCTCCCCCCTAAAAGCTGCCACACGCCCAGTGCTCTGTTTCCACTGCAGCAGGGAAGTGGCAATGTAGTATGGAAGGATGCTGCCCAGCGCCACTGGAAGACCTCTCTTCTAGGCTGTCCTGGGCCTTGGAAAACTCTAATACATGGTATAAGGAGAAATGAGGCTGAGTTGGTCCAGAGGTGGTTGCCACTCTCCCAGTGAAGTCCTGTTTGTTCCCCCTCTCCAAACACCACTTGTGGTATCCTGAAGTCCTTTTGGTTTGGCAGTGCTGCACTCACACTGCCTCTAAACTCACGGAGAACAAGCTGAGCCTTGCAGTCTTGAAACAGCTGGGCCCTGCCACTTGTGTCCCTGAGCTGGCTCAAAAGCAGGTATCCTTCAAGCAGTGCCCATTCGTTAGAGTCAGCAGGAGACTGAAACCCCTCTAGCCACCACGTGACGGAGATGCTGACAGACCCAGGGAGCATGCGCAGAAAAACTCAGTCCTACCCTCAGCCAGAAATGTGCATACAGAAATGAAGCTGACCATGGCCTTTGGGCACTCCGCCCTCTCTGAGGGCTCTTACGCCAAGCACATGCAGCGCCGTGTTCAGCTGCGTTCCTTGGGCTGCAGGACAGCCACCTTGTCCATTCATTGATGCCGAGCATTTGAGCAGACTCTTCCTGCTTTCTGTCTTCTGCCCTTGCTGAGACCAGGCACCCTGCAGGGCTCCCTGAAATTGCTTTCGCAAGCGGAGAGAGGATGGGGAGGGTTCACATAATTGAAACAGTCCTTCTTTCAATCCATTTTCTGCTATGTTTATGACTCATGCTTCGCGTCTGATGTTTAGAGCAAACTGATAGCCACAGTATTAATAAATTGTTTGTATAATAATTGCTACTTAAGATAAATGATTCATAAAGTCCTACCATAGCCTTGAAAATGGTGTAAACAGAGAAAGCAGCTGGAGGACAGCAGTGGGATGTTAATGAGGGACACCACGGGGAAGTAAATGTAGAAAGATTGGAGAGAAGAGAGATTAATCCAGCCCGCCAAATTTGAGAGTGTCCCACTTCCAGTGCTTACCTGGAGCCGTCCAGCTGAGCAGGACGTTAGTCCTGAAATAAGAGGTCTGCAAGATAGTCACTAGAAACCACAAGGAGCAGGAAGGACAGGAGAGCTACAGTCAGGAGACAAAGTGAGAAGCTCTGAGGTCTCAGGGTTAAGGGAAGAGACTGGGGGAACAGCCAGCCCAAAGTAGCAGGAGGAATGTTAGCAAGTGATACTTGTAAGGTCTGGCATGGGGTATCGCCAGTCTCCCAGCTCAGCTGAGACTCAGAAGCTGCTAAAGAGTGACCTGTTGTTAAACAGGAGCACACAGGCCACTTCTCCATTAGCTCTGTGAGATTTTCACCTGTTCTGCAGTTAAAGTTTTAACCTTCTGTATTGATAGAATACAACAGACTCAGGGGAGAAGGGGAGCTCCCTCAAAATAATTGTAAATGTGGTGTCCAGGTGACCAGACAAAAACTTCGAAAGTAGGAGATTCTTATTCCGCATGCGAAGCACGCATACCCACGGTACATCTACTAACAACATGAGTCAGGGTGGATCCTTTGGGTGGGAGGATGTGCTTTATTCCAGTTGTGGGTGTGTCACACACAGGAGTAGCCTTTTAGGTTTGTGCTGATTTGGTAGGAGGTAAGAACAGCACGAGTATGGGCTTCTGATGTGCCTCTGCTTCACCAGTCTCCGCCAAAAAGGAGTATGGGCACTCCAGGGAAATCTCCAAGCCTTTCCTTCTGAGCACCGCTTGGAGAGCCCAGCCTCAGGGAAGCATCTGAGGCAGACACTTGAAATGACTTTGTAGTACCTTGGCACGTGCTGAACATCCACCACAGCCCCCACCAGCTCCAACACAGATGGCACCCTGTAGAGAGGCGAAGGGCTTCCTCTGTCTGCTGCTCCCCAGGCAGCTGTTTACTAATAAAGTAGAGGCTGCAAAGAAGAGCAAGCCAAGATGTAGCGGTAATCAGCCTCGCACTAAAATTATAAGAGCTGGAACTTGTCACCCATAGATACATTAGCAGAATTACATTCCTTTACTTTCTACATAATAACTGAACAAAGACTGAAGCAGCTAAATACATTCCACAGACAGAGTCCATCTATCTCTCAGCCACTAGATCTTGATGAAAAAGTAATGTAATATCAGCATCCCAGTGGCTTTTGAAAGGAAACTGCTGCTGAATGGTGGAAGCTGTCACTTGAGATCACCTGGGAAGAGCAACTGAGAGGCAGGGCAGAAGAAAGAAAATGTTAGCCTGGGGGATACCGCTGTTGTGTCATCCTAAGGCTCTGCAAGGTCGCTATGGAAGGATTCCTGTAAGGCTATAGGGGGCTGGTAGAGCACTATGATGTCTAGACACAGCCAAAAAAAGCCCAGTGCTCACCTCATTCCAACCAGCCCAGTCACTGGCTAGCTGACAGTACAATTCAACATTTGTAGGAAGCAGCTGAACTACAAAAAAACAAGTCCCCTGGGACACCCAGATCAGCAGCACAGGGTAACCGCCCTGCCCTGCTCTGGGAGGGGAGCTTTCCTGCCCTGTGCTGCTCACATGGTGCTCCTTGGGCTGGACTTCGGGCTGCATCTCCAACGGGGGGGGACACATCCCAGCTCCCTGCAGTGCCATCCTCTGCTTACCTTGCATTCAGGAAGCTTTCAGCCCCAAAAGCTCAATGTTATGACCCTTTGAAGAGCAGCTGGAAGCATCTCCTTCCTAAAAAAGATGCCCTTTGAAAGGAGCTGCCAAGAGATGCTAATAAGGCAGGCAGTGAGAGTGACACCCTGACTTCTGCATTTAGCAGGTGAAAGAGGATAAGATTAACTGGGGACCAGTCTGACTATCTCTGAAATGACACACCGTCAGTTGCTGCGATGGGCTCACTCTGTTATTCTTCCCCTTGCCGGGCCTTCTCTAGTAGCAACTTTGCCAGGCCCTTTGAGCTGGATTCATAATGGTGGAGCTGCCAATCCAGAGGAGATTCAGTAAGAGCTATTTTAGTGGGATTTCACAAGATGCAATTTAGAGCTGACTGATTGGCATTGAGTGGGAATGAGGCTGGTGAGGAAGTGAGAGAGGAAGGAGCAGGGAAGGAGAGGGTTGCTACCATAGGGTGATGGGCAAGGAGAGAAATGAGGATGCTCAAAAGCATCACATAGTTACAGGATACCAGCAAGTGCCAGCCCATCCAGGTCTCTCTGAACAGCAGCCCTATCCTCCAGGACTCTAACTGCTCCCCCAGATTTGCTATCATTTGAAAATGTGCAGAGGATGCAATACAGCCCTTCATCTAGGTCATTAATAAAGATGTCAAACAATATATGCCTCTGAGGAATGCCGTTACTAACCAGCCAGCAGTGGGACTTTGAACCACTGGCCTGGACAAGGGCTCTCAGAAAAGGCAGGTGGACAAATGTTGGGACCTTGATGTTCCTAAGGATGCTTTCAGTGGGGGGAAATCTCCTCAGCCCCAAAGGCTTGGTACACCACAAGTGGGGTGTGTCCACAGAGGGATGAGAATTGCCATCCCCTTCATCCTGACTGGAGTTTATTTGCTTTGCTGTCCTAGGCTGATTCTCACAAACGGCTCTAGGAAGGCTGGAGAATGGGAAACAGAGGCTTGATCCCAGAAGCCAAGCATCTGTGGTAGCTTCTATGGTGCACAACACTCACTGCCTTTCCTGTTCCTAAGTCCAAGTCTCTAGACTGGCTTGTTCCCCACGACTTGCTACTGGATAGTGAGGGGATCTTGGGGATGGGAGCAGAGATGAACTCTTTGTTTCAGCAGGGCAATTAATCTCATATATAGTCTTGAACATTTTGTTAACAGCAGCAAGCCATCCCTCTTCTCACCAAATACCCGGGTGTGCTGCAGTTGTTCAGCTGGCGTAGGGGTGCAGGCAGGGATGAGCAGCCAGGGGATCTCTTGATTGCCAAGAAGATCTTGCAGACCTAACTGAGGCCTGGAGCCCATATGCAGTGTGAGAGCTGAACACATAGGAACCCTTTTGCTCTGATCCCTTTTTTTAAGGGTTCCTGCTGTGGGGCAAGTGTGGGGAGGTGAGCTCTGAGGCAGAGGAGCGGGATGAAGTCCAGAGCTGTGCTCCCTATCTGAGCTGGGAGCCTGGCTGGTAGAGGCCAAAGGAAAGGCTGACGTTGTTTGGGTGCCCCATGCCCAGTTGAACACACATGCCGCATATCTCCAAGGGCCTGTTCACACCCTGGGGTGGCTGCAGGCTGCACCGCTATGGCAGCACCAGCCATCCGCGTGTGGGATGTAGTGTTGGGAGAAGACAAGAGGTGGCAGCAGCCTCCAGCACTGCCAGTATCCCTGCAGAAAGGCAAGGCATCCCTGGCCCCAGGGTCTCCCAGCCCCCCGGCCCTGGCGAGGGTGGAAGCCCTGCTGGAAGGGGACACACTGCTGGGAGATGCCTGATGCTCACAGGGACCGAGGCAGCTTCATGCTGCCCTTTGCCCAATGTAGAGTCTCCAGCACCCCCATTTCAAGGGCTGGAGACGATGCTGAGCTAGAGGAGCATCCATCACCCATGGGAGCTGTTCCTTGGGATGGCAAGGGGGCAGCTCCAGGCACTGGGACTTGGCCAAAGGAGAAGAGACTGCATTTCATGCCTTGCGGCGGCTATGCTGAACACCAGGAGTCTTGGGACAAATGAAGAAAATGACAGACTAGAAGGAAATTAATAGAGCAGAAAATTTGAAATGATGTGGAAATAATTTCCCCAGCTTAAGGAAAGCTCCTTGTAAGTTTAATTTCAGAACGCAACTGTTTTCCTGTTGCTAAATTACAGTATCAAAGCGAGGGGCCCTGACTGGAGTTTACAGGACACTGGGACATTTCTGCGCACATGGCGGGATTCTCCTCCCCGCCTTCCCCAAACACCTCACTTCCCCTCAGAGCCATGTGGTTGATGATGGCTTTCCTGGGAAGGCCTCCAAGAGGAAGCTCAGATGAACAAGGAGGCCAGGTCAGTGATTACAACACAGAAAAAAACCTGGAAAAGTAAAACAGTTTAAAGTTGGCTAGGTAGATGCTTGCCTAGGATGCACCAGAAGCAGGCCAGACTAAATCAGGGCCAGCGTACGGTGAGCACGAAAAGTGGGGTGCAGGTGCAGAGGACCGACGTCCTGATTTATGCCTTCGTGAAGCATCATCTCATCACCCTTTCATCCTTTGGAGTGGGGAGAGGCCTGCCACAAGATGCTAGTGGGCAGCCCAAGGGGATGGGTGGTCCGTGAGGTGTCTGCTGCACCCCAGACATGTCTGAAACCCTGTTCTCTTCCCTTCACAGGGATTTCCATAATAGAGGAAATTCCATAGGGGGATTTCCCATAATAGAGGGCTATTATGACAAAGAGGCTAAGGGACAGCCAGGTCCAGGAGCTGTGGAGCTGGGTGAGCAAGGAAGGCTCTGTGGATGGAGGGAGCAGCCACAATGGGAAGGGATGAGAGAGTTGCTCCTATTACGTGGAAATCTCCTGAATCTACCCTCCATGACGGGTCTGGGATGATGCTGATGCCCTGACCTAGCACTTTCCCATGCAGTTTACTTGGCTTGCACTTGGGATCAGCAAGGGCTGAGCTGGCCCTGCAGAGATGTCCCATGGCTTGTACCTGTCCAAAAACAATTGTTTGATCTGGTGCAGCTCAGCTGAAGAGTCAGTGAACACCAGAGACTCAGCTGTGCCCTTGACCAGGACCTGTAGGACTGGGACTTGCCTGAGATGAAACTCTGTCCCCAGGTGACAGACTGGAGATGGGACTATGTTCCCCTTCTAGGGACCTGAGGCCTCGTGGGCAAAGACCATAGAGTTTTGGAGAGCAGAAACTGCCACAACCCTGACGAAAAGCATTTCTCCATGCAAATAGAGCCAGTGGTGTCTCCTGCACCATATCCCAGCCTGGGGATCCCCTATCCAGGACAGTGTGCTAGCCCATGGACACGCTCTGTGAGTGGGTGTCAGGGGGAAGGGAAAGACGCAGGTGAGGGGGGCATTGGGAAACACTCTCTTTGATGCTGGAAGTCTGTTGGAAAGTCCCCAAGGAGCCCCAGGAAGAGAGAAATCAGCTTCTTTCCTGACAAAAGCAAAGAACTTTTCAAGGTGTCTTTTAGGCTTCACAGCACACAGTGAGATTGATCTGTGCTCAGCCCCCCAGAGAAAATCACCAGTCTGTATTTTTTTCATTCCTTACACATAAATGGGCAGGAGCTACCCACACGTTCCCCATCAGGAGAGCCAGGAGCCTTCAGAGCCAGCCAGCCTCCAGCATCAGGGAGAGGGGAGACAGGGAGAGACAATGGCAGCATGGAGTCATGTGGTTCTGCACAGCCCCACACCAAGCATCAGAGCATGTAGCCTCACTTCCTAGCTGGGTCCTGAAGTAAGGCCTTGATTTCGCCTTATTTCTGCACCAAACATGTCTAGCTACAGAGTCCTAACACGCAGGATGCAATATGGGCACAAGATCTGGGCATCCTGGACAGGATATGTCCTGCTGGGGCACTCCCAGCAAAGGAAGCTGGGGAAGCAGCTTCTCTGCTCAGCAGCACTGGGCATCTGGGTAGCACAGATGCACAGACAACCTCTGTGTATTGCAAGAATGTCACAAAAAGCCCTGCCTTGTGTGGGCAATGCTGGAATGACCAGCTGGAGTGGCCTCTGCCCTCTTGTTGCTGAGTAAGACTGCTCCTGGCTTCCTAGTTAATCAGGCTGGGCAAAGGGCTCAGCCTTCCTTGGAAATAACTAAGCTTCCCCAGGGCTGCGGATATGACCCAGTTCATCCCTGCATGCCCTAATTTTGTTCTGCTCACGGCTAAGTCCCACAATGATGTGTAATCCCATGGAAGGGCCCGGCACAGGAAGCTCCTTGTAAGCTGGGAAAATTCCACTGTTATTACAGCAGATGGAGTCTGAAGTCCAAAGTCCAGAACAAGAGGCATACATCAGCTTCATCTCCACCCATCCTTGGGAGGCCGCCACAGCCTGTGCTGGGCTTGCTAGCTACCCTACCAGGTCATGCCACACTCCATATAGTGCCAGGGAATGATGGAGGGCACAAAGCAGCTCAATGCAGGGGCTGGGGCTTCTGTACATGCACAGGGACTCTGTCCCAGAAACAGCACAGCTCTGTTCGGTGTGATAGCCCCAGAGTGGGCAATGAAAGATTCCCCCCAACCATCCTCATACTCTGAGTATGGCAGGTGACTATTTACCCTTTTGTATCTAAATCCCAGTGGCATAGGATAGTTCCAGCTAGTCTTCCCTTTTGGAGAAGAAGTTCACAGTTCCTAAACCCTGGATTTCCCATCTAAACTGGACCCTTTGGACCATCTTCATGTCACATTGTCCTTTCAGGCTCCCAGTGGTGGTTATATGCTGCTCTGGAAAAGCCAGTGTGTAGCTGGCTAGAGGCCACTCACCACCAGCCTACTGTCAGGCCACAGCCACCCCTGGCTCCAGCTATCTGCAGGGAGATTTTGGGACCAGATTGCTCATCATGTCCATGCTAGGAAAAGCGGAGCTGAGTCTGAATGGTTCCCTCATTTCACAGATCCAGGGTTCAGATTAGCTGGTAGCATAAGTCTGGATGGCTGCACTGTCATCAGCAGAGGACCCAGCTGTCCTTCACCATCCTCCTCTCCATGTATCCCTGCACTGTTCAACCTGTTGTGCCAGCCTCCTTCTCTACAGGTCCTTTCACAGCCCCCAGTAAGCAGGAGGGACAGGGATACACAGCCAGGTCTGTAGTCTGCTGGGAGGTCTGTAGTCCCTCCTCTGTACATCTCCTACTTTATTCAGTCCTTTGCTTGGGTGGCTGTGACTGGCGTTGCTTTGGTAGCCACTCGCATCAACTGTACATCTGCTGTCCTTTCCTTCTAGATTTTATACCTAGCTTTTAGTGGTGCTGAGCTGTAAGAAGTGCTCATTCTGACCCAGAGAGCCCTGATGGCTCTCTCTAGTATCTTTAAGTAAGTTAGGCTCTTCTGGGAAACCTGACCGAGTGTGGTTCATGGCCAATGCAACACAATGGCAGATGAACCACGCTGCAGACAAATGCACAGAGGAAAAAAACATGTTGAAACCTCTGTGCACTTAAAAGGCCCCAAAAGGGAGTACGAGAGCTGGAGAAATGGCCCAGGTGAACACCTGGAGGAGTTATTACCCCATAGGAGACACAGGGATCTGACCACCCCTCAGGCTAGGTATAACAGATCCCAGTGAAGGATCAGGAGGAGCTGCAGGAGAAATAGAGACAGGAAAGAGAAGCATGAAAGGGTTTGGGCTTTGGTAAAGAGGATTGAAAGTATGGTGTGATATACAGGACAGGGCCCAGATGCTGGTGCTGGGGTGCCTCCAGCCACCTGGACTCACCACACAGGAGCAAAGGGACATTTGGTGAAGCTCAGAGAGACAACGCACTTGCAAGTTCTGGTACTCATCAATGAGAGAGAAAGACAGCAGGACTGAGGAAAGGGTGGATAAGAGGACTGAGACATTATAAACCCTATTGAGAATCGTTCAGATACGTAACAGTGGGGCTTTTTGGACCTCTCCTGAGAGCCCCAAGGTGAAACTAGTTTTGAGTCATCCTGAGAGACTCTGGGTCTTGGGCATTCAACAGTTTCCCTGTGAGTTGCTCAAGGAGGGCAGAGGGGAGATGGTCTGGTCCAAGTGTCTTGCAGGTCCTTATGCTGGTGAGATCTGGTAGCTCACATTGCTACTCGCATCAGTGGGGTTGACAGAGAGCTGGCACAACTCTCCAATGGGCATTGATTCCTTGCAGGCAGGAGTGAAGGGAAAGGACCTTGCAGATGCATGAAGCAGCCTTTGGTCCCTCCACATCTTCAAGGCTGGTGGCCCCAGCTCCAGGGCTCCCCTTGTGTTCCTGAAAGGACCCTTTCAATGTGAGGATCTGAGTTTCCCTTCATGCAGTAGGACCCAACAGCCTTTGTCCTCTGCTCTTGCTCAGGACTGGATTGTCCCTTATAGTGGAGACTGCCACTGGCCACCTTCCCTGACTGGGACCTTTCAGGGAAGGACCACTGTGGCTGGCACGGGAATGGCCTAGATTTGCAGTCAGCCTGAGCTGAGCCAGGCCCTGATCCAAGGCATGTCAGTGTGCTTGTTTGCTTTTGCCTGAGCGGTTTCAGAGAATAAGTGTTCTTCAACTTGCTCAATAAATGCCCAACTGCTGCAGCAGCAACTCAGGGAATGAAAGGACTTGCTATGTGGAAGTTACTGTCCAATGTAAGTGAGTTACTGCTCACTGCCCAATTTTCTCTGGGTGTCCCATCCCAGAACCTGTCTGGGGTCTCACCTCCACACCACTGTGCTCAGTTCTGCCCTTCTTCACCTGTGTGCATTAAAGGTGGGAGCTCTTCTGCTCGTGACCTCCAGCATTTCTATCTGATTACAGCAGTGAGAGGAACTCTCCTACTCTGCTGGCACTAGGGCAGGTGGAGCTCCCCAAGCAACAAGGCTTTGCCCCGGATGCCGGAGCAGTGTCGCATTGGAAAGGGCATGGAGCTTGTGTCAATGTAACACTGCAAAGAATGACCCTTGGGAGTGCTGACCACCGACAGGTGGAGCTGGGAAAAGACTGGGATGTACAATAAAGCCTGACCACAAAAGCCAAGAAGAATAAATAAATACATTTTCAAAGAAGCTATTAAACATACTGTGCTGAGGATAGGGGCACTTATTTACTTGCTAAGGCTGGGATGTCCGGCTTGCCCTACTTCTCTCACCATTGACTCCAGTCTGGTGGATGCTGTAGAAGCAGAGCCATCCCCATCCTCAGAGGGACAGCACCACTGGCCAGGGACAGCCAGGCACGCAAGCTGAGGGAGGAAGGAAAGCAGAGCAAAGGCAGAGAAGGCAGGACAAGCATCCTGCCTCTGACGGTCATTCGCCCGGCTCACCATTTAGCACAGACTCCTCACGCCGCCAGAGCAGCGCCTGATGGCTTTAGCACGATGTCTGGGAGAAGAATGAGCCTGGGGAGCTACAGGGGGGAGTGTGTGTGTCAGAGAAACCCCTGGCTGCTTGCTGTGTTGTGCCAGCAGTAGCGTGTAAAGCGCTGTCTGTGTGAGAGGAATAGCGTGTCAAGTGTTCCCTGGGGCCCTCGGATCGCTGCTCGCCTCCGCCTGCCTTCCTCCCCTTCTCCACCCCAGGCTGGAAGTGAAGGCAGAGCAGCGGAAAGGATCTGGAAGTGGCATCCCATCATGCAGCCTGCCTGCCGTGCAGGGAGGCAGCAAAGGCTGTTGCCACCACGGCTGCTGCTGGGGAAGGGTACTCTGGGCATGCCGGACAAAGCTCAGGTTCTCCTGGTCCAAGAGCACATTCACAGCGAACGGCTGCCAAAGGGCAGGGGAAAGAGTGGGGGACCATGGTGCTTGGGACTGTGAATTGGGTCACTGCTCAGAGGCAAATGCATTGAATTCGGTGCATTTAGGCTGCTTTGCACCTTCTCAACTCTTGGCCCATTTACTTACTTCTCCATTTATTTGAGCAGCCTTATTTATACCTGTCTTGTGTTAAAGGTGGTCCCTGCTCCACCACACTGCCTCCCAGTGGATCGTGGGCAGAAGAGTTGTGGAAATCCCTATACCCTTGTACTAAGGGGCTGAAATGGGAGGGCCGGGAGATCCGGCATATGTACTCCACCCAGGTTAATGGTGTTAGTGCCATTTCCTCAGACTGCACCCAAGAAGCTGCACTGCATGTGGGCAGCCAGAAAAATTAGCTCTGGAGCTACACGCACTATTTCCTGAATTTCCCCTCCTGAAGGTGCAATGTGTCTCTGACTGAGAATGGCACAGGCAGTGCATGGCTGTGATTGAAATCCACATCTAAGAAAGGACAGAGCTTTTCTCAGGACAAAGCAACACTTGGGAGGATGGACCAAATTGTTCCCACAGTGAAAAAGCATAAATGTACAGCCTAGAGAGTCTGAGTAGCCAGGGCTGTCAGGAAATTAGACTTAGACAAAGATTTAGGTTGCAAGGACCCTCTAGAGGTCTCCAGACCAACCCTCTTCTCTAAGCAGGGCTGACTCCAAAGTCAGTTCAAGTTGCCCTTCTCCAACTAAGTGCTGAAGATCTCCACGGATGGAGATTTTTGGCCACAGCCCCACTGGGTGCATGCTCCAGTGCTGCACTGCTATTGCCTGGGAAATTTTATGCATACACATGAGCAAGGCTGTAATCCAGGCATGCAAAGGGGCAGAGGGAAAGTTTTCAGCTGCCGTATTACCTGGGCCTTTTCCAGATACTTGACTATTTAACTATGTAAAGTTTTGATGCCTTTGATACCTTCTGCACCTGCTTGTGTGGGAAACAGACAACCAAGTTACCAGTAAGTGTAAGCCACATGTGCTCACAGGTAGAGATGGAGCCAGGGAAGTTGTTCCAGGTGGCAGTTGTTACACAAAGAAAGCTGAGATAGGCTGAGATGCACAAAGTTTTATAGTTGATGATATATATCAGCTTCAAGGTTATCTTTGGAAAAAGTGGGGACAAAGAGAAAGAGATGCACTGTGATCTTTGCTCTTTCACCTCTTCCTTGCCCCACAGAGCAGCTGTGGGGAAGCCCATTAGAGCTCATGTTGTCCCAGATAACTGAAAAATTTGAACAGGAGGCATGTCCTTGGCTAGGTACAATTAGCTGCCTGAAATAACCAGCTGAATTCTCAGGTGCCAAGCTTATTTTTCAGGCCTGGTCATTAGGAGAATCATCCAAACCTTGCTGAATAGAGACCATGTATCAGCCTGTTCAGCCTTTGGGAATCAACCCTGTGTCCCCAAAGAAAGAGCAGATGTTACCTCCTCTATGCAGGAGGACATAACTCGCTGGGCTCCTTGCCCCGTACTCTCTGTACTGGGCAGGGCCTGACCAGTGCTTCCCTTAGGAGGGATGCTCCATGCCCACCCCTACCCAGCTCTGTCATTGCATCACAGCACAAAAACAACTCTACCTTCAGCGTAGGAACCATCTGCAGCAAACACCAGCCTGAGAAGAGGAAAAAGTTAGGTGCTGGCAGCAGCATCTGAGAGCAGGCTGCAGGGAGTGGGGCTTGCTCCGGAGTGGGCAAAGGACAGCATCGGACAGGGACGGGGACAGGAGGAAGGGAGTGGATGGCCACAGCAGGCAGGCGGGAGCAGCAGGCCAAGAGCAGCAGCAGGCGCTGGGTGGTTAATCAGCCGTCTGCTTCCGTGACTGAGCTCAGTGTTTGCAGCAAAGAGCTCCAGAGAGGAGAAAGCCTCTCGCTCATGAAAGAAACATCAGTGCTAATCGAATCAGAATCCAGCCCAGCAGCACGCGACAGGCCACAGCGGCTCATTCATATTTCATGCTTTGCTCCACTTCGACAAGATAAAGCCTGTGGAACCAGAGAGTGCAAAAGGTGGGGGAGCCCTCCTTAGCAGGTGTAGGACAGGACAGGAGTTGAGGGGAAGCTGGGGGAGAGGGGAGCCAAGGGCTAAGCTGGAGCATTGGCCAAGGCAGGGAAACTGGAACCTGGGGTAGTGAGACTGTGTTTATACCTGTCTTGCTCAATCCACTCTGAGACTTTGCAATGACGTCCACGGAAAGGTTTCTCAGCAAACTAGTGTGAGATAGCACCACACCAGGCTGTCCTCCGGAGATAACACATCTCTCCAGGATCCTGTAGCCAATTCAGGCTCCAGTACATGGCCAAGGCAGGCATGTACCTAGGGTTATCTGCTCGCTGCATGCTGAAATCCAGAAGCCCTGGTAACTCTGTGCCTCAGTTTCCTCACTGGAGGTGGAGAGACTCCCTCACCCCGCAGTGGCTAAATTAGCTTTGCCAGCAAGTCAGCTTTGTCCCGGGCAAGCTCAGGTTAGCTCTCACCCACATTTGGGTTCTGGCCTCCAGGAGGTCAGCACTACAGTGGACTTCATAAGACTTTGCTCAGTGTCTTCCCTGGCTGCTGGAGACTTTACTTGGTGCCTAGTTGTGGGGCAGCTGCTCTTTGATGCATTTGGGGGTGAATGGGATCCCAGGGAAGCCCAAGATGGTCATGGCCTGCAAGGTGAGGAGAAGACATTTTAGAACCCATGGCAAACAGTGACTAGGCTCTGGTTGCCCCCAAAAAGCAGCCCTCCAGAGGCTTTGCCCTAGTCTTCAAGAGAATGCATGAGCATCTCTAGAAGCTCCTACTGCTCTGGGACAAGGGTGTGCAGCACACGTCCCATCATCAGGCTCCGGAGAACTACTGCCAGTGTAGGAGAGACCGAGTGCAGACAGACATCTCAGTTTGTGGAGGGATTTGAACCAAGGCTTCTACTGTAATGGCCAAAAGTATGTGAGCAGCTGGGTGTGGGCGGTTTGTCGCATGCCACAAAGCTCCAATCAGGGATTGTGGGAGGAAGGTGTGCAGGGAAGTGGGGGCTGATGGAGCCCAGGGACTGCACCAGGAGCAAGGCTGATAAACAGGAAGAGATAAAAACGGCATTAAAGGGTAGGAGAGCTGGGAATTAGATTAATGGACGCCATTTCCACTCCCCTTGGAGCTCTAACAAGGCAAACAGGGGATCAAGACAGGGAACTCTCCTTTTTAGCTGCAGGGACTTGACTCTTTACTGGTGCCCATCACCAGCATGCCCAGAAGAGGGCACCAGCTGGCAGCAGCCAGTCAGCTTTTCACTGGAGAGATTCTGCTGCCTTTCCCGCACCATCCAGCTTGGCCTTTCATCTGGCCCAGAAACCCAGCATGGAGAAGTTACCAGCTTTGATGGCGGTGCCTGCATTAGAGATGCTGGTGCTGGGTCAGAGCAATCTCTGGCTGTCCGTAGTGACCACAGGGACACCGCTACCATCCTACCCCTCTTCCTTCCCTGCTTTGTTTCCACCTCTCCTCCGAGTCTGTCAGCTTTGTCAGAAGCGCGTAGAACAGCTGCAATTCAGAGAGGTTCACATGCAGTTCAGTGGCAGCTAATCCGTCTTGCCCTCCACAAAGCACCGCTTGGCTGCAGATCAGCTGTGCTGACCCTACAAACTGGGCTCCAGCAGCTCCCAGAGGCCATGAGCCGCCTGCCACAGTGAGAGCAGTGGTGCAAGCTCCAGGAGTGGGTCACAGGCAGATGCCGGTGAAGCATCCAGAGGTCCCTACTCTCCCGTGCAGGCAGTAGGAACCACTGGCTTTTTGGGACCGCTTCTGTTGCACCCTGCTTTCAACCATCAACCCTCTCCCAGGCTCTCAAAACTTTCCTGCTGAAGCTGGTGAAAGACTTCAGCCTCCAAAAAACAGGTATGGAGGCATTCTCACATAGCTCCCCCTGTGACCTTTCCTCCAAATCAAACCTGATCTCCAGATGCGGAGACAAGAACAAATCTAATCCAGGGGAGGCAGTAGGCGTTGCCATACCACTGGGATGTGGGGTTTAGCCCCAGAGCTTGGGTTTGCTGGGTCCTCACATGAGCGCCCTTTCTGAGGTGATGGGGTATGTGGTCCGGGGCACTCACTCCTCCTTGAAGGATTTTGTCTCTTCCCTTTTTTCCAGCAGGTCCCCAAGGAATTCAGTTACAAAGGGGTCTCTTGCAGTTTCCCCAAAGTAGGGGAGCCAAACTGTGCAGAATCAGAGCAATACCATGGTGGAGAGAGGGTAGAAGAAGGACCAGGAGCAGCAGCTGCTGAGGCTGGGGCTGACCAGGCATTGCCACAGAGCTGTGGCACCTCTTGCCCTCCTCCCAGGGCTGCAGATGATGCTCAAATGTTCTGTGCTAATGACCGAAAGGGGGAAACACTGATTGAACCTGACAGGCTCCAGGCCTCCTGCAGGGCTGGGATTTAGGGAGGCATCCTGCACCACTCAGCCTATGCAGCAGTGTGCAGGCAGCAGGTCAGAGGATGGGGTTTGTGTGTAGGGAGGGATTTAGGCACCCAGGAACCAAGCTCCCCACACATAGCCTGGGCCAAGGAAGGGGGAAGCCAAGGGAGTTTTGAGGCAAAAGGTGCATCGGATGGAAAATCCAAGCTCCTGTGAATGACCTGGGGACACGATTTTGGCAGTGTTTACCTGTCTTGGCCCCCATAAGCCAGAGACCTGCATCCCCCCAACACATGGAGTAATGCTGAAACCTAAAAGGGAAAAGAGGGTTTAGAGCAAACAAGCAAAAATGGTAGCAAAGCTTCAGAGAAGCAAACTGATTTTTGTAGCATGGAAAGAACAAGCCCAGATGAGAAGACAAGATGCTGTCCAGCCTGGCAAGGTTTAACCTGCCTCCAAGCAGCCGCACAAGGGTTGGTGTCTGAGGCAAACAAGCAGGCATGGAGACACAGGCACGAACCCAGAAAGTCTGGGAGTTTTCCTGCACAGCATCACCACATAGAGCCTTTTCTACATCCTTTTACAGTTAAGTTTGTAGACTCACTACATGTCTGCTTGGATCTGCTCTCTTGTCCTATGCTTCAGGTACCAACACCTATGCAAAAAGCACCTACAATCACAGGGAAAGACCAGACACCTTGGTTTGTGCAAGGCACTTGGATTTTAGAGAGGTTTGAAAAGCAAACATGAATACAGACATGATAAAGATGCCTTTTTTTCTTTAGTAAGCTTGGCAAATAGCACGCGAACAAAAGGACGTAGGACAATGGAGAGAGACAGCTGGTAGAGGCCCATTTGCTTTCAGAGTGGGATTTCACCAGGCCAGTGGAGAATAAGGGATGGACCAGGAGCAGTTCATCCTCACACCACATCATTTCATCACTGAAAGCTTGCTCAGCGCTCACGGCTGCCTGCCTGCCTCATGACACAAAGGCATTCTCCAAAAAATATATGCTAAGGGAACAAAACTTTTGCCAGGCTGTACTGGAGCCCTGGAACAGAGCAGGACCAACAACCCAGGCACAGTTAAAAAGAGCAAAGTCAGCAGCATCCTGTCTTGCCAGGCCTTGGCACTGACTGTCCTGGTACGGAAAGGGCTCTGCTCCAAAGGGAGGTGAGAGTCCTATGGCCAGAGGAGTGATGTCTGGGGCTTGGATGCTTGGAAGACGCAGGAGAGGGTAAAAGCTGAGGAAGGGATTTTGTCAGTGATGGGAGCAGTCCTGGGAGAAGATCAAAGTGAAGGCGTTGCTTTGTGAGGGCAGAGAGTCAGCAGCAGCGGCTGTCAGCACCGGCGCCAAAGGACTTATCAAAACACAGGGAGCTCTGTGCAACCCGCCGTGAGCATCTCTCAGCTCAGCCACATCCATCCATCCATCCTGTCCTCCCAGAGGCGGGCATCTCTGACAGGCACGCTGCGGAGTGAAAACAAAAACCCAAGCTCCCCAGATCAGTTCCCCTCCTGCCTTCCTGTGATGTGTGTGTGGTGAATTTCAAACAGCACGACTCTCCGCTCTTGTCAGGGAGGGAGCTGTGCTCCCTAGCTTGCCAAGCTTGCCATCCTCTCACAGGGAGCATGTCATCCCCATTAGAGCTGTCCTCCTCAGGCGCTGCCCTATGCAAGGCCGGAAGCTGCTCCAGGACATTGGCAGGGAGGTAAAACCCAGCATCCCCAGCAGTTTTGCTTTGGCAGTCTCCAAATGATAGCGTGGCCCAGGGAAGCCTTTCTACTACCCAGGGGTGATGGAGAGCAAGCCCCTGAGCAAGGATATGGTAGGGCCACCTGCAAGAGAGCACCAGTAGACCTCCCCCCTCACCACCACCATCCAGAGGGATGCCCCACAATGCTGCCCATTGCCCTCACTCCCCAGGCTGCAAGAACAGCTCAGGCCTGGGCAACCCAGCCCAAGGATGCCCCAGGAAGAGGGTGAGGAGAGGTGGTGGGGTGCTTTTCAGGTGCAGCTGAAGATGGTTTGTCAGCAAAGCAGGGAACAAAGCACAGCATAAAGTATGGAAAAACAGAGCACATGAGCTACAAGTAGTCTTAGGGGTGCTTTCCTTTAGGAAGATATCTCAGCGCTCACTGGGAGGTGGAGCAAAGCTCTGCCTACAGAGACCTGTCATAGGTCCCTTTCTCATGCCTCCTTTTGGACGTATGTAGATGCAAGCTGAGGCTGCCACCGTCTTGTCTGTGGGGGCACTGCTACATCGCACATTCTTTCTCTGACTGTCATTTATTTCCATACAGCTTGCAGAAGCATGCGCCCCTCTGTACTCTCTGTCCTCTGTCACGTTTGGCTGAAATCCACCACCACTCCAAGAGAGGGAAAGAGAGAGACACACGACAGGTATGAGCACACACACGGTGGGGGAACACTACCTACCGCTTCACCCTCAAACACTTGCTAGTAGTCCTGGGCAGGATGGAAGAGGTTAAACGTATGGGAATATCTAGGAAAGCTGGAGCATAACATTTTAGTGCTTTACATGCAGCTTGTATTGATAAGAGCTGTTGCTTAGAAATATTTCTCAGGATCCAGCCGGCGTGGTGGAAGGGACCTTTGGGTTTTCCTGTCCAGCCTCCCACTCACAGCGGGGCTGTAGCCCATGCTAGATCACTGGTTCTCTGTGGTTGTCCCACAGCAGCGTATTACCTTCAGACACCTCCTGGGACATGGGCATGTCCGTACTGTGCATGGCTGGGGGTGCCACAGGCAATTCCAGAGCATAGACCCTTCTGCCACACTCTTTGCACGAGCACCAGCCACGGGGGCTCTGTGAGCAAGTAATCCCCAGGCCGTTGTACGCACAGATGTGTAGCAGTTCAGAAACAAAGACTGCATGAAAAGGGACTTGTGGGCTGTAGGGGTGAGAATCTGAACCCCTGGCTCCAGATGTGGGATCAAAATTCCAAAAGGACAAGGGAAACTGAGGCAGAAAAGAGAATTAAGGAGACTAACACTTTGCCTGGATCTAGGTATCTCTTATCCTGGCAAAGCTTGGGAGAAACTCTGCTGGAAACCACAAGGCAAGTGTGTGTCTATTGCCTTAACTTTCATAGGCTTGCTAAAGAAGAGAACTGGAAATCCATGTGCCCAGCTAAGGATGCAGGGAGGAAGGTCAAGTATCTTTAGGAGCACGGAATGGGATTTCTAACTATCGATCACCTTGATTCAGGAAACCCAGTGAGAACATGCCCATGATCAGAAGAGACTATGCCATGCACCAGTCAGTCCCATTCCGTTTTCATCTTTCCAAACAGGGAAGCAGGTGCTGCAAAGGTTTTGTTCAAGAAGCCATTGCCTCTCATTACGAAAAGTCCTTTTCCACACTAGGCATGGTTTGCTGAGGCCTCTCCCACCCAGGCCTGCTTTGACTCCCCTGTGCTCTCAGCTCATTGCAGCTCCCCTTCCTCTCTCTAATTGTGTCAGTTCTTTCCATTTGTCCCAGCCATACCCTCATTCATTAAAATCCATTGTACCCACCCTTCTTTTTCCACCTCCCCATTTCTCCTGCCTCTAAAAGCCCTGCCTCTTGTGTCCATCACCAGAGCCGACTGCTAAAGGACTGTTCCAGCACTCTGTGAGCTGAGTACAACCTCTTCGATGATGACAAGCATTTGTCTTGATGAATCAGTAAAGCAGCATTTCATGATTGCCCTCCTCAGCACAGCTATCTTGGAGGTAGGGGAAGAGTTCCTGGAGGCACAGCACCCAGCGACGGTACAGCGCTAATGCTTTGCAGCAGGACTCAGCAATCGAAGTGCTCCCCACTAGCACGAGACAGGACAGAGGTGGAGCTGACAGGACTCCACTC
Organism: Struthio camelus; assembly: GCF_040807025.1. Taxonomy (NCBI): domain Eukaryota; kingdom Metazoa; phylum Chordata; class Aves; order Struthioniformes; family Struthionidae; genus Struthio; species Struthio camelus. The sequence goes on from NC_090962.1 coordinate 12,176,443, forward strand.
TCCTCTGGAGCATCTGGAGTCAAGCGCAGAGCTCCAGACGGTGCCAAGAGGCTGTAGCTCTGCTCCCTGAGACCCTGCAGAGCCCAGAGCTTGCCAGCTCCCCAGGTTTGCTCCTCCCCGCACCCCAGCAGAGAGTCACATCAAAGAGCACAGCCTTTTGTTTAGGCCCTGTTTGAAGTTTGCTGCTAATTTTTGGTATTCATACAGCAGTGTTTGGCTTGCGCTTGTTCCCAGAATAAACGCTCGTTGCGTTGCTCTTAAATGATTGGAGACCTCCAATTTTAATCTTTTATTCATAATCTTCTTCCAGCTCAGACACAGAAAAAACATGTAAATTCAAAACCTACGAGAATTGAAAATTTCATAAGTGCTGCTGACCCTTCCCTGGCAGCTCTGAATATGACAGAAATAAAGGAATTCTAATGAGGAACCTCATCTTTTGATAATGGATTTAGAGGAGCCCAGCACTAAAAGGGGCTTCGTCCCTCCTTGCTCTGTATCCATGTGGGATGTAGCTTGTGTGGAACAGAGCCAATTCCACAGCGCATGGAGATGCATTTTTGCTTCTCCTGCTTCTCCATGTACCTAGGGTGCACGCTTGCACAGAGTCGTGAGTGCCTGGTCCTCCTACTTCTTCCCTGGGGGCTGTGCACAGGGATGCTGCCTGCTCACACATGCAGGGTGCATTTATGGATGCACATGCTCTTACACACTATGCGCTGCCAGGTACTTCCACGATCCCATTTTCAAGCCTGCATTCAGACTTGTAAGCTTGTCTGCTCTTTTAAGCACATCCTGCGTACATGTTGCAGCACGCTTCATCCTCGAGCTCACGCTTTTGTGAGCGCACCAAAGCACATCCATTCAAATGCCTCCACCATCCAGTACCCCCCAGCTCCTGTCCATGCACAAATACAACCACTCACCATCGTCTACATACCCTCACCTCTCCCTCCCCAAGTATAATCATTTCATTTTGCACCTTTCTCTGTTTGGGAAGGACATGGATTGCTCTGTGTTAATCTCCTGCCCCATCCCTCTGTCTGCTCCTTGTAAGGGCCATTTTCTGGACAGCTTTGTGGGGAGAAGATGGGAAAGCAAGGAAGATATGAAACAATGATGAGTAATGCTAAATCTATGAGTGAAATACTCTAGGGTCAGGAATATACCACTGAATTCTTGGGAATAATTAAACTTCTTCAGTATCAGCAAAATGAAATGCTCTAATGTGCCATGCCTGGGATCAACAGGTTAATAGGCCTTCACCCTTTTCACAAGTTTTCTTCATGTTGCGTAGCCCCACAGTCTTTTTTTAACTCAGAAAATAACTGTCTTGATTTTTACTTCTAGGAATAAACAGTACATTGTGTAAGGGAAGTGTAGCCAGTTTCGCATACAGAAATCTCCTCGGCACCTGCAAGTGATCTGCAATTCCCATCCTGAATGGGCCAGCATAAGCAGGCCAGCTAAAAGCAGCTATGCATTGGGATTTCCCAAAAAACGCCCACCAGGGTGCTTCATCCAGGAAATCTGAAGGACTCTGTTTTTTGTCCAGGATATTGTGGAAATCTGACAGCCTGCTCAGAAGAGCAGATGTAATTGTACCTGTAATTGTTGGGTAGGAGAGCCCTAAAATAGTCAGAGGGTGGAGCACTGGGCATCGTGTTCGTGTACCGCACAGAAAACTGCGCATCCCTAGGCCATGTACATGATGTTGGGTTTGGCCATAGGTCCCTGAGGAGTTGCACGGTTTGTGTGCATACAGACTTTGGGTTACATTCCACAGACCAGTGGCATCATGTTTTGGGTGTCTGTCCCAGCACGCAGTGGGGGTCAGCCTGGTCCTTCTCCCAGTTTGGACTCAGGGGGCCGTTCACCCAGAGCTGGGAGACAAGAAGCACCCAGTATCCCCATGGTACCCAAATGGTCATGGACGATGAGAGAGGGCAGAAATGTAGCACCAGGCCCACCTTCCCATCAGGGATCCTAGTAGACTTTTCTGCACAATGTCTACCACTCCCCTTTGCTCTGCATCAGTCCAAAGCTCATCTGTTTTTATTTTAAGTCCAGTGCCTAACCTCACCAGAGACATGTGCTCTGAGTCCCCGGGGGATGTGGGAAGGGAGGTGAGTGGGAAGTGCAGAGAGTTGGTCCTACTGCTCCTGTGTTGAGATCAGCATTAAAACATGGGTACATATGGAGCAAGTGCTGCCCTTTAGGCCTTTACAACTGGATACAGAGAAGGGATCAGTATCACGTAACTAGAGGCGTGGAGGTCCAGCTGATCACCCTGGGTTCCCTCTTATGTACAATGGAAAGAGAAAGGTACCTTCACAAAGCAAGTGGCCACAGCGAGAGAGAGAGATAAACTGTCACCCATTTCCTCCTTTTCCCACTTGGTCTCAACAGGCAACCACTCAAATGAAGATCTCTAACTCTCAGACCTACGTTTGTGCATTAAATCCTATCCCATGTTCCCAGGCACTGTAAGACAAGTCGCGGTTGCTGCAGTCCTGACTCATCCCCTCCTGAGCCCAGCTCGCTTGAGGCTGGGCAGGACCTGCCCTGTTTGCAGAACCAGCACTTCTGCGAATCTCCGGACGGATCCGTCCTGGGAGGAAATGTGCAGCTAACTCATTCTGCAATGGTGACTCAACCCAGACATGAGCTAAAGGATATTTCAAAACCCATGTAGAACCTAGTTTTAACCCTTTCAGCTGCGGATGATGTTCCTGTCCTACATCAGGTTATCCTGAGTAATTTACTTGGACATGATGCTAAATGGCTGTGCTAAAAGCAAAGAGAGAAGGTGATTTGGGAATACAGCATTCCTTGGCAGACTAAGCTGGTATGTGATCAGACAGGAATCATATCAGTAAATATGAAGCAGAGTTCACCATCTGCTAACACTATCCACGGAGTGTATTTGACCCCTGCGAGCTTGCATAAAGCTGACATAAAAGAGCGTGGGTGCGAACCTAAGATGGGTGCTTTCACATGGGGCTCTGCAGGTGCTCTGTAAGTCCAGACTGCCACCTCCAGGCACTCAAAGCCAGCAGAACCTCATTTATTAATGACACAGCCAAATTTGACTTAGACAGCTATAAATGAAATGCTTCAGAGATGACTTATCAGTAGCTGGGAGTCGGATGTGACTAGAGAAGGCAGGCTGTTTTACCAGGGAAAGAGCAGCTCTCTCTGCTCTGCTGGAATAAAAGTCTCCCTGGGGACATTTAAGACAGTGTGAAAGCCATGCTGGCTATTTTCATACATGAGGGGTTTTATTTGCTGATATGTCCAGAGTTTCCATAGCCTCTCCTCAGGTGGAGGAGTTTGTCCTTCTGGTCAGCTCCTTCCCCTGGACATGTTCCCCATGGTACCCCTTCATGAGGGGTTGGGTCCCAAGCTGGTTCTTCTCTCAGCCTTCGGGAATCCCATGTGCCAGCCCTGGCCAGCCCTGGCAGTCACTGGCTGCAGCAGGGCACAACTACCGGGACATGGAGTGGTACACAGGAGCCTGCAAATGTACCTGTGTCCTGGAGGAGAACTCTGAATGAGTGGCCCTTCCTGGGCTTGCATTGCTCATGGCAATTTCCTCCACAAGGGGGGAGAAATGACATGTTAAAAATGATACAGTCTTGTCTCATCTTCCTGCTTGGATCGTTAAGAGTTGTGGGTGTAGCTCCCAAGGGGACAATGTCCTGGGCATACTCCTCACAAACATGCATAAGCTGATACTGTCGTATCTCTGCAGCAGCTCTGAGAATGGGTCCCTAACCATGCAGAGCAGCAAACGCCTGCCTAGCAGAGCGTATCTGTCCCTGACTTTACCTGGAGTGGCGTCAGTATCAGCCATCCTTCCCTGGATCAAGTGTTTGCTTTGAAATTGAGGGATTTAAGAAAGTTGATTCATATTGCAGAATGTGAATGCTGGCTTTATTCTTAAGTGTAATAAATCAACAAAATGTAGGTCGTCAATGAACATCAATATCTCCCAGCGTTTCCTAGCTGTCCTGCATGCCTAGTGCCAGCAGTGAGTTGTGAATGAGGTATCCACTTGCTGTCCATGTCCGCACAATGGAGAGAGGGTCTGAGCAGATCCTAACAGCTGTATGTGAAGGATGTGTTTGTGGAGGAGGCTGGATGAGGTGGGGTCCAGAGGTCCTTTGCAACCACATTTCTGTGACTCTATGACAAACAAAGGCTCCAGGAAACCATATATGTGGAACATGATGCCTAAGGATGTGTTTGGGAGGCGGTGGGGAAAAGAGAAGGGTCAGGGACGGGATAGGTCAGGGACATGAGCACAGAAACAGCAATGGGCATCCTGCAGTCATGATGTGGGTGATAGGAAAGATGAATGTGGTGGTGGAGATGGTGTTCCTGGAGGGACAGTAGGCGGGTTACATGACGTTTCTGGAGAGCAAGGCTGGCCTTTCCTGCAGTGTGGGCAGTGGAGCAGGGGTGGATTCCCGGGGGTGGGGGTGGGGGGTCACCTTCATCTTTGAAAGGCCGCAGGGACAGAGGGGCCATGTGTACCAGCAGTGACATGGATAGAGCCAATCCTGCCGTGTGCTGGGATGCATCCAGCCTCAAACAGGCCTTCCAGCCTTTTTGTTTTTTTCTAGCAAGAAACATATCCTTCTTTTCTGTAAACACCTTTGTCCCTGCAGCTCGAATGCTGGCAAATCCTTTGTTGGAGGGTAGCTGGGATCACAGTCAAATGCCTATAAATTACTTTAGCTCAGGGTGGGGGGTTGGGTTTTTTTAATTTTGTTTTGTTTTTTTAACAATTCCTGAATTTCCAGGAGAGGGTAAGCCTAGATCTGGGAGAACCTGCAAGGGATCCATGAGGGCTGAGACTTAAAGTTGGACTTGGGAGCACAGGAAGAATCTCAGCTTTCTACTCCTATGTCTATTCTTGGGGCTGTTCGAGGCAATAGCAGTTTGTGCTATTGCAAACAACCCATGTGTTTCATCTCCAGTGTGCTTTGGTTACAGCTTATAGCAAGTCCACAAGGGACTCATTGCTGGAGTTCAGAAGAGCATCTACACACATGATCTCACATGCTTACATAACCCTATGTAGGAACGGCCTTGTGTTTGAGGGGAGGCCTTCTCCTGACCCCACAGCACAATAACACCCACACAGGAAGTCTACAAGTGATTAGTGACTTGGCCATTCCTTATGCACACAGGTCCAGGCATGCGCACTCATCCTACAGATGCTCCTGCTCTCCAAGGAAGCATCCACCACACGGGAGAGGCTTTCTGGAGCAGATGCAGGTGGTTACCTGGGCATTTCTGTGCCTGTGAAGCAGCTGTGAAGGCCTGTATGAACTCTACCAGCTGTGAAGCAGCTGTGTGAGGCACAGGCCCAGTAATAGGTGATGAGATGCCCTGTGGGAAGGAGGCGTTTTATTATCCAGAAAGAGGTGCAGGCTCTGAATGTAGCAGGCAAAACCTGCCCAGCCATCCTCACGGCCAGAGCCCGTGTGGCCCAGGGACTAAAGCTCATCCAAGGTGCGGTCCAACTACCCCAACCTGCAGAATCAGCCCCATGAACTCTGCTACTGGGGACAGGAGCTGTCTGGCAGCCCATAGGCTGCCATAGGCTCAGATCCCACAGCCTCCCTTCCCAGGGCTGCCCAGAAAACCCTGTAGCCCTGAGGACTGGGACTGTCCAGCCTCTGTGACCCCAAGGACACAGGTCTGTCTGGCCTGACCTCACCTCTCTCATAGGTGTAGGGATGGTTTGTCCAGGCAGAATTCACTCACCAAGGAGTCCCATGCATAGAGAAGAGAGGACACAGCCAGCACCCACTGCAGGGTTTGGACTGACTTCAATCATTACACCGACTGCAGGGTGAGTGTGTGACAGGTCTGAGTGCAGGATGCAGGGTGCAATATAAATTAAACAACACATTGCATCTGTCCCCCGTTACAAAGAGCTTCCATAGGAAGAAGTAGAGTGCCCACCAAAGTCACAAAAATCCATCAGGACATAGGTGCCCTAGATGGAAAACTAAGCCAGCCTCAGAAAGGCCAGTTTAGCCAGGATTATTGCAGCTGGAAAATGGCTTTAACCCTCCCCTCCTGTGCCCAAACAACCACCAGCACTGGGAGGAGCAGACCTCAAGCCAGCTCCTGCCAGTACTCGCACTGGAGTGATGACAGTCTTACAGTGCTAAGGGCAGGATCCTGGGGCCATGCTGGTTTCTGACAGTCAGTGTGGTTCCTCTCCAGTGTCCAGAGAGACCATCTCCAGCAGCACTGCCCCAGCTCACCTTCCAGCAGAGTTTTTTGCAGTGAGTTCAGCCTCATGACCAAGGCTTCTGTGCTTTGAGACCATTTTTGTGTACTTAACATCAGACATTAGTAAAACAGTTCTGAACCCCATAGAAAATTGTATTTACACCCCAGAGAAGCCTCCTCAGCCCATGACCTGCTCACCCTCCCTGGCACAGCCCCATCTCTGCAGCCCGCTCAGCCCTTCCGCATGCCTCTGGAGGCCTCTGCTCCACTCCAGGCAAGCTTGTTAAAAGAGATGCTCCCAACGGAGGAGAGAGGAGAGCTGTGGCAGAAAGGTCAAACTGCCTCTCAGTCATGGGGCTCATCAGCTGGGTGATGCTGAAGATCCTATGAGCCTTGCCTGACATGCAGCATCAGCTGAGCAGAGCCCCTGTCCCCAGCCAGGGGGCTGTGTGTTTGCAGCTGGAAATGTTGCTCCAAACTGTCCTGTGCAGAGAACAAGGCAACCTCTGGCATAGGCAGGCAACTTGGTAACAGGAAGCTCTTGGGTTTCTCTAGGGCAATAAAAGAACAAATTGGGGTTTGACAGAAATCTCTCTGACCCCAGTGAGCAAATTCTCTCACTCTGCTCTGCTCTGGTACAGCTTTACAGGAGGCCACAGGGCAGGAGGGATAGTTCTGCCATGGGAGAAACCTGAGCTTGGAGCCCTAGAAAATGTGCCTGGGCTGCCCTGGTATGCCTGTGCTGGATCTGGAGAGGAGCAGTGCTGGTGGGTTCAAGAAGTGGGGACTCTCCAGTGTACCCTGGAGCTTCCTGAGGCTCTTGATAGCAGCTCCTGGCCACTTCTCCCTCTATGTTGGGGAAGCCTCCTCTGCACGCAGAACCAGCCTGCACTCCTGCCAGCATTTCCTAATATTGCTGACTTGCCCAGTACTCCATCCCCTGCCGTCCTGGGCTTGGTGGAGGTGGGCCATGAAGTCACTTGGAGGCTGGAGCAGCTCTGGAGGTCCAGGTTGGAGTACACTGGAATTGCAAGGTACTGGGAGCAGGGTTCTCACTGCCATGTGGCATCCTGTGGGGGACTCTTCAGTTCAGAGATACAACAAATTCACTGGAAATACAAAGCAGGATCAGCTGTCTGATCCAAAGGAGCCATGGGGCATGACAAGCCAAGTCCTACTGCTCCTGGTATTGCTATTGCATCAGCTGCCCTTCCATCTGCAGGTGCAGCTAGGGGCATCCCTCTGTTTAAGGGGGTTACCACCTGCACTGCATAGTTGTCTGAAGATTCCTGGTCCCACAGCAACATGGTAGAGTATGAAGAGAGGAATGGCCTGTCCCTAGCCTGCTTGGAAGGCTGCTCCCCTCTTCAGATGGGAGACAGCAGGATCATCAAGGTATCTGGGAAGCCATGTTTCCACTGGAACTCAAATCAAAGAGTTGCTGGAGGGGCTCCAGATCTTGATCTTGCACCCCTCTCCCTGCTCACTACCCTGCTGCCCCTTTGCCAGGGTAAGTGTTAAGGAATGCCCAATGCGGGTCTGCAAAGCTGGTGATCAGAGATGCCTCCTGGGACCATTCGTGTTCAGCAGCTGGGATCGCATGACCTGGATGCTGTTCAAGATCTTCTTCTGGTGACCCATCATGGTGATGCCCAGGCTCCGAATGTCCCTGGAAAACAAGGACCCTGTTAGATACCCTTTGGCTTGGCCCCATGTCAGGCCCCAGAGAGACACTGCTCTTCTCCATGCACACACCCCATGGAGCCGCCCAGGATCCCCTGCCTAGCTCTTCTCTCCTCACTCATCAGCGTAAGGTTGCTGTGGCCTGAAGAGCCATCGGCTTCCGCCCAGGAAAGGATAGGCTGTCTTTCTCCATGGCACATCCTTGTGACAAGGCTTTTGTCACAGCCCTGGGGTGGAGAAGCAGGAGTAGAGGGGGGCTTACTCCTGACGGGCTAATGCCTGGCAAGATCAATGCTCTGCAATTAGATTAAGTTTTCGGAAGATGCTCTCAGATAACCCAGTCAGACAGACAAATGACTTAGAAGCTTCCCCGATGCACCTCAGAAAAATGGATCAGTATCAGCTCAGTCCCAAAGCAAGGCCCCCATGTACAGCCTCAGACTGACACAGGAATGCCAGCCCTCTGCCTGCAACTCTCTGTCTTCACTTTTGCTGGCTTTTAGTCTTCCTGTCCTACCTTGATCAAGGCTTGCACTGTTACACCCTTTCAGAGTCACAGTTCCTATTGCTTGACAGAAACTTGCCTTTTGATAGGGAACAAAGCTCCTGAGAGGTAGAACAGGTGTTTCCCAGCCTGGATGCTGATGCTAAAACCACAAGGGCAGGGAACACAAGTTGCTTCCGTTCTTACTGTCGGGTCAGCATATAGCACATAAAGTTGCCATCCTTTCGAGTATCACTCAGAGCATCAGCCACCTCAGAGGACCCCTTGGAAGGCAATACAGCAAGCCTCTTTCTTACATCAGCTGCCCCACGAAGCTCTCTCCTTACACATGGGTAGAAGGAGGATGGTGGGTGGCTCAAGTCTTCCCCTACCCTCCTCAACCCAACCTTGACCACTGGGGAGAGATTTTTGCCTCTGCACTAGCCTCCATGTAGGCAGGATCCCTGAGCCCTGCAGCCTGGTACTTAGTGAAGTTTGAGGCATTCCTGAAGCTCACTGCTTTTTGATTTGCTTCTTCTGCATGGGAGGACAGGAGGAACTTCATCTGCTCTAAAGGGGGTTTTCAGGCCCAGAGATCTTTGTGACTATAACCTCCTATTCACACCAAGTCCTGAAGCCCTGAATGCAGCATGATATCTCCCTGCCCTGCTGAAACGAGCAAGGAGCCTGTCCAGCACACCAGGACCTCAGAAAACTCTAAGGTCCCTCCAAGATTTTTCCCAAGGGTCCTAGCACCCTCCAAACAGAGAAGCTGTGTGGTATGACCCAGGACCACTCTGGCCTGCACGTGCCTTTTGCAGGGGAAAGAAAGCTTGGAAATGCAGGGAGACAGTGACATCATAGCTGGCCCTTCTTTGAGCAGGAGGTTGGACATGATGACTTCCTGAGGTCCCTTACAATCCAGATTATCCTATGATCCTATGATGATAGTGGAGCTGCACCAGAGACGCACCATGGAGCACTAGAGGTTACTCAGTACCCACACATCCTCTCTAGTATGACTTCCACTCCTCTTTTCAAAGGTCAGCACCGCCTCAGACACTGTCTCAGGCCTCGGCAGGAACTTGGGACAGGTCAGACTCCATGTCCTCAGGGATGTCTCCAGCATCCCCCTCTAGGGGAGCCAACTGGCTCTTGCAATCCAAGGTAGGACTGGCCATTGCTTGAGTGCTGTACTCTTAACAGTGCAGGGCAACCCCATCAGTGCTACTTGTTCTTTGGTACTCACTCGATGTTCATTCGCATCACCATGCCCAGGGAGGAGTACCCTGCCATGGCAAAGTTGTCCCGGTAGTGCCCCAGCCTGATGGAGTCCAGCCAGTCCTCCACTGTGAGACAGCTGGTGAAGTCGAAGATACCCCTTTCAAAGGGCGTCTGGGTGAACCTGGCAGGATGGAGGAAGGGGGTTATCTCAGGAGCTGAGGAGGGTACGACGGTCCTACACGGCTAGGCTGTGATATCCATTTGAAAAAGCCTGTGACCTTGCAGGTGAGGGAAGGACAGAGTCCTACACGGCCTTAAGAGCCTAGTAAAGTGAGACCAACCATGATGTGGACGGTGCTGCATATGCTTATTTAGACCTTATGATAGGAATGCCATAGCAGGTGTGGGCCAGTGAAATGCAGGCTGTTTCTCACTCTGCCATTACCCGCCATGACCAGCCTGTGCCCATGGGCCCTATGTACTTCTGTGGTCACAGGGAGGCCACCTCTAGCTGATGGGAAGCCACCACTGGTAGAGCTGGCCAGAAGTTGCCCTATTCATTGTGTCTGACACGTTCTGCCCAGCATTGACTGTGGCTTGGCAGGGAGTCTATACCTGTTCTTCGCAGCTAGCCAAGAGGGCCCTTACCGGTTCACGGTGGCCGTGCTCTTCAGGTTCTCGGGGTTGCGGATGAGCTTGTCCAGGATGCTGACAATCTGGGAGAAGCGAGGCCTCTCATTGCGGTCCTTCTGCCAGCAATCCAGCATGAGCTGGTGCAGGGCTGTGGGACAGCCCATAGGAGCAGGCAGGCGGTAGCCTTCCTCCACCGAATTAATGACCTGAAAGAAAGCCATATGTTGACAGGGAACTGCTCTCACAGTCTGACTCTCAGCACCCCTGACCAGGATGCGCAGGAGAGATCCCTGATGCTTGAGCTCTCAAGGCCATCAGAAAGGGAGGGGGCTGTACAAAAGATTAATGCTAAATGAGAAGTTTACTGCTAGCAAGTTGCATGTAGTCCCTATACAGAGCTAAAAGCACACTGGATGCCATATATACACAGGAAATGACTGTTATGATGGCAGATTTATTAAGTGTTCCAACAGGCTTAAAATATTGCTGTCTCCCTCCAGCAGATAAGTCACGAGAGCTTCGTTCAGTTGCTCTACAACCAGGGCTTGTTACCATTCAGCAAGGCTGGAAGAAACCCTCTGTGAAAGAACTGTGGAGAACAAGTTGCACAAGTCATTGCAGCCATGCCTGGGAAGAAGCTCCGTTGTCACCAAAGCCACTTTCTCATGTAATAAAAACATTGGAGAGAGAAGGGACTCTCAAGATGAAGGAACAGGGAGCAGGCAGATAGGTCAGTAGCCCCTATAGATAAAAAACGAATCTGGTGGATCTGTATAGTCAGAAACTTCATTTTATTGTCTCCTTTTGGAAATTTTGCTCCCAGTTTGTAGTCAGGAACAAAGCCTCCATTTTACTACAGTTTTTATGCTAGTCTTGATTTAAGAGTGCCTCCCCATAACTCTTGACAAACCCCAACCCCTGCCACTAGGTGGGACAAGTCTGGGGCTCTCAGAACCGTCGTGTGGGCAGTGGAAGTGACAAAGCCCCAGCGCTGGCTGCAGGAAGAACTGGCAGGTTAATGCCGTGGGGCTGCAGTGATCCTGAGGAAACTCTCATTCTTTTAGGGAATGGGAAAGATGTGACACTATGCACAGAGGCTCTCCAGCCAGCAGGAAGGCTTGCACAGAGCAGATAGGGAAGGGGTGGAGGCGGAGAGTCCCAAAGTGCACGCACACAAACACAAACAGGAGCTACTGTGCTACAAACAAGGAGGCGGATACAGCTGCGTGGTGCTTGGAGGAGCAATGTCAGGGCTAGACACTAATGCCCCCCTTGGAGGGGCGGGGAGGAGGACAGACACATCATACATAGCCCAGTGGGGATGTGAGGAGAGGTAAGGGCTGCCCAGGGGGGGCCCTTTTCCCCAGGGCCCCCTGATAGACTGACTTAGGAGAAGCAGGCTGGCCCTCTCATTGGCCCATGTTCACTTACGTCACGATTGGTCATGTTCCAGTACGGGCGCTCGCCAAAGGCCAGCACCTCCCACATGACAATGCCGTAGCTCCACACGTCGCTGGCTGAGGAGAACTTGCGGTACGTGATGGCTTCTGGGGCAGTCCAGCGAATGGGGATCTTCCCACCCTGAAACAGTAAACACCCCGGACATCACCCCTAAAGGTCTGCATGGAGGAATGCACTCAAATACCAGATCAGTGCTGGGAGTCCAGGCTGGGCCTTGCTGCTTTGGAACAGGGAGCAGCTTTGGCACCCAGGGTAGACATTATGTCTTATTTCTGTATGTCGGATGTTCTCTGTACATGCCAAACTCTGATGCCCAAGTCCCTTAATGCATAGAGGATTGTACACCATGAGGCTCCAGGTGTGACCACATCACAGAATCACAGAGGCACAGAATGGCCAAGGCTGGAAGGGACCTCTGGAGATTATCTAGTCCAACACCCCTGCTCATGCACCTAGAGCACATTGCACAGGATTGTGTCCAGACGGCTTCTGAATATCTCCAGCGAAGGAGACTCCACCACCTCTCTGGGCAACCTGTTCCAGTGCTTTGTCACCCTGACAATAAAGAAGTTTTTCTCCATGTTCAGACGGAACTGCCTGTGCTTCAGTTTGTACCTGTTGCCTCTAGCCCTATCGCTGGGCACCACTAAGAAGAATCTGGCCCCATCCTCTTGGTACCCTCCCTTCAGATTCTTATGCACATTGATAAGATCCTCCCTCCGTCTTCTCTTCTCCAGGCTAAACAGTTCCAGCTTTCTCAGTCTTTTCTCGTATCAGAGCTGCTCCAGTCCCTTAGTCATCTTAGTAGCCCTTCACTGGACTTGCTCCAGTAGCTCCATGTCTCTCATATTGGAAAGATATCCTTTAAGCTTCCACACACAACAGTCCTTTTCACCTCAAACTTGCTGAGTTGTCCCAGGTACCTGGGGCACCAGCACAGCTTTCATTTCCCTGGGACATACTTCTAACTGGAAAGCATAAGCAGCTCCTTTGGCTCTGCAGCAATGTCAGCAAGGTCCTCTCCTGAACTCAGCCCGCAACCAGGCCCTGTCTGCACCTCCTACCACTTAGCTGTGGGAACAATGGCTCAGAGCATGCAGTGTTCAGGCCTTCCCCTCATTCTGCAGCTAGGCCAGCTGGATTAGATGGACAACAGGCTGGGAGGGCATCCTCTGGAAAGGACTGAGGAGGAAACTTGCACAGGATAACCCTAAAACTCTACTTGATTTTGACTCCAGGGTGTATCCCTCATAGAATTACCAGTGGAGCAAGGAAAGAGTTGTGCTAATTTTCAAGGTCTTCTTTGAAATGCCGTGTGCAATTCTAGTCCTCAGTGCTCAGTGGAGAGGAATTCAAGGCAATCAGGAGCACAAGAACTCAAGAACATGGGAGCTGACAGTGAGCACAGGCAGGGAGCCTATCATTCTATCATTTTTAGTCTGGCAAAGAGTGTGTGGCATGTGCTTCCTGTCTATTAGTTCTTTGGGAGGGAAGTGCTGAAGGGGAGCTCTTGCTAAACTGAAGGATCATGCTGGCATTCAAATGAGCGATAAATGGGCTAAGAATACATTTAAGCTGGAAATGTGGTTGCCAGCCATCTGTGGAGAAAAGTTGTGGTGCATGGAATGCGTGGAGGGTGTCCAACAGCAGCAGGGGCAGGTGTGATGAGGCTGACAGCCCCTTTTAGGTGTCCCTCTCTTGGCAGGGTTACCCCAGTCCCTCTGAGCCTTGTCTGGTCTGGTACACTCCTTGATGGGGACTGAAGGTGAATGACGTGTCCTTCAGGAGAGACCCTCTGGGGAAAGCATCTCCTGAGCAAGTCGTGGACAACAGAGAAAGAACACAGGATGTCGTCTTACCACAGGTTTCTGAACAAGGAAACATCCTCATTTTCAGGATAAGTTGACCAAGACCTTGCCAGAGAGCTTGTATTCCTGATCTTATTTCTGCATCTTTGTAGTTCAACTCTCCTTGGGCTATGCACTAAATCTTCCTCCAGAGCTACCAGCTGACAGAGGAAAGGTTTCACTCTGCCAAGATGCCTCAAAGCCTCTGCTTCTGACACGGCCGGTGGCTGTTCATCTTAAAGTGACCTCCTGGCTTTCATTCACACTAGGGGAATGAGACAGACAGTGTCTCTGGAAACAGGAGCAGGACTGGAAAGAGTCAATGACTAGGTCAGTGCATGAGCTCTGGTCACTCAGGTCACCTCCCAACCCTGTCAGAACCAGACCACCTTCAGGATCCTAGAAATTTGTTTACAAAGCTTAAAAGTGCTAGGAGAAACTCAGCACTAGCCTCGTGGAAGGTAGGCCTGTCTACTCATATATCTGAGGTCCATGGGCAAGGAAAGTGGGCTGCTCAGATACCAGGAAACTCCAGCTGATCTTGGGCCCCTTCTTGCCCCTCCTTTGCAAGTCCTGAAGCTAAATTGCAGAAGAAGCTGAGCCTGAGTAAAGCAACAGGAACAGGCCCCAGAATTAAAGGATCTGAAATATCAAATTGTTTCTTGAGATACCAAAGGGGGCAGCTGAATGCAAAGACACACATGGGACACAGTCTGGCTCACAATTCCACTGAGCTGAAGCCTGAAGGGAAGGCCATGATCTCGAGGCTGGGCCACCATGCACTAGCCCCTCAGAGTTGCAACTGGTTCTAGCCATTCTCAGCCGTGCACTGAGCTACCTCAGACTAACCTGAAGCTTTCTGCTTCTCCAGGCCTGGTCCTCCTAAAAAAAGGCTACTCAGAGTCCTAGCTGCAGCTTCTCCACTGGTCCATGCCAAGTCCCCAGTGGAACAAAAACCGTCTCTCCACCACATTTGCCCAGCCAGAGCTGAGCCCCAGGGGCACACTAATTCCTTTTATGGACAGATAAAAGCAGAAGCAGCACATTCCCTCAACGTATTTTATTTCCCCTCTAATGACCTCTGGTAGAGGAGCACATAAAGCTCCAGAGCTGTCAGGTTACCTAGAGGATCTCAAAATAGAATCAGAGACAAAAGTATCCTACCTTAAAACAAAATTATCCAGGTTGCAAAGCCAAGTGCTTGCAAGTTAAAGGAAATCAGAATCCTTAATTCTAATCCTTTCTGCACCCTTGAAAGAGGTAGGGTCGCATGGAAAAGCAAGTATGTGACCATGTTACTAAAGACTGTAGCATAACGCATACCAACTGACCTATGACTCTAGGACAGACTGAAGGAAAGGATGGAGCTATACAGTCTAACAAAGGACCCAGAAGGGTACGTGGGAGTATCCCTGTGCAGCAGGCCATGCATACAGAATTGAGGAAGCAAGTGCAATTGAAAAGACCTGTACAGCCAAACAGCAGGAGCTAAATTAGCATTGGGCTAAGTACAGAGGAAAAGACATCTATTATTCCACCTTGATAATGAAGAGGGACCAGGATCTAAAGCGTGCACCATAGAAGCAGCTGGCTGGGGAGGTTCGATCAGTTTCCTGCTCTCCTACACTACTTCCTTTGTTCGCTGCGGTCTTCACTCCTGGGATGGCCCTGTATGAAGGAGGCTTTTCTCATGCAATACATTAAGGGTTAGATGCACTTTGAGTTCATGCCCCTGGTCCAGGAAGCAAAACCGAGGGGGCTATCTCCATCCCTGTCCTGCTTATCTTGACTTTAGAGTGTCTAACTTTTCCACCGGACAGTGGCCCAGAGTAGCATCAGGAAAGGTGTAACACCAGGAGCCTTGCACCTCCCCAGCCCAGAACGCACCGTGGTGGTGTATGCAGCATCAGGGTCATCCTCCAGGATACGTGAGAGACCAAAGTCAGACACTTTGCAGACGAGGTTGCTGTTCACCAGGATGTTGCGGGCAGCAAGGTCCCGGTGCACGTAGCCCAGGTCAGAAAGATATCTCATGCCTGCACCGATGCCCCGCAACATGCCCACCAGCTGGATGATGGTGAACTGCCCATCATGTTTCTGGAGAGGATAAAACCCAGAGTTCACTCATGGTGTTTTCCAGCATTCCCATCGATACTGTTCTCATTAAACTAACCCCCTCTGAGCTCTCTTCTTTGAATTAGTACTTCCCTTCCATGCTCCTCTAACCCTCAGTGCAATTTGCTCTCAGCCCCAGGCAGGAGGAATTGCAGCATCCACCCTCCCAGTGCCTCGGACATGCAGCTCTGGCAGGTGCCCCTGCCTTCTGCAGTGTTGCTCCTCTGGGGAACCAATGTCTTCTGGAGAGGTGAGAGCCCAGAGCCCGCAGCTCTTACACAGAGGTCACAGTGGTCATGAGGCTGAGGACTGTGAAACAGCCTCTTCTTCAGTCCCTCAGCCCAGAGGAATGTGCAATGAATAAAGATACGAAAGAGCTCCTTACCCTGAGAAAGGTATCTAGCGAGCCATTCTCCATGTATTCAGTAACAATCATTACCAATTTGCCTGCAGAAGACAAGGAAGGTCAAGTTAACAGAGAAGTCACCTTCCTCTGGGAACCCCAGTGCCAGGCTTTCACTGGGGGCAAAATAAATGCAGGCCAATGGATTTCCTGCAACCCCACAGAGTCTCACGCCAGTACCGTGCATGAACTGCGCAACTGTGTGGATGTGGCAATAACCCAGACACTTACCCCTCCCTTCAGGTGCTATTGATGTGACTAGGTCAGCTTTGTTATCCCACTTAAATTTGCATGTCATTAGCATAATACTTTGCATCACAACGTGCCTTTTTGGAAGGAAGACTTCAAATTATGATTCAATACAGGCAGCCTTTAAAACAAACGCTAATGGGTAGGACTTCTCCCAATCCAATAACCCTGATCGGGGGCACCGGGGCGCATTGCGGAGGAACGTGGGGAACTGTCGCATGCAAAGTTTGTCCTGTAACAAAAGATGATGGGGACAGTCTTGTTTCATCTCCTTCAGAGGAAGGCTTAACCTCCCCACCCCCGACCACTGTGGTGCTGCCAGGGCTTTGGGTTGCAGCCAGGAATAAGCAGTTCATTTCTCTAATGGAGTTCGGAGGGGAAGGAGGAAAGCAGCAGGGCTGCTGGGACAACCTGTCTACCTCTGAAGATGTTAATGGGGAATGTCAATGAGGACAGAAAGCTGTCCAGTAAGAAATGTGTGCCCAAGCTTGAAACTTTCACCTGGGGCCTTGCTTCAGACCAAAGGAAAGCTGCCCATTTAGATACAGCTCCTGGGAATCGGCAGGCAAAGAGACAGTCAGAGGGCGGTGAAATAGGGCTCCCATTTCCCTGCAGCCAACCAATTGCCAAACTGCCTGGTACCACTGCATGGGAAGGTGGCTTCAGTCCCCAAAGGGAGCTCCTGTAGCCGTATCTTTTATTGCCACCTTCCTCCCCAATCCCCCCAGAAGTCCTTGGGCATGGGACTTCCCTTTGCTATCCTGGACTTTCCAGCAGTACCAGCACACAGTGAAATGTGCTCTAGATGCAGAGGACCCCAGGACAAATGCACTTTTGGCAAGTGAGGCACCCAGGACAATCAAGCATTGGATCTCAGAGTACACCCAAAGCGGAGTCTCCAAGGGTGCCCACAGGGAGATTTCTCTGCCCCCCTGCAGAGTCCCATCCCCGCCTGCCACATACTCCTGGTCACCACCCCCTCCAGGTGGATGATATTAGGGTGGTCAAACTGTGCCATGATGCTAGCTTCACTCAGGAAGTCCCGTCTCTGCTTCTCTGTGTAGCCTGCTTTCAGAGCCTTGATGGCCACGGGAATCTCTCTCTTCCCTGGCAGTTTCAGGCGGCCGTAGCACACCTCTCCAGACTCTCCTGCAAAGCAAGGAAAGGTGAGGGCATGGGGTGCTCCTCAGCTCCCCGCACAGTCCCACAAGCACCCCAGATTAACCAGTCTGCTGGCATGCTTGCGGTATGCTGCAGCCCGTCAGGAATCCTAGGTTCTTCTTCCATCGCTACATGTGAGTTACTGTACAGACAGGATTGTTCATCTCCGGCTTTCAGTGACACCTCCGGGAGCTGGGCAGAAAACACCTCTCTAACAGATGCCTTTTATCCAAGGCTACAGGCCAAAAGCAGTGATTACAATGGGATTGGCACTCGCTTTACCTCTTTTGGTGAACAAAAATGTGTGTGGGGGGGGTCTGTTACAGAAGTAGGCATGTCTCTCAGCTGGGCTTCCTGATGCTGCTTTGTTTGACTTGCTCTGTACTGCCTCTTCGCACACAGGGACAAGCCTCAGTATGCCCATGGGGCATTGCTAATAAAGCTATAGCTCTGGCTGTGCCTTGTGCTTCCTTGCAAGCCCCTTTTCTTAGGCAAATATCTGTTTTTCTCAAAAATCTACCATTTTGCTTGTGATTTTACTTGCATCCTGTCACCCCAGATGCTTGCTCCAAGGTTTGAAAGCTGGGTGGCTGTGTTCAAGCACCCACACGGGATGGGCTGAGCCATCTGCTGATGTCAGCCTGAGTTGTCAGTGCCATGGCAGCTGAACAGCTCCCGTTTACACCAGACTGGCTCAGAGGAGTTTATTTCATGCACTAAAAATAATCCCACCTATTGATTCTGAGCTCAGAAAAATAAGGAGCCAATGAAGCCCTGAACGAGCATTGTAGTAGTGCCATGCAGCTTACTGTAGCCCCAGCAGGCCACAGAAATGGTAATGCCTCAGACACCAAATTCCCTAAGCACATATGATGCAAACAGGCAGTCCAGGGCCAAGGACTCACCAGACCCAATGACTCTCTCGATCTTGATTCGAGAAGCCTCAATTTCACGGGTGAACTCATGCACGGCTTGGCAGGGATCCTCGTACGTGTGGGGGTCGACGTAGAACTTCGACTCAGGGAACTTCACTGTTGGATTTCAAAGAGGAGAGAAGACGGAAGCTTTTCCAAGTAGCCCTGCCACGAAGTAGGCATCCAGGAGCCAAGAGCACGGATGGGCAGGGGCAGGACTCCTTGGAGTGACAAGCTGAGAAGACATAGGGGTTGCAGACCCAGGTAATCTAAGGCATTCTTTGGCATGGCAGTATCCTCAGAGCAGTCCAAGACCTGGCCACCCAGACTGCCTCCATGCGTTTCTCCTCTCCCTTCCACCAACCCCACCTTCATGTGGGTCTTTGGTGAATTTTACACTCTTCTGGCCTGCTGCTGTGCGAGATATACCTTCAGCATCCCCACCTCATGTTGTGCAGGCCTTCAACCCGATTACCACTATGCCTATGGGATTAGAGCACCCGGCTCAGCTGCCTGAGACACGACCCCTGGAACAAGTGGCAGTTCGAATCCTCTGACCTGGAAACCACAGCAGTGGTAGGGGAGAACGGTTCAGGTCCCTACCCATCCACAAGGCTGAGGCCCTTCACCGCCATGGACAGAAGCAAGGAGGGTCCTACCTTGCCCATTCTGATAATGCATTTTCTCCTCATCCGAGTCTTGGAAAGCCTTGCTGTACCCACAGTGCCTGCCACGGAGACACAAAGGTCAGAAGGGGTGCTCCTGTTTTTTGGTCCCACAAACAGCCCAAAGGTAGGGGAGGACAGGGTGGGTGCCAGGGCTGCAGGCAGCCCAGGAGGAGCTGGAGCTACACTTTTTCCTATCAGCTGCATCACTGCATTTTGCTTGACTGACATTTCAGCCTGGAGCAGGGTACTTTCCAAGGCTCAGCAGGGCTAGGACCAGAATGCTGCAGCCCTTTTTTCTCCTCAGGGTATTGGCATGCCTGCTTCACATGCCTGACTCCACCATGCTAAGATATGGCAGCATATCGTCCCTCGTGGACTTTCTTGTTGAAGAAGAGCTCTGTCTGCTTCTGACCTACCCCCTAATCTAGTCAGCAAGCTCTTGTCCATTGACATTTAGCCCACTGACAGGAGAGAAAGGCCTAGAGGCTGGCTGTGCCTCAGAGAAGGTGGAGACAGGGTGTTTCTAAGTGAAGTCTCTTGGTTGCTTGCTGCCCCCTGGCCTGCGGCCACTCTGGCCAGAGTTGACAGGATAAAGGTTGTGCCTAAGCCCTCTCGTCCTACCTTGTGATAAGTTGCATTGACCTCCAGAAAGCACCTACCTCTTCTTGCAAATTAGGACCACCAGCAACGTGACGAGACCAGTGATGAGGGTCAGGCAGATCCAGACTATGGTCATTGTGTCATACCGGAGAGACACTGGAAGAGACAGAGAAGAAAGAAGGTGAGCAGGAGCGGGGAGGCAAGGAGTGTCTGTGGCTCTGTGACTGTGAGCACTCTGCTGAGGGCAGAAACTCACCTACTCCATGGCAGGACACCACCTTCAATAATAAAAGCATCATGCCCCCACTCCAGCCCCAGTTTTGGGGCTCTCCTAGTATACAGGGGCCACTTACACATGGGGAAACCGAGCACAGATCTGGGAAGGCCATCCTGATTCAGCAGACCTGGGCTGAGAGGAGTCTGGAGCCTTCGAATCTCACCAGGGCTTTCCTGCCATACCAGCTGTAGCTGAAAAGCCCAAACAATCTGTCCCCTCTGCTTGGCAGGTTACAAAGATGCTTTTATATCGCAAAAAAAACTCAGCAAGAGCATGATCACAAGAGTCCACACTCATTTACAGAGGTGTAAATCAGGCATATTGGCATACTGGGAAACAGGAGGGGAGAGCCAGACGTTGTAACTGTGATGGAGAGCAAGATGTAACGAGTTCACTACAGCATTAGCGCAGAGGCTAGCAATACACAGTCCAAACCCCATGAGTTATGGGGTAACTAGGAGTTATGCTTTCAGAGGTGACAGCTTCCCCACTGCAGTCTGTGCACTGTGGGCCTGAGATTCTGCCCAAGTGAGAGCTCATCCATCCTGCTGATGTGAGGGAAAAGCGTCATCATGGACACACAGACTCCAAGGGAGGAGAGGCAGTCCTCAGTCCTTCCTCCTACCTTTTTCTAATGTATGAGCACATTTCATGAAGGCTATCCCAAGGAAGCCCTGCAGATAGAGGGACCAGGAGCTGTGCCTCCAGCCCTGTATCTCCAGACAGCAGAGGCACAATTGCCATGGACAATGGTCACCATACCCCAAGATCCCCCACACCCTCTGGTCTGCACTTTCCACATCTCTTAATAGCATGCACTCACCTGGCTTCCCTGTCTCCACCTCCACCGTCTGGCTGAACCTCCCACAGCCAGCAGAGGTGCGAGCCCGAACCTGGAAGATGTAGCGGGTTGCAGGCTTGAGCCCAGAGATAGTGGCAGTGGTGCCTTTGGATTTCAGAGTTGAATAACTCTGCATTTCTTTGTCCTGCAGAAAAGCAATACCAAAACCTTTGCTGAGTCAGCACAGCAACCAAGGTAAAGAACAAAGCCTCCCAAAATAGACCTTTGTCTAAGCCTGGCTGATAGCAGCAATTGCACCAGCAAGATTTAAACCAAGCCATGTCCCTGTCTTAATCCACCATGCTGGGACCAAGTTGCGGAAGCAAATTCAGCATTACCTTCTCATAGTACTTGATCTCATACTCCAGGATGATGCCATTGGGCTGATCTGGCTCTTGCCACAGCAAGGTGACGCTGTTCTGGCCCGTGCTCTCCTGGTGAACCACCACCACCTGGGACGGGGCTAGGAATGAAGGCAGCAGGGTGTTAGGCAGCTGCTGGGTGCAAGCACCACCTGGGTTGTGGGCAGCAGAACATGGCAGCAACAGGGTGTAGAGCCAGAGTCCTGTGCAGGACCCGTAGAAACAGTTTAAACCATGTTTCTGCTTTGGTTAAAACTATGTAGAGATGAGTGCTCTGACAAATGGGAGAAAGGACTAGTGTGTGGGCTTATGTTCACTCCAGCTGCCTCTTTTCCTGCTGACATCTGAGAAAATAAAATCTCCCTAAATCCCCCAGGAAGAATCTCTGTGAGGCCAGAGAGTGTGTTTGGGATGCAGCGATGGCCAGACACAGCCTTTGAGTCCAGCTCATGAAAAGAGGTCAGACACCCCTTTATGACCCTAATTGCGGGACAGCAGATAGGAGATGGCAGCTCTGGGGAAGACACAGCTGCCATCTGCTATGGCTGCTGGAGCAACACAGCAACCAAGAGAAGCTGCAGAGCTGGTGGTCACCTGGGGAGGGCTGCCATGGGCTGTCTCCACCATGCCATGGCCAGAAGCAGGCCCAGGCCTGGGAAGCACTGCACAGCTCTCAAATGGGGGGCCAAGTCCACGTTCCATCCCACCGGCCATGCACCGAGCCTGGGCACCCAGCCCAGGTGCCGAGGATTATCTCTAATCCTCAGGGGTTCAGTCATGGGCAAGGCTGCACCGAGGGCCCAAAAGGTGGCAGTTATAGCTTGGTTTGCCTTTGGGCTGGCTTCCCTGAGGAGCCAAAATCACTGCCAGGATACAGGATCCCAGAGAGCTCAGGCAGAGCAAGACAGAGGAAATCCACTAAATCCTGCATGCCCGGTCCCCTCCGGAAGCTGCACTCGTTCCTGCCCCGCTCTGCCTCCGGGGGCTGCGGAGATGAGAGCTGCCTATGCGGCACAGACCGTTATCAGCGATTAGAGCGGGTGAGCCGCCCCTCTGCGCAGCGCTGCACGGAGATTACGTGCCTTCCCCGCCACACCACGGGGATCCCTCAGCCCCTCCCAGCAGGCAGGGGCATGCTGCAGAGCGCGGCAGCTGCAGCCTTGCGCAGACACAGCAGCTAAACTTCAATTACTACCAAATTCCCAACCCTGCTGGTTTCTCTGCACCTGTTCAACAGCCACTTGCTAGCAGAGAAGCCGAAATGGGAATGCTCAGTGCCTCTCTCCGGAGCTAGCCACCAAACACATCCCACAAGCATCCCTCTCCGAGGTGTCAGGCTCATGCCACCTCTAGCACTTGGAGGGAGCGGGCAGGAATTAGGCATTTCCATGAGGCTCAGCAGAGGGATGAGGAAGTGCAGGCTTTAGTAACAAAAGGGTCTTATTCACTGGCCAGCCATGAGTTGACCTGGCAAGGCTCCCTGGATTTCTCTGGGGCAGTTCCCTGTTGGCATTGCTGCAATGAGAGCAGAAGGGGCTCAGCATCACAGGAAGTTTCTGAAGGCTCGTTTCCAACTGGAAGGATTAACAAGAAGGGTCAATCCCTGTCCTGTACCCTGTCCCTGCTCCCAAGAGAGGGGCTTAGCTGGGCTCTGCCCTGAGGAGATGCCTAGGCAGCCCTGGAGCAAGGTCCTGGAGCTGAGCCAGGAGTTTGCTCAGAAGTATTTCCTGGGGAAAGTGCATTTCACAGCAGGGGATTTGCAAAGATGAGACATGCATGAGAGAGACTTTCCCTAGTCAATGTCGCTGTCACCTGCCAGGGGTCGGTATTGGTGTGAGCTAAGAGCAGTGCACTACACGGCGCATGAACTTCTGCTTGGCCCTTTGGGAAGGGACAAGAAGGCTAGAGGAGCAATCCAAAAGATTCATGCTCCACTTAGTGTTCCTGTCAATAAACAAGTGTTCTCCATGCCCCCTGTCTCCTGCAGAAAAGGAGCCTCCACCCGTGGCTGCAGGCTGAAGTGAAGGAAAAGAGAGACGAGAAAAGATACCATGAACCAGAGAAAAATAACCGTTGCCTTAGGCTGCAGCCCTGAAGGCATCCAACCCAGCTGCCTGAAAACATTTCCAGCAGCGGAGAGAACAGGAGATCACTCCTTATGTCTTCTGGGGCTTTTATGGTCACCATTAAACCATCCTTTGGCTCCCAAGGGCAGCACTGCTGCTGACTCCCACTCCCAGTGCAGGGCCTGTCTCTGACAGATACCAGCTGGGGGAAGGTCAAACCTTGTCCTGGAGCAACATCAGCGTCAGCCCACACAGGCAAAACCTCAGCCTCAGCGGTGGTGTCTGCTCCTCCTACCTGCCTGATTTGTCGTGATGTTGGCAACTGCAACTCTTCTGGACTCCAGGCTGAGGTCAGACACTCCATTGACAGCCTCCACCCAGAAGGAGTAGTTGGTGTGGGCCAGGAGGTTGGTCACCGTGAGCGCTCCCTGCACCAAGCTCATTTGCTGGGGAACGAAGCGGATCCCGCTGCCGCACGTCTCACACTGGCCAGTGTCCCCCATGCAGCGCCTGCAGATCACGTTGTACATTATGTCAGTGCGTCCCCCTTTGTCCAGGGGTGGGCCCCACTCCAGTGCCACCGAGGTCCCATTCACACTGGAGATCAGGTTCACAGGAGCAGAGGGGGGCCCTGGAAAAGAAGCAGAGGTTCAGGCAGAGCAGGAGACACTGCGGTGTGTTGGGACTGATGAAGCAGGGCCTTGGGCGGGAATGGGACCAGCGGAGAGATGTATCTTAGGCTGCTTGTTCTGTGGGAGATCCACAGTTGATAGCCCTGCACGTACAAACAATGTTTCCGTGAAGATAAAGCTGCCCAGAGAGGGAAGCGCTGCAAACAGAGGACCTCAAAGACACAGAGAGGTCTTGGGGTGACGTGCTAAGTCAGACCAGACTTGGAGGAAAGATGCTTCAGATCAGGATAAAAAGCGCCAGGCAGGGAAGGGCTGATATTTGTCCTGGGGGAAGCAGGAAGCAACAGGGACGCGGGAAGCTTTGAAGGGAACAGCCAAGGTGTGGACAGGCTGGAGGAGGGAGAGCAGGACTGAGTAATCTAAAGGGAAAGGGAGACACGTCTCCTAGGGACATTAACATTTTGAGGTTGATATTTTGGAGCCCTAGAGAAACATAAGTCAGATGTTGCTAACCTGCTTGTCAACCTGGCTTCAACTAGCAGCACTACTCCTCTCTGCCCTCCTGGACCAACTGCAGGGAGGAGAACTCTTTCTGGGATGCTTTTATCCCCCTTTAACATCACTGGGCCCCTCAAAGCGACCTCTTTCAGACAGCTGGCATGAAACCGTGGGCCAAGCCCTGGTCCCAACATCTGCCCGCAATGGGGGAGAGCATAGCAGGGCCTGTGCTGCCCTGCAGCCTTCCAAGGGTATGGCCACCCTGAGCATTTCTGAGAATGAAACTAGAGCTCAAAAGTAGTCCGGGCTGGTGTGCATGCCTGCTGGCCTGCAAGCAGGTGAGCTTGCTGGTGGGGAAGGAATAGGGCAACATTCTCGCTCCCTGCTCCATTTCAGGAGGCATCCCTGAGAGGGCAGCGCAGTCTTGCCAGCGACCTTTGGAGAAGGGCTGTGCCATCCTTGGAGGATGGGCTGCATGGCAGGGAAAGGGCTTTGTCCTGGGAGCTCTGACCTCATGCATCACAGGAAGGCCCAGGGTTGAAAGATGGGGTGTTGCAGTGCTTCAGGCTGAGCTAAAGGCGTGTGCTGGGCACATCCAATGGGATGGAGACGAATGGGCGCTCTTCAGGGGGTGAGGTAAAGGGAAACAGGGTAGACTAATGTGTCCCCCGAAACACTCACCGCACACACATCCTGTCCCAATGTTGCATTGGCGAGTGAGTGGGCAGCCAGGGTACTTACGCGTGCAGGCAGCTGAGGGGGGGTCCTGCACTGCCCGGTAGAAGCTGCTGTCACAACGGCACATGCGGGCCGCCCGACTCTCCGAGTGGCTGTGCGAGGGGCACTTAGCACACAGCTGATCTCCGGGGGCTGACTTGTAAAATCCCAGCTCACAGGCTGCAAGAAGGGAACAGGCAGAGGTCAGAGGGACGTGCCTGGAAGAGGAGCATCCCACGGCTTAGCAAATCCCACCAGCACAGAGATGAACCCCAATTTCGGCTCCCTACCCCATCCCAGTGTGCTGGAAACCCTCCAACTTGAGTAGCAAGGCTAGCTAGTGTCCCATCTTCACCATGACACCTCGGTGAGTCCACCTTCACCTGCCCAGCTGGAAACCAGGCTCTGCAAAAACTGCTTTTGTAGCTCTCTCCCCAAGCTGTATTTACAGCCATCCCAGTATCTATTTCCTCACTGTTTTGCAGGCAAACTCAGATGCCTCGGCTTTCTTGTGAGTAGCCAGCTGCCTGTAAAGCTTGAGGTGTTCTCCTTGCACCCTTGCCTGCTCGTCTTTTCTGCCCTTGGGTTACTGCAGCCCACGTGGGGATCTTCTTGCTGCAGCCACTGCCTAGCCCCAGAGAAACCATGTTGTTACCCCTTCTAATCACCACCATTTATGCGACAGACTCTTCGTATTGCTCTTCACACTACATATGCTGGCTGTGCCCAGGTGCCAAGAGCATCTGTGTGAGCATGGTTTCAAAAATTAAGAGCTCTGCATCTGGGACATGGTGCATGCCCCTCTGCATGCCCCTGGTTCACCGCTATGCCAAGCAACGTATTTGCTCAAAGGAGGGCGGGGGGGGAAAACTCTCTTTTCACAGTGCAGCAAACCAGCCGTGCACATGCACCGCCTGCTCCCTGCAGAGGGACAGCAAGGCGGACAGAGCCAGCCTGAGTTTTTCTGATGGCAGGACCCACTCTCGGTCGCTCTGTCTCTGCCTGGTCCCAGGGCTGTGCAGCAGGAGCATGCGCTTCCCCCACGCTGTCATCGGTCTGCTCCGTCCTACTCCCACCTCTCCCAGCGGCCCCTCGGGTGAATCATTTGTCATACAAACAAACAACTGGCATCTCGTTAGGAAAACTGGTTTGCTCAGGAATGACATGTGGCATGGCAGGTACCTGTCTGGGGGTGGGAGGATCTGTCCTCTCTTGCGGGTCTTGATTCCAAGTAAGAGAAAAAAAAACTCGAGCTGTCTGGGTCCCTGTATTCATCAAACACTTCTAGGACCAGTTCCAGTGTTTCAAGCACTGTTCCTGGCTCTGGCTCATTTCTCTTTTTCCCTACTGAGGTAGTAATACCTTCATTCTCCTACTTTTACCTCCAGTGGCCAGCACTGCATACAGCCTCAATTTTTGCTTCCAAGCATGTAGAAGTGTTTTGTCTGTGATCCAGCTTCCCTGGTGGTCTGGGCCCCTCCATACTGTCCATTTGTTCTGTTTTTAGGTGTTGATTTGTTTTTTTATTAACAGCACTCCCTTCCTTGTTGCGGATTTCCCTAGACTGATTGCTGCCAAAGTATTTCATGTATCGCACGCTGGACAATAACAGCGTGCGATAACCAACCTCTTTATAACCAAGCTACTTCCAGTGACAGCAGCTGCAGACAGTGCTCCAGCCATCCTGGCTTACTGGTCCCGCTCCAAACTCTGTCCCCAATTTCTGTGGCATTTTTTCACTGAATGCCACTTTAAAGGCAGGGCGCCATTTCCAACAGGATGCACAGGCTGCACAGTTCAAGGTTGTTGGTATAGCAGGGTGGATAAAGCAACAGCCAGCAGCTCTGGAGCCTGTCCCTAAATCCCTGCTCCTCCAAAAGGCAGCAGGACAAGGAGCAGAAATGCCCAAAATTGGGTACGCAAGGGAAAGATGATGTGATTCATGTGGAAATGGAGGAAACGAGCAGCACCAGGCTGGCTTTGCTCCACAGCTGTCCTGATAGTTTTCACCTCCTCTAAGCCATCAGTGGAAAGAAGAAGGGAGACAACAGGGGAGCCAGAGCTGGGAGAGGAGGGTGCTGTCCCCATCCTGCATGGCCGCACCGAGGACAGCCCAGGAGGGTAGCAGCGCTCTGGCACAGCTGGACCCCCCATGTCACATGCTATGAGAGAAAGAGGGACCCTCTGCCTTCACCACACGCCCTCTGTCTGACCTTGTAACCTCCTCCATGTAACCCCTTGCATTTGGGTGCTGAGCGTGGGTGTAAGACAACCAGGGTGCTGTCATGCTGTGGTTTCAGTCGGGAGCAAACTCTGAAGGTAGCCAGGCAGGAAAAAAAAAATATATGGAGATATTCCAAAGGCATCTGGACACGGTCCTGGGTGACGTGCTCTAGGTGACCCTGCTCCAGCAGGGAGGTTGGACTAGATGATCTCCAGAGGTCCCTTCCAACCTCAGCCATTCTGTGTGATTCTGCGAAAAGCTCTAAGACAGAAAAGCTCCTGGGTCTTCTGTGAGGGAAAGGATGAAAACATGGCATAAGCACGGCCTACCAGATGAGAACCAAGCAATGAGTTGTCCCCATCGTCCTGATTTTAAAGCCATTCACAGTCCCAGTCTTTCAAGTTGGACAGTATGCATGCCAGGATTTGTCTTCTTCACCTCAGCATACAGTGTGAACTCTCTTGGCCCAGCAAACCACCATCATCTCTACCACTGCAGTGACTAGAGACTTTTAACTCAAGAGGCACTGGAGCTGATCCCCCCACTGGGATTTAATTAAGGGCAGAGAAATCAGTGCTACACCAGACGTGGGTCCCATTTATCTGCTTGAGAGAGGCAGGCTGGCAGGAAGGATGGGAGCACGGAGCACAGCAGATTTTCACTGAGCAGTTGTAATCATTTAGCATTTAATGTCGTAAAGAAACGTTAATTACCTGTAGCAATGAGTCACAATTATTTCAGATGCAGTCAAGGGGAAAATTTTGCTAAATGATGAATTATGGGTGAATTTGTGCACCAGGGCAGAGTTGTTTGGAGCCCCTTTCTAGCACCTGGATGGCACAAGTATGCAAGGAAGCCTGGCGACTAGCTGGATCAGAGCAGGGCTGGGGCCAGGGAGTCTCTGTGCTGGATGGGATAATGAACATCTCTGCGTGTCTGTGCTTACTATACATGAAAATGGGGCATACGTTCAAGGTATTTGGCAGACATAGGGTACTGGGCACCAGCTTGGAACCTCCATGCTAGGAGGTCTGGACTGAGCTGTGAACTCGCCTTGGAAATTGCAGAGGATATTAAATTCACACTGAACACAATGACAGGCATGTCCTACTCCTCCTATTTGAGCTCTCTCCTGCCAGGGCAATGGCATGTGGAAGACCAGGACCTCTCAGGTTAGCTCTGGGAAGAGCAAAGCAGCAGAGAATTGGACAGAAAGCAAAATTCAGTCAAACATACCAGGTCTAAAAGCTACAGGGTTCTACTGCTATGGCTATAATACACATTGAACCTATTGCAGAATGGTCCTCCTCACAGAGAGCTGAAGCCACATACCAGGGAGGTGCAGGGTTGTTGTCCTATTACCTTCATTGCAGCCAGGTGCTTCCACCTGACAGAAATACCTGTACAGGATCCATGCAGAAGACAAGGATTTATTTTTTATTTTAGGCAGTTAACGCCGCTGCCCTGTGTCTGAGGAGCTCAGGCAAGCAGTTGTGTCCTACCTCCATGCAGATCACAAACAACCAGTGGCCAGAACTCCTACAGCGCACCTCCTCCTTCTTTTCCCATGCCAATCCTCTTGCAAATCCCAGTATGTTGGGCATAAATGGCAGTCTTTTGGTAGCAGAGGGCTGAAGGGTGTCCTGTGTGGGAGAAGGTCATGCACTGTCCAATACCAGTCCCAGGCAGTTCTCAAACAGCTGAAAACAGCCCACTGCATGCTGCAGCTTCAGCTAATCAGGAACAGGTGGTGCCTCTGCTCAAATATATTTAGCTGCTAGGGCAGGAGGCACAAAAAATGACATGAGGGAAGAAACACGAAGACATGCATTTGAAGAAATGAAACAGAGACATGCGGAAGGGGGCGTTGCTGGGGACATGACTCGAGGTGCACTCTTGGACAGAGGTGCTCATGCCGGAAGAGGTACACCTCTGATGGACTGCAGCCCATGCAGGACTCATGCTAGAGCAGAGGAAATGAGTAAGAAGCAAGGAATGGGGAGAACTGAGTGCAATGGCCGTGAAAACAAGGAAAGCTGAGACTGAGAAGAGTGGAGAGGTGTATGGACTGAAGATGAGCCTGGGAAAAGGGAAGGAGAAATGTTTTCCTGAAGTGTTTGTTTAATTTACTTCTTTGTTTCAGTACCTGAATCAGTAGTCAAAAGTTTATGTTAATCAAGTTAAATTAAGTGAAATTCCCACAAAACAGCTGAGATTGTTTTGCCCGCAACACCCAGCCAAGGCTGCCTCTCCTTGGAGCTTCATCTCATGGTAGTATGGTCTTGCAATGCACACGGGAGAGCAGCAAAACTGCACCCTACCGGACCAGCTCAAGAAGCAACTTCCACATTTACTTTGGGCTCATGGCTGCAGCCCCTATGCATAGACCTGGCTGGTCCCAGTGTCACAAACAGGGCTTACAAAATGCAATGCTTAAGTGAGACTTGGCACAGCACATCTCCAGCTTGCAGTGCTCCGTTGCCCAGGTGGGTGCCCAAATACAATGCCAACTTTTTGGTGTTAATGCTCCCTGGGTCCCCTTACTGCACAACACATTGTGCCTTTTTTTTCTCAGCTCACCAGCCCCAACCTTGCAGGCATTGCCTGCCCAAGAGGCCCTGGAGCAGCAGGCTTGTCTCAAAACACAGCGAGCGTGGGGAGGGCTCTGCCAGCCATCTGTAGCTTGGTCCATTTGTTTCCCTCCTTCTCCATTCTCTGGGGACAGGACAACATCTGCTAATAAGCTGGCAGGGCTCAGAAAATGATACATGAACCTGTCAAGGATATGCTAGCCAGGAACGAGCCACTCTGCTGAGTCTGAGTCACGGTGTGGGGCTAGCGCTCTTCAGATAGGCCCAGCAGGAGCACCAAGAGCTACATCAATGGATCCACAAATGAAAGCATTGTCCCCACCCCACTCACATCTTGGCTCCATCCTCAGCCCTTCTGCATCTCAGGAGACATGGGCTGCAAGGCTGCAGGTGACACTGCCACGGGGCAGCCCTGACTCCCTGGAGTTGATGACGTGCTCCCTTCTCTGGCCCTGCAATGAAGCAGCTAAAGCTGGATATCAGCTAATACCAGAAAAGCAAATACGTGCCGTCTCCAGGTGCCCAGGAGGGGCAGGGCAGCACCAGCTGCCAGGCTGGGCAGCCTTCCGGAGAGGCAGGTCTTCCAGGGATTACCGTGGCACCAGGGACTGAATATAGCGCTGGGCTCATTCCCACAACCCCAGCAGCACCAAATGCCAGCTCCCCTCCTCTCCTCCTGGCCGTGCCAGATGAAGTGGCTAGGAAGAGATGGAAGCGAGCCAGGCAGGCTCAGGCTCAGCAAAACCACCGGGACCCTGGGCTGTACGCAGCCCTTCAACCCAAATTCCTCAAAGCCAGGGAGCTGGGAAAGGCCATGAACCCAGGCTGCTGGAAGGACCCCATTGTCCCCAGGCATGCTGTAAGGGGCTGCAACACCTTTTGGGTTGGGCCTGCAGGTCTTGTTAACTGCTTTACTGTTTCAGGTGGGCTATGCCTGGATTTCACCGATTTCATCTGACCTCCCTGCAGCATTGCCGGAAAGAGATAGAGATGGAAATAAGGGTGTCATTGCCACTGTAGCAGCCAGAAACAGTCATGCGCTGGTCCCAGAGCCCACCAGGCTGCAGGAGAAGCTAGCATTGGAAATCCCAGCTCTTTACAATCCAGTTTCAGCAGGATGCCTCCAATCTCTGCTCCCCCAAGAGACAGACATGGAAAAAGAGGCATATTATGCACCATCACATCTCTAAGAGAGGCATCTGCCTCATTGCCCCAAACCTTGCATTTTCCCAAGGCTGCACCCCTTGTCCCTAAAATCTCAGGTCAGCCCAGGCTCTCCTCTGGGTTTGTTGCCTGTGATCCATAATCTGGTGATTTCAACCTAGAGGTTAAAAGTTGACTAGAGTCTCTAAGAGATTAAAAATATGTTAGTGATGAGATGGTCAAATAACAGGATAATGTATGAAGGGATTTGTTCTCCCAGCACCTTGCTCTATCAGGAGCTGAGTGCAGCATGTAAAGCAGCCTCAATCCAAACGCTGCAGGAGCTCCCTACAGCCACCAACTGCGATGCAGCTGAAGACATCTCACACCACTTTCACATCCCAAGCCTTACCTCATGTTGCCCACCTCTTCTTCCCACCCCGACCACCACCTCACATCCTTTCACACTGCCAATACTGCCTTCACACCCCTTTTACACCACCTCACACCTCTGAATACTACCTTCACAACCCAAACCACATCCCAACAAATACTGCTAAACCCTGCTTCCCACCCTCAGATCCAACTCACATCCCTTCACACCCTGCAAACATGCCCAGACACTGCCTTTCATCACATTCACGCACCAAACACCACCTCACACCCCCTGCATGCTGCTCAGTACCCTTCATACCTCGAAAAAAACCTCATGTCTCCCTCACACCACCTCCCACCAGTGAACACCACTTCATATCCCCTTCACACCTCAGACACCACCTCAAACTTCCTTTGCACAGTTCACAACCCTTTCCACTCTCAAAAAACACTTTACATCCCCTTTACTCCTCTTTCTAACCCTGAGAACCACTTCACACCACCTTCACACTCCAAACCACACCTCACACAACTTTTGCGTTTGCTCACTACCCCAAACACCATCTTGCATGCATCCCTTCACATCACTTCACACCTCTCAACAAACCTTATACTACCGTCATACCCCGAATACCACCTCAAGCCTCCTCCAAGCTGTTCATGCCCGCTTTCTGCCCTGAACAATGGCTCACATCCCCTTCACACCCCCAAAACAGCATCTCACACCCCACTTTCCCTACTCACAAACCTTCACACCACCAAATAGCACCTTACGTCTCTTTCACCACATTTCACCTTCACGCTCTCAAACCCTACCTCACACCCAGCAATGCTTCTCATCCCTACTTACCCAAGTACTGCCTCACCATCTGCTTCACACCCTAAATACCATCTCACACCCTCGTTGGACTGCTTGCAACCCTTCATACCCCCAAAACCCCCAATTACTGCCTCACTTACTTACCCTTCATTGCCCAGACTTCATTTCAAAGTCCCCCCATGCTGCTCACCCGTTTCCTACCCTGAAAAACACCACTCGTTCTTTTCCTGCCCTCATATCCCACCTTGCACCCACCATTGCACTGCTCACAACACTTCACACCCCCTAAACATCCCTAAACACTACCTTCATACCCCTTCACACCTGCAACACACTTTGTACCACCTTCACACCCCAAACCCCAACTTAATCCCTTTGTATGCTGGTTGCCTTTGCTTCTCACCGAGCACTGTCTTATATGCCCAAACCCCATTTCACAACCCCTTTGCATTGCTCACAATCCTTCACACTCCCCATACCGCCTTACCTCCCTTTCTCACCACTTTATGCCCCTGATCCCATCTTCCATGACCCCAAACTCCACCTCACATCCCGTCCAAGCTGTTTGCCCCTTCTTCCCACCATTCACACAGTCATATCTGCCCTTCACACCCCCAAATCCTGCAGAAAGTGGGGGCATAGGGAATTTTCATGCATCAACGTTTTGCAAAGCTAGCAATCCCCATGCTTCGGGCTGTGAGCAAATGGCATGTGCGCAGCAAAGGGCACCCTGCACAGCTGCCTGCTAAGCACCCAAATCATACAGCCCACAGAACAGGTCGCATCCAGAGGTCCCCCTTTTCTGGGGATGGGGGAGTCATTTCATTTATAGACCTGGAGAAGCCAGGACCTTGGTGGTCCAGGCTGGCTGCATCCCAGCCTGGACCTTTGCATGGCACTGCCATAGAAAAGTTGTCAGGTGTCATCACTTTCCTCAAAATCTGTTCTGTGGAAAAAACCTCTGCCGCTGCCCTGCTCTTCCTCCTTACATTTTTCCGCAAAAAGGGCAGGAAAGGTCCAGATCCCTATTTGTCACTGGTGCTGCTCTGCTGCCTGGTGCGATTGTCCTTCCATGGGAGGGAAGTCAAGGTGACATTATGTAGCTTTATAAGGGGCAGAGAGCTCAATTTTCACAAATCAATTGTTGGTGGAGGGTTTTAGACAGAACTATCTGAAAACCCACAATTTTCTTCAAACCAAAAACGAAACCAGAAAAGGTTTATACAGGACCAAATGGGAGCCACCCAGTGCAGACAAATGTATTGGAGGCAATCCTGGATCCCTCTTGCAAAGCTTAGAGGAGCAAAGATGTACGAGAGACAAATGAAGAAAGGATGTATGAAACCAGAAGAGCTTAATCCCAGGTCCTGCTGGAACCATGGTGCATCTTTGGAGGAGGATGCAAGCCCCCCCACCAAATGCATATGGCTTTGGACATATATGGGGGCTAAGCTTTAAAACTGGATAGGCTGGAGCAGGTGCTGCACTCCCCATGTGCCCAGCAGTCCACCAGATACAAGTAAAGAGCAGCCCCACGGCATCACAGGGACCAGTGTGGCCTTCCCACCACACTGCTGAACATTGTTGACTTTGGAGCTCCCCAGAAAGGTCCTTTGCTCTTTCACTGAGGATGTGTCAGCAGCAGGTAGGGGAAGGTAGGGGGATTTTCAGGTACAGGAAGAGACTGGAGGCACGACTGGGATGTGGATCTCCTACCAGGTGCCGGACAAGTTCTCAGCATGGTTATGCTGCTCTGTGGGAAGGAGGAGCATCCTCCCCATGCAGGGAGACCGTGATAAGCCTCTGAATATGGTAGAAGTGAATTCAGAATGCCCAGCCTCCCATTCCACTGCACCATCTCCATCGTAAGTGCTGGTGCAAAATGGCAGGTCTTCCCCAGAGACTGTCTTATTCCTAAGCTCTCCCCCAAAATGGCTTCACAGGCAACTGCACATCGGTGATAGAGAGTAATAACCTTCACTCATGACCAGAACCTGGCCAAATTCTGCAGAAAAGAAGGATTCAAACCAAAAACAGACATTCCAGAACCGGTGAAGGTCTTTAAATGCTGCCAGGTCCATCTCTAATGGTCCAATGGCTCTTTGGCACTTTTTTATGAGGCCTGCAGAGACTTTTCCATAAAGGAAATTTGTTTCATCATCAGCAATACACTGAACTCCAGCTGAGCATCCGACTCATCCTTCATCTGTGTCTATGGCTAAACACAGGAAACCCAGAGGAAAAATGGCAAACAATAAAATATATTCAGCTAGCAACAAAAAAAAATACATTGTTCTATTTTTGGGTAAAGGGCAGCTTTGCAAACATTTCTATCTTTTTCATTTGTTCATAAGCAGAAAAATAAAGAGGCAGAATCGCACTGTTGGCTTCTGGGCCTCCCTCCAACCCCCACCCAATAACTGCAATAGGCCACTTGCTTGAATTTTGGAGGAGAGATGGAAAGTCCTGGATGTGCTGAGATAATCTTGTCCTTCACCCTGCTTTCTCCAGCACAATCACTGATCTAAGTTAGCCGTGCATGCACAGCCCAGCAAACCTGGGATCCAAACTGAATAATTTGCAGTTAATTTTGGGACTGTAAACTGGAACCTGTGATCCCAGAGACACATGAATCCCAGGATCCTGGGAGGGACTGTAAACTGGAACCTGTGATCCCAGAGACACGTGAATCCCAGGATCCTGGGAGGGCTGGTGGAAGGGGCCTCCAGAACATGGTACACCCTCTTGATAGTGGTGGGATTATCTCCAACACTAGATCAGGGTGCTCACAGCTCTATCTAGCCAAGCCCTAGAAAGCCCCAAGGATGGAGATCCTCCCACCTCTCGTGACCTGTCCCAGGTCTACATCACCCACCTAGGAAAGAAGTTTTTCCTGATGTCCAACCTGAGTCTCCCAAGCAATGTGTGGCTCTGTCACATCCTCTTTGCAGTCTGTTCCCATCCTAAGCCTGCTACCTGAACAGTCTAGTTTCTGTGACTTGGAAAACAAACTGTTTTTTGTTGGGTTTTTTTTTTGGGGGGGGGGGGGGGGAGGAGGGCTTTACAGTGAGATAAACAGAAGGCAGCATAATCTTACAGCTGCTATTACCTGTATTTTACAAAGCTGCTGACTGGCTTGCAAACCAACAGTGAGAATCCCATGAGTCACTAAGTTTCTTTGATTTTCTTGCCCTGGCATCACGGAAAGGATGTTTGCATAATTCCCATAGCGTGTCTTCAGAACTGTCACTGCTCCTGCCCTTGAAAGGTTTAGTCTGGATTGCTCACTGCAGAAGGTCTCCATGGCAGGTACCCAGGGTGTTGGTGCAGTCTAGCTCAGGGTGAGGGCAGCCTGGTACTCTGCCAGGCTCGGAGCAAACAACACTGAGTTGCAACACAGCCACCGAGCCTCCAGCTCAGAGCTGGCACGTATATAGTGGGATCTGCACAGAAAGGCCCCTTGAAATCCAGACAGGTTTTCAAAGAAATGCTAAACATGTTACAACACACTTGTCTGGAGTTTCAATGACAGGGTATTTTGATGCACATATGCTGGTACATATGCTTCTAGGTGGGAGACAGGGGAGGAGGAGCCACGTGCAGAATAGCCTGGTGATGGGCACCCTGAAATCCCAGCTTTGATCCCCGCTGATTGACAGAGGCATGCGTGGCTCCTGCTCACAGTGATGAGGGGACCCATGCGGCTCATAGAGAGCCAGGAAAAGGGGGGTTTCCTTGCAATCAGCCCACCAAGACCAGTGTCCTCTTTCCAGCAGGGCAGCCTATTTCATATAAAAACACAACATAAGGAGCTGGCAGTTGCTGTTGAGATGTTCTTACAAGTATAGGAAACAATTACTGTTAGGGCAGAAAGAGAAACATCAGGCTCTGTCAGCGCAGAGCATCTGTGGATTGAAAGGCGATAAGGAATTTGAGGAGAGAAGGGAATGGTGCATGGCTCTCGTGGACTCTCTTAATCTACTGGCACATCTCTCCTCCTCCTTGCACTCTCCTCCATCCCTCCTGCCCTGCAGGAAGGGAAGGAGCATACAGTGCGATCTCCTTGGGTAAGTGTCCAGGCAATAGCGACATCTGCACCCAGGGCACCTTGTGCAAACAAGTCAGTTGCCTCAAACCTAACAAGAACAGCTCATGTACCTCTGCTGCTTCCTTCCCCATCCCTGGTGTGATCATCCCTGTCTCCCCAAAGTGGCACAGAGCCCTTCCGTAGCAGTAGCTAGACCAGCCCTGGTGCACACAGCTGCAAAATTTTGCTGCTGCAGATGTGGGTCTTTGCCTGGCCCAGCACGACTGAAGTCCATGTCTCTGATCTGCTTTTTACTGCTGATGGTTTGGCCTGTGTCATTTCGTCCCCTGGTGTTTCTAAGGCTCACCCAGTCTCTACATGGCAAGCACTGTGCCCACCAGCGTGGCATATAGAGTGACAGGGAGTAGGCACTGCCTCCTCCAGAGCAGCTGGACGGTATTTCCTCTCCTTTCACGCTCTAAATGCTGCTCCCCCTCTGCCCTGCCATTTGGACAGAGGGATGATTCCTCTCTCCTGACTTTTTTCATAAATGTCTACGGATGCAAAACTGTATTCACAGGCACGTAATTACCAAGTCGGGTATTTTCTCCTCTTAATTAGCAATGCTGTGGTGCTTTAATTGCTCGATTAAAGTTGCCCACAAGGAAGGTTTAAGGTACATTAAATTTGCTGATTGGTTCATCAGCATGAATCCCACCAACTGGAAAAAATTAACTGGCTTCCAGATTGTTAACCAGACTTTCCAGATCCATTTCCACCAGCCATGTGTCACGGGAGGCATGAGAGAAACCGGCAGCAGAGATGCCTGGGAGTTAGTCCATAAACGTCTGACTGTCCCTCTCCTCTATCTCTCTTTAATTTTGGGAGTTGGAGGTGAAAGAGTCCTGCAAGCCACAGTGTCACTCCCCTCTCCTTGTCCAGAGGACACAGTCTGCCCTGCACAGGTCATTTTTCCAGTTTAAGCAGAGCTGAGTAAAATCTACCCCAGGGCCACCACCTGATTCGAGAACAAGGGAGGTCCTTTCAGTTACTGCTCATCCTCAGATCTTGCAGGCTACAAACACTCATTGGTGTTGTCTGCAAATGGGCTGGTGAAGCAGGACCTGCTAATTGCTGCTCCCTCATCAGCCTTCTCCAGCCAAAGGCAGCATCTCCCTGAACCTCCCAAGCGCCACAGAGGACAAGCACCAATCAGGACACCCAGAAACTAAAGAGACTAGTCCCAAACTTTTTCGAAAAATGTCTGAACAGCAAGTTTAGATCCAAAAAGACATGGACAGAGAGCAAAGGCATGCTAGGCTCATTGGGAATGGCATTTCCACCAAAGGCTGATCAACCTGCTCTGATCACAGAGAAGGGGGGCTATCACTCCTGCTTTACCCTTTATTATTTGTTCGTTAAAGAAAATGCTTCCTGGGAAATTCTGCAGTCCTGGACATCTCCTTGCTGTCTGGATGAATGGATTTGTGTCAGCTCCTAGACAGCAACACTTGTGATCTATAACCATGACTCTATTCCCAATGGTCCAAACTGACTATCTGTACATATATAACTCACTATCAGCTAAACAGATTTTAACCCAACTGTCCAATGTTGCTCACTGATAGCTGGTGACAGACACAGCAGAAAGACAGCCCCAGCGGCCAGTGTCTCAGGTAGTCACAAACACGATGCAGTCCAGCCAAAGGAAGAATTTAAAGCAACGCTGACTCCACTGTGAGAGCAGGGACCATAAAGCCCGGGTGCCTCAGTGTCCCACAGTAAATTCAAGAGTCACGCCCTCGCCTGCCTCTGGGACTCCTCAGTCTCCCCTCTCCGTCTCCAAAGGAGATGTGAGATACACATGTGTACATCTCTTGTACTGTGTACAAAGGAGATGTACCTGTGTCCTGGCTCTCAGCTGCACGTACATTTTAGGAGGTGGCTTGTGGATTTCTTTGCTCCCACAGAAGCAGAATCAGGGGGTTTGTCTTTCGGTTAAATGCTGCCGTTTTTCATTTAGCTAATTGTTCTGACCACATTGAAATATGTCTCTATTTGGCCTGTACTGTGGCTATATATAAATAAGAAGAATTATGTTGATTGTCTTCTTACCTGATAAATCACTGGGTCAAATCCTTTTCACTTCCTGCTACTCATTCTTTTATTATTATCCTATTCAGGCAGGATAGTTGCTATCTGCTGTGTGTAAGACATTGCCGTGTTCTTCTCTTGCTCTGGACTGATGCGTTTCAAGGAGGAGGAAGGCTGAGCTGTGAATGGCCTCCCCTTCCCCACCACCAGCAGTGACAAATCATGCTCAGACTCGGTTTCTGTCCAGCAAGGCACTGCAGCACCTGCACCTCACTCCAAGCCACAGCGGGAAAAGTGCTCCCGTGTCCCTAAAGATAAGCCAGGGAGATGCACAAGGCACAGATACAGAGCACAGCTGGCTTGCGTGGTGTGGAGTGTGATGCATCTGATGCCAGGCTGGCTGTCATCCTTAGTGTAGTCCTGACCCTGGTGCCCCGGGGTAACAGAAAGGCTGAGATTTGGCATCCCCTAAGCCTATGGAAAGTCACCCTCACGTCCTTATGGCAAGCATCAGCGCATTGCAGCAAGATAAAACATGTGGATCCCACCAGGGCAAATGCAAGGGGTCAGAAATCCCAACCACCACCCTCCAGCCCGAGCAAAGGGATGTTCAAGTGACTGCTGAGGGTAAAGGGGATGAGAAGCCAAGTAGTCCAACAGGTACCCGTGTATCCTCCACCACATCCAATCTCATCCCATCATCCTAGCTCCGTGGCACAGCCTTCCTCCTCCTTCCAACGGTTTATAACAACTTTGGCCATGATCTGGTTTCCTGAATGTCTTCCATCACTCTGGCAGGTCCTTAGAAAAATGAACATTAAAAAGGAGGGGGAGAAACTTCCACTGTTCAAACATCTTTAGCCTTGACAAATAAGGCGTCCGGCTGTGAAAGGCAAAAGGAAATTAATTTGGAATCACATTTTAAACACTGCCATAAAGGCAAAGTATCTTCTCTTTAATTTTTTCCCCCAAGAAAAAAAATGAATTTCCCTGATATTTATAGAAAGATTATTAGGGCCACAAGAAGTGATTTATATCATCTCGTCCCAGTGACGGAGAATGAAAAATTACTGGGGCGACAGCCACTGGAATCCTGCTTTTGTCGGCCTGACAATTAAAACGGCTAATTTCCAATTCCGACAGATCCACCAGGGTTATAAATCATTCCAGAAAGGCACTTTTCACCATGAAAAATGAACTCTGCCCCAATCAAGCACAAGAAGCTTGGATCAGAGATTTGTATCTGTTTGCTTTTGTGTGTAAATATATATACTCTGGCTCCACGCCCACCCACCGAAGGAGATGCTGATAAGAAAGTGTTGCCCCTGCTCACTTGATGCCGGGCTATCAAATTGCCTGTATTCCTCCATTAGGTGCTGCTGAGGATGATTGGGACAGGGAAGACACAAGAAAGAGATGACCCTGAACCATTCCCTCCGAGGTCAAAGAAAGGCCAGTGACATTTCTGCCTGATTTCTGACTCAAAAAGCTTTGGAAAGCCTCACCCAAGAGCGTGGCTGGCTGGACCGTGCAGGTCTGGGTACATTTGTACGCACCAGGACCAGCCTCACCTCTGTCTGTCCGTGCCATGCCTACGGGTCAGGGGCTGTGCACCAAGGGGTGGCCATACTAAAAGTCAGGACAGCCACTGGAAAGGGCACAGAGGTGCGGAGAAGAAGCTCTCTTACAGCTTTGCTCTCTAGGCAACAGACAGACGGGCTGATGTGTTGGGAAGAGCAAGGAGGGCTCAACACAACACAGACACTTGGGCTGCCCCCTGCGTGCGGTGGCACTGATCTCATGGAGCAAAATCTCCTGTAGTGGGCTGCAGGAGGAGGGATGTATGGAGGGCTTGTTGGGCCCTTCTGCACCAAACTTCTAACCCACAGCTCCTTGCAGTCCCAGGGCTGGGACTGAACCATCCAGGTGGCCTGCTCCAGTGCCCTCTTCCTAGGCGGCACATGCCTGGCCCCATGCACACTTCGCACCTACCCTTTAATGTGGGAGAGAAAGAAACATCCTGAATTAGCATATCTGTCCCAGGATGACTTTAAAATCAATGGTCACAGGCAGGAGGAATTTCAGATAGAAGCATTTATTCTGCCTGTCCTTCCAGCTCTATGTAGCTCAGGACTCTCTGGGGCCGGCACAGATCCCAGCAGCACCTGGACCTGTTCCAGCCCAACGTCGGACGTTTTAACCTTGCATCAAGTCTCCCTAAGACAAATGCTTCACTTAACGTTTCTATGAAATTCAAACAAAGGCTCCACACTCTTATTTGCAGAGGCAGAACGCTGCTCCCCTAAACACCTTCTACGAAGAAACCAAAAGCAAACAAATCTGTGTGGAGGGGGTCTCCCAGGGAGCCCAGAGCACCAAGCTCTGTACACATCCACCCCCTTGCCAGCAACAGAGCCCAGTACACAGCTGCTGCTGGTCACCCCGCTTTCTTATCGCAGTTTGTTCAGTTGGCAGCCTGAAGTCTGTCCTGCGGCACAGAGGATCTCAGGGAAGGCTCTCCACACCTCCGGATGGGATGGCACTGCAGCAACCCCGGGGAGGAGGGGGGTGATGGATGAATGCGATAACCTTGTTTTATAAAGCTCAGTTTCTCTCTTTTTGTTTTCCTTGCTGTCAAACTCTCTGCGAAAGAGAAGCAAGCGATGGAGGACTTCAGAGAGCCCAAGTGAGTTTTTCTGGAGCGTACCAGCATGGATCACAGCATCGCGGCTGCTGGGGGGACACAGCTGGCATCTCAGGCCCACACGCATCACCACGCACACCACAGAATGGTAAAACATGTCTCCCTGCACCGAAGGCACCCCTCATCCCAAAGCCAGCACCCATCCCAAAGCCATGCTCTGTGCACCAGGCACTGTGCCTGTCAGGTTCACAAAGAGCTTGAGAATGCTCTCAGGGACCTCTTTGCTAGCAGGAGGCATACAAGCAAGCAAGCAAAGGCTTGGGCAGCCCTTAGCCTCAACAGGCCAAGGAAACCGTACTGGTCTCTGCCACGGTCCCACCAGCTCATTCTGCAAAGCTGGTTCTCCAAGTTCTTGCAAGCAGGCCTATGTCCTCCACCCTTCCCCCAAAAAGGCCGAGAGCCTCCCCGCAGCCCGCCCTCCCCTTGCAGACACCATTAGCAAGAAGCGGGGACTCACCCACACAGGAATCCTGCTGCTCTTCGTAGCCAGCACTGCACACACACTTCCCAATGGGCACCAACCATTCCCCTTCCGCACTGCAGTACATTTTGGGGGTGTCCCTCTCCTCTGAATGGCCTACGCACTCTCCCCGCACTTCCACCAGGGAGGATGAGTCAGCCCCAGTCACAGCCTCAGAGAAGGATGCCAAATTCCTCACCATTGCCGGACACTTCTTGTAGTATACCCGCACCGAAACGATTGCGATGCAAGCACCTATGTCCTGGAAGGCCAAGTAGAAACCCCTCTTGCTCAAGGGCCCCACACCCCGCACCTCTGTGTTCAGCTTCAGCCTCCTAACACCCAGGTCCACACTGGTGAAGCTCTCATCAGCTGCGATGGTATCAATCTTCATAAACTGGCTCTCCCGTGTGCTGGAACCCAGGTCGCGATCTGACTCCAGGTAGTAGAGGTTAAAAGTCTCCTTGCAGGTGCCTAGCACACCCGGCATGCTATTGCAGTCCCGCAGCGTGAACTTAATCTCTGCATAGACCCGCCGGGCACCGTCCCGTTGAACCCAGTTGGTCCGTAGCCAGTTGTTCTGGTTGGGGGTCATGACATTACAGACCTGGTAGGTGTGGATAGGGCTGAAAAATTCATCCATTTCATTGATCGAATCCCACTGTGGGACAGAGAGAGAACAGGTCATTCCACACATCCTCAAAAACCACAGCAAGCACAGGGCATGCATGAGTAAGTGCTGTCATCCACTCAGTGACAAACTCCTGGTGTCCCAGGAGCTGCATCTGGACATGGGATCGCTGCTAGCATTGGCCACAGGAAAATGAGGTTGAACAGAATTTTGATGGTAGTTCTCTCAGCCCAGCCTAACACAGAGCTGAGTGAATTGCACCCCTATTTGAAAACATGTAAGTTTGCACAGGCAGAGCCAATGGCACAAGTCCTGCAGAAATGGAGAGGAATGTGTGTTTGCAGAGGGGAGAATCCGGATTCCTAATCCCCCGGCCACATCTGCAAGTCCCTTTTCCTGGTGCCCAAACTACCATTTGCAGCAGCAGCAGGAAGGTGCCTGTGGCCTGTGCCACCTAGGCCTCTGGTGGCTTGTACTAACTGTGTGCACAAGCTGGAGGGACAGCTTTCTGGCTAGAGAATGAATTTTGGGGTGCCTACCGAGGGATGAAGGGAAAGCATGCAGTGAACATAGCACTTCCAGCAAGAAATAAACCCTGCAATGGGTCCAGAGCCCTCTCTATTGCAGGTATGGTCTCTGACAGGTAAGGTGAGCACAGTTCAGAGCCCACAGTGCTCACCCCAGGTGAGAGGCTGATATATTATTTGGACTCAGTGCAAGGTCTGGGTGCCTAGAGGCTCGTGGCTTGCAAGCCCTGGGCATAACATTAGTTGTGGCAGCAGAGGGAATTTGGAGAAGGGGATGCTGAGCAGGGGCGGTCGTGTTCCAGTAAGTGGGACTGGGATGGAGACGGTAGTTTGGGGAGGCCCTGGGTGAGTTAGGAGGGGACAGGACCATTCATGCCATTTGGGGAGGGATGCCCCTCTCCATCCTCTCCAGCCCTGCCAAACCCTTACCAGGACCCACAGGCCTTCCCTTCTCTGGGGGCTTCCCACCACCTCCTCAGCCCACCCCCTTCTCCCAACCAGGTACCCCCCCTTGCATCCCTTATGGTGGGATCTGGGACCCTACACTCTTCTTATGAGCTCAGCAACAGAATCTAAAAGCACCCTTGGCAACCCTCCCTACCTGGACGTACTGCTTGCCTTCCTCGGGCTGCCAGTCCTGCCTGCA
Organism: Struthio camelus; assembly: GCF_040807025.1. Taxonomy (NCBI): domain Eukaryota; kingdom Metazoa; phylum Chordata; class Aves; order Struthioniformes; family Struthionidae; genus Struthio; species Struthio camelus. The sequence goes on from NC_090962.1 coordinate 12,219,775, forward strand.
CACAGCCCTCTGCCACTGCTGAAGGCAGCTGAAGGGAAGAGTCCCCCCCAACCTCTGTCATGGCGTTCATGCCCTGCCTGCCTCTGGTGTGTGCACATGCCATGGGAGCGCTGTCCGGGGGAGCTGGTGTCTGCAGGAGGCCTGTGCTCTGTCCCCAGCTACCAAGCCACCCCCACCGCAGCCAGCAAATGCTCCATCAGGGATACAGAGCAGGAAAACACATCTTTTTAGCAGCCTCGTAAGTACATTAAAATAAACTTCCAGGCTTGTTGTGACGTGGCATGAACCATGCTTCTCATTCCAGTGGTGACCCACGGTTCATTATAGACGCAAAACCAACAGCAGCCCCAAGACGGTCAGCTGGATTCTCAGTACAGAGAGGGTAAGCCTGAAGACTTTACCCCGGCATCTGTGACTGCAGGTGAGGAATACAGATCTGCCACAAACAGGCACCTAGCAGCCTCTCTATGTGACGGTGAGCACTGCAGGGACAGGACGTGGCTAGGGGAGAGCACTGCAGATCCAGAACATAACCCTTACCGAAGGATTTATCAGTGATACCTGGAAGACAGGCTACTACCTTCTTTCCTTTCAGCTCAAAAGGTCCTCCCTCATTTGACTTCCTTGAATTATAGGCACCTGTGGAGGAGGTGTTTCTGCACCTTCTGCAAATGTTAGGGTGATCAGAGCAGCCATTTCAGCAATGTGTATGTTCAAAACTCCCCTGGCATTTCACCTTTAGGAAAAACCTCTACTTCTCACTCTTAAAGAGCTCATGAAAGCTTGGAAAAGGCAGCAAGTCCAGGTGCAGACCTCAGGCAAAGCACATTCAGCAAGCAACAGGAAAGTTAAGCCACTTGCAGGAGAAAAATTCATTTCTGATTCTTAAAAAAAAAAAAAATTCCGGAATCCAGAAATGCCTGACCTTGTTCTGGCACTACCAGGCCCAGGGACTGGATCGCTCCACAGGACCTGCTCTGGACCCCAGCGATCAGGTAGTAGGCTTGGAAATTGTCCAGGCTACTTTTTTGGCCTTGCTAGAGGAAAGACCTGTGCCGGTGAACAGCAGCACCCCTCCAATTATGCCTCGAGTTCACCAAGTGCAGAGAGGAGCCCTTAGAAAAGCACGGGGAGAAAGTGCTTTGACACGCAGCATACTCTCATGCCACTCCAATGAGCATGGTGAGGGTGCAACGCTGCTGCCTTGTGTCACATGCAATGACAGGCAGGCACGGCAGGACTTCCCAATGCTTGGCACGCTGGCGGTGCCACCCGGAGCATCCCTTCTCTTCTCTGCACATGCCACTTGTGCTTGGGGCCAGGAGGAGCCGGCCAGCCTCCAGCTCCCGCGTGGATGCATGCAGGCACCGTAGCGCTGTGGAGGGTGTGGAAGTCATTGTCACAATTAATTGAGCACAAATTAACATAACATCTGCTTTCTGTCTTTTCCCTGCTGAATCCCCTGAGAAATGAGGCGAAACTGTGCACTGGGACAGACGCACAGCACGATGGCAGAGCAGAGAGCAGCAGGCAGGGATGCTCTCAGGACAGCGTGGCCTGGCCCCCGCTGCAAGGTCTGTGGCTCGAGGCTCTCCAACAAGCCAGAAAGAGCTTATGGTGTGGACAGAAACACCTTAGTGTCTGGCTAGTGTGGTCTGCTTTGGTTCTCCTGCACCCGGAAACATTCGTTTCTGCCTCAAATCTGGCAAAGGGAATGATGCTTGTGACCACAGCATTTCCTTTACTTGTTTGACACTGTCACAGCTGGAACTGTCCTCACCGCTGGCTGAGAGCAGGGGGCTAAATGCTCATCTCCCAGCACTCGCAAGGGTCAACGTCAAGCCCAGGGAAGAGTTTGGAGGGTTTGTACTTGGAGCTTTTCTGTTTCAAACTGCCCTTTTCCGCACAGCACCTGGGCCGTGCAGCATCGTGGGCTCCGGGTCTGCAACTGGCCTCAATACCGTGCCCATATTAGCCTACAGGGCAAATGCCATACCATTGGCAGACATGCATGAAGGCCACACGGGCTGGTGGCTCAGAATCAACAGGCACGTTTCTCTGCTGAGAAGGATCAGGCTGGCAGGCAGCCGACAGCGTGCCCAGGTGAAAGCCCTGGTAACAAGGGACCTCAGGTCCCATCACCTCCATTCGGTCTCAGTCTACAAACAGCAGCGCAGGAGACCGTCCCACTCTGCCAGGCAGGCAGAGCCCTTTGGTACCAAGGGACCCACTGCAGGAATCGTCGTGACGTGAAGGGTTTTTCTGTTTCACCTTAATTACAGAATCTTACAGCGAGCTCCCTTCCCAGGGAGAGGAGTCTCTGACCATCTGTAGCTTTGACTTTGAACGGTTCGGGGCCGATGATACGATCAGTTCAAGAACGCAAGCACTGTGCGTGCACCTGGCCTCCTGGCCCCGCTCGCATCAGCCTGTTCTTGGCTGCTGGTTTGAAGTGGCTTTTATTAAATGAAGCTCAGCTCGGCCCCTGTCATTGCGATAAGATCCCCTAGCGAGACGGAAATGAGGACATCATAATTAACGTGGTAAGCACGCATGTATGTGCGGGGTGCGGGAGTTGGGCGGGGGGGGGAGCCACGATTTCATCTGTACTCAGGGGCTTGTCTAATAGTTTAAATTAAAGTCAACACGAGTTATATTGAAAAAAAAAAAGTTGCCAGATTATGAAAGGCAAAAGATGCAAATACCAGATATCTGGGCAGCTGAGCAAGGTCTTAGAAGTCTCCCAGGGCCTGTGCGGTGCGGCATAGTGGGAGGAGGAGGAAAAGCGGGGGGGAATGAACACACAAGGAGAAACTACTTTCGTCCGGGAAAGGCTCTCAGCCTCTTTATTCTGCAGGACAAATGCTTCTCCCTAGCCAAAGGGAGCAGAGGGACCAGGCCTTCCCAGCCCTGGGATGGCTTCTGGGAGGGCCGCAGTGTCTGTCTGGCACGGCAAAGCTTTTACTACCCCTAGGACATCCAGCGCTTTCCTTCTTTCTAAGAGCAAGCAGCGAGCTGTGGTTCCTCCCCAGAATCTGCCTAGTCCCTCACACCACTGTCACTAGGAGAGGAAAAGGAAAAAATGTTATTGCAGCTATAAATCATTAGATGGGAGGGGTGGGTGTTTAATAGAGGTAATCCCCATGAAATCAGTCACTGCTATGGCTAACGAGGGATTTGTTAGGCAGTTAACTACCCTGAGCTTTACTGCAGGTGATTAACTCCTGGTAGTGACCAGCCTCTGGGGAATTAGCAATAACACAGCATGTACTGAACAAGCACTGGGGGATGAGCTTTTATCTCAATTACTAGTTTAAATCTTTATTTTCCAATGTTCCGTTCCTACTGATCCATTTTTTAATGAAAATGAGTTTTGCCACAGCTTGCTCTGTAACATGCTGGCATTCTTCTAGGCGGAGGGGCTCTGTTTAGAAGAGAAACGCAAGGAAACGACACCAAGGACACCAAAGCGATGGACAACAGAAAGCAGGCAGACAGGATATAAGCGGGTGTCCAAATGGCAAGCACACAGCACAGCTCAGGCCGGAGCCATGGTTTTCACAGGGTGAGCTCAGGGCAAAGTGAGAGCTGGCTCCAAGCACCATGGCAGAGCTAGCAAGTCAGCCCTGGACCTTCCAAGTCATGAACCAGCTGCTGGCTGCAGGGGCAAAGGCAGGCTCCCTTGGTAGACATTTTTGCAGCCAAATCAAGGCCCCACCTTCCAAAATGTCCCCTTGTGCACACGGTTTGCTTTGCAAACAGTTCAGTCCCAGGGCATTAAGCAGTAGCGTGAAATTCCCATCCGCAATGAGCAAACACTGCTGAGAGAACATCCTATGGGCAGAAATGTGTTGTCTGTACTCTCAGCTGATTGCTTAAGCAAATCTGGTGCTTTTCTGCCTGTTCTTTTCTCTCTCTCTCTCTGAGTTGCTGCAGAAGGAGGAATAGCTCCTCAGTCAATTGTGGTCAGGGACCTCAGAACACCACCTGTGGGCAGGACAGGAGAGGAGCAGAGAAGGGAATGTGCAAGAGTCACCTCAATGGTCTTCTCCCATGCTGCCAGAGCAAAGCTAAAACTGAGCATGCCAGGGAATGTGGCACCTGCCTGGGTGACAGGTGCCCACCAACTCTCCAGGCTGACCCCAACACGTATAGCTGTGGGGCCAGATCACGGAGGTCCTGGCAGGAGGTGGCCAGGGAGGTCGCAGGGAGCGTGGGAGGGTCGTTTCCCGGTGCTCAAGGTGCTCCCATCATAATTAATGTTGCAAGTCATCCTTCAAGCTCCTTAGATACCCTGTGTCTGAGCAAAATCATTTCCTGTTTGACTTTGTAAATCAAAGTAGACGATACAATAATTATTAATAATATGTTGACTTATCTCATCAGCGTTTTAATTAGTCAGTAGAAAAGCAATTTGCAGAGGGGCTGATCAGGTTCCCTCTGATCCAGCAGGTCATGTGCCAGGCAAGGAGAAAGGCGAGAAGGGCACTGGGGCACTGGGGCATTTTGGTGAAGAGGGCTGGCAAACTGGAGGCACAAAAGGGGAAGGGGCAGCCTCTTTGACAGCACTGATAAGAGTTTAATTATCAATGTAAAGGGAATTGTTCCAGGGATGGAGCTGGCTGCAAAGCTCCCGGGAGCTCTTTGAAGTCATAATTGAGAGAAGCCAGAGCCCGTGGGACGGGGATGCTCCCACTGACCCTTCCGCTTCCTGCACGTGTCGCAGGGGTGGAGGTGAGGGGCACACAATTAAACCCCAGAGTGGCTATTACAGCCAATTACCCCTCAGTTAATTATCCAGTGAGAGAAAATGTCAAAACAGGCCACGCATGCCTCCCTGATGGCTTGACCCTCCCCAGGGCCAAAGGGTGCCTGCCAAAGCGCTGCTGACCCTGCTGTTCCCAGCGCTCCCAGCCTGCTGCTCCTCTTTCCTTGCTGGCCAGAGCAGATCCAGAAAGAAAATAGTTTACTGCCAGGCAAGATCACCCTGTCCACAGGTATGATAAAAACATCAGGGCTTTGCAAGCGGTTACGGTGAGGCTTAATTGCAGCATCCTTCCGACTTTGCACTTCTGATGCTCTTCAGCCCCCTCGGACCTGCCTCCGCAGCTGGGCTCTGGGATCTCCCAGATCACAACAGGAAATCTCTGAACCCTTTTTTTTTTTTTCCTGTGACATCCCCAGGAGCCCCAGGAAGGAGGGGACAGGGACCTGCAGGTGTGGGGAAACTCAGAGTTAAGAAAGAAAAGTGGGAAAAAGCTTTTCACAGTAAGCCTTGGGGTGTTAGAGACAGGCATATCTGCAGCAGGGACCCCTTCCTAAGCACCACAGTCCTGGGGCTGGGGCTTTGCGCTCTTTTAATACCAGGTGAAGACCCAGACGGAGTTACCCACATCCCCATTTTCACCAAGGAGGTGGTCCAGGGCTCACACAGAGCAGAGGAGTGGAGAGAGGGAAGAGAGGTGGGTAAAGCACAAACAACAATGTCCCTTTAGCTGGGGAGCCAGGGTCAGCAATGCCATTCCTTGGCAGGAGACTGTGACGGATTTGTCTGTCCATGGGCTATATTTCATGCTGAGCAGAGGCACTGCAGGGACACCCCTGAAGTCAAGGAGCCCTGCACCCTCAAGCATCCAGGGCATGCTGTAGCCATAGCTCAAGCAAGGCAGCCAGCAGGCAGCAAGGAAGGGCAGGATGGGAGACCCCTGCTACCTTCTTTCCAGCAGCATTAGATGAATGCAGGACATGGTGGCAAAAATAAGGGACCCAAATAAAATCAGCTTCAGAGTACACCTCCTCCCCGCAGCACTAGCAAGCAGGCTCTACCAAGCCCTTGTAGCCCAGCGAGATGCCACGATGGACAGGGAATTCAGCCGTTCCCAAGGAGCACAGGTCTGAAGGACACTACAGGCGAGTCACGACCTCTCCTGAGTGCAGCCAAAATGGTGCTGGGCAAACTCAGTCCCTCTCCTGGAGCAGAGAATAGGCCAGGCTTGGAGCTATGTGGACCCAAGCCACTGAGTGAGCCTGCAAGTCACCTGGCCACTCTCCGACATGAAGTCGAATCCTGCTGTAGGACCTGCTCAGGAGCTAGCTAGATCATTGCTGATAGGAGCAAGTATCCAACAACAGCCTCTCTGAGACATCAGCACCCCATCCCACCTCCATTCCCATGATGACACCTGGGTCCAAATGCAGATTTACTAGCCAAAAAGCACTTGGAGCTGAAGGACCAGCTGGAGGATGAAGGAATGAGATGTTTTGAGGGGATGATGAGAAGCAGTGTTCAATGGAGGAAGAACCAAGTTCCAGGTAAGTGTTCAGAGGAACCTTTAAAACATCCAGCTGGGGTATGCAAAACAGTTTGTCCCACAGTGTCACATCCAAACAAAGGCACCTTCCTTTGAGGTATTCAAGACAGTTTTCACAAAGCTGCATGGTCATCGTCTAGGTAACAAGGCTATGAGTTGGGCAAAATCACAGGGTAAGCTAAGAGTGGCTTTACCTCTTGACTTACCTAAGACTTGTGGGAGGAGACAGCAGCACAAGATGCCTATGAGGTATTTTTGGCCTGGTATTTTTTAATGCAACTCTCCATGGGAAGCTGTTTGTTCCAGGCTTAAAGCTTGCAGGAGAAAAGATTAGGTGTCATACAAGCCTTCTTTTTTTTTTTTTAATTCAGTATTATCTATTCTTAATAAATATTACCAATAAGGCAGCTGTTTCAGACATGTATTAGCATTCAGGAGTTGCTGGGCTGGTGATAAAGGCAGTATCTCCTATAACACATGTAAGCACCACAGCATTGCCTCTCCTCCGAGTCATGTAATGCAACGGGTTGGACAGCTGCAGTTTGAGGGACCCAGGATTCATCTCCCTGGCTTTAAAGATCTGCAATACAGGCAGCTGCCCCTGAACTGGTCATGGGAGCCCCTGCTGTGGTGAGGAAAAGGCACTTGTAGGCTCAATCCCTAGGGGAGATGCCTGCTTTAGGAGGACAAGGTCCTGCCCAGATGTGCCCACATGTCTCTAGGGACTATAAGGAGGCTTAGGCCAGCCAGCTGAAATGCATATATCTGTACCCAAGTGACCTGTGTGCTCGGGTGATGAATCCCATCTGCATGTCTGATAAATAGCTATGGGCCTGGGGACATGGCCTCTGAGAAGTCTGGAGAGAAGGGCTCATGGAGGTGCATCCAGAAAAAGGTGTCCAGCAGTCTGTAAGCAGTGGGGGGGGGGGTCTGATTAAGAAGGAATTGCTTAGGATGCAGTGAAGGGTAAAGCAGTGAATGTGGACAAAGAAAAATAGCCCCTTTTCCCAGAAATGTCCCCTGCTGTGGCTCTGAACAGTTTGCCAAGGGAGCAGAGGATATTGCTTGCTCACTGATCTTTTAAAAGTGTGTTGAAAGCCACTGCAGAAGAACCCCAGAAGAACAAAAAGAGGAGGCAGCAGCGGGTACTGTGCCTGATAGCACAACAGTCTTGCATCTTGCACCCAAATGTCTAATCGCAGCCAGTGCATATCCACGTGGAGGACACTTCCGAGAGAACATCTCTTCCATCCAGCCGGCAAAGACAGAATAAACCCAGTGGCTAGAAGCTGAAGCATTGCACACTGCAGATAAGCAGTGTTTTTTTAACAGTGATCTGTTAACAACTTGGAACAACTCACTATGGGATGTGGAAGATTTACCATCACTAGCAATTTTGGAATCCAGAACTTTTTTTGTACAAGCTCTGCTTTTAGCAAATGCAAGTTAACTGACAGGTCTGCTGGCCTGTAGGAGATCAGGAGATGCAGGAGATCACATCACATTAGCTCCATGGTCCTCTCTGACCTCATATCCATGAACATTTCCAGGGCAGTTATCATTGCAATAGCTAAGTGCTAAAATTGGAGCCAAGTTAATGATTTAATATATTTACATATATGATAATAATCGATATAAATCTCATCATTGCTGTTGTTACGAATTCACAATTCTGATCACTCCTTCTCAAATAGATAGTGCAGGGACTGAAAGTCTCAGGCAACAGATCAATGAAAATGATTAGAGGCCTGGAAAGATTTCTGTAAGCAACGGAATTGAAAAGATTAGGACCATTTAGTTCAGAAGGGGGCTGAAAAAGAGTGGACATGAAAAATCAACACAACAGCAAAAGGCACCCCGATCTTGACATTTTGTGTATGCAGCAAACCACAATGCACTTTGCAGTTGGTCCCATGTGTATTACAGGATTGTTTCTGTTCACTAAACGGATGAGCAAAATTCGTAGGGCCAGGTTGCTGTTACCATGAAAAATCCACATTTACAATTTTTCATTTTCAGAAAGCTTCTGCAGCAGGAAAACCTGGCTGTGGAAATGCAAGTGAAGGGACCATGCGGATAAGACCCAATCAGCAGAGACGATACGCTCCCATCACCTAGTCAGCAGGTCATTAGCCCTACAGCCTTCCTGCCACACCACAGGGCTGTGCATTTACACTTACGTTCCCCCAGAAAGTCAGCTGCTGTGGATTCTTACATGCACTGTTTGCCCAGTTCCCATATCATATCCCCCTGATTACGGATGGTTCACAACTCTTCACTCATTTTGAGCTATTCTTACTCTGTCACTCTCCCTTGTAAGAGAGGAATGAGATGCTCTTCAGCCTCAGCACCCATGGGGTAACCCAGATGTTGAATTCCTTGGGGACAGTGAGCATCTCACAGCTCAGGGCTCGGTGGAAATTGAGTAAACCTGTTTCTCTCCACCCTCCCAGTGGACTGGGAGCAGTGTGAAATGACGTTTCCTAGTAGGCCGTATCCCACTACCGGTGTTTCAGGCATGACATTTTCCCAACAGACGAGGTCCTCTGTGCCCCATCAGCATTGACCAAGGCACCAGCCCAGGACTGAGGAGATGTCCGTTCATCCTGCCCACATGGGCCAGCAGTGGCCTATCCCTCTGGGGTCCCCACAGTGCCAGCAGCCACCTTATACTTACCCCATGTGAAGGGTAAGTGAGCCAGCCCCAGTCCCCTGGGATTGTCGATGTGTCTAGCAAGTTCACTGGAAAACACAGGAGCAAAACAAACATTGCATTAGAAAGCTTGTTCCCTGTCCTCGAGGAGCGAGAAACCAACCCGCCACAAGCAACCCCTCCTTGCACACCCACTAGGCACCCCATGAGCGTGGCACACTTGTCCTCTGTGTCCATCACCCCAGGAGGCTGTGACATCCCCTCTGCCAACTGTCCCAAGCCTTGGAGCATCAGGGGGAAGAGGTGTCGTGTCTGCTAACAGGAACAAACGCCCGCACATGGCATCATCCTGCTCCAGGACAGCACGTACAGACATAGGGCAGCAGGAAGAGAGAACAGTGTTACGCTCAGCCCCTATAAATCCGAGTTACCTTCTCATTCATGCCAAGGACTTGTTCACCTGCAGCTGAGGTGGATAGGAAGCGAGGGGATGGCAGTAAATGCTGCTCCCCCAGATCTGCAGGGAGAGGATACAGCAGAGCTGAGGCTGCACAGAGCATATGACCAAGAGCACTGTGTCGTTTTGGAGGAGAGGGGAATGCAGACTATGGGTCAGAAAGGATGCAGAGCAGGAAGGGAGCCAGAGAAACGAGAGCTGAGGAAGAGGTTGTCCACTGGTCCCACCCAGCCCCAACCGACACAACCGGGTCAGCATTTCTCTTTTAGATAATGCCCTGCCAGAGGCTCTGCCAAACCCTGTAGGCTCACTTCACTCCTGGCAGTTTGAAATCTGCACTCCAAAAGCCACTGTAATTATGCGCTGCGGCACCCGGCTCCAACACAAAGCGGCCCCCCCACAATCCTGGCACACCACACCAGAGAGACCAGACTGCAGGGAAGAGACTGCACGAGGAGGCCCATTAAAGTGACCCCTTCAAAAGCCCTGCCACCACCAGGAGCCCAGCTTAACGAGGAGACATGAGCAAATCAAGGTGAGCAGAGGGAAGCTGCTTAGGCAGGAGGAGAGACGAGGACGCCTTTGAACACGCTCAAGAACTTTCTATTGAAACCAGTGAGATGTCGGCGGGGGGAGGACGGTGGGAATCAGTGGCATTGCCGCATGCACGGGGTGAGCTGCCTGCAGCTGTAATCAGCTTCATACGCCTCCCATTAGCCCCACACCCAGGTCTTGGTAGTGTTAGGCAGGGGAAGCCTTATCACACTGCCTGGTAATGCTCTGAGCCTGCTCCAGTCCCCAAGAATGCTTGGGTGGATGGAGCGCATCAGATAGTTATGGGCTCCCAGGCTCTTCTCTAAGGGCAGGATGGACTGCTAGGAGCAGAACAGGCCCCATGGCCTCCTCTGGTATCACCCTGCCATGTCATTCACATGCCTTCTCCTTCTTGGCCAGGTAGCCCCAGCATGAGCTCAGGCTGCTGATGGTCTCTGCTTCCTCTGTAGGGTAATGCTCCCCTAGGGGCTCATGGTGTCAGGGCCACACCCAAGTCTGGTCTATGTTTCCTCCCATGGACATGGTCACACTATGACTGGCCCCTTCCTGTTCCCCCAAGCCCCTCACCGTGTCTCATGCAGGAGTCCCACCAAGCCCCGCAATCCCTCGACATCTCACACGACATCCCACCTTGCACAGTACTGCAGGGAAGGCACGCAAGCCCCAGCTTTGCAGTGGCAAAGGGGCTCAGACACAGTGCCTGGCCTGGACCAACAGGGTCCAGATCCAGAGGTTCAGTGAGCAGGTGAAGGTGAGAAGGATTGACGCTTGGAAGCGAGTCCAGCAGGCACAGACATCAGATGAGCCCATGTCTTGCCTCAACACTGGGCTCCTGCAGAGCCTAGCAATGCCTCCAGCTTTTCCCAGTGCTTTTCCCAGCAATCTTTGCCCTGCAGTCACCCTCTCACTGCAGCAAGTCCAAACCCATATAGGATTCTTGGTCCAGCCTGGTTGCTTTTCCTAAAGATGAAGCAGTGCCTTAACGTAGACCTCAGGCCATCTTTATGCAGCATGTCTGTCCCAGCGCCAGCCCTCAGCTGGACCTCCAGGATCTGAAGTGAACTCGCTCTCAGAGCAAGGCTTGTCACAGGGAAGATGCAGGCTCCAGCCACAGTAAGGGCCAGGACTCAGCAAGATGCGGGTCTGGGCAGCTGGGCGAACGGGTGCCACTTTCTTTTACTATTACCAGGCAGGGAAGGAGAGGGGGGAGAAAGAAGCGGGGACGTGAGCTGGCTGTGAAACATCCGGACGTCATGCTCCTGACAGAGCAGATTAGGAGCTTTTGAGGCATTTATTAATGTTAGCAGAACAATTTGAAAGAATTTCCAGGGTTTCTAGTGTGACTTCATTGGCCCAACAGCGGGCTGAGCCCCTCTACTCCCCGCAAGGCACTGCTCCAACTGCTAAAGAGGCCCCTTGCCCTCAGCACGGAGTAATTACCTCAGAGATCTCAAATCCATTTTTATTTGTTATTGTTAATCTGAAGATTTTCTGCCTATTTTCCCTGGGTAATTCACCCAGCAGGAGCCAGGGCTCAGGAGTTTCCCTGCTCATAGTGTGGGAGCATGGTCCCGGTGACCCTCCACTATGCAGGGCAACCTCCTCAGCAGGCAGGCAGCCGGGAGGGGACCTCTCCTGCAGATCCTTTCTCCCCTCCCCCTGGTTTCTGCACCCTCTTTCCCACGCTGAGACATTCTGAGGTGCACACGGCTACATCTCACTGCAGAATGGGCTTTCCAGAGAGCTTGAGGAGCCTGCACGCATCAGGGTTCAATTGGAGCATGGCTGCATCATGCCATGGAGAACAAAGCAGAGATCTCCCTGGGGGAACGTCAGAGCTTGCAGCTCCGCTTGAAGACACTACCCCAGGCCCCAAAGCTTTGCAGACTCTTCCCCACAGTACTGCATGGGAGCTAACAAGCCCTGGGGTAGCTAGTCTGATGACAGATCCACTCGGTCCCAACTCTCCTGCTCCCAGTTGTAGAGCCAGCTTGCTACACCCCATCCCACCATGTAGATGATACGGGTGTCACCTGCACCTCATACAGAGCAAGGAGCTGTCTCCTTCCAGCTTTCCGGGTACACAAGTCACTATACCGGCATGCATTCCTTGCAGTACTCCCATGGAGCAGATTACCTGTGCTTTTGTGCAGGAGGAGGGTTAAGATAGTTCTTCTATTATTATTTGGTAAGTGTTTCATCCAAGTGCGTAGGAGTCCTATATGTTAAGCCCACTGCAGTGGAAAATGGACAAGTAGGAAGGCATTCCCTGTCCCTGAGCTCTTGCATGTAAGTCACTGTACAGAAGGCTGCTGTGTGTGTGCTTGTATGTGAGTGTGTGAGGTCCTGTTGAGCAGCACATTTCCATGTCGTGTTCAGATAGGGGGAAGCCAATATTGAACGAGCGCAAGAGCCAGCCCACCGAGCTCTGAGACGGAGCTGCCGCATGCCACGGGCTCACCCGCCATGACAACAGCAATGCCACACATTGCATTTGACACTTGAAATACAGTCCGTAAAGTGACTTGCCCAAAGCGGCACAGGGAGCTGGGCCATGGTCCGTGACAGCAGCTGGCTCTCCCAGTATTGAGCACCCTGCCCCAACCACGAGGCACGTGCCTTGAGAATGACCCGCTTAGTCAGCAAAATGCTTCTCTCCTGAAAAATAAAGCACTCAGCAGTTCCCCAGACAGCCACCTTCCACAGACCCCACCGGCTGTTTGAGGGAAACGCCTCCATGCCTCGAGCCACAGATGACAGTGTGCTTGACGCTCCTCGTTTCCTTCACAAACACAGAAAATACGTGCCCTAGGTTCACCCAGGAAGCTGAAATGTAGGTGCTAGCAGGCTGAAAGGAGCCCGCTGCTTTGCATGTAACTGCCCCATCCACCGTTTTGCAGGTGATTTCCCCCACTGTATCGCCTCTCTGGCTGACGGACGCTCAGAAACAGCCTGCGCTTGATGCAGGAGGGTGAATGAGACCCCCACAAAGGACCCCTTTCAGCCAAAATGTTTCTCAGTAAATGTGATGGTTTGGGAGACCTCTCTATCTACAGCTGGGCAATTCTGTTTGATGTTATGGACTGTCTGCATGTATCAGTCTCAAATGACAAGCTCCATTTTGTTTTCCTGAGCACCATTTTGATTTTCACTATTCTGTGCCTTGGCCTTGACTCGGTGTATTGAGCCAAAACACCGGGAGGTGTCAGGAGGAATTCTTGCACTGATGGAAAAGCTGTCAAGCCTGATTGTCCATTCAAATGGAAGCACCTAGCAGCGAGCAGGTCGCTTGCCCGGCGCAAACTAGCTTTTTGAGCTGGGAGTCTTGCTCAAGGGAGACCTACTTGCTTCTTTACAAAGTTACGTCGTGTAAGGTTGCGTGAGTAGCGCGCATTACAATCTCATACAAGCAGATCAGCCAGGAGTCAAAGACGTATTCATATTTATATCTGTGTCTTCCAAAGTAAACAACACTTGAGATGGGTGAAAAAGCTGAGGCAGGGTGACATCTAGGTGATTTTTTTGCCTGGGTCTATATACTTTTTGTGCTACTTAAAATAAAGAATGATTGCTTAGAAATCCTTCCCAATGCCCACTCACACTTGCACTGGAGATCACAGATCCTGTGGGGGTTTGTTATATCCATGCAAGTAGAGGCCAGGGCGTCGTGGGGTCCCATTTCCAAGCAGTCGGTGCCCGGGAAATGTGTTTACAGGAGCCACCATGACCCAACTGAGGGGATCTCTGAGCCCTAAGCCAGCCAGCTTTGCACAGCAGGGTGGTGGGACCAGGCTGGGGAAGCGCATCAGGGGATGTCCCAGCCTCCAGAACAGCTGTTGGGGGCTGAGGGAGGCTCTGAACTCCCTCACTAATTGTTAACCCACTGCGGTCCTCGCTCTAATTACTCCATCGTCTCTCTTGGAGGCAGCGGGCTTTGCAGCGCAACATGGGGAGGAAGGGTCAGTGGGAGCAGCCCCGTTCCCTTGGGCTTCGATTCTTCCCTATCACAACTTCAAAGGCCTCCCAAGATTCGCAGCACGGCTCCCTCCCTGCAACGACGCCTTTTGCATCGATAATTAAACTCCTCTCGGTGCTGTCGGACACCCTTTGCTCTCTGCCGCCGAGCGACGCACTGGCGTGGGTCCACCCCATCCAGCTCCGCTGCCCCATCTCACCGCCCGGCCCCGCTCAGCAGGGGGAATAACACTGAGAGGTTTAACCACAGTGGAAAGAAAGCATCAGGGCTATGGGAAAGGGGCAGGGAGAGGCTCCCTGAGAGGAGGGGAACAAGAGCCGGTGGAATTCGTTTCCCATAATCTGAGGCAGGACTTTGAAGAGGCAGGTGGGGCCGGGATGGGTCAGCTATTTGTATCCCACTATTTAATCCACGGACGTGCTGAATAGCCAGCTGCGACCTTTCCAAATTCGAGAGGCAAAACCGCTCAACAAAGCCGCATTTTGCCGGCCCCCGAGCATCCAGGCGCTTGGCTTTCAGCCTCCTCCTCCCCGGGCGGATGTTTATCTTTAAAGCAAGAAAAATAGACACTTATTCGCTAACACATGACCCCCGCAGTTGGGGCTTCAAGGTAAAAGCGGCGAGCTTGGAGGATACTTTGGTATTTCCCATTCGGGAGCTGTGCACAAAGGAGAGTCGCCCCACAGATTTTCGCCAGTACAAAGGCAGCGGGGAGCTACCATGGGGTACAGACGCCGTCCGTGCTCTGCCGCTGCAGTGGCCGGATCCAGGGATTGCAGAGCAATCATTCACGGAGCTGGATGCACTAAGGACCCGGCAGGGAGAGCGCTTACACCAGGACCCACTAGCCGCTGCTCTCCGGACAATAAATTTAGGAAAGAATTGCAAGTAAACGCAAAACATATGACCAAATACAGCAGGCACAGAGGATTTCCACATTTTGGGAAATGCCAGAATCAGGCCCAAAAGTAAGAACGACAAAGAAACGTTTTCAGACAATTGCTGTGAAAACCCAGTGCTGGGTTTGGACGTATCCTAATTGCCATTTCAATTTTTTTTTTTTTTCCAGAACCTCCAGATTGTCACTGTGAACTTTCTGTATTCTTTAATTTTATATCATTTTGTAATGCATCAGGAGCGGTAATGCCCTTAAGGACTGCCCAGAGGGTCACCCCTTTTCAGTATACCAGGAGCAGGAGATACTTTGATGTAGGAAGAAAGCTTGTTTGTTCAATCAGTGCTAACAAAAAGCCGCACTTTAGGTTTTAAAAATAAAATGATCAACCTGATCCTTCCAGACCCTGCATGATATCATGTAAGATAACATGGAGTGTAAGTGCATAACCTGTGCTAAGACTGAAATGCCATGAAATGATGTAAAAACAAAAGAAAACAAAACACTCCAAATAAAATATTTCTGAGGCAAAAATCTTGAAATTCCAAGGCAGTTTTTTTTTTCCAGAAAAAGCATCCAAAGCAAAACAACAAAAAGCCCCTCTCTCTCGAAAACATAGATGAGAAAATATAGACATAAAACACTGATCTTTCCTACTCAGTTTGAGACTCTCTTGATCTTCTCCGCGTGGTGGGAAAGCCAAGGCGAAAGGGGCATGTTAGCTTAGGCGATCCAAAATAAAGCATGCGTGTCTACCCGCCACCAGGCACGGTGTTACTGCGCTGATGTACCCTAGCCTAATTGCACGTAAAGGTTTCGGTGCAGCAGCAGAGCAAATGGCGCGTGGATACAGCGGGACACAAATAACTACCTGGAAACATTTAAAGAATTGCGATGTTCCCAGGCGGGATGTCTGGGGGGGGCACGATCCTTAGCTGAGGCCGCGAGTGGGGGGTGAGGAGACGTTTCCTCTTGCTTCTCTGCTCCCTGGTCCAAGAGTCCTGCTGGGCTGGGGAAGGAGCTATTTTAGGCTGAAGGGGTGGCTGGGCTCGTTGTAATTCAGGGCAAAAGACAGAGAAGGAGGTGGGAAGGCTCTGGGGACAGGAGGGGGGTGAGAAAGGTCAGGAAGGCAAGAAACTCCATGGAAACATTCAAGGGCTGGGAACGTGAGTGAGGGGAAGGAGCCGGACCGTGGCGAGGCTTGGGAGAGGGCAGGCACTGAGGAGAGGAGAACTGCAGGGATCCGAAAGGTCCCTGCAGCACCAGACGAGTCCCCGAGGCTGTGGGGCTGCAGGGAGCCTCTAGCACAGAGCAGAGAGGATCCATCTCCTCCCAGGGCGTTCCAGCACCCTCGATTTAGGAACTCCCCATGGGGAGAAACATGGGACAGCCAGCGCACGGATGTCCTCGAAGAGCCACACCATAGCAAAAGGGGTTCGTACCACCAGGTCTGCTCTGTGACTCTTGAAGGAACAGGACGCTGCAGACTTGATGTCCAGAGATTTGTATTTAGCCATTCAATTTTGCGAGTCATTTCCATCACAATGTCTGCAGCCTACGGGACTGCACCACAGCACGGTCCCTCTCTCAGCCCATGCTGCAGCTGGGCAGAAAGGAGCCTGCACAACCCAGCCACCCGCCAGCACCTCGTTTCACTGGAGCGTTCCTAACACTATGTGCAACTCTGCCGTGCACACCATCTCCTGGCAAAGTAAGAGGCCTCATATTGTACGTACACACATCCAACCTCCCCCTCAAAGTTCCCTCAAGGGGCAGCACCTTTCATCCTTGTCTGACCAACCCCCCTAAATCCAGAAACTTTAAGAACAGACTATTGATCTTCCCTCCGACTAGGACTTTCCATTTTTAACCAGGCAGCAGTGCCCATGACATGCCTTTTCCACTTGCTGTAAGCAAAATCTGTGTGGTAACCACTGACTAGGGCCAACAGAAGCCATCTCTAGCAGGATTTGTGCTGATAACTCCTTTGGCCTCCTCTGGGCTGATCATCACATCGGTTTGTGTCTACCTTCTCATTTCTCACTTCATTGCGGTCTAACAAACTTTCAAGTACTAGCAGAGGTGGGTGCAGCTGAGATCTTGCACAAAGGTGCTTGCCAAGGTTTTGGGAGTCACAGCTTGCACCAGACAACCAGGAGCTGCCATCTCATCCTACTCCATTCAGGTCCTTATCCTAGCACGGCTTGGCACCTTCACTCCCAATCTGTACACGTAGCACCACATGCCCGGATTAATATCTCCAGTCTGTTTGGGGTTTTGCAGTGTCCAGATTCAAAATTGGGATTCCCCCAGTATTGCTCTCATGTCCTTCACAGTCCTGTAGGCTGTCTGGAGCAAAAAGATTTGAGTTTTATCTTCCCTGGAGGATTCCACCAAGAAAATGTGGATTTTTGCAAACATACTCACATATCTGGGCTATATGACAGGGCTTTGGATGACAGTGTTGTAGGCTTTCAGGTGCTTCTTCACTAATTTCCCTGAGGACACCTTTTACGCTCGCAGCAGTTGCCCACCTTAAATCATGCTGAGCTGTTTGTACCCCAGTGACATTTTTTAAGGAAGTTAATTTCTTTTAATGGCAATTACTTTGCTCTCTTAAAAACAGCTTTTTAAAATTGAACTTTTTCGTGGACAAAAATACCAATACTAAAAACATTTGAGGAGACGTGCTGAATGTCTCATGCCACCAGTAATGAAATATCGTGGGAATCTTTAAAGTTATGCAGGAGAATTTCCTAACACAAAAGATACCGCATCTAAGGAAGAATTGCTTTATCAAACCTCATTATAAAGGTGATTTAATCACTGGACTAGAAATTGGTGCTTGCCCACGGACTAGCAATCGTGACCTGGGTACCCACATCGTCGACAGATCCAATGATTTGTGCGTGCCGTTGATGCTGGGACAGAGCCAATTTCTCCAGCTGTGATCAGCACTGGTGGGTCTTACCATTACCGTTAAGGCAGCCAGAACTTTTCATGTCAAAAACTGGAGCTATAGCAGAAAAGAGCCACAACCACGATAAAAGGGCTGGAAGAAATGCCTTAGAATGAGAAACTTGCATTGCTCCATCTCTGCGGTTTATCGAAAAGAAGGGTGCGAGCCGCTCTGATCGCACTCTGCATACTTCCGTGGGGAGAAAATATGGGATGCAAAGGGCTCTTTAATCTAGCAAGAAAAGCATAAGAAGAAGAAATGGCTAGAAGGTGAAGCCAGACAAATTCAAATTAGGGGGAAAAAAAAAAGGGGTCCATTTTTTTAACATTGAAGCTGATAAGCCGTTGGAACAAATTATTAAAAGAAGTGATGGATTCTGCCTTTGCTGATGTCTTCAAACAAATATTGAATACCTTTCCGGTAGGTATGCCTCCACCAAACACATTTTATTAGACTTTATTGGTGTGACTAGACCCAATCCACAAAGGACTTATGTCCTTTAGGTGGTTATTTCTGTCCTTAAGTAGCAGAAATCTACATATGAGGTACGTGGGATTTTGTCTGTTTGTTTTTTGAAGGAAGTAAACCTGCACGATCACTTTCGAACTACAAAGGCTGAAGGGGTTAATCGTTTCTCTGGGACAAGGGAATAATTTTGAGTATTGGTCATGCTAACATGCCCGGGTTAGGAGAATGAACTATCAAAAACTGTCAGCGCATGAATAGAGTTATCATATGAATGGATTTGCCTCTGGAGATAAAGCGAATACCAAAGGCTGCCAGCTAGGAGAGCAGGGATGTATGAAACACGGGACCCGACTCAAACAAAGAATGGAGGTGTCAGGACGTCTTGATAAAATCTGTGCTACACAGTGCGGGAGAGCGGGAATCCTGCCTGCCTGGGACGCAGGGTAAGCTTCTCCCAAAAGGACGAGTGGGAAGAACGGCTCTTCCTCTCTTTTTGGATTTTCTTTGCTTGCTTATTTACTTTTCCTTTAAGTACAATTTTTTTCTCACCGTTTTTCAGCTGTCAAAAAAATTGGGCGTTCCTTCAGCCCTTTAGCAATCAGTTGGGTTTTCAGTTGTGATTAAATATGGATTTATCGTCTCTTATTTCCACCTCTCACCAAAATGAGCACCTTTTTTTTTTTTTTTTCCACCCTTCCTCTGTAAATAAACCCTGCAGGATTTCAGGAAATAAGAATTTGAGGAGGATGAAAAGGAGCTCAAAAAGTGGGTCCATTCTGAGCCCTGTTGCATTATTTTCCTGCAAACATTTTGGCTGGGTTTTCCAGAAGTTGTATAAGCTATTAATACGGGAAGGATAGAAATAAAGGTAAGACCAGAAACACATCTCTCATGAACCAACCTACGATCATGCAAGTATTTGCTTTGTACTCCAGCATTTTGGGAGCAATCAAAAAATAACACAGCCCCAAAACGACCTTTTTTTTAATTTTGGCTAACATGATGCATATCAACTGCCTGTTTTAAACTAATACTTCTCCATTCTCCCATCCCCAAAAGTCTGTACGCCTAAAACCCGTAATTTCCTTTTCTTATTAGAGAATATGGCATCCTCAAAGCCTTTTTGCAACTGAAAAAGCTATTTCCTCTCTCTTTCAGAGCTTTACTAAGCCTGCAGCCCCAACTTCAGCATTACTGGAGACGGGGTAGCAAAGTAACATCGAATAAACGCGCAGATGAGTTTTTGCCTCTTTTTTTTTTCTGTTTGAGCACAGGGGCAATTAATGAGATTACAATCGAAAGATTAGCAGGGGAGATGGCCACAAAACCCTCTCCATGTTAGGTTGCGGTCCGCGCTAAGCCCCCATTTCAGCAGCAAAGCAAGCAGCTGGGTTTTTCCGAGGACCCGGAGCCCCCGGTGCTCTTTCGCATCCGATTCCCATTGTAGGAAGGAACAAAACTGCTTCAACGTCAGCCCCCGCGGCCCAGGGAAAAGGTGGCCTGGGAGAGGAAGCCACAGGGACGACAGCTCTGCTGCGCTCCCCAGGATGGTCCCCGTGCCTCACCCCACCGCCTGCGCGGGACCTTGCAATAACGAAGCATCCTCTCTCCTCGGCTGGCAGCGGAAAGCGCCGTTGCCACCAGCAAGGCTCACTGATTAAAAGCAGACAGGCTACTGTGGCCCGCGTTTACTCTCCCCTGCATTTTCACAAATCCCACCTTCTTTGCTAATCGTCCTTTTTTCCCCCCACCCCTGCCTGAAGGTGGCTATTGAAGCATATTCTGTACCTCAGCCGTTTGTTGTTATTTCATTCCCTTCTTTATGGATGGCACTAGAATTGCCCTGTTTCCATCACCTCTCCTTTCCCCTGCCACATGTGACAAATGCCCTTATTCTTCCCCGTCCTTTCCGTCCACTGTCTGCCTTTGCCCTCCCTGTGTGCTCTGAATATTTCGGGGGATGTCCCCAGCTTCTCTTTTACAAGGTCAACCCATTTCCCACAGTCGGGCCCGTCCACCCTTGCAGCAGGCCACGGCATCCAAGGGAAGCGTGCACAGGTTACGGCGAGCCCGGCGCACATCTATCTCCTCCTGCTCCCAGCAATGTCTCTCCGTGACAAATCAGTCCCCATCTATAGAAGCTGTGATGAGAAGGAAGGTGTCCCACCTAACAGAGGGAGAGTAGAGCAGAGCTGGTGGTATCACCCGAACGCAGACCCCAGCCCAGCGGCGCGGTTTAAATTGCTGTTTTTCCAGAAGAAAAAAACGATTTTGTCAGTGCCAGCCCCAAAACGTGGCAATTTCTACTCTTCTGATTTCGTTTCCAAGCACCAAAGATATTTCAAATGTTATTATTTAAGTTTACTTCATGATATCACATAAAATATTCATGTGACTATATCCATCTATGCCACAATAGCGTTAATATTTTTGCCTATCACAGTATTTCGTATTATTGAGAAGAATTTTTTTACCTCCCTGCTCCAAAACAATTTAACAATTTTAAACGGAAATTTTTCAGTGTTCCTTAAATGAAAATATTTCATATCCTGCAGATTTTTCCCCTCTAGGAAACATCTTAATTTTGGCTTTCAATGCATCTTGCAATGGATACCACGTTGAAACGCGGAGATTTCCCATGGAACGGCAATTCCATTTTCCTACCAGCTACCATTCCAGGGCACCCATTGCACAATGGGCTGAAGGGAAATAAAAATAAACTCAAAACTGCTTGGAACAAATCTTTTCGGCTAGATAACCAGATTGAAGCAGATTCTTAGGATTAATACACATCTTTACAGACCAATTACCTCCCAATATGTGCACGCAGAGTGCAGCACAACCCAGCCTTAAATTCTCTTTGTAGCTGTAATTTTTTACCCTGCAGGTCTTAAACCCCTCAGATAAAATTGGCAATGCCTGGCAAGGGCAGAATTGACAGCTTGCGCCACATGTGCTGGACAGTATTGCCTGTGTGATGCCTCCTGAGCCATCTCCATGAGGTCAGCATGGAGGCTGAAGCGGTGAGGGGGTTTCTGTGGGACTGTCACCACGGGTTGCAGGATGGACTGCGAATCCCTCCCTTCCCAGCTCCAAGACATTCTTCCCATCCCAAGTTTGGGAATCTGGTTGGGGATGGCCACCACAGGGGTGGAGGTGACAATGGGGGGACTGGTTCGTCCTTGCAACCTGCTACTGTGGGAGCGCTTGTCTTGGTGACCGTGTCCCAAAGACTGAAAGGTTCATATCCTGTTCCTGCTAGGATCTGTCCCATGCCAGGATGTGTCCCGCACCATCACCACAGCCCCGTGGACACTTCTGTCCTCCAGCTGGTCTGCAGGCCCCATGGCCAGATACGTGGGGCAAGAAGCACACCCTGCCCACTGTTGCTGTGACAGCAGGGAAATGTCATGGTCAGCAGCAGTGTGGCACCATTGTACATCACTGCTACGCCTTCACACCGTGCCAGCACACACTAAGCTCTGTGGAAAGCAGGAAGCAAAACCTGGCCTAACCAAACTGTAGGAGACACCACCTCTGTGCTGCGCTTTGCAGCATCTCCCCATCCAAGCTCAGTGCCAGGACTCTCCACAACCAACATCAAACCCAGATGATCCTGTGGCTGCGTAACTGGCCCTTCAGACACTCATGCCACCTGGGCATGATCAGCACAGACACTGTTACCAGCCCGTCCCAGAGCGTGCAATCATATCCCCAGCTCCACTGTCCTTGCACCACAGCAGCGCAGTGCCCCAGTACTTGCAGAGGCTCCAACATCCTTGGGGACAGCGGACAGAGCGCCATCGGCTTTCTCCAAAGCCCCATGCATGGTCCTGACACCAGCCAGCATCTTCTGCATGGTCCTATGCCATCACCCCAGATCCAACCTGTCAGGTGTTCCCAACTCCGTGCCGCATGTATCCCCATTCCCCCTGCTCAGAGCTGTCATTGAGACTAGCTTTTCTTTCCAAAAAGTCTTGCAAGAAACCCAGTTCTTTCCCAGTCAGGGGCATGCAGAAAGCAGTCCAGGGCCCAGCTGTCCCCGCAGATGCTGTAAAATCCACTCCAGCAGCCAGTGATCTCCATGCAGGAGCTCCAGACTGTGGGTGTTATGGGAAGGACCATCTCCTCTCCCCAAGCCTGCTATCCCAAGCTGAGCCACATAGTCCCACTGTGGAGCCTGCACTTTGCCAACCCACAGGTTTAGGGGTTTACCCCTATTCTGGGGACAAACTAAGGGACTAGAATCAGAGCAGGAGTGAGTAGACCACCCCTGATGACCAATAGTCTCCACAGCACTGTCAGGCCGACAGCCAGCCCCGTCTACCCAGGGCAGTCTCTGGGAGGCTGTAACCTGAACACCAGAAGGGCGCTGGCAACTCACTCTCCTCCTCCTCTGCATAACGGCCTCCTGGCTACTATATCCTAGAGAAAGCTGAATTTCCTGCTCTTCTCTCTGCTCCGTTCACCACCCAAGGATCCCAGAGCAGAGGAAACCAAGGATCCAGCAGCTGCTGGCAGCGTGATTTGCTTTACCCATGCCAAGGGTAAGCTAAGTCCAGACTGGGCTGCCCTGCTTCATAGTGCTGCAGCTTCCTGTGCCAAGGGGCATGCGGGACCAGTAGGGCACCACAAGTCAGCCCTGGGCTCAGGGCAGGGGACAGCTAGTGCACCACGGAGCGGAGGGAGAGCAAGTGCTCGGGGGTGTGAGGGTGGCATGGTCCCTTCCTATCCACCCACACCTCATCCCCAGCAATGAGAGGCTAACGCAGCCCTGGCGAAGGGCTGCGGGAAAGCCGATGGGGAAAGGAGGAGGAGGAGTGTCCGGCACTGGACAGTGAAGAGATGGCAGAAAACAGAGGTAGGACAAGCAAATAGCTGGAGAAGAGTAATACAGATGAGGAAGACAGACTGGGAAGGAAGGAAGGGAGGGATGCATGTTGAAAGATGGCAGCTGGAGCAGGGACTCGGCCCTGCGGGGTGCTGCAAAGGGCATGAGGCAGCCCGCTGCCAGCCCGTGGGCCTCGGCATGACAGGAGGACAGTAGGGCAGGAGGTGAGAGGGATGCCACTGCCGTGACGGGGTAGGGACATAGGCACTGGGGCACGCTGAGGAGGGCTGCGCAGCGCTGGCCATGGATATCAGGCATAGCAGGCAAGAGGAAGGATGCTGCTGCCAGTGCCAAGGACAAGCTCGGGAGCAGGAATGCCAGATCTCCGGGTGATGAAGATCAGCAGACCCGGGAAGCAGTCACAGCACTGCCAGAGCAGAAAAGAGAGACAAGCGAAGGGGTGACAGGCAGCGGAAACAGCGCTGCCAGAGCTGAGGGGGGCCCGAGCTGCAGGAGCAGGATTTCACTGCCGGCAAGGGCCAGGGCTGAGTGTGGCCAGGAGCAGAGCAGAGCGGCCTGGGCAGCCGGAGCAGGCCTGACAATGCTGACATTGCGCCATCGGGAGAGGGTCCCTGACTGCATCTCTGCTTCCTACTTCAGAAGTTTCCAGCCCTTTCCCTCTCGACAAGTTTCCCATCTGAGTGCCCTTCCGCCTGCTGCAACCTGCTCCCTGCACCTTCTGCACAGCCCTCCCTAGCCCATCTGCTTGCTCTGTCACAGCCCACGCTGCCCTGCTGGCACACACCATCCTCAGCTATCTCCAGCTCTGATGGTGGAGATCACTGTGGCTGAGCTGGTACCTGCGTCCCAGTCCCCGCTGCGCCCATCCCCTGCAGGCTGCAGCATAGTCCTTGCAGGGGGATGCTGGGCAGATCTGAAAGGTGTTGCAGAGATCAAGTCCTCCTGCCCAGCTCTGAAGTTTAACCACTGTTCAAGAGCTCCAGGGTCAGCAAACTCAGTCAGGCTGGAGCCCAGGTTTGTGCTCCCCTGAGAGCGGGGAGAAGTCAAGCCCAGCAGAGAGATCATCACTTGCCAGTAAGCCCATGCAGACGTGTCCAAACTAGCCAGTCATACCAACCCCGCTGGTCCCCCCAACATCGCCCCATCTCGCCAGGGCCAGCCGGGCTCCTACCTTCGCTGGTGGTGGCGGAAATGCAGGCAGCCAAGGCGACGATGATGGAGAGTGAGGACGTCAGATCCCCCTGAGCCCATGCCATGGTCTGACCGGGCTGCCAGGCGTGGGATGGGGCTGCCCCTCTCCTCCTGGCACCTTTGCTAGTGAGCGCCGGGAGCTACGGTGCACACCGGCTAATGCAAAGGCACTTTGCGCACATTGCTCACATCCACACAGGCAAGCGGCACGACGGGGAGGGAGCAGCCTGCCCGTCATTGCTCGCAAGCCAATTGGATTGGCGGGCTCTGCAGCGAGCCCCCCTTCCCGCTCCACACACTCACGCTGTACCCAGCCGGAGCATCCGGACCGTGGGCTCCCGTTCCCCCCCTGCTTAGTCTCCCCCTTCTCGTGCTGCTTTGCTGCCGGTTAAACTGCCCCCGCAGCTTCTTTTGCTCCCTTTCCCTCTTTACACTAAAGCTCCTGTTAGGCTGCTGTGAAAGCCAAACTTCCAGCCCCAGCCTCCAACACTGTGTCCTGGAGGCTGAGGTGGTGCTCCCTGTCCCAGCTGGACCTTTGAGAAGAGGTGGAAGAGGTGTCCTCAGTCTCGTTTCCCAGGCCTCCTCCCTAAGCCTCCACTTCTGGACAGTAATGGATGAGCTGGAGAGGAGGAAAAGCTCTGAGGCTTCTCTTCTGGCCAGCGGAGAGCGAGCTCGGTAGGGGTCAGGCAAAAAAGGAGATGGATTTGCCCTTCAGCATGCGCTGGTCTCCCACAGCAATGCTCCCGTCCTGGTGTACGCAGAGGAAGGTTTGTTAGGAAAATCCTTTGCATGTGTTCTCTTGCATGGCTGGGGCCGGAGGAGACAGCCAGAAAAACACCACCTTAGGGCCTCCCGTGCCACCTTGTCCCGCAGCAGATACCCTCATCCACTCGCCCCTGAATTGGTGCAGTGGGAGCGGGGGATAACATGGCTGGGGCTGACAACACTCAGCCTGTCTTGGCCTGTTTACAGCTGCACTGGGCCATCTGAGCTAAGGGCCAGCCCATTCAAAAGCAGCACTCTCAAGGGCAGGGATCCAAGGTGGTTCTTCCAGTGAGGCAAGACCAGACACTGAGCCAAGGGGCTCCGGGATAGGGGGACTGGGGTGTCTCCAGAGCACCGAGCATCCACCCCACTGCTCTGTGGGGAGGCCTCTGCATCCTCCTTGTCTGGAGCTGCCAGTATTGCCGATCGGGGTGAGTACTTTGCTCAGCACTAAACACTCGGCATCTGTCAACAGACCCCGGGCAGCTGCCACTGCTGTTCCCCCATCTAAGCACTGCACAATCTCTAATACCTGCCTGCGATCACCGCAGATGCTGACTCCTACCTATGCCATTTGTGTGGTTTTATTTGCTCTTTAATGTGCTTGTGATAAGGGGACTGATGTGCGACAGCAGCCATTCACTGCCCCAACTCATCCCAAGAAAGACATTCATGGGAGCATAGACCTCTCTCACCGTTGAGTCTGGGGCCAGGTCTGGCTGAACCCTTGAATAAAAACTCACCCCATGTCAGTAAATTTGCCTGAGCTGGCTCTGGGGATGGGGGCAGGGGGGTTCAGAGGGAAACATGAATCCTGCATCCACCCACGTAATTCCTGCTGGGCCAGACTCATCCCACCCTGGAACCTGTTGTGCTCCTTGGAAGCACTGCAACCCGCTCTGGATACCCCACGACAGCAAAGCCCAGGGCTGCCAGTGGCTTCCTATGAACCCAAGAGAGAAAGGCTCCCTGCCAAGGAGGTACCTGCCTGTCTCACAGTTCACGGTGGCAACAATTCCCCATTCAGAGCGACCGAGGATTGTGTCTGCGGGGACATTTCCATAGCACTCATCACCAGGACCTAGGAACAGCTGAGGGTATCAGGTCGCTCCAGCTTTTTTGCTTGCTGCCTGCCTGGGAAGCCATCCATCTGGATACAGCACTAGAGAGATCCTGTCATCAGTGATATCATGGGATGGGCTTTCAGAGCAACTCCGGGCTTTGAGATGGCATGGCTCAGGGAAGGCATTGTGCCCTGGTGGCTGCTGAAGAGTGCTCCAGGCGCCAGCAGCTCTTGAAGCCTGGAGCAGGCAGCCGCACCTACACCATGGTCTTTGTAACTGGCCTTGGAGCAGAAGGGTCAGGGCTGGACCCTTGTCTGGATAGCATAGAGCCCCCAGGAAGCCCCAAAGCAGTGCTGATGTCATGATGATTGCAACCTTGTAAATGGTGGGAGAGCTGCCAGTCTCTTGCTATCATGTTGCTGCTCCATCTCAGCAAGCTCCTTCCATTGAAAGGGCTTGTCACAGGTAGGTGCTGGCTTCCTCTCTGCCATCCGGTGCCCAAGAAGAGCCAGGCATGACAGAGGGAACCCTTGCACCATCCACACTCTCCCCATCTCTGTTCCGAGCTCTGGAAATTAATTTCCAAGAAACAGAAGCCATCTTTGGCCTTGCAGACTCTGAAAGCTGCCCACTCCTTGAATGATGGTCTAAGCTGTGGGGTTAACACTAAAGACCTCCTGCACAGCTCAGGCACACACATAGGTTCTCCCATCCCCTGAGGCTGTCCCAGCTCCAGGTGTCCCAGGAAAGTGGGTCCTCCAAGTAGCTCTTTCAGAGGTGCCTGGGGCTACTACTTATTGCACCTACTCCTGGCTTTTGGCCTTGCCATGACGTGGGATCCTAAAGAAGTTGCTGTGCTTGGGCCCCATTACAAAGTGAAAAGGGACTTAGCAGGATCCAGGCCTCAGTGACCCCAGAACCATGTTCAAAATTCCTCCCAGGGCTGCCAGCTGGGGATGAGAGAGGGCAAGGCATGCAGAGCTGCATGTGTGAATGTGGTGGGTGCAGCAGGGTGCTGAGCACTGGCATAGGACTCCGCTAGGCTTGGTATATATACTGAGCATCCTAGCACATGCGCATCTGTGTGAGGGTGAGTGCATGCATGTTGAACCCTGAAGGGAGTATGGAGGCAAGGGTAGTTGGTTTCACCAGACCCTTGGTTTTACATTCTGGATGTGCTGAGCATGCATAATTTGCATATGTGGCTGGACACTGGGCACTTTTGGGAGTGTACGAGTTGATAAAAGGTGTGAATATGTGTGCAAGGAGTCACTGATGCTCTTATCTGAAAATGTGGCCCCTTACTGTATCAGGGGAACAGGAGGTCCACATGAAGCTTCAACACAGTTCAGAGGCATCTCTGGGGTACCTCTGCTCTGCTCCCCATCCCTTCCTGAGCTCTGGGCAAGGCACATTCCCTGGCTAGCACGTCTCCCGCTGATTAAGGCTTGGATGCATGTGGGCAAAAGCTGAAAAGCCCAAGCCAGAGCACGGGCCACGCAGCCCACGCACCAGACACCAGGAAGGCATCATGCCAGGATCCCAGGCCCTTCTGCTCACCTGCATCCTTCCTCCCTGCTCCTGATTGCTTTTCCCTGGCAGTGAGCCGGCCGGAGCCTGCCCCACGTCCACAAGCTCCCTCCGCCTGTCTCACTGCACACCGCTCTCTCCTCAGTGAGTCTCTTGTCATTGCCAGATCCCTTAGACATGGCCCCGCACCTGGCTGTCACAGAGATGGGGAGTATATTTTTAGATGCTGCAGAGAGAGGAAAGCACAGCTAAAACAGAGAGGAGGGGATGCATCAACAGAATAGGGGAGCCAAGCCTGGCTATATCCTCCTTTCTCAAGATTCAGGCTAGGCCGAACTCCCCATGTGTTTATCCGGGAGACCACCATGTTCTGCTGGTGCTCTTCCCACCGTCCCCCCTTCCCAACGGGAATCTTTAACCCCCAGGGGATGCCAGCCCAGATAGGAGAAGGCATTGCCCTTTGCACCCAGCTTCATGCCCACTGCATCCCAGCAGGACCTGCAAGAGTGGAGCTGCCCTGTCTGTGTGCCACGTCTAGCAGGGAGAGCAGTCCTGCCTCCCTCCCTATGTTTCTGCTCCTTTGGGGCCCATTTTGGATCATGAAAGCAATGCCCACACACTTCTGCTCTCCTGTAGCATTTGCAGGGCTGAGCATCTCCAGAACTGGTGCTAGAGGAGGCAGAGTGGGTAGTGGAGGCGTTAGGAGAACAGCACCGTCTTCAGGACCTTCAGGACCTGGGTGTTGCACCACCAGCAGAGCCAGTACCCCCTCTCTCCCTGCCCCCTCAAGAAAGGGGATGCTTACGGCCAGGAGTAGAGCCAGGCTGCAGGCCTCTAGACCCCTGTGACTCCTGTCCATCAGTCTGCCGTATATCCCTTTCCCAGGAGAAAGAGTACTGAAAGATGGTGGGGTGCAAGCACCTCTCCTGAGCCCAGACCACCCCAAGAAGCCCAATGCATCCCTGTCCCACTCAGGGCGTCTGCACGAGGAGCAGAAGGATGGCTTGAGCGGGTCTCGGGCACGGGCAGTGCTGCACAGAGAGCTGGGAGCTGGGTCAAGCTGTAGTCCCTTGTGGATGGGGGGACATGAGGTCTCTGCCCCCGAGATGGTCACATGCACTGCCCCCTCCAGCTCCTGCACAGACACTACTCCGCAAGGAGTCCTCCAGACTGGAGGATATTTTAAAACTGAGGTTGATTGAACAAGTTAGTGCCATGCTGCTGGCTCCTGCTGCAGTCATCATCCCCTGCCCACACCCCTTTGCCATGGCCTCCCCAGGAAATCTCCAGTCTGTTGCCAGACAAGTAGCAGGATGCTGGATCCCTGCCACCCCATGTGGTGGCACATCCCCACTCTATGCTTTCCCACATCCCCAGGAAAACTTGCATTTGGCCCCGCTGCCTGAGTCGTTAGCAGTAATTCCTGGCCAGCTTTTGCAGGCCCCGTGTAACTCGGGTCACCACGCACGTGGCAAGCCCTTTAAAGCAGCATCTACTATGTAAACACGCTGACAAGTCATCCACATCTACGTAACACTTCAGCCTCAGCAATACCCCTGCTATATCAAAAATCACTGAAGGTATCTGTGTTGTGTCAGGCCTGGGACAAATTGCAGGATGAGAGACCTGAAGCTACCCTTTGACATATGAGAAACCTGGAGTTACCCTTCTCCAGCCCAGGATTTATGTAAAAATGCTAGATGGGATCCCAAAATCCCAAAATGTTCATAGTGGGGGTCCTGGGGACTCTCTCCCTGGGAGCCTCTTGTTCCCTCATGGCTCAGTATCCCAGTGCCTCATATTAGCACTCACACCTTCCTGGAGAGTCAGAGCTGCAGTGTCCAAGCATTTGGGACCAGAACCATCTTCTTTTGCAGCTGGAGAAACGAAATTTTTGCCCCCAATTTTTTGATCCCGACTGCTTGCTCTTTTTTTCAGCGATGAAGTCAAACACCACAGGGAAGCTGCCTCATCTCCTTCGTACCTTCTCAGGCACCTTTACTGGGCCCTTTTCCTTAGAGTGCTCTGTGATTTTCCCCTCCTGGGGATGTATCACACTTAGCACCCTTGCACATGGTGAAGTCAGCATATTTCACAAGGTGCTGCGGCTGAAAAAGCTCACCCAGCTCCTCACTATGGTGAGGCTGAAGCCTTCACTTCCTTTTTGATTACACCACGCAGATGCCCTGCTCCTTCCACAAACACCACCGGGCTGAGGTCAGCCCCTTGGCATCCGTCATTACAGGGCACGACTGCAGGAGGCCTCTCTCTAGGCCCATGGCCAGCTGAGCAATCAGTGCCCGATTAATTCAGATCAGGGCTGGGGAAGCCTGGTGAGCTTTTCTCCCTTGTCATTATCAGAAATGCTGCGTATTAATATCCTTTATATTAAAAAAATAATCTTATCATAATTTTGCCTCATTGAAGGAGATGGTTTGGAATTGGAATTCAGACAAACATAAGCCAGGAGCGCTGGCTGCAGAAGGGGAGAGTTTAAGAAAGGCCTTTTGGTAATATCCATCGTTCCCTTATCAGTGAGGATATTAAACGTATTGAAATGCTAAACAGCTCTTTAATGGCTGTCTCTGATTTTCATTAAACAAGCCGAGGATGAGCAGGAGGGAAGGGGATGCAGTACTGTTCTCTCTCTAAGAAATTCTGATTGCTGGGTATTAATGGTATTAATGTTCTTTTATCCAAGAATGCCTGGGTTGTGCTTGCCTTTTTGACTATTTTCTGTCTTGCTAAAGTGGAACTAAGTTCCTGCTCCCTAAGGTGGACGCATCATTGCTACAAAGCTGTTAGGGACGGAGGTTTTACGGCAATGCAAAGCAAGGGCCTCCCAGAGGCCTTTTTTTTTTTTTTTTTTTTTTTGTGGTAGCAGCACCTCGAAGCCCTAGCATCTCCCTGCTGCCCAAAAGGACCTGCACATTCATGCCTCGATGGGGCAACCTCATCCTGAGAAGTCCTGGAGCAAACAGCAGTCTGCCACTTGGGCATCTCCCTGAACAGATGAGCAAAGGCTAATCCCCTTGCACACGTGTTTAAACTCTCACCACCTCACCACATCAGCATTACCGTGGGGAGAGGCTGCAAGGACTCAGCTGGGCAGAGAGCGTGCCCTCAGGCAGCATACCGGAGCTGCACTGGGATGGGGCACCACACATCAGAAAGGAATGGGGTGGACGAGCGTTGGGAAAGGGAGACCCTGCGGAGGGAGGCAGGGCTGAGCATAAGGTTAGAGATGAGGAAGGAGGAAAGGGTAGATGGAAAGAACAGGGGATGGGCAGATGAAAGAGGTTCACCGTGTCACCAGAGGGGAGACAAAGCCCCGATGAAAGCACTGTAGGCCCAGGCTGGAAGCATTGCCTGCAAGTGTGGGAATAGTCTAGCACAGCCCTCGTCCCAAGGGACACTGCGGGACTGAGCTGCCCCTTTGAAGTGGGCACAGCCGTAAGGCTTGAGCAGTCACAGGTACCACCAGGCATGCAGAAAAATGCATCTGTACATTTCTCTGAAATCTTCCTCTGAATCCAAGGCTCTGCTAAACTCAGGGATCATCCTTTAGCTTCCCAAATGGGGCCACTATTCTGGGAAGCACTGGAAGAAAATCACCGCAGCACCTTATGCCACAGCATGGGCACCCAGTAGGGCTGGGGCACACAGGAACACGTGGCAGTGGCTAGCCCATGCTCACAGCTCTGACACCAGGAGAAAGGCTGTGGCAGCCTCCTCTGGATTGCTTTGCAGACAGCCCAAACAATGATGCTTTACCAGCTGAAGAAGCCAAGATGCAACACAGTCAAGTCCAAGCACTTCAAAGACTCATCAGGAAACAAAAACTATGAATCAGGTGCTAAAATGACATGAGAGCTACAAATATACCTTGCTGCTCTTAATACCTCCCCTTTGCCTTCCATTTTTTAACCTCAGTGTGCATGTGGCTCTGTTCTGCACGGCCACAGAGGCCAAGGGCTTTGCTGCTATAATCATATGCCCATGGTATTGTGAGAGTCAGCAGCCACGGAGGAAGACCATACCAAGCAGTGGACGTGACCAGCTGGCTGAAGTCCCGTCTCCCCATCTGAAGCACCTGCATTTAGCAGTGAAAGGGACAGCCCCAGCACTCTCCTGGGAAAGGCTGATACAAACAAACAAAAATTAGCTAATAAAACAGGGGCTGCAACTAGCCCAGGCAGCACAGCATGTATTTAATCCTAGTCTCCAGAGCGCAGCGGCTCGGATACTGCCAGAGGGAATGGCTTTGTGGGCTAAGCAGGTGGTTTGAAATGCATCAACTTCTTCAAAACACAGGGACACTGCAGGACATCTCGGGCCGCAACTAAATTCACAGTCCCTCCATTCATGGGACCCTAGCACCTTCCTGCTCTGAGGCTTTCCTTGTATTTCTCAAACTCAGCTTGTGCTTCTTTCCTCCTCACTCCTCTGTCCTTGTTTTTTCCTTTCTCCTCCACAACTTGTACTCTCCCATCTCCCGGGCTTTACCCTGCATGGACAGATGAGCTGTTTCATTTCTGCCAGATGGTGATGGTACCTCCATCCCCATCCCCTGCCACCCGTCGCCTTCTCCTCTGTTTGCAGACATTTCACAGTAGGTTGCTGCGTACCCCCCAACACTTTAATTTAGGTACACAGTCTGCTTTTGAGTATCTGCGGTTAGGTGACTCCTCTTCAGCTGTGCCTTATTCTGTTTCAGCCCCTCTCAGCCCGCAGAAGCGGGACAAGACCTGCTGCCACATCTGAAACCAGCCAGCGTTCAGGTACCACCGGGTCTAGAGCAATTCATTATGTGACACCAGCCTCATCTTATCCCTGCCTGCACCATCAGTCCTCTCAGGTAGCAATCAGTCAAGTGCTGTCCAAGGCATCCAAAAACCCTGTGAACTCTGCCATGGGGCACAAATCCTCCGTAGGATCAGAGGGGGCACCTTCATGGCTATTTTCTCTCAGGGCTCCCAGGCCAAAAGTCAAAGCTTCTGTCTGGGTACCAGATGGAAAGCAAAGCAGAATGAACTGCACCAGCCACCTCCAGGGACCTCCAGCCTCTCTTGGAAGCACCTCACAGCGAGTCTCACCACCCTCAGCCATGCCCTGCCTCTGCCATCCCAAGCAAAAGCACTTTGCTTGGCCCAAAAACCCCAGTGCCAATGACTCAGCCTCTCTCAGGCATCCTTCGTTACAGACAAATTGCACTGATAGCTGCCTAAATGGTCGGCTTCATTTCAAGTGCTTTGTTTCTGCTGGAAGTGGAAATCTCAAAGAGACTTAATTATAGAGCTGGGCAGACGCAGGGTAATCCTTTTGAAAGCTTACAATGAGATGCGCTCCAAAATTAATTGTGACGCTGCAAAACACCAAACAAAGCTCCATTTAAAATTGGGTGAGTGATCAGGGAACAATAGCTAAACAACTGGGAACATCCACAACTGCTTCAGAGCTCAGCCAGGGTTGACCCTATGTGAAGAGGGGCACTGGGTGAGGATGAGCTGATGGTGCAAATGCTCCTTGCAAAAGGTACCCGGATCCCACTTGTCTGGAGTATGCTCTGACAGGCCTGTCTCTGTCTGCTATTGCCTGAGGAAATTTGGGAACAGACCACTGTGGGACTGGCAACGGCAAAGGACAGGTCCAAGACAAGATCTTCTCCTCCTGTTTGGTTTGCATGCCCTGGGATCCCCAGCTGCAGTTTTAGTTTTAATATTTGCTCTTTCCACTGATGACGTTCCATTATGCGAGGGACCATGCCACCAGCTGGAACTATTTATCACACAGCATAGGCCTACGTTTGGAGCCAACGTCCTACCTGAGAGCTGTATTCCTTTGTGTAGGATGCTGCATGTAGGACTATTTCGGGAGAGTTGGAGCCACAGACCCAGCTCTGGCTATAAAACAAAGTTATATATAACTTGGTTACCTTGGGTAACCTTGTAGAATTGCAGGCTAATTTCCTCAAACCTCCACTTCTCCACCTTATTTCACTGAGATTTAACTCCCTATGAAGTGTGAGGGGGGTCAGTGAAAAGCCCTTCATTAGTTCAAAGGTCAGCAGAAGATGAACAAACAAATTGAAATTTTGTAAAGGGCTTATATTTAATTAATACCGTCTCAGGAACTAATTAACAGATTCACTTGGAAATTGTCAGAAATGTAACTTATGTTTCAAGGGTAAATGGCGAAGGGTCAGAGACGACATACTATATGTTTCACATGGAAAGAAGGGCTCACATTCAGGAACTGGCTGTAGACAAAATCCAACCTTCAGCACAGAGCTGGGGCAGCGCTCTGGCAAGGATCCTTGCATTACCATGGTGTTGCTGCAGCCAGAGGCAGTGGAGAAGCCAGTTCCCTCTCCCAGAGCCCAGCTAGCTCACAGCATTAGCCCGAAGCTCTTTGCTGTTCCCAAAAGTCAGTGCAAGCAAGCCCAAGCTGCAAAGAGGAGAAAGGAGCTGCTAACACGTTTACTGAGCTATAGAGACACCAAAACTGGCAGTACACATCATCATTGGGCTGCTTTAGGTGCCAATCCCCGGACTCATTAGTTAAACTAGCCACAGCGCTGCTCACGCACCTCACAGCTCAGGGCTTGGTTTTCAGCTTCTCCCCTGTCTTCCCTCCTGGCCAGGCTTCAAGTTCCAAGTAGACCTCCATGTGAAACTCACCCGAATTATGTTACTGCCGCTGCTTTTCCATCCAAAGGCAGTGCTCATCAGCAGGCAGGTTAGGAGCAAGAAGTCACACTGCCAAATCCTAGCATGACTTTTCCCCACTCCGCGTTTTCAAATACCATGAGATTTTCAGAGTATTTGGCATGGGTGACACTTCCTTGTCCTCTGGTTTGGGGTCTTTGGGATGAATAGAAGTTCCGTGACTTCAGAAGGGAGCTTCAGCAAAACCCAGATACTACAGGGCCTGAGACAAGTGCCTGGGAATTGGCAGGGTAGCAGGTCAACTGTGATAGTCTTCTTGCTCTGATTGACAGCAAGTTGTCTCTAATTTTCAGATGTATCCATTTATGACAATGCTTTTTCCATTCTGTCTTTGGAAATAGTCTCTCCTATGAGGCAAAATCAGAACAGTTCCAAAGGGAGCTGAGTCACTCCAGCATCCCCACGGATTGTTCTTCTCCCTAGTACCCCATCCTGAAGACATTACAGCAAAAATCCTCAGCCATCGCTACCAGCCCCTGTGTGGTATCTATTGTATTGTCCAAGTTCACGTGGGGCACCGAGTGCTTGCAAGAGACCAGTTAAGGTTTTGGTCTACCCACACGGCTTTCTCCTGTTTTCGCATCTCAGCCCTTAGAGGCACATCCCTTAGGATCACATCTTCCCTTCCAAGCCGTCTTTGCAAATACTTCTAACCAAGCTAATCATTCAGGTCCCTAACAGGGTGACCTGGGTCTCAAGGTGTCCCAAGACAGGGTGTGGGCACTAAGGTTGCCTTTGAGGGCAGTTCTGCTGCCAGGTCCACTTGTCCTGACTGTGCCATGTCCTAAGGGTCTCTCATCCCAATCTGATCACTGAAACCTTCGTGGGTGGAGCAGCAGACTCCATGACCCTTGATCGTCTCATCTGGCCATCTAGGAGGACATCCTC
This sequence comes from Struthio camelus, assembly GCF_040807025.1. Classification (NCBI taxonomy): domain Eukaryota; kingdom Metazoa; phylum Chordata; class Aves; order Struthioniformes; family Struthionidae; genus Struthio; species Struthio camelus. Next base: position 12,255,067 of record NC_090962.1, read on the forward strand.
TAATGTCTTTGTCTCCTTTGGTCCCCCACTTTCAGTACTCGTGACACTTGGGACACCTGACTGGGTGATGGTGCTAGTACAAACAGGCTCCTCTCTGGTGAATAGCACACGCTGGTCACATCCACATCTAGCAGAGAGAAGTCTGTTCAACACTGTCAGCTGTGTCACCCTTTTGTAGAGATACTTCCTGGCTCCCTCTCAAATACACATGCGCAAAATAAAGCATGTTCCCTTGACCCTGAGATTTAGAGACCATTTGCCTTCTGCTGCAGCACTGTCCTTCACTCCTTTGAAGAGTTCATCTGAGTTAATAGCATGGTCACCTTCTTCTTTATCCATCCTGTGCATCTGCTGGTGCTTGCAAACTCCTGCATTTCCTGCGTTTCTCAAATACGCAGGGCTTGCTCTGATTTCATTGCTTATCACAGTACCTGCAGTTTCCAGGTGCTGTTTTGGCTTCATTCCTGCTTTCAGATCTGCTCTCATCTCTGCCGCAGGTCACTCTGGTGGCGTCAAGAGTTTTCAACCATGTCTATGAAGGCTATGCACTACCCACCCTTCAAAGTTGTCACTTTAGGCAGGGTGACTTCTCCTGCTTGGCAAATTCTAATTGCATTGCTTAGAGTTAACTCTGCAACCACAGTTCGCTCGCTCTTTCTCTATCTCTTTCTCTCTCTCTCTCTCAGTTGCCTCTTCTCCGGTCACAGATCAGTCACAAGCTCTTCTGCGATTTCTCTTTCTATCAATACACTCTGATTAAAAGTATGTCTTTTACATGTTCCATTTTTCCATGGTGCTCCTGTGTGCCTCAGATTTCTGTGCTGTACTTTTGTAATTAGCTTCCTCAGCCTGAGTCAACTGAAAGCTATTACAGAAATCAAATGCTACGAAATGGGCTAGTGTCAAAAATTAAAGCTACTTCCTTAACACGTTCCTTTTTACTGCAAGCCATTGCTTATAGGTGTAGTGAGAAAAGCTTCCTGAATCTCCTTCGCAGAGCCAGAGAAGTCCAGCTCTGGAGGAGCTTTTAGCATCCTCCAATGGACCAGTCGGCTCATAATCAACAGTCGAATCAAGGCAAGAGAGGAGTTCCTTTGGTCAATATGGAGGTGCAAGTGGCTAGCAAGCTCACCCAGCATGTGAGGTACAAGCACCATCCCCTACTGAGAGGATTAAAACGCAGCTTTTTGCCTCACCAGAGTGTGCCCCTAACCATTAGCAGGAGAGATCAGATCAGATCCCTGAACACAAGGCTTGTTGCAGTTGCACAGCTGTATGCAGGGCTTAGAAAGGCAAATTTTATCCTGGTGAGATCCATGAGAAGTTGGGCATGGTTACCAAACTCAGGAGCAGGGCCTGGATTTGGGATCATACCCGGGAGGTGCACCTCAACCTTAGAGAGGGTGGAAATTTTGGCTCCACAGCTTTTCCGAAGCTCCAGAAGACTGCAGCTGCTCTCTGTGCATTATGCCATGAGCCATGGGCTGGGGAAGTGGATTGAACAAACTAAGCTGGTATTGCAATGCCAAAATCCCTTTAAAGATGTGTGCCTACATGGCTGAGGTACTTGGAAGTGAAGTGTAACAGGCTCTAACCAGCCAAATAAAAGTTACATTGCCTTGCTTACGTGGGATGCTCAGTCTTTAACAGCAGAGATGCCTATTATAGCCTGGGGATTCCCAAACCATTTTTTCTCCTCTAGCCAGCAGAGGAGTCCTCTGCTGCTTCAGGGACTTTTAAGAAAAGCGATGGAAGGATCAAGTGCACCAAACAGGAAGGGACCTGACCGTAGGGTTGGAGAGTCGTGCCATCTACCCCCAAAGACTTTGCAAGTATTTTACACACAGCAGAAGAGAGGAGCGGAGGACAGCCCACTTCCAGGGTTGACAAATGTCCTACAGCCTGGGCTTAAACAGAGGGAATTGCACCAGGGTCTACCTTGCAGGAGACAAATTCCTGAATGGCTACGCTCTCACTTGAGGAGATAAGCCCTAAACCCACAGCGGGAACATTTCTCTTGTCTAAATCATTTTGGGAGCACAGATCAGAGGTGCACCTCATCAGAGAAAGGTTCAAAAATCAATGGGTGAAGTCAAGGACTGGGCCAGGAAAGATCTACATGGGCCAGATGGCTCCATCATTAATCACAGCTTCCTCCCCTCCAGCAGAGCTGATGCCAACGTTTCTCTGCCACTGTCATCCCAGGTAGCACGAAGGCACTGCAGTGGCTGTTATTGTGCTTGGGGACAGCAAAAGAACAAACAGCTTTAGACAGAAGTCAGAATTTAAATTTGGGATCAGTATGAATATCCCTGAAGCTCTGCGATTATCTCAACCAGTCTCTCTCACTTCAGCATGAATTCGGCGACCTTTTCACTGAAGGCAACCCCTGAAGGGGATCTGAAGGAGAGCAAGGATAAGGCTTCTTGGGAGCAGGGACCGCCGTGATCCTTTGGAAATGCTTCCCCGCTTTTATGAGAGCCAGGAAACTTGGATACTGGAAGCAGAGCAGTACCTCCATGGCTCGGAGCATAGCGTTTCTGGAAAACCAGGACCCTTGGCAAGCACAGGAGGCTGATGCTGGGAGGAAAAAACAGCACATTAGACGGGCTGGCTTTGCCAAGAGTTAGCTCATGGTGAGTTGAGTCCTGCCTTGGATGCTGAGCTCAGCTTACAGCATCCCTGCACACAAGGGCCCAGCAAGGCAGCGGGTCCCAGGCCCAAGCAAGACACGGACGAGCATTTCAAGCAGTAGGATGTCCTAACCCCCCGTGTCCCCCTCCTCATGAAACGGGCTGTCAAGCCTTTGTTGGAGAGATGGCAGCTTGGCAGGCACAGCAGGCTCCAGCAGCAGATGGGGGTGGTGAGCTCCCCTGGGGACGGCCTGACAGACAGGGTCTGGAGCTGACGCGCCGGCCAGATTCCCTCAATGTGCGCACCAGGGCTGTGTCGGGGGCTGCAAGTGCTGCCCTTACTCGTCATGAGGCCGAGGAGGGCCTGCTATGGGCTGTCAGTATCTTGTCAAAGCAGAGCACAGAGGCAGGAGGCTGGACTGGGGGCAATGCCAGCCAGCCCCATCTGACCACGTGTGTGCCTACAGCAAGACAAGGTCCTTTTGGCTCTGCAGAGAGGACAGGGTGCAGAGCATAGCCAGGACAGGGGTGCACCCAAAGGTCCTGGGATGTGATCATGAACCCTGCTGCCTTGCAAGTCTTCCAATCCCATCTGCTCCATGGTGCAGGGCAGGGAGCATCTGCTTGTCTTCCTATTGTTCTCCTCACATGCAGCTATCCGATGCTCCAGCTCAGCATCATTTCACAGATGGGTTTGCCTGGGAGGTTGTCAGCTGCCCGCCTTGCCCAGCACCAGGGGCAGCCCGGGAACTCCAGCCCTTGTGGGAGGTATCTTTGGGGTGCTCCCTTTGAAGAGGACTGGTCTCTAGTTCCAGTTAGGAAGTTATCACTCCCTTGTGCTTTTTGTTGCTCCAGTCAGCACTGGAGAAGATAATTGCTAGCGATAATTTATTCACTACAGGCTTCTTTAACCCATTTAGTCTGCCTAAGCCTGCCTCTAATTAGAAAACAAGGACCAGACTGCCTCTCCTAGGTGGTCTCTTCTCCCATAGAGGCTTTTCCATTAGCAACGCCCCCTTCTAAGCAGAAAAGGAGGAGGCAGGACCATTGCCCCTTCCTTTTGGTTTAGGGTGAGCAGGAGTCTGGTTTCATCCAAGGAACCATCCTCAAGGTATGCCCATTCACGATGTCAGAAGGACACACAAGAGGCGCCTCTGCAGGCTCAGCTTCATTGCAGAGGGACCTGTCGCTGCTTCGGGGCATGCAAACAGGAGAGACTGAGATGCAGGCCCTCCACTGACGTGGTTGGCACCTGATTCAGGCATGCCATGGCAGGGCAGGGGCTGGAGGGCTGCCCGTGAGCCTGCCTGCCTGTGGGCAGCCCACAGCTTCGCGTGAGGCCACTGCAGCACAGCCCGGCCCCAAGCGAACTGCGCACAGCTGCTCTGTGACTGCCAGGCCTCCTGCTGGGCACCAATCTTCATCTCTTTGAAATACACATTAAAATACATGAGCCACACTCTCTGGCCAGGGCTCCCAGCACTGGATAATTGCTTCTTAAGTGCTTTCTAAATGCAAACCGCATGTCACTCTTACCACCACTGCCACCTCCCCTGCACCCAGCCTTTGATCTTCTGCATGTCCTGACAATATTGCAATTACCCCATCAGTGTCCGGACGTGGAGGCACTCCCGGCCAGAAAGCACAGAGATGAGCTGGACTGCTGAATCCTATCCTCCCGATCGGTGCATCTAACTGGCCGGCAAGAGTCCTCCGCGCTCCATCCTGGCCAACCCCCAGCGCAGCGATGGATCCGAAATAGCCATCAGGGAGTCACGGAAGAGGGCAGCTGGTGTAGGGCTCGTGGTTGAAGAGATGATGTGCAGCAGGCTGTGCCTGGCTAGCTAATGAAATGCATCACCTTGCATCGCCTGCTGCATGAATCTTTCCGGGCATATATGCTGCCCTTCCTCTGTGGCAGGGCACCTGCAGGGTCCACAGCCTTCAAAACTCAACCTCACCTGAGCTGCTCACTGCTCTTGTACTCTCTTTCCCGTGGCCCCCGAGCCTTAAAAGGTGCTGAAATACAAAAATCATTCACTTCACCCCAAACTGACTTCTTTGTGACTTTTTTGATCTATGGGAAATATTGGGGGGGGAGGGAGGAAAAAAAAACACCGTCAATCTGGATTGATCTCAGATGTTCATTTAAAAGCACCATTTTTCAGAACTGGCAGAAAAGCCGAACTCTGATTCACCCATCTCATCCCGGGGAGACGCGTCTTTGAATCCGTCATGCCAGCAGTCAGTGAAACTTCCCCCGAAACTCGCCCCGAGCGTTCCTCAAGCATCGCTCTTCTGAGGAGGCAGGTTGCTGGGGTGGGCCCGATCTGATGATGTGCCGGTGGGGACACAGCAGCATGCAGCCAGCCTGACCACGTTGCTGCTGCCCTGACCAGGACAGTGCGGGGCTACAGGGCAGAGGAGATACTTTGCAGCAGGCCAAGACAACAAGGCAGTATTGTTTAGCGGAGCATGCCTGGAAAAACCTTAGGGGATGCTTAGGGGATGGAGGGAGGAGGAGCAGCCCTGAAGTCTTTTCCATCCCCACCTGCTCCGTCTGGTCCAAACGCGGGAACGGCAAGGCCAAGGCGCAGGCGCTCCCCAGCAGGGGGCACGAATTGTGATGGAAATATCGTGCAAAACACCTCCCCAGCAGCACGAGAACCCTTTGGAGCGTCACACTAGCAGCTCCGGGGAAAAAAATATATATATCCTAATTAAGCTCTGCGGGTGCAGTGTGCATCACTCACAGACCACACCACCACCAAAAGCATCACCACGAACGGTCGGGCTGGGGAGGGTGGGGGAAAAAATCACTGCTAGTCACTGAGTTATCAGCATAAATGTGCAGCTTCAGGAGGGGGCTGTGGGAGGATGGGCCCGGGGACCAGTTCCTCCAGCAGCCTGCTATCGGCTTCCAGTCTGCCCAGTGCTTGGCAGAGCACCTCCCCGGAGAGAAGGCACAGAGACCTGACAGCTTCCCACTCCCCGGGGGCAGGACAGACTGCATCTTGAAGGCTCAAGGGCTCCAGGGAGCCGCATCATTTTCTAGTACTGGGGAAAGGTGACAGCAGGGACAGGCAAAGAGATGGTCTTAATAGTCCCTTTTTTTTTTTCCCCCCCCTCATTCACTTTGGGTGGATGCCTCACTTCTGATCATTCCTAAATCCTACGAGTATACTCTGCATATTTCTGCCTGCAGCACACTCTTGTCTGAGCCCCAGTGCAATGCAGCTCCCCAGCAGCCAACTCTATGGCCACCCAGCACCTTTGATTTAGAGCGCCCAACAAATTCTCAAGTCGAATTTGCCTGTTTCCGGAGCCCTTTGCCCAGCCACATGTGCACCAAGTTACCAGGGCTCAACTGGGGCCTGCAGAGGAACACATTTGAACACAACCCAGCTTGGATTCACTGCCTGGGGGTGCATTTCAGTGACGATATGGAGGGGTGGGAATTTGCAGCTTGTTGAAGCTGGGGTGGGAGCACGCTGATCCCCATGGCTACCAGCCCCAAACGTGTCCACCGTGTGCCATGAGTCATTCTGCACAACACCGGAGCAAAACACTGAGTAAGCTGCAGGGGGCTCACTGCCATTTCGAGGAGGAAACAGAGTAGATCAGATCCTGCCTTGCTCAACGCTTCAGTGAAGATGGAGGGAGATGGAGACAGATGTAGACTGCTCCAGCAGAAATGAGATGACCGTTTGGCCTCTCTGCTTCCTGCAGCCTTGAGTCCCACAGATGGATCACTGGAATCGCTCTGCCAGAAAGTCCTCTCTGGCATCCGTTTGCAAGAATGGCCCTTTCAGTTCCCCAGGCACCTCTTGCTCTAGCAAAGGTGAATGGTGGATGTGTCTTCCTTGTCTCATTCATTATTATCTCCGCTGCACAGTGTTCTCTCTCCTTCACCCCTCTCAGACTAAATAGCTCCTTTCTTCTCTCTCCTCATGTGGAAATCCTTGCCCACCCATTATCATTTCCATGCTTTCACTTTTTGCTTGTGTCCTGTGTGATGAGACTCCAGAATGCAGCTGATCCCTGTGCATTTCTGCGCACATGGCACATCTTCCTTCACGCTGGCGTGTCTTGTCTTAATGCATGTGGAAAAACTCATTTCCTCCCTTTTAACGGAGATGCTAGCCCCCCTGTAAGAGCACTCTGCTGCAGTTCCCATGCCCTGTGTCGATGCAGGGACATCTCTCTCTAACAGTGAGGAAACAGATTGCAAGGGTCTTGTTCCTGGCCTCAGATGATTCTTTGCTCAGCCTTGCAGTGCCCTCTTTAATTTCTGTCTTTGCATTCTCCCATGCTGGAAAAGGAAGACACACCATGTGCCTCTCCGCAGTTCCCCACAAATTCTCTCCTGGCTCTCAAAATTGATCAGAGCAACAGCTCACAAGCGTTTCCTTCTGTGGGTGATGCACAATGTGGGCCTCATCTCGGTCAGCACCGTGCCAGGAGTAACACTTTCTTCAGGCCAGGCTCACACTGCTTGGATCAGACTCTCCATCACACTCAGTGGAGCAGTGTTTGGAGCCATCTCCACTCCAAGGCAGCATCTTTCTCATGTATGATATAGCGAGTGGCTTTCCCCAGCTGCGTCCAGCCTGACCATTTGTAGAGTCAGCTGCTTGCAGAGCTGAACAAACACTCAGACTGGCACATTCCTGATAAGGCTCTTTTTTATTCTGCAAAACAATGTCACACTTCTTATCTGACACGAATCCACAGTGTTGCTCCAGTAGTTCTCCAAAGCAGTAATTTAACCCCAGACACGTTGGTGTGAACTCAGGTAATTATATCCAGAGCTGAGTTTAGCTGTGCAAGGTCTGTAGGTGTTACAGGTGCTCTGTCTTAGCAAGGTTAGTGGGATTAGATACATCATCCTCCCATGAGATGGTAGCTCAGTCATGGAATATAAATCAGTCTTTTCTCTAGGCTGAAATGTCACCTTTTTCACATGACCCCCTAGAGCACTGTGTGAAGCTTTGCATCACATTTCCCCTTTGACTAACTAAAGCATTAGCAATTGCAGCTGGTCTTTGGAGTCTTCCGGTTCGTGGCCGGATGATTATTGAGGTTGCTCTCCAAGTCGTGACCATGTTTCACCCCAACCCCACTCAGCACCACCAGCAGAGACAGTGGGGCTCACAGAGGTTCCCTGCCTCTGCTGCTGCTAGGCAAAACCAGAGAGGAATGAAAGCATGGGATTAACCCTTTACAACCAGTCCCCTACCCACAGAGCCAGGTCGGGTAATAAGAGGACCCTCATTAGCCAACCCAAGCAGAGGGGAAGTGCTGGCCTTGAGGGCAATGCAGGGAGGTGCTGCTCTGCCTGTACGTTTGCCAGGATCAGGGAGCCTTTCCAAAGGACAGATCCTGCAGGGAGGTTCTTCACGGCTCTTACCAGCGATAGATGTGCCTAATGCATGCCCCACATTTCCACGTGATGGGAACAACCCAGATTGCCAGGCTGCTTGCCCCCCCGTCCCTCATCCCGCAGGCATCACTCATCATACCTGGGCTAAGCAAGATGGAGCAGGTGAGCTGTACCCTGGGATAAAGGCGCCCTGTGGTCCCCAGGGTGAGTGTGACAGGGCAGTGACATCCACTTTAGCGTCCTTCTCAAACCCCAGCACATCCCACAAGCCCGTCTGTCTGGCAGGAGATCTTTACGCTGGAAAGAAAACCTGCTCATTCCCCAGGCCCCAGTAGAGAAATTGGAGTTTCCCAGGGTCGGGGACAAAAGGATGGACGAGGAACAGGGACGTCAGCATTGTGCACAGGGCTGGGGCAAATTTTAGGCCTGCACTCTCCATGTCTAATGCAGCCTGCACAGGCTGTTCCACCACAGCGGGGACAAACTCAAATACACTCCGAGGGAGGCACACAGATGCCAGTATAATTAGCCACAAAATAGACTTTTCAGTATCACACAACGACAAAGAAAAATAAAAAAGGCCTGCATGCTGATAATTCCTCAATGCGCCTCAGTGACAAGGAACTGGGACAGACCTGAGCTTTCACTGCGCCAGAGGAAAATGTATTTTTAAAAAGCAGATTATCTGGTTAAACAGAGGGCAGGGGGCTGAGCTGAGAGATAATGGGGGTGTCTGTGACAGCTTTATTAGGAAGTGCCTAATGTCGGAGTGATTTCACGGCGGATCTCAGAGTGACAGGCTGACTCCGGGAGCTTAGGTCTCTGCCTGCGGAGTCTCAGCGACACTGTCAGACGGGCTTAGACGACAACTGACCCCGGCTCTGTGCTGCGGGACACAATAAAAGCAGCAGGGAATCTGCATTCCCGTCGCCTACCTCGCAGGGGGGTTGCAAGGCCGTATTTATTAGTGCACGGAGCCAGCACGGAGAGCTGAGGTGGGATGGGGGAGTGCTGTATTCATTAGCAGTCGTTAGTAGTAAGATTAATGCTGCTAACCTGAAATGAGGGGCATGCTTGCAAACATAGCGCAGTGTCATTCCCTCTACCATCAGTGGTGCTAGCCCGGACCTCAGGGCCCAGGGGATTCACTGTTCAACCTACATTTTGCTCACAGCAGTCTTCCAGGACAGTCTCACCTGCCCATTCTCTGTGTCTTTTTTGCAAGGTTTCCTGGTTGCTCCTTTCTCAGGGAGATCTTCTTTGCCTTGCTATCTTCCAAGATGGTGCAAAGATCACAGCAAAGATGGCAGGGGAGCCACGCACCCGAACTAAGCCGAGGATGGTCCCCATCACCTCTGCAGGACCTTCTGCACTCAGGTCCCACAGAGGGACATCATCTCCAGCTCCTGGGGGCCTGCAGAGTGGGCTGCCACCTCCTTTGGCAATATTGCATGCCCCACACCAGCCCCTTCTGGTGCTGATCCCTGCACTGTTGGACTCTCAGAGATTTGGGAGTACACATAACGCAGCGTGCACAGGCAGGACTTTCCCAGGATAGCTGCATGTGCATGGGCTCCCTTTCCTTCTCTAGGCTTTTCTGCCAGGGCAGAGTCCGAATCTGGCTCCCATCTTCAGTGCAGGATGGACCACTGGGGGGATGCTCACCACTAAATGACCTGCACTGGGAACTTCCCATTCCCAGGGACCAGGTAGCAGTGCAGGAGTCCTACAGGGTACCAGAGAGCAAGCAGAAAACAGAGTTTTGCCAGCATGATGCCTGGTGTAGGCCTCCAGGAACAGCTGTAATCAGGAGCAAGGGGCATGTGAAATAGTCTCTAATCCCAGATTTTCCACCAGCTGAGCAGGTCCTGGTCAGGTTGCCTGGGGCTCACTGTGGGATTGACAGACACTCTCACATTGCCCTGAAGGCCCAGATGGCCAGAGCAGCCCCGAATGGCTTTCCTCATCCGGGCCAAGGCTTCCCTGTGTGAGGAGGGCAAGCTCTGATGCTGAGGACTGGCGTTTTGCACGGCCCTGTGCAGCCCAGGCCATGGCTCCATCGGTGGGCATCAGATGGAGGATGCAAATCCGGTTCTCTGGGAACAAAAGGCCAGGGCGCCTCTGCCCCCAAAGCTGCTGGCTCAGCATGACGGGGCTCCCCAAGGCGCAGGGGAGCCAGCAATGAAGCTGTCTCTGACAAGGGAAACTAAAGACATAAGCGGGAGCATGAAATTGCTGGTGACAACCATAACAGGAGCAGCTCCAGGCAGGAGACGGGGGAGCGGGAGCTGCACGGCACGTCCACCTGGGACACTTTGCAGCCTTTGTAGAGAGAAATGCGTGCAGTGGTGGGGTGAAGGACAAATGATCGCGGCTCCCCGCTTGCGTGTGGCGCTGGTACCCCTCATGGCAAGCGGAGAGATGGAGGTAAGCCAGATGAGGGTCCCTCCAGTGGGGGGATTGCAGTTCCCGGGCTGCAGGCTTGCAAGGGCCGAGCAGAGCACGCCGGGGCAGTTTTTGCCAGATAAGCCTGAAGCCCGACTGCTGTTTTCCCTCGCTACAAGTGCTCATCTCCAGGCTCCTGGCCTGGGCAGCCAGCTCAGATAGAAAATGCTTGCTGATTTCCCCGTGAAAATGTTTTCTGTGCCATTATCAGTTTAACCCAGATTGCCTGAGCCATTACACAGCTTTGTCAAAACCCCCGGAGCTGTCGAGCGAGCTGTGCATGCTGGCAGGGCCTGCTGCCCAGGGTCCCTGTCAGTAGCACCCTGCCCCAGCTCTTCTCTCCCCATCACCTCCGTATCTCCTCCCTGCCGTGCAGCTCTTTATTTCCCCTTTGTGCACATGTGCGCAAGTGCACCAGAATTCAGCCACCCTCTCTTTCAACTTTTCCCCTCTCTCTTCCCCCACTCTGTAACAAATCAGTGAAAAGAGGGAAGAGAAGAGGCTCCAATGACAGATGGAGCCAGTGCTATCATCTCTCTTAACTGTCACCGAGAAAATCACACGGCAGCCACTGAAATTCAAATTAGAGTTTTGCTGAAGCTGCTAAAACTCATCAAAAGATATCTTTGAAGTCCACTGGCAGGCTGGTCATTTCTTTTAAATTAGTCCCTGTTGAAAATGAAATTGCAGGGAGTTGGTGTATTAGCATATTGGAGTGCGAGAGACAGCATAATACTGCCTTTCCAGGGAGTAGAGACAGTTTGCTCTTGCACAAAGAACGCACTCAAACCAGCCTCTTATTGCATTAGGATAAATGAACGAGTCATTTCAAAGCTCCCCATTAACAGGGACGGGCTGGCACTCTGATGGCAAAGATAGGTCAGTGCCGTCCCTGGCGTTGGCACCCACCTCCAGGCCGCAGCACTGCAAGCACGTGCAAATGAGGAGCTGCCTCATTAGCACAGCCTGCTTGGTGATGAGGCAAAAGGGGCCCTCGCCGTTCCTGATCCAGGGACTGGCGATTCCTAGCCAGTCCATAAGATCCATAAGATGCTGAGGACTTGCGGTAAGATCAGGGCTCCTGCTGCTCTGCATCCAAATGTCATAGCCCTCCACTGGCAAAGCAGAGCCAGGATCAGTGCCATGAAAGCAATTCCTCCCCTTGTAATCTGGTCCCCTGCACACATTTTCCACCTTGTGCTTTCTTCAAGCACCTTGCAATCAGCCTGGAGATGGCCATCCTGCTGCCAGAGATGTCTCTCTGGAGACTCCCTCAGGCTCTGAATCCAGCCTTGGAAAGCTATAGCAGAGCTGATGTGAGCCCAGAGCAGGCTGTCTCTGCTTTAGCATTTGACACCAGTCTGAAAAAGAGGGCAAGGTCCTGGCAGTGACTCCTTCTAAGTCAAACCCCGTGTGCCTTTTGTCTTCAGGACTGGCATCTGTCATATGTATATCATACATATATATACCACAACATATCAACAACCTGCGTTGTTTCACAGCCCACGAGGTCCTCACGAGCCAATGATGCTCGCTCAGGAAAAGCACACTCAGACACTGGAAACCAGTGGCAGGCCTTAGCAGAGTGGTGGCCAGTGGCTGTGACAACAGCTACAGTATCTTCCGTTAGTTAATATTTCTCAATATGGACAAAATCAGGTCGAAATCCAGCTGCAGCCCAGTCCAACTCGGGCATTTGCCCAGAAATGTTGGCCCTTAGGATGACCACCAACCCTCATTTCTCCCAGACTTTGCATCACACCGCCCTCCTCTCTCCCTTTCCTGCCTACTCAGGAGGCAAATAGCCACTGCTGGCTCTTTCCCCAGCCCCTGCCAGCCCTAGGGCATCCAATTTCCTCTGTCTGCCCTGAATCTCTAAGTGGAGGTTTCCCTGTTAGCCTGAAACCTTGAGATGTCAGTTGCTTTTGGATAGAGCTGTTTCTTTCATTACTGAGCTGATGTGATGGGATTTTGAGTGGCACTAGTTACACTCCTGCGCTTTTACACATAATGTCTTTGAGCCAAGAGCATTGTGCTATTGGCTGCAGATTTCACATGGCTCTAACAGAGGTTCAGAGCAGGTCAGAGACAGGAAGCGTGGCCAATTCCCCCTTGAACTGCAGGAGGACATGGAGCAAAATTTGCCCCAGAGCACGTAACCTGTGACATTTTACTGGGCTAATGCAAATTGCACCAACACAGATGGAGATATTAGCTCCCACCACTGCAAGCACACATGGCACTTGCTGAACAGAGGTTTTAGCTGCAAATTTTGTAAGAAAGGTTGCCAAAATGTTTAGCTGCTTACTATGGATTTACCCTAGATTTCTGATAAAGGGGCACAAGGAGGCACAGATCCAGAAAATTGTATATCAGGGTGCAAAGTGGTTTTTTCCACATTCACGTTAGTTCCTGGTGTTTGGATGCATTTCCCAGCCTTCACCAGGTCCAACACCAAGGTTTCTGGAGGGGGATGTTCTAGGGATCGGGTAAACTGTGCTGTGTACATGCCACCATCCCAATTTTGCCAGAGAGAGGAACAGGTGACTGCAGCAGGCAGCACACCCAGTGCCAGGGCTGTGGGCATGCATTTCTGCTGTGCAAGGCCACAGGGCAGGAGAGGGCCCTGAAACAGAAACCAGTGTCTGCCAAAGTGCAGTGGCCTCTGATGCGGCAGGGGGAAGCAATGCCCAGAAATCACTAGGACCACCACAGTCACTTTCGGCAAGGAAAACTGCTCGCTGGTCTCCAGTGGGTGGCATCACCCCCTGGTCATCTTGGGCATCTCTGGGGATTCAGACCCAGCCTGGCCTCTCTAATGCCACTTCTGAGTGTCCATACACTCACCTTGTCCCCTTGCATTCCCCTATAAACTGCAGCACTTAGGATGGGAGAGCCAGGGAGCCAAGTCAGAAGCAAATTTCTTGCAGCTCTTTGTTGCTAATCACCCTCTCTCTAAGATGGTGCCAGCTGCTAGGATGCTGCAAGCTCTGATTGCTCTGCTTTCCACGTGCGTTGTCATTGCCAGCCCTTGGCCATGGCAGGTCACCTCTCCGCACACACTGCTCGGACAGACACCTCCATCCCTCACTCCCTGAGTGCAGGAAACCCCCGGGCGTAAATAACAATAGCAGCCATGCTCTTTATTACTGCCATTGTAGTCCTTGGCTCCCTAGATGTCCACTTTAATGAGAGGGGAGGGAGCAGTGGGGGGGGGGGGGGTGTCTGTTCCTGTATCAAACACGAGGAAGATTGCTCCTTTCATCTGCTCTGCGAGATGAGAGGAGCAGCTGGTGTCTCCTCCGATCCACCCCTACCCCGCCGCCTCCTATCTTGGCAAACACATCCTCGCCTGGCCATCCAGCCAGGATGTTAATTGGAGAGTGGAGAGGTCGGCGGGGAAGGGAAGAGCCCAGATTCGGCGAGGCACAGTTACCTTCATTAACTTTTCATTGCATCTGCCACTTCCTGTTAGGGAGAAAGGGTTTAAATGTCACCATTTTCTGTTTTAACGAAGTTAGAGGCAGCCACTTGCCGAGATGCCCAGCCGAGAGGCCGCTTGCAGGGGGCATGGGCCACGGGAGGCCAGTCCTGGTCTTGCATTGCCAGCCCTTGCCGGGGAATGTTTCCGATTCAGCCCTGCTGTGTGGGGATTTAACCTCCACGAGAAATGAAAGCCTCTCTTCAACCAAGACCTGAGCACCCTCTTCTGATCCCAGAGACCCCTGCACATCATTTGAGTCTTTGGCCAATGCATTTGTTCCCTTTTCTGGACATTTCCTTTGTGACTTTGGGAGCCTTTGGCAAGGAAGGATGTCGTTTCCCTGTGGGATCCCTCAGCCAGGCTGCTCCTCCTTCCCTCTCTAGCCACAGGGTCAAGAAATGGATTGGAGAACAGAGCAGGGGGACATGCGTCTAGGGCATGGGCACGGTGTCAGTCCAGGGCTCGGTGTGATGAACACAATGTCCCCACAAAAGGCACTAATTAGGATGTGTTTTGAGACGTCACCATTTCAACCTGCTTTTTTTTTACCAACAAAACCCCTGTTCATATACTCAAAATGTAGGAAATTATCGTAAAACCAACTTCAGTGGGAGACAACATGAAAAGGGAGGGGATTTTATTTAATGTGCTTTCCAAAATGACCCTATCCCCTTGCGCCCCCCCCCCCCCCGACACACACCAGCACTCACATGTGTGTCCAATGGTCTGGCCAGGATCACTTGTGTGTGACACAGGAGACATGGGATGTTAATTAATGATCCTATCTCCTAGGATGCTTTTGACTGGTGATGACAAACCAGCTTTTGCACATGGCTGTTGTACACTTCAGGAGTCAACAGTGATTATGGAGTGATCTCCACCTCAGGCTCTTCCTTACTTCAGCTCTCATAGATCTTGGGCCAGATATTGCTGCTCATCTCTTCATTTGTGTTTCTCTGTATCTTCATTTAGGGTGTCTTTACGGCTGCAGCTTGCCTTACTTCTGGAGAGGGTTTTTCCCAGGGCTAACATGAAGAGGAGCTTTAATGCCCTTGAAGTTCCTCTCTTCCTGTCACATGCTGTTCGCCTGGGCAAGGCAGAGAGGTCAGCATTTGGAAGAGGGATGTGACAGAAAAAGCCCAGGTCAGGAATAATTTCTTGAGGGTTGCTGCTTTGCACCCAATGGGGAAGAAAAAACAGGAATGTAAGGCTGAATTCCCCTAGCACGCCCTCTACCATCCACTGCACAAAGGGGCCTGAAAAGCAGGCGGATGCTCAAACCAACAGGCACACACTGCGGAGAGCGCTCCTTCGATGTCTTGTGCAAACAAAGAATTTGCCAGAGAGGCAATCAATGGCCATTTGGTTTCACAAAGTTCATAAAAAGCTTTATCATCTATTCCATTTTGGCATTAACCATGGTTTCCAGCAGTGAATAACCCAGGGCCCATTGAGACAACTTGCAGCTTGCAGTACCATGCATGCAGATATGTAACTAGAAAATAAAGATCATTTTTAATGCTATCCAAGAAGGGACCGCTGTTATCCAGAAGGATTAATTGCAAGAATAGCTCAGTCTGCTGTAAGCAGAGGGAATCACGTGTTTTCCTCTCTCTGTTGGGGGTCTGACATTTTATCAGTATAGGGACAGTTGGGTCAGGCTTGACGGATGGCCTTTCAGCAAGCTCCCAGAGCTGTGTGTCTCCTTGGGCTGGATTCCTGTAATGAAGCCTGACAGCCCCACTAGGATCTGCTCTACTGCTCAGCATTATGTTAATGATGGGGCAGATGAAAAAGAAAACTACATATATCTTATTGTCCCATTCCAGAGAGAAATAAATAATCCACTAAAGAAAGCAAGCGGAGCTTGGAAGCGCTAGTGCAGGGCTTGATGCAGTATGTAAGGGCTGGGCAGCACATAACACCTCATCTCATATACAGGGTCACTGTTATCATTCCAGAAGCAGTCCAGAAGTAGAAATGACACCACGATGTGCTATCCAAATGCTTCCACCAGTTGCAGGATCTCCCCATCTGCAGTTTGCCCAGGTTGGTCAAGTTTGCTACACTCACACTAATCCTTTTCCATTGAGTTGGCAGACTCATGACTTCATTTGTTCCCTCCAGCTCCTGCATCTGCTCCTGTTGTTTCTAGGACCACCTTCCCCAGGCCACAGCTAGTCATGGCCAAATGTGGCTCATAACCACTGCATCTCTCTGTCTGATCAGGGAATTGCATTGGTGATGGTGCCTACACACCCCAGCCCACTCCTTACCTTTGAGAGCCAGCAGTCTAGAAGGAAGTGATCAATACAGCTATAATCTGCGAAGAGCACAGCCCCAGTGAGCACCTCCCAGTTCCCGTAAGCACATAAAGGACTATGAATGAGTTTTCCATGTTCAACCAGGAGAAAAGGAATCACTGTTCACATGTCAAAGCAGAACCTAGCTCTGAATGAAGAGATCCTGAGCTTCTCCATTTTGACAGCACCCAAAAGGGTCCCCTTAGAAATTTTGAGACTTCTGAATCCTTCTTAATCCTTCTTTTTTTTTTCCAGAGGCTTTTTTGCCCAAGCCAGCCATTTTGTGCTAATGGTTTTGAGCTGATCAAATCAGCATTTTCCATGAAAAAGAAATCACTGTCCAGCTCCAGTCATCCTCCTACAGCCTTGAACCCATTGTGTTGCAGCTGAATGCTGCTGAAAACATTGAAGCCTAAAAAAACAGGCAGACACAAACCAAGAGCTGGAAGGCGCCACATCGTGTGCCTATGGTGCGTTGCACTCTTGTCATGAGCAGAGACATACTTACAAAGCATCTCCTCATCTCCTGAATCTCCAGCCAATGTTCCAGTCACAAAACCATCTTGATCTTCTTCTTCTCCCTCCTGTACTGCTGCATCCCTCAGGCAGCCTCACAGCCTGGCTCTCCAGGACTGGAGGTATTGCCAAGCACGGACTCAAGTCATAGCCCTGTCCCTGCTGTGTGTGCCAGGGATGGAGGCCCCGGTGGCTCTCAGTGGAGCCAATACGCATGTGGACTACTAATGCTGGAGGCTGTTCACAAGAACACATCCTTCAAGCAGTGACAGGGCCAATCAATACATGGCTGCTCTTTAGCAGGCCCTGGCAGGGAGCAACAGCCCTCCCAGCACTATCTGCCAGGCAGGCGGGCAGGCAGCCACTAGTCTGCAGGATGGATTAGGGGACAGATTGACAGTGGGTGCCTCTTCCTCCCACTCCCACCACCCACACATACACACTGCAACTGTTCTGCACGGCTGCAGCCTGGAAATGGGTGGGGAACAGGCACAGAGAGCGGGCCACGCATCCCACACATGCAACTTTGCACCTGCATTTGTGGGTAGCTAAGGGATGTGCCGGAGGACATCATGTCTTTCATACAGTTTCTCTGATCCCAGGATCCCTCAGAGTACCACGTGCTCCCTGGATGCTGTACAGCACAGTGGAGCTCGCCAAAACTACAGCCCAGGTGGGTAGACTGAGCATCCCCAGGGCACATGGCAAAGGGTTCATGGCACAATACCACCAGCATCCACACAGTTCATGTGCAATCCCATGATCACGAGGAGACAGTCCCAACCCAGACAGGAGTTCATTGCAGCTCAGATGAGTGTGAGGGAGCAGGCAGAACTGTGCAATCAGGAGCAAGGGAAGGATTTAGCTCAGTGCCCTGGATTTAGATTGGCTAAATCTCTCTGGCTGCAGAGCCAAAGGCAACAGATCCCTTAAAACTAACCAATGTCACAGCTGCCACAGACACAGAGATGCAGCTGGCTGGGCCATGCATAGCTCCGAGGAAGGCCCTGTGAGCCATGTCTGTCCCATTGCTCAATGTCTCCGGGTAGCTCCAGCGCTTTGTTTGCACCCTGGCCCTCTACAAATAGTCCTTCGGGAAGGTGCCGTCTCCATAGCACTTGCTGCAGAGTGTCTTTGCTTGCATGGACCTCATGCGTCTCTCCTGCATCGGCTGCACCAGTGCTTGGCATCCCCACGTGACACTGAGCTGCTCCAGGGACACAGCTCATCCCCAAGGCTTGTGACTACCTGATGGGAAACCCCAGGCAGTTGCTTGTAGGAAAGCCCTTGCCAGGCTCGGGCTTCTGGGGGGGGCCACACATAGCTGACAGGAGTCCAAGTAGGCCTGAAATCCCACTGCTTCTCCAGCTCTGGGACTCCCGTGGGTAAGATCCTCAAAGAGGCCAGGGAACAAAGGAGTAGGAAGATCTCATGTTACTGCCAGAGGTCCCACTGGAGTAAAAGGATCAAGGGCCTGATGTAGAGTTAACAGATCCGGCAGTATCTGTGTGCTCAAATAATCACTCATGAAGCTGAGATGAGCTAGGGAAGGCAGCCAAGTGGCTAGCCCATCCCAGAAGAGGCAGTGGTTTGTTCAAAAGCAGAAGCACATTGAAGCCTTTTTTGTTGTCTGCTGACAGAGAAGAGGCCCTACAGAGGTGCTACTGCCAGGCCAGACCCTAACACAGCCTGCAAAGGGATAAGATGCAGAGCTCATGTTGCTGCGGCTGGCAGGAAGATCACGGCAAGGCTCAAAGATGCGGAGCATTGGGCCACTGAGCACTGCCAGAGTCGTGACAGTGCGGGGAGCATGCAGGCCTGATGTGCTCGCTGGTGCAGAGCTCTGAGGGTAAACGCAATGGCAAGTGAAAGCTTGTTCTGTGATGTGAGAGATGGGGACTAGAAGATTTAGAGGTCAAAGCAAAGCAATGGGACCAGCCCTTGGAAATAATCACAGATGCTAAATGTTAACACACATCTCTCACTTCAAGCCAAATCTCAAACCAGCACCAACTTGCAACAGAAAATACACTCCTGTCTTATTCACCTTTTTGGTACCTTCGGGCAGAGAGCAGCAGTATTAGCATGAGACAGGTGCCCAGAGTAGGCTCCATCTAGTGAACAGTCCTCAAACTGATAAAAGACCACAAGTAACTCCTGAGGCTGTTACTGATGACAACATGGTCATTTTTTTGCAAAGAACCCCTATCTGGGAACAAAGCAGCTTTTCCAAGTGCCACAGGATGGCACGGGACACTCCGGTGATCATTTAAAGGGCCTGTTGTTGCAGACCGGCTTCACTGGAGAATGCTTAAGTGAAAACAGTTAATGGAGGAGCTAAAATACATCTACATGGAAAAGTCTGAAATAGGCTCCCCTGATATCCTCAAGCAGTTGAAAGGGAGCTATATTGATTTTGATGAAATGTGGAAAGCAGTCTAAATGCAACAGGGGTCCTTTGCATAACCTGAACCAGGAGAGACCATCCTGGACACCGGGTTTTCAGGCCACCTTCTGCTAGAGAAATGCTCAGGCATCGTCCAGATCTAGAACAGCCCTCAGCTTTAGGGAAAGAGCCCTGGATGTTTACACGGCTGACGCTGGTCAAAGGTTGGGCTTTCTGCAAGAGCAGGAAACAAGGAGAGCAATGTAATCCTCCCAGGGTGTAACAAGTATATTAGTCTTGTGCTAGAGTAGAAAGGGCAAAATCACTGGAGCACTGGTCATTCTGCTACATCTGGAGCAGGGATCCTGCCCTGGGCAAGACAGACCTGGCTACCAGGCATCAGGTATCTTTTGACCCTTACCAGCTGGGTACCATGTCTCCCCACTCCATCTTTTCAGCGAGACAAAGAGAGGAGACTCTTTCTTCCTCCTGCAAGATAAATGCCTCCAGATTGTAGCCTCTCGACAGGTCCACTGAAATTCATCAGTTCTGACTTGAAATGAAAGCTGTAATAAATCTCCCTGTTGAATAGAAGATCAAAGGCAGATCATTAGAGCTCTTGGATTACCCTGTGAGATTGCACTTCCATCAGCTGCCTTGCTGCTGGTTCCCCAGTGTCCAGAATGACACGGTGGAGCTCTGACTCTAAAGCTCAGTGGTGGAGCTTTGACTCTAAAGAAAAGGACAATTTCCCTCTGAAGAGGTCTGGGCTCTGCCCCTCTCCTCTGCCCAGCTCTACCCACCAGGAAGCCTCCAGGCTCGCTCTGCACAGCTCACGTCCTTGTCCTGCCCAAGTCTGCTGCTGCAGCACTAATAAAAGATGCCACACAACACAGAGGCGGACACTGCTCCATCACAGAAGTGAGGACAGAAGAGCTCACCACCTGCCTAGCCCTGAGGGGAAGATCTTCTCCACATTGCAAAACTCTTGCATCTTCTTCATAGGGAAGGAAATTCTTCCCTCAACTCCAAGGCTAATCACTGCTCCCAACTCAATTGCCCTCCTATAATTACAGACAGACCTCATGCTGCAAGGTGTACAGCCCTGCTGCACTTCAGTGGAACCAAGGAAAAAAGGTCTCTATTATTACTGTTTTTAAGGATGTTAAGGCTGATTTTCCACTTCTCCCTGTGGCTAGTCTCAGTGAAGAGTTTGCTGACCTGTAGGGATCAGGAGCAATCCCTATCTCATCCCTCTCCAAATGTATTTGCTGGTAGCAGTCTATGATATGGCCATGGTCTCCATGGCCAGGGAAGGGAAAGTTGTCTCTCTTTTCTAAATCTGTGTGGGCTAACATCTTTTCTCTGTTTGGACCGCAAGATCCCAAACTCAGTCAATCCCTTAGGCTTCCTCCTTCCCTCATTTCAGTTTCAGTAGCTGCCTTCTAGGTGTTACGTCCCAGTCAGAAGGGTGCAGCAACCCCGCCTATTAGCATGTCGGTGCAGAGGGAGGTCGTGTGGCACCTCTTGTCCTGCTGGGCATGATCCTCTTCCAGACTGAGCTGCACCTTAAAACAGGTATCCTGGGACTTTCCTTGGAAAGGGGTTGTTGGAAAAGTATCTCCACAGATGGCTGGAGTCTATCTACCAGGCCCATTTGAGGAACGTCTCAGTGATGGCTTGCTAGGAAAGGAAAAAAATTATAGCCTGGCCAGTTGCACGAGGGGATCATAATCTCCATGGAGCCTCCAGTAAGTCCTACTGTGATGCTCAGATTTGAGGAGATCCAGGCTCTGGGAGCAGAGACTGCCTCAGAGCCATCCTGGAGGAGATGTGCCATGACGCCAAGCTGGGTTACATCGGGCTGACCTCACCTCTGCAGTCAATGCATAGAGGCTTCCCAGACATGAGGCTGTGTGTTACCTGCCTTCTGCTTTGGCATTGGTGAGCAGTAGGAGCCAACCCTTGAACTGAGAGGGGCATCTGAGGGACAAACTCACTAGGAGCAATAGCTGTTTGCTGCCCCAAGCAGAGACTCACCCTACTACATCTGCAACACTTCCACAGGGTGTCAGGCCCTGGGAGAAAAGAAATGGGAGAGGAATTAGTAAATAGTGCACAGAGAGAGAGGACTGTGCAGAGAACAGTCTGTGCACACATGGATTTCTGTGCAACACTGACCACTCGTGTGTAAAAAGTCTACCTGTATGCATACAAGTCTGTGCACACATGTGCTCCTGTGTGTATAAACATGCAATACAAAGGTGATGCAAACAATTTCCAGAGTTGCAGCTCAACAGCTGGAGTTGCAGTTCGAACTGCAGTCCTAAATGGTTTTATTTCTTTGTCAATGTAAAGAGAATTGATCCTTCCTGATGCCCAGGCCTTTGCATTGATGGATTTTTACTGTTATTCTGTAACCGAGACAGGGCTGGGCTCATCTGCTACCTGCCCAGTAGTGCCCAGAGAGACATTCAGCCAAGGAGAGCAATTCCTCAGGCATCCTCATGTGGAGGTAAGAGAAGTAAGGTTTATCTCCATGCAAAATGCATCGCGCTCAACAGAGTGAATTTCATTCCTGGAGAGAGATTTTTCCACTGCAAGGGGAACTGAGATTGGGTTTGCTGAGCTTAGCTCTGAAATGAGGGACTATAATAAGTCCATTAGCTTCAGAGGAGTTATCCTGAGCACACAGTTCGACCCGTGATCCCTAATTTTACAAAGGGCTAAATGCAGAGACGATGTAGCAGTGGAAGTAAGCGAGAGAACCTCTGCCGCCGTTGCACACAAGAGGATCTGGTTGTGATGTGAAAATAAGTACAAGAGGGTGGCAACAGGGTTATGTAGGACTTGCTTCACCATCTGGAATGCATGGTTCTGCCAACCACTCTTCTCACTATAAAGCTGCCCTTCTGCCCTGCAATATGGTGCATCCTGCAGTATGGGGTGTCTTGCAATAAAGGATGTCCTGAGATACAGGGTTCATGTGACAGGGGATGTCACATGCGATGGGGAGTGCTGCAGTTTGGGTGCTCGGTGATACAGGATGCCCTGAGGTCCGCAAGAGCCATGACACAAGGTGTCCTCAGATATAGGGTACCCTGCAACATGGGATGTCCTGCAATATTGGGGTCCTGAGACACAGGATATCCAACTCCCTGAAAAGTGGCACTTTGGCTTGCATTTTAGTAAGCACCAGCCTGGGTGGCTGCAGAGTAAAGTCTGCAGCTGGGATGTTTGGAGGGGACAGGATAAAAAGCAACAACAATTGTCAAAGTGTTGGGGGTGTGATAATGAAGAAACAAGGTTGTAATTTGTAGCTGATCTCACAATTTTGGAGGCTTTTGAAGTGCAAAGTTACTCAGGCAGCGGCATGACACATCCCCACAGCTCGCTGGACAGAAAAGCACATATGCCTTGTGTCACCCCAGCTTCAGCCCTGACAGTTTCCTGCATCTTTAACCAAAACTCCTTGCCTGATGCTCAGCAGCCTAAATTGCTGAGTAAGATCAAATCAAGCTCCTCTCTGCCATCCCCAGCTGCCTGGATAATCCTCCCTCGTGAAAAGGACTCTGAATCCTCAGCGGTTTTGTGCAACAGGAAACAGAGCTGATCCCATGAACCCTCTTTTACGCTGCATATCCCTGCTCCAGCCTGCGTCCTGCCTGCACTGAAGATGAGCTCCGGAGCTAACACTGCTCATCAGAGTTTCCACCCAGCATAAACCAAACTTTTTGTTTAAGGTAGTGGTTTAAAAAAGCGGGGGAGAAAAAGTATATGTCTTTGATCTTGAATAAAGCTTTTATCATAGAGCCTTCAGTCTCAGCGAGCAAAGGGGATTATCTTTCTCTCGCACAAAAGTTCACCTCTCGGCGCAGGTCACAGGAGGAAGATTTCACTGGAGTGGGAGTCATTTTCTCTGGGGCCTTCACCCCAAGCCCGTCAGGCAGACGATCCCAGGGAAAGCCTTTTGTGAGCTAACCTACTGCCTCAAATCCTCTGGGCTGTTTCCTTTCAGATGCAAAGGGAAATAAAAAACAACAACCTCTGAAAGATGGAAACCCATGCAAACGGCCTCACCATTTAAGAGGAGAGGGAGCTCTGCCTGCTTTCCCACCCAGAAATTGAACCGAGCTGGGGCTCAGAGGAGTCACCTGTGTTTTGATCCCGGCCCTGCTACTTGCAAACAGTCAGAGCAGAGGCCGTGTTAAGTCTTGCAGGGATATGACCTGGATCCAGCCGGTGGCTCTCCCTGGGATGCAGTTCGGCTGCTCTCCATCCAGGTCAGGCTGAAGCCGTGAAGATATCTCTTTCCCCATCAACAAGTTAATGCAGGAGGTGTTCAATGCCCGCAGCATGGGTAATTGCTCGTGTTACTGAGGCACTGGGTATCATCTCGGCCATCACCTCTCCTGCTCCTTGTGTCAGAAAGGAAGGCAATGCCGTGTAAAGGGATTTATCATAGTACCTGGAAGCTGCTACCTGCTCCCAGGGCCAGGTGGAGGGAGGGGGAAGGAGGAAGCGTTGCCAGCACATTGCAGCCTGCTCCTGCTGTCTGCCAATATGTCTTGTCCTCAGAAAGGTCCCAGTGGCAACCAAGCCCCGTCCCTAAACCCCACATTTCCCATGAGGAACGGTCTGGTTTGTACGTATTTCTGGGGCTAGTCCAAAGATAGACCGTTATTATGCCTGCCTGAGTGTTCAGGTCCTCCACCACCTCTCCCCAAAGAGACAAGACGCTGCCAGGTGTCTCCTGGGATTGAGAGCACATGGAAAGACCCAAGACAGTGCCAGTAAAGGGCTTCGCGTGTGCCAAGAGCCATCTGTGGCTTTCAGAGGGACGTGGGCTTCCCACTGGTGCATCTCCCACAACCTCCCAGTTGCTCATTCCTCCCGCACTGCGGCTCAAACAGCCCAGAGAAGCCTCCGCTCATTATCCCAGTGCTTCAAGAGGGAAAACGCACTTAGCAGAGCTAAGTCGTGGGGCTCAGCACTTTCCTGTGCTCTCCCGCAATATGCAGCAGCCGTGGGAAGCAGAACCAATCCCTGCCCTGGCACCTGGGGCTGGAGGCAGGCAGGAAGGGTGTGGGGAGAGCGCAAGTTCCCCGCTCCCAGGACGTTAATCGAAGTGACAAATATGCCTTGACATCAATTATGTTGCTTTCTTGTTCAGCCAAGAAGTAATTAACTTAAGTGAAGCAATTAGGGAAACTTATCAAGTGAGGTTTGCAGTACGTTAAGCAAACAGCTAATTGGGCTGTGGAGGGAGCGGAGCGGGGAGGCACTGGAAGTGGAGTGGGGATAAGTCGGATGGGGGTAATAGTGTTCGACAGGGGTCCGGGCACCTCCGAGGAATGAAGGGCTGAGATTGCCGTAACTGTCAGCTCAAGGGCAGATCCTGTGACAGGCATAGGCAGCACTGGAATGAAACTTCCCTCCTTCGTACCTCTTAAAAACCCTGCGTAGGACACATCAAGAGCAGATTGCACTCTCCCCCTTCGCTGTCCTTTCCACTTTTCTCAAGACACAGGCAAGAGTAAAAGACACAGCCTCAGGGGTCTCCTAAGAGCAGAGGTAAAAAAGAAAGCAATCGATGGGGAACCCCACTGTGTGCAAGAGATTCACACAAACAGGCCTCAAAGTGTTTGCTGATAATAGCAGGTGAGGCAAAGGATGGAGACGGCCGCTCGATGCCGCTGAATTACCTGCAGCGACAGCAAAGCCTCCCAGCAAACGAGAACTGACTTGCTCAGCTAGCAAAAGCTGCCCAGCCTGTCTTGTTTTCTCCTTCTTACAATAGAGGAGCAAGAGGAAGGTTTAGGACGTGTTGCTGGGGGTGTGCTGGCCACGAGGGAGCTGGCATGTCCCACAGAAGGGGTGGGACAGGGAAGGGGTGGGACGTGTTGGGTTAGGAGCCCCACGGCACAGGAGTGCTCCTATAACTTAAGGAGCCCTCAGCTGTGAGCAAGGATAAAGGCCCCATCACATTACAAGAGATTTAAGACTGCAAAAGCTGCCTCGAGAGTAATGACAGAGGGTCAGAGCAGACAAGCCAAGCTCCAGCCTCCTGTCATGTTTGGAGACAGATACCATCCCCTCCAAACCCCAGCCCTGCCTCCTAGGGCAGCAAGTGTATTCGTGTGCCAGTCTGGCTTACAATCACTTTTAAAAGACTTCAAGCATTTTTCTATGGTGAATCCAGCCCATTTTCCATTTTCAAGTCAATGAACTACTCATTTTTGTGTCTTAATTTCTGCAAAATCTATAGCACAAGCTGCTTTGAAAGTTTGCTAAGGTGTTGAATCAAAACGTAATATTATAAATCATTAATGCACTCCCGTGTCGCAATAAAGCTGGAATATTTTAATCACTGAATAATGAAGTCAATACTCACAAATCTCAGCTGTCATTAAAGTATCTGCATGCCTCTGTGCCTCTGGCTGGAAAGGAAATCCTGCAAATGGAGTGGATTTGCTCACCAACGCAGGAGGCACAGTGGTAGTGGGACGTGAGGGGCTGTTGTTTTTTGCAGCCCCTTTTTGTGATGGGCAATGAACTAGCTTCCTTTGTGATTTCTTTTCTTTAAGCACTGTGATTGCTAAAGGAAATACAGTCAAGCTGACTCCCTGCATGGCTTCCAGGTGTATTTCTGGGGAAGAAATAATGGTGGGGTGACCCGAACGCATTACAGTTCGGACCAGCAAGGGATTTTCAAAGTGAAAATCAGTGTTTCCAGGCTGCTTGCCTTGGTACCAAGAAGAGAACAGAAGAGTTTTCCCCATCCTCACTGACAACAGGCTGGAGCTAACCCGGAGCAGGAGCGGTCTGTGTACAACGAGGCCAGATACCATATTGGAGTTGGAGAGGCCCTGGAGACAACGGCAAGGAGCAAATCTGAAAGGGCAGATCTGGAAGATGGTGAACAGAAGGCAGAAGGGCAAAGTTAAAACAACTTTGCAGACGCTGGGATGCGCCTGCAGGCAGCAAGAGACGCCATGTCCCCGGCACAGATGGAGCATGTGGCTTGGAGCTGCACAACAACGTGGAGGGGAGGAGGGTCAGCCCTGCCAGGGGGCAGGGGAACAGACAGCAAGCATTACACAATAAAAACAACTTCCTCGAGGAAAGGAAACCCCCGGAAGGACAGGATCAGGCCAGCAAACACAGCCACAGCCAGCATGGAGAACAGACGCAAAGAAAGAGGTACCGATATGTATGCTGCAGACCCCCTCCAGTTAGGCCAGTCACCAGTGGCATACCGCTCAGGTACACGGCCCCAGTGCTTGCAGGAGCTACCTTGTGGTGCCTCGCACCACGGCAGTAAGCCCAACACCCCAAAACCGCAATACTGGCAGGACAGCCAGATGTCCAGGTATTCATAGGAACTGCAAAATCAGAAATCAGCATCATCGAGACAAGAGAGCAATGTGGTCCAGGACAGAGGGAGCAGTCATTTTGGTACCTCCAGAGCTGGGTGTGAATCACATCTACACTAAGATTTAGGTGGTGGGACCTGTGTGACATAGAAGAGGTCCCTTCAGAAGAGCCTTCATTTTGCCACAAAGGTAGGAGCACTGCTGCCCCAGGGCTATTGCGGTGGGCACAGAGCTGCCAAATGCACACCTGAACCACAGGAAACTTCCCAGGCTCTGGAAAGAGCAAGTGAAAATGCTACACATCAGTCTTTCTGGATCCCCTGGTAAATCCGGGAGCCAGATATTCTTCCTCTAGGAGTCAGGTGAGACAAGTTTTCCATCCCTGAGTTGCTCTGCTCCATCCTATCATGGCATTAGGATCACACTAAGCCCACACTGAAGGTCTCCTGGGTTTGGTCCACTTTCTCTCCAAGCACAGTGCAGTGCAGTGCTTTTAGTTGGAGGTTTACTTGACACAGCTCTATGCTGCAGCAAGGAAGTCCTGTCAACACCAGACACGCCAAATTTGGGGGGAAAATTAGAGCGATCTGCAATGAATTGCAATCACAGAATCACAGAATAGCTGAGGTTAGAAGGGACCTCTGGAGATGATCTCGTCTAACCCTCCAGCTCAAATCCTTGCCTATTTTCTCCCAACTTCATAAGGCACTTGGAAAAGCCACTCTAGCATTTCAAGCTGTGGGGTTTGACGGCATACAGACGCATGGCAGGACATTCAACAAACATCCCTTTATAAGTGAACATCAGTAATGCCCATAAGATATGACTCCTACTTAGAAGCCTGCTTCATGCTGTGTTTCAGGCTATGACTTCCCAGGTGGAGCATCCCATGGAATATATGTCCCGGAGCTGGTCCCCTGGTCTTCCCTGTACGTGAGGGGTCAGGCTGTGAGGTTGTAGCTCCATGTTTCCAGGAGTCAGCTCACATGAAGTCTATGCAATCAAGTTGGGCTGTTTGTGCCCATCCCATCTCATTTTCTTACAATTGCTGCTCAGTAGCTCAGGTTTAACTGATCATTGGGCAGGGCTGGAGGACTATGTCAGCTCCCTGTGTGGCCCCTGAGGATGGACAGCTCTTTGCATTGATGGGGCCTGCCCTCAACACAGGGCAACCTTGCAGTCTGTTAGGACCTCAGACGAACCAGAAGTGGTTCTGTCAACCAGAAGCTAAATTCATTTCAACTTGGAAAACATTCATAGGATTTGCAGCAGTGTAACAGGGTCAGGCTTTGGCCCTCCAACGGGGATAACCAAAGCATTTAATTAAAAGTGGAAGGACCTGCAGTGCCCAGGAGGGATTTTTTTTCCCACTTGGGCTACTGCAGAAGTGTTTGCGTAGGTGGCAGAGGATATTCACCTTTGGAGCACAAGACTTCAGTCACTGCAGAAGAGAGAACCCTGAGCGAACTGGACCAGTGGTTTGATCTGGCGTAGCAAATCCTGTTTCTTCATTGATTTTCTCAAAGGGATGCTCTGGATGAAGCTCACTGTATGTATTCATGTGAGCAAGGGATATTAGAGACTCGTGCAGTGAGATTATAACCGACATCGGAGGTCATTCTCTCCTAAACTCCTCTTTTCAGGTGTTAACAACTTAAAAAAAAAAAAAAAAAGAACTCTTTGAAAGAACTCTTTGTGCTGCAGCTGTCTCTCAGGCTTCATCACAGACCAAAGGTTTTGGGGGGAAAATTGAGACAAAATCTCCGCAGATGTGTTCTCCATTATCTGAGCTTTAAAGGAGGGGAAAAAAAAAAAAAAGCAAGCAGAAAGCACTCCCTGGCAATTGTTTGTCGTAATCCTCTTCTCCCATCATCCTGCCCAGCAACAGCCACTCCACACTGCTACTGCTCCGCCTGCAAGACCAGGGAGGCCAGGAGCCGAAGGCAGCCTTGTGTGAGCACCACTGTGCCCTCTCCCTTCCCGCTCGTGCCATCCGAAGAGCACCAGATGGCTGGGTCAAGGCACCCATACGTGCCTATGAGATGCCCTTCCAGACCATTCCCCAAGCAGGCATGTGGCAGACCCTGCTTTTCCCCACACCTTGCTTTCCAGCCTCCCCATAGGCTCCAGGGAAGAGTGTCCAGGCTGCCTCCTGTGTGTGCTCAGCACCACCAGGGCCAACTGGCAATGCCAGGCCAAGGCAAGAGGCTTCTGGTCTCAGAAATGGGTGCTTTCTTTGTTGGAGACTAGAGGCTGCCATGGCTCATCCTAATCAGGGCCTGTCCCTCAGCTGAAGCGAGATGGTCATCCACCCTGCAAGTCATGGAGAGGTGAGATGGGTTGCATACCCCAATACCATCTTTAAAGGGCTGCAGGCACCTCAATCCCAGCAGCAGAAAGGGAACAGCAGAAAAACGATGACCGAGGGTGAGATCCAAACAAATTAAGATGTTTGGACACAGAAGGAGACAGCATCCCTTGGAGAACCTCCCAAGGCACAAAGGGCTCTTCCTCTCTTGGCACCCACAAGCCTCCACAAACACTGCCGGGATGGCTGCGCTTGCTGAATACAAGCAGTCGCACCTGCCCAGGGTGGTAAGGCAAACCCGGGCCAGGTTTACACAGGCCATCAAGTCATGCAGCCATGGGTATAGAGTATAGAGGTAGACCCACAACGAGAGCTCACTCATGGCAGGAAGAGACACAGCAGGCCAGACCAAAAGAAAGTGGAACAACACACTAATGAGTAGAGACCTGCCCCAAACAAATGAGACCAGAGCATCAGAAGGGCTACCTGCAGCACCTGTCTCCAGCACAGGGAGGGAAACCCAATGAGCCATGAGCATGGTGTTCCCAAGCAAAACAGCTTCTCTGGGTTAAGCTGCTGGGCTCCAGCCCCCAAAAAGGCTTTTGTGAGGTCATCAGAGCACCGGTAGTGTGGTTTTTCCTGAGACCCCCGGGCTGTTGTAAAGAAAACTCATGCTCAGCAAGTGCCAAGGGCCAGGTCAACAGACGGGCTCTGGATGAAGCATGGGGGCTCCCGGAAATTGGAGTGTGCTGGAGAGGCTGATGTCCAAGCCCTAAGGGCCCAGGCAGATCCCTGCTGAAGCCCATCACCAAATAGGCTGGGAGGGGGCGAGGGGCTGCATTCATCCCCATGACCAGCAGCCTTTGCTCCCTGCTGCTTTCAGATTCTTTCTGCTTCCCGTTGAGGCAAGAGCTAGGCTGCTTTTGCATCTAAACCGATGCCGATTAGCCCTTCTGAATTACAGGTCTGAGCAATCCCCCTCCGCCTCGGGGAAGTGATTGTTCCCTGGTACTAGATTGACCTGATAGGTCTAATCAGGCTCTACCAGCCCCTACCTGCAAGCACCTGGTGTGAACAGACCCACAGGAACAGGCTCGTTACAGAGAAAAGGAAATTGCATTCGATCGCTTTGGCAAGGGGAGCTCCCAGCTCCCCAGAGGTGAAAGGGGAGGCTCTCATCTCTGCTTGGAGTGGCTAAGCCTCTCACGCTCACCGCAGAGCGGTGGCCGGGGGAAAAAAGCCAAACAGGCTGCAAATGCAGAAAAGCAGCATTCGGCCGTGTGGTGGGGAGCTGAGCTGTCCCAGGGCCACATCCCGGCATCCACCCGGGCATGCAGCTGCTTGGGGACGTAACCAACGCATGCAGGAGCACAGGGACCCCGATCACCCTGTTCTTTCCCAGTACAGCTCCAAGAAGCTCAAAATAACCTCTCAGGCGTTTGCATTTCTCTGCCAAGTGCTGAATCATCCTTCTGCAATGTTTGCATTAGGCATGCAGGAGCGGTGGAGCGTTTTGCAGCAAGAAAGAGGCAGCAGGGGGATGGGGGGACAGGTACAGGCACACAAGAAACGAGAAATACTAGCAGCAGGGCTCTCGCAGTGCTGTCTGCACTGCTGTTCCTCCTAAGATACAGCCCGTAAGCCAGGGGGGAATGAAATCTGTGCACCCATTCAGGTCAGATTCCACTTGGGACCCCTCCTCGCAAGTCATCTTGGCTCTTAGGGCTGGACAACACACTCCGCAGCCTAACGTGTCCCCTTCTCCTCCCCTGCAGCACCCGCTGCTCTGACCACTGATCCTCAGCACCTTTGCACAATGAGTAACCAGCTGAAAGCAACAGTCACACCGGATCTGAACACCAGCCTGGCAGTCAGCAAAAAGGGAGTTTCGCCATTTTGGTAGGTCTCTAAGGAGGCAGCACTTAGGTGATGCCATAGAGAGAGGAAGAGAAGCCTTGAAGGCCATCTTCCCAAGGGTTGTGCGCTCAGAGAAGGCACCTTGCTATCAGTAGGAGGCAGAAACACGAGCCCTGTTATCCTCCATATCCTGCGTCTGCCTGCATTTTCAGCTACCACATTCCTCTCCCTTTCCTTCCGAGGCTGCTGGGCTTGGTGGAGGCAAGCAATCACTCGTGTATCCCGAGGGACTATAGAGATAGAGGAGTTTGAACACATGGGAGGGCAGAGGATTTGGTTTCTTCAGCGTGAAAGGGAAGTCACTGCAAATACACCAAGCAAATCCTACCTTTCCTCACCCTCTTCTAGAGCTGAAGCCAACTCAACCCCAATCCCACAAAGCTCTTAGCATCCTGGATCCCATCACCTCCCTGAGGGTCCCATCAGCTCCTGGCCAGCTATATCTAGTATTCATCAGCCCTACCAGGCAACAGCCAGGCATCTTTTCTTCCATGTCAGCTGGCTGATACAATAATCCAAACTAGCATATCACAAGAACAGCACTGCCTCACTTCTAAAAAAAAAAAAAAAAAAAAAAAAAAAAAAAAAAAAGGCCTCTCCTACAAGTGAGAATCGGATGAGTAAAACTGCTTTATTTCATTTATTTGGACTTTCAAGAAGTCTTTGACAGTGTCTTGCAGTGGAGGGATTTAAGAAAAGCTTGCAGCCTACCCTGGTTATGAGCAAGCACACCAGAACTTGTGTATGTTTAATAGATCTACTAATATGTGGCCGATTATCTGGGTTAGTCGAAGAGAGAGGCTGGGAGGAGTCGCAGAGGGATTTCACTGCTAACACAGAGACCAGTGTCGCTGCAAGGGAAACACAGTGTTGATAAATGCAAGTTCATGCACACCATAGGGATCATTTGACCTACTCCTGCATATTGCCAAATAGTCACTGTGATCTGTAACCAAGCCAGAAACAGTCCTGTGTGTCACTGTGGACAGCTCAATAACAACAGCTAGTAAATGCCCGGAAACAATCAGCGCAAGGAAATAGCATTAGTTTTGCTGTGCAGTAGGCTAAACAAATGTAATATTATTACAGTACTAAGCAGCAACTGATGCTGCATCCGTGCTCTAAATACTGTCTTGAGTGTGGCCATTGGGCTAGAAAAAGAGAAAACAACATGAGTTGGATGCATGGAAGTCCCAAAAGATTTGTAACTGCCAATGGGTTGTTCCACCTGTCCTGTCCCGACTATCACTCAGCATAGACCAGAGCTTTCCCCACGACTCCTGCAGAAGGCCAGAATGGAAGTTATCTATCAGCTACCGGAGATCTTCCAGATGAGATGCACCATCTCTGAAAGATGATCTTTCCAAAGTTCACCTTCAAGTGACAACAGCGGCTCAAGTGAAAGTGGGTGGAGGGTTGGAGTGAACCTGTCGGGAGACTCTGTCCAGAGAAAACACAAGAGCAGAGCAGAGGAGCGAGGATGGCTGGCTGGAAGGGTCTGGAGCTCAACCCTCCCCTACCAAAACGCTGGCCAAGGCCAACACCATGGAATAGCTGGCAAACAGCCTTTGCCTCTTTGGACAGAGAAAGCCAGGTTCATATGTCATGGAAAGCCATCATCAGACCCACTGGCAAGTTCAACACTGCTGGAGAGGACATGGATTGATCCCATAGACAGTTTGGAAACTGAGACAGGGCTCTGCTCACCTTATGACAGCCAAGAGGAGGACATCCAGCTTCACCTGTGGCAGCAAGCCTCCAGTGGCTGCAAAACCTGTGGGCTGAGAGGGATTTTTGACCAGCACCAAGCCCAATCTAATCTATTTGGACATGTCAATCTGTTGGCAGCTACTTTGTGCTCTGAGTGAGGATGTGTCCAACAGACACATCCTAGGCAGCCCTCCCCATCTGCAAGAGGGACTGGGATCAGTGGGAGAGCAGGGAAGTAAAGAGGAGAAAGCAAAGAGGAGAACGAGATCAGCAGACAGCCTGCCCAGATGGTGAGCAGCCACGTCTGGCCACGTGTTGCAGGGCTCTACGTATCCTTGATTCAAGGCACGAAGAAAACCTAAGCCAGTAAACTTGACCACAGCCGCCCAAAAACAAGACAGGGGCCAACCGTTGGCATTAGAAATGAAAAGGTCTGCCCTTAATCCTTATCTGGACTGCCCTTAATGCTGGGCATCTCAAGGATGTCCAAGAGAAGAAGGAAAGTTATACATATCCAGGCACTTGTGCTTTGAACAGATGGATCCTCACTACTGCTGGTGCCCTTCAGAGCTTTTGCTTCCACTAGGTTACAGTGACATTTCCCCCAGTGTAACGAGGTGAAGGCTGCTACCGTGTTACCCCTTAGCCAGACTGAGCAATTAGAGCTCCTTCGGGCAGCAAGACAGACTTTCCAGACCTTGATTTGTGCTGATCGTTATTATCTGCATTGTCTCCAGTTTGTCATTTACTTGTCATATGTTGCAGTGGCTGAGCAGCTGGATTTAGGAACGACATCTAGTTGCAGCCATGATCAGAGCAGGGGGCAGTAGCAAAAACCTCCCCATTTCTGCCAAAAGCAGCTGCTAAATCCCTAAGTGTGTCACAGCTCCAGTCCTCCAGTTACTACTACAGTCCTCAGGACACTTTCAGCCATCGCTTTCCTGACTGCAATCTCCTGACATCTCCGCACGGCCAGCATCTTCTCTTCCAAGATGCACAGCCTGACATTTAGCTATGTTAAGACACACATAGTTCGACTGTGCCTGCATGCTAAGCAATTTGGATCCCCACTGCTTTTTAGTGCTCATCCAACCTCTGTGTCATCTGTGCACTTTTTCAGCAAGGACCTTATATTTTCTTGCAGGTCACAGACAGAAACGTGTGCTAAGATCTGACTCATGGGTGTTTCCCAGCTCCACTCCCATTCACAGATGGGAGAGATATATATAGCAACCTAGAGCAGGCACTATAGAACATCTACGCAGCTCATACTAAAGGGATTAAGAGCTAGCTCACTTTTAATCAGGTTTGTTTAAATACAATTAGAAAGCTGGACAGACTTCCTGCTTTGTGTAATCATAAATGGTGTAGAGAAGGCAAAGTGAATGCTTTTATTTGCACTTCCTTGCCAATGTTAAAGATTGGCTATGAGAACTGATAAAAGGAATTACTGTTTTAACATAGGAAATTAGCAATCGCTATAACTTACTGCAAGGCGGCACCATGCAGCTTGACTGCGTTGGGGATTAGAGGCATTAACTGGATGCTGGAGACATCCGTGCTGATGAGAGAGGCAGCAGAGCCCTCTGTATTAGCCAGTCTAACCCCTTCCATTATAAAAGGTTACTGAACCCATCTCCTGGGGAAGCTCTTCAGCCCTTATTGTTTGCAGCCAACCGCTGATATTCGGGAGAGGGAATTCCCTCTGGCTATCAAAGCGTCTTGTCTTTGCCCTGTGAAATGCTGCTCAGCATTTGCTGAGCTGGAAGCCGTTAAAAATGTTGTTTCCCTTTTCAGATCTGAATTCGTTGGGGATGTGCTGGCGGCCTGCCAGACCGATAATGAAATCTGCCAAAACATCAGCAGCAGCTGCTGCGCAGGGGCTACCAGAGCCTGCCAGCCAAGCGGGGTCAGCCACAAGAGAGGCAAGTCGCAGCGAGATTCTTCAAAACTCTGGTGCCCGTTTCCTTTTCCTCTCCCCCAGGGACAGCACCTGGGGTTGGAGACGTGGCAGCAATGTCAGAGCAGGCTCCCTGCAAGCACAGGACCTGCGTTGCAGTCCAGCCACCTCCATCCCGCACTCCCAAGCGGGGCAGTGGTATCTTTGCACTTAATCACAGATGGGTTGGATTTACAAAAAATAAATTTCAGAAGACACAATTTGCATATACAGTATTAAAACAACACTCTAGGGCTGCAAAATTGACCTTTACATTGGGAAATTCCAGGAGAGGTTTGCTCACACAGGGGCACACTGTATTTTCCAGAGGATCCTTCAGTGAACAGGACAGGCCCCAGGTGAGAATGGAAATTGTACAGATAACAGACATTTCCTAGCGGTCACACGCTTAACACTGCGCCCTAAATGGCACCAATTAATGCATGAAAGTCTATAAACCCGCCTGTTTTAAGCATACACCAATCATTAACTGATCAAGTTCAAGAGCAAGCTTCCTCTATGGGCAAGTTACCCTGCAGGTTTCTGTTACAGACATTTTGTCCTTTTTTTCAAAAGCATCTGGCACCTGCAACAGGAAGACACAGCAAAGGGCAAGATGTTCTCATGCTCCAGTCTGACCTGGAAAAAGCTTCTCCCTTTACTTACAGGGAATGCCACCATGGGCAAGATGCACTGGACCCCAGAGTCCATAAGCCGGTAAGTCACCCAAAACCTACAGAAAGACCTTCAAAAAAAAAAAAAATCACATTTTCAGAAATATAGATTTTCCTTTCAGTCAGCTGCTTCACATGGCACTGTGTAGCAACATCTCCCATTCTCCATGTTTTATTTTAGAGAAAAAAAAATATATGCATATAATAAGAAATTGGTAGTAATCAGTATCTCCCATGTTGTGCACACCACACTAGGATGTGCCCTGGAAAACATGTCTTCCTTCTGGGTAAGACATAGGTGCTGTTAATGCTGCAGTTTGCTCTGACATGCATATTTCATCATTCAAAAAGGAACTTGAACGGGGATTTGAGTTATTATCTCCTCATAATGGTACAGGAGATGCTTGATGATCTCTACTGTTGCAGATCACTCACTCAGCATGCACAGCTGGTACGACTCTGCTGAGGATACATCCAACCTGGCTCTTGCAGGGAGATACACACACATTATGCCAGTGTTCAGAGATAACATGAAACCCTGTGGGTGCATCAGAGCTGCGCTGCACCTCAGCTTGTGTTTGTATTTAACACCAGGTCATCTGCAGGTACCTGGTTCCCAGGGATCAGGTCACAGAAGTCCTCAAGCCTGGGGCATAAGGCAGGAGAGACAGCCATAAATGGGAGATATGAGGCCTGAACTGTGCCTTATGCATGATTTACGCTGTCCTATTTCACTGTGACAATGCTTGGTCAACAGGGACCAAACAGACCAAAACCAAAATGCAGCACTCAGGTGTTCTTCCCAAGCAAAGCTCCTTCTGCTTTACAAGAGGGCTATAAATAAGGTAACTCTTCTTACCAAACCCTGTTAAACCTTTACTCTTCCTGCAGAGCTTTTCAGCCACAAAGGGAGATCAGCTTCCCCTAATGCTCCATAAAAATGTTGGCTCCCAAACGATGGCCAGGACATCTACAAAGCTTATACCCTCCAGCAGCACCAGGGACAGGTTTTCACCCATGAGGCTTTTCCAGCATCTGGGAAGGAATGAAGTACATTACAGTTCTGGGGATTCAGCATCAAAATTGCCACACCAAAAATTTGCTGAGCATGAGCAAAGCCTCAAGGGAAAGCAGGGCACTGCAGTGAGCAGGACAGCACAGAGAGCAAACATTAAAATGCAAGGGATCTCTGCTCGATGGGGTGGCCTGGCAAGAGACCCTCAGCTGTATGAGAAGAGCCCAGGAAAAGGGAGGCAGATGAGGAAAGCATGAAGGACTGGACACTGGAGCTCAGTGCCGTAAGGTATAGCCGGGAGAATTCATCCCCTGCCCCACAAAGCCTTTATGGGATTTCTGCATCCATGGAAGCTAGGAGTTGCTGTAAAAAAGGAGTAGCCTTCAACCTCTCCCAGTCCGTACCACGGCATGAGTTCCAAGGCTTACCTCCCAACACACCTACACCTTAAGACCATTAAAACTTGTTCATTTGTTCAGGCAATATCCCTACATTCAATCTGAGCACTGTGCACAGTTTTTCCCAATTCCCTGCATCCGGGAAGGCATAATACATTGTCTCCAGCATTTCCCTCTCTGCTCCTCTCCTGTCTGAGGAGGGTCCTAGGCTTTTGCACTGCTTCACAACAGTAACAGCTGTATTTTAAACTCTCCAGAGGTAGGCATGGCCCAGTTTCAGGCTCTTCTTTAAGCAGCTGTGTCCAAGGCTTGGATTTCTCTTTCAGCTTTGCAACAGCTGAAGAGTTTTCCACACCTGCCAGCCCAAGAGCTGGGAAGAACGCTAAGAGCTTCAGCAAAGTTGCAGAAGCACCTGGCCATTAACACTAATCCTCAAGACCTTGAGCACCATCTCCTGGTCATTCCTAGATTCAGTGGCAATTTAACCTCAGACTTCCTCCATTTCACTGGGGCCATAAAGCCTTGGGGACAAACTGTGAGTACAACTGAAGGAGAGAAAGGTGGGTGCACTCGGCTACACGTGCAACACCTCGATAGCGCCATACGCTCATCACCACCCAAAAATTCATACCATGCAGAACATTAACTCCACCAAGCCTCTGTCCCCACTGCAGAGCACTCTCGGCTGTTCATTTCTATTCTGCAAGTTGTAATAGGAGTGACAAACTATCTCATCGGCACAAAAACCTTAGCCCATTTATACGCAACCATCTCTGTCTCGTGGCTGTGAGCAGTCAGCAGAAGATGCTGCTGCAAAACTACAATCTGTTCATCTTCTGCACTCCTGTGGCTCTAGGCAGCATGATAAAACAGGCACCGCTCACCGCAGGGTCTCGGTCTGCGAGATACAGCAAGGATCACTGCTCAGTATGTAAATATTGCAGTGGCAGAGTTCAACCTTTTGGCATGAGGGAAAGGAAGATAAATGCTACCAGTCCCCTCTGAGCCACAGGAACCCTGCATCTACCTAATTGCACTTCATAATGGATTCAGCAAACCATTAATTATCAGATTATATTTTAGGAAACTGCAGATAAAAATGCTTTATGAAATTTAGTCTTAAAGGGCCATTGTGCTGCAATGAAGCTGTTGCATTGTGCTGGTGCTGGGGAAGTGAGCTTTACACTAGGTATCTGAATGCGCTTTACAAAGCAGCGTATTGTTTGCCACAGGGAATGGCTACGTGCAATCATGGCAGTCATTATGTGCTCAGACAGAAATACCTTCATTAGTGGCAATCCATCGATAACAGTATTAAACACACAAGCAACGAGGGACCCTGGCATGCAGAAATAGCTGTTTCTCTCTCCTCAGGTGCAGGAGCTTCAGCATTTAGGTGAATCAGATGAAGGCCAGGAGGTCTCAGGGCTGTTGTCTGCTCACAGAGAGGGCATGGTTGTCCAGCCTTGGCTCTGACCCTTCTTCTCAATGGACAGTCACAGCACAAACGTGGATGATATTAAACCTGCACTACACAGTGTATTGCCAGGCTTCCCTGGAGGCAGGTAACAGAGACAGCCGTGCATACAAGGGGCTGGTCGACACTGGCAACTTGATTTAACTCCCAATCAGTGATCTGGGTACAGCACAGATGGGAGGCAAAAGAGACTAAAGTGGAGCCTGTATTAACCCTGACAGAAGGATGGCATAGCAGGCATTTTCCTGAACACCCAAGACAGCCAGCACACATCTGCCAAAAGAGATGACTCAATATCCTGTCACCACGAACAACGACTGGTTCTACCTGACTGGTTTATAGATGCCAGCATCCCACCACCTCGTTTCCATGCCTCTCCTAAACCTCCTTTCCTTTGGTCAGGCTGGCAGAACCATTTAACACTGTTCCCAAGAAGTCTCTGCTGGAGTAGAGGTCCAAATGATGGCTCTGCTCAGGGAGACTTTTCCAGTTGGATCAACAAGTAACACTACAGTACAAGGGAGAGCGACAGGAGAAACAAAGCAGTCCAGCTGCAGAGTAGCAGATATTTGTGAGAACATCACTGATACAGCCATAAGAATCTCCACCTCTCCCTCATCCACTCCAAACTCTCAGGGCATCTTTCTCTTTGGTTTCACAGGTTATTTTGTCTGCCCACCCCATATCACCCAAACTTTACCCCAGGTTGCATTAGAGTCCTCCCCTGCCACTCTGCTCATGGTAGTGCAGGGCCACAACACCACACTCAATCTTCCATCTTTCCTCCTGCTTTTTTTATTTTTCTTGAGCTGGTAGGGCTGAGTGGCCCAGCTGACCAGAGCCAGCAGTTGCTGACTGCAGGGGAAGGAAGATTTTCCAGGCCCATGTGAACGCTTACAAATCTCTCCTATCCTTGGCCATCCTGTTTGCTGCATGTCATTTCTTTTGCCTTTGTCGCACATCTGGGACTGCTTTTCCCAGAAAACCCTGACTCTCGCTGCCGAAGCAGCATGGCCAGGTAGGGATCCTGTACCAGTCCAGTGGATTCCCGAATGCCACGCATGGGCACACACTCCTCACTCATTTGGTTTCTTCACAAATCAGAGTGACTTTGTCATCAAACAAGTCTTCCATAGTCACTGCCACCAGCTCCGAGCTAGCTTGGCTCACTTGTGAATCAGGCAACGTCACAAAGACTTGGGAGCCAGCAAGTTGGGCCTCGTCGAAGGAGATGATATGCTCTGCTGCTCCTTGCTCTGACGTCTGGATCACCTGCGTGGAAGACAACCTGAGAATCAAGCAGAGGTTTACAGCATTGCTTTCCCTGCAACCGCTTTGCTATCCACATCCTTCCTTGCTCAAGCTCCAGTAACATTTAACTTCACACTAGAAGCCTGCAATTACAATAGGTGTGAGCCTAATAGGAAACTCCAAGCTACACACACACCGATGATGCCAAAAAAAAAAAAACAAAAAAAAAACAAAAAAAGACAGGAGAGCAATTTAAATATTTCTCTCCACAGAACTGCTATTATTTAACTCCATAAGCAGTCGCAGGCAATAAAGACTCTATGATTACACACTAGTAGAATGCCAGCCCAGGGAGTCTTGGCTCATCCAAAGAGCTATTCTCCACTGATGGCTGAGAAATTAAAGAGAAATTCTGAGGCTTCAGGCCTAGCTTTTGGCCTCTGACAAAATAGTTATCGTCTTGTGGGGGGTGTCACTGGGCTTTTAATAGCTTCGGAATAACCAGGCACCTCTGCACACTGTCTGTCCCTCTCCCTCAACTTCTGACAACCAGTTTGTGAACGGGAACCACTCTCTGTGAAGAAGAACGTACAGAGGTAAAGGAAGGGCTGGTAGTGACAGACGCAGTTGGGTTGCAGTCTCTGCCTTACCCCACTCAGACCTGGAGCGCTACAGCATTTGCATCAAGCTGCTTCCCCTCCTGCAAGCCAATCTCACACTAGCACAGAGAGCACACAAATCCCAGAGCACTCCAGGTTCAGGGGGCCAAAAGAGGAAACGTCAGGGAGCAGAAGTGGTAGTAGGAGCCACAGAGTGCATTTGGGAAAGTAAAAAAAGGTTGGAAGGGGAATATCCAAATCCTGGGGCCCTCCTCTAGCAGCCCAGGGGCTGCAGCCCAGCTTTGTGAGCAGTGCCAGCTGGAGCAGTCTTTACCTGCACAATCTGGGCTGTGGTGGCTTGGGCTTCTGTGAAAACCACCTTGGGATGCTCAGCGCTGTAGTGACCCTCCAGCTCGCCCTGAGAGGTGAAGAGCTCTCCGCACAGCCCACAGGTGAAGGTGCTCTCTGTCTGCTTGAAGTGCTCCGTAGTGACGTGTTGTTGCAGGGCCCCTGGGAAGCGGAAGGAGGCTGAGCAGTACAAGCAGCGAAATGGCTGGGAGCCTGGAGGAGACAGCGCTGCTCTGAGCCTGGGGCACAACTGGCCAGGGCTGGGAAAGAGCCAGAGCAGCCCAAGAGCAACCCAAGAAGGCTGAGAGCGCATAAGGAAGGACAAAGAGGTGAAAATGGCCAGGATGTGCAGTTTGTGCAGGGCTGAAGCCTGACAAGGACTCAGTGCATGGTGTGCGATGACCTCCCTTCTCCCTGCTACACCAATCTCTGTCAGTTTGTGGTTGTTCAGACCCATTTCAGCTCTAGGCCCTTCCAGCCGAGGTGATCAGAGACCAAGTTTGTGTACCTGACCTTAGCTAAAGCTGATCCTTCTTGCAGAGATTTTTTTCCCCTGTTCCCTCACACCCTCTATCACCACTCCCTGCTGGTCTGGCTTGTGCCACTCCCGTTTCAGACATCGCCAACTCGTTACCCATCCCCGCGACTCTATCCTCCAAGACAGAGCTGTGTCTATGTCTTCTCCCTCCTCACTCTCCAGGCTGCTGCTGGCTGCCCTCTCTCATCTTCCCTGATCCATCTTCTCACCCATTCTCTCCCCACTCTTATCACTTTCCCACGCACAGCCCTGGGACCCAGCTTGCATGGTACTCCAGCCTGCCTGTTCACCCTCCCTCTTCCTCAAACATGCAGCCCTGGTTCAGCTCTCCCACTTGCCCAAAGGGCCCTTGATGTGGTCTGCTCAAGCCCAAGTCCTCTGATCTTTCTGGTGCTGAACTCCCTTTTCTTTCAGTCTCCCTCCATCCTCCATAAATCCCAATGCCCAGGGTTCAGTTCCTAGTTCCTCTGTGCTGATGTCTCCTCCTTGCTGCGTCCATCTTCGTTCTACTGCTTAGATGCCAGCTCACTGATAGGAGCAATCTTTGCTCCTGTACGGTGCAGAGCACAGCTGGGTACTCCTGGGCGATGGGGCAAAGTGAGTAACAGCAAATTAAACGGACCTGAGTGCCTGCACTTCACATGGACCTGCAGGAGAGCCAGCGTGGGGAAGAGCTCCTTGCACGTCTCACACTCGTGGAACTTCACATCTGCAAACAAGACCACAGAGAGGGAGGTGTGCACCCAAGGCCCTCCACAAGAGACAGCACTTCTGGATCAGCTCTGTCAGTAACTCAGCAACACCACATCTGCCTACAGACACCAGGAGCACCTTTGGAGGTGAGGCAGCAAGAGGAGAGGCCACTAATGTGTCAGCTGCAAGGCACAGAAAAGACTTGCCAAAAGAGACTGTGTGATGGGATACAAGGAATTTACTCTGCTCACAAGTAAATAGGACGCACAGCCTAGTCCTGTCAGTCTCATTACTACATTTCTCCCAGCACTCGCCACGTTTTCATCGGTTAATGAATGCACTGTTACCTCTGTGCTCTTCCTTGACGTGCTTTCGGTGCGCAGTAGTGCTAGAGAAGGTTTTGTCACAGGAGCTGCATTGCAGGGAGGAGAACTTGGAGGAGCGGTGATTTTGAGCTGCAAAGACATCAGGATGGTGGGTCCGGTTGTGATACCATAACCCTGACAGCTGCTGCAATGACAAGGATCAAATCACGGTTACAGTCCAAAGCTGTTCCAAGGGCATTATGACAGCAAAAAGCTGTGCACGGAAAGCAACTGGAACAGTGGGGCTGCGCTCAGGAGGTATGAGGCACCAGCCAACCCCAGCCAGACTGGCTCATCCTCCCACAGGACAACAGCCAGCACCTCACTTATGTTTCTATAATTCATTTACACCAGAAACCCAGCACTTTAGATGAGGTCTGCAGAGATGCAAATAAATTTTATTCTGTCATCTCTAAAGAGTTCAACACTGCTACGTCCCTCATCCTCATCTCACTCACCACTGGTCCCCTTTAGGACTTAATTGCTGTTCCCTTGGGTGAATTTCTTCCCAAACACACTCCAACTGAGGAGTGCCATTTGCAATGTGAATATTTTTGTTTCTATAGTTCTTGGCAGCTAGGAATTTGTGAAAGAGACCCCTGGGGGGTCCAGAACAAGAGTTATGTGACCCTAAGCAATCAGGGTCCATTTCTCTCAGCGGGCCTGCCTTTTCCTTAAGGGTCCCAGAACTCTGCCTCCTCCGTGCAATTCTTCCCTCTGCCGATCACAAACGACCGTGCTGCTGCGCTCAGTGAGCGCAGCCAGGAGTGGATGTCCTGACATAACAACAGGTAACAGCAATCTCTGGCACATGGGAGTGATTGCTTGCTGTACCCACTCACCTGGTAAGCTTTGTCACAGATCTCACAGCTGAAGGGCTTTCCTCCAACATGGGTCACCATGTGACGCTCCAGGAGAGATGGGGCGCTGAAGACTTTAGCGCAGGTTGGGCAGGGGTGGTACTCCCGGGAATGGGCTTCGTGGACGTGCTTGCGGTGCTCCTGCAGGGTGGCAAAGCTCATCCGACACTTCTTGCAGTCATAGGGATCTTCGATATCTGACCCCCACAGACATAATAAAAACAAGAGACAAAGAAATCAAGAAGGAAAAAGAGAATTGAGAGGAGACTTCACAGAGGGAGGAAATAAAGGGGGAAAGACGTGTTCCTTTTCAGGCAAAAACTAGCACTTAAGTTTCAGCTTTGCATACAGCTGTTGCTGCTCCTGCCTGCCTATAGCTTCTAGTGGTGGATTCCCAGCAGCCCACGTTCTCTGGAAGCAGCTCTGGCTGTTTCTTTAGGATAATCCCACCCACAAGACCAACCCATGAAACAGTCTCATTTTTAGGGGGAGGGAAAAAAATTCCACCATGAAACAGCCAGCCAGTCTATGTGCACCAGCGACGCCTGCGCAGATCCCCTCCGGCATAGGCAGGGCCGTCATGACCCGGCAGAAGCCGTGGTTCATGGGCTGGGCTGTCAGAGCTGGGGTAGGTGGCGGGTCACACTCACTATGAAAGGTTCGGAGGTGGATGGAGAGCCCGTTGGCCTGGCGAAAACCTTTTCCACACTCCCTGCAG
Source organism: Struthio camelus (assembly GCF_040807025.1). NCBI lineage: Eukaryota > Metazoa > Chordata > Aves > Struthioniformes > Struthionidae > Struthio > Struthio camelus. Next base: position 12,298,403 of record NC_090962.1, read on the forward strand.
ACATACGGCTTGTCCCCTGTGTGAGTCCGGACGTGGCGTGACAGCTCGATGGACTGGGCAAACACCGCATCGCAGTACTGACAGGCGTACATCTTCCCTGCAGCGACACCCAAGGTGAGAGCCTGCACCAAACACAGGGGATAGGAGCTCTGGCTGGACTAAGCCTAGTTTTGGGGAGGGAGGGTAGAGACCGCAAACTGCACAGGCTTTCCTGGGGTAGCTAAATCATGTCAACACAGAGTCAAAAAGGTCTTAAAGGTGATGGAGAAAACCTTGCCATGACAGGGACTATACAACAGAGCTCAAACATATGGAGGTACTACAATGCTGGTATCTCTTATGATCAGAATGAATTTTCCTACTGCATGACACCTGTGCAATGCCGTAATGCCTGAGCGTATTTATTACAAACATAGTGACACATCCTCTGCTCCCATGAGCCAGAAGAAACATTCCTAAGCCCTGGCTGCAGACAAAGTGGACTGCAAAGACATGAAAAGAAGCACTGACACGAAAAGCTACACGCAATTCAGATGCCCTTAAGTGGATCGATCACATATTCCACATTTTGCAAAACACACTGAATTCTGACAACCAGTTTCAAATGAAAGAAAAAGGCAGAAAAAAAATTTGCTTCGTTGTTCCCAACATTTAAATCAAGACTCATTTCAGCAGGTTAAGGGAGAATAAGCATCAGATGGGCAAGGATCGTTCCAGGTATGAAAGGCAGCACATTTGAAGGGACAGGGCTGACGGCAGAGAAGAGGCAACGCAGAGATGGGGATGGGCAGAGAGCAAGAGGGGAAACGCAGGGACAGGCTGCAGAGCGCTGCCACACAGACTAGCGCTTGGCATTTCTCCTAAGGGAGCAGGAGGCAGGCTCTCCAATGCACTGGAGCAGGGGAGTAGCAGGCTGCTGTGAAAACTGCTTAGCAGCACTGAGGTAGGGCAAGCAGGAGAAGTCGCGCAGCCAGATGAAACCATGGCAAAGGACCGGTCAGGCAGGGAGAAGAGTTTCAACAAGAGGGAGTGACCAGAGAAAGCAGACTGACCAGAGAGAGGAGCAGCAATTTGGCCACAGAGTTGGAGCTCGGAGGTGAGGGGACAGGGTGGAGCTAGTCAGGAGGCAAGCAAGGACAGCAGAGAAAGGGGCCGATCCACTTAAATGAGAGCAAACACTAACCAGGTGGCTAATAGGAGAACTTAGAGATGTAGGATGGGGGAGAGGCGGGGTGGGGGAGAGGCAGAGCGGGGAACGAGCTGGGGCAGCAGCCGAAAACACACGGGTTAAGACAATCTGCGAGCAGACTGCTGCCAGGCGCTCCCACACAGGATGCGGAGAGGCTGACAAAGCAGTCAGCTGTCAAGCAGGCAGATGAAAAAGCAGGGTAGAAAGGGGTGGATGGAGCAAGCCTTGCCCTGTAATCTAGCAACAGCATCAGGCTCCTCTGGCCCCCAGGGAAGGCTCACCCTCAGAGTGCTTCTTCTTGGTGTGGTAGGCGAGGGCCGAGGCTTGCATGAAGGTCATGAGACAGTGCTTGCACATGAAGGGACGGTCCCCAGTGTGGAGCCGCAGGTGGTTCTTCAGTGTGGAGTTGGCTGCAAACTTGGCCCCGCACTCTTCGCAGGAGAAGGGCTTCTCATCAAAGTGCTCCGTCAGCTTGTGGTACTGCATTCCTGGAGGACGAGCAGGCAAGACACCAATGAGGCATTAATGCCCTGCACGGGGACACAGGCCCAGCCCTGCCTGACCCTGCTAGAGAAGCACCTCCTGTTGAGAGGGGACAGATTCACCCAGCAGGGAAAGCCCCCAGCCCCCTCGGGCAGCGCTGAGCTATGGCACTGCAAGCCAGCCATAGGGTGGGCGAGAGGCCTGGACTCTTGTTACTGGTACTGCTAAATCAGCCAAAGAACCGGAACAGCATGACTATTTCTGGAGGTTTTTAAATTTGCCAGTAGCCCCATTTTTCCTTGATGAGCCATGTGGAAAACCAATTATGGAAGAACTAATCAGAAAGCGGTTGTGCTCAGTGGGGCAGGAGAAATGAGCTGAGCTGCATTTCTCCCACACACGGTGCTCACAGAGCTGCAGGAAGGAGGAGGGGGACAAGATTTCAGACTCATGTTAGTAAACTGTCCAGGCTGCTCCCCTACAAGTCCATAGGGTCCTAGAGAAAACGCTCCCACTCCCAGCCTGTTATCACTAACCTTACCTGAGGCATGAGCAAACTCTCGGCCACAGATGTCACACGTCACAGGGAGCCGCTTCTTCTTCTTTTTGGCTGTCCCCACCGCTCCATGGACCTCCAGCTGATGCTTCTCCAGCTCCTTCTTTGTTGTTTTGACCTCATTGCACTCCTTACACTGGATTTGCTTTCCTCTGGCCACCCGACAACGTTTCATGTGCACCTTCAGGCGGCAGTAGAAGTGGAAGCTCTTATCGCAGGCTTTGCAGACAAAACTCTTCTTGGAAGAAGCTTTCTCTTGGGGTTCCTTTGCTTCCTTGGCCCCAGCAGCTCCCGCTTTGTCCTCCTCTTTGTCCAGAGCTTCCACCTGGGATTCGCTGTTCACCTTCCACTTCCTTATCCCAGTTTTCTCCCCAGTTCCCTCAGTCAGGAGCCCTGTGTAAAAAGGACCTCCGTTTTCAGTGCTGATCAGGAACAGCAGGCACCAGCCTCCCTGGTCGCCTACCTTCTGACTGCTCCTACACCGGCAACCCTCCCCTTGCACTACCAGCACCGCGAGGATGGACACACACGGGGCACGCCGTCCCATCAGAATGGCAGCACGCTGCTCTCACTGCGCAGAAGTGGCCACAGCCACACATGGTACAAGGCGTGGAAAAGTGAGCCTTGAATTTTTCACCTGCACGCATCAGGGGCTGGATTACGAGACAAGAGCCAGGGCCAGATTTTCCGAAGAACTCACGTAGGCAATGAGAACTCACTCCTCACCTAGGCAATGAAAGGAACAACTGTTGCCTTCAAGTGTCTGCCTCCTGCTCAGACACACAAAGTTATGGCGGTGCTTACACGTTTGAAGATCTGGGCCTCGGGTACGATAGTCTCACTAAGTCTGCCACTGAGAGTGGATATCCATCCATTAATTACAAGGAATCTCAGGAACACTTTTCAAACGTAAACTCTTTCAAAGAGAACGCACAATCTTGTTATGACCCTTTTGAATCTTCTGGTTAGGGCCCTGAGGTATTTTAAAACGCTCATTACATTCACTTCTTACAAAGTCTAATGCTTTTCTGAGTCCCTGTAACACCATCATCTCAAAACGCACAAGCTGAAAAATTCACCTAGGAGCTCAGTCTACAGAAGAGACCCACAGGGAATGCACGTACGAAAGAAATCAAAACACAAACAGATATATTTGGCTTCTTTGCTGTAACGAGAACCATGCGATTGTGTGGCCATGGAAACCAGTGCAGGCTTCTCATTTTGCCAAGGCACAGGAAATTCAGCCTCTGCTTGCAAAACTTCATTTCTCCCTTCTTAGCTCCGGGAAGAACTCAGCAAAGCGCCCTCCCTCCTGCAGAGTGATATTGCCCTGAACTTCCAAACAACTAGAAACTAGGTGACATATTTTAACAGACTGCTGACTCTGAAACCTTATGATATCAAGTGGTGGCACAGCAACCACAGAACATGTCAAGGGATAAAAACAGACAGTAACAAAGACTAGTTTCCTGTTTATCCTCGTCAATATAGCAATTCACATCTTTCACCTCCACATCTCTATAACCAACACTGCAAGTTTTTTCTGATCTGAACAAAGGCCTCCTAGAAACACTGAACTTTGAAAAGACTCATCTTGCTTGGCAGGATGAACGCGGATGAAGATATGAACACCAAGGAAATTGGGAAAGGAAATGCTCAGAAGAACTGCCATGGCAACGTGGCTGGAATCCGAGTCACACTGAAGTGAAAAGGAGTTTTGCCACGGACTCCAACGGGCCAAGAGTTCGCACACAGTCCTCATGCTCTTACACTTGTCATAACGCTATTCAGGAACACAAGCGACGTACAGCTGGGTAAAGCTGTTTAAAGCACCACAATAAAAGTGACTTTAGAGTCAAACGAATCTTCAAGATATCCTCTATCTTCCATCTTTGACGGATGTGTGCCCAGAACAGTCACGTGGGAATGCTTTTGCAATGCTATTTGTCAGGGGCCAGGATACATAGGTCCCAAGTGTGCATGTGCATCCAAGACATGGCTTAAAGGAATAGGAGCCATAGCACCCAGAGTCTCTTTCCCAGTCCAGAAAGCCCAGCTCCTGAGAAAGAAAATCTCAGTGTTGAAAAGGCCACAACCTCCTCTCAATTACCATCTGTTTAAGCACGCTGTAAACGCATCAAGAGTGCTTTAAGAATTAATGGGGCTACAGCTTTGTTGGAATATATGGCTCTGGGAAAAGTACAGAGAGGCATCGGGCAAAGCAACAGCACAAGACTGTGATGTTATCAAGGTAGGGAGAGCTCCCAAGTTCAGCTTACCTTCATGGGAAACTGTACAAAAGGGCCCTAGCAAAAGTTCTCCACATCTTCGGAGGATGCTACTACTCCCAGAGAAAAATTCTGAAAGAAAACTGAGGCAGATCATATGAAATGAACAGCTAAATAAGTGCACCCTCTACTCCTGTGCCAGTGCAATATATGCTTCTTGGGTGGAAGAAGAAGTTTCCATGATGGTGGGGTACATCCTCAAAAACCTGTTTTAAATCTTGCTGCCATGAGATAGGAGAATAGGAGACACACTGAGCTGTGTGGCAGAAAGCTCCTGTGACAGTAAGGTCAGCTTGCAGGAGGGACAGCTGGCACTGCTATGCCGGAGCAGCAATTCCTTTCCGCTTGGCAGCCAGGACGTCTCCCAGAATCCCTCCTATGGGGGAAGACAATATTCCCTACCTCGTTAGAGCAGCACCTAGCAGTAGACCTCATCCAGTCAGCTCCTGCACTGGAAATGCAGGAAGCTCGGAGGTGGATCCAAGTGCTCACATGAGAAATAATTCCTGATTGAAGAAGTGATTGCATATGAAGTTTGAGACAAGAGCTTAGCCAGACAGAAACAGAACTGCCTTGGCTGTGCCCCGGCTGAGCCTCCTGAGAGCACGTGGAGCCCGAGGGTAAACATACACCAGAAAGGCATCAGACAGGAATTCCCGATTACGGGATCCTCTGACACTTTGGCATTTTGTTTCACTGTCTGTGCTATCTAGTGGCAAAGACATCTAGGGCTGGGAAAAAAAATCTGCTGTTAGTTATGGGGCACATTACTGAGTTGTTTTTCTTCTCTGTCCGCTGAGTCTGTAATCCTGGTGGCTGCCCTACTCTCACTGCAAAGCATGGTAGATACTAGACTCCATCAGCATAAAATCTCCTGAGGTACAGCCATCCTGTCTCCCACTTTTTCAGCTTCTAAGCTGGAAGAAAATCCCAGCTACCCCTTTGCGTCTACCCCGTGTTCAAGGTCATTCGAATGGTTGCCAACCTGCATGGAGGCATCTGTGACTAAACTCCTTTACAGGGAAGGACGGCATTCTGCTTACAGACCTTTCAATTTAACAATTTCAGGGACTTATGAAACTAACTAGCTATGACATGCGTGCTTAGACCTTACACAGACTTTCAAAGCAGCTGGTTAGCGAGGAGGCTGTGGAAATCACCAAACCTCATCATTGCACACGCTTGCTGCCAGCAACGAAAGCACTCCAACTACAGGAGGGACATGAGGAAGAGCCAATCAACTTGGTTTTGTACCCTCCGACAAAGAAACCAACCCATCACCTTGATGGTGCTGACCACAGATGGGGGTAGATGCAGATAGTTTTCTCCATGAAGAGTTCTGGTGCTTTCTGAGTGGTTCAGGTCACCTACATTAGGTATTGGAGAATTTCTCCTTTTTTTTTCTTTTTTTTTTTTTTTTTTTGCTGTTGTAGAGATGCAAAACACTGGAAATGCAAACTGTTTGGATCTCCGTGTTACATATATGTCCTTCAGAAATACAAGGGCTCAACTGTTTAAAGAGGAACGTCACATTCCTCAAACGAAAAACCCTCAGTTATCATTCATATCTTACGCCAAGAGCCACACAACTGTTGATCCGTAAAGCAACCGGCAACGTGCAAGGCTAGGAAGCAGTGATTTCAGAGCTGACGCTAGCCTAGAAATTAAGATATGGAAGCTCAATTTAAAGATCCGTAGGATGCCAAAAAAGGGCTGGTCACTGGCAAACCTCCCCTGGACAGCTCATACAAAATAAATGTTTTGGCCAGGCAAATACAGTTTTCTAGGGCTCTTGGTTTTGATGTTGTTTCTTGCTTGATTTTGTCTCAACACCTCTTTGGCTTAAAGCCCTGCAAAGACACTTCGTAACAGCAGTCTGCTCTCTTTGATCTCGGTGCCAGAGAAGCAGGCATCTGCCAGAGCAATTGAGCTGACTCCCCAAGTCCCTCACTGGTGAACCCTGCGTGGTGTCCAGGAACTAAGGTGTGCAACACATTCATAAGCACGTACAATTTTTGTTGCCTTACTTCCACCGGAGTCCCCAGGGCATCAGCCATTCTGTGTTACAAGCTCTGGCACATCTCACGGTCAGACAGGGTCAAGGGAAGAGACGTAGGTAACTGCAGCTTCATCAGAGGACAGAGAAGAAACGGCACAAAGGAAGAAATCACCTTTTGTCTGAATACTCTCATTAGAGCCATGGCCAGCCCAAAGCGCCATATGGATGGGTGGCACCTCTTCTCGGGTTGGAAGAGGGGATCTAGATCTGAACTGGGTGCAAATACTGGCTCTACAGCATAGTAGATCTCTCAGGGAGACTATTAAGGCCATATAATACGTATAAGGAAGTCAAGGGAAGGTGAGCAGAGTATGTGTTGTTCCCTCAAAGCTCTACAGCTAGAATAACAAGCCCGACCCGCAGTTTCTTCTGTACACGTACTGTTCTGAGTAACCTGATCCCTTTTACCATCCTAACAAAGTTTCCCAGTTGCTCAAGGACAAAGGCAAACTAATGAATGGCAATTTCTCTCTCTGCTCCTTCCCAGGACACAGGGAGTACTTCCTTAGCCTGTTAATTGAAGGACGTGAAATGACAACAAGTTTCGAAGCCAGAAGGCTTGTGTTCATTCATGAAAGCTGATCGTGGTCCAGGCTCAAATTTTCTGACAAAACACGTAAACTTCCTACCCTCTCAAAAAAAGACATGAATAACAAGCTACTTACTCGAGCTACCTATAAAATCTGCTAGTATTTCCATATTCTGTCATGAGCTAAGCAGCTCTGGCACCATGAGTAAATAGGGATGGATTGAGCTGAACCAGCACCAGGTCTTTGATTAAAAAAAAAAAAAAAAAATACAAGACCACAGACATCCCAGTGGACTCTGCGGTCCAAAGAATCTGTACCTGGATGCACTGGGAAACGGGATGCCATGAAAATGTATGTGGGAGAATAAGGAAGTTGCATTTGCATCCTTTTCAAAAGGATTTTGCATCCTTTTCAAAAGGATGCCAAGCCTCTGTTAGTTTCCTGGCTCTCTGTTATCTTTTTCATTAAAGTACCAAATTCCATTCAGCATCCTTCCTTCAAATGACGGATGCAGAGCTACAATTTAGCTCAGCTGGAAAGCATCCCACAGCTCAGGGCAGTGTCTCGCACATGGTTATTGCTATGCATTTGTTTCTAGAGTTCACCAAATTGCTATCTGCATATGTTTCACTCATACCTTTGCCAAACTGGTACAGTTTGTGACATTCCCCCACAGCTGTGGGGCTCTCCCAGGGTACCATTTGCCCTGCAAAGTGTATATATAGCAAGGCCAAATTAAGGCACAGTGAGAAAACTAATTCAGAAAATAGCCTGCAACTTCAAACAGCACTGTCACTGTGCTACAGGACTGTCATCTTTCCACAAGAGAAGCGTACTCAGATCTAAGCTTTCTAAGTATCCCCGCACACACAGATATGGTCAGCAGATTATAATACGCGTACAAATTGATGCAGATCCAATAGTATGCAAACAGGAGGAGACAAAAGAACCCTACATGTTAAGGATCTAAATTCTGAAAAAATAAGGCAACATACATACAAATTATGTGACTAAGCTGTTTAAACATCTCCAGAGCAAAGTCTGGGCTGGAGAATCATGAAAACAGTTAAAGAACATCAGAACGTGGCCATTTTTAGTCTCCATGACCCTTGTAACAAACTACAGTCTTTTATCTGGTGCATTGTAGCAGGAAAAAAAAAAAAAAAAAAAGAAAAAAAGCATCCAACGCTTGGACCCAGAGATCACCCTTGTGAATCCTCTTGTAAGTACAACCCAGACACTTGGCCAGGGAGCAGTTCTATGCGATTATCTCAGACCTCCAGGACACTGAGTTCCTCTGCAACTCTAATTGCCAAAGACCTCCATAAATGACTTTAAAAGCTTATGCAAGGATCAAAGCCTGTGCGTTTCTTACCCACATGCCCTAGCTCCTGCATCACTGGCTGTAGGTCTGGGAAAGACTCATGAACACTGCACAGCAGCTGACAGATCTTGATGGCTGGGACAGATTTCTCTTGCGCTGTACTCAGAGCTGCTTTCAAGGAGGCCTCTGAGCTTTCTTTTTGAGCAGAAATACGCAGCAGCTAGAGAGTAAAAAGAAGAAAGTGTCACACGACAGAGAACTTGGGCTCTGAAGGGTAGGAAGGTCTGGGGGTGAGGGTGTTTCTTCTTCTTCTGTTTCATCTCTACTGCAGGGAACCTGCTTTGAGAAACCCAAGAAGAAATCCCGTTCCATACAGGTCCATGCCCTCCCGTTCACATATGTGGTAGTTTATAACTGCATCAACTGAGACTATTTCAGTTACAACAAATGAAGTTCTTGGACTTTCTGTACTGGTATTGACTCACCTACAGCAACCCCTCCATGGAAAGAGGGTTTTCTCAACGCCTTACAGCAAAGGTCTTCTAGCTAACTTGTAAAGCCGTTTCATATGAAACTCCCTTTGGGCTCTTCTCTCCCTTCCAAATCCAACCCTCCCTGAGCTAGGCACTGCAAGGAAATCCAGGGTGAGAATCTGTGCATGCTCATCTACAACCGCAGCTAACCAGAGCAGGAATGAGCAACTGCCTGGTGGAAGAGGCTCACCAAATAGTTATTAGTCAATATGGCCCATTGTCAAAGGGCAAATACTACTGCAGACTCCAACATCACAGGACAAGCTCTCACAGTGGTGGCATCCCACTGCATTTTCCAGGAATGCTTCATTCCTTTATCAGACAGAGTCCTAAGGCAACTGACTCCAAGGAAAAATCCACTCCCTGAAAAGATTCCAGTGCCCCTGCAGGGCCAAACGGAATTTTCTACATCAGAAAACCCTTCTTTTTTTTCCTTTTTTTTTTTTTTTTCTTTCTTCAAATCAACAGAGAGTCTCACTCGCAACTTCTTACACTTAACAACTCCTGCACAGTTTATATGAAACACCTGATATGCTCTCACTTCACTAAAGGGGCACCTCCAACCTCGGATGCATTCCCTGGCCTACGTAACGTTACCTAATTTCAGGCAGAGCACTTTATGCTAGGTCTGTCTGCAAGCTAAGCCACACCAGACCCGAGGGAAGCTGAGGATATGCACTGTGTCATCCCCTCATACCTCTTTCACTGCTTCTGTGAGTCCCGCTTCCCCCGGAGCCAAGCCTTCCAGGTCTGCTCGCTGCCTGATGGCCTCCGAGATCAGCTTGCTGTGACGCAGTATGATCTCAATGGCTGTGCTTTCACTGGTGGCCACTAAAAAGGGGGGAAAAGAGAAGGCACTCAAAAACACCAAACCCAAGGAAAGCCTCAAGCCCTTAGTTTTGTTAAGCTCTGCCTATCCACTCCTGTTCACGTTCAGGAGAAGTGCCTTCTTTGGGGAGCAGGAAAGGGTGGACAAGCAAGGGCAAGTTTTGGTTATACTAATTGAAGCACTGACATCATCCAGCATAAAATCAAGTAAAAATCTAGCAGACCTCTTTGCAATATTTGTCCAGCTTTGGGCGGGAAGATCAGGTTTGCCAGAGGACGTTACTGAAACGGACACTAACAACTTCAGAAAGCAGGCATGATTCTCCCAGGACGCATCCCACTCCTCTGAGGCAGGATTTCTTCTCTCCCCTATCTTCAGACATCCCATTTTGACTTAGACATGTGCAGAGAAACAGGCATTTCTAGGCACAATTCGCCTTATCCTACAACAGCCACGTAAAAAAAACATCAGTCAAGTGAACTGTGCGCCGAAAGTGCTGATCTCCCTGCATTGACCAGAGAGGGGCTGGAGAAGAAGTCAGATGTGCGTCCTAGCACACAGCAAAGACAGCAGGGTTAGCACACGTACAACAGGATTCTGCACAGTCTCCCTTCCCTTTTACCGCAGAGTCCATCAATGCAAGCGTTCCTCTTGCTCATGCAAGATTTCTACAACTATGGGAGGGAAAAGCACAGTTCAGGTTTTAAAATAGGAAAACGCGATTACAGATTCTCAAAGCTGGCAGGAAAACTCGCAGCCACAGGTCAAGGCCCTGAGGAGGACAGGGTAAAAGCTGCACACACAGACCTCCCATTTAAGTCAGGTTTTCAGTCTAACAGGCCGTCAGCCTCAAGAACTCTCTCAAGCTGGTTTTTAGTCCAGGAAAACCAGGATGGCAGCTAAAGAGAAAAAAGTTCATGAGCAGCCAGGTGTCCTCCCAGCTCTCAAAAGATTTGCTCATTATAAAACCTTAAGGATCCCTGTAACACACAGAGCCCCAAGAAAAGCTCTCAAGAAAAGCAGTCACGTTTGTGGATGAAGATGCTTAATCCAGTGTCTGATCAACTGTTCATTTCACAGGGGATAGCAGTTTTGAGATACACTGGAAAAAAAAAGAGGCATGAAACCAGAGTGCCAGGTGGGGTCTGTGGGAAAGTATTTCCAGCAGCCAAAGAAGAGAGTGTGAAAGCATCTGTGGGATCTATAGCTGGGGAAAGGAAGAGATATGAGAGAGCACCCTTCTGACAGCAGCGGGAGACGGGAGATGGCTCAGGAAGGGGGATCGCCAAGGACAGACATAGTCTGGCCCAGAGGCCGAGATCATTACCTGCTTGGAAGAAAAAGTCCGCGCCCGGTTCTTTCTGGATCTCCTCCATGAGCACGTTCAGTGGAAATTCGGCCTCTCGCACAGCCAAGAGCAGCTGCCAAACGGCAGACACTGACAGAGACTGTTCGTCAAGCGCTGCAGACACTAGCGAGACGAAACCACCTGAGCCAGTCTCGCGCTTCACAATCTGTTCCATTACCTTCAAAAGACCAGCAGCAAGGCACTAATGAGGGACCTCCGTCCATCTGCCCAGCCACACACTAGCCAAGACCCCTTGGCTCGCCTCAGACCCAACCTCTCCTTTCTCCCAGCCCTGCGGAAGGCCTGGCTCATGATATGACTCAAGCGATGACCACTTTAAAGCCTAGCCCTTCAAAGAGATCCACTGGCCACCTCCTTGGCTCACTCCAGAACGTGAAGATCTCTCCCTGCTTGACATTCTGACTTGCTGATTTTCAGCTTCATGCACATTGTTTTATTTTGCTTTGCTCCTGCTGCAGCATGCTAAGGAATCAGTAACCAGAGCCCTGCAGGAGAACTGCCCCAAAACCTTGCCATGACAGCTAGTAAATCAAGTCCCTAGGACACTGTGCTCACAGATCAGGGATAAAAGTTCAGTATCTATTTGCACGCACACATACACACAGAGAAAACGGCTTACCTCTCTCTCGCCAGGAGCTAGGTTCTGTGCAGCAGAGATCCCTTGCAGCAGCGTCTGGGTATCTGTGAGAAGCTCTGCAAAGTTTTCTTGATATCGTCTCAACAGTTTAGCCCCATAATCCTCTGGGCTCCATTTGGCTTAATGTAAGCAAATGAAAATAAGAACAACTCAACATGCAGTATCTTCCCAAAAGGCTCCTGCTGCTCAGAGCTAAGGGGGAACTGAAAACGCCACGACAGCTAGTTCTCACGGGGTCACTACAACAGCCTTACACTCAGGACACCTAGTTTCACATTCAAGCACAGGATAAGCACAACAAATACTTTCCAGTTCTTGTCAGCACTGGTCTGCCTCATTAAACTACTGCAGACTGAGGCAAACAAGAGACTCCTCAGAGGAAGAGGATGCAAGAAGGCTGCAGGCCAAGTCTGAGACGACCACACTAACGTCATGTTGGGAACGGGGAGTCGGGCAAAGCATTTTGCTGGCAGAGGAACACTGGGTATTGCACTGGGTCAGCTGGGCAACAACGTCAGAACAGTGCCACAGGCACTCCAGACTCCTTGAGCCAAAGGCTATCACTCATTCAAGACTTATTCTGATCAAAGACAATACAGAATATCCTCTGTGTCCATGTGTCTACCAAAAGACATCTCTTGCTTCCTTCAAAGAATCCAAATATCTTCAAAGTCTCAGTCCTAGTCTGAGCCCAGAAGGAGAAAGGCTTAGGTTTTAGCCAAGGACAGCAGGCAAACGCATGGTCTTGTTTGTGAAGACACCTTGAAGACACCTTGACTATGAACTGTAGTTTCAGCGAAAGAGACTATAGTCTGTAAGACAGAGTCCTTGATATACTTTCGTTATGAAGGAGCTCTACAACATGCTCTTCCACAGCAGTGTACAATTATCAAATGCACTAACATTTTACAAACGCCCACATGGGCCAAGCTAATCAAGAATTGAGGGCGTCAAGCTGCCTTTGGTGAAAACGTTAAGGGAACACAAACTAGAGTTTTGATTGCCAAGTGGCACTAACAACTTCTTCTTTCCCTCACAGCAAAAAAAACTCAACTTTAACCTCATTCCTTCCTCCCAAATTTAATTCTAAGCTGGGTTTGCGGAGGTTTCCCCTAATGGAACAAAAAAAGAATGAATCCAAGCAACGCCACAATCCTTTTTAGACACCATAGTATCAGAACACAATGAAAAGTGTGACCAATTCAAGAAGGAGCAATAGTGTTACTCAGGGTGCTGAAGAGACTTGGGAAAATACACCGTCTAGCATAAATATACATGATTTCATTTATCCCCAAATTAGTCAATAAATACAACTGGAAATAGTCAAACAGATGAATCCGAAAATGATTTTTTTTCCCAGGGTTGAACTTACAAAATTGGAAGACAAGATGTGAGGTTATACTTTTTGCTTTTGTAGAAGAAATCAAAATACAAAACTGTGTTCGTCTAAGACATCTGTGTGTATTTTTTTTGTCTGTGTGCTTAGGTCTTTGAATCATTTTGGTTCAGTACCAAACAGAAAGATCAATTATTCGCACAGCACTACTTAGGAGGAAAACAGCTAAATACACAGCTTGGTTAAAGGAAAATAAAGCCTCTGGGACCTGGAATACATACAATGCCATATAAGAAGAAAAAGCTCTCCGAGGTGGTGAAGGAAGTAATGGCAGTCCATGAAATAATCAAAGGACAATTTCGAGCAAATATGAAAGAAACTCCCCGGACAAAGACTTCTTGGGGACACATGCGTCTAGTCCCCAGGAGAAGCTAAGGGATCCCCATTAACAAGTTTAGCTCGGTAGGGTTTAGGCTATGACTTGGATGTGCTCCACACCGATCAGGGGGACAGTTTACAAATTAATATATTTTTTCCCCTTTTCCCATTTGAACATTTCTGATTTCATTACGCAAATTTCAGTTGTTACGAATGCACTCTTATTCTTGGCTGTCCTACCAAAGTGAGCTCAACAACCCCAGCATAGCCCTCCACCATTGCACAAGATCCATTCCTCTCTATTAGCACTATGGCACAGACAGAGCCCTTCAGCCAACGCAGGCTGCTGTCAGGGGCTCAAATCTTACCCTCCCTCTTCATTTCCACGATAAGATATATTTGTGCTTCTGTTTATTCAAGTTTCAATTCAAGGAGATTCAATTCTATGCAATTAAGGAATGCTCCTCCTTGGAACGGGTATTACCACTAGATAATTAACCATGTTGGGAGCCTGGTGATTCAAGAAAGCAATCGTGCTTAACAAATGACAAAGCAAACTGCCTGTCGGGAATGTTTGCTACAGAGAAAATTATCAGCATTATGAGCACAGTTTTGCTTTCTATTAAACACTCATTTACATTTCACTGCATGTTAATCCAGTTTTTAATTTGTAAGTGACTCCAGAGCCAGTGAAAGTTGCCCCTCTATCTGAATTGCTCAGAGGTGCGCCTGAACCCACCCAAACTTGCAATGGGTGTCCCATAATTGAGAGATGGGGTGACTCAGCACTGGAACAGGTTGTCCAGAGAGGCTGTGGAGTCACCTTCCTTGGAGATGAAATTCAAAAGCCATCTGGACACGATCCTGAGCAACGCGCTCCAGGTGACCCTGCTCAAGCAGGGAGGTTGGACTATGTGATCTCCAGAGGTCCCTTTCAACCTCAGCCATTTTGTGACTCTGTGAGATGGGGACTCATAGCAGTAAAACCCCACCAGAAATAAGATGGAAACTACCTGTGCAAGATTAGGATGTCTAAAGGGGTCACTAAGAGCACGCTCTGGTCCACAAGCGAGACCAAGAGTTTCAACAGATCACGATGCAGAGAAATGCTGCCTGGATCCAGGAGAGGAGCACAACCCAAACAACATCTCCTTGGTACTGAAAAGATTAAAGCCACAGAGCCACCTGAGCAACATCCCATCGCTGTCAACATTAACGGAAACTACACGGCAAGGGGCTAACAGAACAAAAGCAGTTCCTCACCTCTCTATAATTCCCAGAGGAGGCCAAAATGGTGACAAAGTGCTCTCAGAAATCACCTTCATAAGATATAGCTAAGCTCTGGAGAGACTCCACCATCTGTGACTCCTTTAGTCAAAAAACGGAACTCTCAAGGACCGCAGCAAGGCACGGCATTGCCTATATTCAATGTCAAGACATTTGGGAATTCGGGGAAGTTTCAGGTATTTGTTTTCTAAGCCAGGATAACGCATCTCTACCGTGCGTTAATGTCACCAATGCATCAAATAAGCTGGGAAAAATGCTTTCCACTGTAGAGTTTATTACGCAAAACCTGTTCTAGTCAAACACAGCCGTAAGTGCCTCTGTAAGGGACTCAAAACTAAACAGCTACTTACAATTTGACATGGGAGGGAACAGTTTTCCCGCCTTCCACGTGACATCCTAATTTCTGTACTATCAGTTTCACCTCAATTAAGGAGTCCAGCAGGCTTCTACCCAATGCCACACGTTGCACTGCAAAGCAGGGACTTTCTTGCTGGCATATCCCCTTAACCCATTGCTCCCATATCATTTCTGTTTGCATAAAATGGCTGTCCCGTTACCCCATATGAAAGCAAGATTGCAAGAGCACACTGAAACCCAGACAAGCATCCAAACTTCCTGTCAGTTCTCTGAGCTGAGTCCTTATGTCCTCCAAAGTTTAGCGTACCAATACCTTTGCCATCAGAGATACTTGCTGTTGCCATCAAGTTGTCCAGCAGAAGGTGGAGACCAGGGAATGACCCTTTCACAGCCCCAAGGAGTTTGATCAGACTTTCAGCTTTCAGGGTTTTCTCTTCATCCACCTTCTTGAGCAGATTCTCCACGGCTTCCCTGTGAGAGCTGCCTTCACAGCAATCCAAAACTACCTACAACACAGAGAAACAGCCAAGAAACCGTCTGTGAGAGCTTCCTACGAACTCCTAGACCCGAGTAACCCCAGAGAAACAGGAACAGTATCATATTGCACAATACCACAGTAAACCCATATCCACAGCTTCCATTCATTTAACTGGGAGGTGTTATGGGGTGCTAGTTACTGGAACATCTGAGCAGGTACCAGATACGTCTGACATCTGTCACCCTGAAAACTACCCTGGCAAGTTCTTCCTCCAAGTCAAGCTCTTAGCTGACAAACAGAAAACATTTTTTTTTTCAAAGGGAGGAAAAAAAAAGACTTAAAGACAAGGTTCAAAACAATTTTTCATTTAATACTTTTAGTAAATTTTTTTCAATTGGCAGTCGTTTTTCCCTTTCTCTCCCCCATTTTTCTGCTTGCCGTTGAAAGAGAGGAATGGAAAGAAAAATAAAAATCTTGCCATTTAAACAAGCACCCTATTAAGAGAGTGATTATTTCTATGGCTTGGTCATATGAGACATTTCATACATGAGATGTCATCTCTGTAGGTTGGAAAAGCTCTACTATGCCAGTATAAAACCTCCCCTGCACAGTCAATAAAGAGATCCAGCCTTCAGGGGGACTAAAGAGGGTGGGGGGTATCACAGAAGTAGACGCTGAAGTGTGTTTTTGAAAAAAAAAAAAAAACCTACATAAATAGAGGGCTCCTGCAAGGGAAAAAAAGGTTCAAATAAGGGTTGACCTGCTCTCTGCAAAAACTGCGCTCCCAAGCATTTAAAATGTAGAACTGGCAGAAAACCTGTAGGTCGCTGGTGCGGTTCCCTGCTGTCATAAGCACTACGCTATACAATCCCATTAATAAAATTATTAAGATCTGTCCTAAAACTAGTTACATTTTTGCTCCCTTTCCTCTGATTGGCAAGCTCTTCCACAGTCTCGTTCCCCTGATGATTCTTCTAATTTCCAGTTTAAATTTATTCATGGCCAGCGAATACCCATTTGTTCTTATGCCAACTTTATCTTTCAGCTTAAAAAGCTCTTCTAAACTCTCCGAGGTGTTTATCTCACCCTTCCTCTCCAATTTCTTTGTAAGAGAGTGATCATATTCCCTCTCAGTCTTCATTCGATTTGTCTAAATAAGGCAGCTTCTCTTGTAAAATAGCTTCTCCATTCCCCTGATCTTACTATCGCAAATCTGTCTCTACCTCAATATGAATTTGTCTTTTTTGAACAAGGCTAGAACTGCACACAGTATTCCAGATGAGGTCTTATTCTTAGTTCCTGACACTATATCTAAACGCATGCCCTTCACTTTATACCATCGTATCATTCAGGTCTCACTACTTCAGCTGTCCAGTTATATAATTCTTCTCCCATTAGCAGATCCTCCTCCACGCTGACAAAAGCTCCCGGTTTTGCTCCTCAGCAAATTTGGCTAGTATGTTTTGAGATCTCTGTGCCAATAACGTTAATGACAGTATTAAACAAGTGCAAGGAACGGTGAATCCCCCTAGCAACCTTGCTCCAACTTGATAGTCCTGCCTTCAACACAACCTGTCATTATCTCCCCATTAGCTACATCCTTTTTTTAATCCTACCACTTCCTCTACTTTAACAATTTCCCCACATGAAATTCAAATGCTTCGCTCAAGTCTAGATGGAGGCAGTAAATCCCATTTTTATCTCATCAAATAGAGATACCAGGTCAGGCAGAAACAATTTACTTGAACATCCTTGTTACAGTTCATCCTGTTTCTTGCTTACATGCAGTGCTTCAATTATACGCACCTTCCACCTTGTTCCAGTGCATATTCTAGTGCACCCATATCCCTAGCTGCCTGGATCACTGCTTCCCTTTCCTGTATGTGTGTCTTGCTCACCAACTGCAGGGGCCACCCCCAATTTGAAAAAACCACAGTAATAAACCTTGCTGTTTTTCTCATAAATACACGTGTCAGCTCTTCCAGTTTGCTGGGTGGAGATTAGGCAGTGCCTCCTTTGCACTTTGGAGTTGTGCTTTCACTTCAACTGCAGCAAATCTCCATTTCCTTATCTCACCGCCAGAGCTCTCCTGGATTTGTCCCTGGGCTCTGTACAATCGCTCTTCTCAGAAGGCCCTGGTTGAGTTTGAGAGTCCTCCTCTTTCATTACCCTTTTTCTTTACCTGATCAAACAAGCGTTTGTTATGTGACTTAATACATTGTGTGTTGCCTAACAGCTTGACCTGCGGCAAGTCTCACTTCATGCCTACGTTCTGAACCTCTGAAATATGTTTCTTTGTCCATCAGCTGCTTCATCCTTTCCTTGCAGGTTCTCTGATAGGTTCCTAATACTCCTTTTTGAGCTATTTATTCACTCCGGTCAGTAACCCTTTCCTACAAACTCTCCCCTCTTGTTGAGGATGCAAACTTCAGATAGTTCTCCTACCTTTTACATAAAAGAGAAAAATCCAACAGCTCCTCCTGAACTCTTCAGAGCAGCTGATCTCATTAATTAGTTTCTCTCGTTTCTAAAACTCTGTCCTTTTATAGGCAAAACTGTGTTAGTGAACTTGTTTGCATACCCTTCCATTTAATTCACACTGAACTGACTCGTGATCACTCCATCTGAAGTCACCTTTCAAGATAACACAAAAGGGCAACAAGAACTGCATCCTCTTGGAGAATTCATAGTATAACCTCTCAATGTTCCCAGGCAAGCTTCTGCACTGCCCTTTGAGAAGCACAGAAATTATAGCCCTGGCAGGGAGGCAGTGGGGGAACACAGCACTGCCGTTTTGAGACTCATTTTGACCACATCCAGGAGAGACGATCAGGAAAAATCTCCCCCTTCTGCATGCAGCAGGACTTCTCCATCCCCCCCAGCACGTACGGGTCAAGCTCCTCCCGCAACCAACGGCAGATAGCCTTGCTCATGCCGTCATTAACCCGTTTCCTGCCTCTGAGGCAGTTTGATGTGAGCATCAAATCACACAGGCACTGCAGCCAAAACATGGGGAGGGCAGCCCAGGAAAAGGAGACAGGGGAACAAAGGTGAAGAAGTAAAGATAACAGGAGCTGGGGCATGGCAGTTGCACAGGAGCATGGAGATGGAGGGACCAGCTCGAGAGGGAAGCGGGAGCTGCTCTTGCAAACTAGGAATAGAAAGGTGGGGTGAGACGGGCTGCAGTCATTTAAGAGCGCTGCCTGACTTCAAACAGCAATGAACGCAGAGTCCCAATGCTCTAAAGCCCTGAGGTGTCAGGATATAGCTCAGCTAGCCACTGGTCAGGCAAAAAGCCCCCTCTGGAAGAAGGTCTGGGCAGAAGAAAAGGTCGGCTGTTGTTATCAGCTACTCCGTCAGCTCTGGGTCTAGGGATGTACTGCAGATTGGCAGCTCCAGACTCTGCCAGCGAGCTAAGCCACGAGTCACCATGCCCGAGGGGTTACCTGCTCTTCTAGTTTATGCAAGACTGGGTTTTTTCCCTTAAGTCAGAACTTGCATCCAAGCCATCCCCCAAATTCTCCACCCTATCTCCCTACGTTACAAAAACACTAGCAAAGCCTCAAAGTCAAGCACTCAAAATGCAGGGATTCCAGGTGTCAGAGAACCCCACAAAGCCACGGATTTACAAAGGGGCTTCGCAACACATCACATTGTCTTTCACCCACAGAAAAACAGATTTGCTCTGTGCAGAGCTTGGGCCAGGCACAGGAAGGAACCTAGTTGCCTAGAAAAGAGGCTCTTACATGCAAGACTCATTTCTCTTGCTGAATAAATGTGTAGCTAACGCAGCTGTGAATACGAAAAGAAAAAGGAATTTGTGAAACCTTGGAGAACTAGATCCTATCTTCGCCGGCCCAGCATTCTTGTGCGATGCTGGATGAATGAGGTAAGATGAAACCTTCAGAGGTGGCTGCTCATTCCATGTACTTTTTTCCTGGCACTCCACCCGAGACACCGGAGATTTCAACTGCACGTATGCCACAGGCCCACTGTTTCAATTAACTTAACTCCTTTGAAAGAATTAAGCAGTTTTCCATTTATCTTTGCAGGGGGAAAGAAGCCAAACCTTTAAAATATACATACATACATATACATATATATGTATATGTATGCATACACATAAACACACACACACATATCTCTCTCTCTCTCAAGGTCAATCTATTCTCGGCAATTTCAGCCTTACTTTCCTGTGTCTCATCTCCACGTGCACAGCAGGGGAAGAGCTATGCATCCAGCCTCATCCCAGTGCTCCCAAGATACCTTCATTCATTTGTTCGGTACCTGTGTGCTAAGACAAGAGCACGAAGGGAATCCATAGAGAGCAGAAGGATTTTGTATTCAGAGCAGGGTTCGGAGGCTCTGCAGCGAACGCAGTTTGGGAGCATACGCTGACTGACGAGGATAAAAAGAAATACTGAATAACTACCCCTTTACCAAACAAGGCAGGAGTTCCATGAACACAGTAGTGTATGATCACATAATTAAAGGCTGGATCCTATGCCCAAGAGGCAGAATTAGGATGGCAGAAGGGTTTTGTTTGTTTTTTTTTTTCCCCCCCCGTTTTCAAAAGAAAGGGAGATAGAAAAGGCCTGGATTTTAAATATCTAATTTAATGAAGACAAAAAAGACAGTTCAGGGAAAATGTTCAGCTTTTGAAAGCAAAGGCCATACGGTGACATGAACAGGCATATACGAAAAATTTTAATCTTTCCACTGCTGATGCAATTTTCATGGCTAGGAGCTCGGCTCCAGGCACCCCCACTAATGGATCTCTGCTGACAGCCACAATATCCCCAGTAGATGCTGAATCCTTTGCTGCATTCACACTTCTCTTTCCTCTCACACTCCCGTTCCAGGCTCAGCCATTCTTCTTTCAGAGGGGAAAAATTCATCAAACACTAGTCACACCTTCAGCCCACAAGGACAAGGTGGATTCTTCTGCTGGTGACACCTTCTCTGGTCCTCCTACAACGAGCTGCGCTCAGACTCAGAGCTGCTCCACGCTGGAAACTTTGTCGTTGCAGGAGGGCCATATAAGAAGGGCAGAGGTTTTCAGCCCTCCTGTTGTGGCCTCCGGTCAGACTCACTCAGACAAAAAGCAGACATCACTCGTGCCACTGAGCGCAACAGCACTTTCCCCTCGCTACAATCTTGTGCCAAGGGGAAAAAAAAAAAAAAAAGTGATGTGACAAACTAGCACAGAAGGTCTGCAAGCTGTGTACTGAAAGCAGCATGCCAGGGCACCTTGCAAATATCAGCAGCATAGGCAGCCCCCCCAAAACACAAAAGAAAGCAGTTGATGCACAACGTTTTGTCCTCTATGGCTTCCGCAAATCAGCATACATAATACAATTGCTTATAGGAAAGCATTACTTCCCCCCACCTCCAAGTCCTGCATTCAACACATCAAAAAAAACAGTCAGTGGATGTGGTACGCTTACAGGCGAGCGTGTGCCCAGAGTTAAAGAAAAGAAATCCAGGGAGAGTTAGCTGAAAGGTAGGACAACGACCGAGCACGTACTATCTAAGCGGCAGGCAGGTAGTACAGAGATTTTGATGGTACTGTGGAAACCAAGCTCCACTACAGAGCACAATGCCTTCTCCACGCTCACAAAAATACCACTTTCAGATCCTACAAGGAACGTTAGGTGCCTCTTCTGCCCCAGGCTCAGCTAACAGGGGCATTTGGCACAACGCTAGGCAGTGCTCACCCTGATCTCGATGTTACCTTTGCAGTTTGGCTTTCAACATTCCCACAGTCCAACAGAGAAAGATCTGAGACAACTAACATGTCCAGTCTGGGCTGGGCAAAGGGTAGAAGGCAATCGCCAGGTGAGGCTAACACATCACTTGGCATACTACGTGGTGAGAAGGTGCCTTGCAGACTCACACACCCCTCACACACACACACAGCGCTTTCCTTATTTCCGATTCGTTACCCGCTTCTCCGAGGCAGTTAGGAATCCCTCTTCTGCCGTTTCCAGGAACTCCGCGATGGGGCTCAGCTGCGTTATGCTCTGGATCAGCTCTTCCCTGCAATCCAGCAGAAGAGCGGTCAGGGTCTTTCCCTCTTCTGTGCTCTCTAGGGGAAAAAAGATTCAGAAACACAAGAAGAAACAAGTCAGTTTGAAGGAACTGACAGGCTCCTGAAGTGAGTGAGACTTTGTGAAAGATCTAAGTGAATAGCAAAGCCCATTCTAAGCACAAGCAGCAGAGGAAAACCACTTTACTATTCTCTTTAAACTCTATGAAAGGAAAACATCTCATTTATCTAACAGAGCACAAAGCCATAAAGCAAGCTGGAGGTTAACACCAGGTTTGCAAGGCCACTGCTTTGTGTTAGACTCGAGCAAGAAAGGAGCTTTCAATCCTGAGGCAGAGCTGTACTATGACCCACGCCGGCTGCGCAGCCATCGATCCGGTAGCGATGGGCAGAGAACGCTCCTGGGAGCCCTGCACTTCCCACAACCCCATTGCTGCAGGATGGAAATGCTCCAGGATCTTGGCAAGCACGCAATAAACCTACTGCGTATCACCAGGATACAGGGCCTGAACAAAACGCTAAAGCACTGCAGCTTGCCTAGGGGACAAGAATAGGTTTCGGAAGATCTGCTTTGCCCACGCACTTACACAGCCACTTTGCCAGAGGCTGTATCCACTTCTCTACCTGTTTGCTGCAGGGCTTGTCCACTGTCCAGTTCCCTCTCCAGGAGGGCTGCTTTCAGCCTGGGATTTGTGTCTTGGAACAGCTTCAGTAAAGACACAAGGGTTCGAGCATCCAGGATCTGCTCGTCCTTCACTTTGCCCAGCAGCTTCTTGAACACCGACTCTTCTTCCATCTCTTCCAAACAAGCCACCAGTGCCTACAGGAGAACAGGGAAAAGCAGGGAAGGTTTAATAACAAAAATCAACTGTACAAATTTACACAAAAAGCAGAATCTCGGGCTTTTCGTTCGGGGGCAATGGGTGTGGAAACTGAGCTCGCTGGCAGACAAGGCACCTTGCACTGAACTCAGCCACAGGAAATGCTCCAGTTTGCGGCTATCCGCCCGAGGAAAGAGGGTAGCAAGTCCTGTCTGCCAGCTTTTATCTTTACAGTGAGTCGGAGAAATCGCAGCTGGTGAATGGCCCTATTCCAGCACCAAACAGATCTCTTCAGACAGGGCCTCCTCTAAGAGCCAAATGCCAATAATTCTAAGGGATCTAAGAAAACATGTTTAAAACATTGCTATTTTGGAAGTCCAAGGCTAGGGCAGGGAATATTAGATTTTACTGCCCAAAAAAAAAAAAAAAGGAGATCACTTGCATAAGAAGTGGAGCGTTTTAAGTAGGTGCCATCTAGGAAACTCTGTCCTCCAGTCGCGACAGAGTCACAACTCCCAGCGAAAGCTTTCGGCTCAAGCTTGGGAGATGACGTACACGAATGCTGGGCGTCGTGCACTCTCAGCCCGCCTGGCAATCAAGCCCAGAGCTCCAAAATCCACTCCTGTGACCCAAAATGGCAACCAGAGGCAAACATGTCTGCACGGTTCGGGAAATGAAAAGAAATAAGCTGAAACTCTTACTCCCATTTCCCTGGAGCCCTTTAACGCTGTAAATATTGCCCCTTAAGGCACACGCTCCCTAGCTCTCAAGGAGAGAAGCCAGTCTTTCAAAGCAGGCGTCCTTTATTAGAGACTCCAGGGATGCTATAAAAGTACCTTTGAAGCAGAGAGCTTCGGCCGGCTCCAGAGAGAACGGCCATTTTCTGCTGTCATTGTCATTTTTATTTCTATGATAAAAAGACTGAATGTAACTGCTTGAGGCCGCACCAGGGGGACGGTGGACTTGCTTCTCCTAGCTGGTGTAAACGCTCATATATTAGGGCTGTGTGACAGTGCAATGACCTATTGCAAAGAGTATCCACTGAGGGAGAGCTGCAGGAGTCCCAGCTTTTACCTGCTAACGGCACTTTTCCTGCCGAACAGAGAGACATGGACATGAAGGGCTCTGTTATAAAGGACTAAAAGAGACGTGCCAAAGAACTAAATTTAACTTTTTTTCTTTTTTAATGCAAACATCAGTTTATAATGAGACTTGATAACCAGACCACGTTTGTTCTCAAGGTTTGCATGCCTGGCCCCTTCCAGATGGGACTGATCCTATAAAATGCTTTGACTCTCACGTTCCCAAAGGTATTCAGCACCTTGCCAAATACAGGGTTTTTTTTTTTTTTCCCCCTCCATATGGATGAAACATACCTTGCACTTTTTCCTTTAAATTAAAAGCAGCACAGCACCGCTACCCAGAACTCCAGATAACAGCCCTTCCTCACTGTATGCTTTTGGTTAATGGAAATGAGCTTTCAGAAACTGAAAGGCTCCACTATTTATAGTCTCTTTCTGGAAGACCTTTCCTCAGACACATCGCTCAGTGGGAACGACAGCCTTTTAGCATTGTTTTGAAAGAGTGCATAGTGCATTTTTAGAGTTGCTTCGAAGCACGGACAGTTCCCCGAGATCCTGGAAGAACGAGACAAAAGACCAGCATTAGCTGGAATCCCAGCTTCCTTTTAGCTGGAATTAAGGTTGGGAATCCTTCTCAACGCAAAAGGCTTGAAGAGCTAAAACCCACAGCACCCAAGCATTACAGCCTAATCCATCAGGCTTTCGCTAGCTGGGACACTTGTGAAACCCTTTATGGACAAATCCTCCCGTTGTCTCTGTTCACACCATCACATCAGCCAGCAATCCCAATCAAGCCTAGAGTTTGCCCATTCTGCCTACCCATCGGCACGCATTTGCCTTCCAGACTGGGGCAAGCGACGGGCTTTTTGGGCACAGAAATGAAGGCCCTGAGAGCTGGATTACACTTGAGCTGTGTTCAATGCCCATTGGGAAATCTGGTCCTGGCTGAGGGTGTCAATTCTGGTGTCCACGATGCTCCTCACAGCTCACAAACGCGCTCAGTATCCCAACCATCACACCCCACAAGAAAGCCCTCTCTACACCAGTTCATCTCAAACTTCCCTATTTCCACTGTAGCCCCGAGGCAAGCTCCCAACAGGAATTTCTGCAAGAAACACCGCAGAGTTTGTAAAAACTCTCCTGAAAGCACTACCAGAACAGTACGTATCATTGTTAATGCAGTTCTTTAAATTTAGACCAAGTCCTGTGATCAAACATCACATGCATTTTTCATGAAAGGTCAACCTGCAACCACAGTACGATCCTGCAACTTGCGCTCTTCAAAGATGACTTGCATTATCCCACCGCGTTGCGCTGAGCCACCAAATTCCCACGGATCTGAACCTCACATTTATCTACAAGCTTCTCCAGGGATGAGGGGAGAGAGGGGAGGGCAGCAGCTGGGGCTGTGTGGTGGCTAGCCCAAAGGGCCATTGCCTCTTCCCTGTACGTGGATGAGCGCAGAGCTATCCCGAGGCTTTCCAGGTCTCGCAGATAAACCTGCTCCCACTGTGAGAGCACATCTCAAGTCTGAGAGCTGCTGGCTCAGCAGCAGACCTGAGCAAAAAGCCACTTTTATAACTATTATTGAGTGATCGCCCTTAAACAGCCGCTTTAGAGCTAATGCAAACACCTAAAGGATGGTGGGCGAGATCTTCAAAGTACAGGCTGTAAAGCCACGAGATTCAGGGTCAAAGCAGAAGCTAGTTTCCCCTCAAGCCCTTCCTTCACTCTCACAAGCCAAGGCACATTTGGTTAATGAAAAAAAAAACACCACTGAACAAGGTAAATTCTGTTTCAATGGTTCAACCCTATTTACATGCTTTCAGAGGAAAGCTGCACATGCCATTGTGCAAGCGGCAGCCTCCTATCACATGAGGCCTGCGGTTTGTAAAGGGGAGGACTCCATCGGGAAAATTTCAGAGACGTAACGATGAGGTCCCTATGAATGGAAGTTCTGGGTTTTGGTTTCCCCCCCCTCCCCGCCACCTTGAGTAACTTTTGAAGGGCACAAGATGAAGCAAATGTAGAAGAGCCATCACAGCCTCGCATCCCAGCACAGGCAGAGCCATTATCTCCACGGCACAGACAGCACAGGATGTGTGCTTCAACACATCTGGACCACCGAAACATTGCTAGGCTATAACCAAACCATGCAGCTAATCAAGCAGCACTGTGCATACAGTAATCGCAGAGAAAAAACTATGAGCCAGAAACGGGAGCAGACACCTGAAGCCCTTTTGCTTTTTCAAATCTGCATTTGTACGTGACTGATAAGAGCCTCCAGTAGCCGGAAGGCACCGTGGCGAACACCTGACAATCAGTTTGCTCAGCACAGCAAGAACAAAAACTCAGCCAAAACTTCCACATAAGTATACTAGAACAGACGGGGGGGGGGGAAATCTCAAGCTTTGCCACGACGAAAAAGAGCAAGCTCGCAAACTATCACTCCTAATCAGGATGCAGGAGATACAGGAGGCTCATTTCTTAACGCTGCATCCCGAAATTCCTGCAGCTGCAAACAAAGGATGACAATAATTGGACAGGCCTGTATACAATGGAAATGATCCACAAGCACAGTGACATCTATTTTACAGGGGAGAATCAACACTCCTCCACTTCATCTGCACCCAGTAGCAGAGGGAACAAATGAGCTGTGCAATAATTTGAATTGAGCTTCTCTAAGAGAGCACAGGAAGATAAGACTTGACACCGGCAAAGCTCTTCTATGCTTCCCCAAATTACTGCAATTTCAGGCTCGTTCTCATTTCCAAGCAGGTTTCATCCAGGCCAGAACCAAATTAGATAGGAATAGTTTGTGAGATACACAGAAAGAGTCTAAACGAAAAACATCCCCCCTCCAAAAAAAAAATAAAAATAAATTTAAAAAAAAAAGTCACATCTCCCTAAACAGAAAACCAACTCATCAAGGGTATGTCTGCATTTTCCAGCCCAGGAAACAGAAAGTAGAGAAAAGTAAGGCTTCTCAGAAAAGCAAGCCCTGCACCGTAAACTTCCTCAGGGGAAAAAACCTGCGACCTAACAAAACTCAGCAGGACGGACCAGGGAATAAGGAAGCGCTGCCCACGGGGAGAAAACAGGAGCGCAGCACAACCCCTTCCTCGGCAGGGCCGCGGTGCCCGCAGGAAGGAACAAGGCGCCCATTCACGGACGAGAAAAAGTCACAACAAGCTAAGGAGCAAAGGAACAGGAATACAGGAGGGTTACGTCCAAGGCAAACTCCCCGCTGAAATCCAAGAGGGCTAAAAGCCAGAACAGCCTCTGCTGTAACAGGCAGCCTTGCAAAACCCCCACAAGCCGCGGTCCTGTGCCTGCCCAGGCTCTGCTGTCCGAAATACAATACCTCTTGCCTGTCGAGGAAAAAAAAAAAAAAAGAAATGACCCACAAAAGACTCGCGAGGAGGAGGTGAGCGAGGATGGGAACTCTCCTCGGGCCGCAAGGCAGGAGCTACCAGCCAAACTACTTACCCCGATACGAAGGCAGCTCCGCTCATCGCGTGGTTTCGTTACGGCCACCTCACCGGCTTCAAAACTGACTTTTACTTGCCCCGAGGCAGCCGAGAGACTTCAAGCAAACGGCAAAATTTGGACTGGTAAAATAATACAATAGGACGAAAAAGGCGGAGGAAGGGAAGGGAGGAAATTCATTGACTCCTTCCACTGGCACAATTTCAGCTTTAATTACAGACCTCGAGCTGGGGTCTTTTGAACTGAACTTGCACTTTAAGCGCGACTTTAAAACGCGCCACTGTTGGGAAAAAGCTACTCCCTCTGCCGGGAACAGAGCCTGGATTTGGTGTTGGTGCCTACAGATCCTGCTTATCCCAGCGGGGAGCTCGAAAAGTGATAGATCTGGCCGAGCTGAGAGTTTCCATCTAAGCGCTTACTTACACTAGGCTGCCGTCCCCCCTCCTCTCCCCATTACCTTGGGGGCTGACACTTTTCACGCTCGTCGCAGCCGAGAAGTGATTTTTCTGGAAAGCTTAAAGAAAATCCATTTCTCATTTATTCAGCATTTATTTATAGCTACAGAAAAACTGTCCAGGTGCTGTTTTGCGGTCAGATATCCAAACCGTCTTTGAGCTCTAAAACTTCCCGTTTGGATCCTGTCGCCGCAACTCGTTTGGGAGCGGGAAGGGCAAGGCACGGCCCACGGACCTCACCTGCAGGACCAGGGCTTTGGTGGCGTTGAAGAAACGTAACTGTTACGGCAAAATTAAAGAAAACGGAGCTATCGAGCCACAGCAGAAGGAAGCTAGCGTATCTCCCTGGTACATAGGGCCTGACGTCTTGCACGTGTCGTTCTGTCCTGCAACGGTGGGAAGCAACACAAGCAAGCGAGGAGAGCATGCCCACACGGGCTATGTAGACAGCACGGCGTGGTAGAGCTGCCAGATCTCTCCTGGCACAGCGTCCATACGCATCACACAAACACAACACCCTCCGTCAGGCTCGCTTCCAGTCACAGGACCAATTGCCAAGGTGCAGAATAGGTAAAACCGTAAAATCGACTTACGTTTTTTAATTAGAGAGATGACAGCGCAAATGAAAACATAATCCAACAAAATAACACAAAACCAAAATAACCCAGCCAGGCTTGGGCTTTCTACTGCAAACACGAATTAGGACCTACTTCTCCCTCCTAGAGCCCCAGGGGTTTAAGCACCATCAAACAAGTCTTGCGAAGGCCGCAACGGTTAAGGGAGCAAGGACTTCTCTCGCACAAACATTCAAAGGTTCATCGGAAAAGAAATCTGCATTTCCCGACTTAAGGGAATTCTCCTCCCTGCTGTCACTCTAATATATTTTTTTCTAATAACAAAGTTGGCCTGGGTTTTCAAAAGCAGAAAGCTGTCATGACCAACACATCTCATGCTGCACAGTCAAATTGGTACTGTTAGTAGTGCCCAGTCGACAAATCTACATGGCTTTCCATCCAAAGAGCTTTTGAGATACAGAGATCATTTCAGCCCAGCATCCCAAGAAACAGGATTTCTAGGGTTTGAAAGGCTGGCTAACCATGGAGCCACTGAAGGGTTAGTAACAAAACAGTCACACTTTTTTTTTTTTTGTACATACAGAAAAGGCAAATGGGGCAATTCGCGCAGCCAGCAGCCTGGCCTAAGAGCAGCTCCATCAAAAACAAAGCTTGGGCGAGTTTTATACATATGTAAAAAGGCTGCTGGCTGCACAAATTGCCCCTATATGTGTATATATACATACACACATACATATAAATATGCTCTTATATGTATACTTATGTATATCATGGTACCATATTCACTCACATAATGGCCACAGGTCTTTCCCCAGATACTGTGTTCAAGAAGCAGAGGGTAGCCGGTGTGAGTGTCTGCTTGCAAACTGCTGTAATTATTTCCAGGCTCCTTGTCCCACTGCATAGTCATTATGCAAACCCACTTCCACATCAGCCCTACTGTCATTAGTAACTCACTGTTTCTTTGGTGGCTTTGAGCCGGCACAACGGCTGGCATCCGGCTACCGTCGTTCAAAGCCCAGAATATCCTGCAGTCATAACCAAGCGCCAGTCCCGAATATCCTTCAACATTAACTTGAGCAGCGTTCATCAGCGACGACTGCTTTTTAAATGGCACATCGCCACGAGAAGCGCCATGGGATGACAGGCCAGCACGCCGCGCATCTGTAAACCCTTCCAAGGCTCCTTAGGAGAGGCCTGCGATATGCAGAACAGAGCAGATGCGCCACGGCAAGCCTTCGCTGAGGGCTCAGGAAGCCTATTTTGGGATCTCGTGTGTCAGTCATTTATAAATCGATACAGTTCCTGAAGCGTTTGCCATAAACAGGAGGAGAGAAAGCAATGTCGGAGCTCCCCTAGAATGCAATGAAAATGTCTTCAGGGCAGTGCATGCGCATGTATTTCTTTACCTACACGCACAAGTGGCTTGCTCTTACAGATGTTTCTCTCGGGGTGTTGTTCAGGGGAGCACACGCTGCCCTTCAAACAACACGGCA
This sequence comes from Struthio camelus, assembly GCF_040807025.1. NCBI lineage: Eukaryota > Metazoa > Chordata > Aves > Struthioniformes > Struthionidae > Struthio > Struthio camelus. The sequence continues at coordinate 12,328,003 of NC_090962.1, forward strand.
CCAGAGCCAGTTTTCCCTGAAAAGTTTTTCTAAACAGGGACCAGACTATTCTAGCCCTCAGCAGGGTGGTCCAAAAATAAAATAAAAGAAACGTGTATCATTTATCCTGTAAACACACCTACCTCCCTTTGAGGGGCATCAATTTCTCTGCACTCTTCTAGCCTTTTCAGCACAGCCTGGACATCAGAAAGGACCTCAGAGAAAACACTTTCGTACTGAAGAAAGAAATCCAGTTTACAGCTTTTGCTCTCTGCTGCTGCGTGAGAGAAACAAGGTGAGTTATTTGCTAACTGAAGGGACTTGCAGAAAGCATCATGTGATTGAAAGGCATCAGTTTGTAACCGGCATATTGGCTATAATAGGGAAACTGTGACTCATAAATCCCTTCTAAAGATATCAGGCAGCCTGGAGGGAAAACCAACAGCTTATTTAACACTAGTTATATATGGAGCATTTATTTTAAACCCAGTACAGCCTCTGTTTTCCTCCCATGCCGAACAGGAGTTTAAAGGATAAGGTAGCATCAGTAGGTATCTTTGTTCATTTATTGTTATGCAGATAGCCTTATGCGGCTCGTGTTCCGCGCTGAACGCAGACTCCACGGTATGTCAGATGCAAACACATCCACGGGTGAGAAAAGTATGGTACAATGGTATGAGTGAAACGACCACAAAGGCCAAAGGAGGATTTTGCACAATACCAAGGGAAGGAAGCCCTTACAGAAAAGGAGTATATTTCAGGGCTGCTCACAAGCCAGGACAACCTAAAAAGACAAAACATGCATAAAAAGATCCCCAGATCCCAGCTGCAAATTGCTATGAGGCGATGCCGGGTCCAGACCTGTAACTCCTCACCTAAATCACCAATTCTTCCTTTCTTCTCCAGAGGCTCAGCAACCTCCTCTTCCACACAGCCATCCCGCTCTGCATGCGAATGGTGATCTGAATGAGAGCTTGAACCTTCCCTGAAGGATTTGGAGTCACTTGGCATTATGTCCTGATGAACCAAGGTGTGATTCAGGTTAAGTTCCTGGCCAGAAACATCTGCCTCCATTTCTACTTCTGCAGGGCCAGGAGAAGAGGAAACTTTCTGAGGGAGTACGATATCTGTTTTTTCTTCAGCAGGAGGTTTCTCAGATTGGGGTAGATTATTAGCTTCAACATCGTTTGCAGATGAGTCTACTGCCCGGCTGGAGACATCTCTCACTACCTGGTTGTGAGCTGAACAGCTGATGAGGTCTCTGAGAAGGTTTTTGCAACTAACAGCCACATCAAACATCTGCAGGCTATCTGCCACAGAGATGACTTTGGTGAAGTTGTGTTTCCCCAATGGGAGTTTACCAGTATACATCATCTCCAGCAAGAGTGCAAACTCCTCTGGGGTCACCACAGAAGCATCTATGGAGATGGTGTCTGTGCTATCCAATAAGGATTTAAAAAGAAGACTGGCAGCAGCCAGAACAACCTTATGTGCTCTAAAATGCACGGTCCCAATGAAGATGGTGCAATCACAAAACTGCTGCTCTTTGCAGAGAGCATACAGCTGCTGCAGCAACTGCTTGCTGTAACTCGGAAGCTCCATGGCTCCTACGGTCTGCTGGCCTCGTCTTGCTCTGGTGTCCACACAAGAACCAGCTAGAGAAAAAACCAAGGATGTCGTTAGCACTTTGCTCAGTGAGTAGCAAGACAGAAATAACCAGTAAGCTAACATTACTTTCCAGTTTACACCTCCCACTAATTTACTATGCTACAATTAAGTGGTTACAGCAAGAACGAGCCCCACTCTGAAGTCACGCTCTCAAAATTCAGCAACTTACCCCACTGGAGCTGAAGAGTCTAGATATCGTTCAAACACAAATACTTGAGAAAGAGCTTGGGAAAGAATACTAAGTCCCAGGAACTGTGAAAAGGAAAGAAGAGGCTCCCTGACATGACTCCTAACACTGGGCTCAAAGAGGTGCACATACTCTTCAGATCAGGTCCCGTAACACCAGGGTTTCATTTATATCCAGAAAGCGGAGCTAATGTTGAATTCAGCAGCTAAGTTTCTAAAAGGGCAGATGGAGTGCCAGTGCAGGAGGATCTGTTCAGACACCAACGTCTGAGGTGTTGGTTTTAACCTATAAAGCACTAAGTGCTTTGGGACCAGTTAAGTTTCTCCCCACATCATCGTTAAGATCAGCGGGGACACCACAGCTGTGAAAGACAGAGGACTGCTTGCAGTGCAGGGCCTTCAGCACTTCCTCTCTTAGCACCCCACAACCCTAATTCATCGACTTACAAGGAACATGGTAAGATCCACGTATTTTCCCCAAGATGCAAGTTACAGGAGGACCAGCAGGCAGGGAAGACTGTAACAACAGATATCCAACCTCAGCTGCTGCATGATGATTAATTATTGGACAGAGACAGCACTGGCTGAGTCACCCAGAAGACACATTTTCGACGCACCCACAATAGATGTTATCCTCATCATCCTTGCTGTTCCCTGTAAGGACCCCAATTCATCCTGGGAGCAACTCCCCAGCCAGCTGAGCTCTCATGGGGCGCAAGCTGCTACTCTCTGTTGCAACTGCTACAATGAGCGAGCGCTATATCAGTTTGCAAGCTCTGTCCTTCCTTAAGGACCTTTAGGCCTTATTTTAGAGCAGTCGGGGAACAAGGGAGAGCAGACAACATACCAGAGCAAGAGGCAGAAGTCCAGAATCCTAATCCCATCTCTTAGATCCTCTCTAGCTTTTTTCTTCCTGTTGCAGGAGGGAGAACACTAATAGGGCATCTGCCAACAGAATTTTTATCAGCAGGATATCTAGACTTTTTATCTAAGCTAGACAAGATAAAGATGTTACTGCCTTGTCTACACACTAGGACTCCTAACACTGGTGCTGGCAGTGGTGCTGCAACAAATCAGCGCGAGCGCTAAAGAGCTGCAGGATGGACATGACGTACATGACCTTCAACTGCTTATAATCTCTGCACCTAGCTTCCTCCTCCCCCATAGGAAACAGCAGTAATATTGCATATCATAAGGGCATGAGGTTCAATGAGCTCATACAACACTTCAAAGTCCTGCTTTGCAGACAGGCAGGATTATAACAAGGAGCAAATCCTGACTCGCAGCAGATTCCTGCAGGCAGGGAAGCAGAGAGCGGACACAGGGCAAGCTGGCACTTTGCTCCCACAAGACACTGGCCCCTGTAGAGTTCAGGCCTCGCAAGAGGCAGGACCTCTTGGCCTTTGGACAAGCAGGAATCCAGCTGCCCTTCGGCACGGCAGCAGCTACTGCATCTGCAGGAAGGCAGGAGCCAGGAGCCGTCGTTTAATACCAAAGCTGCAGACAGCTGAAAAACTGGTCGGTGGGTTATCACGCACCTTGGTTTTCAATTGTCAGGAAACCAGAATAAAGTCATTAGCAGTCTTTATGCCACCTCAAAGCAGAGGTGGTCATGCTCTCCATCTGAAAACCTCTGAAGAAGAGCACAGGGCTGGAGGGTCCTTTTCCTGAACGCAGGGAAACCTAAGCAATTACTGATACCTCATCCTCCTGTTTCCCAGGAGCCAGAGCACACTCCCTTTCTCCAGGCGCATCGGTAAGGTAAAGGGGTTGGTTGTGGCTCACCTCTGCTGCTTTCCAAGTATGAGGTCCACCTCCTCTCACCCTGCTCAAGGCCAGCCACCTGTGCTTCAAGCCTGTTAAACACATCCACTCTCCACTATCCTCCCACGCTATTGTAAATCAGGAATAATTAAGCTGACATCAGCAGAATTGGCTGCCGCACGTGGGAGAAGAAAGAGACCCATTTCTTTCGTCAGGCTTAATGTAATAGCAGCGTTAGTCCACCCACTTGTTCCCTGGAGCTGGAATGAAACTGGGTCTGTTGGTTAAGTAATAATAGCTGTGGCTCTTCCTATGAAAGGACAAGCAGGAAACATCTACGCCCGGGAAGAGGCAATGTCTGCTCACTTCGCCATGGATCGCCTTATCCAAAAAACCAGGCTTTACCACAGTTGCAGGCAGAAAGCAGCAGTGCCTTCTGCTCACTCTATTCCTGGCAAGAGCACAGAAGATATATTTGCCCATCACCGCCCCGAGCAGTCAAGCTCTAAGCAGCCTTGCAGTGCCTCTCTTTCTTTATTATACCAATTCAGAGCGCTGGCATATGTGTTCTGAGCAATTAGACCAGATATATCTGTGGAAATACATTTCATTTCTTTAATTACAGGGTCTCAAACATCCAGGGCTGCCAAAGAGAATAGACATTTTTAACTCTGCACCCTCTTTGGAGCCAGGCTCAAGGATGGGACTACTGGTTTTTTGTTTGTTCAACAATTTCAAACTTGGGGTAAAATATGGTTTAGGTGGGCTGTTTCTGGGGCTTCTGACACCTGGTCCTGCCAGCTTCCTGGCTTAGAGGGGAAAATACCTGTGTGGCTTAGGAGTTTAGGTTCCACCAACTTTCAGTTGGTGACCACAAAGTCGATCAATTTGAGCCAACTTTTCCAAAACATCTAAAAGGTTCCACTGAATCATAAATTGATAAGCGTCCTCCTGTCGTCCTAAAGCAGCAGCTACCGTCTGGGCCTGCCCTGAGGACTCCCACACAGGCAAAGATAAACCCAAGTACTGGAGGACCAGGACAGGCCTGCAGCAAACATCACCCTCCGTAGTCCAATTCCAGTTCGTTCTTCCTTCTCCTAGACGCTTCCATCCTCATATATCTCCATCGCTTGAGGAATCACTTCCCTCCCCCCCTTTCCTTTTCTTTAAAGTGGATTAGAGAAGGAAAAGAACAAGCTTGGGGAAAAACACTTCTTCCCACAGAAAAGAAGAAATAGGAACTCCCCAATACTACCTACATAACTGAAAAGGAGTTTCCAAATTAAATTATTTCTATTCATTATTCATATAATTACTTCGATCCACATTCAACAAATTCAGAGCCTTCCACGTCATTAGGTTCATCAAAAGATAATTGAAATTTAGGACTGAGCACTTTAGCAATTAGCTACTGCAGAGATAGGTGCTCCAAAGATGCAGCAGATTAGACCATCCCTCCCTTGCAGTTATGAGGTTGCCATAGTACTCTCATGCCATTAGAAAGCTGTTATCATCAAGCACAGGAAGAATGTTAATGCCACTACAGCATTAGCAAAAGGATCTCAGGTGCCATTCACAGCCATAATTAAGGGCTATTACAAGGTGCTGACCAACACACCTGCTGACATTAATAAAATAATCCCCAGACCTACTTTCTGCATTGATTAGTAGGATCCTAGTGAACAACTTGGAAGTGCATTGCATGCCAGAAATTCTTCCTGAGCATGTACAGGGAGCAGGCTTTTCTTAGCTTTCCAAAAGAAGGGGGAGAAAAAAAATTATTGCTGCATTGCCAAGAAATTAAGCAAAACCATAACACGGCTTTTTAAGCACCCAAGCCTACAGTCTTGTGCTCCCTCTGCTGACAGCACCTTGCTACCAAACACAGCTCCCAGCGTGGCGCAGCACCAGCGATAAATGCAATGCACAGACAGATATTAAAGCCTACTAAGAGCAATCTACGGCTCCCAGTGCAAAAGCGCGAGGAGAAACCACTGTATGCAAGCTCTAAAAAGCTAAATCAAAGCAGGCGGCAAAACTAGAGTGAACAGAAAGAGATAAGCCAAGAGGAAGAATCCAACTCCTCTGCCCTAAGTAAATCTTATTTTTGTCATAGCTGATTGGGAGGGTCTCATGGGGGCACTCACATCAAGCCTCTTGTTCTCTGCACTCCCTTTTTTGCCTTCTGCTCAAGGCAACTAAGGGCTGAACTAGTCGTTGGAACAAGCTCAGGCCTCGGCCTGGGAAAACGTCCCGCGGCCGCGAGACAAGCTCACCCCATCGCTGCCCGTTTTGCATTTACTCAAAGGCTCTTCTCAAAAGGCTCTCATCTAAATCAATAAATACAGAGGAGCAGCAAGCACAGATTCATTCTCTTGCCTTTCTTGGCCCTGGAGTCCCTTGGGTATTACAGCAATCTCCAAGCAATGGGCGACCTTCCGTTTTTAGCTCTGAGCCAACGTGGGAGTTAAGGACAGCGACAGCCTTAACTCAGAATCTAAATACTTTTTGCAGGCGTTTACCAGTTTCCTGTTTTCTCGTTACTGAGATGATGACCTTACAGAGCGGGTTATTGGAAAGCCAGAAAATTATGTACTGCAATTCAATTTTCTTTCTTCTCCCACCAAAAGTAATTCAGTCTTTGAAGAGTTGAAAGAGGTTGAGGGGTCATTACCTTTCTCCAGGGTGCTCCAAAGGGCCAGAGCAGGCAACACTCCCATGGAATAACGTAAAATTCAGTATGAGGAGCCAGGGCACACCAATTTGTTTTTCAATCTATTTTATTTCACTTCAAAGCATCAGTGCAGATAGATAACAGAGGAAAACAAGCAACACTTTGACTATATTCAGTGTTCCTCAGTCTTTAAAGGCAGCAGAATATACCTCAGAGAAAACAAGCAACCCTTTGGCTATCAGTCTGCCCTGATGCTCTGAAAGGAAATATAATAGATTGAAAAAGGAATTGGTAGGCTCCGATTCTTAACAGCAAGTTTTCCATTACCATTCAAAACAAGGATTGTTGCCTACCCCTCTTGGAACAGGGCAGTCCCGATCAGAGAACGAAATGACACACTGGAAGAGCAGCACAAACCCAAAGTTTGCTCCACTCTCTGTTCGTCCATGCCTCCCGGTGCCCAAGAACAATGAAAGTGCCAACTATGTTTTGCAGGTTTCCGTAAAATACTCAAGAAAAATACTCAAGAATTAAGAGTCGGACCTTTGAACTCCTGCTTTTCAAGGAGGTTTACATCAAACAAGATTCCACACTGTAATTTATTAGTGGCTATTTAAAAAAAAAAAAAAAAACACAACAACAACACAACCCACCACCAACACCACTGCTTTGATGAGCTTCCGTGATGCAGTTTGCAGTCAGTAGAGTGCAGGAACCAAGAGCAGGCAAGGCATGATGCACACGTAAAAAGCCCCGATCTTCGCATCAAAAGGTTTCTTGAACGTCAAAAGGAAAAGCTTTAAAATGACACTGCTCAAGCACAGTCAGCCCAAAAGAGAGACCTATTCCCTGAGATTTGTTAGTAAGGTTCATACAATTAAACTCTTCCAAAACAAATCCCTCTCCGCCGATCTACCAAAATGAGGCTGGCTATCCCGCTCTCACAAACCGCTTGCACAGCAAAAGAAGGGACAGTGGGAAGAACAGGAGTAAGGGAGTTTCAAACTCTGAACCAAAAGAAGCATCTCTCGGCCCTACTGGAGAGGCAGCATTAAAAAGCTGGCTTCCTCCTAAGGACTGGCCGTGGAGGCATGCCGAACTGACGGAGAAACCAAACCAAACAGGGCAGGAACATGAAGAGAGAGAGTAGTCAGAAGGACCAACCCTCAGAAACGTTTGGAACAGCCGATAAGAAACTGGGAAGGAAACTATTCCAGAAATTGAAGCATCTCAGTCCTTCATTCTGTCTAGACCTAACTGAATTTTGTTCTCAGCCAGGCACGTGACAAAGTTAAGTGCAGGGGCTCGCTAGGCAGCATTTAGAAGGATTTAATCTTTGAGCTGAATCTATCCAGAGAGCATGCCAGGAGGCATCTGAAATTCCACCCTTTCCACCTCCTGTTTCAAGGCTTCAGGCAGCTGTCTCCATAACCCTGAATCCTTCAGGGTAAAAGGATCTACAACTACTCTTTAAAAGAAGGGAACGCAGCTGCTCTGCTACATCCTCCTCTGGCTACGTTTTAATGTAAAAGCCTAACAACATTTACCCAGGAAGCAAACTCACTTCCTGCGGCTCCTGGAATATGTTATAACCGCGAAGTTATGATCTAGGCTAAAACAGATGCATTTTCTACCCCTCGTTTAAGCAGTGTGTGTTGGCAGTTAACTCAAAATACACTGAAAAGAAAGATGAAACAAGAGGGAATGAGCAGAGCACAGAGGCTAAAGGAGTCAGTCACCTGGGAACAGACCTGGTCGATATTCCAAAGGCTGTTTCTGCAGCATCCTTAGATTGGGTTTGAAACTCAAATTCCTCCTCAAACACAAGATACTTGGCGCATCTTAAGCAAACGGCTGCAGAATCATGCTGCGTTATACCATCTATGGTCCAGTAAATTAGGCCTGGCAGCCTTCCTTTCCACTGGAGGAAAAGAAATCACCCCTGAGACTTACCTGCAGCCTGGCTCAGGTACTTTCAGAATGGATTTGATTGCCCAGGACTCACCACAGCACGTTTTCCCAATATAGCTACCCTGATGTGGGAATAGGTTGCTACTGAAAGGGGCAGCCCTGCTGCTCCCGTCTTCCCCCCAGTCTCCACACCCATGCTCACTCCTTTGCAGCACCTCTGACAAACTGGTGATCACACAAGGAACTGGATCAGATTGCTGATTCATTGGCACAACGGAAAAACTTATTTTTATCTTCTGACGGGTTAGTCTTCCATTAGATCATTTCAATGAATAGGCTTAAGCAGTGGCCACATAGCTCCAACACAAAGGAGAAGAAATCTCAGTGGCAAAAGGTTTAGACAAGCAACACAACTCCTTCTCATCTCTACCCTTAAGAACTATTCTGGGAGCTCCACAGCTTCTGCTCAAGAAGGTAATACCGTGCTCAGGCAGGTCTAAGAGCCACTACAAGCATATAATGAGAAATAGCTCCCGAGAAGTCAGTGATATCCAGTTGGCAGTTTTAGGTCCACATGTGGGGCTGAAATTCTGGTGGAACCATCCTTGCTTTTTACTGTATGTTTCGAAACAAACACCCTGCCCATACTTATCGCAGTAGCCATGTAGCCAGCCTGCTCCCTTCCACAGGAAGGGCACATGTAATGGTTCAAATGAGGGGGAAGGAGGTTCTCCAGGTTTCTGGTGACCCACGAAAGACCGAGCAAACAGCTTGACTTAACAACCAAGCACCGAGCTTGATTCAACACCGCGTTCCTGCGCGGGATCCACCTCCCGGTCTGGAGGACCGCAGCGCTGCAAGAAAGGGCGGCCCGCAGGCTCCCTTGGGTCTCCTGGCGCTGCCTGCCGAGACTTCACAGGCTTCGGAGCGAGCCGGTCCCGTTCTCTGCGGGCCAGGGCAGACCTTGCCATCCGCCTGCCGCTCAGGCCTCCTCCGCAGCCTGGCAGGGAGGGCAGGAGGCAAAGATGGGCCTGCAAGCGGGCCAAAAGCGAGGCCCAGACGCGGCTGGGGGTGAAGGGTATGGGGTGGGACACGCTAGCGGGACAACCGGACCCGGGGAGGGGGGAGGCCTCCGGGAAAACGGGGAAGGGAGCTCGGGGCAACCATGGTGCCGGCGGTGGCTCCCAGGCCCCCCCCCGAGTGAGGCAGTGCCCGGGACCCCCCGCCTCGCCGCGGCAGAGCCGAGTGAGGCCGGTAGCCCCCTTTTTGGCCGCCGCTGCCTGACACGGCCCGGCCCTCTCCCCGCCACGACCCCCCCCCAAGCCGGGCCCAGCGCCGAGAAGCGGCCTCGGCGGCACCGGGCCGCCAAGGCCCCGCGGAGCCCCGTTGGGGGGGGGGGGGGAGCGGGCGGCGCCGTTGCCATGGTTACCTTTATTGGGCGCGGCGCGGCGGACACGGCGCGGGGCGGCAGCGGGAACAATAAAGCTTCAACAACAGCCACCCCCCTGGCGGCGCTGGGCCTCGCTCCGCGCGCCGCCATCTTGAAGCAGCAGCGGGTCCCCGGTCCCGCGGCACGTGACGGAGGGGAAGTGGCGGAAGGTGGGGGAGGGGGAACTGCGGTGGCTGCGGCGGCTGGGCATGCGCAGTTCGGCGCCTCCTTCCCGCCATTCAGGCACACGTGACCCGCGCGCGGGCCTGCCCTCTCTCTTCACCGGGGGCGCCTGAGGGGTGCCGTCCGCCATGTTGCTTCCCCCGGCCACGGCGGCGGCGCCATTGCCGAGGGGGGTGCAGCGGCCACCACCGCTTCTCTTGCTGCACCTTGTCACTACCAGACTTACCTCGGTGCTGGCGTCCCTGTCCCTCACTTCCTGTCAGGCCTTCCTCAGGCCTCTCCACACCCTTCCCCATCTCCCAGCCATTGGCTGCCTCTGTGCCAGACTCCCTCGGAGCTCCCTCATGCTGGACTGCCCGGGCAGGGCCTGCGGTGTCCTGGCTCTCCTGCTCTCACGAAATAAAACATTTCCCCCCTGGTTCAGGGAGCTGTGTTTCTTGGTGAGGCTCACAGGCTGTGGTTTCCCCCCAGCCAGGCCATTCCACCTGAACGGGTGGGCAGCCAGGTGGTGGGCATGGTGGGCCTGCCAGCCTGAGGGGGCCCCCAAAACTGCCCTTGTGGCTTAGCAAACAGTAAATTTGTTGGGCTTTCACCTTTTAGGAAAGAAAAGTGCTGCCTTGCCGCAAAGGTTGCACCACCGGGTCAGATCTGGCTCCTCCGAAGCAGCTCCCAGGACATGGTCATCTGAGGGGTGGTAGCAAAGTCGCCTTGTGGGTCACCCAAATTTGAGCTGAGAAGGCTTGGACCGTGCTGGGCAACCCATAAGCAATGTTATGGGCACGCTCTGGAGAACGGCCCGTGCAAGGGGAACGGGACAGAGGGATGCAGTCCTGGCCATGGGTCCAGATCCTCATTCTGCTAGGCATGAATTTGGGGAGGGCGACTGCCTGCTCCCTCCCGGTGGCCGTCCCACCATTGCTGTGCTCCTCTATGCCTCAGCTAGCCCCTTGGAGGGCGACCTCGCAAGTCAGCCCGCAGCCAAGCTTGTGAAGTGCACGTATCCACAGGACTGGGGAACCCATCCGAGTGATCAGGCCCACAGAAGATGTGCGCAAGGGGGTCACAAGACAACATCAGCCGTGATGCCAAGGGTGCCTGGCTGGCCTCAGGAAGCGTGAGGGGCAAAGGAGCTGCATGGGAAGGCCTGGCAGGGGGCCTCCTGATACCCAAGGCCACAGTGCTCCTTGGAGTCATGCATAGCAGTCTACAGAGGGTGGGATGTGGGGTGCCTGTGCTTTCACAAGCTGTGGGAACAGATTGTCCTTACTGGAGCCCTTGGGCTCGCAACCTGCTCTCTGGGCAGAGGGGACGAGACCCCAGTTTTATTTCTACATTGGCATACCCGGGGCACTCTGTTTCTCTTCAAGAGCCAGGCTAGAACGTGGTGTGTGTTTATGTTCCCTGTCTTTCTGTCAGTAATCTGACCCGGTGTGTAGCCCGAAGAGGGCCTCTGGGTACATTTAGTTTCAACGGGCTCTGAGAGTTTCCAGATGGCCTTGGTAAACGGGAAGGGAAAGGGGAGGGCTGGGTTACCTGTCAGCATTGTGCTGTGGGGTGGGCCATTACTGAGCAGCCACTAAGTGAGGGAGCGAAGCTGGCTAGCATTCAAATATGCAGTTGCTGAGCTTGCAGACTGGCATGACGCGCTGGGAGGCAGGTGTCTGCTGTCCTCAGAGTGCCTCTCAGTGGGACAGGCAGTCTCGATGCTGTAAAACGGGAGCTACTTTTGTGCGGCAACTGCTCGCCAAAGCTTCTCCGTGTGAGGGCAATACTGTTCGCTTACCCTTGAGCCCCTGACAACCACAGCAAAGTTTTTCTATATGTCTCTTATGCGTGCCCTCTGCCATTAAGTAGCTAGTGTCCGTACACTTGGAGAGAATAGTTTGATGGAGACAGCAGCAAAGGTCAGGATAACCGAGGTATCAGGGTGAGGCGGAAGTCCCAGCCTGGAGACTGAGCACACAGAGCCTTCTAGACTTGCAAGCCAGAAGTGAAGGCTGCAGTACTTCAGTTCACCTGCTCTGGGACTGCGCTGAAGTAATTTTCACTTGAATTAGAACAAATCCTTCAGGAAAGAATTGGGAACCCACCAAAGCCCTGGGTAAGCAGTGCCCTCAGATCTCTTTGTCAACAAGAAAGGGAGCAATGAGTTATATTAAACAGTGAAAGACCAGAGCGTGACCCTCCTGGCCTCACTAAATTGCAGCCATTCACTGATCATACCCCATTTGCATAGTCAGCAAAGAAGTGATCCATTTCCCATGCACTATGTTGGGTGGGAAATTTCTGCTTTCTTAATCAAATTATCTCATCATGCCAACCTGCAGACCTAAACAGTACTGATTTTATCCACGTATGAGGAAGAATTCCCCTGCACACAGCTCTGACAATGCTCTGGGAAAGTTTTGTCTGATCTGTCATTGTGGAAGCAGAATGATTTTTTGCCATGTTTCCTATGACAAAAACAACCCCCCCCCACACACACACACACATCTTGATGAAAGTATGGAAGTGCTGGTCTGTATAACTTGGCCAAACCAGCATAGAGATGGAGCAAAAATCTACGAGAGGGTGTAAAGCAGGAGAGCAAAGGACCAGCCTGCAGTCGTGGCAGACAGGTGGCTTATACTAGAACTGAACTAAGTAACATGGAAGAGCTTGTGGAGGGATCCTTGCCTGCGCCCAAGGTCAGGATACTGAGATACCACTTGCTGGAGGCTTGCAAATCTCCAGACAGTGCAGGGAGCAGCAGGTTGAGGCGTTGCCACTTGTATTTCCAGGGCTATTTGCTGCCATCTATTGATGAATTTAGGAGGAGCCTTAATGAGCCAACTCATTTGTATCAGTAAGCGCTAATTTCTGGTTAAATGGCTATAGGAGTACAGGGTGGCAGGATAATGTCTTCAGCTATGTAACTTTGAGGCCAAGCTGTGTGCAACCTTGTAAAGAGCAGCGCAAGGCTGGCATGGCCTGGGATTGTGGGTCCTGTCTGCTATCAAACCATCCCTGCAGGGATGCAGATGAAATTCTGGAGCTGGCATGTGTTTGGACAGATCAGCTTGCAAACAAATGGGTATTAATTAGACATCCGCAATGTCGTGATCATACCTGCTCTGCTGTGGGACTACTGCGCTCTGCAAGGGCACTGCTCTTGGCCAGGATCCTCATCTGCTAGTGGCAGAGCCAGCTATTTTGGCCATTATAATACAAATGGCATCGCAGCAGCAGGTTTCAAGGTCAGTTTTAGTACATACAAGAAAGGCAGGCTTGGCCAGTTTCTTGTGGAAGTGTGGAGAGATTCCTGAGGGAACTGCTCAGACTTTATATGTGTTTACCTAGTCCTTTGCCAGCCTCTCGTGCAACAAGTTGTCTTTGTTACAGCTGTCAATTCCAGCTCCACAAGTTTGCTCACAACAGCTCCTATTTATGTACTGTGAACATACCGCTGGGCCTAAATCTCGTTATTTTTATCCACAGACCAGCGTTGATCAAAGAGGGTTAGTGCTGAGGCTCTGAAAAGTCACTGGTAGCTTTTGCTCTGTGGCTGCTGGCAGCAGCTGACCTAAAGGTGATGAGAAGGCTGTGTCAGATGAAAAGCCTGCTGTCTATCTGCTACTGTGAAAGGCTGGCACTTTCCAAGGATCATCAGTGAGACAAAGGGCAGCAATTTTTGCCCAGGACACTAGAATGACCATCCTCATCACTGCCAGACCCATGCAGGCTGGTAGGGTAATCTCATACTGTTCGAGGTAGCGATGACCTAGAGCAGAGTAGATGTGCATTGTGGTACATGCATTTTCTGGAGCAGCAAAACCTTTCCTGAAAAGGCTATGGCTCCACAGAAGGCCCCTGATATCTTTAATACCTTGAGATTGGTTCTTGGGGAAGGAACTTGCGGCACTGGCACGGAAAGGGTCCAGTGAGGCATGAATTTTTGGCTTCATGTTTGTGAGCCTGTCTGTATAGTGTCCAGTTTGGTTTTGTGTTACAGTAATTCCGGAGAACATCTGGAGCAGGCAGCGAGTGGCAGTAACAGAGGTGTGGTATGATGGCAGCTTTTCACCAAGATTACAGAGAGAAGAAAGCTGAATGCCCATCATTGCCCAGATCAAGGCGGTGCAGCCAAAGATGTCAAAGTCGTAGTTCTCTGCTGAAACCAGCTCTGGAGTCCTTGGAGATGAAACCACTTGTTTGCCTGGTAGTATCTATGATTCAAAGTAGACTGAGAGGATGATGGCAGCCTTCTTAGAGATGGAGCAGCTGTGGTCTCCTGCCTTGGAGGTGATGGATCGTGGTGGATGAAGATGACATAGAAGTAGCATGATGAGAAGTGACAGGAGAGAACAATGAATACCCCTTCAGAGAAGCCAGACAGGTTTTCCTCCAAGGGCTGAAGGTGAGATTGTTTGAGCGGACAGTCCCATGATACTCCAGCTACAGGGACAAAAACAAGTAAGTTCCCTTCCCAGTCTGCCTGCTTCTATCCGCTTTGTTACTTAACCCAGTTGGTTTTGAGGCCACACACTGTCATTAAACCAGTGATGTGATCCAGGCTGAGAATAACCCCTCCATGTATACAAAAGGGTGAGGAAAAGGAGGACAAGAACCATGGCCCAATATACCTTTGCAGTGAGGGGTGACATTCACATATTGTTGATTCCCTCAGAGTGACACTCCAGTGTCTCTTGGAAGCATCTTAATTTTTGTCAAGGAAGTACTAATGAGTAGGGATGTACTTTGTGTGTGTATTTTCTTTCCCCAAAATGCAGGACCGTAGCATAAAGCTCCACCAGCTGCCCTGCCAAAGGATCCACAAGGGAAGACCTGAGCAGGATGAGCTGTTTTCAGGTTCCCCTTCCTGCCCACAGGCTGCCTGCTGGGGATCACTCACCTGTTACACAGACAAGTCCAGATGGGCATGGGCAGTAACTCCAGCTCAGACTGTTTCACTGGCAGCAGGCCGAGGTCCCACAGGTCAGAGCAGGCCTTATCTCTTATTCCTTGAAAGAACCCTGCTTTTCCATACCCGTTCCTGCTAGTTCTTGCAGGCTGACAGTTAACCTCACCGTTGAGAGGTCTTCCCTTAAACCACTCAGATCTTGAAGCTGCATGGCTTTATGGAAATAGTGGTTTTCATTAAAACACAAAATCCCTTTCCCTAGAAGTTGCTTAAAAGGAATTGGAAACTTTTCTTTCAGAATCCACTGCCAAAAGGCAAAGAAGCCCCACTTTCTGTACTGTCAATATGCATACTGGTACTATCACAAATGCATACTGCATTTGTGAGCCTGTGCAATGTTTTCTGCAGAGCTGGGTCCAGGGTCTCCAGCTGGCTATGGTTACTCCATCAGTCACATCCAAACCATGCTGTTTTCATGCCCCTTGACATGTGCATCTGCTTTGGCCTCTGTCAGGTCTGTTGGAGCATCTCTTGGTGACAGCTGGGCTGTTAACACATGGCGCAGATAGGGTATCCGCCCACACAGGAGAACGAAAGTATGACACAGCCATTTTGGCTTAGTACAGTGAGGGACAGCACTGAGAACATAAACTTTTGTGCCGACGGATGATGTGAGTGCAAGCTCAAGTCCGTGCAACTACGTCTTTCCCCTGTTAGTTATTTAACCTTTGCATAAACTCCCCTCCTCTGCTGCACAACCTGGATGGCAGCATGCTCCATCTCTGACTTGTGGCTTCTCCTTTTGAGCACTTGAGGGCAGTGTTGCAGCTTGGAAAGAGGCACATCACTGGGGTGAAAGGTTTGTTTCATGTCATACCATGCAGAGGCACATCATCTTGCAAGGACTCTGGCTTCCACTAGAAACCTCACTGTTCACAGGGACTTAAAACTTTGACATGAACGCTCAATCTCGTGCAAAACTCCTCACAGAAAATGTTAACTGATTGACATCTCTTCCATCTTCCTTTTGCTGTAAACATTTCTCCCTTCCATCTTTTTAGCCCCAAAACTCATCTCTTGAGGGTCTGATTTCAAGGAAGGGGTGGAATGCACAGTCAGTTCTCCAGAGGGAGCAGACCTTGAAAGACATTAAGTTTGATCACATGGAAGTAT
The DNA here is from genome assembly GCF_040807025.1 of Struthio camelus. Taxonomy (NCBI): domain Eukaryota; kingdom Metazoa; phylum Chordata; class Aves; order Struthioniformes; family Struthionidae; genus Struthio; species Struthio camelus. The sequence goes on from NC_090962.1 coordinate 12,343,870, forward strand.
GCTTCTCCTGGACACATAATACTATAAGTTTCCTAAATGTTATTCATGCAAGGACTTGCAGCCTGTCCATGTGAAAACACAAATCTCGTCAGTCCTGCTATCAGCCTCCAAGGGAGCCAGCAGAGCAGTCTGTGCTCTGGGGTCAATGCTACAACAGCTCAGTAGGAGTGCACACAGCACTCTGCTGGGAAGCCGTGCCAGAATAATTATTTACATGTGCTGGCATAAAGTAATTACTAATGGAGCAGAACACCATGCACAACCCCTCCAAGCTATCCCAGAGGAGGCACTGGGAGTTACCAAGCAAAGTGCACTCTCCTTGTACCAAAATCCAGATTTCCTCCCACCCCTGTCCTACCCCCTCCTCCCAGGGGAGCAGTTGTTTCATGGCAGAGGAGCCTGTCACCCCTCTTTCCCCTGTCGTCTTGCCTTTGCCAGCATACTCCGAGGTTGTACTCAGAGGCTATAATTTGCCCTGTTATTCCGGCTAAATCACAAACTGAACTGAGTGTGATGATGTCTTTGGGGGAAGTGGACATTCATACTTAGGAGCTGGGACTGTAAATGCTTTGGATTATTTCACTGCTGCGTTTCTACAGCCAAACTGACTTTTCATTTAAGAAGTGGGCAGCTGGCACAGCTATGTGCGCCCACATTGACTTCCTACTATCCTCTTGTAGTTTCTGGTTCACCAGCCTCTTGGGCTTTTGGCTTCATTGCTATTTATTGCAATGATTTCTAAAGGGACCGTCTCTTTGGCGTTTGCCGTTACTGCTCCCTTCTTTGTGGCACGTGGGGAAAGATGTCTTATATCCATGTTCCCAAAGGATGCTCAACTGCTTCCACTGTGTTTCTGAGTGTGCTGGCTAAGCAGAACATGTCAGGAACATCATCAGATTTTCCAAAGTGCACCTTCAGCTTCTCCTTCAGGAAGAGTCTCTGCTGATCCATCCCATGCGAGGTATGTCCAGCTCAACATACTTGCCAAAAGCATTGACATGCCTGAGCAACTCTCCTCTCCTCTCACAGAGCTGGTCACCAAAGCCACTCAGTAGGGACTTCTTCACGATGACCTGGCATCACTCTGTGTATGCATTGCAGTGAGCTGGTGGGTTCGCTGCCATCCAGAGGGCACAGCCGGCAGCTCCTTCCCTATGCCATGGGATGCTGGCTTGGCAGGATCCCTGCTCCTAGATCTGCAAGCCACACTGCCGAAGGGCACAAGGCCGCAGACTGTGCTGGGCAGCGAGTACAACAGAGTTCCTCCCACTGGCTTTGCTGCCCAGAGGCCACACATTTTTGTATCTACTCTTTTCCTTCTGTCCACTGTACAACACTCTCAGCCAGCCTGTCTTGGATGCCAGCAGCTACCACTCTTTATCAATTGTAACTGTTAATCTACCTTTTGTAGTGCCTTGTGACACTTCCTTTGGGTAAGGTCTGCTTCTCTCAGCATCTCCCCAACAAGTTCCACAAAATCTGCTGTCTCTCTTTACTACCTCTCCAGGTCCATGCTGATGCAGAGTTCTCCGCTCCAGAATCAAGTGTCTATTTCTTCTCCTGTGTCTTGGATTTAGGTAAAAAACAGTATCTCTATCCTCTCATTTTTCTGGTGACAGTATCCATCAACACCTCTCTCAGCTCTTCTGGTGCTTCAGATACCATTCCTGGGCTGCAGAGTCTGTTCTTCCACAAATTGTATCCCCATTCAGATAATAAAAGTATTTTCTTTCATTTTCCTGTCTTTACTCCTGGTGGCCAGCTCTGCACATAGCCTGCTTTTCCTTCCATGCCTGTGCAAAGGTTTTGTCTGCAATCCAGCATCCTCGGTGGTCTGGGTCCCTCCGTGTTGTCCGTTTGTTCTGTTTCTAGGTGCTGATTGTTTTCCTATTAATCTCACTCCCTTCCTTGCAGCAAAGTCTCCCTAGACTGACCGCTGCCAACATGTTTCATGTATCACATGCTACGTAATAACACAAGGGAAGAGGACTCCATGCTTGTAACCCAGTTCTTTATAAGAGCTATTTCCAGAGGTGGCAGGTGCTGGCAGGGCTCCAGCCATGCGCTCGCAATGCTGACTTAGCTGCACTCCCTCCAAACTGCCCTCTGCGACACATGTCTCTCTGCACGTCCCATCCCAGTTGCTACATGGACCATGTTCCTTCTGGGGTAGAGACTTCCGCCGGTCCCCTTGTCAGCCCTCAGCGCACACGGACTGCTGTGTGCTAGTGCCTGGCGCTAGGCTGGGAGCAGAAAGCATACTCAGAGGCGGTATCCCAGACTGGCCAGCAGGCCAGTTGACCATTTCCCTGGCTTATGTTTGTCATTCACACCGTCTCTTTGTATTTTTACCAGTTCCCCTGAGTTTCAGCCCAATTGGTGACTTGAGCTTTTTTGCCTTTGTCTTTCAGCCTTCAGGTCAGAGCACATGTGGCCTGGGCAGCTAACCTGGGTCAACATTTGCTCCCACTGGGTCCCATTCCCAGCTCTGGCCTGCTTGCTCTCCTGGTCTCTGCACCAGACAGGGGTTGTTTCACAGAAGTTACCAAGGCATTGGCAGGAATACCTCTCCCCATGCATTCCTGTGCCCACGAGCATGTTTCACTTTCTGTACTGGAGGAGCAGAGGCTGTAGAGTCCTGCAGTCCTCTGGCGGTGCCAAGTGCAGAGAGTGCCAAAGTTTGGCTCATAAACTCCTTTCCAGCCAGCAGGGTTGAGCTGCAAAAAGGAGAGGGCCTTGATGTTCTCCATCACTCAGTCATGCAGTTGATTCTGTGCCCCACACACCTGCCTGGGAAGAATCCTACTTCCAGACCTCCGTCACAGAGGAGGATTTCTTCTGTAGTGTCCCAAACACTCCAAAGAGGTCCTTCCTCATGGGCTGGGACCTGTCCTCTGGGCTAAATGAAGGCCTGATAGGAGAGGTCCTGATGGCTGGCATCTAGCAAGTTGGAGCCTATCCTTAGCGAATGCAGGCAGAGCAACCAGCAGCCCGTATACCATCCCTTGGGTGTACCAGCCCAAATGACAGACAGGACATTTTGGAAAATTTTGTTACAGAGTGGGCTTCCTTAGGGAGGCAAATAAGTTTAGGAAGTTGGTGATAATCATCTTCCCATCATCAAGCCACAGCTTGTTGTCCCTGCCATGGTGCTGACACAGTTTTTCGTGGATCTGTGCTAAAAATTCAGCTATGGAGATGACGTGGGGGGAAAAATATAACCCTGACCATTTCCCCCATCTGCTTTCCATCTGCAGACAGCTGGATGGGTGCAGTGGAGGGGATGGCACGATATGAGTAGAAGGGGAGGAACTATTGAAATCATCTTTGTCACCCAAGAAAACATGCTGTGTCACTGTCGCTGTGGTGAGAGGAGACAGGGGATTGCCATTCTGGCTAGCAGGAAATCACAGCTGCCCTGATCAGGGCTGGGCAAATAATGCATTTGCTGGTTGATTGGTGGCCAGAAAAATTGCAACCCAGAAAATGTAGTTCATGTTGACCCAGAATGGTTATTTCTCTTCAGTTTTCTTTATTGGCTCAAACTTCTATCTTTTCCATGAGAGCTGGAACTCCGAACTCAAAACTCTTCTCTGATCTGAAGCCTTCTGAGCACAGGAGGATGGAGGACAGCTTTGCCCTGTCCTCCACTGGGGTGCACCACTCGCTGTGTCTGCTGTGGAAGAGGCATCACAGAGGAACCCCCAAGCCCTGGATGATGTGGGGAATGAGCCTCCCAGTTTACCACCAATCGAATTTATTTGGCAACTGCAACCAGAATGGGTTGACACCAACGCTGAATTTTCTCAAAAGTTTGTTACATTTTTATGTGGGAGGAAAACTCAGCCCCCATATGGGCTGTGCCTGCCCACCAGCCTCCCTGCACAGCCCAGCCATCCTCCTCCAGCTGCCCCAGCCCCATCCTGCTCCCCTGGAATGCAGCTAACCTGACGGACATTATTAATACCCGGAGACCCGGATAGGGCAGCAGCAATCCTGCCTGACAGCCCAGTTCCCGTATAAATCATTGGGTCACGGAAGTCACGGCATTTATAAATATTGATACTGTCTTTGGGGAAGCTCACCATTTCGGAGAGGGAGGTTTTTTCTAAATAACATTAAATGGAGATGCTGGAGTTATTTTTGGCTCTGTCAACAGTGCTGATCTGTGTGGCTGCCCTGTGCGCAGGGCTGGGCGCAGCCGCCTAGTCTTGCTCCCTGCTACTGCTCCTCACTCCCTTCGTGTTTTAGCAGGGGCTCAGTGCCTCAAGGGTATTTATTCTGGGCAGGACAGACCTAGAAAAGGTCTGCCTGTCACAGAGCTCTTTGAAAGGGAAGTGTTTCTGCCTCGCTCTTCATTGAAACTTGCGTTTCAGCCGCCTCCCCCTAGGCTGAGGACAGATTATGCACTGCCACCCACCCATATCCTCCAGAGCTGGCCCAGGGCAGCAGTAACACTCTGCCAGCTGTCTCGGGTGCTCTATCCTGATGCGTGGTACTCAACAGCAGTCGCCCTCTGGGAAAAAAACCTCCATCTCTATCTCACACCTCCCCTGGCTGCACCTCCCAAGCGTCTGCACCATCTGGAAAATGCAGGAGAGATTAAGAAATAAGGTGGGAAAAGGTTTCCAGAGCCTTGCAAAGCTCCAGAAACTTTGTGGGTGGTTTAGGTGACTGAGATATCATTTCTAATCCAGCCTGTGAATTGCTAAGGGCTGCACTTGGAAAGTATTTTATTCTAGCTGCAAAAGATGAAGAATGCTCTATGTTCCTTTGAGCTGAAACAGTGCTCTGCATGGAGGGGACAGCCAAAGATCTTGATCTAGTCTGATCTCCTGGGCAGGAAACCTCCAGAAGGAGAAAGCAGTACAATAGTGGCAAGTGGTTTCGAATTCAACCACAAAATCCCTACTCCCCATCCCTGAAGATGAGGAGTCCCCCTTGGAGCAGGAGGAATCCTCATCTCACCGGCGTCCTGGACCCTGAGGGACATGTAAACCCTCAGGAGGTAGAACTGGACATCTTTTCCGTAGTGACCATTGCTTGAATGTTTGTGCGGACAAGACAGTCCTGGCTGGGACACAGTGCAGTTAAGACAGAGGCAACCATGATTAGCAGCCTGGGCTTGCCAAATTGGGCGAGGGGGAGGAGAGCTGTGAACCAGGAGTCTTCCTCTCCGCAGAGGTTTGGAGACCTTCCACTGTCTGCATTGACCTAGAAGCTGTGGCCATTTATTCCTGAGGCTGACCTAACCCAGGCACCATCTATCCCAGATTATAGCTACTTGGAAGTGGATAGGATTGCAGGATTTGGCTGCTGAGGGTAACATCAGGGCATCTCACTGTGATCATTTGAAACAGTGTTTCCTGCTCATCATTGCTGCCTAAGCGTTAGGGAGATTTAAGGGATGTTTTTGTCGTGATATACAAAGCACAAAGTGGCCTGGATTCTTGCTGGCTCGAGATACCTTCCCGCATGGTACTGCCGCAGGTAGCATCACAGAGCAGTCCCTGCACAGGCCTGGCATTTTGTAGTGGAGTTACCAACCGTTTCCCACAGTGCAATGCTCGACAGGCCCTCGTTAACCAGCTTCCTTCCCTCCTTCCTCTCCCTCCCTCCAGCCCCAGCAAACCATTGGAGATGGGACCATGCACAGGATCCTTGTGGCCAAGGCAGTCACCATGGCAATGGCAGGGATGGAGGTGGTGCAGAAGAATCATGAGGGGGCGACAGAGACCTTGGAGTCTCTGCCCGCCAGTCTGCTTTGAGCCAACATTGATAGATGAAGAAAAGCCACATCGCCTCTGGGTAGAAATGTTCATCCATCCCATCACACAAGTGAGCCTGGCTGTCAGCTGTCCATAGCCATATGTCATGGTGGCCCAACGTAACACCAGGGTGCAGATGAACTGGCCAAAAGGTGTGTTGTGGTGCCAAACTGGATGTCTGAACCAGGACAACAGCATCCGGGCGTCATCACGCTCCTAGTATGAGGCAGCAGAGTTTGGGAGGAACCAGCTTTAGGCTGGACCCATGGGGAAGATCAGGGCTTAGGCCAAACCCAGCTGGGGCTGTAGGAAATAGGGATGTGAGAGAGCCATAATGGGCCAGCACGCCCAATGGGAGCAGAGTTGAGTGCAGGTCCTATAGAGAAGGACAGAGCATGGGGGCAGCAGACCAGATGGACGGAGAGCATTTGACCGTCCTCCCAGGAGAGCCCCCAGCCTGGCCAGGCCCCAGAGGGATAGTGCAGAGCTCCTACAATTTTGTGGGGTCTGGTGGGGATTTTAACACAGAAACTGTACAATAAAACGTGAGCAGGCAGGCGCCAGGGCGGGTGCAGGAAGCTCTAATGAGAACAAGCTTTCCAGAGAGTCTACCATCTAATTCAAACCAGCTAGATAAGAGTCAGCCTGCCCTCCCTTCCCAATACGATGTTCTTGCTTCCAGCAGGAAGGCTGGGAAATGCTTGGCAGGGATCATCACAGCCTCCCAGGCACAGCCTCTGGGCGCAGAGCTGTGAGCAGTGCTGGGCTGGAGGACCCCTTATTCCCAAGCCCACTAGTGACCACTGAAGGGCCAGTCCTGCTCTCCCTGACCTGGGGTGAATCTCTCCTTCGACCCCAAGAGAAGAGCTGGTTCTCGCACCTTGCAGCCAGTACTGGGACCTGTCAGAGAGGCAGCTGGCCGGACGATTGTGCATCTCTCTGCAGGTGGTCCTAGTGTATCCAGCCTGGACAGGGGCTGTTGAAGAAGCATGGAGAGGCACAGGGATTGGCTTGAGATGGAGTGAGATGCACCCTGGAGCAGAGAGCACACTGGAGATCGTGAGGCAAGTTGTGCCACTCTTACCAATCAGCCAGAGCAGGCACTGGGCTGGCACACACTTGGTCCAGTCTGTCTTTTTCCACTGAGCTCTACATTTCACAGTCCTCTTTACTATACGAGCAAGGGTCTATATCCCTTCCTGAGGAGGGAGACAAATTGCTCCCTGTGTCAGTACATTCCTTGCCCAGTGCCCAAAGTTGAAAGCAGGAAGACTGGCCCTCAGCACGCTCTGCCGGGCAGCACTAGCCACACGGTTCACTGGCAATGCATGAGTCCAGCTAGTAGCAGAGGACGCAAGGGGCAGGTCCTTGGGTGGCTGGAGCGCTGGGCTGAAGTCACGTAGCTGCAGATGGGTACAGTCACACAAAGCTCTGTCCCGAGCAACATCCCTCTCTGTTTTCATAACACTGGAGGTTGTAGCTGACCTCCTGGCCTCTTCCCTGCCGCAGAGAGCAGGTAGTAAGTGCAGGTAATAGCTGTATACAAGGTCTCTGTTCTGCTCATGCTGCAGCCAAACCACAAACCCATTTGTCATTTCTCAGCTGCTTTGCTGACTCGCTAAAGCTGTTGCTCTCCTGCTGCAGCGCTGTGAGCCTCCCTGCCGCAGGGAGAGGATCCCTGTGGGGGGTGGGGGAGGGGGGATTTAAGGGTTAGCGAAGCGGAGTAATTTGGGGCAATGGAAATTTAGCCTTCAAGTGAGTCAGAAGCATGAGTCAGCAGGTCCCAAAGCACAGACCACAGCATCCAGCCTTCCTGAGCCATGTGTGTAGGGAGAGGTCAGTGACCCGCTCACATTTTACAGGATGTGCAAGAAGACAGCTAAGCTGCAGAGCCAAGGGTGCAGAGGGCTCAGAGCAGCTCTGGGCAGAAGGATATCTCCTCTACCACCTCCCTCTGTTCCCAAGGAGCTGGGGCCGTGGCAGAGGGAGGGGAGGCCTTTCTCTGTTCCTCTGCATGAATCATGGACCTGGCCAGCAAGACACCTTCCCCAGGAGGAGACAGTCCCTGTGTCCATGTTTGCCTGCAGTGGTTCACCGTGCAGGCAGAAGCTCACCTGAACTGATGAGTCCCTTCACTGAAGGCCCTGTGCCATGGTCCCTGCACTCTGAAGTGGCTCCTCTCTGCTGTTTTTTATAAAGGACAGAGCAGGTGCAAGAATGCTGGCACTGACCCTTTCTGTCCCACAGCTTCATGCACCCACAATGCTGCTTGCAATGGAAAGGAGCCTGATGCCTGGTGACTGTCCTCCTGCCACCGGGACCCTCACTGGCGAGCTGTCACTGTGGGCGCCAAGCTCCGTAGCCATGTAGTCCCTCCACCTGGTCCCTCCAAAGATGGTGGCATGCAAACATGGGGCTGGGAAGGAGCAGGTGTACATGAAGTGGGAAGATACTCAGCTTGATGTTCTGCTCAAGATGAACTTTCTCCTTCAGTTTTGCATGAGATTTATGCTCTATCAGAAGGTGAAGCAGATGAAACATGGTGGAGCGTTCATTTTTATACATTCACTCACCAGTGAGCATTTCAGGAGCAGAGCAAATTTACAAACGCATCAGCTGTGTTCACTGCCCCAAGGTCCTTCTAATGGCAGAAACATGACCTGATGTATTACTTTCGCAACCACACAAACCACATGCTGACATACTGGAGCTCTGTCCTTCAACTCGGACTCTGGAAAAACAACTTCCTTTGACATGGCTTGCCCTTTGCAGTGAGCCTTGAGAAGATACTCTTAAGCACGTCTGTGCTTCTGCACAGTGGAGATTTGGGGTCTCCAGACAGCTCTGGAAGCAGGGTGAGACAGATTGACCATTCTCCCACCAGTACGCTTGGACCACATGCTGTCCAGAGTTAAATAAATGCATGTTTATGGTAAGCCACCAGGGACATCAGCCTGTGAGATTTTTGACCTCAGTCTGAGGTTGTCTTCACAATTTTGCTGTTCCTCAGCCTGAGGTTAAAACCGCAGCAGCCTTTTCTGCAGAGCTGAGATAGTTCCTAGGATTTTCTTTATCTAAGTTACTTGTGTCTTCAACTACCAGTACAGGCTTCTGGAGTAACAGACATACCCTATAAAGAAACCTTCCTCAGCCACAATAGTTCCTGAGGAACTACAGACAACATCAGGAACAGCAGTGCATACGAAACCAGTATGGAAGAACGGGAGAATCTGGGAGGGAGTCAGTGCATTTCCTAGCAGCTGAATGCTCATTCACACAATTATAGCCCTTAGAGAAGATCTTCCAGAACCAGAGGATGAGAACAAACCTGGAAGCTTTCACCTTCTTGTAGGACTTCAGTGGGAATTCTTTCCTGCAGGAAATAAGGTTTCTTTCAAAAAACACCATTGGAAGGTTTTTCATCCTCTCTCAGTCCTGTTGTACCGTGTGTACTTCAGGTCTCCACTTCTCAGAAAGGTCACAGTGTGGTTTGAGAAGGTCCCAAGAGGGGCAATTCAAATGAGCAAGAGGCTAGAGCAGCTGCCTTGTGAAGAGGGACTAAAAGGCCCTTTGATTTGGAGAGGAGGAGGGATGTGACTGAAGTTTACAAAATCTCAAAGGCAGTGAATAAGGTGAATGGGAAACCAAATCCCAAGGACAAGAACTAGGGGGCACTCAGTGAAAGTATATCACTTCAAAAAAGAGAAAAGGAAGGACTTCTTCACACAGTGAGTAAAACATCAGGAATTTACTCCCCCAGGAGGCTTTGGAGACAGACTCAATCAGCAGGGCCAAAAAGGAATTAGATCGGTTTACGGACAGTAGGTCTATAAAGGAATGTCAGAAGGAACAGGCAGGGATGTGCCCTCTACTTTCCCTAGTCCAGTGACTGTGGATGCTAAGGTATGAGGTGTATAGATTACAGAAAGTTTCACCCTGAACAGCATCTTCTACTGTCACTGTCAGATGCAGGCTAATAAGGCATCTCTTTCATTGCTAAATCCTCTCCCATTCCCATTTTGTCCCTTAACGTTCGTCACAGTTCAGTCAGTTACTTGGGAGTCTCAGCAAAGGGGCTGGGGAATTGCACGCGCGGCCCATGAGGATAAGCTCCACTCTCCCCGAGGTGAGGGAAGGCTCTTACAGATAAGGAGAGAAGTACCTGGGGGAGCTTGAACCGTGCCCACGTCAAGGCCACGAAACCATCCACACTCAGCTACAAATGTGTAACACCGTTGGCAGCTAGATCCTCACCCACAAGACACAAGCAAGGCCCTGATATGTGTGTGGCTTGTGCTAGAGCCAGCAGTCTTGCTGTGTCTCTGTGTGTTGCACATGTATCCTGGGGATGGGCCACAGCTCCAGCTCTCAGATGGTGGAAGAGCAGAGCAGGAGCAGGCTGAAAGCTGCCATAGACAGGAGTGAGGAATGCCACCAAGTTCCTTCTGCAGACCGTTTTACCCAACTCTCCAAGCAGTTCCTCGAAAGGGAAATTCTGGGTGAGTTAGCAATGGATATAGCTGTCCTGATCTTGTGGCAAGAAAACACATCCTGTCCCAGGGGGAGTCCCAGACGGACTCAGCCGTGTTGCATAAATCCTATAAATCCCTCAGGTAAGAGTCTGAACGTGCTATGTACCATGCAGAGACCCGTGCAGGCCTCCTGCATGTGGGGAATTTCACCCTACCACAATTGTGTTGCCCTCAGGAGAAGGCAGCTGGGGGTGTGCAGAGCCAATGCATTCGTGACCTACCGTGGATGACACCTATCACCTCAGACAGCCTAGCATAGCATGTGGATGCTGTTCTTGTGGAGGCAGTGTATACCCACACTGGCAGGCTGGGGGCAGTGTTGAATGAAGGCTGTGTTCCCTTCTTTCAGCCTCCCAGACTTAAGGCCCTCATTTGATTTTAGCTCTTTCTCCCTGGGCTCTTTGTAAAGACAAATAACCCAGCTGCTTCTTCCAAGATCTTTCCTCCAAATTTTTGAGACTGCTTTACAAATGAATCCCACGTAAACAAGAGGCGTAGTGTGACGTTCAGGCATAGCCTGGGACACCATGATAATTAACCATCTTCCTCACCAGCTAATGCAGAGCTTACTGCAAGTGCCCCATTACAAGCGCCCATTAAAGATACATAGGAAGCAACTTAATCTGAGAAAACTAAAGATGGGTAAAATGGATTGAACTGGGTTAGGAAAGAAGCAAAAGGCTCTATCTCTCTGTCTCCAGCATATTCTCAGTTTTACAGAAGTCATTTAGAAGGTCTCAGTCCTTCCTAGGATCCGGAAAAGCAACACGTAAGGATGCAGCTGAATCAGAATCACACCTGTATCAGGATCCAGGAGTTCTCATGGCCGTGGTAACAAGCTTTGATAAACTCCTTTCTCACTTGTCCGTAGCAGTGAGCTGAACTACACAATTTATGCGCAGGATTTCGGAATTGGGACTAAATTGCTAAATTGTTTGACTGAAGCACTTTGGCTTCAAGCATGAGATGCATTTTGAAACGCAACTGGTAGAGGATGAATGCTGTGATTGTTCGATGAGACAAAGGAGCCGATGAATTTCACTCTCTTCCAAATCATTCCCAGGCTGATCTCAGTTCCTACCAATGACTTTCTTATTCAGGAGTCTTGGTCAAGGAACTTGGACAAATAATATTTAGCCTCAAACTATTTTTAGAGTTCTTCACTTATTTTTTGTTCGTTCGTAACGATGATGCCTGCCTGGGCTGCTCAGCCACATGCGATGGTTTCTGCTCGTGGATTGGATGGACCTGAAGCTTTATAAACAGAAGGAAAATGGATGCTGAACAGCAACCAGCAAATGGCACAGATGCGTGTTTGTGCTGTCCTCCAGTGAATGCCAGCATCCACAGTGCTATTTGCATCAGTCTTCCTGTTGGGCAGTCGACCAGAGAGGTGGCTAGCTTGGCTGCCATGTGGGGAGCCTGCGGTTTAAGTCACGTCAACGTCAAATGCAACACGCCTGCCCCAATGCTTGCTTGAACCCTTTTACAACAGAGCAAGGGAGTTTAAGATGCAAAGAGCTACAGGTACAAAGCTCCATCTGACTGACCAGAAGGCATTTTCCCCTGGTAACGCTGTGACCTTCTTGGGCTGATGAGACATGGAGGAGGGCTCCACATCCACAGGGCACAGCTGGATTACTTGTATGTCATAAGTGGCCTCTATTAATGCAGCAATGGCTCCTGCACAGGGAGCCCCTGCAGACTGTCACACAAATGATATTCTCCCTAATACAGAACCTGTATGTTTTTGTGAGCCACAGAAGGTGCCTGGAGAAGTGGCAAGTCCGTTAACTTCTCCAGTGTAAAAGCAGCCCATGAAAGACTCTTCTCCTGCTCCAGCTGCAGTCCAGCACTGTTTTCATTGTCACAGCCATCAAAACCATGATACGATATTGCTCTTTCGTAGAGGAGAGAGGGGGCAACTTCCAAAATTAGTCTCTTCATTTGCCGATCTGCTAACCCTCCAGTATAAGTGGGATGAGGGAGCTCTTAAGCAAGGTGCATTTGGGAAGCAAGGCAGATCTGAGCTGCCTGTTGCATCCAGCTGCTACGGTGCCCAACATCCCCTTTGTTGACCCTTGAGCAGACACCGCCAGAAGTTCAAGCTTGTTTTTTCCTAGTTTTATATTTTCTTCTGGCAAATCTGCTTACAATTTTGTCCTTAAGAACTTAAGGGTTTGCTTTTCTAGAATAAAATTTGTTTCTGTTGTTGTTCTCAGTCTGCCTTTTAGGCAGATTACAGAAACTTCCAAATGGGGCAATCAGAAGAGTCTGGGAGTACTGAGATCTGGGGACTGCCTCCCAGCAGTGCAAGTGGCAGTTTGAGGAAACGAGTTTTGTTCCATGCTGAGGAAAAGGGGGAGACTTTCTCCCAAGGGGAACCACCCAGGACTTCTCACCGCTGGTGGCAATTCGTAAGTTCATGAAATCCTGAATAAAATCCTGCCCTTGTCAGGCTGGGCTGAGCAGTGCTACAGTCATTTCATGAAGGAGAAGCTGTGACCTGTGCTGAATATGGGCAGGAGCAACAGGACTGCCACAAACCCAGCCACGGGCATTCCTGTTTAAGGCAGGTTTGTTGTAAGTGACTTCCCAGAAATGTTCCACTCATGAAAATGCATTTTAAAAATATTGGTCAAAGGCAGGTAGGTGGTTTGTTGTTGGGTTTTTGCTTCTTTTTTTTTAACACTTGCCAGATACAGAACAACCTCCCAGCAGCATTATGTTGGGCCAGAAGGAAACAAAGTCAGCAAGGATGAGTGTGGCAGAAAAGGGGATTCAAACAGAAGCAGTTTTGCAGTCTCACCTAGGACTTTATGCAGAGCAAGTGCTGCCTTGTGCCTGTCTGCTTTGCGACTGTCACTGAGAGCCAAGCCTGGCCTTACCACCATGCCAGCATGTGCTGAAGATGGAATCTCTCTCTTGCCACCGCTGGTCATGTCAGGCTCTCTCAGCTGAAAATTTACATTTATAACTTCTATTCCAGTCAGACGTGTCCTTTCTGAAATTAAAAGCCTTTCAGTCTCTTTGGGAAGCTCATCAAAAGAGATGGCATCAGCACGTCCTCCTCATTATGGGCAACCCAGGATTCTGCCACAGAAGCTTAGGAGATCTCCTGAAATTGCGGTGCAGGGAAGAAAATATGCCACTGGGCAAAATGTCATTTCCCTGTGTATGAGACGTGATAATCATGGCATAAAGTATGACCACAGAAATATTTTGTCCCACAGCTCCGACCAGGAAAATTAGGGCTCATGCAGTTTAGCTATTTTGATGCCTTAGACAGGTCAGAATTTGCACCTGGTGAATTTTCCACCGAGACTAATATTTTGTGTTTCAGTTCATGTATTCACAGAAGGGTGGCCAGTCTAGATTTCGAGGCTGTATGGGACAGAGAATTTACTAGGTCTCTAAGCTCATTGTTCCAATGGTCAGTCATTCCCACTGTTAAAAATAGTTACTTTATCTCTAGTCCGACAACCACTAGCTTCACTTTCCAATCCCTGGATCTTTTTCTGTCTTTGTCTGCCCTCTTAAAGAGCCCTTTGCACTCAAATTATTCCCCCACATCAGTTCTCACAGACCATGATTAAATCACCTCTTAAAAACTAGATAAACTAAACAGATCATGTTCCATTAATCTCTCACTGAGAATGATTTCTAGCCCTGGGATAATTTTCTAGTTCTTTCCTGAGTCCTTTCCAAGTTTTCAGTGTCACTCTGAAGCACAAGCACTAGACCTGGAGGTGCCATTTTGTTGATGATGTCACTAAAATCACATGTAGGAGTAATACCACCTCCTTGCTATTCCCTGCTTGTGCATATCAAGATAATATTCGGCCTTGTAGCGACATCCTTCCAGTGGGAGTTTCTGTTCTCTGGGTTTCAGCTGAGGCCCTAAACCCTTTCCGGAGTCACTGCTTTTAGTGGTCTTTCATCCTGCAAGAGACCTGAACATCTGATACTAAGAAATAACTAAATGTTGACTCGAGTGTCCCCATTCTGCTGTATTTCAGTGCCTGTGCACTCCTCATCCCTCCAGCTTGACTTCTTCCTGTGCCACCAACTGTCCAACAACTGTGTTTTTCTTCAGATAAGAGATAAGATTTTATCCCATCCCAGGCAACCACTCTGTGCTGTCATTAATCCCATAAACAAGCTTTTCCCATGAAGAAGTTCTTGTGCTTGCAACATACCAGTTGTTTCAAACTGGGAGAGAAAAGCTTTGCCATGCCTTTGCACAGCACGGAGCGGATGATCCGTACCAAAAACTCGGATCTCCCATGGGCTATGAGAAATCATGGAAGAAATACTCTTCTGAGCCCTGTCATGAACTACATTCCAGTTGATTTTTGTAGCAATAAGCCAGGTATTTCTGAAACGAGCATTTTAAAAAACATCGTCTGCAGTCCCAAGCTTGTACTGTGGTAGGGGTGTCATGGAATTGATAGAGACAATCCATCCCTCAGCAGAAGGGTGTCTGGAACGCTGGAAGGTCATGCAATTTGGAGCAATCCGTCTCTCTTCTCTAGCTGCAGAGAATCCCAGGCAGGTCCTAGACTTGACAGCAAAGTGAAGTGAAGCCGATGACAGTCAATGTCCCATTTTTGAACAATCAAAGATAGCCAATGAAATTTAGACTCTAGATTCCTTGACATTCTTGCTCAAGCATTCGTCCGTGTGTGTTTTAGCAGAACTCAGGAACCTCACCCACTTCTGGGATTTACGGGAGCCAAGCACACCACCACCCCAGTGCATACCACTCCTATGTGCTGCAAGCAGGGGTCTGGTGAGCCAGGGCTCATTCGGGTTTACTGATGCCCTTCTTTCCCCACAGCAGATGTGGGACTCACATGCTTACCTTGATATGTGTTAGCTGTACATCCAAGAGGGTACTTTTTGTCTATCCATCTGGTCTTCAAGCCCTTACTCAACAAAGTATTTAAGGGATTATGATGTTGCTTAACAAAGCACTTTGACACGTACTTAGTGTTAAGAGGTGAGTTTCAGTTTAGTAGTTTGCTCTGGGGGCAGCACAGAAAATTGGTTTAGTCATACCTGTCTGAGCCTTATCACTGAACAGCTAGTGTCAAACCTAAGACCTTTGAAATTAGGAGGTAACCCTGGAGGTTTCAGCAGGAAGAGCTGAACGGGCCCTAGAGCCGCCAAAGTGAACTCAGAGTAGTCCATTGTCTTCCTGCATGTCACTGTTGGCTCCCGCAGGGCAGGGACAGAGGTGGGCCGAAGACATACAAATCATTTTGTCCATCATCAGTGTGCTTCATTTGACCTTTGAACAACACAGAGCAGGCCATGTTCCTCTGTGGGACAGCCCTGGGCAAGCTGGGAGGGAGGATGCTGGGAGGATTTCTGAAGGATTGGTTTAAAAAGGGGACATGAAGGAGGGGAAGGGTGAAGTCAACCCAGGAGAAGGGAGTTTGCTCCCAGGCATTAAGGACTACATGGCCAGTGGGTTACCAGCACAGCCCCAACCCCTTGCATTAGTAATGCTCATGTCACAGGCCTGGAGGTCCCCACTCCAGGGTAAGCCCAGATCTTAACAGCAGGAGAGATACAAGTCCAGAGAAGGACCACTGAGCGGGACTCTCCTGGAGCAGAGCGTGATGTGCCACATGGGTATTAGCTGAGCAGTCAGCGTGCTGCACACCTCTGGGTGTCTCAGCTCACAGCAAGATGCCTGAGGAGGACAGAAAAGCCCCTGCCATCTTTTCGGAGAAACAGCCTTATTCAGAGGGTTTCGTATGGGAATGAGGTGAATCCCTGAACCTCTCCTGGTCCTGTCTCAGCAGAGCCACATCCTGCTGCAAAGACAAGCATTTCCAGAGGGACTGGGGAGTCACATGCAGTCCTTCTGTTCATTCTGCTGCACTTCTGAAGCATCCTGCATCTCAGAGGGCTAAAGCTCGTGGAGAGGCTTTTCTAGTTTTTCTGCCTGTCTCCTTTATCTGTATTTCACCTGCTCCTTCTTTGCTAGGCCCCAGTTTTTGAACCAGGACCTGGTCTTCAGGGCCCAAGGAAGACATTCTACCCTGCAGCCCCCACGCCAGCACACGCTCAGGCCCTGCAGGAGGAAGACCTGGCAGGAGAACTGGGAAATATTGTCACTTTGTCTGAGGTCACTCTGCAGCCCATCTTTTACCCAGGGACCTTAAATGAAGAAACTGGAAAATAACATTTGAGCAAGCTCACATGTTATTCTCCAGTCTGTCATTACCCTGAGTCAGACAGAGACGAGCAAAGAGCCTCTACTCGGGCTAGATTGTAATCGGAGGGATGGAAAAGACCGTTAGGTCATCTGGGCCATCTGCCCCCGCCAATACACGCCTATTCTCTGCATCATGTTATCTAGTGCTTAGCTTGGAGTGAGTCAAATGATGCAGCTTCCAGTTTCCCACGGGAGACTTTTCTGCAGCCCTAATAAAAGTAATAGCTGAAATGGAAACGTTTCCTGATATTCTGCCTAAATATGCTGTTGCTCACATACATCCCATTACTCGTGCTGATCCACCCATGGGGCACTCTGAAAGCATGTCTCTCCTTGGTGTTCATACCCATCACATTCCTGTTGACAGTTACTGTCATGTTTTCCCTCGGTTGCCATCTAGCCAAGCTGCACTTTACAGTATTGTGGTAATGACGCCAGATCCAAGGCTGCAAGTATCTTTCTTTGTCCTTGGAGTCTTTGGACTCCTCCTAACAAGTCGGGTTTCCTGGAAATTCTGCACCAGGGAATATCCTTGAAAAATCAAGCATGGGGTTTTGAGACATGAGCCCTCAAGGAAAGAGTCTGTTTCCATTCTTCCGAAGTTTCTCACAGTGATTCTTTATCTTTTGTTCTGATGTAGTTTTGCTTCTTTAAAACTTGATTTCTGATTTCTCTGGGGATCACCATCCCTTTTCCTCACTTAATTAGAGCCTGCTTGAAGATGCAGCAAGACACGTAGTGCCACTTGGGCAATGATTCAGGTGCTAGGTGACCTAAAGGTTTGCAGTTTGGAAAGATACTTCAGCTTTTACTACTGAGATGATAGACAGATGGAGAGAAAGAGAGAGAAGAGGATAGATATATAGAGTGATTTCCTTAGAGGCAATAGATGTAGCCATGACTCTGAAACTTTCTAAAGACCTTGGTAAATAAAGCCTGGCTTCTTTCCCTCTCTGTGAATAAGAGGCTTATTAATATAAATAATTTTTAGGGCTGGGCAACCCCACTGGTAGAGCAGCTCTCCAACATCAGATGCTCCAAGGGCGGGGAATCCCCTCAGTCCCCAGTGAGCTCGTTCCTGCATGTGCTGCGTGGGATGTGCTCTTCACTGAACTCTGCTTTTGCTCTGCCCTTTACCATCGAGCTGAGCCCCCGCAGCTCCTCAGGGCTCCCTCTGCAGAGCAAGGTGCTGGGCTTTTCTCCAAGAGCACGACTGCACACGGGTGCTAAGCTCACCCTTGGAGCCACGAAATGAGGGAGGGGAGCTGACAGCATCTCCGCTCTGGTGAGAAGCTGCCCTTGCATGAAGACACAACCCTGTTTGGAAGAAGAAAGCAGAACCCAGATGCCACAAGTGGCAATACTAATACCTGCCAGCCTCCGCCAAGATATGGTAGCAGTGAGGTGTTTGATGAGACTGAGTGATCTACAGAGAGGAAGAACCTGCTCCCTAAATGAATCAGGGAATATGGAGCGTGCAGGATTGCAGCCGCGATCCCACAACCAAGGTCTGGCTGAATCAAAGTGCCTCTTACTGTAGCTTTTTGGTCCCTGAGCTCTGCTCGTAAATGCCTCGCCATGCTGACTCGATACAACCAACTCCAGGGACGCTGCAGTCCCAGAGAGGGAGAGTGTCTTGCAAAGAGCAGAATGAGCTACAATCCAAGATGGAGCCTTTGTGTAGGTCAGATAAACAGAGCCGGGCCTGCAACAGGAAATTAATTTAAATTTAGAAGAAATAATTTTTTCCCTTGGTTGAATAAGATGGGAGATCCTCCTTCTGTTCTTCATTAAGCAACAAAGGGTGAAACCAACAGCAAATTGTGTGCAAACCACCCAACTGCGGCCCTGAACTCCTGAAACATCTTTATTCACTTAATCTAGGATTCAGGAAATTCTCATCCAAGCCAGTTTTATTGGGTGGTTTGAATTGAGCTCTCAGCCTCCCAATCAGTAACAGATGAACAATTTTGCATAACATTTTTCTCGTGGATTTTTGGCTCTGCTCCGTCCTTCCTAGCGGCTGAGCTGATGAAGCAGGCCTGTTGTTCACCCCTTCTGAGAAGCCAGACTTGCTCCAGTTCTGGGAATGGCCACGGGCTGCCCTGGACTGCCGCAGCTAGAAACATGGGAGGCTGGGCAAGGCCACACAGTCCCACCTTGTTCGCCTCACTCTGCGACTCTTCTCCCCATCTCCTCTCACCACCTCCCTCTTGACTCCTTCCTCCAGCTGCTTCCAGGGCTCATATCAGACACTGAGCCCATAAAAATCAATCAAAACCAGATCACAGGTGCTGAAAGGCAGACAGTAGACACTGATAAACTGCGGCGCAGGCTGACCGAGACGTGCAGATGTCTGGTGATAAAACGCAAGGGAGGGACATGTCCCAGGCTGCCCTCTCACAGGTGGGATGCAGAGAAATGCAGCAGAGAGCAGGGGCTGGAGCTGCGCTAGGAGAAAAGGGACTTTATGGGCTAGCCTTCCCTTCAGCTGTGGGCAGGAGAGCGAGGAGAGGACAGGAAGGAGAGGATCAGCCTCAGTGATTTATCAACACCGGAGCGCATCTCCAGGCAGGTGACTGCTGGGTTTAGTTTAAATGATCCTTGGTTATTTCTAAACATGGCTTTTGTAATTAGGAACAGAGAACAGATGGATTTCAGTAGCGTTGGGAAGCTGGTAACGGTGTGAATGCTGGTAGGAGGCGGAGCTAAGAGAGGTTATCATCTCCAGCATCAGCATCCGTGGTAGCCCATCACCCAGGAGAGCCCAGGAGCGCATGGATCCTCAGGGGTATAGGAGGGTATGGACATGTGTGTGTGTCTGTGTGTGTGTGTCTCCGTGTGCACTCACCCCAGGACCAGACTGGTGCCTGTCTGCAGGGCCTTCTGGGCGTGCATGGGCATCTGGCCCACTGAGGAACAATAACAGACCTTGGAAAAAAAGAAGGAGGTAAAATGGCTGAGGAAATGCCTCTCCTCTGGCAAGGGGCTGTATGCATTCGTGCACATGCCCCCATGTCCATGCACGTGTGTGTTACTTGTCAGCATCTATCTGCCTCCCCGCACTCACTCCCTTGGCTGGCCTGAGCTGCCAGGTCTCGGTTGAAGGCCAGTCAGGAAATGAAATAGGTGCTATTCAGCACTGGCGTTGCCTCACAAGGCCCTGTGAGCTGGAGGTGGTGGCTGCCACCCTGCGTGGGTGGGCTCCCCCACCTGCCCGTAGCCCAAATGTCCCCACCACCCCTTTGGCAGCAGATTTTGCCAGGTGATGTTGCCGTCTCATGTTTCAGTGTTGCCAGTTCCCAGAATAACTCAGGCTGGGGCTGGGGGAGAAACACTTGCTCTACTGAGCTGTTTGCTCAGATGCTTCAGCCCAGGCTTTTATTATTATAATGCCTCCGAGATCTGAGGCTTAGAGAGGGATTTGCTGCCATGTGCCTGACAAAGAGGAGTGACCTCAGCGACACTGGAGAGCGGAGAGTGTGTAAAAACTTTCTGGGCTCTGCGTAGGAGTGCCGTTTCCCTTCTTGGCTGCTTTAGCCTCCATCTGCTCTAACGTGCTCTATCCACACACTGTTCTGCCTGTTCTGTTCCCTGTTAGTCTCTCCAGGGTGGAGAAAAGGCCGTGCAGGAGAGAAGTGTTCACGCGAATGGACTTAACATTATTTGTTGAGGTCCCAGACCAACCCGCCCTGGATTTTAAGCATGTGAGTGATCCCCCCTTACTCCAGTGGGTCTGTGGCCTCCCCTCTACATCCTCTGGGGAACAGGGCAAAGGACAACCACCAAAGGGTCTCATCTGCAGGCATCACTTACCCGGCTCTCTTGATCTCCTGGGCTGAAGGAGCTGCACTGTTTCTCTGTCTTCCTACAGGCACTTGACCCACAGGGACTTGACCGTACTTTTCTACCTAGGTCTCCTGTGCAATTTAGTGGTCACCACAGTGTGTTGCAGAGTCGGAGCTGAGTCAAATCGCCATGTCAAAGATCATATTAGACCTTCCTTCACTCACCGTGGTGAAATGTTGGCCATCTTTCCTGCTGCATGAAGCAAAGTAAGTTGCAAACCCAATGGGAAAGACAGGAAAAACAGTCATTAATAACTGTGCTTAATTACAACCTAATTTCTTGAAAAATGTGTTTGAAGGCAGCTGGCAACAAGTTGAACTATGTGGAAAGTTTGAAGAATACCAGACCAGACATTAATTAGTCAACAGCCTCCAGAAAAGGTCAGGCTCTGGAAATATTTAAAGGTCCCATATTAAAATGATTTTCAATTCCAATGCGGAATGAAAACTTCATTGCATAGCCTCAAAAAATAGACTCCTTCCCCACAGACTACACAGGACATGTCTGAGGGAGATGTGCCCTCCACGCAGCACAAAACAAGCTCTATGTTGTTTCCCAAACTTCTTCTCCTAGTAACCTCCTTTTGATTGCAGACTCCACATATCCAACTTCACGTCCATCGAGGACAAAGTGTGGTTAGGATGAGACCTCTAATACTAACCTCTCTGTATTACTACTGTGCCTCTGTAATGCAGCATGGCCTCTCTAGAAACCTAGTGCCGCTGGTAAAATCTAATTTCAAATCTACACTTGGTAAGGCCTGCAGAAATACTGTGGCCAAGAACTATAAGATTAGGGACATTTTTTGGAAGTGACTGCACATCACTTGCTACCAGCAGACCAACAGTAGTATGGTGTTCTGTCACCTATTGGTTTAACTGAGCTCTGTCCATATGGACAATGTGGTCTATTATTTGAGCCCCAGCGTTTCTGGGAGAAGTGAGGACCTTTCCCTTTGCCATATCAGCGACTGATGTCCTGTGGGTATGAGTCATTGAGCAGACACAAAAATCTGAAATCTGTGAGTGTGCTGATAGCGGGAAGAATCTGCTACTGAAGGATTACACTCATCTAAGAGAGGTTTGATAGAAAGCCATTATCAGGAGACATTTTCACTGCTTTTGAGTTGGGAACGTTTCCTTGTGTCTTCTAGCTTGTTGCTTTTCCAACCCTGTCCTTACCCTGGGCTTCCTCAAGGTACCCCTTGGTAGGCACACTGCAGGAAAACCTGTTCAGAGGGAGGTGCATGGCTGGTGGAAATGCCATGATAATTATAGTCAGCAAGGGCACATCTGCCCATCGGTGGAAGATGTTCTTGTAGGAAGAGAACTTATACATGCCACAAACTGTCTAGTCTCGCCATCATCACAGACAGCATCACCTTTCTGTATAAAAGGTGCCACTGTTTAGATTGTGTGGCATTACTGTGAAAGCATGGATTCAGGGTCTGCGTTAGAACAGCATTCCTCATCCTACAGCATGAAAGCCGCAATCTCAGACTTTACACAGACCTCTGCCAATTGCTTACCCATGCCAGCTGTTATTCCTCTATGCTGCCATGTATTAAATGATACGTATCTCCTTTGGGAAGCGGAACTGAGGCAGGTTGGGAACTTTCTATCAGATGTTTTTTGGCAGAATGCAGCATCGCTGAACGTAAGATGTGCAAATTTTGACTGAGCGCAAGCTGGTATCTGTCTGAATTCTGCACACTTTCCTGCCAGCTCACCTGCCCACCCAGCTCTGAGGCGACCACAAGTCCCAACCCTCCCATGCTCCTCAGCCACTTTCCAGAGCAGCTGGCAGGAAACAGTGGCTTCCAGGTTTGCAGGAAGCTTGTGAATAGTTTGGTTTCAGAAATAGCAAACTGTTTAGACTGCAGGTGTTTCCAAAACAAAACATCTCGGTAGCTTTCCTCCTGTGAAAGAGTTCAAGATTTGTTTCTCAGTCCAATTCAGAACAAGGCATTTTCCTAAAATCTCAAACTGTTTTGAGAAAGAGCACTTCTGCTATATGATGGCTAAGTACTACCAAAGCGGAAAAGTTAGTGAATCTTTGGGAGGACATGTCTGACCACGAAAACATTGCTCTATTATTCATTTCCTTTCCTGGTACTTCTCCTACAATACAAATGGGAGATGGAGGCAGGTGCATCATAGGAGGTACAGTCTAGTGTGAAGCCCCCTCCCATCACTGACAAGGGGACAGGAGGTAGCAGAACAAAATTCCTATGTCTCTCCTACAAGTGGCAATTTTTTCAGTAGAAATTGTGGGTTGTTCTTGCGTAACCACAACCTTGAACTGCTCTGCTAGAACTGGGAGAAACGTTTCTCTGTTATCTCAGATTCTCCAGCTCAGTCCTAGGATCTAAGGGGTTTCAGCAAAGCAGAACATAACATAGCCCTGGGGAAGCAGGAGGGAGACCTGGCATTTCCCAGTGTTTGAAGTTGCAAGTGAAGGTGACTTAGGAGGAAACATAAAGTGCCTTGCCAGGGATTGCTCTGTGGTTGTACCCCTGGGGTCCAGGTAGGATACATACCACATGGGTCCGAAGAAGAGCTTTAGGGCTTCGTGCCATAGCTAGAGGCTACGGAGGCTTTATATATAGGTATTGTTATTTATTTATTTGTTTACTTACCTTTTATAAAGGTATTCCCCAAGCCAGAGAAGGTCCTCTCTGGCACATCCTGTCCTTCCTCCTAGCTGCTAAAGCTGGACAAAGCGGTGGTTGTTGCATTATGCACAGAAGGTCATGGCACTGGAGCTCTTTGGAGGAGAAGAGGGAGAAGATCCTCAGGGTCAGTCTCTCCTGCAGGAGGACGTGCTGTTAGCGGCAGCTTTGCAGCCCCAGCCATAATGTTGCGTGTGTGCTGTTGCATTGTGGCCGTGCCGCAGTGACTGTGTGCGGCACACCGAAAGTAGCCACAAAGGCATCCTGTAGGATGTCCAGTCCACAGGGATGTGCTGCTTTGCAGCACAGAGAGGGCACAGGGCTGAAGGGCTGGGAAGCATGGTTACTGTAACAGCCCACATGAGCAGCTCTGACAAGGAGGGCATGCGGCTGGCTTGTCCTTTAATGTCCCTTGGGGAGATGGTGGAGACCTGCAGCTGCTTTAAAATCATTTTTCTGCCTTCTCCTGACCTGACAAGGGGAAGGAAGCAGGCATAGGTGAAGCAAGCTAAGCACAGGGACCCATGGGCCCAAGGACAGCATGGCAAAGCATCCTGCCCCTGAATTACCAGCTATTCTTGTGTGGACGCAGGGGTTGAGGCCTAGTAGCCAATGTACTGCTGCCAGCTACTGAGTTTATGAATCAACAGTGGTGTATTTTATGAAGAGCCTACCTGGGGGAGTTGGGTTTGGGTGAATTATCCCCAGCAGCCAGGCTGTCTGGCTAAGTTGAGTCATCTTCCTGCCCCAGGGTCCTGCTTGCCGCAGCACAAATGACAAAGACACCCTGCTGTAGCTGCTCTAGAGGGCTTTTCTTGCTAAAGCAGTTGGCTTGAGGATTACTCCAGAGTCCAAAAATAAGAAGTGGTGGGAAATACTGCAGGCAACCAACAAAGAGCTCTGCAAGGCCCCAGCCAGACCAGTCTGCAAAAAGGCATTGCTAACCCCAGACTGTAACAAGCAGAAAACTGTCTGAGCTCCATCTTCATTAGTGGGAAGCAAATCCCGTCTCTGGGAAAGGACATAATCCCTGGGCTATGTCAAGGATCCCAGCCTTGACGTAAGCTAGGACATTCACAGCACTTCTCTGTCCAATGGGCTGCTTCCCAGAAAACTCAGTGTGCCATGTCTCCACCTCCTTTGCCCAGGAACCTATGCACAGCACCGGTGGGGTAGCCAGACATCTCGTTCGCCAAGACCCTGAAGCCCTTATTCCCACTGGGCAGTGAGTGCTATCAGAGCTGGCAGTCTAGCAGAGCTGGGTGAGGAGTAAGTCAAGAGCTTGGAAGATTTTCCTGTGCGTGGTGATTCATGGCTCGTGTTTGTCAGTAGATGGGAGTGTTTGGAGAGTTGCCAAGTGATCGTGAAAACGTTTACAAATCCCAGACGTTTTGTGGATTTCACCACAAATTATCTTCTGTCCAACACAGCCAACCCACACGTTCATCGACATTTTTGAGATGCGGTTTATTAATCCACCATTTCCAGCAGTGATGTGACGATGTTACCTTTGCAATGGCCAGCAAGAGGGGACACACCATTAGTTGTACCAGTTGGAGAGGAGAAAGGCCAGTGACTGGAAGCCAAATGATTCCCCTCTTCACCACAGCTGCATTGTCTTGCCCAGTAGTCAAAGAAATATGGATGCAACCCTGAGAGGGAAGAAAGAGGAGACTGTGCCAGCTGTTCTTGAGAAGGCAGAGGCTATAACTGAGGGCCATGCCAACTTTACATGTGCAGAATAAAGTTACTGAAACCATTCTGGTATCCACCGCTTCCTGCCTTTCGTCCTGTCAGTACTGGCTCAGAGCATGAGGAGCTTGGTTGGAAGGTAGAGATAAAACCATAATAGCCTACCTCCAACAGAAGACACCAAATTGAACAGCGTGCAAAAGGACAACTTGTATCCGCCTTGGCCAAACATGTGCCAGCCACACTCCTCACAAGACTGTTTGCCCAGCTGCAGCTTGTAGGAAAAGGAAAAAAGCTCTTGGAGGTCCTCCTTCATTGACTCAACATACCATCTTCTGTGATCAAAGCAGAGAACAGGAGCAGGCGGCTTCCTTTGAAAGACCTTGCTTTGAGCATCTGTGGAGATGTGCAATGGAAACATAAAGTCTGATGGGGATATATGGATGTCAAAGCTTCAGAAGAAATGACAAAAAGGGATAAAAGACTAGCAGGCATTGATGGCACCAAGTTCAGCACGTAATTCAGATTAAAACACATCTGTGAGTGGCTTTTCAAGACGCTCCAAATGGGAAAACAAAGAGCATCCTAAAACAAGGAACAGCATGTAACTAAGAAGAGACTATGCCCAGAAAGGGAGTCTAAAGGGACAGTGTGTGAATCAGCAGCGTTGCCTATTGACTCACAGAAGCGGAGCAGGATGATGACAAAGATCAACTCCTAAGTGTCACCAAAAGGCACACCCAAAGCCAGCACATGGTCACCAGCCTAAGAGCCCAGGAGATGTGAGGGCTTGCTAGCCGGCGTCCCTTAACCTCTGCTGTCATGGCAAGGAGTTCTGAACAGACTACCTGGATACACGTCTCGGTGCCCAAATGCTGGACACGCGTGGGCACCCATTTCTTGGTGCTTGTGAGTATGTGGATGTGAGACAGTGAGTGTGTGCAAACTGTTTTGTTTGAATTAAAATCACCTTCTCCTCCTATACCATCTCCCATGGCTTTGCACAACAATCCAGCAGAGTTTGTGTCTGTGTGTTAGGTCATATCAGCGCTATGCAATTTCTGGCCAGATTCAGAAAAATCACAGGCTTGCAAGGCCAGGTGTCTCCATCCCCAAATGTTAGGTGGAAGGTGTTAGAGTCTGGATCTGTCTGGATACATAGGGAGGTCTGCATAGGCACCCACACACCTGGGGAGTTCTGGAAAAACATTTGCATGTACAGTGGGAAATTCCCAGCTTGTTATTGCAAAAAGAGGGCAGGAACCCATCCTTTCGTACTGGCATATAGAGCTGATTCCTCAGAGAGGCTACAGACGCCAGTTAATCTAATGTTTTCGGGCCTGACTGCGAATGTGTTCTTCTCCCCATCCTTTACAAGCCTCTCAGTGCAGGCTGCCCCTCCTTCAGGGAGTGGAAAGGAAATTTGGCGTGCTGGAGGTTTCCTTCAGGGCCTCCCCATTTACAGTGACTCCCTGGGGCAGGACAGAGCTCAGTTTTCCTGCTTGGTGAGTACGGGAAACACAGATCCTCGAAGGTCATGGAAAGCTGTTTGTACTTCTCTGGTAAAGTGAGGACCCGGGGAGGCCTTTCATTATTCACCAGGCAATGAATGCAAAAAGATGGACCCCTGAGGAGCAATCGTCCTGGAAAGGTTTTCCAGGGAGGGCTGCTCCCTTTCAGACTTCAGAGGGTGCTGTGACCAGACAGCGCGGAGTAGGGCTGGAGGCTCAGCTCCAGTGTTTTGCATATTCTCATTGACCCTGGGAAAGTCCCTGAGGCAGAAATGAGGCCTCTCCCATTGCTGGATGTAGTCTCACAGCAGCAAATCCACCCTCAGCCTCCTTTCTCAGGAAAACTAGATCTGAAAGGCCTGTGTCCTGCCACGGCAAGTGCGGTAGGTATCTACCACAAATGAGCGAATGAGACTGAGGAACCTGATGTTCAGGGAACATTTGTTCCCACTTTTACCATTCGTAGATCTCTCCATTTTGTTCATTATATCTGGTTCAGATTTTCCCTCCTGTTATAGCCAATGCATAGAGCAGCAGCTATAGCTAATGTTACCTAAGAGTTTCCATTATACACCCTTGTGGAATGGCTCGTGGATGCCTCCAGCCTTCAGTTTTGGAGCTGACATTTTCTGGGTTTGGGCTAGGCCTAATAGTGAATTTTTTGGAAAGTCTGAATAGCAGCAGTTCAGCTGACTGAGATGAAGAGAATGAAAACCAAAAAAGAAATCCCATTGTTAATAAATATTTGTAATATTTTAATTTCTAACAGCTCCTATATCTCACCAGTTTAGGTAGAGGATGAAACGTGGCAGGGAGAACTGCCTCTTCCGTGAAAATCCATCATGACTAGAGAAAGTGGTCTCCTAGCTCCTGAAGCCAGATGGGGCTGCACATGGTGGCACATGCAAAGCCTGGTCCTTGCCTGGATGTGCACAGGTTGGTGTTAGCTTGCCTTGGCCTTACCTTGGCCTTGGCCTCCAGACACCCGTCCTCCGCCATCCACAGCAATGCCAAGTTTTACACATACGGAGTGGAAGTGCAGCCAGGACCCGAGGAGTCAGGATGGAGAGAGCCAGAACAATGTGACAAAAGCAAACAGCCAGCCCAAAATTGCCCAAACTAGATCATGCATCACAGAGCATGGAGAATAGCTGAGAAGGTAGCAAAACGCCCAACAATAACCTAACTCCCCCCAAAGCAGATACGGTTGCAGTCCCAGTTTGCTCCAGCAGCAGTGCCCAGAGGGAAGAAAACGTTGTGTTTCTTCACACCACGAATGAGCAGCAGGTCACGTTTCACACTATGGTGCCAGCTGGTTTGATGAACAGCCACGCAAACCAGCAGCGGAGGTGTTCACAGGTGTTAAAGGGTCATTTACTAGGACCAGCTTTCTCTTCCATTGTAAGGTCCTGTTGATTCCAGCTAATAAGGCCGTGCAAATTACTGAATTTAGAACCGAAAAAAGGAATAAATTACCTAATTCGACCTCTCATGTATCTCAGGCCTTTGATATTCACCCTGATTCTTCTATATTAGGGCTAATAATTTGGCTAAAAGCACCTCTTCCAGAAAGCAGTGTTACTTGATTCAGAAACACCACAAAGAAAGAGATATGCACCAGTGCTGCTTCATTAAAGAAAAATCTCGCCTCTCTGCTCAGTAGGGATTTTATGGAGCTGACAACAGAGCCATTAATAATGTACCAGTCTGTTGATATGTTTTTTTAATATAGAATAGTTTGCCAGGACTTTCAGGACTATCTCAAGAATTGGCCTCCCCAGAGACAGTTTGGGAAGCTGCAGGCAGAGCAAGGTGCCAAAACTGGCGGATGGAGACGGGGTGACCTTGGCGGGCCAGTCCTAGGCAGGCAACTGCCAGGTCACCAGGGACAGAGCAACGTGAAAGGCAGCCCAACACCTCAGGGAAAGGACAGCAATCCACAGGATTGTGTTTGCTTGGCACAAATCCAGGGACATCCTTGCTTGTCCAGCACAGGGAAAGCTGGAGGCAGCGTGGTGTGGAGACGGGACAGGATACAGGGGGGTGAAGGGAAAGCAGTGAGAAGCGCAAAAGAGGATGGCAGGCGTTACTGTTTATCCTTTCTTCTATTACAAAGACAACAGTGACCTCAGTGTCTCTGAAAGGCAGCAGATCCTAGCAGCGCGCAGGGAAATCATCCCCACGCCAGGCATGGCTAGCATGTGGCGCCCACTACATAAAGCCCCCTGGCTCAGAGCATGGGGGGATCAGAAAAGGAATTAAACCCTGACCCTCCTTTTGTCATGAGGGTTGTCTCTCCTGAGCAGGGGCAGGTGAAAATGCCTTCCAGCACAGGACTGATCAGCCTCGCTCCTGGCAAAGACTGGTCTCTTAAGCAGCCGGCTGGGACCAGAGATGGTCAAGCAGCATGCAGGACAGACTCTTCTCCTCAGGATCCTCTTACATCCATGTTTTTGAAGCTGAGGTCATAACAAATTTCAAAGAGAGGCTTGATGTTTCTCTGGAGAGCCGCCATACCTAGAAGAGAGTAATCATAGTAAAACTAAATAAGAAGCGTTGGCCGGGGGATGAAATCCCCTGATCCAGGCCTTAAACCGGCTCTTTGGGTTTAGCAGGAAAGCAGCTTGCTTGCACTTACGAAGGGTTTTCTTTAACTTTCCTCCTCTTACACAGCTAGTATTGGCTGCTCGCGCAGACCGTCCTGGGGGGTCCAACGCAGCATCTCTGCCTCTCACCCTCATCCCAGCACCTGGATGAGCCTCAGCCTCCACCTTCCTGGTCCCACAAATGAACTCAAAGCAACCTAAAGCTCTGATATTTCTTTTCTCCAGTTCTCAGTATCCTTTTGAATATCCCTTCCCTCTGCCCCAGCTCCACAGGCTCCAGGGATTTGGCTCTGGCAAATAAGCTCAGGCAAGCAGGAGCTGACTGTTACATGACCCTTCTTGTAATTTGCTGGAAATCTCGTCCGTAGGATAAACAGACCAATGTTAACCTTTATATAGTAAATAAAACTCCAGTGAATGTGGCCACTTAACATGTTTAAAAGCTGCATTTTTACTTCTAATATTAACACATTTTTAAGGAAATCTTTCTTTGGCAAAAGCCAAAAAAATATTTGTTTCCTGTTTCAGTAAATAGTCGGAATGGTAGAGTAGCTCCATCTGATACCGACTGCCTGCTCCATACAGCTGATCCCCCTTTATCCCTGTTTACTGCAGGGTTTCTATTAAATACCTTTGGTTGCTCCTGCTCGCTGCAGATTTCCAGAGAGCCCATATCCTGTTTATAGCATCTCTGCCCTGGCTGCCTACATGGGGGAGCTCCATGCAGGAAAGGGAGGAAGAAAAAGGGCTGAGGGAGAGATACTGAGGTGTAGAAGGAAAGGAAGGAGATGGAGATGTGTCTGCCTGCCACCTCCAAGCAGATCCCACTGAAAGCAATAGCCACAAAGGTGAAGTATCCCCCTCGATGGTCCCAACTGCATCCTCTCCCCAAGAGAGGTACGTGTGGCTTGCACAGGACTGCCCGGATCAGACCTTACAGACCCCAGAGTAACTGGGGTCTTGCTGGCGGCTGCAGTAATGATGAGGGGATGTGTCCCTATGCTGTGGGTGCTGCAGGGGTGCTTTTTTTCCTTCTGGAGCATTAGCAAGCACTGCACCCGTCCAGCAGTCTGCACGCAGCGTCTGTGTCAGAGAGAGATGTGACCACAAGACATGTGAGCTGTGCTGGGACCTGCACACAGCTGCTTGTACACACCTGTGCAAAATACACACCATTTAGGAATGGTATCCCATGATACCTGCCTAGGACTTCAGCCTTTTATGTCCTTGCAAGGCAACTTTTTGCTTCCCCTTCAAATAGCTCGGTTATCACTTTGGAAATGCAAGCAATAACCTAGAATGGATCTGGTTTCTTTAAGCCACGTGTGCTTTCTGCAAGAGAGTTCATGAGAGCAATAAAAGGCAGAATGATGATTAGGGTAGACAGGAAAGGGTTTGCACATCTTGCTGAGAGCAATCTTGGTTTTTGGTTTCTTGGCCAATCTGTCTGAACTGTGACGCTTCGCATCACATCTGACTTGCATTCGGAAGGAATGCAAAGGCTTTCAGCATCTCCCTGTTCTCTCAGTAATGGGCTGAGCCTGTCTGGGTAGCACTTGGTGCTTGTGGGACACCGGCCTTGGCAAGGATGACTTGCCTTTGCACTTCTGCAGCAGACTGACTGCACGGGCTGAAAGCCTGAAACCAAGCCAGCCGCAGCCAATGTGCACCCTAACTCTATGAGTTTCATAGAACTAGATCCAAGAAAGGGGTTAGCAGTGATGCGCTGCAACGCACGGCCTGAATTTTAGGTGTCTGGCTCAGGATGCAGATCTGAAAGACTGAATTCCCTCTGTAATGAAGAGGGAAGGCTTTGGCGGGGTGGGGGAACAGTCAGCTCTCCAACGTCCAGCACCAGGACCATCAAACCAGGAGACCATTGCTGATCCAGCGAGAGACTCACAGGCAGAGAGCAGACAGGGAAGAGCCTGGCTATAGTCTAGAGGTTTTGGCGCTCAGCTACAGCATGGGAGCCTTGAGTTCTGGTCCTTTCCTCCTGGATGGTTTATGTACATTGCATTTGACATTCCCTGGATGAAAAGCAGAAATGATGCAGGGGCTCTAAGCTGAGTAATTTATCTCCTGCGGGGTCTGTGTCACATACTGCGGCCTGCATTTAGGCACTGGCGGGTTGGGGAGCTTTTGTGGACCACTTCCAACTTTGACTCTCCTGGGGAATGGGAAGAGTAAAGAAGATAATACGAAGACTAACCGCCTTGCCGGTGCTTCCCCAGCGGATACCTCCCTAAATGAGTTACCCTTCATCCATCACAAACCCTGTTTCAGCCCTGGGATTACCAGGCAGCTCTTAGCCAAGCCTGTGTATCATCACACCCCATCTGACCCACCAGCGTGGCAGTCACAGCGTGACAGCCTGTTCTGGCTTGCTGGCCCGACTTCAACTCCATCTCAGCTCGCTGAGGAAGAGCGTGGGGCCAGGAAAGTGCTCACCACCAACCCCAGCATGGCCAGCCAGCTCAGCAGCTTGGAGACACAAGCCCAGCCACAGGCAGCGTCTTCTGGACCTGAAACCTTTGCATTTTGAGCCTCAGCATCCTGGTGACCTGAGCAAGTGTGGAAACCCAAGGAAAAAAAAAAAGCCCCTGCAGCAGCCTGCAGCCCTCAAGCCCTGAGCAGTCACCTGCCCCGCGTTATGTTCTCCGCTGCCCCCCCCCCCTCCCCCAGACAAGCAAGTTTTGTTTGGTATGTGTGCAGGATGTGGCTTTGTGACTCCTCTCGGCGAGAGGCAGCTCTCTGTGCCCAGCGCTTCCCCAGGAGCAGCCGGGGCGCGAGAGGCAACAAGCCCTCTTTGTGCTGGCGGGAAGGTGTCAGGTACTCGGCGCGCAGGCAGCTGAATCAGGGCTTTTCATCGGGGCCGAGAGACTCCCGGTTGAGGAATGCTGGCTCCCAGCTGCAGTTGGCAGGGAGCTGCACCAGCAGGGCTCGGCGGCCCCCGCGACGCAGCCCGCAGCCCGCCCTCCTCCGCCAGCAGCTATTCGGGGGCTCGAGGTGGCAGGAGCAGTGTCCCTTCCGTGGAGACAAGGGATGAAGTCGCTATTTATAAACTCAGGGGAAGGGCTGGGCGTGCAGAAAGCCCTCAAGGGGGAGAAATTGCCCTGCCGTTTTGGGAGACGGAGCCCAAATGCAAGGAGATCATCAGGAGAAACGAACCTCCCAGGTCTCTGAAAGGAGATGGACATGCCGGGCAGGATACTACGTTCAGGTCTCGTCATCCTGTGCCACGCAAGAGCTGGGAAGGTGCCAGAGATGCAAAAATGCCTGCAAACTTTCATCGCAAGCAATAGCTTAGCAGGGTGGCAGAAGGAGACGTGAGCAACCCGGTGAAGCATGCTTTAGAGAAATAGTTTCTCCCCACAACCCATGCTTGGCGTATTTTTGCAATGGATGCTTCTAAAACACACACTTGGCTCCCGGCATGCATGTAATTGCACTTTCAAGTTTAGTCTGATTTGAAGAGTTTGGGAATTTGGAGTATTTGGGGGAATATCTGCTGGTTCAAGCCTCATTTTCACGTCTTTTTTTGGCCCTATAAGTAAAGGAATCCTGGCCCACTTAACAAAACTACTTGTAATTTAGAATTAAACCACTGTGTCTCTCAAAACTAATTTTAAAAACTGATATAAAAATTGACATTTCTCTCACAAATAACTGCAACCAATATAAGAACAATCTGGGTTCCAATTCAGGCAGGGGTGACTTGTCTGAGCCAGATAGTAACACATGTAGTTATGACTACTGTGTGGGTTGGTATTTTTTTACATAGATATTGTGTCATTTCTGCCCTTACTCCAAAGTCACATGAACATTTTAGTTCAAGAAGCTGCCAGTTGTGAGCTATTAACTCCCAGTGATCACAACACAATTAGCCAGAGAGTCACTGGGGGAAGTGCTGTCTCCAAAACCCCTGGAGGCTGCTTGATGTTAGAAAGTAGGAACTTACTTTGAAAATAAATAAATAAGGAGAGTTCATTTAAAAGGCCCTAAAGGCAAATTCAGTTAAGGCCGTAGCTTTGATATGGAAGCCATCAATGAGGCTTTGAAGGCTGCGTATTCTAAAAGGAAAAGCAGAAAGGCCCATGTGGGAGAGAAAATCAACAGCATTCGATTAAATGACAAGGTTTCATCTCCTATTTGGGTTGAATAGGG
Source organism: Struthio camelus (assembly GCF_040807025.1). Taxonomy (NCBI): domain Eukaryota; kingdom Metazoa; phylum Chordata; class Aves; order Struthioniformes; family Struthionidae; genus Struthio; species Struthio camelus. Next base: position 12,376,895 of record NC_090962.1, read on the forward strand.
TACTTTAGAAAAAGGAAATCCAGCCTTAGCAAAGGCAATAGAAGTGAGCATAAAACATGCCAGGGTTTATGTAACAAGGGAATTAGGATGGGATTTCATCAGAGCAAATAGCAAAAAAGTTATGAAATAAAAGAGATCTAAAAACAAACAATAAAAATAAAAAAGACATAAAAGATATAAAATCCAATGTTTTTGAGTAGCTGAAAGCCTGGGAGAGAAGCAGGGGGTGATGGCAAAAAGTAGCAATGGGAAGCTAAATGGTTTCTTCGCATCATTCAGGATCACCGAGGATGTTGGGGAGAAAAGCTACCCTGGATCTGCTCACTTCAGGTAATAAAAATGAGCAATGGTGGTGTCAGAAGAAGATGGTGGATAAATTGACACACTGAAAAGCAATAAGTCCCTGGGACCAGATGATGTGTCCAAGATTTGTGTAGGAACATAAGAATGAAATGACTGAGCTATTAACAAAAATATGCACATGAAGATCTCTGCTCAGCATTCGGCAACAATCAAAAAACCCAGGGAAACGATAGGACGCAGCAGGGAAGGGAACGGAGGATAATCTGGAATATATTATAAAGCCATTACACAAGCCAGCAGGGTGCCCTCATCTGGAAGAGTGCACTCCCTTGCGGTCGTTGTACCCTCGTGGGTTATGGGGGAGCAGAGAGGCTGAGAGGCCGAGGATGGCGGCAGAGGAGTCCACCGGGGAGACTGTGAGGAAGGGATCATTTCATTGTGCAAGGAGGCGAGGAGAAGGTGTTGTTATGGAGGTACCCAAACGACTTGATGAAGAAGGTGGCTAGTCCCTTTCTGTTTTTATCCAAAAATGGGAAGGCAGGGAGTGAATCACAGTGGATGAAAAGGAGACGTTTTTCTGTGGTACTCGCTGATGTGCTGCGGTGCAGCAATCTTTAGTTCAGCAGAAATCAGTACAAGATGTTCCAGCTGACAATGTCTTACGTGGACAACCAGTTTGTCCAAAGGGTTTCCAAGTGCGAGGGGAGGTTGTAAAACCTCCAGCTCTCTTGGGCTGCAGGCAGGGAGTGAAATGTCCTTCCTGCACATGCCTACTGCAAGACCCTGAAGCACATATCCAAGAGATGGCACCAAGGGCCAGGAGATGCAGGAAGAGGGGCACAATGGGGGAGAGAGCAGGGCCTGCAGGGCAGGGTGGCGTGGAAATGTTCCCCTCCCAGGAGGCAGAGATGGGTAGGGAGGCTGCCGGACAGTGGAGAGAAATTCTCCTTGGAGATGGCTTTGTTCATGAGTGCTTCCTCCTGTCCTAGCTGGCTGAAGACCTTTTACAACCTTAGCCAGGTCCTAGCAGACTTGCTTATGGGAGTTGTCCAGCATCATTGTCCATCCTCTCTTGGCCATTTTGTGCCCTCACAGAGAGCCCAGCTGCCCATCCAGAGGCGCCTTGCTCAAGAGCAAACAGGAAAGCTGCCCTGCTGATGCAGGGCTTATCCATCATTCAGACTCCTTGTGGGGAGGGAGTCCTGATCTCCAGACCTGAAGAGACATCTGGGATTGGGTCGTGGGCATGTCCCAAGACTTTTGGGAACAGGAATCCATCCTCCTGATGGCTATCAAGGACAAAAAAGGAGAGGAGCAGGGTTTCTGCCTCCCTTGCATGGCCATCTTCCTTGGCAGGGCAGGAGATGTCCCACCTCACCCTCTGCCTCGGAGGCAGTGCCTGAGCTCACAGCACAGCCAGCACAGCGTCCCTGGGAGTCAAGGCTCGGCAAAGGAGAGGGTCTCCAGGAGATGATGATTCATGGCTGATCACTTTAGCCAGAGCTGGATTGAATCAATTCCTCTCTCCTGTGGCTCTGCCAGGTCTCATGGCCCAGGGAGGGGAGGAGAGAGGAGAAATAATGAGATTTCCCATCCAGAATCGTGGGGGATTTATAGCTGTTGTGATAACCTCGGCCGTTAGTGAGGCTCGCACAAGAAACCATGCTGATTTCCAAGTTCCTGATTTACTAAACAACAAAATGAAAAGTCAGCATAAATCACCTCTGCTCACACAAGTGGCAGCTGTGGGGTCCATGGGAGCCTGCCACATGGATATACGAGGGCTGGTGCCAGGGCATCTTGACTCCAATGTCTCTTTTGAGCTTTGACCAAACACAGGCCCTGAGGGGCACTGTATGGATTTACCCCCTCCATGAGTGGTCTCTGCCTTTGATGCAGATTTTGCATTTCAGAAGATATGTGATTCACAAGGTCCTGCAGGATAGTGTGCCCCTGCTAAAGAGTGAATGAATCCCTCACCAAAAGGGATCTGTCGCAGGGAGCACAGATGAAGGCAGGGTCACACTCCCTGGACATGCCATGGATACTGTGCCAGTCAGTCTCTGAATGTGCCACCTTGCTCATTGTGAAGGCAGGCTGCAGCTATTTGGAAGGCAATTGCAAAGAGCACACAGCCAAAAGTTTCTCAGTGGTGACTTATGATATAAGGGGCAACAGTTGTACATTGTGGCTTGGGAGGTGCAGGCCTGGGACAGGTTCTGAGAGAGACGGGGGATCTTCATCCATGGGGTTTTTCAGGACTCAGGTAGACAAAGCCACAGCCACCCTGATCTAGTGTTGGAGATAGTCCTGCTGTGAGTGGGAGGCTGGACAGAAGACCCAGAGGTCTCTTCCACCAGCCCTGTTCGGATCCTGTGTTTCAAGCAGCACCTTTCCCTCAAGCATCATTGTCCCAGTCCAAGATCCCATTTCTCCTCTCTTGCACACCACCCCTTTAGACAGCTTTCAGATGCATCTTTTCCAAGAAAATAACACCCCTAAAACAGATGGAAGAGCTCATGTCCTTCAGAAATGACTGTGTTTTTAGTGCTACTACTGAGTATGAAACATGAGTTTAAAAAAAAGTTAAAAAAATGAATCGTTACGTAGCAAGAAGATATGCTGTAGAGTGTCCTGGGGCAGCAGGAGAGCTGTCACATAATGTACCAAGCTACAGAGTATCGAGCTTCAGAGAAACTCAGTGGCTGTCAGAACTGAACTGAATGAGACAAGAGCCCACTTTATATAGTTATAAATGTCTAGGATCACCTTCCAAGCAAAGCTGAGCAATGGGGCAGATCATGAAAGAGAGGCATGTAAAATGATACAGGGTAATAAAGAATTGGTGAGCACAGCTTTGTTAAAAATGGCATTTGCTAGTTCACTTGCTTTGCTGCTTGTGCCATCAAATTAGCAGATGCTGGTGGTAAAGCAGGCTAGATATCCCCAAACTTTTGCAACAGAGGCCTGGCTATATATCACTATCTTAAAAGACAACAGAAGGACCCAAATGAGCAAGAGCCCTGAAAACTATCAGTAAGATTAGGAACAAACGAAAGTGTTGAGAAGGGGAACAGGCAGCTGTTTTCACATTCATATTTGGATATATAATTTACTGTCCCAGTAAGATAAAAGTGCAGAGATCCTAACACACTGCAGGCACCAATTAGGACAGGAAAGATGCAAGGAGCTGAGCATGCTTAGAAGTATGGACAGAAAGAAACAAAATATATTCAGCCTGAAAAATACACCGCGAATCGTTATGTACAGAAATACAACCAAGTATTTGTTGGAAACAGGACCAAGTAATCTGCAGCTAAGGAATAATACAGTCTCTGAAGTTGAAGACTAAATTAAAGGTGTTTGGATGCAGTACAATCCACTGACCACTTGGAAATATACTTACATCTTCTCTACATCACCACTGCAGGCAGGTGAAAGCGGGACTGAACATGGCTTTGGGAGGATTTGGTGTCTCAGGGGTCTGTGACTCTGCAAATTTCATGTTGCCAGCACCATAACCGAAGTCCCCAGGCCAGACACCCTAACAAAGCACTTGGTCCTTCTGTTTTGTACTTGACTTGGTCCCATGAACTGTCTTCCAACTCACATAGACTTTCATAAATGCCAGCCATTGCCTTCTTAGTCACAGATTAGGCTGGAGGGTGCATTGCTCTTCGTTGAGCAAGGTAATGCACACTATCGTGACGATTGCTCTGGGACTCACATTGTCTCCCGTCTCTTGCATCTGCACCATTACGGAGGCAAAAGTCTTTGCAGTCTGGGGGCTGGTGCTTCCAAACTATGTCATGGTATTTGTGAGAGAGGAGGTTCCCTGCCAGAGCAGCTTGATTTTTTCCACTCTCTCATCTCAGAACTCAAGCAATCGCTCAAGTTAGGTCAGGGAACCTGTAAACCTGTAGGCAGTACCCAGGCCAATCTGACATCTTTCACACTCCACAACAGGAGGTGATACCATTATAGTGGGGCAATACCGCATGTTTTCCTTGCTCTGGTTCCCCAGTGAGACCACAGTTCTCTGCTTAGCCCAGCACAGTTCTCTGCACGTTGATTACAACCTCCTAACACGGGTGATCGAGGACTCGACAAGGAGAGGCACACTGCTGGACCTCATACTTACAAATAAGAATGAACTGGTCGGAGTTCTGAAAGTTGAGGGCAGCCTTGGCTGCAGAGACCATGAGATGGTGGAGCTCAGGCCTTGACTCCAGTAAAGCTTTTGACACTGTCTCCCATAACATCTTCAGAGACAAGCTGATGAATTACAGGCTAGATAAGTGGTCAGTAAGGTGGATCAAAAACTGGCTGAATGGCCAAGCTCAGAGGGTTGTGATCAGTGGCATGAAGTTGAGCTGGAGACCAGTCACTAGTGGTGTCCCCCAGGGGTGGATACTGAGGCCAATACTGTTTGGTCTCTTCATTAATGGCTTGGATGATGGGGCTTAATGCATCCATAGCAAATTCACAGACAGTACAAAACTGGGAGGAGTAACTGATCACCAGAAGGTTGCATTGCCATTCAGAGGAACCTCAACAGGCTAGAGAAATGGGCAAAGAGGAACGTGATAAAGTTTGACGGACAGAAGTACAAAGTCCTGCCCCTGAAGAGGAATGACCTCATGCACCAGTACAGGCTGAGGGCCAATCAGATGGAGAGCAGCTTTGCAGAAAAGGACCTGGGAGCCCTGGTGGACACCAAAATGCGTATGGCCAGCAACGTGCCCTCATGGCAAAGGTGGCCAATGGTGTCCCAGGCTGCGTTAGGAAGAGTGTTGCCAGCAGGTGGAGGGAGGTGATCCTTTCCTTCCACTCAGCACTGACAAGGCCACACCTGAGGCCACATGCTGTGTCCAGTTTTGGGGTCACCAGTACAAGAAAGACATGGGCCTCCTGGACTAAGTCTAGCAAAGAGCTACAAAGATGATTAGGGGACTGGAGCATCTCTCCTATGAGGACAGGCTGAGAGAGTTGGAACTGTTCAGCCTGGAGAGGAGAAGGTTCAGAGGGATATTATCAGTGTGCATAAAAATCTGATGGGAGGGTGTAAATGGGACAGGGCAAGACTGTTCTCAGTGGTGCCCAGTAACAGGACAAGAAAAAAAGGGCACAAACTGGAACACAGGAAATTCCATATGAGCATAAGAAAACACTTCTTCGCTGTGAGGGTGGTTGAACAGTGGAACAGCTCGCCTAGAGAAGATGGGGAGTCCCCATCCTTGGAGACATTCAAAACTCCACTAGTCCTGGGCAACCTGCTCTAGCTGACCCTGCTTGAGCAGGGAGTTGGACCAGATATCTCCAGAGGTCCCTTCCAATGCCAGCTATTCCATGATTCTGTGATTACCTATGGTATGAGTCACAACCTTCATCTCAGGCTGCTGATTTCATCTTAAATTTGCCAGTGAGACCCTAGATGTACCTGCAGCCTGGACAGGGAGCACAGTGGAGAATCACAGTTCCCCAGCTTTCCTTTCTCTTGCATCTCTTATAGCTCTCATCATTTTCAGACAGAGAGAAAAAAGTTGTTTTTGCATAATTAATCCCATCACGTAGCTCAGCACATCAACAGCATCCACTAGGCAGAGTCCCCAAGCAGCCTGCCCTTTTCTATTGGCTCTGGGCATGATGTGTCATCCAAATGACCCTCCTGGCCCTTGAAACTTGGGGGTCATGGCATTACAGACCCTGGGTTATTGACCTGGGTTAGTGGTGTTTAATTTCAGTGTTCACCTTGTTTCATAAAAGAATCAGAGACCCCAGCTTCCAAGCTACTGACGAACTTACCCTACCAAAATTCATGGGCCAAATCACTTGAATCAGGTGAGACAGGGCCATAGGCTGTCCTGAGGCAGAGACAATGAGCTATGGTCTACATACGATACCACCCGCATAGGGTGTCTCTTCTAGACTGCCATACTTTTCCTTTCCAGCTGGGAAGCCTCCCCTGTGTCTCTGATGGGCCCCTTGCCCCTACTTCAGTGTTCTCAGACTTCACCTCGGGGTTCCCCAGGCTGATACCAATTCAGTCTCAGAGTCCAGCCCTGCTGTTAGCACAAGAAGAAAATGTGCCACAGACAGAAAAATGAACTTTTGGCACTGAATTCTTCCCTGACTCACTGCTGCCCAGGACACAGAAACACAGGAGGTGCCACAGAGTCCACCTGGATGTTGAACTCATCCAGGGTCCTGGCTGTTCCCAGCCTGACCTGACAGGACTGGGTAGTCTGCCCGAGGACAAATCCTGCCCTCCTTCCTAATAGCTAAAGGCTGTCTAAAACAATCAAGATATTTTTGTCTCCCAGACAACGTCTGGTCCTATTTGAACCCTTCTCGGTCCATGACTCTGGTGGTTTCCTATGGTAGAAAGTTCCTCTGTCTCATCACAAGCTGGATGGAAACAGTTCCTTTGGTCAGTTTGCAGTTGCACACCCTATAATCCCAAGGCCCGGTGTGAGAGATGGAGGTAGGTATGTCTCATCCATCTTCTTCAAACAGTGTATTCATTTGTGGCCTTCTATGCTCTCATTCATCTCCTCTGGAAGAGAAAAGCCTTTCAAATCCTCCTCACAGGAGGGCTTTCCAAGCCCTCATCATTCTTGTCATTCTTTCCTGAATCCCTGCAAGTTCTGCAATAAATAGCTAAACTGTACACGGGGTTTCTGTGGGGTGGATCAGAAATACCCTCTGGTCACATACACATTGTGCTGTGAGACCAACACATTACTTTATATCAGGTGCCAGCATTTCATGTTCTTGCTCAATGCTCAATGTAAAGATTCTGACTAAAAGATTTTATCACTGCATAGGATGCCTTCTGCATGGAATGATGCTTGCGCTAACCTTACAAACTAAATGCAAATAAGAAACAAGGAGCCCAGCATTGAAAAACAGCAGATGGGATGAGGTAAGACAGGGAAGGATGGCATGGCACATCATGGCATGGCGCACCATGGCACGGCATAGCATGAAATGGTATGTCACAGGCAGGGATGGAGGGCAGAAGATGTGTCACACTAGTGATGTGACCTACTCCTCCTATCCTCATCTGTGGGACCTGAGCTTCTTCCGGTCCTGCCAAAATCAATGGGACCAAATCTGTGCTGTGCGGTTGTTCTCACCTCCTATTATGGGAAGCATGGTTTAATGGGCTTTTGCACCTCACACCCTCTTTGTTATCATTTATGCACATATATTCCTGAAATCCCCCAAGCAACTAAATATAACGCTCCTCTAGGTTTCCCCTGCGCAATACAAGGCTGCTGAGAAATCTCAGATTCTTATTAAGGCTGTCTGTTTGTAAGGGCAAAACTGGGGAAAAGAGCCACACAAAACACACAAAAGCCCTGGAGATCTATGAGGGCCCACACGGGGTCCCCAACTCCACTGAGAAGCCCTTGTTTAGTAATAAAAATATTCTAAGCCATTTAATAAAACTTGACAAATGGCATGAAAGCGTTTCACAGCTCTGGTCATTTTCCCATCTGTGACGACCCTGGAACCAAACAGAGCTGAGTTTGTAAAGGACTGTGGGGGAGCAGTGCTTATTAGATTACAAAGAACATGACTTGTTGTGAGAAAACCCAAAAAGTCATGTTTTTTGTCATGAAAGTCTAGGCTGTGACAAATGCAACGCGTTAATCATGATGGATTTTTACTGGAAATCCGTAATGCAGAGTACGGTCATTAAAGAGTTGGCCTCGTGCCCCGCTCTAACCCTCCTTCTTTGACTGTGGTTGAGTAGCTATGAAGCTACACACTGAGCTTATCCTTGCATGTACCAGAAGGCAAACTGGTGTGATCATCTCGGAAAAAGGGACCATTTCGTCTCCCAGCAGAGCCTCTCTTCCCACAACAGCCTCTCTTGTTTCACCGAGAGCTGACAGAACCTCTTCTCTTACCAAATCCACGATTCACATCTCTCCCTGCCTGACCCATCTCTTGTTCCTGCAGATAAATCACCCTCTTGTCCTCCTCGGGAAGCACGGTCTGTGATCACAAATGAGCCTTTCTCCAAAGGGCATAGTGATGCCAATTTGCAGCTTTTTTTCACTTTTCCGTTTTTTTTTTTTTTTTTTTTTACTCTTGTCCCTATGGAAAGCTCTTTTCTAACAGGTCCGTTTCCCTTTTGGCCCAGAGGTTCTTCCTCTGAACTTGCAACCCCTTCCCAACCCTCCCAGCCTGCAATATCACTTTTCTATCCGTTAACAAAGCTCTTCCATATGCGCTGAGTTGCTTTCTCATGAGATGAAATGGGAAGTTGCTCCAGGGACGGTCCTGGTTTCTGCAAGGGATGCACAATTTCAGCGGCTGGTCCCTCCGCCATTCAGTATGCCTCAGGCAATGCCCCAAGCCGCAATGCCAGCTTCAGAGCTGATGGCCCCGTGGCAGGGAGAGGCCAGATCGGCAGGCTGGTGTCATCTGTGCTGGGAGATGAAAGGGGTGCCAATGAGTGTAGTGGGAAGAGAGAGTCAGCAGGGAGAATAAAGGCCTCCAAGGACTTGGCAGAGGGATGGGCTGGTGGAAAGGAGTCTGGGCCTTGCTGGAGGAGGATGGAGGATCAAAAGGGAGGGAATCCTGAGACACTTCAGAGGAGGAGAAAGAGTTATCCAGGGGCAGGAAGGGGAGGGAAGGCAAGGAGAAAGGCAGAAATGCATGATAAAGGCTGAAGAAGGTGGCTCAGCTGAGGAAAGCCACTGCTACAGCCCTGCAGGGGAGTATGTAATGCATCTTTCCCCATTGTTTCACACTCTTTCAGTCTTTCTCTGCAACAGGCCTTGTCTTCAAGCTGCGGAGAGATTGACCTGACCACAGGGCGCTCACATCTGCCCCCATCTAGCAGAGGGCATCATGTGGGTCTGGATGTGGACCCGAGGGCTGAGCTAGACACCTGAGGAGCTGCATGCCCTCCTTCAGACACTGGTTGCCCAGTTGTCACGTGAAGTCATTGCCTGCGGGTGCTCAGAGCTTCAGGACCCTTCCCGCAGGCCCTTTCAGGATCCTACTGCCTGGCACAGAGGAGAGATCCACAGCCCCTCTCCCTGCGGGAATGTCACAGGATCCTGCTGCCCATCACGTGGAGTACCACAGGTACGCCAAAAAAAGAGAGGCGGGAGCTCTCCCTCCACCCCCCAGCTGCCTCTGCTTTCCTCTTGACCCTCCCCTGCTTGGCTTTTCTCTCCTGCTCCCTTTCACACTCGGTGCTCCCTTCCCGTTTATTAACTCTCTAACCCGCCTGAGGAAATGTGCCCCCTGCGACAGCTCTGCACAGAGAATTTATGAGCCCGGCTCTCAGGGGAAGGAGCTTGGGTATAAATCACAGAATATTTAGGAAAGTGATCTACATTTATTACACTTAATACTATATTTAACATGTCCAAGAGGACCTTATAAATCAGAGACAGTGCAGAGCTCGGTACGGGGTCCTGGGGGAACCCGTCCGCTCAGAGAACGTGTGCAAAGTCTGAAATCAGCAACAGCAAATTTATGTTTGAATTCTTTGCTAAGTTTATTCCCCTCTAATTAGGGCTGCATATCATGCTGATGGTTTCCTGAATTGGGCTGGGGATTCGGGGCCCAGGCTCACTTCCTCTCCTTGCCTGCAGCTTCTCCACTGGCAGTACACACACTGGGCACGTGTGTGCGAGCAAAACCCCTTGCTCCCCACTCTGCCCTGGCTGAGCTTCCAGGACCACGCAGGCAAAGTCTTTAAGCATCTGTCATGTTGAGGGATGACAGCATTGGACAGCCGATCGTTATTCTTCTCGTAATCCCAGGTTAATGCACCGTGCTCAAGTTTAATATCAGCCTGCTGCTACAGGCTCCTAAAAGAGACGTAACGTCCTCTTGTATTTCACAGAGAGCCCTGACTCCTGCTCAGCTGCCTTGTCTCCTCTCCTGCCCCACTAGTAGCTAATGCTCCATCATCACAGGCCAGATCTATGTCTCCCAGCCAACTGTTTTGGACCGGCAGCTCCCTTTCATCTCCTTTTGTAGTCTGAGTCATACAGCTTTCAGATAGCTCCTGCCTGTTCACTGGTGCTCAGCACCTCCACCACAGGTCTGGGCTTAGACAAGGGGAGCCTTGAGAGCATGGTGGTGGGCTCCATGGAAAAGAGGTTGTGAAATGGGGACTTTGGCCTACAAAGCCCCACCATCCTCCAACATTGGCAGCTCTGAGTTGGACAATGGCTGGCACCACAGACCTATCACGCAGTCAGTCGCTCTCCTGGGGAAGCAGGGTGTCTCCAGAGGTGCTCCAGCCCCTTTGGAGGAGAGTCAGGTATTCTCCAGACAGTGGCTGAACCAGTCACCTCCACCCATAGCAGGAAGAACACCATTTCTGTTCCTACCTGGGTGCAATTTCCCAACCAGAGGCAAATAATGGCAAATAATAGTACCCAGCTTTATTCTAGGTGAAGGAAGCCCCTGAGCAGTGAGGGCTTCAAAGGACAAAGCCATCAGGCATATCCTCCTGGTCCCATCTGGCCAGGACACGCTGGCCCAACACTGTGAGGAGAGCCCTGCATGGGTGCTCACCCATGCCCATGCAGCCCCTGGGACAGTTCTCAGAAAAGTGTCCTCAGCTGATAACAGGAACTGTGCATGGTCTGATTACTTCCCACCTACTTCTCTGCTGAGGCTGGCCTAGTACCTTCCCCCAAATAAATGAGTGCTGGCCATCCCCAGAGAGGCCCTGTCGGGCAATGAGTGACTCCTGACGTTATGGGTTGTTAATGGGAGCAGCCGGCTTGCTTCCTGACATGCTGTTTAGACCCAGGTGAATGATGAAAAGCCCCGTGTATTGTTCTTCTGGTGCTGAGAGGTTTATGCCGCGGCTCTGCTGATGACGCACTGATTGCTGGGCTCCTGGGAGCACTAGCGGGTCCCTGTCAGAGACAGCTTGCCAGGAGGCCCAGGATGGTGTACCAGCCAAGCGGTTTGCAGCTTGGGACTTGAGCAGCTGATGAGAGAACTGTACAGCACATGCCTGTAGAAGGAGGGGACAAGTGACCCTGAGAAAGCTGGTCCTTGCAGGCCAGCATTATGGGTTCCTGTCTCTAGCTGCCCATAGCATTTAACAGAGGATGCTTGTTGAGGCATCGGAGGTCTCACCTGGAGGTCCCACAAACCTGATGTGTGGTTGAACTCTACTCTGTTGTATTTTGGAGCATCTCAGGCTCAGGGTCTTCAACAGTACCCCAAGATGGTGCAGGAGCTGCCAGAGCAGGTCCAGCTGGCCAGATCAATGATCCCTTTCTTCCCCATTACTTGGTATCGGAAAAGACTTCTGTATGGGGCACTCCTGAGGAAAAGGGGTCCTCCATCTAATTGCTGACCATGGAGACCATGAAGCATCCTCAGTAACCAGCCCTACTGCCTCTGAGGACAATGCAGTATGGAATAGGTTTCAAAGAAAAAGCAGGGGTCAACCAGCCCAGCCTCCAGGCAACAAGCTCAAATGTGCACCTCCAGGCTCAGGCATGCCAAAGGTGCCACCACAGGCTCTGCTTCTTGTGGAGGTGATGTTGGCTATTTCAAAGGCTGGTGCAGAGCCAGGGTCAGCGGAAACGTTTCCTCACCTCACTGCAGCCCTCTCATCCCAGCCGAGAAGGGTTAGGTCGGCAGCCAAAGTTTCCTTGCTTCCTGGAAAGCTCTGCTGCTGGGGAGCACCTCGGTAGGCATAGGGGGCCAGCCCTGCGGCTCCTGCCCACCAGCACTGTGAGCGGCAGGACCTCCACACTCCCCACGACTCCATGGCTGGGTGTGTGCATGTCAGTCTGTCTGTCTCCTCTCGCGATTTTCCGGGAAAGCCGCTGTGATTTACGAGCCGCGGACAGTGCTAGCTGAGTGCTCAGGAGGGCTTGATTACAGTTTCCCAGAGGAAGCTGTCTGTTTGGAGATGGCAAGGTGACAGGGTTTATACAGAACAGCACAATGTGTCTAAGCAGAGCTGTCAGCCGGAGACGGATGAAGTGACGGAGAAAGCCCATTACTTCATTCACACCTCAACAGGCAAACAATAAAACACTTACACACAGCAGTGGCTTCGGGGGGGAGGGGATCCCCCCATCAGCAACGTGTCGGCCTGCAAAACTGCAGCAAGCTCTGCTGCAGGGTCATTTTCTGTTCCTCTCACCCAGCAGGATGGGGCAAAGGGAAGGACAGAAGGGACAAGCAGCGGGGAGGGAAGCTGTGTCACCTTTTGGAAATAGGCCCTGCGCCCTGGAGATACTCTTGCCCAGGAGACCTCTTTGCTGCTTTGAACGGTCACACACATTAACCTCTAATGCATGCGCCCAGTTTGACAGCAGCATCAAAAGGCTAAATCTGAACAGGGACCCCCCCCCACCCCACCCATGATCATGCACAAGGCTCTCCACCTTGCACTCAGTCAACGACCGGCTGCAGCCCTCTCCAGCACTGTATCTACCCGAGCCAAAGGGAACAACTGGGTCAGGAAAAGTCTTGCTAAAGGAGGAAGCAGGCAAAGGATGCCCAAAGTGCTGTCAGCACGCTTGCAGCCTGTTGCACAGGATGAGAGGCAAAGGGAGGATGTTCCCCTCGGCACCCTGCCCAGGATGGGATGTTTGCAAAGCAGCTGCCGCTGGTATCTCTTGGAGTCAAGAGCTGCTATTGCACTGAGACTGGACCCTTGAAAATAGTAGTGTCTAGAAGCAGTGGCCGGATTTGCACAAAGACAAGAGCTCTCCCTCTTTAGCAAGCGTGCAGAAGAGATTCACACACAGAAACCACAGACAAGCCTGGCCGTTTTCACAGGATGCACCTCTTCAGTGACCTGATCTCACCAGCCAACTTGCCTGCACAGGAGAGCTGGTTGAGGCACAGTCAGCAATCATCAGTGAAGAGCAAACAGTGCGAAAAGACTTGGAGAAGTTTATTTTTTGTTTCAACAAATCGTCTTACATAGACCAGGGGACCCACGCAGGTCACTGGTCTCCAGCATGTGGAGAAAGCTATTACCCTATTCTCGCAGGAGGGCTGGTGCAACAGAGAAAGAGGGCAGAAACACCTAGCCTCCCCTCCACACCTCAGAAAAGAACCTGGAAAAGGAATAGATGGAACCATCTCCTGCAATGTATCGTGCAGTAACACCTCTTGTTTGTAAGAGGGCTCCAAAAAGCCTCCAGACCCCTGTGTGACCAGAGCTGCCAGTGCCCAGAGGCTGTTCTGCAGGGAAACTGCGCAAGTCGCAGTGAAACCTCAACGTATTGCATGCTAAACAGAGGAATGGTGAAATGCCAGTGCTTTGGGACTCGATGACATCTCCTCATTATGTCGGTTTTCTGAGCTGTGACAAGCATGCACTGAGCCATGCTTGTTGCTGGATTGCATCTAGGTCTAATGGGAAATCAGGCAGCCCTGTGGAGCTGGACCAATTGCACAAAATCCGGGATAGGTAGCAACCCAGTATGCGGTAGAATACCAGGACGATAAAATCAACAGTGCTCACGCTGGGACATACTCATTGTATGTCCTTGGCAGACGCTCAAGTATCTGAAAATAATGACTCAGGATGTGATTCTTGTTAGGAAGCCTATTCTGTTTTCGCTAAATGCCTCTCAGCTGAACAGGTCTCTAGGATGATACATCCATCTCCCCCAAGGTTCAGCAGGAGCTGAGCTGTGCTAATGCTGCTGCCTTGAATGCCTTGCCAGATTAAGCTCTTCTCAATAGCAGAAAATTCATTACCTAGCCGGCATATGGGCTTTACACAGGAAAGAGAAACCTTTGACATTCTCACTTTCAGCAGTGTGGAAGAAAAGCATCAGCAACATGGATTATTTATTGGTTATTAAATACTGCCGATGAACTCGGAAGCTCAGGCACGAGAGCCTGAAAATACGCCGATCAGATCTGATGCCCGAGGTGGTTTCCTGTGGGTTGAACTCAGTGCTCTGTTGTTAATAGAGTAGCTAGTCACCCTGAGGTCTTGCAGTCAGCCACAAATTCCCAGACAAAGCTTTCTGGGAAACTCGGTAATAACTAGTCAAGAAGCTTTAAATTTAGGCCTGCAAACTATTGCAGTTAAAGCGTAGGCTGGCAAGTTTTAATGACGCAGTGAGCCTGGCCATTGCTTTGTGGCTACATAGCTGTGCTATACCAGTCTAACAATTCCCCTTCCTCTGTGGGAAAAACTAGCCCAGGAGAAAGAGGTTTCCTTCCTTGACTTTACTGGAACACGTTCCTCATCAGATTTCGGCACGTTAGGCCAGAGCACTGAACATGGTATGGTGGACACCAAAGATTTAACTCTGCTGGATTTTGCTTCTTCCCGGTGTTTTTCCACCTCCCTGCTATTGCATACAGGCTGTATTTTGAGCTGCCCTCCGCAGTGCAGCGCAGTCAACTTTATTGAACATGAAGCCGAGGAAAAAAATGCCACGTGCTCTCCTTTGCGGGGAGCTGAAGCTACGTGACAGGTTCTCCTGCCTCATGTCTCCGTGGCTGTGGGTGTCTTTTTCCGGGGTTTTTTTGCAGTCTGTTCTCTGCAGTCTCTTTGCCTTTCCAGGCAGCAGGGAGGAAAACTGCTCTCTGCCTTCCTGGGCTGGAGGAAGGGCAAATTGCACCTCCCTGGTAGCAGCTGATTCTGCCCAAGGGAGGGGAAGGTGGTTGCACGGCAGAGGTTGAGGCAGAGAGGAGAAAACAGCAGTTGAGGCTGTGGTTCAGCAAAAGCTGGGGAAAAACTTCTGGGAAGGGCAGGGAGCAGACACGCAGCCAGTCCTCAGAGATGCTGGAAAGAAAGACATCTCCTGGGGACCTCAGGGACAGTGCAAAAATTACTGCAGCTGCAAGCCTGAAGGAAAGGACCTACGCTGCAGGCAGGGTGAGTGCTAGAGGCTCTCAACCCACCTGACCCACACATAAGTGCAAAATGGGCTCTGGTTCCCTCACCGCCTATCTTCTAGCATGTCTTCGCCCTGCACAGCACCTTGCATAGCCTGACCTGGTCCCTTAGCACGGGCGCTCTCAGCCTTGTGGAAGAAGAGTCACCCTGAACGCTCATACGTGCTTCTGCAGTGGCTTCATGGCTACCTCTCAGGCAAAGATTTTAAGTACCAGAACAGCTATTTGGAGGTACAGCCACAGACAGACTCCCTTTCCTGATACAAGCACTGGAAGGCACATTTCTCTTGCTCAAATCTCCCAAAGCAGGGGTCACACTGTTATGCTGAAGTGCGGTTGTTTCTGTGTGAGATTTCCACATAAGACCGTGATAGAATTATCCAGTGCTTCAGCTCATTGTTTAAATTAATGCCTGGGCACAGACATTAAAGAAAAATATTGGTTACATTGCAGGTAGAAAGAGATTCTTTCCCAATTTAGCATAGAGAAGACTACAGCAAGCAGCTTGAAAGCTATGTTTTCAAAGAATTTCTCAAGGCCAGTTACTTAGCTTCTTTGTAATCAAAACAGGTTTGAATAAATTCAGATTTGAGTCTCCTGGTATTTCAGCTTGCATCAGCTTTAAAATTGCAGTCTGTAGCAAGCCATCTGTGCACAGTAATAGCAAGTGCATCATTCTGGGACTGCAAAGTATCTTTGTTTGTTAATAAACCAAGGTTACTCATCATACTGAGTCTGGGTGCAGCAGTGAGCCAACAGAAAACACATTCTCTCCACACTGTTTCCGTTCTCTCTGATGAAGTTTTTGGAAGAGTTTCAGATCCAAAAAAAAAAAAAAAAAAGAGGAGGGAGAATTTAAAAAATCGTAATTTTGGGAAAAATCCCAATCACAGCTGGCAGCAGAAAAGCAATATTCCATAAAAATGGGATATTTTGAAAGAAGTCTCTTTATTTCCAAGGAAAACAATGCTTGTTCAGAATAACTGTGTGGGATTATTGCTGACCACATCAGGAAATCAAGACGACCCTGCCTGGTTATAGGGGTCGGCACAACCAGCCCAGCACAGCGGAGGAGCAGTGCTGCTGATGCTCCCCGTTGCAGAGGGAGATCTGGGGTGATGGGTAAAGCAGCACCCGCTCTCGCGAGGACGGTGTTCAGCTCCCAGGGCTGGTTCTTAATGAAAGTAAATATACTGAAAAATGAAAAATGATCCCTTCTTACTCCCCATCCTTCCCTCTTATCTGCCAGCAGCACGCCGTGGAGACAGCACCTTGCACACAGCTTGGCGTCTACAATATTTAGGGCATTGCAGTAGCTACTGTTCTTGCCCCAGCTGGGCCCAGTTTCAATGGGAATTACAGACTTTCCTAATTCACTGCTTTTTTAAAAAAAAAAAAATCCTTCTTATCTGCATCTTTGTCTGTGCCTTTGAAAAATCTGGCGCTCCCGACACATGAAGTCAGCGACTCTTTGTTAGATGAGTTGCTGGAGTGTGACTCCTGTGGACGGCTCCGAGTTTTGTAAAGCTGCACCCCGAGCTGCCAAGCGGGATTGTGCAACCTGTGTACAAGACAGCGTCTGTCTCAAATGCGAGCAGCTTCCAAGGCCAGGAGAGCAGACAGCACGCTCTTTCTGGGCAGGCATGAATCACCCACCTTACTTTGACCAGCCAAACTTGTGATGCCTTTGCCTTACAAGGGTGCTGTGCTGGAATCCTTAAGAGTTTGGGGTCAGAGGGTGGTAAGCTTTTAACGGGCTTTCTCTAAAGCCATGTCACGTTCTTGAGGAGTGAGGTGCTACATGCAAAAACCTAGGTAGCCACATTTTGCCACCTCAGAGACCCTTTACAGAGAAACCCCCTGACTGCGGACAGAATTGGTTTGTGGATGTGCTAAAAACCCCTCCTTGGAGGGCAGATGCTACCCAGCTCATCTTTTGGCAAATGCTGCATCCATATGTGGGCTTTTCCCAGCTAGCAGGGTGATTTTTTTCCATCTGCCCGGCAGGTGTAGCCGTGCCAGCGTTGCTTTATAGAGTAGCTGAGCGCAGCCAGTGCACAGGGGTCCTTGCACTAAGTGATGCAGTAGTTTTACAGGAAAATCAGCAGTATTAGGGGAGCAGATCACATCTCTGCTTTTGGCTCACATGGTTGTGGGATCTAATCCTTTGCTGGCCACCATGACTTGATTTGCTCCAAAGTGTAATGTTTCTGGTGTCTCTCACTGCACTCATATTGCTGCATTCTTTAACTGTGAGCACAACAGGTGGCAATTTGCTTCGTTTAATAGCTTGAAGAAGGTACTGTGCGCAGAGCAGTACAGACCTGGCAAGTCCTGTGCACTCAGTGCAGGGATTGGCTGCAGGCAGGACCCATGCTGCAAGGCTGTTCTGGGTGCGATGGACCTCCAGTGGCAGTACTCGGAGAGTAAACTCTAGAAATCCTCCCAATATCTCTGTCTGAAGGGGTCTATGAGATATGGGTTCTGTACTAGGCCAGAGAGAAGTCCATTGGCTCATGGGGAGAGTGCCAACCAGGAAGCACAGCTCAGCCACGAGTGAGCAGCAGAGGAGATGTCCTCTCTGCTTTCCTGCTTTCCAGTTCCCCCAGAGCCTCCCAGATTTGGCGGGGGCTGGAGAAACTTTTCTGAAGAGGGATGAAAGAGCTTTCAGAGCTGAAGGAGAAAATCACAGCCGGGGTAAGGGCAGAGGTAGGAATCCCCCCATGCATGATCCAAGCATATCTCCTAGGAAAGAGCAATGACGGTGGGATGTATCCCCTTGCAATCTAGCCTGGCTCTCTCACCTTGTCCTCTTTCCTCTTGGGAGAGGGTTCCTAGGAGGGAGTGCTCCAGCATTTGCAAAGGGTGCTGGACACATCCTTCCTTCTCCTGTGGGAATAATGTTTTGTGACCCTTTTCCTGCAGACTCAGCCCAGGGGTAGAGCCAGCTCAGGCTCCCAGGACATGGGGAGCCCCAGAGCCTGGATCATGTAGATGCAGCTCCCAGGAGCCAGGGCTCAGACAGCCTTCCCCCGCCATATGGAGACAACAAGCCGTCACGCTTCCCCTTCACCCTGCAGGGCTCAGCTCAGCTCCTTCCCTCGCTTCCCTCAGTGTTGGGGGGGCGGGGTCCACATCCTCCTCCTCCGGGGCCGGCATCCCACTGTATCATCTCCGCTCTCACCTCTCATTGACACTGTGGGGGAGCCTTGCTTCCTCTGTTTATTTTGGATCTGAATATCCTTCCCTGACCTGTGAGCAACTGGCTGCCTGAAGCATCACTCCTTGGTAGGCTGTGCATGGAGGTGAGAGAGGGATGCAGCTGAATTCAGGGTATGTATCCAAACAGGGGCACATGGAGATGCGTCACTTTATGGCCTGGGAAGACCTGATGAGATCCAGCTGGTCTGACCTGCCCTAACACCACAGTTAGGTTTCCTGGGGAAGCTTACGAGAAAGGGAATTGCTCTCTTCTGCTCCCCAACACAGCCAATCCCAGTAACCCATGTCTGACCCAGAGCAGGGTTTGGAGGACAGAAAGCCATCCATAATGCTCCCTCTAAGTGGCGAGGAGTTAGTCACTCCCATTGGCTGTGTAGGTGTGTGTGTTATGACTACATATGCATCCTGGGATGTTCATGCCAAGTATGTGAACAGGGGGTGTTTCTATATGTCTGGAGCTCTGCAGAAGAGACAATATTCCTTCAGCCCCATCTGGTTCTTTGACTGGACCCACGGCAAGGCCAGGAGGCCCAAGGTGGGTCCGGGATGTGCGAGCCTCCGGAACTGTGCTGCAGTAGAAAATAATGTTCCAAAACTCCCGGCTCTGCATTTTGGTCCTGTTCCAGCAAGACATTCTAATAATATGAAACCGAAGAAATAAATCAGAGTCTTGGCGCTCAGCAGCCTGGGATCTGCTCAACCGAATCCAAGAGATGGGCTGGCCTTACAGCATCCACAGCCCAATGGGATTCAGAACCGGGAGTATCTGCTGCCTTTCACAACTCTATTCCACTTGCCTTCCCAAAAATAGTCTCAGATTCTCGGAAGACAAAGCCCTTCAAGTCCACTTGATCTTTTCACTTCCCCCCTGACCCAGCTTCACTGTTTTCAGTGATTCCAGGTGTTTCTTTAGCTCTGAAAGTGGAGGAAGAAAGGCAGCAAACATCAGGCAGCATTTCCAGCCACTGTCAAACTCTGAGAACACACTGTAAGCCAGCTCGCTCATACCCTACTTTTCCAGTCTGGATATATCATGCACACCACTCATCTGCATCTCCTCTGCTTTGGCTTTAGGATCTTTGTCTTTCAGGGCTAAGCTTCCCGACCACCACCATCATGGGAATGCCTGCTGGTTACTACAGCAGTTGACTGGAGCTGAGCATGGGATGAAGTTGTTCTCCTGCAGACCTTACAGCTTACTCTGATCCACTGGGTAAAAGGTGATGGTAGCTGTCAGCTCTAGGAGTGGATTCAGGCACCTGTGCATCCGGTATGTACATTGGTTCAAGTCTAGCCCCACTCTATGCTGGGACAAGCCAGCAGGAAACACCAAAGGCAGAACAGGTCTGGACCCAGCACTGGCTGGAAATCCCTGTGAAGAGAACTTGAAGTTGGAGACTCCTGCACTTGGCACATGTGCTGGAGTTTTGCCTTTAGATCAGGAAGGTCTGCCTCCTTTCAGAGCACATCTCCAGGACACAGGTCTCCACTTAAGGATCAGAAGAGTTGTGTGACCCAGTAGGCAAGGGTCTGACATCCTCATTCTTGTTCCTCTTCAACAGAGCAGGAAGAACTACTGCTCAGGGAACCATGTAAGCTCTAAGTGAGGGCCTTTCTAAGGGTTCCTTCCAGTGCCTTCCAGTTCCTTCCAGTGATAGAAAATCGATCTTTTAGTTACAGGCCAACTGCTCAGACCGGTAGACTCCTATGCACAAAGAGATTAGTGTCACCATCACTCAGGGATGGGGTAAGACAGGGTTCCTGTGGCCTGTGCCAAGCCGTCCTCAGCTGAGACACAGTCTCAGCATCAGTCACACACACTGAAGTGCCAACTATCCAAGCAGGCCAGATGGGGACACCTCAAAGGCACATCAGCCTCCTAAGCCATCTGTTGGACCCAGCCTTCATGAACACCACACTACAAAAGGTCCCAGAGGCAAAGTGCAACCAAGTGTGTTAGCAGTGCCTAGAAGAGAGTGAACTGTGAGGACTGAGCAACGAACACTTGAGCAAAGTGTCACGCCACATCTATAAGGGATATTCAGGAGGTAGCAATATTTCTGAAAACTTGATATGTTCAGTTATTTTTGGCTAACTTAGGCCAAGGAGGTCAAATGAAGCTGCAGCCCAGCAGTACAAGTGTTGTACTTCTCATAAAGACGGAAGAGCAGAGATACATGGTTTTAACCAGAAGGTACAGAGCAAAGATGTTTTATGAGTAATCTAAAGCTAAGAAGACCATCTAGCAAAGCTGGGGGATAATGCATGTGGCTGGAGTGAAAATCTCTGAGGAGGCCTTGGGGAAGATCCCCGATGAACCGTTTGCGAAGAGACAAGAGGCTGATAGGGTATTCAGATTGGACAGCAAAGGTGTCCTAGTGCTGCTGATGCTGTCAAGGTCATAGAGAAGGACCTGCAAATGGGAATAGATGCCTTCCAACAGTGACGGGAGCTGGCAAGGTCTCTCCAACTGAGCACACAGTGCAGCAAGTGCAAAAGGAATTCAGCTGAATTTTTCAGGGTGAGTTTGGCCGCCCAAAGGAATACAGTTTTAACTGGGAACAAAGTTGCATCCCAAGTCCTTGATCTGCTTGTAAGATACCCTGCTTGGAGGGTTTGGAGACCAAAGTATTTCCTGATAGGGCCTTTACTAGTCCCATCTACTCTAGAATTTCTGGTGGCTCTCTAGATTGTCTTCAAAAGGTGAGGGATAACAGAAAAGCCAAACTGCTGGAGATGATTCTCATTCACAGCTGAATTTTAGACACCTCCCGAAAGACAGAAGAAAAAAGATTTGCGGAAAGCATGGGATATTTTTCTGGACAAACAGTCCCAGAGACACCCTATCTCAATGCAGAGCAGGCCAAGAACACAGAACCATTTGAAGCGCGGTGCAAAACTCTCTCAATGTGTGCAATTAGGGGCAAGTGCAGGGCATTTCTGGGACCAGAAGGTGCAGTTTTTCAGGATACCTGTGTAGAGTGAGATATCTGGTTAGAAGCATCAATGAATACAGCCAGACAAGCCACAGATGACTGCTCCTTGCAGTGAGAGGCCAGGGACCTCCCTAAGGAGCCAGCATTCTGCCTGCAAGAATGGGATGGAGAGAGATGCAAACAAATCCCTTTTTCTCGGGCCAGGTGGTTTCCTTTTGATAAATGATGGTTGTGGGTCAGGAAGGTCTGGTTTTAACAGCCCCCCTGTGCCAGCCTCACATGCCCATAACTCTGCTCTGGCAGATTACTGAAATGATTGCTCATTCTGCAAGGAAAGCCAGAGGCTAATTACAGCGAGGCATTGTAACGTGATCCCAGTATACGGAAGTTCTCCGTGTTAGCTTTCCACGCACTGCCCAGGGGTGCGTCTCAGTGCCCTCTTTTACATGCACATGCTTCCCTTCATGCTTGTACTTTGACCACACGTCCCAAGTGGCTTTCAGCAGGAAGAGCCTTGTTGCTAACTCAGCAGCCCTTGGCCAGCCACACCTGTAATTCCCATGTGGTTCAGGACTCGCACATGTTTGGTAGTGAGACCCTGGAGGAGCTGGAAATCACTGACATCTGGCAAGGAAAAGGTGCCCAGGCTCGAACTAGTGAGGGGGGCAAAAAGGCAAACATAGAATAATACTGCCAAGGAAGAGGACTTTCACGGGAGAGCAAGCAAGCAGGAGCTGCATTGAAGGTCCCTCAGTAGTGAAGCATCTCCCAGTGGCTCCCCAGTCCTCTCTGGTGCAGCTCAAGAAGGCTGAAACAGGGCCAAAGCAGAGCTTACCCAGCGCACAGTGACCCCTGGGATCAGGCATGAGCCACCAGTAAATGATAAATAGCTGAAAAGCAACTGGGATGTTGCAGCCCCCAGCCTGCGAGATAAATGTTCAATGATACGCACGCACAGCTCTTTCAGACTATCGTAGCCATCTGCCCCCACCCAGCCAACTCCCTTTCTCTTTGCCTGCTCCAGCTCCAGCTCCTTGATGTTCCCACGGCTGCGGCTGGAGCTATTACCTGCAAGGAGCTCAGGACAGCCCAGCTGGGAGTAAAGATCTCCAATCGACAAAGATATTGAAGGTCTGAAATCTTTTCCTGCAATGCCATGGGATACCTGGGAGCCCCCATGCCAGCAAAGAGCTCTGCTGAGCACCAGGTGCAACGCTTATGCAGAAGGAGGGAGGAGAGCCCCACAAAAAGCCCCCATGCTGTGCTCCACAGCAACGCACCAGCTGAGCTGAGGCAGCAGCTCTGTGAATTGATAGCTGCCCTTGGCTGGGCTGGCAGTGGGCCCTGACAGGACATTCAGCATCTCAGGACACTTCTGGTCCCTCTGTCCAAGAAGAAGAGGTCCTCAAAGTTGGTGCTGCTTCTCCAGAGACCTGAGGCTAACATGCACTCAGTGAAGCTCTCTCACTCTGAAGCTGATTGACAGATGGAGAAATGGGGCTTTTCTGGGAGAAGACTAGCACCTCCTCGCTGCTGGATGGCCTGCTACAGAGAAGCTGGGAGAGCAGAGCCAGCTCTGAGGCCGGCAATGTCCCTGGCTCATGGAGACAGACCCGCTCTCTACTGTTCTCAGGAATGTGGCTAAAAGTGTAGCAGGTGCTGGAAGGAGGGTTACACCAGTCTAGCCCTCCAAGAAAAATATCAGCCCTGCTCACTGAGGGGAAGGAGCAGGAACAGCCTCTGCACAGTCAGATTTATGGGCCCCAGCAGGCCAGAAAAAATCCAGTGAACATTTCAGCAAATCCAGCCTCCATCAGAACTTACAGAGTGATAGGTGTAAAACTCCCCCTGCCAGACCCACAGCTGGTGCACTGGTGAAGTCACCCTCACACCTTGGGGCTGTGGGAATCGCCGGCCCAGATCAGTGCAGGTTTCAGTTCGTGCTGTCCGGCGAGGTGCATTACGGGCACGGCTTTGCACCGGGGGTGGTCGTGTTACTGGGATGGGAAAAGTGCGGGCAGCAGCCAGGGGTGTGTTAGGCATTGTAAGCATCAGGAGGTGTGAGGGGGTGGGAGCACTACAAATGAACAGATGAGACAGTTTTTAGGGGACACGTGACCTCAGCCTTGAAGTCGAAGCCGTCTCAGTGCATGGGGCTCGTCTAGAGAAAATGATGAAGGCAGGTCAGAGCGGATATCCCTCCCAAGTCCCTTTCCAGGCTTCAGCTAGACCAATCCCACGCCTGCTGGGCCACCCTCTCCAGTGGGAGATGCCACTCCCCCAGGGGTCACTGTCTGTTTGCACCCCTCTCCTGCTACCCTTCAAGGGTGCCACAAGGACCATATCCTTGGACTCCCTGGCTTGCATAGCTTGCTCGCTCGAGCAGTGGATTGCTCTCCTGAAAGGGAGGGAGGGAGCTCATGAGGGCATATGGTCACCAAGACTTGAACAGATAAGCAAGAAGAGGAAGCAAAATTAGGAGAGATTCACTTTAAAGTTGTTAACATCCCCATTTGTGTGGCCTAGTGCTAGGCCTCTGCCTCCATCACCTCACTTGTCTTCATCTGCAGGTGACAGGCCCTTTGGGACAAGGCCAGTCTCCTTGAGTTTGGAAAGCACCTGCCATGCTGCAGGCACTGAAAACCTCAGCTATTTTCCCACTCCCGCCCTGCAAGGGACCAGCGCTTCCCATCCATCCTTTCCCCAGCCCCATTCATCCTCTCCTCCCCGCCCCCGCTTGCGTCCCCAGAGCGACCCCAGCCCCCTGCCGCCTCCAGGGCTCTTTGTGGTACAAAGTCAGCCCTGATCCTAAGATAATACCTCTGTCCTAGCATCTGATTGGGAAGCAATAGAGAGGAGGAGACAAGCCTCTACTCTTCCGCAGACCCAAAACTGGCTTCTATTGTGTGCTCTTCCCACCCACCCTGCTGCAGAAGAGGTGCCTGAAACCCCCCAAAACCTCAGCTGTAAAGATGAGAGAATGAGAGAGGAGCCTCCTGCCAGATCTTCGCTGTCTGAGACAGATAACGGTCCAGCATCCTCCCCCGTCTCCACAGAAACCCGAGCGTCTGTCTGGAGATATGGCTCGGTGGAGAGCAGCTCTCAGAGCACAAAGCATGGGGACAATAAATCAGCAACCTATGTGCCCATGCCTGCCTCACAGACAATTTATGGGCCTGGTGAGGAGTCCCACTCATTTGGTGGGTGGTCGTCTGTCATGGCAGGGCTCTCCAGGAGAGGGGCCAAAGAGTGAAGGAGAGCGGCACAGGGCAGCTGGCATGGGATTTATGCAGAAGGTCTCAAACATGAGGCGGTGGGGACAACCTGACCCCACATCCTGCACCTTGGGCAATGCAGCACCAAGGGCAAGGGCAGCCCATGGGTGACTCCACTCATTGAAATGCCCTGCTGTCTAAGGCAGCAGAAGAGGGAGCAGGTCTAGCAGGTGGAGCAGCCTCTTTGCTCAATGCCCTGGAAGGACCTGCTTTCTCTTGCTCATCATCTCAAGACTTCCATGATTTTGCCTGTTGTTCCCACAGCCCGTTGTTCCCTCCCAAAAGATGCAGTTCAGGGGTCAGTGATGGTGCTTTGGCTCCCTAGAGGAGCTAAAGTCTCCCTGCAGCTCCCCAGAGGTCAGGCAAGCCAAGATGCTGAAGCAGTGCCAGGACATCTGGGATCGCTGGCAAATGCAGAAACACATAGGCATTACTGTAGGATCAAGCCTTACATGCTGAGCTCTGCTATGAATGCGTGAAGAAGAGGGAGGGCTGGATGCCAGCTTCTCGGCATCGCTGTCCCTCTTATTCGGTGACAAACTCACCATGCAATGCCCCAGGCCGGTACCCAGTCCCAGAGCCCTGCTAGAGCCAGTGCCTGCTCCTATTACACCACCTCCATCCACCCTCATACGTGGAATCATGTGGGTCCCGGTGTTCATCTAGTGTCACCCCTGGGCCCAGAGGGAGCCGTGCAGGACCCAGGAGGGATCCATGGAGAGGTGGCTGAGCCTGAAGGCGTCACATCCATCAGAGTCAGGCTGAGCCATTACAAGGCTGAGGAGTCTTTTAATTCCCCATGCTGTGGCTATCAAAAGCCACAGTTTTATTGTCCCACTGGAGCTGTAGCAGCTCACTGACCTGGCTGAGACTCAGCACGCTGGTTTAGGTGCTTTCTCAGGTTTTATAGTGCCCTTTATCTTAGCTCCGAAGCAGACTACACTCAGCCAAGCCAGCTCCTTTGGAAAGGGCTTTCGCTTCAGTTTCCAAGTGCATCTGTCCCTTTTAGCCAAGTTTCCTAATGAAACAGAGATCATGGGATAGCATTCTGCGTGTGTATGTCTCCCAGCCCTGTGAAAACTTCCCCACCTTAAACTCCAAGTGACAAAATGGTGCAGTTCTCAGCAATAAGATGTGCCTGTGAAGTTTTTGGAAGGAGACT
Source organism: Struthio camelus (assembly GCF_040807025.1). Taxonomy (NCBI): domain Eukaryota; kingdom Metazoa; phylum Chordata; class Aves; order Struthioniformes; family Struthionidae; genus Struthio; species Struthio camelus. The sequence goes on from NC_090962.1 coordinate 12,402,679, forward strand.
TGAGGGGGTAAGACTTTACAAATGCCTGTAGGCTGCATGTGCAGGTTCAGGCCTTATCAATCTCCAAGGAGGCTGTTCCTCCAGATACAAATAGCCAGGAAACCTGTCTTCAGTATTTCTGCTGTTCCCAAATGGCTTGTTTTTCACACAGGTTCCTCAAACCATCCCTGCAGATACCCTTTTGGAGCTTCATGCCATGGGACTGGGGAAGAGTTGAGAGCCACGAGGGACGGAGATGCTTGTGGAGAACAGCTTCTGAGAACTAAAGCATGGCAAAGAAGCCTCCTTCCCTCAGTGTGAGACTTGCTCCTGAGCTTTATCAAACCAGGGACACAGCCCCAGCCACACCTTTGGAGACCCTCCCTTCTTGATTGTTTACCATGGGCCTCTCCTTCCATCCCTCCACAGCACCCGTCATCAGGCTCCACCACCATCTGTCCCTCCAACCTCTCGTGCCATCCTGGAAAGTGGCACTGGATCTGGAGGTCGGAACACTGTTGTTTGCCCCACAATCTGAAATTCGTCCTCTGCCCTGAATCTCTTGGATGCAACTACCTCCAAGGAAGGAGGATAATTTCTGGGTTAGGAATTGCGGAGAAGATTAATCTTGCCTAGGAGGGAAGAGTGCAGTCTGGAGGCATGTGCGCAGTATGCACATGGGCTTGGTGTTGAGTGCTGAGCAAGGATGGGCAGGATGTTTGGGAGCTGCGGTGTCTTCAGAGCCTCCCTGCCAACAGGCTGTGCTCCACACAGTTTTGGTGGCATGGGGGCATGCCTTCACAAGCTGCACACAAACACCCACACTTTATATGCAATCTCTATGTGTGCCTACAAGCTATGTATAGGTTTATGTATGTGTATATACTCCTGCATGTGCAACACATCATAATCCACATATTGCCTTGAGCATTATTATTTTTTCTGTTGAATACTACAATTGTCCGAAAAAACTAGTTTCATATATTCCGAAATTCTTCACAAATCCAAGTTAAACGCTAAAAAATTTTCTCCAGGAAAAACATTTTGGAGCAATTGAACAAGAGGGGAGATTCATAAAACTAAGGGGAGACTGGACCTGTCGCAATGTCTCCCTGCAGCCAGGCAGGCCTGGGGCTGCAGGATCCGTCCTGTCCCCTTGAAATCAGGAACCGTGGGGCCAGGTATCACTCTGGGGCTGGGCAGGTAGTCCCCTGGCAGGCTGCTCTGACTCATTGCCTTCGCACTAAGGAGAACACGGGTGCCCTAATTTTGTCCCTGCCTGAGAAGGCCAAAGGTTGGCATTTAATGGACCACTGAGGCAAAGCAATGACAGGAGCAGCATGGGGACTTGCACATGCTGGGAGATAGTCAGACTGAGGTTGTACATTTCAAATTCTGAGCATCGTTTAAATGAGTGAGGAAGCCAGAAAAAACAGCAAAACCTTGTTCATTTTTTTAAAAAGTCTCATTTAAAACCTGTTACCTTGTGTAAAAAAAGGGATTTTTTGAAGTCTTTGAATTCTCCCCCTGGGCAATCTGTAATCCCTCAACCAAGTCCTGAGCACTTTAATTAAGACGTCAGTCACTTAAATTGTTAATGAAGATCCATTTGGGAACTATCATTCTCATTCCTGATTTCATCTCATGCTCGTTAGAGGCTCCTGATTAAAATTCATCAACTCAGAAGATATTTATAACTCTTTAACTATTCCTGGATCTTGTTAATTCATAGCCACCTGCTTGGAAGGAGATGGGGGAACCTAAAGGGCACCAGGCTGGTTCATGAGCTGGGTAACTCCTTGTTGACTAATACAGGACAATGGTGGCCTCAGTGAAAAGAGCAGCTGTGTACAGCAAGTGAAGGAACGTGAGGCTACAAGGGATGCCATGCAGGTAGGAGATGAGAGCAGACTGTTTCACAGAATCACAGAATAGCTGGTGTTGGAAGAGACCTCTGGAGATATCTGGTCCAACTCTCTGCTCAAGCGGGGTCAGCTAGAGCAGGTTGCCCAGGACCACATCCAGATGGGTTTTGAATGTCTCCAAGGATGGAGACTCCACAGCCTCTCTGGGCAAACTGTTCCAGTGCTTAGCCACCCTTACAGTGAATAAGTGTTTTCTGATGTTCAAACAGAGTTTTGTGTGTTTCAGTTTGTGTAGGACTAGGGTCTGTCTAGTCCTAGTGGGGTGAGAAGAAATATGGTCAAGCAACCATAAGTGAGATGTGCCAAAGAGGAGAGGGACCCAGTCCCACATTAGCATCCTGGATAAGGATATGAGGCCATGGAGATGTCAAGCCATGGGAAGAAACCACCCCAGAACTCCCTCTGTCATCCTAGAACATATTGGCCCACCTGACTTGACAGCCCCCAGGAACATGGACACCCCGCTCCCCAGCATCCCAGCCCTGCTACCCTACATGCACCACTGGGCCATGCAGCCTGGCTGCTCAGTTCCCCCACAGCCTGCCCAGGGCTGAGCTCCTCTCCTGAACCTCGGTAATCCTCCACCCACCTCATGGACCTGACCCCCGGGTGAGACAGAGTCCTTCTCCAAGCAAAAACCCCAGGCTAAGAGAGAGGGAAGCCCACGGCTTCCAGCCCTCTTTCTTCCAGTCCTTGCCTCACTTTGCCCTGCTCTGGGCTTTGCCTCCTCCTCTTCCACTATGTCCTCCTTTGCATCTCTCAGACCTCCCAAAGCTAAGCAAACAGATCTGCCTCCCCTCCTTCTCTCACCTCTTTTACCATCACTGCCTACATGTCGCCCTTATTTTTACCTCTCCCTCAACCATGACACTTCTCACAATTCCCTCATTGCCTATTCCTCGCTGTCCCTCCAGGCCTGACCGTTCCCATCTATGTGTGGAGCTTTGGGGCATCTGCAGTGACTCTGCTTATCTGCCAAGCCAGTGGCTTCTTCCCTGCAGTCAGCCTACAGCTGGGTGAGTAACAGGTCCCTGGGGACAGGGGACAAGCACAGGGATCAGAAACATCAGAAGAGGTTTTTCTGGAGCCCTTTTTCCACTTGACCCCAAAAGAAATCTTTCCTCCAGGATACTCAGCATTTTTGCTTAGCCTCATATTCTTCTGCTTTGGGTTAGTGTTTAAATAAACATGTCCTATGAAAATAGGAAAAGAGTTTTGTTTCAAGGCTGTCTAATGAAATATCCCAGCACTTCTGAAATGAGACATTTTACCTTGGAAATGTCTTGCAGGACTACGCTGACACTTTCATACACACCTAAATGACTGAAACTTGAACTCACAGCTCCTTTTGGTCCTGCTGAAACCCCATTTTTGGTGAATTACTGGGTGTAAAAGGTTCCAGCTGGCTTCTCCCCCTACAGCCCAGGTTTTGCTGCCCTGTGGCTCAGCTGAGGCCTGGGACAAGCCATCCTGGGCTCCTTCCACCTTGCCTGTCACCACTGACACCAATTGCGATAGCAATATGCAGCTAACAGCCGTGTTGATGATATGTGAGGCAGAGGAGATCCCTGCTTCCTCGTGTGGAGCTGGGGATGCAAGGGGGTGGTAGCCGAGCCAAGACAGCTTTGTAGCAGTCACAGCATGAAGAAACAGGGAAAAGTCTCTGTGTTGCTGAGGACAACGGGAAAGGGTGAATAAGAAGGATGATAAATGCACTTTCAATCTCTTTGCTTCTAGACAGACACATTTAAAAGTGACCTGCAAGGGACCTTCCCTTTTCTGTCCTGAATAATAGAAGCTCTGAATAGGCTTGACACTGGGTTTATTACCCCTCTGCTGTTCTGTTCCTATTAGAAATTCAGGTCCCTGTGCAGGCTTCTGAATGAGTGAGTAAACTGAGGATATAACAGGAGGGAAGAGTGGACACAAGGGGATGAAAAATGATTTTTAAACATTTTCCAAAGTGCCCAGCTTTTATCCAGTTAGAGTGGGAGAAGACGCTCTTTAACATGCTTTGCTTTGTGCATGACAGATTTATTTAACTCCAACAATTGTGTCACAGTGTGCAGAAAGGAAGTCTTTGTTAAAGTTAGGGCTGTCCATGGCGAGCAAGCTCCGTGCCCTTGCTGGAGTGAGGCCATACTGCATGGAAGAATGGACTGTTTATTCAGGGAGAGGTGACTCCCAAGCTCACTATCTACTGGGAGGCGTGACCTGAATAGCCCTTCTAATGGCAGCTTCCCACCTCAACTCTGTCCCTGGTAGCCTGGAGGGCATCAAACCTGCACCGCGCCAGCCCGAGGAGCGAGGGGTCTCCTGGGCAATGGAAAGACCTAGGAGTAGGACCAGAAATTCACAGTTGTAATCAACTGTTTCACTTCACCTGAGACAACTACCCTTGAGCTTCCCAAAGGGACATGCTTATGTTTGAAGTTGCCCAGGTAGCGTTTAATAACACCAAGAGTGATGAAGCTGTTACTGTGATATCAGAATAAAGGGTGGCCTCCCATCTACCCGGGTTGGCCAGAATTAGCCACACTACCTGAACAGGTCCCCAGCATGGGAAAGGCTTTGGCAAGCTTCACAGAGGCAAAGCTATCACTAGAGCCCTCTCTGGAGCCTGGCTGTCTGGATCTGACTCCCAGGAGTATTTCTAAAGCAGGTGCTGTGCTAAGAGGGCTGTTTTAGAAACAGGGCTGTTGCTTTGGATGCAGGACTGCTGAACAAAGTTGCGTGTCTGTGCATCTGCAGGGTTTTTCTGCCTTCCTCAAGTGCATGGGGAGGCCCCTACTTCCTAGGATCAGCCTGGTTTTAGACCAAAGAATCCCTCAACCTCTTCCCAGGACCACCTTGGGCTTGTTTGCTCAGCAATAAAGGTTGATGGTATGGGAAGATATGGGAAGGAAGAGATAGAAGAGATGTTCAGAGGATATTTTTTGACCATCACCAATGGGATGGCTATAGTGGCCATGGGGTTGCTGTCCAGGTCAACAGCCTACAGCTACTGTCTTCTGCTAGCCAAAGGACCACCTGTGTCACAGGGAAAGGAGCAGTCGTCTTCTAACAGGGACAACACTAGGACAGGTCTCACCCAGTACTGGCAGAAGACTCAGGTCAAAAACTGAACACCAACAAGATCTTTCCACTTTTCATCACAAAGAACGACAAGGAGGCAAGCCAATTCACACTGCTGGAGAGAATGTGACACAGCCAGGCTCTGCATGGGGAGTCACTCCCCCTGGTTTCCTCTCTGGTGGCATATTTGCTAGTCTGGGTGATCTCTCCCTCTTTCTTCTTGGCAAATTCCCATCGAGCTGTGCAGACAGGAGCTAGGGGAAGGGCAGATTGGCAATCACACTGGCTTAGCCAGGCAGACTTGCTGGTCTGCTGCAGAGCATCACATTGCAGATCTGTCCTCACAAACACCCTGAGCTGGGACGTGACCCAGCCATGTCCAGTGCTGATGATCTCCCTTAGCTCTCCCCGCACAGTTAGATGCGCCGTGGACAAGCCCCAGACGCTGACAGTTGGCTTTCCCATTGAAGTGCCCGCCTTGACCCTGCCACCTGGGCTTCTGCAGCACATGCGTGCAATGCAGTGCAGTGTGCGGCTCCAGTGCAGCCCGGACTGCACGGCTGGGACCCTGCAACACCCATGCAGCATGGGAGCGGACACCGCGAGGCGCTGCCTCCCTCTTGTGGGCAAATCTGGGGAAGGACAGGAAGCACCCAGGGAGCCCTGGCAAAGTGGGCACCCACAAGAACACCCCAGGTGCCCGGCCACACCAAACGGTCAGTCCCTACGAGGTGTGCCGGGCTCTCTGGCATCTAGGAAAACACCTATGCACAGCCCTTGAAGGGCTCATGCAACCACACAGCAGCTCTTGGTGGGCTCTTATAACCAAATACTGCCCCCTCAATGGGTCCATATAGTCAGATGATGTTCTCTGCAGGTGCAGACTGAGCTGCATGAAGGGAGCAAAGGACTTGCCACAGTGCAGGGATTGCACTAGGCCATCTATGTCGGGCTGCACAGCACTTGGGCTGGAAAAGCCTGGACTCTGCCACAGGCAGAGCAAGATGGCTAAGGTTAGGGGTGGGGGCAGAAGAAGAAACCAGTCTGCTGGCTACAGAAACTGGCCAAAGTGCACTTGGGAGCAGACAACCGTGAAGAGTGGAGCAGCAGTTCCACAAGACCTGCTGGCTACTGGGGTCTGAGGTTGCCTGACTGGAAACCCATATTGCTCCAGCCCCAGGGAGAGTTGGAGCTTCAAAGGCCGTGAGAGGCCATCTTGGTCCCCACTAAAGACAGGAACATGGGGCTAGAAGTAAAATGATACATTCCATGGAACAGAGCGGCAGTGGACCTACTAAAATACCCTCCTTCAGCAGAGTGGGTGACAGGACATCCTCAGATGCTCCCAGACAGACTGAGGCGGTCTTGAGGGGATGCCTCAGGATGCCTGAAGATGAAAAGGAAAAGACTGAATAGAAATAGCCAGGGAAACTGAGCAAGAATATGCAAGCTCAGCTAAGACCTGCAAGGAAACGATAAAGGCCAGGGAAAATCAGAGTGAAATAACACTGCCAAGAGGGCTATTGGGAATAAGAAGGAATTTTGCAAATTGCAGCAAAGGGAAAGCAAATGCAGTGTGAGTCAGCCCATTAATAAATGAGAGGGGAACGCAAATTAATGAGAATTCAGAAGCAGCAGAGGTACTGACCTGCTTTCAGATTTTTCTATTGCATTCCCAATACAACAGGGTTTTTGGTGGTATTAACCCTTTCCTCGGTACCCTGCAGGACCAGGCATGGCATAGATCACTTGAGTAAGGCTGGGGCTTCCAAAGGGGCCTGTGGGACCACCGTGGCCTCATGCAAACTCCATTGGGCACTCGTGCAAAGCTTCATTGCAGCTGAATCACCATTGTCTGTGACCATCTAGTTCAGCTGCAATGTGTTGCTCCCCATGGGGCACTCTTTCCTTGCCTGCAAGCCCTCATGCACATGCACATTTGCTTGTAGTAGAGCTTGGGGAAGATCTGCTGTCCCACATGTCCCACGCTTCCCAGGCCTTACTCTTCACTCTCCCCCTCTGGCTATTTTGTGGTGTAAAAAGTTCCTGTCATTCAAGGAGGAAGCCTGATCAACCCCGCATGGCCCCAGTGACCACTTGTGCCTCACTGAGGTTTGGGCTGCACTCAAGTTTGCACATGCCCCTGGCCCAGGTGAGGTTTGTCCAACATTGCAGAAAAACTGCTGGCCTTAAAAGCATATGTCCCCAGAAGGCAGAAAGGATTGGGAGAGAGCAGGGCTCAGGCTGGGGCGAATACTATTTGCTCTGGAAAAGTTTTCAGAAACCGCTAAGAGCCCAGGGATCACAGCCTACTAGACTCAGGAGTTTACATGGGGTATTAGCTCTCCTTCCCACTCTATATATTATCCGTCTGAGAAGTGTGGGTCTTAACCAGTGTAAGCCCATACAGCTCCATTATGGTCCTAAGAGGGTCTCCAGTTACACCAGCACCCTTTGGCCAAAAGCAGAGAGAGTCAAAGCATTTGCTGTTGACAACACAGACCAGTGGGAGGTTTGCTGCATTTGTCATCATCTCTTTGGGAGGCCCCAGCACAGCCTCTCTCCTGGCTGGCAGCAACTCCCTGGTGCATCCATTTGTGTTACGGATCAGCTCCTTTTAGAAGGTGTGTTCACTGATCTTTGCCGCAATCTACCTGTGAATTCCCTATTCCCAAACAAATTTGCATTATTTCCCCAGCATCTGCCTTAGCCTGAACCTTCCCTTTCTATTTTCAGTGGTATTTTCAGGGCAAGGTCCTACTCTACCAAAGCAGCCTCTGGTGACATAGTTTTTGTCCTTCATTTCATAGCAGCCTGAAGACCCTTCATAGCAATCCAGGACGTACTTATGCCTTTCACATCCTGATTTTGCAAGGAGAAACTCATTGCCAGACCCTCCCTCTTCAAAGGGTCCTAATCCTCTAAGAACAGCAGGGCACAAGGGGACAGCAGGCCCCAGGATGGCAGGGAGCTGGATGTGCTTAGTAGAGGCAGGAGAATTAGGGAAGCCTATAGTTAAAGTTGTTCTGGCCTTCCCACGATAAGGCCCCAATTTCAGCTGCTGACAACTCTGCCAAACTTTCACTGTCCTGGCTGCAGTTTCCCAGGCAGGATGCCTGCTTACGCTGAGTAGCTGAGAGCATTTCAGTTATACCAGAGCTGCTGTCAGTCAAAGGGAGTGAAAATCTGGCTTTGACAACCATTCCAGGGCGCTATAAGTGATGCAAGAATCACAGCAAGGCGGAGAGACTGCCCAAGGAGCAACACCTGCACCTCCATGGGTTTTTTTCTCTCTTCCTTGACTGAGCCCTTAAGTAATGGTCATTCATCTCCCAAAGTACCTGGAACCTGCACTTTCAAATGGGTCTTTATAGCTCCCTCTCTGATCCTCTCAAAACTGGAATATGGCTAGGCAGATGATCACACAAGGAGTCCCATCTTCTTTGAGGATACCTCTGGTTAGGTCGTTCTCCGCAAGCTCTTGACCTGCTGTTGGGAGCTGCCACTGTCTGGATGCCTGGAGCCCTGCTTCAGAGGCTGAGCTCCCAGAGATAACCGAACGTGAAAGAACATGATCCAGGCCCAGAGTGAAAGGGGAAGAGTGGCATGGGATGAGACACCAGACCCACTGCTCACACACTCCTCCTCAGCTCACTCTGGGTGCAGCCCTTCCAGTCCGGAGTGCTCAGAGGGATCTAATACATACTTCTCCCTGAGGTCAGGCTATCCTGGATGTCCTGTCTCTCCGTCAGCTGAGAATGGCAGATCCTCTTCTGCTATGGGCACAACAGCTGCCTGTATACCGCTGTTCTCCCTGCAGAGCCCTTCACATCCTCTTCTTCCTTACTGAGTTTCCACCAAGGTCACATGCAAAATGTGTCTATATTGATGCTGACAGGGCGATGGATACAAATGCGTGATCTGGAGGTGCTAAATGGTCTCCTCAGGAGCAGAATTCCTGAACTGGAAGGTCTTACTTTAGAGCCTGGCTCTTTAGCTCAAGTAACTCAAGTATTTAGCTCAGAGGGGCCCTGTGAATGTGAGCATCTGCCTACCTCTGTGTGTGTGTGTGTGTGTGTGTGTGCGTGTGTGCGTGCGTGTGTGTGTGTGTGCATAATTGCACGTGTGCACTTCTTAAGAGAGGTTTTGACCTCTCTTATCTCTAAGTATAAACTTTTTCAGTCCAGCATTGGAGCTGGTTGTCTAGAGAGGTTGTGCAGTCTCCATCCTTGGAGGTTTTCAAGACCAGACTGGATAAAGCCCTGAGAAGTCTGATCTGATCTTACAGAGGACCCTGCAGAACATTGGACTAGAGACCTGCTCAGGTCCCAATCTGAACTATGATCCTATGCCTATGATTCTATGTGCTTGCATCTCGATAGCAATTAGCCTAACAAACGAGATGATAGTTCCTTTCTGCAAACCTTGCCTTGCTTTTACCCTTAGATCACAACAACTGCAGCAATGATTGCATGCTAGTGTACTCACTGTGTATTTGTTCAAGGCCAAAGATTTGTGTGCAGCCATGCAGCCAAGTTGCCATGAGTGTCAGATTGTGCTTGTCTGGGCCATGTGCTTGTATCCTGTATTTTTAACCTGACCTCCTCTTGACCTTGATGTCTGTGGGCTTGGCTAGCTACAGCTGGCGTCTCAGAGCCAAAGCCTCCCAGAAGCAGCGGTGGGGATCTAGTAAGTCACTCCTGATTGTTTCCAAACAGCTATCGTAAAGTGCACTGTCAGTACAGAGCCAGTAAACGTCCCTGTCCCAGTGTCAGACCAAGATGCAGTGCATGAGATGCAGGCAGTGAATGCAGAGCCTCGGAGAAGCCAGGGCACCTGCTGGGTCCTGTTTGGTTCCTCTGGGTTTTGTACAGCACAAGAGAAACTGTTCATCCAGCCCTTTCCCCTGTGCATTTCACAATTTACCCAAATACAAGTTTTCCTGCACTCTCCAAGAACACACTTGGCCCTCACTCCTGTAGAGCCCTTCAGAAAGATGCCCCAGAGATGACTTTTTAAAGAATACGGATTCAGAAATAGAGTTAAGCTACAGAACAGATGACAGTTTTCCCTTCCCTCACATCACCTCCCATCCAAACCATGGCCAAGCTGTGCACACAGCACAGTTAGACTTCAAAATAGCATGAAATTGGCTTAAGCCATGTGCAATCTTGTTTAAATATTACATTTGTTAATTTGGTTTATAGGCCTTCTGTTTTTGGAGTGTTTAAGCTGCTTTCAAAACAGTCTGTCAACTTTTTTCCTCTGCAACTGGGAGGATTAGAAATGAAGTTTTATTTGAAATGAAAGCCGAGAGTCATAGCTATTCACAAGACTCCAGCATCTCAGGTTATTAAGGAAATGACTGGTTGAAATCATGTGTATTGGCAGTACTTCAGCACACACCAACACCTATGTGTGCTCATTCCAAGGGGTTCGTATTATGGCACCTACAGGATTGCCAGTCACAGATGTGAAACAATTCAACTGTCTTTAAAACACGAAGCTCTAGAAATCATGAGACTGGCTTAAAAATCAGGATTCTTTAACAGGTTCTTTTTATTTGTCTCCAGCAGCCAGGACTTTAAGGAAAAGACTAATTATAGAGAGACTTGCAATAATATCACCCAAGTTGGCAACACTACACCTGATAGACCTAGGAGTGCAGCCACAGCTTCATTCTTGTGTTTTAACACTTTTCAGAGCTTTCAGAAAAGTTCAACTTTTGGATAGAAACTGTCCAGTTTTCTCATATTTCTAATTGCTGTTGTTGATGATTCTCCTTAATGTTATTGCAGAATTACTCTGGGCAAAATCTCTTTTCTCCCATTTCCTTTCTTGTTAAAACAGATGAACTTTACATCTGCCCATTTCAGCATGTTTAATACCACTGTGAGAGATGTGAGCCTTCATGGGCTCCAGAGGAGACATTCAAGAGCTAGCAGTTGGTTGTCCAACCCTGCTCCACACCCAGCCAGCCACCAGTGGTGGACAGGAGCCCACAGCCCAACAATGCCCCTTGGTGTGGTCAAAGAGACACTCAGCAGAGGACAAGAAGCTCCTGCTCTTCTCTAACTTCACGCCTCTGGATGGAAAAGTATGATCAGGGCAGGTGGGGAAAAGCAACATAAAACTAACTGTAGCTGAACACCAAGTCTTGCACGTAAATACTCAGGAGGCAGGACGTAACCTAGACCTGGCCCTGCCTCTTCTGTTCGTGCGCTGTCACAGGTGGGTTTCACAGCAAAGTCTGTTATGAAGGCAGCATTTCGCATTATAAAACACTGTTTTCAGTTACTTACATTTCACTAGAATTTAACTGTCGGGCTATTTTCTGTCTCAGACTGCTACAGAGACAACTGCCTTTATAGTCACTAGACAGAAACAGGGGCTTCCAGAGAGAAAAATCACATCATCCTGAGGCAAACATTACAGGTAGGACAAAGTTCCTTTACATTAACTCTAGAAGGTCCCGGTACACCTAACTTTCCCATAGGTATCAGCTGTGTCCTGATGGGTCAGCAAATCCCACCCTCCGGTTCTATTCTGGGCTGAATTTGCTGCAGGGAAAATCTCAGCCAAAAGGGTTGGGCCGGAGAGAAATACAATGTTTGGCCTTTGCTTAAAGGTTTTATCTGTGCATGTGTGCATGTGCGCCAACGCTGTTGCAAGTTTAGCCAAGTTAGGAGTGTCATGAAAATTTCGGTTCGCCCATATCCAGAACGGACAGGATTTGCAAGAACTTCAGAGAACTTCCCAAGGATCCTGCGCATTTGTGGTACAGTTTGTGGTGATGGGATCTCAACTAGTTTATAGCATCTTATAGCAGTTTCAAGCACTGGCACTACACATCCAAGGGTAATAGACACTGAAAGGAAGTAGAGCTCTTCCCAGATTTATGCAAGACACTCCACTTGCTCCATATAGTCCAGGAACAGAGCAGTAGATAGACATGGACCAGAATGAAAAAGCAGTGTTAGGTGAGATTCAAATTGTTATGGTTGACAGAACATGGTGATACGGGACTGTGCTATCAGCATCAAGGTTTGGGAAGGGCCAGAAAAGCAGGTTAAATAGGAAATAGGAGAGGATGCAGAGGCGCCACATGAGGGCAAGGTGTCCAGCACCGTGGCCAGCACATGTTCCTGACTGAGCTAGAACGAGGCTCAGCTGAAGTGATGGTTGCCAAGTGTCCAATAGGTGTAACAGGGCTTGATAGAGGACTGAAGTGCTCAGTTAGCTCAGGCCTTAAATCTCCCTCCCTGCAAGATGAGAGGGCTGGTGTGTGGCACATTCCTCCATCCATCCCATCATATGGTGAGGAGAGAAGTGATGGGAGGAAGAAAGGAGGGGAAACAGATGATGAACAGCACAGTGTGAGCCTTGTCAACTCCATCCGGAAAATTTCCAAGGGAGGGGACCTGCCCTCCCTGGACACCAAGAATCATCACTTGACTCCAGAAAGACCCACAATCTCCTTGCAGGTGAAATGCCACAACCATTAAGGGAAATCCCTGATTCAGACCAACCAGAGCACACAGGCTTATGCACCTGAAGCAGGTTTTTGTGCCCATGTCTGTACTGGGACCAAAGAGCTCAGCCAACTGCTAGACACATCCCAAAGCCATCCCATACTCTCCAGCTGTCCTCTGGTCTCTGAGCTTTCTCCAGATTTGGATACTATGGCTAGTGCACAGCAGATCTGCCAAGCGGACAACAGAGGAAATAATTGCCAGGACCAGAAGAAATGACTTGAGGCAATGTCTGACTCCACAGCTCCACTTCTTTGTGCTTCTCCCACCTGCCAGAAAAGAAAAAGGGAACAGTAATGGTGAGTAACAGGAAACCAGGCCTCCCAGAGCACTACTATTAAAAGAAAGGGAGACAACAGGAGACATAGCCACCACCGTGGAGGAGACCATGAAGGAATGGGCATGGCCATTTCAAGCCCCTGCTTTTACCAAAAACATCACACCATCAGCCAGGTTGAGTTGCTAAGGTACAAACTTCATCAACAGTTAGAAACAAATGGAAATGTCTGAAATAAGCACATCCCTCAGTAAACAGTAGCTGCAATTACTCGAGGGTTAAGTGACAGCAATGTTTATCTCTTGGTGGTCTGGATTGAAGGTTGGTCAGTGATGGAAAAGGGATGATAAGGGTATTCATGGCTGGCGTTGTGGAGGACTGGGTGTTTGGGATTAGAAAGGTACCTGTAGAGAGCTCTGTACTTCGACCCAGCACAGCTAGATGGCACTGTGTACTCTTCCAGGAAGGACACGTCCAAGCACAGCTCTCAGCACTGGTTTCCATGCCCAAAATTTTAATATCCTGAGCGTTTTCGGTCACCATCGAGCCTCTCCTCTGAGAGGCGGCTTATCTGAGGTATCGCATGGGCTGTTGGGAGTTTTGTCACGGCCAGAGCACAGACGACCTTCTTTGGGAGGAAAACCCTGGCAGTATTTTCTGTTTCAGTATGCCTCAGCAAAGGCAGATGTGCATTTGAAGCAAGAAAAAAATATTATGCCCCGCCAGCCACAAGCTGCACAGAGGCAGGACTTGGGAAGTCAAGCTGAGACTGGTGACATACCATTGTATCTGCCTTGAGTCTCATCTGTCTGTGTTCATGTTCTGCTCACCCAGCCCCACTGCCCTGTGAGGAGGATGGATGAGGAGCCCCTCTCACACCATAGACACAGTTCCTCCTCCTTAAAAACCTCACCAGACTTTCTTCATGGTCTGATGACCTGTCTCAGGTGTCATGGACATTCAGAGAGTGATGCCTGCTGCAGACACTTCAGGAAGGTCCTGTGAGACACCACCAGGTCACCAAGCGGAGCAAATCCAGGAACTTTCCTCCCACTCAGAAAAGGCAATGGAAGACACAAAGGAGCACTGGGACAGGGGGTCCCATGCTGTTATGTCAGTGCTGGTAGAGGAGACCAGGACCTGGATGAGAGGCTGCCAAACTTGGAGAGACCCATACCAGCTTCCTCAGTGTCTACTAACAAAGCTGGTCATGCACAGTCTTTGTCTGCTGGAGACGCTGCAAGGTTTCCACTGAGCTAGTGGCCATGATCTGCTATAACCCTGGAAGGCATCTGGTCACCCAGGCAATGGTCAGAGATCAGGAAAAGAGGGAGGAGAGCACTAGCTATGAACAGAGGAGTAGATGAGCAGAGTCAAGCAGCAGATGGGAGAACCGTGAAGCCCTGCCACTGTGTTTTAGTCATTCGAGATTTGATTTGGGTCGATCTGAGATGAAAACTAAGCAGCAGCCTTTGCAAAAGGCCATGCAGTCTGCCCCCTCGCCAGCTCCCCTTTTGTCCCACCTGGCAAGCTCAAGCTGGGAAGCTGAATTCGGGTCGAGTTGCGACTATGAAGCGTGGGCTTCTGGACTCACTAGCGCTCAGGCTAGAAAGCTGCAAGCCCGGGAGTCCCGGGGCTCACGGGGCCTCCTCGCTGCAGTCAGCCAGCTGGGAGCCCGGCGTCCCGCGCCCAGCGGGCTGCACAGGAGTCAGAAAGTTTAACGGCTCGGGAGCCCGGGCTCCCATGTTCTCCTCTTGCTGCCAGCTGGTCAGGCGGGCTGCCAAGGGTATGCTGGCAGGAAACTGGGCAGGTTTCCATCAGGATTTCATCCACGGCGACAGACCTCCGGGGAACGTTTCCATCCTGATGAATCAGCACTCTCCAGTGGGAGACGGCCTGCCCGCCGGAGGGGTTAACGTCCGACGCGCCGGGAAAGGTGTGAGCACCCGTGTCAGGCAGGTGTCAGCTAATCCAACCCCCCCGCCACCACCACACCGGAGGCCTCTCCGTAATCTGTTGCAGTCGTCGTTTACCCTGAGGCAGCAGATCTGATATCTCTTCCGAGCGTCGTGTTGGTATTAACTATTATAACTCTGGATATTCTTGTTAGCCGTGCAAATGTCCGACCCGGGTTGGAATCTTGCTAACTTTTCGGCCTCAGCAACATCCTGTGGCAAATTGCTCCGCTGTTGAGCTATGTGCAAAGATACTCCTGTTTATCAGCCTGAAGGCACCACCTGTTCATCTCGCTGCGTTCCTGCATTATCCGGCAGGCAGAGCAGACAGTCTCCACCACCCTCCCTCACTCCGCTCCTTATTTGACACATCTTGGCCACAGCCTTTATTTAAAAAGTCTGTACTTTTTGGAGATGGAACTGGGGAAAGCAGAGCGGGATACCGCGTGGTTTCCCAACCCACCCCGGTGACACTGCTCTGCTGTGATGGTAGCAAACCCGCATCTGCTCATGGGGTAGAGCCCATTCACGTCCATGGGAAGTGCTTCCATGAAGAAGACCCAGCTGATGTGAATAAGGACTACACATCTAGTCCCTAATGGTCAGTCCAGCCCTGGAGTCAAACGCATCCATCCAACAGGATGGCAAAAAGGGTAAAAGGTTACCAAAATGTGCCAGGACGGGGTAAAATGTGGCTTTCTGCTCCTACTCCATGCGAGGCTCCTATTTATCACGTGGGAAGCAGGTGTAGAGCTCAAACAGAGACTGAATGGCAGCGGGACAGAGAAATGTTAACAAGACAAAAATCAGCAAGTGCTGCACTGAGCTCTGTAGTATGATTAATAAAACAAACACATGAAAAAAAATCTCTGTTTGAACACATGGCCAGAAATGCAGAGTGTCGTGCTATCGGGGCTATTCTGCCCTCTAAATACCTGCCTCTCTGTTTGGGTTCACACTAAAATACTCTAACGTGCTTTCAATTTTTTTTTTAATTTTTATTTTATTTTTACAAATGCTCAAACTTTCCTGCCACAAATTGTTCTTGGCTGGGTTACAAGTAGAACGGCCGCCTATAGCCATACAAAAAAAAAAAAAAAGAATAGAAAGAAAAACGACTTATTATATATTTTGGTTGTGTGTTTTTTTTTCTTCTCTAACATGCGGTGAAAGTTCAGGAGTTCTCACCTTTTTCCACCCAAAAGCCCCTCCTGAACTGAAGCTCAACCTCCAGCGGTTTTGACATGATCTCACCTTTACAGACCATGCATTTGGAAAGCACATTACTACAAACAAAGCCCAGGCCCATCTCTTTCTGTGGCCTCCTCTTTCACCCCAAAGAGCCGTCTAGGGCTCTTGTAAGGATAATCTGCCATTGACAACCCCAGCCATGAAAAATCAAGGTCCTGCAAAATTAACACTTTGGCATAAAAATCACGATTAAACCAATAATAAACAAGTAATTCTTATTTGCTGTTTGCTCCCGGCTGCTGTCAGGTCATGGTTTTAAACCATGAAGGCTAGAAACTTCTTGGGGGACAGGCTATGAAAGCAAATTTTCATGCAAGCACATGACGCCACTAAGCTGAGACTACAAGGAAAACAATGAAAATCGTCAAGACTCGTAAAAAGCCTTGCTGCAAGAATTGGCACCTCCAGCAGCCCAGCACAAATATCCCCACATCATAGGAGCTCATGGGGAGTTTTGGGATAATTAACCCCCAAGTACAGTAAGTCCAAACAAAACTAATTAATTTCATGGAACAAAAAAGATTGTTTTACAGGCAATGTTGTGCTTTGGCCTGTCTCCTTTGGAAAATGGCACCAGTTAAATGAAATAAGTTTTATTACCTGACAGTGCTGTGAAAGGATTTGCAGGAAAGGGTTGTTTGACAGTCTTTTAATTGCAGACCTGATGTCTATTACTAAAGGTGACTAGTTGGACATGCTGGACCGAGAGAAGGTGGTCTGTGGGCAGGACATGCAGCCTGGCAGAGATTCAGACCAGAAAGGCCTCGTCTGACCATCCAGCCAGACTTCTTGCACTGCACAAGGAGGAACATTTCTTCCTCTAGTGAGTCCCAAATCAAGGGGCGTGACTTTTAGCAATGTCAGTTTCATCTTTTTGACTCACTTAAGGTCCTAGACCTAGGAATATCTTATTTAGAGAAGTGATTCTCTTCCTTTTTGGAAGTCTTTGTGCTGGGCTGCCATGAAGGAAAGTGAAAGGCAGACCTCCATTCACTTTCCTTGCTTGTTTGCACTACAGCCTTCCCAATACCTCTTGGCAAGGCCTTGACACCCTTCGTCTGCAGTCATGCTCCTTCTTGCTATTCAGAAGTTTCTGCAGAGACCAGCGCTCTGAGAAGACCCACATCACTGCCCAAGAAAGGGGGCCGGAGACATACAAAGCCACAGTCCCATGTTTATTTTTGATTCACGCTTTCTGCTCCAGGACAGACAAGTTATCTGAGGTGCTGGGCTGTGCTGAAGTGACAGCCCTTCCTTCTTCAACAGATGATCAGGAGTCTATTGCTTGCCCCGTGAGTTATGAGATGAGCAAGATCTCCATGATAAGCCTATAGATTTGCATTAGTTGCTTTGTCGCTTGGCATCCCTGGCCCAGCTGGGTGATGGAAGTATCTGGAATTTATTCACCTGGGCTGAAAGATGAGGTTCACTTGAAAGCTAAAAAACCAAGGGACGGGGATCACGCATAGCAGCATGTTGCCCTCGGGTGAGGTACAGAGTGTTGCCCCGGAAGCTGCCTGATCCTGCAGGGACAGATTGCCTCCGGACATGGGGAGGTTTCGCCTTGCTGGAGATTGTTTGGGTAAGTCGTGATGGATCGCGCTCTGATGTCGAGAGTTGAGGTGCAGCGAGAGACAGAGAAACTTAACATTGAAAATGTTTTAAAGCAAAGGGAACATCAAAAGATCTCCAGGAAACGGCAAACACCCAGAGTTCAGCAATCTCTGAAACAGATCCCCTCCTCCCATCTCCATGTCTGGATAAGAGAGACTCCCAAGACAAAGGGCGATCAAGATCAGAGAAGATGGTAAGCTATAAATCAGCCACCTCTCTCTTTTCACCTCCCTCCCTCTGCCCTCCAGACTCAGGAAACCCCTGGAGCCTCAGACACAAATTCAAACAACCAGATGACTCCTCCTCCATGTTTCTCGAGGGACCTGCCTCAGCGCAGCCCCAAGCCTTTCTCCAAATGCCACGCAGCTCACAAAGATGCTAGGTGGGAAGTGTGAGCAGTTCTCTCTAAGGCTGCAGCTGATTTTATCTGATGTACCAGATTTAGTCTCTTCCAGGGAAGTCAAAGCGGCCACAAGATCTCCAGGCTCATTCTCTACCTTTGGAACAACGTTTTTCTATAAATCTGAGGGGAATAATATAAAGCTCTTCCTGGCTAGGATGCCTTGTCCTCTGGTGGAGCTCAGCTCTGCATACCATGTCACTCAGCCGCAGAAGTGGTATCAGGCATGCTAGCCACGGGGACTCAATGAGAACAAATTGGATGCAGGCGCTAGGCATGCATCTCGCAGGGACATTTACCTCAAGGCGCATCAAGAGCTGCTCCCTGGAGCAAGGCAGTCACCTCTCCTTCTGACAGCCAGGCAGGCAGAAGTGAACCTTGCAGCTCACCTGGCTTTTAATGCTCAAATCTGTTTCTCAGCTACTCAGATTCGGGGTAGATATTCCCAAAGCTGGATGTGCCTCTTGATCTTGTGGACACCAGACCTGACTTTTTCCCCTCAATATCCAGTGTTTCCTGCTACCATTGAGCGTACCGTTGCAACGTGAGGTCTGCTATAGAGACAGGGAAGACAGGTGAGAAAGGAAAGAAGAAAAGAAACGACAAGAATAAGACAGAAGCATGGGGTAGGATTTACCCTTCAGAAGGGTCCACAGTAAAGCAGCAATGTAAAGAGTGCAGCATGTCTCTAATGTAAGGGGATACGGTCTTCAGTGGGTGCTGGCTCCAGTTCAGGGGAGATGTTTTATTAGCACGCGTGCATTAGTACGGTTGCCAGGTTACCAGGCAGACAAACTATGTTTGGCCTTTCTTGAGGAGATCTAATGCCCACAGGGCTGTGGGTCAGGAGAAGTGGTGCCTGCAGCCTTTGGTCTATGTGTGGTGATTCAACGGGCTTTAGTACACCTTCCAGACGGAGCAGGAACCCAGAGGCAACCAGCGAAAGAAAAGGAAAAATAGGCTGCTGTGGAGGGGGACTGAGTGGCACCCCCCCCCCCTTGGTTAGTGCCATATCTGAGGTACCCCTGACCTGAGCAGATTGTCTTTCCCCAACTCCATCATGTACCCAGCGTCCCCTAAGGCAGAGACAACCTATTGAGAGGCATAGGGATAGAGGACACTGTTCCTTTTCTGCATTTTCATGCAGCGTGCATCAGCTCTCAGCTTCACTTGGCATTCTATCATCTTGCTTGTGTTTCATGCATAGGAAGGCAGAAGCTTTGTCATGTTCTAGCTCTCCACTTCCAGGTGGCAGACTTGGCTCCTGACCTGGATCCTCTTGACTTTCTGACAGGCCCATATCACCTGTACCTGGATCTAGACTGCATGACCAGCCTTACTTAACTAAATAGGCTGGAGGAGGTTCACAGGTCCCATTGGGGAGATCTGGCTCCTAAGCCCCAGTAGTTCCCTCCTCCTTTAGTCACCTGCAGTTACACACAAGAGAGGCTATAACCACATTGCGTGGGTGTATGACTGGAAACCATTTTGAAGGAAGAGGTGCAGATGATACCTGACAAATACAGGCCCTGGAGCTTGGCTGAAGCATACTCTCCACCAAAGCTTTGTGAAGCAACATGAACTTCCACTTTCCTGGCAGGTCAAATTGTGCATTAGGGGGTTCCCATTCCTGGGCTGAGGGCTGCACTCATGAAGTGAATGACTTGCGAGTTGGGCTTTGGGGCAGGCCAGGTTTTTGTGCTGCCTGTGCAATTGTTTCAGTGCGTCCTACAGGGCCGTCCATGGCTCTGCATGGGCAATGGCAGTGAGGGGGAATTTTTTTTTCCTTTGTAGATCCCCGCTGCCATGACTGCAGTGATCCTCAAACAATGGTCCAAAATACCCTCACGTGGGGACAGACGGCTTAAAGACCAGTGGGAGCAACAATGATGATGGTGAGAGCCAGTGCCCAGGCAAAGCCAAGTTCTGCAGATCTCTCAATGCCCTTGTCAAGGCTTGGGGCAAGACTTGGGCTGAATCCAAGCAGGTCTTTGATTACCTAGCTAGATTATATCTGGGACAGCTTTCCGGAAAACACTGTCTAATTTATGTAGTCCCCCCAAGACACTGACCATTCTTAACATTTCTGGCAGGTCTTTCCTACAGTGCTTTACACCCAACTGGGATCCCTGAATCTGAGGAGCTCTCTGAGCATGTCCCTCTTCCCTAAGGCAGGCAGGGCCTGGCAAGAGGGTGCCCCTGATTTACCACCTGTGTGTCCTACCTGAAGTATTCAGCCTCCAGCTCACCATGGTGGAAGAGCTGCATGACAAGCACCCTAAACCCTACATGCCTAGGATGTGGGAACACCAGACCCAGGTCCCACTGTCTTTCCCTCAAGAGTGCCCCAGCTTTGAGGACATCTGAAATGCAGGTTGGGAGGACAGGGGATTCGCTTCATCCCATCAAAGCTGGACCATGGCACAGCCAAGAAAATAGATTACACTGTCCAGGGGAAAAAACATGGAAATGATTCAACACTGGAAGCTTGTGGTTACAGACTTCAGCTGTGAGGAAAGAGTTGGGATTCTGCTTCCTGGCCTTTCACTTGCAAAATGCAGAACCTCTAAAGCCTTGCTGCGAGCAACCAAAGCTGCATTGTATTGGGAGACCATGGGGCACCTCCACCACGAAAGATAGCTCCTTGGGCATGAGATGGGCATGGCATAGGCTCACCTACGCAGAGGGTAGGTGGCACTGATGCTGGACTGACCCTGACAGCAGGCTCCCACATAAATTTGGTTTGGGGATAGTCATGGCAGGTACCAAGAAGGCCAGGCTTCTAGGCCTGCATTAGCCCTTGTGTCTGCTTGGGAGAGTGCAGGGACTGTTTTCATAGTGCTCAGATCTAGCAGCCAAGCTGCTCAGCTCTGGGGTAGCATGGCATTCTGCATCCCCAGGCTACCGCACTGCTCCCTAGTGCCTCCCACAGAAAACTGCTTTGGAGGATGCAAGAGGTCAAGGCAGGTGATGATCCATCTTCCTGCAGGTCCCACTCTGGGCTCTCACACACCCCTGGTTTTGGTAAGGGTCGGGAAGGTGTGGGTCCCTATCTACCCCTGCTATTGGGGGAGTCCAGCAATTGGAGGTGAAGGCTGCAGACGGTGCCCTGGCTGCAGAACAGGGGTGACTGACATACATATCCTGGGTGAGGACCAGCTCTGGACCTTACTGGGAGCTTGATCAGGCCCAGGGGAACAAGCGGCTGAGAAAGGATTTCCTGCTGCTGAGCTCTCTTGCCAGCACACCTTAAAATCTCCTATGGTGTCAGCACCTCCGTGAGAACGGGAAAGGAGCGGAGGGGCAGCCAGCAGCTGGGATCCCGATGGGTGGTGTGAAATAGCACTGAGGGCTGCAGGGCATAGGGGAGAGTGGCAGCAAGCCAGGAGGTCCTGGGTAGGCAAAACTCATGGGGCTCTCCATGCTCCTGCAGGGAGGGAGCAGATGCACCCCAGGGCTGCTGGAGCATATGGCCCGAGCTGAGTTACCCTGGACAAGCCCATGGAGCAGACTGCCATCACTACAACTCCTGCTCTTCCCTGAATACCCCGGCACTGTCAGGTCTGTGGCTAGACCGTTCTGAGAGCGCAGAGCGAAAGGGAGGAGGCGAAGGTGTTCAGAAAAAGTGAGGGGAGAGAGGATTTTGAAAGGGCTGTGGAGGGAGCAACGCTCTGCTGAACTGGTGCAAACTGGGCAAGCACTCTCAGTATTTGGGGCCGGGAGAGCAGCAGGAGGGCTTAAGCAAAGGTATGTGGGGGCAGTGATGGGCGGCGATGAGTCCAGGCGAAGGGGCTGCAACGAAGTGCCTGGTCGGAGAGAAGCAGGGCTGGCGGAGCCCACGCGGCTCCTTGGCGGGAGGGGGAGGCCAGGCCCGGAGGTGTTTCCCGGGCACCAAGCCACCAGGGCCTCCCCCGGGGGCCGTAACTCCAACTCGGCCCCAGTCCTGCTGTCAGGCCTCGCGCCCAGAGCTTGTTATTGCAGGTGCAGCGGCTGCCCCCCCTCTGGCCTGTCCTTGTCCCCTCCGTGGTGCCCTTCCCCCTTCCCTATCTGCCCTCCCACCAGCCACTGCCCGCCACCCGCTCAGAAGTAGCTCGAGATGCCCCCAGAAGTGCCTTGGCCCCTGTTCTGCCAGGTCCCCTGCTTTGTAGCATGCCAAGCTGGCATCTCCTCCTCTCCTCAGGATCTGCTTCTCTCCTACCCCCCCTTGGAAATCCATGCTACAGCATCCCCGCCTCTGACCCCAGCTGGTTTCTGCCTCTCCTGGCTTCCTCTCCCCCATCCAGGACCTGCACCCACCACTCCAGGGCTAGTGCCCTGGGCTGCCAGCATGGGCAGGTCACTGCCCCACAGAGCCACCAGGCAGAAGCTCAGACCACATTAACTAGCTGGTATCACCACAGTCCCAAGGACCTCCCACGGCGATTCATGGGGTGGAAGGACTTACCCTTCCTTTCACCATTGTTTCCATTCTCTTCTTCCTTTCTCTTCATAGGTCTCCACATTCCTCCCCTCCTACAGTTTCCCCAGGCCTCTGCAGTCCCTGCCTCCTCCAGTACCCACCCCAGCTGTTCTCCTAGCTCTCCCAGCCTCTTCCAGGACTTTTTCTCCCACTGGCTTTTCCCTCCTCCCATCTGCTCCTAGTCTCCTTTAGAAAGAGTTTTCCTAGCCCAAAAGCCCACTCGGGTTCTCTGTCCCCCTGGAGGCCAGCTTTACATGTTGCCCCAAGTTAGAGCTTGTTCCCCAGCCCTGACCATAACTTGGGTGGAGGAGAAGATAAAAAAGTCGCCAGGCTCTCCCCACCCCGTCCTACCATGTGCTGCACACAACGAGCTCTTGGCCTTCATCTCCCAGCTCTCTTTGGCTCCCTTTATTCATTCAGCACAGTATTTCCCCACTGCCCTTTGAGTCAAGCACCCAAGGGCTAAACACTTCAGGGGGCCCTGCAAGCCTCAGAGAAGGCGGAGAAGCAGCAGCCCACCAAAACCATCCTTCTTCCAAGCTCCATCCATGGCTGCAGCGTCTCTCCAGGGCCACCAAGCACTTCAGAGGGGACTCAAGACCTTGGGGACCCCTTCTCACCATGTCTGCATTTGGACTGTGCTGTGATCAGTGGTAGGAAGCGAAGAGGCAGCCCGTGTGCTGTGGCCTGTGGGTTGGTGTTTGCTGCCTCTGAAACACTTTCACTAGAATTGTTTGACCTGTGGACCCCAGGGCTGGGCGCTGCAGCTGCACGTGGCTCAGGCGGGGAGTTTGTGATTTTATTCCCTTTGGAGCAGAGCCAGATGTCAAGCTGAACTCCCCCCTCCTGTTAAAAATGACTCTTTGACATCTTTAATGACCTCATCTTTGGGAGGCAGCAGTTTTGGAGAGCAAAGTGCCACCGACCCGTCCTCAACAGCTTGGCCAAGCAGTCCCATAGCCTTTCAGGGATCTCTCAGTCCCTCCTTCAACTCTTCTCTGCTGGGTTTTGCTCATGAGGATAACTAGAGATCGCTTCCATGCCTCGGTGCCAGGTCTTATCACACCAGCAGTTTCCAAGCCCTCTACTCCATGCCCTTGTTTTCCCAGGGCTTGAGCTCAGGCCCTCCCCTTTACAGCTCATGAGTTATTAAGGCCACCTTTCTCCTTGGCTCTCTGCACAGCTCCCTCCTCTCTGCTTTGCGGGGGACAGAGGAGTGCAGGCGTGGAGGCAATTATGGGTAAAACCTGGTAAACCCCTGTGTTCCCATGCCCTGGCCTTGGCCTTACCTAAACACCTTGAAACATTCCAGCACTGAGCTCTAAAGGACAAATAGTCCCACGGTGAGTTAAAGGCTTGTGAGCCTGAATCTCTTCTGCTCTGCCCTGGCAGCTCCTGAGAGTCCCTGCAGGTATTTTAAGTGCAGAACTCCAAATGTTTTAAATACGGGAATAGCCATGAGGACTTTCAGAATAAATACTGAAAATTAGAAAAAGCCCCCTCTAGAAAAAACAAGAGCAGTGGTGACCTGTGCCTGCTGGCAAGGAGCAGGACCCCTGCCCATGCATGCGGGCTCACTGCAGCTCCCACCACAGCTTTGAAATAAGGCAATGCTCTGAAAGTGTCGGGCAGGAACAGAATGACTCAGAGAGGGTTTATGAAGTAGGAAGTTCATAAAGCTGCTAGCAGGGCTTGGTGTCCAGATCCCCTTCAGCTCGGTGATGAGGAATGGGGTGAAAGCTGATGAACAAACACATGGCGCAGGAATAGTGGAAGGTGCTGAATGGGCTGCAGAAAGCTGGGGAAAGCAGAAATGTTTGTGCTTGAATTAATGCCCCGATGGGCAAATGCTGTAGGCTCAGGATGCAGAAAGCCAGGAAAGAAAAGGCAGTCACGGTGACCAGAGCTGCCTTTGCCAGCCAGTGCCCAGGACCAGGCACATCTACCCAGTGCACCATATACTGGGAGTGCTCAGAGGCTTGTAGAGTTCCCCATCCCAGTGGGAGACAGCCTCCCAGGCAGATGTCCCTCCCAAGGCACTCCAGCACCTATGACAGCGACAAACTCACAAGGACAGTGAGGCTGCACATTATACCATATCTGCCTGCTTCCCACAGGCCCCCCTCACCAGCTGTCATGTATCTGCGAGCTGCCTATTGCCGACGCAGAGATCCTCCTCCCCACTCAGAGGATCTTCGAGCCCCATCTACTCCCAGCACGCTAGGGGCTTTGGTGGTGGTTGATGGCAGCAGCTTCAGCTGGTGGTGTGGCACCTTGTCCCAATGCACGTGCATCTCTTTGGATCCCATGTCCGCTCCTACGACATCAGGCAACATAGGCAAATAGTGTCGGCCAGTGCAAAATCCTTTGGTAGAGCTCAAAACACTGACTCCAGCACTTGGTTAAAGCAGCCTGTCTTGTTGATTCCCTTCTCTTTTCCCAGCCTCAATCATCTCCAGAGCACTTAGAGGCTTACCTGTAGGTGTGCACATGTGATAGATGTCGTCTGCTGTGTTTCTTTGCCCCCACGTTCCTTTAAAAAAGTGAGGGTCAGGCTCAGATAAGTCCCTCTTAAGGAGGGAAGATTGCTCCTACCATGGGACACTGAGCTCAGGGGAATGGGACAGAGTTGTGAGGTGGAGAAGAGCATGACTAGGACTATAATAGCTTCAGGAAAGGAGATAGTGGCCCAGCCAAGACAAGGAAAATGCTGGCAAGACTAGGGAGCAGACTGACAGCTTGGCCTCAGAGGTGATGAAAGAGTGAGATTTCTTAGGGACATAAAAAGGGATTGCCACAAAGTCACCAGGTCACTGGGTTGAGAGCAAAAACCTGCCAGGAAAGACAGAGCAGGCAGGGAGAGATGGGTTTACCTTTTTTAATTCTTATCCTGGCTAACCCTAATACTCTGCATTTTCTTTCTTTACCTGTTCCACTTTCTGTCCTAATAATACTTCGCTAGAATTAGAAAGCCTGGCGAAGGCCTGACTTGAAAGGAAAAGTCTGGGCCAATCCAGCTCAAAGCTTTGGTCAGCATATGGTCTGCAAAATTCTACTGGCCTCATGCCTTCTGGGGTTGTTGAAATCACAGACCCCCCGTCAGGCTTATTTCTCCATCCCCTCTTTCATGCTTTACCTTTTGATTCTTGCCTGGACAGAGTTGTAGGAGGAAGGGCATTCGGGTGTCATCTGAATCTCTTCGTCAGGGCCCAAAACATAGCACTGACCTTTCGGGCTTGAGTCTGCCTGAGACAGGTCTCACTTCAGAGCCCATGGAAAGCTGACAGAGTGAATGTAGCATAGCTGAAGGCAGCTCAGCTCTTCCAAGCATTGGGGGTCCCTGGCCTGAAGGCAGTTGCATTTTCAACTTCAATAAAAGCCCAGTCAGCATTTCACAGTGCTCCTGAGGTGCTGCTATTTCCAGGGGGCTAGGCAGTGGCAGAAATGAGAAATGTGACATCCATTGAAGCCACAGGGGGAAGAGTATGGTCCTCATCCCAAAGAGAGAAGAAAATGGGGTTTTCACTGGAGCTGCAAAACCCCGGGGGAAAATCCATGAGAGCATGGGCCCTGCCTGCAGGTTTGTGCTGGATCAGCAAGCAGCACTCCTGTGAGGCCTGTACCCCCATGGGGGCCTGACACCCTTGTTGTCCTGGCCTGGATCCAGAGGGAGTCACCAACACATCTTGCAGGGAGATTGGCCCATCCTCCCTGCCCACTCCTTTGGCTGCATCCTCCCATCCCATCCCATGTTCTGCACTGAAGCCCTTCCCACATGCTGCTCCAGCAATACTGCTGCACAGCAAGGCCCATCTTTAACCATTTCCCTTCCAGAAGCAGGAGATGCCTCAATTCATTGGCAGGAAGCAGTACAAATAGCTGCTTAGTATTGCCATGGTGCAACATCCCTGCACCCATGCTCTGGTGGGCAGTGTCCCTGCAGTCAGCTGAGAGTCTGAGCATGGAGCCGTTCAGGTGAACCTGTGGTTTTCTATCACTGGGTGCTCCTCTCTCCTGTCTTCTGGCCAGGGTCACAGGTGGCCCAGTATACGGCTTGTGTTACTGGTGATGGTTCAGGGCCTGGGGACGTGAGCAAGAGGTTTATCCCGTGCCTCAGCCTGGGGGAAGGCATCAGGGAAGTACCCTGCTGCTGTCAAGATGTGTGACTACCTGTGACACAGCCACAATAGCCATGTGTCCCAACCAAAATCTGACAGGCCTCCACTGTGTCTCCTGGGGAAAGAATCTTTCTTCTTCCCTCCGCCAGAGGGTTGCCCTGAGCATCTTGGCCTTCCTGCAGTGCTGCGGCCCAATATCCTTCCCACCTCTCCAATGCTAATGCAGAAAACCCACTGAGGAGGTGCTCTCTTCTGCCTCCTTCACAGCTGCTCTTCCTTGCTGACTCCTCAGGACCCTGCTCCCACACTGCTTGGTGCAACCCGTTTGACAGAGCTGGAGACCTTCCTGGTGTCTGAGGCCCTAATTGACCTTCCCACTGCTTGTGCTGCTTTGGAAGAAGGGGTGAAACCTGTCTGTGCTGGTTTGGCTGTGATCATTTTGCTGTGATCTTTTTTGCTCCAACCTGGCACAACCAGGCAGCTTCAGTCTGGGCTCCCAACATGGTAACGTGGCTTTTATTTGCAGATAGGCAGCAATCTCCCTTCGGGGGGCTGTGGTGGGGGTTATTCAGCAGCATACCTATTCTTCGACATCTAAACAGTGGCTTAATCTGGAGACCATCCAAGCCAAGGCCCTGTCGTGCAAGGAGTCATACAAGTATGAACACCTCCGTAGGAGAGGTCTACATTTGAGCAGATGACTCAGCACTGGAGGTGGTAGAATATGGATACCAAACAGTTGGAGATGGTCTCTAGAGCAAGGGGGTTGCTTGCGGACACCCCCTCAACAGACTGGCTGATTTAAAAGCACCATTTTCTGAAAAAAGGCTTGATATATTGGGGGAGGGGGGTTGTTGTTTCTGGTTTTTTTTTTCTTTCTCCCCTTTTGTGCCACTGAACTTCAGGGAAGTAGCAAAGTCTGGAGGGTTCTCACTCTTTTCTTCTCTCACTCCGTTTCCCCCACCTCTACAAAGAAATAAAAATACAGTATTTTAGTTCTCTCTCTGCTCTCCACGTTTCAGTGTTGGAGGAAGAAGTGGTGGTGTGTGGAAAGCAGGAAGAAGAATAGAAGGAAAAAGAAGCAAGAAACTCAGGTGAGGGCATGCCCTTGCAGTAGATTTCTTGTGCAGGATGCCATAAAATCTCCTCTGTAGGGTGTCTGGGGGAAGACTTTACTTCTGACCAGGGCAGATGCCCATCTCCCCTCTGCCCAGCTGCCAGGATGGGATTGGCTGCATGGCTCTTTGCTTCTTGCCCTCCTGCCCGGTTTTCCAGTCATCACATTTTTTTCCAGTCCTTTGTCTGTATGACCTGTTCCATAACAAGCTCCAGTCTCACACCGATAACGTTCAGCTCAAGGCTTTTGGGGCGATGGAGACAGGTCCCAGCAAACTTCCCCTTCACCTTCCATGCCTCACCCTTTCCTTCGGGCCTTGGCAGTCCAAGCATCCTTTGCCCTAGTGTGCCTTGGGTCTACAGCCCAATTTTTCCCGCCGGCTGACAGCCAGGACCGGTCCCTGGCAGCAGCTGTGCAGTGAGAAGGGATGTGTCTCTTTCCCCTACATGGTATGTTTCACAGGGAAGGAAAAGCTTTGCTCTTAATCTGCAGACACAATGAAAAAACTCATGCAAGTCATAGGCAACTCATCCAGTGGGAATATTATAATTGCAGATGGTGACAGATTTTGAAAAGCAAACATCTCCTAGCAGCTCCTGTAAAGATGTCTTTAGCCAAGTCTTGCAGGAACCTCGCAGTCCAAAGTGCAGAGCCCCCAGCCTTTGCATGTCTTAACAAATTCAGCTGTTGGATTTGCAAAACAAGCCCAGTGACTCATCCCAAGAGCTTGCATAGAGCTCAGACATGTGGAATATCATACAGAGGTCTCCCCAGCCTGCAAAGAAACATAACCCAAGTCAACACCCTGGGCCGTGAGAGGTACTTATCTCTGGTGCTTCCAGTGTGAAGTGGGCTCAACCAGGGTTTAAACTGGGGGTTTGTTTGGAAGCACAGAGTTTCAGGTGCCTGACAGGTGCCTGTCTGAAGAGCAAGACAGTCTGCAAAGTACTTGCAGAGGAGAGAGTTACCAGGAGCATGGTTAAATGGGCCCCCAGAGACACTGCACGAACGTTGTCCAGCACAACAGACATGGGCGCTCCACCTTCCCCCTCACAGAAGCTATCCCACCAGCCCACCAGCAGCTGTGCAGGACCTAAGAGAGCCACGCAGAGGCAGTAGACCCCCCTTCCCCAGAGGATGGGATATGTCAACGCTGGTTTCATCACGACTGGGATCCAGACCCAGGAATCTCCCAGTTCCCTGTAGACAGGGAACAAAGCCAGGCAGCACTCAGCACGGTGGGCAATTGGAAGAGTTTGGGCACGTTTCCTTTGGCCCTCTGCCTGTCTCCCCTTTGAAATGCAGAAAAATGAACACTCTCCACGAAAATGTTTCAATTTTGATGAGTCAGCAAAGGTGTTGGCAGATTTTCTGACCTGCCCACCAGCAAATGCTAGTTGCCTTTCGCCCTCCTCTAGGAAGACCAGGCTGACCTTGGGCTCTGCTTTCCCCATGAGCAAGTTAAGTCCCGCAGGTACTGGCCCAGTGCTCTGTGCCCAGATGAGGGCTGGAGCTTTGCAGCAGAAAGTCTAGGGTTAAAAGCTGTTTCATGCAAATATTGTCCATAAACTCATGTGAGAGATGAAAGCAAGTCCCTCCAGCGACAGGAAGCTGCTTTTATCACCCTGTGCTGATAGCGCAGCAGGAGGCAGCCACTGCCTCTTTGCCAGCCTGGGAAAAGAGGGATTTGCACAGCCTGTGGCCTGTGGGAGGCTGTGCTCAGGGGCTGTGCCCTGCGCTGCTGCTGCAGACCTGAGTGCAGCACCCCAGGGTACAGAGACTGGCTGGAGGTTCCTGGGGCTCTACAGCTTCAGTAGCATCCCCTGTGCAAGCAGAAAGGCCACCCCTCTTTTGCCATGGCTACGTCTGGGAGTGGAAGAGGGTGTTTTTGTCAGTGACGCTGGTGGGCAAAGCAGGGACCTGTGCCAGCAGCTCTCCGTGACTTGTCCATCCTCCCATCCCACTTGCACAGCAAACCGCTTTCCTCTTTGCCAGAGAGAAGAGACCAGCTCAGTCCCTGTGCAAAGCGTGGTAGAGGACCACTGTACAAAGAAGGAGCTGGGCATGAAGTTCAAACCCCTGGGCCAACAAGCAGTGAGCCTGCTCTGTCTCCTAAGAGCTGCCCGAGGGCTGGGACAGGCTCTCCC
Organism: Struthio camelus; assembly: GCF_040807025.1. Classification (NCBI taxonomy): domain Eukaryota; kingdom Metazoa; phylum Chordata; class Aves; order Struthioniformes; family Struthionidae; genus Struthio; species Struthio camelus. Next base: position 12,432,528 of record NC_090962.1, read on the forward strand.
AGTCTGCCCAGACCCCACGTCTGCCGTGTTCCCCTCCCCAAGGCTTTCCTGCAAGGCTGCTGCCTGTGCTGCTGTCTCTATCCCCTGACCCACAGCATCTCCTGAATGTGTCTCGGCTGTCCTGGAGGAGATGTATTCCTGATGGCAGTGCTCTTGCTCAGGGAAAAGCCCCTCATCCTTCACCGTCTCCACAGAGCAAAGCTGGGGAAGCGGTAAAACGTCCAGTGTCCCCAGGTGCATCCCCAGTTATGGTGTGAGCTGCTGCCCTCGGTTCCCCTCACAGGATCTGTCCCAGCACAACACCTGCCCCAGCACCCAGACACAAGGTCCTCATGCCTGTGAGCAGTCAGACCAGTTCCTTGTTTGGCCAATCACCCCGCAAAACGTTCGGGAACCTCTGAAGGCACAGCACACCTTGGAGATGTGTTGGGGGACAGACTTGGCACCCCTTCCTAAACTCAGCCAGTTGCTTTCTTTTGCTTGGGATTTGACGTGGAGGCTTCCTGGAGACCACTGTGCCCAGCAAGCCCAATGTCTACCCTCCTCCCTCCCGCTCCCTGCATGCATTCCCACGGTGCATCCAGCCCCAAGCTATCTCCCTGCTCCCAACACTGTCGCCTGCCACCACAGACCTGTCCCACCCAGCTCCTCAGCACATCCTGGATGATTAAACCAGGCTTTTACTGCTGTCTTCCTCCCACACCCATCCCGGGCATACGCCTTTTGGGGCCAGCAAGGGCAGCCCAGCTCCCAGGGTGCTTGGAAAGGGCCTGTCATAGGAGATAAGGGAGCTGTGTGCCACCGTGGTGACAGGGAGGAGTCCTGCCAGACTGCGCTTTATCCCAAACCAAACAGCCTGGCCTGCTCCAGGAGTTATAAGCAGATGCTGAGGCAAGGCTCTGGCTCTGGGAGGGTCTGGGAAGGGGAGAGGATTTGGTATCTGGCTTCCTGGAGAGCCACAACCCTGGGGAATCTTCTGAGCCTCCCATGGTAACACCCCAAATAGCACAGGGAGGAAGCAGCTGCCCTGGGTGGCTGCAGGGCTGGGCAAGGGGAGGACAAACAGGCCAGCCAGATTGAGGACTAGATGCTCCAAGCCTAGACAGTTGTCACCCCTGGTTCTCACAGAGCTGGGCCCTTTTCTTCCCCCATGGCTGCCAAGGGAGCTTGCACTGTGAGACTGGAGACGTGTCAGTGGGAGAGGCAGGGCTTGGTCTGCTGGAGTGGACATCGCAGGCCACACGGTCCGGACCATGCTGGAGCTGCCCAGGCTGGTGCAGATCTGCCTCCACCCCAGGGCAAGCTGGGGCTGCTCATGCAATCAGACTTCCAGCTATTTCTAATGTGAGTGAGAACCTGGGGATGCAACAGCAGAGCAAGCAGCATTGCAAGGCTCCATGTAGGAGAACACAGACCCACTGAGAGATATCCATGACTCCCTGCCACATGCAGGACATGGAGAAGAGCTGTCCTTTTGCCCATATTTTCTCCACTTGCCTTTATTACCCGACAGCGCAGGAATTCAGAAAACTCAGGAAATTAAAGTGAGCTCTACATTACAAAGAGCCCATATTCCCCCAGAGCCCTGCATGAGGATCTCCGCACTGCCGCTCCAGGCACAGGCCTCTGCCACTGACTTGCTGATGCAGAGGATAATTTAGCAACATTTAATTAAAATTGGGCCAGGTAGGGGACTTGCAAGGGATTTATGCCTTGGGCTATGCCTCCCCCTCCTTCTTTCTGATACCAAGAAAAAGAGCGGAAGGAATTTGCAATTCGTGGAGAGAGCATTTCGCTCAATTTTGCACTAGAAACGTTGGGAAGGTAGAATTGGGGCCACCTGGGTGAGTCAAGCTGACTCAAGGATTTGAAGAGGAATAAGGGGATGCTGCATGTTGTGTCTTCACAGTTCCGTGGCAAGGAGGCAGAATCTGTCCTTCAAGGCTGCCTTTAGTCAAAATATTAATTAGTCCATTGCAGTTTGCAAAAAACTCAGATAAAGCAGTCTGGAAAAGTCCAGTTCCTTAGATTTCATCCCCCTCCTGCTCAGCAGTGTCACTGTTTTACTTCCCTTGTCACCATCAAGTCTTCCAGCCTAAACAAGACCTGAAATGCAAACGCAAACATCCAGTTGAGGGAAAAAAACAGAACAAGAGAGCGGAGCAGAACAGCAGCTCTCAGACCATCTGTTCTTGCGATAAAGGAGCAGGGAGGGACGAAAGCCAAGGCTATGTTTTGTTCCTGTTGCAGGTTGTCTTCAGCAAGCCCTTTATGTAGCTTTCCAGGTCGGATTCTCCCTCGGTCTTTCCCTACGAGCTGTCTCCAGTCTCTCCCTAGCAAGTCGGTACCCAGAAACGAACTCACGTCCAGGCTGGGCTCTCCTGAGGTTTCCAATGCAAGGGGCCGCGAGTTTTCCTTCTGCATCTGTGCCCACACCATTGCTTTTCAAGTTGTTGCCACATCACTTTACAGATTTATTATCTGTCTTCGTCTTGCCTTGTTACAGCTCCTTCCGCTTCCCAATTCTCTTGCCCTGCTGCATGGGACCCATGGGACCCCAGCAGACCCATGCCATCCTGCTGGTACCCACCTGCATTGACAGCCTGTACAAACTAACTTGTGTGCGTTATCCAGAGGGGGAAAACAAAAAAAAAAAAAAAAACCTGTCTGGAGAGCAGACGTTTGGGAGTGGAAGAGGCAAACGAGGTCAGGAAATGAGTGACCAGGGCTCACATCTGCAAGGCAGCCACGAGCCACTGGCAGCTCTCAGGGCTTGACTGACAGGGAGGGCAGGCTGCAACAGCCCGGAGGGACACTCACCTCAACAAGAGCCTCAAATTTCACTGTGGGAGATGCGGCGGCTGCCTTGGGGGGTGGCTCTGCCTCAGGTTTGGGGCTGTAGGCTGTCAGAAGGGGAGGGCTGAGGGCCTGTGGAGCAGGTTTGCATGTCAGGAAGCCCAGCCTTAGGTTGCTGACTTTTGCATTCACACTGGCGTTTACCGTTTTTGTGCAGCATCTTCAGTGCCTGGTCCCTGAGTTAGAGCAGCCCCAGCACGAGGCACCTTCCCCATTAAGTAGCCCTGCTAACGCTTCTGCATCTCCCCAGTAGGAGAAGTCTCCTGATTTTGGGAGGCTTCATTAAAGTGATTCCCGGTCACTTTGCGCTGAGTGATGCCCAGATATGGCCTTCCTGGCAACTGAGCGGAAAGCACCTTCTGCTGAGACTCAGGATGCTGGTTCAGTAACCAGCGCGCAGGACTGGGGGTGCCCATTCGTGTCTCCCTCTGCCAAATCTGGGGAAGGTTCAGACACCAGAGCCTGGCTAGCACTGTCCCGGGCGCTCTCCGCGGTGGGACGTAGCTGCTGATTCACTCTTCCGCGCTGTGCCTCTGAGCAGGATACAGTGGCCAACGAAGAGAAGTCGAGCCCTAAAGTTTTAACAAGAGCGCTGGGCTCCATAAGGGGAGCTTTACACTCGGCTCCGGTCAGCCAGCTCTCACAGTTTTCCACTGGCTTCACACGCCTGCTTGGTAATCAGGCCCTGCTCTCGACAGTTAACAAAAGCGATAAATTATCAACCAGGCTGCAAGCACCAGCCCCACCACAGCCCTGCAGTGCAACCTCCCGGCATTAACCCCAATTAACTCCCCCCGCAGCCAGCGCCGCGCAGACGGACCACCCCGTGGATTTGCCTCGAATGCATGCTCCGGTCCCAGAGGTACCAGGGCAATATTCACCAGGCCCCCAAGCACCAGAGTCTTTTATCAGTAAGTGCAAGTGAAAGCCCATGAGGACTGAGAGCTGGATTTACAGGAGCACGTTCCAGCTACGAAACCCCACTGTAGACCTCTCACAGTCCTAGAGAGATGGCAAAGGATCCCGGGGACCCGCATCTCAGCCCACGGCGTCCACATCAGCTACACTTCAGCACCAGCTTAGCTGCCCTCCATCCCCCGTTGATTTTGCAAGCTACAGCAAACCAGCAATGCCCAGCGGCACCCCAGGAGCCCCAAATCCTGCGAGGTGCTCTCTCCCCTTGCAAAAGTATCCGTGCAGGGAGTCCACCCTGGATCGCTGGTTGCGGTTCCTTTGCTTCCACAGGGCCCTGGGGATCCAGAGGAGCCCGGGCCACCTCAGTGGGTGTCAGTTTGAGTCCCTGGGGCTCCAGCAGGGAGGGATCAGCTGCAGTAATTGAGGCAATGAGGCGGGAAGAATGAGAAATATGCTCCGGCGTGGCGGGCAGGGGGGTGCCGGGGGAAGGGGGGTGGGGGGTTTTGCGCTCAGATCAGCCTGGCCCTAACCTGAGCCCACGGTGATTTCCCCAACGCACCCTCCTTCCCTACCCAGCCCTGAGCCCTGCGAACCCAGAGAGAGGAGCACAAAACAACCAGCCCTTTGAGAAACCTAAACCACTTTCTCCAACACCTCTGAACCCTGTCAGGAACATCCTTCGTCAGAAAGCTGCGAGTGCCAAGAAGTTCCCCTCGAGGGCAAATCTCCCTCGTGCTGTCAGGAGCAAAGCCGCTCAGGTTCACATTGCTTCTTAAGGTGAATGCGTGGTGTGTTTTACCAACTAATTGTGAAATTACAGGCTGCTCCAGAGGCAAGGAGAAGCATTTTATTGTGAGTAGAAGAATTAATCATACCTGGGGCAGTACAGATGTCAGCAAAAAACAATGCAGAAAGGATTTCTCAGGAAGATTGCTTGACATGAGTAGGAAGGGTTTTTTCAGGTCTTTTTAGATATGAATGAAAGATACTCGATTGCTTTTGTGACCCCTGTTTTTACCCTGCCTTTCTAGATCTAAAAAGAGGGATATGCATGCAGAAACTGCAAAAGCATGAGGGAAAGCAACGTTTGAGTCAAGAAATGGAAACTCCCCAAGCCGAGGCGTCTGCTGTAGCACTAACTCATGACGTGTCCTGTATAGTTTATGGCAGAGATTAAACAACACAAAGGATAAAACATTTCAAAAATGGCATTTAACTAGGAAAACAAGAACAGACTAGACTTGAACCCTCCGCTTGTGCAATGCTGAGCTGTTGAGTTCTCAGCCCCAGCATTCGTGTCCTACTCAAGGAAATATTGCTGGCTGCTGTTTGCATACGTGCAACATGGTGTTTCATCACACTATTTGTTTGTTACGGAGTGAATCCCCTAGGTAACATGGCAACCCCTTTTTTCTCCCTTTCTTTGTGCCCTGTTATCCCTGTCCCCAAAGATACACTCTCCCATGGCCGTTTCCCATTTGGATGGCGTGCACATAAGAGATTGGAAAACGAGAGGGAATCAGTCCTCTAGATCACCGCGCGCTTTCCCCATATTGTAGAAATAAATTAATTACGGTCAGCCACGCTCTACCGAGCAGGTTTTTATGTCCTGAGGTTGCCCCATCACCAGATATACTCTGTAACGCAGAGGAGGCAGAGACAGGGCTGAGCCTCATCTCCTGAGTCGTAGCACTAGCAATGTAGCACCTTCCCCCGCAGTGCTGTCCCAGGGTGATAAATGCGCCAAAGGAGATTAAAAAAAGGAGAAAGTCTGACGTGTCTGAAGCCATGTATGTGAAAGTTAAGAAGAAAAAGGGAGAGCTTGCATGCAACACTTGGTGTGGCTATATAAAGAACTGAGAGGAGGATGTTTCGGGACACAGCATGTGTTCAGTGATGGAGCAGATTCCCAAAGTTTGCCATCAAACCTCTCCTCACAGATCCATTTTGGCTCAGGTGGCCACAAACCAGCAGCTGAGAACAACAGGAGCCCCATTCTTCCGCGCACCTTCCTCCTCCACGTGTCCCACCTCCTAGGCCCCACATCAGGGCCTGCCCATGGCCTTCGCACCTCATTGCCCTGCACATATCGCTGACCTCAGCAAAGGAAAGACTAAGTGAAGTGAAGAGGATGGGAAGCCAGAGCCAAAAGCAATGGCAGGATATGTTGAGGATATGCTGTTACACAGAACTCCTCCAAAGATATGCCTGGGCCTACAGGTGAAGACAGTGAAGATGGCGTGGTGAGCATGTAGTATTTCCCCCTCCAGCTTTTCTCACCAAATATCACTTTTGCCTTTTTAGGGGGTTCTGCCCGTCTTGCTATGCGCAGTCCCTCTGTGGGGTTGGGACATGGCTGCCAATGTCAGCCCAAGCAACAAAGGAGACATGCATGTGAGAAATCTGCTCTTTCCCTCTTTATTATCCTTATTTATCACATCCGGTTGATGCCGGGTGTGATACGAGTTCACAGTGATGTCGTTTACCTGCACGTGCTCCCATAGCCACTCCAATGACATCAGAGTCTCGGGGTTTGCACAGGGGACCCTCTACCAGGAAATGACTTCTCTTTAAACACAAGGAAAGCTCGGTACAGCCTTTGTAGCTTCCAGTCCAACAGGCCTGTAATATTCACAGGAATGAGACTCAAATTTCTAATTATTGGCTGAGTTATTTGTAGCTTCATATATTTTAAGGCCAGAAGGGACCATCATCTAGTCTGGCCTCCTAAAATGAAAAGCTCCATAACCAACAACCAATTCCCTGAGCTTCGTTACAGTAATGAGCTCAGGAGTCCTGCCGTCTCGTCTCCTGCTCTAACCGCTAGACCTCGCCATGCCAAACACAGCTGCTCAGATCTACCTCCAGCTCCGAAGGGAAGTCTAAGAGCTCCTCCTGAATAGGTAATAAATTAAATATCAACCACCACACCGATGGGGAGAGGTGACCAGCTGGGCTGGGAGATGTCGGGAGGGCAGGGGAGAGTGAAGTACTCCACTGCCAGGGCACGGCTTTACTCCCCAGGCGCCAATCACCCTGGTCCCCTCTCCTGTCCATGCCTGCAACCAGTCGCCCAGGGCTAATGCAAAATGGCCTGGCTCTCTCATCTCCCAGGGAAGCTTTCCCACACACAGGCTCCTTCTTAATCTCTGGCTTACTTTGACAGCAGCCGTAGCTGGGGGGCAGCGTGCTGAGACGATGCACCGGGGACAAGCCCAGCTCCCTTGCTGATGGTGAGGCTGCTCCTTCCCACCTCAGCCCCCCTGCAGCCTGGGGGCCCCAGGGACAGCACGGGGAGCAGTGGCACAGGGAGCCGCTGGGAGGGATCCCCCTTCCCCACGGGGCAGGGTCCCAGTGGCACCGGCCAACTCGCTGACTCAGCCCGCCTGGCGGGGATTTTGGGTCCTGGGTGCCAGCTGCCTCACCCAGCAGCAAGTGCCAGCAAGGATCCGCACGTAGCCAGCACCTCGTGCTGCCCAAAAGGAAGAAAGCGAGCATACCGGGCCATTCTGGAGCACTGCCTTTGGAAAGGGATCATGCAGGGAGGAACGAGGCATGTCTGAGCTCCCAGGTGTGAGGGCACATCCCTTAGGAGCTCATTGGATGCTTGTGGCTACTATGGCACTTTCAGGCCAGTTCCTAAGGCAATGCAGAGCAGGATGAAATAGAGAATTTTCCTTCGCAATCCAGGAGCCTCCCCCTGTGGGTAGGTTATAGGTTATTTTGTGGAAGAGGGAGGGAACCGCTGACATTTGCCAGGCACCAGCCCAGTCCCAAACCCTAGCTGCTGCATCTCGCCCTGCTCTGCTCCTTCCAGCCCAGCTCTGGGCACAGAGCTGGGATCACTGCAAAGCAGGTGGTGCTGGTTACTTACCACAGTCCCCAGTGGGGCTATGCAAAAGCCAGGCTGTGGCTCCAGCAGCCTTTGTCTCTGCCCTGGCTCTTAAATCGAATGGCATCAGGAACAATAAGCCAACTGCACTCTTTGGCGCCATGTGTCAGAGGCAGGTGTTGAGAAACCACCTGGGCACCTTCCAGCACAGGCTGCACTAATTGCCTCCCTCCGCAGAGAGAGAGAAAGTCACCTCCAGATTACTGGCACCTAATCTTGAGTATGACAGCCCAGCCCACTGTGGGGGGCTGTAGGAAACTGGCATAGCACAACACTGGGGGCAGGAAAGGCCTCCTGAACGAAGCCAGCCCATCCGAGAGTCTCTGAAGAAGGAGCTGGCCGCAGCAAGGGCTGGGGAAAGATCTGTCTCAGAGCCACCCTCTCACCTCACTGCACCTCAGCTGGCCCCAAAGCGCAGGCTGAGACCCTCTGGGAAGCAGGTATGCAAGGGCTGGGGTGGAAACAAGAGGAGAAGGGCCCTGGAATGGGAGATGCGCTGGCACTGGTTCTAGGAGGGTGAGATGGGGGACAGGACTTGGAGATGCAACTGAGCTCAATGCAACGGAGAGCAGCCCCATGCCTGCATCCTTTGGGTACTCTGGGAGCCACCAGCCAGGGTGGGGGATGGATGGATGGCATGGCACGGCATGGCGTGGCATGCGATGCAATGCAATGTAAATCAATGCAATGCAATGCGATGCAATGCAATGCGATGCAATGGGGCACACCTGGCTTCATGAATGCTGACGGAAACCCATTGCATGACTGGTTCTTGAAGGAAGATGCAGGAAGGAGGTGCACCAGCTCAGAACAGCCCACATCTGCCACATGACCAGTGGAAGGAGGCAGGGAAGCAACAAGCCAGTTCTGGACATGTTCCCTGGAGGTGGCTGTAAATATTATCAGCAGAAGAGCGTTCATCCCATCGTTCAGCGAGGCTTTGCCAAACGCCATGGGTGCTTCCCACACACCACTTGGACTACACCAGCTGTGACACCCCTATGAGTCACCACACCGCGTCTACCTGGTGGGATGACTTGGCGTGCTGGTCACACTACACAGCAGGAATTGCTTACCACGTTGTCATGGCTACCACCAATCCTTGCCTGCTGCCATGGTGTTTGTGGTGATAACAGAGGCAGCTCAAGACTTCTGCTTCCTGCAGGCAAAAGGCAATTTTGTGGTGGCAGGAATGCAGGCTCTGGAGAGAACAAGGGCTAGGTTAGAGGTGAGAGAGAGACTGGGGTGACAGGAGAAGTGTTCATTTTGGGGAGCTCTGCTCACCTGTGCCCTCGCCTGTGCACCCTTGAATGTGCCCATCACCTCCTTGGGCCCCAGGCACAGAGATGGAACATGCCAGATGTGTTGCCATGAAGGTACCTGCCGCTGGTCCCATACCTTTTGCTGCTCAGAATGGTTCAAACCGTACCGCGGAGGCCTGAACAGGCAGACTTACGTGGGTAGGCAAAGTGCTGCAAAACCAAGCCCAGTCCCTTCAGGGCCTAGAACATCCTCCACGGACAGAGGTTCAGCTTGGAGATGGGAGCGACAGGCAGGGCAGGGCATTCTCCCAGCCTGGCCCCCTCAGAGGCTGCCAGAGCACGTTACAGGGGATGGAGGGTATCCAGGTCTGTAGCAACCAGGGCAAACCAATACCCTCCATTCAGGCAGCAACACACTGGGTACTAGCCTGGCTTCTGTGCAAGACGTAAGGTCCTGCCATTCTCCACAGAGTTGTGTGAAAACCGTGAAACAGCAGGGTAGCAGGTCTAATCCTCCCTCTGTACTCTGAGGGAACCCTCCTCCCTCCATTACCTGGGGGACCTCCTGTCCTGCCGGGATGGGGCATCCCAGGGGAATGTGCAGTGCAAACCAAGGGCTGCAGCAATCATGCAGACCAGAGGTGTGGAAAAAGCACAGGTCCTGCAGGTCCTGCCAGACAGATTGTGACTCCTGCCTTGGGGCAGCCTTTGCCAGCACAAAGCACAGGACATTCCTGTGGTCCTAAATCAGTCCTACCAGGCACCGTCCCTCCATCCTTTTTGCTCAATTCCTGCTATCTTGTGGCAGGGAACATCAAGAAAATGTGGAAACCAAGACTCGTTGGCACATGAGGCTGGACTTTGGGAGTGTCTCATCACAATACTGCTTTGTACCAGCATCCTCATTGAGACTAGCTCTTTTCGCATAAGCCTTTGGTTAGGCTCAGCCAGATGAGTTCTCACTGCCTGAGGGGAAGAGGGATGCTTGTCCCATAAGACCAGAGGATGCAGCCTGCATTACCTTGACTCTTAAGAGCGTGAAACAGGCTGGGTAAAATACGTGGCCCCCGGCTCCCTCCTGGTGGAGACAGGAGAACAGGGAGCTTTTCACCTTGCCTGGTATCTAATATAGCTGGAGCATCTCCCCTAGGATATGATGAACCATACCTCAGAGTGCCTACTTTTCCCAGTGATAACACAGGGACTTCAGTCCCAGTCAAGAAGATAAGGCTTTAGCTTTTCCAGAGAGACAGAAAAAGGGTATTTAAACTGAGGGAGCACTGGGGAAGCCTCTCTGAGGAGTGCTGGCATGCAAAGGGATGAGAAAATAAACATGGAGGAAACGTTAGCCTAGTCTGAGGCTGAGGGTGCAGTCCCCTTTAGCTTAGAAACCAGCTGGCATAACTTGACTCTCAGGTATTGCAGTCAAGGGTGACACTCAATATTCCCACAAAAAAGGGCTTTAGACAGCCTCCCCAGAGCAGGGTGGCAGATGGAGGATGTGGGAAGCTGAAGGAGAGCGTGCTGCTTCTGCACCACGCTTCACTGACGGCCCCCAACCTGGCTCCTCGTGGATGCCTGCAAAGAGTCTGGCTTTGAGGAACTCAGAGAAACTCCAGGGCTGAGCAAGCTGCGTGGCCTGATTTGGAGAAGTAGGTTCAAGTGCTTGACCTGTGGGATGTGATCAAGGCTGCAACATCCCAATAGACCCAGGAGTGAGGGACCATGGCACTTTCAATGAATTTCACCAAGCCTCAGAGGACCAGAGCACAGCCGCTGGGCCAGTTTTCCACCCCTCGGCAGCCTGTTGTCCTGGAGTCAACTGAGGTGGCTCTCCAAGCTTGTTCCTGCCCAGCACGAGCAGGACGAGTCCCTTGCTGAGCAGGGCAGTGACGACAGCTGGTCTCGCCTGGCTTGGGAGCCCCAGGACAGTGGGGAAGGAGCAGTTTTCTCCACCCTGAGCTCACACAAAGGGTAGGCATTTGTGTAATTGCCTGCCCATGGGAAAGAGGAGGCTTGCTCTCTGCCTGCCGGGCCCTGGAAACGGAGGGGCTGGGCAGTCCCAGGCGGCCGAGTGACTTATTGCAAGCTCCTGGGGTGATAAATTGTGTCTAATTGTGGGCAGGTGACAAAGGCAGACTAAGGGGACGGGAGCAGGGACATTCACTCCCCTGGCAGCTGCTACCCAGCCCTGCCCCCTCCTTTCACTGCTCCTTTTAGGCCCATTTGAATTCTGCAAACGCAGCATTTCCGAAAAACTCCTGAATCTCCCTCCAAGGGCTCCTCTCCTCCTCCTGCTCCCTCCCTTCCCACCCCCTCACTTGCTGCGCGCTCTCCCTCCTTTCTCTGGGCTGATGAACCCCGGGTGGTGGGCAGCCCTTCCAGCAATGGGCCTGTGCCATGGGGAGGCCGTGCTTGGCTTGTGGGCAACCCACGTGATGCCTTGGCATATGACTCTAGAGGCTGTTTCTCCATCTCCGTAAGACCCACTTATCCTGGCCCGGTCCTCCTCCAGGGGCTTGCCTGGGGCAGGGGGAACAGCACCTTGCTCTGGCTAGTCTCAGCATCCCACTGAAGGCCATAGGAGGTGCAAGGTTATGCAGTCCTGGGGTTGCTCTGATTTGGAGCCTAATGAAGGGAAAAGCCCCTTCTCCCCACGACTTATTCTGTGCTCAGGTCATAGCAGGGCTAGCTAGAAAACAGAGCCTGCAAGGGGACGATCGAAGGGTCCAGCCCGAGGAGATGGGTTTTGTCCTGCCAGACAGCAAGTGCTGGAAGGCCAGGAGGCAGCAGGTGCTCAAGGGTCCATTTTGGGTCCAACAGGGAGACTCAAGCTGCCTGACCTTACCCCTCTCTGCTGGTAGCTCTTTCCTCAGTTCTCCATGCACCTGCCCCAGCGAGGCATGAACGCACATGCGCTAACAGGGGAAAATGCAAACAGCAGACAAAGAGCTTTCACCACGTTGCCAAGCCCTAGATTTCCAGACTCCCCTCTGGGAAGAGCAGATCAAGGCTTACCACCATCTGGATGAGAGCAACTCACAGACAGGACAGAGAAGTAGCGGGCGAGTGCAGTGACCCTGGACTCTGCAGCCCTGGAGACATTTGTGGTTGGCTTTTTTTGCAGGTTGAATGGGTCAGCCAGGGCAGGCACTTCATACCTGACCCCCTCCAGGCTGCTTTGGTTAGGAGTGTTCTCAATTTCTGTATGTCATGTTTGAAGACAATATTCTGCATTTCTCTGCTTCCTACTCCTCCTTGGACAGCCTCGCTCACACTCGCCTGCTTCTTCACAACTTGTCAAAAGATGATACCTACACTGAAAAAACAATTTTAAATCAAGTCTTAGCAGGCAGCTGAAAATTAGCAAGTAACATGCTATGCAAAAGAATGAGAATTAACTCTTTGCTGTCTTCTACAGGGGCTACGCTGCTCCACCTACCCAGCATCCACCATAAGACAACGACCATTTGAAGGCAATCAATAGTCTGATAACAATTGGTTGAAGAGAAGCACCTGGCAAACATCAGTTACTTTGCAGCCATGCACTAACTGGATTTATCGCATACGTGGAAATTATAGGTATTTGCTAAGCGCCTAAGTTCTCCACGTCCATCCCACCTAACCACAAATTTCCAAAAGTTAAAAGTGCAGGTCCAGGTATGTCACTCAGCTCCCTTTATACAGTAGTGACCTCTTTTGAACATCTGTCTTGGGATGTGCCAAATGACTCTATGGAGGGGTATCTCCCTTACTGATGACTTATGGAAGTTCGTGGTGAAGGCCTGGGATTACTGGACTGTCCCATGAAAAGCAAGTTATGCAAGAATGCCTTTCATGTCCCCTCCAAGCCTCTTCCTACTGGAGGATAGAGCTTTTCCTCGAGGCTTTCCCAAGAAGATTTCAACTTTGAGCTGTTGCTTGCTCCAAGCTGGATAAAGACACGTTTCAGTGAGATCAGCCATGCATCCGGGCTTGACCCAACACAAGGACTGCAAAGAGCATGTCTGCTGTCCAGGTAAGAGAGCTGTCCAGACCTTGAGGAGTCTTGGGACTGAGAATGATGGGATTTATAACAGGGAAACTGACAACATCACTTGCATCTTTACCTGCATCATCTAGACAAGAGCTTATCCCTGGGACTGGATTAATCCTAGTTTAGCTGGAGAAGACAATGTTCTATTGACAGTTTATGTTTAAGCTATAGAATTATGAGGCAAGGGTAGCAGAGTGATTGTGGTAGGAGCGCTGAGAACAAAACAGAGTCACTTCTACACTCACACAAAGGCACTCATCCATCAGAAATGTTCATTTGTCCTGGTGTCTCTGTTCATTTGGGACACTCCTCCCGAGGCTACATGTGACTGAGTCAAGCAAAGACAAGATTTAAGAACGTCCGGGCTAACATGAGGCAAGTAAGATCGCCTGCTACAACAAAACACATGTGGCAACAGGACCTGAGCCATCTTTGCATTGAGCTCAATCCCTCCGAGCAGATCTCCCTCCTGAGAAGGCATCTCTGAAACGCTGCATAGGCAGCTGCACCGCAAGGTGGAAAGCCATCTGCGTGATCAATGATTGCTGCTGGGCTCTGTGGCACCAGGCTGGTTCAGGGGTGAAAGAAATCCAAACTCAGAATGCAAAGGTTGAGGTTTTAGGCAGGTTCTGCCTATGTTTGTGCAGTTGACTAGGCAGTCTCCAATAATCTTGGCATGATCAAGCTCATGACAGATGCATGACCTTGACAGCACATCCTTAGGGCTCTCAAGAGAAAACTGGAGGTCCATGCCTTCTTTAGGCATGCTTGTCTGCCCAGATGTCTCAGATTAAGCAGGAAAATGCAACGTGAGTGTTATTCCAAGACAGCAGCCAGAAGTACACTCAGCCAGTTTCAAACTGCTGAAATCCTCAGCAAAATTCCATGTCTGTTGCGATTTTACCAGGTACCAGCCTTCTGGGAACCATTTGCTCTCCCTGCTTGTAAAAACTCATTTTGTATAAAGAAGGACTTGCTCATCCTCCTCCATAGCCAGGTAAGGGCTTTGTCCCAGAAGACGGACTGGGAGGAAACAGGAGACTAATACCTGCCTGACAGGTAGGCTGTGCACATCCTAATGGTGAAGTCTCCCTGACCAACACCCATCAGATGCAGGCAGAGGCCCAGCCAGCACAACAAACTAAATAAATGTGTCCTGAAGATGGCTTTACCCACGTCACTTCCAGCCCTCCCTGTCCCAGAGAAATGGATTCACTAAGGCAGCACTGAAGGCCCATTTGAAGTTTTTTGGCAGCCCGTGCAAGATGGTATTAACTCACTGCCTTACGTCACTTGTGTTTGGTTTCAGCCCAGCTGAACCACGCACAAACAGGTGCCTCCACACTCCCGTTCCAGTAAAGCTTCGCCACCCATCCCACACAGCTGCACTCCCCACTTGGGCCAGCAAAGTCCAGCTCTGAAAGACCTCAGTGTCCCCATTGCGCTACCCTGTCCCCAGGGTGGCACAGGAGGAGGCTCTCTGCTTTCAGCAGCTACTGGCTGGCTCGAGCCACTGCTTCTCTGACTGCCTCGTGCCACCTGCGCTGGGTGAATTAGGTATTTAGGGGACACCCGCCCTCACCTTGGCAAACCAGGCCAGGTGATCTGAGCTGGGAGGCTGCACTGGGCCTGTTGAGGCCTTTGCTGTCAGCCTCACCCCATGTTGTCTTGCAGTGGTCCCGTCTGCTCATTGCAAGCAAAGAGCAGAGGAGGGCTGCTAATGGTGAAGTGAGTTCATTATTTCAGGAAGCTCCTAGCAGTGTTTCATGCCAGAGCTGGGCTCATCTTCAGGTCTGCCCTGATTCCCACTGTCCTGGCCAGTCTCATGGTAGGGCTGGCACCAGCCCCAGGCGTTGTTCTCCTTGGCTACAGCTGGCCCCCAGCAGGATAACTCTGGTTTGAGTTATCCTGCTGCATTTCTGCGCTGCCAGCTATCACCAAAAGAGCTGATCCGAGCTGGAAGGATGGGGCCTCTACAAGGACTTTTCCAACAGGTGCATTTTTCTCCTTGCCGTGCAGATCTGAAACAGCTCCTCCCCTCTCTCCCACCTGCCCTGGGACGCCTGCTAGGCCAGGAGCTGGGAGCTGAGCCAGCCAGGAGCTCCCAGTAGTCGAGACGCTGTCTCTGCCGCACGCCTTGCCTGTGCACTGATGTGTTCAGACGACACACTCGCTCATTTGGGCTGTTTTGCAGTAACGTGTGAGTGCGAGGTGGGAGAGGAGAGCAGAGGAGGGAGACTCTCCCAGGCTGTTCTCTTCGCTGTCAGCACCTTACACAGCTTCCCACACTCCTACCCCACAATGTCAAGGTCTCCTACACTCCCTGGCTGGGTCTTAGCAACCTCATTCTCCATACCATGCCTGAGCAGCTCGCAGACACTACCCAGGCGGGGGGAGACTTGCAGTGCAATGTGCGACAGATGTAGACCTCTGCAGCTTCCAGGTCTGCAGCGCGGCTCTTCCCCGAGGGTGCATCTGTCTCCCATGCTCTGCAGAGATGTTCTGGGAGGAGGCCCACACTTGCCACACTTTAACCACCCTCCTCCGGTGGAGGTTCAAGGGAGACCCAGGGATCTGGTCCCCTGCACCCCACAGACAGGGTAGCAGAGGGACCAAGATGGGACACTGCTGCTTGCCTCAAAGCCACTTTGTATCTCAGTCTCCCTGCTCATACCCCACCTGCTCCCCTCTGCATCCCCCCTGCAGATGCTAACTGGCTACAAACCCTGACGTGGCTCTTTGCATGGCTCTTCCCTCCTGGACTGCAGACATGGGAGTCATAACCAGCCCTCTTCCAACGCAGCTCTGCCCCCAGCACTCACCATTCAGCTGGCAACAGCCTCCGCCCCTCATTCAAGGAGCATCCTTTCATGCCAACAGCAGCGTTGCACCACCTCCAGGGATGTGAAGCACCCACGCACTAGGGAAAAGGATGTGTTGGATCCCTTCACCCATCCAAATCTCTCCCTGCTCTCTGGTCTCCTGCACCTGCCCGCATTTCCCAGGACTGCAGACATCCCTCCACCCATTGCCACTGTGCTCCAAGCCTGAGAGAGGGCTGGGAGCTGCCCCATCTCCTTCCACAGTTCATTTCCCTATTTAACTACTTGCATTTCTGCCCCGAGGTTGTGGCTAAGGGTATTCAGCAGCAGTCCTTCCAGGAGACCCGGACACCACGGGAGCTGTCACCCCTTGGCTGGCCCCGCTCCCCGTGGCCCCACGCTGCAATGCAACGGAGCCAGGCAGGCACACCCGAACCTCCCCCACCGCCGCGCGCCCTGCTCCTGTGCGGGCCCGCCAGCACCCGGCACCACTTGGTGCGTGTTTGTCTGTCTGCTTCTCTCCTTTGAAAGGGGTTTCCATAGGAACAGGCATGACAGCAGCCCATTGGAGTGGCGGTTCTGCTGCATTACCCAGCGTGAAAATGCACAGCTGTACGGCATTGCCCAGCAGCTGTTCCCACATCCCCCCGGCGCTCTGCAGCGCTGTCAGGGCATCGTGCTTGCTCCATCACCCCGGACCCATCCAGGGCTGGAGATGCTTCAGCGCAGGGTCTTTTTCCCCCCTTTCAGCTGCGGCTTCTGAGCCCTTCCTGCTGTGCATTATGCGACGCAGTGAAAAACCTATCCCATGTGCTGCATTTTTGCTCTTGCTGCCCTGCTCGGGTTTCCCAGTTGATCCTAGGCAGGGCAGGCACAAACCCCAGCCGGCTCCTGCTCTGCATCTCTTAAGCAGCCCAGTGCACCAGCAGGCACAAAGTCCTCGGGGTGAGCGTGCGAGGAGCACGGCCGGGCTCACCCCCTGCTTACCGAGGCAGGGAGATGGGGCGCCGGGACCCATCAGCGTGTGTGGCATGAGCCCAGCGGGGCCGGGCCAGCGCCGCGGACGCTCGGCGTGGGATTGGCAGCGCACAGTAGCACAAGCGGCTGCACGGGGGGCCTGGAGCAGGCTGGAGCTGGCCGGAGGGTGAGACGCAGTGCATCTCCCAGCCAAGGGCTGCCAACAGAGCTGTTGTTGAGGCCCAGCCAAAATCTAAAGCCGCCTTTCCCCAGCTGGGAGCAAAGTAGCTCCCCTTCCTCCCGCCATCCCCCGTCGCCCCAACACCCGGCTGCAGCTGCCTCTCCCGACACTGCAGGGCGCTCTCTGAAACCCCCTGGCTTGCACAGCGCCTTTGGGAGGATGACGAAAGGGCTCGGAGAAACCCACCCCCCCCCTCCCCAAGCCCGCTCCCACCACGCCTGTGTGCGTGCCCGCACGTATCCCAGCCCCGGCCGGTCTCCAGCCACGCAGTGCACACGGGTGGCCGAGCACCTGTGGGAACACGGCAGCGGAGGGGCTCACCGGAGCCCAGCTTTAGGAGCAAGCCCAGCGCGTTTGGGCAACTTCTTGCAAGTCTGCCGTCTTGCCACTTTTTCCAAATCTTGCTTTTCCCCGGGAAGCCAGCTCCCAAAGGACCATGCCCAGCTAGGAGCTGCAAGTCTCTCTTGCTGCTTCATCCCCCCAAATTCATCCTATTTCCCCCTTTTCTCCTTCACCTCCCATCCCTGCAGGAAGATAGACAGTGAGGGACAAGGGGAGAGGTTTGGGGAGAGGGAATAGCACCATCCGGGGAGGAGAGGCAAGAGATGGAGAGCACAGGGTTGGGGCACGTGGAGGACGGGGCAGGGGGAAGGCTGCATTTTACAATTCACTGCTCCGCTAACCCTGTAACTAGAGACCCCCTAGCCCGGACGGGACAGACAGCTGGTGGTGAGCGAGCACCTTCTCCTCCCCCGGGTTGGGGGACGGGGAAGGCACGCTGGGAGGGGAGAGGCGGCTGGGACAGCCCCGGCGGGCGGAAAAGCCCAGCCGCCCCGTGCCGCCCCAGCTCCCATCAATCTTGGGCGCAGCCCACGCACGGCTGCGCCCCTGTCACATTCGTTATGGGGCAGGGCCCGCAGGTTACAGCAGGCATCCAGCCTCCTCGGCTCAGCTTGCAGTCAGCACGGACTGGGAGCACAGAGCCAGGGTGGGAGCCAGCCTGAGCGCGGCTTTCCCTGGGCTCTGCAGGGCCTAGGTCCTGGTGGTGCAGGTAGGCTAGGTTTTAGCATCGCCCAAGCCATGGTGCAATGGGGTGGGAGGTGGTGGCACATGCTACCTGCAGTAGGTCCTGCTGCAACGGGGGCTGCACCATGCATGGCTCACAAAATCCCGTCTCTGTGTTTTCTTAGTGGGCAAGGGCATCTCTCCATTCAAGCCCACCTTGGTCTACACAGAGCACACAGGCACACCACTGAAAGCTCTTCTCACAGTTCAGAGAGGGGGACCCAACACCCCCAGCCCAGTGCTGCCTCTCCCCAAGCCCCACGGAGCTCCCCAGTCTCTGCAATGTGTGCTGAGAGAAGTATTGTCTCACAGATGTCTTGCTCAAGGAGGGAGAAGACCTGGCTGTCCCCAGGTGTGGCCCTCAGCTCCTGCAGGCAGGTCTCAGAGAGCGGAGTGAAGGCTGACTGTAAGAAAGAGATTTTGACACAAGGCAGGGACTCTGCTCCAGCACCAAAGGGATCAGTCCTGCGGCCTTTGCTCAGCATGGCTCCATGAGACCTTTTTTGTTTGTTTGTTTTGTTTTCAAACCCAAAAGATTTGCCCCATGGAGCAGCTGGGAACACCCACATGGGCAGACTCCAGACAGTCAGCACCCTTTAGCAGGGGAATAGCTTAAGAACTGGACAAGACGGAAGCTTTGCACTTTGATCATTGAATAACATCTACAGAAGAACTATAACAAAGAGATTTTCAAGAAACAAGCAGTTTTTCAATGGAAGATATTCTTACCCTACAAATATTGCCTTTCAGAGGTAATTTCCAGCTTTTCATTTGAAAGAAGAAAAAGCACTTGGGGAACCAGAAGGACTGAATTCAAAAAGGCTGAAATAATTTCCAGCAAAGGGAAAGCTGGGTGCACCACAGGCCCTGCAGTCCAGCTGAAAAGGACAAATCTAGAACATCTTTAGGGCAAATATCCCCCAGGAGCTGAAAGGTGTCTGCCCTCCCTAATGCTCAGATGCTCATTTTTCACCAGATAGCTCAGCACTCCCAAATGTCCTGCCTGGCTCTAATCTGCTGACAGGTATACACAGATACAAGCACATATGCACACTTCCACGTACAGAATATACTCACAGAAAAGCATAAATGCTCTCACACATGTTAACACACACGTTGACACATACACATGCTATGCTGAACGTGCTCACAGCCTTTAAATTGTGCTGGGCCTTGCAATGTTGGTAGACGTGCAACTAGGGGAGTTCTGCTGTCCATTAGGCCACTTTGCAAGAGCACTTTAAGATGTAATAACCTCCAAAGTGTCTAGGCCAGGGGCATCTGGGGAGAGCCACTCATTCAGCATCCCAGCCCAACCAACGCTCAAGGCAGCTTATCTCAGCCCCTCCCGCCCAGCACTGGGCTCCCGTGTCCTCTGCTGTGTTGACCGTGGCCCCCAGCTCAGCAGAAGCTCCTCGGCACGTAACTCGTTAACGCGGCGCAAAGCTCAGCCCCGAAGCCTGGCACGGAGCCAGGGCGTAAAAGCGAGTCCCCACTGCATGCACCAGGAGGACAATCCTGGCTGACAGCACCTGGGCCTTGGCCGGGGCCCAGAGATGCTGCTCCAGCCGACATCCTGAGCAGCCGCCCCGGCAAGGCCAGGTTGGGCACTGTGAGATGCGGTTTGCATGGAGTTATTGTTCCATGGGAAACTGGCTGTCTTCCTGCTCTTCATCTGTCAGCAGGATTTTCAGAGAATATGCTCCCAAATATGAAGTGAATGTGGCAGGCTGGGCTGGAGCCCTTTGCTAGAAAACCTGGACGTCAGAGTGTGTCCGGTTTAATCCCAGAGTCTGTGAGAATCAGTGTAAAGTAGCATATCAAGTGAACTTTTCACTCTGTGGCAGGAGGGATTACCACATCCCTTTTGTTTGTTGTGCGCTGCGTAACCGAAAACACTTTAACCCTTTCTTGCAACCCTTCGGCACTAAGTACCCATGAAAATTCCTAGGCAAACTGCAGCTGTTTCGCTCTCCGCTGGGTGGGGGGAGATGGGTACACTTGTTTTCGAGACGCCATCGCTCCTAGGCCTCTTCTCAGCTAGGAAAATGAGTCCTGCTTTAAAATGCATCCTCGTCAAAACTCCCAGAGAAAATTTTGGACCAGACCAATGTGTCTGCGACCACGTTAGGTGGTCAAGGCGAGCCCAGTGGCTCCTCAGTTGTGCATAACCCTGGCCCTGCAAAGCCAGGGAGGAGACACTGCTGTTTAGTGGTATGAGTGATTTTTGCAGCTATAAAGCACCATTCTCAGCCCTTTCAGCACCCACACAGCTCCCCAGTCCGTCATCTCTTATGGCCCAACATTAGCACAGTTCGAAGGAGAAAAAAAAAGCGTACAAAAATCCTGCCAATATATTACAGTGAGATCATTTCTATTAGAAATGTTCCCTTTGGGGAGGCAAATTTCGATGTGGAGCAAACCAAAAATGTTATTCTGCTTCAGAATGAGTGAAAAGGCAAATTTTGGTCTCTCTGAAAAGTTTCTTTATTGGTGGTACATCATCAGTTTCAATCCTTCCTACTTCTTTCTTGGTTCTTTTCCCTTCCTCCAAATGTCTGAAAATTTCTGCGATGTTGGGAAAGCCACAAGGTGACCAAGTGCCACGATTTTAACCTGCCTTTTGTCACTCGATAACTTTCCAATTGGAGAAAATGAAGGAGAAACAGTATGGAGAAAGAACAGAGAAGAAAAACTTCAGGGCATGAGTCATCTTATTGCCCGCAGCAGCAAACTGAGATAAAAGAGGGAAAACTTCCTGTTGCCAGTTTCCAAAGAAAGATTTTGAAACACAAACTGAAAAGCTGAGTTTGAAATGCAACTGGACTTTCCACCTCACCCCACCATTTCCCACTGGCAACTGGAGAAAAATTAACCTTTTTCTCCTGGAAAAAAGTTAAAAGAAGCCAACAGGCTTTCCTTCTCAGCCATCCCAAGCTCATGGTGAGGATGACTCTGTAATGCTCCACTTCCTTCCTCAAGATGCAATTTTGACACTCTCTGTCCTAAGCCGTGACTATCACATCCAGTCCCCTTCACAGCATGCTTGGGAATGACTTGCCCCCTCAGTCACGGCAAGTCCTCCCTGCAGCTCCCTCCTCCAGTGACGCCCACTGGAAACCAGTGAGCAAGCCTCCTCTCACCCACTGAAATTATCTTTAAGTCCAGCCCACTCGTAAGTGCTAGAGAAGGTTTCTAGGGACGTCTTTAGTTATTGCGGTTGTGGCACAAGGTCCACATCCAGATCTCTATGTCGAGCACTGCACATGGGCCCTGAAGTGCTTGGAGACCAGGAGTCTGGTCCAGCCCGGTCGCTTGAGCTCTACATAAACAACGTGTATCTCTGAAGAGCAATCCAAAACACACACATGAGGCACCTGCAGGGATGCCCTCTGCTTAGCATCACCGTCTGCTACACTTTCCCCTGTCCCAGCACAAGCACTGCTGACCAGGCTCTGGAGGTAAGAATTTCCTTGGCTTTCTCTCTGTGGGGAATAAGTCTCTTGGTTTGCGCCTGTTCCTAAAGCGGTAGAGGAGGATTTGTTCATTCCTTTTAGTGGACATAACCTCACACTGGCCCTTGCTCTGCTGGTTTCAAACTCTTGGGGTTACTGCAACCATGAAGTGGTGCTCCAAAGTCAATATATAAGGCTCAAACTCTTTCTTAACAGGAGTTAACAACAAACTGTGAAAACGACTGGGAAGGTGGGCAGAGGAAAGCACCCACCACTGCAAGCTCCCCGGAGGGTTGGAGATCAGCAAAGGCATCTGCTGTCCATGGTCATCTTTCAGAGAGGTGAGGCAGGAAGCAAGCTACCCTGAAAGGGATGTGAGGATGCAGCAATAAAGCCAAGTCAAGCCGTCTCAAGAGTATAGTGATTTTCCTGTCACTGGAACCTTTATGTTCAGACATTTTTTTTTTGTAAAAAAGACACCAAGCTGAACCCATGGTGGGAATAAAGTGAAGGAAATGCTGGACTCCACTGTACTGGAGGTCAGAGAGACCAAGGTCCCCAAATCCCTCAGTAGACTGTTGCCACGGTTAATCCCTCGGGTGATAACATCTCTTCCTCATTTCTAGTCAGAGTTTGCTGAGTTTCAATTTCAAGCTGCAAGGTCTCATTATATCTTTTTTTTTTCCTTCCTGTCAGATTAAACAATCATCCCCTATCAGGAATCTCTTCCCCTCGGTGGTATGACATGAATTAAGGAGATGCAATTTCTTAAACTGTTCTTGCTGCAAAGTGGCAGTGCACCAGAGTGCTCCAAGCAGCAGAGCATGCCAAAGCAGCAGCCATCTCCTCTTCATTTCTCTTCTTGGACCTTGGGGGCTTCTGAACTAGGGCTCCCCCTCCATGCACAAGGTTGAACGGTGCTTCTCCAAAGATGTGGCATAGCCAGGCCATTGTATGTGCCTCATCTCTGGTTTTGCCATCCCACCCTCCCACACCAATAGTCACTCAGTTGCTCCATTTGCCTTTAGAAAATATTCATGAGAAACTCTTTTATTTTCCTAGATCTTCCCTACTGTTTTAACAGTTGCTTTTCCGGAGATCTTGAGCAAAGCTTTTAATAGTCTAGAGTGCACACTGAGTGCTGCTGCAGACTGATGTATAGGACTGTTTCCATTCTTAACATACCCCAAATTCTCCCCTAGCTCTTACTCCTGCAGTTATGGCTCATTCATTGGCAAATTCAACTGTCACAGTCCATTTTAACCTTTAATCACCGGCCCAGCTCTCCTGTTTTCCCTTTTTCATCTGCTTTTAGGTCTTACTGTTGTTCCTGTGTCAGGTCTTAACGGGGGTCTGGACTATTTTTAATTAAAACATATTATTTTGTGCTCCTGCATTCCATTTTGGGGAGAATATGATCATTTTTAGGAGTTGCCCAGTTCTTTCTCATTGCTTATGCTTACACTTCTCCCCTTTTCCTCTCCTGGACAGGAAGATATTGTGTTTTCACACGACAGAGACTGTTGGTGAATAATCTTCTACAGCAATCGCTCAACTTGTCTTCAGGCACAAGAGTGAGGTCTTGTACAAGTCCAGTCTGAGTTAGCAGTAGCATGGGCCCAGCTGACTTCTGGATGACTTATCCCTCCCTGGCCAGTCAGGGGACCTTTCTTTCACTCCTGCAAGAAGTGATGCACCCCGATTCAGTGTTTTAACAAAATCCTGCGTTTTGCCAATTTTCTACTTCTCCTCCTTGTCCTAAGGGTGACTGTGTTCGGGCCCACCTGGGCTTTCACATCTTCCTGGTAAGGATGAGGAGGCCATGGGTACCAGCAAATGGGTGGTGCCCGTGGGCCACTAAATACCTCCATCCTCACCATCCTCATATATTGACTTTGGGGCACCACTTCCACGGTGTAGTTCTCCTCGGGGATCAGCATGACCGACACTCTCAATGAGGAGTCATGAGGGAATGACCAGTCTCGTCGCGAGCCCACAGACTACAAGATGAGCAGGTTGACCTTGCAGAAACATGCCAGTGTTTGGGGCAGTACACATGGGAAGGGTGACGAGACTATGAAGGGCAGGCTGTGAGCATACACGTGAGCTTGAGTGAGTGAGACGTACATGCATGTGGAGGGACAGCACATATCAGTGGGTGCGTTTGCTGCGCATAAAGTGTGTGATATACCATGGGGATGGATGTGAAGAAGGGCACGGCACCACAGTAACTTGGGAGGGGGCTGCACGGGGCGTTGCACACGCGTTAGGTCATAGGTGTGTGTTCACATGTGGGGTGTGCAAAGGTGCAAGGGAGGGTGCCTGTGCCTGAAGGAGACCTGTGTCCGGGTGTGATGGTATGAGCTTACCAGACAGGATGTGAACACATATGAACAAGCTGCGTGTGGGAGCACACGCGTAGTGAGGGGAAAAGGATGCCACACATGGATGGTGCTCGGAGACATTGTGGATTACTGCTGTTAATACCACTGGTAAGAACAGAAGTCTGCTGGCTGGGAGCGGGAGCTGAAAGCTGAGCCCCTTGTTATGTTTCCCTGTTCCCGCCTGCACTAATCCCTTTGAGCCCCAGGAAAAAACTGCAGAGAAATCAAACGGGCTGTTCATGCCGCCCCAGCGTCCCTGGGATTAATTAATTTGGGATTTGTGGGGAGTCACAAGGTCACGCTCCCCCCACTGGCAAGGCTGGCTCGGCAAGGCAACAGCAGGGCTGGGGGCTGAGCCATCCCATCCGGGGGAAATGCCCCATCTTGCCATGGCCTGTAGCAGGTCCCTGAGGGAGCCACCCTGGGAGGATGCTGGCCCAGGGTGCAGGGCACGGGAAAGTGTGAGGGAGGGAGGTCAGAGGGATCTGGTAGGCAGCGAGTGTGTTGACATGCTGCAGAGATCAGCCCCCAGCTAGAGGCAGCCACTTGCATGGTATCCTGCCTTGGGCCTCCTTGTTTAACCAGCCTCTTGCATGGCCTCCCATTGGGGCCAGCACAAAAGGAGAAACCCACCAAAGACAGATGGACACTGCAAAGAGCTGGCTTCAGCCAAAGTGTGACCCTCTCCATCCTGTGGGACAGGAGGATGGGGCAGGAGGGGTGAGGATTAGGTCAAGGAAGATGAAGTGGTTCAACAAGAGGGACTCGCCAGCATTTTGGGACACAGGAGGCAGAGACGGACGGACAAACCCAAGCCTGGAGACAGCTCCTCCCAGATGGACAGACAGACAAGCATGCAGTGTAGGAAGGATCGGAAAGGGCTATCTCTGAACTAACAAACCAGAGGGGAGAAAATACAAGACCATGGGTCTGGAGACAGAGCAAGGGAACCAGAGAAACCTGCACCAGCACGGTCTGAAGGACACAATACAGCCACAGTAAGGCAGAGCTCTTCACTCTCTCCGAGTCGAGCAGTGTCCTAGCCTGTCCGTGCCACAGCCGGTGGCACCCCCATGATCCCTCAGATCACCAAGGCATGGCTAACGGGAACAGTCTGCCCTCCATCTCTATTTCTGAACTATCCTCCGCACCTCAGTGTGCAAACATTTGGCTCCTGCCGCCAGGCAGGACTCACCATGCACAAGTCCCCCTCTGCCGTTACACACGTCACGCCATTTGCCCCGCTTTTCCTGCTAGGCCTTCCAAGCAGTGAGCTCCGATTGCCTTTTGAAGATAATGTCTCAGATGCCAAATCCCCAATTCCCACCGTTAGTGGTTAGTTAAATGATTCAGAAATTTGTTTTCAGGGAGTAATTGAGCTTACGATGTGGGTTTTCTGAGTGTTTGCCTAGGAAAGCTTGTTCTCAAGAGAGCGTGTTGGAGCAAATGCACTTCAAACTGTAATTGAATATTTGTGGTCATTTGTTTGGGCGGTATCTGCCCAGCACTTGTAAGGAGACTTCATTCATTCACACCCGAAAGCACATTGGGATCCAGGACCAGCATTTGTCCTAGCTGCGTTGAGGATTATGCTTAGATTCAGTTGTTCTGCAACCTTGCAGTACCAGGCCTGCCTGGCTCAAGGAGATAGTGAGCTCCAAAAGCATTTGGGGCCATGTGCTGCACGTGCTCCAGAAGAGCCTAGAGCCTAGCATGGAGAATTTAACGACAAAGGGGCATGAATGGCAGGCCCATGGCCGTGAAGGAATCATGCAGAAAGGAAAAGATGGTGGTTTTTAACCCCTGGAAAGGGACCTGTGAAGACTGGGACCTTCCCTTGGCCCCTGGGGTGGAGGGATCCTTAACTCATCCCTTCAGCTACTGACACCCCAGCAGAGAGCGTGAAAGAACCTCTCATGAATAGGATCCAAAACTGGTCCAGCAGCCCAGCCTGCTCCTCATCTGCCAGCAAACAGCCATTCACATAGTGGCACTGGGCCCATTAAGTACAGACAGCTTAGAAGCTGGCTAAATAAAGATGCAGGACCCCTAGTTGCAAGGAGGAGACTCCTTTCACCTCCCTGATTCAGCCACAGCAAATTTCTCCTGAAGCTTTTGGACCCTTAAAGCTGTCAGCTGCCCTCAGTCACTGGCTGGCACTGCCATGATGAAGAGGGGGAACGGTTCTGCATGAACCTGAACCTTTCCTCTCCAAATCAAGGTGTCCAAACTTGAAGGCACCCGTCCCCTCAGCTCCCAGGTCTGTGCTCCCTTCTGTCCCACCTCTCCTGCCCAAAATGCATTACCAGCCAAGCATGGGCAGCCCAAGGCTGGCTGAGTGGGCAGGATGGCAGTTCCTTGCCCAGCTCCAAGGAGTTGTCTGAGTCAGATATGGCCCTGGTGACAAATGAAAGCCCTCAGCAAACAATGACACATTGGCAGCATGCTTTGTGGTGGTGGCACCATGCCCAAACTACCTTGGCAGCGCCCAGGAAAGAGCTGGCCTGCCTCGTCATGCACTCCCAGCACTTCCAGGCACTACTGTGTCAGTGCCCGGCACAGGTCTGGCAGCCACCAAGTGGTGTGCCCTGGCTCAGGGGTGGGACATGCTTCTAGATATGCAGTCCCAGACCTATTCGAGACTTCAACCCCAGACCTCGAGCCCCCATCCCACCTGGCAGAGCACCAGCCAGGATGACTGTGGCCATCAGACCACTCCCTGGGGTTATTCCCCAGGCATATGGTGCAGTACTGGTTCTTAAGATATATGTTCTCAAGCAGTCCTCTGCTCAGCATCAGCCTGCTGCTCACACTAGCTCAGGCTTGGACACACAGTGTAGCTATTCCACATCTCTGATCATCCTCAGCACCTTTCTCTGGACCTTTTCTAGTTCTCCATCCTTTCTGAGATGAAACAGTCAAACCTGTATAAAGAAACAGTGGTTTTTTTGCAGGGTTATAATATGTCCCACCAGATCAAATTTAGGTCCAGCTTCTACCAGCAGCAATGGGAACCGTGCTCATTTATTGCACACTGTTCAAGGAGAGTGATCTAGTCATTCAAACCTGAATCGATCCCTTCTGAGGTCACCAGAACAGTTGCTAAGGATGGCTGGGTTTATCATACAAAGAGTCTTAGATTGCCATAAAACAATGCATTTCATACTTCTTAGCTGCAAAGGCTGCAGAAACTGTTCTCAGCCTGATGCTATTCAACATCTGGAGCAGCGATTTGGAAGAAAGCACTATATAAACCCATCAAATCACTGCCGGCAGTGTCTACAGACGAGGGACGAAGCCTGATGGAGTTGTAAGCAATGACACAGCCAGGTACATTCCCCACTGCTCTGGACTCCATGGAAACCTGGGTTTACAGGGGCGTGAATTGAACATGGCCAAATGCCTCTAGGAAGGAAGAATGTGGGTCACACTTATGAGACAGGGTCTTTCCCTCAGAAAGCAACAGCACTGAAAGGGCCTTAGGCGATTGTGGAAATAACATGAGCTGAGCATAAGCTCCCAGGACAAAAGGGGGCTTAGCAAGCAAACAGTCTTACTGGCTTTAGCAAAGGAGCAGTGAATAGAGGGGAAGCGGCCTATCTCTGTGCGTGGCGGGAGCAAGACCATTACTGCAATATGGGTATGGCTCTGTTGTCTGCACTTCAAAGCAGACGTCAACAACTTGGAGGAAACGGGGGGAAGAGGCACAAGAACAATTCAAGGTCTAGCGAAGCTGCCTCCAAATGAAAGACAGCAGTCACTTTAAGTTGTCTGTGAGGTGCTCGAGGTGTGGCTTGATCCGCACACCTTAAGCAGGTTTCTGAAAGCAGACAGTGTTTTAACTCCACAGAGGCTGGAAGGTGAAACGCCACAAATCCACACCTGAAACCCAGCACACAGATTGCAGCAGGAAAAAACAATAAAACACAGGAGCAACAGACTTAGGAGCCAGGTTGTTTTGCTGGCCTTAAGGCTGGCTGTCTCTCTCCCAGAGCCTTGCCCTGGGTTTGGCCACGGATCTGGGCTGGACACAGGCTTCTTCAGCCAGGTCCTAGCAGAAGGTGATACTAGAGGGTCAGACCAGTCCCTCCATGCCATGCTCTCTGTCTTGCACAACTCAGGGGAGCAGTGAAGCGCAAGAGGGTGTGCAAGACACAGTGTCGACCCATCTAATTTTTTTGATGGGGCCTTAGCTAAAGAGCAGGGCCAGGATTAACGCAGCTGCTGCCCCTGGGCCAACTGCACTACAAGTTTGTCTGCTGGAGCAGAGCAGGGTGCAGCCCTTGAAGCTGCCCACCTTTGTCCGGCAACTGATCCAGAGGCTTGTCCCCACCCCCATAGATACATGAGCCCCCCACCACCTAGCCTGCTTGCGTGTCTTCTCCAGCTCCTGCTTTTCAGCTGCACAGCCCGAATGTGTCTCTGACGGGCCGGTTTGGGTGTCTGGAATCCCTCCTGGTATGAACAGGGCTGGGGCTGGTATTCTGACCCTGCAGCCATCTCCCTGTGCTGTTATCAACCCAGCACGGCCTCAGGTTTCGAAGGGGCCGATGCTATCCGAAGTCCGGCCTGCAAGCAACACCAAGATCTCTCTGCATCCAGCCAGGGGCTCCAGCGTGAGCAAAATCGGTCCTTGAGTAACAGATGCCAAGAGAAGCCCGGGCAGCGTCAGAATATAAGAACCGCTAAGGGAGGGGGCAGGAGAAAGGTCCAGGTCACTTGCCCTATCCTGTCTCATGGCCAGAGAGTGCTGTTATGAGGTACGGGGGAATCTGTCCCCCATGGCTTTATCTGCTTTTTGGACTCTTTAACATGCTTGGTCTTCACAGCATCTTGTGGCAGTGAGTTTCACATTGTAGTCATACACGATATGGGAAAGTACTTCCTTTAGTTTGGTTTAAACCTGCTGTCCTTTAGGCAGTTCAAAATAGTGCTCTCTTCTGTCCCATTTTCCTTCAGTCACCCTTTTTCCGGTTGGAAGAGTCCTAACCTATTCCAGCCCTCCTGTGGGTGTGCAGTGCTGCTGTTGCCTTTCTCTGTACAGCCTCCAATATACCATATATTCTTCAAGATGTGAGGAGCACTAGTGCATATCATACCTAAGATATGAGCTTTACACACTGTTGTAATGAAATTTCCCACTTTGTTATTAGTTCCTTTTCTTAACAGTTGCTCCTCTCTCCACCTTTTTTTTTGTCCATACTGACGCCAAAATCTCCTTAATTAGTGTAACAATTCACTTAAAATCCACCACTATGTTTCAGCGCATTTTCCTGGGTTGCCTCTTTCCCTTGTGAAATCTGCTTCTCAGACAGCTCTTAACTCATGAGATGAAATTTACTCTTATGCTGTGACAAACTAGTTTCTTATGAGCTTTTGGTAATAGAGCTTGTCAGAAGCTTTTGGAAAATCAAGGACACTTCTTCCAGAGATTCTCCCTTATTTACCCACGCATTTCTTCCTTCAGATAGCTGCATTTGAGAGGAACCACCTCCACAGTAAAAAGTCATGTTAACCTTCTTCTGGGTTAATGTACAAGTGTCTCTTCATTTTATCCTTTATTATAATATTGATCAGTTTGCTTTGTGCAGAGGTCAGAATCACAAACGCTTAGTTTCCCAGGCTGGATTTTTAAAAGTTGGTATCATATTTGGCAGTTTCCAGTCTTCTGGGACAGAAATTTAGACAACAGGACCCACAGGATATCTGAGTTTGTTGCAACCCTGATGAATGCTACTGCTCCTGGTGATTGTTTCTATCCCATTTATCAGTGTGTTCTGTGACTTTTCAGCTCTACTCCTCAGCACCAGCCAATTTCTCAGCTCTTTCCTGGGAGGTGATACTATCAAATCAAGAGAGAGGGAGGGCTTTCTCACACAGCTACGTTCACCTCTTCCAGGGGGTGAATGCAAGGCATCTCTCTTCCCAGCCTGCGGATCACTTCTGGTGTGCAAGGTGTCATATGTGACCCGCCTCAAGGGAGAAGGGAGGTTTCACACCACTCTCTGGTGCAGGCAGGGATCACCCAGGTAAGCCTCCTACTCTTGCCTTCCCATAGCTATTACCAGTGCAGAAGCAAGAGGATTTGGACCATGGCAGGAGAAGCCCTAGCCTGCAGAAAGCTCTTCCGCTGCAGAATGTTTCTTCCCCACCGGCAGGGGTTTAGTGCTGGCCCACCAGCTCCCTGGGAGTAGGGCAGGTGAAGCCAAATACTTTTGCTAATCCCAGCTCCGAAGAGCTGCTCTCAGGTTACAGACGATGTGAATAGGATCTATGTTCCAGGGTGATCAGACTTCCTGGAATTTCTGCAGGACCAGTTATCTGTTCCTGTAACCATCTGCAGCTGAATGTGCTGGTATGGCCCAAGTCCAAAATGCCTCCATCTCTTCAGAGCCTGATCTAATGTCTTTGGGTGAAGCACGGCTGGCAGCAGGAAAACTACCCTGCAGCTTCACACGTGGGTCTCCGTCATTGAATAACCAGAGCACCTCAGAAACCTGATCTCAGCAGCCTTCAACAGCCCAGACGAGAAGAGACAAAAAGCCCCTCTGCCACCGGACGTGCAAAATGTGACTCCCTAACTTAGAATCAGCCACAACCCGACACTGCCTTTGCAGGTTCATTTAGGGTTGACACAGCTCCCCAGCATCACCAAGAGCTTGCAGCGCTTCTGAAATATCCCCACACCATCCCTGCCCCTGGAGGAGTGTCTCAGATGAGGAAGAATCCTCACATTGCTGCCTGCTCCTCTCCTAATAGGGCTGATGCCTCTTTGTGGATGTCATGTGATGTCCAGGGCTGGACAGATGGTGGGGTATTGTCCCTTGCTTGGAGCTCACCACCAAAGTGAACTACAGTGAGCAAACAGCTCAGCTCATGTGAATCCAGCCAGTGAATTTCACTCTACACCACTTGTCGAAGATGTTGCAGTCTGGCACTGCAATGCAAACCGTAGCTTTTTTGCACCATTACTAACTACCCAGGGGACATCCTTATGCTGGCTTTCGAGGCAGAGCACAGTGACATGCCTCAAGGCCTTCAGGCATCACTGCAGGACTTGGAGGCCACACAGGCGGGTATGCGTACCCTGTCCACACTCTGCTGCTGCTGACCAGGCAGCAGTCTCAAGTCTCTGAGCACCTCCTCTGTCTTCTTCACTCCTGGTTCAATCTTTTTTTAGGCCATGGCCACCCCATGGGCTACAACAGTGGAGCCACACTGTGCTTGTAGGAGCTCAGCAGCTGCAGCTATGGTACTTAAATGGCACTGCCTCCAGGAAGGCTCGGACAGGCAGAATAAAACCTGTTGTGTTCCCATGCAAGTTGCTTTGCTGGCTTCACACAGCACATGCCTCTTAGTGCAGTAGCCAGGCTTGGGCCTCATGCTCCCAACAGCTGCCCAACTGTTTGGCGTCGTGTCCTCACACTGACCCCATCTGTCTTCCTCCTTGTCCTATGTTCCTCACTTTCCTCCCTGCTCGTTCCACTACTGCTGTATCCGTGAAGGGATGCAAGTAAGGAGGATCCTCATGGAAGAGGCTGTCCAGCAGGCGGTCCATCTCCCTCCTCCAGGCCTCACCACCTATGGCTCCAGTAGTGTTGCTGTTAGTGCAGGACGTACTTGCTCTTCAGTATATGCTTCAACATATCGGTGCATTCTTGTTGCCCTAGTCAGGGACACAGTGGTAGGACCACTTAACTCAGATCTCCTGGGAAAAAAGCGCTGTTTGCGGCTTTTCACCTGCAGTTATGACCTTTCCAAGATCCATTCAGGGTGGGGGCTTGTCAGCCTCTGAAATAGGAAGTGAGCGAGCAGGCACAGTACTGGCCCTGCTTGCCAGTCTGCATGCATTTACAGATGATGCCACGGCAGGCTTTAAGTCTGTTTATGTACAGAGCTTTTTCTGGACTAGGAATCCCCGTTCAAAGAGAAAAATGTTCTTCTGGCATCCCCATCCCTCACTCTTAGATGAGAATGGCTCTCTGAGGGGAAGGGGACATTCTGACCGGAGCTGAACAGCCCCAGTTCAGGGGATGGCATAGTCCTTGCATCCCATCACCATTGCTAGCACCGGTACAGCAAGCTAGGCAGCCCAGGGAGGATATAGCATGATCAGAGGGGCTTTCAAGCCATTTGCTAGGCAGAACCCCTCCTCCTGATCTGGGAACTTGCTGTGCAGTCTTTCTACCATCCGTCAGTTCTGCAAGGGTCCCAGTACTGTTTCATTTGCAGTTCCTCTTGTTTCATTCCTTTTCTAGCTCATAGCCGGCCCCTCACAGACTGGTAGGCACCTGCTAGTTTGAGATCCTTTCCCAAGATGGGATGCTTGCCCATTGCCTTCCTTGGAGTTACACACAAACATTTTCCATAACTATTTCCCCTTTAATTTGCCTTTTCCTCACTTATCTGATGGTTTCGCTGGAAGTGGGACATAAAACTGCCCATTTGATGTCCTCACATCCCCACTCCCACCTCGCATTCCCTCTTTAGCTGCCAAGCACTGCAGTTAGCACTGCTGGTACCCAAACGTGTACTAAGGCATCCATAACTCATACTCGTGGCCTCAGCTGGACACAGGACCATGACTCACAAGACTAAGCCAGGTATTTCTACCACAGATTATGCCTCCCTTCAATCATAAGATGTTTCCAAGCGGATGAGACAAAATACCAATACTTATTCTCTTCAGTGGCTCAAAGGCACTCAGCTAATCTCTGGGAAGAACTGCAGCCCTGAAGAGCCCCAAAAAGCTGATAACCTATATAATAAAGTACAGGTACATCAGCACAAGAGGGCAGTCAGGCTGAGCAATAAACTGCACTCAGTGATCTCTGATAGGTTTGACGCGGGCAGGAGTAAGCTTACCGTAAGTATAGGAGATGATGTGGTTGGCCATGGAAGCCAGCCTTTATCCTGAGCTGAGCTTAGCTGATTTCACTCCCTGGGAAGGGGGCTGGCAGGGGCGGGAGCAGTTCATGACAGGGTGTCAGGGGCTTCTGATTTCATTTTCCATCACAGCATCCAGATTCTCTAGATTTCTTACAGGGACATGCCAGTGGTGGGGGACCTGCCCCTGCAATGGTTTCTTCTGTCCGGCAACAGATTTCAGCTGAGAACTGGGAACTCCAGGACGTCCACGTGCTCAGACCTGGAGACACAGTTGCAGCAAATGGTCTCTCTCTTATCAGAGGTAGAAGAGCTCCTAAAAGAGAGGTCAGAAACACTGACCTGAGAATCACCATGATCTGGTAGTTGGATGGATGTGAGAAACCAGGGTCAAAGCGATCTCTGACCAGAACCCAGCACTGCCAGGTCCACATGTGAGCCTGCGGGTACCCAACACTCTGTGGACTCTGCTTGCCCATGAATTTGCCTCTTTCCTTTCCAGTCTGAGAGACTGAGGGTAGGAAGAGCTGCCAGGGAACCATGGAAAAAAAATATCCTTTTTACCCTTTTTCCCCAAGCACCCACAGAAGAAGCCCTAACCACTGCACATCGCTGGTCTTTGCAGCTACCACATACATGCTGACATGTGTCCCTGGGAACACCTCCCGGGTGTCCACAGATTAGTATCTGCCTGACAGCACATCATGCTATCCAGCATGTTAGCTGTCCTTTCATGGCAAACACTGCCCAGTGCTTCATGCACTAATGGATGGCAATCAACCAGGAGAAAAATAACAGAAAATGCTGTGGAACGAGCATCACTTTGATCTGCATTTCCTGCTCCTCAGCAAAGTATATCTCTTGCCAAACTTTGCAGGGAAGAAAACACTTCTGTGTGGGAGAAGCTGTCTGGCAATAACAACCTCAGCAAGAAGAATTTTATAGATCTGAAGGCAGAGCATCCTCAGTATTCCGTGAAAGTGCCTCAGAAGTCACTCAGGGTTTGTGTCCTCCATGAAACCTGCTCTGCCTGGCATCTACTTCCTGGGCTGCTTGAGGAGCAATGAGAAGCATGAGAGACTTGTGCCTCACAGCCAGCTTTGCTGTCTTTTTTTGCCCGTACTCTGCTACTTGGTAGTGAAATGCAGATGTCAAATGTGGGACCACAGGTGTAACTCACTTGGGAGGGTGCCTGCCCTTCTGCACTCTACTGGCCAACTTACACAGCAGATAACAGGTTACTGCAGCTGCCAGGTCACACCATCCTGTGAGGTCTCTGTGTCCCGCTCCTGAGGCAAAACCCCGTATAAGGAAGCTGAAAACGCCTTATCTGAGGCACCCCAAGCCAATAGGAGGTGATTTGGCACTACAACCAGCAAGCCTAAATTCAGGCACCCTTCAGGATGCCCGGACCATGCATCAGGCAGAGATGGAGGAAGATGGGGCAACACAAAAATGCAAATGCAAAATGCACAAATCTTCCTTATGACAGACCAGGCTGAGAGGGCCCTCCTGAACATCACCACTTCCCTGTGCTATAGTCCCTCAAAGCCCTTCTCCGCCAGGAGGCATTGCAGCTACCAGCAGGGACTGCGGCCACCGTGCAGGGGGCAGAGCCGAGGGAGTGGACAGGGGTTTCTAGGAGAGCTCCAGCCTCGCCTTTGCAATCTGGCTCCCGGGGAGCGGCCTGTGTCCTGAGGAATGTGGCTCTTGACTGAACTCCAAAAGCTTTTGCAAGCTTTTCAATCCCAAACACAGAGCCTGAAAAGGGGCGAGTGCCCCTGCTGAGGGGAGAGCGGTAGGGTGGGATTAGAGCGGGCCCTAACAGAGCGCTTTCAGCAGCGGCGTCTGAGCAGCGCTGAGAGAGGTCAGGATTAGGGGAAATCCTTTCAGACCAAAGGCGAGTTAAGCAGTTCCCTCCTTGCATGCACAGAGGGGACACCACCGAATCTCTCCCCTGCAAAAGGCTGTGTTGGGGGCAGGAGGCAAGGGGCAGCCTTTGTCCCATTGATTCAAAGCAAAGGGCAATTAGGTGATGGACTTAGAGCCCAAGGAGCACTGCTCCCTGCCTCTGCAGGGATCTCTCCCTCTTTCTCTGATTCCTTTCATCCTCTACCCCATCTCCTGAATCCATCTGCGCTAGGTCTTTAATTGAATTAGCCCAGCACCTTTCACTAGGAACAACTTAAGATGATTTCAATACACAGTGCGATTGCTCTTTGCAGCCACAGTCAGCTTTTGACAGCAACCTCAGGACCGAATTTGACATGGAGCTGAGATGATTTATTCTGGGCACCTCTCACAACCCAGTCAAGAAATGGGACATAGTTGGGCTGAGTGCGTTGCACACCAGTAAATATCTCATCCGTTGCCCCCAGGAGCACGTGGGCTGGGTTGCAGAGCATGGCACGGGGACAAGACCAGACCAACAGGGAAGTAAAGAAAAATCTGAGCAGAGAACTGTCTGGGATAAACTCCTCTGCGTAGTCATGCTGAGACATTACAAATCCCTGAGTATTCCTTGTCCCATCCCAGGGCTGCCCTCCCTTGGTTAAGGCCCTGCCCAGCCAACACTTTGGGTCTGCAGCCTGTATTTCTAGGTGAAATGGCAATATTTAGCAGGTTTCAAGTATTTTTGCCCTTCTGTGCTGCCTCTCCACACCCTTGTAATGTCTTTTCTGCCAGTCGTCCTACGTGCCAGTTCCCTGTTCCCACTGTGTTTTAAGCTAGATATTCACACTACTCATTTACAGCCACTGTCATTTGCAGAAGGGCTGTGGCACGGGATGCTGTGCAAACGTGTCTCAGAGTCACTCTGTTTGGCCCCTGGACCCCACTTAGGCCAGCAAGTACAGTCAAGGGAAACGCAGCGTCACATCTCGGGTAAAGCAAATGAACGTTATCCAAGATCTGCAGTGGAGAATGATGCACGGGCTTCACATCTGAAGTACTGTAGGTACTCTTAAAAAAAAAAAAAAACTTCTGGAGCCCTGGGACAACCTGGAATCATAGTTTTCACGAAAACCTTATTTCTGGTCTTTATGGGAAGACATAACTTGAAAATAGGAATCTGAAAGGGAGAACCTTTGGTTTCTGCAGCTCTGAGGACCTGCCAAGGGCATATCTGCACCCGCTTCTTCCGGCAGCACAGAGCCCACCCCAGCTCAGCGAATGTGACTGCACACTGCCTGTCCATGCAGGATGGCCAGGTCTCACATCTCCTTTCGCACCCTGGTGGGGGCCGTCCTGAGAACTCTGTGCTTACAGAGAGATGGATTCAACCCAGACGGACCTGTGCACTGCAACAACATGTAAGACTCATGTCTTTCTGTTGGCTTGTGATTTCAGAATATTTTATAGCAGCCTTGGATAGGTGTGTCAGCAATCCCTATGGAGACAGCTGGTGAGGGGGTGGACTGCGAACATGAGTCTGTCTGGATGGGTTTGCATGCAAATCTGGGCTACTCCAGGCCCATCCACTCAAAGATAAGCCCTGTGGAGACAGCCTCTAAATCACAAACGTTCTTACACTGACTTAGGTGTTGCCTACAGGGGATTTGTGTAGCAGCTTTACCAAAGGGAGAGTGATACCAAACAAGCCCCACACTGCCTTCTCCCCACTTCCCATATTCCTTGTTTGATGGTATTTAATAATGGAGGTACTGCAACCCAGGATAGACATGGGGTGCTCAGCCCATGTAAGAGAGAAACCTCTCTGTGCTTGGAGCCCAATTCCTACTCTCATTTAGCTGAGGACAGGAGCCATCTCGCTGTCTTGGAGGTGCTTACTCAAGACCTGGAATAAAGCGCATGTGGCTGTTCACCTGGGAATAGCCTAAACCAGCTCTGTGTCCACCACCAACCCTAGGTCAGCTCTGAGAGGCCAAGGGTCCTGCAGAGGCAGGGAAGCAGATCTCTATGGCTCAGGAGAAGCCATCTGGTCTTTATTCGGAGATTTCTCCCTGACTGCTACTTGCAGCACCCATCTCTGGGAGCTGGTTACATGGAAGCTCTGAGGATGTTTTTAATAAAGAGGGGTACAAGGGCTCCAGGAGCAGGTAAACAGGACTGTGCAATTAATCAGCCCTTTCACAGGCTGAAACCATCAGTTTCTTCATCCCAGCCCAGAGCTGGGATAAGAAAATCTTTCATCCCTGTTCCAGGCTCAGCTGTGTGGTCCTGCACACTGCTCCCCAGTCCCCGCATCCCCAGGGAGCCAGACAGTGGGAGGGGGCAGTGTCAGAAGGTGGGTGGCTCTAACAGGATTTAGGAACATCTGCAAGTCTTATCATATAGATGCTATAATGGGGAATGACACATGGGTCTCTGGAGAGGTTTAGGGCTATCTCCCTGTCCACCCACTTCCAGCTATGCTATCTACTCCTCTGCAACTCCTGCTGCGGGGTCATGGTGGGTTCTCCCAGGCACAGGCACCCTGGGTGTCCGGGCTTGCAGTGTAACCCATGCCCAGGGTTAAAGACACCAGTGCCCCAGCAAGGTCAGGAGAGTTTGAAGTCTGCTGGCTCCACCAGGCACAGGCATAACTAAGGTTCTCAAATCTCAGGAATAAAAGGAGAGTGGGCGGTTGTTTCCAAAGAGCCCAAGAGACCAAGTGTGATGGGGCACGCAGGGAAAACATCACGATGGGGGACCTCGATCTGAATTTATGGTCTTTGGAGAGCACAGCTGGAGGGTTAGAGTAGGACACATGGGAACACAGAGGGCAGGGTGGGGAGAAGAGATTCGAGTCACGGCTGGCATGTTCCCTCAAGGGTGGAGAAGATCCCCTCAGCTCTTCCTTTTCTCTTAGTGTAGCTATGTGAGATCCAAAGGAAAGCAGACCTCGAAGGAAATGGGGAAAACATGGCAGATTTCAAGGGATTTCACTCTCCTCCTACCAAAGGGTTGTTTCTGTGTTTCATCGGAGGCCAGGATGCACAGTCCAGCATTTGTTTTGCCATCCAAGAGAGAGCAATGGCACCTCACCCCACCTCCTGCCCTGTCTCCTAGTTTGGATGGAACCTGAAGGCAAAGAACAGAAATGCTAAAGCGCGGGAGAGGCAGTCGGACAGGAAAGACTGAGGCACGGCTGATCCTTCCTTGGCTGACATCATCCTGCTGCCACCGCATGGCATTCAGAACGGCTTTTCCATGTGACAGATGAACATTTGCAGAGCTGGAGGACTATCCAACACACCTGAAGTCACGACTTGAACAGTCTGGGGAAAATTTGCGTTGCCTGCCATGGCATAAGCTGAAGGGCAGTGAACCAGAAAGGTTAAAGGATCTATAAGATCCCATCTCATACAAAGATGAGGCATAATTCCACTCCCTGTCCCCCTACACACGCTCACAGCTGCTGGGGAATCTCACCCATACAAAGGAGCGTGCTGCATAGGTACAACCTCCTCTCTGCACTGGGGGGACCAAGAAGATTTGTGTCTCCTGATGCTCCCACAGGACTTTCTCTGGTCTCCACGACCCAAAAAAATATCCAATCTTCATTTTCCTAGGTGTTGGAAAGGTACTTAAAATCAATGGTAGAAAGTAGTATTTCCTAGAGATGTGTCCAGAATCCCTCAGGGAACAAATGAAAAACTCAGGACCTGAACTAAATCGTAGGGCACTCCTGTCTAACATTTTAGCTCCAGTCCATTTTCCCTCTCCTGATATCTTTAATTTAACGCACAGTTTGGAACTGCATTGAGTAATTACAGATGCCTAAACTGCAGGTTACACCTTTAGCTGAATTATTTGTGATTTGCAAGGCAGCATGTTTACAAGTGAAGAACATTCAGCAGAAGCAATTTGCAACTCATTTTCCATGATAAACTACAAAACTGTACAAAAATGTAGGTCAGAAGAGCCCTCTGGAGGTCTCTAGTCCAACCCTCTGCTCAAAGCAGGGCTAAATTTGAATTTATATCAGCATGCTCAATGCCTTGTCTAGTTGACTGCCGAAAATCTCCAAGGATGGAGATTTCTTTTGGCCACAGCCTCTCTGGGCCCATCTTTCAGTGCTTGGCCTCTTTCAGGATGAAGTTTGTCCTTATGCTCCATCAAAATTTCTCAAGGTGCAATATGTGCCAATTGCTGCAGTCCTTTCTCCGTGCACCTGAGTTGGCTCTTCCTTCTCTATAGACCTCTTTAGGTAGTGGCAGATGCAGTTAGATCCCCCTTGATCTCTGCTTATCCATGCCTAGCAAACCTGGTTCCTTCTGCCTCTCCTCATACATCAGGTGTTCCAGCCCCTAACCATCCCTGCGGCCCTCAGTTGGACTCACTCTAGTTTGTACGCACATTTCTTTTATAGAGAAGCCCAAAACTTGGCATAGTATCCAGATGTGACCTCACGAGTGCCACATAGGAGGTAATAATTCCTTCTCATGATTCTGCTGGCTGCATACTTCTCAATGCAGCCAGCAGGCTGTTTGCCTTCAGGGCTGCAAAGACGTATTGTTGACTCATATTCAGGACCCCAGGTCTTCTTCTGTCACTTGGCCCCAGGCTGTCCTGTTGCATGGGGTTATTCCATCCCAGGGACCAGAATTTGCATTTGCCCTGAACCTCATGAGTTTTCTGCCAACCCATTTCTCCAGTCTGTTGAGGTTCCCCTGAATAGCAGCTC
This sequence comes from Struthio camelus, assembly GCF_040807025.1. Classification (NCBI taxonomy): domain Eukaryota; kingdom Metazoa; phylum Chordata; class Aves; order Struthioniformes; family Struthionidae; genus Struthio; species Struthio camelus. The sequence goes on from NC_090962.1 coordinate 12,471,927, forward strand.
TGGCCTCCAGTGTATCGACCGCTTCCCTCAATTTGGTTTCACCCACAAACTTGCTGAGGTTGCATTCCCTCCCCTCATCTAGGTCACAGCAACTCAGAGCAGCTTCACTTTATGCTCCTAAATAGAAAAAATAGAGATTTCCCAATAAAATAGGCCTGTGATTTTGGCCAGGCATAGCATTGCTCAGCCATGCCTTTGGAGGGCAGAGCTAGGATGGTTTCAGAGGGTGGTAGGCAAGGCAGCTCCTGGGTGAAACAGCTATCCAATTACTCCATGCTGCTGAGCTCCTGCCAGGGTGGGAAATGCCACCTCAATCCCAGGTAATGACTTTCTTCCTCTGTTTTTAGCTTCCAAACACCTTTCTGCCAGCACTTTGTCCTTGCTGGTATCACACATCATGCCATTCAGTGCCCCTGCTTGGGCAAAAGTGTGCTTCTCAGAGAGGCCTCGCAAACTGGAGGATTGCAAGAGCCTGCAGGCAGCACTCATGCCGCCAGCACATGGGTCAGTCCCTCCACACTTGTTGCTACGAAGAGAGCCCACAAGCACCTTAAAAGCCCGCTATGAAGAAAATAAACCATCCCCACAGGGTTACGATGTGGGGCATGAATTGCAATGCAGAAGGTGAGACGCTAGGCGAAACGTTTAGCAGGAAAGTGGGAGCTTTCCGAGCCGTTCTCACTGCCCTCTGCCCCGACATCAGGGGTGGAGCAGCAGTGAACAGCCCCCAGGTCCCAGCCACAGGGCCGGGGTGAGCAAAGGCCGGCTCCAGGGCTGTCGGCGGCGTGCGTCAGTCACAGGCACCGACAGCCGGGCAGCCCACAGCTGAGAGCTGTCAGCCAGCTGCCCGCCAGGGTGGGCTGGACAGCCTCGCTTGGCAGGAAGATCAAGGGCCGGAGGGTGGGAGGAGGACAATAGTCCATTTTGGGGCTGAGCAGGACAGGTCTTTCGGAAGAGAGAGGGCCAGAGGCTGTCAGAGGAGGAGGTTGCACGGGGACTGCATGACACAACGGGGGAAGCCTTGAAATGCATGGGGAGTGTGCGCTCTATATAACCTTCCTCTGCCGGCCTGGGCAACTGCGGGATAGCTCTGCCTTCCCACAGCACAGATGCTCGGGATGGAACAGGCTGCCCCGGGTGAAATGAGGCGCTGTAACCCTTTTGTGTCATGCCAGGATGCTGTGCAGGGGGACCCCAACGTGCCTGGGGCTGGCCAGGGCTGAGGTTCCACAAATAACCTCAGAAACAAATGAGGCAGCCAAAACGTGTCGCGTAATCGCAGATAAACACATAATCTACTCAGGTTACACTGGGGGGGAAACCACAAACCACGAGCAGACAGGAGAGGAGTAAAACAACAAACGAAAGGGAGAAAGGAAAATCCACCAGGAGAGACCAAAGCAAGTCAGTAAATCACAGGAGTTCCTGCTCTTCTGACAACATCTTCAGTGCTCGGGAAAGTTCAGCCAGGATCTCAGCTCTCTCCTTCTCAAAGAGGAGCTTGTAAACTAGGAGGGTGAAGCTCGCACAGGAGCCCCACTGAAAGGCTGGGTCTCTGTCCAGCAGCTCTGCACCAATGCCCAACGCACAGGCATGTGGAGAAGCAGAGATTTACCTGCTAGACTCCAGCCCCCAGAGCCATGGGGAGACTGGCCAAGCTCTAGACTCCGGTAATTGGCTCTGCAATTCCCTCCAACTCCAGGAAACAAAAAGTCTGGGCTTTCCAGGCCTCAGACTTCAGAAATAACCAAACTGGTGGAGAGCACCAGTTCATGCTCCAAAGACCAGATCCCACAGAAAGAAACAAGGGAGGATGCCGTGACCCAGGGTGAGTTGAGCCATCCGCTCTTATCCAAGGGAAACTTTTCAGAAAGCACTGGAGTGAAGATGTGCAGGTGATCTGGAGGAAGAAAACAGCAAGTATTTTCTCTTTTCCTGCTAGTGCCTCACGACTGCACAGTCCAGCGCCAGTCAGCTGAAGCAGGGCATCCGATTCCCAGATTCACAAATGAGTGCGGGCACTGGAATGCAGTGGGAGTACAAGCTCCTTTGAACATCACGGCCACGGCAAGGCTGATGGGAACGTGTCCCCGGAGAGGCCAAGCTGGGAGATAGCCACTGCTATGAGATCTGCCGTGAAATCAGTTCCCTGGAACGTTCTGCCAACCAGCCATGGCTTTCCCGGCAGGGATAAACACACACCCAAACAGAAAGAGTGAAGATTTCGCTTTTCTTTTGGAGACATGAAAGTAAATGCAAGTCAAAGAATATATTCACCCCAGCCCTGCAAGGCTGGGGTGAAGGGGTGAGCTTCAGTAGGTCCTTTTGAGATGGATGTTGGGTGTTGCCCGCTGGAGGAAAATCCTTCCCAAAAAACTGTAGCACCTGGCACAGAAGTGTCCACTGAGCTGTTGCTGTCTTCTGCCTTGGGCTTTCTCAATCTCTTCCTCTGGTGCAAATACCTCCTGCACCTGTGTAGGCCTATTTTAGAGTAAGCAGTGCTCTCTAGGGACCTGAAACTATGGGTACTTGAGGGCTGCTCAGGCCCAATTGCTTTAGACTATGCCATGGTAACAGGTATAAAAAATACAGAATAAATGAAATATTCCCCAGCCATTAGCCAAACAGCCCTTCTGGTAAATACACGACCTCTCTGCATTACCAGCTTTCTGTAGAGACCACACATAATGCCCGTGGATAAATCTCCCCTCTCTGGTTTCCGTTTCCATGAGGCCAAACTGCTGGCTCACACCTTCCTCCACTCTTCACAGGGCATCGTGCCCCGAGCAAGAAAAAACACCTGCTGTGACACCTCCCTCCCAAGACCCCCGCAAGGGACCCGCAGCCCCAGCCTCCCATCAGGCCCCCCTGCAGTCTAGGCAATGCTGAAGAAGCTCCACCCATCCAGACTGAAGGATGCTCAGAGCACAGGGAATATGTTTGTGAGAGCGGAGGCCCTTTTTTCTGCCCACAGAGAGCACTGGAAAGGTGCACCATTCCCCTGCATGGGAAGTCCCTAAGTGAAGATTCATCACCCTTTCTCCAAGGGTTCACTTGACCTCCAGCCCAGGTGCAGCCATCCACGGGGCAGGAGGTTGGACACAGCCAGGACCCTCCCAAGCTGAGTTTGAACCCTGTGGGAAACAGAGGCCTGTTGCCATGTGGTGAGGAAGAGGATGTGGAAAGATGTCAGCAGAGGGATGCTGAAATAATGGGATGGACAGACCTAGGACAACTGGGGGTAGGGGGAGAACTGTGTGGAGTTAAAGCAGGAGACAGTCAAAGGGAGGGTGGGTCCCTCTGGTGGGCAACGTACTACAGGTGGCTGATGGGTCCCCTGAGCCTACACGATGGCCACTGGTAGCAGAGGGGGTGGCAGGGTGCTCTGCAGAGGTTGGTGGCTGGGAACAGGACTGCCACATCCCCCATGCACACGAGGGCAGACAGCCCCTGAGTGTACAAGCCGGGGTGCCAGGTGGTACTGGAGTATCTCCTGAGTGAAGTTCACAAGGCCAGGGACAGCCAAGTCCTTTCTTCATCACTGGCCTTTGTCGAACTGCTCAGAAACGGCTGCGAGTAACACACCTTCGAATAACCTGGCTGAGCTGCTTTGCAGCCTAAATTCATCCCAAGGAGGCTGCAGAGACCCTGACTCATCCCCTGCCCTGGCCCCAGCTGCCCCGTGGTATGGGGCAGGGCCAACATGGTGCATGAGGAGCAGACAGGTGGGGACATGATGCTTTGATGAGCATGGGGTCTACCTCCACTTTCTCAGCCCCAAGACAGGCAGATGCCCCCAAGTCCTGCTGAGACCAGGAACTCAACAGGGCTCATGAATCGGAGACAGAGCCATGCTAGCACAAAGGCAAATGCAAGAACGAGACAAGCAGAAAGGGTCCAACTCAAAAACACCCACCAGGGTGCATTGCCTGACCTGCAGTGGATGTTGTAACAGAGGAGGTGAGGTAGCCTGGACCCCTCAGAGGAGGGCTGCAGGGGTGCATCCCGTGTAGACTCCCGGCACATTGTCCTGGAGGGCTGGGAAAGCCTCGGCTCACACATGCCACCCAGAGCAGACTCCCAGCTCACTTCCACCTGTTTCCGATAAGCTCGCTAATCCAGCCCCATAATGATTCTTTATTAATGGATGCTGCTGTCTTCATTACATGCCTTAATTAGTGTTTTGTGAGCAAATTCAAGGGGATAAGAAGCGTGTCACATTTTCCAACGGGGGGTTTGCGCACAGCTACCAAAATAACTTTGTCTGTGAAGCTGGAGTTCCTGTTTCACCCTGCCCATGAGCCGTCGTCGCAAGAGCTGTTTCTGCCTAATCCGCCAGGCAGGCTGGGCGAGCTGAACTGCTGTGCACTGCCCAGCCTCCCCTCCCTTCCTCCCTGGCTGGGCTTGCTGAGCTCCCACAAGCCAAGATGAATTTCAGTCATGCACAGACTTGAAGAGAGATTTGTCACTGGGAATCAAAAATCCTGGAAAAGTCCAGACTGCTGCCCTGCTCCCAGGACTGTTCTCCCCCCACCATGCTGTATGTCTGGGGATGGGGATGGAGGGAGTCCAGGGCTTGTGCATGGTCCTTGCTGACAAATACTTTTCCAGCCAGGGGCTCGACCTTAAAATGTGTGTGTCCCCTGAGATAGCCCCAGCCCCCTTGAAGATATGGCAAAATCTCACTGGATTCTGCTTTCTCCTGGCCTGGTGGCTGGAGTGAGCCGGGAAAGCCCTGGCACGGGATCCTCTAGGACACCAGGGACTTGCCAAGCGGCATCCACGCGCAGAGCAGGGCCAGGCCATCACCAGCCTTCCCACTTCCTCATGTGGGCTCAGGGAGATCAGCAGCAGCTGGGCACGCGCAGGCAGGGTTGCTGGGAATGGGAGCTGGCACGGCAAGCCCTCAGCTCCACCCAAAAGGGAAAAGAGCCAAAGCAGTTTGCTAATGTGAACGGCAACGCTGCTGCCCAGGGCAGGAAGTGTCCTCCCATGGCACAGCCCGTTCTCGTACTCGGCACCCCAAGGCGAGGGCCCCTCCTGCCCCTTGCTTGCGTGGGACCACACTTGTCCCATGGAGGGATAAGGTGCAGTGCCTGAAGCGCTGGTCATCTTGCCTGGCTTCCCAGGGGCTCAGCACCATCACTGCACCGTGGAGCAGCCCTGAGCTTGCGAGCACAGCTGGGTGGTGGGCAGAGAGGCAGCTTACGGGTTGGGAGGCCCTTCGGCAGCTTCACCAGCTCCTGACCTGGGTCTGCAAGCTGTCTTCATCCTGATATGTGACAATTCGCACAAAACACCCGGTCTTGGACTCAGGAGATTTCCTGAGCATCTCCGTTCTCATCGTAAATAAAAAAAAAAAAAAAAAAAAGCATTGCTTGCCATCATGCCCAAGCTGATTACAGTCATGGCCAGAGCATGTCCTTGGAGACTCTTTGGGGCCCCTCCTGGCTTATGCCTGGTCTGAGGCTCCCTATGCTAGGAGAGAGGGAGAGGATCCAAAGCTGGGGAATAACCTCCAGCAAGAAGGGTCAGGGGAAGCTGAGTACTCTCTGCACCAGCAGTCGGGTATTTCCCGATGCACATCAGCCCAGGGTGCGTTACATGGGAAGCAAACGCAGCTTCTTACCTGGAGGACAGAGAGGGGGCATGAATGCAGATCATTTCCCCAGGTGCTGCAGTCAGCCCCTCCTGCGTTAACCCCTTGACATCCCCGCAGTCGAATTTTGGTTCCGATTCGGACTTTCCCACTTTCCCCCGAGAGTGAAATGAACCAAAACTTGCCCCTTCGTCATGGCTCTGAGCAGAATTTAATTCCAAGGTTCAAAGCTTCCCGATCCCTCTCAGATAAAAGGGTGATCAGCAAAAGGAGATGAGCTGGTTAATAAAAGCCAAAGAAGAAAGCAGGACAGAAGGGCTGGGCCTATAGAGCAAAACCCAGCAGGAGAGAAGCAGCTTTTCTCCGCGCAAGCCTTTCCCCAGTTAATAATTACAGGCCAGGCCTGCCAGTTCCAACCCGCTGCTCTGCAAGAAAAGGCAATTAATTTAAGACTAATAGGATTTTAAATTCAAAACAATCCCAAGCGACTTTGTATGGCGGGCTGTGAATGCGCCGGAGAGCCAGCCAGCAGCAGGCGGGATGGAGGCTGGATTTGGCAGAGCGGCTGGAGGAATTAAGGACGAGGAGATGAAATCTCGTCTTCTGCAGGCACTGGGCTGGTAATGGCAACTCCTCATTCACAGAGCAGCTCAGCGGGAGGGAAGGAAGGGAACTGGGGGGGGCGGGGGGGGACTCTTCTCAATGGGAACCGGGTGAGGAGGCATTTCATTGAGCTAATGCCAGTGAGGAACAAGACACGTCCATGCAGTGGTCGGACACCAAGAGGAGCTGCTAGCCCATGCCGAGCCCGGGCCACCTCCAAAGCTGAAGCCTGGTGCTCTGAAGCCTGTTTGGGCAGCTCCCTGCTGGAGATATCCCTTCCTCTGCTGCAGGACCAGCTGAGGCATCCTCAGAGCAGTGAGGTGTGACTGTGCCCCCAGCCATCCTCCCTCCATCCTGGTCTAGAGCTTCTAGGATGCTGGGAAGGTCAAGGTAGGTGGCCCAGTGGCTCTCCAGACACCTTGGTCCAGCCTGTGACTATATAGATGCTCTCAGCCTGTGCGAGCACCTTGCAGCTGGATTTCCACTTCCCATTGCAGACAGGCTGGTACAAATATCCTCCCAGTCCCTGGAGCAGTCGCTGGCAGTGCCCAGCTGCTTTGAGCGCAGAGAGACAGAGCAATGCCAGCCCCAACCCTTGTCCCAGGAGAGGGCTGGGAGGACAGGGGCCAGAGATTCATCTGCCGTGGGAGCTGCATGGTGACAGCGGGGTAGAGATAGGTACAAGGGCCCTGCCCTGATCTGCTCCTTGGCAGCCAGAGCCCTGCCAACTCACCAGCATCTCATCCGACTGGGACACACTGGAGGCCACCAGCTCCTCTCAGAGGCAAGAAAAGGGACCATGTGGAGACACACAGCACCACAAGTGTGTGTAGAAACAAGAGTGAAAGGAAAATAATATGCTATGGGCTGTTCTAACAGGAATCTGCTCCTTGCAAGTATCCACAGCCACCCTGCCCAGACCTGCAGCATTTCCCACTTCACACCAGGACTGTGACCCTGTAAGGATTGAGATTTACCAGCACTGCAGAGAAAGCTTCCTCTGTGGCTAAGACAGTCTCCTGCAAAATACTAGTGTGAAGGCACCTTCCCATGTCCCTCCCATGCAGCTGGAGATGTGGGCTCAGACTCACAAGGGAGTGTAGAAGCTCCAATGCACCCAAATACCTTTGTGAATCTGGGTTTTTGGCATCTAGTGTAACTGGAGCAACTTTCCCACTGTGTCTTGCAGGGACGCAGGGGTCATCCTGCACAGCTTTGGTGCCATCAGCAGTCGTGGGAGAGGCTGCCTTTCACAGAGAGGAAAGCAGTTGTGCGAGGCAGGAATAGGGACGTGACATTTAGGAAGAAATAACTCTTCTAGAGGTGTGTGAATGGTTTATATTTTCACATACATTTTATGAAGCTCCCCATGCAAGTCAATGGGATTGGTGTTAAGTCTTCCACAGGATTCAGTCTGGGAAATAAGGACTGTCTGTATCTGCGCAGCACCCTGTACTGATCTCAGTACTTCTGGAGATGAAGAACCACTCGCATTGAACAGCAGCCACTCTGTCCCCTCCCGGGTTCCCAAGGAAGTGCTGTCCAGACTGGAGGCTGAGATCAAATCTCACGTATCAATCTTCAAGCAAGGCAGATGGAAAGAATGGCACTTGGCCAGATTTGGGTAATGTTCACAGGGATGATGAAGAAGAGCTTCCCAACACCAGACTGTGCCTCCAGCAAATTTTCAACACCCACAGGCACCAGAGCTGTTAGAACTGGTTCCTAACCTGGACCAAGCTGTGCCTTCTCCCTGACCTCATACTGAGAGATCATTTTTGCCAAATTTCACATTTTTCCATCAAAACGAACCCCAAGCACAAGCCTGAGGGTCAAAAAATCCAGCCTCAACTAAGAAAGTTGGCAGAGATGTGAAGCACTCAGCACTGGATTTTACATCGTGGGAAATGCTGGGCAACCTTCATGCAACGGGTGGACTTTCTCCAGGAGAAGCAAGGGTACTTATGGACCTTGCCACAGTTCTTGTGAAATGTCTTTGTAGTTAGCCGCAGGAGGAATGTGATCTACAGTGCTGCCCTCATTGGTACGGTTTTCACACCAGTGAAGACCAGGCCAAGGAACTGCATGAAGCAGAGGACCTGTACGTAGTGATCCCACATGAAGAGGATGATAAGACAGGGAGGTCCTGCCAATGACTACGTCTAAATGAGTCCCATTTGGGCACATTGTGCAGGAAGAGCTAGGCATGGAGCAGAGTGAGACCCCAAACACACAAGACTGTGGCTGTGGAGGGAGGAAGGGGAGGGCAGGCAGGTGTTTTGCCCCACTGCAAAAAGCTGTTTAACCTTGCAAGGCTGATTAACGGAAGGAGATCTTTCAGTAGCTGCTAAAATTGTGGGTGAGTGTAGGAAAGCAGAAGAGAAGACCCAGCGGATGGATGAATGGAGGGAGATGCTGGGGGCCTGGGGTTGCAGGCATAGTCAGGGCCCCCAAAGTCTTGCTGCATCCTCCTATGTGAAAGCATTGGTGGGAGGAGGAATATCCAGCGGCTTGCAACAAGGGCAAGAAGTCCCAGGGAAATTAGCTCATGGTTCTGTTGTGGATGAGAAGAAAGGGTTTCTTTGCTCCAGGCCTTAGTGACAAGGGAATAAAGCACAGTCCTGCTAACCTAACATCAATACCCGGACCAGGGAGCTATGATTTGATGGGTCTCACTGGGAAAACAACCATACGCTTCCCTTCTGTGAGAAGAGTGAAGCCTTGCCCTGGCTGCTCATCATGGTGAGAGACAGCACCAAAACCCAGCTAAGGTCCCGCTCTGCTCAAACCACAGTCTGCAGAGGATGAGGATCCTGCACCAGTCTGGCTACAAAGATCTAGTACTCGACACGAAGCAGGCCTGGAGAAAACACAGATGCAGTGTTTATTGGAGCAGGAGGAAGACTTCACGCCTCTGCTGCAGAGACAGCAGAGCCAGGACAAGACATTATTAGAAAGCAGGGCTCAGCAGAGCATAGCAGCTCCACGGAGCAGGAACTCTTTCTAGCTGTGGCTTGTGCCACTGTAGAAAAAAATAAAAGCAAGAGAAAAAGGCAAAAATAAAATATGCAGTCATTCCAAGAGCAAAAATAAGAGCAAAAAGCTCGTGGCTAGAAGAGAAGAGGCCTGTGGGGATGTAACACAGAGCCCTGCCACTGACATGGGGTCAGCCGAGCTGAGAAGAAGCCCGTTCTCCAGGGTCAATAACATCGATGGGGTTTTGGATGCTCAGAGGACCAGTGACAAATGCTGGCCACCAGCCATTCAAATAAACAGTAGGCAGCCAGTTGGCTAGTGGCCACTCAAATAACCAGCCCCAAGCTAAAAAAATACAGTAAGCTAGTAAATTTAGTAACCTAAAGAGAAACATTCCTCTACCAACCAGCATGCAAATAAGCCAGAAGGGGATATAGAGCTGACATAGTCCCCTGTTCGGCTTTTGATATTCGATGGCCTTTATCCAACTGGCTGCCAGTTGGTTATTTGCATTGGAACAGGAAACAAATTTTTCTCCTATTTATACTGCTTACCTCAGGAATAAACTAATTACTGTTAGAAAATCCCATTCCCACAGTGTCCAGCACACATCTGTAACCCCTGGAAGGGACAAACGTGCACAACTTGCCAGCTGGACTGTCCGATCGAAATGGCCAAAACCCAACTTACTTTTTAGCTGGCTCTCCCTGCTGGATGATGAAGCAAAGGCTTCACGGTAAATACCTCCACCGCATCGGCTGTTTACCTTGTTCGTAAACAGATCGCTGCTACAAAAACGCTCCTCCCAAACTGCCCAGGGCATGGCAAGAACATCTGGGGACAGGGAAGAGAAGCAGGGAGCAAGTCACTGGGGTTTCAGCACCCATGGCCAGAGGCAGGGCCAGCTGGTTACTCCTGCGTCCAAGCTGTGGTGCAAGCAGTGGAGCGGCTGGAATGGAGGTGGCCTCCGGCTGTGCCGATGGTCCGACTGCGCCGAGGCCCAAACATGCCACTAGATGGAGTCCGACGGTGAGACCGCTCCATATCCCGTCCAGCTGCCGCGGCCAGGATGGTCTTCAGTGGAGATGGCCTCTGACAGTGCTGGAAGATGGGGATGTCTGAGGTTGAGCGCTGGCAAAGGGTTGAAAGCCCCAACACGACAGAAACAATCCCATCCCCAAGCATGTGTGCAAGTGCCATGCCACGTGCTCTGAGCCTGGAGGCACCAACACCTCTCCTAGTGTGGAAATCCCACACAGAGCCTTCCCAGCAGCTCAGATGCAAGAGAAAGCTCCAACATCAAAAGGGACATGACAGCCGCGGCCATCCCTGCCGGCCCTAGTCTGGGAGGGCCAGGCCATGCCCAGCCGTGCAGGGAGAGACCAGACTTACTGAGGACGTTGCAGTCTCGCCGACTCTCAGCACACGTTTTGCAGGATTTACTGTTTCCTTCAAGATTCAGCTCCTGGAGTCAGGAGATCAGTGAAGAACGGCTGCATCCTTCCTCCTTATCCCTTTCTGGCCCATGGGGTTGCAAGGAATTTCTCACAGTGTGACTTGGCAGCTTGTAGATGGCATCTAAGGAGAATGCAGAGTGTATTCTTTCCTTTCATCTGATTTTTAAAGCCAGACTTGTGAATTGCCAGGTCCTGACTCATGAACACTTGTGACTACACGTGAGAGCCACTTTCCTTGCTGCAATCTCCCTGCTGCCTTTGGCTCCTTCCCAGCACAGGCTCTGGTCACCCCAAGTCTCCTGCTCCACCTGGCAAAGAGGTGCCGCAATGCAGTTCTCTGGGTGCTTTCCCGTCACCAGAGCCCTGCTCACCGGAGCTCTCAGATACCCTGTTCTGTGTGAGGTGCCTGACCATGGTGTCACCTCTGCATGGCCCTGCTGGGCTCCACTCAGCTGCCTGGATTTGGCTCCAGGGCAGAAGTGGCAGGTGATCCTCAGCCCTCCTATCTGAGCTGCCTGCAGCCTCAGGCAGATGTGGCTGCACTGTTCCAAATTCTTGCACCGGACACAGGTTGAAAAGTCACTCTGCAGGTCTGGGAACTGGTGTTATGAAGTGCAAGGTGGGAAGGTAGTCCTGCAACTCAGGAAGGGGGTACCTGAGTCCCAGGTCCCCTTTTCCCTGAGATCCAGGTCCCCTTTTCCCTCTAAGTCCCTCAGCCCCTTTAAACTGCTTCTGTTCACTGCCCATCTCTTAAATCACCCCTTCAAGGGCACCATGCAGAGGAGAGCACAGTGACACCAGCAGGCATATTGTCCCTGTCCCAAGGAAGGACTTCACCCCAGCTCAGCACAGCCCTGTGTATGCTTTTGTGCACACGGTAAGAGGTCATTAAACATGTCCTAGGAACACACCTTGTCTGACATCCTTCACACAAGCATGTGAAACCAGGACATAGGAAGAGATCAGCAACGATGGAGTGAGAGGGTGAGGAGGAAGGGAGAACAAGGAAGACAACACTAGCTAGATCCTGCATCTGCAGGCTTGTCTGCTGGGATGTGAAGGAAGCAGCAAAGATAGGCCTGCTCTGGGATCACCAGATTATGGAGAGATATTTGCTTATCTTGGGTGTTTAAGTTCCCAGGGACAAGAGCGTGCGTGCTCTTTGCTTGGGTGTGAGTTTGTGCCCACAGGTGGGCAAGCAGAGGTGTGTGCACCTTCAAACATGGCAACATGGATGGACATAAGTGTATTTTTATCTGAAAAATGTCTGTAAATGACACAGCAGCACATCTTTGTGAGGGTGCAGCAGTCCTTTTGTGTGGGTGAGAAAAGGTATCTATCTATTCATACACTATGTAGATGCTAGAAGGAGCCACATCGGGGGAGATCACACTATCATCCCAAGGACCTTTTTCACATCAGAACAAAGGCTTTCTGAAAATATCCAACTCCTTTTTCCACTCCTAGCCATGGGCTATTTTCTGTCCTCCCCCTCTGTTGTCCACACATCTCAGTCCCAAATACATTCCCCCTCCCTCTCCCACTGCCCAGAGGGGCATCAGCACAGGGAGAGTTGGAGAAACTCACAGAGCTTGGATGAAACACCAGTTAAGGCCCACACCAGTGAGTCTGATCTGGATAAACCCCCTTTGCTACCCCACCATAATGGTCCATGGTCAACCCAGGCAGGTGGCTTGGTGCTGATCTGCACTGCAGATATCAGATCCAGCAAAGCCTTCCTGGAGAGCAGCTCCAAACATTAGCGATTGGGTGAGAAGGAAAGACGCTACATGGATTCAGCTCATCACCCAATCCTTCCTGGGGGTCCCATGAAGGTCTGTTGCCCACTAGAGATCCCATCCCTTCCCCAGGGAGAATCCCTAAGGGCAGGATGCTGGAGGGGCTTGGAGCTAGTCCTGTGCTTTTCTGATCTGCGTTTGTGACTCACACAGCCCCCAAGGAAAAATCAGTATCTTTAATACTGCTCATGACAGCTTGTGTCAAGGGCCAGATGTGTCCCCAGTGCCAGCCCAAATCCTCCCTGGATGGAACGGCTCAGGCAGAGAACATCTGTGATGGAACAGGATCATTAGCCCAGGAAAATAACCTTAGGAAATTCAGAGGGCCGTGTGACCTTGCTGGCTGCCATAAACGGGCCACAATGCCTGTTTGGTGGCCAAGCATCCAGACAGCTGTGGTGAAACGAGCTATAAAGGAACCCATACAGAGAAACCCAGCCCAGATAGCTTGCTAAGCTGCCAGGAAGGCCTTGGCAGGCAGCACAGCTGACATGAGCTGAAGGGACTATCCCGGTCTTCCTTGGAGCCTTGAGCATTGCAGGAAATTGGGAATGGACTGCAGAGCATGCAGCTTCAGAGCAGGATGAATCCATCACAGATGGGAGAGAGGGCAAGCAGGGCAAAGGCAGCTGGAGAGGTAGGCTAGTGGAGGAAGGGCAACCTGTGCTGGGTGCAAGAGAGCAGGGACACTTGGGATGGAGATGGCTGAGGATGGCCCTCAGGAAAAGATGGGATTCAGATGGAAATGTGCCTAGAGCTGCAGGAGGCAAGCAGTAGGTGAAGATGGAGTCAGGACAAGCAAGGGATTGTGAGTCTCCTGGGTCCATTTCCAACTCTTGATAAACCTGGGCGCATCCCTGCCCCTCACTTTCACCCCTCCCATCTCGAAAGGAAGTGAAGCTATCATGCACTCCTCCACCAGGATGTGCCTTCATATCATGAGTGAAGTTGGATGAGAAAGGCCCCTCCCAGCACCCAGGGCATGGCTGGAGTAGCTGTCATGCTGGGCAGCTGTGCACCAGATCCAGAGGTTCCTGGGGCTCTGACACCCTCTTGGAAACTCTGTGCTACAAAATTTGAGCTATTTCTGAGCTGGCAAACCCAAACTAGCGGAGTGCCAAATTCTTCCCACCACCACCTGCAAATCCTGAATCCAGACACCTTCCTTGGGACCTGAGTGGAGACAGCATTTCCCCAGGGCCTGGAGTCCACCCAAGCTGGACGAGGAACCAGGGCTAGGGGGAAGCCAGCGATGCCCTTGGGGACATTTCCACTGGGCTCCCTGTGCAGTGTCACAGCCAACTTCCTCATGACTTCTCTCCACAGTGCTCCTCTCCCCACCAGGCCCTGAGCAGCCCCCAGGACAACCCAGTAGAGTCAGAGGGACTCATCTGGCAGCATCAGTCAGCCTAGGGCCAACTGAAATGCTCAGTGTTTCCATCATTAGTTAAAAAGCAGAATTCCTACCCCACAGCCATGCTTTGAAGCTCTCATCAGGGGATGGGGATGTGTCTAGAGTTCAAGGCCATGTGCAGTAGATGATGTCTCAGATAATCCTCAACAAAGGAACAGAAAGCTGGGAATGAAGTTTGCAGTTAGAAGATATCCAGTGTCAGGAGGAGCATGGAAGAGATGTATAAGAGCCTTTCCTCTGCCTTGCAAGAAGGGGCACCATATTGAAGAGAAAGCAAAGCCTGTGGGCAGTGATCTACAGAAAGATCTTTCTGGAAAGTACCTGGTAGGAGCTGGCAGAGATATAAGAAGACTCAGCTGGCAAGAGGGATATGAGGAGGGAAAGTGGCCCGAAAGTCTCCAGAAAGACAGCTCATATTCTTGGGGACATCTGACAGCTCTGAGGAGTCAATCCTGAGCTTGAAGGCCAGCAGCGTGGCTGGTAGAAGCAAGCATGTTTCTCCTGCACTTGAGCCTTGGCAGTATCCCTGGTGAACTGGTCCATACAAGAGCATCCAGATCCTCTTGTGATCACCCCCGGCCTGCCGCAGCTCTCCAAAGACCTTGAACCTCCTAATCTCCAGGGACTGCCTCTCTGTCCCTACTGTTGTGTCCCACAGCCATCACCACGGTCTCCGAGATGCTGATGTGTGTGACCTGGTCTCTTCCCACTGGCAGGAGGCAAGTGAGCCCAGCCTTGTGCGATACGTTCCTGGGACACAGGCTGGTGCAAGGCTGCCTGCCACCCAAAGGTTAGACCTTCATGTTGTGCTCACCTTGCCCCAGCAGTAGCGCTGTCAACAAACCCCAGCTTCCAATTCCCATAGTTTCCTTTATTGGCCAAGTGTCCAACATCTCCTCACACATATCTGGAGGCAAGTCATCACCATGTGGAGCAGGCAGAGCCCAGGACAGAGAGGCACTCAGAGCGGATTAGATTTGAGATTGGGTTAATTGTGCCTTTCCATCATTTGTTTGGCTTGGGATAGGTCCAAAGCCTATGAATGAAATCCCCCCATGCACGCTACACTGCTGACAAGCGGATATTGCATCTGGTTTGAATATGGCAAGTGGCTGCAGAGGCAGAGACACTGTGGAGCTGCTTGAAATACAACACACGCCTCTTGGCGCTCCAGGCTCCCCTTGACCATGTGCCCCACGGTTACGTTATGCTACAAGACCCCACCCCATGCCCGCAAACTTTTGCCACCAGCTCCACACTCCATCATCTCAGCCCCCCTGCCACCCTGGCCCATGTCCCTGCCAGGCAGTCCATACCCATGGGCCAAAAGGCAGGAGCAGGAGATGGAGCAGGAGGGGAGTAACCCTTCAGCCTAGCCCAGGGCAACATCCATGGGGTGGGCTGTGAAGGCCAAGATGACTGTGAATGACAGGGATGAAATGGCAACATTCCCTGGCATCAGGAGTGGATGGGAGGGGAGATGCAAAGGGAAGAGAAAGCAGGATAGATGCCAAATGCTTAATTCTCCAATCCTCCCCAGAGCCACTGGCCAGCCCATGAGCAGCAGGGGCTGCAGTGCAACGGACAGAAAGGACCGGCTTGCGAGCTACCCCCAAGAAGCTGAGGCAGGCTTAGGGGGAGGGGGAGCCAATACCAGGAGAATTTCAGCAGAAAAAGCTCACCCTTGGTCTAATGTCACTGCCGCAATCACAGGTACAAGGTGCCGGGGACAGCATTTGGGGCAGTGGTACCAGCAGCTTAAGGGTGCTGCTGTGACAGGGTGCCTTCTTTCACCATATATTCACACCCTGCAGTGCAGCTAGCAGAGATCAGGGGCTTTCCAAGGGTTTCAGGGAAGCAAGAGAGATTCAGGTCTTTCCAACGTAGGCTGAAGACATAGGAGCCCACAAGAATTACTTGTATAGAGCCCCTTGAAATATTGCGTCACATCTTTGCTGGAGGTGCAGAGCAGCACAGCTCAGTGAAGGAGCACCCGGGCAGAGGGTAGGTCATGTGCCAGCCAAGAGAGAGGCTGGAAAACCACTTTCCCCAGGGTGAACATAGCCAAAGGAAAAGAAGGGCGTCTTGCGTTAAGTCGAGGCATCACATTGGGGTTTGGCAAAATAGCTTTGGCTAGCAGATAACCCAACATTTCATAAATAAACTGAAAGTCCAAAATCCAGCACCTCCAGCCCTTCAGTATTTTGCTTTCCAGGATTAAGATGAGAAAACACTGGCCAACGTGAAGGTGTTCCTCAAATGCTCTCATCTTAGTTTGTCTCACAGTAAAATGTGTCTCCAACATGCAGCGGTCACTTTGCTGGTTCCTGCAGCAGCACGTGCCCAGAGGACTGGGGCTGGCAGCAAGGACCAGCCCTGAAGATGATGGATGTGCATTGGTTTCCCTCCCAGAGGTCACTGCTGGCACGTGTCCCCCTGATCCTTCTCCGCCCCAAAGCTCAGCTGCCTCTTGTCATCTCCTTTCACTGAGGGCACCTGCAGAAGTATCTCAGCAGCGTGAGATGAGGAAGCTGGGGGATCTCCGCCCCCTTGGGATGTGGGGGGGTATCACCACCCGGAAGGCAAAAGGGCTCCCCCACTCCCACCTGCATTCACCACCCCTCAAGACTTCACAGGTCGATTTGCTCCTGCTCCCACCATGGCCAACACCGAGCAACACCAATAACTGGGCTGGGAGGGCAGTGTAGGGCCCTTCGTACCTCTTATCAGATGGCTGAGCCCCCGTTTGCACAGGTGTTGAGCACCCTCCATTCCTGGCAACCCTCAGGGCTGTCACAATCACTCAGCACCTCCCAGGATCTGGCCTTTTTTTTCTTGCTCTTTTATGAAGACATTATTTTACAGCTTGTTAATTTGTACTTTTTCAAGCTTTTAACAGGGAGCAGGGGCCAAGTCCCCTGGCAGCCCATTGGCCGTGAGAAATCCCATTTGGTATCATATAAATTATTGCAGATATTACTAATATTGCGTCTATTGTGTAAATACTGACTAAATGTTTGAAAAACACAAATAAATACGAGCTGAGCTGATGGCTGGAGCAGCTGCCTATGAGCCATTCTGGGCCCCGGGGGAAAGAATCCACATTTTAAACTAATGTGTAAATATGTAACCTGCCTCCATCCCCCGCCAGATCGGCGTGAGCAGTCCTTGGAACTGGCCCAGTCCCTCAGCTGCACGGTTATGATTTAACAACAGCTATAAATACATCTCATCCGCCGGGCAACTGCGCAAACAAGGGTTCACCTGGCAGCGAGGGGTCACCGAAGAGTCTCCCACCTGAGACCACTGTGCACAGAGGCTTGCAAGCCCAGCAGGAGATCCTGGGGGCTCCCTGGTCCCTAGATCATCCCTTAGGCCCTGGACCTGATCAGCCCAGTGTAGCATACCCCAGTGTTGTCTGCTGTGCCTGGTTCTGAGCTTTCTTTGGGCTCCAGCCGGCCACCAGGGAGGTCGAGGCAGCTGCCTTCCCATTACTCAGAAGGGAGCACTAGTAAAGCAGAAGCACTGGCAGATGAGCGGTCTCCAGTATATCTCTGGGCCCAGGCACAAGCATGACCACTGCAAGTGGGGCCAGGGAGGACCTCACAAACCTGCAGTGGTCATCAGCCAGCTAGGATTTCCCAGGATGGGGAAATAAGTTTGGGCCAGCGCAGAAACACTGCTGCAGCTTCTGGTGCAGTCCGGCAGCTCTCACTGTCAGGGTTGGCTGTGCCCTTTCAAGGCAGGTCCCTCCCCTCACCCACCAGCTCTTTCCTCCTGCATCGGGAAATCCCTGACTGTTGCAAGACAGTCCCAGCATCCTCTACAGCGCTGGTCCCTCGGCATCGTCCCAAGCCCCAGAGCAGCATGCCTCTTGCCAGAGGACGGAAAGACTCGCCAAACCTCCACATCTCCGTGTCCCACCTGCCTCCCAGCCTCAGATAGGGAAAGCTTCCACCCCCATGCCCTCAGACCCTCTCCCCAAAAGTCCTCCACAGAGCCCAAGGCTGGCTTTGAGAGGGACAGGGACCCCCATTAACGCCTTCCCATCCCAAAACAGAGGTACTGCAGACTGTCCCCTTGGCACAACAGATGGCATGGCAAACTACAGATGGCCGAAAAAGGAGAGGAGGCCTGGCCTTTGTCTTTGGTGGACACTGGCAGATGTCTTTTTTCTCAGCTCTTTTTTCAGACCTTCTCCTGCAGACTTAACCTACAGCTGCTACTCAGCCCAGGTACAAGCTATGGGTTTGTCCAGAGCCACAGAGCTCCTGCCGAAGGTGAGATAAAAGCAACAGTGTCAGGCAAGTTTGCTCCTCTGTTGACAGACGGCAGCATGGTGAAGGTGGCGCCAGGCCATGTAACAGGGTCCCATCACAGGGGGTTGCAGAGGGAGGCACTGGGTGGGACCCCTACAGCGGGACTCCTCCAGCAGAGATGGGACCCCTGGGCACCCTGCCTGTAAAGGGCTAGAGCAGGAGCAGAGCAGGGAGTGAGAGGCAAAGTCAGGCCAGGAAGATGTGAGTCAGGGCAATAAGGTCATTGCAGTGGAAGCCATGCGAGACACTTCTGGGCGGATGCCTGTCCCCCGAGGGGAGATGTGGGATTTGATGCCATTTCTCTTGAGAAAGATAAAGGTCATGGTATGGGTTCCCATTTCCAAATCCGCTTGCTATTCTTCGGGCACAGAATGCCAACTCCAGTCTTGGCTGCAGATGATTCAGGACAAAGACCAAACTCCCATGATCTCCACCAGACCAAACGCTGCAAGGAGACTTTCCCAAACCTCTGCTTCCTCCTACCGCTTCTCTGGGACAGGCAGAGAGGTGCTTCCCCACTGATTTTCTCAGTTATTCCCACATCCTGTGAATCAGCCTGGTACAGCATCTGCTGAACAGCTTGTGAGGGGGGACCCTCTTGGGAACCGCCATGGGAACAGTCCCTCCCAGGCATTTCTCACCCATAACTCCTCTGAAACCCAATCTGGCTCCTTCAAGCCCCTGCTGTCACTTCAAGGTACGCAAGTGCGCAGGTCCAGTGCAGCAAGAACAAATCCTCCTCCCAGAACTACCCTTTCAGCTCGCACACGTCACATCTCTGACCCCTCTTTATAGAGCCGGGTGTGGGTCCTATACCGAATGCACCAAATGCAGCCAAGCGAGGTCAGGGACCAGGGAAAAGACAGCATAGAAATGGACTGTGCATCAGGGCTCAATTCCTCCTCTGTAATCACAGATTAAAATAATAAACTCTGAAAGATCCAGTGTTTGGCAGGACCTATGAAGAACTGATGTTTGACTGGCCCTCAGCTCACAGGCACACCCAAATAAATAGCATTGTTTATAAGGACTGAAAATTAAAAATTAAGGGCTGTGATTTTCAAAGCTCCCCAAGGAACACTGACATTGAACTCCCATAAAAATTAATGGCCTGAAATCCCATTCTTATATTTCTCTGGAGTGATAAAAAGAGCTATTCATTGTGCAATCAATTGCAGAAATTCGTAATCATATATACTAAAGAAATCCTAAGTAATTTCACTGCTACAGAGGAGCTCATTTAGCAATAAATCTAGCAGTTAAAGCACCTTTCATTTGGTTAGAAGAAATGACTGCACAACTCAGCAAATTAGCCAATACAATGCAAAGTAATTCTGCTTCTTATTATCTGTTGGGAATTGCAAGCTGTCACTTTAAATTCGTTTACTATAGTTTGAATTTTAAGTCATTTTTGCTATCAGATGAGAAACAAAAACTTCTGGGGTGTGTTGCAAGACATATGACGAACATGTGGGGTTTGCATGCAACGGAATCTTTTTCAGTGTACGTCTTCATTCAGCAATTAAAACAAAGTGGGGGGGGGGGTTGTACTACTGCAGGTTTTTGACAAAATCATGAGCTGTCAATCAGAAACTGGATGGCCACTGCTTCTTGCCTTAATTTTGTCAAGAGAGAAACCTACCCGGAAAGATTGTAATGCAGAGATTTTGACCTTCCCTAGAAATCTCTGCTGGATTTCTGCATATTCGCATGCCTCAGTAGGTACCTGGATCCTCCACCATCACTGAAACCAGCAAGGGAGAATGCTGACACTGTTGATATCCTACAAGGCAAAAATGTGTTTTAAGTCCTGCCCAGTGTATAAGAACAGCAGAGTTATCACGTTGAGCAGGGCATGAGGATTTGGCTCTGGGCACTGCACAGTCAGAGCAATCTGCAGACGCCAGCCTGCTGAAGCTGCTGGTAGTAGACTTTCTGAGAGGTTCTCGCCATGCACAGGAGGTTTTCTTGGTTGACCATCCATTGACTACAATGGAGCTGAGATCAAGCTCTATCTAGCCTGCAGCCAAGTGCAGAATACCCCAAGATCTCTCTATAGGCTCCAGATTAATGTTCCCATCAAGGAAGGATTTGCTCTGGAAAAAACAGCTGCAGGTTATGGAGAAGTCCATAGGGTCCCCACCATATTTGCAGTTCTCCCTGCAGAAAGGGTGTATCTACTTGTAGGTCCCTGCATGTTTCAGATCTGAGAGATGGCTCTGAGGCTCCTTAGCTGGAAAGCATCCCTCCTCTCAGCAGAATGGAGACACCCTCGCCTATGTAGCAGTAACCTCTGTATCAACTCGCTGAGAGAGCTGAGCCTTGGAGAAAGTCTTTGTGAGGCTGGGATGAGGGGCTGGGATTTATATCATGCAATTATGTCTCTTGTGTAGGAGTCTCCATCTGAGCCTCTCACTCATGCAGAATTGGCCAATTCGATGTCAGGCACCTTCATCAGACCTTTTGCATGATCTGCTTAGGACAGGATGGATGGTGTCCAGGACTAGAAACAGCAGATGAAACGTCACTGCTGGAGGCACTCCATGGAGGCGGTTCATTTCACGCACACAAGCATACATATACACGCTCTGGTCTGCAAGTCCCATGTCCACCAGACCTACCCATGTAGGTGTGCAATGGAAGGTGTGCAATGGAAGGTTGCACACTGCAGGTGTGCAATGGAAGGTCTCCAAAGTCGCCCGCACCCCACTGCCAGCCATGCCTACCCAAACATGCTCAGCACCTACCCGCACAACACACACACCCACACACACACATCCATGTGCTTCCCAAGCCCCACACACACAGGGCTGCACCTCACTGCAAAGCCATTCACAGACACTCGCCCACCCCTGCACCCTTCCCAGCCTGCGTCCCACTCTGCCGTGCTTCACTCCTGCACACATAGGCACCCACACATGGACCCGCACTGATCCACGCTGTCACGCTCGCCTGGCTGGGCGCTATCCTACCGTTCGCACTCCCACGCACCTGGCGCGCTCGCCATCCCACAGACAGACATGCTGGACATTCCTCCTCCTCCCACGCACATGCAGGGTTTCACTCTCCGTCAACAAGGACAAACAGGCATACTCAGTCTGTTTCACACACAGCAGGAGCTGTGGCACAGCGAGTGCTTTTCACATGGCTGCCTTGCATCCTTGGGACTCACCAATGCTGCATGAGTGTGTGAAACTCACAGCCAGGGAGGCAAATGCCATGCTAGGGCCCTCCATCCTTCTCCATGCGCAATGCCTGGCTCACTCCTTTCTCCATCCCATGTTTAGAGCTGGGCATCGCACCCCTGGCTCCACTCAGCAGACAGACCCGTGCAGCCACACAAATATCCACTTCTGTTCCAGACCCACAGGAGATCAGCAGCATCATCAGCACCCAGGTATAATCCTTGTTTGGGGAACTTGGTCTATAACACTGTAGTTTTCAAAGCAGGCTGAAGAACTAAGCATCTATCTGATGACAACTCAACTGGAATCATGTCCCATCCTCCCTTGGGATGCATCTTTATCTCCTGTCCTGGTCAGGGCAGCCACATAGGGTGGCTCTCGCCTGCTGGGGTGGGTGGAGGAACAGCAGAGAAGATCTGCTCTGATGGTGCCTACAGGGCTCGTGAGGTCTCACAAATCCAACCAGAAGTGCAAGTCCAGTATCTTGCAAGCAGTGTGTGGCCCCTGGAAGCATCACGTGACCCTGCAAGAAAACCCAGGATAGGAGTCCACTTCCCCCACCTCACAACTGTACCCCATGAGTGAGATTACGGGATCTGTGTCGTAGGCACCATTCCTCTTGGGTTCAAGCTCTGCTGGTGAGATGTGACACTGCGAGTACAAGGGCCAGGGCATTGGGTACCTGCATCATGGGCTCCAAGGGAGTAAATGGCAGCTGTGTTGGGAAGAAGGCAAATATCACCTTTCACCTGCTACACATGAGACAATCGTTGGGTGAATCTTTCTAGGAGAAGCTTGTCCAGCCTGGAGACAGGCACCTTGGGGACAACTAGAAACCATTATATGACCACTGAGGCCAGAAAGGAGGGTGCTGGGGGAGGGACTGACAAGTGGCTGCCCCAGCCTACCAATACGGATACAACCACTGCTCTCCTGGTGCAGGTGGATCGGGTCGTCAGGGCCTTGCACCACAGCCTGGGTGGGACACTGGGAAACACGTCCTACCTGAGAGGTGGTGACAGACTGCAGAAGAGGCATGGGACATTGTGAACAGGCCAGGCACATGTTTCTTGGTGCTCAAGGGTGTAGGCCAC
Organism: Struthio camelus; assembly: GCF_040807025.1. Classification (NCBI taxonomy): domain Eukaryota; kingdom Metazoa; phylum Chordata; class Aves; order Struthioniformes; family Struthionidae; genus Struthio; species Struthio camelus. Next base: position 12,494,373 of record NC_090962.1, read on the forward strand.
TCTGTCTTCCCAGAAAGCAATTTCCAATGCCCACCATATAGAGCACTTGCCTCACAAATAGATGGCCCAAGCCTTGCCTGGCTCAGCAGGACACAGACCTGCTCCCTCTTCTCTGGCGGGGGGCACAGAAGGTTCCTGGCACCTTCTGAGAGATAAGAAAGAGTTTTTCCTAAAGAACAGCCCCTGAAGCACCCAACACAGTGGGAAGTGCCCCTGGCAGACACCAACAGTGTCTCCCACACTCATCTCTCCTCTATGATGCTGAACGCAGAGATATGAGCTCTTTGAACCATGACATTGCCCCAGAGACCATTGCAATAGAAGCCCAACACAAGTGCTCACCGGCTTTGCCATTTCAGGGCTGACCCAGGTCTTCCCCACAGGTTTCATCCCACTGCACCATACACCTTGCCCATACACTGAGCAAACCAATGCAGGACCAGTTTGCAGACCTGGAAAAGGCCAGACAAACTTCAGAGCAATGCTAACAATGAGTGAGACAAGTGAAGCGCCTGGGTCACCCCTTTCTCACACCATGGCTACTGGCTCCAGCATCAGCAAAAAGGCCAGGGTATTTTACATGAATATTGCCCTCCCATGGCCAGGTATGAGCTGTCACACAGCACCGTGGGCAACCAGGGCCCGGAGGGGGGGGTCTGAGACGGCAGTGGTCCACAGTGGCCTCAGGGCCGCCAAGCCACCATGTCCACCCCGCAAGTCCACGTTCGTGGCTGGGGGCCACATCCCATTACGCGTGGTTGTGTCCCCCTCTAGTGGCGTGTCCCAGCCAGCACACACCTGGCCACTCCAGAGCTGGACACATTCACACTGGTATGGTGGCCATGAATTCAGGCCTTGGAAATTCCTCGCTGGTCCTGCACTGGGTGGAAGCAGGAGCTAGTCCAAGATGCATGAAGTGGGCCTCCAAGAGAAAGTGGTGCTGCTGTCACATAAGAAATGTGAACCTTCATCGGCCTTAGCAGGGAAGGGTTTTGCTGTAGGAAAGGGCTGGTCCATACAGGCAAGCAGGATGTTCCTCGTCCCCTAAACTTCCCGAGAAGCTGGACTAAGAATTGCTGGAGGATGGTTTGGCCAACTGCTGGGAGGACAATGTTACAGCAAGTCACAGGTACCAGTGGTTGTACCAACTCCACTGCCTCATGCGAAGGGAGTTTCCTGAAAGGGCTGAGAGGGGAAAATGGTGTTCACTTCCAGCAGATGAGTTATGGCCAGCCAGACTGTGTAGCAAGTAAGGTATCTTTGCACTATGATAACAATCTCTGCATCGCTGTTAACTTGGACTTCCTTAACAATTTCAGTAATTTCATGTCCCCCTCCCCATTCAGAGCATTACCACAGGGCAGGATTAAGATTTGTTTCTGCGCTGCACTTGTGTCTGAAGATTGTATTTATTCCAGAAATACTGCAAATCAGGCTAAAGCGCACGGCTCCCTTTGAGCTGTATGTGTGCGCTATGGGACATGGCTATTATTGTTTTCCTAAATATTTAATGTTTGTTTTGCTAGCTGATCCTCTTAAACGGCCTTAATTGTTTCACAACATTGTGTTTCGATATACACTGGTAGAGTAAGCAACGCAAACTGCCCTAGTTTATTCAGGAGAGCAGAAATACATTGAATCTGCAGTGCTTCATTTGGTGTGAGGGCAGATCCACTCTTGGTTTTGAAATAGTGCTGAAGTAGGTGACCACAAGAGCTCTAAGAGAGGATGGACACCATAAGAACCTGCTGAACACACTGGGCTTGACCCATATTCTTAAAAATGCATGTTTCAATATGTAATAGAAACTGGACATGAACAGAGAGCACTGCGGCCTATTCCATTACGTGACATCCCACCAGCACTGAGAGAAAAAGTGTTAGCAAAGTTTGATTAGATAATAAAATTTGCCATTCACTAGCTAATTAAGAGAGCATGTGACTTACTGCACACAAACACCCCGAGACAAAACTCAATGAGCTGTATACGACCCCCTAGATCCACATGCAGCAAGTACTGAGAACTGTTAAAGAGCTTTTGTCTGGATTCAGCTCTGGATACAAACCTGGGCTGGAGGAAATCTGGAATAGCAATGAGAGAGATTTCATTTTCTTCAACATTTCCTTTTAAATCAGGGTTCCAAAACCAGAAGCCCTGGTACAATTCACATCGGAGTATGCCCTGAAAAGGTGCTGTGAGCAATGCAGGCTTTGGCAGCATTCACTGTTAGACTCCTCTCAATAGGAATGACTTGGAACCAGCGCTCTAAATATTTATTTATTTTCTTATAAGAAAGCACTTTGGGAGGTAAAGAAAATGAAAATGAAAACTTTTGGCAATTTTTCTACCGATTTCAGCAGGCACACTGACCAACAATCTGTACTGCTCATCTTGGCTTGGTAGAAATCCAGACAGATGGTTAAACATCTTCCCTTTGGTGTTTCCTCAATGCCGGACACAAACCAAGTCATTTCCTAATCATGCAGCATTTTGGGGTATGAAGTCTGTCACTTTGTACAGTGCTTTTAGGATGGAAGATGACCCATATATCAACATGAGTACTTAAAACTGGGAATCCTTTGAGCCCACTGAGTCTCCTGCTGCAACCAGGGACTGCACTTACGAATTTTGGCATCTGTGACAGCAAGACTTTGGGCTTTGGTAGCTTGAATTTCTGCTGTAATTACCCTTGAGAGATATTCAGGGGAAATGCCTCAAATCAGCAAGTGGTTCACGAATGTCCTCTTCACACGGACTCACAGGGATGAATTCATCTTATCCAACCACACTTGTCCAAAAAAGTTCAGTCGTCTCTACTTAAGTGGGCCCCGCTACAGCTTTGCCAAGCACTTCCAGGGCCTCTGTAAGAATGAACATTGGGGGTGACCTCCTGCTGGAGAGGCCGGCCTTTACCCATGGACTAAGAAAGAAGCCTGGCCAGTTAGCTTGCTGTTGATACCTATTTTACAGGTGGCTACAGTTCAGTGAGACATGTCTAACCCTTTTTGCAAACCTGCAGGGCTGTGACAGACTTACACGGGCGAGCTCCCCACAGTATGTGAGGTGTCTTTTTGGGATGCAGGATGCAAATTACCACAACAGACCTATCTGAGGACCTCAAAGGGGTCCAGCAGGCCAAAGATGCTCTCGAGGCTCTCAGGTAACTAAGGGACCACGGTAGTGTGGCACACATAGCTTGACATCCCCTCTGCGGTGGTCACCACCTGAAACATCAGCATTCCCAAGGGCTCCCCTTCCCCAAGACCTCCTTTTCCTCCCTTTGGGAATGTCCTGCTATATGACCTCGACTCTGTGACGCAAGAGCACCTCTGTTCTTGTGCTCCCACTAGGCAGCTCCATAGCACTGTACTTCTATGTCCACCTCACTAACACCATCCTGGTAGGACTCCTGTACTTCAGCACTCAGTGGCCCAGTGCGGCTGGACACTCTCACGATCCTAGTAGCCCACAGTGCCCTTCATGCATCTAGGGTAAAAGCTCCACATGCTGCCCCTTAGCCAGGAGAGGACATCGGGTCTAGCAAACCCAGAACCAGTGCTCTGCTCCTCCTCCCCACTACCAGCCATCTCTTCAGTAGCTTAATCGGGTCTTTGCCCAGAAATCACCTCCCTGACCCGAGACTCACTCTGGAGGTACAGGTCCCCCCATCAGAGAGATGTGACACGGTTTTGCAAGGGCTTCAGGACTAATCACCACCTCCATAATGAGCACACAAAACATGGAGACATGGACAACACTGACTATCATTTTACTCTCCTCTCCACTTGTTTTTCAGCCTTCTCCAAGAAGTCCTGGCTCCTTCCACTTGTCCATGGCTTGTACTCCAAACGTGGAGTTTCTCTTCTCTTTCATGCAGCCGCTTCTTTCTTTCCCATTAACCCAAGTGAGACTGAACATGTGCCTTTCTGATCCTGTCTCCTCCCCAAATTTCCTTTGTCTGTGCCCCTCTGCATTTCCCCCAGTCACTCTGGCTCCGTGGTATTTAAGATCTATCACCTCTTTGTTCTGCTCTGGAGAAACTGCAGTGCTATAGACCCCCCCACTCCCAATTCAGACCCAGTTGGCCTGGCACCCCGGGCTTCAGCCCCCCCACTGTGCCAAGGCACTTTCCTGCAAATGGAAATCCTCAAGGTTTAGCAACCCTGCACCGTCCACGGGGTGGGGATAAGTGGTGGATGCACGCACTGTCAGAGTGTGAGTGACTTCACATCCTCTGACTTAGATGTTTTTCCCAACTTCGAGTTGAATTCATAGGTCAAACATATGCAAGTTCCCCAAGTACCCACAGCCTCTTGTTCCCTTCAACATTCCCATTCTCGGTGACATCTGTTAGGAGATTTTCTGGAGCACATCTGTCCGATGACTCAGGAACCCCTTTAATTCAGTATGCTAAGTGATTCAAGAGACTTGTCTCTTGTGTATCTCTTGAATCTGCACTTTTGAACCTCTGATCCACAAATCCCTACTTATGCAGGATCCAACGAAAGTAACTCATCAACCTGGAGCCTGTTATCAGTACAGTTAAATTGCTTTAGAAGGAGCTACATTGCCACAGGAAAAACTTTCAGACTCTGCAAACCAAAGCAGGTTGAAAACCACCGACCGGAGGATTTGGGATTCTGGGGCACATATCTAAGATGATTCAGAGGCTCTGCACTTCTAGAGCTTAAATGTTAATAAGAAACTATTGACTTTAGTTGGGATGAACACTGCTATATTGATGTGAGAAGGAAGTACTGAAGTCAATATTTGCCAGGTGGGATAATAAATCTTGATTTATGATCAATGCAAAATTCAGTGGATGTGTTGCTATATACAGTCCATCGGGTAAACCAAGCCACTGCATTTCCTTTATTTCAATTAACTGCAAGTAATTTGCTGAGATATTCAGGGTAATGTGTAACTGAGATGTTCTGAGGACCATCCCCAGCCTACGGCGAAACAATCTGACACCTCTAAGCGATGTGGAACATTTTTAGCCTTTGCTGGAGGCAAAACCGAAACTTAGACGGTGTGACCCCAATTCTTCCCCAGATTGCTGGGACTGTTTCTGCTGGGTCCCTGCCTCACAGCCGTGCAGCCAGGGGCTGGAGTTAGAAGCAAGGAGGCCACCCTAGCATGCCGGGGAGGTTGGATGCGATGGGGCCGCCGTGCTACAGCTCCTCCTTGCCTTCGCAACTCAGGCAAAAGGCAGCTGATGTAAGCATGGAAAATTTACCCTGTTGTCTCTAACCACAAAGTGGCTTCAGCAGATGGGAGCACGGAGGTTGCATTTCTCCATGTGCATTAGGCAGCTTTATCATCCAGTCTTCCGCACACCTACACTAGAAAGAGCCATAAAACTCTGCCTTTCTTCCCTGCCACAAACGTTTCAAGCTTCACTGATTAGGTTTGCATTGTATGTAGCTAGCTATTAAAGCCAAGCATTTACGGTCCTTCCAGTTTTGCAGGATAATTTCAGGAGCAATGGCCTCAAATGAAGTCCTTTGCTGTAGTTGAATAACCTGATTTGTACAAATATTTTAGCAAAAGTCTGGACTATTCTGATTTCTATGTGGCGTTCCCCCCCACCCCAAGAATAATTGCACCAAATCCTCCAAGACAGAGGATAAACACAGTGGTTTCACTTTATTATAACAAAGTGTAGATTTTTCATTGCTGCGTCACCAGGTCTCTCACTCTTTTTACCATCATATTTACGTAGAAATGTACTGGACAGTTGAGGGGATTTTATTGTCTCTTACATTTCCTGTTCTGTTGTTTAAGTAGTCATTTCTGAAAAGAACACTACTTAAAATACAAAGTTTCCCGCTTGCAAGAGAAAAAGAAGCCCAAGAGCCCCAAACAGCCCAACATTGCTGTGTAAAGTTCATTTCCGATGTGTTTCAGGGTAAATAAGGATTTGGATATGGAACTGGATTCAATTACTCATTGCATTTTGGCAAAATGGTGGACTCAAAGCTGGTCTGAGTGCAGGAACCTGCCCCTTGGGTGTTTTCCAAAGCCTAGTCCTGCATCTCACTTCAGTCAGGAGTCACTGCCCTGCTCAAGCACCATCGTCAGCGGGCAGCACAAAGAAATTGCAGAGCAACAGCCAACACTTTGCTCTATGTGCATCTGAGGGACCCCATCAAGCAAAGGACCAGCTCTCCAGGAGATGCTTGGCAAGCTGCTCATATACCTGCTCAACTCGTATAGCTCATATAGCTGCTCAACTTTCCTGTTGCCTCCAGTTTGTGGATGCAGATTGTACTTTAAGCCAATAAAGAGAGGGGTCAGCACAAACTGTAGCATTGGAACCTCCTGGAGATGGATGTGGAGGGGAAACACTGTCCTCATTTAAAACACACCCCATGCAGGGATGTGAGAAGACAGGCTGATGTCCTCCAAACATAGCCGCAAGACCAGTGTCCTGTCAGCTGCCTGACACAGCCAAAGATAGAAGAAACTGTTCCTTACTGATACTACTTATTGGGGAATTTATGCAAGGAAAAGTTAGATGCCTTGGGTAAGATCCAGTGCAGAACCTGGGTTTCTGGACTTCTCAACTAGCACAAACTCATTTGCCTCTGTCTGCCCTTGTCCTAGAAAAGCTTGTAGGCTCTTTCCTAGGACTCTAGTGCCCGGATTTTCTTGATGCCTGAAAGACAGAGGATTTTCTCCAGCAGCATTTTACTTACTGTTAGTAGATCCAATGTCCTAGTCAGGTCTTCTCTGTTCCTTGATTTTCTTCTGCTCCTTCCCACCTGGGGCTTGGCATCTTCAAACAGGCTATGTTTACATAAGCAAGCAAAAGTGGCCAGGGACTGTTGGCCTCAGAGATAAGTAGTACGGCCTTTCTAGAGGCTCCCACATGGCTAAGCTCTCCTCATCTTAAAACAGGGCTGCTGTTCCTTGGGATCAGACCTCCCTTGAACCGTGCCTAGCCACTACCTGGCAGGGTGCAAGCTGGCTGGGCAAAAATCATGCCAGCAAGAGCATAACAGGATGGGTGGTGCCAGGAGAGAGCTGCATCTGCTCCCCACAGCCTCCTTGGAAAACTATCACACAAGAGGGACGTGTGGATGTCACTTAACTCAAGCGTAGCAACATCAGTAAAACCTGATGCAGGACTAGGTCTTAATCTGCAATGTGATGAATGTCTTCAACTCCACCAGAAACCATGGGTGGTCAAAGGTGTTTGGAAATGCCGTTAGCTAGCACATGTAGGACAGCAGATGAAATGAAGAGCCAGGTGCTGGCCAGAGCTGGCAATCTCTTCCCTTCAGATCACCTGCACCTTGCAGGAGAACCACAGCCAGTGCCCCCTCCCCAGCTGGTTTTGTGGCGTCTGGAGGGCTCTCTACAACTCAGGGCGTCCCTAGCTTTCTGAGCAACACTTCTGCAAGTCCTCTCCTGGCCATCACCAACCTGGAAGACCCTTTGTGATTCCCAAGAGCCACGTTCCCTCCTTCCCTGCTCAGATGAGCGTGGCTTCCCCCTCCAGCTCCTGCAAGGGGGGATGAGATCTTGGTGAACCTGAATGCCAGGAGGTATAATAAGCACTGAAGAGGAGTCGATCACGGTGTTATGTATCCATCCAGCCTGCAATCTCGTTTTCTCCCCCGGGCAGGGTGAGTAGGGCAAAGGTTGCAGTAGCTGGCTGTCACTCCGGCGTTGGCTCACTGCACATGCACTGCCGTTTATGACCAGTTGTCCGGCACCTGGATCAAGATTCGTTTCAACAGCGCTACACATGAGCTGTTTGGTTTGGACTGCACCCGAGCGAGCGGAGAAACCCGTCGTGATATATTTCAAACCCCGGAGCCTGGAACCATGATACAATCCCCTTTGAAGATAGTACAAGCCAGGGGACAATTTATTCACAGCCCTATGTAAAGGGCTACTCTTGGCTAGTGCAAAAGTTGGCTCTCTTCCCATCAGTATGGTTTGAAAGCATTCATCCCGCTCAGGGATGCTCTTAAATTCCCACATGGGCAATGCTCACAAATCCACTGTTTGCACCCGCGCTCCTTTTCCCAGGGAAACTTTCACAATCAGTTCAGAGGCAACATCCAAAAGCAGAGGCCTTAATTTTTGAGCCGCTCTGCATTTTTCCAATGCCATATTTGACAATAAACTCAGAGGAGTGAATTTTCCAGCTTGATTTTCATGGACGGCATGGCAGATTTGTTTGGACTGAACATCTGAGTCCGTGGTTTCTGAAAACTCATGCAAATAAATGCCCGTCCCCGAGCATGCGTGCTGAAGTGTTCTGCGACCTGCTCAGAGCTAAAGGCTTCCTGTTGCAACTGGAAAAAAAAAATCTTTACAAATCATGATTTTCTTGTGACCATCATCTTGTATTTAGCACATCTCTGTCAGCCAGGTGAAGACGGGTTACAGCAAACACTGCTTGCTTTCCGTTTATAATGCGCTGGACACAGTTCTTTTGTCAGAGCAATTTTCATCTCTGCAAAGCTGCTTCTGTTTGTGAACCGCACTCCTATACAGCACCTTCTCTGAGCAGTCATCAGAGCCGCTCAGAAATGTTTGGATAGTTTGAAATAAATTTCATCAGAAAAACCACAAGTTTCTATAAAGGAGTACAATTGTCCTGTGTTTTCTGGTTTGGAGGCTCTCAGAACAGCTTCTCCTTTCTCCAGGACAGGATTAATACATGTACTGTTGCTAAGTGTCCGATATTTATGTTCCATTAAGTTCAAAACAGAATTTATTTCTATTCAGCGTCAACCCCTGCATGCTCAGATTCACTCGTGAGTTTTGCCTCAGTCTCTCTCGCAGCTCTTCTCCCCATCACACGGCCAAGACCACTGTCCAGATTGCAGGCTACCCCACTTTCAGTCCTGTTTGGTAAGCCCCGGGGGGCATCCGAAAGGCAAAAAGAAACTGTAAAGCAACTCCCGCAGCCTCTGTGACTTATAGATGGTCAGACCCAGGAATCAAGCAATAGTGCTACCTGCCTGCACTTCTTTAATGTAGGTTTATTTACATCATTTAAATCCAGAGCCTGTGCATACCTTTGCAAGCTCTGCCCTTTCCCATCCGGGCCACAGATTCAGTCTTGGGGTTGCAAACCATCTTCCTGTTGTCACTGCTGGGACCTTTTCCTCCTCTGTAATATGGTCATGGTAATTGCTACGCACTTTTGAACGCAGAAGCACCTGGGCAGGCCATGAAACACTTCTCGGTTGCATTGTATTCATCTCCCGATCTGCTGAAATACTGACACATCAAAGTGAGTTTTCTGATCTAGCGGGGTTTTGATGTTCATTAAAGTAGCACGGGTGCCACAATTAGCAGCGCTGCCCCGCGTGCCCGGCGGACCCGAGCACGCACTAAGCTCCAAGCCACGCTGGAGGTGACAAGGACTCGTCAGCCCATGGCTGCCGTCCCGAGAGGGCAGCAAAGGAAATGCCCTGCTGCAGCACCCACTCTGCGCCAATGCATGAGGCCGGAAAACCTGATGCCTCCTTAAATGCTTTGCAGGATCTGGGCCTTTCTCTCTCCCAGATAAGCTACGCTTTGAGGCCGTCAGTGCAGCAACACGGCATTTTCTGAATAAGGGGCCAAAAGCACCTAATTTGCAGGAAGGACCTAACTTGCAGGTAATGATGGAGCAGTGTTACGTGGGCATCATTCAAAAGGCCAAGGGACCCCTTCCCCTGGTGAGTGGCTGTTTCCAAACTCTGTCCATTCACACTCATCATCTCCTCCACCGCAGGGTTTATAAAATAAACACCCTTCCCGCTCCACTGTGCTGTTATCATCTCCGCAGACAGCTCACACTCCACTTCCCTTCGGGGTGACTCACTCCGGATGTGCCTCTATCTTCCCTCTGCCTTCCCTCTGCCAGCCCTGGCATGGTGCTCCTGCCTGCCGCCCTGCGGACACCCCAGCCCCGTGCATGCGAACCCCAGCCCCATGCATGCGAACCCACACTGTGACTGCTCTGAAAGGCCCCTATGTCTGCCCTCACAGGGATATTTCCCTTCCCACTATGTGAGTCAGGATGGGCCCCTCCTCTACCTATTGCACTGGAGGTGGTGGCTTGAACCTGCTGCGGCAGACGTGCTCTGCATCTCCTCACCCTGCCCAGAAGTTCAAGGCAGACCTGCTGCAGGCAGAAGGAAATGCAGAAGGTGGATGACAAAAGGGAGGAGAGCAGACCCAGGGAGGAAGCAGAGACTAAAAATCTCCAGGGATGCTGGAGGCGAGGGGCTGGCAAGCTCTGCTGCTGCTGTCCGGAAAGGTGAGGAGCATGGTAACTGGAGAATCTACCTCTCCAAACATCTCCCTCAGCTACCTGTCCTGCCCTGAACGCAGGGCCAGTGTAATGAGTCTGGAGCCAGGCGCAGGAGGGGGTCATGGGACAGGAGAGGCTCTCGCATGACCCAAGCCATGCAAAGGCAAGGGATCTTCTCGCCTTGGTAAATCAAACCATGGCGTTTTTGCATGGACCAGGTCTTCCAACTCATGTCAGACACCTGCGCACCATCCCTGCCCCTGCAGGGCGCCCTGAGCCTGCCTGCAGCACCATCAACCTTGGCGCCGGGAGCACCTTGGCCAAGGATGCTCCTCACGCTTCAGGAGCCCACCAGCCAGGGTGCGGCCTAAGATAGCACCTTGCCCCGCTCCGGGACCCCTGCAGAAGCCCGGTGCTGTGCCCACCCCCCAGGCTCCTGTTGAACTCTCTGGCTTTTCTCTTTGTGTAGGAATAACACCCAAAAATATGATATTCCCAGGCATCCACGTGGCTCTGGCTAGCCAGCCGTGGGCCTCTAACCTCTCCTTCCCTTTAGCCTCTCAATTAGATCTTGCCTTCCTGATGACTTCACTCAACACTCGGCACGATTAGAAGCCCGAGGAAGGCCACAGCTTTGTCTTGAACGATGAGCCAGATTAATCAGCTCCAATTGCACTGAATTACCTAGCTGGGGCTCCCAGCAACAGCCTTCAATTCACCAGCAAACCAGCCAGCATCCCCGTTTCAACCAGGATAATCAGCAAGAACATGAAGCCAGATGAATGACTAGGCGAGGGTGGGCTGCAGCCTGTCAGGAGCTGGAATATAAGTCAAAGCACTTTGAAATTAAATCCTCGCTTTGACAGGGAACTAATGTAGAGATTTTAAAGTAGGTGTAATACACTTAGACAGGCATGTGTGCAGCCCAGTGCAAGTTGCTGCGCTTTGAATAAGTGGGTCCCAGCAACAGTGCAAGCAGGGAACTGGAGTTGAGAAGACAAAGAGAATTTTGAATAGCTCCAAACCAGCTCAGCAAGATTTTAGAGATGGTAGCAAGAAGTTTTCGTAATGGACCTAACTAATAACATTGTTAGGGAGGAGATTTGGTGCGCGGTCGTTGGCTGCTCGGGATCTTGGGTTTCACGCCAAGCAGCCATCCCCTGTCATGGGGGCAGTTGCTCCCTGTTTTCAATTAAGTTGTTTGCACCTGCATGGACCATGGGGATGGATGGAGACACGGTGGATTAGGAGGAGGAGGGAAACAGGAATCCCCACTGCATCTCTGGCCCCCGGGGGTGGGAAAACCAGGCTGCTGGTAGCTCCTGTCGGGATTCCCACAAGTTGACCTTTCTAGACAAGTTCAGATGAGGACTTAACTCTCAGTACTTGCTCGAGTGTCGTCTCCCACACGCACAGCTCGGAGCCGGCATTGTGGCTGGCTGTTGCACACGAGGACGGTCCTACACAGACACCAAGGGGGTCTAGGGCCCCATCCCAGCTGTTGGCTCCGGCCGCTGTTCCCTGCTGACAGAAACCCCCAAGTCAGACAAGTGCTTCCCACTTCCTCGTTTGCAAGTCTGCAAACGCCAAAGCCAAGAGCTGCCTCTTTGCAGTGGCACTTGGGAAACCCCTTCTAATAGCATTGGGGCAGCCTAACGGGGAACGTGATCTCAGCAAAGTTTAGGCCTCTCCCAGCAATACGAAAAGCCAAGCCATCGCGCTCTGTGCTGAGCGCTCCGTTCTTCCACGGCGACGCGGACATTATCCTAAAAGCTACAAAGACGAAGGAAAAAACCTCTTCCTCTTCTGTTCCTCCCTCGGCCCGGGATGTTCCTCTCGCTCCCTTCACTCCCAGGGAAAAGGCAGACCCCTGACGCCCCGGTCCACGCAGCCGAGGGGTGGGTGGGGGTGGGGGGGGCATCTCCCAACTGAGATTATTCGCCGTCTGCCCCACGGTACAACCAGACGGTCTCGGCCAAGGCACCCGCTCGGTCGCTGCGAGTCCCGCTTGACCGGAGCGAAGCGCCGGGGAACCGGCCACGGGGGAGTTGGGGGGGGGGGGGGGAGCCGGGCGGGACCGGGGAGCGGGGTTGGGGTATTGGGGTGGTGGTGGGTGGGTGGGAAAGGCGGTCGGTGCCCATCGCCGCCGTCCCGCCCCGGGCTTGGGGTGTCCCCGACGGCCGGACCCGCCCAGGTAGCGGCAGGCTGGGGCCGCCCCCGGGGTTGCCCCCGCCCCCGGCCCGCCCCCGGCCCGCCGCTCCATCCCGGGATGGGCCGGCCGAGCTGACAGTCGGGCTCGGCGGCCGCCGCGGGCGCATCCACCGGGCAGCGCCCGCCGCCGCCGCTCCTGCCCGGCGCCCACCTGCGGCGGCGGCTGCCGCCCCCGGCGGGGGCCGCGGGGCGGGCGGGGAGCGGGGCCGCCGCCGCCGGCTGCGCTGCCTCCACCTCCTCCTCCTCCTCCCCCCTCTCCGCCGCCTGCCCTCCAGGATGAGCCCGGAGTATTTCCTGCGCTCCTTGCTGCTCATCATCCTCGCCACCTTCTCGGCCAACGCCAGCAACTGGCTGTGAGTAGCAGCGGGCCGAGGGGGCGCCGCTCGCCCGCCCGCCGCCACTTGTTGCTCCGTCGGGGGAGGCGGAGCAGGTGCCGCCGCCGCCGCCACCGGGGCTGGGATCCCCGGGCAGCATCCTTGCAGCGGCCCCGAGGGGGTGCCCCGCTCCCCCTTAGCCCCCGGCCGCCCCCTCTATCCCTTGCGACGCGGTGTCGCCCGGTGCGGCCAGCGCTGACCGACCCCGACCCCCCCCACCCCCCCTCTGCCGCCCCTGCTCCCGGAGGTCGGGACCCCCCGGGCGAGGTGGGCCGCAAAGGGGATGCCGAGCGTGCCCGGCTGCTCGGGTGCCGGTTATTATAGGGGTCGGTTATAGAATAACTTTGGGGACGCCAAAGGTCCCCGCGCTTTTGTTCGGCAGTTACTAACCCCGGGGCAGCGCCGGAGGTCGGGCCAGCGGGTCAAAAGCGGGGGGCTTGGGGACCGGCGAGGCGCTCGGCGCGGGCCTAGGCGACGGCTTGGCAGGGCCGGAGCACGCCGAGCCGGCGTCGCTCGCCCCTGGGGTTTTTGTCTCCGGGCACTTCCCGACCCCCCGGCTCCCCCGTGTCGCGGCGGAAGGACCACGGGCCGGGCGCAGGCGTTGGGGGGGGGGGGCTGCGGTGGGCTGTCGTACGCCCTGGAGGAGCCCGGTGACATTGGGAACCCGCTGAACAAACATTGTGTAAGGTAAACAGGGGCGGAAGCGGTTCTAGAAAATTCCTGCGCGTTTGCCACGGCGGCGGGACCATCTTCTGGGGACACCTCCGGGGGCGGAGGGGATGGGGTACGGCAGCGCCTTTTCCCCCCCTCTCCCCCCCCCGCAAAGCTTGGAGCCGAAGCTCTCGTTCCTCCGGTTTCATCGCGGCCGGTGGGAGAAGGCTCTTCGCCGGGATGCGCTCCGGGAGCCCCCCGAGCGCTCGTGCCTCGGCCGACACCTGCGTGCAGGTGGCCGCGGTCCCGGAGGCGCGCGCCGGCGGATCAGCCTCCCGTCGCCCCTGTCTCTGCCTCTGGCCGCTTTGCCCCTTGTCGGAGGTGCTTCCTTTTTGAAGGATGCTCCCCATACCCTGGGAAAGAGCCAGGTCAGTGCCGGTCACCTGCTGTCCCGCTGGTGGGAAAAGGTGCTTTCCCGTCAGTAGCTGCCTGGGATGTATTAGCACTTATTCCTCCTGTCCCCCCCCACCCCACCACCACCACCCACCGCCCCGCTTTTTGCCAGATGGGGCGGCTTAGGCGCCGCGAGGCTCTAGGGTGGATCCGAGCAGCTATCAAGGTGGTCTTTAAGCTGTCACGCCGAAGGTACAGCGGGAAGCAGGGGCAGAAAGTCCTGCCGAGGAAGCCCTGCGGGCCGATGGCAGCTCGCTTGGGTCCCCCCCGGCGAGGAGCGGTCCCCGCTTTCCCCCCCTCCCCAGCCCACGGACAGGCCGGGGGGGGGGGGGGGATATGGATTTTAGCAGCCAAGCGGGACAAGCCGCCCCGCGCGGAGGTGGGACCCGAGCCCGCCGCGCTCGGCGCGGGTTTCGGGAAGACCTGAGCGGAGGGGCAGTTCGCCGCAAGGACCGGCAGGGACTGAACCGCGCGCGGCCGGCCGCTCCGGGAGCGAGGGGTGGGAGCGGGGGGCTCGCCTCCGCGGCGGGTTCATTCCTGCCAACAGGGGAGGAAAAGCAGATACGTTTCAGTGCGTTTGAAAGGAAGGCTCGACTTTTTCTTTCCTTTTCTCTTTTTTTTTTGGATGTTACAAATGTATCGTGATAAAAGGATCATCCCCCGCTCAGCGCTTTTTTTATTCTTTGCCTTTAGGATTAGGACAATTCCCATTGTTTATCTTCTCACATCAGAAACAAAGGCTGCCGGAGGCAATAAACGGAGTTAGAAGGATCCCAGGAGCTATCAGATATTCTAGGAATGAGTGTGCCGCGCACGGCGGGGCAACGCCGCGCGCCTCGTGCGCCTGGGCTCCGCTTTCTCGCGGCGCTGCCCGGCTCCCGCCGGCCCGCGCGCCTCATCCGGAGGCCAAATTCAGCGGTCCGTGCCGCGGCGGGCCGCGCGTTTCTCGCGGCCTGCACGTAGGCTTGGGCGCCGGGTGGCAGAGCGCGGTGAAGTTTGCTTTTCCAGAAACCTGCTGGATTAGTGATTAAGCTCGGTGCGCCTTTCGCAAGCTGAGACCTTTTTTCTAAAGCTCCTCTCGACCTGTCCGAACTCGCATTCCCCGAGCGCTTCGGAGAGACGCGGCTTGCAACGCTTGAGCTGAACGCTTTTTTTGCGGCGAAGCCGGCTTTGTGGGGAAGGGCGTCCTCTGAGCCGCCTTATCCCATGTAAAAGGGAGAGGGATGCAGGTATCTCTTGGAGGGATCGCTCTGCTGCAGAGACTTTCCAGAGAGCTGGAAGGGACTCTGCCAAAATTGTCATTAAACAGACCGAGATGCTCTCTATCTGGCTAGGACGTCACCCCCAGGTGTGTTTTCTCGGTTTGGGGAGTTGCCGCTCGGCTTGCTGCCTGCCCTCCAAATTGGCAGAGATGCTCTGTTCCCCTTTCTCGTGAAAGCGGCAGACTTGCTTTTCCTCCTGCCTTTTCAGGCGCGGAGTTGTTACGTTAAGTAGAGGGCCCGCGTTAGCGCGCTTCGGATCCAGCCAGCTTTGCGTGTGCATGTGTTCGGGGAAGGTCCCTCTGGTTTCTGCGCTCTCTCCGCTGGAGACCAGGGCTTGCGTTACGCGTGGCGTTAGCGGAGCCGCCTCCAAAGCGACTTGCGTTTCGGACTCAGTTCAGCGCTTGAAGCTGCGTGTAGAGCAATATGATTGACCTTGCAAGCGCCTTCACCCAGTGGTCCAAAAGCATCCTGGTGCCCAGGATGTCTCGAGAAGGGTGTAAGCTGAGTGATCGGTGCTGCACCCGCACCTCTCCGAAGCAGGCGAGGACAGCAGGGCCCCGGGTTCGGTAGGAGATAAAGGGTGAGCACTGATTCTTTGGTGACCGTAGAAAATGCAAAAAGCGGGGCGTGAACGTAGGCTGTTTTGTTTTGTTTTGTTTTTTAACTGCACTCAGGCTGCTGCGATCCGAGGCCGTTTGGATTATTTTGAAGATCGCAGCCCTGACACTCAAGTCCCGTGCCCAGAAATCATGGCAGATGACAGGGTAGGGGGTCCTTTATGGATGAAGGGCCCTGGTTATCCACCTCACTGAGAACTGTTACGGCCTCTCCCTATTTTCCTGCCGTTACACAGCGAAAACTGGCTACGGAGGAGGCTCTCCGAACAGTCTGAGATGCGGTTCTGCTGCTGCAGAGCAGGATGTGCCACCAGCAGCTCCATCTACCCCTTCTTTACAGGGGTTTAAAACGTCTGTCTGGGCTTGAGATTTGGCTTAAAGAGCCAAGAGCACAGCTGGGTTTTAAAAAGCCTTTAAAAAAAAAAAAAAAAGCGGATTTGACCGTTCTGGGAATGCTTGAAGACCTCGCGAGTGTCCAAACAAGCCTGGCTGAGCAGCTGCTCTCTAATAGTACCCAGTTTCTAGGGCCAGAGAGGAAAGGAGAAAAGGAGTTTGGGTCCCTGCGGTCACCCTTTCGTCTGAACGTCGCAGGTACTTTGCAGACACGGGGCTCAGCTCTCCATGCCCGTCACTGCCAACTTTGCAGAGGGGATGCTGCAAGAGCAGCAGGCTGGCTGGGTATTTCTGGGCACATATTTTGTGCTGGTTTGGGTCTTCGCACAGTGTAGAGGTTTCGGGAGAAGCAGGCCTAGGTCCTTCTCCGCTTGCTTCCCTCCGATCTTTGAACAGATTTGATTTTTTATTTTTTTTTTGTTTAAAGCTGAGTCTCCCCAGCTTTCGTCGCAGCAAGAGCTCGCGTCGCCTCGAGCCCGGCTCGGTTTCATTTTGTGCGAGATTCTTTGCATTGTCTTGGTGACCCTCCCATTTTCCACCCGGCGAGGAACCGGTCCAGCCTTTTCCCCGTGGATGCCGCGCTGCCGCGGCGCTGATTCGGCAGGTGCAGCTAGCTCGAGGGCAGAGGTGCTCTTGCCAAGCCCTGCTCCCCTCCCCGCAGGCTTTTTTTTCGGTATAAGGTACAGCGTCGGGATAGTTTCCCGCTCGTGTCTGCTCCGGCAGCAGGGAGAGTGGGTTGCACAGATTGGATTTGGCGGAGAATGGCCTGGCTTTGAGGGGCCGCCGCGGAGGGGGAAGAGCGGCTGTCTGCTCCCCCGCGGGTGCCTAGAGCTCCTTTGCGCTGCCCCAGGGATCCTGCCGGAGCGGCGAGGGTGTTGCTTAGCCCTCCCTTGCCCTGCACGGTTAATTCAGTCATGGGATGTCGGAGCCCTGCATGCAACAAGTGACTCCCATTCCCAAGAGGGTGCAGGGAGGGAGCGCTAAACCAACAGCTTCTGGCACTGGAAATATTTGTTGTTCTTTTTTTTAAGAAGAAATCCTGCTGCTTTTAAGCCCGGCTAATTTTAGTTCAGCAGTGAAAACCGACTGTCTTTAAGGGTTTCATCCTGCAGAGGCAAGAAACCTTCGCAAATCTTGATGCTGGACTTCTAAGCAGTTTGCCTCGTATCAGAGAGCCGGTCCTCTCTGGCAGGAAGACGTCGTGGCTGCGTTTGCCACGATGTGGGAGTGAGCAGTGCTGCTCGACTCCTGGGTGACGATGGGTATTTTTTGCCATTCTCTAAGGAGGCCTCACATAAACCTGTACGTTTCGTCGCAGACCTTTATTCTGGGGAAGATGGACACCCGTGAGAAATAAAACCACTTTGCACCGCAGGCTGTGCAGGGACAGGATCTGACCAAACGCAAGTGATGGCAAGAAACGAAATTTCGTTCTGTAATGGTTTGCGAATACTTTTTTTTTTTTTTTTCCTCCTGACTCCACGAGTCAGAACTGGCCTTTCGCATTGCAGTGAAAATGTTCATGTTGCTCTGCTCAGAGCCGTTGTGTTCTCGAGTAATTCATCCTCGTGGATGGAGAGAAATGTGTTACAGCAGTTGATCTGGGCTTTCTTAAAATGATGAAACTGCTGAGCAATCCTGGAGGTTAAGCGTTTCCAGGAGGTTCTTCCATATTTCCTTACAAATGCAACAGCACCGACTTTTACAATGCTTGGTGATTTTTTTTTTTTTTTTTCCCTTAAAGCTTGAAAGTCTTGTGAATCCACAAAAATCTCAGTTATCCAAGGCTGCTTAAATGACAGGCTCTGGCCTGGATGCAAAGTGCAGGTAACCTTTATTTGCCTCCAGCCTCGGGTTTCTGCCCCTTATTCCTGCAGGTGACCTGCAATTGCATCCTCCAGGCACTGCGGTGGCGGCTGCCATAGGCTGTTGCGGTTTGCAGCCGGGAAGGTGGCATGCAGGATCTGGCTGGCTCAGCAGAACTGGAGCCAGCGTTGTGCTTTCCTGAAATTACTCGGGGAAAAAATTAATTGAATATCTTTGGCCAGTGGAAACCAGCCTAGGGTCTGTTGGAAGCTGGGCAAGATCAAACTAATCCTGCAAAAGGGCTTCTCTCGCCACGTATTTGCAAATTCTGATCGAAACGAAAAACTCATCAGAGTTTTTCCATCCAGGTTGAGCCTGAAGCACTGCGTAAGGGGAGTTCCCGTGGAGTTTAGCCCTGTGGCCTGTGCTTGCCTACTCTCTGTAAGCACAGGCTTAGGAGAAATCTCGTTAGCTGAAAACCAGTCATTGCTGCTGAGCTCCAGCCCGGGAGTAGCTTCTACTGGCTTATAAAGAAAGAAGCGGTAAAGAATGTCTTTCCTACACATCCAAAGTAGGTTTCCAAAGTGGATGCTGCTCTTATGGTCTGTTCGACTTGCCTCCTGGTCTTCCCCAGATATTGTTGTGCACGGCAGTGCTGCCTCCTGGGAGACTGATATGGCAACTGCTAACTGGAGGTGGGAATTTGGATGTGAAAAACACAATTTCAGGGAGGAGGTGAAAGCTCAGTAACTATCAGAGGAAGGCCAAGTTGCTTCTGTCCCAGAGGAGAAACCAGGCAGGCACCTCAGATGATGACTTCAGAAATCACGGTTTTCATTTGCAAGCAGTGGAAGGGAAGAACATCTAATCCCAAGAGGGGGATGTCTAGTCCTCAACAGGGAGACATTCTGCTGCAGAGCCACCAACCAGATAAGGGCAACCTTGCAGGTATTGCATGGTTTCCAGGATATCCCTGGGGCTCCCTGCCAGGAATGTGCCTGGGTTGTCAGGCTCACCAGCCCTGAGACCTCTCTGGAAGGGGAAAGCCGTGAGGAAAAGATGGTCCTCTTCTCTATAGCTGCAGGACGGCTCTTTGGGTGCCTAGGTAGGACCGCTCTCTTCTTGAGTGCATCTATCCATGCATTTCCACACACTTTTGCTTTTGCCCCATCCTAAAGGAGCGTTGCCTGCTTCCTCAGAGGAAGCCACTCTGCATAGGGCAGTCTCAATCTGTGTACAACCCTAAGTTATGATCCATATGGCCAGCAATAAGAGGTGTCCCTCTAGCCTCTCCCTTCCTGCTGCTGTCCTTCCTCTGGAAGCAGTCTTCTGCCAGGAACTCCCCCAGGGCTGGGGAGACACCAAAGAGGCATCGCTGATCCAAGCTGACTTGGTTACTCCATGAGCAGGGAGGATGCTTGCAGAGGCAGCATGTCAGACGAGGGCAGAGCAAGATCGGGGAGCATAAGCTGAAGCATCTTTACAACTCAAAGCCTCTAGGTTGAGACTTTGAGATTGGACATCTCTTCCCTAGAGAGCAGGTTTGTCTTTTCTGGGTCATTTTTTTGGTCGCCGCAACAACCCTTTTGTGGCCTTAGCCAGGCAAGCACCCCAGGCAGGTTGGGTGTTCACTGAACAGCACAAGCTGAGGTTGAACTTCTGAGCTCATCTAGCTTTTTAACATCTCTGATAGGGGATTACAATGATACCACTTGCCCCGGTCTAGCTGTTACCCATCTGCAGGAAAATGCTCCCAAAATGAGACAACGTGAGGAGTTCTCACACTTGCAACTCATTCATTTAAAAAAACCCAGACATTTCTGCTCGCTCCAAGACATCTGCTGCATCTTCCCTGGCCCTCCTCTATTGAGAATTTGTCAAAGACTCAAATTTCCACAGCTTCCCACAGCAGGGAATCCCCCCCCCTCCCTTTCTTGCTCTATCTGCCAACTTCCATGGCTCTTCTGATGCCTTGCTGTCATTCCATCAAGTATTCTTCTTCCTGAAATTATCATCCTTTTCTTTATTTTTTTAAGCAGTTGTTTTTTCTTCTTCCTTTTCAAACCTCCTTGGCTTTGAGGTTTCCTTATTTGCCATCTTGCAGGGAGGATCAACTGCAGATGCCTAAATTATGGGGCTTCAACCTTGATCTATATGTGGCGGGTGGAAAAGAAGGAAGGGCTTTCTGTCAATTTTGTGTTAAATCAGTGACTTTTAATAAAAGGGAGCCTGTTCTGTGAGTGACTTGTCTGAATGTAAAGGCAGGAGAAAAGAAAGATAAATGTGATGATGAAGCAAGAAGGCGAGACTTGAATGAGTGACTTGGGCAGCAGCTCATCCCTTGTAACATTCTTTGAAGAAAATATGCTATTATTTGGGGGTTGTTGGCAAGCAGGGCAGCTTTGAGGCTGCCTGTGAGATTTGGGCCCTAATCTAGAGCTCTGCTACAAAGAAGTCAAGATGTGATATTAGCAGGATGGAGACTTGATATGAGAGCTCACATAGGGCAGAAACAGTTTGGTTTGCTCCTGTTGGGCCAGCCTTGCTGTGCATATGAACAGACACAGAAAGGATTTGCCCCTAGTTTCTGCTACCTCAATCCAGGAAAATGAAGTTTGGAGCAACGTCTTTGTTTAGGACCAGGCGAAGTGCTGGATCTGGGTTACCATGGTGACTGTGGGATGTTGCAGATGGTTTTGGTGCCTCTCCTAGGCTCCACAGCCCCAGAAAAAAAATCTCATGAGGATGCAGGGTGGGAGCACCTTCGGGTGCTGGTGAGGAAAGAGCATGTTTCCCAGCCTTTCTCTCGCCCTCCGCCTGCCACAGCAGGGGAAAAGGCGGCGAGATGTTCCTGCCCTGTGCTGATCATGGAGTGGAGAGATGCTGCATGAAAGCCTCACAGCTGCCCTGCAGCTTGGCCAAGGTCTTTCCACCCATCCTTGGCTTGACCTCTGGATCCCCCCTGGACCAGGATGGGAGCCCACCGAGAAGCAACATGTTGGGAAAGCAAGGATGATACTCGCGGGATGTAGGAGACGGGTGGTAGGCGGGGAGTCTAATGGGCCATGGCATTTTTGGCGCGCAGTTGTGCCCACCCTCAAGGAGGGGTAGACGTGCATAGGCTGAGGCGAGATGACGGCATACGGAGGACCTGATGTGGGGGAGAGAGGCCAGAGCAGCGTTCTGGATAGCTTCACCCAGTTTGCCTGCCTCACAAAACAAATTACCAGACCTGTTCTTGGAGAGCTGTTTCCATCTTTGAAGCATCTTTAGCCTTTGTTTTATCATCCCAAACAGCATTAAGCACTTGTTGGGGAGGCGTCTTATCAGGCACATCTGCTTGGAAAGGCTTGAAAGGCCCTTGTCAGGCTTCTCTTCTTGCATGCTTTGAATTTATAGCTCCTCATTGCCTGGAGAATCCCACCGAGCTGGGAAATATAATAGAAAAGAAGATGCCCCCATCCCAAGCAGAGCTGATGCTAACACGGCCGTTTCACCTACAGCATGGCTTTCTCCTGCCAGGATGCCCACAGTCAGATCGTGCGCTGACTCATAGTCCTGACCGGCCATGCTGCTTTGCAGGAGCCAGTTCCCTGATGTGATAAATACTGTGTTAGCTGTGTGGAGGAAAAAGCAGAATCAGTGCAAGGGGTCAGTACTGGAGGCAGAATCCGGTTTTCTTGGCTCCCCGGCTCAAAACTGATCTCTCAGCCCATGGTCTCTGGGGATGAATCTCATCACCGTGCTGTGTGACACCTTCCCTGTGCACAAATTGAATGACAGCTGGATTTGGGAAAGGGCAGGGCTGTCACGGTCACTCTGGGTTTGCTCAGCCTCGAACATCCTGGAAGCTCCCGGGGTGGTTCGCTGCCTCCACCTTGGGTGCAATAGCAACTGTCACGCCCCGCGCCCAGCCTTTCACTGCTACCGAGGATTGTGGCGCAGGGCTGGGGGCACTCATCACATGGTTGTCAGGTTGGAATTTGGGGCTAGCAGAAAGGTGACAGCCTGGGTTTGGCCTCAGCAGGGTTTCCGAGTCGGCCATGCGCACCAGGGAGCTCCTCCACAAACAAACCATGCCCTTAGAGGAGCAGAAAGCCTTGGGCAAAGATGCTTAGCTGGTATAAAGGCTAGAAAAAAGCTTGGCTCTGCAAACACGGCAGCCGGCCACTTCCCGCTGTCCAAGAAGCATTGCATCAAGTGACCTCCACGCACGAGGAAAGCTGAATGCTTTCGACGGTTAGCCATGCAGACTCCCCACGGACTCTGCAAGCCTTTCTCACCGTCTCCCACGGCCCCCAGTTGTAAGCATGAAACCAAGCTGGTGAATAATTCTGCTGATGTATGGAAGAGAAAATCCTGCTCTCTCCTCCTGGGGCAGACTGGCACGGCTAATGGGAGGAAGAGGCTGTGACAACTGGATTTTGTGGCTGAAGTCAGCAGATCTGACTCCTGGGACACATGAGAACAGGCAGCAAACAGGAGCCACTTTTGCACAGTCACTTCTCGGAGGCGAGCAGTGCTTCAAAGCAAAAATCCTTAGCAGGATGTCGTAACTTGGAGGAGGAGAAAAAACAAGCAAACAAAAAAAACCCACAAGCTCTATAGGGCTGGGAAACACAGAGTCAAGGATTGAGGTTCCCAAAAAGCCTTTGCCTGGCACTCGTGCCTCTCCGCGCGGACAAGGGAACTACATGAGCCGAACTACCTGGCGCTGGCGAGTCCCGAGGACCTTAAAGCTCGATGCAGTCACCAGGTGCAAGCGTGAGTTTTAGCTATCCGAGGCAGGGGACCTCCCTGCTCAAAGGCAGGACAGGGTTCTGCCAACAGCGGTGTCACTGGAAGCGGGTGACGGTGGCCACAGGAAGGAGGGAGTCTCAGTTGGGCGCACGCCGGTGCAGGCACTGGTGCTGGTAGATGTGGAGTATCTGGGCTTATCCCGTGGCCTGAACAAATTGTGTGGGTCTGTCTTTAAATCCCTCTTGTGTTAAGAGGCTGGGGCAGGAAACTCGGCTTGGGGAAAGGGCGAGCGCACATCCATGTGGCGTTGGGTCGGGCTTCAGAGACGTGCGGGCTTGGCCCAGCTGGGGACTGGGAGCAGGCTCTCCTCAGACTAAGCGGGGGAAGCTGGGGCATGACCCTCCGGATGCTCTGGCCAAGACCCTGGGATCGACCCTCATGCCCATGTGTTCAGAGGGGGACTGGGAGATGCCTGAGAGGTTGCAGGGTGCTTGCCCCGAAAGGGACATCTCTCCCATCCCTGTAACACTGGCGCTCAAATCAGCTCTGTACGTCCTTCCACCAAGGATGGAGCCACCTCCGTTCAGGGACAGCATTTTCCAGTTCGGCAAATACCTGGCGGCCGCGCTTGCGAGAGGGGCCGGTGGAGGAGGTGCGTGGCACAGGAGGTTTTGCCCACGGCAGGCTCCTGACTCCGTCCTCCCCACTTCAAGCCCTGCTCACATCCCAAGCGATGGGAAACCTGGCAGCTCCTGGAGGCCATCCTCATGCGATGGGGGCCAGGGGAGCTAAAAGCAGGCTCCGGGAGGGAAGTGGTTTTGAGGGAGAAGTTTGTTGGTGATGAGCACACAGCCGCGCTGCGGGAGCAGTGTGGCAGCTGGAGCTGGCAGCCGAGCGTTTGTCCTGCTTGTTTTGGCTGACTTCGGAGACCTCTGGCTTTTCCTAGTAGCACTTGGATGTGCCGGTACTCAGGAGACCTGACCTGGCACATTCAGACACTGCTGAAAATATCCCCCTTGCAGGCAATAGAGGCAAAGGGGAGCCGGCAGCTGGGCTCCCGGAGAGACGGGGGAGTGGGCTGCGGAGGGATGGTTGTTCTGCTCAGGCTCGCTCTCTACCAGCCAAAAACACACCCACAGAGCCATTGCAGTGACGCATTCAAGGTGGCCCAGGTGGGGAGCAGAGGTTGGGTCTCCTCAGTTTGTGCCACACTGGGCATCCAGCCAAACATGGGTCCGTGCTCCGCAAACCCGTTGCCTCCTAACCAGTTGCGCTGGCTGTCGTGGCAGGTACCTGGCGAAGCTGTCTTCAGTGGGGAGCATCTCCGAGGAGGAGACCTGCGAGAAACTGAAGGGCTTGATCCAGCGCCAGGTGCAGATGTGCAAGAGGAACCTGGAGGTGATGGACTCAGTACGGCGCGGCGCCCAGCTGGCCATCGAAGAGTGCCAATACCAATTCCGCAACCGCCGCTGGAACTGCTCCACGCTGGACACTCTGCCTGTTTTTGGGAAGGTCGTGACACAAGGTGAGCCAGCCAGCCATGCGTCGGAGAGGTGTTGGGCAGTGGGGAGCAATAACAGCGGGTTTTATTTGACTGACCCCCAACGTCGACTCTGGGGCTGGTGGTGAATGGTTGGGCCGAGCGGCCTTCACTCAGCACTTTAGTGGGGCTCTTGTGGCTGCGTTGGGTGCAGCATGTGCAGGCTCTTGCCATTCCTCGGCCACTGGGTGCTTTCTCTGCTGAGCCTCTTTCATGCCCCAGGGGTGCACATCGCATGCAAGCACCAAGGTGGGACCAGCACAAGGTGCCCAGCCTGGACTTTTTACAAGGACATGCCAAGTTCGAGTGGGACCCTAAAGACATGAGTCTCTCCACGGCCTGATCTCCATCCCAAGGAGCTTCCCCTCGCCAGGCTGCAGCTGCAACAAGACACGGGATTTATTCAGTCTCTTCTCCGGGCAGTGCAGAAACCGTAAGCGCTGCCGGACCGTGAGCGCTGCTAGTGAACAGAGCCGGCAGCGTGCAAGACCTTGGGAGGACAGCCCTCTGCCGCCCGATCCGAGTAAAAACACACCAGCCCTCCAAGGACAGCATCTCCTGCTGCCGCCAAGCCTTCAGGAAGGATTTACGGCCAGGACAGCCCCCCAGCCCCTTCGAGCTCAGCCACACACAGGCGTTCGGCGCACCAGAGGCGCAGGGCCGTGACCAACCCGAGCGAGGGGGGGCAGCAAAGCGGGGCAAGCGGAGCAAGGAGCCAGGGACACGCTGGGGACGTGAGCACGAGGAGAGCTCTACCAAGCCTTGGGGTGAAGAGCCGGAGGGGAAAGCCCCTCTCCTCAACCCCTGGAGACCTCCAAAACATCCCTTGCCTCCCCTCAGGTATTGTTTCCAGCTCTGATGGGCTTTCTCCCTTCCCATCCCAGGACACATAAGTCCAAACTTTCCCCGGCTCCTTATTTGACTTTCCTCCCCTCAACACAGGGGTGAAGATCTCTTCTTGCGAAGGTTCAGGACTGGAAATACCAGAAATACCAGAAACTAAAAGTCGTCTCTTTTTAGGCAGCCACAGCACAAACCGACCAACACGATCCTACTATTAACCTCGATTAACTTGGAGGCGGTTCAGTCCCCATGCTGGCTAGGTCCTCCCCAGCCGCTGCCGCCTGGGCCAGACTGCAGCTTGGCCACCGAAGTCTGCACTGCGACCACCAAAGTAGCTGCCCTCGGTCCGACCGGCGAGCAAGGGGCAACGTCTGCTCACTAGCTATCCCCCGCCAAACATGAAACGGCCCTAGCATGAGACTACCCCAAATGCCGGCCTCCTCACTCAAAGACAGAGGAGCTGTGTCCTCAGCCACCCTCGGTGGCCAGCAGGGATTTGGGTGTTGCAAGAGCTGACGACCGTGATCCCTGGCCACGCCGCCCTGCGGTGCTTGCATGCAGAGGTCTCCCCTGGTGGCCTTCGTCTCTCGGATGAGCTTGTTTAAACCGTGCAGTTGTCATGCAGGTAGACACAAGCAGGAGTTGGGCAGTGGCCACACTCTGGGGACTGGTGTGGTTTTGCAAGGCATTTTTGGAACAGAGAGGGGGTATTGCAAGCTAGTTTTGGAGGTGCCAGGAGCTATGGCACGCTGCATGAGAGGATGACAAGTATCTGCAGCTGCAGGGTATGTTCCTGGATATGGAAAGCAGCCAAGGAAGCAGGACTGTTTTGGCTGGAGGGGGGATTTCATGGACAATTCAGAGGTGCCCTGCAAGCACCAGGCAAGGCAGTTTCTCCTTAAAAGCTTGGGAGAGCTCTCCCCGTATATCAGTGCAGCTTCTGCATGCCTCTCATTGCCAGGTTATGCCCATCACGTTCACGTTTTAACCCTGCAGGACAGTTCCCAGCTCCTTCCCAGCTCTCACTGCTGCAGGGTGATCTTCCAGCATCTCTGCTGAGCCTGGTCCAGGCTTGGCACTCGGTGAATGGAGCATGCCTGAGAGCAGGGAGGAAGGTTTTCCTGCAAGGATTTGGGACAAAAAAGGCTCTCATCCCCATGTTTGGGGTGAGAGAAAGAGAATGGCTTGACTTGCTAGTTCTGTGTTGCCTGTTTTGCTGCAAACTAGTTTTTGTGCTAGCTTCTCAAGGGGGTTTATGTGCAACACCAATGTTGGGACAGAAGGGGAGCAGAGGCATGGCATGTGCAGGGTATCAGTAACAGCCCGCCAAGGGCCTTCATCCACCTGGGTGCGCATCCTCCAGAAAGCCCTCTCGTGCTTCGGACCTCCTGCCAGGTTTCCCAGCACCATTTGTGTCGTTGCAGGGACGCGGGAGGCAGCGTTCGTCTATGCCATCTCTTCGGCAGGGGTGGCCTTCGCTGTGACCCGAGCCTGCAGCAGTGGCGAGCTGGACAAGTGTGGATGTGACCGCACGGTGCAGGGGGGCAGCCCACAGGGTGAGTGTGCAAAGATAGGGGATGCACGGGGATGCCGAATGGCCGTGCACGGAAACACCCATCCCTTCCATTCTTGCCACCCACTAGAGCAAGGAGAAAAGAATAAAAAAGCCTCCTGTTAGTCCACAGAGGTCCCGTCAAAGGGCATGTAGGAGCTTTGCCAATGTGGCAGATGTGTTGCCCCACATTGCCTCTGGTTGTCACCCCGGGGACACTCACATGGCATTTCCGCAGGCTCTGGTATCTCTTTTCTTTCCTAACCCCTTCCCCAGCAACTGAATGCACGTGCTGCTCCCTTGGCCAGGGACACGCTCCAGCGGCTAGTGTGGGCAGCTGGGTAGCAAGACAGAAGTGGGAGCAGGCCAGCTCTGCTCTAGCAAGAGCAGGGCCAGAGAGGAAGAGGAAGGCAGGCTGGTTTCATGTGCCTCATCCATGCCCTCTGCCTTAGGCTTCCAGTGGTCGGGCTGCTCCGATAACATCGCCTATGGCGTGGCCTTCTCACAGTCCTTCGTCGACGTCCGGGAGAGGAGCAAAGGGGCTTCTTCCAACAGAGCGTTAATGAACCTCCACAACAACGAGGCAGGAAGGAAGGTAATAGCGATGGGATCTGCTTTGGGGTCTGCAGCCACCAGTTGAGTCCTTTGGTCTTCCGTTAATGCCATCGGCTCCCATGCGTTGGCATCGGTTGCTGCACGTCTACTCCAGATCTCCTATGTCGCGTCCTTTTCACTCTCCGGCCTCGCTGGAGGACTGTGTCCGTCCTGAGCTGACCGTCCTGTCTCGTTTCTTGTGTGTGCTCCTCCAGGCGATCCTGAACAACATGCGGGTGGAGTGCAAGTGCCACGGTGTGTCAGGCTCATGCGAGTTCAAGACGTGCTGGAAAGCCATGCCCCCCTTCCGCAAAGTGGGCAACGTGCTGAAGGAGAAATTCGACGGCGCCACAGAGGTCGAGCAGAGCGAGATCGGCTCTACCAAGGTGCTGGTGCCGAAAAACTCCCAGTTCAAACCGCACACAGACGAGGACCTCGTCTACCTGGACTCCAGTCCCGACTTCTGTGACCATGACCTCAAGAACGGGGTGCTGGGCACCAGCGGCCGGCAGTGCAACAAGACCTCCAAGGCCATTGATGGCTGCGAGCTCATGTGCTGCGGCAGGGGCTTTCATACGGACGAGGTGGAGGTGGTGGAAAGGTGCAGCTGCAAGTTTCACTGGTGCTGCTCCGTCAAGTGCAAACCCTGCCATCGGGTGGTGGAAATCCATACGTGCCGGTGATGCCTGGAGGGGAGCACTCGTCCGTCCCCCCTCTCTAACTGACCCTGCTTCTCCCTTGCCCCGTGGCCAGGACTGGAGGAAGTGACCCAGACGCTGCAGGGAGAGGGCAGCTCTTTTCAGAGACAGAGCCCCAGAGGAAAACAGATTTTAAAGAAAAAAAAAAATATTTAAAGTTTCAAAAAAGCGATCGTTGGGTTTTTTTTTTTTTTTCCATCCTGTTTGCTTGCTTTATTTATTGCTGAAGCCAGAGCCCCACGGTGTCCTCCAGTGCCGGCAGGGACGTGTCTGCTCTCACTGGCTGGCTGGGGACCTGCATGATGCCTGCTCTCGTCACATGAGTTCCTGCTGACTCCAGAGCATTGCAAACAGCAGATGCTTAAATCGAACTGAGCATTAGGTATCTTTTATCGCGGTTATTTCTATTTGTCTGAGGCCTGCGCTGAGCATCCCAGAGCCCTGCTTGACTCAGCTGAGCCACAAGAGGTGATGGGGTAGAGCTGAAGCGCGCAGCCGGGGACATTGCAGAAGACAGGGGGCGGTGGCAACAGGGTGGCACTGTCCCCTGAGCATTAAGCTCAGTGTGGGGACATGTTGACCTCAGGGAGGTGAGTCATCTGCCCCAACGTGCAGTCCGTCCCCCTCACTAGAGTCAGCAGTGTATGAAGGGGACATGGGGCATGCTCGCATCTCCTTGGCGTGAACGCTCAAAGGCCTCCTGGGTCTTGGCCGAAATTTGGAGCCTCTCCAGCGGCCACTGTGATTTATAGGAGTTTCTCAGCGGCTGCCGGGGGCTGTCCTGCAGCCCAGAATAGCTGGAGGACGCAATGTTCCTGCCGTGCTCCCGTTCCCCTTGCAAACCCTGCTTGTTTCTCCAGCATCCAGCTGAGCTGGGGACTGTGAAGATGGGCTACCTGTGATCCAATGGATCTTAATGAAGCTGGGACTTGGGGTGCTGGGAGGGGAAATCCCTGGCAATTTCCACCTCCTCATAATTGCCCCCACCTCATTCCCTAGCATCCCATGAGCTGGTCTCCTCCTCCGCGTGCTCTCCCCAGGGGCTTGTTTTCTGTGTCTGGTGAAAGGTCCAGGGACAAGGTGGTCGAACATGATCAGTCCTAGTCCCTTGAGCTGCTGCGCAAAGCAAAAATATAAAGCAGAGCAATTGTCGGCGGAGGATGAAAGATGCTGCCAGGGAGGGGGACAGGCAATGCTTGGGCTCTTGGTCTCTGCTGCCGTCCCATGAGAGCAGGGCTGAGCCCGACGGGACGCCACTGGATGTGCCCCGAGCGCTCAGCTATACCACAGCAGGCCCCCAGCTGCCCTGGTGCTCTCTCTGCAGGCTTGCCTGGACCACTGCCGCGAGGATAACACGCCGTCCTACCCGCTCCGACTTCCCCTCTGCTTGGGATTGGGTTAGCGCTGAGTCCTCTCTGCTGGGCTGCGGGACGAAATATTTGGAGAACTAATAAGCAGTGGGGCACTGCGAGGGGAGGTGGGACGGGAACCAATTTCTCTCTCCCTCACCCACTTGGCTGCGCGTGGAGAGGCGAAAGGGAGCAGATAGAAACCTCAAAATGGCACTGCGAGCCAAGAGGAACATCTGCCCGCAGTGTTTGGGACGGGTGTACGGCAGCATCGCTTTCACCAAGCCCTCCCAGGCAAGCTGGGAGCTCCTGGCATGGAGCTGGCCCATCTCCACCATGCCCATCTCTGTCCAGAAAAGCCTGGAGCCATAACCACAGCCCTTTGGGCTGGGGGTCCTTGCAAACCTGCGAGCTTATTTTAATTCCCTTCTTCCTCTTGAGAGGGGAAAGGTTAGGGGAAAATGCAGACATACATTAAATCCCGTCTGTGTTGTGGCAGTGATAGGCTGGGGGAGCGGCTGTGGTCGCTGGAAGGTCTCCAGACACCGTCCGGCTGGAAGGCTGCTGACAACTGACTCGATGCAGCAGTGGCCGCAGCGCCCGGGGCCGAGCTGCGTGCCCAGACCGGGGGCCCCTGCTCACTCCGCGCGCTGCGCTCCCGCTTGCTCCGCGGCCTCTCCCGCCTGCCACGGCTCCCGACGCCTTCGGCAAAGGTGGGTGGCAGCGGGACTGGCACCCCGGGGGGACCCCGGCGTGGGTCAAGCCACCCTTGTGCAAACAGGAGCTGGGCACCGAGGGGGAATTTCCCATCTCACCGGCTCAGTTTGCTGACGGGTGCGACGTGAAATCCCGCCACGGGTTTCGCTCCCCGCTGCTCCGGCTCTCTAGCTCCCAGTGCATTAAGGCTGCAAGTCCTCAAGTACCTCGGAGACTGTTTCTCCTACTCCCAGCTAATGCAGGGGAGGCCACAGACCTCAGGCCAGTGGCCAAGTTTTCTGCTCATTGTCCATCTAGGATGAGGGCCAAAGCTGAACAAGACAATCCAGATCAGTGTGTAGATAATCTCTGCACACGGGATTTTTTCAAGCTGTGATGAAAGCTGATCCCTGTAAATGTCACCCGGAGATACCCCGGCTCTGCAGTTTTCTGGCTCTTCTCACAACTGTAAATTTCAGCACTGGGGAGGGGAGGGGAAAAATGCCTTCTTCTTATTTACTTTGTCTATTAAATAATGAGTTTGTGCTTAATTAGCCCTAGGGGTTTTCTTTTCCAGCAACCAGGCTCCGCCGTTCTGCATAAAACCAGCACGTGGTGCAAACACCTGATGGTTGTTGGTCTCCTCCCGAGAGTCCTCAGCTGGGAGCAGAGGTGCCTCTCAACAGCATCAAGGGGAAAGCGAGGCCCAGTCTGGGCCATCCTGGTCCTTCCTCCTGTATCTCCCTGGAAGATGCTGGTTTGTGGACCAGTGTTTTCCAAGCCGTATCTCCCAGTGTCAGGCTCCTGGTGAGCATGCGGCCATCGGCTGTGTTTGTGTGGTGGTTCTCACCTGAGCCTCTGCAGCCCCATGCAACGACGATGAGGGAGAGGGCGACCCCACGCAACGCAGCAGGAGTCAAGGGCAGTGATTTGCCCCAGCGTGTGCAGCCTCCCCTCGAGCTTGCTTGCTAATCTTCTGCCTTAACCTCTTGACACACCGCTGGCTTAAGAGGCCACTTAGCTTAGTTTTCAGTACAGCTGTGACTCGCTCCTGTTGAGAGGGCACTGATATTTATCTGTTTAAAGCAGTGCTCTCCTCCCCTGCCTGCAGCTGAGGGGCCACAGCTGGTCAGGGGGGCTGTCCATGCTGCAGGGAGTGAGAAGCAGCCTGGAAACACCCTGCCAGGGATCTCCAGGTGTGTTTGGGGCCGGCAGGGAAGCAGGAATTGACCGTGGATGTAGAGCTGGATACCTGTCGCCCTCTTCCCTTCACCCCTGGGCTGTGGCGGGGTGTGTTTGGAGAGGAGCCTTGGGTGCCGCTTGTGCTGGTCAGAGCATCACTGCAGCTGTGCTGGGCCATGGCTGCAGCCTCCTTGGGATGCTCCAAACAGCAAGGCAGGCAATGGGTGACATTGGAGGGACCCTTGTGCCCCCGTGGCAGATCAGGGAAGGTGACTCTGAGCTCAGGGGACGGCAAATGCCCAGCACGCTCCCAGCTGCCCCCAGTCAGCGCATTTCACTAATCCCCTGTTCCCCTTCCGCAAGGCCCTGGGTGCTCAGTTGTTCAGCTCGAGCCAAGCACCAGGGCTGAAGACAGTCAAACACGTTGCAGCCAGGTCACTCCAAAGGGGTGCCAGGTCCTCCAGCCATAAGCATCCCGGACACAGCACAGGCACAGGCTCTGTGACCCCGCCAGGGGGAACCAGGCACTTCCACTCCCCGGAAACAGCATCATTCCCTGGCCATAGCTCCCATGTGATCAGTCCCACAAGGACCCAGGCATCCCTCGGAGCAGGGCTCACGTGCACCCAGAAAGACGTCATTCCTAAAGCACCTCTGCTTGTCGTCCAAGTGCCCTAGACTCTATGTCCACAGGTGGTCCCGGGACTGTCCCACTCCAACATGGGTTGCTGCTGGGCCTGGCTGCGTTAACACTCCAGCTCATCTTTTTTCTCTAATTGTAGCTTTCTACTTTGGTGCTCTCCAAGTGCAGTAGTATTTCCATGGCATCTTGGCTTACGTTTCAATGGGATTTGCTGTTAAATTTTGGCATCTATGGGAAAGGGGTGGGGGGGTGTTGATGCTATTTTTTTAAGTTTAACTATTGTCACAGGAACAACAGGCAGCACTGGATAAAATCAGCATCCAGCCTCCCGGGAGCCCTTCCTTTCTGCCACCTTCAAAGGGCCGTTTTTCACCCAGTAGGTCTCAACCCGTGACCTCCCAGCTCCATCCCTTCCTCTCCACCCTCCGGCCTCAGTCCCAGGTGAGGCAGTGTCTCCATTCCCTCACAGCACCTCCCAGTGTAGCAGCAAAGGGGAGATGTGCTTCATCTCCCGTGAAGAATCAAGGCATATGGAGACATCGGTTTCTCCATTATCTCCAGGATGGAGCAGGATGCTCATGTCCTCCTCCTGCCGAGCTCATTCCCACTCAGCTGGGTGCCTACGTCCCTCATGCATCTGAGGACGTTCCCTCAAAGCCTCCCCTCACCAGTGGTGCCCGTCCCACACTGCCCAACGCCAGGTTCCCCACTCGCCCACTGTGCTTGGACCGATAGCCAGCTCCCTCCACATCCTTCTCCCTGCCCCAGCCCTGCAGCCACAGCTCTCCGACTTCCTCCTCGCCTCCCTCGACACCCTCTCCCTGGTGAGCTCATCTGTCCTCGGAGGCGTCCCAGGCCAACGTCTCCACCCGGCCTATCCCACTCATAAACCTTCCTGGATGTCCCAGCGCCAACTCAAAATCATCAGGGCAGAAACAGGACGTCCCCTCCAAGCCTCCCCACCCTGCTCCAGCAGCTGGATAATTCTGTGATTTTTTTTTTCCCATCCCCCATACTCCCAATTTCACCACCATCTTCTGCTCCTTCCATTTCCTACCCTTCGCGGGGCGCTACACTCTGCTCCCTCTTCACCCAAAAAGCCCTCCCCATGTGTCACATGTGTCCAACCTTGGCTGCTCAACACTCTTCTCTGGGCTTCACATCTGTCACCTCTCTGTCCACTGGTCTGAGCAGGACACGGCCAAGCTCGTGGGCAGAGCTCTTATTTCTCTCCAGCTGTTTTGGCCACCTCACCCTTGCCCTTCACTGGCCGTGAACACATTCATCACTTCCAACGATCTCATCCAGGCATGTCCACAGCTACCCGCTGCAGGCATGGGCCTCACCCACTGCTCTCTTCACAAAGCAGTGAAATCACCATGGATAACATTAATATTGTTCAAGCAGAGTGAGATCTAGGCTTTCTCCTAGCAATGACAGCACTGCACATCCTGATGGTGGTGAGCAAAATAATTTCCCTGAATTTACTGCTCTCCACTCATCCACACAAATTTACTTAAATCAGTCAGCCATAAGGAAGACAGGAGATAGAGACAGCAGGACACGAGAGTCTAGGACCATAGGGGAAAGATATTTAAGGACAGAACATACACTGGTGTCTCCCTGCACAGCCACACAGCAGAAGACAGCATCCTGCGATAAGACCTTCTTACAGCTGCCATGTCACAGGCTGCAGAAAGGATGGGTCTCCCCTTAGTCTGATATAACAGCACTCACACTGGGTTTGGCCACTGCTCTTATTTGCAGTTGCTGAAGATGTCAGCGGTGTGTTTTTCTCCCGGGCATGGTTCCTTCAGCAACCCTGGTGCCACGGCAGAAGGCCATGTGAGGCAATGCCATGCTGAAGGACACACAGTGGAGCAGAGCCTTTGACAGCAGCATGATGCCGGGACAGCGGGAGGGCGCCCAGCCAGCGCTCCTCAGAGAGGCCTCCCGACCCTGACTGCCAAAATCCTGGTTTAAGTACAGGAAAATAAATTGTGCAACCTGCCTTAGACTAGATGGTAACACCCCGTGCAGACGGAGGGGGAGGAAGGGACAGGAGCCAGGCCAAGGACCAGGCCCCTCAGCTCAGCCTTTCGGCTGGACTCTCTGCTAGTATTTGGATAGAGCCACCAGAGACCTGCACCAAGCCCTCCCCTCCTCATCGCTTGAAGGTGCTCCCTGAGATGTTTGCGCAGTGCAGAGCCCCTCTGAAGCTGTATCGCACCCATAAGCTCACCTAGCCTGGCCTCCATCACATTGAAAGGCCAACATCCCCCAGCCAGCTCAGAACAGGCTGAATGGAGCCAAACATCTCATTCCTCACACAGCTGAGCCATCAGCCAAAATCAGCAGGGCCCAGCAGTGCTCCAGTACCCACAGCGGTGAGCCAGTCTGCTCAACCGTCCCCAGGCAATTGCACCCCACATGCCACGGGAAGGGGGGAGCCCTCCAATCTGGCAAAAAATTCCTTCCCCATCCCAAATCTGGTCATTAATATTTTCTCGAGTGTATGGGCAAAGAGTGCTGGCCAGGTGCCGCGCAGAGTCTCCGTATCACAGCAGATGCCCACCCCATCCCGGACAGTGCCTTGATGCCAGATGCTCTCCATCATTTCAAAGCAGCTAAATCATACATCAGGGACCCTCTCCTTCCAGAGCACTGTGCCCATGCAAAGAAGAAGCACGATAGCACAGAAACGGGGATTGTGAGCACTGCGCTCCTCCAGGCACAGCAGCAAGTAGCTTTGAATTTGTTCTGCATGCAGTGCTTGCAAGACAGGGAAGTGGATTTGCAGGGCTGCAGGATGCCAAGAGCTTTGCCTTGCAGCATGCCTGCATCTCTGTGCTCCCTGCAGCACGGAGATGCAAGACGTCATCACCACCAACATGCTGCAGGCAATCAGCCTGCTGCTGGCAAGGAGTTAGCAGTGTCACTGCAAGAAAGCTGTATGCCTGCCATCTGAACCATGCTTAGCCCAAGGGCATATGACTGGGTGAGGCATGGAAAACGTGTTGGGGGATCTGCCCAGCAGGTCTGCAGGGTCACTGCTAACACTGCTGCATCTCCTCATTGCTCCTGCCTCTCTGAGCTGTGAAACTCCCCTGCAGCTAGCCCGCACAGGCAGAATGGGAATATTTCAAAAGCATAAAGTGTCCCATGTGTCTTTCCATCATCCTCAGCATCTTATCCACGAGCCCACTCTCCTTTTCACCCTCCTGCCTTCTCTCTGGTGTGCACCTGAGTTCTTCAAGACTTCCAGGCAGATTCCACAACCCTAATGTGGGCTATTTCTAGGTTAGGAGGCTTTTCTAAGCCGGAGCCCCAGGCGTCCTATGCATTTATCTTTATTTCTAGGAGCTGAGACGCTCCCAGAATGGGGGATGCCAAACCAGACTACTTCTGCTTTCATTCTAGGTTCTTTAAAACAGCCAGAGGGCAGTGCAAAATGCCCTGCAAGTCAACCAAATTCTCCAGTGACCCCAGCACTGGTGAGGGGAGGGGGCCTTTCCTTAATATGCCTCCAAATATGCTTCTTTTTGCAAAACATTTGCAATGCCAGGCTGCTGACAGACTTCCCTGGGTTTCCCTAAAGCTAAAAGCCGACAACACCAGAGGTGCTCTGAGCTAAAGAAGGAACTGGAATGGTTTTCATGGTTCTGTCTAGGCTGCTGCAGGGAAGTGCCCTTTCCTTCCAGGGCTTCCTCGCTCGATCCCCAGATGCCACTACCTGAACAAGGAGGAATTTGCTAAGAGGGAACATCTGCTTCATGGCAAAGCAATACACAAGCACTCCACCAGCAAGCTTGAGTGGTCACTGTTATTTAGACAACATGCTTAGAGGGGACAGGAAGGGCTGGAGCGTCCGTACATTCTGTACAGCCAAGAGAAATGTCCCACAGTCCCACAGTCAAGAGGCAGAAAAGATTGAACAAAACCAGGGGTCCCTGACAGCATGGAGGAATATTTTGGTTAAATCGCCCCCGGATAGTTAAACTGCAATATATAAAACTCCCTGGAAATAGTCACTGGACCTGCAGTCCAGAGAGATTATTGGCTGTGAGCTGCAGAGGTCCTGGGGTGTTGGGCCACGACTATTTAGACGTCTGATTCTTTGCTCCTTTCTCAGCTATGACTTTATTATATCCCAGGTAAGCGAGAGCTATTCTAGGAAGAACTTATAAGGAAGGGATAAAATCCAATCTCTTGTCTCTTCAGATGTCCCTGCCTCCCTGAGCCAGCCTCTAACCAGACCCAGGCTATGAGGAGGTCTTGGCACTACCTCCAGCCCTTTCCAAAGAAAGGCGATGGAGTAAACACTCCATATTATTATCACTCACCACTACAGCAGCAGTTCTCACCACCCTGTGAGCTGGTCCTCTCTGTCCCACAGCTTGTCAAAGCCCAAAGGCTGGTCAGTCTCAATGGAAAGCACCCTTGTTGATGACAAATACCAAACTACCATGTGTCAGTGCTGTCATGCAAACGCTAAGCCCATATTCACAAATCCAGAACAGACGGAGAAACCCATGCTACCCTGGGGCACCCTCCATCTCAACCCTGAAGATTTCAGGCTCGTGTGCCCAAAAGCTCCTGCTCCTTTTCCAGCCACACCAGCTGGCTTAATCGCAGAATCACAGAATCACCAAGTTTGGGAGGGATCTCTGGAGATCATCTAGTCCAACCTCCCTGCTCAAGCAGGGTCCTCTAGAGTACATTGTCCAGGATCACATCCAGACGGGTTTTGAATATCTCCAGCAAAGGAGACTCCACCACCTCTCTGGGCAACCTGTTCCAGTGCTCTGTCACCCTCACAGTCAAGATGTTTTTCCTCATGTTCAGATGGAACTGCCTGTGGTTCAGTTTGTGCCCGTTGCCTCTTGTCCTGTTGCTGGGCACCACGGAGAAGAGACTGGCCCCATGCTTTTGACACCCTCTCTTCAGATATTTGTATACACTGATGAGATCGCCTCTCAGTCTTCTCTTCTCCAGGCTGAACAGGCCCAGCTCTCGCAGCCTTTCTTCACAGGAGAC
The DNA here is from genome assembly GCF_040807025.1 of Struthio camelus. NCBI lineage: Eukaryota > Metazoa > Chordata > Aves > Struthioniformes > Struthionidae > Struthio > Struthio camelus. Next base: position 12,531,281 of record NC_090962.1, read on the forward strand.
ATGCTCCAGTCCCCTCATCATCTTCATAGCCCTCCGCTGGACTCTCTCCAGTAGTGCCATGTCTCTCTTGTACTGGGGAGCCCAGAACTGGACACAGTACTCCAGGTGAGGCCTCCCCAGGGCTGAGGAGAGGGGCAGGATCACCTCCCTCCACCTGCTGGCAACACTCTGCCTAATGCAGCCCAGGAGACCATTGGCCTTCTTGGCCACAAGCCCACATTGCTGGCTCATGCTTAACTTGTTGCCCACCAGCACTCCCAGGTCCTTCTCTGCAGAGCTACTTTCCAGCAGGTCAACCCCCAGCCTTGTCCTGCTGCGTGGGGTTCTTCCTCCCTAGGTGCAGGACCCTGCACTTGCCTTTGTTGAACTTCAGGAGGTTCCTCTCCGCCCACCTCTCCAGCCTGTCCAGGTCCCCCTGAATGGCAGCACAGCCTTCTGCTGTGTCAGCCACTCCTCCCAGTTTAGTATCATCAGCGAACTTGCTGAGAGTGCACTCTGTCCCTTCCTCCAGGTCATCAAGGAATACTTTGAACAAGACTGGACCTAGCATCAACCCCTGGGGGACACCGCTAGCTACAGGCCTCCAACTAGACTCTGCGCCACTGACCACAACCCTCTGAGCTCGGCCATCCAGCCAGTTCTCAAGCCACCTCACCATCCACTCATCTAGCCCACACTTCCTGAGCTTACCTAGGAGGATGTGATGGGAGACAGTGTCAAAAGCCTTGCTGAAGTCCAGGGAGACAACATCCACTGCTCTCCTCTCATCTACCCAACCAGTCAGTGCAGCAGAGAAGGCTATCAGATTGGTCAAGCATGATTTCCCTTTGGTGAATCCCTGCTGACTACTCCTGATCACCTTCTTGTCCTCCACATGCTTAGTGATGACTTCCAAGATGAGCTGTTCCATCACCTTTCCAGGGGTGGAGGGGAGGCTGACAGGCCTGAGTTTCCTGGCTCCTCCTTCTGGCCCTTTTTGAAGACTGGCGTGGCATTGGCTTTCTTCCAGTCGTCAGGTACCTCTCCTGTTCTCCAGGACCTTTCCAAGATGATGGAGAGTGGCCTAGCAATAACATCCGCCAGCTCCCTCAGCACTCCTTGGTGCATCCCAGCGGGGCCCATGGATTTGTAGATGTCAGGTTTGCCCAAATGATCTCTAACCCGATCCTCCTCCACTCTTCTTCCTTTCTCCAGCCTTCCTCTCTTGTCCCCAGGGTGTGGAATTCCCAAGGGCTGGCCTTAGCAGTAAAGACTGAAGCAAAGAAGGCATTCAGCAACTCTGCCTTCTCTGTATCCTTTGTCACCAGGGCACCCGCCCCATTCAGCAGGGGGCCCACATTCTCCCCAGTCTTACTTTTGCTACTGATGTATTTGGAGAAGCTCTTCCTGTTGTCCTTGACATCCCTCGCCAGATTTAATTCCAAATGGGCCTTAGCCTTCCTTGTCGCATCCCTGCACACTCTGACAACGTCCCTGTATTCCTCCCAAGTGGCCTATCCCCTTTTCCACATTCTGTAGACTTCCTTCTTCTGTTGGGAGTTTGGCCAGGAGTTCCTTGCTCATCCATGCAGGTCTCCTGCCCGCTTTGCTGGACTTCTTACTCAGAGGGATGCACCTGTCTGGAGCCTGAAGTGATGCTTGAATATTAACCAGCTCTGCTGGATCCCCCTTCCTTCTAGGGCCCTAACCCATGTGATTCCTCCAAGTAGGTCCCTGAAGAGGCCAAAGTTAGCTCTCCTGAAGTCCAGGGTTTTGATCCTACTCATTGCCCTGCTTCCTCCTCGCAGGATCCTGAACTCCACCATCTCATGGTCACTGCAGCCAAGGCTGCCCCCAACTTTCACATCTCCAGCCAGACCTTCTTTGTTTGTCAGTAAAAGGTCCAGCAGCACACCTCTCCTCGTTGGCTTCTCTACCACCTGTGTCAAAAAGTTATCAATGCTCTGCAAGAACCTCCTGGACTGTTTGTGCCTAGCTGTGTTCTCTTTCCAGCAGAAGTCAGGGTGGTTGAAGTCCCCCATGAAGTCCCGCTCTTCATCCACCCCGAGGCAGAGCTCCATACATTCTAGTTGCTCCCTCACGCAGAGAGCAACTCTACCACCTCGCCTTCCTGGCCTGTCTTTCCTAAAAAGCACATAGCCATCCATGACAGCATTCCAACCATGCGAGCTATCCCACCATGTCTCTGTAATTGCAATGAGATCATGGCCCTGCGACCGCACACAGAGCTCTAATTCTTCCTGCTTATTCCCCATGCTGCATGCATTGGGTGTATATATATATATAAAAAAATACTAGCTTCATCCACACATTGTGTGACTTCTATCCATCACACAATGGCTACAGCATTGCCATCATCAGAACAAGCCCTGGGACCTGCACTCTCCAGTGAGCAGACTGTGTGTACCCCCTTGGGAGGCTGCTGCTTATTGGGCCAAGCTAACATCTCATGTGTTGCCAGAGGCCCAGCCTTCGTTGTCTGGAGGGAAACATGACTTCTCCACACTCTTCCTGCCTCCATATTCCTACATCACACACCCCTGAACAGGATTACTGTGCTGCTTTAAACATATAACCAGTGGAGCCACTATTGGAAGGAAACACTGGAGTATGGCCACAGAAAGGTGAAAGTCTCAGCTTTGGGGCTGTAAATACCAACAGCATGCAGATCTCCATCGCCTGAGAAAATGAATAGGGCTGTAAAGTATGCTACAGCCAGTTAGACTAGTTCCTTTTGCATATGACAACCACTGTACAAACCAGGAACCAAAACCCTCATGACTGGTCACCCCTCTCACCTGCCTTATCATCCCCAGGTGCCCAGATGGTCTCATAGAGGTACATGCAGCCTTTGCCAGCACAGGGCCACTGCTCACCAAGCGGGCGTTCGACAGGACTGTGACTTCTTGACAACACCATAACCAAAGAGACCTTGAGCTTCTCCAGTCCCCATTCTTTGGCCTGCAAGATGACTTTAATTAGAAGTATGTACAATTAACCTATTGCCTTGCTGGTCCAGAAACGAGAGATGCACAGTCTGCTCCTACCACATCTTGAAGGACTGTCAGAGCAATCGCAGTGGCCAGGAAGGTATGCAGCACATTGAAAGTCCTACTGCATCTTCCCCCTCATCTATGGTTTCCACCAAAGAAACTCAAGAGAATCAGCATCTGACAACAGGTGCCATTTACAGACTCAAAGCATCAACTCTTCTGAAGGAGAGAAACTTGGTACATGGAAGTTTATCAGCGAACAACTCCTGAACCCAAGAACTAGAAATTTAAAAGGGAATTTTCAGGCTGCCTCTGAAAAGGACAGCTCAGGCACCTGGTTGCACTGCAAAAAGTTGTTTGCTGAGCTACTGTCCAGGAAGTCGTGCAGAAAATTAAATGTGGCAGGATTAGAGACGCCTTCAAACTTGAAACTTGGCTATAAAACAAGATGTCCAAGAGAGACCACAGAAATATAAAACATGTTCAGAGCAGTGTCGGGGGTCAAGGCACTGTGGTTTGTATGTAGCTCAGTTGGAAAAGTGAAAAAATCCAGAGTGCTGAAAAAAAAAAAGGAACATCAGCATTCATGTTGCCTCACAGAATTACCAGGGAGAACAGACCTCGCACAGACAAATTATCTGAGGCCAAGCATAGGGTGACCCTCAACTTGCAGCCACCTCCCAGGGCACCATGAAGATCTTCTGGAGTGTCTACCTGCAACAGGATAATTTAGCTTTTTCTTGCACAGTAGCACTCCTGGCTCACAGAGGCCTGCAGGAAATACATCTCAGAAGGCTTCACGGAGGAACAAAGTTCTCTCCCTGAACATCACAGGCAAGTAAATTCAAGTACTTCATCTTTTGCTTCACGAGCAATGAGAAATGCTTCCCTCCACCCGGTTTGCTTCATCTTGGAGAAAAAAAAAAACAATTGTTCCAAGCCCATTGGTAGATATCACTAGATTTGCAGCAATAAAGACAAACAGAGAATGAGCATGAAAGAGGAGGTTTTGCAGCTGCAGTGCTGTGTCCTGCATACAAGCAGCCTGTTGTGATATGGCTGTGTCTTTGCCATTTCATCACAGCTGGGAGAAGAAAGACATCAGGTCTGGATAGAAAGTAGGATGAACGAGTGACCAATGAAGCTAAAAAAGGAAGAAAAGAATCAACCTACTACATGACAGGAAAATGCAAATTCCCAAGGGGACTGGAACCACAAGCGGGGAGAGTGGGACAGACAGGACTCACAGGGTGCTATTAAGAAAGATGAGTTTGGGGATGAAAATGGGGATTGGCAGAATGGCCGTGGTAGAGCAGAAGCAGTGGAAGCCCTGCAGATATGTCATTTGGGACTCAGCCTGGTGGAAGTGCTCTGCTGTCCATGGCCAGCTGGAAAATCTGCAGACATTTCATTTCCACCAAGAAACACAGAACATCTGGGAGGGCCTCAGGGATGAATTAGATGTAAAATAAATCAGTCCTTTGTGTCATCTTTTTCAATAAAGTCACTTTGCCATCTCAGTTTCACATGTGTTGCAGCTCAGACAAGTCAGGCTGATCAACAAGCACACCAGGATGACAGTACACCTCACAGTCCTTGCTCTGGGCTGCCTGCAGATTCAGGAAGGCAATGCTTCAATTACACTCTGCTCTTAGGCTCTTTTCTTTTACAGTCTCCTAGTTAAAGGAGGCTGAGAGATCAGTGTACCTCCAAACCAGACAGAGGCTTGAAAACAATCCTGGGCTCCTTGGCCAGTATCGAGGGCACTGGTCACTGACCACATGAGCCCTGATAAGAGGGGACAGTCCTGCAGTGGGAGGGGATCCCCCAGCACCATGCCAGGCCCTAAAAGCTTCAGCAAGTGAAGATGTTGGAGGCCACAACATACCATGTAGAGGAGTAGAAGTCAGGACAGAGATGTGGTTGGAGAGGTGAATGGAAACAGCAGGAGTTTTTGGAGCTGGAGAGCCTGTCTGGGCAGGAGGTTCAGGGCAGAGGCAGTGGTGAAGGTGCTGTGAATTGTTCACACCCTCCCCAGGCTTCTCACCAGCATTCACTGGAAACCTCCCAGAAGTGGGCAAACAGCCCAGGAAGCGCTGAGCTCCATACTAGCAAGGATGGTGCCTTGAGAGCAGATGAAGCTGAGGCTCTAAAAGCCAGTTAAGAGTGAGGGTAGTGGGGCAAAGCACGTGATCTTTAAAATCTACCCAAAATCTTCCTGTACAGCTGCACCACAGTTTTCAGAACAGCCATATGGAGGTACTACCCCTGCTGCCCAAGCACCCTGCTCCCCCAGGAAAGCAGTACTCCACTTCCCAGCCGCATCCTCTGCCTCTTCCGATGGTGCCAAGACCCGGCTGCCCGTGTACTTCCCCATGAAGGAGAAGGTTTCCCAGTGCCATGGAGGCAACAGCAGAAGCAGATGGTCACTTGGGTAGGTGGAAAACAGTTGTTTATCACTGCCAGAAAACACTCAGCATAATGGAGATTCGGAAAGAGCCCGATTCTGCCAGGTGCTGAGCACCCGCAGACCCAGAGCACTGAAGGAGAAAGGGAAGGATCTTGGCGCTTGGTCAGGGACGGCACTGGGAGTTTCACAGGTCATCTGAGCACAAAGGATGTTCTCGGACACAGTTACAGACTCTGCCGATGTTTTTCCAACCATACGCAGCTCGGGAGGGTCTGTTGCACCCTGACATAGCAGAGGCCCTGAGCTTAATTCTGAAAGTACAATAAAAATCCCCTTTAATAAACAAATTCACAATGGTCCTAATAATGCCAACCCCTTTTTTTTTTCCTTTGTAACAACCAATGGGAAAGACACGTCAAGCTGTTTTTTCCCCATCCTATTTCTGTCTCCATCTCCCATTTCCTTCTATCCAATATTACCTTCCAAATTCCTGCTCTGATCCTTGGATAATTCAAACATATTGCATTGCTTTACAAACTGTGTTATTTTATCCCTTTCACCTGCCACTTTTCTTTTAGATAAACACTCATAACTCCCGACATATCACTTTAACTCTTTGATCGTCACTGGAAATTGAACCAGCCGAGACTTTCACAGAGGAAATTCTTTCCTCTTCTTTTCTTCTCTGCTTTGTGCATTGAGCCAAGCAAAATCTCACCTGCCTTAGCACTATCTTCAGATCATTTTACTTAAGCTCTGTCTAATAATTTCACCAAATTCAGGGGTTATTGTAAATGTCCAGGCCAGACCTGTGGTGTAAATCTGTCTTAATCACAGCTTCTTGTTGAGGGCTAGTTATTTCTCTAATACTTCCTGCCCCAATGATCACCTCTCAAGATTGGCCTCTTACACCTTGTAGGATCTGCGTCCTGAGCTGTGTGCAGTATCCTTCATTTAGATGCAGGCACGCTCCCAGCAAAGTAGGGGGTCGACAGATCTCATACCCTTCTCCCATCCCAATGGGATGGGCACAGACAGCACCATGAGCAGCAGCTGAGCAAAGGGCACCCAAAAGAGGAGCGCTTTCCTGGCGCTTCACCTGTGTCTCACCCAAAGTCCAGCCATGCCTTGTCCTCAACTGTCAGATCTGAGTTAGGAGCTGCCCCAGCATCGCCTCTGTTATCAGTGGCTTCCCAGCGAGCCAGGACAAGCTGCGGTGGAGCTGGAGAGCAACACAAACATGGGACAAAGGAAAAAGTTTCCAAGCTAGATATCCCCTTCTGGGCTGTGCCTGCCATGCATAGGACCCAAATCGACCTCCTATAAACACAGAATCAGCTAAATTGGTCACTGTCCTTCAAAACAGCTCGTCCCCTCAGACTTCCCAATCTCAAGCACCTTAAGGTCTGCTGTTTTTCCCCAAATCTGGTCCTTTAGGGCCTGGAACAAAGTGGGTTTTGGTCAGAGCGTGGTAAGGCCAGGAAGATTTTGCCAGGAAGTCAGCTACCTCACGCCGAGTCCTTGCATGGGTGGGAGCCAACATTAGCTGTTCAGATAGGCTGCCTGGAGGCCAGAATCAAACATCTCCCTCCTTACCCTATGACAGCTGGACCACTGAGCCCTAGTGAAAAGTCCACCTTGGCCAATCATTGCTTACTGCTGGGAGGGCCGTGATGCCCTAAAAAGACCCTCCAGTGGGTGAATATCAAGGAGGTAGGCAGCCATAAGGTGGGAGGCAGCTCCAGATTCGACTGGGCATAGCATCTCTCCAGCCCCCATGGCTGGCAGCCTGGTCCTCTGCTTCCCACACCACCAACGTGGCATTGGGTTGGGTGTCATCTCAGTCCAGAGGGGCCACGGAAACCCACCACACCTGTGGGGCAGGTGAGATGCTGCAGAGAGAAGCTACTTGGAGCACAATGCTCTTGCTCTTGCATGAAGGCACCTCCTGGTACTTGCCAGTAGATGGAGTGCTTTCTGTCACCTTCCTCCATCTCCTCCTGAAGCCACGCTTAAGCCATCCTTCAGCCACTGTTTTGGGGGCAAAAAAAAGCCCCAACATCTGGGTCTGGGAGGTGACGCACTATCACATCATGTGCCAGCATGTTTCACCCCCATCCTGCCGACGCAGCCCAAACCAAACTCAAGAGACTATGTGGGACCAGACAGGATAAAAGCTTCACGTCGAGCTCAGGCATGAGAAGGAGGGCATGAGAGAGCCAACCAGCCTGGGCTCTCTGCAGAGCCACACGGCCAGTCAGAAACACTTCATGGTCCATGGGGACCCCATAGCCCTGAGAAACCTGCTGCTGTTACCCTCTTTGCCCGGAGCCTCAAAAGGCTGCCGGGAGGCGCCTGGGTTAACAGGGCTGCTTGGTGGAGATCCACCCGGTTAGCCCGGGGTCACAGCCGATCTGTGTCGCAATGTCTCTCTGAGTCATCCATTTCCTCCCAGTCACCGAAATGGCCTCAAAGTTTGCACAGATGGTGCTTAATCCCCGTTTGGACAATGGGTGTTTGGGCTTTTTACGACAATTTCTAAACGAAAGTAGGGGGAGGGAGGGGAGGCAGTGAGGGGTGGGAGAGGGCAGAGGCAGGACTGCAGGATGGAGGGCAGCAGTGCAGCTAGCTGGGCAGAACGAGCCCGAGAGGGCGTACAACAAGCCTGTTTTATCCCAGAGGCTCAAAGCAACAGGCAGCACGTCCACACTACATCCCAGAGAGATGAGGACCAGGCACTAAATGCCCCCCACAGAGATCTAGCTCCCCCCCCCCATCCCTGCAGGGCTTTCCATGTTTGACCTTCTTCTCCCTGCCCATCACCCCAGGGTAGGCATCCTGGGTCAAACAGCGCAGCAGCGGCTGCAGAAAAGGCAGCAGGCTGGTGCACAGTCCCGTTGCAAAGCCCATTCCCAAGGCTGAGACTGCATCTGGCAGCTGCTCCTCCTGTCCCGGCTCCTCCTAGCTCCAAGAAGGGACAGGTCTCCATCATCCCCTCCCCCAAGGATGGATGGCCAATGCACCAGGGTGAGTTTGGCCTCCTCGAAGGGGGATGATGCTGAAGGATGCTGCATCCAGCCTGCAAAGGGCAGCACTCAGTGCCACACAGCACGTTAGTTGTGTGGCTGGAGGTCTCAGAAATGCTCTGTTCGATACCTGCAGCTGCGCTTTCAAGGCCTCTCCTGCCCCCGCTCAGCCGGTCTCACATCAAGGAGATCGGACCCTCTTGTGCCATGGCAGGACCGGGGTAGAGCAATGTGATGGGCCCAGGACTGCTCTCCCACTGCAAAGATGGCGTCCATCCACGCTTGTGCAAAGGGGAAGCCCTTCTGTGGGGCAAATTCCTCCTCTCCCACCCTCTCCTTACCCTCCAAGCCATCAGTCCTGCGAGTCTGCAAAATGCTGGCGCATGGGGGATTTAAAAACGAGTGTGCAAGCAAACCAGGCCCAGAGACAGGGAAGGGAGAGAGAGCAGGTCTCAGCACAGAGATTTAGGGCAGGTGGTGGGGAAAAGCCTTCCAGCAGGAGGAGTAACAAAGCAGAGGGGTAAACGGCCTGGAGAGAGCACGGAGGATCGCCAGAGGATTTAAGGACAGGTCCAACAGATATCCATCTGCAGCGATGCAGGCCTGACATCAGCATCCTATTACTCCTTTTCTGACTTCCCTGCCAAATCCCCCTCCCCAGCCCAGAAAACCTGCGGAGGGGCAGGAGATGCGAAGGGAAGGGGGTTGCTCTTTCTCCACCTAAAGCAGACCATCACGGCTCGGCTCCGGAGCAGCCGGGTCGCAGCTGAGAAATTTCCACTCCCTGCAGGTTAAACGGGGCTGGGAGAAGGGAGATAACGAGATCTCGAGAAACCCAAGCGAAGCGGCACGGGGCCGGCATGTGCCCGTGGCGCGGTCGCCTCCGTTCGACAAGAGAGCCGCACTTCAGAAGCAATTAGCAGCCGAGTTGAACTAATTCCCCGCGCGGCGGGTCCAACACAAACAGCGCGCGCTGGCCCCGCGCCCCACACCTCCGCGCACATTCACCTCTGTGTTTCAGCGGGCCGAGGCTTCCCTGCCAAGAACAACACAAATAACCCGCCGCTTCTCCAGGTTAAGAGGCAGCCCTGGAGGCCTGGAGCTTGGTGGCCGGGCCGCGCGCGCTGGAGCCGGCTCAGCAGCCGGCAGAAAGGCGGCCTCTGTTAACGGCCCGGGTCAAGACCGAGGCAGGCAACAAGGATTCGTGTATTCAGCGCCCGTCCCCGGGGGCCGGGGCGGGAGAGAAACGCAAGGCCTGGAGGGAGGGGGGGGCAGGCGGCGGAGTCCCGAGCCGCGGTCTCCGCGCGCCGGGGCGCTCCGGGGGCCGTGCCGAGCGGAGAGGAGAAGGCGCTCGCGGGCAGCACCTGCGGGGTGTTTGTCAGCCCCGCGCAGGCACAGCCAACGCCGCCGAGGCTCCAGCAGCTGAAATAACAACCGGGTGGGGAGGAACGTTGCTGGGCTCTTGGGGCTCTGGGGCTGGTCCCAGCCACCAGGGACATGGGGTCACCAGGGTGTCCTGAGGCTCACAGGATCCCACCTGGAGCCAGCGATGTTCATGAGCTTGGTGATGGCCCCTGCTGGGGTTTTGGGACGAATCCAGTGACTCCTCCTCCTTTTGGAGCCTCGTGATGGTGTCACGCATATGGGGCTGCTGGTCACCTCCCAGGCACGTCGTGATTTGCGTGCAATAAGTTTGCCAAGTGAAAAAGTCCCCGTTCACCCCTGTCCCTTGCAGACACCACCCTGGTTTGGACGGACCCGACCCCATTTTACAGCATCCTCCTGCGCCAAGGCCCAACGGCCCCTGGCGACACACACGTAGGACGGAGGCCCCATCTTCTAAAGCGCTTGGAGTGTGGCACCTCCGTCCCAGCCAAGCCCAGGGCCATGATACGTTCACTCCTGAGATGCCTGGCAGCAAATCTGCCCTCAGGAGCTGCAGCAAACAGGGGGTCAGGGAAAGAGGGCCGATATATCAGAGCGGGACATTGCACGGACAGCGTTGGCACACACGTGCAAGCACATAGTGCCAGCCAGGGAGGAAGATGGTCTTCATGGCAAGCTTCGGCTCCAAGGAGAGGATGCAAGAGATGTCGCGTGACAACTGAGGATCCACAGACAGGCTGGTCCCCAGGAGACAAGCCTGTTGATGGCTGAAGATTGGAGCGGAGACGGCAGCCAATCCTGCCCCCAGCACTCCAACCCACACCGGGCCGCCTCTGCTTGGGGCCCTTTGGCACAGGGCACTGAGCTGCCATTGCCAGGCCAGGATGAAACCCACGCAGCCCCAAACAGGTCAGGGCCGGCCGTCTTGTGCAGACAGGCAGAGACGTCCCCAGGGCAGCAGCCGAGCACTGATCAGAGCTGGTGCACGAGGAGGCATGCCGAGAGCAGCTGTCAGAGCGCAGCCGGCAGGGTTATAGTGGTGCCAAGCGCCATGTCTCACCTGGGATCAGCATGTGCTGCGGATCCCAGGTGGTATCAGAAAGGCTGCGTCCCGGTGTGCCAGGTCCTCCTCGTTTACGGCTCCAGTAGCCGGGGCCAGGTTGGAAGATGAGGAAACAGCAACGTTTTCTCCCCACGGTGCACACCAGGACGTGGCTGCGTTCATGCCTGCTAGAGGAGAGGAGACCAGACTTGCTCTGCAAGGCATTCGCCCGGCACTAGCCCCAAATCCCCATCGCGTGGCCAGGGACAAATCCCTGACTCCATGGGGTCTCTTCAAGCACACTTGGACAGGCAGGAGGTTGATCACCCGTTCTGCTCGTGCTCCCCCAACTAGCCCCACTGCTCAGCAGATGGGTAACTGCATCCACCCCGAAGAAGCCAGGGGCATGCGTCCTGTCTAGACACGGGGACAGACATCTGCAAGAGGCACGGGTGCACAGACAAGGCCCTTGGCCTCCGGCTCTTCACTGTCACGAGCAGAGCTGTGCCCAGTTCCTGTCGCAATGCACCCCTGGAGATCTACCCCAGCACAGCGATGCCTGGCTCCAGCCACATTCCCACATGCGCTTCAAAATCAATCCGTGTGTCTCTAGGGAAGCCCACAGCAGCTGCCCCGAGCAGGCGATGGAGAGGTCCTGGGGTCAAGCTATTAAGCTTCCTATCTGTTTAAACCCTTAAGCTGTCCTGTGATCTTGGCCAGGCATCCCTGTGCAGGAGCCCTCAGCAGGGAGGGTGACGGGCTTTCAGCAAACCTTCCCGTTCCCTTACGTTGCTTCGTCCACTCGTTCCAGCAGCTCCCCGAGGAGCCAAGGTCTGGGGCTGCCAGGACCGAGGGGAGTGGTGGGAGGTGGAGAGCTTGGGGGGCTGCCAGCAGGCCGCGAAGGTCTGTGGCACAAAGCAGCCCCTTTTCCATCTCTGCCCAGCCCTTGGGCTCTTTTCCACCATGCCTGCGTGTGCCCAGCAGTTTCCAGGCCCTAAGCGCTTCCCTGAACGCACCTGCAAAGCCACAGGAGAGGAGAGAGAGAGAGAGGGGGGGGGGGGGGGGACCAGGGCAGAGGCCGGTGCACGGGGTGGATGCATGCACGTTTTGGCCTCGCCAGGAGAGCCAGCTGTACCTGGCAGGACCAGGCTGTACTTACAGTGGGCACCTACCCAAAGCCGCAGGGCTTGGGTCACTGTGCAGCGTCTCCTCGATAAAAAGAGCCACATGTTTTTCATTGCTCCAGTGCACCCAGTGGCTGAGGATCAGCCGCTGCCACATCTGCCCAGGGTCTGATCCTCAGTGGGGTGGGTGAAAGGAGGGAAGAAGAGGCCGTAAAACGTGGAACGTGCACTGAGCTCGGTGGCTGTGGAGGCAGGAGCACTCCTGGGAGACCTGCCCACTAAATCCGCACCCTGTCGCCCCAGCCCCACAGAAGGTCTTTCGGTGCAAAGAGGGAGCCGGGGCTGTAGAGGAACAAACCACTAAGCCCCACAGATAGACCCTGTCCTCCCGCAAGCCCTGGGCTGGCAAGGGACTGAGTCAGTACTCTCTGCCGCACACAGTGCTGTCGAGCGGACTTCCACCCCGGCATCACTAAAAGCTGCAGACTCCACTCAGCTGAACAGGGAGCCATCCAGTCTTGCTGTCACACAACTGCTCCAGCCACCGCCTCGGCTCTGGAAAGCTCAGATAAAACAATTTTTATGCTTTGCCTTGCTTTCCCAGCTGCCAACACCTCCCCAAGAAGAGGAAATCTTCCCAGCCAGCCCTACTGAGATCCCAGTATACAGGCATGCAGTGGACATGCAGCTGGGCCAGGACTTGGTCTCCAAAGTTGGCTACGGTGCAGGTCTCTGGTCCTTTGAGCTCTGATAGCCCCCAGAATGACCGAAACGACCCTATTTGCCATTGCTGTGACACTACAACAGATAAATTAGTGCGCTCTCCATCCATTTCAAACCTTCTGTGCCTCCAAAATGGTCTTTGGGAGGGAATCAGGCAAGGAAGCAGAGCTAGCTGAGGCAAGCAGGTTCAGGGGCTTTTTGGACAGGATGGTGTCACAAAACCAACAGACCCAGCCACATATCAGAGCCCTGGTTCTCTGAGCTGCTCTCAGAAATGAAATGATGGTGACACCGACCTTCCTAAACGAATTAAACTCTGTCCTGAGACATCCCCATGGGCTCATCAAAGCCAGCAGAAGCTCCTCTGAGCATGGCTTGTTTTCACGTTCCTCCCTTCAGATCAGTCTCTTACTGTTCCCCAGTCTCCAGCACCCCAGGACCTGCTAGATACAAGCATCACCCATAGTCTTGCCAACAGAGAAAGCTGCAGGATCGCCTGGGTACACCCCAAGCAGGGGACATCCACCCCAGCAAGGAGCCCTGATCCCCCTGGCTTTCTCTGGGCACCTGGTAGGGACCATTGCCTGTCTGGACATGAGAGGAGGGGGTCTGGCAATGAACGTGCGGCACCCCCCACAGCACGTGGGGCCTCCCCTGCAACTCTGGACCCAGCAAGATCCCGCAGGACGCACTGTGCTCCCTCCAGCCAGACGTTTGCTAACTCCACCCAAGACAGTAATAAAACGCATCTGGCGCAGATGGGGAATAACGAGGCTGCAGCTCTCAGGCAGGCTTCGTTATCTGTACACGATTAGATCTTCCCCCCCAAGGCACGGGGCAAGCAAGGAAGGAACTGGAAACCCGGCTTCATTAAGGGCACCTGCACGGAGCAAGTCTGGATCAAGTCCCCGGCTCTCAGGTTGGGCTGCGGTTCCTCCCCAGGCAAGGCAAGGCCGGGGCAGCGCAGCTGCACCGAGTCGCACAAGCCAGGCAGCCGGCGCCTCCGGCAAGCCGGGGTGCCGCAGGGCCTCAGCCGTGCTCTGAGCAAAGGGGCGCACAGCCCCAGCATCGCCCCCACCTCCTGCCGAAGCGTGGCATGGGGAGGACCCCTTCCACCCGCACAGGTCCTTTTGCGGACGGAGAGCTGGGGAAGGGTGACGCACCTCCCCGTACCCCACACGGCAGGCACATCCGCCATCGCGTCCCCTGCTCCCCTTCGCAAGCTGACTCCCGCACGTGACGTTAGTAGCAGGTTGAACGAGCGATACGTTTCATTTTGCCGCGTGCCAATTTTTAAATCCCACAAGAGTAAATTGAAGCTTTTCCGGAGATGGAGTCTACCGTGTTAACTCAGTTATCTTTAGCAACCAAACCTGTAATCTCCCCAAAGAATGAAATCAGCTCTGTTAGACAAGAACTATTGTTCTCCCACCCAAACTGCCGTCAGCCGAGGGACAGGGAGAGATCTGAGATGGTTTATTGTCTGGGTGGGTTTGTTAAAATCAGTATGACAGATTAACCCATGCTGGAGCCAGGCTAAAGCCAAATCAGAGTGAAACAAGAAGGGAGCAGAGACTGCAAACGCCTGGGTTTGGGGCAGGAGTCAAAATCGAGGTGTTCCTGCCCTGCAGATCCTGCGCAGAGGCAGAGCCGGGACATGCCTGCATGATGCAGTGGGGCAAGGACCCTGGTGCCGGGGGCAGAGGAAGGACCTGGGAGAGAAGTAAATCCCTATCTGCATCCACAGCAGAGCTCATTTTTAAAGGGCAAAGCAAACACCGCATCTGCCAGCTCTGTCCCTGCCCCACGGGCAGTGTGGACACATCCCGTAGCCCAGATCCTTTCCCATTCCCCTCCAAGTTCAGACGTGCATCTGAAGCATCCGCCTCAGCCAGAGATACAACCCTCTGCAGCACCGCAGCCAGCAGAGACAGGCAGCCCCGGGGCGACTCATCCCCCATCATGTCTCCAGACAGGGCTTGGGAGCAGGATGGGCTGGAGCAGGGCACGAAAGCTCACATTTCCAAAAGCCCCCTCGAGCAACACAGTCCGCCCTTCAAAAGTGATACTGCTTTCTAGGCACGGCGGCTGGATTCTGGCCAGACACCATGGCCAGATTTTCAAAGATATTTCAGCCCCTCAAGATACAGATTAAGGTCTGGAGAGATTTTCAGAGGCAGCTCTCTAGGCTCCCAAATACCTGCATCCATTAAGCTCCTGAATTACTCTGGCGACTTGAAAAGGCTCCTGCTCTGCTGCAGAGACAGCCACGTCCCCAGGTTCCCTGGGCAACATTTGTGACCGTTTGGAGCCGGTAGCAGCTCTTCCACGTCACAGAAGAGACACGAGCCTGGCGGGTGCCTGCTTCCTTGCTCTCAGGAGGCAAAAAGATGCTGAGCCCTCTAAAGTTTTGCTGAGCCCTCTAAAGTCTCAGCCCACAAATCTGAGTGGCATCTTTCCCTCCTGCGAGAAAGTCCAGAAGCCGGAGATAGAGGCACCAGTCTAGCGGCAGTGCCCTCCCTGGGACAAACTTGTCCCATCCACTTTAGTCATTTCTTTCACCAAAGAGGCCAAACCCTCCTAGCAAAAGCACCGCAGCTGGGACACCAGTAGATCCCAGAGGCAGACAGTAGATACCAGAGGTTTGCTACAACAAACCTGTGCTGTCATCAGAGGGGGCACCCAGGCAGCATCAGAGCTGGTATAAGCAACTACAAAAACACCGTTGGGGTACCCGAGAGGGGTGCACCGCCTTCTGCCTACCCTCTGACCCCACACAGACCCTTACCGCACAGGGGCATGGTTTCAGGGCAAAGGGGCATTTTTGGGAAGCGGGGAGAGGAGCCAGCTTAGCAAGCAGGGAGATGCAGGGAAACCCAGGTGGCTCAGCACAGCCTGTCAGTGGAAACAAACTCCCCTGCTAAACCCCCTCGCTTCACTCCTCTTCCTCCTTATCCTCTCGAAACCGGGGCCGGGTTCAGCCAGGGGAAGCCAAAAACAACAGAGCCTACGCTGCTCTCTGCAGTTCGGCAGCAGTCTGAGCCCAGCTGGACGCTGCTAATTCAGGCGCTCTCTGTTGACTGCGGAGCCCCGGCGCAGTTGTAAACAGCTCAGCAGTTTGTACACTCTCCAGTATTGATGTTATACAAAGGAGCTGGAAATGTAAATGATTGCACTAGACCTACAGCCGGTGGCTGCTGGTGCAGACAGCCTCCAGCAAAAAAAAATAAAAATAAAAATAAAAATAAAAACCCAACCCACTCCTTGGCACTGCAAACAGGGCCTGACTCCAGCCAGGAGCATGAAAGCAAAGCTTTTACATGTTTGCCATCTAGCGGGCTTGGGAAAGCCTGCATAGAGGTGCTGCCCAGCGACGCAAAGCCCCGCGGGGTGCAGGACTGGCACAAAACCTTTGTGGTTTGGCCAAGACAGGCCTGTTTTGTCACCCTTCATCCCACCGACACTTTGCAATGAAGGCAAGGGGGGTTTTGGACCATGACCTGGCAGAACATCCTGCTGATGCGACCCCAGACACACCCTCAGTTGGGACATGTCACGCTCCTTCCACAGCGCACCAAAGCATGAACTGGGGATGTGACCCAGAGGAGAACCAGAGCCCCAAGGGCCCTGAGCAAAATCTCCTACCCCAAATACAGGCCACAGAGACACAGCACAGATACTTCAATTTGAGGCAGATCTGCCCCTGATCCACCTCCCCGGCAGTTTTTTTGCTAGGGCCCAATTTTTCTGAGTTTTCTTTTGGCTACCTTTAGTCCTCCAGAACAGCTCAAAAGGAAAGGGGCACTTTTAGGGTGCAGATGTCCCGGCCTCTTTCAGATGCTGACGTTAGGGTGAAAAAAGGCCATTTTTTCTTCCCTGACTAAAAAAGGACCAGGTGAAGAGGTCCATATCTATGTGCTAGGAGCCTGAAAATCCACCCCTGGATAGTTAAGGTGGCCACACAAGACAGCAAGGATGCCACCTGCGCTACATCTGCTTTCCTGGTTTACAGGAGAGGTTAAATGCTATTTTTACAAATAATATTTTCATTTTTAAATCAGCTGTTTCAGGGGAAAGGGGCTTAACGTTTCCACCACATTCCCAGCCAACTTGGCTGCTAGCTAAATTAATAATCATTTGGGCTGTATGGACCTACAAAGCCCTGCTGCCCTCACTGTTAGCCTGCTAGAGCGTTTTTAGGATCGTAAAGAAAAGGAGACATAAAAAGGAAAGAAAGAAAAACACACGATACCATGCAACGGCACTAACAAGTAAACTGTTTTAATTTTCACCCGCATAATAATTCCTAAGGAGGAAAAACAAAGTTTGTTCAGCTGTAGTTAAGGCTGAGCAAACATGACTCTAATCGCTTTTGCTTCGCCTTCTAGAAAAGGCTCTAGAAGAGCGTTGCAGTTTAAAATAAGCCAACAGTACCAACTCTCAGCCCCTGGGAAAGCGCTGAAGAGCTGGTGCCACTTCGCCCCCACCGAGAGAGGGGTGTAAAAGTCTTGCCGTGTCTTGGGGCGACAGCCAGGCAGCCCAGCTCTCCCCACGGCCTCCTCATCCCTGCTCAGACCTGGCCTGCCCAGCTTCAGCAGGATGTTTTCACCATCTCAGAGACTTTGCATGGTCAATACCCAGCCCCACACAAAGGGGAAGGCAGCGAAAGCTTCGTGATCGTTTCCAGTGCCTTCACATGGCACAACTTTTTGCAGATCCCAGCCCGCTCTGGGCCACCTGCAAGGAAGCTGGAGTCTGTGAGATTGTAGTTACGGCCATGTCTCCTTAAATCACTTGCCTGTTATTTCTCCTCGCTGCTCCCTAAATAAAACGGCAGCAGGTCCCACCACGGGGCAACTCGATCCAACCAGGGCGACGGAGGGACTCCCAGCAAGGGTCAAAGTCTTCGGACAACAGAGGGCCTAAGACGACGCAGCTAAAAATGTCAAAATGCCATCTTTGGGGAGGGAAGAGAGGAAGCTGTGGAGTGAGGGACAGATGGCGACAAAAGGAGAACAGCAGAGGACGTGAGGTAAGTGCAAGCGGTTAGAGGAACAAGGAAGAGGAACTGGTCAGAAAACACTGGGAAGGCAAAGGAGCAACCAAGACATGGCAAAAGACAAGGGAAACCTACAGGAACCATCTCCTGCTTTCCTCCACCCTCCCAGGGACAGGCTCGTTACAGTGCAGGCCTGGTGTGGGATTAATTGAAGCAAAACCACCCCAAGAAGGAGGAATCTTGTCCCCTGCCTGCAACCCCATAACTCACCCAAGTAGGGGTCACCGCCTCCCCCAGGCCCTCGCTGCTGCCCACGTCCCTTTTAGCTCCAGCAGATCCCCTTGCTACTGCAGCCACCCTGCGTGGGGAAGGGACACAAGCAAGCGGGAAGGCTGAGAAAAATCTGTTCTGTCCCAGATGCTGGATTTGATCCCAGAAAAAGCAGCCATAAACACAGAGGAAGTGACAATATCAAGGTCGACAGGACGCCACAGCGAGATTAGTTGCAAGGGTACTAACGACCCCATGTGCCGAGCAGCAGTGAGAAATCCCAGATTATTCCTTGCAGCCGACTTCGTCCCTGCACGTTCCCCCACTGCTAAGTAAGTGACAAATTACCGTCTTTGTTATTCAAGCACATACCAAATCGGGGTGATCAGTATTTGTCAAATACGGGAAGAGAAATATATTGCGCAAAACATTTCAAGGTTTATTTTAATAGGCCTTTAAAAATCAGTCAGTGCCAGGCTCATAAGCACCTCTTGGGACCGTTTGCCCTGGCTTGCAATAATAGAGATTTATTTCCCCCCCCCCTTTTTTTTAATTGAAGGCAAGCAAAAAGAAAAAGTCTTCTGCCTCCTGGAGCGGCAATAAGGATGCTGTCCCATTAGAGGACCGACGCTGCGCTAAGCAGTGCCAGTTCTATAGTAATGATTTATTTACGCTCAGTCTGTGCTGTTTGCTGCCGTACCCCTTGCTTCAGCGAGGGCTCGATACAGCAAAGGCTAAATTCACACCCGTGCAGGGAAG
This sequence comes from Struthio camelus, assembly GCF_040807025.1. Lineage (NCBI taxonomy): Eukaryota > Metazoa > Chordata > Aves > Struthioniformes > Struthionidae > Struthio > Struthio camelus. The sequence goes on from NC_090962.1 coordinate 12,550,013, forward strand.
GCAACGTTTCAGCTTCACAATCCTCAGGCAGCAACGGGGCTGGCCTTGCTTTACCATGCACCAGCAGCCAGAGTTCCCAAAAGAGATGCGAGTTGACACAGCAGAGGTGTGGAGCACTGCTCTGCCCCTCTTCAACACTGGCCACGACTGCCAAAAACACCAGCCTGACAAAAGCATCACAACTGCCAAAAATCCTCACCTATGTCTCCGCATCAGTCAGAGGTGTGCTCACCATGGGCGCACTCCGCAGCATTCATCCATCAAGCTCGCGTATCGACGGCAGACCCAACACAGCGGCCCAGATTTAACTGCTCAGATAAATACCCAGATTCCCCGTGCTGAGGCACGAGCCTCTGCGCTGCGTTGAGTCACCTCGCTTGAATTTGGCGGGGAGACCTCAGAGAGCAGCGCAGACCAGGTCTTCCTCTCGTGAGGTGTCTACAGGCACAGCGATGAAAAGGGCACACTGCAGCGAGCCCCAATAACAGCAGGACACCCGCGCACTGCCAGGAAACGAGGCCGTTTCTCTCACCAGGAACGACAGCTCAGGGACTGCATCCTGAAGGAATCCTTGCAAAAGTGCTGAGGCATGAGAAAACATCCCTCTCGCTTCAGGTCGTCTCTGGAGATGCCTCCTGCTTCGCCACCAGCCCCAACTCCCCCGATGACTGCATTTCTGCAGATAGCTTGCCGTAACGCTTATCATAGCGAAGGCAGTTTAGCCTGGCCATCCTCAGGAAAGGGCCCATTTCCTTGCCCTCAACCCAAAAATGCTGCAAGTGCCTCCCGCCAGTCCTTTAAAAACCTTGCCTATGGCAAGTGATCTGTCTGGTTTACCCTCCAGAGCTCCACTCATGGTGCAGAACAGGAGCAAGGGTGTACGCCACGGAAATGGTGTTTTCTTGTCTTTTTCTTGTGTTTCTTGTGCCAGATCTTCAGCTGCTAGAAAGCAGCTATTGCTGCTATCTGCCCTGGATGAATTAGGCTGAATGAACGTAACATCCTCTGCAGGATAGACCTCAGAACTACCCACAGATGAACCCTGACAGCAAGCAAAGGGTTCAGGGCCACACCACGATGCCCGGGAGATCTCTGGTTTGCTCTACAGAAGTCACAACATCCAGCTCCTGCTGCACAGTGAAACTTCTTTCTCTGTAGAACAGAGCAAACCCCATCTTCCCCCAACATCTGAGCCAGGACAAGTTCATAGCCAATGAGCCAACCGTCAGCTCATTTCACTCATGAATGTTTGTTAGCCCACCCTTCGCCGGCGCAGAAAGCTCCAATGTCTGTCTACGCAGGGCTGAGCACCTCCAGGGATCAGCCACGGCCCATCTAGCCACCTCCTGAGTTGCTAAGCATCCCCCCTGCTCATCCTCATGCCCAAACTCTCAGTGGCAACCTCAGCAGGCACCCGCCTGTCACGCGACTGCCACCGCCGCCAGGGACGCAGGACGCCAGGGTGGAGCAGCCGATGCTTCTGAAAACCAAACCGCAGATAAAAACAAACAGCAGCGTAGGAGCAAGCTTCTTCCTCGTGGGAGCAAGGGGAAGAGGAACTCGGTCCTCTCGCCAGCCCATCTGCGTGGGAAACAGGGCAGAGACCATTCACAGCAAGGGAGCTTCAGAAGCCAAAGGAAACAACCTGCCTGGCCGCACCCTGCCATCCAGCGCAAGGGATGCCGTCATGACAAAAGAAAACGTTTTCAGAGCTACGTTTGGAGGGCACAGGGTGAGAGCAGCAACCACCCAACCATAGCCCAGGCCCACCTCATCTATCAGCCCTTCCTCCTCTTCCCACTTCCGCTTTTACAGAGAGCCCGATTTCTTTCCCCCTCTACACAACACAACAGGAGCCACACTGCTTGGACGCAGGCAGAGCTCCCCGTCAGCGAAGGAGCGCGCCAGAGACTCGGCCCTCGCGTTTCATCGCAGGAAACGAGCAACAGCCTCTTGGCTGCCAGGGCGATTCCTCAGCAGTTTCTAAAAGCAGTGCCTGAGTCAGACACTCCCCAGAAGATAGAAAGGAAGAAGCCGTAGCATGTTTACAGGGCAAATCTTGCACACACAGTTAACGCTGACAGGCATTCAAGCGCACCCTCTATACCAGCGAAGCCCTGCCTCTCTCGCACCGCCGCTGCGTGCATACAGACCACGCCGGGCTTGAGGCACAGCGTGCTGCGATAACAGCCGGTTTGTGGGCATGCACCTGGAACAGCCTTAGTTGCACAGAGGGAAAGAAATCAGATGGCACCTAGACCTCTCTTTAGAGAGTTGTTATCACTGCCCTGCAGGCCCTCTCTGTACCCCCTGCTATTGTCACCCTCCCTCAGGTTTCCACATCTTGCACCAGCTCTCAGAGGACAAGGCATTTCCTAAAGGGGACATAAATGGGTTCAAGAGGTACGAGGGAGCCTGACGTGGAAGAGCTGAGACAGCAGCAGGCTGAGCGCAGGCTGCGCGGCTGGGATGCTCGTATGCCCAGCCAATGCATCGGGCAGGCCATCGGGCAGCAGGGGGACCCGGACCGCTCTGTCACCTCGAGGGGCGAGAGGTGTGCAGGGACAGCATGATGAGAGGAGAGCTGACTGCACTGACAGGCCACGGATGAGAAGGATGAAGCACTCCTATAGGGCCAAAGAGGCCACTCACCTCGCTGGATGACATCAATTTGCAGTTCAGGCACAGAAATGCTCCTTGTAAACTCCCAACAGCCATTTGTGGTTTCTGCTTTTGTATGGGTAAACCCCGCTCTGTGCTCACAGCGGCGTTTTAAAACAAATTGCGTATCGCTCTGTACCAGCCCTTCTGAACTGAAGAAGGGACAGAGGCCAGAATTGGGATAGACAGGTGAAAGGCAGCAAGGCAAAAAAAAATCTGGAAACCATCAAGGCACAGGAGACCCACTTCTTGCTGAGAGCTCTGGGAAGTATACTGTACTACGCTGGCATCTCAAGCTCCACTTAGCTATCTTGGGTACCAAGTTGTAAAGAGAGGGAGGTAGAATTGGGAGACAAACGACCTGCACCAGGACTAGCCAGAGAGCAGGGGTGCAGGACTTCTTGGAAGTCTTCCATCTGATGGGAAGAAGAAGAGACAAACAGCTTCAACCAAGCAGAGCGTCACGAAGGAGGGGCAAGACACCTACCTGCTTCATCGCTGCCGGAATCCACGGCGAAGGAACCTCCCCACCTACCTGATGCTCCCAGAGCGCTCAGGGAAGGTCAAGAGGTGCGAGTTTCTCCTCGGTGAGCCTTTGGGCTCTGTCTGGTTGTAACCATGTTTTTGGGTAACCGCTCCCTTCTTCATGCGTGTGACAGAAACTCCCTCCCCCTCTCATGCAAACACAGGTACACTTTAGTGGGCATCATCACCCCAAAATAAGAGGCGCTCGTGTCCTCCCACGCATTGAGCATTGTCTGTTGTCAGCGTCCTGGACCTGTACAGAAGCCTCTTATGCAGGAAACAGGGGAGCTGGACTGAACAGAGAATAGCAACTTTTGGTAACTGACTCAGTAGCAACATTTGTGCCTCCCTCCGCTGCCGGGTTTCGGCAAGGTGCCTGCAGATGTCTTTTTTTTTTTTTTTAAATATACAGCTTGTACAAAACACCACGAATGGGGAACAACTACCCCATCAGGTAACAGGAAGGAGCATCCTGGATCAGCCCAGTAGGAATAAACTACACAGACCTACACAAAACGTTAGTCCAAACCTTACCCGTATTCTCTAGTAAACACACAGATGGGACCACGAAACTCACTGCACGCTTCACTGCGTTAGGTTTTTTGCTTGCACACTTACAACTACAGCTGTCTCCTACGTGGAGAGAAATACTCTGAGAAAAGCAGCAAGCAGAGGCACAGGGAGCAATGAGCAAAAACACACATAGCCCTATAGCCCCAGGCCAGGCAACACAACCCAGGCCAGGCAACACAACCCTCAGCAGGGCCTTGACCAAAACAAAAAGAGTCAGAAATTCAAAACTAACAAAAAGAAGTATGTTCACACATGCATAAAGCTTGAAGTCAGGAACTCCAGATTTAAAATGGAACTGGATGTTTACTGTTTATCCATCGTAGCCCTGCATAAGTGCCTATGGCAAGAGCATTACTAGCAGTGATAATAAATCCGTGCTCAAGCCAATCTCTTACCAGAGAGCCCAGAAAGAATCTGCTGGGGAAGCCTTTGGCCCACATCTGCCTGCCTCAGTACTCCTACGCCTCGCCCTGAAACACCCAGTCATCTTCCAGGCAGGAAACTGAGCTCCGTGTGGCTCCTCCAGGTGATTCATTTTAGTCCTTTATCAGATTTTATTGGCAGTACACACATGACACAAGCACCTCTACAGGCTGGCCAGGAGCCCCAGAGGACTACTTAGAGCAGGAGAGACAGGCTGCTGGAGGCGAGCCCACCGCGTCCCACCCTGCCGGCTCCTGCTCTCTGTGTTACTCAGCGCCGGAAGTTCACTGGGGTGTGGTGCAGAGAGAGCACTAGTCCAATTTGCTGTGGAGGCTCTTATGAGCGGCTGACGTCAATAATGCAGGCTAATTTTTCAGCTCAGTCATTCAATCTGAAACCACCAGAGGGCAGCTTGAAATGTAACTATTTATGAACCGCCCTGTTTAAATACTGCATTTTTGAGCACTGACGCTTGCTTGCCCAGCTACCTTTCGACAGAAACTTAAAAGAAAGCCTCCACGCACTTTTTGCTCTTTAGGTAGGCTTCAGCTCTGGTAAGCTGAGCATTCATAGCTCAGGGAAGCACAGGGCAGCCCTAGTCCCTGATGCAAGGCAGTTCCAGCAGCCTGCCAGCTCGCATCCCAGGGAGTTTGTGCTTTGTTTTCGGGACGCAGGCCTTGGTCTGTGTCGAGTCGGCCCTTAGCAGCAACGCTCTCAGGACTTACCCTGACAATTCAAAGCAAAGAGCTCCTCTGGGTAAGGAAAAGGTTTTGTTGATTTCCAGGGACCACCAGGTTAGGGGGTGATCTGGGCCTAAGCACGTGATATTTTTATTTCACCTCACTAAAGTGAGCAAAAATTGGCCTGTTGGCATTAGCTGGCACAAGTGGAAGAGGGAGGAGGTCCTGGACTTGCCATTGCGTTTATGACGACGTAGCAGGATCTCTAGCTGCAATAACCTCGCTGTCGAGCTTAAGCCTGTGCCCTGTTACCAGATTCTTGTGAAACCCTGGGCAAGTCATTTAGGAAAGAGTTCACAGGAGAGCTCCAGTCAACTAACAACTTCCTGTTCACCTTTTTTTCAGGCTGCGTTTCGGGAACTCATTCAGCTCCCAAAAGGGAGAGATCACCACCTAGACTAAGGCAAGGAAAGCAGCAGGACTACGCAGCCAGGAGCAGGGCCTGCTCCTTTTGCCAGCTAGGACTAATTTCTTCTTAGTTTAGCCACTTTAGAATTTTTATTTCTTTAAAGCAATGTTTTCTTCTTTCATGTTTGCTCTTCTCTGTCCAATGTATATCCTTAATGGGAAGGTAACCAGCCATCCAGACTGATAACGCAGACCTCAGATAGGAGACTGGGGGTGAAAGAGGTGCAACAGTGAGCAACGTTCCTCAAAGGAAAATGAGAGGAGCATGGGCAGCAGGGGCAAGACAAGCAATGCACCTCGCCAGGATAGGACCTGCACAAAATAGCTGCATAAACACTGAGAGAAGCTAGTTAGAAAAATTAAGGCAACAGGAAGCCTGGGTCAGGGGCAGTGCTGACACAACAGCTCTCACACAAACCCCACTCAAAGTCTGTTTTTAAAAGGAGGCAGCTGCTACCAGCTGCAAAATGAGACCTAGAGGGTGGCCAAGTAACAGAGGACATTGCTGCCTTTTGGGAACAAGCCAAAATCATCAGTCTGTTTTTAGCTATGGCTACAGCAGCAAATAGCACAGCACAACAGGAGCTGATCTGCTGAGTAAAACAAGTACCCACCAGGCACACTGTGTGCTTTTTAGGAGGGCCCCTTCCAGCTAGCTCTAGCCTAGTCCCACAGATCCAAGCCCCGTTAGCAGTTGGAGCACAATACTCCATTTAATTTCACCCAGTACAAATCCAGCTAGCGCACTCCAAAAAAAAAAAAAAAAAAACACTCTGCAGTGTGAACTAAAGGACGCCCAGTAAGGACAGCTTGGAGATTTGCTTCAAAAGCACACTCTGATCTGACTTAATGCACGGGGGTAGACATACCTTGTCAAGCCCCCCTTTGCAGAGCCCCTTGGGAAAGGGAAAGCAAACAAGACCCGGGCAGAGACAGTAAGCAAGCAAGGGGACCATCTCCAAGCCAGATGAGATAACACACTGCTTGGAAAGTGTTTAAGGCAATACATGCGACATTCACCCAGCGCTGTACTGGAGTTTGGCTATTGCCATGAAGCAAAGCACGTAGCACTTCTAAAAAGCCTGAGTATTTTCTCAGTGGCGTCAGTAAAGACTCGGAGTTGCTCCAAAAAGCTCCTCTCAGCAGCCTTAATCAAATGTGCTCATCTTTCCTTACACAATACCCTACCCTTTCTTTAATAAGGACCACACCTAGGTAAGTACAGCGCATAGCAATGATGGCAAGAACCAGCACATTACTGGGAAAGTGGTGAGGGTGGATAGGAGCGAAGGAAACCCGGCTGAGTGGATGATGAACGCTCTCCTGGGAAAACTGCAGAGGCTCAGTCGATTTCACTGATGCTAAAAAGCTACCTCCCAGAAGCTTAAGAAAAGAGGACCCCAAGAGCATCTGGAGTGGCAGCCCTCACAGCACATATGTCCTGAATTGTGAAACAGATCCCTGAAGCTGTAGGAGTTGACAGCAAATATGGCAGTGAGCAATCGAGCTAGGAAGCATCCCCTCTTGCACTGTCCTGCAAGCACCTTCATATACGTGCTCTCCCTGCCCATGCACAGTTGTTCAGCAGCACCGTTTCTTCCAAGGCATAACGTAGCTTCCCATCATCCCACAGGGAAATGGCAAGGGAAAAGCAAAGAAAGCTTAGATGCCTCCAACAGGGATAAGCGGTGGCATGGCACAGGGGAAGCCCAGAGGATAAGAAACCAGCCACTGATTTGACACAATCTTAGCACCAGTCTGTGTTAGAGCAACCATGCAGGGATCATCCCTGCACCAAGAGCTACAGAAATAGTAGGGTTAGTTAGATCAGCTCATACATAGTGGGGAATTTTCACATATTAATTAAATCAGTACAGGAGGGAAAGAGTACGAGGGCGTGCCTACAGTTATCCCCTGCTAGGGAAAGGGACTGCTGCCCTGGAGCTCTCTTCCCCACCAGTCATCAGCCCTGGAGCCCAACCTCTTGCTTTGGATTTCCGATGCAAGTACATCCCTTACAAGAGAGGCAGGATTCTTCTCCATGCTAAGTACTCGCCCAGTAGTTGATACTCCTCAATTCCCATATTTCAACTCTGTTCGCAGCAGCCCAGTGGAAAAACAAACTGATTCATGCCATTTGTCACCAAGGCATACATGCGTTTGCATGATAGAGCTGGTCAGACTTTGTGTGTGCGCTCACACCTCCTCCCTCAGCCTCTACTCCAGCTCTGCTCTCCTGCCTCCTCCCTTGCAGTGGTTTTGGCATCCATCTGACTGGGGGAAAAAAAGGCACTAGAGTTCACTCAATTAAATCCAGCAGAAAAGCATCCTGTAAGATGTTACTTTTCTGTTCAATTACTGAATGTAATCATCTCCCTGTACAACCGAACAAGCAGCAGAGCTAATGTAAAGGATGGTGTAGGAGCATGAGGCCAAAGCAGGGAAAGGGGATGATCACTGCTTTTGGAGACAACAACAAGCTGCTGAGGATACAGAGCCAAATCACTTGTTAGGAGCGACCAGCAGAAGCAAGAGCTCCATTCGCTACCTGCTGAATTAAGCAAAACTGATTAAATATTAGGGAAACTAGAGGGTTTGGTTGAGAGCCATTTGAGAAACAGAACTGGCTAGCCTATTCCTTATACAGGAAGAAGTGGCAATTTAAAAATCTTTTAGTTAATCATGCAACTTTCCTATTAAGAGAGTGCTGTACATCGCAGCCCTGTAGCATTAGCAAACTGTGATTTTGCCAGAGCCATTAAAACAAGAGCCTGCTCTGCTGTTTCCACATAGCCTGCCATCCCTGGAAGAATTTTAACACGACTCTGGGATGCTTTCCTATTGGAGACTTGTTGGCCCTTTATAAGGGACACCATCAACACAGGGAGTACTTCACTAAACAGCCAGCCCAGACCTCACGTACTAGCTTGTGTTCTGCTAGTGAGTCACTAAGGCTACCTTAGAAGTCTTCACAGGTGAGCAAGCAAACAGCACTTGAGCTGCAGGCGCATTTTCAGATAGGAAAGTCCTCTATTTTAAAAGTAGTAACATGAGACAACCCCACTAACACCAAGTAATAGCCTGCCACGCTAGTATCACAGGAAGTGCCCAAATACACCCCTCACCCACCCCCCCGCCCCAAGATCTTTGCTTTCAAATCTGCTAGCTGACAACTGCAATCCCAAAAGGGAAAGAAAGCGACTTTTCCACTTTTGTCCCCATTTTTCCAAAGCCTTCAGCACCCTTTCATACAGGAAGGGAGACAGTTAACCAAGGAGCTCTTACTAGCTGCTAGTGCAATCAGGCAACATAGAAAACCTCGCATACCCAGCATGAGAGGGATCTCACTACTGAGCTCAAGAGAAAAAAGGAACTGTTGTGAAAAAGCCCACAAGGCAAACTGATTGAATTTGTTTTGCCAGCTGTAACAACTCTTCCTCCTCTTTCTGGATTGGGACAGGTACATATTAAGAAGGTTATGGAGCTATCACACTTCTGCGAAGCTAATACAACACAGAGAGGAAGAAAGCAGCAGTGTTCCTTGAAAAGCATGTTTTCCTATTATTTAGTGCCCCAGGATTCCTTTTAGAACCAAGTTTAATCTTGTGGCACCCATTCTACATACAGCACGGGTTTTTTGGTTAGCCAAATTGAGCTCTGTGAAAGGACTGGCACGTATCGCTTTCAGAGACAACATACACAAGGAGACCAGGTAGCTGTAGGCAACTCCAATGTAAAGATATATCCAAGAGAGGAAGAGTTTGACAGGGTAAGCCTGCTAGGCAAAGAAAGAGTCCTAAGGCACCCTCCCCTCCATTTTGAAGGCAGTTTCCTGCCTGGTTTTATGCAGGCAATCCTTGGTCACCAGTCTCGCTGCCGGGTTTAGACACATGAATTCAGTTTAGCAAACAGGAGATGCAGTAGCCCATTTATGCCTGCTACAAGTACACACAGCAGCCATCAACACTCAACTGTCACTAAGAAAAGCGAAAAGTACACATTTTACGTCGAGCTTTTGGACTGCAGTACCCGCAAGTCGGCTTAAAATAAAAAAAAAAAAAAAAAAAAAAGGACCTTTAACAAAGCTCTTTGGAATGTGTTTTAATGGTTAATACAAATCACGCATCAGCAGCGCAAGACTTCACCAATTCTTTGGAGAATAGGCAAAAAAGGCAAAATAAACCCCGTGTATTTTTGAGAGGGAGAGAAGCATGGCGTCATTTGCCCCTCTTGCTTCTTTGCTATCTGCCCATGAACAGGGAGCAACAGAAAACTTCTGCAAAGACTAGCTTCCAGACAGAAGAGGTGCAAGACCCAGATGACCCCAAGAGCCTACTTTTAACATGCACAATAATGAGTATTCCCTTCTATCATATTTAAGGGCCACTGCGCCCCTCTCCAGGGTCTGCTATGACAACAGTGATCCCGTGTCAAAGATCAGAGCAATCTTGACAGAACAGAGGCCATCAGCAGAGATGAGGGAAGACACGAAGCAATGGGATTAGGGGTTAAGAGGAGACCAAAAGTGACTTGCAAGGAGGAAAGGGGGTGCTCACAAGGTATTAAAGCCATATTCATAAGTCCTTCAAACTCAAGAGAAAGGCAAGGGAAATAACTACCCTCAGGCAGGCTTGTGAAGATATTTTATGTTTAATACATCTGAAAAGAATGCATATACAAAGAACTTCGACGTGAAAAGCACTGGTTCAACACTAACGAATCTACAAGAATTAGAAATGTGGGAAAATGGAGAAGATTCCCTAAGTCTTAAAAAAAAAATTTGAATTTGCAAGCCAAAATATAGTTTTGGTAAAATCCCTACAAACACTGCAGTCTAAGCAAAGATCTCGCACACAGTCCCGATTGGGCTGGAGCCCATCTTACAGGTTCCAAGGTTACTTACAAGCACAATGCAGAAAAGGGGGATTCCTTTAACTGGTCCCTATATGGTGCCACACTACACACTAGAAATCCCTCCCTGCAGTTCCTTTCCACTGACACAGGTCTATCTTTCCACCCCTCCCTGAAGGAGGCCAAACCATCCAGTAAGAGATGCACCACAGCCACAGCTCCAAAACTCATTTTAATATATACCAGGTCCTTTCAAAGTGTTTGAGCAGCAGTGTATATGTTGGTAACTGTAAGCATTTCCCTAACCATTAAGGAGTGGCAGAAGATGGATTTGTTAAAAGCCAACTAAACCAGTCGGGCACGCTTAAAAAGGTACAGTTATTTCTTTGTAACGTGACAAAAGTTTATGATGTCAAGGTTAAGGAGAAGACTGGCAAGCTAGCTTCAAGTCTGATGGTGCATCTAGAGAAAAGGATTCTCCTGTTCTTAAAACTTCATAACTTAGAGGAACGTGTAGAAATTTATGACCTGCACAGTGGAAAGCCAGGGGAAGAGATACAAGGCAACTTCAGAGGAGGTGCAGATACGTCTTCTACACTCCTCCTTAGAGGAGCACCAGGTTGGGACTTCTTACGTTTCCTGAATTTGTCTTTAGTACTAAAGTATGCTCACTCCCAGGCTGCTGGCTGGCTGTAGAACAGCCCCAGAAGTTCTTGAAACCAGAACCAAGTCTTGCCAGATTGGCATAAGGGACAAGGCTTCAGTAAAAGAGCCCAGAATTAGTCTGTTACAGAAGAAGTCATCACAAGCATGCCTGGATTTTAAACAAAAATTAGAAACAGTAAACAAAATAAAAAAAACTAGTACTGATCAGTGTTTTCTGATAATACATAATTATTCAAAATTAACTAGTCTTTAACTGAATTGAAAGGGCACCGGGGAACAAACACTAACATTCTCATCTCACACAGGGATCGTGTGGGGGAGATGGGAGTGCAGGGCATTTGTCATTATTGCAAAAACAAATTTTAAAATTTGTATCTTTAGTTTGATTTAAACATTGCTTTTAGTATGACATCAAACACCAGCTTTGCAGAAGGGGCTGTGGAGGGACGTTCATAGCAGCACACACCTGCGAGTCTTCTTCGGCTCCGGAGGCTCCAGGGCAGCCAATATCGCCTCGTCAAATACATTCTTTAGGCCTTTCTGAAAAGGGGCAAAGAGAGAAAAAGGGGCAGTCTCATTTTTGAGTTTTGATACAAACAAAGCCATAAAAAGCCAAGCGGCAGACAAACCCCGCTAATGACGGATCAAGGTTTGCCATCTAGAATTCCCAGAGAGTCTTTTGCTCAACTAGGCTCTGTCCAAGCTGTGTTGCTGTGGTTAGCAGTTCCTTAGCAGAGCATCGGATTTTCTGAACAGGAATGCAGTCTTTGAGAACAGGCCAATAAACTTCACAAGAGGCAAAACACACGTACTGAAGTCATTTCCTCAAGGCAATTTTTATGATTACTTGGCTAGTAACACATTTCACATGCTAATGACAAAGCAGAAAGTACTGCATTCAAATGAAACAGCTGGATCTGGAGCGTACCGGGCGCGGTGGTGCAGATACCCGTGTGTCTAGGGAGAGAGGAAGACACAAGGCAAGCATGCAACAGTAATTCACAGTCCGGTACACTCTGCTCAAGACTTCCAGCCCCGCATACTCGGTGGTTAGAAGCAGCCAGGTAGAGCTCAGAAGCTATGCATGGTATAAAGAACTCAAGATGGGAGAAATACAAAGTGGGCACTGTACATTGTATAAATGTTAAACTGAAGCCAGGAAGAGCAAATCGGAATAAAGCTTCAACAGTCATTTATACAAACAACTGCAATTTTTAATTTCAAAATTTAAAGATAACTACAATTGACTTTTCTCCTCAAAACAATAAAAATCAGAAGCATGAGTGTAAGAAGCAGCTTTACATCTTACAGTAACAGGCTTTAAGGATCTATTATTGAAATGAAGAGGTCATCCATGTTAGTGAAAGCAAGGATTTTAACAATTCATAAAGCAGTAGCAAGTACATTGATATTTCCTTCCCCAAGGACCAACAAATACTCCACTACAGCACAGACAGCCAAAGCAATAGCAACGGAAAGAATCTCACTGCACAAAGGAGAACCAGAAAATCCTTCACATTACAGTACAACTTGCAGATCACCGTTTCATGTACTTTTGTCATGCAAATACAGTTAACAAGAGTCACAAGTAGAAACTGAAAAAAAACCACATTGTTTCTTCCAGTTGGATTCGGGAAGATCAAACATCGCGTCTTAATTCTTTCATTGTTTCTTTTAAATAACGCTATAACCAGGACCTTTCTCCCCCCCAACAGCCTCAATTATAAAGCTACCCACACCTGCCAACCCAGGCAGCAGAGAGTTAAGCGAGTCCAGTTCATGTTCCACAGTCACAATGTTTTACTAAAGAACTTAAGTACTTTTTTCAGTCCAAAAGCTAATACAGAGGTTGCTCTAAGATGGTAAGCAGACACAACAGCTTTCAATCAAGGCAGTTTTATTCATTTTAACCAGATTTCTACAGTAGTGGGACAGAGGAAGCAGCAGCAAGAGGGGAAGGAGAAAGTTTAGAATATACAGCACTTCCTTTTGGGCTGAGTTTCCGGAGGCTCGAGGGCAGCTAGGATAGCCTCATCAAACACATTCTTCAGACCTCTCTACAAGACAGAGGGGAGGAGAAAAAACAGCAGCCAGGTTAGAGGATTAGAGAAAAACAAGCAGATACACAGAGCATTCAGGATCGACCAGGCTGAATTCACAGAGGCAGTAAACAGATTTACTTTGAAAAAACAAAGTAGATCTCAGGAGGAAATCTCATTTAGATGCCCCAGAAGTCAAAGTTAGAGACAGACAGAACACGTGACAGGCCGCCGCGTTAGACAAAATGAACACCCAAAAGGGCAGAGGCACAAACATAGCAGCAACTGGCAAGAACACCAAGGAGGGGGAGGGAGAAGGGAAATTTTTGGTTTCCACTTAACTGCTGAATATATTCTTAGCAAGCGTGGAGAGCATTTGCCCCTCCGCGGGTTTCCAAAAGGTCAGGTATACACATCTCCTTTTCTAGTCACCCACTGTGGATAAGCAAGTGGGTCAGATGCACTGACTTCTTGCTCCAGGCTAACACAAGGGCAGATAGTTCAGACTGAAGGCTTCCAACAACCACTCTATGTGAATTCAGCCCCTGAATAACTGAAGATCTCCAGATGGCTGGCAAAGTACCATCTGGCATTGAAGCAGTACCTGCCTGGTAAGCCATTGTCATCTTCAGACATTAGCTATCCGATATTTAAAGAGTGATGCAATACCTTACCAGCACTGCTATTTTGACATTGACAGTCAGCTATGGAAATGGTGCATTTCAGTTATTCAGTTTAGTTACCGAAGCAAGTAAAACCACTCAAGTTACAGGAAGACAGAAATGGTGTTAGAATTGGAAATAACCGAGATCCAACACCAGACAAGCAGTCACAGAGCTTTAAGAAATCTGCAGGGATTACACCAGAGCACAAAGCATGCATTGCATTTGCTATAAGCAAAACAGGAACACTGCAATACGTTACCACTCCTACCCAATTCTGCCAAGTTACACGTGAACACTAGAAGTGAAACCTGGCTCGGTCTGTGCTAACTGGACTCGCCTAAATCCACTGTCATGAGTACAACCTTCCTAAGTTCAGAAAAATTGCCTTACACCAGTCAAAGAAAAACAGAAAAGTTGAAAAAAATTCTTAATTTTGTAAAAGCTACAATTACTTACAGGAAGTAATTTAATCACTTAAATGAAATACATTTCTCCCTCACTCGTTTGACTGGATATATCCCTTTTAGAAAGTCTTTAATCTTGTTCTACTGAAGCACATACATGGGAAATCTCTAAGACAATTCCATCTGGAAACATTTAAGTCCAACATGTTCTATGCAAGACTATACTTGAAAGCCTAAAAGTTGTTTAAGGAAACGACCATGTGCAATCATGCTGTACATCCTCCCCAGCAACTTTTTTTTTTTTTTTTTAAATGAGTTGCAACCAAGTCTGACAAAAGAGCCAGACACTTCCAAAAATGCCTACAAGAAATTCAAGCACTAATTCGGTTTTCTGTCTCTGCAAGACTAAGGTTGTAGTATAAACTCAATTATGCACCGCCAGATAGAGTAAAAACCCAGGCAGGGCAAGAGTAAAGAAACCAGATTCTCTTAATTCTGCTACTCCATGGACTCCTCTGTTTTCCAATTGCATAGGAGAGATTTATTTAGAGATCAGAATTTGGGATTTGTTTTGAAGGAAATAGGAAAAAAAACAGGGATAAAGGACAAAAAACAAGACAGGGACAAAACTGTTGTGCAAATGAGACTGGATCACAAGCCTGAATGATCAGGAGTAAGCATATTATGGAAGCTCTACCTGACATCCCTGGCAAGCAGGCCACAGCCATGTTACTTTAAACCAGAATACTCTTACACTACAATGGGGAGCCATTTTAGCTCAGGCTTCCTTCCCCCCCCCCCCCCCCCCGGCTTTCATGAGCGGTTTAAGATACTTATGAATCTGGCTGCGTCCAAACTCTCAGCTATGCTCAAGCCAAATATCAGGAAAAGAAAAGGAATTGAATTCAAAGTGTTCCGCTATGTTAGGTACCGGTCTTGAGCCTCAAAGTTTGCTCAGAGATTTGACCAGTAAATGCAACAGAGGCAACAATCAATCATTGTAGTTACAAGCTGTTTGTCAGTCATTCTTTCCTAATAGAGAAGTACTATCCACTTTTTACAGCTGTACTTGGGTACTATTTTGTAGAGAAAAGTTTAAGAAAGGCATTGAAACTGATCTAATCCACTACCTTCATCATAATCCACTACCTTCATCACAAAAAACAAAAAGATTCCGCAACCTGACGGGGGGGGGGGGGGGGGGGGGGAACTTGGCACTGAATCCTCAGCACTGCTAAACTCGAGCAAGAAGAGATATTCTGTCTTTTCTATAAGGACCTAGAAACCTAGCCTCTTATGACTCGCCTAGTACTTTGAGAACAAGACTCTTCTGCGCAGACAAGTGAAATCTTCATCCCAGGTAAGAAGAAAAAAAGAAAGAAAGAACCCACAACCTGGGTTCAGCATTTCGAGGTTATTTGCTACCATGGTGTCCAACCCATTTGCAAATTAGTTGCAAAAGCAAAAAAAAAAAACCATTCTAGATACTGCTGAGATGAACTGCATAGATGGAAGTCATGGTAGAGAGAAGATAGGGACTACCCAACTCACTCAAGCTTCAGCTGAAACCAACTACTACAAGAGTCCCTTGCAGGTTTGAAAATACCCCTCCTGGCTACAGAGGCCAGCCACCTTCTCTGTTTAGCAAGCTGCCGGCTCGATCACTGCTGGGAACTTCTAATATCCCTCCGCATATAATCTATCTTTTTGTTTGGTAGCTATTACTGACAGACTAAGAAAACATTGTCCTGAGAAGTAAACAACAAATGAAGGAAGAGGAATAGCGCAGAAGCAAACCGACTGGTCTTCCAGATGAGAAGCCTTCGAACCCCTCCTACCAGGTTATTCCTGATTTCTAAAACCATCCGAGGGTGTACAAGCACTAGCAGTGCTGCCGAAGAAATTCAAGCTGAGCTTCTGAGGGCATAAATCTGTTCTCTGCAACAGATCAACTAACTGCATATCTGGAAAGAATGGATAAACACTGACATTTCTACCACATCAACTCTATTCTGGCAACTTCAAGTGCTTCCATGCAATTTGAGCAAACTAAACAAGGCACATTTAAAGCTATAGGGTAGAGGTGTCTCAGTGAGCAACAGAGAACAAAAATCCTTGTATGCATTTATTCAGACGGCAGGTCCTACAGCCTAGTTAGTAGCAGCATTTACGTGGTTGTGCCACAGACAAAAATCCCGGAAGGTGAACGCTTCGGGACTAAACCAACCAGAGGATTTCAGCTCAAGCACAAATAACCCTCAGCTTGCATGCGGGCACTAAAGAAGCCAAGACTACCTTTTGATCAGGGATTCCCAGGATGAAATAAGTATGCCTTGCCACAACACATCCAGTGCCAGTGTCCTGCACGCTTCTAATCAAAGCCCCTTCTCAACAAATACTAAGGTAAAGCTTTGTTACAGAAGAGTCTCAGGATCCCAAATGGAAGGGCCATCATGCAGTCTGGGCAAAAGGTGCAAGATAAACAGAATTTCAAGCTTGAAGTTCAGCAATAAAGCTTTGTGCTCAAGGTACCACATTAACGCACGGCAAAACTGAAAAGAGGGTAAGACTTGATACTGTGCATCCCCTAGCTCCACGTACATCAGATAGGGATGTAAGCTCTGTACAGAGTAGCACAAAGTAAATTAAGAGTAGCAATTAAGTTGTATGCCTGCTCTTGCAGAAAATTAGAGTTTCCCAGGTACCCAAAGAGAAAGCAGCATTCCAGCCAGGCAGCCAATGGTTCCCATCCATCCCTCCCCTATTACCCCTAACTTAAAAAGAAAGGTTTCCCGATCTCAAGTCAGCAATTTTAGTTACGTCCTAGACTCCTTTTCCAAAGTTAGTTCGCACTCCGCCACTACGTTTAGGTCTCGAGAACCGTTTCACTGTTGTTTTCTGTTTCAGCAGAGCTTCCATCTTAAGGCAGACACAGGAAATGTAGCTCTCCACAGATTGCACAGGAAGAGAAAGAAGCTCTCAAGACTACGAATGCTTCTAGTCTTAAAATTAGAAAAAACTGATTTCTCCAAGAGGGAAATCACTCGCCTGAGAGGTTTTTTGTTTGCCTACTCTCTTCAGTAGTGAGCTGCTTTCTGTGCCCTGATCCACTTATTGTCCACAACACTTTTACCTAGTTTCAGATAATAAGGCAACATTTTCTCTAACACAAAAGCAAACTCAGTCAGCAGATCCTCCTCCCTCTCTCCCCTTTACACTACGCCTGCTCTTCACATGATTCACTTCGTACCACTTCCAACTCCTCGTGCCTTAGAACAATAGGACAAAGAGAAAGCTATTGTGTCAACAGCAGAAACAGAGCTCAAATCTTTTCACGTGCCATATTCAGCTGTTTTTCCCATAACTGAAGAAAGTATGGAACACAAGCAAGCAGAAATGGTCCAAGACCAACTCTCACCTGCGTGAGTGCAGAGCACTCCACATATTTGACGGCCTTCAGGTCGCGGGCCAGTTTTTCAGCCGTCTCTGGAGTTATGGGCTTCTGCTTGTTCTTGGCAAGTTTCTCAATTGTTGAGGGATCATCTCTGAGATCAATTTGGGTCCCAACAAGCAGGAAAGGAGTCTTTGGACAATGGTGAGTAATTTCAGGTACCCACTAAAGAGAGAAGAGACAGTCCTTGTTACTAACCAGCTACTGAGGTAATACTTCAGGCACTTCCCATATCGCTGCAGCAGCTCCCCTTTTAGGCAGAGTTCAACCAACCTTTTCTTTCACATTTTCAAATGAAGAAGGAGAGACCACTGAAAAACAGACCAAAAATACATCTGTCTGCGGATAGCTGAGGGGTCGTAATCTATCATAATCTTCCTGACCTAAAAGGGGAGAGAACGAACAGAGTATCAGAGAAGATCCCCTTTGAGCCAGGCAGTAACGAAATGCTGCCCTTTTACAGGTGGTTAGGATACATATTCCAGCACAAAAGCATTATTGTGAGTAATCCTAACTCTTAAGCAAATACACATGCCCTGAATCCAAACATTCAGAGAGTCTAGTTTGCAAATACAGAATTCATTCAGTTGCTATGTAACAAAGAGCTGCTTAACAAAGGCATAGGAGGGCAGGGAAGCCAGATATGAGCGCAACAGAATAATTTTTTGGATCAAACCCCCTCAGCCTGCAGAATGCTTTCCTCAATTATAACCCGAATTTGCAGAGTATGGGTCTAGTTATAAGACAATGAAGTCTTTTGCATCTAGGCTATTCATGAAAAAAATATTTTGCTAAATTACATTAACATGCAAAGACTGAAGTTACAGAAGCAGTATGGAAAAAAAGGCAATTTTGTTCGCTAGGATGTCTTGACTTATACGTGCAAACACTTGATGAAGTACCTTTTGAGTAATAACAGGGAAGAGGAGAATGCTGCTGTTACAGATGTGGGAGGAGTCAGTCCTCCTAGTAGCATTTACCTAAAAATGCCCCAAAGTCCCAGCACAGGACACATTTCAAAGGAAGCCAGGCTATTTCCTTCAGGTCTGTAAGAGGGCAGGCAGTTCCCACGGGGCACCATTAGCACTGTCCCACCAGTCCAACTCCACACAAGTTTTCAGTCTTACAATTCAGTAGCACTCTTTTTCAGAAAGCAAACCTGTCATTTAAGGAACCCCACTTCAGCCACTGTTCTTGCTGGCAACCAGTTCAGAAATATTTGTTCAAAAGGCCTCAGCCTCCAGCTAATACACTCTTGCTTATCACACAGGCTGAAGAGGAGCTGACTCAACACCTAGGACATCTCAGCAGAGGAAGATCTAGAGGTAGAGGAAGGAGGCCAGAACAGCTTTTTACAGCCATCATGCTCAGCTGACGTAAGGAAGAGCCTAAGCAGCGAGTGATATCTTGCTGCAATCAGTCTACCTCCAAAAGCTTTGTCCTCACACTTCAAGTTCTAGAGAGATAAAAATAATCAGTTTTTTCTTTTATTTTCCCCCTCTCTAAATAGGGGAGAGAGTCAGTAATACAGGTTTTATCTATTTAAGTTCTGTAAGTCAGACTGGCTACTACTTAGCAAAAAGTTGGGCAACTTTTAAAGAGCCAAAGCCTTCCAACTCCAGAACTCTGCCTCCAAGAGGAAGGCCTTTCTATTCACAGGTGTGCAAGATCACCTACATGCACTAAGGCACTTGGTAAGTTTTAAGAAATACTAGATGGGTTACGCCACTCATGGATTGAGAGATAGTACATGAGCATGCATGTTTTTAAGATAACTACAGAGGATGCTAGAAAGAGTGAACACCTTCAAGGAAAAAAAGTGAACATTAACCTGGAACTGTTTCCATTTAACCTGGAACTGTTTTCCAAGAACAACAAGACCAGCTCCCAGGGGCCCATTCAGAATTGAACCCACTTGACCTCAGCAGGACAACAAGCAGAGAAAGACTGAACACAGCTTCCATCCACACTAGGGAACAGCTCCAAATCCAAGCAGGTACCAGGTGTCTAGAATTAAGACGCCATCTGAGTATGTATTTGTCCCTAAAGCAGCCTACACAGATGGGTTTCAGGAAGGAGCCTCTTTCTCTTCAGAACTCCTTATCCTAGAACTGAGGAGTTCACAATAACTAACATACAGTCACATTTAGGAGAACAACAGGAAGAGTTGACTTCAGCTGCTAGTGTTTATTTATGGGAGCACAAGATCAGATCGGCAATAAGGCACTAATGAGGCATTTAAAATCTGACTCTTTCCAGCTTTATTTTTAAGTTCTGTCACGGCAATTTTAGATGAGTTTATCAACCAAGCTCTCCATAAAGGCTTTCTTGAAGAATACATTACAATATTAGGTACTGGCATACCACTTTGTTATTATTAGGGGCTGGGGATTGGATAGCTAGTGATTGATTAAACCTGTTATTCCCCTTTCTTGCTATATTTTCATATTCGCAAAGCAATGAGGCTAGCTGCTTAATCACTGTACATTTCTCCAGCCAGAAACTGAAAAATAGCCTTAATAACAATGAACAATCCAAAAAAGCCTGCAGATTTACTTTTATTTAAAAAAAAAAAAAAAGCAGTTTCATGCAACATCATGAAACTTCATATATCAGCCTGATTTTATCCACCTTAAGAGGGCAGAGATCTGAGATGTTCTAACGTCAGGCCACAATGTCAAGACAGGGCGACTAAAACTAGGATAGTTACAAAAATAAATACAATTAAAAACACACACACGATCCACGTTTTATTCACTACCTCCTCTTTTAAAATTTGTTGAAAGGGAAAACCTCTCATTCTCCAAGTATTACCTAGATTAAAGGCAAACGTTTGAAGTTTGTCACCCGGCGTCACAAAATAAAACAGCTCTAGAAGCCGCCGAAGATTTTTAAAGTGAACTCAATTTAGCAACTCCCCAGAGGTCAGGGGAAAAGAATCAAGAAAGATTTTTCCCTTTTGAACATGAAGATACACAGGTTTGTTTGTTTTTTTTTTTTAAATCGACATCCTCAACTAAATTTTGAGAAGTTACAATAACACAGAGGTTTGACTGCTCACCTGCAGTATCAAAGAGGCCTAAGGTGTAAGGCTCTCCTCCAATCATCACTGTTACAGCATAGTTATCAAACACCTGATGATAAAAAAAAAAAAAAGAAACATGTTTAGAAGGATGTGAATAAGCCACCTGTCAAACCACCATCATCCTACCCACCTTGCCAGACCACTTCTAATTCAAACAAGTTTCATTGGAGTTGAATAACAGAATAACAGGGTTACAACACTACCTTTAAAACTGTTAATGGGACAGTTCAGTTTAGAATGGGGATGTACGAGCTGGTTTCCAGGAAGAATCTAAAGCAAAAGATATGCAGTGGTGTACCTGGTGTATAACAGGTGAAAAAAAAAAAAAAAAACAAACATACACACCTAACAAAACAGCTATAGCAATCTTGGTTGTAATTGCAAGGAGGTTTCCCACATTGCCACAAGTGTTTCGGCCTTTACACCTAGCCTGACACAGTAAACACATCCCTACAAAGACAAAACAGATAAACTGAAGCCTTGCCCCACTTGTAGCCTTTAGGGCACAGAGCTATGAGGCTACTTCTCACCAGACTTCAGTTCTTTAAAATTCATCTTTCTGGACATCTAGGGATGCCCAGAATTCAATAAGGAGTGCATCTTTTCAACAGAAATTTCTCTTCCAGCTTTGGAAGAAGTATCCTCTACAATTTAGTCAGTTAAAATCAGTCCACATCAAATCCACACTCTCAGTCAAAATGAATAATCCAACTCCAGAAGACCATACTCATCATCAAGGAACATACCGTCCGAGGTCAGCATCCTGAATTTCAGACAACTCCATTTTATATGCAGAACCTTGACAGACAACATTTAGAGAAAGTAGCTTTGGTAGAAATCCTGCCCACTGGAGGTCAGGAAAAAAAAAAAAAAAAAAAAATCTCTGCATCCTGTGCTGCAAGATTAGAAAGGCAAGATGTCCAACTAAGGTGTTGAGGCAGAGCCTCCGTATCAAAACTGAAGTTTTCTTCAACTCTGGGTGCTGCTCAGACTGCAGCAGAAAGAGGTTAACAATCATCTCAAAAACTTTTCATGGAAACGAGGAGGGAGAAACGTGGAGGAGCAGCAGCAGAGTCACATGTATATATTAACAGGGCTTTAGTAAGGGCTCAAGTCCTTGAAAAAATCCCAAAACACAAGACTGACATCAGTAAGACAGCGCTTCAAAGCTGAACTTGCGATAGTTCAGAGCTGTCTCTTTTCTGGCTGACCATTCTGGCTAAAACAATACCTGAAATCACTTCTCCTCCTCCCCCTTCCCCCCCCCCCCAACTTTTAACGCATCATAAGTCAAAGTAACTGGAAAGGAAGCTATGGCCACAGGAAGTTTCATATCCCCTGGAACATCAGCTAGAAGCAGAAGTTCACCTCTCAAACCATTTTGGACAGAGGTACTGTAAGAGATTGACATTCATCGCCACTATTTGCAGGCCAATCCTTTACCAGTTTCCTCGAGTCTGCTTTACTAAACCCCTCTAGCAAGCGTCCTGCTAGAAATAAGACGTTCAGGCTGGAGGAGGGTGGAAGTCATTTCACAGGGCATACTCAGTGTACGACGACTACTACTGTTTGAAGACTCTAAAGGACTTCTCAGGCTCAGAACCCAACTGTTGCTAGGTATAGAACAAGAAACTTGTATGCTCCTTGCTTAAGGTCAGAGCATTTACTCTTTCAGATGTCAGCAGCTTAAGTCACCTGAAGATATTTCTCAATAAGCATTCTTCCACAACTCTGACCCCCTACTACCACCTCATTTCTATCCAGTGACCAGAAGTCAGTAATGTTACTTGTAGCTGCCCTTCTGGGAGGATTAATGTGCATTCTCGCTCCGATTTCTGCCCCAGCTCCCCAACTCAGAAATGGGAATTTTATAGGTATAACCACTATTAAAAAAGTCGGGGTTCAGCACTGAAGAGGCAAGGGTTACAAAGCTGGCCTTCAGATAAATCTGGAAGCTAGAGTCCCATAGTGCGATTCACACGCAATTTCATTCTCCATGTGCCAACTGGGCTAAAACCCAGAGCAGCAATTAGCCCAATGAGAAGTTTCAACTCCCGCCGGTGCCAGAGAGCCTTCCGTAGCAGGTACCTCTAACTTCTGGGCTACAGGATTAACACCTGAGCTGCCATGGCCCAAGTGCTGCCTCAGTCATTCCACAGACATCCCCCTTGCTGCCTCTGTTGAGGCTGGGAATGGTGCCAAAAATATGCATGTGATGCAGCTTGGTGCCAGTGTGAAACCCATCTCCCACTGGGAAATACGTTCAAGGAAGAGAAGGAACTGCAGAACACAGAGCCAAGTGAAAGCAGCCAATCTATCAGTCTGAACTGGTGCGTTGCCACCAACGCCTTCTCCATTGGTGTTTCTGCCACACTGCTGCAGAGCACTGTCTGCTAATGGTGTACAAGTACAGCTAAACAGGGCAACAGTGCAGGCAATTTACATCCGCATCTTCAATGTCTGTGTGTGCAGAACAGCTCCGTTTGAAACGGACAGACTGTTACTACATTGCTTAAGCACAGCCTCTTCCTCCTAATTGCTTGGTGCCCCTGCACCATTAGATACACTCAAGGAAGAAGGATGCCACCTTCCTCTCAAGGAAGGCTTTGCAGTAGCTGCTACAGGCGATTCCCTGTGTTTGTCAGGGCCCTGGCCTTGAGCTACTACCCATATTTACCAGACTCTTACAGCAGAATTTTATCTCTGGATTCCTTTCCTGTCTAAACATTTTTTGTTAAGCAGCTTGAGAGCTTGAGTCCCCATCCGCTTTACTCTAGGGTCCTTCTTATAGTTTCTCTTTATTCAGCTACAAACATTTTGGTAACACTGAGGTTTGCTGACTCTCCCGACAGCTTGCTTTCATTTTGGGAACAATGCTGTCTGTTGTATGTCTTTGTCTGCTTATTACTAGAAGCATTAGCCAGAATAATCAGAGGTTACTTACCAGTTTCCAGAGTTTGAAATAAGCCTCTAGGTTACTCACAGAATTAGAAATAGGCCTGCAGTGCTGCAGAACTCATGCGATATTCCCAGAACAGCGAGTTCCTTAAGCCATGAGGTTCAGATGTAAATATTATTCCAGAAACATGGACAGTTTTAACAGGTACTGTAAATAAGCCTGCACACTTCTTTAGCACACTCTACTGGCAAGTAGCCTTGGGTTTTTTTGAGTAGCTTCTCCACATTGCTTGTTACCAGGGGTTTATTAGAAATTATTATTTATTAGAAAACACTACATATCCAGGATAGCAGGCTTATACTTAATCTCAAGAGGTTTCAAACAAAATTAAGATTACAGCACTTCTCAACATAATTAAGGGTCATTTCACTAGGGGCAAGTATAGAACTACTCATCACCTGAACTCACGGACCACTTTTCACTTTGTCTTGACCATGAATAGCTTAAACAGGGCAAGCAGCCTTCATTAGGTTCAGCGCAGGATGTTATCCTAGAACAGCACCCACAGCAGGATGCACAACACCACTCAAAAACGTGAAAACGGCAAAACAGCTCCAAACACAACTTCTCTGCTATCAGTCCATAACGAAAGGATCTCTGTGAGAGGCTGAAGATAAGTCTCCTCACCTATGGCCTAACCTTCAGGATCGTAACAGTGGTCACAGAATCCCACCTGAACACTCAAGTTTGGGAGTACTTTCACCAGCTTCCTACTGAGCTCCACATTTACAGCTAAATCCAAACATTTTTGTTCTGTGGAAGTCT
Source organism: Struthio camelus (assembly GCF_040807025.1). Taxonomy (NCBI): domain Eukaryota; kingdom Metazoa; phylum Chordata; class Aves; order Struthioniformes; family Struthionidae; genus Struthio; species Struthio camelus. The sequence goes on from NC_090962.1 coordinate 12,574,228, forward strand.
ACCCTATTCCTAGCAAGCCTCAAAGTTAGCAAGCTGAAGGTCTTCGGAAAACGTACAAAGCCAATATCTGAAGAAAGAGGCAAGGGAGTTTGCACTGTCACATCAGTGCTCAGTTTCACTGCAACTTCTCTTCCCTAAAGACAGGAAGTTTGTGAAAGAAAATAGCTCCTCTGAGATGTCAAGCAGCTCCTGCCTGATACCTCTTTCTTTCAGAATAGCTATCTGTTCTTTCAATCCTGAGCCGCTCCACAATAGCGGAAAAGAGCACTGACCCTTTCGCCAGCAGGCATTCAACCTCTTTGTGATGAGCTTCCAGATCCAAGTTTTTTTTTTTGGGCATCGTGGTGTAAACTCTGACTTGAAGAGGCCATCTTCTCCTAGCCCAAATATTAAGTCCATAACATTGAAAGTTAATAGAAAGAGAATCCAAATGTCAAACCATCTTGCAGAAAGCTCACTCAGAATAAACTGCATCACCTCAGTGCCAGCAGGCTAATCTTGCATACAGAATACATACAGAGCAGCAGCACTTTTCTTCCAGAGGAAAAAAAAAAAATGTATGTATAATGAGCGTGTGCCTTGCAGGCTGATAGCCCACTGCTCTAAACTTGATCTTTAGATGAGCCAAAGAATTCGTTATCTCAGAAAACTGAGCCTGTAAGACTCAAGATTTCTATCTTCATTATAAAACTGAAGAGTAATAACCAAAGACTGTATACAAAGTTGGTAGATGTTTAGAGGTACAACTGAAATAAGACTACACAGTCTAAATCTGATCACGACTTCAGCTAAACATGAGATAACTAGCCACACTCCGCTGTTCACTGCATAACCTCTGGACCATTTGGAGCTGCAAAGGAAAACCTTGGTCACAAACTACCCTAGCAGCATAAAGCACTACTTCTAGAAATGAAGATGAAGCAAGAACTGAGATCAGTTAAGCTGGAGAGCATGTGTTCCTACTGCTTGCTCTTCACTTAGCAGTTCTAACAGCTGAAAATAATCTTATTCACAAAACCCAGCTGGTAGCTATCACCAAATGGAAGCCCAGATTCTGTAAAGCAATCAAACAGCAGGAACTGACCAGATACCAGAAAGGCATCCCAGCATTACTAGGAAATGCAACAGATATGACCAGTGAGTTTGGTACACTCTGCTGCTACCTTAGTCTTCCATGAGGTATCACTCAGTCTCCAACAGGAAAGCAGGCTATAACAGGTACTAAGGTGTACATGCTGTAAAGGTTATCGAAGAAGAAAACTCATGCTGCGCTACCCCAGCATGCCAAAGAAAAACCGGAGCCATTCTCATACTCACCGTTGGTACATATTCCGATGGGAATTTATTTGTTGTGTACGAAATTAAGAGACATGTTTTACCAACAGCACCATCACCCACGACTACACACTTAATCGTCTGCATAGCTGAAGTCTGCTAGAATGTCAGCTCCGATGTGAACCTAAGCAGAAATAAAAAGATACACAGTTAGAGGTTTCTCATTCTCACTAGATAGCTGTAGATGTCATTGATGAGCTTCACCTGGAGCCCAAACCATTGACAGCATCTATAGGATACAAAACCAAGATATTCCTAGATCAGTTGGTAAATGTATTCTCTCCTCCAAGCACATGTAAGCAACTGACTATTAGTTCCACAAGCCCAGGAATCAAAACCAAAACTAAAAAAACGCTAATCTTGCCAAAAAGTTTTCCATAAAATCTCCAGTTTTACAGAGCCCAACTGATTAGTTTTAGGCAGATAAATTTGCTGATGTATTTCTTTTTTTTTTTTTTTTCCCCTCCCCCTTCATTCAAACTGCAGTTTACATCTGCATGCATACCTTTGTCTTTTGGGCAAAATGGCCACTTAAACATAACCTGTATATTCATGGCCTTCGTGAAGATGACGACTACGTGTATAGCAGCACATGACTAACCAGGAGGTTTTTACAAGCAAGTAGGAAGTGACAAGCAGGTATCTTGGCTTCTAGTGCCAAAAAAAAAAAAAAATTTAATAGGAAAAGGCACTGTGAGTTACTACCTGGGGACTCAGCTACAACATTTCACTTGTAATGCAGCGTTCCTGAACGGAGGTCATGTAACTGTGGCAAGAAAGCAGCAATTTCATTATTCTTTAAAAAGTATTTTAATCAACTTGCAATTCAACACACTACAAAAAAAGCAAGTTTTTCCTTTTCTACTTGCACATTACAAAGACAAAAGGTCTCCTGCATGTCCAAAAATTATGTCATTCAGTGTCTTTTAAACCTGAGAACAGGAAACCCTCAGCAACACAGGTAAGTTAGTAACCAGATACGTGCCAGTTCTTGAGTCTGATGCTCTGGCAAATCTGCATTAGTTTTGTTAAGCTGACAAAGTGCAACTGGTGCTGTCCTTCCACAAGAGAGAGCAGGTTACTTACTTTCATAAATTTAAAATACGTCCTCCCTACAGACAGCCTCCCTGCTACATACAATTGTCAAGAACCAGCTAAGACTACGTCCGACATCAACACTTTTCACACTGGGAAATGAGAACTAGGTAATTCCAGTCACCGTAAGACGCAGTGCGGTTTTTTGCTGAGTCACTTAGAATTAGGGGGGGGGGGAAAATTTTTAGATCTTTTCAGACTTGGTTTTTAAATACATGAAAGGATCTAGCCTTAGATGCATTCAAAGCTGGAAGTACAAGCTTTATGGGATAAAGTTATGGGACAAGTTTATGGGATAAAAATACACAGGTACAGTCATTTAAGTATGATTTTTTTTTTTGAAGGCCTAAGTACTGTTCTACAATCTTGCGGTTAAAGTTGCTACTTAACATGCATCTTGAGTCCCACTCTGAAGTGGCTAACAGCTGAGGAGCTCAGCAGGGCATCTAGTTCCTAAAGAATCCTATTACTCTCCAGACATTGCAAACATCATGATACAGCCAGGTACTTCAGCACTGTCCCAGCATACAGACTTCAGCACGTGAAATCGAATGAGTATTTGCCACTAAAACCTCTTCCAACCTCTTCCGTGCCAGACACAGCTGCCCTGCATTAACATATTACTTTAAATGGAAAAGTACCAGGATTTTGACCATTCTTTCACACATAGGTGTGAAATCCCGACCCCAGCAAGCCTATCAGCAAAACTCCCACCGACTTTCAACATTTCTGTCTTACTTGAAGTAGTATTTATTTACAGCAGTAGACTCTCAAACTGAGTTATCCCCTGCCAGGGTGCGGGTAGAGAGGCCAGGAAGTGACACCCATGAGAGCAACTTCACAACCACAAAGGTGGCAATGCTTTATTCAAGCAAGGATGTCGCCATGGCTCTCATTTCTGGGTAACTACATGAAAAAATATCCAGTACATCCCCACAGACCTAGGCATTTGGACACTTCCTATGGATTTGGCTTTTTAGAGTGATCTGGAAAAGACAGCAATGCAACTCCAGGCTTTTGAGTGCTCTGGTCTTAGCAACATGATTCGATACTGCACATCCCACTGTCATGCTGGTCAAAGTTGGCAAGGGAAGCAAATTGCTAATGACTTGAAACACACCATATTACCAGCTTTTCTTTAAATGCTGCAGAGAGCCTCGTGTAGATTTAGACACAGCTAGCTATCTTCAGAGTAAACATTCTCAAAAGTTCCCAAAAATAGTACTTGTAAGGAAACTCTAATCACAACCTTTCCTACCAAGCCAGGAACAGATCCACAAGCAGTCAGTTTTAGGAAATGGCAGCAAAGATGCTTTCTCGGGACAAGCTGTCAATCAGCATCTGGCAAGTCACCCGCTCAGAACACTGCCATTTACGCATCTTCTTTCAATACCCACAGAAACCTTTACTTTGAAGTATTTACATGGGCTTCAGGCAGTATCATTAGTCCTCTGCTTGAAGCCATATTTCAATATTAAAATAAGAGAATGTGTTGACTTCTGCAGACCCCGATTTCCACACAGGAAGATCAGCAGTATGCACACTAAAGCCATATGAACAGGCCCTTCAATAATACTACAATAAGCGCTAACAATTTGGCCCCGAAGCAAACACGCATCTATTCAAACAGACAAAGTTACGAGCTCCATTTCAAAAGGTACGTCCGATGTTCGGGACAGCCTGATTGTTTATACTTGAGTAATATTGCTCAAGTATTTCCCCTACTGCAAATGTACTCGCATAACTCTGCCTTGCCACACAGGTGCACTAATCACAGAGGAAACGTCAAGTTCTAGAACACCAAAGCCAGTAGCAAGAAACCAGGCCATGGAACAGACCTGCTCAGGCCCAGACTAAGACAGAATACACATTTAGAAAAGGTTAAAAGGGATGAGTAATCTGTTAAGCAGATTTTAAAGAGAGTTTGTTCCTTTCAAGGGAGAAGGACTGATTGCACAAATGAGGAGTCAAATGCAGCTCAGCATACTAACTTCACCAATGCTGCTGTGCAAGCGATACTGTAACACAGTAGAAATAACTGCCTGTGTTTACATACTGGGAAAATAATGCAAAGGGGATACACCAAAAACATAGTCAAGAAATGGCAAGAGTTGTCTGAACTATACAGCACAGAAAATTTCACAGGAAAAGATTCTCCCGTTCTGTGTGAAAGCGTAAGGCATGTAGTTGTGTAGCCATACCAGACTGCTATGCTTTCAAAACTGACACTGGGTCCAACTAACCAACTCAAGTGCACACCAATTTAAAACGGGCCTAATTACTAGTGTGCCTCACTAGCTTGCCAGTCTTACCTGTTCAGTAAGGCACTATCATCTGCCTTTTGCTTGGGACTGACCCAAAAATAACTTTTCAGTTGTGTGGCTACATGGCACAAGCAAGGACTGAAGAGCTTTTGGAAATTCCTTTCAAGGTTAACAAATGAAATAGGAAATAGCTTTCCACATGGGATTTCCCATCCATTTCTTGTATGCTTTTCCACTTTCAACTGATACTCATTACTCCACCCCATCCAAATTCAAGAAATCTCTGCTCCTGCCATCCTTGGCCATCCCAGGTGTGATCACAACAAATGAGAATACCCATCTTCAAGTTCACATCACTGTGCTTACAGCCTCAGCACCCCGTGGGGCCACCCCTTAGGGGGAACCTAATCTCACTTTCCAGTCTGTCCTCCCACTAGCAGAGAAGGACTCCTTTGTTCGGTATTCTTTCCATCTCTTCCTGCTCTACCTTCCTGGTCCCTCCCACCCCCTCCAAAAGAACATGCATTTCCTTGTTTACCCATAATTTGCATCTACTTTGCATCTACTTCAAGTTAGCTTTTCCATAAGCTGGCAAGTGCACAAAATGGAAGAATCTAGAGCTCAGAAGCTCATCCTATCCATTACAATTTATCAATCCATGATTAACTATAAATCTTCGAATGCTGTATATGCACAAGTACAAGAGAAGCTCACATATGCCATCATAAGAAAGGAAGTTTTTAATGCTCTCTAGAGAAATGAGTTCAAAAAATAAAGTGCACAGTAACAAAATTAAGTCAAAATACCACAAAGCCCAACAGATCAAACGTCTGTCCCACAACCCTTCACTCTTTCCAAGTGAAGTGGCCAAGAGCTGCCATACTGGCTCTGCAAAAGAAGCTGTTATATTCTGGTAAGAGCTCACGTCAAAAATTCTTAAGCTAAAGATTAAAAATACAAGCTATATATATGCTTTGCACTTTAGACTGCAATATGCTTGCATTAGCCAATTTTGATTCTTGCAATGAACAATTAACTTCATCTACATCATTAGTCCTGTACAATTCAGAACACCAGCAGTATAAAAAGCATTTCATACAAAGGTACTGTTACTCTCACCCTGCACCCTCAACTTCACTCCCAAAGCAAAGGGTTAATGTGATACCTATCGTTCTGATTCAAATGTGTATCACCCTGCATTACATGTTACTGAGCGTGAGGAAAAAACTGATCTCATATCAGACTCCACTGCCCCTTTCTCTGCCAGGTGACTTGATCCTTTAAGCTTTTTGGCAGTGAAAACAGAAGAGAGTGTAAATAACCTTAGGCCTTACTCTGATATCAGTACTTTGCAAGAACTTGAGTACAGCGCAGCACCCTTAACTGCACAACAGAGGATCTGGACAAGTAGCTTGTTTTGGTTTTTTAAGTAAAGAAATTAACAACTTCCCATTAAAAAAAAAAAAAATTAGTCAGCCCACTGCAAGTTCTCTACGGGCCAAGTGACTACCACTTCTCTCACATAGCTATTTAAATCCTCCCACATGGAAGTGAAACCCACTAGACACTTCAAGGTTACTTCTGTAAAAGATCAAGAGGCATCCACACTCATACAAGTATATCTAAAGGAAAAAAGCTTTTATATATACTTTTATATATATATAGTTGGCCCATTTTTAAACAGATGGTGTTTAAAGGTGGTGGTCCAACTTTTAAATAGATTTAGAATCTTAAGTATAGGCCTCCTATAGAATAGTCTTATTCAAGAACTCCACTTTCCCACCAATAAATTACTTTACTTGGATTAGAAGGCTTTCCAGATTAGCTGGATGAACTAGTTTTTCGTGGACCTGTTAGGCGCAGAGAACACAACACAGCTAAAAAACAAGCTCACTGTCAGAGGGCTTAGATTCACTATGCCAGGGCGTACTCTTTCACAGGAAGACATTTAGATATACATATACCACTGAAAACTTTAAAAAAAAAAAAAAAGTCCAAAAGTCCAATGTGGGATACAAGTAGGGAATTACTCAAGCGAAACACTGAAACACTGGTAAAGGGAAAACAGAGAAGTTAAGGGGTTTCTTTGCTAAAGCACCTAATATAAGAAAGTTTATGCATACAACACCCAGGGGGGCTGGAAAATACTTCAAGTAACCTTGAATATCTGGGGGAATTAGACCAGAAAGTGGTGAAATCATACCAGATTGAGTGCGGTGAGTAGACAGTAAGCCATAGAGTTGTGAGCCATCTGGCCAGCCCCAGACAGGAGACCTGACAAAGACTGGAAATAGAATGCAGAAAAGGCAACTTTTTTAAACCTACATTGATTTGATTTTTCAGTCCTCTTTGGTATTCCCATCACAAAATTCCTAATGCTTCCGTGAGGCACATGTTAACTGATCATACTTTCAAGATCTGTTGCTTTTTACCTCGTTCAACACATGATCACACTGCTGGGATTTCACAGAATTCAATAGTATGTAGCACTTGATCTAGCATCCTGGAAACTGTGGATTACAAAGACCACTAAATTTGATCCAATTCATTAGATGGGCCTATTCAGTCTGCAATAGGACTATTTTACAGAAGCCTGCTTTAAAGCCTGGTTGTACCTGGGTACGTTTAGGATTAATCCCCAAAAGTGGTAACAGAGATTTAAGTATTATAATGAACAGTGAAATAAACCTCCAGTACAATATTGCAATAGGAAGGACTGCTTATTTTTGTATCTACAAAGAAAACTTGAAAATTTTGCACTTTCTCCACACAGGTCTGCGCATACACCAGAAGACACTGATATTTTTTCAGCCCTTCCTGCTCTGAGAATCTATGTGATACCTATAGCACTCTCGCATTCACTAAGCACACGTTGTGAGAAACACTACTTCAGATACATCTGGCCACTGAGGGCCACAGTCCCTCTTGCACTACCCTAATTTTCCCATTTTATTGGCAAGCACATGAAATGTCATGTTGCTATGGGAACTTCTTAGTTTTTAAGACCTGCCTGCAATTCAGAGTAGTTAAAACGTTCTATGGGTCTTCACACATAATTTGTGCTCCCTACTAACCCAAGAAGTAGGGATCTGCATTATCTTCGCCTTCACTCTTGCAGTACAAGCAACTTAATTGTTATAGAAACCAAAAGCCTTTAAGCTTCTGAAGTTTCTTTTAAACTACTAACGTCTTTTTTCAGGTTAAACTGTGTACATTTCTTCTAGCCAAAGGAAGTCAAGCTGTCAAATCTGTCTGCACATCCTGTATTAGTTTCCTGTCAAGCCACAGCAGCATCGCAACTTCCTCTTTCATGCAGTATTGTAACGCTACCATTTCATCACGTGTACTGGCTAAGCTCAGTTTGCTGCAGATAACTGCCAGCTGATGACCAAGAACCCATTTCATGATGCTCTGTAGTACACACCATTAACTTGCAAATCTAAGCTTAACCAGTCTGTCACAGCTTCAGATCCTGTTCTGAGCGCCTGGTCCACACTAGAACAAGAAAAGCAGAACCATTTCCTGAAGACTAAAAATAAGCCATGAAGATTTTTTCTTTTCTCCAAACAGTGCAGTTTTACAGTAAACTTAGGTTAGCCATTCAACTCCTCCGGGGTCAAAGCAGTCATGAGTCCACAATGAAAGGAACAACAATAGTTACAGGATTTTATTCATGCTGACCTCCATTATCCACTTTTACCCCTTTACCCAAGCTACAATCAGTCCATATCTTACATGGAAAAGAAGAATAAAAGAAAAATACTTGCATTTACTTAGACACGTATTTAACAATTTGTTCCTAGATGAATCACACCCACTTTAAGGCACATCACACAAGACTGGGAAACTACTCTTTCGCACAACAGAGGGATCCTTCCCCTATGCCACCTGCTCTACCTCCACCACAAGGTAACGTTTTTGCTTTTTAAAGCAACAGTGAGCCTCCCAAATCAGAGGCACAAGGCATAGCCAGGTGCTATGAATCGAGCAAGGAAGCATTCCCCATCAGAGACACTTACCAGTATTCTGCAGAGAGGGTACTATATTGCATGACTACATTACAAGCCTGGTATAACAGCACCAACTGCTCCACCTCAGAGATTCTCAGCACGTGATGTGCCACTTCTCTTTAAAGATCAGACGGCTAACACAGAGGCAGCATGAGTTTAGCTGTCAACACTACAGTTAAAGGACCTTGGACTGCTTGATAACAACGATACTGTCGCAAGCATAAGCTGGGAAACACAAGCAGAAACAGCTCTCTGATTAAGAGCTGAACTCCAGAAAGACCATAACAGTCACAGAAAGCAAAACTGCTTTCAAGAGCAGTATCACCACGGTATTTTTCCCTACAGGTGCGCAGCAGCCATTTGCCAAGTCATCTAAATCTTCCAGATCACAGCTCAGTTTTCACCTTCCAGCTTGCTAGGAACCTTTCTTCAGAGGATGATCTGACTCCAGAAGACGTTCACTTGCCACTTCTAGGCTACTGACGTGGTAAGTGGAATTTATAAGATTACATTTTATGCTCTGAACCACCTGGGGCCTGAAATTGCCTGTCCACAGCTCAGACTACTGCAGGCACACAAGGTATACACACAAAGGCCTACACTTGCTCCCAAAGGTTCCAAGTTCAGCTTAAGTCTTGGGTATTTAATTTCTTAAACAGCTGGAGGGGAAAAATTAAAAAAAAGTAAAGCTACAAACCAGTACAATAGCTGCACTCCCTTAGAATAAGGCAATTCAAAGTTCAGGGTAAAGCCTGCAAAGAGCAGGAGGGACCTGCTTATGAAACAAGCCTGTAGGTATTACCATGCCATTTCAAGGTCTTGACAAGATATCCTTCTCTTTGATAATTTTCCCCCCATCTGCCACTTATTTAGACAAACCATTAAATACTATCCCAGAATTTGAACTCCACAAGGGAGAACTCTCTCTAAAAACAGCGTTGCTATTTATTTGATATGTAAGTGGTCTAATAATGAGACATACAGTCCAAAAAAGCTGAGTTATACTATAAAGCTGAATCAAAGACTAACATAAGACTCTGGTAAAAATCCAGCATCTGTCATTATCTACAGAATCCCAGTCTGCTAGCCTCAATCAGAAGTTAAGAGGAATCATAGCAACAAAGCACACTGACAATCCCCTTCTCACGTGCTTACGCACACCTACAATCTCGACCTAGTATTAGGCACAAGAACGGGAAACCCTCAAGTAGGCCCACAACAGCAAGCTGTCTCAGGAGACATCGGAGCTGATGCTAAACTTATCACCAAAATAGCTTGGTCTGGCACCAAGACAGACCTAATTTAGCTCTCAAACTGTTTTCATACCATAAACCCACAAAAAAAAAAAAAAAAATTTGCTGTCCTTACAGAAACCTGTATTTAAGGTACAGGTGTCCCAAGATCCCTAACGCCAGTTTACAGAGCTTGCATATCCAAACGTTTCTCCTGCTGAGGTCCCACAGCGGTGTTTTGAAGCAATCATTTCTGAATAAGTTAGCTTGAAACAGCAAGGGAGAAGTACAAAATTTCTTATCCAAATACAACTATCTCATATCAACTGATATTTTCTACACCTACAAGCAATTTGGTTTTTTTGTTAAGTCCTCTATGTAAGAGGTGACAGCTACTTTGTACAACTCTCCACAACAAACCGGTAAACTAGAAACACCAAAAAAGATAGAAAGGGAAGACAACTGAGGAGGTAGGGTGGATTTTAAAAATCTGAATCTAAAGTATAAGTAGCATTTCAGATGCTTCAGGCTCTACAACATGAACAAAAAAAAAAAAAAAAAAAAAGAGAGAGAAGAGGATAGCCATATCATTGCATTTTCGTCCTAGGTACACTGAAAGCAAGCCCATGAAGCCTGGTCAGAGTATGAACGGGCTCACCACACAACAGCTTTAACTTGTGCGACAGCAGCAGTGCTTGCGTTTGTTCACGTGTTTTTACCACGGACATTGCCAAATCTAACCCACTTCATTGCACGGAATGCTTTTGCCTTTTTCTGTTGAGTTTGTTATAGAGTTCTTAGTTATTGTTCTGGTTAAAGTTACCCTGTCTGTCAGAACCAGTTGTTACAAGCAGGAAAACCCACCCCCAGAGCTACCACAGAGAAGTGAACGTGCTTACATTTTAAGTCCTCTTCCGGCAAAGGCATTTTGCCTTAAATTATTACTCTTGACTCAAAACTTTTATACCCTACAGGAAGCTGTTTTACTCTGCCATGCAACAAAACCCTGTTCAATACTTTAATACCACATTAAAAAGACCCATCTGGATTAACTTAGTTTCATACTGCTAACATTTAAGAACACAAGCCGTATTCTACCTATTACCATGGGCACATACTAACAGATCCCTATGCACACCAGTCTCAGTGTTTCTCTATTAACTGTAGTTGGCCAAAGGTAAAACAGGCCACAGGCAGAAGTTCCTCTATTTCAAGGCACATTTTTGCATAGTGGAAGTTACCCTACATGCATAAACTGCAACCACTCTTCATTCCCATTATGGCCAGGGAATGGGATAGCTGCTGGTGCTCCATGCACACAGACTTCCTAAAGGGTGTCTTAAGAAAACATCATGTTTTGGCTCAGGCCTATTAGCAACATACTAAGGATTAAGGAAATAAAGCTTTATTAAAAACATTCCAAAAGAGACTTTTCCCTGACACTGAGCTACCTTGGTATATCTATTAAAGCTAACAAAATAGCTGGAAAACCAGCTAAATCCAGAACGGAAGAAACACAGGTTTCACAGCACTTACCTAACCACAGGAAGGAACCAGAGCAGCTGGAACCACCCTTCCCTTGTACAGCAGCAAAGGCAAACCACCAGCACTGCAAGGATTGATGGTGGCCTAGACAGCAAGATGAAAAGCCTGTTGGACAATGGGCAGTTTTCCAGCAGCAGGTAAATGCAGGTGCCAGTCAAGACAAAGTAACACCCCCCCATACACACTCCACCCCAACTAGGAAATAGAACAGGATCCTTCCGGGAGTCCCTCTACAGATATTCAGGAACTAAGCCTTTAAATCTGCAGTGCTCCACTAGCACTGAAATCACCAAACTCAAGCTAACTGTTCCAAACGCACAGAGGGTGAACTGCAACGAAAGCACGTCTCCCATCAAATCCAAAACCAAGACGTAAACTTTCCACAACAAGGCCTACTCAACTCTCTACGTTCAGTTGTTCACAGACCATAACTGACCCAATGCAAACAGTTTTCAAAGTAGCAGGTGCCTTTTTCCATACGTTCAAAACTGCAGATGCATTTTTTTGTCATTTTTTCCAAAACAGCGCTCATTGGCCAAAAACATGGCATAGCATCTTTCAACTTGACAAGAACCGAGCAGTTCAAAAAAAACGTTGTTTCAAATCAAGCTAATGCAAGCAACTATAGCCATTACTACCAGCATGGCACCACAAGTGAAAATAATCTCCTCTAGCTGTACCCAACAGTCCACTTCTGGACCTTCATTATTCCTGCTCCCCACTAAACATGCTGAGGTTTGCATTAACACTGTAAATGGTTTCACAGAAGAATCTTCACCATCCCATAGTTTGGTCAGCATTTAGAAGACATGCAGATACCATGCAGTCTGACCACAAGCACAGAAGAATGTGGTATCCTCACACCACTTTCAGGCAGAAAGGCTCAGAGGATGCTGCTTGGTTTCCGTAACACATGCCTCTTTCTGAAGCACTGTATTTGTCTCTTTTACCCAGAGAACAGGTGAGAGCATCTTTCATGCTAGGAATTACGGCATAACGCTCAAAGCAATGGAGTGAACTAACAGCACGACAGCTTAAAAATAGAACAACAGCTCTTAAAAGCTTTTGCAAAACTGATCCTTCATTTTCTCTTTATAAAGAGTCACTTGTTTAGAGGAAAAGTCATTCCCTCTCAAGAAAAGGACAGCTAATTTACCTACAGATGAGAAAACAGGTCAAATACTATTTTGATGATTTAAAACACACACATAAAACCATTAACCGGAACTGGAAAGGAAAATTACAGAGATCAACTACATGGCAACCATGCTGAAACTCTGCTTCTCGCATTCACTGTTTTAATTTTACTGCATACTTAGGAACGGGCAAGCAAACCCAGCTCTTTCATCCAACAACAACCTACAGGAAACACGACCAGAACCTCAAAACATCTTGCCTTAATTCCAGTTCTACCGCTTTCTTGCTTCCTCTAACTGATTTCAGGTATTTATCTGCATACTACCATAAAGATATAGCACGGACTCCAGAAAAGTTTTTCAAGGCAGGTAGGGACTACCTACAGGTGGCTGCACACATTCAGGGAGGAATAATTTCAGGTCAAGTTTTAGCCCTCTGAAATACTCTGCAAAAATGTCTCATATACCAATTCCAGCAGCAATCTTTTCTGATGGATGTCCTTAGCTAATGTTACGTATGAGCTTCCAACAGAGCTTAAAGGAAGCTTGATGTCCACCTCGTTAAACGAGGACAACTTTCTGAAGTCTACCTACTTTAAATTTCTTTAAAGCCTCAGCATAAAAACTTACCTTGTCAAGAAGTTATTTGTCATATATTAAATACTTAAATTTTTTTTTGTCATGTGTTTAACATAGAGAGGTGACAGGAGCCAAGCTAGAAGCCTGCAGTACGCTAAGTGGGTAAGAAGGGTTTCTTGCTACCTGGCGTACTAAAAATCAATTTCACACCCATTTAATTTGGCAGCACCCTAATCTTGTACAAAAAGAAGTATTCTACTTTCCCCAGGGGGAATTAAGCCTCAAAAGTGAGGATAACAACATCCCCTTGCAATTTCTTCACAAAGCCTGCTACTGCAGAAGCTAGGGACACTGAAAAACCGTAAGATCTAGCTTAACGACACAGTGAAAGTTTGTCTGACCACAAGAGGCAGGCAGAGGAAAGAGGGGGCTAAAATGCAGAAGTTCAGATATTTTTTAAAAGCTGTGAACACTCACATTCTAGAGCAAAACGGGTTACACACATATCTAAACTGCAGTGATGCATGTTTCAGTATGAGTTCCCAGAAGGAGCATTGCGACTCAACTATACCAATAATTTCAATGAACTTTGAAATTTCTGGTGCAACAGACAGCTGTTGAAAAAGCTTTAACTAAATGTCTATTTGTCTATGCTCACAAGCCTTTGAGATTTATTTTAGTACTACAGCTGCGTTTCAACCAAAAGGAACTTTTATACTAGGACTGCAGGTCTACTTAGTGCTGCATTCAACAGCGACCTTGCACATGTTTTACAGGAAAGTTAAGAAAATCACAGTTGCACACTCATCAGGGAAATCCCTAGGAGCTTCAGATGTACTCCATTTCCATTTACCGTTGTTCTTTTAGTAGATCTACAGTTCCCCTTTTGGGTACTCCGACACGGTAGGATTTACAGAACACTTCTATATTAACACTGCAAATACACTAAACTTCCCCAAATCAGCCATCATTTTCAGGCCAACAAACACCACCAAAGCAGGACGTATAACGCGCTAACTAAAAGCATCAGTCACAGATCATGAATAACCAAGTTCAAAGTACATAAATCTAACAATTAAAATTTCTGTCCAGAACAAGCTAGCAAACCGTGAACATGTTTTATCTTGCACAGTGGTAGTTATTATTTCTTGCCAAGACTTAAAAATGCTCTGCCTCATTATTACTAAAGCATATAATAATTGAACAGTTTGAACACACAGAATCGTTTCTACAGTTACCAATATATTGATTCAAGCCTTACATATACCCATAAGATTTCTTTCAAATATGCATTTGCCTATACATTCCCATAACTGTAAGCTAACAAAAAAGAGCACTTTATAAAGCAGAACACCACACTTTCCACACGTAGCTGTCCGAATACAAAAGCCTTCTACCTAAAGTTATTTTTACATAAGAGTCTTTTACTAACTGAAAGAGACAAGCTTTAAGTACTTTGCCGAGTTATTCCAATTAGCAATAGGAGAAGCTTGATCCAGGTTTTTAATTCCCCTCTAGAAAAGGGCGTGTGGGCCACTGCAATTTAACACTTGGAATACAGACAGTTAACACCTCCTTTTCTAGAGCGAGGAAACATTCGCAGATGAACCTGAGACAAAGACAGCCACAGATGGCCAGACTGAACTACTTTTGCCTACACAGTTGTCATCTAACATGGCCTCCTCATTAAGGCCTTGTCTTCACCATGCTTTTGTCAAGAGAGCAGGGCAAAGCTGCTCTGGCTCTACTGGTTGCAGTAGCCACACAGACAAGGCAACGCGATTTCTGGCCATTCTGCAATCCTTCACGAAGCACCCGTTTCACAACGCTGGTTATTTACCTCCGCGCTACCTGACTACACTAGCGTCCTCCCATGGTTGCCTGCCTACTTATGAGGGAGATTACTAACAAGCCACGATAGGACGCTTTTAAGCGCAGCGAGGGAAAAGGTGACTTGTTGCAGGAGTTTACAGGCAAGGAGCTGATAACTCGGAGGAAGGGGTGCGCCCTCGCAGCGACCCTCACCGTCACCCTGGCTTCCCACCCCAGGCCAAAACAGCGACACCGGTCGGCACGGCTACAACGACAAGCCCAGGATGGCCGGCAGGCAAACCGATGACCCAGCACCCAGGGAGACAAAAAGCCAGGGAGCGCCTCCCAACTCCTCCCCGGGCCGCAGCTCACTTTTTGCGCTCTACCTCCAGCGTTAGGCACAGCCGAGCCGCATCTCGGGAACCGCTTCAGCGCTGCTCGCTCCCGGCAGGGCCGACCCTCTGCACCCCACAAGCGCGGACCAACCTTCGCTTTTATTCGTTGTTTATTTATTTTTACCGGGGAGGGTTCCCCCCTATCCACAAGCGCTCCCTTCACCTCCCCCCCCAACCCCGCGCGGCTCCGCGCCGCCGCCCCTCCCCCCCCCCCAAAGGCGCTCGCGCCCGACCGTTGCCAACGGCCGCCCCTCCCCCCCCACCGCTGCCCTGAGGGGAGGGGGGGAGGGGAGACGAGGCGGCCCGGGAGCCCCCCGCACCGCCCGCGGGCGGCGGCAGGGCGGTTCCCCGCACGGCCGGGCCCGGCCCGCAGCCCGGCAGCGGGTGCTGCCCGCACGGACGAGGAAAGGATTTGGGGGGGGGGTGAGGAAGAGGTCGGGGGGGGGGTCGGCGGTCCGCCGGGGGGGGGGGGGGGTGTCGCGGTAGCGGCAGCGCCCGGCCCGCCGCGCGCTCTCTCTCACCTCAGAGTCTCCGCCGGGCGTTGGCAGCTCGCTGCGGGGTCTCCTCCGTTCAGGCACAGGGGCACGCCGCCGCTGACGTCATCACGCACCGGGCGGGGCGGGGCGGGGAGGCGGGGCGCCGCCGAGCCGGCGGAGGGGGAGGTGGCGCCCCGCCCCCCCGCCCCGCCCCGCCCCGCCGCGGGCGCGCGCGCGCGCGCCGCCGC
This sequence comes from Struthio camelus, assembly GCF_040807025.1. Taxonomy (NCBI): domain Eukaryota; kingdom Metazoa; phylum Chordata; class Aves; order Struthioniformes; family Struthionidae; genus Struthio; species Struthio camelus. Next base: position 12,590,355 of record NC_090962.1, read on the forward strand.
CTGCAGCGCCGAGCACCGGGGCCGAGCGGAGCGGCCCGGAGCTTGGTCTTGGTGGCGATAGGACCCCGGCCCCGGGCCTGCAGCGCCGTGCACGCGGCCCGGTGGCGGGACTCGCAACCTGGCCGTTTTGGCTGAAAGAGGAAACTTGTCTAGATGAATTAAACGCCCGAAAGCGTTTAAACCGGCCCGAAAGCCGGGTCTCGCACCGCGGCTCGAGTAGGCAACGTGGAAGGAGCGGGAGGAAGCTGGCGGCGCAAAATCCCTAACGGGGGTGGGGGGCGGCCGAAAACCATCTGGCGAGGCTGAAAACCACTGCCGTGGGGCGGGTTCAGCCTGCGGCGCCCAGCCCCGCTTCTGTGCTTTTGCAAAACGTGCAATCCAACGAAGGCTGCAGACAAGAGCTGAACCGGTTTTATCACATCAGACGGACGTTTCCCGCGCTCTCAGCACCGTTTATTACCATCGAATAAATAATAAACCCCCCCGCTCAGGACCAGGAGAAGGCAACAAGGCTCGCGGCATCCCTAAGAGCCAGCAAACGTAGGCGCCGGGCCGTTCTCGTTCAGATCCCGCAGCGACGACAAGGCGGGCTGAAAAGGGCCTTTTCGAAGTTGAAACGCAGCCCGATAGTTTCTTTGCTCGCAGAAGTGCCAAAAAACCAAACAAAAACCCACATCCCCAGCCCACCTTCGGCGAGGTTTTCCGACGTGAGTCACCAACGCCTGCCGCCCCGTTCGCTCCTTACCCGCGGGTTTGCTCCTCGGAGCGAGGAAGGCGGCACGCGTTCGCCCAAATCAAAGGCGGGGGGGCACGCGTAGGAGCAAGACAGGGCCAACCCCTAGCGTGCCGGCAGCTCAGGCCTCTTCCCTTTGGCACCGGTATCCCGCCCGCTCCTCCCGGCTGATTTTTGATGCTTCCTACCCCTTCGACCCAAAGAGGCGGCGAGGAAACGGCTTGCCAGAGGTCGAGCCGAGCGGATGAGATCGCGAGCCTGGAAACGCCTAGGGAAATCCTCCCCGGAGCTCTTCCCGTGGTTTCGGCAGGGCCGGCTTCTCCGTTTTCACGCGCTGTTTGGTTCAGGCGCTGGGCGACGCTGGGACAAAAACCGGCCCTCGGCTGCGAGCGCTGCAGGAAGCTCGAGATCGGCACGTCCCACTTTTCTGCCAGCGGCCCCCTGCTCGCCCTTTTCCCCCAGGACGGGCTGCGTAAAAGCATCTCTTGACTTATCTTTCGGTACTTCTGACGTCCTTCCAGCTCTTTGCTTTTGATTAGATGAAAGCGGCCGCCCGCCGAGACGGCCAAAAGCCAGCCTGTAAAATCACAGGCTCGGCAGCTACGAAGGGCATCACCCCAATCCCCTCGTACGTGTACGTCACCGTACGGATTTTAATGATGAAAAACGATCGCTGTCACAGAAATAAAACTGGGGCAGGAATACCTCTTCCCAGAGGAGCGTAAATCAGCACACATGGAGATCTCTGCTGCTGCTGTAATTAGCACTGTGGAAAAGCCCATGCAGTAATTAACTTTCTACCTTCCAAGTTGAGATTTAATAACATGCAGTAAAATAATGCCTGGGGCTATGCAACAAGGGGGGGGAAAAAGCCCCATCCAATTAGGCACTTGCCACTTGATAAGGAATTAATTATACCCTGATCTTTCTTATAATAATAATACGTTGCTTTTTATCTGCTCAGTGCTCTAAGTGAGGGAGGGGTGCGCTGGGAAAACCTCCTCGAAAAGTCCCGCATCAACTCCGAGGACCAGGTTTCTGCCAACCAAAGACTCAACCGGAGAAGGATGGGGCTGAGCTGCTGCATCCGGCAGAGCTGGAAGGGGAAAAAACTAGGAAAGAAAACGCTCGGGCTGTCGGGGAGCTCAGCCTCAAACCTCCCATCCCTCCACAGGACCGGGACGTCTTCTGGTGGGTCGGATCCAAGCAGCCAGGATGGCTCCCAGCACACACGGCTGTGGGATGAAATAGGAGTCGGCCCCCCATCGAGAAATCAGGAATGAGACTTGCTCCAGGACAGATGGTCTTTATCATCTCCAGCATCGAGGCGGCACCAGGAGAGCTGAGCAGGCTGCATGTCCTGACTCCCAGGGCATGCCAGGGGTGCGAGGGCCAGAAGAGAGCGATCCCGAACGAGTAGGCGCATGCCTCTCGCTGGGGCAGAAAAGCTAAAAATCTGCCAGCTAAAAATCTGCCTTTAGGTAACGCAGGGTTACAGGTAGTGGAGGCTGCGGAGGCTGCAGTGAATATGACTGCCTCACCTGGGAAGGCCGGAGGAGCTGCGCTGCCGGCAGCCACGGCCGGTAAAACCGGGTGTTCGGGAGGCGATTTGCAGCTCCTCAGCCAGGATTTGCTGATCTTGCAACAGCCAGAGGGCAAAACTGCAAAGCTCAAAGGCAAGCTCAGAGAGGGGGGGACTGCACTTGCACCCGGAAGAGAAAGCACAAGGCAAGAAAAGAAAAGCCTGCCACAGCGCATGCAGGCTGGAAGCCGAAGGAGAGGCTGTCCCCTGCTGAAGGGAAACTAAACTGGAGGGAGAGCTGCTCTCCTGCTGGCAAGACCCGGAGCAAGAGAGACCCCCAAGGAGCCCTGCACCCCCACGGCATCTACATGCCTGGATGGATGGAGGGCATCTTCTCAAGAGCGCTGATCTTTGCATCTCCCCAGCACCCGGCGCAAGACAGAGAGACACCAGCGAGCCTCCCTGGTACAGCAGGAGAAGGGACGTCAGCCATGCAAACAGGACACCGGGCCCGTCACGGCAGTACATGTGAGATCAAGATAAGATTTATTTCATTTTTTCCAGTGCTCTGCCACAGCCACACTCAACATAAAACAAGAGTGCAGGGCCCGGCACGTTCCCCGTCACTCCCTGGCAGCTCAGCCGCTGAAGCCAATGGAAACCCGTCCTTCAAAGAGCGCACAGCCTGCTCCAACCCTCAGCAGCCAGGCCAAGGGCCTGAAGCTTGCGTGGTCCTTTTGAGGATGCTCTTCCCAGCCAGGAGAGCTCCAGGGCACCTCATATGGAAGTCACAGGCTCTTGAACGCTGTTGGGAGAGACCCATAGGCTCAGCTCACAACACACCCTTCTGCATGGGGCTTTAACTGCTCTTCCCCGGCCAGAGGGCTTCCTAAATATGTGCTTTTTCATCAGGGCCGAAACCCAGCCCTGAAATGATTACCTAGCGCAAGACGCAGAGTCGTACACCGTGGCTGGACAGGCAGGACGTATTTCATAGCGCTATCACATCTGCGTCAAGTGATTTTGCTTTTTGCCCCAAGCCCTCTTGGACTGACTCCATCTGATATCTGCCTCTCGCTAGAGCTTGGCACGAGTCAAAGAAAGAAATTACTCGATTACCAGAAAATCCAGTAAGGCTGATTTTGGAATTAGTCTCATTAAAGTACAGCGCAAGTATCGGCGGCAGCAGCGTTTTCATTTCTGGATCTCTCTCCTTGCCCCGCCTTCGGCAGCGTTCGGGCACAGCCGGCCTGTCCTCTCGCAGGGGCTCTGCTCAGAGGTCCTGTACGGTCACGGCGGCTCACGTCACTTGGTGAGACCCTGGAAGTTGGGCTCTGTACACGGAGGCAGCGCTGCCTGCTGGCTCAGCAGCTTGTCCAGGATGTTTATTTCAGCATCTCGCCTGTCGATGTCCTCAAAGGGAGTCCAGGACATGTCGTGCTGGAGCTTATAGGCGCCGAGAAACTCGTGGGGGCTGGTCCCCCATTCCTGGAGGAGAGAGGACAGATTCACGTCACAACTCTTGTTTCCCTCGGGGCCAGGCTATGCTGGCTGTCTTTTGGCCTCTCTACCCGTGCCGGATTGCCATACCACTGTTGAGGCAGTCCCAGTTACACACAGCTGTCTCATTTTCTAACCTAAAAACAGGATGAAGCTATCCTGAGTCCGAGACCAGGCTGACTTACGGCACTGCTGACGTGGGGAGGTTTGGGGACGGGTTATCAGCCTGTCCCCTGCCCAGTTCCTCCAGCCGGCTCAGTGCTTTGCTTTCTGTTCTCTTTATAGAGTATTAAAATCTGCTTCAAGCGCCCATTTGAGCTCTTACCTGGACACTTCAGAGGAACTGCCCACTCTCTCAGGGAGGGCAGCCCACACCGGGCTAGCCCACCAGAGGTGGATTGAGATCTTTGGTCTCAGCTGGACACGGAACGGAAAAGTGACCCACAACTAGTGACGGAGCTGTGGCGCCTTTCTAGCCATAATCTGAGGATGGCAGCAGGGCACAGAGGTCACTACAGTCCTTCATTTCATCATTAAGGACCTGGCTCTGGAGCGTCCAACCTACTCGTGAGAAAATGGATAGCCTGGATGGAGGACCGGTTCTCCAAGACCAACCCCAACACTCAAGGGTGCAGAGGTCCTCGTTTCTCATAGAAACAAAACACCAGACTGCAAACAAACTCAACCATTGGGCTGAAGCATCTGAGGAGAGCGTTGCCAGGTGGCCGCACTGGAACAGCCTACAGAGAAGGCCCAGGGCATGTTTGCAGTTTGTTACCTCCAGACAAAGAACTGCCAGGACCAAAAGGCAGAATTCAGGTTTTCTTGCTCACTTTCTATTGAGAGCTAAGAGAGCTTCATGATATCACTCTTACGCTAGCAGAGTAACTCTAATCAAGGACAAAAAACTCCACCAATTGAACAAGTACCAGCAAACACCCCTCACCAAGCCCAGTACTTTTGCCTGAGGTCCAGAAGTGCCCAAGCATGTTGTTTTTTCCCTTCCCTGCTTCCTCAGAGGCTGTTATCGCCCACCTTAGGAGACAGGATGGAGAAGTATCGCTGGCCACTCTCCCGCCTATACATGTAGTAGATGTTTCCTGGCTTCTTCACAAGATTGCAGGCCACGTGGTGCAGATCAGCATCTCTGTTAGCTTCGTCCAAGACCTAAAAACAAATGTAAGATGTCCACACGTGAAATAAAACCACAACACACTATGCCCTTTCAGTCCAAGCCTGAGGCACACTGCTTGACACACAGGCTTTGCCTTCCACAGCACAAGGCTAGCTTCATGCAGCACATGTGTATTTGCCCCAGGAAGTAGATGCTTTCTGAGGAGGCAATTTTTCCTGCAGATTCCCCCCGCTTATCTGGACCTCAGAGCTCCTGCATCCCTTCACAGAAGTAGAGATATCTCCAAGCAGTAACAAACCCTCCATCACAGCTTCACTGCAGCCCCATGTTCACATCTGCCTGACCCCACAGGCTGCTGGATCCGTTCTGCTCCTCCGCACAGAGCCACCACCGCATCCCTGGGCTTCCCTGCTGAGGTCCCCTTGGGAAGGCATAGCAAATCTCCCCCAGCAAACAAAGGGGAATTCAGCTCCCTGGCTCCATGAGCTGACTGCTCCACAGCTCTGGCTTCACCAGTTAACGAAAGGGATTACATGACACAGCTGCCTTGATGGCAGCGGGCCAGTCACAGTGACCAGCAGATCCCTTCCCATTCAAAGATATATTTTTGACTCCAGATTTCAAGCGCTGTGATTTCACCACCAAAGGCGAAGCCAGAGCCAAACAGGACAATCAGCCCCGGTAAGGCTTGCTCCTGGAGCTGCCTGCTCAAGAAAACGAGCTGGGACAAACTGGAAAGCCGAGATCCGGCCATCGCTAGATAACAGCTCACTTCTCCCAGGGGCTCAGACCTGTCTCAGGGTGACCATCCAGATGGCTGCAGTCACCCTGCTCTGCCAAGTGCTCCCAAGAGCACGACCCACGAACTATGGGGACAGGAGTTTCCTGTCCCGAGCCAGCCCAAAGTCAATCTCTCCTGACGCCGGAGCTGCTTTTGACTAGCCGTCAGCTCCCACCCTTCTTGTGAAAGATGATCATCCACGTGAAAAGAAGTCCTCACTGATGTGCAGAGGACTAGGGGAAAAAACCCAGAAGCATCCCCTATCCCCAGCCGATACCAGACAACAAACCCTCTCTATCTCGCCACTGAATCTTCTCTACTTGGCTTCTGGCAATGATTCACATCCAGGCCACACTTCCTCCCAGACCTCTTGCAATGAAGAGCGTGATTAGAAGAACGCTCATCTTCCTCCCGTTCTCCTTGCAGCTAGCGTACAAATACCCACTTCATCCTGCCTTCTTCGCCTAGCCCGGCTATCGCTGGCTTCCCTGTCAAAATCCCAGAACGGGGGCAAGCCCACACAGGGAAGACAAAACCGAGCACCAGACAGCCCTGGTCTTGCAGAGCGCGTCACGTACAGCGCTACCCCGGAAACACCCGTATTAAACGCAGGCGGCTGTTCAGCGCAGGAGGGAGAAGGTTTCTTGCCGAACGGCCGGAAAGGCTGAGGAGGCCGAGGCGGCGAGCCTCGCGCCGCCGGCTGCGCCCTCACCTTCCGAGCCTGCTCCTGCAAGTGCCGGATCTGTTCGGCGATGACGGTCAACCTGTTGCAGGCGTTCGCTCGGATGAAGTCGTCCGCCTGCGAGGAAGAGCGGGGTTCGGTCAGCGCAGGGGGCAGCCGCGTCCCCTGGGGCCCCGCCGGCGCCCGGAGGGGACCGACGGGGCCGGGGAGCCCTGCGCCCGGCTGGGCGACCCACGGGGCGTGCACCCTGGGTGGGTGGGGTGACGGCTGAGGAGCAGGGCCCGGCTGCTGGGGGGGCACCGGGACGTACTGGGAGGGGGGCAGCAGGACGTACTGGGAGGCGCTGGGGTGCACTAGGAGGTATTGAGACATACTGGGAGGCGTACAGCGGGGCACATCGGAAGGTACTGGGACATGCTGGGACACACGTGGGGACATTAGACGGTACTGTGGGGCACTGGGAGGCATGGGGACATAGTGGGGCGGGGCAGAACATACTGGGAGGCACTGGGACATACTGGGGCAGCCTGAGGGAAAGCAGAAGGTACTGGGGCACACTGGAATGACTGGGAGACGGCGGGACACGCACGGGGACGCGAGAAGGTACCGTGGGGCACTGGGAGGCATGGGGCCATACTGGAGGGGGGCAGTAGGACGCACGGGGAGCCGCCGGGGGGGGGGGCAGTGGAAGATACTGGGACATACTGGGAGGCAACGGAAGGCGTTGAACCGTGCCGGGGGGGGGGGGGAACAGCGGGATGAACTGGAAGACACGGGGACATACTGGGGGAGCGCTGGGACGGGCCGGGGAGGCGGCAGGGCGCTCGGGAGGCTCCGGAGGCCGCCGCCGCCGCCCGCCCGTCACCCACCGGGGCCGCCCCGGGCCCTCACCTGCTGCACCTGCCGGGCCAAGGCCACCAGGTCCCCCGGGTCGCCGACGCGGGCGGCCCGCCCGGCGCCGCCCTCCACTAAGGCGAGACCCGCGGCGGCGGCGGCGCCACCGCCGCCACCACCGGGCTCCGCGCCGCCCGCCGCCGCCATCTTGCCGCGCCTCGCCCCGCCCCTTCCGCCGCGGGGCGGGGCCGCGCGGCGCCAGGGGGGCGGGATGGCGGCAGGGGGCGGGGCCGACTGCTGATTGGCGGGATGACGCGGTGAGCGAGGCCACCGGCGGGAAGAGCCGGAGGGGGGGGCGGGAGCCATCCCGCTGGGCGTGGCCTCGCTGGGTGGGGTGGGCGTGGTCCGCCTTCTGATTGGTGAGTGGGCGGAGCGGGGCGGATCCCACCGGGGCTTAGATGAGGGGGGCGGGGCCTGGTTAGGGAGGCGGGGCTTGGTGGAGGGGCGGGGCCTGTCGGAGGGGCGGGGCCGAGGCGCGCTTCGCCATGGCGCTGCCCGCGCTGCTCCCGCTGCTGCTGCTGCTGCTGGCGCGGGCGGCGGCGGCGGAGGCGGAGGGGGGGTCGGCGGTGCCGCTACCGGCCGAGCCCCCCGACGCGCTGTTCGCCGCCGGCTCCGAAGCGTACGCGCGGGGCGACTGGGCCTCGGTGATCCTGTACATGGAGCGGGCGCTGCGGGCCCGCGGCGCCGTCCGCGCCCGCCTGGCCCGGTGCCGCCTGCGCTGCGCCAACGCCACGGCCTGGCCCGACGAGCCACCGGGTGCCGGTGCCGAGCCGGTGCTGCGCGACCTGCTCTTCTTCCGGCAGCTGCTGCGCCGCGCCGCCTGCCTGCGCGGCTGCGGGCCCGCCGCCCCCTCCCGCTACCGCCTGGGCGACGAGCTGGAGCTGGAGTTCCGCAAGCGCAGCGCCTACAACTACCTCCAGGTCGCCTACTTCAAGGTGGGCGGCGGCGCCGGGCGGGGGGGCCGGGGGGACCGGGGCACGGGGGGTCCCGGTGCGGCGGGAGCGGGTGGGACCCCGGGAGCGAGGGGCGGGGGGGTCCCGGTGCGGCGGGGCGGGCGGGGGGACCGGGGGGGGGTCCTGGTGCAACGAGACGGGTGGGGGGACTGGGGGGGGTCCTGGTGCAACGGCACGGGCGGGGGGACCGGGGGACGGGGGGGGGGGTCTCGGTGCAACGGGATGGGCGGGGGGACTGGGGGACCGGGGGAGGGGGACTGGGGGACCGGGGGGGGGTCTCGGTGCAACGGGACGGGCGGGGGGACGGGGGGGGGTCTCGGTGCAACGGGACGGGCGGGGGGACTGGGGGACCGGGGGGGGGTCCCGGTGCAGCGGGACGGGCGGGGGGACAGGGGGGGGTCCCGGTGCAACGGGACTGGCGGGGGGACTGGGGGACGGGGGGGGTCTCGGTGCAACGGGACGGGTGGGGGGACCGGGGGGGGTCCCGGTGCAGCGGGACGGGTGGGGGGACTGGGGGACCGGGGGGGGGTCCTGGTGCAGCGGGACGGGCGGGGGGACCGGGGGACAGGGGGGGGTCTCGGTGCAACGGGATGGGTGGGGGGATGGGGGGGGGTCCCGGTGCAACGGGACTGGCGGGGGGACTGGGGGACGGGGGGGTCTCGGTGCAGCGGGACGGTCTGGGGGACAGGGGGGGGTCCCGGTGCAACGGGAGGACCGGGTGGGACCCCCGGGACCGGGTGGTGGCGGGGGTCCCGGTGCAACGGGACGGGTGGGGGGGCGGTGGGGCACAGGGACTTCTGGTGCAGTGGGACTGGTGGGGGCGGGGGGACCGGGGGCCGGGGCGGTCCCGGTGCAACGGGATGGGCGGGGGGACCGGGAGCGAGGGGCAGGGGGATCCCGGTGCAATGGGACCGGGAGGTGGTGGGGGTCCCGGTGCAAGGGGACTGGTGGGGGGACCAGGGGACAGGGGGGTCCCGGTGCAGCGGGACCAGGGGGCGGCGGGGGTCCCGGTGCAATGGGACTGGTGGGGGGACCAGGGGACAGGGGGGTCCCGGTGCAGCGGGACCAGGGGGCGGTGGGGGTCCCGGTGCAATGGGACTGGTGGGGGGACCAGGGGACAGGGGGGTCCCGGTGCAGCGGGACCAGGGGGCGGCGGGGGTCCCGGTGCAAGGGGACTGCTGGGGGGGGGTCCCAGCGCAACGGGACGAGCGGGGGGAGTGGGGGATGAGGAGGTCCCGGCGCAACTGGACCGGGTGGGGGGTGGGGGGGTCCCTGCGCAGCAGGAGCGGGCAGGACCCGGGAGGCGGGGGGGTCCCGGTGCAACGGGACCACAAGGAGCCCCGGGAGCGGGGGACGAGGGGTTCCCGGTGCAATGGGGTGGGTGGGGCCCCCGGGACCGGGGGATGGGGGGGGTCCCGGTGCAACGGGACCGGCGGGAGCCCCAGGACCGGGGGATGGGGGGGTTCCCGGTGCATCAGGATGCAGAGAGTCCGGCGGGTCCCAAACACCGGCGCCGGGGGGTCGGGGGCGGCCCCAGCGGCCGCCCGTCGCCTCCTCCCCGCCGCGGCCCGCTCCCACCCCCCCCCCGCGCGCTGCCACGTCGGGCCTGGCCCGGGGCCCAGCTCTCGCGGCGGCGGAGGGAAGGGGAAGGCTCTCGGCGTCCTGGCCGCGCGCGGCCGAGCCGGGTTTCTGACCCCCGGGACCTCCTCGCCGTTCCTTTGCCCGGCTCAGATCAACAAGATCGCCCAAGCCGTGGCGGCGGCTCACACTTTCTTCGTGGCCAACCCCGAGCACGCGGAGATGAGGCAGAACCTGGAGTATTATCAGATGATGGCGGGCGTCAAGGAGGCCGATTTCACGGACCTGGAGGCCCGGCCCCACCTGGTGAGATGGGACCGCCGCCCCGCGAGCATCCTTGCGGTGGGCTCGGGTCGGGTTTCCTCCGTGGCCTTCGACGACCAGCATCTCGCTGGGCGCAAACGAGCCAACGTTCCTAATAAGCCGCAAAAGCGGCCAAGGGGCTCCGGGTCTCCAGGAGCCAGAAGTGGGGCGGGAGGATGGATCCTATCCCGGGTTCATGCCTTCTTCTCCAGAAGGGGTTTTCCACGGACCTCCTTCCCCAATGGGGATGGACACCCTGGCCATCGCTCGCGGTAGCTCCGCCGAGAGCTCGGCTCATCAGCCAAGGGCCGTCGTGGGGGAGCGGGACCAGCAGGCCCCTGGGGTCATTTCTCCGGCCGGCTCTCTGCAGACCGAGTTCCGCCTGGGCGTCAGGTTTTACACGGAGGAGCAACCCGCTGCCGCCATCCTGCACCTGGAGAAGGCGCTGGAGGAGTATTTCGTGGCGGACACCGAGTGCCGCGCTCTCTGCGAGGGGCCGTACGACTACGAAGGCTACAACTACTTGGAATACAACGCGGACCTTTTCCAGGCCATGACAGGTGAAAACATATCTGCAGAGTCCCACCTGAAGGGCTTTTGGATGCTCTTAATTCCTTGAGGGTCGTAGTGAGCGCCAGCTCCCACCGCAGAGAAGGCAAGTCCCGTATTACATTAAGCCAGCAAACCACGGGAGCTGTTTTCCTCCTTGCTCCACGTTGGAGATGCTGCCTGGGAGTGCTGGGGCCTCTTTGGTCCCCCTGGTTCAAGAGGGATGTGGAGAAACTGGAGAGGGACCAGCGGGTGGTCACCAAGATGCAAGCTGGGGTGGTTGAGGCTGGACGTCGGGAAAACATCCCTTCCTCGGAGACTGCCGCAGCCTTGGGGCAGCTCACGTGGAGGTGGGGGGTCACCACCCCGGGGGGTTTCCAAGCCTCGAATAAACACCGCAGCCTGACCTAGCATTGGCGGCGACCCCAGAGGTTGGACTGGAGACCCCTGAGGTCCCATCCCGCCGAGGCATTGGGTGATAACGTGGTGTTTTCCTCCTCCAGACCACTACATGCAGGTGCTCAGCTGCAAGCAGGGCTGCGTCACAGAACTGGCCTCGCAGCCCGGCCAGGAGAAACCGCTGGAGGATTTCCTACCCTCGCACTTCAACTACCTGCAGTTTGCCTATTACAACAGTAAGCCGCAGTCGCCTTGCCCACGCCTGCCGGCCGCGATTCCCCGGCGCTGCTGGCGCCGGCGGGCGTCTTGCTCTGTGCTGGACATCTTCATTTTCCAAGTGAAATAACAGCCTAGAGAAGTGGGGTTTTTTCCCCTTGCCAGCTTCCCGCCTCCCGCTCCAAACCACAGAGGCCCCTCCGAAGAAGTTATTTATAACTGAGAAAGGCATACCCGAATTTTCTTTCTTTTCTTTTTTTTTGTTCTCCTCTTAGAAAAAAAGTTGAACAGTTTCTGTGCAAATTTCTCCAGGAGGAGGAGGGGAGGAGGAAAAAAAAAAAAAAGGAAGCCCCAGAAGATCCAAAGGATGGAGTGTTATAGATGAAAGTGGGTCACAGTGCTTAAGTGGCTGCAAATTGCAGGTTAGCCTGGAAACGGTTGGGTCTTGCTGCCTGGAAATAGGCTTTAAGAGATGTTTTCCAAGCGGGAAAACTACCCAGCTAGTAGCACTGATTTCTGGTGAGGTGGAGGTGGAAGAGGGCCTTGGACTCTGTTATTCTCCCTTGGTCTTTGTGGTGGCGGTTAGCTTTGCTCCGGGGTGTCTGCTCTGCCTCCAAGGAGAATTTTCTCCTTTGCAGAATAACAGGGCTTTTTCTCTTATTTCTCCTCTCCGTTTTCACTTTATGCTGCCTCTGCTGCGCTTTTGCAAAGTCTCCAGCCTTGGAGTCTGTTCGTTCTGGGCTTGCGAGTGTAACTCATCCCACCGACCAGCCTGTCCCTAGCACCCGTCTTCCTCCCCGGTCTCCATCCCAGCGGTGGATTATCGCCCTTGCCAAAGCCAGTGCGGGCAAGGCCGGGAGAAAGATGTCTCCTAACGGGCCCGTCTCTCTTTGCAGATGGGAATTACGAGAAAGCCATTGAATGCGCCAAAACCTACTTGCTCTTCTTCCCGAACGACGAAGTGATGAACCAGAACTTGGCCTATTACACTGCTGTCCTGGGGGAAAAGCTGGCTGGGCCCATCGAGCCCCGAGAGGTGAGTGAGTGGCTGGGATGAACCCCTCCCAGGACCTTCCTCTTGGGCTTTGCAAAGTTTTCGCATCTGGTGCCAGGCTTATGTTGGGGCCAGTCGTCCTCTGTAAGCAGAGTAGGGAGGAATGGATAGAAGCAAGACCAAAAAGGGGAAGAGCTCTCTCATCTGTGCTCACAAATGCACTTTACAGCTTCCTCTGACTCTCATCCCAAGCAGGATGATAGACCAGGTGGTTTTGTGAGCAGGTCCCCAAAGCAAATCTGTCTTCTGTGCCCTGACACCCAACAGCTTGGAAGAACGTGCAGGTAGGAGGCAAAGCAGCCTGGGAGCTGGTAGACACAGGCTGAAGTCTCTGCTCTGCCTCAGATGGAGCAAGGATGGGAATCAGGTTTTCCAGAGCCTCCTGCAGAAGGGACGCATGCGTCCCTCCATGTGCCAGTGGGAACGATCTGGGTTTGCCAACTTGGCTGCTTTGTGCGATGCCCTGACCCGTCCCTCTTCCCCTCACCCTAGGAGATCCAGGCATACCGCCAGCGAAGCCTGATGGAGAAGGAGCTGCTCTTCTTCAGCTATGATGTTTTTGGGATCCCCTTCGTGGACCCAGTGAGTGGCGCTGGACCAGGCGGCGCGCATTGGGATGTGGATCCATGCTGGCTGGGCAGGATGGGCTGGAGATGAGGGGTCTGGGTCCGAGGAACATCCTTGCCTAGTGCCTGACGGTGTCACTGTGGTTATAGGACACGTGGACGCCTGAGGAGGTGATACCGAAGAGGCTGCGAGAGAAACAAAAGTGAGCACCTTTGTGGGGATCGATGGCAGGTGCCCTCTGCCTCCCCAGGGGTGGCTCGGGAGGCCAAAGGCTGCGCTAACATGACTCTCTCCAGCCCCGGGCTTGGTCACCGGGCCCCTACACATGGCTAGTCCTTCCCGCGGTGCACCTCGTCCCCAATGTGGGGACCATGGGGCCGTGGGGCTGACGGCTGCTCTGTGCCCAGGGCGGAGCGGGAGACGGCGGCGCGCATCTCCGAGGAGATCGGCAACCTCATGAAGGAGATCGAGACGCTAGTGGAGGAGAAGGCCAAGGAGTCCGCCGACATGAGCAAGTTCATCCGAGAAGGTGAAAGGGGGCTACAGGCTGGGAAGGGGGAGGCCAGGCCCTCCATCTTCCCCCAACTTTGCACTCCCAGGACCAGCTGCGCGCCCTCCTGATCCCCTCTTGTGCCATAGGTGGCCCCTTGGTGTACGAGGGCGCCAGTGTCACCATGAACTCCAAGGCCCTCAACGGCTCGCAGCGCGTTGTGGTGGACGGGGTCCTCTCCGCCGAGGAGTGTCACGAGCTGCAGAGACTCACCAACGTGAGCATGGGGGACGGGGCAGAGGGGACCTGAAGGGACCCATCCGGCAGGTCCAAAGTCAGATCACGACCCTCTTGCAGAAGGGCACCCAGCCTGATGGACTCCTTTGGGAGGTCACGGATGCCTCATGCTCATTCTGGCTTTTGCAGGCAGCCGCCTCGGCTGGGGATGGCTATCGCGGGAAGACGTCGCCTCACACCCCCAGCGAGACGTTCTACGGTGTGACTGTCCTCAAGGCCCTCAAGGTTAGGCTGGTTGCAGGGAGCGGGAGAAACAAGCTGGTGGGTGAAGGCGACAAGCCAGGGTGGCCAGCTCTGTACAGCTCCATGGAGGGCTCCTGCCCCAAGGATGAAGCTGTCAGCTAAGCCGGAGCGTGCGGACCTGCTCGCGGCTCAGGCCATGTCCTGTCCCCCGCAGCTGGGCCAGGAGGGCAAGGTGCCCCTGCAGAGCGCTTACCTCTACTACAACGTGACGGAGAAGGTGCGGCACATGATGGAGTCCTACTTCCGCCTGGAGGTCCCACTCCACTTCTCCTACTCCCACCTGGTGTGTCGCACAGCCATCAATGGTGAGCGTGGCCCCAAAGAAGCTGCACCTTCCCGGTGACCCCGTTTTTCAGATTGAGGGAGAAGCCATTCCCCTTCACCCTGCTGGTCCGTCCTGGTCCCCTCTGAGACCCTGTGCTCGTGCCCTCGTCATCCCTGAGCCCAAGGTGTTTGGGGACAGACCGTGGTCCTGCAGGGACAGGGGCATCCTGACGTGCCGGTTCTCCTTCCACCCTAGAGAAGCAAGAAGGCCGGACCGACAACAGCCACGAGGTGCATGTGGACAACTGCATCCTCAATGCAGAGGCCATGGTGTGCGTGAAGGAGCCACCAGCCTACACTTTCCGGGATTACAGGTATACGGGGTGCCTGTCCCTCCATCCTGTCTCCCAGGGCCTCCCCACCTGAAGCCACCGCATCCAGTGGGGATGCGGTGGGAGGAGTGGGATGGAAGAGCAGCCCAGCCTCAGTTCTCCAGCCTCTGGCTCTTGTCGTGGTGATGGATGTGACCTGTCCCGGGCTTGGGGTGATGGATGTCACCTCCGCTTGTCCTCTGCTTTTAGTGCCATCCTCTACCTCAACGGGGACTTTGAAGGGGGAGCCTTCTACTTCACAGAGCTGGATGCCAAAACTGAGACCGTAAGTAACCCGGCTCCTTGTGGACCTCAATTTTGGCCGTGCTACCAAACCCAGCTCCTGCTTTGACTGCCCAGCTTCTGTCTCCGTCCCCTGGGAACGTCCTTTGTGCCAATGCTGGGGGGGAATTAGGGATGGGACGGGGGCCAACGCCATCCAGATTTACCCCGTTGCCCCCAGCCTGGCCACAGCAGGTCCTGACCGTGGGCCTCCCCCTCGCAGGCAGAGGTGCAGCCGCAATGCGGCCGTGCCGTGGGCTTCTCGTCCGGCTCGGAGAACCCTCACGGGGTGAAGGCCGTGACCAAAGGCCAGCGTTGTGCCATCGCCCTGTGGTTCACACTGGACCCTCGACACAGCGAGCGGGTAAGTGGCTTTTTGGGGACAGCCCTACCTCCAACCAGCCCGGACGAGGGGCCGGAGTGCAAGCTGTGACACCCGCTCTCGCCCGCAGGAGCGCGTGCAGGCGGATGAGCTGGTGAAGATGCTCTTTGGGGCCGAAGAGGTGGATCTCCCTCCGGAGAAAGAGCCGGAGAATGAGCCGCCGGCTGCTCCCAGCGTGGAGAGGAAGGACGAGCTCTGACGTCCCTCCGGGCAGCGCCCCGTCCCTGCGCGGGCCTGCCCTGCCGGGAAGAGGTGCCCGGCTCTGGCGTTTCTGGACTCAGCCCTGTCTCGACTGCAGCACGCGGTGGTGGGACGCTTGGCTGAGGCCACCATCTGCAGCTGACACGCACCCCATGTGGGAGCAGGAACGAGTGGATGCCCTGCGCCTGCGGGCTGTCCAGCCTCCCTCTCCCCACTGCCACTGACCTCGGGGGATCACAGAGACGAGCAGCCAGACTTTGGGGGGGACATGGGGAAAAGGGGGGGGGGAGGGGTTTTTTTTTTAGGGCTGAAGTACCAGCGTGGAGCTGGTCCATGGTGCTGGGAGGATGCTGGGGCTACCCCGGCCACGTGCCTTTCTCCTCCGCTCAAGCTCACTCCACGTCACAGCTATTTAAGTGCCTTCTGCAGACAATCGGCAAATAAAGGGGTTTTTGTTATTTTGGTTTTTTTTCCCCCCCGAAGTGGCTGCTTGCCACCCGGCCGTGCCCCTGTGCCATGCTCCCCGCCGCCCTTGTCCAGCGTTTTGCTTCTTGCACCCGTTTTGCCGAGGAGGGTTTGTCCAGGCGAGGGCAGCATCCTCTGCGCCGCGGCCGAGTGCCGCGCTGTGATTTAACGGAGGGCGCGCCGTAAAGCCCGGCGCACGTTCCTACCGGGCCCCTCGCGCCGATAACCGGAGGGTTTGCTGGCGAGAGCTGCCAAGAAACAGCCGCCCCGGGGCTGCAAGTTTTGGGGACAAGGTGATGTATCAAGGAGTCGAGGGGCCCCGCGCAGGACCTCTACACCAGATGCACCGCGATGTTGCATGATTTTTTTGGCGATTTGCAATGCGCCCTGGCTTTCCTGGCCCCCAGCGTTGGGGAAGGGGTGCAGCTTCGGGTAGGAGGCCTCAAACGCAGGGAGCAGGGGCTGCCGGGGCCGGTTCGCCCCCGTTTCGGCTCGTCGCCGCCCCGGGCCGGGCGCTGCCCTCGTGTGCTGACAAGAAGGGCATTGAGCAGCGGGTCCCAACAGGGTGGCAAATTGTTCCCGGCTGGAGTTGGGGCCGCCCCGGCCATTACCATAACTATCCGGAGAATGTGAATAAATCAAAGTCCTGCATAAAAAAAACCCGCCCAAACCAGGGCACTGCAATAACATTTGCAGAGAGCAAAGGGACGGTTTATTAACCAAGCCTTGCTCGTCGCACGGAGCAGCTGGGCACGCCAGGAGAGCTTTGCGTCCCTTCGCCCCAGGACTTCTGCCGGTGGAGACGCCGGAAGGCGGCTTGGAGGAAACCTTCTCCAGATGATCGAGAGGCAGCGGGCGCTGTCGCAGGCGCGCGGTCCCATTCGGGCTCTGCCTCCCGCGCCCCATCATTTCGGCTCCGAAAGCGGGATGTTGCAAATCCCAACTGTTCGCTTCGCCTCCGTTATCCCCCCCATCTCCTCTCTGGAGGTGAACGGGGCCGGTTCTCCCGGCGCCACCGTCTTTTTACCCTGCTGGGACCGGGAGCGTGAGCAGACTGCTAATGAGGTCCGCGAGTTAAATATTGCCAAGGTGCGGAGCCCGGCCGGCCACATGGAGAGGCCCATCAGAAAGAGCGTTTTTGCCCCCAAAAAATGTCCGGGGAGGTTTGGGACCGAGGTCACAGCCCGGGTTTGTCGCCTGCCGCAGGAGGCGGTGGCTGTCCCTGGGCGCCTCCTCGGTGGGTGGCCGGGGTGACCCCAGCGTCAATGGGAGGTTTTGCAGAGGGCGGCGGTGGCACGTCCGGATCGCTGCCCGAATGCCGCCGCGCGCCCCCGCGGCCCCAAGGCAGAGGCGAAGGTCAGGCCCGGCCTCGTTTCGGGTAGAAATCCCCCCCCCCCCAGTCCCCTTTCCCCCTCCCTTTCTTTTTTTTTTTTTTAAAGTGCTGAATTCCCGCGGTGGAGGTCCCTGGGCTCCCCCAGGGCTTCCTGCCTACCCTAGGGTCCCCGTCCCTCCCCCAGACCCCCCCCTTATTCCCCAGGGACCTCATCTCCCCTATGCCCTCCATCTCCCCAGGCTCCTCTTCTCCCCTAGACCCACCCATCTCCCCCCAGGCCTCTCCATCTCCCCTAGACTCCCATCTCCTCCTAGACCCCCATCTCCCCTAGCCCCCCATCTCCTCCCAGCCCCCATCTCCCCTAGACCCCCATCTCCCCTAGACCTCCATCTCCCCTAGCCCCCATCTCCTCCCAGCCCCCCATCTCCCCTAGACCCCCATCTCCCCTAGCCCCCCATCTCCTCCCAGCCCCCATCTCCCCTAGACCTCCATCTCCCCTAGACCCCCATCTCCCCTAGACCCCATCTCCCCTAGACCCCCATCTCCTCCCAGCCCCCCATCTCCCCTAGACCCCCATCTCCCCTAGACCCCCATCTCCTCCCAGCCCCCATCTCCCCTAGACCCCATCTCCCCTAGCCCCCCATCTCCCCTAGACCCCCATCTCCCCTAGACCTCCATCTCCCCTAGCCCCCCATCTCCCCTAGACCCCCATCTCCTCCCAGCCCCCCATCTCCCCTAGACCCCCATCTCCCCTAGACCCCCATCTCCTCCCAGCCCCCATCTCCCCTAGACCCCCATCTCCCCTAGACCCCCATCTCCTCCCAGCCCCCATCTCCCCTAGACCTCCATCTCCCCTAGACCCCCATCTC
Source organism: Struthio camelus (assembly GCF_040807025.1). NCBI lineage: Eukaryota > Metazoa > Chordata > Aves > Struthioniformes > Struthionidae > Struthio > Struthio camelus. The sequence goes on from NC_090962.1 coordinate 12,608,418, forward strand.
CCCTAGACCCCATCTCCCCTAGACCCCCATCTCCTCCCAGCCCCCCATCTCCCCTAGACCCCCATCTCCCCTAGACCCCCATCTCCTCCCAGCCCCCATCTCCCCTAGACCCCATCTCCCCTAGCCCCCCATCTCCCCTAGACCCCCATCTCCCCTAGACCTCCATCTCCCCTAGCCCCCCATCTCCCCTAGACCCCCATCTCCTCCCAGCCCCCCATCTCCCCTAGACCCCCATCTCCCCTAGACCCCCATCTCCTCCCAGCCCCCATCTCCCCTAGACCCCCATCTCCCCTAGACCCCCATCTCCTCCCAGCCCCCATCTCCCCTAGACCCCCATCTCCTCCCAGCCCCCATCTCCCCTAGACCCCATCTCCCCTAGACCCCCATCTCCCCTAGACCCCCATCTCCTCCTAGCCCCCCATCTCCTCCCAGCCCCCCATCTCCCCTAGCCCCCCATCTCCCCCCAGCCCCCCATCTCCTCCCAGCCCCCCATCTCCCCCCAGGCCCCACCTCTCCCCCGGGACCCCCTCCCCCGCCTGGCCCCGCGGGCCCGGGAAGGCGGAGCGGGACACGGCGACGCCCCCGGGCCGGGCCGGACCTAGCTGTGCCCCGCGGGGCCGCGCCGAGCCCAGCCACAGCGAACCGAGCCGAACCGTGCCAGCCGCGCCGAGCCGAGCCGGGCCGGGCCGGAACCAGCCCAGCCGGGCCAAACCGAGCCGAGCCGCGCCGAGCCCAGCCGAGCTGAACCAAAGTGAACCGAGCCCAGCCGAACCGAGCCCAGCAGAACCGAGCCCAGCCGAGCTGAACCAAAGTGAACCGAGCCCAGCCCAGCCCAGCCGAACCGAGCCGGGCCGCGCCGAACCGAGCCCAGCCGAAGTGAGCGGCGCCGAACCGAGCCCAGCCCAGCCGAGCCGAACCGAGCCCAGCTGAACCGAGCCGAGCCGAACTGAGCGGCGCCGGGCCGGGGCGGCGGCGCGAGGCGCGAGGCGCGAGGCGCGGCGATGGGCGGCGGGGCGCTGCAGCTGGCCGGGTTCGCGGCGGCGCTGGGCGGCTGGGCGGCGGCGCTGGCGGCGGCGGCGCTGCCCCAGTGGCGGCAGAGCTCCTACGCCGGCGACGCCATCATCACGGCCGTGGGGCTCTACGAGGGGCTCTGGATGAGCTGCGCCGCGCAGAGCACCGGGCAGCTCCAGTGCCGCCTCCACGACTCCCTGCTCTCCCTCGACGGTGCGTGCGCCGCCCCGGCCCCCCCCTCCCCAGTCGGTCTGACCCCCCCCCCGTGGGGCTGAGCACCCCCTATGGGTCTGAGCATCCCCCCGTGGGGCTGAGCACCCCTATGGGTCTGACCCCCCCCGTGGGGCTGACCCCCCCCCGTGGGGCTGAGCACCCCCTATGGGTCTGAGCACCCCCCCCGTGGGTCTGAGCACCCCCTATGGGTCTGAGCACCCCCCATGGGTCTGAACCCCCCCTGTGGGGCTGAGCATCCCCCCGGGGCTGAGCACCCCCTATGGGTCTGAGCACCCCCCCTCGTGGGTCTGAGCACCCCCTATGGGTCTGAGCACCCCCCCCGTGGGTCTGACCCCCCCCGGGGCTGAGCCCCCCTCTGTAGGTCTGAGCACCCCCCATGGGTCTGAACCCCCCCTGTGGGGCTGAGCACCCCCTATGGGTCTGAGCACCCCCCCCGTGGGTCTGACCCCCCCCGGGGCTGAGCCCCCCTCTGTAGGTCTGAGCACCCCCCATGGGTCTGAACCCCCCCTGTGGGGCTGAGCACCCCCCCGGGGCTGAGCACCCCCTATGGGTCTGAGCACCCCCCCCGTGGGTCTGAGCACCCCCCCGGGGCTGAGCACCCCCTATGGGTCTGAGCATCCCCCCGTGGGTCTGAACCCCCCCCGTGGGTCTGAACCCCCCCTGTGGGGCTGAGCACCCCCCTCCGTGGGTCTGAGCCCCCCCTCATCGGTCTGACCCCCCCCCCCCCGTGGGTCTGAGCATCCCCCCGGGGCTGAGCACCCCCTATGGGTCTGAGCACCCCCCCCCCGTGGGGCTGAGCACCTCCTCGTGGGTCTGAACACCCCCCCCGTGGGGCTGAGCACCCCCATCGGTCTGAGCCCACCCCCACCACGTGCGGCTGAGCACCCCCTATGGGGCTGAGCACCCCCCCATGGGTCTGAGGCCCCCCCATGGAGCAGAGCACCTCCTGCGGGGCTGAGCACCCTGCCATGGGGCTGAGCCCCCCCCCATGGGGTTTAGCATCCTGCCATGGGGCTGAGCACCCTGCCATGGGGCTGAGCCCCCCCCATGGGGTTTAGCATCCTTCCATGGGGCTGAGCACCCTGCCATGGGGCTGAGCCCCCCCCCATGGGGTTTAGCATCCTTCCATGGGGCTGAGCACCCTGCCATGGGGCTGAGCCCCCCCCCATGGGGTTTAGCATCCTTCCATGGGGCTGAGCACCCTGCCATGGGGCTGAGCCCCCCCCCATGGGGTTTAGCATCCTTCCATGGGGCTGAGCACCCTGCCATGGGGCTGAGCCCCCCCCCATGGGGTTTAGCATCCTTCCATGGGGCTGAGCACCCTGCCATGGGGCTGAGCCCCCCCCCCATGGGGTTTAGCATCCTTCCATGGGGCTGAGCACCCTGCCATGGGGCTGAGCCCCCCCCCAAGAGGCTGAATCCCCCCCCTCCGTGGCTCCGCACCCCCTGCATAGTGGAGCCTCCCGCGGGCGGTTTTGGGGGGGGCGGTGGGAGGGCAGTGGCGGGAAAAATCCCAGCGAGGAAGAGCGGGGCCGGGAGGAAGGTCGGGGCGAAGGGCAGGGTCGCGCGGCCGAAAGCGGGCAGCCGGCGACCCCCCCCCTCCCTTTTTTTGACTCCTTCCCCCCCCCCCCCCCGGGCGCCGCAGCCCACCTGCAGACGGCGCGGGCGCTCATGGTCGTCGCCCTCCTGCTCGGCTTGGCCGGCGCCGGGGCGAGCGTCGCGGGCCTGCGCTGCACCACGGTGGGCGAAGGCGATCCCGTGGCCAAGGGCCGCGCCGCCGTGGCCGGCGGCCTCCTCTTCCTCCTCTCCGGTGAGCCCGCCCGCCGCCCTTTCCCCCCCCCCCGCCGAAGGGCCCGACGTCGTTCGGGTGGGGTTTTTTTTTTTTTAATTTTTTCTTTTTTTTTTCTCCCCAAAACGGGGGGGGCGACGTCTTCCCCCCCCCCCCCAGGCCTGGGCGCGCTGACCGCCGTCTCCCTCTACGCCAGCCGGGTGACCTACGAGTTCTTCAACCCCAGCACGCCGCTCAACGCCAGGTGAGACCCCCGGCCAAGCTTGTCTTCTAGTTATCATCTCTATTTTTGTTGCTGTTGCCATGATTGTGTGGGGTTTTTTTTATTTTTTTTTGGGGGGGGGGGTTGTTTTTTATCCACACCCCCAACTTTCTCCGCTCCAGGTACGAATTCGGCTCGGCGCTCTTCGTCGGCTGGGCGGCCGCCGGCCTCACCGTCCTGGGCGGCTCGCTGCTCTGCTGCTCCTGCCCGGCCCGGCAGCCCCCTTCCCGCCGGTCGCCCCCCTCCACCGCCCGCCGGTACGTCTGATCCCGCGCCGACGTCGGGTCCCCCCCCCCTTCCCGGCCGGAGAGACCCCCCAGCCCTCCTCCTCCGCCTGCTCCCCCGGGGCTCTTCCACGTTTCGCCTTCGCTACACGTCTAATTTTTCCAGCCGCTTTGGTTTCTTTTTTTTTTTTTTGCCCAGGGAGCAGGAAAAAATATATATTAAAAAAAAAAAATGTATATTTACATATATATATATATATATTCTTTTCCCCCCTGCACCAGCAGCCCGGCGCAGCGGGGAGCCCCCACCTGGGCTCTGCTCCCCGAGCCCGGTCGGTGCCCCAGATCGACCCCTTTTATTAATTTTTTTCTTTGTCATTAATTAACTCATGAGCTGCACCGCACGAGGACGGTTGTTTTTTGAGGGCCGTCGGCTCAAATCCGGCTTTTTTAGGCCGGGGGGGGGGGGGGGGGAAGGAACCAGACGCCGGCGTTGGCCAAATTCGAGCCGGCGAAAAAGGTTGGGTTTTTTTCCCCGCGTCAACCCCGCAGAGGCTCGGCCAGGGACAAACCTTTTGAATTTTGGTGTTTCTGCCCCGGTTGCGCCCTCCCCTGCTGTTCGCACGCCCCCTTCCCTCGGCAGCATCCCCTGGGGCTGGCGCTGAAGCGCCCGAGCCCCGAAACGCTCTTCGCCCCCGGCAGCCCGCGCCGCCTCCCGTTACTAACCGCTCCCTCCGTCCCCGTCTGCAAGTGCCCTATCTCTCGTTTTCCAGCCTGGTTTTAGTTTCCAGCCTGGTTTTAGTTTCCAGCCTGGTTTTCCAGCCGCTTCCCGCCGTTCCCGCGCCCCCCCCCACGGTTTTTTCCCACGGTCCCGTTTCCTCCCCCTGCCCCACGCACCCGCCAGCATCGCGGCCCCCGAATCGCCCTCGGCGGCTGATCCATCCCCCCCCCCACCCACCGGGACCTGCCCAAAAATTGCTCTTTTTTTTTTTCTTTTCCCACCCCCGTTTACACCCATGCGCTGCTTTGGCCGGGGGGGGGGGGGGGGGGCAGCGGATGAATTTTGCTCAGTTCTCCCTTTTGCAACGATGCACTTAAAATACGGCCGATATCTCCCGGCGCCGCAAGGGAAGCCGCTCTGCATCCTTTGGGGAGATCTCGCTCCGAAACGCGGGACTAACGGCCCTCTCTTCCTCTTCCTCTTCTTCCTCTTCCTCTTCTTCCTCTTCTTCCTCTTCCTCTTCTTCCTCTTCTTCCTCTTCCTCTTCTTCCTCTTCCTCTTCCTCTTCTTCCTCTTCCTCTTCTTCCTCTTCCTCTTCTTCCTCTTCCTCTTCTTCCTCTTCCTCTTCTTCCTCTTCTTCCTCTTCCTCTTCTTCCTCTTCCTCTTCTTCCTCTTCCTCTTCTTCCTCTTCCTCTTCTTCCTCTTCTTCCTCTTCTTCCTCTTCCTCTTCTTCCTCTTCTTCCTCTTCCTCTTCTTCCTCTTCCTCTTCTTCCTCTTCCTCTTCTTCTTCCTCTTCTTCTTCCTCTTCTTCTTCCTCTTCTTCTTCCTCTTCTTCTTCCTCTTCTTCTTCTCCCTCTTCTCCCTCTTCTCCCTCTTCCTCCTCCTCTTCCTCCTCCTCTTCCTCCTCCTCTTCCTCCTCCTCTTCCTCCTCCTCCTCTTCCTCCTCCTCTTCCTCCTCCTCTTCCTCCTCCTCTTCCTCCTCCTCTTCCTCCTCCTCTTCCTCCTCCTCTTCCTCCTCCTCTTCCTCCTCCTCCTCTTCTTTCTCTTCTTCCCCTTTTTCCTCTTCTTCTTCTTCTCCTTCTTCTTTCCTAAATTGCAGATCCCACATAAAAATATCTTCGCCCGTTGTCGGGGGAGAGCAACGCTTATAGTCTGTCTTCCCCCGCCGGGGGGGAGCGGTGCTCAGCCCCGCTGCAGCCGGCCTGTGGGTCTCCTTCCCAAAAATAAACCAATAAATCAGAGCAAAGCCGCTGCAGCGAGGATTTAAAAGAAAAACTGTGCAATTAAAAAAAAAAAAAAAAGAAAAATTGGAAAGGTGTTTTTTTTTATAAAGAGCGTCGGGCATAAGGATGGTCTCAGTCTTTTGATGCAGAAACGGCCTTGAGTTCTCTGCGGCGGCAGGGTTGGGGGGGGATTCTGGGCTTTGTCGGCTGCGTTTCTCGGGGCGTTTGTATTAAAAGGGTGATTCAAAGGCATTAAAGCCTACGCGGTTACGGCCGCTTTTCACTTCCGAGCCCCGTGGCGCGAGCGGCTGCGCCCAAAACGCAGAGTCCCTCCAAGCCGGGCTCATTTATTTCCCTTTCTCGGCGCTAGAAAGAAAGCGTTAATCACCCCCCCTCCGCTCCGCCGCACACGGTGGGGGGGAAAAAAATCACCCTGCAAGGTTTAATCTCTTTTTCCATGAATTCAGGGCCGGATTGTGCTTAATTGGGCCACGGTCTCCACTTGGCTAATTTAAACCGACTTTGGGCGGGCGGCTGGGCAGCGCGACCCCCCCCCCCCCCCCCCGGTGCCTGTTTTCCTTGGCGTCGGGGCTGCTGCTGGCGAGGGGCTATTTTTTTTTTGTTGTTTTAACGTTATCAGCAGGGATGGCCGGGAGGTTTCGGCCTGGAAAAACATTCATTTTCGAATCACTTTTTTTCTTCCCCCCTTCAAACAAATGTGTGTATGTACAACCACCACCCAGCCGGGCAGTCTGGGAGGCAGCGCGGGCACCAGGCTTCCCAGGGCCAGAGGAAAAGAGGATTAAAAATTGCTTTGGCCATTCTAACCATTGAAAATGGGAAATGCACCAGGTTTTGGAGGCCCCCCCCCCCCCCGGTTAAGTGTCCGTGTAAGTGCTTTTTTTTCCTTTGAATTTAGGGGAGCCGGAGGTGGGACCAGAGCCTGGTTTGACTATATCGCCCCAGAGATCCCGGGACGTGGGAGCCGTCGATGAGGGGGGTCCTGGCCTGGGTGGGCTCCAAAGCGGTGGCAAACGCTTCGATTTCCTCTAGAAACCCCCCCCCCCCCACACACACACACACATTGCACCAGTTTTGCTGCTTTTTGGGTTACTCTCGCTGCCTACCCAACATCCGTGGGAGATGAAGGTTGCACCGCGCCGGAGCTAGCCCGGGGGGGGGGGCTGCAAATCTCCCCCGCTGCAGCCCGTCAAAATACCTGCTGCATCGCGCTAGTTTTCCACCCTAATGGGGAAAAAAAGGAGGGGAAAAAAAAAAAAAAAAGTCTTAATTATTGGACCCAAGGGGTCGAATTACCCCTCCGCGGGCATTTTGGCATCTTCCTCCCACCACCGCCAGCCTCTTGCACCACTCCTGGGCTTGGGGCACTTGCGCGCGGTCATTAATTAAAAGACGTTTATTTTTTTTTTTTTGGAGGTTGAACACCATTTCCAACCTATGACCGCGTTAACCGCAGGGACCCCCCCCCCACCCCCCAATCACGCCTTAGAGCACAAAACACATCTGACATGTCCTGGAAAAAGTTTAAATAGCCCGACGGGGGCATTCGGCGCTGCCAGGCTGCGGCGGGCGCTGGGTTTCCCACCGCCGTCAGGTGACGCCTGGTGCCCGGTTGGGTCCACAGCGAAACCCCTTGGTGGTTTAAAGCCTCCAGGACCCCGTTCCCCAGCCCCGGGTGGCTCCGAAGAGGTTTCGGCATCTCGTCGGCTCCCCCAAAAACGACGATGAGCCCCACGCTGCCGCGGTGAAGGTAACGCTCCCCCAAAGCCCGCTTCATCGCTAATGGTTTGGGGGGGGGGGGGGGTCAAAGGCAGTTTTAGCCTGGGTTATGCAGAAGGTCCAGCTTTTCTGGAAGGTGGTTTCCAGCAGATAGCTTCTGGGCAAAACTCATTTTAAGGCCTCGCTTCACCCGTAACGCTCTTCCCGCATTGCATCGCTGCTGGGAAATCCCAGCTTGGAGCCTGCTCCGACCTGCCTAGAGCCCGGCTCCTTTCTGCTTCCTACCAAAAAAATAAAATAAAATAAACGAGTTAAAGAGCGTTTGCTAAGGGGACGGTCCGTTCGTCTTGTCCTGAGGTCGGTGAGGGTGAGAAACAGGATGACCTGAGGGATGGCGGCATCTGTCCCTCTCGTGGCTCAGTGCAAACGGGCCGGCTGGTGACACGCCGGCCAGATGGGGACAAGGCGACGGGGACCGCTGCACCCGGCCATGTCTCAAGTGTTAAAACTAAGTTGTTCTGGAGTTATCCAAGCGCAAAGAAAGATTGTTTGTCCTTTGGAGATGGATTTTTTTTTTTACCCCGCCCTCCCCTTGCTCACATAACTCAAATGGCTGAAGAGATTTTCTTCAAAGCCTCCAAAACAGCCAGGGTCTGGCGGAGGAGAAAGGTTACGGAGAGTTAGCTCAGAAGGGGGCCTGGGAAATTAAAAACTACTGTAAATTGGGGGCTAAGAGGCTGCCTGGAAAGAGCATGCAGGCTGGCAGAGGGAGGCTGATGGAGATGCTCCCAGCGCTGCTCCTTCGCAGGGCATCATTTCGAAAGGGGTCCCGAATGGGCAACTTGAGGCTGTAAACAAATTTGGCGGTGCCAAGACTTGGGTTGCACAACACGCTGAAGGAGGACTCATCGCCAGGCTTTGGAGATACGCTGTCCTCTGCTCCAACCCTTGGGCATGGCTCCCCTCTATGCATTTAGAAAAGAGACAGTCTGGTCACCTCTGCCCCTTGGGACACAGTGTCGTGGACATCCATGTCCAGCCCCAGCAGCCTTCATCCACCTCCAGAACAGGAGAGGCCACGGAGCTGGTCGTCAGGAGGAAGGGATACACCTGCCTGTTGAGGGCCAAGTGGTGAAGAGGACCCTTCCCACCAGTGAGCTGAGCTGCACCAGTCCCCGTTCAGGTCCCAAGGGTTTTCCCTAGGAAAAGCAGGTCCTAGGTTTGCTGTTTGAGCTTTGGATGCCTCCATGGGACACTCTCTAGCGAAGCCTTTGCGCTGGTCTGGATGTCCTGACACTTCCGAAAGAAAGGCAAGAAAAGGCGGATGATCTACCCACCAAATCATGTGGCGGCAGGGATGGAGGCATCAAGAGGACTTAGGAGATGGACTACCACATCACAGGCTCTGGCAACAGTAGGAAAGGTAGTTTCCAAACGGCTCTTGATTCTCAAAAGAGCCGTACTAGGTTTGGTAACTTTGGATGGTCTATTTGGAAGATGCGGTTTAATGGCTTAGCGAGCAGCTCAACGCGAGCACGTCTCCACGGTAAAATGAACATGCCCCTCAACTGCCTGCTTACCTACAAACCTGGTGGCCTCAGCACAGCTAAGGGCACTAGAGCAGATTGGCAGTGCTGAGGCCCATGAGATGGGCCCCAGATGTCTGAGCAACTCATCTGGGTCCAGAGACCACCCTGCCCCCGGCACAGCTGTGCCCTCAGTACCTGATCAAGTACCTGGGAAGTTCTGCCGTAGGCAGGGCGGAGGTGGCAGGAGTCTATACCCTCACAGGTGTCCCCATGAGCGTGGTCTTGCAGATGACGGCGTTCGGTATTGCTCTGCTCTCAATCCTCTTCCTGGTCATCGCCACGTGCACCGACTGCTGGATGGTGAACGCTGACGACAGCTTGGAGGTGAGCAGAGCAGCGATGGGGCGGTTGGGACCCCGTCTGAGCCTTGCTACCTGCAGGATTGCAGCGTGTCTCCACAGGCCTAGAGAGAGGCGCTCTTGAGATAACCCACCACTCTTTACTTGACCTGGAAAATTAGCCAGGAACTAGAGCAGAAAGGAGTCACTGGGACATGTCTGGCCATGGTGGTGAGATCAGGCAGGACTGTCTTACTGGGTTGGGATATCCCTGGGGAGCTGGGGGGGGGCCGTATGGTGCTTTGGGTTTTTTTTCTGACCCTTCCAGGTGAGTCACAAGTGCCGGGGGCTTTGGAGGGAGTGTGTCACCAACATGCAGGATGGGGTCAAGACCTGTGACCAATATGACTCCATTTTGGCAGATCACCCAGGTAAGTTGGCCTGGCCATGGGGGTGGAGGTGTGTCCAGGGGACTGCTGGTACTGCACAGTATTAAACGACCCGTTGCCAGCACGGGGACTTCACTAAGGCAAAGCATTTCGCTATTCCAGCCACCGAATCCTTCCAACATCTCACAAACATCCCCAAAACCATTTCAACTTCGTGGCTAAGAGCATTCCCTCTTTCCCTTTCGAGAAGATGATCCTCATTGCCAGGGCTGACTCTCGTCGGGTAGCAATGCAGGAGCTGGTCTTTTCTTGATCTCTCGCCCCATGAGCACCCATGGACCAGTGACCCATGGACCAGCCATGGGATGATGGAGCAGGAATGAGGCCATGAAGCAGTGCTGAGAGGCCACCTTACATCAGAGAGGGTTGCTAAAGCATGCAGAGCCCACCCCTACTGCATGGTGGGATTGCCTCCCCTCTCAACCAATGTAGGTGACCGGAGAACCCAAAATGGGCCGAAGCAGGTTGCATTGATGTTGCATGGGGTCGATGCAGGTATTGAAGTCAGTGGGGTGAAGACCATTCCCATCAGCCAAGGACTCGCCTCCTCTGCCCATGGACAGTCACATCATGGTACAGAGACCTCTCCTTGCCTTGCCTGTGCAAGAAAGGTCTCAGGGAAGCGACTTCATCCCAGGTGTTGGCTGGTGCCCCTAAAATTGCTTGGTTTCTTGAGCTGGTCTGCTAACAGGTTTATTAAATCCCGTCCCAAGATTTCTGGTAAGCCTGCTGAGCATGTTGTCTATGGTGCACAGTGGGCAGCACAGAGCTGAGAGGGGACAGCGGGTTTGCTTGGTCCCAACTTCGACATCTCCTGTGGAGATGCCCACCAGTGAACCAGCTGTCTCTAGTGAGGACACAGAGACCAGCCATGGAGCACAGAGAGCAGATCCTCTGACTGTTCCTCAGCCCATTTCTGCTTCTTTCCCCACCCCAGTGAAGATCGTGGTGACGCGGACATTGCTGATCACAGCGGACCTCCTGGCAGGCCTGGCTTTGGCTACGTTGCTCCTCGGACTGGATTGCATCAAGTTCCTCAAGGAGGAGCCCCGCGTCAAACTGAAGATGTGTTACGGGGCTGGCGTCATCCTTGGCATCGGGAGTGCGTGGCCGGACCACACGCAAGGGGTGGCCTTGAGCAGCCAGGGGGACATGGGGAGCTCGAGGCACCCCTTGGAGAGGGTCTTGGGGAGCAAGGGGGGTTTTCTGGTGCTCTGTTCATTGGTCCCGTTCCTCCTAGGTGTCCTGGGTCTTGTCGGCTCGGTGTGGTACGCAGTGGACGTCTACGTGGAGAGAGCCACGCTGGTGTCACACAACATATTCCTGGGAGTCCACTATGACTTCGGATGGTCCTGCTGGCTGGGGATGGCCGGCTCGACGGGCTGCCTCGTGGCGTCCGTCATGCTGACCTGCTGCCTTTACGTCCGCACAGGTCGGCAGGCCCCGTCCCGTCCCATCTCGGCTGCACGGGGCCAGCAAGCCCTCATGAGGGTGACGCGGCCCCGAATTTCTCCTGCCAGGCTCCAGCAGCCGCCCGGGACCCCAGAGGCCCGCCTACCCCGGGGGGCGAACGGCCACCGGCAAGATGTACGCCATGGACTCCCGCGTGTGATGGGTGGCACCACGTCTCCCACGCCCACGGCGGGAAGCTCACCCCGTGCGGTCCCCCACCCCATTAAAGCACCATCGCCTACGCCGGGCCGTCTCTCTGCGATTGCTTTAAGACGCCGGTTGCACATCTCCGGGCAGGGCTTGCGAAATAACACCGTTCCCACCAAACATTTTCCCTTTGTAACGTTGGCGGAGCCGTTCGGGACCTCCGGCATCGAAATCCTTGCGGCTACAGGTAACGAGAGGCTGCGAAAGGCCAGAGGAACCGTTCAAAGGCCAGAGGTAACCGGTGCCGCGCGTCTCCCGGTTTGCAGCGCGCACGAGCCGCTGGTAAATCCCAAATCCCGACGTCCTGAATCGCCTTGCAGAGCGGGGGGCCCTCGCTCCCTCTGCTAACAGCGGCAAAGCAGCTCTTCCAGATACCGCCCGGCTGCTGCTTCGCACGAATTTAGTTCGAAGCATTTTCAGCGCAGAGCAACACTGACTCCACGTGGCTGGTGGCCCAGATAACGCCCCGGCCCGCTGGAAATACTCCCCACGCTCGGGAATTTGGCAGCGCTGAGTTTGCATTAAAAAAAAAAAAAAAAAAGAAGAGGTAAAGCTAATAGCCTGGAGCATTTATTAACATTATCGTGGGGTGGCACTGGTATAACGGCATCCATATGTAGCAGGAACCGAGGGAGGCGAGTCTGTTCGGAGTAGGAGCAGCTCCCCCTGCAACGCTCGGTTTTGAAGTCTAGGCAAACGGGGAACTGTTTTTCCAAGTGAATTATTATCCTTCTTCCCTTGCAAACTGCTTTAAAAACAAGCCAGAGCCCCAAACCACCACCAACCCCCACCTCAACCGGTGAGAATAAAAAGATCGTCCCTGATTTTGAGCTCAGCCTCCCTGTTCAACAGCCAAAAGTAATTTGCAAACGAGGAAAAGCCTCACAGCACAAAACGCGCAGCCCGCTCCTGTCCCCTCTGGGGATGCTGGTGTCCCCCGAGGCGCTTGTGGGGGCTGAGAACGCTCAACTAACCGGAGGAAGGAACCCAGAGAGAGAAAAATCAGTCCTTGCTGCTCTGCTTATCCTTGTGTTTGTCTCTAAAGTTGATCCGTTGCCAACTCTGGAAACATCGAAGGCATCAGAGGGCAGAACCGGCAGCTGCAGGCACCTCCGCTATGGTTTGGAGATCAGAGGCAGCTACGCGGCCAACCTCCAGGCTCGCTGCTCCTCCAAGCTCACCCCTGCTTCTTACCCAAAGATTAGCGCCCAGAAACCATCGCCGTGGAGGGAGGGCAGACTAAAAGCTCCCCGAAATGGGGTTTGTGGCCCTAAGAGACAGAAGATCGAGTCCCCAGCCTAAAGGCAGGAGGCCCCTGCAATAGAAAGGTGCGGAGGGCGCTCGGCCTAGACAGTCTACAAAGCGCGTATGCACCCCAAAAAGCGGAACGGTTGCGAAGGTCCTGCCAGCTTCCCGTCCCCAGAGCAGCCAAGGACATCCTTCTCGTCTCGCGCAAAGCAGAGAAGCGGCGAATAAACCTGTCTCCTTACTGCAGCTCCCCGCTTCGGGGGCTGGGCGGAAACGACGCTGGCCGACCGCTGCGTCCCGCAGCGCGGGAACGGGCCCGTCGATATTACCGGCGGAGGCTAAGGCAACGCCATGGAGACCTAAAACATCAGGAAGCCTGACGGCTAAAGCCACGTGACAAACAAAGAGCAGCTCCAGTGCGTGACCGACGGTCACATATTGAACAGTCGATATTAAACAGCAGGATGCCTGCAATCCAAAAGATTGACAGGGGTAGCATTTAGAGATACAACCTCGCCTAAACGCGCAGGACTGCTAACAGTTGCCACTTGAACACACAGGAAAGCAATTAAAAAGAGCAAGCATTTGCATGATTCAAGTGGAGAACTCATTAATGCATAGAAAGGAAAGCTACAGTCCGCATTCAAAGCTGCTAGACAATCAGACCCCACCGGGCGCTCCTTGATGGCAGAGTTATATTTGTTACCGGTAATTTATAGCCTGTATTACAAGGGCAGGGTGAGCTGAACGGCAGGGCCGGGTGAGACTGAACGAGCAGCGCCCGGGATTATAAGCAGCTCTGGATCTCCAGAGAGTCCCAACACACTCGTCTCGGTCCCTGCAAGGTTTTAACTGCGGTGAGAAGTGGTTTCACCGCGAGGCAGCAGCTCCCGCTTCCAGTCTCATTCGCACCCAGCGGGACGCCGCCTATCACCGCCTCAGAGCGCCTACGGGCGGCAGTTTGGGTTCTCCAGCAACGGCCTCCTAAGAGGAAGCAGCCCCCACGGGGCTGAGGGCCAAGCCCCACGCCCACGTGATCTTGCGCTCAGTAGATATTTGCTGCCAGAGCCCCTGGGTTTCAAACCCACCCGGACACTTCCATTTTCCCTGACTCGGCCTAAATTCCCCTTCCAGGCATTAGGACACCGGCAAATTTGGCAGGACCTCACCTGTAAAAACACAACATCAGTGCCATTGAGCAGCAGTACTTTGCGCACGTCCAATGACAAGCTGAAGCACCCACGCATCACCTCAGTTCTGCGATGGCCCTTTTCCAGCAGGGATGCAGCTGAGCTGCTCCAGCAGCTTCTAGAAGTGCACTCAGCTGACACCAAGCTCCCCCATCTTCCTCCTCTGGAAACCTTTTCACCCATTTGCTATAGGATTACTTTAAAAAAAAAAAAAAAAGAAAAAGAAAAAGCAGCCGCCACCCACAAGCTCGCCGACAGCATGGACTGTCCCTTTCCCAGTATGAAGTATGTTTTGAAGGATGGTCACAGATTTCCATTTCAAGAACTTTACTCAAGAAGATGGCCGGAAAGAGGTGGGGAGAGTTGGTTCAGCAGGAGGAGGGAAGCCTCAGCCACCTGCTACAGAGCTCTGCCTCGAAACAGGAGGAAGCAGAGGCTGCCTGTCGCAGGTTTTACTGTGTGAGCAGAGTTCAGCCTCTGCATTTGAATCACTAGTTCTACACCCTGCACGTTACCCCTGCTAGGTAGCACCTGCTATCAAGGGTCATCAGCACCTAACAACCCCTGAGCCATTACACTAGAAAACCCAGGGCACCAGTGCTGAAACAACCCGCACAATTTGCACAATCCTAGGGAGCACCCAAGCAAAAGCCCAGGCCTTTCTCCCCCTATTACAGCCCACCAGCAGAGGATTGCTGTCACCTCTTGCTGCCTTGGGTCCAGGTGCTGTAACTTTCCCCAAGCCACTGTGCTCAGGGGAAGAGGCTCCACAGGCCTCCCTGGGTATTTCCCCACAATAACTTGCGTGCAGAAATATGTTGCAAATGCAGTTAACTCCCACTACAGGAAAGTAAGGGAAAGGTAGCCACAAACACACTCCAGCAGGGCAGGAGCAGGAAAACAAGCGCCTTGCAGTTGCACAGATTTCACTCTGGTTTCATAGAGCTTCAAAGTGAAGAGTGCAGGAGCTCAGCATTTTCATAAAGACCTCTAAATAGAAAATAAAGGCATTTTTTCAATCCTCTTATGAACACTTAACTCATCCCCTTCCATATAAAAGGGGGTTTAAAATAGCCAAGCACACAAGGTAATTCTTTAAGACCTTTATTAACAGATGCTTGCAGTTTGACTTGAAAAAATCAGGTGTACATTTCATACAAATTAAAAATGAGGTTCTTAAAAATCTCAACTTGACCAGATATGAAACAATTTAAAAACCTTTAAAGGTGTATTGAGAAAAAACAGGCTTTTAAAAAACGTGTTTATCGTTTCCAAAAGGAGACTTCTTTAGGTAAAAATAATAAAAACCCCATGCTGCATAGATAATGCAGATAGTTCTAGTAATCTGGTCAACAGCAAAAAGCAAGCACTTAAGGTCTTCAGTTCCAATTCTTTTGTTCATTTCTTATTGCTGGAATTTCATTTTCTTTTCTTCTTCATTTCATAGTCTTTTCTTTGATGACTAAACTGAAAAAGAAAAAAGAGTCATCAGACAGATACCACAGGCCTGACTACATGCTTTGTCTACCAAGACCCACTTGCAACTTCAATTCACAGAGCTAACATTCACCACCACACACGTAGAATATCTTAGCTACAACTTTCACACTAGGAAGACACATTCCCCTTATCAGACCACCTGCCAGTGACCGAACTGTCATGACCAGAACTGTCACCTCACGTGCAAAACCTATGGCAATGGATTTCAGAGAAAAAAGTCAAAATTCAAAGTGCACATCTCTCCCCTCACTGGCCTCCTGTTTCAGAGACCGTTTCGTGACAGCCTACTGGACTAGGCTGCTCTGGACTAGGCTCTGCAGACAGACACAACTGCAGCACTCTCCCTCTCTGCTGATCTCTGTGAGCAGGTCTAGAAACTCAGCTGGTAAACTCTGAGCAAGTCCCTGGAAAGACATGGGAACAACCGCTGAGATTTGCAAAAGGTGGTGGAACAGCATATTTCTACCTGTGGCTAACAGAGGCAGAACAGCTTCAGTAAGCTACTTCCCAGCCCACAGAAGCCACAATTTATATTCTCCGATACTACTAATAGGCAGAGAAGCAAACAAACATGTTATCTTGGTGTTTCTTTGAAGTTCATGATATAAAGAAGTCACCCAGCTTGTGTTAACCATTAACTCCAAAGGTTCACATCAAGCACACATAAGATGCCGCGGTAAGACTTAAGGAGGTATCAAATAAGCAATCTGCATGACAAATTCCGTAAGATCTAAGCCCTTGAAGAGTTCCTAAGCAGCTGAAAGGCTTGTAGCTGCAGATGACAAACTACTCTTCATTGCCAACTCTTGCATTTCCTATTAATCTCAATAACGTGACCATTTATTAGAACTCACACCAGAGTCTAAACGCGTCTTTCCGTTTGCCTGCCTTCCAGGCAAAGGGTGGCAAGAGAACACAATAGGGATGGGATATGAACACTGGTAAAAGAGGAAATAAAAAAGAAAAGGGAGGAAGAACAGACAAGGACGGTGCCAGAAAAAGCAGAATAGAGGACAAGAACAACCATCCTAGCAGGGAACATATTCCCGAGCCAGCAATAACGCGTATTAGAAGACAGCACCAAGTGCCAAATCACAGCTAGTCTACCTTGCAATGAAGACGTTTTAACAATTCACCTTTACGCAATCCTCCCATAAACAGCAAGCCACGCCAGTACTTCACCCTGGGAAAGCCGGGCCCCAAATTGAATGCTACCTCAGATACACCAGATGCTGCATAAAAAGGACTCTGTTAGTTCTTCCAATACTTTTTTTATTCAAATATAAAGCTGCTACTGAGACACTCTTGCAAATCCCATGCCAAGTTATTAGAAATTAAGGCCTGGAGGCCTTAATTCTGCTCACATCCCCTCTGGGATGGGGCAACAAAAGCCAAGATGCTTACACCCGGGAGTAAATCCTAGCGATTTTGCCCAGCTTTCTCCTAGCAGAGTACCTTCACTCACTACACTGCACTAGTACCTCTTGGATTACGACTTACGGGGCTGTCTTAAGCTTGAAACACTGAGTTCATCCAAGATTTTCAGATTAGTAGCGTTCTATGAAATGGGCCCACTAACAAAACAACAACAAAAAAAGTCTGCTGGTAACCAAGTCCTCCAACTAATCTGCATTGGACAGTAAAGTCTTACAGTTCAATTCTGGAGACAATAACAACTACGCTCACAACTGCAGCTAGTTTAGTTGCTTACAATAGGCTTTAGTGAGAACAGTCCAAACTTGTAAGGCAAAAACTAGAGGGAAACGTCAACAAAAAGTCAGTCCTCAAATCCCACCCTCCAAAGCCTCTGGACACACACCCGGATGATGGTAGAGATGGTAAGCCGGTATTTACTCAGCCCCGCCCTGCTCGGCCTCGGGAGCGGACGTGTTCTCAGCTGGTGGTTCGGCTGTCTTCGTCTCTTTGCCATCTTGTGGTTTAGGGTTCTCTGGGCGTCTGCGTCGGTAGTTGAAGTTACGACGGTACCGACGTTGAGGTGGCTGCTGACTTTGGGTCTCATCCCCTTGGTTCTCTTTATCTTCTTCGTTTCCATCCTCCCTTGGCTGTCTTTGACGAGGAGGACCCCTGAAAGTCAAGCTAGGCTTTAACAATGCAGCATCTGACCATCGCGACATTCTGTCCGTGATGCTAAACCGCAAGGTAACAAAAAGCTGATCTGCAGCATACCTGCGAAATCGTGGTCTATAACCTCGATACATGTTCTGCCTGACTGGTCTGCCTTGTTCTCCTGCACCCTGGTTGTCAGCACCCTGGAAGACATTGGGCAACGAGCCACCTTAGCCACATGCAAAAGCGCGATAACAAGCCAACCAATCCAGCTAAGTAAAAGGCTGCAAGAGGGGCAGTGGGGCTGTCAGTTGAGCCTGAAGAGTACAGCACAACGCACAGTGGGCCTAGAGCACAACAGTACACACTGTGTAGAATTTCAGTGTTTTTTTCCAGTGACTCATACAGAAAGTTGATATCCATCTGAACACGGCCCACTTTTTGGGCCACTATGTTTCTAGGACTCCCAGCATACTGACATCAGTTCAAACATTTCACCTTACTGCTAAACTTCTCTGAATGTCTTGAATATATATATATAAGGGGGCAGTGGGGGAAGCCGCATCCCATCACCCCGCTCCGTAGGAATCAAGCCAGCTTGTAAGATCAGATTTTTATGTAATTTTTACCTCCACTATCTCTCCCTGCACGGGAGGGTTGGAATATTGTGGTCGACGCCCGTAGGGCCTACGCATATAGTAAGGTGGGTACCGCCGCCTGCGATAAGGACGGCGTTGTTGGGCTTGACCTTCTGGTATGTTCTCTGCTCCTTCGTTCTTTTCCCCACTCTCACTATTCTGGTAGTTTTGCTGGTAGTTGCGTGGAGGACCCCTACGACGTGGATATCGTCTGTAATGGTTACGGTCTGCTGCGTATTTACTGCCTTGCACTGGAACTCCACCAGGACCTGTAACATTAGCTGCCTCCGCGCCCTAAAGAACAAGGATGGCATGAGGTAAACAATGCGCATCAAATCAGTCATAGCATATTATAATTAAGTAGCAAGCAACGATTTACATCCACATTGTACAGCAATGAAAAACCATTAATCTCCTAGGAAGTCATTAGGCATCCTCTCAAACCGCAGACACCACACCAAAGTCAACAGACCAGGTTTTCTGCGCATACTGTAACACCCGAGAGATGCGCTTACCTTTTCTCCCTCAACCACATCAAACTCCACGGTCTCTCCATCTCCTACGCTGCGGAGGTACTTCCTGGGGTTATTCTTCTTTATGGCAGTCTAACAACATAATATTCCAGAATTACATTTACAGGCATAGCATAAAAACACTATTTGACATGTCTGAAGTCTTTTAAGATCAAGGAGTTTAAGCAGCTAAGTTCTTAGGAGGAAGACGTGTCCTCTTGAAGGAGCAACCAAACCATACTGAAAACTACAAAAAGCCATTAATTTTAACTGCATTACGATAGTTTTGGCACATCTGAAACACGTACAGGCCTTTTATGAACGTCTAAGGACAGTAAGGGAAGCAGTAAGAGCAATGCATAAACGCTGTGTCAGACAAAGGACACTGGGATGCAAGAACCTAGAGTCCTGTGTGTTAAGCATCATCAGCTAGAAATATAGCTTTCGGTATACCTTCTGTTAGTGTTTAAAAAAAAAAAAAAACACACCCACCCACACACACTCTGAAGAGCTACAAAATTGATACAAACTGGCCACAGTATTCCTAACTGAGGTTTAGCCCAGAGTTCTTCAAAGTATTTGTACATTCCTCTGGAGTGTTTACTTCTAGTCAACATAAAAGCCTGCTTTGGCCCTTCCAGTCACGTGACTCAGATTTCTAGTCCTCTGCTATTTCCCACAAAAATAGTTTGCTGCAGCCTGCAATGTGGTTGTCCCAAGCTATGTCTTCACATCAATGGCCAGAAATAATGAGATTTCCTCAACTTTCCCCATATTGCAGCAGAAGCCCTAATATTTTTCGTCAATCACAAAGCTATTCTAGCTGTGTGGATTAGCCCATCCGTGGGGACAGCAAAGCTGCCTTTGCATGTATGTATACATATATAATATCTCTATGCTAAATGGCATTACTAGAAAAAGTTCAATTCTCTGTGCTATTCAACAACAGATAACATTTTTGACAAGGGTGTTAATGCTCAATACACACTGCTCTCAAGCCATTTTCTGTTTATCAAACACTAACTGAATACAAGCATAATTTGGCAAAAATGAAATACCACTGACAGCATTCTGCTAGCTTCATGCCCTAAAGGGAATAAAATCCACGGCACAACACAGTCACAAGTTTCAGCCTATAGAGTAGTCATTTTAGAGGGAACACAGGAAATCCTATAGCACTAGTAGCTGAGCATAACATCTTCATGAGAACCAAGCTTGATAACTGGATGGGAAGATACATACATAGCCATAATTCCTAGACAAGCTGATATATTTCAGGTTAGACCCTCTAGAACTCCTCTATCATGAAAACTGTTGAATTAAAACAAGCCACTACCAAGTTGTGTTTTTAGAAACATGCACTGTAGTTACAGGTTACTGTACTTGCAAATCAAGTAGTAAGACAGACTGCTTTCCTTCAGGGTATATATTCCTGCCTCAGTACAGAAAAACCTAGCATAGTCTCTTGGACTTTCTCCACTACCCATTACAGAATAACCTATTATAAACAAACGCCTCTACATTTGTATAAGCAATAATTCAGATGTAGCACAGGCAAGAAATTTAGAGCTGGCAAATCAAACTGAAGCCGGAACGCTTTTCCAGAGATTACTTTTTTCTCTCTCAGTGTTTACAGCATCAGCAGTATATGCCTTAGCCAAAGCAAAAGAACAATCCATGGACTTCTAAATGCAAAAAGTAAACCACACTGCTTGTGTGCTGCTTTACCAGGACTCTGAACAAGAGCACCTGAGCAGAAAGTGTATAAAAAAAAAAAAAGTGCTGATCTCAGATTCACAGGCAGTCAGACACAAAGGACTCAAGTCAGTTTGTGCAACACATCTGCTTTTTTAATCTCGCAGTCTCACTGATCAGAATCCCACAAATCTGGTCTAGTTCCCAGAGGAAAAGGAAGAGTGAGTAGCCTCTAAGGTTAATGTGGTGTATATAGTGTCCTCAGATTGTATTTAAGCGTATTTATCTCTTAAACTGAAAAAGTACCTATTAGAGTTGATCCTTGACTTTTAATTAAGGAAAGTTTGGAGCAACAAATTCCATAAACAAGAGTTTTCCTGAAAAATTTTCACCAGTTCTTCATTCCTGTTAGAGCCTACTGCATTATTCTCACACTGCAAGCTTTCTGTTTAAAGTTCTTTCCATATGCTTACTTTCTAACCATATGAACCTGCAATACAACTTAACTGGACTTCAGACCGTTGTCCCCAGACAAACAGTACACTTGGGGACACAGTGTAAGTATCACCACTAGACAGAACCAGTCTGCCCAATCCCATAAACTTCATGCCCTCATGATGGATGCATGTGGATGTGTGGAATCCCCAAGAAGGCTCTACTTGGAATTCAGCAGCGAGAAAGTTTTGTTAAGTACCTTCTTTTGAAGAGTGCGTAGCTCTTCCACAACTTCAATCCTTTTTAGGTAAGGTCAGACAGAAAAGATTTCAGAGAGGCAACGTTTCAACTTTTAAGAGAGGCAAAACTTATTCTCATAGAAATCTTACCTGATGGACAAACACATCTTCCTTGGTGTCATTCCTGCAAGACAACATGAAATTGAATTTCAGATGAGAAAAGCAGTACGTTAGCCCAGTTTGGAATCAATTGCATGGAACGGGGAGAAAACAGGGAACTGTCAAGACAACTAGCTTTTAGCATCAACATTGCTCCTCCACCTGCTGTCAGCTATTCCCTCAATAGTCTATTGCTTCCAAGCAAAGAGGTGTTGTCAGCTAACCTACGCAAGGTTCAGAGTGCACACGCAAGTCCAAAAATGTCTCATATGAAAGCATTCTTCTTCCCTCATCCCCTGTATATACCTCTATCCTTCATATCCCACAAATAGAGCAGTTTGAAGAAACATCACCTCACACTGATCAGTCCACCATTTCTGATAATGCCCTCAGTGTGTAGGAGACAAGCCATCAAAATCTTTGAAAAAACTACCGTATAACCCATAGATTATGGATTGGAACTAACTCTGAAGGGTCCAGAGAAGGCAAAACAGTCAAGCAAACCTAGTTGGCTAATGTTTGTCAAATAGAAAACACACCTCCACTGATATATTTTTCTTTTTAAAGACAGCTTTACCCTAAGGCAGTAGTTAGAAGGAAAGAAATCAATTCCATTTTAGTATAGAAGGAATTAAAAAAAAAAAAAAAAGCTATAGTATCACCACTCAAGCATGTATTATCAGATTTCCCACAGGCTACAACAATGAGTGTTCAGGAAGAACCTGGACATGAAGACAGTGACCTTGAAAAGACAGTTTCATTGATATAAACTAAGCACAAAACGTTTTTGATGGCTATGATATCCAGCACACAAGATACATTACTGCCAGGATGGCAAAACAAGCACCGCGTGCACATGAATCGTATGGGCTTCTTACTACCTATTCACCTGTGATCTCTTTAGCATTACATCCTCTCCATTTTGATGTTCCTTCATTTAAGGAGTCATAGCATGAGCTGGTCAGTGCTCCACCCAAGAAAGGCAATATGGATACCCAAGGTGCATTTGTAAGCACAGAAAGAAGGGAAGAGCTTGGGTTTGTCTACTGAGAAGAAACAGAAAAAGTCTGTACCTCCAAGAATAACCTAAATGAGTATCCAAAAACATCCTTCAAAATAGTCTTGCTAAAGTTTCCACAGTTAACATGCGGAGTTAGACAAGATAGCAAACCACAACACTGTACTGAAGTCAGTCAAGTTTCTGTTCTGCAATTAAGATGCACAGCCAAAACAGCCTCAACATTGGTTGGAGAGCTGTACTCGCCATTTCCACCGCTCATAATTAACTCCTCTAACAGCCACCCATCCAAGCTCACATCATATCTATCAAACCTCACTGTGAAATTAGTGTCGAGCTATTCCACAGACCAATCACTCAACAGCAAAGTGGGTTTTTATTTCCCAGAATGACTGGTTAAAGCCATAGCAAAGTAAGCTTATATTAGAACTTGCTCATAACTGGAGAAGTTGCAGGTATGGTTAACAGAATCAAGAACTTGTCTCTTTTTAAGATACAGTCAGATATTCCCCAGTCTATTACTACTGGCTTTGAATCACTAATTGAGTTTTTCCAAAAAACTCAAAGCCATAGCTAGCCTGTCAGACAGCAGTACAAAAAAAACCAAATAAATGTCAACTAGCTTGCTCATGGAATTGACGCCTGGAAACATCTCAAAGGCTACAGGAATAAGATAAGCAAAAGGAACACCGCATAACAAGTTTGATTATCAGGAGGCAGCTTACCTCCTGCCCCTAAGATGCAGCATACAGAAGCCCTTGTAAAGCTAGAGCCTAAACACTTTCCTCTTAGCAATGCAAGATCTCTTATCAGATGCTCCGAAAGCTGAAAACTTTCGGAAAAGCCCAGTGACAGGTTCCAAGTAAAACTGCTTAGCACCTTCCTTCCATCTCAGCTGAAGAATGGCTTCAAGAAGCATTTACCATCTATGCTCTAGAAGTGCAGGCACGAGACATTCTTGCTCAACTTCGATTTTGAACTACCACAGCAGATGCTTATCTTTGATTTAAGCCTTTTTGAAAAGGCTGTTTCCATTTAACAGCATATTGGAATTTTACACAAGGAATGGCTGAATTACACAGAGATAATTCAAGGTGCATATATGCTTAGTTAAAAAAACCATACTGGTTGAGTTTTTAAGAATAGGACCACATGAATTCCAGCACCCAGATGGCGTTTTCCAGCAACAACATCTAGAAGCCATTAGTGTATTGCCACTTGGATGGGGTGGGAATAACAGCTATCACTTTACCAAAGAAAACATGAGGAGAAGCCCCATTCTGAAGGCCTAACAAGCCATTTAACTTATCTTTCCATTAGATGACTCTCCCCTCAACATCTTAAAAAAAAAAAAAGCAGAGAAGCAAACAAACTGATTAAGAAAAAACCACTGTTGAATCTAGCAGAATATAAAGCCGGATATCAACGTGAAGCTCCTATTATGGTAATAGGACTAAGTCAGTGGCCTGCACATTCATTTATTATTTTGACAACTGCAAGAAAAAGTTGACAGATGCTCAGAATTTAAACTAACATTTCAGAATAGAAACGCGCTTCTAACATTAAAAGACAACAGGAAATATTTGAAGCTAATATGCACCCCTATCCAAGCTGAACTTATCTGCAAGCAGACCCAGTTGAGGCAAAGACAAGCAAGATCAGGAGCTCTTGCAATGTCTTCCTTAAAGCAAGCCAGAGAGATTCCTGAGCTGTGGAAATGTCCTCAAGTTCAATTCTCAGACTGCAGCTCTAATCTCTCGATAACATGAGATCATGCTGGGTTTCTCATTAAAATGGCAACCTCAGGGATCAAACAGCTGCCAAATTAATATGAGTGGGAAAACTATTCAGATGTCTTAACTACCTGCTGTTACTTCCTTGCTTGACTCACATAACTGAGCATTTCCACCACTGAGTGGAACAGGAAAAAAGTCTTCCCTAGAGGTAGAGTTTGTGCCCTTTGACTTTATAGCCAGTTACAAACGTCACAGATGCTAAAGCTCGTAATACTGACAACTGTTCAATACTTAACATTCAAACTACACATGAAGAATGCATTTAACTTAAACTGGGCAGACTCAGAGTCAAGTTTTTAAAGTTACAGACACAAAACCAAGTAAGGAGCTTGGTAGATACTTAAGACTGGGTCACAAAGTAACACAGAGAGCTAAAAGGGCAATACTTAAAGCAAATCTAAATAAAAAACCCAATAAAATCCCCAATACCTTTGCTTGCATCCCCGAGTAAAGATTTCCAAGTCTTTTGCCAATTTCTGAAACATTTGTTTTGAGGGCTCACAGCTCTAATTACATCTTTCAACTTGTTTCAGTCTTAACTTGCTAGAGCTTACATGCAACGCTTATTCTCATTCGAGAGCCCTCTGTTTAGAAAGGCAAAAACAACCTATAGGAGGAACTACAGGTATCTTGTGGCTTACCCCATTAATTAAGTTTCTAATAGATGCTTCGCTCCAAAGGAAGGAAGTGGTATTAGGTGTTTAAGGACAATAGTTTTTAATATTATGGCCTCCAAAAAATAAACCGCACTGAAGCACTCCAGACTGGTAGAAGAACATTACATTTTTCCAGAACTGATTTGTAGAGCAATTCTAGCACACCTCTGCCAAGTCATCACTAGACAGCTCACTGCTATGTTAAGAGTTCAGGTAAACACCTCAAACTAAGCACTGAAATTCTCAAGTCAATCGCTGAATCTTTTAGGCATCTTTTTTTTTTTTTTTGAGAATTTCTTACATGCTCTAGTTTCATGATATAAGGAATGAGTTTTACACATTTCCCCAGGCATTCAGAGTTCCCTCAAGAGAGCAACTACCTAGTGTCTCAAACAATTGCTTGCATTGATGTTACTGAACTCTATACAGAAGCTAAAGAAATATTTTGTGCACATCAGTTGATTTTTATACTCTAATAGAAAAAAGGAAAAAAAAACACACATACACTTAATATAAGAGGTAGCACTACGAAAACAAATCCACTACATCCCTTTTGGTAAGAGCCTCGCTGAAGTGCTTTTAAAAAAAAAAAAAAGAACAAAACAAACACACAGTAAGGGTGAATGATCATGCAACAGAGGTAGG
The DNA here is from genome assembly GCF_040807025.1 of Struthio camelus. Classification (NCBI taxonomy): domain Eukaryota; kingdom Metazoa; phylum Chordata; class Aves; order Struthioniformes; family Struthionidae; genus Struthio; species Struthio camelus. Next base: position 12,633,395 of record NC_090962.1, read on the forward strand.
ACACACCTTATCAGTTGCTCCTGGAAAGTGTCACCAAGCAGGCACTAGAAGTGATAAAGGTGTTTATCTGCAGCCCCTGGTGTTATACGAGCCTAGTGCCCCAGCGTAAAACAACCAGATATGAACCACGCGCAGCACGCACGTGTTACTCAGAAGTACACTTGATCTTGGGTCCAACGTCTGCTTGGCCCAGAGGGCAAGTCAAAGCAACGCTCATTGAAGAAAAAAATAGCACTAGTAATAAAAACAAAAAAAAAGCCCTCTCTCCACACACTCCAGCAAGAAACCCTGCTGCCCTCCTAGGACTTCTCAGGGGTGCTGGTGGGGGCAAGGGGAGCTCTTGTTAGAGTTCCCCCCCCCGCCCCGCCGCGCTAAACACCTAGGAAGGAACGCCAGAACAAACTGGGCGCGTGCTCGGGGCGGGGAGCGGGGACAGGAGAGCCGTTTCCCAGAGCAAGAACTCCCTCAGAGGGGAACAAAACTCCAAGCAAGCTGCCGAGCCCGGCGGCCTCAAGGAGAACCCCCCCTCCCCACCAAAACCCGCCTCACCTGTTGATGAAGCCGTAACCGTTCCTTACGTTGAACCATTTCACTGTTCCCAAAACCTTCGTTGCTGCGAGAAGAGGCAGAGAGAAAGAGCCGTAAGCTGCGGGTAGGCCCGGCGCGGCGGCCTCGCTTGGTTTCCCCCCCCCGCCCTTCACTACCCTCATCATCACCTCCCTCCCGCCCCCCCCCCCATCCGCTCGGCCCGCTGGAGCCGAACCGAGAGGAGCGGAGCGGGCAGGCCCGGCCCGGCCCGGCGCTGCCGGCGGCACGTGGCGGGGCGGGTCTCACACAAAGGGCCCCGCGTGGCGGACATTTTGAGTCGCTCCGCGCCCGCTCCGCCCCTCCCCTCCCGCCCCCACCCGCCGCCGCCGCCGCCACGCGGGGCCCGGCGGCGCGCGCGGGAGGGGAGGGGGGGGGGGCGCCCAACGGCCGCGCGCGAGGCGCCCAACGGCCGCGCCCGCGCGCGCGCGCGCAGGGGCTCGCGCCGCCCTGAGGGGGGAGAAGGTGGGGGAGGGGAAGGGGGGGGCCGCGCCGCGCCGCCCAGGCCCTCCCTCCCCACCGCCGCCGCGGACCCCTCCCCTCACCGATGACCTTCTTGTCCCCGCCGGCGGGAGGCGCCGCCGAGGCCAGGCCGCTGGCCCCGTTCCCGGTGCCGCCGTTAGGTTTGGAGTCGGCGGGGGCGGCGGGGGCCGCCGCGGGGACGGGGGCGGCGGGCGGCTGGGTCTCGGCCTCGCTGCTCATGGCGGCGGCTGTTCGGTGCGGACGGTGGTGGTGACTAGCTGTTTGCGCCGCCTCCCGCGGTGTGATGGTGACTGAGGCCGGCCGTTGGGGGGGGGGGGGGGCTGCTCCCTGCTCCGGGCTCGCTGAGCTCCGCTCTCCGCTCCCGATACCGATCGAACTGACCACAATGGCGGCCCGCACCGGCTAGCCACTCCGCACGCCCCGCCCCCCAGCGCGGCCATTCGCCGAGCGGCCTGCCCGTTCGGCAGCGCGCGAGCTCATTGGCCTTCTCCCCTCCACCCCGCGGCCGGCGCTAAAGCTCCTATTGGGGGAAGCACCTGCCCTTTACCAAAGCCGCAAGCCCATTGGCTGCTCTGGCTCGGAGCTGCCAGGCTCCTTTTTCTTGCCAGCCCCCTGGCGGGACCCGCCCCCGCAAGCGGATTGGTCAGCTCCGCCGTTGCTCCCGCCCCTCTCCCCCGGCCAGGCCGGGGAAGTGCCCGAGACCACGTGGCCGCGGGCGCCTCCCGCCGCCGCCGCCGCCGCCGCCGCCGCCGCCGCCGCGCCCCCTGCCCGGACCGGCACCGGGACCCGGACCCGGACCCCGTCCGCTGTCCCCGGTGCCGGTCCCGGTCGGTGCCCGTCGCCCCCGGTCCCAGACCCGGGATGTCACCGGACCGTGCTCCAAAGGACGCACCGGTGGCATTTCGCCTCGCTTGAAAAATGTGGGACAAAGTGAGCGGACGTGCTGCCCCCGCCTGCCGCCCTGTTACAAGAGCGAGATGCAATCCCAGCTTTTCCCCCGAGGCAGGCAGCTCCCATTAAAAAAATAATCATCGTCGTCGTCGTCTCAAGAAACAAGCCTGCGAGTGTTAATTAAAAGTAGAAAATAATGGATCTGGAGACACGACAAAGCTTTTTTCAATATATAATTATATGCAGTTAAAGCGTTATAATCCAACCTCCTGAGAAATAGCGTGCTCCCAGGGACCGCCGCGCTGCCGGATAACGAACTGCGAAAGCGCCGCGGTCGGCGTTCGAAGCGACGCCGTGGACCCGGTCTCGAGCCCCGCGGCGGGAAGGCGGCGGGCAGCGGTCGGCAGCTCTTCGCCGGCTCCCGCGGCGAGGAGGGGGGAAACGGGCCCGGCGTCGCCCGCCGAAAGGCGGGAGCTGCCCGACGCACCCTTCAAACCTGGTCGTGCATCAGCTCGCCCCCACCAAAGTCTCCTCGCCGGGCAGGGACTGCGGAAAGCGTCGGCGTGGGGTGTTTTATCTTCACGGAGCCTTGCTCAAATGACCATGTTTTGTCTCCATCCCTAATCTTTGCCTTCCAGCGGCTCAGAGCGATCCCAGAAAGCACCCGTTGGACTCTCCAAAAGGAAGGTGCAGGGAAAACGAGCCTCCTCGTGCGCCGAGCATCCCCCCGGCACCAACCCTTCAGCATCGGCTTTCCCCATCCCAGGGCCAAAAGGACGAGCCGGGGGCCGCGGCCGCCGACGCTGCGCCACAGCCGCCTGCGGGGCTCGGGTAAGGTAGCGCTTAGCGATGCCGATCTCCCGCGGAGACGTTACCCTGAAGGGAGGATTAATTCTCTGCTTGGCCACGTGGCAGCTTCGCCCTCGCTGAGCCCCACAGCCTTCGCCTCTCGAGGATTCAGCGAAGAGCCTGCTCGACCTGAAACGTCCGACGGGCGGACCTGGAGCCCGCGACTGCTCCCGCTGGTTCAGGCTGCCCTGCATGGCCGGCAATCTTCCATAGACAACGTGAGCGAGGCAGGGAGGGCACCTCAGTGCATACGTACCACAAACCTGGGTAATTAGAGGCCGGTCTGACGGCAATTCCCAGGCAAAATAAAGGGACGGCTGATACAGGCCTTGATTAACGGACGATTTGCAGAGAGCACTATAATTGCCGCCAGCCGATGGGGGTTTACGGACATAGATCTCATCAGACCAACTTGGTATCTTCTCCGTGAGATCTCCAGCTCTGCCAAGGCAGGGAAGAGCGTTAAGAGCACTTCTGCAGGGCATTTGCCTCAGTGTCACGACCCTGATTAAGAAACTAGAAAGATATCAAAGCAGGATGATGCTTAGTAATTCAATTAAAAAACATGTCTTAAAACGTAATGGCAAATGGGAGTCCACCAGGCAAGAGACCCTACAAGGACTCTTATTTAGTTAGTTATTTATCAGTTTTATCAAAGATTGGGAAGATGTTTTCAAATCCCGATGATAAAGCCTGCAAGGATGCAAGGGCCTTGCACCTACAGAAGAAAACGTGGCCTTCCCAATGGCTAGTGACTTTACTCCAGGACACGGCAGTCTTTGGGGGGGCAACACTGCAGGACCGAGAAGTTAATCTGATCCTCAGATGAGTAAAGAACCGGACTGCTCTGTGGACTGCTCTGTCCACAGTTCAAGGAAGATGCTGGAGCTCAGAGAGAGAAGAGTGATCACAAGATGGAAACATCTGCTCTACAGCGAGAGATTCCAGGATTTGCTTAGCATGACATGGCTGAAGGGCAACTTTGTCACTGGGAATTAAACCTGAAACGGCGGTATTTGAGAGCGCTTTCAACCTGCAGATAAGGAACAGCAAGATCCATAGGCTGGAAAGCTGAAGCTCGACACGTTGAGTCACAGACAGACATGCATTGTAAACAGGGGATATAATTAACCACTGGAACAACTTCCAAAGAGGTTGCGATGGATTTGCCACTGCTGGATATTAATTTGGGGAAGTCCTGTGACCAGCGCTATGCGGGAAGTGAGACTAGCTGATCACAGCGATATAAATACATCAGGCTGTGAAAGCACTGCTGAGCCTGGACCCAGAAATAGGCTGGTTTCCCTGGTGAAAAAGCACGGTGAATTTGAGTATCCACAGCCAGAACTGCGACCCTCCGCACTGCAGCTGGCGAAAAGAGCTCCCTGAGCAGCCTGGAGCTAAGCTCGTGCCTCAACCCCATGGGGAAGGGGTGTTTGAACACGTTCCCTGAGCAGGAACAACGGGTAAGTTTATGTCTTTTCAGCCACCACTACCTCATAGCTATTATCTGGGCCCAGTCTTCTCCTCCGTGTGGGGAATTTCAAACCCTCAACTCATAGGATAGAGCCCTAAGCCGTTTGTTTGGGCCTGGGGAGGAAAGGGATGGCACGCTTTATGTTTCCTTCATCCCCTGATGTACCACAGGAAGGAGAAGGTGAGATGACTCGGGCTGGGGAGGAGGGAGGGCAAACGTCCTCTGCAGCCAAGCAATCCCAGGAATTGGGACATGGAAATCCTGACAGCCAGAGCCTGCTCCAAAGACTTTAAATAGCCAGGAGATAAAAAGAGCACGCCAAAGCTTGCCTGCAGGATCTGTCCTCCGGTACATTACTGCCTGCTATCTAATACACCCAAGCAACGCACAAGCCAAGTGTGCAGACTGCTCCTTCCCGCACAATACACCTTAGGCAAAGGCCATAAAGCAGACTGCTGCCCAAGGAGTGACGAGGCAAATCAGGATGGGCTGGAGCCGTTGCACGTGACAAAAGAGACTTTGTCCAAGCTCCTTTATATTTAATCCGCCAGATGAGAAAACTCACCTCGAAGCTCATCCCGCAGCAGGGAGATGAGCTTGCAACCCTGGTCTCCGAGAGGAGGAAGGCAGTTTTCCCACCAGCCTGCAGCCCTGCCACCAAGGGGAACAAGGAGCCCAGATTTCTCCGCCTGCTGCATAATCACTCCCCAGATCCCAGCCCAAAGACCTGTTGTGCTCCCCGCTAAAAGACATGCCCTAAAACATATCATCCCCACAGCCTAGCACTGAGATATGCTGGGGAGGTTTTACAAATGCTTGTTTACAACATAACTCACCTCTGGCTTTCTATACCGCTACAGAGCCCAGCAAGCTCGTGCTGCTGAAGCCTTTGCGCCATACCTATTTCTCGTGCTTCGAGAAGGCTGAATGCAAAAGGTCTCTAAGATTGCTGGGATACCACGAACCTCTCTGCCAGGCAGCCTTATTTACCTGGTGGGAAAAGAGCTGGTGTAGCACAGCTCTGCCATGCTCCTTTCACCCCTTCAGACCCCTTTCTTCCCATTTCGTGAACGCCCAGCAGCAACGCCCCTCAATGCCACACACGAGAAACGTCCCCTACTGAACTGAACAGAGATAACGCACGTGGCTAAAGAAGCTATAAGCCCTGCTAGCCAGAAGAGTCCATTCCCAAGCACGTTAACTGACTTGTGCTGCACACGTTTACCAAAATGCTTTATTTACATTTCAACGTATAAAAAACAAAAAGGAAACATGATAGATGCCAATTATTAAATAATTTCAGGAGAACGTCAAGAACGCGGGTCTAGCCTGCAGAGAAGACTGGGGCAGCGGGGGACTGGAACTGCTCAGAGCCGGCACAGGCCTCACCACCAGCAAAGGAGCACTGAAATAAAGCAGAACAAACAGCTCTGAAATGCTAGATAGCCGTCCCTAAGTCATCCTACAAGCAGCGCGACTGTGCAGCGACACTGGGTACCGCTCCAAGTGAGTACTACTTGCTGCATGTAGTAGCTCACGTCAAACTTGCCCATGTGACCTAGGGTACCCAGAAGTCTTCCTGACATCTGCATCTACCTTGGGGCTTATAACCAACAGCGCCTGTTTCTCCCTGCTGCTTTTAAAGGAGCTTGACAAGTAGCTGATTTAGCTGTCTGAAGCAGGTGAGAGGCAGCAGGGTGCAGAAAGGCAGGTCCCAAGACCTGGCTAGAAAACAAGCGAGGTGGCACCAGCCCTCAGACCTAGAAATGAAGTAGATTTTTCAGTTGCAAGTTGGCGATCAGCCAGAGGTCACATACAGGACCACCGAATAGAAATGATCAACAGGTTTGGGCCAGGGGACCACCCTACGGGAGACTCTACCCCGCAGCACAGGTCTACCCATCTGCAAGGGCATCTGTTACTAATGTTGTTCCCATCTTCAGAAGCATATAGATGCCACAAAAGTCAACAGGAAAATGGAGGAATGGTTATATTCCCTATTGTCACTTCATCAAATAGAAGGAGCTCCCAAGTATCTGATGCGCAGCAGATCTGAAAGCCTTTATTATGGCAGCGGGGATGCAGCTTCATGAGAAATTCCAGATGTCTTTGGAAATCATTTCATGGAAGGTCAAGAATTGTGTGGAGTTGGCTTTTGTCACTGCCTGCCTGCTGAAATTTGAAAAATCAGCAACCAAAAGGCTAATCCAGCAGATTTTTGACAAGCTGCAGCCTGACACATTGAAATCTGCACAGATTTGTTTAAATGGCTGTTTTTTTATGGTAAAGTGGGCGGACAAACGGAAACAGAATACTGTAGCTTAGCCTCAGCTCTGTCTCACGCCTATCGGTTTACCCACAATGAAGCCTGACCAAAGACCACGCAGAGTGGAAGGGTCATAATAAACGTTGGAAACATCACCCTTTGGGCGAGGACAGTAGTATTTTTGTGAATTAAGGGGAGACGATATAACATGCTAATTCTTGGCCCTTCAGTGGTGGCACGAGCACAGTCCCATGGCGGTGCTAAGCAAGGAGGCTCGAGTCCTCTTTTCCTTCAGCTTTTCTCTATCCTCGTCTCTCCCACACATGACAGGAGGCTCTGCTTTCTGTAGCAATCAGAGAGTTAACAAACCTGCAGGTCAAAGTGAACGTCCTCCAGTCCCCCCAGACTGCCTAGGTAATACCAGCTGGTTTCCGGTTGCAGCCTCCTCTCATCCACTGGCTTCTGAAGCTCAGACTTCAGGGCAGCCAAACCTCATCCAAGCCAGGGTTGCCCCGACCTCATCTTCCCCTCGGCTGCAGCTGCAAAATCCTGTCCTTCTCTTGTACTGCCTTTGGTACTCGTGCAGCTCAGAGGGAAGCTAGTTCAGGGAATTGGGCTGGCAAAAAACAGCCCTATTGGAGAAGAGTTTTCTGGTGGTTCAGTGAGCTGAATCAGCTCTCTGCAGGCTCAGGTGAATGCGAAAACAAGTCAAGAGAAAAGTAAGGAGCACAGTAGCCCACCGTTCAATTGCACGGGGTGCTGCAAAAGACTGAGAGACTTACCACATTTCTCTTTTCATTGCTTTACATTTCCCCACACTGAGAGATCACAACTGGCAGCTTTGGTTTGTTATTTGGACCCGTAGGCACATTCTGGCAACAAACAAATATATAACGTTATACATTAGAAGAACACAGCAAAGCCAGTGAGCAACAGGTACTCGAAGACTGGCTAGGAGGGGCCCGTGCAATATCAGGAACGTGGAAATCTGGACGCAGCTCCGAGTAACTCGCAAGCACCGTCACGCACTTTGGCAAAGGACCCTGCCGTGAGCCAGTGAACCCTCTGTACGCTGAGGTTTGGGATACAGACCAGACTCTGATCTTTTGAATGGCAGGGAAGGAACAGAGCAAAAGCTAGAGAGCTTCTCATGAGCTAACATGTCACTTGAGGCTGCTCTGACTTGAATTTTTAAAGCCACTAACTGCAGCTGTTACAAGCAAAGCAAACTTTTTGCACAAAAGGGGAAGCTAAATAAGAGATAGGCACAAAGCATCCTGAAAAACTATGCAGCTGAACCACTCTTTCTGCTGGACCTGGCTGCTTTTAAGTCTCTTAATAAGTCTACGTATTTCTGTTAGTTCACCCCTCACTGCAGTGACTTGCATCCTATGAAGCAGGACACCATGATCCTTCCATCAGTGCTCGTAGAAGTGCTTTTGGCAAAGGGAATCCGCAAGGAATATCTCCTCTTTCACACGTAGCCACATGGCAATTTCTTCTCTAGTTTAGCAATGCTACACCTCCAACTAGCAGTACGACCGACTGTGTAACTACACTATTCGGGTAGCTAGAGCGCAAGCCCAAAACAGTTCAAAACCAGTCCCTAAAAGAGGGTTAGCAACAAGTGCATTGTACCATGCTGTACAGTTTCTTGCATGAGACCTTGTCTCAATACCTAACAGTTTTTGGCCCTGTGTTCTCCCCACTTTCTGGATTCTCCCATGGCGATCAGAGGCCCTTGTGCATTTTTCCCCAAACGGTACAAGACTGCACCATACAGTTAGCCCTGCTGTCTTGGAGAACACAGTGCTAACTTATTAAATCTACTCACTATCCTGCTGTCACACCCAGTCATAATTATTTCAGACAGGGTAGCAGCGGTCACCCCTGGGTGTATTTATCTGCAGCTCCTGGAAGCCCATCAGAAGACTTGTTCAATTCTTCTGATTAGAAATGCTGATCACAGACCAGCTGAACTGATGATTTAGCATCCACTGAATAATCCCATGCAATGACACAGAAGCGATCCGCTTCGCATTCTTGTATGAGTTGCTGAGGGAACAACTTTTCAATTCAGCTTCGCGAAAAACCCCAACGCATTGCAAATAATGTCACGAGAACACAATCCCTGCTCAAAAACTAACTGGCAACCACAGGGGCACAGCATTTCTAAAATCAGTCTATATGACAGCCTCTGCCTCAACAGACCTATTATTTTATAATGATGACAACTGATAATACCATTTACCATCACTATACTCCCTGGTATCCTGTACATAGGCAGAGGGAGAGAACAAAAGAACCCTTGTTTCTCCCCCATGTTACTTTCTAACATGGGCATTCACAGAGAAAAAAGGCAAATTCAACTTACTTCAATTTTTCTCATGACCAACAGCCCATCGATGATTTTGCCTAGAATGGGAAAAAATATCCATTTCAATAGGATCTATTTTTACCTTCTCTGGCTCCCAACTCATCACATCTACATGAACTCCTATGCTTCCAGAAAAGCCTTGTGCAGTGTGCAGCTATTGGGCGCTTTGGAGTTTTTTCAATGCTCTCTCAACTGATAAAGGAAATAATGCCTCTTCAAATAGTTTCTGCGTCCAGGACAGATTACGCATATTTTCCCAAGGATGACACGTGTGTAGAAATCTCGGTTTTGAGACCTACCTTTGCCAGTTGTGTTGACATACAGCACAAGCTACGTCTCCATCGAGATGATATTTGCAATGATGCAAAACTGACAATGACTGATCTCAGCGTGGCTTAAGAATTGGAAGAAGTAGTTAAGTAGGACATTGGCTTAATGGCAGGCCTTGAAATCCTACAGCTCAAGAGGGGCAGTACATGAAAAGTAAGCAGATGTGGTTTTGTAAGGTTACTACCTAAAAACCTCTGCTGAAAGCTTAACTCGGGTGCCAGTCCCACTCTCTGACAGTAGAGAAGACAGGTACCCTTCACCCATCTGTCCCTCTGCACTGGCCCAGTTTTTTACACGGTCACACGATACACTGATCAAGGAACTGATCTGGATTAAAGCTAACCTGGGGAAAAATGTTTCATGTCCACAGTGACCCACCTCAACATCTGGCTGCACAAACACCTCTGCCTGCATAAGGAAAAGGGAAGGAACAAGCAGTTTGCGTTTCTTTCTTTTAGCAGCGGGGTCACACAGGACATCCGCGAGCAGGTACGCCAGGCCTGCCCTGCCGGTACTCACCAAACACGACATGTTTCCCATCCAACCAGTCACATTTGGAGCACGTAATGAAAAACTGACAGCCATTGGTACTTGGACCACTGTTTGCCTGGGGGTTGAATACACACAAAAGTACTCAAATTAGGCCTTCCCAAAGCTGAAGGCAGAAGCATCTCACATGGGAAAGAGCTGTTGCTCTCAAGCTAGCCTGGGGTTATTCTTAGCTTCTTGCTACACATACCAAAGGAAGCAAGATATACATCTGCAGGAGAGTACATTGTGCTGGGAAGTAGCGCACCACCAAGTCTGATCCTGCCGACGTGCGCAAGAGTCAAGTCACCAACTTTTTCTTATACTTCTACAAAGGCATGATTAGCACAAGATTGTGCTGAAACCTGGGCTCTAGAGCATGTTCCCGAAAAAAGGCTCAACTCTGGTGATCTCTGACTTACTCGGAAGGTAGCTTCAGGATAAAAAGGTTTCTGTTCTAACGATCAGGATGAGAAAGCCAACAATGACATTGGCACAGGTTTCACAGGAATGGCGTGATGAAGGGAGCAATTCACACTTGAGCGCAAGGCCTAGAGCATGCATCCTCTCCTGGGGAAACATCTCTGCAACTCTTAAGGCCGTTGTGTTTTTCCAAAGCTCTTTTGCCAACCAGGAGATACAAGAGCATGTTTCTATGCCGAGAAGTGAGTCACACAAGTCTTGCAGCTGCAGGACAGCACAGGACATGGTCACACTGAATCTGCTCTGTAGTGCTAACCAGCTTTGGAACAGCTGGTTTGGTCCAGCAGGATGACTCCGGAGCCATGCTGCTTCAACATAAAACCAGCAATACCAGCGTGGTATCCTTGCTCCCACGGTATGGTACGCTGGTTGCTTAGTTGTTTCACGACGCCTCTTTTTGGGCCGTGCTTTGGACTGGATGAATAACTGATCCAAATGGTAAAAGCCCAGAACAAGTGCTTTTAAGGGCAAGACAGCTAGAAGAGCTGGGGGACAAATGATTGCGGATAGCAACACTTAAGCACTGGCCCCACTTGTTTTCGTTGCAAAAAATAGCATATGGTTCCTACCAAACAACATGCAACAGTTGCAGTTTCTCCTACTATGCTGAGCAGGAAGTATGAATTACAAAAGATACCATGGTAACATTGCTATGGCTTTGAAACTCCCAAATCTGTTTGTTTCATCCTTGCTGAGGTCAGTGTTTGACAGCGGTATCAGGGATAAAAAAAACCACGCACTTGCCACAGTACAAAATCTGCAAGAATCCAGCCGTTCTAAAAGCAGATCAAACCAAGCCTGCCCCAGAAACTCCAAGAGGTAAGGAGAAAACAGTGGTGCAGGATCAGGACTTTTGTGTTACTCAGCACATTAACCCCTGAGTAATCTTCTCACTAGTACTTGAGAAGCAGGTCTTTCCGACCTGAGAGCCAAAGGTGCAGATTGTTTTTTGTCTGGCCAATAATTTATACTTGTAACAAAAAGGCACTGGGAAAGTGCCAAAACCTTTTTAGTCTTATGGTTTCATTGTTTTATACTTACCATAGAGAGCAGACCAGGAGCAGAGTGTTTGAGCTTAAAGTTCTCATCTGCAAAAGGACCCCGGTATATACTGGCTACACCGGTGCCATCTCCCTGCGCAAGAGAAGTGCCCAGTCAGCAACAGCATTTGTTCTGTAGCATGAATTTAAAATCCCCCAACAAAAGAACGTTGTAAAATTAAGCCCAAAATCGATGCTGTACTGCCATTTAAACACCACTGGTGAGCACATTCAGATGTTTCATCTCTAAAGAGGAACAGTGACTGGTTTCTAATGACACAGTACATTATTTGTCACCCCTACATCAGGTAGAAATTTGCGCTCAGCGTCACATGGGAGTGACAGACATGGTAGGGGTTGAAGGGGGTCGAAGGGGTCAAAGCCTCCAAGAGCGAGGTGGAGGTTATACCAGGTCTGGTACGGACCCACCTGGACTTGGCAGGCACTCCAGGGAAAAAGAGAGGGGAGACAGGGCTATGGGTTGGGGTGACAAGGAAAGCGGAAGTGGTTGCGTGGAGAGAGACGGGTGGATGATGGTACATTCAGTTATTTCACCTTATTTTCTGCGACTTTACTGAAAACAGGGAAGTGATCCCATCGTTCAGTTTTTAGCAGATCCCGTCTGCGAAGGCATGGTTCATGCCAGAGACGTAGCTCGCGGGAAGGCTGAAAGGCCGCCTTGCCCTTTTCTCCAGCATTGCAGGGAGACTCCTGTACGGGGCAAAAGGACCCGAGCTGGGTCCCTTCAGCAGCGCAGCCTTAAGGGTGCTGCAGGGAGGAACCCTTCAGAGAAAGCTGCCGAAGTAACGCAAACACGTACTTCTGGACGTGTACACGTACTATTTGGATAGTAATTTCCCTTTCTGTGCTGATTTAGTGTTTCCTTCAGCCCTTTTTTTCTTCTGCCCTGCTGCATCTCGTCTCCCTTCATTACCTTTCCACTTAACTTTTTTGCGTGTGTGCGTTAAGCCAGGCTTAAACAAGGAAAATAAGATGCCAGTAACATACCACTTGCAGCGCTGCACCTTTTGCTCTACTTGCCTAGTCTCTGCTTCTTTTACTGCTATGTGGCTTATTCAAACTGTCAGCTACAAGGCAGGATCGTGTACCCTATTTCAGGGCCCAGTGTGGCCGTTCTTGGTCCCCAAGTAGCTTTATAAGAAGCGCAATTAATAAGTTACAAATACCAGTGCAACCTGTAAAGCTTGTTGAGCTTTAGTGAAAGTAATAAAGCCACGGGGACATTTGAGCAGCATGATGATTAGGACTAGCTGCAAACCCAATGTGACTAAGCCACACACTTTGCAGTCAGTTCTCTCAGCTTTCACAAAATTGAGTTTTGTGTTAAAAAGCTTTTTCCATCATCCCCCTCCAATTGCAAGTGGTTTGGGAAATGAAATAATTTCCCCAGGTCCTAGGGTAGCGAAGAGACCCAGTGATCATCCAGCATCTCCCCAACAGTTGGCTTATCCGAAAGGCACAATACTGTAGGTACAAAGTCTTTTCTACTTTGAGACAATTCACTAATAATAGAAATTAATTTTGATTTAAATAAATCCTGGACTAGACGCTAGGATTTATGCTCAGAGTCTCTCTCCACAGAGCCAAAAGAAATTTGTAGGGTTTCTTGCCTGGGGGACAGAAGAAAGGAGAAGGGCAACAGGGTAAAAATTCCCTGCAAGTTTGAAGAGTCTCTAATGATGCTATCATGCTGTTTTAAAGGGGAAATATTTTGGGAGAGAAGAAAACGTGCTTGCCCAAGTCTCCGGATTTCTTTCCAAGTACATTGTACTTGTACTGCTGCAGTAAGATCGTAGGAACATTGTAAGGAAACCTCCAGTTATTACTGGCTGCCTCATAAGAGAGCCAACAGATATTGCAAGTAAGCATGGACCTTGGGAAAGAGTCGCATATTATACCACGCAGCAAAAGTACAAAAGAAATACAGAAGTACATACGTTTACAAAGTCACCTCCTTGGATCATGAAATCCTTTATTACCCTACAAAAAGTAAAACGATACTTACTTCTCAGTCAAAAAATGCCTCCAGAAGCTTACTATGTCAGAAAAGGGAGTTAGTTCTCACAACCAAAAAAATCATAAGGGTCTGTAAGTACTACAATGCAAAATCTACACTGAATATTAACTACTGGCTGATATAAAGTAATTTGGGATCCACTGCTGTTAAACATGGGATAGATTAGGTGATATATGCAAGAACATAATCTCTGACCTGGCAGACCAGGAATGGGGGGACCCCCTGCAAAGTGACCCCTGTGTGTCAACTCAAAAGCTCCAAGGAGACCATGGTTTCCCTCTGGTATATCTGAGGGCAACCCCAAATCCCCCAATCCCCCCAAAGGACAGACATGCCAGAGGCTCTGGAAAGATGATACCAGCAGTGACCAGTCCTCCATGCTTAAAAAACACCTCCCAGACTAATAACACCTTTGAGGCAGCTCTCAAAACCAGGCCCAGCTCACACTGCTGTTTAAGCATCTAAACAAAAGCAGAAGAGTTACCTGTGGAAAGTGCTTCCCTTATAACCTATAGGGACACCATCTTTCCTAGGAGGAAATAAAAAGGAAAATCATTGCAGTTTACTGTATATCCCAACACAAAACTCTCCCATGGGATTTGCTGGCAGTGCCAGTTACAGCAACGTACCCAAACCCGTACCCGACTCTGGCCGCACCCAAAAGGGAAGGCTGGGTAAGTCTGCCATCCGTGTGACTGAGCCAGTCGTGTTTTCTCTAACTTTTTCGTTCTGTGTTGATGCACTAAGAAAAACTTCCAGGTGACCTCTCTTTCTAGTCCCCCAGCCCTCTGCTCATCTGAATATTTTTTAATACTATTTAGAAGGAGAATCTAAGCACATACCTGAATTCACCTGTACAAAACTGCCTGGAAAACAAAAAGTACAAAACAGCAGAGCATGAGTCACATTTGTATTCCTAGGAATGCCAAACCGCTGCGCTCTGAATGTTTTACAGAAGAAAAACTGCAGGATTGTCCTTAAAGCATCAGGAATACCACCAAGGAAAAGGGCAACTGTCAGGAACTGCTCATCGTTTCCATTTCAAAAGGGGCATTTCTGCAGTTGGGGAGGGTCAGCTGTTCAACACCGGGGTTGTAAGAGACGGCGAGCGTGGCGTGCGGCACCGTTTTGCACAGAGGGCAGGGTATATGAATGTCTACTGTGGGACTGAGATGACCACGGAGAGAGGCGCGAAGGGGATGCAGCGGCTCTGGCAAGGAGGTGGTTGCTCTTGCACCGGAAACGCTCCCGCAGCACGAAGCGGCGCCGGCTGCCCCTTACCTGAAATTCTCCGCCGTTTTGGGCACGACATCAGCGAACAGCTCGATTTTCATGCGGCCGACCTCCTGCGGGGGGGGGGGGAAACGTGGTCAGCGCAGCCTGCCGGACCCCCGCTGCACCCACCGGTATCCCCGCGTCCCTCCCCCGGCACCCGAGCAGCTCCCTCCAGTTGCACCTCCTGCGCCCCCCTACTCCTGCTTCACCCCTCACTGCGCCGCTGCAGCCGTCTCCCCCTGCAGCCCCCCCACAATCCCCCCCAATGCGCCCCAGCCCCCTCCCACTGCAGCTCTGCCCCCCCGAGACCTCCTCCCGCTGCAGCCCCCTCCCCAATGCAGCCCCCCTCCCCGCTGCGCACCCCCCACCACCCCCTGAAACCCCTCCCCATGGCGCCCCCTCCCCGCATGTAACGCCCACCCCCACGCAATCCCTTCCCCCCCCCCGCAGCCCCCCTCCCCCACGTAGCCGCCTCGCCCACCTGCCCGCCGATGGAGACGTCGAAGAAGACCACGGGGTTGTTGGGGTTGGACGCCAACACCGCCATGGCGCCCGCCCGCCCCCGGAAGCGGAAGCGGCCGCGGCGGCGCGGAGAGGTGCGCGCGTAACGGCCGCTCCCGTCACGGCCGCGCGCGTAACGGTCGCTCCCGTAACGGCTGCTCCCCTAACGGCCGCTCCTGTCACGGCCGCGCGCGTAACGGCCGCTCCTGTCACGGCCGCGCGCGTAACGGCCGCTCCCCTAACGGCCGCTTCCATAATGGCCGCGCGCATAAGGATCACGTGTATAACGGCCACGGACGTAACAGCCGCGCCCCTAACGGCCGCTTCTATAATGGCCACGGGCGTAACGATCACGCGTGTAATGGTCGCTCCCTAACGGTCCCTCCCCTAACGGCCGCTTCTATAATGGCCGCGCGCGTAACGATCACATGCATAATAGTCGCTCCCCTAACGGCCGCTCCCGTAATGGCCGCTTCCATAATGGCTGCCCGTGTAACGATCACGCGTGTAACGGTCGCTCCCGTAACGGCTGCTTCCATCACCGTTGCTCCCGTAACGGCTGCTTCCATAATGACCACGCACGTAACAGCCGCTCCCCTAACGGCCGCTTCCATAATGGCCACGCACGTAACGATCACGTGCATAACGGCCGCGGACGTAACAGCCGCTCCCCTAACGGCCGCTCCCGTTAACGGCCACTTCCATAATGGCCGCGCGCGTAACGATCACGCGTGTAACGGTCGCTCCGATAACGGCCAGTTCCGTAACAGCCGCTCCCGTAACGGCCGCTTCCATAATGGCTGTGCATGTAACGATCACATGTGTAATGGTCTCTCCCGTAACGGTCGCTCCCATAACGGCTTCCGTAATGGCCACGCGCGTAACGATCAGGCGTGTAATGGTCCCTCCCGTAATGGCCACTTCCGTAACCGTTGCTCCCGTAACAGCCACTTCCATAATGGCCGCGCGCGTAACGATCACGCGTGTAATGGTCGCTCCCGTAACGGCCGCTTCCATAACGGCCGCGTGCCTAACGGCCGCTTCCGTGTCAGCCACACGCGTGTATTGACTGCTCCTGGAGGGCTTGGCGCCCCGGAGCGGCTCTCCTCCGAGTTCCCCCTGCCGCTGTCTGCAGGCCTCGCGGGGTTGGGGCAGGAAGGAAAGGCCCGGAGGTGCCCCGAGGCGCCGTCCCCTCGCTGGCCTGCGAAGCCGTTGGCAGCTTTGGCCAAGGAGAGGATGAGGTGCGGCGAGGAGGATCTGCCAGGAAAGGAAGCGTGAAGAAGGCTGAGGTGCCCTGGCCTCCAGAGAGCCTGCTGGAAACGCGCTCGTTAGGGGTGGCTCGTTTCCTTCGCAAGACCTTGTAGTTCCTTCTGCTGAGCTTGGCTTCTTGGAAAAAGCTAGCCACCGCCTCTGGTTTCTTCTGGGATCCGCTTGTGCCTCCAGAGCAGGGAAGAGGCTGCGACCTCGGAGCCCCCTTCCCCTTTCGGATGGGAGGAGCCCCTCGTCCAAAGCCCTTCTCGTGCCTTCGTTTCAGCTCCAGACTTCTCGTGGGGTCAGCAGAGGGCTTCTAGTCGGATGTCAGGTAAAAACTCAGCTCTGCAGGCCCCTCCGCCGCGGGTCCTTGCGAGGATGCTGGTGGTGGTGGGGATGATGCTGGCATCTTGGAGCTTGGTTTGGAGCAGGTGGGATGGTGGTGAGCTTGTCTGACTTCAAGCATGGCATGTCTTCCTCTTGCTCCCCAGATGTTGTTAAAATTTGGGACAGCATCTCTGAATGCTACTGCCAAGCGCTGCTGCTGAACCAGGTGGGT
Source organism: Struthio camelus (assembly GCF_040807025.1). Taxonomy (NCBI): domain Eukaryota; kingdom Metazoa; phylum Chordata; class Aves; order Struthioniformes; family Struthionidae; genus Struthio; species Struthio camelus. The sequence goes on from NC_090962.1 coordinate 12,650,328, forward strand.
CTTGTCTCCTCACCCTCCTTCCAACCCTCATGAGTGCTGAGCCCCCGCTTCCATCCTGCCATGGAGCAGCCTTATTCCTTGCCACCGCTGAAAGCAGAAGAAATGCCCCAGCAGGAGCCTGCAGTTTTGTGTCAGTTTTGCCCCAGAGCCACGTCTCCCTCAATGGAGAGAAAAAGCAAAGCCCAGCTGGAGAAGCAGACTGTGAGCTCGCTTCTTCAGGGCCTTCTCGAGCTCCTCCTGGCAGGGCAGAAAGCCTGGCGCACTGTGGAAGGCGAGTGCCAGCGTTGTTGCTGGCCCTGCCAGCTGCCTTGTGGGGACAAGGGGCCTAAGCGAGCCGCAGTCAGGCACGAAGCAGAGACGGGGGAGCGGGTTTGCCCCAAGGCCATGGAGAGCCCCAGGATGCCCTTGATGGTGAGTGTGGAGCAGCACGGGGTGGGGGCTGTGTTTGGAGTGGTTCTTCCCTTCCACTGATGCCATCTCCTCTTTGCTGCTGAGAGCAGGGGGTGTGGGGACGGGGCTGTGGCCCCCGCAGGCAAGACGTTGGCTGCTCCATGGAGAGTAGGTGGGGTGGAAGGGGGGGGCGAGAAGCCTCCCGAGGGGCTGTCTGTTGTGCTGCAGGGTGTTTGGGGTCTGCTGAAGGGCTGCTCAAGTCACTTTGTTGCTCGGTGCTTTGTTTCCAGCCTATTCCCAAGCTGTGGAGTTGAACTAGGCCCAGCTTGCACTGCGGCCGCACGTTCCGAAGGGGAAGGTGCTGAGACGTATAGAGGCGACCCTGAAAGTCTTTGTGTGGGCCTTGTCCACGAGCAAGGATTTGGACTTTGTCTTCAAGAACTTCAGCATCCTGGAGTGCTGATGAGATTCTTTGAAGACTTTATTTACAAAGTAGGTAGGACCAGGAACTTGGCAAAATCTTTCCTCAGCGTAAGTCGGGCCTCTTTTCAGCACTGCCTCTCCTGCTCCTGCTTCCTGGTCAAAGCCTTGGCCTGCCTCGTCCCCTGCGCTCGCCTTGATTTACAGGAACGCGAGCTCTCGGCAGACTTCTTGTCTGGCCTTCAGGAGAGACTTGGCGACACAGAAGCCCTTCTGAGAAGCTGTCTTTGGTCAGAGCAAAGATCCAGCCCGGTAGCCCATGTCCCTTTGTGCTAGGAAAGAGTATAAGCCCGGGGCAGGTTTGTCTTGGTGCTTCTCCCAGTGCCTGCCCTCCTCCTCCCAGAAAGCGACGCTGTAGAGATGCTGTCTCTGGGCAGGACGCAGAGGCACCAACGGACCAAGGCCCTGCCGTCCTGCTCTGCTGGTGTCGCTGCACTGACCAGCCCTTTGCAGCCTGTGCTGCAGTGACGGGTCTCGGACCGGGCCCCCCGCTTGCTGTTGTTCCAGCTCTCGGGGCTTTGGCTGTCCCAGGTTTCCCTGAGCGTGCCAGGGAGGAAGGAGGGCTGCGTGTCTCTCTTCCTGCAGCTACAGATGCAGCCGTTTGAGTGTCAGCAGAGACTTGGGGGTTGGCCGCACTGCTTGGACTCCCTGTTCTGTCTTCAGCAATGGTCCGTGCAAGCAAAGAGAGCAAAGGCAGCCACCAGAGAGGCCAGCTACCACAAAGCCTTGCGTCGTGCTAGCTTCCGTTGACTTCTCCTTTAGGCAAGACCGAGTCTCCTGAGGGAGTCTCCTGATTCTTGCCCTTGCCCAAAGTCTGGCAGTGTTGCTGCCCATTCTCAGGGCTTTGCTGGGCTGCAGGCACAAGTTGGGAGAGGGGCTGATGTTGGTGCAAGAGCACTTGGTGAGAGAGTTGTGGAGAGGCAGCTTCTCATGTGGCTGGTGGGCAACTGTTTGCCTTGTGAGCAAGGGGCTCATTTCCTGGGGGTGGCCTCATGGGTCTCGGTCTCTGTTGCAGAAGCCAAGGCTGAGGCCTTTGATCATCACCCACAGGGAGACGGCTGTTTTCCAGATGCCTGCTGGGGGGTGTCTTCTTGTTCCCACAGAGAGTAGGTTTCCTTCTGCAGCCCTTGACGGACCGAGCATGCAGCTTCTCATCTCCCACTTGGTAGAGCCACCGAGAGCTGCCGAGGGCCTCGTTGCCAGGGCTTGTCTCCTCCTGAAGCTAGCGGGGAAGAAGTTTGTCAGACGAGGGCTTCTCAGTGAAGTGCGTGGTCAGCCATGCTTTGTTGGGAAGCCCTGTCTGTTGGGGTGAAGTCAGCTGGAGGAGGGCCTGCTTTCTGTTCCCGCCCTGTGTGGGAGAGGAAGTTAGGCCCCACTTGGCGCAGAGCTTCTTGTGCTCCTGCCCTTTCTTTTGGCTGAGGCTGAAAAAGACAAGGCCCAGTGCCCAAGATCTTCCTCTTTCCTGCATGTGTCTTCTTCCGGAAAAGCATCTCTGAGAAGGTACATCCCAAGCAGGTGGAAACAAGAGCTGTGGTTGGGGCCTCTTGTGCCCTTCCCAGCACTGGGGTTGTGTGTACTCACCTTCCTAAGATATGTGCTGACCACATGCTGTCTTCTGCTTTGGCAGACCAGAGGCTTGACAGCAGCTCTCCACTCTCCCCGTGACCAGCTGCTTAGTGGAGGCTGCAAGAGCCTGTGCTGCCCCTTCTCGAAACCGCTGTCTCCTGCTTGTTTCCAGGTTTGTGCATACGGATGCCACCTCCGAGAAAGAAGTGGCTGCGGAGGCTGGCAGAAAAGGTACTCTCTTGCTGCCCAGAGCAATGCAGGGAGCCAAGGGCCCCTCCGTGTGTTCCCCTCATAGCACTTCATGCCTCCCGTGACAAAGAGCCTCTCCCCGGTGAACAAAGTGTCCCAGCTGGCTCCCTTTGCAGAAGGTGGCCCCCAGAAAGGGGTGGCACACGAAGCCCCCAGGGAGCACTGTCTCTCTCGAAAGGGAGGGTTGGACAAGACCAGGTGTCTGAAAGGACCGAGGAGCGCGTAAAAAGCTGGACGTGGAGGTTGTAGGAGTCCAGGCTCAGCCCGCAGTAGACCCCGGGGTGAGGAGGTGTCCTTCCTCTGGGAGCTGTTGCGGGGATGCAGGTGTGAAGAGCTTCTTCCTTTTGGGCTTCCAGGGTGTCTCGCTGGCAGGCATCTCCTTCCCTGCGGGAGGCCACCAAAGCCGAGCCGTGATGCGGAGGTGACGGGAGAGGGGAGGGCAAAGGCGCGGGCTGGAGTGCGCAGAGTGAGGTGGGACTTTGGGGGAAGTGGCTTTGGGAAACGCTGCGCTCTTGGACGGGTGCGAGGGAGGCGTTTCCCTTGGTGATGTTGCCTGTATCGCTGCTGGGAGGTTCTGAGCGTGTTCTCCAAGCACTTAAGTCTTCTGGTCTGGGGGAGGAAGTGCAGAGCAGGGTTTGGTGAGCCTCCGCCGTGAGGTTTCATTGCTGTGTCCTTCTGGTTTGCAGGTTTGCAAGTGAGCAAGACCTGCGCAATGCAGAGCAGCAAGCTGCCACCAGAGCTGTCCAGCACGCACAGATAAATGTGTGGGGAGAAGGCAGCTCTGGGGAGCCAAGAGGCATAAGAGGTAATGTAAGAGCTGACCTCACTTTTCAGCCTCTGGAGCCGAGAAAGCAGTGGGACAAGATGCCTCCGTGGAGCACTGTGGCCCTCTAGAAAGGGTGGGTTGGACAAAATGGGGAGTGGGAAAGGGCCAAGGACCTTCTTGACAGGCTGCCTGGGGGGGAGGAGATGTGTAGTAAGGCAGGCGTGAGCATCCTTCTCGTGGGAAGTTCCCCCGAGAGGCAGGTGTGGAGGGCTTCCTTGCTTTGTAGTTGCCGGTGGTCTTGCTGGTGAGCGCCTCCTCTCCCAAGGGAGTCTTCCTGCCCAGCAGAGGCGTGACGGGGAGGGCTCGAGTGCGTCGAGCGAGGTGAGACCCTTGGAGAAGTGGTTTGGGGTGAGCCCGTGCTCTTGGACATGTGCGAGGGAGCTGTCTGCCTTGGCCTCATTGCCTTTTTTCAGGTGGAGAGATGAGGAGCCCCTGGCCCGAGGCGGCTAGGTCTTCTGGCTGTCTGGGAAGCACGTAGCAGTTTTCAGGGAGGCTGCTGGAGGGGGGTTTCATTGGTGTGTGCTCCTGGCTTGCAGGCGGGCAGCTGAGCAGGTCCTGGGCAACGCCGAGGCAGAACCACCTGCGTCCTTGCGGAGGCAGAGGCAGGGAGAAACCCCGCTCAGAGCCGTTGGTGCCGCTGGGAGGCGCTTTCCCCATGAACCCCACTGCTTGTCCGCAGCTGCAGTCTGCGGTGCTGTGTGAGGGGTGTGTTTGTGCCCCCTCCTCCTTGTGGAGGAAAGAGCTGGGCCCATCCCTGCGCACTCTGCAGTGCAAGCGTGAAGAGCTTCCTCGTTTTGTGCTTCCAGGGCGCCTTGTTGGCGGGCACCTCCTTTCGCGCAGCAGTCTTCATCGAACGCCCGCCAGTGAGGTTGGGGAGACAGGATAGGCACGACCTGGAGCGCATAGAGTGAGGTGAGAGCCTTGGGGAAGCAGCTTTGGGCAACCCTGTGCTCTCAGACGCTTGCCCGCCCTGGGGTAAGCGAAGAACGAAAAGGGCGAAAACGAAGCTCTTCTGCTTACCCAAAGGCCAGCGCTGGCAGCCGCCCCCCAACAAGTGCCCGTGCCGGGGCTGCCTCCCTCCCCTGTCCCCTGCAGGCTCTGTGCCCACAGCCACAAGCGTTGGTGCGCAGCACCGGAGCAGGAGGCTCCCCCAAACCTCCACCTCGGCTCTTCCCCTCTTTCCCTTCGCTGGTTGGCAGCAGCTGAGGTTAGGTAGGTTATTCCTAGTGCTTTGGTTTCCCCGCAGCCATGAGCACGGAAGCGATGCTGGGAGAAGCTGCTGCCCCTTGAATGGCCTTTTCCCAGCGGAGCCGTGCCCTGGGAGCGCAGCCCCTTCAGCAAGAGCAGGTTGCTGCCTGTTGCCCTCCCGCTTTGGAGGCCCAGCGCGCCAGAGCCAGCGGCTGAGCCTGCGGCGGGGTGCCGGGGCACCCGTTGGAGCGGGGCTGCCCAAGGAAGGGGTGCGGGCTGCAAAAGGATGTCTCCTTTGAGGCCTTTCCCCTGTGTGCTTTGGAAAGGGCGTCTGAGCTGTGGCTCAGTGCATGAGCAAGGTCTAGAGTTAGGGTTGGGAGATGGAGAAACATCCCCCGGAGCCCACGGTTTGCCTTTCGGGGCACCCAGAGCCCTCTGCTGCTGCCCGGCAAGTCATTTTGGGGAGCTGCCGTGATGCCTGGCTCCTCCACGGCAGAGAGCCAGGTCCCGGCCAGCGTTGGTTAGGCTGGAGTTTGCAGGGCAGGAGCCCGGGCTGGGAAGTGGGGCGCTGGGGAGAGCCGTGATGGTCTCCTCTCAATTTTGCTCTCATTTACTCATGAAAACCTTTGTTTTCAGCACGAGCAATGCCTTGTTGATGCGCTGAAGCACCAGAAGGCCCCAGCGAGCAGCACAGCGCTGCCGATAACAGGGAGCGAGGGAGGTTCCCTGCGCAGGAGATGTCGGGAGAGCGCCCCAAAGCGGCGAGTGACCAAAGCTAAACCCCGAGGTGGCTCTGGGGACCCTCCAGTCCCCGTGAGGTGGGGGGAGTTTTACCGCCGATGCCCTGCGCTTTTTGGCAGGGCCGGGAGCGCTTTTGGCCGGCCGGGCGTGACTTGTGCTGCCCCAGGTTAGCCAGCGCGAGGAAGGGACTCCCTGGGCCCTACCAGCGCGGCGCGCCTGCCCTGCGGGGGGAAACACAGGGCTGAGCCATAGTGCTGAGAGCGGGAAAGTGCCTGGAGTTTCCAGGCCTGCTCTTTATTAAAATACATATTGTATTTTCCTAGGTGCTCATTGCTGGGAAGAACTGGTATTTCATCTCTTGCCCATGCCTCCTCCAGCTCTTTGCAGCCACCATTTCAGACTCCAGCTGCAACGAGGAAGTGACCTTTTTTTCCAGGGAACTCGCCCAAAGGAGGAAGAACTGGATTTTGCCTTCATTTTCCCCTCAAGGAGCTACCACACTAGAGCGTTTTGGCTCTCAGAAATAAAAATTGGAGCAAGTACAGCTGAGCCAAGGTGACATGTGATTTATTCTGCATGCAGTGTATTTTAATCCCTGCTAACAGCTTGCAGAAGGATGCATGCCCTTCCCGCCTCGGGAAAGAGCTCATTGCTGCAGCGCTGGAGCTAAGACGGGGCAGGTAGCAGCCGTCACCGTCTCACAGCAGCTCTTCTCCTGCGCAGTAGGTGAGAGCTCATGTCCAAAGGGGCTGTTTCTCCTCCCGCACCGATTTGTGCTTTATTCTAGCGTGGGTCCTGCCAGCACAGCTCCAGCCCTGCCCTAACCACTTCCCTTCCGCGCAAGAGGCAGCGGGGAAGGTCACGACGCCAAGGGAGCAGCGAGCGCTTCCCAGCCGAAGCACTTTGTTTCCGGCAGACACCGCGCAGGGCTTTTTTTTTTTTTTTTGTCCTCAAAAAAGGACAAAGGTGGTGGATTGAGAACTGGCTGGATGGCCGAGCTCAGAGGGTTGTGGTCAGTGCCACAGAGTCCGGTTGGAAGCCTGTAGCTAGCGGTGTCCCCCAGGGGTTGATGCTAGGTCCAGTCTTGTTCAATGTATTCCTTGATGACCTGGAGGAAGGGACAGAGTGCACTCTCAGCAAGTTCGCTGATGATACGAAACTGGGAGGAGTGGCTGACACAGCAGAAGGCTGTGCTGCCATTCAGGGGGACCTGGACAGGCTGGAGAGGTGGGCGGAGAGGAACCTCCTGAAGTTCAACAAAGGCAAGTGCAGGGTCCTGCACCTAGGGAGGAAGAACCCCACGCAGCAGGACAGGCTCGGGGTTGACCTGCTGGAAAGTAGCTCTGCAGAGAAGGACCTGGGAGTGCTGGTGGGCAACAAGTTAAGCATGAGCCAGCAATGGGCCCTTGTGGCCAAGAAGGCCAATGGTCTCCTGGGCTGCATTAGGCAGAGTGTTGCCAGCAGGTGGAGGGAGGTGATCCTGCCCCTCTCCTCAGCCCTGGGGAGGCCTCACCTGGAGTACTGTGTCCAGTTCTGGGCTCCCCAGTACAAGAGAGACATGGCACTACTGGAGAGAGTCCAGCGGAGGGCTACGAAGATCATGAGGGGACTGGAGCATGTCTCCTGTGAAGAAAGGCTGCGAGAGCTGGGCCTGTTCAGTCTGGAGAAGAGAAGACTGAGAGGGGATCTCATCAGTGTATACAAATATCTGAAGAGAGGGTGTCAAAAGCATGGGGCCAGTCTCTTCTCCGTGGTGCCCAGTGACAGGACAAGAGGCAACGGGCACAAACTGAACCACAGGCAGTTCCATCTGAACATGAGGAAAAACATCTTGACTGTGAGGGTGACAGAGCACTGGAACAGGTTGCCCAGAGAGGTGGTGGAGTCTCCTTCGCTGGAGATATTCAAAACCCGTCTGGACATGATCCTGGACAATGTACTCTAGAGGACCCTGCTTGAGCAGGATGGTTGGACTAGATGTTCTCCAGAGGTCCCTTCCAACCTCAACCGTTCTGTTGATTCTGTGAAAGACTGAGGCGGGGGAGCGCGGGGGCCTGGGCCAGGCTGGCCCACCGCTCCCTGGGGGAGCTGGTCAGGTGGAGGCTTGGCCCTGCGGCCCACCACTGCCCTTAAAGGCAGGGTTTAGAGACTGCAAGAGTCTTCAAGTCTCTGGGTACTCTTAAAGTAACTTTGAGTTGCTTCACTTCTTCCTAAGCTACGCAAAGTAACTTCAAGAGTAACTTAAGTGACTCCGATTAACTCCAAGAACTTCACTGTTAAGTTCTTAAGGTTAGTCTGAGTCCCTTGGTTTATTCTTAAAATAATCTTAAGAGTATTTTTAGAATACTCTTAAAGCAGGAGGCTGCTCTCCCGCCCCGGCTCCGGGATTGTGTCCCTGGGGCAGGTCCCGGCAGTCTCGCTGACTCTGCCTTACGTACCCCTCCCCTGCACCCTCCTCCGAATGCACCCCCTCTCCCTGACGCCCCCCCCGCCACCCAAAGTACCTCCTCCCTGGCGCGCCGGAGAGGCTGCGCCCTGACATAGCCCCTCTTCCCTTCCGGTTAACAGCCTTTCCCAGCCCGCCTGCGCTCAGCTTTGCTGCCGCCCATCGCCGGCGGCTCCCGCGGGCCAGCCGAAGCGCCGGGAAAAAAAGCCGAAAAGGGCCACGCGCCGCCGCCTCTCATGCCTTGAAACTGTGGCTTGTCCCCGGCTCTGCAGCACCGCTTCCCTCTCTGAACCCCTCCGCTCCCCGCCGCGCACCCCAGCGCTCCTTCCTCTTCCTTCTGGGCCTGGTCTCGGCAGGGAGAGGTGGGGATCAGAGAACGCGTAGGGGAACTTGTCCGTTTTTTATGCACAGAGAGGGTACTTTTAGGAATTAGGAGGCATCGGAACATGTTCTTCACCCCCTCCCCTCCTCTCTCTTACTGAACTGAGCTGTGAGTTTCCACCACCGAGGTGGATGTGTGAGGACACACCCCCCCTACAGCTGGGTAAAGTCAAAAACAGCCATTGAAGAATTCAGTTGGAAAACATCACCAAAAATCACTGCACAGGTCATCTGGCAGTTCTTGGCATCCTGTGGCAAGGAAAGGCCAGCCCTTGCAGACAAGGGTCTTCCCCGCTTAGAAGTTCTCAGAGCTGATGCTCTCACTCTCCTCCTGCGCTTGGGAGGCTCCGGGGTCCCCGGGTGAAGTTGCGCTTAAGCACCCGATCTCCAAAGGTTGATAAGGAGATAAGCAAAAGGAGGACTCCTGGCTTTCAGCTCCTCAGATATCATCTGCTTACTTCCAGGCATGGCAGATCCCTTCCATTTCCCATGGTGACACCTCAGGGCTCCTCCCTTGCCCTCCCCGCACGCTCGCATCTCCTCCCTTTCCAGGGCCTCGGCCTCGGCTCTCCTCCATCGCCCCTTCGCTGCACTCACCTAGCCCCAATTCCCCTCGGGGCATGCGCTGACCCTTCATTCCCACCCCTGGACACTCGCATGTCCACCCTCTCCTCTCTTCCCCTCATGCCCACTCAAAGCCCCTTTTGGGCAAGAAAGGGGTGAGCTGTGTGTGCTCACGGGGCGGGTGCTGGGGGCAGGCGGGGGAGCACACGCTGCGCTGCGTCTGCGTTAGGGTCAGACCTCCCTTTCCAAACTCCTGCGGGCGGACGCACCGCGAGGCCCAGCGTGGTCCCTCCAGCTGGGAGCGGGCACCAGGGCTCTTTAACTTTGCGTCTCCAAGGGCACGGCAGCACCTGCAAAGGTCCTGCTCTGCTAAGGGCGCTCCGGCCCAGAGGAAGCAACGGTGGCAGCGGCGGTGGCAGCTCAGGCACCAACACGCCTGCACTCGTCAGCGCAGACCGTGGGGTTTCTCCAGGCCCCCTCGGGCTTCCCCCTTCTCGGGGGCGGCACAGGTCTACGCAGCCCGCCGTCCTGCCGGCTCATCTGCCGCCCCACCACGACGGCCCCGTGCTCTCGGAGCTCCACCTTCTTCCCAACACCACGGGGAAAGCAAAAGCTGTTCAGCCTCGAGAGCCCGCTGGCCGTCATCCCACGCGGCTCAGCAAGACAGTCTCGCCCCGGGCGCTGCTGTCTGGGCAAGCAAGGAACGTGCCGCACGGGGGGAAACGCCACCCCAAGGTGGAGACATTTACCAGAGGAATGGCTGCTGGCCCATTCTCCACCAGCCGTTAACCTCCAACCACCTCCACTCCTCCCGGCAGGCTCCCGTTACCTTTGCAGACGCCGGCTGGCTCGTGATGACAGGATGCTCCAACGGCGGGGACTAACTCCTCCTCGCGCCCTGGCCGAGTCCCTGCCGGCCCCTGCCCTCCCCCAGCCCCTGCATACACACTCCCGCAGCCACCCACCGTCTCCTTCAGCGCGGCACCCGCGTCAGGCCCTCGCTGGGGGCTGCCCAGAGACCCCACAGCACGCCGGTCCCTGCCGCTCGACTCCCTCGGGCCTCGGTGGCAGCTCGCACACGCTTACTCTTGCCGCGGGAGAGAGAAATCGGAGTTTCTGCCAGCTGGTCCCGTGGCTTCTTTCGCTGGCTTTCCACCTTGCCACCAGCTTTCTCCGGCTTTCGGCCTTCTGCCTCCGGTCACAACTGGAGCACAAGGCTGACAGAGAGGAGGCACTTCAGATGGACGTGAGCCCAGAGGCAACACCGCTCAACAGTCCGCGAGGCATCTCCTGACTGTACAGCTAGGAGCATGACATTCAACTCCAAGGCCGCCTTCTTCCAACCATGGCTACTTTCAAGGCTCCAAAAGTCCTTCTGACTCCTGTCTTGCTTCCTCTTGAGGGTAGCGTGCTTGCGAGTCAATCCTAATGCTTCAAATACAAATCTAGACTTCCAAAAATGTGTCTAATTTATCAAGAGAACGTTACTACTCCTGCTGAGAGAGGTACAGCAAGTAAGACCAGCACCGGGAGCTCCTGGCTACAACTAGCTCCAGCCACTGCACTCAAACAGCCCAGCTCCAACTCCAGGGCAGGCACTGCCGCCAAAGTTGGGCTGAGCTACAGGACTTAGGGGGAATCAATCTATGCCCACCCCATGGCACCGCACTCGCTTCTTCTCTCCTTTGGCTTTCAGGAGCTCTCTCCCTCATGATACCGAGCAGGCAAGCAGGAAAGACAAGTTTAAAGATCGGGAGTCTGAAAGGTGCAGCAAAAGAAGCAAACGAAGGAACGCATCTGAAGGGATCCGTCAAGCAGTCGTGGCCATCCAGCCATGCTCTGCTACACTGAAGGAGGACACCATCACGTTCTCTCACCTGCCCATCCAGAGTGGGCAGTCTGACACCAGGAGAGTCCTTCAGATCCAGTTCTCCTGCTTCACCTGAAGAGCTCTCTGCAACTGGGGGCAGCTCACTGCAAACGCACCACATGAGGAGCTTGTATGAGCTTGCTGCCAGTTTGCGCTCAGGGGCCAAGCCCAAGGGGAGCCCAGGAGCACGGCGTTACACAAGTGCCTTGCTCCAAGAGCCTCACCTCACCGCATGCTCTGCTAACCCCGATTTCCCAAGCCTCTTTCCCCTCCACGTCATTGGTGACGACTGGAGAAACACGTGCTTGAGTGAGCAGGCGCGTGCCAGGAGGACCTTCTGCAAGTACAGAAAAGGGAAGCTCTTCCCACCGCCATCTCTACAACAGCTTCCACCAGAAGCACAGGCCAGCCTGCTCACGCATGGGCTACTAGGGACTGAGCCTGCACTCCTCCTGGCCCTTGCAGATTCTCCTTAGTGTCCAACTCTCCCTTTCTAGGGCATCACGTTGCTCCCTAAGGTCTGCCGGTCCCACTGCTTTCTCGGCTCCAGACGCTAAAAAGCGGGTGTAGCTGTTACGTTACCTCTTATGCCTCTTGGCTCCCCAGAGCTGCCTTCTCCCCACACATTTATCTGTGCGTGCTGGACAGCTCTGGTGGCAGCTTGCTGCTCTGCATTGCGCAGGTCTTGCTCACTTGCAAACCTGCAAACCAGAAGGACACAGCAATGAAACCTCACGGCGGAGGCTCACCAAACCCTGCTCTGCACTTCCTCCCCCAGACCAGAAGACTTAAGTGCTTGGAGAACACGCTCAGAACCTCCCAGCAGCGATACAGGCAACATCACCAAGGGAAACGCCTCCCTCGCACCCGTCCAAGAGCGCAGCGTTACCCAAAGCCACTTCCCCCAAAGTCCCACCTCACTCTGCGCACTCCAGCCCGCGCCTTTGCCCTCCCCTCTCCCGTCACCTCCGCATCACGGCTCGGCTTTGGTGGCCTCCCGCAGGGAAGGAGATGCCTGCCAGCGAGACACCCTGGAAGCCCAAAAGGAAGAAGCTCTTCACACCTGCATCCCTGCAACAGCTCCCAGAGGAAGGACACGATCCATCCCTAACGATCCATCCTAAGTGCATTTCTGGCAGGCTCTCTAGAGCCCAGCGGGAGCAGCAGGGCACCTCTTACACCACCCACAGCCACAACACCCAGGAAGACAGCCACACTGCTAATTCCACCCCGCAAAAACAACCCATCTCATTAGGCTGCTCGGGCATCTCCTCCCCCTCACCACCACAGGAGACCTCAAACACCCAGGTCTTCACCTCAATCGTGAAGAAGGTCCCCCCCGCACGCTGATGTTCTCGCCTCCGCCGCTGCACCGCACAGGCCCGGGGCACCCTCGGGAGCCACTCGCTGCCACCTCAAAAAGCAGAGGAGCAAGGCCATCAGCAGGTGCTGCCAGGTCCAACCCCTCAAACAACTCCCAACACCTCCCTCTACCCCGACGCTCAGAGACATTTTGGGACACCCCACGCCACCCTGGGCCACGACAGCACTGGGCCCGCACCAGCACCCAGGACACAAACCCAAGCCGGGGGGCCTCCCTCCGTGGCCACCATGACGCAGACCTCGGTTGTCAACCCAGGCAACAGCCACAAACGCCCGAACCACGGGGACTAACTTCCCGGCAAGAAGGACAAACATCCCGGCCTCAAACTCACCCAACACGGCGCAGGGATGTCAACGGGCATGAGACAAAGGCCACAGGCAGGCAAAAGCCCTTGCTTGGAAACCTCGACAGCACTCCGGCCATGGATGCGGCTGGCAATTCCTCTCCGAAGTCAGTCTCTCAAAGTCTCCGTAGCAGAAGGACACCTCAAGAAGAACCCTGGGATGGAGGTTACTCAACGTGCATGAATAAAACAACATAAAACCACCACCCAGCCTCTCCCCCCTGAGGACGGGCACCACCAGATCGGCCCCTGCTCGCAGGCACCTTGGGCCACCCCATCACGGCCCTGGGATGATGATGACACTCGGCCCCGCGCCAGTACCAGCTCCCTCGGGTGCTCGATGGCCTCCTGCCCTGGCCACCCACGGGCACGGCAAACCCTCCCGCCGGGGAGCAGCCCCCTCGGCTGCTTTGCAGACAGCTTGGCGCAATGTTGCCGCGTGGGGCGAAACAACCCAGGTCTGTCGGACCTGTATGTAACCAGACCCCAGACGCGGGCGCTCCACGGGCTCGGGGACGGGTTCGGCTCTCCCTCGCCAACGAGGGGGCTTCCAGCCCTCGGGAACGCTATTGCTGAAGAATTCCTTGTGAAGAGGGACAGGGCAGAGGCTTCAGCCTTGTTTCACCTTCTCAGTTTCCATGTTTGCCTTTTTCTCTTAGGTCCTTTTTCACATTTCTGTTTCTTTGCTTCTTTCTCACACGTCCTCCTTGGAGCCAAATAATTAATTTCTACATACCTCTCGTTTCTTTGTTGTTTTTTTTCCTCTATAATTCACGTTTTTTCTATTCAGTTTTCTCTTCCTCCTGTTCCGGTTTCTGACAGCTGGGCTACGGAAAGCTCTCAGACAGTACGTGCCGTTTGGAGCGTGCCAAAAGGCACAGATTCACTTACCGTGTTCACCAGACAGCGACAGCGCAACCGCTAGATGAGCCTCTTGGCCAAGCTGTCAGGGCGAACCCCTGAGGCATGCAACGCTCTGGCTCCGGGGCCGTCAGTGACTTCAGCATCCACAGGGCCCTCAGCAAAGATGCGGTCCTCGCTGGGATTTCGTCTGGCTTCCCTGCTCCGCTCAGGTAGCGCCTGCACGTCTCCTCCGTCGGCAGCTGAGCTGCTGCTGCCAAACCGCGGCCCCAGCTCCTGGGATGGTTGTCTTTGCGCTTGCTTCTCCCTTTAAGCCCCTTCCCAGCGCAGCTCAGCCTGAGCTGGTGTCCAGCGCAAACACGCTCCCTTCTTCCTCAAGGCTTTCCTGTTCCCTTTGTGACGAGTCCTTGCTGTGAGCCATCCCTTCGCCCTTCTCAGCACAGCTCCCGAGCCCCCTCGGTCCCTGCCAGGCCTGCCCCGGCCCTCCTCCTCCCTTCTCTCAGGGGGGTTTTTGCTCGGTCCACCCACATCGCCTATCACACCCCTCCTGCCCTGCCAAGTCTCTGCTGGAGGAGGGCACTTCCACTCCCCCTCGCCCTGCGCATACACCGCTTCGGTGTTTGGCACGCTGGTTGGGCGCGTGTCCCAGCCCCAGCTCTGGGAAAGGAGATCCTGCTGTCACCCTGCTACCCCTCCAGCCCGGGAAGGGCGCTCCCACGATCCTCATTTCTAAGACCATCGCCAAGGCAAAGCACAGCCAAACGGGGCGCTCCTGCTGCCCCCAGTGCCACCTCCCCAGCCCCGAGCTGCTCCTGCTTCAGGGTACCCGGGGGGGGGGGGGGGGCCGAGCCCCTCTCCAGCTCTCTGGGGCCCTGGGGAGCCCTGCCTCGAGTTCGCACCCCTTTGGGGCCTCGCAAGTGATCCTCGCTCCCCCGTCTCCAGCTTTTCAGCCATGCCCTTCTCCCAAGATTACCGCTGTCCCAGTGGGTCCTTTTACCAAGCGGGGAGCTCAGGCAGGGTGAATGCCACAGCTACCCAAGAGAGATAAAAACCTCTGGGGGAAATGAGCTCCCTATTTTTCTCTTGCCCTACTTTTTTATTACTTATTTCCAGTCATCTCCTCCCTTTTGCCAAGGATCAAATGCTAGCATGCTCAGAAAACCGACGAAGCCCAAACCGCCGGCTGAGGATCACGCTGCCAGCAATGCTGAACTGCCTCTAAGCACTTGAAATATGAGGGGACTTTTTTTTTTTTTTTTCCCCCTCTAGGTAGCCCAAGTGTCATTTCTAATGCTTTTACATCCTTTTAGTATGGCTAGAGCCCAGAATACTTCTCATCAGCTCAAAATCTTAATCTGAGAGGAGTTACTTCCGTCAGGACGGCCAGAGCAAGGACAAAGCCCATGTTTGTTTCCCTCCTGCTACTGTTCTCCACAATCGCACGGGGGTCTGTGAAACAGGGCAAAGATATAAAATCATCCTCTCTGCCTTGAGCTTTTGGACCTAACAACTTGCCAGCAAAAACCTGCAGCATGGGAAGCAACCACGTACAGCCACAACCCTTAAATCAAACGCTCCTGACCAAGGAGCTTGGAAATACCTAGTGACTGTAAGGTAGATTTGTGATTTGCAAGTTCCCTGATTAACTGCAAGCATCCCTTGCCTAGCAGGGCAAAGGGAAAGGTCACAGAACAAGCAGTATTCGTAGTGCTGAAAAACTTGCACGGTCTCTTAAGAGAATAAAATGCCCCAGGCAAAGGGAATGAGCTGTGAAGAACAGCCTAAGTGCTCCAGCTGCGCAGTTGCCTGCACAGCTGTCTAACTTTTCCTTACTCCGCCACAAAGATCGCACAGAGAGCGCGACAGCTAATCAGTATTTCCCTTCGACAGCTACTCTAACGCAGCTCCGTTTCCTGAAAACAAGACCTCAGCTTCGCAGTCTCCAAGGATGCGTCACCCACGCAGTCTCAAATACATCCAGAATGCCTAAAGTAAAAATGTCATCAGTTGCACATAACATTTTATAAGGGCAAACACTAACTCAGCTCTAACTGATGTTCAAAGAAATCCTAATTGGTTCTTTGCTAAAACTCATGTTTAGCAGCTGATCGATTCTTTCGTAACCTTTCAGATGTGATCTGTGCTCCCAATATGCTTCAAAAACTGCATGAGAAGTACTACTGGTAACAATAGAAAATAACAAATATTTGAGAGATTTTTTTTGTCGCTCTTCTCTTTACAGAGAGGCCCTTTACAGATCCTGTAATAGAATTCATGAGATGGAACAGATGAGGAAATAAAAAACACAAGGCATTTTCTTTTTTCTGTTTTATTGAAAAAGAAATATTTGTTACAAACGATTTCTTCCCCCCCAGGCACTAGACTTTGATTCAGTTACCCAGGCTAGAGGTGCTCTCCTCTGCAAACAGGGAGAGAGGCTCCAGGCCAGCACATACCCTAGCACAAGGGATTCCTCCAAACGTCCCTTATCTGTCCTTAAGATTTCCCAGCAGGACGCTGACAGTCCTCACCTTATTGCTATTTCACAGGAATAACAGCGTTCACAAATCACATTACTCAGGACAAACATCTCCATAGACAAAGGCCACCAGAAGCATTGATTCTGAGTTATGGCAGGTGCAAGTTTCATCCGGCCTCGGGGAAGTAATTCTCATATTTGGCAGGGACCTCAAAGCCCAAAAGTCATTTGCACATGAAGAAGAATTTTTTACGGAGGAAGTTGAAACAGCCCGGGATCTGCTTGTACTTCCCCTTGGCAGATACGGCATGTGCCACCTGAGAACAGAGGACAGCAGTTGAAGAGCTGGCTGCTTTTCCAAATCATGAATTCTGGTGCAACCTTTTGGAGGAAGGACAGTGAATAGGACCATCCATCTTAATGGGGACGGGACAGCAAGCAGCTCTTCCGAAATGAGATCATTTTCGCCAGCAAGAACAAAGGAGACTTGAGAAAGGGGGGGGGGACTTACAGGACAAGAGACAGCTGCAGATCAGATCTGGCAAGAGTCCTCTTGCACTTCTCCTCCACAGAGGATGTGCTACAGGTTGACAAGAAGGTATGCACGACAAGCCTACTTCTACCCTGCTCCCTATCAAACGCTCATCAGGGGAAACGGCCTTTAAAGCAACCCTGCCTGTACCAGCTACTGCTGCCTCCAGCGGACGCTTCTCTGCATGAGCCACAACAGCCTCTCCTCTGCTTAGGAGGGATCGTTTCCTCTGGGTCCCACTACATGCAAATTCCCCCTTCTACCCATTTTCTTCCAGGAGTGCCTGTCATTTCCCCAAGATTCCTTCATTTGCACTGAACAATTTCCAACCATTCCCTTTTCAAACAAGCCATTTAATGAGAGTGAGTCAGACTCTACCTCTTTTGAATCGGTGGCTGCTTTGCCACCAGATGCCCAAGTAGAACAGTTACAGTGGGAAAACTAGGGGGAGGAGGGACTCCTCTATCTCCACCTTCACCTAAGAGTTTCTTCCTACCTTTGGGTAAAAGTCTGTTAAACTAAAAGTAGCTAGGCCTAGTTCTGCAAGGGGAAACAGGCTAAACATTTTCAGCTCAGTACTTAAACTCTGTCAGGCCCAGGAGCACTGTCCAACGCCAGAGAGACAGCAGGAGTGCGATGTTTGATCACAGCCCATTCTTGGGTGCTGTGTCCTTACAGACCAACACATCCGCAGCTCTGAAGGATAATTCTCTACATTCTCCAAGTTTAACAATCTTCCCTACTTAACAGAGCATGCTAATCAAACAATTTACTAACTCGTTGAGGAAGCGTTCCCTACACGCCGCTTGCCTCGCTCACCAGCAAACGTGAACACAAACATTGGTCCTATCACCCCAATTGCAAGACGCTCCTCGAGACTTACCGTGGTGTCACAGTAGCAGCAGAAGATGCAAAACCCAAACAGAAAAACATTTGTGGAGATCTCTACATTTTAGGGACCCAGCAGGTCTTCCCTGGCAGCGCTATCTGCCTGGACGTGCAGTAGCATGCTTACCGCGGTGTCTGCAGCCCTGCGCTCTGACAGCTTGGTAGGTAGAGCATAGGACAGACAACCTACACCTTGGTCTTGGGTAACTTTATAGCAATTTCTTAGGGAAAGATTAAAGTGCCTATTTCCAGGACTAATTCTCATCAGAGAAATCTCTAAGTGATTTTTGGCAGACAATTTCTTAACCCAACGAGCATCTGCAAACTGAACGCTCAAAGTCATTACCCTTTTTAAATGTAGGCCTGAACACCTCGACCGAATGCAGCTCAGAATACTTCCTTCATCACATTTGTCTCTAAAACAAAAATAAATAAATAAAAAGGAAAAAAGATATTTACCCGCAGTAACATGTTTAGCAGGTCTTCAGAATGGGCGTACTGGTCCAGTACGCTGTCCAGCGTTTCCACATACCATGAGCCACTCAGTCTGTCCCTCCAAGAGACAAAACCTTTGGAGAAAGACCGAGAAAATTATTCCTGAAGTCAGTTTTCTGAATTAGTGAAACTCCCTCCAGTGCAATCTCCAACAGAGACAGTCCCATAACTTTTCCTGCAGAGCACGGCCTTTTCTACTCAATTACCAAGTCATCTAGAATAAGTCAAAGGCTCTTTAAGCCTCAATTGCTTTTATCTCTAGAATAACATTAAAAACCTCCATTAAAAACACAAGAAGGGACTCACTGTTAACATAGGGCTACCAAAAGCACAGCGAGCGTGCAGAACACCACTCCCCTTGTAGTATGACTAGCAATGCCTAATAGCAACACATAAAATCACAATACAGTTGTTCAGCTGCAGCTGTCTCCTACAGCTCTGCACATCATTTACAAGCAGAAGACATCTTAACTCACATTTCACGGGCAAGGTGGGAAAAACTGAGGTACAGCAAGGTAGTTCTTACATTACCCAACACACTAGGGGCAGAACGAGGAAGATAGCCCAAGCGCAAGTCTAGCGCCACTGCTTATGGCACAAATTACTCTTTACCAGGCAAGTGATTTGCACAGCATATCTCACCTGGAAAAGTTGAATAGGATACCAAGATGTCACTGGGTGTGGGCAAACTGGCTATGGCATCCGGCTCGTCTAAAGCGCCTGACGGAGCCTGAAAAGGAGTTGCGTCTGATTCCATGGAAAGTCTATGAGCTTCGTCTCCAGGTGAATCGGATTCCACTTCAAATCCTTGATCTTTTTGCTCTGCAAAAAGTGGCAAAAGGAAAATCCCACAAATTCATCTTACCCAAATATTCAACAGTCATAAATCCTTCATTCAAAAAAAAAAAAAAAACAAAACCACACACACAAAGAAAGAAAAGGAAAGAAAAGAAAATCCCTCCAATGAAACAAAGCTTTTCTGCTCTTTGGCTGCGCTGGTTGAGTCAGAGCCATCAAGCAAGCCAGCATTCACATGAATGCCCTCAGTCCGTTCTTCATAACTAACCTCATGGCTAAATACCTGGAACAGACAATCAGCGTGGTCAGTCTGGACATCTGCTGCAACTGCTCCCTGCCTCCTGTCCCACATCCCCTACAATGCAATCAAATTGTTCCAACACACGACAATCAGTAATATCCTCCCATCAGACGCTTATGCGTCAGTGTTTAGACTGAAATCGTGTTAGCAGTAACAATATGTGGCCAAGAATAAGAGAAGACAGCTGGAGAGAAAAAAACAAAGAACAGCAGAAGAAGAACATGCCAAAGCCTAACCAAATCTCAAAAACCTGCTCGGACCTTCGTGGCTACACCGTTGCTTACACTGACAGCTTAAGCACTACCAGAGCTAAAACAAAGATTCACCTCCACCACAGGCCTGGATGAAGAAGAGTTTGGGTTTTCCTCTCAGACTCGGGCAATGGGACCCATTGAAATAGTTCACAATCTTTTCAACTGGAATGGCTTTTCCATCTGTTCCATAAATCCCTCCAGGAAACTGAATATGGCTTGTCTGCAAGAGCAAAATCCAATACCTATTAATGCAACAGGACAGGTGAGTTCTGAGGGAACCAGTTTCTGATCGAGTGCTCTTTCCTCTGTCTCCTTTTAGCATAGTTACCAGAGAAAAATCTCAACTCCCGATATTTGCGAGGATTCAGGGATCAAATCAAGGCAAAGGGATGCACAGGAGACATTTAAAATACATTACATCCCAGAAATCCAAGTTCCCTCGTTATCCAACTCCTATTCCACCTCCTCCTAAAAAAACGCCCTCCTCTCTTGTACTACAAGGCCTCCAACTTGTGATAAATATTCTTGACTGCTACTGATGACTTCTTCATGTCACAAATCAGGAAAGTCAGAGTTGGAGAAAGAGGAAGGACTCAATGACTATGCTATGAAGGTTAGCGCTAGCCCTATTTGCTGTTTTGGTCATCATTCGGTTCCAAATAATATAGCCCAACTCTGAAAACGTACAATGTTTGTCCATAGGGCACGAGATCCTCAGAAAGGCAATACTGGACCAGACTACAGTGGAAGAGCATGCGTTTCCTTTCACCCAGATAAGAAAATATATCTCACTGCAGCAGCAAAAAAAGCCACCCCCTCAGTCAGGACAGAGCACGTGCCTCCCATCTTGCTCTCCGGTGCCGCTACGGCACGCCGTGCCTTCGTGCCAGGATGCCCACTGACGCAGCACTGCTGCCGGCAGAGGCTTTCTCCTTCACCTCAGCATGCAATTGAAGCACCTGACAAATAACTCCTGCCCACCCGGGCAGTCTCTCCAAGCACACCATATCCTGCAGAGCACAGCGACAGAGGAGGGAGAGCTGCGACAAGCCCACCTGACAACCATGGGAAAGGATCACCACAAGGCAGCAGTCCAAGGCGCTGTGGTCCAGCCTGGCCAGCTTTTGCAGCTCCCAAACGATTTCCTACATGCAAAACATCCCGTTAGGAGTTTTCAAACGGTACATCAGCCATAGACTACTTCCAGGCACTGCCCTTATCACTCGCCCTCTATCATGGCTGCGCTGCTCAGAGGGATCCAGCTGATCTCCCTGGACATCAGCAAATACCATGCTTGCGTGAGTACTTGCTAGCTCTGCACGCTGCTCGAGCCTGACATAAGAAAACTGGTTCTGGAGATGAAAAGGGCTCTTCACGCCTGTCTGTTTGCACCTGCCTCGCTTGCCCCACCTTTTTAGCCAACAAAGCTATTCAAATCAATAGTCAGGACAGGCAACAGGTTGTTTATGCTGCTACCTGTCCAGCAGCAGTGGGATAAGATGCACCCTAATTACGGGCAGCAAAACTCACCATCAGACAGTAAGTACTTCTGCAGCTCTGCTCTCATTTAGCTTTGGTTGCGTTACCAAAACAGATTTCCTTCATCACAGCATCCTTCACAACAGAGCAACATGCGCGTAACGTATTTATACTTGATTTATCAATTGAAATGTACTGTTTCTGATTAAGGGGGTGGGGGCAAATAACTTGGTTTCAGTTTCAGTGGCTGTTCCAGGTGACTAACTGCCCTGCTTAAATTCAAGTAACAGATGAGTCACGTACAGCCAGACGAATCAAACCCTTGGCTACACATGAAACAGAGGCTGCGTCAGAGCTATCAAATAAATACAGCCTGGCAGATTTCCCCATAAATCACATTCAGGAATCGAAACTCAACCAGAAGGGTGAAAACTTGTAAAGTTCTTTTCCCTTCTGTAACTGCAGCACGAAAGAGAATAGGACGTGACAGCTGGATTATTTCTTTGTGCACCGCAGGTTGGGGTTTCCAGTGCGCTGTTAACGCGGAGGTACGCTCTGTAACACGTTCTCATTGCTTTCAGATGCTCTTCTCACGCTCTGGGCAAGCTAGAGGCTGCCAGCCTCACCTGAGCTTTGAGATCCTTCCGAGTCAGGACATTGAAGTGCAATGACTTGAAACGCTTCTCCAGTTTCTCACAGTCTATGTTTGAGCCAGCTCGAGTCGACAGATCGGAATCTCTACTGAAGTTGACGTTGTTGAGGATCAGGCAGTATCCGCAAGGATCCGCTTTCAGATCATAAACCTGGCACATATAAGCCCACAGGAGAACTTTTAGCAGAGGCTCAATTAAACATCCTCTTATTCAGAGCATTGCCTACCTGATCCAGAGGAATGCGACACAAAATTGAACCAAAGCCTTTACAGTAGCTCATTTCACAGCTTTTTCACCTCTCCAAGCCTAGGGATGGATAAAAGGTTCTGTTCTCCACATATACATTATTATAAGCAACTGGGGAACACAAAATCTGCCAAATCAGGGACAATCTTTGCAGAGAACTGGCTGCTTCTTTATGTACAGCATCTCCAAAGGCAGGTTCAGATTTGGGGGTGTTTTACAGGCATTTTCAGTAAACCTCACCATGGGAGCCCGCGGTGGGGCCCATTACCAAGGAGTCAAGAGAATAGGTAGGTAAGGCTCATGAAGACTCAGATTTAGTCTCCATCAACTAGAGCACAGTAACTTTGAGAGGACTTTCCAAACACTTGCACCGTCAGGGCCTTGAGCCTAACGCATACAGCCAGACTATTCGTTCAACATCAGACACAAACGAGCTGCGCACTGCTGGAAGGCGATTCTATAAATACTCATCTGCATTACGATACTTGCTTCACTCCAAGCCCCCTAACGCACAAAAGCGTGCGGCACATTATTGTTCATTATTGTTTTTCTTATTTATGTTTTTCAACACTGATTACCAAGTCGAAACACCACTTTACAGACAACACGCGATTTGTTGCATTGGGTAATTACCACTTGTCTTGCTAGAAACTGTTCAAGCAAAATATTCAGCTCTATATTATGTTATTTGGGTTACAGCAACTGTAAACCTAAAGGGGAGTTAGCTAATGACTGACCCGCTCCGAGCTGATCCACCCAGTTAAAGCAGGATCAGCCTCAGAGCACTTGTTCCGATAACAGGAAGCAAGAACTGGCTGTCACAAGGCTATTTCCTAGTAGTCACCCGCAGGGCAGAAATTCTTTACATAATACAGAACGCTTTGAGCCAAACGGACCAGAAATAAACTCAGCGCTGTTTACTCATCAGCGAACAAAGCTTCCCACTGCATTACCTGGGGCACATAGGACCCAAATATACACCTGGCCCCCAGTTTCACCCTTGTGACAGCACCAGCTGAGCTGAACGAGTGACAGAAGAAAACAGCCACCCCATTTTTACCTGCTGTAGCTGCCTGGTAAAAACCTCTCCCAAGCAGCCACAGCAGCTAAGAGCTCTGCACTGTGGGACTTTGCTGGTCTGAGTAGCGTTTTAGGCCATAGTAAGCCTTTTTTGACAGTAAACACTCTGCCCCATGAAGAAGAACACCCAGCACTAGCTCCTAAATACCTCTGTCACCTTTGCCAATAGGACCTCAAGAGGAAGGGTGACAGAGGAAAAAACTCTGATACAATGAAAGATTAAGAACAAAAAGAAATAGCCCCGCCCCGTCCCCCTCAAAACACTAGCGGACTAACCAAATCAGAGTTCCTCTTCAATCTGTCAACAGCTGAACCTACAACACATGAAAGAAAAATTATTGTTTAGCTCCCCACCCTCGTTAATGAGATGTTCTTCCCGGAATTAACGTCAATCCTGCGCTGTCATCTGTGACATGGTGGCCACAAGTACAAATTCCCCCTTCCCTCCCTGCCACACGCTGGAAAGAAGCATTTGGCTACGTGTCTCTCTAATCAGACAGCGACAGAGCCTGCAGCTGGAGGCTGAACCTCGGGGGACCGGCTCGCCACAGCTGAGGACGCTGCCCGTCAGAGGCAGCGCGACCCATGGTGCGCTGATGTCACTCCACCATCCATCTTGGCATTCTCCTCTCTCTCGCTGCCTTTCCTTGACACTATTATTACCTGACGCAGAACCGCTGTCTACCCGCTTCAGGAGGGGACGCCAGGCAGCATTGACACCTAGGCACTACGCACCAGGGGAAAAAAAAATCGCTCTTTGGGAGACAGCTGCCCAGGCCAAGACACATTGGCAGAGCGTGGACAGCTAGAGCTGCGGAAGGGCTGTAGGGAGAAAGCCTCGGTCCTCCCCGAGACCAGCCAGGAAGGCGCAATCCTGCTGTTATCTGGCGCGTGCTGCCTTTAGGCCCGGCAAATTTCAGAGCTGGCCCAAAACTCCCAGAGAGGAAGCGGTAAAGAGACTTCCACAGGCACGTAAGGACAAAGACAGAAGGGAAACCGAGAGGTAGCCAAGACCTGTGACCGACAGGAGACCACTTACCCCTGGCTTCTGCAGGATGCAATCGAAATTTGTCGCTCGTGTCTTGAACCGGAACGGGGACACTTTCCAAAGCGCTCACACCTGTAACGGCACAGGGCAGTCAGGTCTCACATTGTCCCTTGCCCAATTTTGTGCAAGAGGTAAACGTACGTGACAACCCCAGATTTTCAGAAGAACCTGAACCAACTGCTTCAAGCTGAAGATACGTTTTTGCAAGGAGGTGATATGGCATCACTTAGTTTTTTTTTTCCCCCTCTCCTTTCCACAGGGTTCAACAGACTAAGTTTCTCATTACAACTGTACAAGCTGCAAACACATTCAGCAGAGCAGGAGACAGGAATAGCGAGGACACGGCAAAATCCATTCTCACCAAGATACCACGGAGGTTACATGCAAAGAGAAGGAGAATAAAGTTCTGGCCACCAGCAGCACACAGCTGGAGCTTAAAAGCTTCCACTGCGGGATAGCATGGCTTTCTCCCAATAGCTTTGCATAGCCATCCCTACAATTCGTGATCTGAGGCAATAAAAATCAAGACTTTGCTGGCCAGCCTGTTGTTTTTCTTCAGAAACAGGGTTTCCAGCTGCTACATCCCAATCTGCTGTTTGTTAGGAAAACAGCCATTGCCCCAACACTTACTTTTATCACGCGTTTCTCCCCCTAAGTCCAGTTCAATGGGCTTCACGTCTACCGGTTGCAACGGCGGGGACTCGCACGCCTCGCTCAGCAGGTCTGCGAGGTCACCCTGCCCGGTGTCCCGCAGGATGGAGACGAAGATAGGAAACGCCTGCTTCCCTCGAGTCTCCAGGTCGATGACCAGCTGCCTGGCTTGCTCCCTTGGGGTGCCGGCACTCTGCAGAGGGGCAAAGCCAGGACAAGGGGCGTTCGCCCCGGGACAAGGCACGCCCTCCCAGGCCAACCCTCGGGACTGGTAGGGGGGGTGACAGCGAGCCCCGGGCTTGTCACTGGGGGGGGGGAACCCCAGGCCCATCACTGGGATGGGGGGGGGGGGATGACAGGGAACCCCGTCACCAGGATTGGGGGGGGAACAGGGACCCCCAGGCCCATCGCTGGGATTGGGAGGGGGGGGTGACAGGGACCCCTGTCACTGAGATTGGGGGGGGATGGGGACCCCCAGACTTATCACTGGGAATGGGGGGGGCCACAAGGACCCCTCCGTCACCAGGACTAGGGGGGTTACAGGTACCCCCAAGCCCATCACTGGGATTGGGGGGGGGGGAGGCCACAGGGGCCCCCACCGTTGGGATTTGGGAGGGGGGGATGACCCAGTGCCCAGGGCCCGTCACTGGGATTTTAGGGGGGGGATGCCACAGGGAGCCCTATCGCCAGGACTGGGGGGGGATAGGGACCCCCAGACCCATCACTAGGATTGGGGGGGCCAAGGGGACCCCCAGGGGCTGGGATTGGGGGGGATGGGGACCCCCAGGACCATCACTGGGATTGGGGGGGACCACAGGGACCCCCGTCTCCAGGATTTTGGGGGAGGGATGATGGGACACCCAGGGCCCGTCACCAGGATTTTGGCTGGGGGGGGGGGCCACAGGGAGCCCTGTCACTGGGACTGGGGGACAGGGACCCCCAGGCCCATCACCAGGAATGGGGGGGGACCCCTGGCCTGTCACCACGATTGGGGGAGGCCACAGGGACCCCCTTTAATGGGATTATGGGGGGAGAGGGACCCCCATACCCATCACTGAGACTGGGGGGGAAGGGGGACCCCCCCATCACTGAGATTGGGGGGGGGACAGGGACCCCCAGACCCATCACTGAGATTGGGGGGGGACAGGGGACCCCTCATCACCAGGAATGGGGGGGGAGGGGGACCCCCAGGCCCATCACCAGATTGGGGGGGGGCCACAGGGACCCCCTTTAATGGGATTATGGGGGGACAGGGACCCCCAGACCCATCACTGAGATTGGGGGGGAAGGGGGACCCCCCCATCACTGAGATTGGGGGGGGACAGGGACCCCCAGACCCATCACTGAGACTGGGGGGGGGGCAGGGACCCCCAGACCCATCACTGAGATTGGGGGGGGGGGGAAAGAGTGACCCCTCATCACCAGGATTGGGGGGGGAGGGGGACCCCCAGGCCCATCACTGGGATTGGGGGGGGGGACAGAGGCCCCCCCATAGCCCACATTGGGGGGGGGGACAAGGGGGACCCCCAGGCCCATCACTGGGATTGGGGGGGGGCGGGGAGCGGGATTTTGAGGGAGGGGGACGATGGGACGCCCCGTCGCCGGGATTTTGGGGGGGACGACGACGACGACGACGATGGGGAGCCCCAGGCCCGTCCGCCCCCCCCCCCGGGCCTGCACCTGCAGCTCCTGGAGCATGGCGCGGGTGAAGACGCCCCGCGCCTCCAGCGGGCCCCACAGCGGCGCCACCCGCAGCGCCGCCACCAGCCGCACCCGGCACCGCCGCAGCGCCCGCCGCCGCCCCTCCTCCATGGCCGCCGCCGCCGCCACGATCCCGGCGGCCCCCGCGCCGCCGCCGCCGGAAGCCGGCCGCGCGCCGTCTCTATGGTGACGCCGAAGGGGCGGGCGCGCATGCGCGGGGCGGCGGCCGTTGGAAGGCCGTTAACGGTCGCCGGTGAGCCGTTAGCGGGGCGAGGCCGGTCTCCCCCTCCCCCGCCCCGGCCGGGCCGGAGATGGCGCCGCGGAAGCTGAGCCTGGGCTGGGTGGCGGCCGCCTTAGGGCTGCTGTGGGCCTTGCAGGCCTCGTCCGCGGGGGATTTCGACCCGTACCGCGTCCTGGGGGTGGGCAGGGCCTGCGGCCCGGCGGAGATCAAGAAGGCGTACAAGCGGCTGGCCCGGCAATGGTACGTGCCCCCCCCCCCCCCGACACCCCCGGCTTTTGGCGGCCTCTCCTCCGGGCAGACGAAGCCGCCAGCGCCGGCCGAGTGAAGCGAGAGCTCCGCGACCGAGCAGGCGCGCTCGGTCCCGTGTGTTGTTAAAAACCCGCCCAGGGCCCGTTTGGGGGGGGGGGGAGAAAGTCAGGAGTTCGCTCGGGTTTCGGTGGAAACCCTAACATGGACAACTCTTTAAGTTTCAGGATATTTATATACGTGCTCAGTAGCTAGGTGCCGGAGCTGACTCAACATCAACTCGGCTTCTGCATGCCTATTCCGGGAATTTTTAAATAATATTTAAAAACCCTAAGGATACGGACTTCGGATACCGCAGCAACAGTCACGCTAGGCAGCTTTTATCACACACGTTCAAAGGCACTGAACCCCGTGCCTTTGAAAAGGAAGGCGTTGGCCGCCCGAGTGTTGTACCCTGCACTTCAGTGGCATAAGCTGAAGAGCAGGCCTGATGTGTTACGTTGGCAGACGTCCTCATCTGCAGCTTTTACAGCCTTCGTAGTTTCGATTGAAAGGTTATCTAATGCTATGGCAGGAGATATTTTACAGGAAGAGCTTCGTAGCTGCGCTGCCTGATGTATGTAGGGCAGCAGCTAAGGGATGCATCACTGGAATTGGTAGGGAAGGACCATGTTGCCTAATGACAGGATAAACCCTTTTGTCTGTGACTTGTGCCATTTATCAGGAACCTGAGCACGGGGATAGGTTTGCGCAGACACCGCTTACGTCCTCTGTGGGTCTTCGTGCATCAGTTTGGCCAGGGAAAGCAGGTGCTCAGACTAAAATCTGATTTAAGGAGAGGCAACTAAAGGTCCTTACTGTCTGCATCTTGCTTACCACTGAAATGAGACTGACAACTCTTGTGACTTGCTGTGCCTGCCTGTGAGAAATTGCTGACTCCTTCGGAAAGAGAAAATACCTTCTCCTTTGGTTCTGCATTTTAGGCATCCTGACAAAAATAAGGACCCAGGAGCTGAAGATAAATTCATCCAGATTAGCAAGGCCTATGAGGTAATGCTCTCTTCTTGCTAAACTTGTGCTGTTTTTAAGATCAAAGTTAAATAACTTTTTTTTTTTAAATATGGCTTCATTCTTTGTCTGTTTATGTCTACTTGGAAGAAGTACTCAGCTCTATGAAGGCAGATGGAGAAGAGAAGAAAGTTTTTGTCTACAGAGACCTCTGTATGGCCTCTGTGCATATAAAGTTTCCGAGTTTCAGAACAACTATTGGAAATATTTTGCTAGAGCAGATGGACAGGTCTGCCTTGTTCTTGCTGAAAAGCATCAAACCAAGCTTGAGAGGGTATTCACTGCGCGCTGCAAAGCTGGATGGCTGTCTTTTCCATATCCTACCTATGTGTATTCTGGGGATGATATAAGCAACTTTAGTCACTTCTGCATATTATTTGCAAAAGTAGTTATTTGCAGGTCACTTATCAAGGCTCTTTAAATCAACTGCTCCGTTTTGTGGCACCTTACCTGATACTTCCTAGGCAAGCAAGCTAAGCCCCTGAAAATAAAACAAAGTCATCCCTTCCCCCTTGTACCCTCCCCAAAATGTAGTTTCTGTATAGCGCTTCCTGTTCAATAACGCTTCTATCGTTTTGTGATGTTACAAAAGCCCTCAGATGTTCAAGCAGACCAGTGAAAATCACTCCAGAAAACAGCATTGCTGTTCAGAAGTATGAAATTCGGGCTCTAGGAACAGTATTTGTCAGAAACTTGTACAGAGCTCTTGAATGAAATGCTCTTTTTCTTTTGGTGTTATCTTTTTTTGCACTTGTTTACCACAGTGAGGCTGGAGGTGACGTGACAGTTCACTTTTCTGCAGATCAGAGGGTAAAAGGCAGCGCTTTCCCTTCTATCCAGTCTTTATGCAGCTTCAGTTATTTCATAAGGGATTGTTGTCATTGCAGTTTCCTCTTACCACAGTCCAGATTTTGCTTGTCAACCATTCTTACTGCTTCACAGATTCTCTCCAATGAGGAAAAGAGGGCAAACTTTGATCGCTATGGAGATGCCGGGGAGAGCCAGGGGTACTCTCAGCATCAGCACCAGCATCGCCAGTTCCATCATTTCCACGAAGGCTTCTATTTTGACGAGTCCTTCTTCCATTTCCCCTTTAATTCGGAGAGACGCGACACCTCCGATGAGAAGTATTTGCTGCATTTCTCACACTACATCAATGAAATCGTGCCAGATAGCTTCAAGAAACCTTACCTCATTAAAATAACCTCAGACTGGTGTTTCAGCTGTATCCACATTGAGCCTGTGTGGAAGGAAGTTGCTCAGGAATTGGAGGCACTGGGTAAGCCTTTTAAGACGGGCACGCTGTCTTTGCAGAATGACACTATGCTAAAGGTGTGTGTTGTCAACTGCAGCAATTGCTCTCAGCTTGGGAGGACTGAGTTTAGCCAGTCGAATTCCTCAGGGATTTATCAAAGATCTTTATGCTTTCTTGTGTCCTAATAACAACGTTACTGATGAGGCTGGATGTTAGAAATGAGAAAAAGCTAGAGTTTTCTTCATCACCATCTTGATGTGGTGTGAAAACACCATCTTTCTAACAGTGGTGTTTTCATCGGCATTCCCTCAGGTTGACGGGTTCTGTGGATCACAGGATGTCTTCTCTCCTGTCTGTACAGCTAGTGGTTTAGCGCTAAGGGCTAATCGCACTGCTAAGTAGTAAAGATATCTAAGTAAAGATGCCTACAGAATATGCAATCTAATTTAAGGCTACTCTCATACAAGGCTGCAAGCAAAGTTTTAAGATCCAAGTACTGCATTGGAAACATATTTGGATTTGAAGGAAATATTTTCTACCTTCCTCCGCCTCCCCAGAGGGCAACTTTTTGTTTTGTTGCAAATCTTAGCTGACCCAGAGTCATCATTCGAGCAGAAGGAGAGAAAGGCATTCTAGTCCCTGCTTTCTAAGACTTTCGGCCTTGGAGTTTTAATGTACCGCATGAAATATCTGCAGGCAGAACGAAAGAGGACAGCTTGTTCTCTCTCTGCCTTGATAAATCTGAGATTTTTAAATGCAATTTTCGGGGGATTGCAAAAGGAGGAAAGCGCAGAGTTGAGAGGGAATATAACATGAATAACTCCCAAGCAGGGTGCCAGACAAGGGAACATACCTTCGCACTCAAAGAAGTTTTGGGTCATGTGTGACCTTTTATGTGAACTTGCTTTCTGTTTTCAGGAGTGGGAATTGGAGTCGTTCATGCTGGGTATGAGAGACGCCTTGCCCATCACCTAGGTGCACATAGTACACCATCAATTCTGGGACTGATTAATGGGAAAATAACATTCTTCCACAACGCTGTTATTCGAGAGAACCTGCGGCAATTTGTGGAGAACCTTCTGCCAGGGAATCTCGTAGAAAAGGTACGTGCTGGTAGGAGTATCACTTGATCGTTTTGTTACTTATCATGTTTGCTGAATATGCAGGTCTCTTTAGCTCTTTTGGCAGCTGATTCGTTTAATTCAGCATCCAGGTTGACCAGCGTCACAAATTTGAGAAGGTGCAACTGAAATGATTTGCATTTGGGGCACTGAGACGTTTTGAGAGGGACATAATTCCTGCTACAACCCCTAGAACTGGTTTTAAAGCAATTGCACAACAGGGCTTCCTAACGCTTTTCTTTGTGAAAAGGCTCTCGGTGTACCAGGGTTGCCCCTACGCCCCAATGCTGTCTGCTGCTCTCCCAGCTGCAGCACTCTGTGGCAACAAGAGCTGTAAGAAAGCTGTGCACTTCCTCATGTTTGGGGTTGTAACCCAGTGGGTGCTCGCTCACGCCTGTTCCGACTTAGGCTTAGTACAGCCCTTGAAGCCTAGATGCAAGCTGCACGCTTGACCTAGGCTGAGAATATTCTACTGTGATGATGCCTGACATACTTGCTAGATTTCTCTTCCCTTCCCGTTTGTTTGGGTTTCACCCAGCACCTTAAGGACCCCCTACGAACTTCTCAGCATTATCATCTGTTGCACCAAATCTCACTGATACAAAGACCTCTTGTTTGTTTCAGCAAATTTTGAATTAGACTTTTGAAACTGGAGCTGGGAATGCTAGCCCTTTTCAAAGGAATAGTGTTCACCTCACCTTGGTTTTCCTTTGGGTCTTCAGCAATGGCTGCTATTCCCCAAAGGATCTAAAACTGCCATCTTTTGTCACATCACATCTCTCCTTGTATTCTAGCCCTAACCCCAAAAGAGAGGGTCTGCCATCCCACTCCGTGACCTTTTTTTTTTTTTTTTTTAAAAAACCTCTGGCTCATCAATGAGTTGTGATCTCCCTTTTATCTCCTCCCTCCAGATCCAAATGCTATTGCAGCTGAAACAGAGCAGGTTTGATTGAGCCCAAAAGTGCCTTTAACCCTTGTCTTTCCAGTGTAGAACTTGCCCAGTGAGCAGTTGTGTGTGCAGAATGAGTGTAGCATCAACATTGACTTGAAACGGCATTGACAGAGGATGGACTAATTAGTAGAGTGGGTGCAGGTTGAGAGTGATTTTTTTTTTTCTCTAAATCTCCTGAGTCAAAAAAGCACAGGTCCTTGGCATACCTGTGACCCCTTAAAAGAAAAATCCGCAATCAGCTCTTCTGTGACACCTGGAGAGCTTTCTCAAACTCGGTTGTGATTCAGACACCTAATCATATAGCAATATATGTGTTTAACTGTTCTGAAGCCGAAACTAATGCTCTGATTCTGTTTAAAGATTACAGATAAAAACTACATCCGCTTTCTGTCTAACTGGAAGAAAGAAAATAAGCCCCACGTCCTTTTATTTGATCATATGCCACATGTGCCGTTATTATACAAGGTAATGTGATTTCTGTCTGTGGCTTTTTGACTTACTAATAAATCACCTGTTCCAAAAGAGAACACAATATTGCTGCGAGTAGAGGTTGAGTGATGCCTCTAAGTAGTATTGACTAGTTTAAGGGGAGCAAGTTAATTTGCGCTCTTTGGAAATGGCATGGTCCGATGACTGACCTTACTGAGGGAAGAGCACTTCAGATCTGACCCCGAGATTGTTTCTTTGTCTCGTCACCGACATATCCTTAGTGGAAGTAAAGGTGTGGGTGGGTTTTGAAGTTAGTGGTGGAAGAGGGATGTACCAGCCTTTATTTATAATGAGAGAATTTTGCAGCAGATCTCATTTTGAGTTATTGGAAAGCCTGTTTCCAAAGAAACCCCCGCTACAATGCAGAATATCAGGTTGTAAAATAAAGCTGTGCGTCCGTCGAGGCTTTCTATATGATGACTAAGAACACGCAAACTGTGTAATTCAGCTAGGGAAGGGAAAGGCTTTTACCTTTCACAGTGCATGCCCAGTGACATTTAAACAGTGGGAGGTGTTTTTGCAGCAAAGGAGAAGTAGGTACCACAGGCACTTGGGGGGGAAAATGTTGTTTGATCTGTAATGTAAACACACACTGCACTGGTGCTTTCTTCCCATCTAGCTGACTGCCTTTGCATACAGAGATTACTTGTCCTTTGGTTATGTGTACGTTGGACTCAGAGGGACCGAAGAGTTGTCCAGTCAGTACAACATCAACGTTTATACTCCGACCATGATGATCTTCAAGGAACAGATCGACAGGCCTGCGGATGTTGTGCAGGTATTGCTCTGAGTTCTATCTGAGAACTTATATAAACTGGACATAGAGGATTTTCTGACCAGGCTTTTTATCAGAAGATGGTCAGTGGAGCAGTTCAAAGTAACCATCGTTCATTCGCAGCAAAAACTCGGGCTCTAGCAAAGGGAGTGAGCAAACACTGGGAGAGAAGGTAGTTCCGTAGGCCTCGGTTATGATGTCTGACCTCTCGTGGAGGATAACTGCAGGTAACTCTTTGGTGTGAGAATCTCAAAACGTCTCGGGGTTTTCCTGTGAGCGCAGTGATGCCTGGCAGCCCTCTCTAGGCTTTGGAGGAGAGTTTTAGAACAGCCCTACTCGAGAGGCTCTTCCCCTTGTCCTGCTCAGTACTGATTTCTGCTTTCTTTGTCCTCCCTAGGCACGCGATATGAAGAAGCAGCTCATTGACGACTTCCTTTCCCAGAATAAGTTCCTCATGGCAGCCAGGCTCACCAACCAGAAGCTGTTCCAGGAGCTGTGTCCTGTGAAGAAGTCTCATCGTCAGCGAAAGTAAGGCTCCTTGGACTGACCATTTAATAGTTTATGTGCTTTTACTAGGTATATCCTGGGAGAGAGCCTGTTTAAAGTTACAGGCAGAAGGGATGAGGAACAGGAGGCCAGACTGGAAAGCTGATCACACAGAAGGCAGGAGAAGGCATTCACAAGTATGCCTGAAAATGACAGATCAGGTTTCTGGCTCTTCAGGATGAGTTCTGGCTAGTAGAAAGATGATTTTCTCTAGTGTCTAGAATGGCTCTTAATCCTCCATGTTATTGTGTTGGCTAGGCACTGTGTGGTCCTACTTACTGGAGAAGGCGATAAGTTCGCAGAGACTTATGAGGCATTTTTGACTTTTGCTGTGGCCAACACAAAAGACACCCTGAGGTTTGTGCATATCTATAATGATCGTCAGCCAGAATTTGCAGACGCCTTGCTGAGGGATGAGGAGAAGTATCGGGGAAAATCAGCTGTGAGTACTGCCTTTTTCTTGTTCTGCTGCTGCTTCTCATCTGTCATTCAGACTTATGTTAGCTGCCTGTTTGGTTTACTTTGAAAATGCTTCCTATTACTTATGAGCGGTTCCTACACGAGTCACTGCTTCAATTTGTAGGCTTGTTATTTTTTCTGCCACTACAGGCTTCTCTTCCAAAAATGCTCTTATTAAAGAGTGGTTATATCTTAATCTGACACCTATTTCTGGACAGTGATTTGAAACATAAAATCTTTCCTGAAAAAAAAGTACCTTCTTGTTTGAGCTCTGCGGTGTTATTGGCTTGTCCAGGTGGTCATTC
The DNA here is from genome assembly GCF_040807025.1 of Struthio camelus. Classification (NCBI taxonomy): domain Eukaryota; kingdom Metazoa; phylum Chordata; class Aves; order Struthioniformes; family Struthionidae; genus Struthio; species Struthio camelus. The sequence goes on from NC_090962.1 coordinate 12,683,679, forward strand.
TGGAAAGGCGCAATAATGCAGGGAAAGTTGCCTATAAAACCTTGGAGGAGGCCTGGCAAGGCAGCAAAGAAGATAACTTCATCCTTCTGGATCTTCTGGATCAGTTGAGGACAGACCCTGGTCTTCTCTCATCAGACGCTGTCCTGACAGACTTGAATGATGAACTTGCTCCCGTAAGTGCGTTGCATTTCCAGATGTGTAATGACTGCGTTACCTTCTTGGACAGTTTCATAATTGTCATCAGCTGATATTGTCATCGTAATTGTCATCAGCTGATAAAATACTGAGACAGGATTCTTAAATTTCTTCATCCATGGAAGGAAGAGTTCTTGGCATGCTCTGATGCTGATTTGGGCCCAGGGTACCGATTTGGGGGTGAAGGGCATATCAATGCTATGGATAGCAGTTTTGTCATTGGCTTTTTTTTTTTTTTTTTTCTTAAATCTTAACAGATGTTCCTTATCCGATGGTTTTACTCCATGCTGGATTACATTTCAGACTGCTGGGACAGTTTGTTTCATAATAACTGGTACGGATTGGATGTTAACTAGTCCTGATATACAGCGGGATTGCTGTTGTCTTGTTCTGATGCATAATAGACCCAGGTTCATACTAAGAGGATTTAAGAACTTATCAAAATACCCAGGGGCCTGCCTTCTCTTGAGATTAAGGTGAAGAGTAGTAATACCATAGCGTCATTAACTTCTGCTTCACCTACTGGGTACTTTGGCCTTGAAGTTGAGGTCAGTCGTATGCCCATAGACATTACGCTCCTGAAAACACACCAGCCCTACTGATCATTGTTTTTCCTTTTTTCCCCCTTAGTGTTATTTTCAAGTGTATCCATTTTTGTCCTTTTGGGTGGGAGCAACACTGCGGCCAAAATCCTGATGATGTTTAAGGCCCCAGAAAATGAGCCAAGTTTCTAGAGAAACTGCATGGTATTATTTAAGGCAGAAAGGAACTGAAATCCACGCAGAAACTATGCAACTCTCAGAACTGATTACTGTTTGCAAATCTCTTCTCAGGCGAGAAATGATGCCCCTGCTATCCTTGCTCTTCTCTGCGCTCTTCATTCTTTTTGGCACCGTTATTGTTCAGGCTTTCAGGTAAGTGCACGCCAAAATGTCTGAGGGGATCTTACAGTCCAACCCATAGCATCTGAATCCAAACTTATCCTTTAAACAAAAAAAAAATGTATTCTTTTGCAGTGACTCAAGTGATGCAAGAGACTCTCCTCCGCCTGAGAAAGAAGAAACAACCACAAAAACTGAAAAGAACGACACGAGCTTCAGCAAAGAGAGTAGCAGGTTACCCTTCTAACTTCCCCAAATATATCTTCTGCTGAAGTATTGTTTGGGGGTCATGCATGAAGAGTGAGAGCGGTATTAGGTGGACAGTAGAGAATGATCTGAGTTGCGTGGACATAGTGTAGTCATGACAAGGGCATTACGCGGATGGAAAGGCGGGAAACAGTAGCGTTTAGCCAGGACCCAAGTCGGCAAGGACGTGGGTGCAGAAACATACTTATTGTTTGTGTCCCACTGACACAGGAGAGAAAGCAGCTATTCTAAGTTGGGCTTTGGACTCTGAGAGTCCAGGGAAAGCTGTGACTTTTTAAGACAAGTCTCTTTCCACCCAGCTACTCCTTCATCTCTTGTATTTAGAAGGAATATATATATATTTTTTTTTTTTTATCTGTGCTGACCCCCTATAAGCTTGTGTGCTTGCCCTAAACTGTCATTCCTTGATGGAATGACAAAGGACTGACTTGTTGAGGAAGGTCCAACTCCAGCTTTTGCAGGTTCAGGCTGAACTGATTAAATTGTCTTTAACTGCAGGGCATAGGAATGGATCAGTTTAAGGGAGGGATGAGTTATTGTTCAGTGTTCCTCTGTACTCAGTTACTGTGGTTCCTTTGTTCCCCTTTCACTCGGTCATTGTTTCATTGCAGCAGGATCCCTAAAAAGGGCTTTGTCGAGGTGACCGAGCTAACGGACATTAACTATAACAGTAACTTGGTACGCCTGAGGCCAGGTCATATGAACGTGGTCTTGATCCTTTCTAACCCTACCAAAACCACCCTGCTCCAGAAGTTTGCCCTGGAAGTCTACACATTCACAGGGTAGGTGGAGGCCCTTTCCTGGGCTTCTGTTACTCTTTTAACAACCTGTGTAATCCTACTCAGATGAAAGGTTGGGAGTGGTTTTAGCTTGATTGCCGGGAGGGAACATTTCTAGCGAGCAAAGCAGACTCTGCACTTGTTAGCTGCGGTGAGCAGCCACAAACGGAGTGGCCTGCGGTGACTGCGCTCCCTTTGCTGGCTGTACTTGGTGAAGGACGCAGGAAGGGTCTGGCGCTGCCGCCGCTTCCACCGTACCTGTATTTCACCAAATACAGAGTGTGAGAGTGCTGCACACCAGGAGATTGCCACCTGTGCTGAACTCGGTTAAAAGGCGCTATGGAAACACGGCTTTGCATCTGCCCTCGTTTACAAACGCTAACCTGTCCTGTAGGAATCCAGCCTGGCTTGGGAGGCGTGCTAATCCAGCTTCCCCTATGTTCTTCCCGCAGGAGCAGCTCTCTTCATTTCTCCTTCCTCAGCCTGGACAAGCACCGAGAATGGCTGGAGTACCTGTTAGAGTTCGCGCAGGATGCTGCCCCCATCCCAAATCAGTACGACAAGCACTTCCTGGAGCGTGATTACACGGGCTACGTCCTAGCTCTGAACGGCCACAAGAAATACTTCTGCCTCTTTAAGCCTCACAGATCAGGGGATGAGGGGGGAACGCTAGGAACGTGCGAGGATTACGATTCCTCGCTACATACAGAAGCCAGAGGGAAATCCTCCTGCAGTCCAGGATCTAGATCAATTAAAAACAAATTACACAAATTGTCCTTTTGGATGGAACGCCTTCTGGAGGGTTCCTTACAGAGGTTCTATATCCCCTCGTGGCCTGCGCTAGACTGAGGGATTTTAAAGAGATTCTAACACACAAACTTTTTATGGAGATGACAAGGAACAGTTCTTTCCAGGAATAAACAATCACAATGAATGGACCTTAGGTTTTAGATGACCTCTCCTATGGCCAGCGAGTAGAAATATCTCCCCATGTCTCAAACCTTGGAGTGCAATGAAGCGCACTGAAATTCCCTCGACCAAATTGTTCTTGCATTTGGATGCTGTACTATCAAAGACAAAAGAAGTCTGTTTTCCCTTCTTGTCCTGCCACATCTGCTTCCTGAGTCACCTCTGTTCCATCTCACCTTAGCTGACGAAAACCTGCGACTTCTCTGCTGCGGTGACTCCGTCCGGACTGAACGTAGCCTGTTAGGCAGGTCAGGTTGCGGTTTCTCTCCTTTTCCCCATGCTTAGCCCATGGTGCATGGTGTAACACTGGCGAGACCCCACAGACCCTCCCAGGCTCTGCAGTTCTGAAAGGCCTCCTACCAGGTGTTCCTTCTTATCGGCTTTCCCTGTGGTAAGTGATCTAGAATATGGTTGGGAGCATCTCCCTTGTAGCAAACCTGTAGCTGGGACTTACCTGTGGTGCGGGCTAGTAGGCGATCTGCATGTTTCATGCTCCTTGTGTAGTAGTTCCACGTGCAGCTTCACCAGCTAAAGCGTAACCAGGGAGGGAAGGGGTTTTGCACAGCCCTAAATACTGTAAAGGTGTTGAGCCATTTAAATGTCACATTGTTTTTCAGATGCCTTTCTGCTTCTGTCAATTTTAGACTATGTATCTTAGAGCCATAACTTTAACTGTGTCCTCAGATTGTAGGCATAAGCTGCTACCAGCCAGTAGATATGTAAAAGAAACTTTAAATAGCTGCTAGGGAGTCAGTTTGGACTCCTTTCAAACAATGTTACATCTGTAGTACAAACCAACCTTTCTTTGTATCAAGGAACTTAATTTTTCAATGATTGTATTCTCGAAATGTTGCCCCAGAAGTGCTGTATCATCAGACCGTCTCTTATGTGTGAAACTAGTTTTGTTTTAGGCGTGGGTTTTAGATGCTTGGTTTCAGCATCTCAGCTATTTCATTCTTGCCACAAACCTTTGTTTCTCAACATGCGGGCTGCCTTGTGTTTTGTTTTTGTTTTTTTTTCTTTTTAAACACTTTGTCTGCGTAAGGTTAGAACAGTTCTAGAGCTGGGTTTAGGCTTTGCTCAAACAGTGCTCCAGAGGCTGTTTTGAACGCTGCCGGGGGGGAAAGGGTGGCCTTCTCTACAGGTAGGAAGCAGCAGGCTGTGTCACAGCCGGGACTGTAATCCTGTGGTGCTTTTACTTCCTTGTCCTTGGCTCCTGTGGAGACACCGTTTCCTTAGCTGCTACTTGCTGCGTCTCTCTGTATAAAACTCTTCCAAGCACTCTGCGTAGGAGCGAAAGACTTCCACAATAGTAAGTTGCCGTTAGGCTACGTGACTGCTAAATTAGGAAATTCTCTGCTGGGTGGACTTTACATTAGGGCTCTGAACCTTATTGTAAAGCACTTCTTCCAAGCAGGCGGTGTTAATTGCAAGCTCACTCTACCCTTGCCGCCTTATTTACCATCATACCAGAGCAGCCAGTTATTATGGATAAATATGCCCTTCTCTGAGATACCTGCTGACCCCAATTGAGATCCAGGAATGCTCAAGTCATTGCACTGCCCAAATTACCTAGTCGCTCACAAAATCGTGGCTTGTTGCATTCCGCCCTGCGCTGGCAGCAGATTGGCATGCTTCGACCACCAGTAGATATCTCAAACGACATGTATAATGTACTTATAAATAAAGGCTAAGATACTACCAACGGACCTTACGTGAGGCTACTTAAATTAGGTCAGTGGACTCTGGGCTGCAGCTTGTGTTGCTGCATGAAAGAAGCACTAAGATAACGGCAAGGAAGGATAGGTCTTCTCCTGGCCAAGGCTACCCCCAGAATGAGAGCAATGAGGCACATGCCTATTGCTGAAGTTAGAGAGGGAGGAGGGATGAAATGTCAGCCTGGCTTTGCTAGACTTTATTTCATTTGGCTTGAACAATTACTGTAGCGCTCTTGTGCTTTTCCCGAAGCTTGCTTTGTAGGACATGGCTAGAATAAGGCTGTAGCTGAGTGGAAAACCATCAAGTGGAAGACTCCATATAACTGTTAGATGTTTGTAAAAGCAAGAAACTGTTCTTTGGTAGTGAGTGAGGATCACCCATTTGCTGTCTCTTCAGCTAATCAGGAACCAGGAGAAAACTCAACAATCAAAGAAGTGCCTAGTTGTGCTGCAGCAAGGGAATTCACTCCTGCCCAGGGTAAGAAGATAAGGCCTTATGGCCTTCAAAATACAATTTGTGGTGCCCAGGTGTTGGAATCCATTTCTATTTTTAGTACAGTGAACTTCCCTTTTAGACTGAGTTCTGTTTAAGAAGCACTTGCAGCAATCCCGCCCTTGCCAGTTGTGGCTGGATGGGACTCTAGCTCCCATTTAGTTGTGATTGCTGATGTAAATGGTTTTTAACCAGGTCAGGCTAACTCAGCTGTAGAAGTACAGCACCCTCATATCACTGTTCTGTGGGAAAAATTTCTTTCATGGGCTGAAGCAAATGGCAAACTGTTCTAAAACCATCAGTTTGCTAGCTGTGCTGCCCATCACGTGGCGTCGGGTGCTTTATTTGTCGTAAAAGAGCATGGTCAGAGGCCCTTCAGCTGCTGCTTACGACCGAGATCTCGCTGCCTTCTCCCAGCGGTTGCAAGCCATGAACCCCCCCCCCCCCCAAATTTTCTAACCTGCCTTCAGCAGCCTTCATGCTCAACCCGTTATCATAATATATCATCGTGAAATGCACTTGCTACTCTGTTATGCACATGGTGGTTCGTAATCCAAAGATTGAGGAAATTCAGTCCTAATGCACTATTCTATTGAAAAACCAAGCAAACATGCACGCGCAGCTTAGAAGCTGAAACAAAACATCCTTACAACAAAGGGATACAGGCCTAGAGTTTAAAGGTTGTACTAAAACCCTTCCCTTTATGAAGGGTGGTAGGCAGCAGCCTTCCGTGGCTGGCTGACTCCACGCTCTTCTGTTCACTGAAAGCCTGCCAGGAACTAATACGCTCATACAGCCTGAGAAATTGGACTGAAAACAAGGTACATATTTTGCACTTTTGATACTGGGGGGGGGGGGATTAACTTATTTGGCAAACTTGTCTTTTTTATTTTTGTTTTTTGTATTTGTGAACAGGCACTGATGTCATTTTGTTTTAAGACTATTATAGATTCGCAACCAAAATAAACTATTTTAATGTGTGATGAGCTGGCTTTGTGTTTTAATATACAAACTGGTAACATCTCAATGTGAGTTCAGAAACCCAGGGACTGTTAAACGATTCCTTGAACACAAGAAGTCAGATGAGGGAAGGGCCTGGTTATCCCCATCATCCCCATCAGGAAAACAGGCTGCTACGTTTATTAAAATACCCTCTGCTCTCCTAAGGATCGTTCCTGGGGTTCCTGAATGAATCCTGTAGAGCCAGGACGCGAAGGCCCCAGGTGATGCAGCGCGCAGGCTCGAGTCATTGCTTACGGTGAGATCTGAACTCGATCCGCTCAGCTTCAGTCCTCAGCCCTGACTTGGAGGTAACGCTGCCATTTTTGTCATTTAACAAGGACCCAAGATTTTTCCCCTTCCGCAACATCGAACTATCCACAGAACACATCCAGCTACCCGGCGTTACCCTACGTCAGTCCTGCTTCTGTATCTGCTCTTAATGGGAAAAAAACTTCTACTGATGGCAGTTGCCTAAAGATCATCTATGAGCACTGGCTGCTGGGTGAGTAATTCAGATGGGGAAAGCAGAGGCAAAGCGCCATTAGCCCTCCCCCCCCCCTCCCCCAAACTGAGCAAGCCCAAAACAACCCTACTCACACCAGTAAATGGGTTGTTCAACCCATCTGCTACCTACAGCATATAAGCTTGAAATCACTTCTTCTAGCGGTAAATGACATTTATTCCTTACTGGAAAGCGCTCATTAACTGCAGCTGGCTGTGGAGGACAGGACACTGATGGCTGATCGCCTCGACCAAGGTCCATTACGGCATCTTTGTCCGTTCTGTGTTTTACCGCGACGGGTCGCAAAGAAGTCTGGGGTGAGGCAGCCACTGGCCTTACACGGTTTTCACTTTGGGAAGAACGCACAACATTTCGAAGAGCAGATTGGCTCCCAAGAGGGCCGTGTTACCTACAAAAAGAAGAAGAAGAAAAAAAACCAAGTGATGAATGCCCTGCTGCTTGCACCTATGCGTTCAGCCAGTTACTCTTGGCTTGTTCTCACACGTGACGAGAGTCCTACTGCTGGCAGGCGTTTCCCGTGCTCGTCCACCGAGCCCCACGGCTGTCACCAAGATGACCGTTATGTGGCAGTGAAGCCTCTTTACCTCCCCACCCTGCCGGGGTTTTGCGCAGAGCCGCGGCAATCTCAGCCTCTAATTTTTCAGTCTACGTGGTGCTAACGCCTGGCCTTGGCCAAGCCCTCGGGATGGACTACAGGGAGCCATGAGCCGGAGAACAAGGTTAAAAGAAAAAAGCTCCCGCCTTGCCCTGGATGGACCCTGCATGTCTCCGAATACGCGTGACAAAGCCAATTCCCTTAGTGGCGCTGAGCGCTTGGCTGTGCTTCCCGCAGTACGTGAGCCCCGTGCAGGATTACGCAGCAGCCATCGCCTGGTAGAAGCGCTTTCTCCACCAGCCTGATATGATGAATTAGTTTAAATTAATTGGGTTTTCTTTTGGTCCATTTAACTGGCACTTTTTTTCGCCCCCCCACTTTGAGGCTCCTGAAGCTCCACACCGCTGCCAGCTCCCAACCCTCGCGCTGGCTGAGGTCTCCTGAGAAAGTGTTTCTCTGCGCCCGGAGAAATGCTCCACAGCGGCAGCTGCTGTATTGCTAAGCGCTGCTTTTCATTTCCTTAAATATCCTCCCAGCGCAATCCCCGCCACGACATCTGTCACAGACAGCAATTTAGGGCTGCTGGTTTGCTTTTGACGCTAGATGGCATCTCCCCAGGGTAACAGCTTGGGATGCCGTCGCCTACCAGCGCACAAGGCAGCTTGCACCCTCCCGGAGGAGCGTTTCGTTGGACTCACCGGAGGCATCGTATATTGGTGCCACTTCAACGAGGTCACATCCCACTACATTCAGGCCTTTGCAGCCACGAATAATCTCCAAAGCCTGGGAAGGAAATCGATTTGGGATCAAGGAACGTATCGGATGCAGCAAACCGCTTCAGGTTCTTCTTTCCCCTTGAAGCGAAGGCTGCGATGACGCAGCCTGTACAGCCCAAATTACATCAGTTCAGTGTTTTCTTTCCTGAGATCTCTGGCTAATGGTCCCTGACCTCCTCAGCCCCCGGCTTTGGGAGGAGCAAGGTCACCCTTAGGTGCAGAAACGAAGCCGCGACCCCCCCCCCCCTTACCTGGGCGGGCGTGAGCCCAGCTATCTCGGGCGTCCCCGTTCCCGGGGCGTACGCAGGGTCGAGGCCGTCGATGTCAAAACTGATGTAAACAGGCTTGTCCCCCATTTGCTTCCTCACCTCCTGCATCAGCGGCACCAGCGACTTCATCCAGCAGTCTTCAGCCAGGACGACTCGGAAACCCTGCGGATGCGCCAACAGGCAGCCGCCCCGCGTTACTGACCCCCGCACCGGGGCGGCCTCTGAGCTCAGCCCGGAGGCGAGCTGCCGAGAGGCGCCCGGCTGCATCCTCCTCGCCCTCTCGCTCGCTCATTCGCAGGCCGACTTCGGGCTCGGCGTGCTCTGGCTGACGTTCACCCGCCCCCCAAGTTACCTGGTCCCGGCTGTACTTGTACGGATCGGGGGTGTAGGAAGAGCCCCGGAGGCCGATCTGCACCACCCGCCCGCAGTCCAGCAGCCCTTCCTCCACGCAGCGCCGGAACGGGGTGCCGTGGTAGATCCGCTCCCCCAGGGCCACGTCGCCGGTGTCGGCGTGAGCATCCACGTGCACCAGCCCCACGGGGCCGTGCCTGGCCGAGGCAGGGCAGGACGTTAGCGCGACCCCCGGCGCCTTCCCAAGGGCAGGTTTAAAGCCCAAAGAGCAGCTCATTTGCTGCACAGTCCCATCCCTCCCTGTCAAGAGCTGCTGCGTTGTTAATACTGTGGGCTCAGGAAGGTAACGAGCAGTTCGTACACCACCAATTACCTCTGCAGCGACGAGAACAAGAGACAGAGCAGGGAAAGCTGCTTGCAATATTCAAAAAAAAAAAAAAAGAGGATTTTAACTTAAGATGCCAGCAGGGACCACGCAGGTGGGTCAGCAACACGGGGACAGGAGCGTTGGCCACCGGCCCCTAAAAGCCCAGGAGAGCGGAGCTGCTGCAGCTCCAGGGTGACGTTGCTGCTGTCCCCGCACGGGCTCGGTTGCTCTCAGGCACCTCCTTATTCCGCGTTTTCATGGCTGAGACTTACTTTTCCGCCACGGCCTGCAGGATGGGGTATGTTACGGTGTGATCTCCACCTGCAACAGGACAGGGTACAGGTGACACGCGTTGCTCAGCACCCGTTAACTCTTTGCGGGCAATTTTTTCCCCCTGCGCTTGTGTCCGTGCCACGGAGCGGCAAGGATGCGCTCACTAATGAAAGCTTGCGGCTGCTCGGCGCGGCTTCCTTCCTCGCTCCTCTTTCTCCCTCAGGTAAACGAGAGGGCTAAAAACGGACGCGAGATCCAACCCCACTGGCGAGGGCGGCGGTCGCCGGGCACCTCGAGAGAAGCCCTTGGCAAGGGTTATAAATAGAGGCGTGATGCATGGAAGCAAAACATCGCAGAGCACCGTTCCTGGGAATTCCCCCTCGTTGCTGCAGACACTTGCTTCGATTAGCTACGCGAAGCTGTGACCGCTGGAAACGCGACCGCACATGTCCAAACCTCGTCCCCTGCAGAACAGCGCTCTGCGGGGAGCTCACTGAAGCCTGAAACTTTGCCGAGGGACATAAACCGCTCTTGTTTTGGCTCCTAGGGTACCAAAAGCACGCTGCTGATGGCACCGGTGTTTGAACGAGCAGCGGAGACCGCGCCGGCGCGGCGCCTTACCCAGGGTGAGGGGAACGCAGCCAGAGGCCACTATCTTCCCGTAGCACTCGCGGATGCGCCGGCAGCTGTCGGGCAGGTTGTAGAGGTTCACGTTCACGTCCCCGACGTCGGCGACCAGGAGGGAATCGAAAGGGGCGGCCCCGGTGCTGAGGTTGTACCGCCGCAGCATCACCGACTCGGCCCGGATGTGGCGAGGACCAAACCTGGGGAGAGACCGAGCCCCGACGCCGCCGGGAGCAAACCCCTCCGGAAGCTGCCGTGGAGGAAGAGCCGCCGGGCAGGGCGCTCCCACGCTCCTCGCCCGGGAGGAGACGTCCCACGTGGGGCGGTGGGATGGAGACGGGCCTCGTCCCTGGGGGGCAGGACCGAAGCGCCGGCTCCCCTCGCCGCCAGGGTCCCCGGACCGCGGCTGGTGCTCACCTGGCTCCCGGCCGGTTGGAGGTGCCGGTGTCTAGAGGGACGCCGACAAAAGCTGCGTCCAGCCCCTCCGCCGAGGCCTGAACGGGGAGTTTCAGCATGGAGCAGACCCCTGCGGGCCGGGCCACAAACTCGGCGCTGGGCGGGACGTTGAAGCCGGAGCCCGAGAGGCAGCGGCGAGGGGCCCCGTGCCCCGGGAGCCGGCTCCGGAGACCTCCCGCATTCGCGGCGGGGAGAGCCACGGGCCCGAGGCGGGGGCCAGCCCCGGCGCAGTGCGGCCACGGCCACGGTCGCTGGGCGGTCGCAGAAAGCTCACGAGCGCCGAGCCCGGCTTCCCGCAGCGTGCGGCAACCGGCCCGCAGCAGGCGCTTCATCCTGCCCCTTCCCTCAGACCCTCTTCCCGGCGCGGAGCAGAGCGAGACACTGCGGCTCGGGCTCAGCTACAGACACCAGGTAAAGAGCCAGCCGCCTCCGAGGGTTCAAAGTGCAGCCAGATGTCCAGCCTCCCCCGGCGCTCACGAGCAAGGGCAGAGCTCCGGCTCGGCCTTCCCCCCCCCCCCCCCTCAACCAGCCCTGTCTTTCTCATCTCCTCCTTTTCCCACCTGGTTCCCAGCAAACACTGGGAAGTGATGCCTGGGACCAAGTGTCCGACAGTTGAGAGACTGCCTCTGGTTTAGAGACGAAGAGGGACACGCTGGAAAACGTTCAGGCTTTGCCACCTTAAGCATCTTCAGAAAGTCAGGCAGCATTTGTTGCATTAACAGCGCATATTTTTAAACTGCCCTTTAACAAGGCATCCAGAATGCTGAAGAACCACACAAATGTCCCATTAACCAAAGAAAAACCACAGGGAAACAAATAAAAAACACCTCGCTTCAGCAAAACTGCAGACAAAACACAGGCAAATGAGAACCAGTAATAGCAATTTTAAAACATGGGGCAGTGCAGGGGGACAGGTACTTCAGGCTATTTTTAAGACTAGATAGATGAAGTGAGATAATTTCAAGGGTAAGGAAGTTTCCAGTGTCTGGAGTTAACGCAGCAAACACGTGATAAACAGCAAAGGTCAAACCCCGGTTGGTGTAATAACAGTACGCTTGAGATCAGAGTAGGCCTTGAGTATGTTACATCGGAAAGCCTATTCCACCCAATTTGTTTTTATATTAAATACGTCTATATTCCAGGCCTGGTACACCAGTTACGAGAAAAGCCTCAGCACGTAAACAAGCGGGAGCTATGCCTTGCTTCGCTAGTCGGCTCTTGCTGACTCGGAGAAAACTAGAAAAACAGAGAGGTCAGAGTTGAGATTTACCAGAAAAGTGACAGTATTTACTCTTCAGAAAGCTGCGCGCTCCAGAGGCAGCAAAGGCTCCGACTCTGCAGCTCTGATGCAACTTCCAGCTACCCCTCGTGCAAGGTTACTTCCCACATCTCGCACACGTGTCCCTGCCGATTACGGTTCCTGTAACTTTTCCCGCAACAAACTCATTTTCCATGATTTTCCAGGCTCCGTGCTCTTGGCTGATCCGTTTACAGCCCTGCTAGCATGCTACGTTCACGCAGTATTTCTAAAAGAATTAGGTGGCTGTTTATTATGCAGTCAACTGACTTCCTGGCTTGTCGGCTAGGACAACGCAGGGCTCCGAGGTGCTACACCGTGCAAGTAATAGGGCTGTTCCCTGGTAGGTAGTTTTACTCCGCTGCTGAACTAGAAAGCACTTCAACGTGTGAGATCCTGACAGCACGTTGCTGTGTGATGATTTGCTCGGCGATATCAGCCATCTGACACACAATTTCAACCATCTGGAAATTGCAAGAGCAGCAACTGAATTAGCAATCATGAGGGTAAGAACTAAGTACGCTGACGACGCAAACTCCGCTCTTCAAACAGGAGTGGGCTTATCCTTCGGGAAACCGCAGCTGGTGGAATAATGCGTTCCGGAAGCACAACTGGAAAGGGCTGAATGATCTTGTAAGATGTCGCTGAACTAGCGCTTCAGGGACTCATAGGCCACCACAGCCTAAAATCTGAATACGATGAACCGAGATGAACTAGATGCAGAGAATCCACGCAGTATCAGAGCATAATCTCCAATTTATTGTGCAACAAGCATAAATAACTTTCTCCCCAGGTTCCTCCAAACACCAGTAATTATACAATTTAATGATATTTTCATTAATAGGAGGGTTATTGTTTTAAAACTGATGTCTCCTACCCTCCCCAAGCAAAGGATATCACTGCATTGTTTAAACAGAAAACCCAGCTATGTAAGAGAGAATGGAGCTGGAGTAAACTCCTCAGACAGGCGCTGCTCTTTAGCCTTCTTTTTAACTTTCATTATTATCCCCACCTGGGCACAACTTGACTCGGCCTTGGGTCTGTCGGCAGCAGCTACTGCAGAATTACAACGCTCCACAAACGGACATCAGTGGGCTTTTGTATTCAGCGTGCTTCTGCCATTTTGCATACAGCTAGCTGGGTATTTAATTGTGCACGTCACGAGAAGCAAACAGCTCCCGATGCTTACCTCATGGGTCAGCCTCTCAACAAGAAGGCCTCTGGGCTGCCGTATTATAACGAGATATTTTTGCGTCTTAACAAGAGCAGGGTTCACGATTCCCCTAAGAAAAGGAAGGCTGCGCCTACTTTTGTCAGCTCAGCTTTCTCCATGTATTGTTTAAATCTGCGATGCTTCTGTGTAAAGAGCGGCTGTACAACACCTCCTTCCACACACACCCTCTTTGAAAAGGAACTTGCTTCATTCAGCGAGTGACTTAGAAGTCAAGTATAGATTCCCACCTGTGAGTAAAACCAAACCACATACCTCGAGACACCTGCAAGTTCTGCAACCCCCCCCACCAAACCAGTAACGATGCAAGGGCGTTTCTTCTAACAGGAAGAGAAAAACAGCGTGTAATAACACTTGCTACAGGTAACCTCAACCCCTTACACACACATACACAGGCCTGCAGACTTTTTCCCTAAAGTATTTAAGGATTCCAGGCAGACAGAAAAGACGAATTCCTACATGCATTGAGAAAGTGCCGTTTATCGACTGCATGGTCATGCCCCACATTGTACCCTTCACCCAGTCTGGTGCCTCCAGGACAGCAACAAGAACATTGCTGCCCACAGATCTTCATATTCAAGGTTTGCCAAAAAGCACATCTTCATTTTTGTTTCTACCCTGCTTTTATCCACCAGTCCATCCATGAGCAAAGCAGCCGCAGACTGGCAGAGAAGCCAGGCAATCATCTGGTCAAGCTTGAGGGCCTTGGAGGCTAGAACACTTTCACCCCACAGGCTTAAGTGAAGCACATTAGCGGCGACTCTAGCAGATAATCTCTGAAAAAAGAGGGAGAGGGAAAATTAGCTGATCCTGCTGAACTCCTGTTAACTCATGTTGCTAGCATGTAGGATATATGCTGCTAAAAGGCCTCCAGGCCTCCTCTAAGGCACTGTCCAATCCCTGTGAACAGAAAAGCTCTCCACGAATGTTATTATCAGGCAACTGCACTTAACTCCTCAACTCAAGGTCTGTTCAGTGGCTCCCTTTGACGCAAATCTGTAGGCTATTTAGCAATACATGTGAGATGCAACACCATATTTCAGCAAAGATCTAGGCTTGTCTTCAATCATTACATGATCTACAAACAATACTCTAGAAGAGTGGTTAGACTTCTGCTTCAAGGCAGAGTCTCTCACCTTGTTGGGATCCCTCTGAAGTAGCATTTTTATCACTTGCTTCACCTCAAGGGGCACGTGATCAGGCAGGCTTGGCAGCTGGTCTTCACGGTAACTTCTGCTTTCCAGAGTCGAATCCCCACGGCTGTAGAAAGGATTGACCAGGCCCAGGATTTCATAGGCAATTGCTCCAACAGCCCACGCATCAGCTTTACCGTAGTCAATCACCATGCCTGGACCAGGCGATGCTGTGACCACCTGCAGCAAAAAATACACAGAGATGGGGAAGATGCCACAAACAGCTCTAACCAGGGGTTTTATTAAAACAATTTAGTAAGGATCAACTCAGCATTTCCACTGTAATAAAGTGGAATAAACCGTAATAAACTGAAACTGTTTCATCTAAATCTCCAGTGTAAATATTTCCTATTGGTATGCTCTAGGCCTTCGGCGCTGCTTAGCCCACCAGGACACACAGAAGATCCTGAACATCTGATTCAAGGCTTTAGTTCCTACCTTTGACTAGCGTTCATACAGTGTTTAGGAGTCTCGAGGGATATTTTACTTGGGGGTTTAAGATATACATAGGCGATATATGGACCAACAACCAATATTGCACCTGCATGGTAAGCAATGCAAGAAGAGGCGCTCCAGTTAGACAGTTACGGATGCTTTGCCTCTTATTGGTGTTATCATCAGAGAAATAAAAAGGAACCATACATACTTTCACAACCACCTTGAACTTAATTTAAAAAATCAGGAGCGTCACAACACAAAGACTCCTGCACAAACTTCTTTAACAGCTACGTAGAACAAGGCCTGAGAAAAGACTAAGGAACAAACTTTTTATTGGTAAGGTCAACACTGCCTCGAAACACTGATCGATGACATTTCATTTTTTTAGTGTTCAAGGTCGTACAAGTTCGACAACTGTCCAGCGCAGTTCCAAAGAAGACTTTTGTTTTAACTTATTAATGCAGAGACATTTGACAGCCATAACTCAAGTTAGAACATGCACCTCCTACACCGCTTTATGGGAGATGATCCTCCACGACAGACTGTAGGGTGAGAACAGTTAAGCAGCAACTAACTACGGGCAATGCATTGCGTGAACGAGCAGGTCACGAAGCAAGAATGGTTAGAAAATGATTGATCCAATCACAGAGGCTTTCAGCAGGTACTAATGTGGACACCTATCAGCAGAGACCATATAAGCCAGTATTTGCATTTCTTGGTGTGTGCACGGAGGTAAGGTTCACGGACAAAGCGATGTACACTCATCCCCTCCACGGTTCGTTGCTTCTAGACCAATCCTACCCTTTTTTAAGTTCACAACACAGCTCCCACAGCCTGCACCGCAACTGGGGCTGAAACTCTTATTCTCACCAGCAGCACGAGCGTGCAACTATCAACACAAACAGTTACTACAGGTGGATTTACCTCAGGTGCCATAAGACAGCCATTGCCTCCTCGATCCACGTAAGAGCTGGTGAAAGGCAGTCTCAAGCCAATATTTTCGTCTGCCAAACAGCAACCAAAGTCTGTGATCACCAGCCAAGGACAGCCAGCTGCAAATGACACAGGGACAGCAGAGTTAGCAGTCAGTTCAGGAGTACCTGCCCATACCAAATACCACATCATATCAACATCAAAGACAGTCTTCAGGAACAATCTCAATATCCCTGAGAATCAGTATAGCCATAGACTGTTTTCCTGCTTCTCCTCTGCACTATTAGGTGGAAAATCGTTTTTCTTAACAAAAAACAAAAGCTGTTCTTCCAGTTCCTCTTTAAAGAACATTACTTCTCCCCATGGAGCATGTGTCTGACAAAACTTCGCTGACATCACAGAAATGAAGATTCATAAGGTTAGGAATTCATAAAGGATGGAGGAATTTTTTAATTTTTTTGTCTTTATCTATAGCAAAGGCAGGCTGGAAAATGTTTGCACTAGTTAATAGCTATTGTCTGATGACAAGTCAAACACTGCAAAGTAGAATCGTTCTTCTCCAGGCTCTGATATTGAAAAATGGATGTCTTAAATCATTCTTAACTGCATCCAACACAGCCTCAGAGAAGCTTTTCCTTCAAGAAAAGAAAGAAAGAATCTCTGAAAATCTTCCATAGCTCCTCTACCAAGACCTTTAATTACACAGATCTGGCTGCCTGCTATTGTTTCCTGTCCATTTGAATCTCAATCATGCTGAAAAAGAGCTCAGGTAATTAAAATCTCAGTTAAAGAGGCTGACAGGAGAATAAGAAGATGAAAATGCTTCTGGCTTTAACACTCTGTCAGTTCTCTCGCCCATCAGCTGATGTTTAATGATCCCAAGGTGCAGCATTATTAACCTGACCGTGAGATGGGACTTTAAAAACTGCTCTCTGCTATTGTGCCAATGAGAGAGGACAGAGCCAAGAGCTTGGAGCAAAGGCACCTCCAGCATCATAAACACAGCATTAATGTATGCCCATCTGTTCAGCCCAACGTTCACTTAACTAGTACAACTCATCTTCTTAATAGGACTCTGCATCTTTCCACCTGATTACAGCAAAATGTTTCTTCAACTGCAAAACAAGTAGCTCAAGAGTCCTTCCAAGTCCGTTTTAACGATACAAAACCTGAGGCACAGACAGGATAAATGACTTCCAAAGCGCTGCAAGGACAGCAGGTGGTAGGCTAAAAATCAAAACTGAGATTCCTGAATGGGTTTGATGCTTGTTTTTTCCCAAACGCATACCTGGGTAGGGCTTCCCCAAGTATCCACACGACTGCATGACTTCTGTGCATGACTTAACTTTATCAGCTCCCTACTCTTTGCCATTCATACTTAGCAATCTACATACCAGAATCAAACTCAACTAGGATGTTGTCAGACTTCAAGTCTCTGTGGGCTATTCCATGTCGAACAAGATGGTCCACACCTTCCAACAGCTGTAAAATCATCATTGTGGAGAGACAAGCATCTGGACTGTTCTCCCTCAGATACTGGCGCAGGGTGCAAGGATAACTAGCCAGCACAAGGAAAACAGCTGAATTAGTATCCCGGAAGCTTACTGCTTACAGTTCAACCTTAACGGTGTCTGGCTGGGCATACAGCACACTTGTATGTACCAAATTCTTTCTGAACTTCGCAATGCCTTCCCACCTCCCAGCCTCAACTTGACAACACTCCCCTCTCCACTATTCTCAAATCCTTTGTTTTGCAACAGCATCCATCATCTAAATCTGGTGCTTTCACAGGAGTGTGTAACTTAGATAACATAATCCTCTTAAACAGCATGATGAGGGTCTCAGGGTACACCATGATAAATTCCTACAGGTTTTTATGTACAGATTTTACATTTTGCATGAAAGACGAGATAGATTACTAATGTGGAGCAAGATGAGGAGATCTGAAGCAGGGGAAAGAATATATTCTGCAAATAAATACAGGATAGAGCACTCCTCCAGATACAGGTGGGAAAAAAGCGTGGGAAATAGAAGGTGGTTGTGCCTCCGTGCCACCGCCACACCCATTCAAAACCAAAACCAAATTGAAAAAGCCAGAGATACTGAGCGTTAGTAAATCTCATTATTGATCCTGCTCTCTCTAATCACATATTAAGAAAGGGGGTGGGGGGGCAAAGTTCTGAATTAGAAGAGTGGACACATGGGGACGAGTTCAGCATTTTTTAAATTCATTTTAAGTAATTCTTAAAAAATAATAGCTTGTCTTCATAGTTTAACAAGAGTTAAAATCTCAGGGATTTGGAACAGGTCTTAGGAGGTGTGTTTCCAAGAGCACGCTCTGCTTTTTGGCAGCAAGCCAGGCTAGATCTTTACAAGGACCCATGTAGCAGCAGAATACACAGCCCCACTGGGCAGTCTCACGGAAAGCCTTAAGTAAAGTAACAAGCTTCTCTCCACCTACTTCTTCATCACTAAAAAGAGCGTGCGGCTGTGACCAATCCCTCTGGGATTCAAGCTTAACGGAAGAACATCAGGATAGTCCGTGAAGGCTCCAGGCAGCAAAGGGACAGAGGATGTGAAGGCTCGGATCACCTGGATTATATTTGGATGAGGTTGCAACTTCTTCCTCCCAAAGACAGGTTTTCTGTGCCAAAATATCGACACCACAAATTAGATCAACTACCATTCAGTTTTGATTTATCACAGACACATACCTTATTTTTGAATTCATTATTCATTAATATGGCCTGTCCTCCCACTGCAGGACTCCAAAGCCATCTTCAAGTATGTTTATTCTGAAGTGAAAGCCTTACTACACATAGCATTAAGGCTGCTGAACACAGTTTAAAAGACAAACCATTATGCAAAGACCCAAATGTTCACAACCCTGGAAACTGTGGGATTATAAACAATGCTGATCGCAAACTCGATGTGCTCACTCCCAACTTCCTAACCATCGCTCAGACCAGCGATTTCCATGTTGATGCAAAGCACCCTCAGCAGCGGGCAGGTCCCAGCACTTTCCCCAGAAATAAAAATGTACTGTGGCTCTTCCTAAAGGAAACACTGAATTGTCATCATCAACACAGTGCCGTCTACTGTTGCACCAGCAGAGGGTACTCAGACTAT
The DNA here is from genome assembly GCF_040807025.1 of Struthio camelus. Classification (NCBI taxonomy): domain Eukaryota; kingdom Metazoa; phylum Chordata; class Aves; order Struthioniformes; family Struthionidae; genus Struthio; species Struthio camelus. The sequence goes on from NC_090962.1 coordinate 12,702,438, forward strand.
GACTTTACCTACGCTTGTTAGGACTGTGTGGCAACTGCATTTTCCAGAATATGATGGCTGAACAGGAAATACTTGTGCTTTACCTGCATTACAAACCAAGCTTTGCTGGAAATGCTTGTGCTCAAATTGCAATCTTTAATTTTATTCAAACACTACTAGCCTTTATGTACTACTGTACCTATCACTAACAAAGGCACGGTTACTCACAGGCTGCTTCTCAGTTCAAAAAGAACTGCAACAACTTTAAAGAAAAACAAACAAACAAACTAGTTACTCTGTTAGACATAAACCAAAGGTCAAATTCACACTAGGCATGCCAATTTAAACCCTCTAGTGCATGGCACAAGCAGGAAGCGTTCACTGAAACAAAGGCAAGTTACCTACATGTATCTGCAAAACAGACCTTTTCCCTCTCATCCTTTGAATGCCAAATATGTGTTTGTCTTGTCTGTTGCATTCTCAGGCTAGCAACATACCAAACAGCATTTATTATTCCTTTGTATTGGCAGCTGAGATGTATTTGAAATTTAAATCAGACAGTCTGGACTGTGGACTCCATTGTTTCAAGTTGTAAAAAAAAATACATTAAAAAAAAAAAAGCAGCATTCTGGAACAAAAAGATAACTTCAAAACTCAGGATAATTTAAGTTTCAATGCAATTATCCACATATATGCTGTTTGCTTACTTCTCATTCAGGTGAAAGTGTGAAAACTAAGGCATTTTCCACTTTCTTTCTCATCAGTTTCATACGTGCAGTGACCTGCACTAGAACAGAATTTCCATCTCCCTCTCTGCACCCCGGGCTTCAGGGAATAAAAGTGGCTTGCCACAGTCACCCATGAGACCCCTTACAGGATCCAAAGCAGATCCTACATTTTTGGAATATCTTTTCATACCCTTCCAGACTAAGCTCTCGATCCCAGGAGGAGGAGTTCGGCTTAGCTATCTTTATTCCCTGTACACCAACAAACAGTGCCACAGTACCGCTCCTCGAAGTAAACAAGTTAGTGTTAAATTAGTATCTGAACAGCAGTATTACTAAGCAATCTCCTGACAGTGCTAGAGAGGAGCACATCAGAGAAAAATCTCTAAGTCAGACAGAAGCACACCCCTGTGTCATACTTAAGGTATACTGCACTTCCGAAGGCACTATTGTTTAGACAAAACATACACACAAGCTCCTGAGTCTAGTCATTAATAACCCCAAGACTTAAGTTTTCTTTATTTTCAAGAACTATTGCAGAAACCTCAGGCCCCCTCCTTTACAGTAAAGGTGTGCTGCGAAATGAATCGCTGGATAAAGGCGGATAAAGCCAGCGCATCACAAATGCTAGTGCCTTTCGGCACCGCTGCGTTGTCATTGTTACTATACCTGTGGCGAGAGACAGCTCCATATTCTCCAGCTAAGGCAACTCCCGTGGCTGGAACAAGCTCTTGCCCCATAGCATTGAGGATGGCTGCACTTGAAGAACCAGCCTACAACAGCAGTTACACAGAACATCGATTTGAAAGCCTTAAGAGCTCTAAAATCATCCAATCTCAATACAAACTGAAAGCAGATAATCCTGAAACTGGCCGTATAGCTCAAGGAAGCTGAAGTTAGATCAATTTAGACTAGATATAAGAGACACGCTTCTCTAATTTGAAAAAGAAAACAGTGAAGGCAATTAACTACTTGAACAATTTCCCAAGGAATGCAGCAAGTCCTTTATTTCAAGAAAGAAATCCATTTGTCTCTTTAAACTTGCCCTCTAATTCACCCCATCCACCCTCTAATTCATCTCCTTGTTGCAGAAATTACTAATTGATATTCTCTGGTGCGTTACAGAACAGGTTGAGCTATATACTAGCAGTCCTTTTCAACTTAAAACCTAACTGAAAAAGCCCACAGCTAAATGCCAGTATATTTATCAAACCCAAGAGATTTCAGATGCTGGTGTTTTGCAGGATGGGAGCTATTGTTTCCATTTCCACTTCCAAGTATCCACTTGCCCCATCAAACAATACAAAAAACTTTTCATGGGAAAAAACATATAGAACGGTGTGTGGGAGTGTGGGGGGGTGGGTGTAATATTAATTTTTAGAATATGGATTACCATGGAGTCACTTGGGCTGAAAAAGACTTACTAAGACTGATCTCGCCTGCTTATTTCACTGTAAGGGGACCTGGCAGGTAAGTTAACTACCACCCATCGTAGAAGCAATGCTGACCATTTCACCCCTAAGCCACGCTCCACAAAAGAAAACCTATTTTTATCCTATGCCTTCTCAGAACACTGATTCCTAAACCACTGTTAGGAGTGTTTTTCCATTTCCTTCTAGTTCTTAAAGTTTGTCATTACAGGTAACGACAACAAAACTTCTTCCAGAAACGTCTCCTCCATAACCGACAACTCCACCAACAGTAGCGCTCCAGCATCACGGTGGTGCTGACTCCAAAGAACGAGGAATGTTAATTACCTTGCTCCGCGACTCTTTGCTAGCAATCTACGGCTCCAATGTCATATACCAACAGCTTTGTTTTGACATACTCATCGCACGCTAAATAATTAGAGCTTTCAGCACTTAAGTGTTAAACATTTCACCCAGACTTTCCAAATGATAGACAAGTAGATTAAGAACCATCTCCTTACCGAAATGTTCCACATCATTTTGATAGCCAACGGAAAAGCCTCTTTTTGCTGGTGCTTGTGCACGAGCTCCTCTTCTGCACCCTGTAAAGCTGAGCCATGATTCTGCTGTATGGTTGACCCTCTTCCTGCGAGATGGTTGCTCTCCACACTCCCTTGACAATTGGAAGACAAAGGAATAGCTGCTTCATACACAGCTGCACTGCAGCCCTTCCCAATGGGTTGGCCAATGAGATATTCTTCTAGTTTGAAGCCCTGCCAGCGGAAGGAGCTCAGTGGATCTTTCAGTGGCTTGTTCTTTCCAACAAACACTGTCTGCAAGGAACAAAAAAAAAGCAAAAAAACCCCCCAAGCATTCAATACTTTAAAATGAAGAACTTTTTTTTACTGTTTAAGCAATATTATATGATCACACATTCCACAGGGCCAACAACTGTCTGGAGAAAGAGAAACCCCTTCCGCTGCCCGCAGCTATGTTATCGACGGTGAACCACACTCCAAAGAAAGGCATTGAAAACTTGCACGCAGATACTCCAAACGAGGACGTGGTTTGATCCAGCATAGAGTAGCCTGCCACCAAACGGCTGGTCCTGTTCTCCCGCGTGGACATCCCTACCCCTTCCAGGGTGCCTGCGTTAACATTCGCGTGGCTGCACAGTGAGTCAGGCAAGGAAACTATTTAGCTGAAGACTAATCTTAACAGCCAGCTACATAAAGTAGCGCTGGCACCAGAGGACGATAATATACAGCCAGGGCTAGAGGTGCTCCTTTCAGCGGCAGCCTGCACTTAGATCAGATTAAAGCAATTGCAGAAATAGATCCTTAGTATTATAGTACAAAGCAAGCATTTAATAATACTTTGTGCTTAATCTGCGGAGCCCAAGATTCTGCAAGAACACTAAGCCTAGCAATAACATGGTGAATCAGATAAATTGTTATCTGCGTCTGAGGAGTGAAGAGACTACAAGCTGGTCTATACCAGAAAGGGCTTATGGGCAGAACATCTACTGAGGTTTTTTTAGCATGTTCACATACTGACAAAGCCCTAGTATAGATGCAGCTACATTGCCCAAGAGGTACTTATGCTACACTTGACTCACTTAAAATAGCTAAACACACTTATTTTTTTTCTGGTGGAAATTGATTCTACAGTAAGGCAACTTGTAATAACTATAAAGTGGCAAAACCTCTATGCTTGTTAGGCCTGCATAACAGAGGTCCCAGTATTTTTGTAAGCCTCATGTCGTCCCTAGGAAGGAGCGAGCAGAACCCATTTAAGTGACAGTACACTTCAGAGAGCTGTCCAAACACAGGTTATAGATGCCCTATTGGGCTGATCCTTTTTGAAAGCTACAACCAAGGTCTAAACATTAAGACTCAAATCCCTGTAACTCTAGCAAAAATATTTTGTGGGCAATATGTCCTAGGTCAGAAACAAATTATCCCCTTAAAGAAGTCTTTACCAAAGGCACCCCTTCCAAGGGTACTGGAGATGCATGGATAGGAAAGGGCTAGGAAAGGGGAGTCATTTGCTAATCTACAAAATAAACAATATATAAATATAAAAATAAACACTTTTCTCCCCTACCACTAATATATAAAAATGAACACTTTCCGCCTCCTCTATAAATAATCCAGCAAAATAACATTTAAAAGAAAATCCAATTAAGAGCAACAACAGATGGGAAAAACAAGGCCCCAAGCTTTTGCAGCAGCTGAATATGACAGTTGGTTAGTTAGAAGAGTGAGTCAGTGAGGTGAGAATGAACTGGGGGAGGAATCCAAAAGAGACATGAGAAAACAAAGCAAAAGAAGCAGAGTTCAGAGTCAAAAGCTATAGAGCAAGCAGCATCACTCTCAGAAGAAGAATAAAGGCACCCATTCCACAAGCATAACCGTACAGGCAAGGGGAACGGCACTATGGATACGAGCATGGACCGAGGCCCAGAAGCTGCCTTACAAAGTCACAGCAATGTAAATGAACCTCTGGAGTTTAACCCGAAAGTACATCTGGAGGCATCCTCAGTTCTGGCATATGTTACAGCTATATCAACGCGACAGTTACCTCCTACACACACAAACAAGCTCACTTCTGCGTGAGTTACAACCTCAGCATATCGCTGACTGCCCAAAGGCAAAGAGAAACAGCCTCAGAGACGGCTAAGGGAGGGGAGAAGGAGGACGACAGAAAATTTAATCGCCCAGCAAGGGGGCTGAAAGCAGAGAAAAAGGCAGGGGGAGAGAAAGCATCTTGAGAAACCACAGCGAAAGGCAGAACATTTGCAGGAATGTATTTTCTCCCATATAACGGGGCAGGCGACAGCCTGCTCTGAAGACCCAAAGCTGATTTTTATCCAGTACATCCATGGAGCGCCCCGTCAGCGCGCCCTGGCCCGGGCTAACAGAGAGGCTGCTCGGCGCGGCGAGAGAGGGCGGGATCTTGGAGCCCTGCGACAGGGAAAAGCCTGCTCACAGGCGTGGTGGACGAGATAGGCTGGCAGAAGGCCCACCGCGTCGCAGGCTCGCTCTCCGCCACGCGTTACAGCGCATAAACAACTCAGCTGGGAGCCGGCGTCAACCGCCTCTGCCTTGGCTGCAGCCCGCCTCAGGGCCAGCCTGCCAAACCACCATGGTCCTGACCCTGAAACGTCCCTGTCCCGCCGCAGGCCCTGACAACAGCCGAGCGACCCGCTTAGGAGCCGCAAGCGGTCCCTGATGGGGTGGCGGGCGCGCGAGGGGCTTGCCCATGCAAGGGTGCTGCCCTGCAACCCCCTGGAGGGGCTTAACTGCAGCCAGGGCCCTCAGGTGCCCCATAGCAGGGAGGGCTGTCTGAGGAGCCCCCCACAGCCCCCCTCCTCCCCGCAGGGCACCTGAGGGGGTCCCCGGCAGTGGGGGGCTCCCTGGCGAGGCCCCCCCAGGGCAGCTGTTTGAGGAGCTGCTGCAGGGAGGTCCCCGATAATCACTTCCACTGGTCTCCGAGGAGCTGCCGTGGCCGAGGTACCCCCCCCGGGGCCCCCTCGGGCTGTACCCAGGACAGGGGACACCCCCGGACCCCCTTCAGGCTGTACCCACAGCAGGGGACACCCCCCGGGCCCCCCTCACACTGTACCCAGGGCAGGGGACACCCCTGGGGCCTCCCTCGGGCTGTACCCAGGGCAGGAGACACCCCTGGGGCCCCCTCGGGCTGTACCCAGGACAGGGGACACCCCCGGACTCCCTTCACACTGTACCCCCGGCAGGGGACACCCCCCAGGGCCTCCTCGGGCTGTACCCAGGACAGGAGACTCCCCCCGGGCCCTCCTTGGGCTGTACCCACAGCAGGCGATACTGCCGGGGCCCTCCTCGGGCTGTACTCAGGACAGGGGACACCCCCGAACCCCCTTCACACTGTACCCCCGGCAGGGGACACCTCCGGCACCTCCTCGGGCTGTACCCAGGACAGGGCACACCCTCGAGCCCCCCTCCTCGGGCTGTACCCAGGACAGGGGACACCCCCGGACCCCCTTCACACTGTACCCCCGGCAGGGGACACCCCCGGAACCTCCTCGGGCTGTACCCAGGACAGGGCACACCCTCGAGCCCCCCTCCTCGGGCTGTACCCAGGACAGGGGACACCCCCGGACCCCCTTCACACTGTACCCCCGGCAGGGGACACCCCCGGAACCTCCTTGGGCTGTACCCAGGACAGGGGACACCCCTGGACCCCCTTCACACTGTACCCCCGGCAGGGGACACCCCCAGAACCTCCTTGGGCTGTACCCAGGACAGGGCACACCCTCGAGCCCCCCTCCTCGGGCTGTACCCAGGACAGGGGACACCCCCGGACCCCCTTCACACTGTACCCCCGGCAGGGGACACCCCCGGAACCTCCTCGGGCTGTACCCAGGACAGGGGACACCCTCGAGCCCCCCTCCTCGGGCTGTACCCAGGACAGGGGACACCCCCGGACCCCCTTCACACTGTACCCCTGGCAGGGGACACCCCCGGGCTCCCCCGGGGCTGTACCCAGGACAGGGGACACCCCTGGACCCCCTTCACACTGTACCCCCGGCAGGGGACACCCCCAGAACCTCCTTGGGCTGTACCCAGGACAGGGCACACCCTCGAGCCCCCCTCCTCGGGCTGTACCCAGGACAGGGGACACCCCTGGACCCCCTTCACACTGTACCCCCGGCAGGGGTCACCCCCGGAACGTCCTTGGGCTGTACCCAGGACAGGGCACACCCTCGAGCCCCCCTCCTCGGGCTGTACCCAGGACAGGGGACACCCCCGAACCCCCTTCACACTGTACCCCCGGCAGGGGACACCCCCGGAACCTCCTCAGGCTGTACCCAGGACAGGGCACACCCTCGAGCCCCCCTCCTCGGGCTGTACCCAGGACAGGGGACACCCCCGAACCCCCTTCACACTGTACCCCCGGCAGGGGACACCCCCGGAACCTCCTCAGGCTGTACCCAGGACAGGGCACACCCTCGAGCCCCCCTCCTCGGGCTGTACCCAGGACAGGGGACACCCCCGGACCCCCTTCACACTGTACCCCCGGCAGGGGACACCCCCGGAACCTCCTCGGGCTGTACCCAGGACAGGGCACACCCTCGAGCCCCCCTCCTCGGGCTGTACCCAGGACAGGGGACACCCCCGGACCCCCTTCACACTGTACCCCCGGCAGGGGACACCCCCCAGGGCCTCCTCGGGCTGTACCCAGGACAGGGCACACCCTCGAGCCCCCCTCCTCGGGCTGTACCCAGGACAGGGGACACCCCCGGACCCCCTTCACACTGTACCCCCGGCAGGGGACACCCCCGGAACCTCCTCGGGCTGTACCCAGGACAGGGCACACCCTCGAGCCCCCCTCCTCGGGCTGTACCCAGGACAGGGGACACCCCCGGACCCCCTTCACACTGTACCCCCGGCAGGGGACACCCCCGGAACCTCCTCGGGCTGTACCCAGGACAGGGGACACCCCTGGACCCCCTTCACACTGTACCCCCGGCAGGGGACACCCCCAGAACCTCCTTGGGCTGTACCCAGGACAGGGCACACCCTCGAGCCCCCCTCCTCGGGCTGTACCCAGGACAGGGGACACCCCTGGACCCCCTTGGGCTGTACCCAGGACAGGGGACACCCCCAGGTCCTCCTCGGGCTATACCAATGGCAGGGGACACCCCTGGGACCTCCTTGGGCTGAGCTCACAGCAGGAGACACCCCCAGGGCCTCCCTTGGTCTGTGCCCACGGCAGGGGACACCCCCGGGCTCCCCCGGGGCTGTACCCAGGGCAGGGGACACCCCCGAGGCACCCCTCAGGCTGTACCTGCAACAGGGGACACCCCCGGGCCCTCCTCGGGCTGTACCCAGGGCAGGGGACACCCCCGGACCCCCCTCACACTGTACCCACGGCAGAAGACACCCCCAGGGCACTCCTCAGGCTGTACCCAGGACAGAGGACACCCCCGGGCCCCCCTCGGGCTGTACCTGCCACAGGGGACATCCCCCAGGCCCCCCTCGGGATGTACCCAGGGCAGGGGACACCCCCCGGGACCTTCCTCGGGCTCTGCTCACAGCAGGGGACATCCCCCAGGCCCCCCTCGGGCTGTACCCAGGGCAGGGGACACCCCCGGGACCTTCCTTGGGCTGTGCTCACAGCAGGAGACGCCCCACCCCGGGCCCTCTCAGGCTCCACCAACGGCAGGGGACACCTCCGGGGCCCTCCTCGGGCTGTACCCAGGACAGGGGACACCCCCGGGCTGTACCCAGGACAGGGGACACCTCTGGGCCCTCCTCAGGCTGTACCCAGGACAGCGGACATCCCCCGGCCCTCCTCAGGCTGTATCTTCGGCAGGGGACACCCTCCCTCAGGCCTTCCTCGGGCTGTACCCAGGACAGGGGACACCCCTCGGGACCCTCCTCGGGCTGTACCTAGGACAGGGGACACCCCTCGGGACCCTCCTCGGGCTGTAGCAGGACAGAGGACACCCCCGGGCCCCTCTCGGGCTGTACCCAGGACAGGGGACACCCCCGGGCTGTACCCAGGACAGGGGACACCTCTGGGCCCTCCTCGGGCTGTATCTTCGGCAGGGGACACCCCCCCTCAGGCCCTCCTCGGGCTGTACCCAGGACAGGGGACACCCCTCGGGACCCTCCTCGGGCTGTAGCAGGAGAGAGGACACCCCCGGGACCCTCCTCGGGCTGTACTCTCGGCAGGGGACCCCCCCCGGGCCCCTCTCGGGCTGTACCTACGGCAGGGGACCACCCCCCCCCCCACCTCGGGGGCCGGCAGGGGTGCCAGGACGGGCCGGGCCGCACCGCACCTGGATGCGGCGGCACGCCGCCTCGGCCCGTCGCTGCTCCTCCAGGCGCGGCTCCAGCAGGGCCAGCGCCAGCGCCAGCGCCAGGCTGCGGCCTCCCCCCCCCGCCGCGCCGCCGACCCGCCGCGCCAGCCCGGCCGCCGCCCCGCCGAGGAGCCAGGACCCCCGCGGAGGGCGGCAGGAGGAGGAGGAGGAGGAGGAAGGCGGCGGGCGGGCGGCGCGGGGCAGCCGCCAGCGCGGCAGCAGCCGCAGGGCGCGGGCCAGCATCAGCCGCAGCGCCATGGCGGCGCCCAACGGCTCTAACGGCTCCAACCGCCGCCGCCGCGCGCGCTGACGTCACCCCGCGCGCGCCGCCCCCTCCCGCGCGCGCGCTGACGTCACCCCGCGCGCCCCCGCCGGGCGACGGTTACACCCTTAACACCGCCCCCCCCCTCCCCTTTTATTCGGTTTTTTCGGGTTTTTTCCGGGTTTTTTCCCCCCCCCACCACCACCGCGCGTTATTTAATCAACGGTTCTGCCGCCGAGCTGCCGTTGGCCCGGGAACGGTGACCCCCCCCCCCCCCCCCGGTTCAGGCCCCTGAGAGGAAGACGCGGAGGCCGCGGTGGGGCCGCAGGCCGCCCGCCCGGCAGCGCCGGCGGAGCGCTCCCCTTTCGCCTTCCCTCCCTCCACAACCGAAGGACCCAGCCCTTTTTTTTTTCCCCCCCGCCCCGCCGGCGTGGCGGGTTTTGTGTTATTCGGCGCGTTTTACACCTTCCGCGACACCGCGGCTGACCGGCCTCCGCCGCCTCGGCCCTCGGCTCCCGTCGCGTTACCCGCAGGCGCCCTTCGGCCTCCCGCCCCCTCCCCAAAATCACAGCTTCCTCAGGTCCTCCGGCCCGAAGGAGAGCGGCAAAAGCTCCTCCAGGCTCTTGACGACGTAGGTGCCGTCGGGTTTGGTGAGGTACACGTCCCAGTCCCGGCCGAACTGCGGGGCGAGAAGAGGATCAACGGGCGCCCGGCGCCGCGGGAATCCCGCCAAGAGTCTTCCCGCGGGCCGGCGTGTGGGGGGTGGGGGGGGACACCGGGAAGGGCCGAGCCGGGGAGCGAAGAGGGGGGAGAAAAAAGCCCTTTACCTCCCGCATGACTTGTCTGCAGGCGCCGCAGGGCACGATGAAGTCGCCCTCGAGGTCGCTGCCGGAGAAGAGGAGGCAAAGCTGAGGGCGGCCGGCGAACCCCCCGGGGGGGGGGGGGCGAAGGCACCTGAAGAAACGCTCTTTCGGGCAGCCCCCTCCTTGTTTGTGTCCCCCCGCCGCCACCTCCTTGCTGCCCTCGACCAGGCGAACCCGCCGCGCGGCGCCTCACCTGGCGATGGCCATGGCCTTGAAGCTGGTGTGACCCTCGGAGACGGCTTTCTGGATGGCTGTGCGCTCGGCGCACACCCCCAGGCTGTGGCAGGCGTTTTCCACATTGCAGCCTAGGGGAAGGGCGCGCGCCGTCACCCCGGGGCTGCTGCCAGCCCCCGAGAGGACGCGGACCCCCCACCCACCCACTTCGCCGTTCACCCTGGCGGATGTTTCCCGGCTGTTGGCCCAAAGCTACAGGCGGGGCGCTTACCGGAGAAGACGTGGCCGCTGGCGGTGAGGAGCGCGGCGCCCACGGGGAAGCGGCTGTAGGGGCAGTAGGCGGCCGCCTTGGCCTCCCGGCTGCGCTGCAGCAGCAGCGCCCGGAGGCGCTCGGCCTCCGGCGAGGAGCCCCGCTCCATCGCTCCGCCGGCCCTGCGGTTAAATATTTCCCCGGCGGCGTGGCCCTCGTCCTCCCCCGCCGCGGGGCCGAGCCCGGAGGACGCCCCCGCGGGCGTGGGAAACGGGGCCGAGACCGCGCGAACGCCGCCGAGACCCGGCCCTTCCGCCCCTCGTTTTCCCCCCTGCGCCGCTTATTTCCCTTTCTTTTTTCTTTTCCCCCCTCCCTCTCTTTAGGCCCCGCGTTTCTAAAGGCTCCGGCGCCGTCCCGATGGGATCGGCAGAATATTTTCCATCACTGCTTTCTTTTTTTTTTTCTCCCCGGCAGCAAAGCTGTTTTATGACTCAATGGGAAAACGTCGTAAAATGTACTCGGGAGGGAAAACACCGGTTCCTCGGCAGCGAGATAAGACGATACGGTTGAAAGCAGGGAAAAAGCAAGAGAAATCAGCTTTTCCGGGCCTTGTAATGAAGAGTTAAAATTCCACGTTGAAGATCCGGATTGAAAACGTGTTTTTGCACTGAGATTTCGGCATCTGCCTGAGGCGGGGGGGCGCGGGAAGAATATGCTGCCGCCTGCAAGGCCGATGGAAAATAGGCGATTTAAAAGCCGGGAGCTTTCTTTAGCGAAGAAATCGAAGCTGAGCCGCTGGAAGAAATGCCACAAACTCCACGCGCTCGACGCCGGCTGCGTGCTCGCCCGCTGATTTAAGCGCGGGGAAGTCCCAAGCTTTTAGGAGCTCCGGTTTTCCCTGCCTGGGATGCGGGGAGAGTCGGACAAACCACCTTCCTCATGCAACATGTTATATCACCCGCCAGAGCTTTAGGGCTGCCAAGGCGCAGCGCGGGAGCGAATTGCCGGTGCAGGGGGTAAAGTGCGATTGCAGGGGGTAAAGTGCAGCTGCAGGGGATAAATTGCAGCTGCGAAGGGCAAATTGCAGCTGCGGGGGGAATATTGCAGCTGCAGGGGATGTATCGCGGTTGCAGGGGGCATATTGCAGTCGAGAGGGGTAAACTGCGGCCGCTGCGGGGAGCGACCCCCAACGCCGGGGCCGGCAGCTCTCGCTCCAGTTCGGCGCTGCTCGGTGCCCTCGCAGCTCCAGAAAGCCTGTTTGTGAGGGAAATAATCGGCTCAGAGGAGCAGGGCAGGAAAACGAGGGAGGAAGCAAACGCCAGGTCCCCGGAGAAGCCGAGCCGGCAGCGATCCCCGACGCTCGCCGCATTGACAGCGGGACCTGAATAACGCAGGAGCTATAAATAACCGGGCTGACAAACACCCCCAAACCCCCAAATCTGCATTCTTGCCCTAGAAATCCTGTCCCTGAAACCATCCTTTACGCTGAGAGCCGGGAAGCAAAGCAGCACAGAGCAAACCGCGTCCTTTGCTGGAAAACAAAACCAAAACACAACCGAATAAAGAGATCGAAAGAAAGGCTTGCATCTTTTATTATTTTGGTTGCCAGTGCTGCGGAGCTGCGCTGCACCAGCGCCGGCTCGAGGTCGTCGGAGAGAGGAGGGGTTGTCCGCCGCCGTCGGGTTTGCAGCACGCGCAGCGGCGTGGAGCGCCGGGGCGAAGAACCGCCGAGGAGGGGCGCGTTCGCTGCGCCGACGGGGGTCTCCCTGGGCGGCTCGGCGGCGGAGCCGACGCCGGAGCAAGCCTCGGATTCGGCAGGAGGCTAAAAGCTAAAATTTCCACCCAAGAGGGGCATCCTTGAAGGCCTGCAAATATGGCAAAAAAAAACAAAAAAAAACGGGGGTGGGGGGGAACTGAGTGAAAACCACCTGCGAGAAGGCAGCAGCGTTTGCAAGCCGGGCCGACGCGAGCGCCGCCGGGGGCGGCCGGCAGCAAACGCCTCGAGGAGCGCCCCGATTTGAAGAGAAAGCCTCGTCGCTGGCGCTAGGGCTGTGCGGGGCGAGCAGCTGCCGTGGTCCGAGCCTTCGGGGAAAAGGGGGGGAAAAAAATCACTGCCACCTCACTCCGCCCTTAATTTCCCCTGCGGGGAGCAGGGGGGGGGGGGGCTCCGCTCGGCGGGCTTGCCGGCGTGGCTAACGTTTGCCGAGGGCTCCCCGCGCGCTGCCTGATGCCGCGTCCCGGGGAGGTGGAGCAGCCCACGGAGGGCTGAGTCCCCGCTGCCGCCGCTCACGCAGCAGGAGCGGGCAGGCGAGCGGCTGCGCCTCGCTCCGCCGCCGGCTCCTCTGCGGCAGCTCAGCGGCTCCGCATCCCCCCGCGCCGAGGCCAGCGGCATCCTGCCGCAGCATCCGCCTCCCGCCGCGCTGGGGTAGGGAGCCGGCAGCGGGGGGGCGGCACCGCCGGGGGACCCCTCCGCGGCAGGTCAGCCTCCCAAAGCGGAGCGGGGCGGAGGGGCAGCTCGGCCGCGGGAGCATCACAGCGGCGTGGGAACGGTGAGACCCACGGGAGCATCGCGGCGGTGCGGGAACAGTGAGACCCGCGGGAGCATCGCGGCGGCGTGGGAACGGTGAGACCCGCGGGAGCATCGCGGCGGTGCGGGAACGGTGAGACCCGCGGGAGCATCGCGGCGGTGTGGGAACGGTGAGACCCGCGGGAGCATCGCGGCGGTGCGGGAACGGTGAGACCCGCGGGAGCATCGCGGCGGTGTGGGAACGGTGAGACCCGCGGGAGCATCGCGGCGGTGCGGGAACGGTGAGACCCGCGGGAGCATCGCGGCGGTGCGGGAACAGTGAGACCCGTGGGAGCATCGCGGCGGTGCGGGAACGGTGAGACCCGCGGGAGCATCGCGGCGGTGCGGGAACAGTGAGACCCGCGGGAGCATCGCGGCAGTGCGGGAACAGTGAGACCCGTGGGAGCATCGCGGCAGTGCGGGAACAGTGAGACCCGCGGGAGCATCGCGGCGGTGCGGGAACGGTGAGACCCGCGGGAGCATCACAGCAATGCGGGAACAGTGAGACCCGTGGGAGCATCGCGGCAGTGCGGGAACAGTGAGACCCGCGGGAGCATCGCGGCGGTGCGGGAACGGTGAGACCCGCGGGAGCATCGCGACGGTGCGGGAACAGTGAGACCCGCGGGAGCATCGCGGCGGTGCGGGAACGGTGAGACCCGTGGGAGCATCACAGCGGCGTGGGAACAGTGAGACCCGCGGGAGCATCGCGGCGGTGCGGGAACGGTGAGACCCGCGGGAGCATCGCGGCGGTGCGGGAACGGTGAGACCCGCGGGAGGACTGCGGTGAGGCGGAAACGCCGAGCCCCGCGGGCGGCAGAGGAGCCCTCGGCGCAGCCGCGATGCTGCCCTGGCGCCGCAGCAAGTTCGTGCTGGTGGAAGAGGAGCGCGAGGGCAAGGGGAAGAGCTTGGGCCCGGGGCTGGGCTACGGCTCGCTGCTGGCCGCCCTGGCGCGCGCCTGGCCCGGCGCGCTGGCCGAGTGCCCGCTGCGGCGCCTGGGCCGCCTCTTCGGGGGCAAGCGCCGGACGGCGGAGCTCAGCCGGGAGGCGCCCACGTACACCGTGCGCTACCTGGGCCACGCGGCCACGCTGCGGGCCAAGGGCGAGGGCTGCACCGACGAGGCCGTGGGCAAGATCTGGGCCAAGAGCGGCGGCGGCGCCAAGATGCGGCTGACGCTGGGGCCGCACGGCATCCGCCTGACGCCCTGCGAAGCCGGCGCCCGGCGCCCGGGCCAGTGCTACCTGCTGCGCCGCATCACCCACTGCGCCGCCGACGCTCGCCGGCCCGACCTCTTCGCCTGGGTCTACCGGCACCGGGCGAAGAACAAGGCGGTGGCGCTGCGCTGCCACGCGGCGCTGGCGCCCGAGGCCGGGGTGGCGGGCGCCGTGGCTCGCCTGCTGGCTCAGGCGGCGGCGGGCGCCCTGGCCGAGTTCGGGCGGCTGCAGCGGCAGAGCGACGGGCGGCACGGGCGGCAGCAGCGCCTGGGGGCCGCCGCCGTGCCCCCGGCCCCGCTGCGGCGCCTCCTCAAGGCGCCCCGTCCCTACGGCCCGCCGGCGGCCGAGCGGGGCCGCGGCGCCCCCGGCCTCGGCTCCATCCTGGAGGAGGAGGAGGAGGAGGAGGAGGAGGAGGAGGAGGGCGAGGAGGAGGAAGGCTCGGGCCGGCGGCGGGCCGACGTGCTGCGGCTGGCCGGCGAGCTGCGGGGCTGCAGCCTGCGGGGCGCCCTGCCGCCGGGGTGCTGAGCGCCCGCTGAACCCCCCCCCCAAAGGCCCTGGGGGTGGGATGGGGTTGAAACCCCCCTCTCTAAGGCCCTGGGGGGGTGGGATGGGGTTGAACCCCCCCCTCCAAAGGCCCTGGGGGTGGGATGGGGTTGAACCCCCCCCCAAAGACCCTGGGGGGTGGGATGGGGTTGAACCCCCCCCTCCAAAGGCCCTGGGGGGTGGGATAGGGTTGAACCCCCCCGCCCCAAAGCCCTGGGGGTGGGATGGGGGCTGAATCCCCCTCCAAGGCCCTGGGGGGGGTGGGATGGGGCTGAACCCCCCCCTCCAAAGGCCCTGGGGGGTGGGATGGGGGCTGAATCCCCCCCTCCAAAGGCCCTGGGGGGTGGGATGGGGTTGAACCCCCCCGCCCCAAAGCCCTGGGGGTGGGATGGGGGCTGAATCCCCCTCCAAGGCCCTGGGGGGGGGTGGGATGGGGCTGAACCCCCCCCTCCAAAGGCCCTGGGGGGTGGGATGGGGCTGAACCCCCCCCTCCAAGGCCCTGGGGGGTGGGATGGGGGCTGAATCCCCCTCCAAGGCCCTGGGGGGGGTGGGATGGGGGCTGAACCCCCCCTCCAAAGCCCTGGGGGTGGGATGGGGCTGAACCCCGCTCCAAAGGCCCTGAGGGAGTGGGATGGGATTGAAACCCCCCCTCAAAGACCCTGGGGGGTGGGATGGGGCTGAACCCCCCACTCAAAGGCCCTGGGGTGGGATGGGGTCTGAACCCCCCTCCAAGGCCCTGGGGGGTGGGATGGGGTTGAACCCCCCCCCCCCCAAAGGCCCTGGGGGCGGGATGGGGTTGAAACCTCCCACTCAAAGGCCCTGGGAGGTGGGATGGGGGCTGAATCTCCCTCCAAGGACCCTGGGGGGGTGGGATGGGGCTGAACCCCCCTCCAAGGACCCTGGGGGTGGGATGGGGCTGAACCCCCCCTTTAAAGGCTCTGGGGGGTGGGATGGGGCTGAACCCCCCACTCAAAGGCCCTGAGGGAGTGGGATGGGATTGAAACCCCCCCTCAAAGACCCTGGGGGGTGGGAAGGGGGTGAACCCCCTCCCCAAAGGCCCTGGGGTGGAATGGGGTTGAAACCTCCCTCTCCAAGGCCCTGGGGGGGTGGGATGGGGGCTGAACCCCCCACTCAAAGGCCCTGAGGGAGTGGGATGGGATTGAAACCCCCCCTCAAAGACCCTGGGGGGTGGGAAGGGGGTGAACCCCCTCCCCAAAGGCCCTGGGGTGGAATGGGGTTGAAACCTCCCTCTCCAAGGCCCTGGGGGGGTGGGATGGGGGCTGAACCCCCCCCCAAAGACCCTGGGGGGTGGGATGGGGGCTGAAGCCCCCCTCCAAGGCCCTGGGAGGTGGATGGGGCTGAACCCCCCCCCAAAGACCTTGGGGGGGTGGGATGGGGCTGAACCCCTCTCCAAGGACCCTGGGAGGTGGGATGGGGCTGAACCCCCCCTTTAAAGGCTCTGGGGGGTGGGATGGGGCTGAACCCCCTCCCCAAAGGCCCTGGGGGTGGGATGGGGCTGAACCCCCCCCTCCAAGGCCCTGGGGGGTGGGATGGGGGCTGAACCCCCCCTCCAAGGCCCTGGTGGTGGGATGGGGCTGAACCCCCCCTCCAAGGCCCTGGGGGGTGGGATGGGGGCTGAACCCCCCCTCCAAGGCCCTGGGGGGTGGGATGGGGCTGAACCCCCCCTCCAAGGCCCTGGGGGTGGGATGGGGCTGAACCCCGCTCCAAAGGCCCTGGGGGGTGGGATGGGGGCTGAACCCCCCTCCAAGGCCCTGGGGGGTGGGATGGGGGCTGAACCCCCCCTCCCAAAGGCCCTGGGGGCGGGATGGGGTTGAAACCTCCCTCTCCAAGGCCCTGGGGGGGTGGGATGGGGGCTGAATCTCCCTCCAAGGCCCTGGGGGGGTGGGATGGGGGCTGAACCACCCCCAAAGACCCTGGGGGTGGGATGGGGCTGAACCCCCCCTAAAGACCCTGGGGGTGGGATGGGGCTGAACCCCCCCCGGGGGGGGGGCGCTGAGCTTGGCGCCGACACGGCCCCCCCCCCCCCCGCCCCCCGCAACACACCCCTCCCTGGAGGACCGCCCCGCCCGGCCAGAGAGGCAGCTCCTCCCCGCCATCCTCTATGGTTACCATCGAGCCCGCGGCCAGAGCGCCGCGGCGGCGGCATCGACGTCATCACGGGTGCGCCGGCGCGGCCGTTGCCGCGGCAACGAGCGGGGCCGGGCGGCCATGGAGGGCGGGCGGCCGTCGGCGGTGCAGGCCGCGCTGCTGGCCGCCGGCGCCGCCCTCACGGCCCTGCTCTACTCGACCTACCGGCACAAGGCCCGCGCCGCCCGCCGCCTCCAGGTGCCCGGGGGAAGGGAAGGGAGGGGGAGGAGAAGGGGGCGGCCGGGGGAGGCCCCCGCGGCCTGAGCCGCGTCGTCTGTGTGCGCAGGGCGCCCGGAGGCTGCGGCTGGACGGGGAGCTGCGCGCCGCCCTGCGGGAGGCGCCGGGCCGCTGCCTGCCCTACGCCGTCGTCCAGGGTACCGGCACCCCCCCCCCCACCCCACCCCCCGCTCAACCCGCCCCCCCCAAGGGGGGGGAGCGCGTCGAAACACCCCTTTGGGGGGTTATTTTGGCTTGTTTGTTTGTGTGTTTGTTTTCTCTTCCCCCCCCCCCCCAACCCCTCTGGCAGGTGCCGTGCGGTCGGCGAAGGAGACGCTGAGCAGCCAGTTCGTGGAGGGCTGCCGAGGCGTCGTGCAGCGCCTGACGCTGCAGGAGCACAAGATGGTGTGGAACCGCACCACCCACCTCTGGTAAACGGCCTCGCTTCGCCTCGCCTCGCCCCGGCGGGGAGGGGATGGGGAAAAAGACGCCCCCCCCCCCCCGGTGCCCCCCTCCTCCTGCCGCCTTCACTGCGGAGGAGACGAGGAAGCAGCTCTCGGGCAGCGCCTGAAGCCCCGACAGCCGAACCCCTCCCGCGGCTGCTTTCGGCGCCCTTCCTTAGCCCTTGCGCGTTAGCGTGTCCGCCTGCCCACAAAACCTCCGCGCCCCCCCCCCCCGAAGAGGTGGTCTGCCAGGTTGAGTAGCAGCTCCCCAAGTCGACTTACGTAGCGGCTAACGTGCCGTGCTCGGCTCTGGATTCTGCCCGCCCTTCCTTTACGTGCTGGCGGACGTGGGGATTGGAAGTAAACAGCTCGGTGGCTCGTTAAGCAGACGTAAATCATGTCCCACCAGCCTCTTCCTGGGCCGCCGCATGGTTTTGAATCAATAAAGTTGGGGTTTTTGCTCATGTTGCTGTAAAATCAGCCCTTGTGTGTACATGGAGACGAGTTCTCTTCTGTAGGACCCTTCCTTTCCAACATCTGCGCTCGGAAATCGGTGTACGAGTTGGTTACCGTCCTCATTTATATCCTTTTTATGGGGTGGGAAAGTCATACAGCTGAGTGCCAGCCATCCGTGGGAGAGCCTTGCACGTTGACATGACTTCAGACGTTGGCAAATTGACGGAGGGGCTAGACGGAGAGTCCGGAGTACAACGCGACCGCGTTATAGCTGCTGAAACGGAGCGTGTTTTGCTGTTTTCAGAGCTGTGTCCTCTCAGAGTTTATATAGGGACTGTAGGAAATGAGCGCTGTTGCTCCAAGCGCTCAGGCAGAGCGCTTGTCAGCCGCTCTACGTTACTGCTGCTGAGCGCTGGTCGCAGTGTAACGTTTCCCCGGCAAAACGGGGCCTTAGTAAAAGTCTGAATTCGGATGACAGACGCTTGTGCTAGCGTCGTACCTGACCGCGGAAGCGGGAGCAGCCTTGTCGAAGGCAGTTGTTGACGCTAGAGCATCGGCGCGCTCTCCGAGCCTAAACAAAGCCCCAGCTAATCGGATTACATTTATTAAACTTGCCCGTGTGACACGCGGCGCTGCTCGCCGCACAGTGGTTTGTCGGAGCCGGGAACGCATCTGGGAGATTAGATGGAATTAGATATGCCTGAGCGCTACCCTCAGGACGGCGGACGTCCTTTTTACCTTACCAGGGAGGTTGCAAATGCGTGGAGATAAGAGAAGAGGGCCTAGCGCAGAGCCGGATAACCCCAGGGAGAGAAACCACTCCGGCATCGTTCTTGGCTAGATGAATTCCAGTTAGGGCAGGCGACAGTGCGGGTGCGAGCGATCCCCGAGCAAAGCAAATCCCCTGATCTAAGCAAATTCGAGACAGGCTGCTGGTGCGGCACCGAATCCTGCTGCAAGTTCCTGGAGCTGCAGCAGTATCGCGTGCCGGTGGGCAGGCGGGGCCAGCAGGCAGCTTGTTTGTTTCCTTGCAGTAGTTGTAGCTCCTTTTTTTCCCCCACCTAACTCGAAGAGGGATGGGTGTTGCTCTTACCCTGCAGACCGTACTGCGTTTCCCTACTGCACTTCATCTGGGGGAAGCGCTAGCGCAAAACTCCTCCTTATGCTTGCGTTTGTTGTAGTCGGTAATCCCTCCTTCCCCAGGAACGACTGTGAGAAGATCATTCACCAGAGGACCAACACGACTCCCTTTGACCTGGTGCCTCCCGAGGACGGGGCCGACGTGAGCGTGAGGGTGATGAAACCCCTGGAGGCCGCCGAGCTCAGCCTGGAGACGGTGTACGAGAAGTTCCACCCCTCCGTCCAGTCCTTCACCGATGTCATCGGCCACTACATCAGCGGCGAGCGTCCCAAAGGCATTCAGGAAACGGAACAGATGCTGAAGGTGGGAACCACGCTGACGGGGGTGGGAGAGCTGGTGCTGGACAACAACACGATCAAACTGCAGCCCCCGAAGCAGGGAATGCAGTACTATCTCAGCAGCATGGATTTCGACGCCTTGCTGCAGAAGCAAGAATCCAACGTCAGACTCTGGAAAATCCTGACAATCATTTTTGGCTTCGCTACTTGCGCCACTCTCTTCTTCCTCCTGAGAAAGCAATACCGGCACCATCGAGAGAAGCAGCGCCTCAAGCAAATGCAAGATGAATTCAGGCAAGCCCAGGAACGACTAACGCGCGAAGTGAACACGGAGGGCGGGGAGGCTCTCAAAAACGCTTGCGTCGTCTGTTTGACCAACACCAAGTCTTGCGTCTTTCTGGAGTGTGGCCACGTTTGCTCTTGCAACGAATGCTACCAAGCTCTTCCAGAGCCCAAAAAGTGCCCCATTTGCAGGCAGGCAATCTCTAGGGTGGTTCCCTTGTACAACAGTTAAATTTCTGTGGCCGGGGAGCTTTTTTGCATCGAGGTCCCCTGTCTTCAGGGCTTTTTCTTCAAGTCCTGCTTTGGCCAGCCTGTCTCACTGTTTGGGCAGTTTCTTTTGATGGGAATGAAATGTAACTGGGGAAGCCCGAGAGGGCTAAGGTGCTTTAATTGGGGTGCAAAGCCATGTCTTAAAAGGATTAGGTCCAGCTGATATAAGTGCGTAAGGCTTATATGACGGTCCAAAGGTTTTAAGGATGATCTGAGTGAGCAGTTCTCAGAAACGGCGCCTACGTTAAGTTAGTAAACGAGCGCTCTTCTTAGTTTCCCTGTAGTTTCCGGCTGTCGGGTTTGTCAAAGTTGAACTCTCCTCGTTTGTTTGCGTTTTGGCTTACTGAGCCTGCAGTCCCTGCACGTGTGGGATCACCCCGATTTGTTTCCCCGTGAGCAAAATACCTGGGTTACAAAAAGCCCAGTGAAAAGCAGTATCTTTCCTACTCAGAGGCTGCAGGATTTAGGCGACACTGCCATCTAGCTCCTAGGACTTTCATTTAGCAGGATGGCCTTTAAAAGAGCTTTTATAGGGTTTTGCGTGACCACAAATGTTTTGGGGGAAAATCCGTGGTTAATTCAAGCAGGGAGCAGAATTTCCATTGTCTCTTCCTCGGTCTCTTACTAATATCGCAAAAAAGCCGTTTTTTTTTTTTTTTTTCCTTTAAACTTCCCCCTACAGCGTTGAAAATCAATTTCAGTCCAAAAAAATAAATCAAAATCAATCTTGCTGTAAGATGAGAATCGGGACACGAAAAATGCTGCAGTCGGTTTCTGCGTCTAGGCTTGAGCCAGGATATAAAATGCTCCGGTAGTATGAAAAGCATGTTTGTCTTGGGTTATTAAATCTAAATGACCCCGAAGGTGGCAACAGGAGCGAGACGAGCCATTTCCCCATCTCCCAGCCTACTTGTATTTTTAAAGTTTGGCCCCATTCCTTGTTTTAGCGAGGGAGACTGTCCTAGCTGCTGTCCGGAGCAGGAGCTCAGGGCTTGCCCGGAGCCCTCGTAGGCAGCGGCGTAGCGCTGCTGCGCGGGGCTGGGCACATCTGCGATGGGTGAACAGCTTGGCCGGGCAGCGTCCCGGTACTGGACACGAGATTAGAGTTTGGGAATTTTTTTTTTTTCCTTTTGATGTCTTTTGAAATTTGCCAGTCTGCTGCTTCTCTTTGTTCTTCCCGGGTTTTACAAGCCGCGCTAAGCTATCGAGTGCTGAAGGAACGTCAGTCACCTTCTCTTGCCGCCGGCCGCGATCTGTGTGACAGAGGGGAACTGTATCCCCGCGTGCTGAATCCAGCGTAACCCGAGTCCTTATGGATACTGCTGTCCTCCTTTTTGTGCTGTAGATGGTGCAAAATAAACCTCCACGTGGAAAAGGAGAACGCCCTTCTCCGACTTGCCTGGGTTTTTTTCTTTTTTTGGTAAATCACAGGCCATAGCTGTACCCAAGAGTATTAACAAACCCACAGTGACGCTTCGGTTGACAGTCGCTGTGGAGGACACCGACTTTCCACTTAGGGAAACACAAGGTTGGGGGAGGTTTCTCCCGCTCCTCTTTTAGGAGCCTGAAGCAGGAACAACAGAAAACGTGCGGTGCTGAAGCACCCCTCTGGATCGGGGGAAGACTCCCGTTTTCCATCCATAAGGGATAGCGGGGAAGGGATAGCGGCTCAGCGACTGCTCGAGGCTCCGGCGTCACCAACCGCCCCCGTCCGCAGGACTGTGCTTTGTTCCCGGGGAGGTTGTGAACCTTTTTGTCCCTCTCGGACGCACCTGCTCGCGCCCTCGCAGCTCCCAGAGGTGTCGGCTGCCGCACGTCCCCGCGTTTCCTTGTTAAACGTTAACTAGTGCGGCCCTGACGCCGCTTTGCTCAGTGGCGTCCGCAGTCACGGCAGTGGCAGGACGAGCTGGGGCGGCTCCAGCAAACTCACACCCGGCTGTCGTTTAAATTGGGGGTAATTGGGGTCCGGCATCTCGGGCCGTGGATGGCAGCGGGCGCCCACTGCCGCGCAGCAGGCTCCTGCGCTCGCCGCTGGCTCCAGCAGTGACGGGAGAAAACACAAACCCGGCTCGCTGCTTTCCTTCAGGGGAGGCCGCGCTCCCCCATCGAGGTCTCTCTGCAGCCCCCTCCCCTTTCCTTCACCCCCTCCTGCTCCTTGCACCCCGTTTCTCTGCAGGGCTGTTTTAAAGCTTCTTCAAGTTCAGTCTCCTCACTTTGCCCTTTGCATGATTGGGGTTTTTTTTTTATGGCACCGTAATAAAAAAAGCCATTTTGTCCATAGTGCAAAGTGCTCTTTGGGAAAAGCAAAGCAAGAAATGTCCCCGGGCTCACCCCGGAGGCTTAGGCCTGCCTGCAGCTCACAAGCAGTTTTGGCACCTGAGCCCTGCGGGGCAGCGAGCCGGGGGCTTTACGGCAGCAAACAGCAGGATCTGCCCCGAGCTCTCTGCGGGGGCGGGATTCGGAGACGGCGTTTGGGCAACCTAAAAACACGAATGGGCCCCGGGGGTTGCTTCTCCCGCAGCGGCACCTTTCTGCCTCTCCTTTTCCTCCGTCCTGCCGCTCCTTTTTTCCCTGCTCTGGGAGGACGGGACCTAGGACGAGGCGCTATAACCGCGCGAGGCGGGACAGGCGGCGGCGGCGGCGCGCGCTGGCCGCGAAGCTTCCCGCGCCCCGTTCCCGCGCCCCGTTCCCGCGCCGCCTTGGGAATAGAGCAGGTGGAGAAACTCCCTTTCCAGAGGCAGGATACGTTATCCCACGCTGCGGTCAACCACAGGCGGCTTTTTCTCCCCGGCTGCCTGATCCGTTACTGCTGATTTCTCCCCGCGCCGTGCGCTTTTCCCGGGCGGGGGCCTTGCTATCAGGCAAAGTTTCAAACGCCGCTCCTGGCGAGCTGGGTTTTGCCCGTTACGTCGCGTTTGCCAGCTTTTCCCTGCGCTATCTCGGGCGCAGACACAACCTTATGTAAGCGAATGACAGCTCGGGGGTGTGCGTGCGGCGGCGGGGGGCGAGAGGGAGGGAGGGAGGTTTCCACATGACTCTGGGAGCGGAGGATTTCGGCAAAAACCCGAGCGACGGGGTGAGACCAGTAAAACCGCAAGGAGCAGCGGCGCGGGCCGAGGAGCGGGGCCGGCGAGCCGGGGCCCCGGCGCACCGTCCCGCACCTGCCCCCCGGCGCGCTCGGGCCCGAAACACGCCGGCTTCTCGCCCCCGCCGCTGCCAGCGTGAGGCGGGCGCTTTATTAAGAAAGCGATTTGCAGAGCCGCGCGCGCGGCAGCCTTGTGCAAACTGGGTTTTTGTGCAAGGGATGCTCGAGGGATGCGAAGGGCTGCAGAAGGGACGCGCAGGGGATGTGCAAGGGGCGCCCGAGGAGGGTGACAGGTCCATCCCCACCCATGGCCCTGGTGGAAACCCGGCTGGATTTTGGGGGGGGGGGTCAGCTCTGCCCTTGCAGCAGTTTCCTGATGTAAGACTCAGTAAAGTGGCCCCGACGCCCTGCGCTCCCTTCAGGGCTCGCCACGAGCGCTAAGAAAATATTCCTCCCGGGGTTAAAAACCTGCGGCGGCAGCGACGAGGCGGCTGCAGAGCGGCCGGGGTGGACTTTGGCCCCGGGCGGAGGCTCCGGGGCAGGGAGGCCGCGGCAGACGCCGGGGTTGGGGGGCCAGGTGGGGCCTGGGCTCCCGGGGGGGGGATGTGGGGCTCCTGGAGGGGATATGGGGCTCCTGGGGTGGGGGGTATGTGGGGCTCCGGAGAGGGATGTGGGGCAGCTCGGGGCTCCCGGAGGGGGGATGTGGGGCAGCCTGGGAGGGGATGTGGGGCTTTCGGAGGGGGGGGATGTGGGGCAGCCTGGGGCTTTGGGAGGGGATATGAGGCTCCCGGGGGGATGTGGAGCTCCGGGAAGGGGGGAGATGTGGGGCAGCCTGGGAGGGGATATGGGGCTCCAGGGGGAAGCGGGGCAGCCCGGGGGGGGAATGCGGGGCTCCCGGGGCTCTGGAGGGGACATGGGGCTCCCGGGGGGGATGTGGGGCTCCGGGAGGAGGATGTGGGGCTCCGGGGGGGGGATGTGGGGCTCCGGGAGGAGGATGTGGGGCTCCGGGGGGGGGATGTGGGGCTCTGGGGGGGGATGCGGGGCTCCGGGAGGAGGATGCGGGGCTCCGGGGGGATGTGGGGCTTCGGGGGGATGTGGGGCTTCGGGGGGGGGGGCAGATGCGGGGCTCCTGGGGCTTTGGGAGGGGATATGGGGCTCCGGGAGGATGCAGGGCTCCAGGAGGAGGATGTGGGGCTCCTAGGGCTCCTGGGGGGATGTGGGGCTCTGGGGGGATGTGGGGCTTCGGGGGGGGCAGATGTGGGGCTCCCGGGGCTCTGGGAGGGGACATGGGGCTCCCGGGGGGAATGTGGGACTCCGGGAGGAGGATGTGAGGCTCCGGGGGGGGGATGTGGGGCTCGGGGGGGGGGGCAGATGCGGGGCTCCCGGGGCTCTGAGAGGGGATGTGGGGCTCCAGGGGGGGGGGGCAGATGTGGGGCAGCCCAGAGCTCCGGGAGGAGGATGTGGGGCTCCGGGGGGGGGATGCGGGGCTCCGGGGGGGGGATGCGAGGGGATGCGGGGCTCCGGGGGGGGGGATGCGGGGCTCCGGGAGGAGGATGTGGGGCTCCGGGGGGGGGGATGCGGGGCTCCGGGGGGGGGATGCGAGGGGATGCGGGGCTCCGGGGGGGGGATGCGGGGCTCCGGGAGGAGGATGTGGGGCTCCGGGGGGGGGGGCAGATGTGGGGCAGCCCAGAGCTCCGGGAGGAGGATGTGGGGCTCCGGGGGGGGGGGATGCGGGGCTCCGGGGGGGGGGATGCGGGGGGATGCGGGGCTCCGGGGGGGGGGGCAGATGCGGGGCAGCCCGGAGCCCCGGGGGGAGCCGCCGGGGAGGAGCCCGGCCGCGCAGCGGGCTGACGTCGCGGCCGCCGGGCTGCCCGCCGCCCGCCTTCCTCCCGCAGCCCTGCTGCTGCTGCTGCTCCTCCTCCTCCTCCTCCTCCTGCCGCTCCTCCGCCCCCCGCGCTAGGTATCCCCGGCCGCGGCCGCCCCTCGGCAGCCGGCGCCGGGCCGGGGAGGCGGCAGCAGCGCTCGGAGCCGGCGGCGGCGATGTGAGCGGCGGCTCCGCGCTCGGCTCCGCTCGGCTGCGCTCGGCTCCGCGCCCGCCGGGGGCCGCGGGCCCCGCGCCCGGCGAGGCTGTCGGGGGGCGGCGGTGCCGGCTCCCCCCCCCCCGCCGCCGCCGCCGCCGCCGCCATGTCGCAGGTGCTGCCCTACGGCGAGGACAAGCTGGGCGGCTTCGCGGCGGGCGGCGCGGTGGGGCAGCTGCCCTTCACCTGCCGCCTCCAGGACGGCGGCGGCTTCTTCGCCGGCGGCCAGGCCAAGCGGCCGCCCAAGCTCGGCCAGATCGGCCGCAGCAAGCGAGGTGAGCGCCGGCTGCCGGCCCCTCCCGGCCGCGGGGACCGGGGCTTTTGCGGGGCGCTGGGCACCCTCCCGCCGCACCGGGCACCGGGGATTTTTTGGGTTTTTGTTTTGTTTTTTTTTCCCCCGCGACAACCGGGCATTTCCCGGGTGGTAGGATCCCCGGGCACCGGGGCTTTTTCCGGGACAACCGGGTATTTTTCCCGGGACAACCGGGCATTTCCCGGCTGTAGGGCTCCGGGCATCGGGTATTTTCCCGGGACAACCGGGCATTTCCCGGGTGTAGGGCTCCGGGGACCGGATATTTCCCGGGACAACCGGGTATTTTTCCTGGACAACCGGGCATTTCCCGGCTGTAGGGCTCCGGGCATCGGGTATTTTTTGCGGGACAACCGGGCATTTCCCGGGTGTAGGACCGCGGGGACCGGGTATTTTTTCCGGGACAACCGGGCATTTCCCGGGTGTAGGACTCCGGGGACCGGGTATTTTCCCGGGACAACCGGGCATTTCCCGGATGTAGGACCGCTGGGACCGGGTATTTTTTCCGGGACAACCGGGCATTTCCCGGGTGTAGGACTCCGGGGACCGGGTATTTTTCCGGGACAACCGGGCATTTCCCGGGTGTAGGACTCCGGGGACCGGGTATTTTTCCGGGACAACCGGGCATTTTCCCGGATGTAGGACCGCGGGCACCGGGTATTTTCCAGGGCTCCGGGCACCCTCCCGGGGCACCGGGTATTTTCCGGGGCTCCGGGCACTTCCTAGGCTGTAGGACCCCGGGGACCGGGCACCTCGCCAAGGCACCGGGTATTTTCCGGGGCAGCGGGCGTTTCCCAGGGTGCAGGACCGCGGGCACCGGGTATTTTCCCGGGACAACCGGGCATTTCCCGGGCGAGCGGGTATTTGCCGGGGCAAGAGGCCGCGGTGTCCCCGGGGTGCCCTTGGCCGCCGCCGTTGGTTCACCGCTGCGTTTCTCCGCTTTCCAGTGGTTATCGAAGACGACAGAATTGACGATGTGCTGAAAAACCTCTCGGAAAAGCCCCCCCCCGGGGTCTAGAGCCTCCCCGGGGACCCCCGGATGCAGCCGGCGGGTAGGTTGGGGGGGGCGATGGCACTGGGTATGGGCAAAAAGGGAAAAAAAAAAAAGAAAAAGAAAAAAATACGAAAAATAAATAATAATTTAAAAAAAACCGGACACGAACCCGCCGGGCCAGCACTTTGAGCCGGCCGCTCGCCGGCAAACGGCGGCGCCGATCGGCCAAGCGCGTCCGGACGTCGAGCCGGGAGACGCGGGAGGAGCAAGACGGTTTCGGCGCCGGGCGGCATCCCAAAGCGGGGAACAAGGGAAAAAACGAAAAAAAAATTGGAAAAATAATTTACACCACCCGCCACAGAAACCTGCCCTGGACCCGACCGGCGGCAGCGCGAGCGCGCCGGCTCCGCGCGGCGTCCGGCCTGCTCGCGGCGTCTCGGCTCCGGGCGACGCACGTCGGGGCGTGAAGGGCCTCGAAGCGGCGGCGGCGGCGGCGGCGTCTGGTCGCCGTTGGGCCTCGGGGCACCGTGTTTACATTAGTTCATCTTGCAAAAATGATGCCGTGCCCTTGGCTGTAACACGCTGCGGGGTTTCCGTATGGCTGTTGTTATTTTTTAACGTTGATGTCTTTGGATGTTGGGAAAAATGGTATGGGGGAAAAAATATATCTCTATCTCTATATATATATATATATATATTTCATTTTAGTCACATTTTGAGGTTATCGATGGCGTGTGTGCAAAACGAAACTTTTATAAAGGAATGAACTGTAGCAAGAATTACGGTTTTCTTTTTGACGGCTTGTGTTTCTCCGTCGCTGTGAGCAAACGGCTCGGGTTCGCGCGACCGCAGAGTTTATATGTACGGCTTTTCCTACCGACCGTGCAGTCCGCGGGGTGGGTATACGCCGTTTGCGGGGGGGGGTTGTTGTTGTTGCTTTCCTTACCTTGTGGCAGTTTATTCTCCTGAAGCGACTGTATTAAAAAGAAGGGGGGGGCGAGGACGCCAACGCTCTGCTGCGCCCCGCGCCGGGTGCTGCCCGCCGGCGGCCTCGGGTCAGCGCTGCCGGCGGCCTCGGGACATCGCCGCGACCCCTCGGGGAGGGCGGGATTTTTTCTTTGACTTCTCTTTTCTAATTTTTTTTTTTTTAAATATTTTGCATGAAGTGCAGGGGGGGGGGGGACAAACCCAAGCGCAGCCGGCGCCGGCGGCTCTCGCGTGAGCCACCCGCTCGGCGTTGCTCCCTGCGCGCCTCGCGGCAAGCGGCGGGCTGCGGGTTGGTTCTTTCTTTTTTTTCCCCCCCCCTTTCCTTTCTTTTCGCCTTTTCTGAAATATTGTGTCTGTTGCACTTTGATCCACTACACAGGGCTATTTCTGCAATGTGCAAATAAAAAAAAAAAAAAAAGAGACGTGAAACGCGAAGGAAAAAGAAGTGTTTTCCCGCGGGATTGGGGGCGGCAGGCGCCCGGAGGGAGGGCTGGGGCGGATGAACCACTGCGGCTGGGGAAAATACCCGAACCGCCGGGTATATACCCTCGCTGCTCCCTTCAGCTGCCGAAAGGCCGGAGCCGGGGGGGGGAGGGGGCGGGGGCTGAAGACAAAACCGCTGATAAATTATAAAGTGAGCTTTTATCCCCGGGCTCCAGCGAGCTAAATAAATCATGGGGGGGGGGGGCTAATAAATAATAAACAATGCAATAAATGCAATAACAACTAGATAATAAAATCAATAAAATGAACCCCACTGGGCACCCCAAAAGCCCGCTTGGTGCCCCCCCAACCCCGGTTCGGCACCTCGACCTCTCCCAACTCGTTAATAAACGATGGCGGCGGCGAAAGGCGAGCGCTGCGGCGGCCCGGGAAGCTGAGCCGGCCGCCGCGCGGCTCCCGGCCCCCTTCTGCTCCGGTTACCGGCGCGACGCCCGCGCCGGAGCAGAGGGGCCTGGAGCGGCTGCAGCCGGGAAACCTCCTTTCCCGGCGCTTCGGGCATCGCCCGAGAGGCCCAAACTCCCGGCGGACCCTCGCCGGGGCAAAAACTGCAAAAAAAAAGAAAAAGAAAAAAAAAAAAAGGTTTTTTCGGGCGGCAAATAACAGCCACTTTTTACAAAAAGAAAAGGGGGGGACGGGGTTGGGGGGGGGGGGGGGCGTGGGATTTCGCACCTTCCGCCAGGAGGCGGCTAGTCACGGCGCCGGGTCGGCGCCGGCGCTATTCCCAGCCGCTGAGTCAACCCGGCGGGCGCCGGCGGCCGGCGGGGGCCGCGCGGGGGCCCCTCGCCTGCCTCCCGCTTTCCCATTTCGGCACCGAGCCGGCGGGCTGACTCAGAGGCACGCGGCGCACCCCCCCCCCCCCCCAATTCCCGCGTTGACCCTGGGGGAAAAAAACAAAATAATTAAAAAAAAAAAAACCCTGAAAATATTTTAATACATTTTAGGGGAGCAGAGCAGGAAGCGCTTTAGGATTTTTTTTTTCCCATCGGCTCCAACGAACGCGCCGGCAGGGAGGTGACGTAGGGGGTGAGGAGGGGCTGCCGCCAGGCCGGGTGTAGCCAGGTGGGTGCTGGATAGAGCTAGGTGCTGGGTCCAGCGGCGTGCAAGGTCTTGCCACGTGCAAGGTCTGGTGGCGTGCAAGGGCTTGCTGCCTGCAAGGTCTTTTGACATGCAGAAGATCTTGCCGCATGCAAGGTCTAGTGCCACAGGAGGTCTTGCCACACGCGCGCTCTTGCCACTTGCAAGGTCTAGTGGCGTGCAAGGCCTTGACGCATGCACGGTCAAGCCATGTACAAGGTCGTCTTGTTCGTGAGGTCTTACCACGTGCAAGCTCTTGCCCGCGTGCAAGGTCTAGTGGCACGGAGGGTCTTGCCGTGTGCAGGTCTAGCAGCATGGAAGGGCTCGACACATGCAAGCTCTTGCCACGTGCAACATCTACTGGCATGGAGGGTCTAGCCACATGCAAGGTCTCGCCCGCGTGCAAGGATAAACCGTGCTCTGGGTTTAACCACAGGCTGGGTCTAACTGTGCGCAGGGTTTAGCCTGCCGCGATCCTCCTGGTTCAGCTCGTTCTGAGTTTCGCCGCCCGGTGTGAAGCGCCGTCCCCGTAAGACGGGTGAACGAAACGCAGCAGACGAGCAGCCCCTTGCGCGCCCGATGCGGGCAGCGCCGCCAGCCTGCCCGGTTTCCATAGCGACGGTTTCAGCCCCAAATCGGCTGCGGGTGCCGGGGAAGGCGGAGGAGAGGTGGAGGGGGTGAGCGGGGCCAGGCAGCGCAGGGGAAGGCGCTGCAAAGCAGTCGCGGACGCTCCCTGGCTGCAGCGTTGCATCCCAGGCTGCAGCACTACCTCCCTGCAGCATCACTTACCAGCCTGCAGCACCGCATCCCGGCTGGGCACGCGGATGCCGCCAGGTTGCAGCATCACATCCCAGCTGGGTGCGTGGATGCTCCCGGGTTGCAGCGTCGCATCCCGGCTGGGTGCGTGGATGCTCCCGGGTTGCAGCGTCGCATCCCGGCTGGGGGTGTGGATGCTCCCGGGTTGCAGCATCGCATCCCGGCTGGGTGCGTGGATGCTCCCGGGTTGCAGCATCGCATCCTGGCTGGGGGTGTGGATGCTCCCGGGTTGCAGCATCGCATCCCGGCTGGGTGCGTGGATGCTCCCGGGTTGCAGCATCGCATCCCAGCTGGGTGTGTGGATGCTCCCGGGTTGCAGCATTGTGAAGAACGGAGTATGGGCTGCGGAAACCCCCACTCATACCTTTTGCAGGCTGTCTGCCGGCACCAGAGCCAGGGACCCGCTTTCAGCCCCTCTGGCCCCCTTTCGGGCAGGGGGACCAGCCAGGCCGCACGTGCCTGCCTGCGTGTTCCTTGCTCTCCTGTCTCGTGCACGGCAGCTGCAAACCCTCCCTTGGCTCAAAGCTGCTTGTATTTCTCCCCAGTTTTCCCTTTCTGCTCCTTATGTGAGTATTTATGCAGAAATAGAAGCCATCTTCCCCGGAATCGCTCGCTTAACCATCGCCAGGCTGGATCGAGGGGTCGCCGCCACGTTCCCGCGGCCCCTGGGGGAGCCAGCCAAGCCAGCCAAGCCAGCGCCTGGCCCAAACCTTCGGCGGCTCGGTCCCAGCTCGGGCCATGGGTGAACCGTGTGCCACAGCAGGCCTTTTTTTTCCAGGAAAAAAAGCCCTTAATAACATAGGTGGCAACGGAGCTGGGAAAGAGTTGGGGGGTCCCGAAGACGGAGCATCCCTCTGAGCCAATTGCAAGGCCCTGGAAAACGATCCCAGTCCGAACTTTTACCCGGTGGCAAGGGCCTGGGCGCTCCCTCCCGGCCCCCCAAAATAAATCTTCATCCCGGGGCTGTCAATCCTCTCAAGAGCTGCTCCCGGCCCGGCCTCGAGCCTTGCATAACGGCCGCGTGACTTCGCCGCGCCGCCCCACGCGCTATTTCGGGAGCGCCCGAGCCCACGGCGACGAGCCCGAGGGCTGCCCGCCGTCGCCCTCCCGCCACCACCGCCTTCGCCAGCGAAAAGCGGCCGGCACCGATCCCCTTCCCCCCCCACCCCAAATTGCCGTGTTTTACCACCGTAAATATAGCAGGGAGGGGGGCAAAGCCGGGAGGGGGGCTTTCAAAAAGCTCGCCAGCAGCGGGTTGGCGGCAGGACGGGGGCAGAGGCGCGATCCGCGCCGGGAGCGCTGCCGGCACATTTCCAGCCCTTGCGGCAGGCGATCTGTGTGTGTGCGCGCGCGTGGGGGGGAAACGACTCTTTTCAAGCTCTTTTTTAAGCTCTCCTGTCCTCCCCCTCTCCCGCGGGTTTCATAACCCTGCG
Source organism: Struthio camelus (assembly GCF_040807025.1). NCBI lineage: Eukaryota > Metazoa > Chordata > Aves > Struthioniformes > Struthionidae > Struthio > Struthio camelus. The sequence continues at coordinate 12,733,782 of NC_090962.1, forward strand.
GAGCGAGCAAAAGGCTCCGCCGCCGTGCACCGTGCAAGGTAAGTACCTCCGAGCCACGCTGGGACGGGATCGTCTCCGGCGGAGCCGAGCGCCTTCCCCGCCGGCGAAGCATCTCTCTTGCCCAGCGCGGCGGCTGGCTGCAAATATTTATTTACCTGGCGGAAAGGGGGTTGTTTATTAAGCCATGGCCGAGAACTGTATCCAAACTGATTTCGCTTAACATGACACTCGCGAGCACCCTAGGAGTTGCCGTTCCTGCGCTCCGGCCCCGTCTGACGACAGGTTAGGCAGCCGAAAGGCACCTCGGCTGCGGCAGGGAGCAAGGGGGATGAGGGGATTGGGAAGGGAAAAGCGCCTGGAGAAGGCAGCCGGGGGCTGTTTTCCACCCGCGGGGCTTTGCGGGAGAATTTGGGAAGGGGAATAAGGTTGGAAACCAATTACTCACGTGACCATCCTGGGAGCCGGGGCCTTTCTTGCTGGCCCCATCTAAAAATATGCAACTGTCTGGCCTGAGAGGGGTCCGGACATGGCCACCGAAACCGGGGCATCAGAGCAAGTCTTTGCTTGCTAGGAGCAAAAATCAGAGCTTTTACCTAGTGCTTCGGGCTGGAAAAACGCTTGGCAAACGGCACCATGGAGACAGCTGCTTTATTAATACCTGCACTAACAACACGATAATTAAGGGGCTGCGAAGGAAGGTGCGGGATGGAGGCGGGAGAACGTCGGCATCCTTCAGCCGGCCCCGTTTTGGTTGTCGGCTAACGGCGCGGGGAAGCTGGGGGGGGCCGGGCACCGAGGGGCAACAGGGTAAACCGCCAACTGCTAGAGACGGAGAAGGGTTTCTCCTCTCTGCTTCCGCCCCACAAGATTTCAAAACGGTTCGTTAAAACCCGCATTTGTCCCTTCTCACGGTGCTGTGCTAAATGCAATCCCCCGGGAAGGTTGAAGATGCCTTCCCCTCTGAAAGCCAGTCCTGAATTCAAACACAAAGTCAGTTTTCTTTTTTTCCCCCCCTCCGTTTTTGGATAAACCACACAATGTCCCAGCCAGCTCGGGCGATGCCGGGGGAGAGGCTGGGCCCAGCTCCGGGACACCCACACCAAACCAAAGCACTCAGGAAGGGCAGTGAAGCAGGCTTGGATTTACTGGGATAACAACACTTGTGCAACAGAGGACACGACCGCTCTGAGGAAGCCAACCCGTGCCGTCTCGCCCGGAGGCGTCCCCGACATCACGGGGAGGCGACAGCGAGAGCAGAGCACCCGCGGGCCGCTCTGCGTCCCGGATGCCCGATTCCCTCCCGTCCGCCCTACCTGGACACGCGCGCACAGACAAAACCGAAAGCTGCTGCGAGACGGCGAGGCTGCTGTAGAGCCAGGCGAGCGAGCCGAAGGTCTCCGGCGAGCAGCAGGGCTCCGCGGGCGCCGCCTGCAAAAGGGAGACGGTCAGAGCTCGCTCATCGCGCGGGGAAAAAGCTTTCACCTAAGGGCTGTCCCCGGCTGGAGGGCTGAGATTCGCGGGGCCGAGCCCCAAGGCTCTGCAGGAAACGCGCGGCGGGGTTTCGCTCACGGGCGAAAACGTTGCCGCCAGGCACACACGGCTTCACCCCGGGGCCGCCCGGCGGGCGGTGGGGGCAAAGCCTTGCGAGAGGCGCTGCGCCGCCGCCCCGGGTGGCCAACGCTTGGGTTGATGCCCCAGGGACGGGGCTGTTTCCTCACTGTGGTTTCTGATGCTTTTTTGGAACAAGAATTGGGCTGGAACGGGGACTCGCTGCCTCCGCCAGCGCCGAGGCACGCATCTCCACCGAATCCGAAAGCCTCCAGCGGAGGAGAGTATCTTGCAGCTTATTCCCTGGCTAAAAACAAGCTTTGAGGTTCCTCATCTCGACCAGCTCCGGTCAGGAAAAGCGAAAGATGTTGTGCAAAGCAAATTCCTGCTCGCTGCGGTTTGCTGGGTGACAGAGGGGACACTTTTCCCCACGGGAAGGTTTCAAAGAAGAGAGGCTTTGTTGCAGAAGGAACCACCCTTCTGCACATTTCTACACTTTCCCACTGTTCCCCAACTCTCTCCAGCTGGACAGCTTTCATCTCTTATGCTCACGCTCCCCTTTCTCACCCACCCTTCCCCAGCAGAGGAGCCAAACTCGTGTGCCTGTACATCAGCAATTGCACTTTCTTTGATTTTTCTAAGCCCCCGGATAAAACGAGTTGAAGTCCAAACAAAACGAGGGCCTTCTTCCATAAGAAGATCAAAGATTAAAAATAAAAAAAAAAAACTGGAAGGCGTATTTCCCACTGGGGAGAGCTAGCAATGAGTGAGCGTTGGGTTGAAAAACCTTCCCCTCCACCCGCCCCATCTCCTCCTCTCCTACCCAGCCTGACGCCGGCACGGCCGATGCCCTGCGCACGCGGTGTCCCCGTGCTGCTCCCATCACTGTGAGCCCTAGGACTGGCTCCGAGGGCTAAATCCAGCCTTCGCTGTGTTTTAGTACCCTCAGTCTGCTACGAATTACAGAGGATATCGCAGAAGCTCACGACAATTTCCTGCCGATGCACGTCGGCGGGCTGCGCTGGAGACGGCGGGACGGGCTAAGCGACTTTGCTGAGTACCGGCGTGCCGGGATTAAAGCTGCCTGTCGCAGAGAATAACCGACTCGGAAGGAGCCGAGAAGCCCACGAAGGGCCTGTCAATACGGTCGGCGGCCGGTCACCTCTTCGCTCTGCGCAGAGCGAGCGCGGGAAGCGGAGACGGCGCCCATCGGCGCAGCCGCCGAGCCTCACGGCAGCGTCGAGAGGAGGACGAGAGCAGCAGCGGTGCGAGGAGGGCTCTGGGACGCTCTCGAGACGCACGGCTCCGGATGAAGGAGCCGAGCTCTCCCCGTCTCTTCCGTTCAAGAGGGCTGCGGCAGGGACAGGCCCGTCCTCGGCTCGCAGCGGGCGCCCTGGCTGCGTGGTAAAGAGGGGGAAGGCAGCCAGCCTGCCAGCCAAGAGCGAGCTTTAGAGAGTCAGGCCCCTAGGGGGAGAAAACAGTCAGAAAACCTAAAAAGAACAAGTGTCCGAGCTGTTGGATTCAAAGGCGGGTCCCTGCGGTTCAGATCCAACAGGTCAGCACAGGGGAGACTCCCGTGTGTAGAAGGAAGGATGCAGCATTTTGGCAGGAGATAAAAATCCCCCGTTTCTCTACCGTAGGGCATCTCTGCTCCGTTAGGCTTCGAGTGCAAGGGGGGGCTGGTTCCCTTCGCCTGTCCCTGCTCAGCCGGCAAAGCTCCTAAGGCACACTGTCCGCTGCAAAGGGTCTGCGAGGGCTCCTGGAAACCCGAGCTGGGGATGTCAGAGGGGCTGAGGCAGCTCAGCACCACCTGGAATTGCAACGGGGGTTTGGTCGCAGCTTCTGGCTGTCCGGTGCTTCACTGGGCTCGAGAGAAGGTGGCATGTCCCTCCCTCCCAGCCAGGACAAGAGGGTTGCTCTTTAGACGGTCACTCCCAGCCTGGATTTCCTTTGACCCACAAGATAAGCAAGTTGTGCAACAAGCAATGCGGGTTCACCTTTGCAAAGAACATCAGAGATGGACAGCAGGAGCCAGGCAGGAGCTTTGGGAGAGTAGTGACTCATGGCTGGAAATAGCCGGCAGGGGGGACCGTGGTGGAGGCTTGACGGTGATTCAGGGCTGGGGACGGGCAGCCAAGCAAGGATGGGCCAAGCTGAGCAGTCACTGTGGAGATCTGGTCTGGGAACAGGGCTGGTAACCAGAAGAAACCAGGATCAAAGGGAGCTGCTGTACCTGGAGGTGCTGCTCCGATTAAAAAATAAAGAGCATCCTACTGTGGCAAGTACCAGCAGGTAGACTCCCTCCTGGGGCAAAATACCAATCGTTAAGCGCAGGATTTTGCCTGGGCTGCTTCCGTTTGCCAATCAGCTCAAGGGCTTATTCCAATAAACGCACTGTCCCTGCAGCAGAGGAAATGAGCTCCTTGAACATGTTTCCTTAAGGATGGGTCCCTGTTCCTGCGCCCTCAGAGAGCCGTCCAAGCCTCTTTCCTCATCCACTCTCTCCTCTCTTTACATGCTGTTTGGGTTGTAGCACAGCAGGTTGAACTCCAGGTTTTCGTCCCAGTGCCTGAGCAAGACAAACAGCTGCTGGGCTGCAGCCTTCACCGTAGCCAGGCTGTATCCCTCCGGGAAGTCCTGCTCGCTCAGCCACAGGCTGGCCTTGGCGGCCACCAGCTCCCACTCGATGAAGTAGGAAGCGGAGCTGTTCTCCAGCCAGGCCAGGGCTACAGCCGTGGCCCACAGCATCCCCTCCGGCTCCGTCTGCTGCTGCAGCTCGATGTCGAAGAGCAGTGCCTGGATCGCAGAGCCGTCCACCTCAGAGTCGCTGTCAGCCTGCGCCTTGGCGGCTGCGGGCACGCTCTCCGGGGAGGAGAAGCGGCGGATGGTGATAGCCGGCGGGGAGAGTTCGTTCTCGGCTTTGAGGGCTTTGGAGATGCTTTCCACAGCGCTACCTGAGAAGTGGCGAAGGCGACCTGCATCTTCTGTGCGGCTGCCAGGTCCGTCGGGCACCGAGCCCGGAGCAGGATCTCTGTCAGAGGGACTCTGCCCAAGCGTGCCGTCGGGAACCAGGAGCTGCTGGCCGTACGTAAGGCTCTTGTGCTCCCCGGAGGGGCTGGTCTTCTTGGCGCTGCAGGAGCTCGAGGGGCTGAGCGCCAGGCGGTGGCAAGCAAAAGGAGATGTCCACTTCAGCTTCTCCATGGGGATGTTGACTGCTTCGCAGAAGGCCGAGTTCATGAGGAAGGCACCGCAGGCCAGCTGCAGAGACACCTGTATGGAGCGACAGGCACAGAGAAGCTCTGAGATGCCAACCTCTTCTGGGAAATTCAGGAAAAGGGGATGCGTCTCTCCTTAGGACCTGGCCGGGACTTATCAGGTGGCACTGCCAGGTAACAGGAAACCTTGGTGCTTCAGCATATAGCACAAACACCAGCACTAGGAAGACCTCCTTGCCCGCTCATTGCCTTTGCTCTCAGGGATGGCTGGAGCCCTTCTCCATCTCTGAGCAGGCTTGTCAGGCCATGTCAGACACATGGCTGCCAGAAGAAAGTAAGAGGCAGCCCTGGACAATCCAGGATGATCCTTCAGGTCTCTGCTCTCCTGCAGTGACCATACAGCTCCGGCAAGACTCAGGGGCCTTGACCAGTTGCTTACCAGGGGAAGGTAGTCTATGTTCTCGTTGTCAGTCTCAGAGTTGGGTTCATTCACTCTGTTTGGAGATTTACTCATGAAACCTTTGGCAGCTCGGGTCAGCAGTCTGGTTCTGTTGAGCGTCAGCCTGCAGGAGGATGAAAAGGCGGTTGTTGCCTACGTGCCCCTCCTGATGCCTGTCCTCTCCTCTGAGGAACTGTCCCAGGTCCTCAGCAACTGGCATCACACTCGGCCTGGGAGCGACACAGCTCTCAGAGCCCGGCTGGGCTGCTACCCTGCACCCGGGGCTGTCCCTCCTCTCCCTCTCGCTTGTGTTTGTGTCACACCTACTGAGGTGCAAGACTGGGCTGCTGCCTCAGGACCCGCAGGGCTGCTAACATCAGAGAAGGTCAAGCTGGTCCATACCTTGCAGTGAAGAGGCTCTCGAGGGATTTCTGGGAATGAGCAGGCGAAGCAGACAGGCTCTGTAACGGCACTGGAAGAAACACAAACGCAAGGGAAAAAAATGAACGAAACCTCCAGTGTAACAGGAGAGCGAATATCAGAGTTCAGGGAACAAAGCTTATGCACTGGGATGTGGGGTGCCTTGTTTTGCTGCTAAAATACACCAAGCCTTTGACCAAATCCTTCTTCTCCCTTTGCCTCATTTTCCTTCCATGAGGAATTGCATAATGATGTTCCTGCATACCTCAAAAATGAGCCTGGGGAGGTTTATACTCAAGGCCCCATAGGGGGGTCTCTCCTTTCTACCTCTGGAAAGAGTCAGATCTTGTTCTCACAGGCCTAATTTCAGTTAACAAGTTAAAAAAAAAAGCACTCAGTGGAAATATTTGGTAAAGATCCCAAATCACCAACTGGATTTCCCAGCTATTATGTGCAAACACGCAACAGTTCCAAGTCATTTTCTCCCAAGCTCCCTTGCCCAGGCCTAACTCCAGAGCCTGGCGTTCCCACCAGGAATGCAGCCAGGTGGAGACCACGTGCAGTGGGAGGAGCAGAGGTCTGAAACGCAGGGCCCAGCAGGTGACAATCACAGCTTGTGAATGCAGGCTGAACCAACATTTGGGCACAACGGTGTGTCTGCACCCCAGGAAATCACATGAGTGTCTTCCCCTACCTTCTGGGAAACTGCAGCGCTCCCGGCTAGAGGAGGAAGGGGTGCTGCAGGGTGACAGGCTGCTCTCGTCCACACCTGCAACGAAGGGAACCACGTTGGCAACACCACCAACCTGAAATCACCATGTGCGAGCGGCGCACGGCCACGCCGACTGGCGACACAGCTGCTCTCCCTCTCCACCGTGTTATCAGATTAATGAGCCAGCTCTGCCCTTTGGATAGCGCAAACAGCCTGAGCAGTCTCTGCCCACCTCCTAATTGCTGGCTTTCACCTGCTGCCTGGCAGCTACCCACATGGCTTTCACCCTGCCCATGACCTCCTGTTTGGTTTAAGCGGCCTCAGTTACACACATCTCCAATTCCCGGTCTCTGTTCCCGAACACAGAAGTAGTTTCAATTCAACAGCAGACCTGACAACGCGAGACAAGGTCCAGTCCAACGTATCCTCATTAGCAGAGGATTTGGTGACAGGCAAGTGTCTCTCACCCCCTTGCCTCTACTTACACCCTGTTTAGTCCCTCATGTTGCCTGTGTTACGGTTGCCAATTAACTTCCAAGCATCAGCAGCAGCCATCACTGCCTGTGATTTGGGAGTTTCAGGGTAAACTGGAGTTTGTTCCCCATTTCAGGAGACTGATTCCAGTCAGATACATGGTTAATTGTTCAGACCACAGGCCAGGTCCTTCTTCAGGTCCTGCATATGACAGCAGCAGTGATGGAAATCCTGTCTCCAAGGCTTGGAGGAGGCCCACCACTGGCCTAGGTGGGCCCCTCCGATCGTCTGAGAGTCCAGCACAACTCAGATTTGTGCTACTGGCTTGAACTGTCATAGCTGAGGTGAAACTTCCCCCCAAACGAACCTCAGTGGCTTCACTGAGACCAGGATTTCATGTCTGGCCCACAGCAAGCCTGCTTTGGGCAGCCATGGGAGGCAGCATCTCCTCCACGGTTGGAGGAACCTGTTTCCTGGCTCTGTACTTCCTTACATGGTTGGATGTTTCCCACTGCCTGCCAGGAGCTGGTGCGGGACTACCTCCAATTTTCCAGGCAGGGTGCAACAAGCGGCCAGACATCAGACGCGGTATCAGCAGACCAACCACCTCCAAACACAGCAACACTCAAACCTTCACTGGAAACTCACAGACTCTTCTGAGATGGATAAATGCCTGTGTAGTTTCCCTTCTGTCCCCAGCCTTTTCTACTTATCATTTTCCTGGCCACCTTTGAAATGTGGCAGGCTTCAAGTTCCTCTAGTTACCACTCAAAAAGTAGGTTCAGACATGCCCGTTTTATGCAGACATTATGCCACTGTCCTCACTAGAGTGACGACACTCCTGCCACGCATCTCACCACATTCATACCGCCCTTCTAAAATGGAGCATCCTACTAAAAGATGAAGGTAGAAGAAAAAAGACCAGGTGCGTCCCTAAAAAAAAAATAATCACACTTTCATGGACTAAACTACTGAGGTCTGTAAGAGTGCAGAGACCAAAGAAATCAAGGAGTCTTACTCATGCCATAAAATCCCTCATCTCCGTTCTGGCCACAGGCTGACTGGGGACGTCCAACAGAAAAGCCACGATGCCTTCTGCTTTCGGAGCTCCGACTCCTCTGGCTGCCTTGCTTGGATGCTGCCCCTTTGCACAAGTGAAGGGAATCGCAAGCATTAGAGAGGGTCCGGCACACACAACGTCAGCAAATCCCACAGCTTAATGAGTCTGGGTGTTTCCAGGCATCCAGACCCAGCAGGGGCACCGTCCTAGGATTAGATGCTTTGCTTGACTGCAGTGGAATAGGTTCTTGCCTCAAGAGCAGCAGGCATGCCTTTAGGCCCTGGCAGCGGCCTTGGATATACAGGTCTGGTGTTGATTTGAACCTTGGCTTCGTAGGCTGCTCTCTGAACTAGGTCTCTCGGGCAAAACCCTCTCCCTGAGAAGAATGTTTCACCCCCCTGCCAGCGTACAAGCCATCCCCACCGACTGGCCTCGCACGGCCACACGCCAGAGCGCCACGTTACCCGTGTTGGTGTACTCAACGATGGTCGGCAGGTAGGTGTTGGCGCTCAGGTCCACCGGCATGAACGCCGTGTACTTGCTGATGACGTTGCAGGCCTTGCTGGTGTGGACGGCGTTGACCTGGTACCGCCGCCCAGACCCTGCCACATGAGAGACACCAGGGTTACAGTGCTCTGTGGGCTCTGTCCACCTCTCACACCCAGGTCCCAGACCTATCTGCATGCCTGGGCCTTCTCACAGGCCCTCCCAGTAGAGCCTGCGTCCCTCTAGAGTCTGCCCAGCGCTTCCTCTGCTGTTGTGTTTTATGTATCTAGTCTTTTTTTTGCCCATTACAGCTGCGTTTCATGGAGCAGGAGAAATGTTCGATAAGCCATGAGACAGACTGTTGTTAGGTACCTGCACATGATGTTCCCGGATGCATCACCACTGCCTGCCCTTGCACTAACTCAAGAGAGACTCAAGAGACTGCTGAAGCTGCTGGAAAGCCACCCCCGAGCCAAGCCAGGGTCTGTCCTGCCCCCAGCCAGCTCGCAGGCTGCTCAGGAGGTGGGTATTACCGTGCTCGATTTCACACTCCTTCTCCGCAAGCTGTTCAAAGTCCCGGATGATGGACTTGGCTGCCAGGTGGTGGAAGGTCTCACTCCACAGGTCCGTGTCACCATCCTCCTGGCTCTTTCGCTCTCGGAAAAGAGGGCGGATATCGAAGGCGATTTCCCACTGGACGGGCTCGTTGCTCCTTAGCCCCTTCACCACTGCCTTGCAGAAGGCCCTGGGGCAGTGCAGGGAGCCCCGGGCAGAGCTGAGATCAAAGTCCTGCAGCTCCCAGTCGGAGGAGGTCTCCGTTTCAAACGTGAAGGAAGGATGGGCAGATTCTGCAGAGAGGTGAAACATATATAATTAATCACATCTGTGTGAACCGAATTCCCAGCTGTCACTGAGAAGCCTTAACTAATAATTCCTAATTTTGATATGGTGGCACAGAATAACGCCACTGAAACCCCAGCACGGACCGATGAGGTCGGCCTTGCCTCCCCCTTGGCCCCAGTTACCCAGATCCCCAGGGCTTCGGCTGTCCGACGAAGATCGCAGGCAAGTGCTGGTGTCGAGCGGCCCCAGGCCCCTTCCCGGAGCCGTCTGCTGCAGCCCGTCCTGCACCGGCGGGGGGTCGGCATCGTGGCAAAAGGATGCGCAGCGTTGGTGGAGCAGGGACGGCCGCCTGGTGCCCGTGCTGCAGCTCCTCGTGGGGGAGACGTGGGAACTGGCGGCTGCGAAGGGCTGAGAGCAGAGCGTGATGGCGATGGCAGCAGCGCGAGGGGGCCCGGCGGTCTCGCCGGCTGGGCCCCCGCACCTGCAATCGCGCCAACCTGCCTGCGAGTGCTGCTCTGTCCCTGCTGATCCCATTCGTTCCCTGCCTTATCGTGGTGCGCGGCAGCGAAACGGGCTTTTCCCGGCACGCGCGCAAGCACACCGCCCTCCGCACCCACCTCGAAGCCCAGACAGGGCGCCGCGGCCGTCTGCCAGATCTGTGGCGCGTCCCGGAGGGACCCAAGCCCCCAGGGCTCTTTCCCCAGACATACAGAAGGTGAAATATGAGTTTCATCCCTCCAGACGTTTTAGTGACCTCACTTGGGAACCAAAGGAAAGAAAAGAGATGAGAGATCCAGGACCAGTTGCTTAGTAACCAGCGGAGAGAGGCACAAGGGTTTGGGAAGAAAGGGATCCCGGCTCACAAGAGACTGCTGCCGCTGCTTTCAGCGGACGTGAAACCCCTCCCCAGCCTCTCCAGCGCCACGTCCCGCAGGGACATCTCCCTCGGCGGCTAGCAGAGACGCAGAGCTCTGGCTGTTTCTACCTCCATCCCTGGGGCTGCGGGAGGGTCCCCCAAAGACTGACGGACCCCGTATCTCCACGGCACAACAGCAGCAAGGGACGATGGTGGGAAAAGGCCACGGATCTCAGTGCCATACTGAAAGAGACCTCCTCCAGGTGGCAGGTAGGAGCTCAGCCTCCTTCACCACCAAGTTTTCGATGCTGTGTTAAACCACCAGCAAAAATGGGAGGCAGGCCCATCTGTGTGACTAAACTGAAGGAGGGACCACTCACCAAGCTTGAACTGAGCCTTTTTCATGGCAAGCTGGTCCCTGACGGACCCTTTCCATTCAAAACCTGCCCCTTCCCCTTCCTGAGCTCTCTCCCGAGCCAGGCGAAGCAGGCCGGGAACAGAGCTGGGGGGTTAAAGCTGCCCATCGCAAGCGCTGACCTTTCCTTCCCAGAACAGCGTGTGTGGAGGTGAGCTGAAGGCTCACGTTCACAGCTCCGAAAATGTCAAGCCCTGGCAGCTGGAGTCGGAGCTGGGAGAGCCACCGGGAGCCCTCGCAGCACGAGGGATGGGAAAACCAGGCTGCAATTAATTACAAGCGGGACGCACGCTGTCAACGGTTCGTTACCCTCCAGAGGGAAGTCACTTCCCTCTCTGCCTTCACGCCAAGTGTCCTGTGCACAGGCGTGATGCTCTGTGGACCTCGGCAACGCAGGTAAGGCCACGGGCACCCCGAAAACCTACCCCGTCCGCGATGAAGTGCCCTTTGTCAAGGGAGCCAGTTCACTACCCTCTCTGCCACAGCTAGAGGACAGAGGCCCCGTTGCTCTCTGCTGAGCGTTGGCCCTCTCTTCCCCTCCACCCTCCCATCTCACCTTCAGCCCCACTTCGCCCGGCCAATCTCTAACACAAGGCAGATGAGAAATCAAAGCCCCAGAGATCTTGCTGCAAGTTTCCATAGGAACAGAAGTGCAGCGGCAGCTGCTGCTGCTGCTGCTGCTGCTGCTGATCCTCCCAGCCTTGCAGGTGCTGCTCGCAAAGCGAGGCACTGCAGCGATGCTGAGGATGGGAGAAAGCCGTTCCAAGCCTTCCCCAGATCGGCCTAAAAATCTGGAATTTGTAATGCGTCCCCTGCATTGTGGGCCTTGGAAACCACCTCTGGGTTGCAGTTTCAAGAGGGGGAGATCAGCGAACACTGAGCGCTTCTCACTCGCTCTTGCAGGGCGTTTCCTAGGCCTCCTCCTTTAAAAAGCAACAGTCCCTAGCTCACCCAGGGACCAGCAACAGCGCTGGACAAGATTTCTATAGGTCTGCTCTGGCCAGCACGATTAAAGCAACTTCCACATCACTCTGGGCAGTGGGCTGGACAAATTAGCACTCAAGACCTGTCAGAGGGGCAGCTCAGAGTTAGTACACAGCAGCCAAGCTGGAGCAGCCTACATGCCCTCCCAGAAAGTCGGGGCGCACAGTCCTTGGGCTGAGGCTCCTCCACTTGGGTTCAAGCTGCTGCATTTCACCTTGTACTTGCTGCCGGGGGCAGCGTTAGGGTACCTAACACTGTTAGCGGCCTCGGCTCAGCAGGCGCGTTACCCCTCGCGTCCACATCTCAGCCCAAAGCTGCCCGTGGCTCAGCAGGCGCGTTACCCCTCGCGTCCACATCTCAGCCCAAAGCTGCCCGTGGCCTGTGGGTTCCAGATACAATGGGGGAATCTGCTTTGAGACTGACTTTTCATTCTGCTGCACGGCCAAACTCTACGGCAATATTCAGCTGAGAAGAAGGAAGCCTGTGGCTCAGATGAACAGTGAAGCACAGGCAACCTCAGCAGGGGAAAAGGAGAGGAGAGGTGCAAAAAGACATTTAGAAAAGAAAAGCAGGGCTCCTATGGGGATGCATTGCTCCATGGCACAAGGACGGGATCTTGCTCCCCACTTGGCTTGTTTCCTCCACATTTGTGACATGCTGCAGCACAAGCACATATATTGGGACACGTAGGACTAGCACTTGTGCCCTTAAACATCTGAGCTCTTCCTGCTGCTCTACGCTGGCCTCCCCCTGCATGCAAAGCACAAGGGCTGTGGCACATGCCTGGAAGTCTGCCTGCCGTGGCTCCGGACTGACCTGGTACAGATCCTGCAGGTGGGTTTTCCGAAGGGGGTTCTTCACTAGGGTGTTGCTGCCCGGATCGCTGGCCGTGGGCACCTTTTTGAAAGGCTCGTGGTCGGCGATTTGGTTGGTGCTATACGCCCGTCTCCGGGTGGAGGTCTTCACATCCGGTCCTGCACCAAGGGAAAGAGGATCAGCTCTGATCCCAAACAGTACCGGCCAGCGCTACCCAACCTTGGCTACCAGCGGGCAGCAGGGAGCCCGTCGCCCTGGTCCTGCCCAGGGCTGAGGGGGCTGCGCTCAGCCCTGTTTGGTTTTAAGTGAGGCAATGAAACCCCTGGGGACGTCAGGAGAGCAGGTAGGAGAGGTTTTGTCTGAGCGTTTTTCAGCCAGCAAAACATAAAAACCCAACTGCACTTACTCAAATCTCCCTGGAGAAGACAAACAAACGGTTTGCTAATGAAATTTCATTAGCGTAGACACTTCTCTGTCAGAGCAAGAGTAAAATTTCATGCGGAAGTGCCTGATTTCTCATTGTTTTTTGACAAGCTTGGGAGGATGTGCCACACAAGAGTAGTTAAACTTATGCTCAGGGAGGAAAGGGCTTGGACAAATCCCCCCCGGGTCCCGTTTGGCCCTGGGATTCTTTTCTTTTACAAGAGTTTACGACAAAGATAGTTGCTCTCTGAATATAAGCAAAGAGCAGCAAGAGATTTCCCTCCTGCCATGGAAATGTAACCAGTTTTGGGGTTGAACCGGCTGCTTTATGCTGCATGCTGTTGACACAAGCATCACAGTTGATGGTGAGGGGGGACATCCCGAGGCCAGGACTCTGGATCCATTCCCCCACCCCAGACGCCTCTCTCCCAGCCTCTAACTGCCACTCCAGGGCTGCTGGGAGAAGCGACTGCTTTGTAGATAGATGCAGCGACTGTCTAGCCGGACTGCTTATTTACTCCCTCTTCTCCTCCACTGCACGCTGGAGGGCAGTTTGAGATGCTTGTAAATAATTATGTGACCAAAACTAGAGTTGCTTTAGAAATCTCAGGGGAAGCCAGTTCTCCAAGGCTTCCCTTGATTTCCTGACAGGTTAGCATAAAACATCCAAACCAAATAGACTCGCTCAAGCCTCGGGAGATCTGTCATCGCGCCTGCAAAACCCTCTGACACTTTGCAGAGATACAGCTGAAGGGACTTATCTGTCAGACAAGCCAATTGCCAGAGCAGAGACGAAAGCTGATTAGAAAGACAGGAGCATCACACCCACGCTTATACAGAGGAAAATCTGACCGGTGTCTGTGTCCGACTCTCCGCTGGGCTCTCTGCCCACCAGCAGGTGATCAGCGGTGCGCTCGGAGGGGCAGCAGCCCTCCGAGTCCCTGGAGTAGTTCCAGCTCTCTGTGCCCACTCCCTCTTCCTGGGAGTGAAAGAAAACAGAGCTGCCCGACTCCTGGGAACGCATCATGCTGTAACGCCGCCTCTTGTCCTGGGGGGAAGGAGAGGGAGGAATAGGACCTACCACTGCATCCATCAGCCGGCTCTCGCCGGCTGTCATTTGCACGCCGCTGCCTTTTTAGCCTCTCTCCGTTATCCATCGATTAGCCATTGAGCGGCGACCTTTCTCTGCTCCCGTCACCCTGATGACTCCCCCACCGCTTCCCTTCTCATCAGGTTTGCAAGCCTGCTGGCTCACACCACCGCCAGGAGGGAGGAGGGGAAAAAAAAAAAGAACCGGAGGACAGGAATCCTCCCACTGCTCGGCGGGGCCGATGGGCATGTGGAAGTGGCGAGCTTCCCCGCGTACGGCTGGGAGAGGTTCAGGACTCACAGATCTGGGGTTGGAGATGTACAGGGAAGTGTCACAGACGATGCCATAGCCCACCAGGCGGTCACCAGGGAAGAGGCAGCGGGCGCTGACGGGGGAAACCAAGACCTCGGTGCTTTCGGGAAAGACCCACTCCACGGACACGTCGCTCAGGACTGGCGCCATCGCCTTCTTCAGTGACTTGATCATCTGAAGGAGGAAGCACAGGGGAGTAATTACTGGGCGCGCAGGCACCCAGCGCGTTGCAGTGCACACACGGTGCGTTGCAGGGGAAAGGAAAAAAAGGCCCTCGACAAAAATCTGTCAGCTGATTAGGAGCCTCTGACGCCCTTGCGCCGGGCTGAGCCTCAACCCCAAGCCCCAACACCCACACACTGACAGCTCGGCTATTTGGGGTGCAGGTCCTTGTTGGTGTAAAGCACTGCCGGAGATCAGCGAAGCCCTGCCAATTACACAGGCGGACAAGACCAACATCCGTGAATATCGCACGGACGAGCCTATTAGGGAGCCGTCTAGCAGAGCTTCCCTGCCCACAGGAGAAGTTAACACCAGATTTAGACACCAGGACCTCTTAAATGTTCTCTGTTGCTCACCGCTTTTTCACAGGGCGCGGAAGACACGCCAGGCTGTTTCACGAGGCCACGAATCGATGCCTCAAACCACTGAAGGCGCTGAGCTGTGCAGCTCGCAAAGCTCTTTATTAATAGCTCTCTTAAAAAAAAAAAACAAAACACAAACCCTCCCATCTTTGCTCTTCATTTACAAGAGAAATGCTGGCGCTTTTCTGTCTTTGTGTGCTACGGGTTGCAGGAGAGGGGGGCAACCTGATGAAGCCCTTTGGAGATCAAGAACACAGGAGCCAGCTTTTTAAAGATATTTAGGAGCAAAAGACCTAATTCTTGCTGGATTTAGTCATTTCAGCTGATGATGGGCCACTCGCGTCCTTTTACCAGGGGATAGAGAGTAGGGGCAGTCTTAGGTATATTTGAGGCATGTCCATTTACTCACTCTTCAGGGGGAGAGTGGGAAGGAAGAGGCTCCCCCGCTTTGCTTTCAAGTTGCCTTAATAAGCAAAGCTACCGCAGCTTATTCCTCTCCTTCCAACCCTGGGTACTTCTCGCCCGAGCAACACAGGGGCCGAGTCTGACTTCAAAACTAATTGGCTGCTTTGACGCCAGCTCTCGTGCCCTCGTCCGCGTCTGAGGCAGCCGCTACCTTTTGAAGCCGAAGCTGCCGGATTGCGACTACCGCTTCTCCCCGTCCCTCCGACAGCTGCAGCTGAAGATGCTCTTTCCTCCCCCGCCGCTCACCTGCCTGCTGCCGAGTGGGAGCTGCAAAGGCAGCAGCAGAGCCGGGAATCGGACTCGCTCGCTGAAACCAGAGCGCCCTTAGAGCCTCTAGGAAGGGACTCCGCAGTCTGCCGGGGCCAGCGAGGCCGGACGGCACTTCCCCAGGGAGATGGGCTCCAGTAGCTGTGCCCAGGGCTGTCTCAAACCCGAACCCAAGAGTGCACCACCAGCCCAGGGCTTTCCACTGCTGGCCCTGCAACAGCCTCGCCTCCGAGCGGGGCTCACAGGTCTGCCTTCCCCGTCGCGTGCAGCGCGGCGTGAAGCAGGCGGCAGGCGGCCGTACCTTGGGCTGCAGCCTCTCGCCCTCCGCCAGGAACTCGGCGGTGCCCTCGGACACGGCAGCCAGGCCGCGGACCAGCCTCCTGCAGGCCTTCTGCCCAATGCCGAAGCTGTAGCACCTGCAAAGGGACAGAGAGCGTCACGATCCTGGGCGAAAAACCTGGGCACAGGCTGTTCCCACGCTCCCGGACTCGTTGCAAGCCGCAGAAGCCACCTTTTTGCTCATCCCCCTCCGCTCTCCCCCTTGGCTGCTATGCAGTTGTCCAGCGTGTCTGGAGAAAAAAAATATCAGCTCCTCCAGGAATTGCCAGCCTCCTCTGCTCAAAAAGACCTCAAATCCTTTCCCCAAAGAGCAGCCTGCAGCTGCAACATTCGAGGGCTTCCTAGCAGGCCCTTCAACCCCCACCAACAGGCTGCTTTACTGCCAGTTCAGCTCTTCTCCCTGCTGAGTCTGTGGTCAATAGCATTAAAGACCTAGTAATTATCTCGGCTCACAATTAAAATAAACGTTTTCTCAAGGAATGAGGAACCGGCCAGGCAGGATCGCTCCCCTAAGTCCCTGCTCAATGACTCAGGATTTGCTTTTGGCTGAAGGCTGCAAAGTTAGAGCCAACCTCAAAGCAGGGAAGGGAAGGCAGGAGGAGCAGGCAGCTGCTGGCAGCCAGGGCGCAGGTGGATGGGGTAGGATGCCAGCAGGGCTAGCGATGGGCAGTTTACGGCGTATGGTCAGGGCAGTGGTTAGACCAGGCAGAAAACCCCTTTTCACCAGCAAACTGCATCTCCACGAGGAGCTTTTCTCATAGAGGTTTTTAATCGCCAGATGGCTGCAAATCTTAGGTTAGCCTCATACCTTCTTAAATAAGGCTCTGATCTTCTTTGAGGCATGGACAGGACACACGACTCAAAGATGCACTGTGCAATGCCTTCCAGTGGCAGCCAAGACCACACGTTACCTTTGCATTTAGCCCGCTAGCAGACCTCCCTAAGAGGCAGGGCCCAGGGTTGGGTTGCCCTATACAGCCGAGAAGCAGCCAGACCTCCACAGAGTAGAAAAGGGACAGCCCAGCTTCCCCGGTGGGCCCTGAAGTCTGAGGGATTAAAAAGGAACAAGGTTTTCTTACATTTTTCTTATGTTCAAGGTTTTCTTAGAGTCTTCTTATGTTGCCTGCCCTTAAAGAGGTAGGAGGAGAACCCAGAGCAGCCCGGCCCTCCAGCCTGGGGAACCAGGCGAGGAGCTTGATGTACAAATCCGCTGCTTTTCACATTGCTCTTTTTTCAGCCTATTGGGTTCTCTGCAGCCCCAACCCAGAACCGGCTGGGACCAAACCCAGATGGGCTTTAGGAAAACAGGTCGTGCGCCACTCTCTCCTAGCAGGAAGCATCGGACGAGGGGACCCTGTGAAGTTTGTCAGCCCAATTATCCTGTTTAAAAAGCATCTGAACAGCTGGGATCTGTTCCAAGCCCTTGGAGGCTCTCCCACAGCTACCACAGGCAGTCCCTCCTGCTTCGGTTTCTGAAGGAGGCCCGCGGTCCACGCTGCGTTCAAGGAGAAGCGAGTGCCCCACCGCGCCAGGCTTTTGCCCCTGCAGGGAAGAGCCCTGCTGCTCTCTGTACCTGGTGGAGCACGAGTGGTTTCGCAGCAGCTCAAGGACCTTGCCCGTGTTGCCGACGGCCCCGTCGGTCAGCAGGAAGAGCAGCCTGGGATGGCCCCTGTGGATCGGCTGCCGAATGATCCACTTCAAGGGTGATAAGATGTCAGTGCCGCCCATATCAGCCCGGATCCTCTTGATGCTCTCGCAGGCGACGGCCAGGCTCTCCTGCAAAAGGAGCAGCAGGATCGTCCGCCTCTGCTCCAGCATCCTCTTCCGAACGCCAGCTCTCTCGGCTGCCTCCTCACCTACCTCGCAGTAAGTCCGACTGGCGGGGAACAGGGCCTTAAAGGTCGATCCAAACCCGACGACGTTGAAGAGACACGCCGGCATCAGGCTCTTGAGAATGACCAGCAGGGCATCCTGCAAGGGTGGGAAGCAAGAAGACATCAGGCAGGTCGGACGCTGGATCTCTCTCTGACTGCCTCGGCTTCGGCCGTAAGAGCACCGCCCAGGCCCTCCCTTACCATGGTACCTTACTCCTACCCGTGCTTGGCTGCATTTATTCGATAATATTTGGTAATTGCTTCTTTCGCATGATTTCCCGCAGTGAAAAAAGCCCTGCATATCCCACTGTCCTTTAAGAAGTTCCTTAATGATACTTGGGTCCCGAAACAGTGAGGAAGAGGGAGAGCTTTCAAAAAAAACAGCTGACCAAAAATCTTTTTTAACTGTTAAACTCGTGTCAGCAATACAGCCCTGCAGCGCAGAGCTCGTGCACGGGAAGCGGAGCGTGAAACTGGGAACTGCTCCACGTAACGCGTTTCCATGTCCGAAAACAAACGGCGTCAAGTTAAACAACAGAAAAAGCCCCCCCACCACCACTACACACATAAACACTTTGCTTCGTATTCATAGCTGACTTCACTTAAAATAACAGGGAAAGCTTATTTTAAGCAATTTTCTTTACCAGCAGTGGTTATCTAACTCGCCTGTGCTACCTGGTCTGTATATAAGGGAAGGGAAATTCGGCTTGTTGCAGACGTACGGGGTGGCCACGGATTGCTGCGAGATGGAGCCCGCGTGAGCAGCAAATGGGAGACAGCTATTAAGGAGCTCCTGGGCTCGCAGCACGAGCGATTAGAGTTGCAAACGAATTACAAGGAGAAAAACAGATTTCCAAGCATTTCTCTTTGAGCATTTCCCGAAGTGGGTTCCCGACGCACACCGCCTGTTTCATCAGGCAGAAGGATTTATTGCTTCTTGTGGTAAATATTGATCTTGAGCCCGTTGCACTCGATATCTATCTGGCAGCTCAGTAAGCGGAGGTGTTTGCTTGCAGCGAAGTCGACTCCCAGTTAGCATTCGAGTTCTGCGGCGAGCCTTCCCGGGCCCAGCTCGGGGCTAAAAGCCATCGCGATGGGGGTTCCCGAGCGCCTTTGAAATGGGAGCGCGGTGGCAGGAAAGCAACCAGCTGCATAAAATTTAAACGTAAATCCACCCAAACCCGCCGAGAACGGCGGCGGGGGCGGCGAGGTCCTGCCACGTGCACGTGACGGCGGAGGGCAGGGGACCCAAAAGGAGGGAGACTCATCTGAAAACAGATTTTGCAGAAAGGGGGACAGCTTTTTCCCTTCTTTTTCCTTCCAGCCCTCTGGCAAACGGGAGATCGAGGGAAGGGGGTGGCCCGCCCAGGCCAACGCAGCCGCCTCCGGCACGTCCGGGCCCCCGCTTCGGTTGACGCGGGGCGGGGGGCGGCCGTCCACTTCCCACGCGCTGGCCGGGGGGCCGGTGGGCGCCATCCGTCGGCGTGCCGCGCTCGGCTCTGCCGGAGGTGGCCGGCCCGCAGCCCGTTCCCATGGAAACGAGAGGGAGATCGGCAAGGAGATGGGCTAGAAAAGGCTCCCCGCCGGCTTGCCGGGGGGCTGCGAGTCCCGCAGGCAAAGCTGCCAAAGAAGGGGACGCAGCGGTACCCAGCGGAGCGCTCTGGCCCAAATCCGGGCAGCGCTCGAGTTAGGCAAGGACGTGACCAGGGCGTTCGGGGACCCACCAGTTCAGTGAATCTCTCAGGTGCGCAGCGCGGCATCCAAATGCAATCAAAACCCGAAGGGGGAAGCCTGGCTCTGCAATTCCCGTTCACCTTCGCTGGCCCCGAGGAGGACGCGTGGGAGCAACGCAGCCCCGTACCCTGTTCAGGAAGATGTAACCTTCATTAAGGTATTGGAGTTCAACTGGCCCCAAAAATGTAAACGGAAACTTTCCGAAGACTGCCTTTGCCACCAACTGCAGCTGCACGCAGAGACCTGCCAGCTGGCAGACATCGGACACAGACCTGGCCTCTGAAGTGCATTAGGCAGCGATAACCATAATTAAATAGTTACTGGCGTGATTTCCCCTTGAGGGATGGAGCGGTTTCTTGCAGGCTCAGTGCAGGAGCCTCTCCAGGCCCGCTGGGCAGCGGCACAAAGCCAAGCCCTGCTCTCCCAGGTGGCCCTGCAGCTCCTTTAGGGGAACCGGGGTCCTGCAAGACCCTGAAGGGCCTGGTCCTGCAGCAGCCGGGGAAGACGTGGCCCCACTGTACCCTCTACAGACTCATCTGAGCAAGAGCAGCAGGTTTCAGCTGAGGGCAGCTCGCCTAGAGGCCACCGAAGGACTCCTGTTGCCCAGGTGTGGAAGGGCCACAGCTGAGTCTCCTGCGTGCGTCTGCGGATGTGCACTGGTCCAGCTCCTCTGGCCCGTCGGAGGCACGTGGCCTTATTCTTTACCACTCTCTGCCCCTCAGCACCACCCCCGAGAGAAAGACGGTCACTGTGTGCAAGGCAGGAGCTCTTAGAGCTGCAAAGTCGCCGAACAGCGCAGCACAGGCAGCAAAGAGGAACTCTTCCATCGCCCGGAATTGCTCCAGGGGAACCTCAGACCTGGCAAAACATCAGGACGAGGGGCCTTTTTGCGGCCCCTTTTTTCCCCAGAGCCCTCAGCGCACCTCTTGCAACGCTCCACTGGTCTGCAGGCATTTGTGTTTAAAACAGGGATGCATTTCTCTCAATGACTTATTCAGGTGCACAGAGCCGCTCATCAGCAAAATGTGTCCCAGCACATGGTCAGCACGTCTCCCTGAAGCGTCCCTTGGAGTTCTCCAGAGGTTTCCGATCTAGGCAGCGATCTGCCCCAAGCCCTCCGTGGAAACGGGGAGAACTGGAGAAGGGTTACAGAAGATGTGCAAGCCAGCTAGAGGGGCAAAGCAAACTGTGCATTTGATCCACTGATGGGAAGGAGAGGAACAGGAACAGAATGGGGGAGAGTCAGCTGCGCTGCAGGTACCAAACAAGCAACGTGGTTAAGATGACTAAAGTCACAGCCTATAATTACTCCCCATCCCTTCATAATGAACACTCATCAGCACTTAACAACCCCCACGGCTCTCTAATATTCATCCCTTGTTCATACGCAGGCACTTCCCCTCCTGTGTGGTACCTTGACGCGGTTGATGTTAACACCACTCATACTTCCGCTGCGGTCTACAAGGAAAATAAATTCTCCTTGGGCTTTCCGGAGGTCTGGCTGGACAGTCCTCAAGTCAGGGCAGAAGTTCAGCATGATGACAGGGTGGTGGGGGATATCCTTGTTCAGACGCTTCCTGATGATTTCAGTCTGCAAGAAAAGAAGGAGAGAGCTCAAGAGTGACAGCACTGCGGTTGCTTTTGCTGCCCCTTGCAGCCACAGGGGAATAATAGCAGGGCTGTGTGATTGAGGATATAAGTATGTGGTCTCTTGTGGGCAGGTAGCAGCTCGTTCTGGCCTCAATGATGAGCTCTGCTTGTGCTGCAGCTTCTTCTGTCCATCTCCCCTGCAGACCTGCTCCACTGGTGGATTCTTGTCTCTGTCCAGCCAGAGGAAGGCTTTGTCCAGAGGACAAAGGCTGCCAGAACGCCTCAATGGGAGAACACAGCACACATGGAGTGGCTGCAAGGACAGATGAGAAGCTGGAGAACAAAAGAAAAGATCTGGCCCTATGAAGCACCTTGCAAAATTGATTTGCCAAACATTTCATTAGCTCCCTCCTGAAAACACGATTCATTAGCACAGTTTAGTATTACACCGAGGCAGTGAACCACTGAAGGTTTTGTCCATGGCCACTCAATAATGAAGTGCAAGATACAGCGCTCAGCGTGTTGCATTCACTGGTTCGATTCATTCCCGTTGAATCTGGTGTGCTGCTTTTTCTGCCCATTTCTTTTATCATTTTTCTTTGCATGGAACGAAATGCTTTAGAAAGCCTAACCCATCATTCAGGATATATTTTCAATAGGAACCCACATGATACATGTTTCTTTTCCGCACATATCTCAGCTCCAATGGCTTTCTGCATTTTGTCTAATTTTATTTCACGTATCCATTTTCATTAAAAAAGCAATAAAATTAAACTAGGAAAAAAACCTCCTGCGATGGTTTTATAATCTCCTTCTCTGTGTGTATAAAGCGGTCCTTGGTACCTGGTCTCAGCTGAAGTGAAACAGCAGCGCATTGCTGCTTTCGAGGGAGCACCGTGACTCCACATCATCAGAGCCCGTGGCCTTTCATTCCTGGGCCCGCAGCGCTGAAACACACTTCACACCGAGCAGCTTGGTCCTTGGAGGCTTTGTTTGCCTTTCTTTAAAAAGGCTGCTGGTTCTGGCTTATTGCAGGAGAAACAAGCCAGACCCCAAACAACTGAACTTGTTTTCTCCAGCCAGTGAGTCATATTCTTGATCTTGCTATGAGCTAACTACCAATCTTTATCTTACGTAACTCCGCTCTCTCAAGAGTCCCTGCCGATCAACACATGCATACAGGCTTCGCTTCCAGCTACGCTGCCGAGTGTTTCTGCTCTGACCCCTGCAAAAAGACTTCTTATATTCACAGGAATAAACTGTCACCTCAGCCAGGCTAGAAGTGACAAGGGCTATCAACTCGTATGCCTTGGAGTATAAATTAGTCAGTCCCTGGGAATTAAAAAGGCTTTTTCCATCTCCATCTTCATCCAGGCATATGGCATTCCTTGGTTTAAGATCTTTCCCAGCATGGCTTCCTATCAAATTTCAGACTAGCGAGATCTTTGCTCTCTTTCTGCCCGAGAACTGAATCGCAGCCCCTGGACCTAACCGCAGCGCTCCCTGGGCTGTCTTTGGGGACCCAAGACCTAAAACTCCCTGGCTGATTGGGCTGAGCCCAAAACACAGATTCCCCTTCGCCTTCCAAGGGGATTCCACAGGCAACTCTTCAATAAACACCAGCCTCAGAGCTGCTGCTACAAGTCAGCCAGAAAAGAAAGCATTTCGTCTGCTCTGCCTCTTCTCCCCACCTCCCCTCCATTCCCCTTCACCCCTTATCCAATTACGGTAAGCTAATAAGATCTTGTCAACTGACAGTTGATTTCAGCGTGTGTTTGTCCCCACACTCCTGCCAGCTGATGAGCATCTGAGGCTTTTGCATAACAAACCGAGGGGTGGAAATTAATTAGCATTTACTGCTGATATTTCTGAGCTAATTCAGTTAAGGCAAAAGGAGCCTAGTGTCACGCTCTGAGCGGCAGCGGTTTTAGCCCATCATCTCCCCCAGACATCGAGGGGCTAAGGTTCATTTTCAAGGTGGGGAGAGTCCTGGGTATCCACCTCCCTGCTGTGGCACTCTCTCTGCTCGGTGCTTTTCTCCATGCAACCACTTTCCAGTTCTCCTGGGGCACAGAGGTGGGTTTCCTGCAGGGAAACATCTCCGGAATGATCCCCACCAGATAATTTGACGTGCTAAAGACACAGAAATAATTAGAGAGCCATCTCAGCCAGAGCGTGGGAGTTTCATTTCGTTCCACCTGCCGCACGCTGAACACAATTAAAAGAGATGCCTGCCGTGCAGGCAAGCACAGTCCTAATCCCTGCCTCAAGCTGCAAGAGAAAGCGAAGGGCAGAAGAAAACGAGAAAATGGTTGACGCGTCTCCAGTGAGATGAGAAATCACAACAGCGCAGGGAGGCACCTCTGCAGCAGGTTCGGGAAGTCCGCCAAGCAGAGCCCTGGGCTCCTCTGCAAGCCCAAGCTGCCACTCAGGCTACCCTCAGCTTTAGGCATCCAGCCTCAGACACACGGAGACCGCGTTTTAGGGGAAAATGAGCTTCCCCAGTTGCAAATGAGAACAATTGCAGGGAACGAACACAAGAACCCCAGGGCTGCACTTGCACAAGCGTGATGTGTGCATTAGGTCAAGTCTCCCACCCTTGAGTTTCTGCCAGCTCTGACCAGTCACCTCCTCTTTACTGGTCTCAGACACACTGATACGGTAGCTTAGAGAAGGCTCATTCATTGCTTCCAAATTGCTGAAATATGAAGCACAAATCCCACGGCAGATCTTTTTCTATTTGCTGATCAAGAGAATAAAGAGAAATTTCCATTACCTTGCCTTCAGCTCATCATTCCAAGCAAAATCGCTCACATCTTTCTGACAGCTATCCAGAAATGGTAAACATTTACTGAGCAATTAAAGGAATATTTTATTCTAAGTCATTGCAATAATTACAATACCCTTAATGCTATAATAACGTACCTATCTAATTATGCTATGCTAGACTAGTACTAATTATACACACAATAACTATCTCTGAGCTCTTTCCACACTCAGTTTATCAGGAGCATTGCAGAACTTTCCCTTCTTCCTCCGCATAAGCCCCTCTCCGAGGGAGGATGCTGCAGAGATTATTGGGCCAGCATGATGTGTGGTACTGCAAGCAAACCAGCAATCATTTACTTGCACAGCTCCAGCTTCAAGGAAAGCTTCAGCTAATGCTTGACAGCTTTTCAGTTCTCACCTTTTTCTCAGCACTGGGGTCCTTCTTAGTGCCTTTAATGAAATCATTCTTCCCCTTCAAGTGTTGCTCGTACTCTGCAGGTGTCATATCACCATCTTCCATTAAAATATGAGGCATATGGGGCTCTGGAAATGCAGAGGATCGAGTGAAGAACAGCCTCGTTTAAACTTTAGATTTGCAAGAGATGCAGACACCCTCAATTGCAAAGGTACAGCAATAACACTGGGCTTGGGGCCAGCACGGGTAAGCTGGAGAGGGTCTGGTTTATCTCCCAAAAGGCCTAACCACAGACAATATTTGCCTGACTTCTCCAAACCAGAAGTAATTCCACCTGTCTCCACAGCACGATGGGACAGGGTCCCAGAAAGGGGCAAGAACAGCAGAGAGAAAGCAGAGCCCACCTACCGCTTGGATGGATCAGGATCTCCACCGGTCTATCAAAAGTGTGCTTATTGGCCAGTGTGATCACAATGCTCTTTGCGGAGCGAGCAGCGGGGTCAGCATCTGCTCGGATCTCGTGCGTAGGGCTCTCAACACCTGGCCCGGGGAAACCGAGGTGCAGTTAGAGGCTGAGGGCAGGGACGATCAGAGAGAGGAGACAGCAAGGGAAGATGGCAAAGGACAGATGCCTGAGGACAGGAACCAAGCGGGCTGTGCAATGCTTCTGGAGTATCAACAGCCCGATTGCAGGTTGCCCACATTAACCTCTGCCTGGAGGGTGTATGAGAGCATCGGTAGCAGGCAAGCAATGGCCAGAGAAGTGCAACCAGTGTGGGGAGGGGCAAGATGCCACCAGCACTGTACTGGTGAATCCTCCACAGCGTAGTTAACCTGCCAAAACAGGCTCCACAGAGAAGGAGGAAGAGTGTGGAGATTGCCTGGAGGTGGTGGTGATACAGCCAGGCTCAGCAGAAGAGCCCCAGCCCTCCTACCTGCCAGCAAGCACGGCCCCCGGATCTCCAGGTGGAAGTTGAACTCGTACTCAGAGGGGTTGGTGGCCTCGTTCTCCAGCAGCTGAGCCAGGCAGAACCTGCTCCCATGCTCCGGGCTCCCCGATCCACAGTAGTGCCTGTCACTGCCAGCGAGACGAACCCCAGTCAACACTGTGCATGTGTTACATCCACCCCCCAGGGCTTGTACATCTGCTGGAGATAAAGCCTGCGACAGCTCTACCGCCTCCCGCAGCAGCAGCCCGTTCAACAGGGCTGTGGGTCTGCAAGGCCTCTGCTCTGCCAGTCCTACGTGCTCAACTCAGCAGGACTGGTCTTCTGGGGAGCTGGGGATGGGCGAGGAAAACACCAAAAGATCAAAAGGGACAAGGAAGGGAAAATCAGAGTTGGGAAAGGGCACGACACAAAGGAGACAGGAAGGGGAAACGGTGTTCCTTCAGGGCCAGCCGCGCTTTTAGATACAATGGTAAGGTAATTCCTAAAGATTTAGATCCCGATCTGGGATCCCAAGGATTTGGAAGCATGGTGGTACATGGGCCATCCCCCCAAATCCGTCCCACCCAGAGCCCATCCCATGGCTTCGTACATTCGGAGCTGGTGCCCAGAAAAGCTGCTGACACTCTCCAGGCCAGTCTGGGGGACCCTGGGGACGCACACAGCCGGCAGAAGGACTCTCACAGCCCCACTGGGCAGCGTCTGCAGCTCAGAGGAGGTGCCGATGAAGATGGACACATTTTGCAAGGGAGGAATCATGCCCAGGTTAGCCACAAAAACAATCCTCTCCAAGTCCTCATCCAGCGTGATCCTTCCTGCACAGAGAGATGGTCGCACTGGGAAGATGTGCTGCATCACAACCATAGAAAATGCTCCTCCCCAGGTCTCCTATGACCACCCCAGCCCAGGATCAGCTGCTCAAACCAGCCCTCGCTGGTTTGAGCCCAACCTGCCCTCCAGATGGGGCAGGAAGAGAGAACTGCAGCCGTTCAGCCCTGCTGCTCTAGGAGTGGTGGGTGGGAGTAGCCTTTGCCCCTCAGCACTTCCGTGCTCCTCTTCCCTTGCTTTTCTTCCCCACGTTCACTAAAATGCCCTGAACCCTCTTACCACTCCCACTGTGAGCTCTTCCATCAAGGAGGCTGCAGCAGTTGAAATAACAGTCGTCTATCTTGGCTTTGTCCTTGATCTGCACCGTTACAGCACGCCGGGCAACAGCCGCTTCGAACCCAATGACCGTGGTACACTCGTCCAAGGGATAGACAAAGAGACCTGCCAGCCAGAAGGTTTTTAGCGACATTGCGCGCTCGACCTGGCCCACCAGCTAGGACTGCAGGAGGTCAGCTCCCCCTTCACATAGCCCTACACGCTCCCGGGATTTTTCAGGAAATCACTCTTCCAAAACCGTATCCCCCTTAGGCCTGTTTAGCCTCACTGTTATAACCCCTGAGGATACAATTAAGGAAACACCACACTTGGCTATTCTTCCTGCAAGTACCTAAAGATTTAAGACGTGCACAGAAGCACAGCCCACCATGCGGTAGCAGAGCTGCGATATGCTTGGCTTTCAAGCTCCTACGTAGCTTCTGCAGCAGTTCCTGCACTGGGAACTTCACCCCGCGCTGAAACTTGCCTTCGAAAGGCTGGGTCTCTGGATTGCCGTAGGTGAGCGAGGCTGTCATCCCAAAGGCATAGCCGCTGACACACGATTTCACCTCGGAGGCGGTGAGCGGGAGTGGCGAGCGGGTTGTCCGGTTAATCAGCCCCGGCATCTTCCCCGAGATCGGTCGGTCACGGTGGCTTTGTGGCTCACGATGAGCTGGAAATGGGCAGAAGGACGTGAGGAAACGAGGAGCCTCCCGAGCTCAAAACACTCCCACGCACACCCACCACCTCATTTTGGCTCCCAGAGGCCGGAAAGCAGAGAGACAACTCCTAACCACCCAGGCCCCTGGAAGCGGTTACTGCCAACAGCTTTCCTCTGCTTGTTCCCTGCACCGGCCCCAGCCTCGCAGGGCGCTTCACTGCTCTCCAGGGGACAACATGCAGGATGGAGTTGCTCAGCAAGGAGTTACTCCAAAGAAAACACCAACAGCAAAAGCTGAGACGCTGATCCAGCCACTCACGTCCACCAGTTTCATCACTTCCATCCTCTCTCGCCCTCTTCCCAGGGCGTTGCAAGGCTCGGGCCAGGCAGCACAGAGGAGGAAAAGGGTGCCCGTGTGGGCACCCAAGCGGCACCTCCAAAGGGTCTCCTCCTCCAGGAGCTGGAGGAGGCCTCCACGGGGCTCAGCATCGCTCTGCTGGCCCCCAGCAACCCCAGAGGCGTGAGCTGATGGGCAGGCCCAAGGCAAACATGTGCCCCAAATCCTCTCCCACGCTACGGAGCAGGTTCAGATGACATCTGCATGGCTGAGCACAGGCAGTGCCAGACCAGAGGCTGCCCTTTCCATGGTGGGCACCCATCTATTGCCCAAGTTTGGGCAGAACTTTTTTTTTGGCCTTCTCCACTTCTCATTTCCCTCTGAAGCGACAACATTTCTCCAGGACAAGAATACAACTATACAAGTTTTCCTTTACTCTCCGGGCAGAAAGACCCCATAGGGAGAGACAGGCATCCTTCCTGCCCTCTCGTGGCCCTGCCCATCGCGGGGTGACAGTGGCACCATGCTGCCCACAGGGACACAGCCGTGGCGGTGGCATGACTCTCCTCCTGCTCTGGTGTCCCATATCTCCAGATCATTTCTGCAAAGGATGACTCATCCCTCCGGGCTCGCTTAGCAGAGACATTCAGATGCAAAGCGGCTACTTCTGCCAATTATATTTCAACTCTTTGCCTGAGCAGGTTTTCCTCTGTTCCAGCCAATCTCCCCCATAGACCAGGGCTTCAAAGGAGACCTTTTGGGGAGCTTTCAGGCCACAGCCAGCTCCCCGGGGGGATCTGGAGAAGTTGCTAGGCAGCAGTTCTCCCTGGCTGGCTCGGTAATGCTTTATGCAATGATTTACAAGGCCCAGGAGGAGCCGGCAGCAATGAAATGCATCAGTCTCATTTCCTAGCGGCTCGGCGTTATTAAAACCACCTTTACATGCAAATGTCACGAAGACGCAAACAACAGACGCGGAGGCTGTGAGGCAGGAAAACCTGCACTAACGGGGTGGGGGGGGGGAAAGGGAAAGCAAGGGAGAGCAAGCAGGGCTGGCCGAGACGGGGGAGGCCAGCCAGGGCAATCCGCAGGGGCGCCGGAGCAAGGGCGGAAACGAGGACCGTAGCAGGATCCTCCAAGGGATGCTACCAGGGCCGGTAAAGCCAGAAGCCGGCGAGAGTTCACCTGGCGAAGGGCATCTTGCTGCTGAGACGTGGCAGAGGCCAGCAGGATATGGTGAAGGGATTAAATGCCAGATGGAGGGGGGGGAAGAAGGATGCCTTAGGGAAGAAGGAGAAAGGGAGAAATAACAAGAAGATGCTCCGTCTATCTGCCAAAGGGAGTGCATCACTGCGTTACCCCGCAGCGAGCGACCGGCAGGGAAAGGCCGCCTGGCAGGGCTTAAATCCCGTCACCGGCTCGGAAGAGCCCCTTGCCAGCAGGAAAAACTGCAAATGCAGCAAAAGAGACAGCTCGGAGGGCTCTTCCCAGCTGCTTCCCCCTCAAAGGCCCTTAACGCCGCAAAGAGGAAAGGGCTGGAAAGCGGCGCAGGGCTGCTCGGCGCAGATCGTGCTGCCGACGCCATCAAGTGACCGTGGCGCAGGGTCCGGCCAGCTCGCTGCACCATCGAAGCCACGCTGCGCCTGCGATGCCGTCTGCCGCGGGAGCTGCTCTGGGCTGGGTGCGGTAAACGGGCCTTCGGCTGGCCGCGCTCAGGCCCCGGCCCGCCGCGGGCGCTGCCGGCTCGCTTTCCTGGCTTTGGAAACGATGCTTGCCGCCAACCCGTCCCTCTTTACGGCCGCGGAGGAGGGAATCACGCTGCTAACGGGCTCTCCACGTCGGGGGTTACGCCCCGGGCCAGGTCGCGTGCAGGACTGGTGCTGCGTCGGCATCCGAGGATGGTCCCCTCAAATGCCGTGGCTTTTCAGGGCGGGCAGAGAGCTTTTGCCAGCCGCTTCGCTTGGCTGTGGGCACCTGCCCCAAAACGCATTTGAGACCTGGGGTTGGATTTTAAATGCCCACAAGCGGGGAGCAGCGCCTAAAGAGCACTTCAGAGCTGTCTGGCTGCCTACCAGCATCTCTAAACATGCAGGTGCCTTCAAAAACCCTGGCTCTTGCCTATGTCCAGTAAAGAGACAATCAGAATAATGCTCTTTTCAGGTGCATTTTCACACATTGAAAAGAAGAACGGAGCAAACCCTGATAGCAACAGGGTCCCCGACACCCACAAGCAGGTCAGTAAGACCCAAAAAGGGCGTGTGGTGCCTGAGAGAAGAGAAAGGACGTGCGCAGGCCAGCTCTTCACCCCGGAGTCTCGCTCTAAGCTGAACAGTGGCGTCCATAAGCATGCAGGAAACATCCCCCCGGCCCCAGCTGGCCACAAAGCAACTGCTCCACTTGGTGAAATGCTCTGAAGTTTCAGCATGTGTTCCCTTCCACACTGGAACAAAAAACAGACCTTTCCTCTTTCCTGGGACACGAAACAGCGACAGCGAGGGCTGAAGGTCCTGCCCTGCCTCCGTGGGGACTTTCACATCCATCTCCCTGGCATATGCAGAGGAGAGAAGAGACCTTGGAGGAAGAGACCGCTTTTGTACAACTGGGGAAAATGTTCCTGCAGCTTCATTTGTATCAATCAACACTGACATCCAGTGGCTTGTCAGGATGACTACAGTCAGCCTTCCTTGCGGAGACGGGAGTGCACGCAGATCTGCAAGCTCCGGAGGCAGAGCGCCCGTTGCACCACCACCGTTCGTTGTTGCCGCTGTTTCAACGTGAAGCCGGTGCCTCCGAAAGCC
Source organism: Struthio camelus (assembly GCF_040807025.1). Lineage (NCBI taxonomy): Eukaryota > Metazoa > Chordata > Aves > Struthioniformes > Struthionidae > Struthio > Struthio camelus. The sequence continues at coordinate 12,763,798 of NC_090962.1, forward strand.
GCTTGGCAGCAGCAAAGCAAACTCCCACCTGGTTGCAGAAGCGATGCAATAAACAGCCCTGCCCTTCCCTAGCTTCAGACTCCAAAACCGCAGTCACACTTCAGGGTTTCTTGGGGCCTTGTAGGGGCAGGGCGGCTCCCGAGCATGAGCGGCGATGGCACTGCAGCACCGTGGGCTTCAGTGTGCATACCTGACCCGCAGCACTGTCCCAGCAGTGCCAAAAGCTCCGCTCTCGATACGGGAATCAGTGGGAGAGAAGGTCAGTTTCTGAGACACGTGCACCTTTGCTACACCGTCGAGCTGACGGCTGTCACCCTCCCAGCCGAGCTGGCTTTTCCTGAGCGACTGTACTGGGCCGGGAGGGGAGAGATGCAGATGGCACCGTGAGAGCCTGCCAGGAAGCTCTCATAAAACAGCACGGGTAATTGTTTCGCCTTCTCCAACTTCAGCCGTCGCCTCAAAATACAGGCACAGTGGCATCCCGCCTGCTGCAAAAAGCGGCTGCTGCAGCTCAGCCTCAAGCTGCCTGTGTGCGGAGTGACAACACGGCAACCTGCTGCCAAGGCAGTGATGACGATTTCCAGCCAGAGCCACCCCACGGCCTTGCAGGGTGGAGAGCGGCTCCCCGCTGGTGGAGGGGGAGGCGGGAGGGAGCACACTCCTGCCTTCCCGCTCCGCTTCCCAGCCGAGGAGTCCCCGGCAGCGCCGTTCCCATGGGCAGTGGGCTCCGTCCCTCTCCGCACACACACATCCTCATCGAACACAGCCAGCACCAGGCTCTCACTTGGGAGGGGAGTGACGAAGCACCGGGTTGGTTTTGAGCCTCACCTGAATAGGCAGGAGACCTGGTCCCGGCAGGGGACACCTTGGAGCACCCTGCCAAGAGAGACCCCCGGGAATACAACCGGGTCCACCCTTCCTGGGGTGCCCCAGGGGGGCGCAGTGTTAGGTTGCTGGGGCTGTCAATCACTTCGCAGAGCCAGACTTTTGGGATTGACAATCAGAGCCGTAGCAGGTCTCTCAGACTGTCAGTCAAGCCCCAGCGCTGGGTCTCCAGGACTGCGACTCACATCCCAAGCCGGGTTCCAGAGCTGTCAACCATGTCCCCATGCAGACAACATTTCTGAAGCGAGGATTTAGTTAACCCTTGCCTCACGGGGCTCGCTGCTGCACCAGCACCGGTAGGATCTCTGTGTTGAGCTGGGGAGGGATGTTTTAGCCCCCCAAAAACCCTTCAGCTCGCAGGGGCCAGCAGAAGGGCACGAAGGCACGTTTTCTGTGTTTGTTTCCCAAAATGCCTCCTCTGCAGCTGAACTTTCCAAGCCACCATCATGCAAAGCCAGCTGAGTCAGAAGGGAGCTCCCGACGCCCCAGGACAGGCTGCCAGCCCCAGGGATGCGTCCGTGGCCAAGGAGGCACGCGGGACCCCCAGGAGCAGCGCAGCCCTGCTCCATCCACCCCCGTCCTAGCAAGGAAAGCCGCCCTGCCCAAGCCGAGCGCAGGGAGCACAAGCCAAACCCTTGGGGCTTAGACCCTTTTTTGCAGGGGGATCAACATCCCCCCATCACCCTGCCAAAGTCACTGGGTTTAGCTCAGTCCTCCCTTCCCCCAAATGAGTGGGTGCACTGCTGTCATATCCCACCTGGCCGCCCAGGAGAGCCAAATGCTAGCACCCAGCATCGCCACCACCATCCAGCCTCCTTTGACTTGCCTGTCCCCTGCCCGCAGGCAGATGAGGACAGTCACTGTTAACATCTGTATAATTTTGGGGGTGGGGGGATGCTCAGGGGCTCACCATTCAGCTAGGAAAGGCAAGGCAGGGAAGCGGCTGCTTGCAAAGTGTGGGTTTGTGCCTGCAGAAATATTATGACAGGGATCTCTTCACAGAGCGGCTTTGTGCTGAGATTGTGCACAGCCTTGGAAAGTAACAGCCCGCGCACACACACACGCATACACACACTGCACACACATCCCTGCAGAGCGCACACAGCCCAGCCTGCTAAAAAGGTGCAGGAGCACCTGGAGAGTAGCCACTGCTTTTCTTACCTTTCCTGGAAGAAGAGGCAGGAGGAGGAGGAGGAGGAGGAGGAGGAAGGGGGTGGGGGGATTGGAGCAACTTCACCCTCTCCTGCCAGCTCCTGCAACTGCTAGCGGCGGGGCTTGGGGGGGCAGGAAGGCAGAAGAAATCCTGGAGGCAGCAGGCACCGCTTCAGACTGCTTTTGTCTCTGAAAGACACGGAGAGACGGAGATAAGGAGAGAGAGCGAGCGCGAGGGAGAGCGAGCGTGCCAGGGCTCGGCGTGGGGGGGGAGCTCTGCACAGCCGCCACCTCGGCAACCTGTGGCATTGGCCCCCCTCCGCAGCCCTCTCCGCCGGGGGCTTGCGGAGGGTCCCCGGGGGCTGGCGTGGGGAAGGGGGCTTACCCAGCCGGCTGCAGCAACATGTGTCTGGGCGGCCGAGCGCTGCCCGTGTCCCCTCCCGAGCTGTCTGGGAGCCGGGGAAGGCTGCTGCTTCCCCCAGCGAGGACCCAGCTGATTTAACACACACTTCCCAAAGCTGTTTGGGTGACCATCATTAAGTGGAGCCATTTGTTTTGTCAGGGAGGTAACCATGACAATCACCCCGCTCGCAGCCTGCACAGGCTGGCTTCTCCTCCCCTCGGCCCCCTCCTGCTCCCGGCTCTGCCGCAGGGAGCAGGGGAGCGGCGCCGCCGCGGGGGGGCTGCCAGGGCCGCGAAGCCCTCCTGGAGAGGGCGAGGGGCATCGCCCTTGAGAGGGTCAAGTTAAAAGAGAAATTGCAACGCAAGCCGGCATCCCAACTAGCAACTACGGATCGCTGCAACTTCCCTCCCTCGGGTGAGATTTCTGCACAGCGGTTGCTGGCAGGGGGAGAGTCCTCCTCTCCTTCATTGCGTTTCACTTTGGCTTTCCCCTCGTCCTTTTCAAAAGGAGAGAGGCCGGAGCCCTCCGGAGCAGGACGTGCCAGCAGTCAACACTGGCCTCCTCTGGAGTCCTAGGCCACGTCTCCCCTCGCTGCTACCCGAACTTGGTGCTAGCAGCGCTGCTGCCGACGAGCAGTCCGCTAGCACCGAGAATATCGCTTTCCCTGGAGAGTGAAAGCTCTCAACTGCAGCAACAATAAGCACAAGGACAGAGGTTTCCCCCTCCCCACCCTCATACTACACCGAAACACAGATTTGCCAGCAAATCTGTCTGGTTTAGCTGTCCTACTGCAGACCCATCCTTGGCAGGGCAATCACACCAATAGCAAACGGAGCCCTTAGACGCGTCCGCTGGGCCACGCTCTGGCCCAGTGATCCTCACGTCTCTTTGTCCCGCTGTGCTGAGATGAATCCAGAGCTTTCTGCTCACGTCCGTGTTGCAGGAAAGCTGGAGTGAGCAGGATGCATGGGATCTATAGTGTAGCGAATGCACTGCCGTGGCTTTACCTAGGATATACTTCAGGAGAAACTGCAAGAAACTCTGCAACATTCACTAAAGGCAAACAGACACCTGGTCTAGAGTCTTCTCCCTACCTTTGTCCCTTTGAGGCTGCCTTATGCCCTGAAGCTCGAGAATGTATAGTTCTTACTAGACAAATAAGCAAACCCTGGAAAAAGCCCACCTTCTGCGTTTCCAACGCTTGTTAAACGTTTGCTTACTATGGCTTTTGGCTCAAACGAAGAAAATAACATATGCCAGCAAAAATCCTGGGATTCATCCCAACAAGTCTAGTAGCTGAGGCACATTTATTTATAAAACAGAACGGGATCTAGCATGGAGGCTGGGGCAGGTGTAAGACCTTGGGAGAACAGAAACAGTGAAATCTGCCAGACACAAGGGGAACGTGGAGCTGGGAAGGACGCCGAATCTGCTGCAGAAGTATTATCTGTCACCTCCCAGGGCCAGGGCAAAGAAATTTGCAGGGACTGGAAAGGGCTGTGATGAAGAGAATGGCTCCTGCAAATGTCCCAAAAAAACTTGAAGAAACCTGAGGCTGGGACCACCCTACTGGGCCTTGATCAGCTTGGAGAGCAGAGTCTCCAAAACTAACTCGAGCTTTGAGCGAAGCACCGAGAAACGCGCACGACACACCAGAGCGGGACCTGTCTGCGACCCAGGCAGAGGAAGGCTGGTACCTGCTGCACAGAGCACGGTTCCCCTCTGCAATTCCTTGACGAGGACGAGCCGTGCTGGATGCAAGCTGGCGGGCTAATGCTCAGCGACCCAGCTGCATTTTCCTATGCAGCTGGCTGGTTTTCCTTACACATAAAATGCATAAAGAAGGTTGGGTTTCTGATATAGGGGGAAACGTTCTTTTACGGGGAACAAATATTTAACGCTGAAGGTGAGACTTAGCATCATCAAAGGCAGCACCATAACGTTCAAAAGCGCTGCCACAGGCAAAAGTAGCTCACACGGTCCTTCGGCCAGCATTTATTACTCCCTAATCCTTTCCGGACTGGCAATGCCTAGGAAATCTCACCAGCGATAAGGGCCCTATACTGGCAGCTTTGTCCCAGGGAGTTATGGTTGAGTTATCAGACAATGCAGCAAGAGCATGAATGAAATACAGATTTTTGGGGGAGAACGAGCAAAAAGTAGAATTTGGTTTCATCAGAAATGCACCGTCTTAGCCTGCAGCTTATCGAACCAGGGTCAGTCAACAGCTGGCAGCAGGCAGCATGTCTAGAAGTCACGACATGGGCAGAGGAGGGGTATTTCCAGGCCCGTTTCATGAATGGGAACGGGGCAGCTCTGCTAAGTTATGTGACCAGCTCAAGGGCGTCCAGGGAGCGAGCGGTGAAGCACCACGCAGGCTTTCCTGGCTCCCGGCCCACTCATTATTCAGTTCACTCATGCTTCAATGTTACATGACTGCGCACCGGGGCTCTCTAATGTTTGCACACTCTGAATGCAGCCTGCGTCAAGGCGCTGGGAGGCCTGGGAAAGCAAAAAAAAGCAGGAAAAAAAACCTCCCACCTAAACCCAATCTGCCAGATGGAGAGCAATGAGCACTTCTGGATCTCCATGTGCTGCTCTGTATGTAAATGCGGGGTGGGGGGGGAGGAATCACCCTGCCAGGAGATGGTGGTGATAAGAAGGGATAACACGGTGATAAATAGGGATTGCCTCCTCCCTCTGAGCAGGTAAGAGCATGGACAAGGAGCCTCTAACCTGTAAGGATGAGTAAGGACCACAGTTAATTGAAATGAAATTCTACGATGCCACACCTGCCCTCCCTAGATCTCTAGTGCTGGCATGACCAAAGTCAGCTGAGGAGGGGGATAATCATTTATTGAATATTAATCTGAATATTTAAAATAATAGATATTTAATTATATTACAGCAGTGTCCCTAGCAAAATTCAGGGCCCAGTTCGAGCAGCTCAGCACATCCTCCAGGAAACCACCGCTTCTCCATCCGTTCGCGATGGACATGAGAACACGCCACGCAGAAACGCCCACCGCCGGCAGCGCTACCACTTCTCCCTGGCCGTCCCCAGAGCTTTGAAAAACCCAAGCGATTATCACAGCCAACACAGAGGAGGAGAAATCAGGGCTCTGAAAGGTCTCGGATCTCCCTCCAGCTAACACAGCGTAACCCTGCGCAATTTCCCTTGTTTCTTATGCCTCAGTTTTCCCACCTCTGAAATGGGGAGAGGCCCATTTCTTTACCTGTCTTTACAGAAGGAGCGACTCTCGGCAAGAAAACATTAAAATGGGAAGCACAAACATCTTAGCTCAGGCTCTCTTTACGCAGGCAAAGTGCTTATCAGCCTCTGGGATACCCTGTCTACCCCTTGTTCCCTTTTATTTTTTCCCTCAATTCATTAATTAATGTATTGGACTTGCCTGTGGCTGCTTGCTCAGCTCCAGCTGAAAACCTTGCGCTCTGCTCTTGCGTTCAGCATCCTCCCGGGCAGCACGGTGAGTTGCCATGGAAAAAGCCATGATGTCACATCTACAAATAAAACGGCAAGACCCCAAAGTTCACGCGCCTTGCCGGGCAGGCATCCCACCACGCGGAAGGACACGAGGCTATCGTCTCCAAAGGGGAATCCGAACTAGGGGAGAAAGTATTAGCCTACAGCACTCGCTAATCGCCATGCTCTCTTCACACCTTGTAATACATATTGCCTTGCAGGCAGGTGCTGGGAAAATGGTTTACAGAGCAAAGGGCAAGGCAAGGACAAGGAAAGGGCGTTAAAGACGACCTGACGCCCAGAGAGTTGGTACCCTCAGCACCCCTGGGACTGGGTGTCAGGCTGCGGGAGGGAGCGAAGCAGCTCCATCCCTGCATTAAAAGGGCGGGTAGAGAGCAAGACAAGGAAGCGACTGGCATCGCAGAAACATCCCGCTGACGCCTGCGCGCTCAGGCACGTTACTGCATATAGTAAAAACACAAATTAAAGCCCCTGCCCGAGGGCTGCTCCTTCCACACGAGGCCCAAAGGAGGCACCAGCTCTGCAGGTTCTTCCCCCGGTTTCTACCTGCCGTTTCTCATCCTTCTTTATCCCGGGAGCGGTAAAGAGCAGGTTTGATGCACAGCCCTGGCTCAGCCGGCTGCTGCCCTGAAGCGAAAGACGGGCTGCAAGGACTTCTCCGTGTTCCTGCCACTTTTACACCTCCGGGACGCATCCTCCAACCGCGTTTTTCACCTACATCTCTATTTCTGCGACAGAAAGAGCTGCCCTTCCCTCGCCAACGGCGCGGCCTCTGCGCGGCGGGCCCGAGCCTCAGCTCCCGGCGGGAGTCGCTCACGCGGGGGGGAATCCAGCTTCCAGCTTTAAGCAGCAGCTCCGGACCTCGCCGCCTGCGGGGCAAAACCGCGCAGCTGTGAAACACGGAGGCGCAGCAACACGGCGACAAGGAAAAAAAAGGCTCCCAAAGCGGCGAAAACTCGCACGGTTTTGGCCTCTCGAGCCTCCGGCGCGCTGCACCAGTTCAGCAGGCGGCTCCTCGGCCCCATAGCCCGGCCCCTGCCCCACAGCTGGACCCGGCCCCAGCTCCATAGCCAGGTCTGACCCCAACCACACAGCCAGGCCCAACACCAGCCCCATAGTCAGGCCTGGCCCTGGCCCCACAGCCCAGCCCCAGCCCCACAGCCAGGCCCCACAGCCAGGCCCCCACACCTCAAAGCCAGACCAGGCCCCACAGCCAGGCCCAGGCCCCACACCCCACAGCCCGGCTCAACGCCAGCCCCATAGCCAAGCTTCTCAGCCAGGCCCCGGCCCCACACCCCACAGCCCGGCTCAACGCCAGCCCCATAGACAGGCCCTGGCCCCACACCCCAATGCCAAGCCCAGCCCCATAGCCGGGCCCCATACCCCAAAGCCTGGCTCAATGCCAGCCCCATAGCCAGGCCCCAGCCCCACACCCCACAGCCAGGCCCAGGCCCATAGCCCAGCCCCACACCCCACAGTCAAGCTCAACACCAGCCCCACTGCCAGGCCCAGCCCCACTGTCAGGCCCAACCCCACTGCCAGGCCCCACACCTCATAGCCAGGCCTGGCCCCACAGCCCAGCCCCACACCCCACAGCCTGGCTCAATACCAGCACCACAGCCCAGCCCCACACCCCACAGCCAGGCCCAGGCCCAGGCCCAGAGCCCAGCCCCACGCCCCACAGCCAGGCCCAGGTCCAGTCCCACAGCCCACAGCCAGGCCCCACACCCTACAGCCAGGCCCGGCCCCACACCCCACAGCCAGGCCTGGCCCCACAGCCCAGCCCAGCCCCACACCCCACAGCCAGGCCCAGGCCCAGAGCCCAGCCCCACACCCCACAGCCAGGCCTGGCCCCACACCCCACAGCCCAGCCCCACAGCCAGGCCCAGCCCCACAGCCCAGCCCCACACACCACAGCCAGGCTTGGCCCCACACCCCACAGCCCAGCCCCACACCCCACAGCCAGGCCCGGCCCCACACCCCACACCCCACAGCCCAGCCCAGCCCCACACCCCACAGCCCGGCCCCACACCCCACAGCCAGGCCCGGCCCCACACCCCACAGCCAGGCCCAACCCCACAGCCCAGCCCCACACCCCACAGCCAGGCCCGGCCCCACACCCCACAGCCCGGCCCGGCCCCACACCCCGCAGCCCACACCCCACAGCCCAGCCCAGCCCCACACCCCACAGCCCGGCCCGGCCCCACACCCCACAGCCCGGCCCCACACCCCACAGCCCAGCCCGGCCCCACACCCCACAGCCCAGCCCCACACCCCACACCCAGGCCCCACACCCCACAGCCCGGCCCGGCCTCACACCCCACAGCCAGGCCCCACACCCCACAGCCCAGCCCAGCCCCACACCCCACAGCCCGGCCCGGCCTCACACCCCACAGCCAGGCCCCACACCCCACAGCCCGGCCCAGGCCCAGCCCCACAGCCCCCCCCCCCGCCCCCCCCGCCGGGGGCGGAACGCTCGGCGCGCGGAACGGCAGCGCCGCGGCGGCCGTTGCCGGGCGGAGGCACCTCGGCGCGGGGGAGGGGGAGGGGCGGGGCGCGGGCCGCGCAGGCGCCCTCCGCGCGCCCGGCGCCATTGCGGCTGGTGGCGGCGAGCCCGGCCGCAGCGCTGCGCCCGCCGCCGCCCGCCCCCGCCATGGCCACCGACTCCTGGGCCCTGGCCGTGGACGAGCAGGAGGCGGCCGCCGAGTCGGTGAGCGCCGGCGCGGGTAGAGAGGGGGGGACGGGAGAGGGCGGCGGCCACCCTGGGCCGGGCCGGGCCTCGGCGCGCTCCGGTAACGGCTCCCGGCGGCCGTTGGCGCCGCCTCGTGAGGGGGGAGCGGCTCGTCCCGTCCCGTCCCCCCCAAACCGCCCAAAACCGCCCTTTTCAGTGCGATTTTTCCCTTCCCTTTTGAGGCTGTCGCCCCCTCCCCCCGGCTGCGCTCACTCTTTTTGTTCTTCCTCGCTTGTAGTTGAGCAATTTACACCTGAAGGAGGAAAGAACCAAACCGGATGCCAATGGTGAGTTACGGCCGTTAAATCGCTCTGGAAGAAACGAGGACAAAACGGTCGCGTTTTACCCCGCTGCTTGGTTCGCTGCACGTTGGTGCTGAACTGAGTTCCCCCTTAGTCAACAAATTCCAGAGAAAAGGCGCATGAAAGTAAGGTTAAGCCGTAGCTTCGCCTAAGCTGTCCGGCCCACGGGCCTGTTCTGCGAGGCTAGCTTTTTTTAATCGTGTTTTGCTATGTTCAAAGAGCTGTTAAAACGTCTCGGTACGTTTGGCTTGCTACAAACTTCAGCATGAACTTGGCTGTACAGCGTGAGCTGTAACCTGGGTGCCCTCCATGTACTATTCGTGACCTGCTTTGTAGCTTTTTTCACTGTATTTAAAAACAAAACTTCTGTAGGTGTGGGCTTCCCCTGTTGCGGTGGGGCCCCATCTCATGTCTGCCCCACCACTCTTTGAATTCAGGTGCTGTTGTCAAGACGGATGACAACATCGAGAAGACGGAGGATGAGGAAAAAGGTAAGTACCTTTTAGGGAAAGTATTTTGGAGTGGAATATTGCGAAGAAATTAATTATGCCTATACTTAAAGTAAGTCTACCTTATGTCTCAGGATGCTGCCTAAAGGCCTTGATCGTAAGGCATGTCCTTCTTCTATAATACTTTTAAAGCTACTGGGTCCTGTAATAACTTGGGAGACTGCTGGATTAGGATGGAGAGAAATAAGGGGACAGCAGTGTCCTCAAAGGCAGGACTGGACACAGCAGCAGTTGGATAACCTGGAGCTGGAATTGCTGTAGCAACCAACGTGTTGCGTTTATGAAATGGCTGTGAAGAGGTGGGTAATGGCTCTAAATCCTTCAGAAGGTGGCTTAAGAGAAACTTGCTTTGGAAAACAGAGTTCTTGGCAAAACCCCACAGTGCAACAGTTCAGCCTTGCGTTTTGATCTAGCTTATTCTCAGTCCTGGATATATTAGAATCTTTCAACGTACTCTGTCCTCAAATTTTCTTTAAAACAAAATGTAAAAGGCATCTGTCCGCGTGTCAGTTAAGTGAGGCTTAAAGTGGCTTTTAACCCTGTCCTACCCTCCAGTTAGATGATAAGTAAGCAGAGTTCTTTGTGTGTTAAGATGGCCTTATCCCCCTTGAAACAGTGCTTGCTTTGGTTTGTCTTCCTAAATATAAAATGTGAACCCTCGGGTATCTCGATAGATGTTTCACTCAGCTACTTTTGGATCTTTTATGACGCTCCTTTATAATAAGGGGATTTCAATGTTTTCTGGTTTGGATGCATCTCGTCCTTTTTAACTGGCTCGGTAATGCGGCGTTTCAATGGGAGTCACGCTTTAAACAGACCGCAACTTTTATCTCCTTTTTCTACAGAGGATAGAGCTGCCCAGTCCTTGCTGAACAAGCTAATTCGCAGTAACTTGGTTGACACAACAAATCAAGTGGAAGTGCTGCAGAGGGATCCCACATCGCCTCTCTACTCTGTGAAGTCTTTTGAGGAACTGCGACTGTAAGTGCCTGTCTGTTCAAGGATGCTAGAAGAGTAATACTGTGATGAACCAGCTATAGCCAGAGATGTCTCTGGATTGAGCTATTGGAGCTTGGGCACAGAAATATTAAGTAGGCTCCCTTATAGCTGTATTTTGCAGTTAATAAACTGGCCTGCACGTTTGTAGGGAGCCTGGTTCTGAACGCGTTGAGAGTTGTCTTGACTTACTTTTCCGTGGGCTCTGATGAGACTGCAAGAGCAGATGTTACTTTGGAGCTGGTCAGGTAGTTGGAGTCTCCCCTCGTGTCCTATTAGATTTCCTGCCTGTGTTGGAGGTATCACTGGTTTCTGTTTCAGGTAGTTGCAAATTTGTCTTAATAAATTAGCATATCACATATTGTATTATTTAAGCACAAGCAGTGAGAAGAATTATTTTTTTTCTTGGTGTCCTGTGAAGGTTTTCATCTGAAATGAGCGCCTTCTGAGAAGTGGCTTCCTGTGCAAGTGTTTTAAGTCCAGGTCTGTGTACATCTGGCAGTTTTTTTTTTTCTATAATCAGCCCAGCAACACTTTTCTGAATTCTGATCTATGACTTTTTTGCTCTTCAATCAAATGGTGGAGCTTGTGTGTAATAAGCTAGATGAGCTGAAAAGGCTTGAACAGAGGGTGGACTAGCTTTCTATGGCCGTTATAGTCAAACGTATGTGACTTGCAAAGTGAAATCTTTTTCTGTGTAAGAGACATCGTTATCTCCCCACCAGTTCTTCAGCAAATGCAGGGAAGCTCAGAGCAGGTATTCCAGCAATGCAGCTATTCTTGTGGTATACAGGCGGTATTTTGGAAAACATGAGATTTGTTTTTATATATCAGAAGTAATGAATGCAACAGTCTTCTGTTACTGGTCTCTGAGATTATTTGTGAAGATGCAGCAGCGGTTAATAGTACAAAGGAAGCCCACTTATCTTTTCTCTGTCAGCGATACTAAATGTATTGTACTGCACCACTTACTAGTGTTAGTATTTTTTTGACCCTTTCCCTTGAATACCTGTACCACTTAGCAGTGGGGTTTCAAGAGACAATAGCCGTATTTAATGCAGTATTGTTTTTTGTCTTTTTAATGTACTAAAGGGGCTGTTCTCTTGGGATTATTCTTGATTATGTTGACAATACTGGTTTTGTTGCTCCTGGATGTGAGCTCCAAAAGAAATCAGGCCTGACTAAGCTTCCTGCCTTGAAACGTTAGGGCGTTGTTTGAGTTCGTCAATGTTTATAGTTAAATGTCTACAGAAAAGCTTAGATCGCGTAATGCCTGTTAGCATCATCTTTCCAAAGCCAAACAGCCCAAGTGAGTAAATGATGGGGCAGTCAAACTAATTAAGCCTTTTTTGTTATTTTGTTATGACTTGGTGTATCCTTGGTAACTGTTTCAGAGAGTTGAGGTTTGTATGTCCTTGCTTCTGAACTGCACAAGGTTACCTTTTCAAAGAGCTTTTGTTTGAGTCACAGTCTGAAAGTAATACGTGCTTTTTAAAAAGCATCTTGTGCTGAATAGGAAGTTCCTAACAGCAGGAAAGCGGGAACAGGAAAACTAACTTGCTTTGAATAGAAAGTGCTTGCTTGTGAACAACACTAACAGCACTCCAGTGAGCTCTTGGAGGTCATCAGCTGAGAGTTTACTAACACCATAACCTGAATTTTAGGTTGTTCTTGAATCTCTTTCTGTGTACAAAAGTATCTGCTGAGAATAGAAAGCTAACTTGCACAAATAGCAATTGAGAAGTATTTCAGGGTTAGCAGCGTCACTGCACATTTTCATTTGAACACTGGGTTACAAGCATGCACAAATCTCCAGGTCAAGTCATGCTGAACTAAGCTTATCTGTCATTTACTGTTTTTGTGCATAAAGCCAGTATTACTATGATAAGATGTCAATCTATATTACAGAATCCATCAAGACTAAAGTCTTTGTAATGATTTTATGACGTTAAACTTCATTCTGTTTCGCGTGTACAGAGGCCGCTTTATCCCGTATTTGAGCCTTCAAGGAGTGACAACTTTGGCGCTGAGATTAGGCATTGCTAAGGAAAAGGGATTGACCTAACAGATAGGATTAATGGTCTCTGCTCTGGAATTGCCAAGAGTGTCTGCAAAGCTGCTTTAGAATATGCAAGAAACCCAACACTAGCACTTACAGGTGTGGCCCAAAGTTCTCTACGTAGTTACAAAAGGCAGGCAGGCATATAGGTTGACTTACTAAACCAGGTTTTTCACAAAGCTTTCATTCCAAACGTTACTCTGCTTTTCTCCTCTTGTTGCTGGTGCTTCCAAGTATTGATGATAGTCAGTCATTACTGTGATTATAGCAAGCACACCAAAAATGGAAACCCCAGGTCCAGGATAGGAGCCCAAGAGCTGTGCTGGGTCTTTCCTCACCTATGAAGGTGACAGACCCTAATGCGCTCTCTTTATCGGTAGACACTGTCCCTTGAGCTCTCTGCATTTGTGCTTGCTTAACTGGAAACCTAACAATGTGTATGGTTACCTTGAATGATTTGTGTCTCATTGAAAGGTCATCAGGGAAAATAGAGACTTAATTTACTTTACGGTTTTAGCTAAACGTAAAGTTGACGCATGAAAACCAAATGTGTTTTAACAGGCCACTTGGCATTTTGCTGTCAGAATAATTTTACTCCCCTTTATGAGGCATAATCTTGAAGGCAAAGCGATGCTGCTTCTAGTTTTAAATATAAAAGGTTTTCTTGGGTGTTTCTGCTCAGGTAGAGAAATATGTAGATTTTTGTGGGTAAGACTGCGTGTTTCGAATAGGACGTCTTAGCTGATAGGAAGTTGTGGGCATATCAGAAAAGAGGTTAACTTGGATAGAAAATGGTTGGAAGTAGTAGTTTAGGTGTTTTCTGGTATTGGGTGACACTCTTGGGCCTAGGGGGGAATTAACACGGAGCTACCAATGACCTTTATTAAGTTCTGGTCAAAACACGGCCCGTTGGTATGGTATGGCTGTTTAGCTTGAAGATGTCTGAAGGCATAGCTAAACAGTACTCCTCTCCTTTCAGGAAGCCACAGCTTCTGCAAGGAGTCTATGCCATGGGCTTCAACAGACCATCTAAGATACAAGAGAACGCCCTGCCCATGATGCTTGCTGAACCGTATGTACCCGTACTTTCTACTCCCTTTGCATTTAGGAAGGATTTGAAAGATTTATTGTGCTATTGCTAGACTTCTACCATGGATGGGATGATGGCGAAGGGGGAGCTGTCTGGGCTGCGAGTGAAAGGGTTCCCATGCTACGGTACTTGTGTGGCCACAAGCTACGTGACAGCAGCCCTGGAGGTGCCCTTTTCCTAGGGCTTGCACTAACCACTCAGTGGCACTGAAGATACCTTGGCCTAACATAGATGCAGTAAATCTGATTTTTTCCTAGTCAATGTAGGGGAGAAATAATAAGGCTGTTACAGAACATCACTCCAAAAATCCTGGATAGGTGGAAGTAGCTGAGATGCTGCGGATTGCCTGCTGTGACTGTTTGGTTTTCCCCTCTGCACCTCTGAGCTAAAATATGTGAAGTATTAAAACACTAGGGGGAGATGTGCAAAATGGAAAAGTACTGCCAGATCCTAGCAGTTTTCTTTACAAATCTAGTGGATGAGGTCACTTGTGCGGAAAGAGAGTTGGTGGAGGGCGGAAACTAACTTCTGGCCTGTGAACACAGAGGACTGATAAATCTCAAATGTATTAAAATGCTTATGTCTGCCACTCGCTACATTTTCTTTCTTGCTCATCCCTGTGAGTATTTTTTGGGTGGCTCATTTTGTTGAGCTCATGCCAGCATTTAAAGTGTCTGCTCTGTGTTGCTGCAGCCCACAGAACTTGATCGCACAATCTCAGTCTGGTACTGGTAAGACGGCTGCCTTCGTCTTAGCCATGCTTAGTCGTGTTGACCCTGGGAACAAGTATCCACAGGTAAACGTTTCTGGATTAGAACTCTTTTGTGGGGTTTAGTGGTAGTGCAGTGCCACCTAGTGAAGAGGCTGTGGGGTTTTTTTTATGTTGGTTGGTTGTTTTTTAATGAGATCTTAGATAGTAGTTGCGTAGCCTGATGAACCTCTCCCACCACCACCACCCTCTCTATTATACTGTTTCTGTAAACCACTTAGCAGAAGCTGACAATTTGGGGATCTATGAAAACGCTGACGTCTTTAACGCAAAGGGCCTGGATTTTTTCCAACAACTTGTTCCTTTCAGCTCCTCCCTTGCATCACTCAGGATGCCGTTGTTCTGTGAGGAGTTAAATCGGAGAGATACTGTTCTGTGAGAAATTAAGTCAGAGAAGTATTGCAGACTGAATGTGGTAAGAAAGTGGAATCTGGGATGGAAGGAAATATCTGTGACAACAGAGCAGACGGCACCTGGAAAAAAGCTTTTCTTAACCCAGTTTCCTTAGGAGGTAGTTACGCACTTTTACCAAGGCCAGAGTTCTTTGCTTAAAAAACGCTATTCTCATCATTTAGTCTAACTGTAGCTATTAGACCCCCTTATCACTACTGTCTATATACGTCCTCTAGCAGAGTATCTGCACTCTCAGGTCTAAGTGTCAGAATGGGACACAGAAAGCCAGTAGCTAGAGGATGGTATGCATATGAACTAATTTCCAAAGTTAAGAGTCCAGAACTGGATGGGCTTTCAGAAACCGTTCAACTGGCTCACATGTTCATTCTCGGTAACGCTTCAGTAAGGATTTTTAAAAGCAAGTGTGATAATGTTGCCCAGGAAGTTGACCATCTCAAACTCATTAATCCCTCCGTCTCTCTAGTGTTTGTGCCTTTCCCCAACCTATGAGCTGGCACTTCAAACAGGAAAAGTGATTGAACAGATGGGAAAGTTTTATCCAGAGCTGAAACTTGCATATGCTGTCCGAGGCAATAAATGTGAGTAAGGTGAAATACCACCAACAGAGTGTAAAAGAGAAAGATTATTCTGCTGGGCTTGGTGTTAGACTCTAGCACAACCAACTCACGTCCTCACCAGTATGGGGTCTGTATAGAACATGAACTTGGTGTAATGGGAGTTAACTGCACCTCTGCCCCACTCTCAGTTGGCACAATGAGTCTGTCAATGTTACTATAATTTCTTTAACGCAAACACAGCTTGAGGAGCTGTATTGTGACTGATTTCATAGCTGTTATGGGTAGTTTGTGCAGTCTGTAGATGTAGTCTAACAGCTGCAGTTAGAAGAATTGTACTAACTGTTCAATTTGTCAAACTGAAAAGAAGCAGTGGATCTTGTATGCTTCACACAATCACGTTCTCATCTGAAAAATAAACCCTTTCTGTCTTGGCAGTGGAGAGGGGTCAGAAGATCTCTGAGCAGATTGTAATTGGCACACCTGGCACTGTGCTGGACTGGTGTTCCAAGCTGAAATTCATAGATCCCAAGAAAATCAAAGTGTTTGTCTTGGATGAGGCTGATGTGATGATAGCGACCCAGGGCCATCAAGACCAAAGCATCCGCATTCAGAGGTAAGGACTTTCCGTGCAAGTTGCCTGAGGATGGGAGATGATGATTATTCCTTTCAATTATAGTTAGGTGTTTTGTAATGTAGAGGCAGCAGGGCTAGGTTCCTGACTGGTGTCTTCACCAAAAAAGCAACAATATTAAAATGATTTATTTAGCTCTAATTCCGATGGTTAATGGAGACAGCATGTCAAAGGATGAAGGGCAGTTTAGTTTTCTTACGGAATGAAAACTGTCCCCAGATCAGGGTTTATTCGTTTTCAGATGTCATTGGTCCATGTGGGAATGATCAGGTATTAGTAAGATTAGTTTTAGTCTTTCCAAACACTGAAATGAGTGGTCTCGAGGGTTTTGTTTTGCTTTGCCTCTAGCATTAATCCCATTGAGAGATCGTGGAGCAACAGTGTTGCAGGGGACCCCTGTCCATTTTGCTCTTTCTTGCAGAATGCTCCCCAGAGACTGCCAGATGCTTCTGTTTTCAGCCACTTTTGAGGATTCTGTGTGGAAGTTTGCTCAAAAGGTTGTTCCTGATCCAAACATTATCAAACTGAAGCGAGAGGAGGAAACACTGGACACTATTAAGCAGTACTACGTTCTGTGCAATAACAGAGACGAGAAGTTCCAGGCTCTCTGTAATATTTATGGTGCTATCACCATTGCCCAGGCCATGATCTTCTGTCATGTGAGTCCTTCTGGGGAATGCTAGCCCCAACAACCCAGTCAGTGTCTGCCAGTGTTAAGAAACCTGGCCAGGCGGCGGCATCATCATCATCTTTTCTTCTTTTTTTTTTTTTTTTCTTTGTTGGCTACCATAACTCTTAGAAAAACCAGTGCTGACAGCACAAGAACAGTCACGTAAAGCTGCCACAGACCATATAAAGGGATAAAATCTGTATTTGGAATCTGCTGCAGCAGTCTGCTGCTATGCAGTCTCAAGATGTAATGATATCAGACAATCAGAGCTTGGAAAGCCAACATTATTGGAAACTGTTTAATTCAGCACTGTGCAGAGCCTGTCTTGAGTGGTTTTACAACTACGTTCAGCTCAAACTCTTTCCCTTTCCAACCTGAGTAGTTTTATCTTTGTTTTCTTGGCAAACGCTCATGAGCTTTTCTCATACATATGTAATGCAACTCTTTCCCTTGTAGAGTGAAAGCTAAGGATCGGAGTACAAAGAAAAGGCATAATTTTTTTTACAAAAGGTTCCCATGGTGGTAGATGCATATGTTTCTTTCTCATGTGAGTGCTGGGAGCACTGCATTTTTAGTGGGGAGGGAGCAGCCACAGCACTTCTGGAGCTGTTCCGTTTTGAAATGTAAAAACTAAGCAGCTGTGAAACTCCCAGTTTGCCCAAAAGAGGTTTGTTCTTGCTTCCAGTTTTAAAGCTTCTTTCCAAAGACAGGCCTAACTGTGTTTCAGACTCGCAAGACAGCTGGCTGGCTGGCGGCGGAGCTCTCAAAGGAAGGCCACCAGGTGGCATTGCTGAGTGGTGAAATGATGGTTGAGCAAAGAGCTGCAGTCATAGAGCGTTTCCGAGAAGGCAAAGAGAAAGTGCTGGTGACCACAAACGTCTGTGCCAGAGGTAGGGAACAGTAGAGCTGGGCCAGGGAGGCGCAGAAGCAGCACTTTTTGCGATGAGATACTGCTGGCCCAGGTGCAGAAAGGAGTTGTAACCCAGAGTGCTCCAGCCTGGACAAATTAGGGTTCTTGAACTAATTTCAGGACTTTTGAACTGTAGCTGCTGGCTTTCTGTGTGTGTACGTATCAAGATGCCTGTGGGCGCACACCGATTACTTGTAGGCTTCCTGCAGCTTAAGGTGAAAAATTCCATCCTGTGACATTTTTACACTCCTGTCACTAAGCATCTGGTAGCTGCTTCCTAGCCTTGCTTGTACGGATGACCCTAAATGTTTGAAATAAATATGCTTCGAAATAAGGAAATCTGAAAAATACTGAACTCCAGAAGCAATTTGTGATGCAGTTTAAGAGCTAGAACAGTTAAGACAACTTGGTACTTCAAAAGCCAAAGGGTTTTTATAGCTATTGAAAGGAGGAGGGAGTTTTCAGTAGGTTCTGCACCAGGAGCCTCTGGAAGTGCATGAGGATTCATAAACATTGGGTAAAGCTGATCAGCTCGGACTGTTTTCCCATTATCCATTTTCATGGGATACTCTGGTGTAATAGCTTGGTGGTTTTTATTTCCAAGTACCTCATAAGTATATTGCGGAAAAGATCCGTTTCCAGTTGCACCTGTAGGTTCTGCTGGCTAGTCTTAGCCACTCGTGGCATTGCTTCAGAGATTGAGACTGGCTTTTAGCTCTGCCCTAGTCTTGGAGGCAACCATGCTGCAGGTCTCTGAAAGCTGTTGAAAATTCTGCTATTTGGTAACCCAGGTGTTGTGACCAAAGTGTGTGCAGGTCAGGACAGAGGCCGTTTCTGCTCTAAAGTGGATGGAATGTAATTGTAATCTGATGCTTTCTTTCATCAGGGATTGATGTAGAGCAGGTCTCCGTTGTTATCAATTTTGACCTTCCTGTGGATAAAGATGGCAACCCAGATAACGAGACTTACCTACACCGGATTGGACGTACAGGTCGTTTTGGCAAGCGAGGACTGGCTATTAACATGGTGGACAGCAAGCACAGCATGAATATTCTCAACAGAATCCAGGAACACTTCAGTATGTACCCTCATAGCTCTTTCTTCCTCTGAATTAGATACTATTCCAGTAGAATTTTGACTAGCTATATGTTGAGCAGATCCGATTCTAATGGATATTCGTCAAGGCTCAAGCTGAAGAGGACATCCGCTGCATTTTGTGTTGCAATTGGCTCCAAAAGACTAATTTGAGGGGAAAAAAAAGCTGTGCAACAAATGGTATTTGTTCCTTTTCAAGTGGGGTAATAAGCCATTATCAGATAAATTTCTTCGAGTGCAAAGCAGTGTTTATAGTGCAGTATATACAATAGGTGCCTGACAAGTATCTACGTGTAACTTAGGATTGTGAGCTGCTAAAGTAAGATATAGGCAGAGATAAACGAAGTTGTCTGTGTTTGCTGGCAACCTGGATAGTCCTTAAAACGGACGTTCCAGAGATGATAACGTTCAAGCATCCTGATGGACCTTTTATTAAAGAAAAAAACATTTATGTTGCAGTTTTAACACCTGAATGAATATTTCATGGATAGACCTGACTTCCTTCTATTTTGTTCTCTGTTATATCATATCTGACTGGCTTCTGTTTTTTATTTTTTTATTTTTTATTTTTTCCTCCAGACAAAAAGATAAGCAAATTGGATACTGACGACTTGGATGAAATTGAGAAGATAACTAACTGAAGTACAGCTGCTGGAACTGGTGTGTACCCTGCTGTGGAAGCTCTCCCACTACAATTGGATCAGTGTTCAGATTGGCACGCCTCTCAGCTAGTCCCGAAAAGGACTCTTAAGATACGAGTACACAAAAATTACCTCATTTTAAAAATTGCAGTTGGACTTAAAATTGTGCAACTATGGGGAGGAAGAGGAAATGTTTACAGAAGCTTTTAACATTTCTTAGTTTAGCCTTAAAATGGGAAAATCTTTTGAATTCTAAGAAATACACTTGCCAAAAAATTGGCAAAATGTAACTATCTAAAACAAAAAAAGGCTTTCTTGCCTTTAATTGGGATGAAATTCTGCATAAATGTGATCAGTTAAAATTCAACAGCCAACTATATAATGGACATGGATTAAGAAAAAAAAACAAGGCAGCTGATTTTTGGCTAAAAACTCAACTTGTACGAAATAGGATGTCATTCTCTTTGGCGCTCCCTGAGCTCTTAAGACTCATTTCTGGCTTCCTGATGGATTTGCCCTGCTTTTCCTTAAGTTGATTGTCCAAAGGATGTCTGCAGTAGCTCATACTCTCAAACACAGGTGCCGTGTTGCTTTTGCTGGGCAGTATTTTGTTTTAATTTGTCCTTAATTTGTTAGAATGGCCACTATACATAAAGCAGTGCAGTGGTGAAAGTGCTTGATTTAAGTACTCTAGAAGTTCATCTGAAGCATTTAACGTTGCCAAGCTGTAGGTGGGTGGGGAGGGGGGCAAGGGGTGGTATAAAGGGAATTGTACTAATTAATTTTCTGAATAAATTCACCTCTGTAAAATGCTAGTGTCTTTTGAAGTGGGGGTTAGTCTCCTTTAGGCAGGTGGTGCCAGTTCTAAGATGCTGCTGTGAAGCTCCACATGAAGTAACACATGGAACTGCTGGACTTCACTGATCAGTAGTAGAAACAAGAATATTTATCTGGCTCAAAAAAAAAAATCATGATAGCTTGTATTGCCCAAAAAATACTTTTAGAACACCAAATTTACCTGTTAAAGTAAGTTTCAGTACCAGAGTCTTGAGTTAAATTGCTCAGCCAAATCACAGATGGGAAGCACTCCACTTTCATTGTGCTAGCGGTGCAAAACAGACAGGTCCTCAGTCCCTTGCCGCAAGGTGATCCTTGCCCGAGAAGGTATTTTACAACTGCTGTGTTTGGGCTTTTAGTTCAGTTGGGACCATTTTAGTGTGCACAACTGAAAGTTTGTGGGTTGTCCCCTCTGCCCGGTTTCCAGGACGAGTAGGCTCCTGACCTAGAACTTGGTGGTGCACAGTTCTTTGGGGAAAGTGGGACATGCGTGAGCAGCCATCGGCCTGCTACTCAGTGCAGGAATCACTTCAAAACAAATGTATAAATTGTAAATTTAAACTAGGAATTTTCTTTGCAATTTTGGCCATCATATTCTGTTCAAAGACAGGAACATGGATCCTTTTACCAAGTAAAAAAAGGCTCATTTAAAATGTACCTAAAATTTTAGGAAATTGTGCACCCTTTTATCAATTTGTATAAAGGCTTTAGTGAAAAACTGTTAAAATTAAACTTTTTGTATTCTGGGGTGTATCTATTTTTATTCTGTTGGAAACCTATTTAAAAGTGGCAGGTGAGTGAGTGCTTGTGTGTAGAGTGGAAGACTTGTTTCAATCACCTACTTTAATAGTACAGCTGAATGACCTCGTGACAGCAGTGCATTGGGTTGAATTGTCATGAAAGCTGCTGCTGGTCCTGTGTGCTGTTTCTAATGTACTTTGAATTGGAATAAAGAACACACACTGAATGATGCCTCAACTAATTTTTTTCTTTTTTACTTGAATACCTTTTTGCTCTTTAAAAGCCTTTGGCTGAATGGTCTGTTTATGAACTTCTCAAAGCCTTCTGTGAAGGCTGAATTGCACCTGATTTTAATGCTGAATTTCCCAAATTCTTCCTGTAAAAAACAGGACAGCTTCCCACCAAGAAATGATCATGTGAAATGATACTGCATCATGAATGAGGTCAAATACTGTTCTTCCCTCATAGTGCTTCTTGTGTCACGACTTAACAGAGTTACTGCTAAGACTTCCCCTGCATGTACCGAACGAGATGTTTGAAGGAAAGAGGTGCTTAGCACAGCAAGTTCAGAGCCTTTGATGCCTGCTGCCAGCTCTGCTTTGGGGAAAAAACACTTGACAGCGGTGTTATGCTGCAAGCAGAGGGAAGCAAAAGATCCAATGGATGGCAACAAGGTTAGGCAAATTCTGATCGTTGTTGAAACGACTGTCGGAGGGAGGAGGGTTTTTTCCCTGCTAGAGAAAAAAGTACTTGAGTTTAAATGCACTTCTTGGAGACGCTATAGCTTGCATCAGTTGGTTAGAAGACCAAGCTGTCTCATTAGGCCCTATATTAGATGGAGATATTCAGGAATCATTCTCCAGCAGGAGAATTGCCGTCCATTGTGATCCAAGTTGCTCTTTTCTTGTGTTCTGGTTAAAGTATTAGCCTCTTTATGTTTAAAGCTGTGTAGTGGTCACTGTTTCTCTGGTCATTGAAGGCAGGCAGCAATTGATCTGAAGCGCCACTACCTCCTCAGCTGCAGGAACAATGCTACTATCTTGTATTTAATAGCAGATGGAGACAAAAACTCCAGGAAACTGCTTGCAAGATGGTTTGGAGGCAGGGACGTGTGTGCACCAAAGCACGAAAGTCTGCTTTGCAGAGTCTGAGGTATTTACAGTCAAATTAACTGCACTTGTTGTTTAAAGAGAGATGTGATTGATAGCTAAACCTCTGCTTCACATAAATCATTTTAAGTTCAGTTTCAGCCAATAAGGTTTTATTTTTTTTATTTTTTTTTTTTTTTACTATCACACAGTATGAAAACAGTCTGAAAACTTCAATGTAATATTGTATACATAAAATCAGGTAACATTCTCTGCATATTAACCCTGATTTGATGTTCCTCCTCCTGTCACAAATAGTGATCTAGAGAAATCCGCATTTTTTTGAGCTGGTTTGAACAGGTGAGCTTAGTGGCTACTCAGACTACCTGTAACAAGTGCTCTTTTCCCTACAGCAAGGCTGCTCTTGATACTGTCCTGCTCCTTATTCCCAGCAAAGATGTGATGTGTGACACAGTTAGAGGCTCAAAAGCAGGGGAAAAAGAGCTAGATTCCCAGTAGAAGAAGGGAAGTAAAAATGATACTGTCTGATCACGTGTTGTAATCCCATTTTAAAGAGAAAACCACCACCCTGAAGGGCAGGGATCACTAGATAATAGTGCAGCGTTATCAAAAATGGGGTATGACATATTCCTTACCGTGAGCAGGCTCAAACTTAGAGTGTTCTGGCCAGCAGTGCCACAGCTCACTCTGCTGTTTTATCCAGGTGTCTTGTTAATCATCAAACACTGAATTAAATACAGAAAGTGGTTCACACAGTTCTTTCTTCTTCCTGAATGTTTAAGTGAAATACATTGTTCCCCAAAGAGGTTTGATAATGCGCACCCATATGCTTTGCTAGCCTGGTCTCCCTGAAGGCACTGGGATTGCTACTGTTGAATTACTACCACCTGCCTATTATTTCAGCAGATACTATTTTTATAAACCGGTGGACCCCGAATACTTGCTTGAGAATAAGATTCTCTGCTCTTGGTCAACACCAGAATGAGTTTTCTCCTACTATTATTTTTCTAAGTAAGTAAGTAAGTAGGCAATTACACCGAGGTAAAAAATTTGGTTTTTACCTCACAATATTAAAATTAGCCTGGTGGTTTGGCAAGCTGTCCTCTTCCATAGCCTAAGCCATTTTTATTTGAGTTAATCATTGCCTTTGAACTGTAAGGCGTTCCACCAGAAACTTAGAAGGTTTTTGTTTTTTTTTTTTTTAAATACAAGCACACTGTATTTATACCAAAACCTGCCAAATTACTCTAGTAAATTTTTTAAATGAAATAATTCTGAAAGAGCCAGCCATAATAGTCTAGTAAAATATGATCTACTGGGTGAGCCAATTCCCCAGCCAAATCCAATTAATATTTAAAAAAAACGAACAAAACTCTCAAAGCATCACTTACTTACTTTCTTGAGCTAACTCAATTCAGTTGTAGAAGTGTTAAATGGCAGTATTTTGTAACAGCAGCCCAAGGAGGCAATCCTTTCTTAACTATGAATCGTACCAGTTGACTGAGAGAAGAAGAAAAACAAGGGGAAGGAAATCCTGCTACTCTCCAATACAGCCAAAAATTAATCATTTGTTCTAGCAAGGACAATGTAGTCACACTCCTTAACGAGGCACTGAGGTTATCCAGGAACAACCGAGCTCTCAAAGGTATATTGCCATTGACCTTGTATTTAATACTTCACAATAATCTACTATCTGTAACGTGTTATTGCTCTTATTTTCAGATGTTTTTCAGATTTGATTGTAGTTAGTCACTTTTGAGGTTAAGAAGATGCTTTAGGATGCTGATCTACTGTAGACAGTCATACAAAGTAAAACAGTTCTATTTCTGTTTTCCCAAATATGTTATTCTGAATCAGAATCCCTTCTGGGAAGTGGTACAGTCCTGAAATATAAAAAAGACAACAGAAGAGGTCTTCTACTCCAAGGAAAGGATGCATCAGAAACATCAGTCTTCAAAGAAGAAAATGGACCATTGCAAAAAGGCCAAAGCTGGTGGTGCTCAAGAAGTAATTTACGATTGTACATGTTAAAAAAAGGATCTGGTTAATGCAGTAGGTATAAGCAATATTAAGCAATATTTCAACACACTCCTTTTATATACACAAGTCTACTTCAAAGGAAGCTTTTGGAAGACGATAAGATTAAGAAGGAGGCCCATGAAACATCAGATTGTTTCAGTTTTGGGGCCGCTTGACAAGTAGTAATGCATCCCATTCAGCAGAATTACCTACAGAGGTGTGGTGGAGTTTGTGCTGCAGTCCTCGTACCCCGAGAGATCTGCCTCTCGCCGCTCTTTCTGTAGGATGCACAGTACCGACTTGTGGAGGATTCCACACTCGCGGAGGGACCGCGTAAGGTCAGAAAAACTCCTTCTAGGTACCTCCATGGTTTCAACACTACAGTGTTCGTATTTGGTGGTGGTTTTCTGTTCTGCCACAGCAAGGACTGTCTGAAGACTGTCTGTGGGCTTGAAATGATGCTCAAATCTTTGACCAGATGGAGATCTAATAGCAAGCAGCAAACTTGGCTCTTCTTTTGGTGGCTCTTCCAAACTTAAAGTGGACAACGAAGCGCTCTCTTGTCTCATTTTCCTTCCTGGTCTCTCAGAAGGAGGACACTGAGCACGTGAGCCTTCTTCAGTAGGCCTTTCAGTTTCTGACAATATGGTGGCAGATCCTCGCTCTGTAGAAAGAGGTTTGAGTTTTTGAACTTCCTCCTGACTCCTACTCATTTTCAGTCTGCTGGTCTGCTCTGTTACCATTTCCACAGCGCTGTTCCCTAAGCCTTTCCTGCTGATGGAAGGGAGCACCCTGTACTTGTTCAGGGAAGAGGAGGTCCTCAAAGGCACTTGCTGCAGGAGCTCCGGGATTTCTTCAGGAGACACCTGGCCAGACGGGAATACCAGGTTTGTTGATGATGTTCTCTGGCTGTTTGCTGATTCATGGGCAGCTGCTGGCGGAGAGGAAGATGGCACTCTGCAAGGATAGGCTTCCACTCGGTGAGAGTAATTGAAGCTTGACCGTGTGCGTCCCTTGGCAGATTTTGGCCTGGTCACATGCATGTTGAGGGTTTTTGTCCAAAAGAAAGCAGCTGCTGTGCTTGAAGGGAAATAGCAGTCAGATGGTGCCAAGTTCAGAAGAGCCGCTGTGGCCATTGCTTCTCAAGACACCTGCAGATAGGGGAGTAGAGAGAAAAGTTACAGAAACTTGCCAGAAAACTTCTGGAGAGTTGAATTTCCCTACAGCTTCCGCTTTTATGCTACGTATTACCTAATAATAGCAACAAATCTGGTCTAGCACAGTATAGGCAGACAGCAATTCTATGGTTCCATAACGGCAGATTCAGGTACAGCAGGATATAGTCATAGGTGCTAGTTTTGTCTCAGATCAAATCATTTAAAGTTGACCTAGAGCAGTAGGAAGTTGCACACTTTTCAACCGAAGGAAAGGTTTTGATGGAGAAAACACATTTTTTTTTTTTCTGAAGCTAGAAACTTACTGGAAGTGGCAGATGAGTGACAGATCTGGCTTTTCTGCTGGTCCTGCACTGCAAGGTTAAGTTCCCAGTGTGGACTTTAAGGTAAGACTGACTACACTTCATTTTTTAAAAAATCTCTTCTTTGAAAACCCTTGAGGTTGAGCATGTCTGATTCAACGTAGAGAAACCCATTTTGACTTCTCTGCCGATCAAAAGCTGTTCTGTTTGATAGAGATTGATATAGGCCTTCCGTTAAAGATGAAGGCAGACACTAACTAACTAGTGCGTGTTTCCCACCATAAGTTTCATTCAGACCACTTTGCTTTCCAAGGATAAAGCAGCAGAAAAACTCAGAGAGTTGGCAAGTGTCATTACCCTTGCAATGATACCCTGGAGATCTGAGACAGGGGACACTTACCTCTTCTTCCTTCTTTATGGTTTATGTAGCAGGATTGGTCAAGGGAAAAAAATGTAAATTTTGCATGAGGTCATTTGGCACTCTCCAATATTTGTAAAGGTACCTGCAGACTGGCCTGCTGCTAATCACCCCAAAGCAAACAAAAAAAAAAGGGAACAACCTACACCATCACTGGCTGGTTTATTTTGGCTTTCAGCGCTCTTCAGAAAAAAAACTGTCTGTGTCTGGGTTCATAACCCAGTGTCTTTTTTCAAACGTGCAAGTTGTCTGTTACTCCAAGTAGGATACCCATACTCAGGCTCCCCTTTCAAATAAGAAAAGAGTCGGAAAATAGATGCTGTTGGGCCTTTTGCCAGTGATGTGTTATTTAACACTGTTCCTCTTCTACCTCTTGTCTCGCTGAAATGGAAACAATCAGTAAGTTAACGCCTAGCAAAGACGATGCACAGTCGTGGTGTACAGGCATGCCCTGGCAAGCTGGCAGTACGAAGCCGTTCCAGGAGCCGGGCAGATCGGTCCCTCAGCCGCTTTGGTGGTCTGTTTATCACGCACACAGTCAGTGTGCGGCAGAGCTACGGCCAGCAGCAATGCAGACGCGCAGCGCGAGTGACTCACCAGAGTTTCCTAGGAGTGCGTCAAAAGGATGGGGGTTGGGGGGTGTTTGATTTACCTTGCCTAACAAATAAACTCCAAGGCAACAAAACGAATACAGAAAGCTAAAAGCCTGTAATCCCGCATCCTCCAAAGAGGGATTCCCAAATGCATTGAGGCAGATATCGACTATCAGTGCTATATTGACAATTTGAAAATAAAACCCAAACAACCTGCCAGTCACAGCCAGACTCTCCCGAGCGAGGGTCCGTGTCACTCCAGCAGCATACATATATGTATATTGGAGATTTACCGTGAAAAGGTGACTCAGGATGTTTAAATCTGGCGCATTTTAGGCATAGGCTGCCTGAAGTGCTGGAGGAATTGGGAGGGGAAATGACAGTCAGAGATGGGCTGCAGCCTCGCAGCCCCAGACGCTGCAGTGGAGCAGAGCTGGCGAGAGCCTGCGGCCCCACGGCGTGGCAGGGCAGGCTGGGGGGCAGACCCCGCTCGGGTTGCCGGTCCCACAGCACAGCCCCATCCGCACAGCAGGTCCCAGCCCTACAGTCAGACCTGGTCCTGAACCCACAGATAACCCCAGTCCCACAGCCAGGCCCCGACTCTACAGCCTGGTCCCACAGCACAGCTCCAGCCCCACAGCCAGGCCCCAACTCTACAGCCCTGCCCCACAGCCAAGCTTTGACCCCACAGCCTGGCCCCACAGCGTAGCTCCAGCCCTACAGCAAGGCCCTGACCCTATAGCGCGGCTCCACAGCCAAGCTTCATCCCCATAGTATGGCCCCCACAGCTGAGTTCCAGCCCTATAGCCATGTCTTGGCCTCACAGCATAGCTCCAGCCCCACAGCCAGGCCATGACCGCACAGCCCTGTCCCACAGCATAGCCCTGCCACACAGCCAGGCCCCAGGCCCACAGCCCGGCCATGACCAGACAGCCCTGCCCCACCGCTTCACCCCAGCCCAAGAACTCGGCCCCAACCCCACAGCTGGGTCCCAGCCCCACAGTATAGCCCCACAGCCAGGCCATGACCAAACAGCCCTGCCCTGCCGCTTAACCCTAGCCCAAGATCTTGGCCCTAACCCCACGGCATAGCCCCACAGCTGGGTCCCAGCCCCACAGCAAAGCCCCAGAGCAGCCCTGCCCCACAGCCAGGCCCCAGAGCATAGCCCTGGCCCCAGCCCCACAGTCAGGCCATGACCAGACACCCCAGCCCCACAGTCAGGCCATGACCAGACAGCCCTACCCCACGGCTTAACCCCAGCCCACGATCTCGGCCCCAGCCCCGCAGCCCGGCCCCGGGCCGCCCCCTTCACCTGCCGCCCGCGCCCGCCGGCAAACACCGCCGCGTTGCCATGGCGACCGCCCCACTTCCGGCCGCGTCGGGCCCGCCCCACCGGGGGAACCACAGAGACGCCACGCACGCGGCTGGCCAGAGCGTCCCCGACCCCGGTCCTCCGGGCCGGGCCCGCGCCGCCAACGGCCGCAGGGGGGCAGCCGCCATGTTGTGGGGCCCGAGGGGGGACGGGGGGGGGGGGGCGGCTGTGCCCTCCCGGTGCGGGCCAGGGGACGGCTGTGACATGCCAGCGTGGGCCAGGAGCACGCACCTGGCCTCAGGGAGAGCAGTGACGTCCTGGTGGTGGTGGGGGGGGGAGCCGCCATGGCCCAGGACACGGGCTCGGCCCAGGAGGGGGCCGGCGCGGGGCGGCGTCGTCGAAGGCCTCGTCCGGCGGGACGCAAGAAAGCAAGGGAATGAGCGGGGTGGGGGGCGGCAGCAGGGCCCTCTCTGAAACGCATCTCCGCCTGAAAACAGGCCGGCGGAGGTTTGCAGCCAAACCTGCTGGGCCGTAAACGACACCTGAGGACTCGGCCTTCGTTTTCGAGGCGCCCCACGCCGGGCAGCGGTCCGCTCCGGCGTTGAGACCCGCGTGCTATTTGCTTTTCAGTCGTCTCTCGAGCTGGCCAGGTGCTTCTCCCCCTGCCGCAGGGAGCGCTGAAGTTAAAACGGGGAGCAAGACACAAGCAATAAATAACTAAGATACCGTATCTACGGTCAAAGCCGGGATCTCCACCCTGCCGCTGGGGGAAGATCAAGGAGTACCTGCACGCTGAAAACGCAAGAAAATAGCGCTTATCAACTCCTTCCATTCGCGGGCTAGTCAATCACATTACTCCAAACAGGCGCGTAGATCAAAGCGCCCGGGAAGGCCTGTCCTGTTTACATTGCCACGGGGCCCCGCAGGCAAGCGCATAGGATCGACACCCCTTTTTGTCCGCTCCGCGGAAAGGGGGAAAAGGTTTGAGTTTCCAGCGCGACGATAACTCCCCCAGACGGCATTTAAACCCCAGGTTTGTCCTTGGCGGGGGGGATCACAGATAGATAGGCACAGCTTCAGGCGCAGCCTCACCCCGCTCCTATCTCTTCTCTTTTTGCAGCTGGATTAAGTTCTCTTCCTTAGGAGGAGCAAGGCCGCTTTGCGATTCCTGCTGCAGAGAGGGCCAAACCAAGGCAGAGGGATGACAAGGCAGAGGATAGATCTTAAAATCCAGGCCTAAAATTGGGGATTTATTTAAGGCTGTCCATGGAACCGTTCTGAGAGACCCCAGGACTCTGGTTTACATTTAGGCCCCTGGACGGTGCAAAGAGCTGCAGAGATTTGCAGAACTTTGCAGCAAAAACCCAACGGATGAGAAAAGCAGTGAAACTGCACCAGCCTTCCAGGGGAAGATGGGGCCTCTGTGTTTCACCGTTAGGGTCAACAGCTTCAAAAGCAAACTCCTTCAGGCCGAGGACCTTGGCGTGCCGTGGAGACCTGCACCACCAAGGCGTGCAAGCGCCCTGAAGTGCCATCAAGGAGGAGCAAATCGTTAAAAGCCAACGGGGAGAAAAATCCTATCCTTCCCATAGGGGAAATGGGGCAGTTCTGTGAATTAGGCAGGGAGTCCGGGAGCTCCTACCGACCAGGGAGATACTGGAGGAGCGTCACCTGTTCACAGAGCTTCAGAGGAGCCACTTTAGGACGCGGACCCACCACTATGTGTGTAGAGTTGCAAAAAAGTGTGTTTTCCAGGCAGGAATATTCTACTTGCATTTGTACTCCAGCAGCTTTGCACCTCTCAGCCCAGTATCCAGTAGAGATCAGTGTAAACCCTCTGATGCTTCCCAGCCTTACCAGATTGGCTCCTGCCAAAGTAAACCCTTAACTGGCAGGGATGCCCCTGCTGGAAAAAGCTGGGGGAAAAGCAGTAGGTTTCGATACCCACGCAATGGGGGGGGGCTTGGCATTTAGAGCAAGTTTCTCGCCCAGACAGCGAGTGGGTACTCGCACTGGTGCATTGGCGCAGCTGAGCGGACAGGTGAGCCCGCTGCCGGTCATGATCTTTTCCTTATTGGGGTCATGTAGCTTTTTATTCTGCTCGGCAGCAGAGAGCAAAAGGTCAGAGCGGGGAAACGGCCCAGGCCAGACATCGCTACCACCATCAAAGGGGAGTCGGGACCTCCCAGGCAGGAGAGGGATGAGTGCAAGGTGGAGCCCCTTCCACTGGGCAGCTCTGGCAGCACTCAAGAAATTCAAGAAAGGGTTTCTTCAAAAATTTCCATTGGAGCCATCTTCTTACCCCCCTCAAGATGCCTTCCCTAGGAGCATGGTGAAGTACTCGGGGTGGAGCAGCATATACATTGGCCAAGCACCATAAATTTGTTTGCTTTCGGCCCCACGGCTTCTCAGGAGCGATAGCAGCTTTTGTTTCTTATCTCCTCGGCTCTTCTGCCTCCTCTGTGCCTTTGTGTCACGTCTCAGGCGCAGTGATTGAATAAAGTGTATTCGAAAGGCATTTCAAAAGGGCTTTCCACAGCATTTCCAGTCTTCTGGAAATCAGCTCTAGGCTTTCGGGGCATAAATTGGCAAAAACAGGCATGAGGAAGGCGGTACACCAGGCACCCACGTGGGATGGTCCCATGGCTGGGTGCCAGGGGTCGGTAGCTAGCACAAGGATTCAGACAGGCAAACAACCCTGCACGTCACCAGCTACTCACCTTCACCTATCTGGGCAAAAACTACATTTGTCCTGTCTCTCCAGCCACTTAATCCCACCGCCTTTGAACCAAGATCTCGACCGGCATCAGCTGGAAGCAGGGTCGGCCTAAATTAAGACAATTCAAGAGGGATGGTTGCAGCGAGACAGCACCGGTGCAACGGTATTGCACAGGATGGGAATCTCTTCCTTGAGCAAAGGGCCCGTGGGCAAGACCCGCTCTGAGACGAACGGCAGGCAGTGAGCCGGCGCAGGCAGAGGAGGGGGTGGACCTCTCCACCTATATAAGGTGAACCCGCTTGGCCAGGAGCTGCAGAGGCTCTCCCAAGTCCGGGCAGGGTAAGTCGAGCAGGGATTTTACTGCCCTCTCTCACGTTAGCGCGTAGCTCCAGCCGCAGCGCTCTCTGGATGTGCCCTCCATCTGTCCCGGCCCCGGGGCGCTGGGTATTGCCAGGTCCTCTCCGAACGGGAGACAAAGGCATTTTGGTTTCTTCTTCTAGATCCCATCCAGAGATGAAGGATCTCCTTCTGTTTGCCGTGCTGCTGGCATGCGGTAAGTGCCCTCGTCCCAGCGGGCCACGTCAGAGTCTCATTTACACTGGTATAAAAGAAACGGGAACCCACAGGCGGCTTCGTGCACGTTTTGTGGCAATCAGGGACTTATTTAATCTTTGCGGTTTCTCCCCAGTGCTTTGTTTAGCGCTGTCAGAGTCACGAGGTCTCAGTGGCAGTGAGGCTTTTGGACGCCCAGGTCTTTAAGAGCTTTAAGAGCTTTTGTAGCCTCTTGACGCCTGCTTTTCTGCCTGTGCCAAAGCCAGGGCTGATGCTGGCAATGTGGCGTTGCTGGAGAACGGATGCAAGCGGGGCCCAGCATGTAAAGAGAGTGTTAATACCTTCTAATAGACCAAAAAACAGTTGGAAATATAACCCTTAACCTTTTTTTAGACTCCTTAGAGTACACATGCAGGCTTCCAGAAAGGGGCTTGCACGCCTGACAGCATATATTTCCCGCAACGCCAGAAAGATAGATGCCTTTAATTCCCACGCCCGAAGCAAGCAGCGGCGTTGGTCCCATCCGGGGCAGGCTGCCTCCTTCCTTGCTCCACCCCGCTACCAAGCGTGTCCCTCTGCCCCCCTGCAGAACTGCCGCCTGCGCATGGAAGCGTCTTGGAGTTGAAGCGGATGGTCAAATCCACGACAGGGAGAAGCGCCCTGCTTTCCTACAGCTGGTACGGCTGCTTCTGCGGCATCGGCGGCAGAGGCACCCCCGTGGATGCTACCGACCGGTGAGTACCTGGAGAAGTGCCGCCACTCGCCGGCCCCTCGGGCTGCCACGTCCGAAGCCTAGCGGGCCTGACGCAGTGTCTCCCAAAGGTGCTGCCATGCCCATGATTGCTGCTACCGAACGCTGAGAGAGAGCAAGTGCAGGCCCCTCATCACGCCCTACGAATTCGACATTGCCGAGGGAGACATCATCTGCGGTGAGTACCCAGCCCGTCGGTGGCCCCCGGCACAGCTTCTCCGTCCCTGCGAGCTGCAGTGGTAACCCACCAGCTGTCAGATTTGCAGAGACTGAGGCACAAATAGCAGCCAGAGGCTAATAATGTTCGTGCTCTTAGCCCCTGGCAGCTCCACTGCCAGGCCACAGGCGTGGCGCGGCCATGCAAAGCCAACCGCCGCCGTGCCGGAAAAGCAACGGCAGAGCATGACGTTTGTGCCTGCAGGTGATGAGCAGAGCTGGTGCAAGAAGGAGACTTGCCTATGTGACAAGAAGGTGGCTTCGTGCCTCGCGAGTGCTCTGCATTCCTACGACAAATCCTACCGTTTCTATTTCAAACTGAAATGCAGAGGGAGTAAGCTGCAGTGCTGAAGAGGGGCCCGCGGAAGTTTGCAGGTTTTGACTGGCTCTGCCCTTCGCTAAGGAAAGAAAAGCCCAGCGCCGATGCTGAACCGAGCCCTGCTGGAGCCGTCCTCTCCGAAATGCCCTGTTTGGGGCGAGGAAGGACACGCGCCCATTACGGGTGCGATAGATCCCCCAGCTCCCCCGAGGAGATGCCAGCTCTCGCTTCTTATCTCTTCCTCCTCTCTTTTCTCTATTGGTTTTATGCCCTAGGAAAAAGAATTCAATAAACGGTCTTAGAAATGCTCCGTGGTGTTCCCAGGCGTTTTTCGGAAAGGCTCGCGTAAGTGTGGCGGGGTTGGCTTCGCTTGCACATGAATATCCGAATATCCGCAGTCGAGCGGGGAGGGAAGGAAGCTGCAGCCTGCAGCATGGGAAACCCAGCCAGTGGAGGCTGCCCGCCCCAATTTCCCCTGCCGAGAAACAGCCGCCCGCACCTCAACGTCACATATAAGGCCAAGGGTCTTTCTTTGTGTCCTCTGGTTTCCTCCTGGGGTAGAAACGCTGCCACTTTGCTTCCTCAAGCCCTGTGCCCGCCCCCTGCACGGGAGAATTTTGGGCATTCCCGCAAAGGGGAAGGATGGTGCCCTTCTCCTTTGCCGAAAATGCCACTCAGTGAGATCTGCGGTAAACGCGCATCCAAGGGTGAGTTGCTGGAGGCGGGGACCGAAGCATCCCGTCTATATAAACCGCGTCCCTCGGGCCAGGGGTCCCGGCGAGCTGCAGAGGTTTTCCCGGCCCTGGATGTGGTAAGCAGGGCTGGAGCAGTGCTTTTTCCTCCTTTACCTCTGGATAAGAGGATGAGCTCACATGGTGGGGGGGCAGAGGAGAGAGACCATCCGCTGCAGAAAAGCACTAGGCGAAATAACGGCAAACGCCGATTCGCTCTCCCCTCCCAGGGCTGTCGCGACGATGAACTCCCTCCTTGCGCTTGCTGTGCTCTTCGTGTGGGGTGAGTGTCCCTGGGAGCCCTGGTGCCACCCTGCAACGTCCATGGGGTTGCACCGGTGCCTCCCCAGGAAATCAGGAGCAAATTTCTAAACCTTCTCCTCTTCTTTTGGTTGCAACTACCCAAAAACACATAACAACTGCCTAGAAAACAGCTCCTTCTCTACGGAGTTGGGACTAAGTTTCCTTTCAGTTGCATCTACTCGTTTTTTAAGTGACCAGCTTGGTACAAATCCAGGAGGGATGCGGGGAAGCGGCCACAGGTCTGAGACACCCAAAAATCCCAAAGCCACCCAAAACGAGGAAACAGAGACAGCAGGCGCCGAATTCATGGCAGGTGCAGCAAGCCCCATCCGGCGGCGAGAGGATGGCGGCCCGGCTGGGCGCCGAGCTGGGCAGTGTTGTGGGGGCTCGGCAGCCTGCAGCCTTCCTTCTTCTCCTCCTCGCCACTGCCCGGTGGCTTTTCTCCCCCGCAGGCATGGTGGCAGCGCACGGGAACATCTGGGACCTGCAGCGCATGATCACGAAGGCAACGGGGCGCGCCGCAGTGCTGCATTACTCTTTCTACGGGTGCCACTGCGGCTGGGGGGGCCGCGGGCAGCCGAAGGACGCCACGGACAGGTGAGCACCCTCCCCCCTGTTTTTTAAGCTCCCCCCGCCCGAAACCGGGGCGTTTCGAGCCGGCTCGCTGCTCCTGCAGGTGCTGCCAGCAGCACGATGCCTGCTACGATGCCCTCCTGCGCTACCACTGCAACGCCAAGAAGGAGCCCTACAGCTATGGCTGGCTCGGCGGCAGCCTGGTCTGCAGTAAGTAGCGTCCCCGCGGTGCCGAGCCGATGTCCCCCTTCCCGCAAAGCCACCCTCAGCTGGAGGTCCCTCTGCCAACAGGTCAGGGCTCCTGGTGCAGCCAGCTCTCCTGCGAGTGCGACCGCAGCCTAGCGCTCTGCCTGCGGCGAAGCCTCGACAGCTACAGAGCCCGCTACCGCTTCTACCCCAAGCACAAGTGCCGGTAGTGAGAGCGCACCACTCACCTAGCCTGGGCCTCCCGCAGCGCCTGCACGAAGACAAGATGCTCTGGCCTCGTTTGCAACGCCGCTGCAGGTTTGCATCAGGAACTGCCCGCCTGCCTTCAGTTTGCATGGGCCATTTTAGCATCGCTCCCAGCAGCGCTGCGATCAGATCATTTATCTCTGTGTATTTAACAGGAAAATAAACGACATCATAACTGTGCACTTAAATCATCCCGCGGCCACAACTCCCGTCGAGCAAAGAAATCCCTGCGCTTCCCCATGAACAGGGAACGTCATCCTCCCTGCAGGCAGCGAACCCTCGCCCGGCGCTGCGTCACTCTGGGCTGCAGCCCGCGGGAGAGGGCGGGAGAGGGCCGGGGCGTAGTATAAAAGCAAAAGGGACCGAAGCATAACTTCAGCGCGGCGCTTCAAGTTAAGAGCCCGGGCTGCCCTGCTAAGGAGGGCGCCGCTCGGTCCATCCTTCGCCTCTCTCCCCGCCGAGAGGAAGATGAGGGTCCTGCTGACGCTGGCGGTGCTGCTCGCCTGCAGTAAGTGCAGCCGGGCCCCCAGCCGCCATCGAGCCGCAGGGCGACCCTGGGGTGGGGGAGACGGGAAGCCCCTCGGCCCAAAACGGCCTCCGCGTCCCCGCGAGCAGCCGAGACCTGCCCTCCCCTCCCCTCCGGGCTCGGTTCCTGAACTCTCAACCCGCAAATCTGCCTTCTCCCGACATTGCAGGCACGCTCCCGGCCGGCGGAAAGCTCCCACAGCTCCCACACACCTTCGCACCGGCGCTCGAGGGAAGCACCGTGGCCAACCTGTCCACCTCCGGCTGCTCGGTGGGATGGGGCGGCCGAAGTGCCTTGAAGGCTGCGACAGACCGGTACAGCCCAGGGCGGCCACGCGGGACCCCAGGGAAAAGCCAAAAAGCAGAAAAAAGGCTGGGCTGGGGGTGAAGCAAAAGAGGGAAGGGGCTGGAGATGCTCCTGGGTGACTGAGAGCAGGAGGGACCCGAAGGGAGGCGCTGCCCACACTTCCCAGCCTGCTGGCGGTGGGTTTTATCCCCTTTTGTCACCACAGGTGCCACCTGCTTCGCACCTGCTGTTACGCCAAGCTGGCCGCGCGGCGGTGCGACGTCACCAGGGCCCAGCACGCCGTCGTCTGGGCCGGGGCTGCAGCTTGCCGTAAGTTCCCGCGGTCGGGGCTGGGGGTCCCGCAGCCGCCAGAGCGCCCCACGGCTGCTAAAGCGGGGCTGGGCGCCGCAGAAAAGCGGACGCAAGCAGCGGGTTGCGTTTTGCATCACCCACCCTGCTGCCGCGCAAAGCGGTGTGGCGGCAGCCACCGGAGCAACGCGCTTTTCCTCTCTGCTTCCCGCAGGCTCGCGGAGCTGGTGCGAGAGAGGCGCCTGCAGGTGCGAGAGGGTGGCCCGGCAGTGCTGGGTGCGCAGGCGGGCGCTGGCGAGGCCCCGCGCCTCCCGCCGCCGTAAGTGCAAGGCAGGAGCCGGGCGCCGCTGAAGGAAAGTGCCTTTCCACCAAGCTGTCGCACCCTCTCGCCTCGGCCACCCGGCGTCAGGAGTTTTTCCCGGCCTCGGCAGTCCTGGGCCTCTGGGTTTTTTGCTTCCGCGCAAGGACAACAAGCCTTTCTCGAAGCTGCGGCATTACACGCTGGATCCGAAGAGGGCCCGTTTGGAGGGGGAGAGCAACGCAGCTGCAGCGCTGCCACAGGGAGGAAGGAGGAAGCGGCGGCGGTGGCCAGCTGCGCCGCAGCGCTGTCCGGAGCGAGATGGAAAGCAGCAGGAGGCTCTCGGTTAACTTTCCTTTTTCCTTCTGGCTCCAGTTCCCCGCGCTGAAATCGCTGTGTGGCAACACCGGAGCCCTTTGCTTTAGCTTCGTTGCGGATTCTCTTATTTCACCCCAAAATAAAACCGGAGGGTACAAAGCGTCACTCCTCTGTGTGAGGGCACAGTATCTGGAAATATGTATTGCTGGAATTAAAAAAAATGAATTTTTGGCAGGGCAAAGTCAGGCCAGCAGCCGCTCTGAGAGAGAAATAATCCCAACTCAAATCAGCATGTGGTGATTTACCGTGCTGCTGCCCGGCTGCCAGCGGGCATTACACTCTTTTGCAGGAGAGGAAGATGTAGGTAGAGCTAAGCCCCGCATAACCCAGAGCCCCTCGGCCCCCCGATCGACCCTGGTGCGCAAAACACCTCAAACGCAGCCAGGGTGGCCGCACTCGGGAGGGACCCTGCTTCTCCGAGACGGGGGTTTGAGCATCCGTGGTCAACGGTGGTGAAAAACGTCCCCCAAATTAGAAATGCTTCCCTGTGGTTATAAGCCAGGCCTCTAGCTTTACTGTCCTTCTCGCTTAAGAGCGATGTTTGATCCTGCAGGAGATGAGTGGCTGCGGAGGAAGGAGGGCGCAACCCTTCCCTGGGTGGGAATCAGGGAGAGCATCCTCGCAGAGACGAGCCAGATCAGAGGGGCAGGGCCGGCCTGCATTGAAATGGGCTCTTTCTGCTCAAATACTGGGCAAACAGGAATTATCCGTGTGTATTTCTCTGCCTGGCCGTTGGGGTGTAAGAGCTGGTCGATGGGGAGCTCCGAGCACCACTCGGTTGGCTCAGACGCTGCTCTCTGAGAATAAATTAGGATGCCAAAGATATAAGTGCTGAAAGCAATATCGGAATTGATGGGGGGGGGGAAGGGGGCAGGGAGGCAATCCCACGAAAACGTGCAAAATCACTTAATTTTTACCACTGTCCCGTCCAGAGACCCCCGAGGACGGCCTTATTGTGCTGTCATATGATGTTTTCCTTATTCTTTGGAAGCAAAAACATCTTGCGAAACAGAGACAAAATCCACACGCTCCCAGGAGGCGGGCGGCCCGGGAGCGAACGCCAGCCAGGGGTCTTATTTCACATCCGGACAATTCAGAGAAGCCCTGTTGCGAAACCACCCGAAGTAGCTGTCGCGGAGGGTCTTTGGCCCAGCAACTCGGCCGGTTTGCTAGAAAAGACCTTATTCCTCGGGAAAGGAAAACAAGGCGCTCCTCCAGCCGCATGCGCTGAAAACCCCGAGTTACGGCCCACACAGGGGGAAGAGATTTTGCAGAGGCGTGGAGCCAGGCTCCGGTGCCTCGCTGCCTCACTGACCTGCGGGCGAATCGCTTCCCGTGTCCTGCCTCAGTTTCCCCACCCGTTGCAGTGGGGTTTCCTCTCACCAGGCTTCCCAGACGAAGCAAAAACGAAGTACTAAAACATTTGTTTGGGACCAGAGAGCTAATTAGTCTCGCCAAGCAAATGATATAATTATCCTCGGTTTTTTTTAAACCACTTCGTTACACCTCACTTTTTTTTTCTCCCTACCCTGTTGTTTGCCTATTTTTGCTTCTGCATAAGGGTGAACCAGCCGCCTCGTGCAACGGTCCACGAGGCTCATCCCAGCCCTTTTTCCGAACACTCACTTTCCCGTGAGTGATCTGGTGAGGAGCAGTCGGGCGCTGACAGGTCCCCAACAACCAAAAAATGAGGTTACGGCCCCTCGGCTCGGTCCTACCTTTGGCCGCAGCCCGTTGGGAGCCTCCTCCGCATTGGCGAGTCATGGCTGGAGGATGCTTTGTGCTGGCTGCATTTTCTCCCTGCCCAGGTGAATAAATACGGAAACAGTAAGATACGGCATGGCCTTTTCCAAGTAAGGTGTCAAAAAATTAATAACACTTATGCAAGGACACGATTCACCCCTTTCCCCTCTGAACTGTCCCTTGTCCTTAACGCACCCTTGAAGCTTTTCTGGTGGCAGCTACTTGCCCTGTGCTGCTGGCACCCGCGAGCCCTTAAACAGGGGCATTTATTCTACCTCTGCAACCTCACCCGAGTGATTCGCAGCAGAGAAATGGGAAGTTGATTAAAGAGAACTGAGACCTGCACTGCTCTCGTGCTCAGCCCAGCAGTCTCGGATGCAAAAAATGCCTCGCTTGGGCTGTGTACCACCCCGAGCTGCTGCTCATTGCAGTATTTTCCCTGCTACTCCGGGCAGAAACGGCAGATATTGCACAGTAAGGGACGGCAGGGGTGGGGATCTCCCTTCCTGGGCATCCTTTAGGATGATGCTGGCTCAAAGCGTGCTTTGGGGGAGCCGGGGAACGAGGGAAAGGCGCTGGACACGGGGCCAGTAAACACCAGCTGGGACTGCAGCAAAGGTTAGAGTTAGGAGAGCTCCTGAAAGGCCAGACTTGCCCTTGGGCAGAGGCCAAACGTTGACCTCACGCTCGCTGCAGGCGACCCACCCCAAAAAGATGACGTTCACTCTTCCATGCATTTCAAGTGAAATAGGGCAGCATCAGTAGACCTTAAGACCTTCTGAGAGAAAAATAAAAATTACCCACGGAAGCAGTAACGGTGGGTTGCACGAATGAAGCAGAGCCAAACGAGCCCGAAGCAGCTCCCAAGCTTGGCTCTTCCCAGGGGCCAAGCCTGGAAGAGGCATCGTATTAATTCCTGCCCCAGTGATTTTTCAGCAGCAGCGTGCAGCTGATAAATTGCTGTGCAAGCCTTTCTCGCCCTCTCCCACTAGCACTGCAGCCTTCAATGTCCACTTTAAGGAAAATAACACAAAAAAGAAAAGGCTCAGTGCTGCATTGGAGAGCTGTTCAAAGCAGAGGGGCTCTGGGGAGCTGGAGACGACCCACATCCACCCTCACCACGAATGCAAAACCCAGGCACAGATTTCCTAGCATCAACTTCAAGGAAACAGCAATTTTACTTCAGTTAAAAAAAAAAAAAAAAAAAAAAGCAAGCTCTAGGGCTACATTTAGTTTTCTTCCAGCGCTAATGGCACTTCTGCCTCCATTATGTTTCCTTCCTCATAGGGAATAGAAGTCCGCACTGTGAACATCCTTAACATCCCTTTTTCTTGCTTCTTACAGTAAACGTGGTGGCTTTTTAACTCTGCAAAACATTCCTCCAGTTCTCCTTTTAATCACTTTCTTGTGTCAGTTAAGGGCCTGGCTTTCCATTGCTAGAGACAGGAGTTCTTCAAGTTACAAAATTATCTCAAAGTTGCTCCTCTGTCAGAAACCAGAATCACAAGCATTTACAGCAGGAGATCAGAGCCAGGGGGACAGCAGAGTAAGGCTGTGCTGCCCTCTAGGGGTTACACACGCAAACAGGCTCCACTCCAGTCAGAGAGCGGCACTAGGTGTGATCACACAGGGATGGAAGAGCATATGCTATCCACCTCCAACATGTGTGTTGAGACCCAGCTAATGCAAGCTGACAGGCGAGTATATCCACAGGAATGATGCAGGCTGCCTTAATAAAAACATCTGGAAGCTTCGCCTTTACTCCACAGCTCACCCAATACACAAGACTCCAGTCTCACAGGTCGAGCAGCACATCTTTGCAGGCTTTATTGCACTGGGTATTCAAAAACACAAGATTTGGTTTGATAACAGGAAGAGATCCCCTGCCCCCCATGTTTGGAGTGGCAAGATGATAACTCCTGCATGGTTTCAACAGACTCCAATAGTAAATGAAGGCACTCTCTGAGAGCATTGCTACAGATGCAGATACATGACTTGCAGACATGACTTTTGTTGCTATTCAGGCACTGCAGATGAGGTAAGGCGACTGGTTTAAATAAAAAAAAAAAACCCACAAAACACAACAACAAATGAACTGGATGCCCTCCAAGAAGCAACAAGGTACACCAGAAACTAGGAGCAGTACAGAGAAGCCCCTCCCATATGCAGGAAGCCACGACAAGCTTTCACAAGTTCAGATCGTTCTTGGTCCACAAGTGCCTGAAGGGAAGCAGCAGCCAAGCTTTCCGTTTTCTAAATCATCCTGGAAAGAGGGCCTCGATTCTACCATGTACTCACCTCGAGGCCAACGGTGACCCCACCAGTCCAGCAGCAACATAGACTTGGTCTTCGCCCAGCCGCCCGCTTGTGCTGTGCAAAGATGTAAGCTGAAACACTTCACAAGCCATCAATCCCAGTGCATCCCACAACTGAGCTGCCTGAAGTTTCACGCAAAATACTCACCTTGGCTAAGTCCTTTTAAGATTGTTGAGCAGTATTTGGGATGTGGACAGTACCTGGTAAAAAACAGCAATCTGTTCTCAGGCAAATGCTAAGGGAACACGCAGAGTTTATTACCCTACAACCACATATTACGAAGCACGGTTAGCTCCACTGAAGAGCAGGCATGAGCTGCGAAGGAGCGAATCACAACTTGGGTTCTCTTCTTTCTCGCCTCCCTTTGCCCTGCAAGGAAAATTTACGAAGCAAACTCTCTGCATAAAAATGAGTTCCCTGAGGAAGCTTGCATAAACGTTCCCTAGAAAAAAAAAATACCCATCATAAGGGTTGGTGAAAATACCAGTGGCTAAAGAAAGAAAAAAGTCTAAAACAGACCAAAGGAAAGTTTAACATCTTCAGACACAAGAAAGTTTTTCTAGGTAGACAGCTATCCTGGCAAAAAATCAAGAGCATCTGACTGGTCTAACAAGACAGCCAGCACAGCTTGTTTTAATCAAATTACACTTGGAGGTTAGAGCATTTTCAGCTACATTTGCTTATAAGGTATCACAGGCCACGAGCCTGAAGGTCAGCCTCTCTCTCCTACTAAAAGATGTGGTGTCACTGCAGGCCTGCCCATTTATCCTGGTCATGGAAGAGGTTAGGTTTTGCAGGTCCCTTCATGCCTACAGTAGAAGCCCAGCTTCTTGTCTGCTGGTTATAGGACAGCTCCCCTTCACAGCTATCCAGGCTTGAAGCAACCAATAATCTTTTCATCAGCTCTAGCTCGGGAAGGAAAAAAAGCAAATCATTAAGATCAAACACGTTATTCTTAGCACACAACTGCAAACTCAAGTTATCATTTCAATTTATGCACGCTAGTCACTTGCAGAACAACTCACTGGCCTTACCCAAATCAGCACAGAGCAGCACAAGACAAAGGTGACGCGTTTACCTGAACTACCCGGCTGTGCCCACTGCCTTCAACTCTCATTGCACTGTTTCAGTGACTTGCACTTTCTCCCAGTTATAGCTACGACTTCTCATTCTTTCTGCTACTGTAAAAGTTAGCCTTGAGAAAAATAATTCCAGGAAACAACAGTGTTAACAACAGGCCATCTAAACGTTGGCATAAAACGGAAATTACCAAAGTCACTTTTCACTGTAACAGTACTGTCGATTCAAGACTAATCCATATTCTTCCTACCTACCAAATACTGCTCAGATTTCCCTCAAGAGCAAATTACCCACGGTTACTACTAGTACTTAAAGCAGCATATAATATGCTTCCTCACTTGCCAGACACTATATCCCACCAGAAAGTATAAGAGCTGCTTTGTATTACTTTTATCTCCATCAAGCTTACTATAGGAACTAAGGTACTTTTTTTGCCAGCATTCAAGCCTGCTCTTCTCTTATACCACTAGTACTTAAAGCAGAGCTTCATTCTTTTTATGGTTCAAATGCTCCTGATAACCGCAGCACAGGATAGAGAGTACTAGCTCAGATCTTGGCAGTTCAGTCAAAATAAGTTTGTATTTCAGTACATCTTTGAACTTTCCAAATCGGTAAAGACTTTTTTCAGAAGCAGCTTCCCTCCCGTTGAAAAATTCTATTTAGTCTCTGCCCTGGCTGATGAGGTGTCTCCTGCTTTCTATTGTGTGTGCGCACACATGTGCTTTCTTCAAGCTTAGTGCTTGATATAAGTCCAAAAACCTGAGTGAAGCTGAAACACTGCAAGCCTTAAGTCTAGGGCCAAGTCCCACTATCCTTACGCCGTAGTCCAAATTCCCAATCCCATAGTGCAAAGCACCACAGGATTCAAACTGCACATGCTATGGTACTTGGTGACCTTACTGAAGAGGAATTTAAAAGGAAGAAAATCCTACCCTGGAAAAAGCTTGATTTATGAAGAGTGAAGCAGGCAGGGTTCCCAGGGATCCTTGCTAGCTTGTTCCCAGGACTTTTGGTCCATTGGCTACAATAATTTCATTTGGAGACTAATGACTATCAAGTTCCTGGCTTGGACTGTAGCCCTGCAGCTCCAGAATAAGGCAGAAGAGATGAGTCTCCAGATGTCCAAGTAACAGCACATTTTGACTGCACTCAACCGAAATCTCACACCTGCTCACGTCGTATTTTGCTACCTCGCTAGACTTCATACCAGGCTGGATGAATCAGTTCTGCAGTCTCAGGAGTCCATTGGCAGCCTTCCCCCCACCGCAAAAAGAGGAAAACATCGGAAGGACTCAGCAGCTAGCAAACAAGCTCATCTCAAAACTTATGCAAGAAGCAAGCATGGACTCTGCAATCCCATTTTCCCTTCATGTATTAATCACTTCTGAAACAGACAGCACACAGCTGAGCGCAACAAAGGTAAAAACAATCCTGGTTAGATTAAAAAGCTTGTCACTAAGCTCTCAGGTAGGAAAGAAAGGTCTTACGTATGATACATTGTTGGCTGACAGTTTAGCTTTGGAAAAGGTTCTGGAATTTTGTTCCCGTACTTTCTACATTTAAATAGGAAAAAAGCGTGTTCCTGAGTTGAGAACTGTTAACACTGTCCTTGACAGTAAGGGAAAATAAAGCTCCTGCAAATTTAACCTGAAGTAAAAAGTCACTATAAAAGAAACCTAAGCACCTCAAGAGATCTCAAAGCAAAACTCACAGCACTGAGGATAAAGATTATCTCACCTTCATCTAACTCCAAAATAATAAATAAGTCTCTACTTTTCTGTTAACTTCAAACTCTTCAAACACCAGCTGATGCAATATTACCAAATAATTGTTCTTGCTGCAACTGGAGAAACAGAAAGTTAGCGCACATTTGGAGAGCTCCGCAGAAACGCATTTTAAGATAACAGGTGCTTGGAAATTCGTTCTGAAGAGGAGTTTTATCTCATCAGTTTTATTTGCTTTCCTCACTAGAGCACTCAGACCGCATTCATTCATATGTTCAGGGCTGCCAGAGCCTTCACCAGGGTGACTTGGGTATCCGAGTGCATCTCCTTCCCATTACTATCTGCACAGTTAGTCTTGCTGGCCAAGACCTTTTGTCGGTGCCTTTCTTCCTGCCGCTTCTTCTTCTCTAGCCGCTGCTGCTCCTTCTTTTGTTTTTTAGATACCTGAACGGGAAGGATGAAAACACAGCTGAACAAACACATTCCCTTCTCAGTTGAGGGGAAAAAAAGCACACTGGAAGGCAGACAAGCAGATATCAAAGCAGCTGCCTGAACACATTTAATTCAACCTATTTATCAGGAGTAGGTT
The DNA here is from genome assembly GCF_040807025.1 of Struthio camelus. Lineage (NCBI taxonomy): Eukaryota > Metazoa > Chordata > Aves > Struthioniformes > Struthionidae > Struthio > Struthio camelus. Next base: position 12,807,488 of record NC_090962.1, read on the forward strand.
TTGTCACTTCGGGGAAAAATGCCATGTGTCACTAATTTAGTTTCTATTAGAGAAACATCACAGCTATATGAGCAAAATCTAGTAAGCTGAAGCTTTCTCAAAGGAGAATACAGCTGCTGATGATCAACATCTAAATTACTCCCAAACCACCCTTCACATACCTTTGTGTTTTTGCTAGCTCGATTCTCTTCATCACATCTAGCCTGTCCTTTGTTGTTTTCTGTTTTATCTTGGTGCAAACTCTGATTTCCAAAGATTCTTGAGCCGCTTCCATTTTCTTCCCACAAAGTTGAGCTACGCAATTTCTGACCTTTGTCCCGGGAATCACACTGCTCTTCAGTACCTACCAACAAGCAGATGTTTTTCTCAGACACACCACCCAGAAGCTGACCAGTTCCTTCTTGCATATACTTTCTGCTTTTTGGGGCGTAGGGAGGGTTGAATATTGACAAAAAAAAAAAAACAAACACAGTTCAGTAGCCACTTCTGCATGCTCCAAGTAAACAGGACAACATATTCTTCATCTGCTGAAATGTAGGAAGGGGACACTCTCCATAAGACTCAAGTGGCACGTATTATCTTTCAGAAGCTACAGTATAAAACCCACTGGCATTTGTGCCTAACTTCCCAAGACAATACATCACAGGCAATCGAAGGAAAAGCCAGATCTTCTCATGCTCAAGAACTAGGCTAGACCTGATATGGTCTGGGTTATGTTCCGAGTTGGCTCATAAACCTGAAAGTTGCATTACCTGAGGGGGTAGTGGGGAGCCACTGAATGGCTCAAGGAATTAGTAATCCGATATAGGTTCTTTCAAGACTTTACAACAGAACAAATCCAAATGAAGTTAGAACAAGGTCTGTTCAGTGGCATATAAGAACTCAGCTGAGAGTCTGGCACAGTCCCACGTCAGTCTCACAAATGGCAAACTGAAAGCCTCAGCAGATGCACAAAATCCGTCCTCACTAATAACTCTCCTGAGCACAGCAAAGCTCAGGTGGCAGCACAGCCAACAGAAAGCCCCTACTGAGCTGCTTTCTATTTACAGGGAACGCCAGCCTTAGACAACATTTTTCTGAAACACCAGACTACAAACTTCAAGTACTTACTGATTCTTTCCACTTCGTTCACTTGAAAGATGGCAAATATTGCAGATTCTACATTGTAGTTTTCCGCTTCCAAAATCTGGCTTATTAAGTCAATGTCCTGTCCACAGGTAGAAAGAACACATTGAAGGGATTTTAAACCACTGACAATACAGACATTCAACAGCCACATGCACCACTCAGAGGGTGCTGTTGTCTGTTTTTAATAACCTCCAAATTAGCCCATACCACATTTTTCAGACAAGGGAAAAGATATTAAAATCCTGAAGATACCAGGAAAAAGGAATTCTGTTCAAAGCTATAAGCTCCGGAAATTCACAAGGCATCGTCCGAAGCAGGCTAAACCTGGCAAACCAGTTTCTTCAGAATTTCAGATACCCCTTACATGCATGTCATGCTGTTTCAGTGTAACAGTTTCACTCTTGACTCCTGTTCTGTGCATTTGCACAGTGCAAGCAACAATCTGCAGAAACAACACAGGTTATAACTATCTAGTTCCAGCAGCTGAGATCTGCAGAATAGCAAGCCATTGGGGATGCTCAGCTACAGACATCCACACAAGATTCACATTCTACCAAACTTGCTTTAGATTTTTTGGAAAGCTTTCAAGACAAACCCTCTAAAACTATTAGGTACTCAGGGTACACATTTCATCTGCCTTTAAGGGTTGGCTCTAGGATGAAATGCATCCTAATTTGTGGCTGTGGTACTGAAGCTGGCCAAAACTAAAACTTTAATTATTCGCAAGGCTACTTTCATGTATCAAGAAGTTTTGAATGTTAAGCATAAAAGGTTACTCAATACTGACCAAACATCCAGTTGCATTACACACTTTTTTTACAGCGTCTTCAATTTCATCTTCGGATTCACCCTTCTGTGGCTTCGTTTCCTCTTCCTTCCTCAAATCATTCTTGCAAAGCATCTGCAAGAAAAGCCAAGCCCAGCAGATCACACAAGCATGCTGTCATTCCATCGTATGCAACAAAAAACTGACATCACTATAAATTTAAGCATTATGGCACACTTTCAAAAATATCCTGCATCAGTGTCTTTGACATCGTGTAACTTTCAATGTCATTTGCACCACTGCCCACAATTCAGACACTGCTGATCAAATTCTCAAACACAAGATCATGTAGAGCAATAGACAATCTCCAGCTTTTTAAATTAAATACTCATTTTATTGTAACACCATGCATGATACAATTGTGTGTAGAGAACCTCCAGGACAGCACAGCTTACTCCTTAACAAGTAAAGATAGAAAGTAAAGAAAGATATGAAGAGGACTGTTTTATTTATAAAACTGTTGCATTTCCAACTCTTTCCTCCCTCCCTTTTTCCTTTGCAATTGAGGTGCTCGAGTATGTGGCTTAGATGGGATTACTTCCAGACTTCCGCAGCCCTCATCACTGCAGATGCAGGACTGATTTCCACCACTGTAATTTAAGCACTTCACAACATTAATTTTTATTAACCAGAGGAGTTTCTATTCCCAACATGAGAGAGGGACCAAACTCTTCTCTCAATCTCAATGCAAATGAAAAACCAAATCAACCAGAAACATTCATCTATTAATATCACCCACAGCTAACTCAGGTCATTCTGTCACAACCAACCTCCATCTGAAGACGGGCTGGAGCTTCGGAATCATCATTTATTCTCCTCACGCTGTCGTAGTGTTCTCCATATCGATATGCAATATGCAGCTCCCTTGCATTGCTTTTGTCTGTGCCTTGAATCTAAATGAAAAAACTCCGAATCTTCACTTGTCATCCATTAATTCTGGCATTATATCTTAAAAAGTACCAATTTGGTCAGCTACATCATTGCAAACAAAACAATACCAAAATATTTCTTTTCAGCGGAAAGCTCAAAATGATTTTCTAAATTTCCCCCAGAAGGTATTCTAGTTTTGTGACAATCTTCTCCAGCTCCAGTTTCAGTGATAACTTCTATTCAACATAAAAGGTGTTTCCCCCTCAAATGGGATGAAAAATAATCGAGTTGGTTCCAGTCATGACCACACTGGAAACAGCTGCCCAAAATAAATTGCATTCTGCACTTGTGAAAAGATGGCATTTTAACAATTGGCATGGGAAGCGGATATGTTTGGTTTTTAAAGAAAGGCCAACACAAATAAAGCCAAACCATGAAAATTAACTCCACTGACGAGCACTGTTAACAGCCAAAGCTCCTCCGCTTTGTCAGCACCAAGTATAGCAATTTCTGTAGAAAATTGCTGCTCTGGGTATTATTTGTACTACTGCAAGAATAATTCCTACCCTGAATATCACTCTCTCAAACTATTAGATAAAACCCACACGACATACCGACTCTTGCAAGGAACGCAGAAAATTACACCACATCTGTAAACTGCCTTTGCTTACCTGTCAAGCCAGAGTTCAAAGATCTGAGGCCTTTGCTGGAGAATATGCCAGTAAGCAAACCACAAGAAATGCTTGCTTTAGGGCTCCAGAATTTCCCAATCGCTATAAGCCTCTGAATCAGCTTTTCCTAACAGAGTTTACATCAAGTCACCTTTCAACTACACCTGCAGTTTATGCCTTGCCTTAATGACTTCAGATTTCACAACAGATTTTTCTCCATTCACCTATTTTACGCCTGTTCACCTTCAAGTTCCAGCACACCACTTGGTTATATTTAAGTCTTGCCTTTTATCCTATTAAGTTATTCAACATGTTGGATTGGAATAAGATTCATTTTTAACATTTCTCATTTGTCAGAGCCTAGAGAGGTATCTAATAAATCCTAAAGCTCTTGACAGATTATTCTGAAAATTAGCCAATTTCTTCAGCTCTCATTAGCAAAGCCTCTTTTCATGTGCACTCCCCACAGGGCACGTGAACTGTAAATGAAAGTTAGCTGCAGGAAAAAAGCAACAACACTGAAAAAGTTAAACAGCTATCCAAAGAGCCAATAAAACAATCTATATATCTGGGCCACCTTGCAGCTCTACATTTGCAGTCACCATTGGGAAAAAGCAAAGGCTGTTTAAAGCCCTAAGAAGTCAGTCAAGATGCCCACATCCAATAAGCTTTTGATTAGGCCAGCTTGAGAAACAGCTGGAGATCCTGAGCACTTTCCTGCTCACATTTTTCCAGCTTGGCTGCAGTGTGTGAAAATGGTTCTCTTACAACTAAAGGATAATTCATCATCTGCTTTAGAGTTGAGACCAAAGGAGATTTTCACGCTATCTGCTTTAAGCATCTTGCCGGTTTGCCTCTCTGGAATGCTCTCTTTGTAATCTAATCTTTCCAAAATTTTGCCAGAGGTCCAGAGCAGGGAGGGGGAAAAAAACGGAGAAGTATTGAATGTTTAGAAAAATATTAAGGTTAACATTAAGAGAAAGGGTGCCCTGCGTTCGTTGAGTCAGGTAACTTGCTAACATTGGCACTATGTTGTGATCCCTTACATACTTCAGTGCCCCGAGGTATCCTCCATGAGGGGAGGAGACTCCCCGTATTACAACTATTAACAGCTCTCTACTCCTGCAATTTTGAAGAGCACTACACGATCTTATAAAGTTGTCATTATGATATTTAAAAAAAAAAAAAAGTCACAGAAAAGGTACCAGCTCAAAGACTGCCTGCACTACTGGTATTCTGACATACCGACATAATGATCAGCTGACTTGACTCCCCAGGGCTACTAAAGCCTTTCACTAATACCACCATATTCAGGCATCCAAAATACAGAACCTCATCACAAACTCAGCATTTACAACTCTGGAAAGGTCAATGAATAGGGGAATAAGAGCTGAAGATTTTCAAGGGGACGTATGAAATATTGATAAGGACTAAGTACACTGACAGGAGCGTCTGGTTCAAAACAGTAACAAAACATGAACAGCACCTCCGTAAACTCCGGCAGGGTCTTTTCATCTCTACTTACTCTCACAAGTCAAGCAGTTGACTACTCCTACCCATTTGCATGGTGACTGCCAAGTAAACTTTTTTTTAAAACATGCAGGTTAGCTGTCTTACTTCCAATGACTGTCTATATATAAAGTCTAAACTTCTGGTTCAGGAATCCATCTGACACTATTTCAAATGCATTTAAGACGTTATCGACAGCTTTCACCTTTTCTTTTCTTCATCTCGCTGTTTAATCTATATACCTCACCGGTATTATCTCTAAACTGGGGTCCGCCCTTAAATCCATTATTACCATCACTAAAAAATGTCAAGAAATAATCTTGGCTTGAATGTAGGGTCTCAGTTGTTCAATAAATAGCCAGATTGAGTGTGGATCCATCCTAGGGTGGGTTCACTACAGGAAAACAACAACAACAACAGAGGAAGGACATGATGGATCACTTGTTCCAGTCCCCTACTGTAAGAGGAAACTGTATCACAGTCTACTTTCATAAACTGATTAAACACCACCTTAAGACTTTACAACTTCTCCCTTCTTTTTTGCCCATTCTAGAACCTCATTTCTCTGACTGTTAGAAACCATTTCATTGTCATTCCAAATCTGATGCAGAACTGATGGCGTTTCATTCCAACACACTGCAGGGGCTGCCCTGCTATACCTTCACTTCCGTATTCCTGAAACTTGTTAACAAAGTTTCCTTAAGCCTGGCTCAAATTTCTGTGAACTCGCATGTAGTCTGATCCTCAGGAGAGAGGAACATTGCAGAAGCCAGGAGCTTAACACCAGAGTTCTGTCTCCATATACTTATGCTTCATGGATTCATTGTTTTATTTTGTTTTGTTTCCTCGCCTCCTAGCTGAAGTCTTGAGGACTTTCTTTCCAGGCTGGAAAAAGCAAGCACAGCTCAACACCATGCCAAACTACGGCTACCGATCAGTGTTTTTGTCATCTTTTTATAGATCACAAAGTTTCAAAACTACCCTCCAGCTAAAAATCAGACCAAAATATAAAAGTCTTACTTCTTACCTGCCACAGTGGAGCATTAAGCTGATGAATAACCACGTTCATTTGATTGTTCCTTGCAAATGCCACAATAGCATCATTGCCTGCAAAGGTACCAGGCTTTGCCAAATTGGTAACTAAAGAAAAAAAAAATCTGTGAGAACTGGAAACTTAAGCTTTTGACGCTTTCAAAAGCATTGGAGGGATACTGAGTAACAATTTCAACACTAGTCCAAGAAATTCTGGAAAGAAATCCCCAACTGCAAAAGAGTGACTTTTGAAGCGAGAATTTGGCAGTGACTGCAGTTAATGAGCCTTAAATGACCACAGAAAGCTCTAAAAAACCTAGTACATCCTTAGATTATGCAAGGTCATCAGCTCTGTGTTAGCTTTGAATAAAGAGTGCCATGAATTAAGTGACCAAAACGCTTTTATGCATCACCTGCACGTTACCTGGCACATCCTCAAAGCTGTTAGAACGAAGGCTGTATTAGTCTCTGCTTTGGATCTTTCCCTAGGTTAACACTGCACAAAATACGGATCGTCAAGGAGACAAAGAAACCCATGGAAATCAGCCACTCAACACCCACCAGCATTCAAGGGGAGCTAGACACTTAGATTCTAAGTTCCTTTTGAAAATAGCATATTTGTACTCCTTGCTTTTTTCTTTCCTATGCCAGGTTTCTCCTAAATTTTAAAAAGATCCAAAGCAAATGTAACAGCTCATTTTTCTAAAGAAAGAAAACAAAGAGAAACTACTGTGTCTAAAAACTGGAGAGCTGCTCTAAAATACTTCTGGGATGAGAAACAGTGTAGTAAGGTACCCAAATGAGATGATGCAGAATATCCCCTTCCGTTATTGCCTTACGGAGACCATACCATGTTTCTCAAAGGGAACATCATCCTCCACAAAAGGCTCAAAATCCTCCCGCTGCTTTATCATGTAATCCACTGTCTCCTGGCGATGTTTAAGGTGGTTCCGTGAATGCCCCTCAAGCTGATCACCGAGGGCCCGAAACAAACAATTACTACCAAAAGAGAAACTGCAAGTTAGCATGTTTGAAAGGTGGTTAACAGGATACCCCAAACCAACCACCCCGAAGGAGGAGCAGAAAGAACACAGACTGCGCAGCAGAAGCGTCCCCCAGCACAATCCTGCATTGATGTATTGACTCAAGCACCAAACACTGCCAATGAAAAGGGATGCAGCTGCTTCCTCATTAAAGAGTCCAGATTGGAAGCAGTGTCTGGCCAGTGTTAACAGGAGGAGAAATGAGCTACGCTCCTTCTGCCCAGTAATTCAACAAGGATATGGAAGTGAAATACCACTTATTCCCAGGACTTAGAATGGCTGTTGAAGTCAGAATTGGTAATACAACAACAGCATTGTTTTGGGTGACAACAGCATCAGATCCTACACAGCAAGTCAACAGGACTAATAGCACCATGCCAAACTGTCCTAAACTGCAACCAAGACAAATGACAACGCCACAGAGGACAACCCAACGATTCACCAAGCAATTCCTCAGCAACCAGGTTTCTAACTCCCCTTTCTCCCAATGTTTATGGTGCTTCCTATGCCCCAGGCAGACAGGGTGGCCCTCAAGCCTGTGGGAGACAAGCCTGGGGCTAGAAGAGCCCTCGGCCCCGCTGGTGACAGGCCAAGGGAGCCCCCCGGGACAAAGGCCCTGCACTGCCGGGGGTGGAGGGAGCCTGCAGAGGCCTGAGGGGCTTCAGAAGGCAGAGAGCTCGGCGGAGGTGCCGGCCCCGCGCTCACCCGTCACCTGGGACCTCCCGCAGCTTGAGGCCGAGCGCCCGGAGCTGCCCGGCAAGGCCGCCCGGGGCCGGGGCCGGGGCCGGGGCGGCGGCGGGCGGCCGGGGCCGCCGCGCCTTCCTGCCACCGCTGCCGGGCCGCGCTTTGGCCGCCTGCTTGCGGGACATCGCCCCCACGCCCGCCGGGCGCCCACTGCGCCTGCGCCGCCGCGGCCCTCACGTGACCACCGGGCGCCGCCACCGAGAGCGACGCAAGAGACGCCAGAGCGCCGCCACTCTAGCCCTCCCCCCCCCCCCCCCCACCAGCAGTCCTCCAGAGGAGGAGGAGGGCGCCGGGGCAGGAGGGAAGGCAGGGGAGGGAGCTGGGGGAAGCAGGAGGTGTCAGCGATCCAAGCCATGCAGAGTGCAAAGGGAAGGAAGGTGAAACCAGGCAGCCCTTGGGATCAACAGCGGAGCCCAGGAGAAAGCACAGGGCAGCAGGACAAAGCTCCTAATTTCATACCACAATGCTTGGTCTGTGTGAAAGCCAGATTCTCCATGTGCTTTCATCCTTAGTTTCTCCAGCTAACTGCACTTCTCTACCCAGGTGCTCCTCCTGGTCAGTCTAGAAGGGCCTTTGGGGTCATGCCCCAGCACCTCTCCCTGCTGCTCCAGCACCCTTAGTTCCCACTTACTCCAAAAACTTCCCTTGGACAGAGGCTGTGGCCCTTCTTTCATTAACTTCTGCAATTATAAACTAGCACAAACCTCTTAGCCCGGTCCGTGTCTACTTCAGCACCGAATCAGTGATGCAAGAGTAACTGGAAAGGAACAAAGAGGTGAGAACATTCACTACCCACGAGGTGGCACTGCAAGAACACAGCTCACACTGCCATGCCCCAGGCCTGACAACAGGAACACGGGTCAGGGTGACAGCCAAAGCAGTAACAGTTAACGGAAGGCTTGAAAAAGAAAATTCAAAGTTCCAAAGCAGAAGAATATTTAATTTCTATTAGGAAAATGTGTTTAGAGTGGTCACACTCAGCAAGGGCCTGACTCGAGCAGGCTGTGAATTCAGCCTGTAAATAAACATCTTACCTTTTTCCTGGTGGAAAAGTCAGGTTTTGATACATGACACTGTACCTGCATTTCCTATTTCCCTGAGCCCTGGCAAGAAGAAATATGGAAAACTAATCTGAACAGGGGGCGTGGGGGTGGAGAAGGGGGGCACAAATGAGACCTGCTCCCACAGTACACAACTAGGAGCACTCACCGAACAGCACAGTGTTAATACAGGGCTTCCTCCACCTGTTTCACCAGTAAAGCTGGGCCAAAGTACGATGGCCATTTGTGGAAACACCGCCAAACCACACAGCTTGTATCAGCAACACTGCAGAATCTGCTGCTGCAACTGTAGAACATCTATAGCAAGATACAAGCCACAGCATTGGAAAGCCGGGTTATTTGCCAAAAAATGAGACCACTGCCGTAGCAGAAAGCTCAGCCCTAAAAAAGGCAACCACTTATTTAGAATTCAGCGCTTTGGGAAGATAAAATTAGCACTGCCAGTTTACAAACTGAGCTGCAACATACTTTCCTCTACAAGGAGACTGATTTTGTTGCAACTTTGAGCCATAACAACCCCTTCCAGTACTGCTGGACCCAAAGGAAGAGGGGGAGACTGTATGCATATCCACATGGAAGTGGATAGAAGTTTAACAGTAAGAAGCATGACAAAGAACAAAAAGCTCCAGTCTGTCATGCGTTACCCAACACAGCATGACTGGGGAGCGTTTGGCTTTCCTGTTGGCCTCGTGCCCTACTCTTCTTCCCCATTCTCAGAAGCAACCAGTCAAATAAGTCATCTACCATTAATACAATCCTGGGCTGCCCCAAATCAACGCAACTATTCTACTATAGACAAATCAGTTACCCCTTTATTCTGTTTTTCTTGCCCTACTTTGTTATGCAGCTATTGTGAAAGGATTTGCCCGGTACTGTCAGAACTGCTGCATTTCAGTTGAATTTGTGTCTAATTAGTTCCTAGCTCTGTTCAGAGGATGCATCCAAGCGGCTCTGTGAGACGGACCCTAAAAGAACATTCACAATTTGAAAAAACACACCCAGGTAGAGTGTGAATCGACTTCCTTGGCATGAACATTACAAATATGCCACAAAAGCACATGGCTGACTATCAAGACAAGACAGGATTGCCATGTGGGATTCCCCTGTGGAAGGTTTCAGGTCCCATTTATCAGGTCAAATTAACATTTGTTGATATCAATTATAAGGCCACTCCTGAGCCTGATACACTGTAGCTGAATTCCCCTGCTGATCACCACCAATAGCAACCTCTCTTTCAACCCCAATATAAAAAATTCCTTGCAACAATAGCAGAGAGATTGTAAATCTAAAGATCTAAAGGTGACTGTCCATTCACGGAAGCTCTCTGCTTCATTCATACTTACACTGACTGACAGGTGATATAGTAAGAGGCTTCACATCAGGACAATTGAAGTCACTTTTTCAAGTTTTGGGAAATGTCGAAGGTTGAGGACAAGTCTAGAAAGTCCCTCTTGTCCAGAGTCACAACATTCTGATACAGATCTTGAGCAGAGGAAGAAGTTCAAGGACTATAAACATTAGCTTCTCTGGTATTAGATTGTGAATATTATTATACTCAAAAGCCTATGACAAGTTGTTATTTTACTCTGAGATTAACCTGAAACGATAAGATTGCTCTTTTGCATCCCTTTCCTGTCATAAACAAATCCCATAGGAAGAAATATTCCGCAGAAACACTTCTTATGCAAATATACCAAAAGCAGGAAACGAGGTTGAACTGCTTGCAAATGATTAATGAAACAGTAATTGGACTAAATAGTAATAAAGGGCTAGAGTCAACTCAGGTGACTAGAACAAGCATACAAGCCACTGAAAGGCACCCATGCAGCCAAGGGCAAGACTCGGTCAAGACAGGTCCTCTGAACACTCAGCTGAAATTTTCATCAATGAAGGACATCGATAGATACTTTTAAATCCAGTAAGATCAATAACAAAACTGGGCAGAGAGATCACCCAATGCCTGAACAGCAGTGCTGAAAACACAGCTCAGGAGTTGCAGAGCTGCCGCTTCCTGAGCCCATACGCTGGACCGGGCTTCCTCCTGCGGGGTCCCCTGTCCACGTGGAAGTGGCAGTAAATTGTACCCTGGGGGATGCATGGCTCTGCAAGGACCTCTGAACCACAACACGCTCCGTTTCCCCTTCCCTCTAGAGTTGTCCAAGCTGTCGACCTTCATCAGTAGCAAAGTAACAACGTTGCTCAGCCAGCTCTGAATTTCCAGTAGATGCGCTGGAAAAACAGGGAAGTCACACCCACCCACTGCTGAAAGACAGGGTAAATGGACATGGAGGCCTCAATTTGTCTAACCTAGCTTTTAACTGAAGCATGGAAGGCTCCTAACGTTTGCGTCACCCGAATGTCCGTGAACCCCTGCTATAGCCTGTGTCAGCAGAAGTACAGCAGGAACACCCAGACACTCATGAAGTCTGCTAACCATAAACCTTCTACTCTTTCTCAAAGAAGAACAAGTTCTCACCTCATTCACCCACCAGTTAGTTAATGAGTTCAGTGTTGTCCTGAACTCCTTTGCCCTTCTAACCGCGTTTGTTTCTGTTCCTTCCTCTGCTCTGCTGTGGGAGAGAGGGGCTGGGACACAGCAGCACAGACAGCTTGAGCACTCAGGTGCACTTGAGGCTAGACTCGGTACTCTGTCTTCTACAAATGATCCCTGAAGGGATTAGTGGCCCCTGCCCTTCTTCCTTACTTCCATGGGATTCCTACCGAGAAACTGTTTATTCTACCCCTCAAAAAAAAAAAAAACCCAAAAATAGAGAGTGAGGGATTTGGTTCAGGAGTCTAAGAAAAGCTGAATATTCACAATATACCACCTAAGCATAGGTGGCATAGGGCATTCTTGTCAGTGCAGCTCTTCCTGTGAACTCAAAAAAAAAAAAAAAAAAAAAAAAAGGGAAGATGCTCTTACTAAGACACCAACTTTGTTTTTATTTCTCAGACCTCCCCTGGACTCTGTGTGACCTTAAGTCACTTACTTTGCCCATGCTTCAGTCCCCACATGAAGCCCTCTGATAACTGAAACCAACAGGGATGTAGGTAATCAGACATTGAACACTCAAAGCTATGCCTCATTCTTTAAACTGTGCTGTAGGGTAACAGCTCTAAGGTAGTAAGCAGGGCCAAAGAAGAGCAGACTTCCTACCCAGAGCACTCACAACTGGTGTGGTACCTAATTCCATGGCACACAATGCTGGAAAAGCAGGAAAGCAAGGAAAGGGAGCGATACACACTGCTCTTCAAATCTACCTGGCATGAAAAATATGCTCTGCCTTTGGTTACGTGCATTCTAAAAACATCATTGTATTCCTAATTTAATTTCCTCTCAGGATCTTTGACAGCATCTGGGAAACAGATATGTTGAAACCTTCTGTCAATCCAACATACCAGGATTCAGCTTTTGTGATACATAGTGTGTGTCGTTACGGTTCTAATGTCAAAAACTGAGAAGCAGAGAACAAGACAACTTGCCAAGGTCATGCAGAAAGCCAGTGCAAGAGAAGTAGAAGAGTTCTCCTGTTTTTCAGTCCCACACTCTCCAGTCAAAGTGCTGCACTCAAAATATCATCAATACTAAGATTAGATAATTCCTCTATATAGCTGTCATTGTCCAGCAGAGCGGTGTCTAGAGGCCAGCTGAAATTGTTGTTAACAAATAAAGTACTAATTTAGTTAAGAATGGTAACGCTGCTGTTGTCACACCCTGGCTGTCACAGTGAACAAAGTTTCAGACTGTTAATGCCATAGGGTCCGCTTCTAGAAGGGAATTGCTCGGTGATATTATCGGCCATTGTAAAATATCTTAGCCACGAAGTTAATCATTAACTCAGATCCCCATCTCATAGAAACATTGTCACAGCACAACGTTCTCAAAGCTAACTGCCACCAATCAATCATGTATACAACCAGAATAAAGCAGCATATAAAAGAAGCCAGAAAAGCATTCAGGAAAGCATTCAGCTAAGGGAAGCATTCAGCTAAGGGAAGGCAAACTGCACTGAGGTTTATCTCCATGGAGAAATCAACTGGCAAGCTAAACAGTGAAAATGAGTCAACAACTCCTGGAGTACCGCAGCTTGAAAAGGGTAGTCCTGAGCCCGCCACAGAATGTACTTCAGGAACGAGCACAGCAGGACCTCTAATAGAAAATGCCGCGGATGTGAAGAAACTGGGATTCACTGAAGAGCGCGCTAAAGAAACGGAAAGACTACCAGGCACAGAGTTAGACAGTCCTGATGGCTTTAAACCAGCAGCTTCAGAAAGAGACTGTCTAAACTCAAAGCCTCCAACTATGGTAATGAACTTTTCAATCTCTTCTGAAGTATTGAGTTCTGAAACGTGTTCACCCAAAACATCTATTGCAGATATGGACTGTCTAGTCTGCTTCAACAGGTACAACATTTACAGAGTACCAAAGCTCCTGGACTGCCAGCATGCTTTCTGTGCAGTCTGCCTCAAGCTTATTCTTAGGAAAGATGACAGGACCTGGATAATCACTTGCCCGCTGTGCAGGAAAGAGACTGCTGTGTTAGGAGGACTCATCCGCACACTTCACGATAAAGATGACATCATGGACCACTTGGAAAACCCTAATTTAACTCCTGAGATACATATTTCCCCCACAGGGCTGGACAGCAATAGTTGGACTCAGACCAGCCAAGACGCTTTATACGGAGAACAAAATATTCCAGCAGACAACAGACTGGCTATCCAGAGACTGGCGCTGCTCTTGCTGCTTGTCGTGATTCTTACTATCCTCATCCTCCCATTTCTGTACTTTGGGCTGATAAAATGGGTAATTTGTCTTATGCTTACACTGGGAGTGATCATGTCTTTGGTGCTTTGCTGCAATCCTAAATTCTACTTTAGCTGTAATGGGAACTCCCTCACCTCCTGCCACAAGGAGACCAACATCCCTGCCACTGCTTGAAATGACCGATGAGAGCTGCCTGGAGATGATGGACTAGCGCTATCTGCAAAGCTGCACGCGAGAAGCACTGATCAGTTATTAGACTTTGAAAGCAATCATTCATGTAATAAATTCACAAAATGTGGCTAAGTTATCCCGCTAAGGCTCAATGCCAATACACATCATTGCTCAATTTTATTACCTGAAACATAGCAAAATATTTATATGTAGTATTTTTCTCAGATAAAATTTCAAGCTTTTCATTATTTGTACCTCGGACTAGTAATTTTGTTGTTTTGCTTTTGTCATTTTGTTCTTGTTTGTGTCATCTCTGGATCAGTGCTGCAGAATATTATGCAAAATGCCTGACAGACGTTATCCTGCAAAAATCTCTATCTGCTGTTGTGCTTTTCACTATCTTTACGTACGCTTTTTTTGCGAGAACGTAGCAAACTAGATTAGTAAACTCAGGACTGGAACTCTAGTCTCAATGGAAGAGGATAGCTTTAACACAGATTATCACTTCAATCCCCGTCACCGCCCAAATGCTTGTTAGCAAGGATAGGAAGGAGGGACCAGGGAAAGAGAATGCCAGTTGATGCCATCTCCAGTTGCACATGAAGGTAGAGAGGGAGTAGTGAAATGACGTTCCTAATCTTGAGTCTGTGGCTTGCAAAGGGTATGGCTCCCAATAGTTCATGACACTCCATACCCTTCATGTTCTTCAGCACTGAAATGGCTCTTTTCACCTGAACTCCTGTTTTATCTGGCTATCTGTACCCCCCCTCTTCTTGCCATCCTTACTTGAAATAGGACATTGCCCTTGGAGATGCCCACAATTCCTTCTCTAGAGATAAAAGAAATTCATTAATTGCTGTTATACCACGTGTAGTATTTCTGTATGGAATGTGCCCATTAAAGTTTAATAATGTTAATTGCTCATTGACTTCTGTGTCTCAGTTCCTCACGACAACTAATGCCAAAACATTTCACAGCTCCCCCTGACAAGAACTACAGATGATAAAGCTCCTTAAGGAGTCCGTACAACTGGGTTGGTGAATAAACCAGAGAAGTAATGTGTTTTTTTTTTTTTGCTTGATTTAAACAAAAACCACTAACTCGCTTCCTAAGAAAATACCCTATAACCAAACTAAAATTAAATAAAGAATTAGGAGATTCCTCTAGTCAAGTTACGCTTCTAAGAGTTCCATGGATCTCAGTAGACTTTGGATCAGGCCTGTGGTAAATATTTGCATTTGATAAGAATGGAAACTGATGTACTCCAGTTCCTCAGTACATAAATATACACAGTGTCTGACCAGTAGATAAAACAGATTAGACAAACGGGGGAAGATGTCCTCCTCAAGTCTTAGGAAAAAACACATCTATTTTCTGCCCAAGAACAGAAAGTTTCAAGGGGGACAAGTGCTTTGTTTCTTCCCACGTATTTGGGCTGCACCACACTTATTACACAGCACACATGTAATAACATTTACGAATAAAAAACAAGAAAAAAAAAGTAACTGGGAAAAGACAGGAAGTTTTCAACCCAAATATTTTACAGAACTCTTATTTCAAATACAAAGATTGGACCAACTATTCATCTGCACTTAAACTCTTTCGGAAACTCCTGCTGAGTGCTTCAGCTCATAGCATATTTTCCTGCTGAGCCCCCTTCACAATACTAGAGTCTGACTGATACTGTAGAGATTTGTAACAAAACATTAACATCCTCCCGAATGAAGGAGGAAACGCAAACAAAAGCACTGGCACAAGTTACAAGAGTTAAAGAGCAACATGCAATAACTGCTATAGAAGATTGATTTCATACAAATGAGCAGATAATAAGAAAAGACCAGACGGTATTAAAGATACAATGACAAAGATCAACAGGACTAGAGCCATATAATATCCAGTGAAAAAAAAGAACCACAAAACTCAGGAACTTTGCCTAACACATAGGAGACATACAAAACAACGTGCATTCCTGAAGAGTGTAAAAGTCACATCCGATATCAGTTTGTCATCACCAGCCAAGAGGAACCCAGGAGACACAAAGAGGATTTGAGAGCCCTTGTCCTCCCTTGTCCTCCACGTGGCACACAGAGGATCCTGGGCAGACCACATGGACATACCTCTTGGTGCTTATGAGTTCACGGGCGTTAGCAAATCAAATTTGAGAATGAGTGCAAACAGGAAAAATCAGTTTCAGTTACATTGTGAAATTACACCTTCTCCTCCCACAAAGTCTCATATTCAATTGTTAAATTAATTTCTACAGTGCTAAGGCCAACAGAAAAGTACTGCCCTCAAGGCAATATATGCCAGTTCCCTGACCCTCACAAAAGGAGAAGATGCACGTACGAACCAAATCAGTCCTGCGTTCATGCTCGTGGCACCAAAAAACTGCAGGACTAGAAGGGGAAAAAATTTGTTTTTCCTCAAGATGATCATTCTGTTCCCAGGTATGTGGGCAGAACAAGTAACAGTTTATATTTCCATCAAGCATTTGAAGAGCTTTTCTAAAACAATGCAGAAAGGGACCACTGAGATCATCTTCAGCTGGCAAGGAAGCATGCACACTGTAGAACTACCACTGACAAACCAGCACTCTTAAAGAACCTTCTTTATGGAACCACAGAATAAGATTACCTGCCATGGAAGTTCAGGTTTCCACCTCATTGCTTTGCATTAGCACCTTTCAAGCCTGCCTTCAGTAATTCAACTGCAGTCTTTCAGAGACCCATTAATGACCAACCGAACCAGAATTAACTGATGTTGATGGACGTCATCAGGCCTCTAGAAGCTGAGCTCATTGTAACAGCCGTTGGTACCCACCTGACAAAATAAGGCTGAATGAGAGTCTTTGCAACAGTAATTACATTTATGGAGAAAAGGACAAATAAAATATTTGTATTCATGTTCTAAAACATAAAAGGATTTTTACATCCATTTTTTCTTCATGCTAATTTTTTTGGCAAGAAAGTTCCAGCTCCTAATTACCTTGTCTGGCTTACCCTAGCTGGCTCCTGATTTAGCACAGTGTTACAGGTAACAAACTGTAGCCTGAAAGGCAGAGAGGTTCATAATGAGAAATGGGTTAAGGCAGTAATACTCAGGCATAATTGACGTACTGAATCAGTACCTGAAAACCTGATTTAGAGAGCCAGAATCCCATCAGGCAGTTTTAAGATCATGGTAAGCTCTAACAGTCATATTTGAGTATTATAGTTTGTGTAGACACAGCATTTTTGCTCAGAAACTCCAAGGTTTTCTTGTTTACATTACATGCACACAACACAATTTTAGTTTTAAAATATTCCTACCCTTTTATACAGTTTTCTTCCCCTGTGCACCCTGAGTTCCTTCTCTTCCTTTTCCCCCTAAGGCTGCTCTTCCTCTACTACTCCTTCTTTGTTCTTCTCCCTTCTACTCTAAACAGCACCACTGTTGTCCCACCACAGTTACTAGCTGCTTATAGAACACAGGGAGACAGATGCCTCAGCAATTTTGCGTGTAGGTGTTCTAAATTACTGTTAAATGCAGAAGCCTCCCTATCTACGGAACTTTAAACTATCCATAACTGTGCTGACTTTGATTACTATTAAACCATGAGTCCATATTTACAACATCTGATAAAACTCACTCCCAATTATCACTCCATTCAACTTCCATTTTTGACTACTTTTAACATCCCTAGCTGTGTTATCACACATACAAACAAGCAAAAATAAATATCATCAAATAAACAACACATTTCACACTTCAACCTCTCTCAGATTCTTTACAAAGAGCATGTTAAGTCCTCAAGTGCAGAACTGTCAAATTACAATAAACTAATTTACAGACTTTTGTCCGAAAACAGATTTGCGTCTAGATGACTCCTTGCTTTTTCTGCACAATCTGCAACTTGTCCTTTGTGCTGTGCAGTTACATAAGTCATAGGATAAAGCATATACCTTCTGTCTCCTAACAGGAATCAACAGAACATATTTTAGAATCAACTTCAGTGACTATAAGATGGTGCTTAAAAGCAGGTAGCAGGAGTACTTGTGTGAGAAAAGCCAAGGTGTTAAACCATTCCTAGCAAGCAGTCAAGAGAAGATACTTGGCCAAAATCAAAATTGGCTTTTAAACAGAACTTGTACTTGTTTTTTTTTTTTTAAATAGTCCCAAGTAGCACATTTTTAAGTGCAGAATGAAGTTAGCCCAGCTCACAAGCATCCCACATCAAGGTTTTGATTTCATGAAACGCGATCATAAAGGAAAGCTGCTCCCCTCCCCTTGTTCCCCCCCTAAAATGGATTTCTCCAAGACCTACTACTCACCTGATTTGGGGTTTCTGCCCGAGTCCACTTTCAAAGCAGAGACATGTGTTAAAACACATAAAACGTAACGCAAGAGTCTTATGTGCTGATAGCTGAGCTAACGCCACAGCCTAAATACAGCCTCAGGACTTCCAGAAGGCCCAATTAATCATAACGAAGCAAAATGACCCTGAGCTAGGTCTATAACCTTGCTTCCATCAGAAGCAACACCCGCACGGCCTTCTTGATATAACCCCGATACGTGCGTGTAGGTTTGCGTGTGTATATACATATACACACACATAACCCTTCAGTTTCTGTTCAAACATCTTTATAACCCAGCTGGTAACACCATATAACACCATGTAAGATGACACCAAGGCTTTAACCTTTCTCAGGGAAACCACCAAGCGGAGACACCAACCCATCCTGTGTCAGGGGCACCTCGGCAGCCCCCATCCACTCGGGGCAGCAACTGGAAGGCAGCTTCACCAAACACCACGCATCTCCTCTCCCTGTAACCCTCTCCCAGAGAGGGGAACGCACCTCATGAGGAAACAAGGGCTCCGCAGGGAGCTAAAGGGCCGGGAGCTAGGTAGGGCCGGGAGCCGGGGCAAGGCGACAACATGGCGGGCGGGGCACAACATGGCGGGCGGGGCACAACATGGCGGGCGGGGCACAACATGGCGGGCGGGGCACAACATGGCGGGCGGGGCACAACATGGCGGGCGGGGCACGGCCCTGAGGAAGGAGCGGCCGTGCCCACCTGCGGGCGCTGAGCAGCGCCAGGCCTCACGGCAGCCCTACTCCTACCCTGCCCTTACCATCCTCTCTCCTGAGGGCGCAGGAGCAGGAGGAAAGGCCGGCCGAGGGCTCGCTGCCAGCCCCAGGGCAGGGCAGTGCCCGCCGCCACCTCAGCCAGGCACCGGCTCCCGCCAAAATTCGAAGGGCTCCGCTACGCCAGTAGCGTAGGGCGGAGTAGGGGCAGCGTAGGGCAGCGAAGCCAACCTGCCTTACGGAGATGGCGTAGAGGGCGGAAGGGGCGGGGAGGCGGCGGCGGCGGAAGGGAGCGCGGCGGCTCCTACTTGAGGCCGCGCCGGGAGCAGGTCGGGTCGGGTCTGGGCCGGTTCGGGGTGCTCGGGGGGGAGATGCTGGGGTCGGGTAGGGCGGGGGGAAGCTGGTGCTGGTCGGTAGTGAGGCCGCTCCGGGGGCGGGCGTCTCGCTCTCCTCAGGCCGCCCGCGCTGAGGGGAGGCGGGTGGGAAGTTTCCTTTTTCTCACTTTCCTTTTTCTGTACCTGGAACAGCCGGTGTAAAATGATAATAATTAATAATATTGATAATAATAAATAAAAGAAAACTGAGGTGTTGGAGGGAAAGGTTAGGGTGAAGAGAGCCAATGTCACAGAGGGAGCGTTGCTGCGTTTTCAGTTTCATTCATTTTGCAGTCCGGCCTGGCAGAAACGTTTCTCCCGCTGAAATCTGGCCTTTTGTAGATTATATCTGCGCTAGCAGGTGGGGTTTCAAGCACAAAGGGCTAAAAAGCGTGTGCGATAAACCTGAGGGTCGGCAGCGGCATAGTGGAAACGTGGGTCCTCACCCCAAGGCAATTCCTTCATCTGTAGGTTTTTTCCCAAGGGTTTTGTCTCCTGACGCTGTGCCTGTCCTAAGCTTCACCGCCTTTTTTCCATAATGACGTTTCTCCTACAGAGCTGTTGCCGCAAACATCTGGATTAACCGACTCAAGTGTGCTCGGAAAGCTGTGCAAGTACTTAACGCTTTGGCTTTTCCACGTTTCCAACAGTGCTCACTCCCGCACCCCCCCCCCCCCACCAGTCTGATCTCTCTTTTACATTTAGTACCGTCTCTGTGGCAGCGAGCCGTACTGCCTTCATATGTTTTGCGGCTCGATGCGATTTCACCCGAGACTGAGTAATTGCGTTCCCTGTCCGCACTTGGTATCCCCGGATTAAAGGCGAAGGGCCCCGGCTCTGCCAGCGTTTAAGCGTACGCTCAGCTCTGTAATGCCACGCAAATCCTCAAGGGAACTCGTCTGCCCGAGTATTTTCGTAGTCACTCAGTCGTGTGGCCCTCCCCTGCCTTTGCAAGGGACTTTTTGGCCATCCCCATCTGAAAAGGTTGTTCTACAACTACTTCCCTGAAGTTGATGAGATGCTTCAGAGGCATTTGAGGGTCTCGGAGCTAAATGTGTTGCCTGTTTGGTCATTTGATCGCTTTTGTCATTATTTAAGATGCCAATTTGTTTTCCCTTTGGGAGGGAGCATGGCTGTATTTTACAGGTTTGGATCCACAAAAGGATTATCTGTTTGCTTCCCACACAGGATTGTAGGAACCGTGTGATGTAAAATACACCAGCTTTCAAGAAAACAAAGGGTTTTGTATAAAAAATAAGCACTGGAAGTGATTAAAAAAAAATTCTCTTTCAAGTGACAGTTCAGATTATGGAAACGCTATAGATTATTGAGTCACACTGTTTGAGAGAGAGATGCGTGAATTGCAGTGCTGCAAGTTGTAAGTAACTTTCAGGGGATTTGTCTAATTGTGGTCTCAATTCCCTCCTGTTGGATTTAGTGACAAAACTTCTGGGGCCAAATTTTTAACTGTAGCACCAAAATGATTTGCCCAATCTTTCTGGGTTCTGAGCTACTGTGGTTCTTGTTGACTTCAACGGTATTAGATAGCAGAGAGTGTACGCTGAATTTCATTAAAGCACATGTTGCTGTTTTTATGTTGCACATTTGAAAATCCAGGCCCTTTTTTCCTAGATATTTATGAGGGAACGGATATGTAAGTTGAGGGGCACACACTGAGCATACTGATCAGAATATCTTCAAAGCTCTCCTTTATGTAAGAAATGGCAGAGGAAAATAAGTCTTTCTAAAACTTTCTCAGGGCGTTCTCGGTACTTGTGGAAAAACTCAGCATTGTAAGTTATTTGTTGCGCAGCGACAATAAAATTGTGGGCAAGAAGCGACTCTGGTGTCACTTCATAACTGGTCTCATCTTGTTTTTTATTATTGGAAAGTAAGTGCAACTATGCAGTTGTACTGTCTCAGGATCCTTTTAGCTGCTTCACTTTTTAGATGCGCCTGTGGTTACTGAATTAAAATTATGTGCAAAGCCTGGGTTGGCCCATCAAGCTGGTGGAGTAAGGCAGCACCCAACCCAAATGTCCAGGTAACTTATTCACAGTTGAGTTACGTGTTTATGGTGTAAGGTGTAATTCTGGAAAGAGGGTCAACCCATGGTATCTTAAACCAAAGCAAGGATCTGGGAGAAAATAGGATCATTCATCTCTCTTTTTTGCCTCAGAGCCATCTGGATGATATTACCTCTTTCTCTGATCTGCTGTTCTTAAGTTTTTTCCTTAAGGCCATTATCACGGTATCTAAGAACATCTCGGGAACTTTAGGGCTGGAGAGAATTTTCCAGAGGTTGCTGGTTTGGCTTCTTAACAAACAAATAAATCTTTCCTATCACAGCTGGGACAGGGAAGATTTCAAATTCTGTCTCCCAAAATAAGCTCATACCTTTGTGTCCAGAGGTGAGCATATAACAGACATGCCAAGTTCCTGTTTGTAAAGTTATTGATACTTTAAGCATTAGATTATTTGGGGGCAAACAGGTCAGTAAGGCAGGCTCTGGATGTTTTAGGCAGAAGAGAGGGTTGAAAGCCGTACGCATCTAAGCGAGCGTGCAGCCTGCCTCGTAGCAAACCAACAACCAAAACCAGTGGGCCAAAAGCAAGAGCTAATCTGATCTCACTTTAAGGTTAGCTCTGCGTTGACAGGGGAGGTGACCTGCAAAGCTTCTTGTGGAATAAGCTCTTCTGTGATTTTAACAGAAAAGGGAACCTGAGGCAACAATGAGGGACTCTCACGCTCTTGGGATTTTTTTAGAAAACTCATGGAAAGCATGGCAATGTGTCTGGTTCCACCTGCAACTCAGCAAATGGAAATGCTGCCAGCGTGCTGAGCCAGGTGCAAGACAGGGCTCGCCCGGGTGCCCGCTCTCCCTGGGGAAGGGTAATCTTGCCCTTCCCTTCTTCTGTTGGGGCAGAAAATAAGGCAGCTTATTTATTCCTGTGGACTTTGTGCTCCCGTGTTGCTGGAATGTGATGTTTCCATGGAAATGCACTGAGATGCCTTAGACCTGTGTGCTCAAGTCACGGCACCAGGAGATACATGTGAAAGGGCTGGGGCTCCCTCGGGGAAGAGAGGCCTGCGTTACGGTAATCATCAGCTCTCGGGTGGGGTGACAAATTTTCATTGTATTTATACATTGGCAGTTCAATAGTGCAGGTCTGGAGAAATATGGATGGCCTTGAAGAAATTTTTGAGCAGGAAGGCAAGGCGCAGACACCTCTCTTAGGAGGCAATGACAGGCAGCAAGGACATAGCAAAGAAAATCTGTTTAAAAAGAGCTGCTCCTGTGCTGCATTTCTTTCTTTTGAGACTCCAAAATTAGTACATCAATAGTATCCGCATGCTCTGAGCTTCAGCACTTGGTTAATACCATAAGAACAGGCTGCCTGCCTTTGGCCAAGTGTCAAGGGCTCCTGATGCCTGTTTAGCCACCGTTCTTCCTACAGGGTTGAGAGGAAAGGAAGCATCTCAGTAGGAAGTATCCCAGGACATACGTGTTTCTTTGGAGCCCAACTGACTCCCGATGGAGTCAGTGGAAATCCAAGGTGATGTAAGTGAGCTTTGGAGCAGACGCATACCTACTGTGAACTGAGAAATGAGCTGTTGTGATGTCTGCCCGAGTGCAGTCATCTCGCGTAGGTACTTAACGTTATCCGCCTAGACTCTCTCTATAATCAGTGGAGCTTCCAGGGAGCAATTCAAAGCAGTTAAATTAGAAGCGCGTAGTGAAAAGGTGCATACGCCTCTGCACTCTGAAAAACAATATTACATCCCAGCTCAAAGTTTGTGTGGCACTGACATGTCGTGTTTCGGGAAAATGCAGTTGCAGGTGGTATAAAGAAGAGAATGTTACAAGCAAAGCACAGCGAACGGGATGGGAAATAATGAGTGTGTTAAACCTCATTTTAATCAAAGGCTGCAGCTGGACTCAGCTTTCTTAGCGCTGTCAGCAAAAGGAACAGAAGAGCAATTTGAGTTGAGGATGGGAGGGGCCCGTTATTTCCCAAGCAGCCGTGGGCTGGTCTCCATGTCACGTGTAAAGCTTTTATTCCACGTGTTAATTTTGTGGTAAACATGCGAATGATATGCTTGAAAGGAGCCCGAGCGCTGTACAACTAGAAGGAGATGTCTGATTTTGCCCTGTAAAGTATTACCTACTCATTTGATGCACAAATTTGAGAATTGGCAAAGGTGACCAAAGCTTCCTGCTGCGCGTTTTGATCATAGCATCATGTTGCTGGAGGAGTACACAAACTGGACCTCGATGGACCTGAGCTAATGCAGAGGCAGCAAGTGAAAAAGCAAAGGCAGTTTGTCCTCTTGCTTCCTCATTTCCAACTGTTTTCCCTTCTTTTTCCTCTTTAAATTTGCAGGTAAAAATGGCTACAGAAGAGAAGTGGAACAGTCGGGCTTGGAAACAGCGTAGCGCAGCCGACCAGGCAGGCAGCGAAGACTCGGGCGTGCCTCTGGGCCGGCAGCTGGGGGAACCGGGAAGATTTGCTTATGCAGCGCTCTGTGGCACATCCCTAGCATGGCTGTTTCCTGAAAAAGAGCAAAGGTACTAACTGCTACGTTCAGTAGCCAGGAGGCGAGCAAAGGAGGCGGCTTTTGGGTACCAGCTCAGACTGAGCTAGTATCGGACTCTGTTTTGTCAGTGGGATAGGTTGAGTTAAAAAAGAAGTGTGTTAAGCACATGTTGGCCCAGCCCAAAGCCTCTGCTCCCATGAGGGAAATCCCTAAATTATTATATGGTGGATAGGCTGGTTTGATCACTTGGTCCTGAGCCAGCAGGTTCGTGGCTTTCCTAAGTTCCAGGGGCTGAAGATCTTTCTGGTGTTGGGTCCCTTTCTGGTGTTGGGTCCTTTTGTGAAGATGAATCCTCAAATTAGGGAAGGTGACACGAAACAGAAAGACTCTAAGAGGCCTGAATGCTCTTCAAATTAATTGCTGATGTTGACGTTTTCCCACTGTCTCTCTGTCAGTGTTCTATTTCTGAGACCTCTTGAAACGCAAAGAACACACTGACATTAGGTGTTTTCTCAGCTGTTTACTTACTTGTACTGACTTTCTCTTACACCTCTAAGACTTTTATACTTCAGCACAAATTGCATCCCTTAATCCCGCAGACTTCAAAGCGTGTCTTGAAGAAAGATCTGACCCCATTCAGATTGCTTGCTTGTGAGCCTGGTAGCAAACTCACCTTCTGCTGACTTACAGCTCTTTGATTTTTGTGTGAACAGGGATAGATCAATATGTGAAAGCAGAGACCACTCAAGAGTTGCAAAAATATCCAGGTATGGGACCGAAAGTTGTTTATTTGTACTAACAAAATACCACAATTCCCATGTGACCTCCTCAAGCACTAGAGTACACCAGAATACTGACAGGGAAGCTGGGGCACAGAAGACATATCCTTCTTTGCTGTCACCATTTCTTCTGAGTGTAAAACAGGGAAGCCCAAGGCTAAAGACACGACCCGAGTGACTTTTAATCAGTGTTTTAGTCCTGAGACTCTTAAATGAAGATGACTGATGAAGATGAGGCATTTTTGTCCTCAGCAGCTTCTGTTGCCTTACAGCTCCTTCAGGATGGAATTCATTGAGGGCTTGGTGCAATGGCTGGACCTGCCTGATGCTGTCTTGCCTGCCATGACAGCGTTTGCCAGTGGCTTAGGAGGTGAGGGCACAGAAACTTTTGCCCAGATTTTGCTGAAGGACCCCATACTGAAAGATCCCGTTGTCATTACCCAAGTAAGTTCATATGTTCCCCTCGCGCTATTTGCTTTTGTAAAAAAGAGTTGTTGTGTTTGTCTGTTTGCAACTGAAGTTCTGTTTGCAGAGTTAGGGTAATGAAATCAAGATTTCTGATATGCACATACCTTTGCGTAGCTGTGTGGGTGATTGGCAGTCTCTCATTAACAGCTCATGGGAGTGATGAACATGAGACAGCTGAATTAACATTTGCTATCTTTAATGCCTTCTGCTCTACAGAACGGAGAGTTATCAGTCTTTTTACTTGACTGTAGTACTACGGTGTTGTTGTTTCATATGTGCATTCTGCAGATTTTGGTGAAACACTGAACGTGAGAGGCCTGATTTTCGTTTGTTTCCTTTACCCTACCCTGAATCAGCGGTATTTTGTAGGAGCAGGGAGAAGTGCATATACGTCGGTAGGACCGGTTTAGGGGGCCAGATCTTCTAGCTTTTACATAGCTACAGCAGTGTTAAGAAAGTGTTAACCAGAACCCGTCTGGATGTGATCCTGGGCAATATGCTCTAGAGGTCCCTGCTTGAGCAGGGAGGTTGGACTAGATGATCTCCAGAGGTCCCTTCCAACCTAAATGATTCCGTGATTCTGTGTGAAAGGGTTTTTAGACTGAGCGTGATGTATTTACATCCTCCTTAAGAGTCCTTCCCCATTGATATAAAGCACCTCTATGTACTCGAGAACCAGGCAGAAAGACAGAAAGTACAGGAAGAAGAACTAGTCTTGTGCAACATGGAGGCTGATCCAAATAGCATATTTCCCAGAGTCAGCTTTGGCCAGAAGGAAATATAAGTTATTGTGTCTTTATTTTCACTCACTGGGAAAATTACTATAGAAGTATTAGTGAGACTGGGACTACTCTAAAATATTCTGATGTAGAAACTGATGTGCGAATAAACGAAGGAAAGCATTCTGATGGCTTCCACCTTTGCTACAGAGTCTCTGCTGTGGAAAATAATCTCCTCGTGCATTCTCAGGTCATGCCATGCAGGGTGAAGAGCAGAGCAGACTGCCACGGATGTCAGGTATAACGTGAGCAGTGTCACCAAGCAGCCTTCACTGTACACTGCACACACAAGGAAGTAGCAAGGCGTCCTACGTGCAGGCAGTACTCCAATATTGAGTAACAGTTATGACAGAGTCACCTTTAATACTGACCTGACAGAACAGCAAATGCAGGAGCAAGGCCATATAAGTAAAGATAGGATGAGAGTGAACTTCCTGGGTCATCACAACCAACTCTCATCATCTAAGCCATCTTTTCTGTCTTCTAGTCAGTCCATGAAAGGCCTCAGAGGATCTATTCCGAACATCCATAAGTTACAATGCTCAGAATCCTTAACAATATGAGTACAGTGACAGAGAACCTTTGGTTTAATTAGTCAGTTAGGACAGATTTTCTAAAATGAGAGCAGCTGTCTGGGTGTTGATTGCTCCAACTCAGTGAATTCCCCCTCAGCTCCTTCCACCTCTGGACGGCTTGGTAGTTCCCTCGTTATTTCCCTAGCTCTCTGTGCCCCAGGATGGTTTGTCTAGAATTAGACAAGTCTTCCTGCGTTACTGCTGAGTTTATCAAGGACAAAATTTAGGTGAAATTTAACTTTGGCTTGCTCTGAGCTTATGCTGCTTAAGGGCTCCACACGCTGTTATAACTGGGTCTCTGGATCAGCGGGGTTGTTCAATATTTTGTTTTGAATCAGAGAACTGAGGCATTCGTCACCTTGATACAGGTAGAATACGGAAGCCTTAGATAACGATTCCGTGATTAGTTGAAAGCAAAGGTCAGGAATAGCTATCAGTCTAATGCCTCAACATCTGGACCTCAGGCAGTGACTTATATGGACAAGTTGATTGATTTTGTCAAAGGAGAAAGATAGTTAAAAGTTATTATGAAGTGAGGCATGAAAGGCTTGCAAGACATTATTGGGAAAACATATTGATGGGTGGGAGACCTCAACATATCAAGCTGAGATAACCTTTTTCCTTGTTACCTGAAAATAAACAAGCTAAGGGACTTGGTTGACTCTTCATGTGTTGCTTTATGGTACTCTTGCTTCTTTGTATTCAGCTGCTACTGACTCCACACATTCTCTGTTTATTTAACTGGGTATTGCAAGTACGCGCTTCAGCTGCTCTGTATGCTCAGTGGCAGAGTCCTGTCGGCACTAGTAGCTGCATTTTTGAATGCCCTCTCTCTCAAAGGTGTTGAAGGGATAATGCATGAGACCGGGAGGGATGGGGTGAGCTCAGTATTGATTCAGTGAAAATCTGAGGATTATGGATTTTTACCCTTATTTGCATTCGTTTCAGATGACTAATACAGGTGAATGTTGGTTAACTGAATCGTTTAAGGACAGTAGTCATAGCAAACAGGCTGTGGGAAGGCAGTATGAAGGCTGTATGAGAAGGCAGTGCTTTGCATGCATATGGAAAGGCGATTTCTATTTGCATTTAGTGACAATAGAAAGAGGGGAAGAAGCTGACTTTGCCCACTTCTGTTTCTTGGTGAGAAAACGTTTAAGGTTCCTAGTATGAATCAGGGTTTTTCCTCTGGACATACTTGGAATGTCCGTTTTTCCCTGTTTTTCCAGAGAGCAGCCCTGCAATGTGGATTGAAGCTCTCTGTTGTTGAGGAAATGGGTGTTTTGAACTGTTAGCAATTCATCAAAAAAGGCAGAGCCTGAATAAACATTGCTTCCCTTTCTTAGTAAGGCCTTACTCATTTGCATGTGTGAGGGCACAGCTAGAGGGTAGTAGTCTTGAGCACAGAGTTTACAGGGAAATCAGAAGCACCTTATCTTCAAAATAAGACTGAAAAATAAATGCTGCATAGAGAAACAGAAAAACTACTTGTGAACTAATCTAATCAATATAGGTTATATGCCAGATGACCTATGCAGAGCAGTACAGTGCAAAGCCTAAACCGATTAGAAACAGCTTGAGTAAGCTCATTGGCACAGATGCAGTCAAACAGTAGCTCTAGTCTGTCACCTGATTGTCTCTATCCATCCCTCAGCTTTTGAAATATAGTCATGTAAACATTTAAGCTAGATTTTTAAAAGTGAGTATTTGGCATTAGGTGCCAAAGACCACTTTGGGCATGTCAGTACAGGACCTGAGGCAAGATGCATGGCTCCCGTCACAGTGCATGGAGAGAAGTCGCGGCCCCCAGAGGGACTGTGCACAAAGCAGCAACCCTGGTCAGGAGCCTGCCTGCAGTAGCCCATAGAGAAGGACTGTCACAAGCTCACAAGCTTCACCTTATTTTACACTTTAGGGTCTTTGCTTGGGCAGCTTTCTGCCTGGGACTCCTGGCCCTGGAACCTCTGCTGGGCTTTGACACCTTCGTGCCAGCCCTTCCGCTCAAAAGTGCAGCCAGGGAGGAGGTGCTTCTGCCCACCTATCTAAAATCTTGATAGTTACGGCACTCAGGCTCTGGAAAACCTGAGCTACATTCTTCCCTCTGCCTGTGGGGATTAGTATCTCCGTTTCCCACATCCTGCCAGCCAGCCTGAGGAGCAGCCTGCAGCGCGCGTGCCTGCACAGCATGCTAATCGTGGCTGGAGCTAAAAAGAAGCCTTTTCTTCTGCAGCTTGGTGATTAGGGGAACAGAGGAGACCTGTTTCGGTGGCTAACTTAATTTAAAATGGTTATTCCTCTGCTGGAGATAGCGAACCAGGATCTTCCTTTTCCTGAGCGAGTGCTCTGGCCATCGGGGTGCGGGATGAAACAGCAGTGGTGCCTGCTTTGTGCAGAGCGCAGTCCAGCAGATATCTTCTGGAAATGCTTATGCCCTTAGGCCTTGTGGGACAGGCTGGCAGAAGAAGGCTTTCTCTGGGGATGGGAGCAGATACCCAAGTATTCAACAGTGAGGCCACAGGTATTTGTGCACCTCTAGGTGCCTAAGCAACCCCCGAAGAAAACTTGTGTAAGCATTAGGCAGCAGAGGAGGGAAGGTTTTGAGGCTGTGCCTTTTGAAAAAGCACCTGGTTTGATGCTTTAGTGGGAGTTTAGCTGCCCAAATTCTTTTGTTTCGCTAGCCTTAGGCAAAATCCCCTTTTGCCTGTATGAAATAGCAGATTCTTTTCATGCTAAAAAGATATTCGGAGTCCAGGCCCTTACTTCTGAGTGGATAGCGTCTACCCTTTGCACCTCTTCTAGTAGGAGCTGGTTAAGGGAGGCTTGTTCTCTGTTCTGCATTTCTCATGCAATAGGAAAAAAGATGAAAGACATTTGTACGATACAAATTTTACTTACGAGCTACGGGACTAGTAATCATAAACTCTTTGGCAGCATCCTACATCTTTGACTGCATTTTTTTGTGTTCCCGAAAGGCTGAAGGATTCCTTATAAAATTCAGCTATTTTTTACTTGCGTAGGAGAGAGAAGTAGCTGGACTGAGCCAGTGCTGCGTGTTGTAGTTCCATGAAGAACTTGCAATTTATTAGGTGACAATAAAAGAAGAGAACATAGTAGTAACCATATTACTTATTGTGTACTTATCATGCTCGTTAGCACTTTGCATCTAAGGAGCACTTACCTCTTTTTTTCATGAATTTGTCTTTAGAAACCATGTGCTGGATTGATGAATACTATTTTTCCGATTCTTCTGATGAAGAGCCAACATAGAAGTCAAGTCCCTCAGTCTTTACAGATGGCCAAAAATACTGTCATTTCTGTTTTAGGATGTTTAGTCCAAAAGAACTTCCTACCAGTTCAGCCTTACTGCCTAGAGCTATGAATTCTCAGAACGCTAAAAAAGGCAGCCCACTGGTCCGTTAGAGTAGCACGTTTCAAACATGCTATCCGTGTTGTTGAAAATATGAGTAATATATGACCAGACTAGCAGCAGGCATAAGAGCAATAGCAGAGTTGGAGCTCTGCTTCTGCAAAGCTTAAAATCCTGTATTTTCAATTGCACCATGAGCATAAATAACAAAAAATACAGGTCGCTTCAGTGTGTAGAAAGCAGGCACTGCCCTCCCATTCTGCACTTACCTGTTTCTTTCCAGCCATTTGTACCTGGGTATGGAGAATTTTGTACTGAAAGCATCTGGCTTTGCTATACGCTGCTCTACTGAATTGCCCCTCGCTGGCTTCCCGCATGCATGAACTGACATGCTGCATTAATTACGTTGTAGTTTTTCTACTTCCTGGTTCTGTTTTGAGACTTCTAGGCCTATGCCATCCGTTTTAACCTGAATGTTTTTTATTTTCTTTTTAGGATCTTGTGTCCTTCTGTCTGAAAGACGGTAAGTTTGCCTGCCGTTTGTTCTTTGTAAGAATAATGTAGATGATTTCACGTTTCTTTCTTTGAAGTGCTCAAAAAGCTCAAGGTACCATCCTATTTTGTCTTAGTTTCTTTTATAGCAAAAGCAGCACACTCTAGCCCTACTTCCACTGCAGGAAAGGCAACTATTACAGTAGAAATGATTAATGATAACTGATAATTTAAATATTGAACAACTGTTAAGCTCCTAAACTTCACGAACCTTGTATTGGCATGCAAATGCAAGTGATGATAGAAAAGTTCTGAAGTGAAATACTTGACCTGGAGTAGTTGTTTGCCATTGTTTCAAGAGGTGTAAGTGACTTATTCCTTTAGGAAGGCCATGAAGCTGTTCTGAAAATCTCAGCCTGAAACATTTCTGCAAATTATTTGTTGCCTAAAAAGCAAAAGCATTCAGGGAATAAATTCCAGGATGTGCTGTGAAGCCTATTTTGAATAAATGTGATTTTATTCATATACTACCATATATTGCCCATAAAAGAGATTTCTGGTTTACAATCCAAAACACGGATGAGTCTGATAAGATTCATTAAATACAGACTGCCCACTGGGCAAAATGTTCGTTTCTAAAAGAAGCCTTTTTTATATCACTACTTGCATTTTTGAAATCTCCATGTTTTAACATGTTTGCACAGGAAAGAACTCACTGGTTGCTGATTATCCTGTTTCACATGAGAGCGATGTGTCGTTTTTGTTTTGCATTTTATTTTTAATGAAAAGTTGAAATCTATTACTGCAATAGCGCTTATTATATTAAGCTGGAATTTAAAAGAAATAGTATTTTCAAGCCTCGCTGACTTATTGTCATGCTGACTAAGTAGAAAGCTAACTTGTGTATTAGCAGGCAGGAAGCAAGAAAGCTACTCGTTAAAACATCTGCTTGGGCTTGCAAGACGTGGCACATGTGAGGGATGAAGTAAAGATAATATTATCCTATTTCCTAACTAAGCATAAATTTTAAAAGTGGCCTCATTAAAGCCTACCGACGTCCTTTGATATCTTGGTAATGATGGCAATAAATATATGAACTTAATAGGTTGCCAGCTGCCATATGCAGTGTACGTGCAGCAGATATCAGGCACTTACTTTGTAGATGTGGCTAGTCAGTATCTTCACCCACCCCTAGAAAAGCAATTGCACTTTTCGCTCCAGAGTGCACAGAGAACCCTTTATGGAAGCCTACCATCAGCAAGCAGCAGATGCTAGTGAGAGATACATATTTAAAAAAAAAAAAAAAAAGAGTAAAAAAAAGAGTTAGTGCAAATCATTTTAAATCTATCAAATTTAAAAATGTCTTTTCCTTTAGAACGCCTGCTTATAAGCCCTGACGTAATTATTTCTCCTAGTGCATGTTATCTGAGTGCATTGTCCATTCCTGCATCTTGTGCAGTAAAGTATAAATGCAAAGAGCTCTCCAGGGTACGTGGGGCCTGAAGCCACCCAGTGCAGCTAGGTGACCCAGTGTGTAGTTTTCAACTCCAGAGTCCCTCTTATTGCTAACAAGATGAATTGAACCTAAAGCTTTTGTGAGGAGGTGCATTTATACAAGATGCCGAATCTTGCGTTGGTGCATAAGTTGATGCTATGCAATCTAATATGCAATTACCAGGTATAGTGACTCCCTATTGATAGGATGAGGTTTGAGGAGGAGGATTTTCCAGCTGGCGCTCTCTTCTCTAAGTAACAGTAATGATCTTCAAATACGTGAAAGACGAAGAGGACCTGAGGGAAGAACCTATGTTGTATGTAACATGGTCCTCCAGGGCAGCTGAGCGCCCCGCTTGCCTTTTAATCTTGTGCAATGACGACCTGTTGATTTC
The DNA here is from genome assembly GCF_040807025.1 of Struthio camelus. Classification (NCBI taxonomy): domain Eukaryota; kingdom Metazoa; phylum Chordata; class Aves; order Struthioniformes; family Struthionidae; genus Struthio; species Struthio camelus. Next base: position 12,839,639 of record NC_090962.1, read on the forward strand.
CTGGGTTTCCTTCTTTTTAAGGATACTACGATGCTCGAGCAAGGGTGTTGATCTGCCATATCACCTGGTTGCTGAGAATCCCCTTGGAGGAGCTGGAAGCCCTGGAGGAATCTTTACTTGAGAGCCTGAAGGAACAAAAAGAGGAAGAGTCAGAGTAAGAACGTTTGGGTTGACCACAGGATTAAAAACCACCGGCAGCACTTGCGGGTTTAGTGTTAATTACTTGTGCCCAAGGCCAGTCTTCTGACCGCTCCCTCCCTGACACTTACTTACTTATTTATAACTTGGTTAAATAGAGTTGCAGAGCCCTCACGGCACTTGCTGACTGCGTTGGGAACCAAGACTGCTCGGCAATCTTAAAATCAGAGCGGAGACCCAACCTTGCGGACTGGTAAAGCCCGCTCTGCACCGAACTCCCTCGTCTCCTTGTTCCAGTTCCCTCTGTTAGACTGTAGGCTTTGCTTAAATACCTGGGAAAGATTTTGTGACTCGTATCTCTTGGTCCAATATTCTTCAGACAGAACTGTGCAGATTGACCCTGGCAGAGGGATTAGCCCCGTGCCCTGAGAGAACTGTTAAGTGGAAAAGCAAACAGGCTGGATCCATGCGGATCAGGCACAGCGTTTTGATTATTTCCCTTGCTCTGCTTGTTAGGAGGGCGCTGGTCAATGTGAATAAGTCAGGGAATTGAACCCTGAAGCCAAATATTTCTTATTGCTTAACTTCAGCCTGACTCACATCTCTGCAATAGTGTCCCTTGCAGAATGAAGTTACTGTCAAACTTTAGGATGAGATCCTTAGCAGCTGATTTTCTATGGATCTGTCCTACTCTGTGCCTGCTTAAGAGAGAGCTGTCTTACTCCTATTGAAGGCAGATCTCAGCAGGCAACCATCTGTGTCTTTAGATGCTTAGTTCCATTGAAAACCTGACTCCTAATTCCGTGTTATTGTGAAGCTAAAATTAATCCTCTTAATCACCAATTCTTCCATGTAAAACAGCCAAAACCCTGGTATCTATAGAAAATGTGGTATTTTTATACTTGTTAGACAGGAAACGTATGAAGGTTTAGCAATGTAGCGGGCAGTAAATATGCCTGTAGTAGACTTTCAGGGGGCTATTTAATAATTTTATCTATAAGCTGAGCAAACAGGGATTTTGAGATAGATTAATAACCTGAGTGCTAATAAATGCTTTAATCAGCACCTCTGACCCAGTAGAGTTCAGATGTTACCGTGTGGTTCAAAAGCGGCATGTGACAAGTATCTGTCATTAATGACTTTATTGTTAAATAAAGCTTACCTTTGTAGCTTACTGTAAAAAGGGAAAGTCAAAATAATATCGCAGATGATAGATTTCTAAGAAGGACGGTTTTAGAATACAGGAGCAAGGGTTGGTAATAATGGGGACTGTTTTGCTGTGGCTTGTGGAAACAAATTCAGTCCTGTGCCTTTAGCACGTACAGACATGCATAATGAGGGTGAGGAGTCATTTGCAAAGATGGTGCCACAGTAGCTAATTATGTTTCAGTTGGACTGTGGCTCCTGAGAGCAGTCCACTAACTGCAGTGAAAAAACCATTTATTATTGCAGTGCTAAAACAAGTGCAGGGCTGAGATTTAGTGGGGAATAGATGACCCCCTGTTTGTTTTGAAGTTAGAACTCAATGAGGAAAGGAAGTGGACTGTAAACCCATCCGTTGCTTTGGCCTCACAGAGTTCTTGGGGTGGGGAATACACTAACGTCTGTAGGATCCTTCCAGCTTTGGCCATCCACTGCAAGAGGTTTTGGAGCAGTCACAACCAAGCAGGTTTTTGGCAGCTTCTGCTGATACTTTTTTTTTTTTTAAATGATATTCATAAAGTTTTGCTCCTAGCTCTGCTACTGTGGATGTGTTGGCCTCTGGCCCAGTATTTGCAAAGTTAAATGTTCGATATGGTCATCTGCAGAACAATGCTCCAAACATTTAAATCTGTATTACTAGAGCCAAATATGTTCTGACTGGCAGGGGTGAAGCTCTCTTTTTGTACACCGTTCTGGGAGAAACTGGAAAATGTGACATCAGCTGCTTACTAAAACGTAGTCTTGCTGCTTTTCATCCCTGGAAAACGATCTGTAACCCTACCTATAAAACCTCCCTGAACATAATTTGTGGTTCAGGCAAGAGGCCGCGAATCCAAAATGATTGAGGGTAGAGAAGGGGCATAAGAGGCAGTTAATTACCATACTGGAAAAAAAGCAGTGATAATTATAATGCAGAAGCTACTAGGAAAGCAGCTGTCAAACATAGCTGATGCCAGTTACAGCCAGAAAGCAACGACAGGTAAAAGTTCTCATGATAGTGGTTTTATTTACTGCATCTTTAGACAAGATTTAGCTGCAGTCTTTCTACCCACGTAATTCGAATTGCTTATTGCTGCAACTGAAGCCAGGCTAGCTGTGTTTCAGCTCTCTTGATGTCGTTCTGGTTCTTAGAAAACAAAGAGATTTCCCCGAGGTGGTCCTCCCTGCTTTGTAGAAGACCTGCTAATAGCTACGCTTCTGTTCTACTCCTTTTCTCAGATGATGCATTTGATGAGATTGTCTCAGAAAGCCACAAAAACCTCATAAGGGGATGAACATCCACGTTTCATACCAAACAGTTTTGATGTGGATGACACTAAAAATAAAACGGCATCCTGGTCAGCTCCCGTCTGCTTTCAGTCAGATCTCAGCGTGCTCGTTTTTCCTCTCTCGCTTATGCTTGCTATGGCTCATCTGTCATTGCTCTGCGGAAGGAATAACTGTGGGCTGTGCGTGTTTCCGTTCCTATGGGAGCAGGTACAGTATGGCAGGAGACCAGGTAAATGCTAACATCGAAGAGAACAAGAAACATTCTCCAAAGAAGAACAGAGTTGTGCAGAAGTTGCTAAATACGTAGCCCTGGCCGGCTGCACCATTGTTTTCTGCAGACAGCTACATTTGCTGTTGCAGACTGTGCAAACAGAGGTAATACATAGTGTTTTTCGAAGGATCGCTGCGGCAACTACGTCTCTGTGCCATGAAAGTCAGTGGGAGTTCTGCTGTTGATTGCAGCGACGCAGGGATTTCACCCACTGTGCTTCATTCTCCTCCTGCTGTGTTTTACAAAGCTGCATATTGTTTGGGACTCATCTAAAATTGTCTTTATCAAAATTACAGAGCGCTTGGAGGGTTCCGGGAAGGATTAGGCAATTGTACGGATAATGAAAATCCACAATTAGGTTAGGATTAAGGGGGGAAATATCCAAGTTTGGAAACAAGATAAATTCTCATATTTCAAGGCCTAGATTAACCACTGCATAAGCAGGCTAGAAGGCAACTTCCTCTATAAACTACTTATTCCAGTATCCTGTTTCTCACACTTTCCCCTGAAGTGGAAAGTGCTTCCTGGAAGAGATAAACCAAAGACAGCAGAGAGAAGCCAGAAGTGCTGCCTCATAATAATTGACATTTGTTCCTTTTAGGTTTATTCACCTGTTTCTGATAAGCTTATTAAATTATAGCTTAAATACACACATGCAAATGAATTATTGACTGTGTTTAATAACTATAATATTATTATATTGTGATGCGTAATTAGAAAGTGGCTGAGTTTAAATAGTGCCGTTGGAAAATAGTTTGATTCCTTCTCGTTAGCACAGATTGGCCCCATTCTCTCTTGTTTCAAACAACTTATTATGTTTCCACTTAACTCCCTTGTAGTGGTAACCTAATTTAGTTTCAGTTCTTGTTCTTAAAAGGAGAGATTTGCGGGGGTTGGGGCTTTTTTTTTAATGTCTTCTAATGCACTTTTCAGGGAATTCAGGACCAAATTCTGATTTTTATTATACTGCCATAATTCTGTTTGTTTCTGAGCAACTGAAGCAGAATGTGGCCTCCAGTGTCCAGAACAAAGTTGCCCTCAGGTCTGATGGACCGTGGCCTTTAGTCTTCAGCAGAACGTTTCTAAGGGGATTGGAGAGCTGCAGCAATCGTAGGGAGCAAGGATTTACTCACCTTCAAGCCACAGTATTTTTGCTTTGCGCCTTGCAGGTTAAATCCCTCTGAGGGAGTGCAGTAACTCCTAAGGCTCATTCGCAAGATCAAGTCCCATTTTGCATAACTGGGTGAGGTAAATTGTTCTTTCTCCGTAGTCTGTCAAGGTCATTTCACTTTCCGCATTAGGCAAGAAATGAACCTGGTGCTATATTGCTGCAGCCTGCTTTTCCAGCACTTCAACCCAACGATGGCCGTGAATTGAGTTTTATTTCAAATTTTGTGGCACTGAATACAAGGCACATCCTTCTGTCTTGACAATCTAGTATTAATGTTACTGGTTGGGGAGAAAAGGACCAACCTAAACCAGAAACCCCCATAGAACGCACCCTTAAAAAAACGTTGCCAGTGCACAGCTGGTTACCACAGTAATTATTTGCATTTGTAGGGATCCTTTTATTTAGGAAATCTGGTATGTGCACAAGGTCTGCATATGATGGCATAAGGTTTACGTGATGCAGACATTATTCAACCTAGTTTACTTGCATCCAGCCCTGATCTGCTATGCTCACAGTCCCAGGATACTGATCTGCAGGCTATGCCTTAAGAAGTGAGAAGTGACTGTTCTGGCATTTTTTTTTCTGCCTGAAGATACCATGAACGCTGCTCTAAGTCCTGTTTGCATTTTTTCTTTTTAAAGGGATGTTAATTCCCCCTGTACTGTCCCACAGTTATGAACTGTTACTGCATGAGCTTTTAAAAAAGCAAGAGCAGCCTATGCCGTTAATGACAAATGCAGGACTGGGGAATGAAAAGGGGAAACCTCTGCTGTCTGGAATGATCCACAAGGTTAACACATTTGTTATAGTAATTTATGCATAATCAGACCAAATGTCTTTCCTGCAGCCCTGAAGACTTAAGACATACACCTGTGTGTGAGAGGAGCTCCCAGGAGCTTTCACTCTTTGCCGCCTTTTCCGATGCATGCCTTCAGCCTCCCCAGGCTTTAGAGCAGCCCATAACTTAATTACGGGATAAAGAGGGCCATGTTAGCCTGGCAGCCAGTCTGGAAGTCTTAACGAACTCAGTCTGCCCGTAGGCCCCGTATGTAGAATCCCGTTCCATTCCATCAGACACGCAGAATTAACTGTGCAATGCGAAAATGGTTTTCATGTTCTAAAAACAGCAAGAGGTTTTATTTAAGGCATGTGAACATAGGCAGTATATGGATGTTAAAATGCTTTTGACTTTTTGTTTCATTTCTTTTTCTTTTTCTTTTTTTTTTTTTTTACAAGCTTCAGCCCTATTAGGAAAGGTTTTCCAAGTAAGTAACATCTGTTGGCTTTTGTAACCAATTAAATTGTTTCAGTTTAAATCTTGGGGTTTATTTCCATGCTCATGAATCTGAGTGTGTTGTCACAGTCCATACCTGCCTGGTAGTTTTTACTGTTCCTGGTAGGGAAATTATACTGAGGAGAATATAAGCAGATTCTGGTGCAGTACTCTTATCTGTCAGGCTTTTCCATCAGCTTTTATGCTTCTTATCCCCCCTCCCTCTTCCTGCAGAACTGCAGAAGCATCACGAAAAAAGAAGGAAAGAGGAAAGAAACTGAAGAGATACCTGCTGATCGGCTTGGCAACCGTCGGGGGTGGAACGGTGATCGGTGAGGCTGCTCCGGGCATTTCAGAGACTTGCTCCAGAGCTGCACATATAGCACTAGGGGCAGAGCGGGCCTTTGACTTGGCACATTCAGCAGCAGAAGGTGTTCTCGCGTCTTAGCACTAGCTCTAATTTTAAAGCCTTCGTTGCTCGTTTTGCCAGGCTCGAGATAACATGTTGCTTCAGATACCAAACAAAAAAAAAAAACCCAAATCTAAGAAAAGCATTCTCAGCCACACCAAAATAAAACTAAAAGGATTAGCTGGAAAAGTTATTCCAATGTAATTCCGTTGACTTGGAAGGAGCGATTCCCAGTGCGTGGTGAAGGATCAGTGTAAAGATGGTAACAAGGAGAGTGGAGGCTTCAGAGGATGTCTTCCTGGGGCAGACCCTAGTTCAGTCCGAGCTAGCATGTTGAGGAGGACTGTTTTATACATCCCATGAATTAAAATCACAAGACCAAGTTCTCAGCTGGGGAAAATACCAAGCTGAGGTTGTCACCCTTAAAAATAATTTTTCCTCCTTTCCTCTTGTGTTAGAAGAGGATCAGACTGTCATCTTCAATTCTAAATTCAGAATAGTGCACAACTAGCTTAGTGTTTCCTAAGCAAAGAGGGCATAGCTCACCCTAGTCTGCCACAAGTTCTTCCTTTGGCTTTTAAATTATTCTTCATTTTTATTGAAGTCGGTCAAACAATCTGTGTAGAGTTTCAGGTCCTGGGGAGGGTCTCAGAAAGTCCCTTTACTGGCAATGCAAGACAAGATCAGCGTTTGGTTTCTTTCAGTAGCATTAGCAGGACTTCACCCAGCAGGGAGAAATGACTACCTGTTTTTTGTAAATGATCATAGATTGGAGATCTCACGTGTTGCACTTTCAGGCTTGACAGGGGGTCTTGCTGCCCCTCTGGTTGCTGCTGGAGCTGCTACTATCATTGGAAGTGCTGGGGCAGCTGCTTTAGGTTCGACTGCTGGAATTGCTGTCATGGCATCCCTTTTTGGAGCGGCTGGAGCTGGTCTAACTGGTAAGAGAGCGGCTGTACGTTTTGCAGCTGCTGAGGCACAGGATAGCATTCACGTTCCTATGAACTTCTGCTGTTAGCAGAGTCTTGTCGTTGCGGCGCGATTTCTGAGACTCGTGTTTCTGCACTGCTGCGTGTAGGATACAAGATGAAGAAACGTGTGGGAGCCATAGAGGAGTTTGAATTTCTCCCACTTACTGAAGGAAAGCAGCTTCATATCACCATAGCAATCACTGGATGGCTCTGCACTGGCAGATACGGTAAGAACAAGACAAGGAAACAGAGAGGAGTCTGGAGAGCTATGCCTGTGATGGAGAAAATGACAGTAGTGAGAATGAGTGTTTATATATAAGGTAATCTGATCGTGTCACAGTTGCTCAGGGTTGAGTGGAAAGTATAAATATCATGATTTCTTACTGCCAGGCCACCGCATGAAACTGCTTCAGCAGTGTCATTCCAAGCCTTCTTGCGGAGATACTCACATCATTAACAAAATTGCAAGAGCTGAGTTTGGTTTGCACCAGAAGGACAACAGCCTGCCAGAAAAGCCTTTGCTAGTATTCGGTAATGGTTGGGGAAGAACTTAACTTATCCACTCAGGCTAAGCCTTTATGTAGGAAGCAGTAATTTAACACAAATTGATGCTTTTTTATGAGCGGTACTGAGAACCAGCCATGACTGTTCAAACAGGGCTTCCCCCGCTGTTCCCTTCACCTGTGCTGAGCAGAAAATAGTCACTCTGAGCTACGCCTGCTGGACGCGCTCCACGGAGACAGTTCTGGAAGGAAGCTGTGCTCAGTGGAGGAGGTTAAACCTAGCTCCAGGCAGTGTTTAGACTCTAGTAGCGGGATGGCTTTCCCACGTTTACGTGGCCTTTTGGCTAAAACAGATGAACTCTCAGTATAATACTGAGCTGCGGTAAGCTGATCTGCAGTTCCAACCAGAACAGAGGAGAGAGAGATGACAGTAAATCGGTAGTAGTGACAATAGCACCAAACAGGATTGTTTCTATTAATAAATCCTGTCTGGTTTTGCGAGAGAAGATCTGGTTGGGGTGGATGATTTCCAACACTAGTACAAAGCATCTCACCTGCCTCAGAGACCTTATGTTTATCCTCCAGCACTTAACCGAAAGCCGTGTCTTTCTCAGGATTTGCCAGCTAATGAGGTTCATTGCCAAGAAAGTTGTGTCAAGAAAATCCTGTTAAGCACAGCACTCAGGAAGTGAACTAACAGGCAGCAACCTTGAAAAGTTTGTCGTGTTTTAGTTTCCAGTATAGCTTGTCCTATAAAATATGTCAAATGTCTGCTGTAATGTTCAGCAACCTGACGGAACAGCTGCCAATTTATGCAGGGGCATCATAATTAGCATTTGATATCGTCAATGCAGAAAGATATATCTCTGTCCTGTTGCTTGTTAAGTTGCGGTTTGCTGTCAGAGTAAGGTTGTTTTCATTTTGCGCTGCTGCGCTTTGGCTTTTTTTCATCGTCTGCTTGCTAGGGGTCCGAATCCTTGGGGTAGGAGGGTTCCCAGGCGCTCTTACCAAGACAAGTGTGTCCCTTCACAAAACTTTTTACACCATCTGTGTCTGTTTGCCCTTAAAAGGGAGTTACAGATGACGCACATTCTTCTTCCATAACTAGCAATCTGCTATAATGTTTAAAACAGCAAAACTAAAATTGTTATCTGTTTTCCTCCTTATAGCTGTGGCTGTCTGTTTACATACTTACATGACTCTCTAATGCTGAGGGACTGAGGACGGGATTTTTAAGTTCGCTCGCTACCTTGTCATGTCTGTGCTCCTATTAGCTGCCTGTCTGTACATTCACAAATCCGACAAGATGTTGTGGCGAGATTTGGCATTGGACTCACCCAGGCCGCTTTAGTCAGAGGCACAGTCTGGATCTGCAAATGCTCTTCTTTCTTGCTTTCAGGTAGAGCCATTAACACAATCCTTGCCTACCTAGCTGAAGTATTTTTAAATGTTATTCTTGAACGTGACAGCCCATTCAGGTGTCCTGCAGGTTCTTTTCTGGCTCTTTGTTGGACTCTTCTTGCCAGGAGTCAGCTGTTGTTGTGTTTTCTGTGAAGATGAATTCCACATTTGCAACCTTTCCTAGGGAGCTTCACAGCACCATGGAGCAGCCTGTTGCAGTCAAGTGAGCAGTATTGTCTGGCCTGGGAGTCCAAGTACTTGATGGAGCTTGGCAACGCCTTAGATTCCCTGCTGAATGGTTTTGTTAACATGATGGCTCAAGAAGCCCTGAAATTCACTGTCTTGTCAGGTAAGCACCTAAACGGTATCAGATCTGCCTCATGCACTTTTCATTAATTGGAGTTTGTTTAAAGGAGTTTTCCTAAACAAGGAAGATTTCTGAGAAACCGTTTCCCTTGGCAACACTGGCACCCATCCTGCAGAAGTGACGTGACGGTCTTCTCTTCCACGTCTGTAACTCAGAGTTGCTTTCCTGGATTGCTCTGCCTCTGTGTCACTGACTTGTTCTTTTAAAATCCCAGCTGGAAACACCTTTGTTCAGTGTGTGTCTGTCTTAATTTCTCTGTGTTATACTATGTTTTAGTGCTTTGCACAAACCTTTCAAACTTGCAGACTACTTTGTTGTATAGCGTCTGTTTGCCTCCATATCGGAACATCAGATTCTTTCTTATCTTTAGTCTTGCAAAACATTTCTCAGATCAGCTCTTGAGAAAGCAGAACTGAAAATGACAGAAAGTCCTATGTTTAGCTTTTAACTTCGGTGAACCGTCTTGCTTTTGACATTTCCTAAGAGCAGCCCCGATTTGTGACTGTGCCATACTGTTTGCTTTGTGCGTTGCAGGTATTGTGACAGCCTTGACTTGGCCAGCTTCACTCCTGACTGTTGCCAGTGTCATTGACAACCCCTGGGGAGTGTGTCTCCATCGGTCAGCTGAAGTAGGCAAACATCTGGCACATATACTGCTCAGCCGACAGCAGGTAATTGGCTAGAAATAAGGAATAATGTCTGGAGTAATGTCTGGAAGGAATCGATATTTGGTCCACGGGGGTGAAGTTTTATAGTCATGCCAGTTAACTAGCAAGTAGTATGTGTCCAAGGAGAAGAAAATGAATAATAAACTGAAAAATGAAAATTTGCTGCATGAAGGTCATCAGTATATTTCACTGAGGAAAGATTATAAATCCCAAGTTCATCAGAGAATTTCTGCTAAGATTTGTTCCATTTAACCAACCCAAAACTTTTCTACATGAAGAAGGAGATACCCAAGTCACAAATGAAAATCCGCTTGACCATTTCACAAAACAGACAGGCGAACTCACGTAGTGGAAATCTGAGAACAGATGGGAAGGGAAGGAGAAGGGAAAAGAGAACACAGAGCGTTAAAAATATTCACGAGAACTAAGAGGCACCAGCAATACAGTATAAGAGAATACTGTGTAGCATTTAGCTGCATCGTGAGCCATGTTTTTGCCTAAATGATGCCAGCACAAATGTAAAATAATTTCATTGAAGATTTTGGCTGCTTTCTGCTTTTATTAATCCTAAACTAACACAGCAAAGGCATTCATCGGGTTTGTTTCTGGAATAATTGTGACAAGGTCTGTGCAGTATTCTTGTGAACAGAGTTAAGGAGGAAAATCCAGTACTGAAGGAGAAAGAAAAGAGTTAGATTTTTCTCGTAACAGCTGTCTCCTCTTGGGAGGAATTAAAGTGAGGAAAGGATCTCAGTAGCCTGTAGTTTCCTTCATTTTTATCAGAAGCACAAGCAAAAAGACTTGCATACTGACCCATTACTGTGAACGTACTTCCTCTTCTCTTTGTCATTGCAGCAAGCGAAGCACCGGCATAAAAGTGATCAGGAGCACAGATTAACATGGATGTTGCCCTTCAGTTGATTCTAGCAAGTACTTTGTAGGTGCACCGACACAACGATGCTGAGTAATTCTGTGCTCCCGCTGGAAGCCAGTGAAAAAAGAGGCAGGAGGGAAAGATATGAACGAAAATGAGAGGGAGAAAAGTAGAGGACATACGTTAGCTGGAGAAGAGAGAGGGAGGGAGAATACCAGGTATTAAAACTTGTCAGGGAAAAGGAAACATGCCTAAAGGGGAGGCAAGCTTAAAAGCTTGAACTAGAGACAAAATAAAAACACCCAAAACAGAGAAGTGGAATGGGCTGGTACCCGAAAGAAGCCACAAAAGTTATTGAGCCTGCCTGAGAAAGCATGCAAAAGGCACCTCTGCCCCGTGAACGCCTGCTGTTATTTGCTGGGCTGTCACTGGCATAGACGCCACGGAGCCGACTGCTTTCTGCCAGCCACGTGTTCATCTTGCAGGCGCGCTAGTCCAGTATCTGTTATGGAGGAGCCCTATGGGAGCCACAGCCCCAGAGCTGCATGTCGTAAATAACACTGTGAAACGGCCGAGTAGGAACAAACTTGATTTGTCATAAAAATACAATCCCAGGAAAGGCAATGAACTTTATTTCAGACAAGCCCTTTGTTTTGCTTGGGACATTTGTCGCCGCCTTTTAAGCGTTACTTATTGTGCAAATGCATATTCCAGTGTGCTGCAGCGTCTAAAACTAGTTAGCATCATGTCTAGGGAGCCCATTGCACACCTGCTCCCTGGTTTGTAATAAGAACGTTTTTCACTGTTGTTGGGATCAGGCTCTCCTTGATCTCACAAAAAAGCGTATGGGGCTATTTGAAAGAAAAACTTACCTCGCATCGTTTTTATAATGGCCACACAGCACTGCTGCCATTCAGTCTTAAATCTGTAAGTGGTTAGTATTTTTGTATTACAGCTTTTTCTGCCCATTTTGCTCTTTGAATCAGCCTTGAATTTGGAAATTTCAAAACGACAGCGTTTGTTTTGTTTCTGTTTGAAACACCTATTTTGTTGTAACTTCTGATTATTGAATTCTTCCAATTAATTTCCTGACTGTCAAAAAATACAAAATACTCAGATACTGGGGACTCTGAATACTGAACTGGGCATAACGGTAAGGATACCTAATCCCTTTGAAATCCCCAGAATTGCTCAGATGTTTAAAAGATCATGCACAAGCTTAAGTGCTTAGCATGTCGGGGTCTTGGGGATCCTGTGGATCTCCTTTTCCAGCTCTAGAAGAATACTCAATGGCCTTTCGTGCTTTCCCTTCTTTCTTAGGGCAAGCGACCCGTCACGCTGATTGGCTTCAGTCTGGGTGCGAGAGTCATTTACTTCTGCCTGCAGGAGATGGCTCAAGAAAAAGGTAACATTCAACTGCTAACCTTTTTCTCTTTTATTTTCCTTCCTGCTGATAGAAGCTTTTCTTCCAACAGAGACCGTGTTTGTTTTCTGAGGTATAGCTCAGGACAGAAACCTAAAAATGGTTTTGAAATGCACGTGAAGCCAAATTCTTCTGTCAGTTCCACCAGTTCACTGGATTAAATCCCCTGTCTTCGCTAGAGGTGCACCAGTGTGGCTGGCAGCACTGTTTGGTCACCAGTCTGTAAACAACCCTCTTGACGTTTTGTGACATTCAACTGCTAGATCAGTTTGTGAGCTGCCCACTTGTCACTGTGAACTTGGCAGAAGATACTTTGCCTTTATTGGAACCTCTCTGCAGCTATTGTAGCTGATTCCACGAGTCCTCCCTTCCATTTAAGTCATTGAAATGCCACTGTCATCTGCTATTTTCATGGTAATTTTCCCCCAAAGTCGAGTATAAAACCATCTGTCAATTTATTACCCGTTGTGGTTCTGTTTATTAATAGATTCTATTTTTAATTTAGAAGAAGAATAAAATCATTATGATCAGTTGATGTAAATCGGATCTTGGAGCTGAGTCAGTAGTGAGTGTGTGTGTGCAGCCTGCCTTCCCCCCTACGTAGCCAGTTTAACTCATTAACCATTTAGCCTCACAGAATGTAGCTGATAAATAAGGAGCTTTATAAAGGTAAATGTTCACTCAAGTTGGAGAAGGTGGGAAGAGAGTCAAGTGAGGATGGAGAAGGTCAGCATTTTTTCTGTTGACGGCTGTCTGCCAGAGTTTCGCTTCTGGTTTAAGATGGAAGTCCTCAATGTCCTCAAACAAAAAATTTGTGCTCAGAATAATTTTAATCAAGTCCAGAATTATCCTAATGGAGTTACACTGGAGCCAGAACCCAGATCCCAGTCTGGCCCTCGATCTCCTCTTTTTGTGCCTTGAGAATGTCAGAGGCTAAGATGTTTTCAGGCTTTTATTTAATGGCCTGCGGTCTCTCATTGGAATAACGTGGGACCATAGCTAAGTAACACATGAAAGGAAATCGTTAGGGGTCTTGAAGGTTGGCTGCTATTCTAAAGAAATCTAAGCATCGTAATTATGTATCATAGCCGCTCCCCACTGTACGCTAATTTTTCAGTTCCTTAATTGAATTATGAAAGCGGAGCTGTTTGTGAGATGAAAAGCAGCATGTTTAGCGCAGACTGCCAAGGCGTTCTTCACATGCACATTCCAGCGCAAGCCACAGAGAGAATGAAGCTGAGACCTGGGACATCTGAGACTGATTTGGGTTTGGACTTGGTGTCTCGCACAAAAGCAAGACAAGACCCAGTCATGCAGGCCTTTTGTATCCAGATGGCTGTGGCGTTTCGGTGGGCAAATAACTAATCATGGATTATCCAGTGAAACACCATGGCAGCAGTTTAAAGTCCATTAAAAGAAAATACTGTTCTGCCAAACAAGTAAATGACCCTTGGGATACTTCATCACAAATGACTTTTGAAGCCAGAGTGTAGCCGGTTTCCAGAAAATGACATTATATGAGCACATGCAGGAATGACCCCTGTCAGAGACAAGTTACTACACAGGAAGATCCTTGGTCTGATTTGTTCGTCAAGATTCCCATGCTCTGAAGTAAATAAGCGTAACTAATGAAAACGGTTAGTGGCTATGGCTGCTTATATGGGCTTTATTATTTTTTCATTGCTATAAAAGATTCGCAGCCGGAATATGTAGAGTTGTCCAGAGTGCCAGTAACTACGCAGGTCAGTGAGCTGTTCTCAGGTTTCCCTCCCTCTCCATCAGCTTTCAAAGCAAGTGAGTATTTTACAGACGAGGTTGAACATTTTTGTTCTGAGCATAAGCTGTGCAAAGGACTGGAGAGATGAAAGCTTCCAATACCTTGCCCAAACGTTGAGGATCCTGATGAATTAGCTGTTTGTTTATTCAGTTGGCTCGCACCGCAGCCAGGGAATTTAGTACCTTGGTTGGAATGAGCTCCCTGTTCGCAAGGCCCTGGGTTTTTTCATTGCCCAAGATTGTGGAAACAGGACTTTATTGCTCACAGATTGCACTAGCAAAATTGAATTGCTCTTTGCTGTTCTCTTGATTGGTGTGAAATTTGCTTTGCAATTAAAAAATAATACCACGAGAGCGCTTTGGATGGTTGTCAGGAGCTGGGATTGACACTGTGCAGAGAGAGATGCAGGCAATGCAGGGAGCTCCAGGTCTTTACTGCTGTTAGGGAAAGGACACCAAATGATTTGAATTTAAAAAGTCGAGCCAGGCAGCTCCTCTTAGTCATAATTTGATGCGGCATGCAGTCACTCTTACTTTCACCTCCCCATAAACTTCCCCATATCATTCCGTAATCTGCAAACAGCCACCTCAGCTGGCGGAGCCGTCAGCTCACCTCTTGTGAACACAGGTCTTGCCTAGGTAGAGCCTATGGATTTGGCAGAGTATGCCCAGACAGCTTGAGATGATGTGCCCAGCTGTGAATTGCTTCTAACTGCTATGTCATCAGGTGCTTGATATCTCTTTACAGAGACGATTTATTAATATATATTAATTTAGTATGTTGTAGCTATGACTTGGCAGGAGTTAAAGTGGAGAAGCACATTCATATTTAAATTTTAATTGAGGACTGTAGCAGAGCTGCCCAATATTTCTCATTCAGTCAATGTACTGAAATTTCTGAGCTGCTGCTTTCTGATGAAGGTGAGAGATGAAAGTTTATTATGCCTAAAAGTCAACATACCTTTTCAGCAAATTGTGCCCTGGGCATTTGGTTAAAGTGCACTTCAGGAAAATCAAACCAGACTGATAGATTATCACTTCATGCTGGCGAATGCCTTCGTTGTTGTTAGCTCCCAATCAATATGAAGAATTTGGAGGTTTTCTGTTGCGTGCGCAGGTCACGTTTTTCATCAACTCAGCTTGAAGGATTGGTGGAGAGAAGAGTTTATCGTGCGTAATTAATGGTAACGTTTGCTCACTGTATCGCATGTCAGTCCCTTTCACCTGTTTCGAAATGTGATATAATAGTTCAGCTTTATACACCGTCAGACGAACAGGTCTGTGCAAAGAACTTTCCATATTGCTACTCCAACTGCATCTGTCTGGACAAGAGGCCAGGCCACTTCTCCCTCTTGCTGTCTGCCTAGTTCCTTCTGCTGTCTCAGGGTCTCTGATTTTCATGTTTGTTTACTGACAACAGCTTGAACCGTGGACACTCGCTGTTTTTGGAACATTATGCCTAAGATCTTCCCTTTTCATTATTTCTGTCTTTAAAATGTAAACCGTAGAAATGATGATTTTTCTGTAGTGCACGTCTGAATGTACCCCATCCTCTGTGGGTGTGTAAAGATGTATTTTCTGCTCCATCTTCCACATCTGAGCTATTCTGCTTCCATCTTACTAGACTCTCAGGGGATCATTGAAGATGCAGTCTTACTGGGAGCTCCAGTGGAAGGAGAAGCCAAGTATTGGAAAGCTATCACAAAAGTGGTGTCGGGCAGGATCATAAACGGTTATTGCAGGTCTGTACATGTTCAGTTCCCTGCTTCATTACACTGGGGTCACTTTGAAATGATTTTGTACCTTTACTGCTTTTAAACCTCTTGTAAGCGAACGTTTGTTCAGCTGGTAAACATGTTGGTTCAGTAGCACCAGAGACAGAAGTGCCAGAGTCCCTCAGGAGGTCTCTCCCTCAGATTAATTGGAGATGACAGTCTTCAGGAGACAGTTCAAGGCTGTTTTGTCTCCAGCTCGATTGTTTGCGATGCATATTACATTGGAAGCCTGAGGTTCTTGCTGTGTAAGTCCTGGTTCCTATTCGCACTGAAGCAGCCTTACATCATGCTGGCAATTTCAAGCTTGGTCAGTGTGTCTGTGTGCACAATTCCACGTATTTTCAGGCCCCTTTAAATTTCAGCTTTATGTAAAGGACTCTAAATGCTACCTTTAAGGTCACTGGCAGTAAAAAATAAAGAACATGAATTCAAACCTGTGAAAGCTTTGAGATACAGTTCATTAGGGCGTGCTGATGGAGAACAAGATGTGAGAACTGGAATGGAAGTGAAGGAGCTTGAGCAAATGGAAGAATTTTTATTTCCAGACTCAGTTTTTGGTCAAGATAGTTTGCATGAACAAGGTATTTTACTTACGAAGGAGGTGCGACTAGGGTAGCTATAGCAAGCTTAGTAGGGGATGTGGAAGAACAGAAACCAAAAGTGAGCCTTTTAAAACTACAGACCGCTGCTATGCAGGGTTGTGAGAGCTGGTGGGTGAGAAGACAGAGATGCAGAGGCCAGAAGCGGTTGAAGCCATCTTATAAAAGCTATTAAGATTTCAAGTGACAGCATCAAAGCTAATGACTGGGTTCTGGGAGATAAGTGCGACAAGGACATTGCTTACCAGCACGATTAGAAGAGGGAAATTAAAAAGAAGGAATGCAGTGGGGAAGACCAAGAGCATGGGAAAATAAACTGAGAAACAGCCAGGCAAGAAGACTAGGAAAGAGCATGTAACTGTGAATAAAGACAGCTTATAAAGCCATGAGCCTTCAGGTGAAGGAGCGTTGAAAATGCTGTCGGTACTCTCCATATGCACATCCATATGTATGCCTACATACGTATATATAAGAAGAGAAAGTATTATATTACGGTGCATCTTATGTAGGATTTTACTTTACAAAGAATAACTAAATGAAAGAATTAAAAGCACTGAAGATTAAAAGAACAAATCATTAAGCCCATCTCTTGGCTAAGGTGAAGAATGTTGCTTTTGTCTATTTTGGGTCACAGGAGGTTTTATGGATGCTGGTTGTGCACATAAACGGCTGTATTTCTTTATGTGCCATAAGGAAAAAAGCAGTTGCTGCCTCCTGTAGATTAGTTAGTGGGGACCTGGGAGTGCTTCTCTTTTCCTCCAAGAAGTCATAAATGATAGGAACTGTTGCCTGTAACTGAAGTTGTCCTGGCAAATATTGTTCCTCCCTGTGCTATACAAAAGTCTATTTCTCTGCAAAAAGCTCAGTATATTCATTTCCTATAACATAAGAGAAATAATCTGGTTATAGTTTCAGAGCCTGAATGTGCTGCTGGAATAAAACGTGTATTTGCACCTGTGTGTGTACAATAATTTGGTTACTCTCTTTGCTTTGGAAAAAGGTTTGAAAAACGATTGACAGCTGAATGAATAACGATGCAGAAATTGTAGCTTACAGATAGGAAGAAGCAGGTGAGAAGACTATCGGGAAATGCTCTGCTGTGCTGGTTTTTCCACCGTCCTCTAAGATGCTGAATGTGAGGGTTCTTCATGAGGGTATTAGATGCGCGAGAAGGATTATGCAAACATTATTCAAACATTCCCCACCTGAGTCTGATTTCACTGCTGTCAGGTGCATACAAATTTTGGCCTCATTCTGTCAGTTCGGGAGTAGCTATATTTAGGTCAGATGAGCTGCATTGAATAAAACTGCTGCAAGATCAGGTTTGGGCACAGTTTGCTGAGCTTCAGTCCACTGTAGCTTGTCCCCCTCAGCTTTGAAGTTTGAAAGAACCCGGAGAAGTGTGAAAGCCCGCTGTCAGAGCTGTCCCATGCGATTTCACAGCCGGGTTACAAATCCCTCGTAGAAAACCTTAACCAAATCAGATAGACTCATTCAGCTTTTCAAAGAACCCATGTCTGAGCAGTGAGGTGGTACGAGATGAAAAACGAAGCGGCTGTGTTGTGGCATGGAGGTGTCACAAAGGTTTTGCAGGACTGTGTAGCCTCAGCTCACAACTTTTAGCACAGACCCTTCCAGAGCGAACAGAAGCAGTGAAAAACGGCTTTCTGTGGAGGTGCGTTTCACTTTCTGCCCTCATACCGCTATGTCCAACTTAAATCTTCTCTGCAGAGTGCCCAGGTTTCGTACTGTCACTCTGCGCAGGCGAACAGGTTACGTATTTCCAAAGGACGCATCACCTTCTCTCATCATGTCTGCCCTGAAGCTGTCACAGTGACTTAAGGCAATACAGTTCGTGGTGGGAACAGACACTGGTTGATTTTGTCATTGAAACTTTACATTTAAAGAGCACCTATAAATCAGAAGCACTCTGAGGAGCGTGAGAGTTGACATCTGTGTCAGCAACGTTGGTACTGTATGCCTCAGCACCTGTATAGCTGCCCTACAGGCTGGAGAACTTTTACCTGTTAGTACATTAAAAGGATTAAACAAGTGAAGGTAGTGCAGTTTCCAGGCAAATACAGAAACAAATGGAAGGGTCAGATTCTTAAACCCACTGAATGTAATGAGACTGCAGCCATGAATCAGGATTACGCTAAGGTTTGCATTACTGTGTCCAGCAACGGATGTGATTCCTACCTCAAAGCAAGCCGCAGCCAGGGTTGGTCCAGACATCACTGTGCTTCCAGGCCCTTTTATTCTCTTCATGGCCTGAGTTGTCATGTATTGCATCGGTCTAGCAACAAGATCTATTCACGCTCTTGTTTTGCTCTGCTCCTAGGGGGGACTGGCTGCTGGGGTTTGTGTACAGAACCTCTTCTGTCCAGCTCAACGTTGCAGGCCTCCAGCCGGTCGACTTGGATGACAGGAGGATGGTAAATGTGGACCTCTCATCTGTAGTAAGTGATACTTCTTGCAGTCTCAGATTTTCCATCTGTCCTTCACTTGCAGCACTGTAACCTCACACTCATTGGCTAGGGGAATATGAGGTATGAAAGAGAGCAGCTGTGTGTGCGTTGTTCCTCTTTCCTTCCTTTGCGGTAACTCTCATCTTGGACTTCAGTAGAGATTGTGTTGGCTCAGCCCCAAGGCTCAGCCAGCATTTGCTGGAGCTAGAATCTGAACAGTATCAACTGAGGTAATTGGAATTTGCCTCTGTTGTTGGATTCTTTTCTTTTCTTTTCTTTTCTTTTCTTTTTTTTTTTTTTTTGTTCTGAAATATCTCATACTGGGGACAGAATGCCATTTTTCTCCAAAAAAGGCCTGGCTATCTTGCAAGCCCCAGATGGGCAGGTAGGTAGTCTCGCCTCTCAGGATCAGCTTCCCAACCTGCCACTCACTGTAGCAGTGCAGCAACTGGGAAAGCCACAGCTGAAACACATGACTGCAGAGCAGGGCCAACCTGCCATTTTATCTGGATGGAGCCCTTGACAGTGTCGAGCAAGTTCGCAGCCCTTGTACGTGGTCTCCTTGGCCGGGTTGCCGCTGTGCTGCAGGAGGTGGTTGGCAGCTACAGAGCTCCATGGTGTGGACGGCTGGTTTGTCCGGGCTGCTGGGTTTTTGGAGTGTAGGCTTCCAGGGAACTTGAAGAGTTCCCGTTTCCCATCCTGCATCCCTGGCAGACATTTAGTTTCCTCAGAGCTGTCTGATTATTAGTGATAAGCTGCTTTATTATATCTTTAGCGATATTCAGCTCATTTACCTTAAGCAAACAAATGATTTCAGTGCCTTGTCTTTACTCATGAGCGAGCTTCTCCACAGCAAACCACACAGAGCCCACCTTCTGTATGCCTATGCATCGTCATCTTGAGAGTGCAATCTTGTTTTTCCATGTTTTAATGATTTAATTCATCTTCCTCTCTATGCAAACTGGACTGGAAGATAAACTGCACAAAGCTCAGGCTGCTTGCATGGTCACTTCTCCTGCCCTGACTTCTCCTGAATGTCTGCGCGAGCTGGTAGGGATTACTCTGTTAATGTTGCTCTGGAGCCAAAGGCACTGTAAATGCTTGCAGATTTTTTGAAGCACCAGCCTGGTGAGCCTATAAATACCCAACCGTTACCAGCTCGTTTCATTCATAACAACTGAGCTATGCACATTGCTTGCCAGAAAACGCAGGACTTAATGCTGTACAGATAAAACAGAGACTTCACAGGCCAAAATGGGGGCATCCTAGAGGGAAGTGGTAGAAGGGAGGCTTTTAAACATGATCTAGCGCTATAGCTGTTCTTGTATCTTTGTGTCTTATTAGGTTGCCTTGATTAGTATTTCCACATGCGCCTGCGTTCATTCTCTCACTGGCATGGAGTTGTCAGTAATTGCTTGCAAGTAGTGCGTGTGTTGAGGGCATTACAAGAAAAACGGCCAAACGAGTCAACCAGTGATGGTGCTGGGGTGACGTTTCCTGTTAGCTCGTACTCCCTGGTACTCTCCTCTCTTTGGCTTCTCCTCTGAGATCCTCTTTCTGTTGACATTCTGCTTCCTGATCTTCAAAACCCCCTGGAGTCCCACAGACCTCATCCTGCCTGGCTTGCAGCAGCAGCCTCTCCGTTCTTTCCCCAAAGGCGCAGTATTTACATTTGAGCCAAATGAATAATGGTTGTAGAGCTGCTATCTACTAATCTTCTATTGTTGCACATCTGTGGCCATGCTGCACGATGCCGGCAGACAATCGCAGCGCTGTTCTCATTTTAGAAAGAGCTGACGCTTGCGCTTGCTTAATCTTACTGCAAAGCATTGGGAAAAGGGGAAAAAAAAAAAAAGCGCAACCCCCGAGGGGAAAAAAACTATATTAAGTAGGTGTCATTCTTGATCCGTTCTCTCTTGATCCGTTCTCCAGAGCATAGAACTGTATGAAAAGAAATACAGTGTATCCTGTGAAACATTTTAAAAGAAAAAGAGAGGAAAAAAGAGAGCAAGAAGGGGGAAGGAAAGACTTAGGGGCACAATTTAAAAAAAAGGTAAGAAAGCCAAGATGGATTTTGCTGCAAATATAGTGCAGTAGCAAAAGAGAACTGTATATAGAGATGTTTTCTATGGAAAATTTGCAGTAGAATACAAGAAGGACTGTTTACAAGAGAGAGAGTTTACAAGAGTTTGTTTCTCAGTAGAGGAAACAAAATCATTAGAAGATAATATCATGTGCGCTAATTTGGACCCTCATCCATCAAGCCCAATATCCTGTCTGTCACAGGACATCCTCCTGCTCTGGCTCTAAATTGCCATCACAGCACCAGGAGTAACAAGATAGATGTTGGGGTGGGAGCGGGGAGGGAGCATCATGAGTAGGATGCAATACATATGCTTATTTTTACTTGTAAAATGGGTATCTGCCGTGCAGCAGACTTGTAATTGTGCGTGTTGGAGAGAAATAGAGCAATACGTCTCAAGTAGAGGAATATTTAAATGCCTCCCTAGAGTTTGACTTCCCAGAAGAGCCTGATTTGGACTTTTCCTAAAATTCATAAGAAAATTTGGAATCTTCTTTAATTTAGGTGGTTTATGTGGAATGTTTTGGACTGGGAACTCTGAGTCTTGTTCTGAAAAAAGTCCTGAGGTGGTGGAGGGACTTGGTTGCTTATTGATAGGATTGCTTAAAAAGTATTACGTGTTTCTTAAAACCATTGTGAGTGCCTATTGCAACAGGAGTAATTTACTGGAGCCAATTGCTTTGCCATTTCCCTGTATTTGTGTCCCAGATTAAGCTTTCGTTCTTGGCACGTTAAAAACAGAGGGATTTGAGAAGTGGGCATATTTACAGCCTACACGGGAAAGGGATGCTAATGAGGAAGTTCGTGAACAGAGCACTTTGAGTGAGCGTGCTTGGCTGTGCTTGGAGGGACTTGGCTTGTTGAAAGGATTGCAGAGATCTCTGATGCATCCTTGAGCTCTCCAGGCAAATACAGTTGATTCTCAGCTTCAGTGGAAATTAAACATCAAAAAAAAAAAAAAAAGCCAGGAGTGCTTTTAAATTAAGCTCTCACTGCTTTTGAAGAACAATAACAATAATCCCTAACTGCCTGCTTCCGAGCATGCTGAGCAGGCCCTGGGATGGGCTTATCAGTCATTCCC
Source organism: Struthio camelus (assembly GCF_040807025.1). Taxonomy (NCBI): domain Eukaryota; kingdom Metazoa; phylum Chordata; class Aves; order Struthioniformes; family Struthionidae; genus Struthio; species Struthio camelus. Next base: position 12,861,362 of record NC_090962.1, read on the forward strand.
TCCTTTGTGTTTCTGTCGGCAACCCTCGCAGACCAGCTCGGGCCTCTGCAGAGGACCTAGGTAAGCGTGCAAGCATTAGGTGCACAGCCTAGACCTCCGGCGACGACGTCTGCCAGGATGGAGCAGTTCAAGTCCCGCTGAAACACAGACAGGACAAGCAGCGATGGAAAAGTAAAGCACCGGTGACGCAAAGGTGCTTTGCAGGCAAATCTTATTCAGGCAGTGTCAGTATCTTAGGCATCTCACAGTCCGTCCATGATGAAAACTGGACTGGACCCAAAGGGCGTGGTTCTCTTTGCTGTGGTATCATGAGAGTCCTCTAACGGGTGGAGGGCTGAGGGACCTTCGTATAAATGGGAATTCACCTCAAAGGCATTTATTGCATGCCTCTCTTGATTAGTATGTCTTTTTATCTGCCTGTCAGTAAGAAAGCTCAGAAGAAATGTCCTCCCACTCAGCAAATGCAGTTATAAAAGCCTTCCTAATGGTTACAATGGGACTGATTTATTCAGTGGATTTATTTGACAGCACCTGTTACAGAAACCGAGGAAGTAATTGAGTTGTAGCGTATTAGATTGATTGCTGTTTGTTCCAATGGGAGTTTGTAGATTACATTCTGCATTAACATTTGAATATTGCAAAAATGTTTTTTAAGTTCAGAGTCAGAATGTAGGCAGCAGAGCATTTGCACAGGGGCTTAGAAGTAAGGAACGGAGGCTTAGGTTTCTTTGGGCAGTTTTACTGCAGCAGAAACTGGGAATGAACTTGCAAGCTTGGGTGTAAAGTGAAAGCACGGTTGGAAGTCTAGTTAAGAGCATGAACGTATCCTGGTTATTTTTGCAGAAGTCAGCACTGTTCTGCTGTTGAGAAGAGGGAAAGGGCTCTGCATACGGTGTCTTATGCACCAACCCAGTGACGGGCTGGCAGAATATCCAGGGCAACTGAGTCTGTCTTCTGTTTCAGGTACATATGCAAATAATCCTTAATTGCTAGTTTGCAATTAGTCCAATGCGAAATTGTCTCCAGGCTGCGATTAAGTTTTGTGCTGACTTTAAAAAGTCCCTCCTTTCCCGTGCTTGCAGCGGCTGGATTCTCCTTGTCTTATTCCTCATTGCATACTGTCAGGATGGCACCTGCCTACCTGATGCTGGTGCTCAAAAATTCCTGTTGAGGCAACCGACAGAAACCCCAACTGAGAGTAAAACCTTCCCTATGCAAACACATAGAAAGCCAGAGCCCTGTTCTGTACCACTCACGGACTAAAGATACGAGATACTCTTTTATCTCTAGAGCGGTCGTTGCAAGGATATGTAGTGATGAAATACGCCGCTGATGTTTTTCACAGCCAAGTTCTCCCGCGACGTCTTTGCACAATGGAAGGCAAAACAGAAGAGCTCGTTTTTGGAATAAGCTGTGTCACACGTCGGCACAGTTTTGCTTTTTTCCCTGTGAGCTGCCTCGAAAGCTTTTTACCTGTCCTTTTCTTTGCTGCTGTATAACTAAGCAGTGGGAAAGCTCTCTTTATGGCCGTGATTGAAAAACAAGACTTACTGATCTCTCTTTTCAAACGGCCCCTAAACAAAAAGGGTCCGGTACTCCCATTAGGAGGGAATGCAAACAGGGGCGTTGTGATGGGCTCTGAGAAGAGAAGGGAGAATGTGAGCATGTGCTGCAAGGACTTGCCTAAAGGAAAGCCATTTCGTGTACGAAGCACCTCTGGTATGCCCGGCTCATCCTATTTTGTGCAGAAAAGTTCTCTTCTGGTCTGCCTATTCCCTTTTCTTGGAAGCTTCCTCCAAGCCTCGGACAAAAGGTAAATACTTGAGTAATGAGATGGCAGGAGGAAAGGAGCAGACTAGAAATGAGTACGTGAAAGGAGGCCTTTGCATCTCCTGTTTAATCTCGCAAGGAACTGGCCCTGTTTCCTTTTCTACCTGTTCAGTGTCTCGAAGATGCAAGTGCTTCTTTTCCTCTCATCCCTCTGCCAGCTGGCAAAAGGGGAAGTGCTGCAGGCATTCATTGCTGGAGCAATTCCTTGGTGGCCACCAAGGAACTGCCAGCAAAAGCAGTGGGAGGTTTCCCTAAGTAGTATTAATAATGTTTGATGCTGTAAGAGTGGCTACACAGAGCACAGTCAGGTGCCTGGTGGAAAGTCCTCTTGCGAGTTCAGCAACGTGTCGGTGGCCTTCCTGGTTTCCCACATGTGCCGTAGTGATGCTGCCAGTTGCCATTTTACTATGATAGGCCTCTAAGGAGTACAAGAGATTGGGGTCTTTTGCAAGGCGTTGTACGAAAATGTTACATGCTGTAGTCCTGACCCAGAGATTTTCTGCTTGAAAAGCAAGAAATATGAAGTGAATGAAATAGTGGAGTAGGAAGACTGGTAAGCAAAATAGGAGGCTGTTTCAGCAATAGCTTAGGTGTCTGTTTTCATTCAGGGTCTCCGGTGTAAGTGATACAAACTGCTGCATGTCATCTCATGAGCAGGAATTTCACCAGCAACATTAAGATCTTAAACTTGCTGTAAATCAAGGTGCCATGTGCTTGTAGGAGATGTTATTGCTAAGGAAAGCCGTTGTGCTATTCCATAGCTGCTGAAATCTCATCTATGCCTGAAACTTTTTACCTAGATATATTATGGTATATTATAACATATAAAATATGTTATATTTTCCCCGTCAACCCATAAAGGTGGCCAAGGTATGAGGCCAAGGTATGAATAAATTGAGAGCTGGTCATTCTCTCCAGAGATGGCAGAAATTCCCCCAGCTAACCAAAGGTGTTATTCTCCAAGGTGACTTATTGGCTGTGGCTGCAAACTCTTCCAGTTATTTCTCTCTTACAATTGCTGTCGATAAGATGGGAGTAGAGGGAGATGTGATCCGTTGCCCTGGCAAAAGTGTTCGATAGCAGCACATGTCTCAGAACTGACATCTCAAGCACAACCTGTGGTGAAGGAGGCAGAGGCAGGAGCTACAGGTAAAGAAGCCGTGAACGTTGCTGCAGCCCAGCAGTGAGGAGAAGACAACTTCCAGTCACCTAGTGGAAGTAACCAGTTCCCTGCTCATTTCAGGTAGCTTTGACTGTGATTTATCATGATTTGGTTTCCTGGTCTGGGACTAGGTAGGAGGTGAGATGGGCTTCTCTCCATCTCACCTCCCCAGGCCTCTAGCCTTCCGGAACTTATTTCCCTCATTTTCTTCTGCCGTCTTCTTGCTATATTCTGTCTTTTCTCCCCTCCATCATATGCTCCCCTTGGAATCCATGTAGGGAAATGGAGAGTAAAGCTGGCTGAGTTTTTCAGCAGTGCACTATTCCAGCAAAGAAAAAAAGCACTGTTTACTCAAAATTGTCAGCGTGTTCCCACAAAACGTTTCAAAGTCTTGGAAAAAATGGTTGCATCAGTGTGAATTTGGCCTGAGCTCTGTCTGATCCCCTCATTATCGCCCCAGAGGTGAGAATGGCTTGATCAATAAGCTGTGGATGAAATGCGATTGCAGGTAACAATTACCATCTTGCTCAGAAAATATTGCTGTAATTAAAGGCGCACTTTTACCAGTCAAGGCTGTTTTTAAACAAGGAGCAGAATAAGGATTGAGTGACTTGTTCTATTCACAAGAATTATGATTGTGCAAAGGGATGATTTAAAAGCAAAGCCTATTAGCTTCAGCTGAATCACGCTCCAATCTATCCCATCAGTTCTGCAGAGCAGGAATAGAAACATCAAAGAGGAATAATGCAGATCACATTGACAGTATTTTCAAAATAATTTTAGCTCTATAGAGTTTTCCTCAAATATATTTTTGTTAGCTTCACCTCCGCTGGGAGCCTGAACTCATACTGAGGATACACCCATAGTGGCAGGGATACTCGTGGCAGACGCCAAAACGACGTTTTTTTAACAGTTTGTTTAAATTCCAGCTTCTGAATTACTGAGCATGTTCACCTTCCTCGCTTCTGGGAAACTGTTCCCCAAGAATGAAGACAGAAGGATTTCATTTCCATTTCAACTGAATTCAATCACAGCCTCTTAAGGTCTGTGCAGTGCCCTGCTGGTGCTTGCTGTGGGATTTTGCTCTTCCCCTGGATTTTCCACATACCTCTAAGCCAAGCCACGTTCCTCTGGCTGACCAGGGTCAGGTCTTTCCTGTAAGCTTTCAGAAAACAAGAGATGGGGAATTTTCAGCGGGACTGAATGTCCTCTATCATGCAAGAAGTACTCAGCACCCAGAAGAATTAAAGTTTATGCTGACATGGGGGAATAACTCGGACCAGAGGATGCTGCCAGCTTGGCAGAGATGCCAGCATTTTGATTGATAACCTGGCAAAGCTTGGCAGTCCTACAATCAGTCAGCCCTTGCCGCCATCTGGAAGAGGAGGGCTGCGTGGGTCTCGAGGCGGTATCACCAATGGAGGGTTTTTGGAAAGAAATGCAGGCTTTGGCATGTCTTCCCTGCGTTAGCAGTGCCACCGCAAAACCGGCTTCGTGGCTCGCACGTATTTCAGAGTGCAGGATTGTCGCTTGCCTCTCTTCAACAGCAACAGATTCACTGTCACTTTTTGAAGCGGAAAGTAAACCGGATTGCTGGGGTGGCTACAGCAAAGATCGCTGAGATCGAGATATTCCTCCCAGAGGAGTTTGCGCTTCATTATGTGCGGACACAAAGCCTGTGACGCACCAGGATGTAGCAAGGACTGCTGAAAAGCGAGGTGTGATTATTATCCGAGCTTCAGAAACTGCAGCCCACTCTATTAACTCTTTTCACCCCACACAGAATAATCGATAGTGAAACAGATACTGTTAGTCAAAAGGGAACCCTGCAAATGCGATGTCCTCCAAGACACGTCCAGATCCTGCTGAAACAAGGCGGCTCTGGAGAGAAATTTTAACTTGCGGGTATTTTTTCCTGCGTGACGAAGTTGCTCATGGAATAATGTCACTGTGATAGCCAGCGTCGCGAAGGAATCCGAATCTTGCCCACGCGAGTCAGCAGCAGAGCCAGGATCCTCAACGGGCTCTTCTGCCTCCCAGGTCCTTTCTCCGTCCACCGCTTTGCATCCTCTCCGGGCTGTGGGATGCACCTTGGGCTCACGTAGCCCCAAAGAAGTTGCTGTGATTCCTCCTCTGTCCTAAAGAGGTCATCTGCTTGGATGGGTCCTGCCTTGGGGCCTTTTCTGGTCTTTCTCAAAGCCGAGGAAAACCAAACGCAAAGGCAACGGAGGGGAGCTGTGGAGATCGCACCAGTTCGCAGCTAACGGAGAGCGCTGCACGGCGACTGCCAATGGATGCCATTACCGTCCCTTTTCAGACTGGCCGATCTCCGCTCCCGGGCCCGCTCCACCTGGAAATGCGCTCATTAATCCAGGTGGCAGCTTCTGTGTTATAAAGCCGATCATCTGCCTCGGTACGGAGACCGCCAGTGGGTTGGTTTCAGGCACAGGGGCGATGACATTATTTATTTTCAAAGCTCCTGTAAATGGGAACAGTGTTTTTATGAGACTGTAACCAGAGGCACTTACTGTACTGAACAAAAAGAGTTCAGTGAAAATTTAATAGGCACAGCTGAGCGTGCTCAAGGACATTTTTGACACTTTGGAGCGGATCTGAACTTGAAAACCTTTCCAAAAGATCTGAAATGATGGCTCCTTTTGGCTGATTGATAGATCCACCCGAACAATGCAATAAAGCGTAGCCTTTGGGAAGGCAGTTGGTCTGTGTCTCCCAACGAGTCAAAACAACCATAAAACCGGATATAACAGGCGAGAAGTCACCTAAGCACGCTGTTTTCATTTCCTTATAGCAAGCATAAATGTATTTGCCATGGTTACAAAAGGGACTTTTCCATTCTGTTTGTTCTGAAGTTCCTCCTGCACTTTGTTCTCACAAATGCTCAAATAATTGTTTCACTTGAAAGTTTTTATTGTCCCTTACAACGTTTTGAAAGGTCCCATCCCTTCTCCAGCACGGCCCACCCAGCGGAGGAATGCAGCTCTTCGAACTGCGTACAGAAATGGGTGTTTGTGGAGCTGGAATCGCCGCGTTTTCCTCCCAGGACGGCGCCACATCTGGCAAGCGGCGCTGAAAGCGTCATAGCTGCGCTTTCGCTGGTGGCTCACTAATTAAATGTCCCACCACAGCCGACTTCTGCGAAGGAGTCCTACGCGCTGGCCGGCTCCTCTCTGCTTGCATGTGTCTAGCTTTAGGGGATCCTTTAAACTCCTTTGCTGGGAACAGGAGTGAGTCCCCGGAAGAGCTTTAGCAATATTACTTGGCTGGTCTGCGGTAAGAGACAGACTTTCAGGAGGTCTCAGCTCCTCTTTTAGTTGCACGAGGAGAAGCCCGGCTGTTCAGACGTGCATATGCGCGGCAGCTCTTGGGGATCGCGATACTCGAGGGAAAGGAGTTCCCCACTGTTTTAGTAGAAGCTGCTGGATACTGAGGACTTAAGACTTTAGTCCTTAGGGTGACAGAGGAAATACGTTCTCTCTGACTAATGGCTGCGTAACGCAATAAGCCACTTCTTAGAAATCCCCAGGCACTGACCAAGGCAGGTAGATAGCAGTGCCTGGCACTGAGGAATGGCTTCAAAATAGACTTCATCCCTCCCTTAACTCCATTTCTTTCTTGTTTCCATCCACCTTGTCCAGCTATCTACTCGTTTCCCGTCTTATCCCTGCTCCGGAGCCCCCCTCCAGAAATGTTCTTATTTTTCCAGAGAACAATGTGCACATCTTAACAGCCAGGCCATTCATCCTTCAGTGGTTATTTTAATTAACTAATCTGTTCAGAATATCAAGAGGCTGTTGAGCCATCTGGACCGAGGAAAGTCACATATTGCATTACTAACGGGCTGATCAAGTCCTTCGCTTTGCTCCAAGTTCCCAGTGTACCCAAGCGTTACCGCTCAGAAGCTGAAGTCTACAGGGCCGGCTGATGAACGAGCCCTGGGGAGAGCCTCCACCCAGCCCACCAGCCCTTTCATCTCCCCAGAAAGACCCACTATAAATCCACCCGGGGAGGCTTTGCTCCCAAGCCCGCCCTCCCATTTTGGTTGCGAGTACAACAGCAAAGGAGAGCTGAAGGATAGTCTTTAGCTGGATCGCGGCTGTAGCTCCTTGAAAAGCTCGGCTTGAATGTGGCGCTTGAGATGGAGACGGCAGCTTCTGCCTTTCCAGCCAGGGAGCCTTTAACATACAATATTAATCACCGCAGAGGGTTTTTTTCCTCTCCCTCCTGCGCCCTGGTATGACGGGTACGTTCCAACATCCGTATCAGAAGGGTTTATCTTATCGTGGGAACCACCCCACAGTCAAGTGGTTGTGTTTTTGCAACAACATATTGCTGACTTTTTAATTTGGCTTATGAACCCATAACTCCTGGATTCCCAGTTTTATCCGGCATCCACAAGGGAAGATCAGCACACGTTTAAACAGAGCCTCCGAGCACCTTCTGGCCGAGAACCTTAACGCGCTTAGTGGCAGATGTGAGGTTTAATGACTGCCTTCTAATTTAAATAAGCTAATCTTTGCTTCTACAGGGAGCTAAGGCACAGGGAGGAGGCGCGCTTTACCCCGAGAACGGGGAGTCGAAATGGGACTACTTGGCTCCCACCCGGGAGCCCCTCACCACCGCAGATCCCCTCCTCTCCTACCTCGGCGGCACGCGCAGTCCAGCTTTGCGACTGAGCGCCGTGCACGCGTTTAAATACCCAAACAGAGGGCGCAGGGGGTTGTAGTTGGGTTCCCCGCTAATGGCGCGCCTGTTGTCGCTTGCAGGTGAACGGCCACCTGGACTACATGAGGCAAATGGACACCATCCTGAAAGCTGTGGGCATTAAAACCAAGGAGTGCCGGCTGGAAGACAAGGGCAGCGCCGGCCTTTTCTCCCCTCCAGCCAAGAAAACGCAGCAGGCAGCAGGCGGCGAGGCTCGGGAAGAGGAACGCACCGTGCGAGACGAGGACGCGGCTGATGGTGGCCACTGGTCCTGGGAGCCCGTGGCCAGCACCAGCCTGCGCCCTGGCAGCGGCAGCTCTGCGCCGACACGGCCTGACTCACCAGACTCGTTAGACACCAGCAGAGACGGTGGCCAGCCGTGTCTGGGAGAGCCTCTCCCAGCCGGCCTTATTCCCAGCCTTGATTGCCCTCGCCATCCCTTGGGAGACGCCTCAGCGCCCTGCCCCGGCTCTCCAAACGGGGAGGACGGCAGGAAACACGCAGCGGGCGCCGGCGCGGACTGAACCTGCGGAGCTGGCGCCGCCGTCTCCCTCCATCCGACCGAATCGCCTGCTCTTCCTTCGCCCCGGAGCCGTTCAGCCCCGGCACGTGTTTAGTCCTCGCAGTCCAGCCGCCAGGTGCGTTTTGTCTTGCGCGGCCGGGCAGTGGCCCTGTCCCCTCCGCAGCGCCGGCCGCGGCGTTGGCATTCCCAAAGGAATATGGGGAGAGCCGACAGAGCTGTAAGGGCGGTTTTCGGGCCCTGCAGCATCACGGGATCAAAGCGTTCCCAGCAGCTCGCGCGGACGAGAACGGGCTGAACCGGCATCACTCCTCAGGAAGCGGTGGCACTTCCCTCGTCACACCAACGGGCTTTAATGTCAGCGGAGCAGCTGTCGCCGTTAGGGACTGTGTCCCTGGCTTGTAACGCTTGCGAAAGCAGCGGGCTCTACAGGTGTTTCAGGAGCATCGCGGAGAGAGCCTCCTCGCTACGACTTCAAAAACCTTTTCCCGCCAGCGGTTGATTTGAGGGGTTGGTTTTCACATGCCCAGCTCTGTCGCAGGCCCCGACTGTCCGGTTGACGTCTCCGTGTCGGCACTTTGTCTCCGTTAACCAGGGAGGCAAAAAAGCGGAGAGTACTCGGCTTCTTTCCGAAGGGCTGCTGCTGGGGCTCGGGCGCTCTGCCGTCAACACGACCGCTTCCCTGTCTGCGAGCTGAGGACGGTGAGTGCTGGAGGCCTCGTTACTCTTAGAAACATGCTTTTGAGTCCCTAGGTGAAAGACAGCAGCGGAAACGGCGTGGGCTTTTTATGATGTATTACTTTGTGAAACTTCCTCCCAGGCTCTGTGAGCCAGCAACCCACGGAGACTTTCGTTTTGTGTCCCACACGCATCTCCAGCCTTAAGAGCCCCCTCTGGTCACATTTTTAATTGGCTTAAAATAAAACCAATACTTGGCATAGGATAAACCTAAATCTGTTTGATTTTCTACCTCCTTCCATAGCAGTGAGTTGGCATCCGCTCTTTGCTCCCCCTAGTCTCAGACCAGAAGGACCCTGCTTAACGGTCCCTGCCGATCCACGTCTTCCGTAAAAGGCTCCTTTCCAGCCTGTTTTGCTGCTCAGCCCAGGAAAATGCAGCCTAGCAGGACCACGGCAAGAGGCTAAGCCCCCTTCTGAGAACACCTCCACGTTTCGCTGTCTTAAAACAAGTGCTAGTTGGTAAAAACACCTTCCCCCGTGCGGCTTCAGAAGGGCTCATGAACTCCCAAGGGGGGAAATACTGTGCTCGCACCGAGTCCTCCTCCTCCCTCCCTGTTCCAACTGTTAGCTCGGGAGCAAGCAAACACCTTCCTGACAAAGAGTCAGCTCAATGACAGAGTAAGCGATCTGAAGCTTCCTAAAATTTGGCTTGAAGAAGTTTTGAGGCCACCACACGTGGCCGAGTTTGTTGCTGAGTGGCCCTACGAGCGTCTTTCTCCCAAGGAGAACGCCCCTGCGGACAACTTCAGCTCGTGTTTTCCTGCTCCCGTTTGCCCGGACTTATAGCCAGAGTTTGTTTTTATACTTGTGGAAAGATGCACGCATTTATTTTCATGCTTGATACCAAAAACCAAACTAATTATCTGTTGGCCGCAGACCCATGGAGAAGCTGGAGTAAACGGTTTGCTATGGTTTGAACTTCTGGTCAGTCCTCCACTTATCATGGTCACGTATGGCTGACGCCTGGGCCAGCCCTCTGCTGCAAGGGGCTTTGTAGCAAATAAATGTCACGTTACTCACAAAAGCACTTGTTCTGGTCTTGACCGTGGGTGGGTAACGAGGCAAGGTTGTAGGCCAGGAGTCCAGCGAGGGCGCAGCAACAAACCGCCGCCCCAGCGCTGCACCTAGAAGGCGCCTGAGGGGGGATTTGCTCCGAGCATTTGTTGTTTTTTCAAGCGCCCGCTTTTCATGTTGCTCGCTATTCTCCCTGCGTAGGGCTACGAGGAGGGGTGGGGGGCTTCTGGCTTGGTTGTTTCATGGGCAGTATTCGTGTGGGGTTTTATGGGGAGAAAAAAAAGCATGTTTTCTAATTGCACACCCTGAAAACTGAGGGATTCTCAGAGCCAAGTACGATGGTCTCACGCCAAAAATAGGAAGCTGTAGGATGAAAGCTAACGGGAAGCTTATTTCATTCCTCACTCCTGCCAGGATACCCATACAGCCCCAACCAAGTCGAACACCCACACCCTTGCTGAATATCCAAAAAGCAGAGTTGAACATTTTGCATCAAATTTAATCCCCCGTAGCGCAGGCTGTTCATGATTAAACACGATGGTTTCAGGGTGTCGCAACTGCACTGTTTGCTCAGGCAGCCAAGACAGAAAGGCTCCAGCTCGGGCGAGGAAATTCAGCTCCAAGAGGACATGATGTTCTGTGGACTGAACCAGCCCGAACCTCTCGCCCGTGAGTCACCGCGGCGGGTTTCCAGCGTTTCTCCTCTCTTGCGCAGCGAGAGCGACTGGCTCCGCTGAGCCGCGCGAGTGGAAGCTGAAAAACCTGCCCGTGGTTTAGGTTCGGGGAGACGCAGGGGCGAAAGGGCCCGAAGTGCAAGGTCCAGACGAACCTGATAACGGAAAGGTCCTGAGAAAGCCGTCTCCAACCGCCCAGGGGAGCCGAGGCCCCGCGCCGGGACACCTCTCCGAGCTTCTCGTCCCTCGTCCTTGGGCTGCGCTGCGTTTTAGGAGCAGAGAGGCCGCAGCTGCTTTCCTTGGGGTCAGTAAAAGCTCGTAGCCTCGGCGTTTCGAGCGCGGATCAGCACGTGGGAGCACCTCGGTGGTGCTTCACAGCTCTCAGCCGGGGACGAGGAAGTGGCACCAGCGAGCAGAGGTGGGATGGACAGAGGGAGAAACAAGGCGGATGGATTCGGCGGTGAAAACGTGGCTTCGCACTGTCTAAGCGTCGCCGTCAGCGTCGCCGTCCGCTCGGCGGAGACGCGCTTTTGGCGCAAGGAGGACGTCGAGAACAAGTCTCGGGGGCAAGTCCGCCCTCCGGGGAGATCCTGCCCCATGCGTGGACGTCCGCAACCGGACCCTGCCGCCGGCTCCGGGGCGGCCCGCTCAGGCCACGGGGGTGCCGAGCCGCCCGCGCCGCAGCTCCCCGTCGGCGGGCTCGCCGTCGAAGAGGTTCACCAGGCGGGCGCTGGGGGTCGGGAGGGCCCGGGGGCCGTCGCCGGCCGGCAGCAAGCCGTGCTCGTTCGCCTGCCCGGCAGAGACGGCGGAGTCGGTCTCGGCCTGCAGGGTGAGGACGTTCTTGAGGGACGTGGCCGCGCGGGGCCCGCTGTTGGAGTTCCTCATGGAGAGGGAGATGGCGCTGGGCCTGGGCTCCCCCGCGCGCCGGCAGCAGGGCAGGTATTTGCCCATGGCCCTCTTGAAGTCCCTCATGAAGAGCGGGTAGATGATGGGGTTCATGGTGCTGTTGCAGTAGCCGAGCCAGGTGAGCACGTCGAAGAAGCCCGCCGGGACGCAGCCGCAGACTGCCTGGCGGGGGGACACAGCGAGCATTAGCAGCCTCTCCCACCTCGTCCCCGGTGGTTTCCCAGGCCCGCCCTGGACCCCTGGCTTTCGAAGGGGTTTTTGTGCTCGCTGGTGCTCCCCGGGGAGGCGGCAGCTTTGGTCTCACAGGCTTTCGGGCACGGCCTGCAGGCGTCTCAACTCGAACCCGGCTGGACTCGAAGCGAAATGCTTTTGAAAACCAGCCCTTGCTAAGGAAAAACCCACACGCGCTGGGACGGGCGAGCGGAAGGCGCCGGGGCCACGGGGGAAGAGGGAACCGGCCCGGACACGGAGATGAGGTTGGAAGAGGGATGGGGGCAAGGTGGCCGGCTTACCTGCGTCACGTTGGCGACGAAGAAGGGGAGCCAGGCCACGAAGAACATGCCCAGGAGGATGCCCAGCGTCAGGCTGGCCTTCAGCACCTTCTTGCTGTGCTTGTTGGCCAACCTCCTGCCCTCGCCGCCGGCCGCGGCCTGGCTCGGCGCGCGGGAAACCGGCGGCGGGGGACGGGGCGGCGAGGCAGCCCGGCCGCCCGGGCTCCCCGCGCCGCCGGCCGCCGCCGGCCCCTGCCTCCCACCCAAGCAGAGCGGCATTCGCTGCTGCAAATCCTGCAAAAAACCAGGAAGAAACCCACATTATTTCCATTAAATTCCCCCCTGGCAGGGGCAGAAGGGTCACGCGCACACACGCACACACGCACACACGCACACACACACACGCACACACACGTACACGCACACGCACCCCGCCGGAAACCGTTTCCTAACGGGACGCAACAGAGACCCCCCAAACCCTCCCCGCTGCTGATTAGAGCAGCACATTAATTACGTTTCTAAAAGCAGGATCTCAAACATCTCGGGCAGCCAGCGCCGTAACGAACTCCGTCCGCTCTCCGCTCTTGCAGTCGAGCGTGAAACGACCATCTCGGCTTTCTGCCTTAACTAAATAAGGCCCCCGCTCGCCGCTCGGCTCCCTGCCCCAAGAGAGACCAAAGCCCGGTGTAAAAGGTAACACTGGCGGTGTTTGAAGGCAACCAAGTTTGCCTTTTCCCTGTCGGATGTGAGGTCAGCAAAGCCCGTTACAGGGAACGAAAGCTGTTGGATGTCGCGGCGGTTGCCTTCTCCGCGAGAAACACAAAGAGCCCCGAGCGCAGCCACGTTTCAGCTCTTAAAAAAAAGCAGAAAACCCCACAAACCCGGGTTTAACCAGCCATCGCGGGGCTAACAAAAGCCGAAGCCGGCTGTTCGAAACGAGGCGCCCTCCAGAACCGCACCCTTGCGAGTATTTCCGCTCCCTCCCCGCCACGCGTCTCGCACGGGCCGAGGGCAAGAGCTACCCGAGGGCGGGAAGGCGGGTGAGATGGCTGAAGCCCTGCGGGACGGCGCTCGCCCCGAGCGGGAGGGAACCAGGCTCCGGGCACGGAGCAGCCGGCCGCGCGCGCGTGCGGGTTACCTGGGCCGCGGGCTCGGCGGCGGCGGCCACGTTGGAGGCGAGGGAAGCCACCTGCACCGCTTGCTTGCGGGCGGCCAGGAGGATGCGGCAGTAGGTGAAGGAGATGGCCGCGGACGGCAGGAAGAAGGTCAGGCAGGAGGCCACCAAGGCGTAGGGCAAGCTGACCAGCAGCCGGCACTGGTCCTCTTCCCCTCGGGAGGTGACGTTCGGGGGCCGGGCCTCGAACTCCAGCTCGTGCCACCCCATCTTGATGGGCAGGAAGGAGGCCAGGGCGGCCAAGGTCCAGGTGGCCAGGATGAGCCAGAGGGCCCGGCAGGAGGTCATGCGCAGCTTGTATTTGAGGGGGCAGATGATGAGCAGGTAGCGGTCCAAGCTGATGACGCAGAGGTTGAGGATGGAGGCGCTGCAGCACATGACGTCGAAAGCGTACCAGAGGGAGCAGAAGTCACCCCGCAGCACCCAGCGGCCGTAGAGCTGGTTGAGCATGGCCGGGGGCATGACCACCAGCCCCACCATGAGGTCGGACATGAAGAGGGACACCAGGAAGTAGTTGGAGGTGTTGCGCAGGGAGCGCTGGGTGACGATGAGGAGGATGAGGAGGAAGTTCCCGGCTGTGGTCAGCAGGATGATGAAGCAGAGGAAAGCGGCCACCCAGCTGCTCCCTGCCAGCAGCGAGCGCTCCCCCAGCGCGCTGGCGTTGGGGGCCCCCAAATCGCCCTCCATGAGGAGCCGGGCGGGAGGGCTGCCGGCGGAGCTGGGGGGACCTTCTCGGCCGTGTCCTGCGCTAGGTGATCATCGCCGAAGCGGGCTCCAGGGAAAGAAGTACCATCTCCCTCGGTGTCCTCCTTCCTCCTCTCCTCCTCCTCTCCCTCTCTTCCCCCCCACCCCGTCTTCACTGGCAGTCGGGGCAGAGTGACGTTCCCAGGAGCCGATCGGCAAGAGCACCCGTCCCCTCCCCGTTACTCACAGCCAGACATTGCCTCGTCCCTGCAAATGCCCCCGCGCTCGGGTGTCCCTGGATGGTGAGTCTGGATGTGGCGGGGCACACCGGGGATGCTCGGGATGCCACGCTGCTTAGGAAACCGCCATGTTCGGGATGCCGCGATGTTGGAGATGCCACGATGTTCGGGATACTGTGATGCTGGGGATGCCGTGGTGTTCGGGATGCCCAGGATGCTGCGAGATTTGGGATGCCGCGATGTTGGGGATGCTCCGGATGCTCAGGATGCCGCGATGTTCAGGATGCTCTGGATGCTCAGGATGCCCAGGATGCCATGATGTTGGGGATGCCGCGATGCTCGGGATGCCCAAGATGCTGCGAGATTTGGGATGCCGTGATGTTGGGGATGCTCTGGATGCTCAGGATGCCGCGATGTTCGGGATGCCACAGTGTTCGGGGTGCCCAGGATGCCACGATGCTCGGGATGCCCAGGATGCTGCGACGTTCGGGATGCTCTGGATGCTCTGGTCCCCAGGATGCTCTGGATGCTCCCGACACTAGGGATGCTCCAGTCCCTGGGATGCTCTGGATGCGGGCGATGCTCTGGTCCCCAGGATGCTCTGGATGCTCTGGACACTAGGGATGCTCCAGTCCCTGGGATGCTCTGGATGCGGGCGATGCTCTGGTTCCCCAGGATGCTCTGGATGCTCCCGACACTAGGGATGCTCCAGTCCCTGGGATGCTCTGGATGCGGGCGATGCCCTGGTCCCCGGGCTGCTCGGCTCTCGCCTCCCCGAGCCCGGCTTGCCTACCTGCCGGGCTCCGTCCCCGGGGCGCTGGGGCCTCCTGAGCTGCTCCGTGCCCAGCTCGGCTGCTGCTGCTGCAGCCAGAGACAGCAAGAAGAGCAGAGCAGCCCTGCGGCGAGGACGGGGAGGCTCCCGGCCGAGCTCGCCCGGCGGCGGGCGGGGGGGAGATGCCACACGCAGGAGCGTGGGAAGCCACCCTGAGGTGTTTCTCCCCAGCCAGAGGTGCGCTCGGCGCGTGTGCGCCCAGGTGCCGGCCAGACTTTCACCTGCTTCTCTGCGATGCACAGAAAAGGATGCAGAAATGCCGATTCGGAAGAGGTGGGGCGGGTGGGGGGGGGGGAGGAGGAGGAGGAGATGAAACGAAGCGCTAATGGAAACAGGGATTTGGGCTAAACTCCACAAAGTGGCAACCAGAGAGTTCCCGTTTCTGCCTTAAAGAGCCAGGCAGCCCCGCGCGGCGCCTCCCCGAATCCCTCGCTCCCCGCCGCCGCCACGGAGCGACGCACCCTTCACCGCCCAGGGCGGCAGCAAGCGACGGGCCAACAGGGTCCGGCGGCGACGTCGGACCTTTCCGCCGCGCGCCTGGCCAGCCCTGCCCGGCGGCACCCAGCGCCATCTGCTAGGGCCGCAGCGCGGCAGCAGCGCGGCCAAGCCTGTCCCCCGCCGCAACGCGGGGCCTGAACCCGAGAGCAGGGAGGGAATGGAAACTTGTCTATATATACGTATAGATATTTTTATCTATATATAGATAGATGCCTCCGTCCTGGCAGGCGTCCCAGGGCACGGCACACGTGCCAGGCGCCGATGGCAGCGGGGAGGTTTCCTTTTAAAAAAAAGCGCTCGTCCCAGGGAACCCTCGCTTCCTCGTCCCATCTGGGCCGGGAGGAAGCAAGAAAGCCCGCGAGGCCGCGCGGCGGCAGCAGCCTCCCGGCGAGGATGAAGCGCTGCAGCGGCACGGATTTAGGCCGGCTGGGCCCGCGCGCGGCGGGGGGGGGGTCGTGCCTGCTCACCCGGGCTGCACCCCAACTTGGGAGCATCGCCGGTTCCCTCCGCTGCTTTCGCTGCAGGGCAGAAGGGCTGGATCGGGCCCGTGGCCGCCGCGACTGGGTGGGCAGGAGGTTTTTGCACGGTCGGTTTGGGTGCGCTTGGCGGCAAGGCGAATGCAAACGGCTCGAAGCCCCGAGGTTAAAACTCCTGCCTGGGAACGAGGGCCGAATGCGACCGGGGCCCCTGCGAACGCGGCTGCAGCTCTGCTCGCCGGTCCCGCCGGCGGGGAGAGGCCCCCGCGCTGGCAGCGGGGTGGTGGCGGGCGGTGCCGTCTCGCCTGCCCCGTGCTGCCCGGCCGGGTGCGGGGCGCCCGCTCCGGCAACGACGCTCATCTCAGGGGCCCGTCACCCCCGCGCTTGCCGACGGCGCCGGTTTCTCCACCTTCTCCTGCCTTCCGGCTGGCCGAAAGGGGCCCCTCGCCTCGGGAGGACGCTCCGCAGCCTGAAAACACCGTCCAGAGCCGCTTTGCAGCTCGGGCAGGACCTCGCTCGCGCCGGGGCCTCCGCGACCCCGTCCGGCTCCCAGCTCGCCTTCGGGGCGGCCCCGGAGGCCACCAGCAGCTGGAGGCCGCCAAACGGGCTGGATCGAGAGTGTCACCTAGTGGCAACAGAGCCGGTGAAGGTTGGGGGACCCCCACCACAAAGACCCCCGTGCGCTTCCCACGCAAGGGGGGGACGGGACGGACACCGCCGGCCCTTCAACCTAACCGTAACCCTGAAGCAGGCTCATCCGCTGGGCGTCTGGGGCCCCGCTCGCTCGTTAGCAGCCTCTGCCTCTTCCTCCTCCCGAGCTGAAGGGCAGCGGGAAGGTGCGGGGGGCCGTAGTGCCAGCCTACCCCCCCCCCAAAAACACAACCAGGCGGCCGTCGGAGCGCTGAGAACCGGGAGTCAGTCAGAACTAATTTATTTAAGGGGGGGAAAAAAAAAAACCTGTAAAAAGGAGGAGTTTGGGGGGGGGGGGCATCGCTTACAAGCGCCGGCAGCTCGAAGAAGTCAGCTTTATACAGCGGAGAGAAAGGGGCAGCGGGAGGGGGCCGGGGCCGCCCCCCCCCCCCCAGCCCCGCAGGAGGAGGCACCTCCCCGACCCCGTCCGCCCGCCGCCGCGGACCCCCCCCTCCGACCCCGGGGGGGGCCTCCGGGCGCCGAGCACCAGCAAAACCGCGGCAGCCCCGGAGGGGCAACATGCTCCCGAGGCCGGTTGGGGGGGGGACGGAGGGTGCAGCAAGCGCTAGGAGGTCCCCAGCGCGCCCAGACTGCCCCCCCCCCCAAACCCCGGGGCGGGCGGGTGGAAGAAGGCAGCCCCCCCCCCCCAGGAGCGCGGGGAGGCTGCGTCCCCCCTTCCTCCACCCCAAGCAAGAGCCGTAGGGGAACAACCCAGAGGGGGCTCGGCCAGGACCCCGCGGCGCGTTCGGGAGCCTGCCGACGGCCCCCCCCGCCCCGGGAGAGCCCAGCGCAGCTCTCGCTCTCCGCCCCGGCTCCCGCTTCTCTCAATATATTATTACTATTATGTGCAAGTAGTTTTGCTTTGGAAACCAACCCTCCTCTCGTCGCCCTGCAGCTCCAGCCCCGCGTCCGCGCGCCGCCCCCCCCCCAGCCCTGCCCGCGCCCCGAGACGGGCGCCGCGGGGAGCAAAGCGTGAGGGTAGTCGCTATTAGACAAGGAAAGACGCCACCGCCCCCCCCGACCCTCCCTCTCCCCTCCCGCTGCCGGCTGCAAGGACAGTCCCCGAGGGCCGGGTCACTCGTCGCCCTCCTCCTGGTGGTGGTGGCGGCGGCTGGGGGCCGGAGGGTCTTCCACCTCCTGCTGGTGGTGGGCGTAGTGATGGGGGCTGGGACCCTCGGCGGGCATGTTCTCCTCCGCGTTCAGGTAGACGTTGAACAGGGCTCCCTCGTGGCTCGGCTCCTTCCCGCAAGCCTGGCAGCTGCAGTGAAGTATCTTCTCCACCAGCTTGTCGACCCGGGGGATCTCGTCGTTGCCCGGGCAGTCCAGCGTCACCTGGGGAGGAGGAGGAGGCAGGGGACAACGGCCGGCTCAGCGCCCGGACCGCCGTCCCGCCCGCTCGGGGTACTTCCTCAAACCAGCAGCGACGGCTCGCTACCCCGGGAGACGAACCCCTTCCCCCCCGCCGCCCCGCACAGCCGCTCTGCGGGACGGCAGCGCTCGGGGGACGAGCTGCAGAGACCCCGTGGCGCCCACCCGCGGGGGAGGAGAAGGGTTCGCGCCCCCCCTCGCCGCGCCGGGCTGCAGAAAGGACGGCGGCGCCGGCAGGGGTACTCACGATTTCCCACATAGACTGGGCTGGCATGCAGGAGTCGCAGTGAACCAGGGACTCCGTGGACTGGGGGAAGGTGTTGGGGACGCTGTAGCTGAAACACTGTCCCAGGCAGGCCCTGCAAAGACGAGAGGAAGGACGAGACGAGGGCTCAGGGCCCGTGCCGGCTCTTCCTGCTGCGGCGGGCAGAGGCAGGACGTTGCGCCCGGCTTCCCGCGCGAGCGGCAGTGCCCGCGGCCACGCCGGCGCCAGCGCCGAATGGGAAGCGCGGAGAGGGCACCCCGTACCTGTTCTGGATGGACTTGGACTCGCAGCCGCTGTGCCCCACGATCTGGGTGATGTTCTTGGCCTCGCACCAAGCGCTCTTGTCCGGGAAGAGGGCCAGCTTGTTTATGGGGGGCGGCGCAGCCAGGAGCAGCGCTGGGAAGAGGGCGCCCACCGCCAACCATAGCATCATGGCCAGCTGCGCCGAGAGCCTACGACTGAAGCCCGAGAGCAGAGCGTCAGCAGGGAGGAAGAGGGGCGGCTCTGGGCCCTTTCGCCATCCCCCATCTCCCTCCGCAGCCGCTGCCCGCAACGCTGCTTTGAGAGCGCCTCCTGCGCCGGGGCGGGCGGACCCGGACGCCCCCCGGCACCGCTTCTCCCGGGGCTTTGCGCCAGCGGGAGCAGCCCGCAGGAGCCTTTTGCCATCTGCCAGCCAAGGCCGGGAGAAAACAGAAAGCGGCGCCGCCGCGGGCCGAGCCGGGCTGGGGAAGTCGCGGACGGCAGGAACGCTTTCCCTCGGGGAGGGAGCGGACGTCCCCGCCGCCTCTTCCCCCACCTCGGGGGCCGAAGCCGGCCTCGCAGCAAGCCCTTCCCGGAGCAAAGCGACGGCTTTTCTGGCCCAGGGCCCAACGGCCTTTCCCTCCTGGCAGCGCGCAGCAGGTGTCGCTGCGAGGCAGCAGCGAGCGCGGCGACCTCCGCCCGGGGCCCAGAAACCCGCGGGAGCGACCAGGGCGCAGAGCCCTTCGAACCCCGCGGCCAGGCCGGCGGCCACCCCCCTCGGAGGCCGGGCACCCGGGCTGCACGGCACCAACCGGGGGACGGGTTTTCTGCAGCGGCATGCATGGCGTCCCAGCGAGAGGCCGGCGCAGAGGGCCGCCGCCCTGTGTTTTGGAGGGGCTTCTGCTGCCCCGGAGCCCCAGCCGCTTGGGCCGGCCGCCAGACCTGTCCTCGGTGAGAGGGGCGGGCGAGAGACGGGCGCTGCCGCGTCCTCCATCCCAAGACGCGGCCGGGCACCCTCGCCCCGGCATCCGCGGAGCGGGCATCCTGCGGCGTCGGCGCCCGAGCTCACCTCCACGCGCCCGACTGCAGGGCGATTTCCTTCTGCCCGGACAAGGTGGTGGGGGGGGGGGTGATGGTTTTTTTGGTTTCATCCCCCCCCCCCCGAGGTTTCTCTGCGTGTAGACCCAAACGGGCTGCTCCGCACCTGCGGCATGTCCCCCTCGCGCGACGGAGCGCAGCTGCCCCTGAACCCGCTCGTCTGCCAGCCGCCGCCGGGGCCGGAGACAAAAGCACCGTGCTCCTTCTCCCCCCGCCGCCGGCTGCGAAGGGAGGGGAAGGCGGAAAGGGAGACGAGGCGCCCGAGCAGGTTTGCAACCTCCTGCTTCAGTGAAGGCACGGCGCGCGCTCCTCCGCGACGAGCCGGACTGCACGTTGCGGCCCCTAAAGGAGCAAGCGGGTGCTCCTCGGCGCTGACCCCGGCCCCGGGAGCCAGCGCTTCCCCGCGCTCAGGCGCCTCTTTCTCTTCTCCGCGCTGGGGCACTGGGCGGGTTTGTTTTGTTTTTTTAATTCCTTCCTAGTCGGAGTTTTCCAAGCCGAAAGTTCAGCCGCCGCCGCCAGGGTCTGACCCTCGGCCCGCGGGAGAGGGGGGTCTGAGCGCGGGAACCGCACCGTTCCCGCGCTCCTCCCCGCGGCCCCGAAGCCCCTGCCCGGCTCCCCCCGCCGCCGCCGGAAGGGGGAAAAAAACCCCAACCCCCCCCACTGCTATCGCCACCCGGGTGCCCAAGGCCTTTCCCAGCTGAAGGAGAAACCCAACGGCTGAGCCCGCGCGCTGGCACGTCCCGAGCCGCCGGCCCCCGCTCGAGGGGGGACCCTCGAGGTTCCCCCCGCCCAGCCTCCAGCTGCTCCCAGCCCTTCGGGGAACCAAACGCTTCTGGAGGGAAATTAAACACAATAAAAGAGACCCGATCGCTCTTAACCCTCTTCTTCCAGAGGGAAGTCGACAGCGTAACACAAGACAAGCCTGCAGGTGGAGACGGGCCGCCTTACCTCGAGTACTTCGGGAGATTTCTATATATTTTCTTATCCCGGCTCCTCTTGCAATTTTGCCCAAGACATTAAACCCCCCCGCCCCCCCGCAGAGGCAGGTACGTGGTGCTCGTGACCCCGCAGGCCGCGGGAGAGGGAGCCCTCCGAATGGGGCAGGGCCGGCTCCGGGCCGCGGCGGAGGGCCGAAAAAGCAGAGACCAAAACGATTCCTTTTTTGTCCCCCCCCCCCCCCCAACCGCTTTCCCCTGTCTGGAAAGCCGCTTTTAGCTAAAGCTTCGGCAGTTTTATGTTTTTCGTTCGGTTGCAAAAAAAAAAAATTGCAAAGCCCCCCCCCTCGCCCCATGCTTTCGGGGCCTCCGCTGTCGCGCCCGCCCTGCCCCGAATTCACACGGCCGGTGCCAGGAGGGAACCGCCGGGGAGAGGGAAGAGACGGAGGCGCTTGTCGCGCCTAGAGGCAACTGCTGAGGGCAGCGAGCGAGCCGAGCGCGCCACGGAAATAAAGCAGAAGGAGAGAAAAGCCGCGCGGCGTTTTCGAAGCCTTTCCCCCCCCCTTCTCCGTTTCGGCCCCAACCTCAAGCCAGCTCAGTACACCGGGAGCTTAAACTCCGGCCTCGCCGGCCTGCGCCGAGCCCTGGAGAAACCCGTTCGGCGCAGCTGGGGAGAAAAAGCCACGCTCCTTTAGCCGCGAGAGTCGCTCGAAAGCGACCTACGGCCTGAGAACGGCTCCGCGCGACGCACTCGCCGCAGCCGCAGCCGCGAGCGACGTCTCAGCCCGAGGCTCAGCTCGCGTGCCTGGGCCCGAGCGAGGCTCGGCTGCCTCCCGCGCGCCCCGGGCTTTCCCGGGCGGCCCCGTCCCACGCGGGCCGTAGCGCCCCGCGGCTGGGCGCTCTTTCCGGAGCCGTTCGCCTCCGGCCGGCCGCGGGGCGCCAGGCCCTCTCCTCCCTCCTCCTCCTCCTCGCAGCATCGATGCCTCGAGGGCCCCGTCCCGCGTCCCCAGAGCACCTGGCAGCTCGCAGCCACCCCGGCCCCCCTGCGCAGCTCCCCTCCTGCTCCTGGCCCGGCTGCAATCCCGCGCCGCCGCTGGGAAGGGCCCGCTCCTCCCGCCGGCGCCGCTCGCCCTCCTCCCAGCCAGCGCTACTGCAAGCGGGCAAAAGCACCTCCAGGAAACAGTGGCCACCGGCATCATGATGATGATGATGAGGATGATGATTATTCATTTTTTAACCTAACCCAGGCGCCGCCGGGAGCCGCCCCAAACGCCAACCAGGCTCGCTCTCAGCTTGCTCCCTCGTTCGCCACCAAAGTCGCAGGAAAAAAGCCAAGGCGCGTCCGCCGCAGCGGGGCTGCGCTCGCGGCATCGGCCTCCCGGCCACCGGCAGGGAGAGGAGAGGAGAGAGGGGTCCGCCGCCAGGCTCGTGCCTCTTCCCGGGACGGCTTGGGATCTCCCTTTCCAGCCGCGTGGGCCGTATCCGCAGCCAAAACCGAGCGCGCGCGCCTCCCCTCGACTTCAGCGTCGCTCTTGCACGCTCCCTTTGCTCTTTTCGTTTTTAATCTGTCGCCGCTTTAAACTGCACCAGCCCCTTCCCGCTTTGCTGCTGGAAATGCCGACGTCTGCGTTACTCACCCGGGCGATCGACCGTCCCGCCGCCGCCGCCGAAGCGTAAAACGACGTGGCACCGCAGGGCCAGGGGCTTCCCGCGGCGAAGCAGCGGCGGAGCAGCCCGGTCGGTATTTTCGGTGGCTCCCAGGCGCGCCGGGGGCCGGACCCTCCGCTTGACGTTTCGAGGGTCTCTCCTAAACCGCACGATCGGGCCCGGCAACCGGGGCCAAAGCGAAAACGGGACGCGCCTGCAGAGCTTCCCCCCTCTCTGCCCTGTCGCTCTTCCTCTCGGCGGCGGCGAAGGAGGCCGGAGCCACGTCCGAGAGAGCGACCAAAGCGCGAACGGCCCCGCAGGGCCTCCAAATCTCGGCTCGGACGAGGGGAGCAGCCCCCCCGGCGGGGGCTGAGCAGCGCCGCTCCGTTCCCACCAGCAGAGCGAATTTACGGCCCCGCCGCTCCGGCACCGACCGCCCCGGGCCGCTCAGTCCGTAAACGGCACCGCGCGAGAAACAAAGGTCTGGGGCAAGGGCGAGCGGGGACTGCCCCCCTCGCTCCCGCGCGCGGCCGCCCCGCCGAGCGGGGCTTTATCAGCTGCTCACGTTTATAAAGGTCTGACTTGAGCGGCTGAGAAATGTCTTTGCCCTGCGCAGCGCTGGAAACCCCCCCTGCTCGCCCGCCCGCCGGCCGGCGCGCTGCTCCCGGCTTTGCAGCAGGGGATCTCTGAGCCTGGGCCGCTCCAGAGGAAGTTTTTTTTTCCAGCAGGCTTTAAAAAAAAAAAAAAAAAGGAAAAAAAAAAAACACAAAAAGGAAAAAGGCGCAGGAGCAGCAGGCCCTGGGCTCGAGCAAGTCCCCGGCTCCGGCTGCCCCGCCACGCGCGGCGGGCCACGGGCGAAGGCATCACGAGCGGCGTAGCGGGAACGGCACCGAGCAGCCGCCCCGGCGCTCGCCCTGCTTCTCGGGCAGGTTCCCCAAGACCAGACGAGCTTAAACACCACCCCGGCAAGGCCAAGGCACGCCGGGATCCCGGCTGCTCCGCTCCGGGCAGGTCTTGAGGGCGACTTTAAAAGCAGTCTGGCTTGGGGCCCGATCCTGCGCTTCCCGGGCACCCACAACTCCCTCGGGCTTGACTGTTTTCCTTGCTCGAGAGAGACGGCTGGGTCCGGGGGAGGATGAGCTCGTTCTCCCCCTTTGCAACACCACAAACTACCCGAGCTGTAATTCAGGCACACAGGGGTCAAGCCAAGATCCCGGAGTCCTCTCCGGGCTGTTTGCAAACGCTCGGGATTTTTATACCGAAGGCAAATGCCATTTCCCATCCTGCGGTTTGCAACTTTTGAGGCAAGCTGCTTTTTTCAAGATGGGAAACTGCGTTCAAAGAGCAGAAGCGCCCTTTGCATCCAACTGATGTCGGGCGTGCCAAAAAAGGACGTTAAGTTCTCAGGCTAAAAACGCACGGGGAAATCCGGGCCTCGCAGCCTCGCTAGGATCTTTGCCGCTCGCTTCAGCGCGGTGCCAGTTTTCCCCCAAAGGACCCGTACGGCCAAGCTATGTTGCCCCAACCCCCCGTACGCTTGGCACAGGCTGAATCTGGAAGTGGGCACGGCGAACCCTGGGCGCCAACGTTAACACGGCGGAGCAGGGCATGCGTGCCGGGGAAGGCAAACGCCAGCAGGCGTGTTAAAGCATAAGGGATTGCCCGGACCAACGTGAACGCAGCCTGAAAACGAGCTCCGTCACGCTCTGCCCTCCCGGCGCCTCGGCTGGGAAGCGGGGCGGTTATCGTACAGAAGAAACACCAAGTGCCGCAGATAGCTGTATAAGCCGGAGTACGGTGCTATTACTCACGGAGCAGGTACCGGTGTGTCAGATATGACCCCTCCAGCGAGCGCAAACACTGTACGCAGGGTGTACGGCCGTAAACTCATCTTCAGCGCAAACTTCCCAAGTAACAAAAGTTTCCTGTCCAGCCATCAGGAAAATTTCCTCCCTCTGCGATGCCCGCGCTGTTTCCCGGGGCGTCGGGTAAGGGACACCCCCGCCCGGCGCTGCGTTGGCGCTGAAGCGGCGCGGCGGAGAGCTGCACGGCGGCGAGGCAGCTCCCCCCCCCACGACCCCCACCCCATCTGCGGCTGATTTCTGTCCCTGGCGAGGTCTCGTCCTCCCCGGCCATCAATCACGCCGGGGTGCGGGCGAAGCGGCCCGTTTGGGGTTGGGGGGAAGGAAAGGGGAGAGAAAAAGCGGCAGCGAGAAGGGGCGAGGGCAGAGCAGCAGGTTGGGCGCTGCGGGGGCAGCGCGGTACTCACCGGGCCGGCGGCGGGCGCATCCCGGGGGGGCCGGGGGCGCAGCCGGGGCCGCGGGCGGCGGTGCCCGGCGGCTGCCGCATCCTCGGCGCCGCGGCCCCCGGAGGCGCGGGGCGGGCGGCGGCTCCCTCCCTCCCTCCCTCCCTCCCTCCTTCCCTCCCTCCCTCCCTCCCTCCTTCCCTGCCTCCCCCCCCCCCCGCCGGTGCCGGGCTCCGGGCGGTGCCGCCGGCCCCGCCGCTCGCGATTGCACAAGCGGCGCGGGGTTGTGGTTGGGGGGGAGAGGGAGAGGAGGGCAGAGACGGAGGGAGGGAGGAGGGAGGAGGGAGGGAGGGAGGGCAGCGCCGGCCCCGGGCAGGCGGCGGTGCCCGCGGCCGGCCGGGCCGGGCGCAGCCGGTGCCGGTGCCGGTGCCGCTGCCGGTGCCGGTGCCGGTGCCGGTGCGGCGCTGGCCTCGCCCGGCGCAAACGCCCCCTGCGAGCGGCGGCTCCCGCCGCCGGGCCGGCTCCGGGCGAGGTTCCCTCTGAACCCCGCAGAGGATGGTTTCCTTTCCTTTCCGTTCCTTTCTTTCACTTTCTCTCGGTTCCTCGCTTTCTCTTTTTTCTTCCCTTTCCCTCTTTCTTTCCTTTCTCTTCCCTCCCTCCCTTCTCTTTCCCCTTTTCGTCTTTCTTTCTCTCTTTCCTTCCTTCCTTTTCTTTCCCTTTCTTCTTTCTTTTTCGTTCGTCCTTCCTTCTTCTTTCCTTCCCTTCCTTGCTTTCTTTCTTTCTTTCTGTCTGGCTTTCTAGCTTTCTTTTTTTCCTTCCTTTCTTTCTCCTTCTCTTTCTTTCTTTCTCTTCCTTCCCTCTTTCTTTCTCTTCCTTCCCTCTTTCTTTCTTTCTCTTCCCTCTTTCTTCCTCTTCCTTCCCTCTTTCTTTCTTCTCTTGCTTTCCTTCCCTTCCTTGCTTTCTTACTTTCTTTCTGGCTGGCTTTCTAGCTTTCCTTCTTTCCTTCCTTTCTTTCATTTTCTTTCTTTCTCTTCTAGCCTTCTTTCCTTTTCTTTCCTTCCTTTCCTTGCTTTCCTTCCCTTTCTTGCTTGCTTTCTTTCTGACTGGCCTTCCTTCCTTTCCTTTCTTTCTCTCTCTCTTTCTCTCTTTCCTTGTCTTTTTCTCTTTTTCTTTCTTCTTTCTCTCACTCTTCTCTCTCTCGCTCTCTCTCTCTCTCCCATTAAAAATCTAGCAGCCACTTGCAATCCCAGTGAAACCCCATTCATCACTCGCTTTCAGTTAAGATAATTGTTGGAGACCGGAAAGCCTCTGTTTCTGTAAAGATGCAATTAATGCAATAGAGGCCTCCACATTAAACACTGGCACAGCACCACCCAAATCAAAGATACCTGCAAGGCTTGGATGAGCTTTGTAAAGATTTGCATGTAGAGAGATCAGAAAAGCAGGAAGGGAAGACGGTAAGAAAGCCACAGCCGTGCTGAGAAGGGTTGGTAGTGCACTGGCAGTGGTCCTGGGGAAAAGCTGGGAAAGCAAGCTGTAGGGCTGGGCGTTAGCCGAAAGGGGCTGGAGGCTGCCAGCGAAGGAACCGTTTCCTGCTGCCTGGTTCCTTCCAACTCCAGGACAACAGGATTTTAGAAACAAGCAGGGTGGCAAAAACCTGCTTCCATCAACACTTTCTTATCCTACTGGATACAACCTACCTGGCCCCAAACTGCGCTCGGTTCCAAAGGGCCAACAACAGACACCGGAGCAGCCTACGGCCCCAACCACGCGCCCCGATCGGGAACCGAAACCCTAATCCCCCCACCCCGGCATCTATCATCCAGTCGAACTTGGGCTTTTGCGGATTGACACCCACCTGCTTCTCACGACCAGGACAACCAGCAGTGAGCTCCTACCCAGGAGGCTATTTTTTCCCATAGAACGTAACGGGTGAGAAAGGAGACATGAGAGACTCGGGAGCAAGTTCTTGGGTCTATGGAGGAAGCAAAGCAAAACAAGGTGTAGATACGGCCAGCTACGACGCCACTGCCCGGGGGCATTCAGGCGAAATCCACCCCGGGGTACCAGGTCCGAGGTTCAGTGTTTGGACGACTCCGGTGGGATCTCAGCCGGTCCCCGGCCCTGGGCTGCGATTATCCCGAGTGGAGCGCCAAGCCGCATGCCCAGATGTGAGCCAGCACGCAGCTCGTTCGCTGCTTCCTTGTATTCATTCGAGTCCCCGTACTGTAAACAGCCAAACACCAGAGAAGGGAAACACGGCAATCTGTAAATCTTGGGGGGGGGGGGGAGGCGCAAGGAGCAGAGTGCAGGTTTTCTGGTGTCAGGAGAAACAGGGAGAGGTGCTGCACGACAGAGCGATCCGGCTGCAGGATAAAGAAGCTGCTGAGAGGCTGTCGAAGGCCTGGGCCAACCCTTTCCCCTTCCCCCGTGGCAGTACCACAGCCAGAACGAGGAGCGAAGGCCTGATGCCTGCAGATGTCGTTTGGACAGAGGCTGGCCAAGGCAGGGGCTAGAGGCAGCCGCTGCGCAGATGGGAGCAGGCGGCAGCAAAAACAGGGAGGCAACATCAGCAGGAAATGAGCCGTCTTCACCAGAACGGCCCCTGCTCGCCGACTTCAGCGGCGTTTTCACGCTCTTCCTACCCGGCGCTTCGGCGCCCTGAGACCCAGCAGAAACCCGCTCTCGGGTCCGCGGGAGCTTCCCTCCCTCGCCGTGTCGGGCCTGCTGACGAACGCCCACGGTGCCAGCGGGCGACCCCGTACATCAGCACGGCCCCAGCATCTCAGAGCCAGGACGGAGCCGGATGCCATTCCTCCTCGGCTTTCACGCTCACCCAAGGCACGCGGGTACTACGCAGCACCAAAAGCACTTCGCTGCTCTTTCAGACCACCCGGTCAACCCACCCTGCATAGCGCAGGCAGAAGTTAAGGGGCGGCCAGAGGGTTCGGCTGCTGGAGGAATTTGGCCCGCGTGGCCTCCGGTGGGCCGCGGCTCTGGGATAACAGGCTTGAGCCCCGAGCCGAAGCCCTCCGCACGGGCACGGCGGAGGGGCACGAGTCCTAGCGATAATTTGGCCAGCTGGCTTGAAAGTCCAGCTCGCCTGACCGTGGGTAGAAACCAAGATCCAGGGGCCGGCCTGGCTGCCAGGCACCATGCTCGGTAGTGGAGGGAGAGGATTTATCACAGAGCTCGTCTGAAAACATCTGGGCTCAGCAAACGACCTGGAATGCGACGCGGCAGCGGGGCGCTCCTCTCCGCGCGAGCCCTGCGAACGCGAGCTCCCGCAGGGCAAGGCTCGAGCCAGCTGTTTCCTCTAATCCCATCAGCCTTGCCTTCAACGGGGGTCCGAGCGCACGGGAGAGACCGCGAAAGCCCCCTCCCCTCCCCTCGGCGCCTGGGATTAGTGGTTTCTCGGTAGTGCAGCGCCAACACGGTCCAGGGCCCTGGGGCAGCAGTGTATATATATATTTATCTGTATATATATATATGTATATAAAGCGTACCCCTCCCATCTCCGAGCAAGTCCAAGTGTGTTTAATCGCTTTGTTTTCCACCTTGCCCAGGCCCCTTCTTCCCTCCCTCCCTCTCTTCCCCAGCAACTCGGGTCACGCATGCTCCTTCCCCTGCTCGGCTCACGTCTGCGGGGACAGTTCCTATCCGGGAAGGGGCTTCATTTGCAGGTGTCCTCTCTCCTAAGAGTTCAAACTGTTTTTTCTTTCTCCTTCAGAAATACCGGCTTCCTCCGACTCCATTACAACCGGCTAAGCCCCCTCTGATAACCATCTTATTTTTTGGCTGCAGACCTTCCCCTCGCTGCACTCGCTCAGAACCCGGTATTAGATGAATTATTTCTCTTGCGGCATTGCCCGGAGGCCCCAGGCAAGCTCGGGGCCAAGTCGCAATAGGTGCTGTATGTGTTTAGAGACGGTTCTGGCACCGCAGCGCCTACGGCCTGACAACCAGCAGTACAAACTTAGAACACACACATGTGCGCAGGGAACATTTTGCACATTACCGAAAGGAAACCAGCACCCGCCTGAAGCGGGGTGACTCAGCCCAGAGCAACACTGCGCTGCGGTCGCGTGGAGAGAGGCTCCTGCGCAAACTCCCTGGCCTTTAGGAAAAGCGCTCAAAGTCAGAACTGCTTCTGCAGTCCTGTTACTACATGAGAATTTCAGCTTCTTTGAAATGAAGGCACCAGAGGTGAAAGAATGGATGTGTTCCCCAGAAGATTACATTCCTCCGCTCCCCCTTCTCCCCATCGCACAGAAGATAAATGCAAATATAAACCTTAAGGTGATAACAGGATTTTCATATTTTAGAGGGCGTGGTTCATAAACTCATAGATATGTGGGACCTTGACAAGTCTGCTTCCATCCCTTCCCTCTCCTCCTGCCCTGAAGCAGGATCGTGACTTCTGAGTACGCGCAGCAGATAACACTGTTGCAGCTGATGAGGAACTGAACGTAACTTGCCCGGGGACACGGCCAGGAGTCTTCAGCTTATCCCTGCTTTCTTGAACACGCCAACAGATCTGTGCTAGCACTGGACCAATTTCCCGTTTTTAATTTTTGTTAACAGTCCCACGAGTAGCGACTGCCTCGGTAGCTGCTCCCATGCATGACAAGAGTTAACACTACTTCATGGGCCAGACGAGGGAAGCCTCAGTTAAATAATTATAGGCTCATCCTGTGCTCAGAGGAGTCACAGTGACCTTCTCTCAAACTGCCAGCCTACCTCTATTTATTCCTAATATGGATATAAAATCCACATGTTAGCAGATAGTAAACTAGAGCCTCCCACAAGCGTGTCCCCTATTAGGATGTTCTCAAAGATTCAAGGCAATTATTTCTCAGGCTTTAAAAAATCCAGTAAATTCATGGTCTCTGTTCAGTGCAGAGAGCGCCACTAGGCAGACTTTCCCGTACTGTCCTTCCAGCGCACCTCAGTCCCAGCCCTCAGACGCTCCTGCGATCCCAGCCCTCGGCTTCTATCCATCTATCATTCAAAGATGTATTTATTGACATACGAAACACCCCATCTCCTGACAGATTATCTACGAAACCATGTAATCTTCCGAGAGAATACAACAAAAACTGGGCCCCATGCCCGGAAAAAGGGAAAAAAAACAAAAAGGGGGAAAAAAAAAGAGCACACACCATTCGCCATTCCCTCAAACAAAACCAAGGAAGAGAAAACAATCCAAAAGGGAGGAGCTGGGAGAACAAAGCAGTAACGATCGGCATAGAAATAGGTCGTCTTACATCTGAGAACCACGCCAGGGACATCTTCAGGGAGTGTCTAACAAACAGGGTCTTTGAGCTGAAACTTTTCTGCCTTTAGTTCATACCAGATTAAGCCACGGGACAGAGACCAAGAACAATGCAGTCAACCTTTCTGGCCTCAGAAGTTTTAAGAGAATTTGTGGCCAACAGGAACAGTTAGATCATCTGATATAAATCCATGTGTGTTACAAGTCATTAGATTTCACCCTGTTACTCCCAGGTGGAGCACAGAAACTCGTTGTCTGGATAGAACGGGACTCCCAGAAAAGCTCCAGAAACACCGAGAGCTGAGAAATCCACCCATTCCTTTGCTAGTTCGTCCCGGCTGCACTACTGTCATTCAGTGCCTCACTAATCGTCTGCATGGGTCGGGCTTCAGCCTCTAGCCATTGCCTCTCCTTAGGCCTCTTTCTGTCAGCAAATCCTTCAGTTCCTGCATTTTCTTCCCTTCCACGAAGGTTCTTTCATATTTTAACCTGGCCATCTAATCTCTCCCAACACACATTCCTGATGTCTGTCTCTTTGTTCAAGGGTTGGTGCAGGCCTCTGTTTTGCAGTGAAGATTGGGTGCTTAGTCCCTTACCAACCATAACCCCCCACCCAAGTCTTCTGCAGAATGGAGTCCTACAGTGCCTAGGTATGATCTGCACTCGTTGTGTCTGGATACTGAATTCCACATTTGACTGTATTAAAATTTACACTGCTCCTTTTTCACTTTCAGAGTATCTCACTAAGTAGCAATTATTAATCAGGCACCATTTTTACATTTCCTTCCAGATTATTAATGAAAATAACAAAAACACTAGGCATTGTACTGGCTCCGGAGGGAGACACGGCACCCACAGACCTTAGAGCACTGTGCTCTTGCAGATCAAACGTGGGGACCATCAGGACACCAAATGACTTTCTCTTCATGTGGCCTCAGCCAACCTTTGAACCTAGAAAGAGACCCCTAAGGAGAGACAGACTATGTAACCCACGGCACATATATCCTTTAGCCTAAGCCTCTTTCCCCTTATTCCACTGATAACCACAGCCTTTTCTCTCTACTCCCTTACTGCTCTGTGCTATGGCATCCTTTCTTGGAAAGAAGGCCCAGGAGTTCGGTGATAGAGAAGCAGGTGACCGGAAGAAATGAAAGTGTGCTAAGAAAGTGCAGTACCACTCACCTTTCCAAAGCACACCTTCACATTGTTCTGCTGGTATCCTCGAAGGGCAGAAGCCAAAGTATTCTGTGAACTGCGGAGTGAGATTCAATCCAGCGCAGATGGGTAGCGAACTCTGGGGTCCCAGAATATATGCTAGCTCGCAGTACAGAGCTGAATTTTACCTCTGAATGAAGCAGGTCTCAAAGCCGCAACCAAGCGGAGAGAGTATCATCACTTCCATTTTACAGGGGAGAAAACTGGGGTTCAGAGAGGTTAAATAACTTGCTCAGGGTCACAGGTTATCCTTGTCAGGGCTGGGGATAAAAGCCATCCCGCAAGCGCTTGGGTATTGCAGAGAGAGGGGGAGTGTCCGTGCCTTAGACCCAATACAGCCCACATTCCTGAGGTCATCATCTAGCAGTCTGCATTCCCAGGAGATTCAGTCAGGGTGAAAAATGTGATTGGCAGAGGATGCCATACCCACGGCAGTACAAATCTAGGAATTCTTAAAAATTCTCTGAAAATACCAGGGATGTTAGGAAGCAAGCAGGGTAAATTATAGGAGCCATTACTGTCCTCCAAGTAGCAAAGCACTGTCCCTCAGGGCCTAGCCTGCAAGCCAGAGTTGAGTCTAGCCGACTATGAATCCGCCTATAAAATGCACATTGTTCCACGGGGAATGACACTGCGCTTCGGTGGCTAGAAGCTAGAAACCTTCTATCCCAACTGGACTCCTAAATCCTCAGGGAATGCATGGCTCATGGGATTAGCAATGGCTTTGGGTTAAGCTGTTAGTCACTAGGTCAAGCGCAGCACTGAGGGGGAGGAAGAATATCCTCTAGACCTTCTAAAAAGAAACATACTCCTTCATACAAGAAGAGATTTATGAACTGAATTTGAACTGATAAGGGCATGACTGTTTCTAGGAAGGGGAAGACACTCCTAACCCAGAGCTGGAGTCCCTACGAGCAGTACCAATAAAGACTATAGATGAAGAGTGATTTATTAGCCACCAACAACTTTCTCAGCATCTTTTTAAGATACAGGAGGTGAGTATCCACCACAAGGAACATCCAGCTCCAAATAGCTGGCATTGCTGTACAGCTAAGTGCTGACAGCCAGAAGTCACAAGAGAAACAGCAATCCACAGCTGAATTTCCATAAACTCTGTTCCCGTTTAGTTTCAATCTCAGTTAAGCATTTCACTGTGGGTGGCCTATACACTGGACTCTCAGAGCAGTTAAGACACAGTACGCATTGCATACAGCTGCCTACTGGGGCCAGCCTGCCAAAATTCACACCAGTCCCGTTTACAAAGGCAGGGGTGGGGTGGGAGACAAGGAAGAGAAAGAAAAAGTTAGTTTATTTCCTACTGTCAGGATGCGCCTATTGTGGGGGGAAAGCAACAACACACAGCCAGCCCAGAGCAAGAGAAAGGGTCAGCAATGCCTTGCTGATTCAGAACACTGCTGCAAGAAGTGGTGGTCCCAGCACGTCCTCCCCAGCTCTGCCACTAGCCTTTCCTTTCTAGCTAAAGCCTAAGAGCTACAGCTCTACTTCTTTCTACCATTTCCAGCCCATCTCTCACTATCAGGATAACCACAGCCTCTTTGAGTCCAGTCATCCGGCCAGGTGCTTGCTTCTGAAAGCCAGTACCTTCGCGCTTTCTTCTGCATTGCTCCAGAAGCTTGCGGAGAACTCAGTGAAAACATCCGGAAAACCAATGCCTTTTCCTTTGGAGAATCACCCTTGTGAACCCTCTGGAAGAGTTAACACTAACGCTATCACCACTGCGCCTCCACTACTTGAATGATACTGTCCCCTTGATCTCCTCCCTCTCCCTGTATCTGTTACCTAATTTCCTATTTAAGACTACGATCTGCTAAGGCACTGACCATCTTCTGGTACTATGCTTACGTTGTACCTAACACAGCAGTATCCTATTCCATGAGAAGGGCTCCTAGATGTGGTTGTAATACACAGAATTGGGAACAGATTTTATTACCTTATCTCCTTTCCAGACTCAGGTTTACGCTGAAGTCAATATCGAGGACGTCAATGTTTTGTACTCATTAGAAGCAATCACTTCAGGCACAAGAAAACAGAATTGCCAGCTCATTAGAGATTTGCTAGGAAGAATTTGGGGCAATGTCAGGGGAGCAAACGGTTACAGAGCATACCCTTCTGGAGTCTCCCAGACTATGAAGTGGGCAGCTTTCGCCTGAGACTCCATGACCTGCCAAGCAAAAAAAGAGTCAGAAAAGAAGGCTGATTGAGTCAACGGCTCAAGACTCAAATTAGAGTCTCAGCTGCATGCCACATTCCCTCCAAGACTTATCATTGACCTTGGCTACAGTTCCTCCCATCTTTAAAATGGGAATTATAAACCCTTTTACCACCCTTAATCTCATTTGTTTAGTTTGTAAATTCTCCAGGGCAGGGACTGGTTTTTATTTGTGTGTACAGCACCACATACAGCAAGGTCCTGATCTTGGCTAGGGCTCCTAGGCATGATTGAAATACAAAGAAATGACGGTATCTTGATCAAACATGAAGAACTCAGATAAACAATAGAAAAGCAGCTTGATATTTTTTTTCCTGCAGTCTCTGCTTTTCCATGACTTGTTTATTCATCTCAAAGCCTCAGCAGACATCTAATCAAGCTGTTAAGAGTCAGATTTGTGGCCAGTCAAGCACTCAGGGAGTTGTTAAACGTTCAAAACCAGTTCTATTTAGCAAACAGCTTCTTCTTTTTTTTTTTTTTCCTTCCCCCAGACAGAGATATGGTTTCTTTATTCACTTTATACCTACCAATTTCCTACTAAAATTGCACCAAGGTGAGACAGTAACTTGTCCACTAAAAGGTCCCATTAAGTTTTGGGTAGGGACACCTGACTTTTTGAGGCCTATCTTGTTTGCACTTTTTGGTACTGGTCCAAATCATGCTACAGTTAGTCGAGGCAATGATTTCAGCAGGCTTAAGAAGAAGGAAAAATGTGATAGTTTCCAGATGAGTGTATTACACTAAATTTAACATGCCTTTTGGTACTTAGAATTTCCACTTTTTCCCCTTCCATTTATGTAATTAGAAATCAAGCAGCAGGAAACCATTCCTATTCCAACCTCAGTTGGGAACAGTATGGTCTCATTCCCATAGAGGGAAACAGGAGACTTGTCCTCAAAAGGAGATATTTTGCACAGCTTATACAGACAGGTTCAAAAATAGGTTTTGAATAATACAATTTTAATTAAACCAAAACAAGTACAGACGAATTATGTGCTAGTTATGCATGTGTGTGTGTGTGTGTGTGTGTGTGTGTATACACATATGTACAGTGCAAACGACAACAAGAAGGCAGCTGTGAAAAACAAAAACATTCAGTTCTTACCCCCTTTAAAGAACAATGAGAAAATTTAAATTCCACTTTGTAGAGTAAAATTGTGTAAGACCACCTAAAAAATTTCCACGCTTACACTAGTGAATTTCGCAGTAACGAGCAAGAAAATTTGTTCTGAGCATTCGCACTCTAGCAGTAAATAACACATTGTGAACAGTTATCAATTCCCTTTGAGTTCCAGGGTCAGGAAGGACCACAGTCCCCAGCAGATCAGACTAAGTAAGAACTAACTCCGACAAGTCATATTTGAACGAAAGCAGAGCACACCAGAGAGGGACAACTCATCTGATTTTATAATTACCAGGGACGCTAAATGAAAGGGGCACCCGTCATCATGGGCCAAAACACATAGCACTAACTAAGGCTTTTTCTGCACATTGAGAGTGATTGTTTTCAGAGCACCACAACCACTTTGCTTTAGTCTCCAGTTTCTTGCCCAGGTTGATGCTCTTCTCTCCAGCTGAACCTACTGGCTTCCCAGACTGCTAGCATTGCAGCGCACACAGAGAACTCAATAAAAACACTTTCCAAACCACAGAGGAGCTATGGCTCCAAAGTACATAGTTCAAATTAAAAATTGGGGCCAGATAAAATGATTCGAAATTGGGAAGAAAGAAAGAGATCCTGTTTCCAATAAGCTGTTTTGACTGATGAATGCAGTCCGGCAAGGGAGGAGGTGGAAAAACAAGGACATGCTCAAGCAATGGTCCTGGATGGTATCATGCTTTGACAGTCTTTAATGCTGCTCTGGCATTAAAGCTATTTTGTTTCACAAGTCCATTGCTCTAGGCTACCTCTTCAGCTTCTGTTGACTCTGGGCACAGCTCAACATGTTTCTTCAGGGTGCAGGCTCCGTACACAAGTGCCCTAGGGGATGTGCGGGTGCAGGACTCCTGGAGCACCCAGACCAAATCCCAGTCCCATTGCTCAATAAGGCAAGGAGTTTCTCAAGCTCTCTAAACTTAAAAGACTGCCCCTTAGTCCACCCCCTTCCTTTTCTGGCATGGTTTTAAAAACAAACATTGCGCAACTTGCTTTCTCTCGTCTCCCCTTTCTGGAGAGGGATTTGTTGTCATTCTTCCCATCTGCCTGTGCTCTCCATAGGGCAGAACAGGCTTTAAGTAAGGGAAAGCTCAGTGTCGACCTCTAACACTCTCTCTCTGTCTCAGCAGACCCGTAATTGCAGCTTGTGCTACACGGACAATAGGCAGCAAGCATCTTAACCGTGGGGAAGAAAAGTCCTTAAGAGCCATCTCAACAGCTACAAAATTGCACTGAGTGAAGAAGCGGTGAAGAGACTTCTCAAGTCAGGAGAAGAGCAGTAGGCTACATGCCAACAAATAATTACAAGGACTGGGGTAAACGTAAAGTAGAAGGGAGTACTTGGATCAGTGACTTGCCAAGGCAATAAATAGCTTTAAATATTTGTGACCCATTCCCAGACACTGAAATCTAAACGTTCTCCCCCAGAAGAGGGATGAAAAAACAATCAACCTAAAATGTAGGCTCTGAGCCAGATGACCTGTGCATCTGTTTAATTAGCCCACTGTACCAGGAAAGTCTCAAACTTCGTTCACTCCATGACTCAAAGCTTCAAGAGACACCACCAGCTAGCCGAGTTAGTCACACAGTTCGGATTTGCCCTTTTCTATTATGCCTCTGTGGAGAGGACAAAATTCCAGTTCTAAAGGGCAACTGAACAAACAGGACATAGGAGTATTTATATTCCTCTCCAAACACCGGCACCAGCAGCAGGGGTCTAGCGGGTGATTTATGAGGTGGGAATGCTTCTTTGAACTGTATGTTTGATGGGGGTTGCCTTTCAGGAGTGGAGAGGAACATTCGACGGCTGTCTTTTCTGAAGAACTTTCACAGTGGCTTTACCCAGGTGGTCACAGCTGCTAGGTATTCAAAAGGAAGTCCTCTCCTTGCATTCTCTCGCTCTCACTCACATACAAAGTCAACACACCAGAAAAGGCCATTTTTGTTTTATTTATTTCCCAGAAGAGCTCTTCCTTGCACTTTCCAGACACAAGATACAAAACAAGGAACAGAACTTTGTTTCATGTACAGAAACAGTTTGTTGGAGTATAAAGAGTTACTGGTGATCGTTACTGAAGAATGTTGGCTTATTCCAGGGGCACTTCAGTATTCCTGAGGAATAATCACTGATTTCTCCTTCCTTCCCACTGGGATAGTCTTAGCCATTAGTCACTGTTCCTGTAAAGCAAGAAGGCTTATATTATTAAAAAGCCATTTGGGTTCCTTACATGGAAGGTGCTGTACGATGTAAAGCAAGCCACTTAGCCTCGTAACCTTTCCAGAAGGTAGGCTAACATTTCTGTCCTCGGCTAGACTGAGGAGTTGAGTACGGAGAAGTTCAGCAGCTATTTCCATACAGGAAACATACCATGTTTTCATGCACACAAGCCTCCGCTCTGATAAACTGGGTACTTCAAAACCTCCCCAAATTACTGCGCTTTCAAGTTAACCATTCACAGTCTGCACTATCAGATAGACATCACTTCCACAAAGAGCAGAAGGAAAGGCTCCAGTTGATGAATTTCAACTCGTATTGTTGCAAAGCAATATAACGCCCATTGCTACAAAAGTAGGGGGTGCTTTTGGTGATAAATAGTACAGGCTAAATATCTGGAAAATGACACTAAGCATTTTGTGAGGTAACCTAATTTTCAGCCATACAATTTTAAGCCTAGGAATTACTGCTGGCTGCGAATTTTAACTTCAGCGGAGGTCACAGTGAAATTCATTTGATGAAATGACTTTAAGAGCCCTCAGAATCATAATATGACTACTGATTCAAATTTTGCTGCCTTTTAAGTAGTCACTTGCTCTAGATGGATGGCCTCTTCTACTGGTGTCAGTGTTCCACCATCAATTTAATTAGCCAGAGAATGGGCAGTATGACGATAGCTACACCCAGAACAGGTGCAAAGTTGCTTTGTAATCGCCTGATTATTTGGTATCATGAAGGTCCTCTCTCCTGTCTCATTCTCACTCGGGATCCAGAATCAAGAACTCGATTCTGAAGAATAAAGGATAAAGCCCTGAGTAACCTCATCTGACTGTATCGTGGATCATGGTTTGAGGTTGGACTAGATTACCTCCTGAAGACCCTTCAGTCCGAATTATCCTTAGGAGCCTATGAACTTGACAGATTCAGAAAACCAGAATTAACTTCCATTCAAGTCAATCCATGCTCCATTTCTCTCTCTCTTAAAAAAGCTGATCTGTCTTGCAGACTCTTGCATTTTGACAAGTTAGCACTTGAACAAAAATCCAACTTTGCAAAGGAAGTCCTAAAGAGTTTTCTTACAACAGTATTTTCTAGGAAAAAACAGATGAGTGATAATACAACAATATTTTCCACACTCCTAACCACCAGAAATGAACTAATTTTGCTGTAATAACCCTGGAGCCATTATCCATGACACTACATTTTGGAGAGAATTAATGACATTAACCATTAGATGGCTTCATCTGCCTCTTCCCTCTCAGCATGTTCAGCCTCTTTGTGCCAGAGAAAGCTAGTGGAGACAGCGTGCTGGAAACTATTTGTCTAGTCTTGTGCCATGCAGGCAGCTGTGCTTCTTCTGGGAAGCGTCCTTTCAATTACCTCATGTGTTGAGGGACCACCCTTGCTCCAGAGCACAGATTAGTCCTTAATCCAAATAAAAACCCCTACCAGGCTGACCCGAAAGTCGGCTTTCTGTTGCCCAGCATCCCTAGTAACAAGCATCTTTCAGTGAACGTTGTTTTCTCAGGACACGTGAACAGGACATTCACCACTCATGTGAAATCATAGACACTTCGCTCCGGTTTCTTTTTGGGGATCTAAGCTGGAAGAAAACTCCCAGGGTGAAGTAGAAAGCTAATGCGTTTTTCACGTTAACAAATCTGGCCAGGAGCGTCACGCAGAGACTTCTGGTTCTAGAACATCACTACTGGGCTGTAGCTGGGAACGCTCTATCAGCTGGATATAAGGCCCAGTTACTCTGTACTGCTTTCCGAAGTATTTTATTTTGAAGTAGTTGTTCTAGAGTCTTGATACTGTTTCCAGGTCTTTACAGTCAGCTGGAGAGACTCTTCTCAAACAGGTGTGTCTGGCAAGGCTGCAGGAGGCTGGCAAAAGCCAATCTGCCAACAAACCTGAGGAGGACTGGACTTAACTTTCCCCTCTAGCTGCACCCAGAAAAAGACTAACGTACCTTCAAGTCTCTTTTATCAGGCTGACGAGAGATACATGATCAATTTGTGCATTCTTTTTACTTGCCATGAAAAGCTTTAGCAGAACATTTTACCTCAGTACTTTCTAAAGTAATAAATTAACTGAAAATACGTCCTGGTGGATGTCTCTCCAGTGGTATCACTGAAATGCTTCTAGCAGTCTATGGCTTCACAGGTTCAAAACACCCATTTTTTCCTAGATGCCACAACAATAAATTACCACAAGAACGGTCCCAACTTCTACATGTGAAGAAATAAAGAGAATATTAACGGAGTTAATTTGTGGACTTAGGGCACTCTAAGTCATTATAGGTAGTTTGTAAGCATGCAGATGGCTCCTCCTAATCAATCTATTTTTAAATATTTTATCTCAGCATCAGTGATGATAACACTCAAAAGTCATTTAAATGATCCTCCTCACTACTTTTAAAAGTGTACAAGTTCTTCAAACTATGACGTGACTATCCAGCCAAACAAGCCACAAAATTTAAGAATGATTAGAGTTCTCATGTGGCAAAAAAACCTGCAAAAGATTAAAGCTCGGCTTCTACAGGCAGACCCACTGAAACATATGCCTGACATGACTTACAGTTTCTTCCTAGCTGGTCCCTTTTCAAAGCTGAAGACGGAATGTTACTCTTAACTTATTTTTTCAGCTTTTCTAATATGTATTTTATTACACATGTTTACGAGTTGTGGGAAAACCTACCCGCAGGATCTGCTGAGCTAATCCTATGCACCAGATAGTCAAAATACCTTAAGACCAGGGGAACGCAAGTTTCTTCCAACTGGTACTCTTTGGGAAAGGGATAGGAATATTCATTTAAATGGTGTCTAGATGTACCATTTAATGCTAATAATTAGTTACCAATTAGTAGTAATTAGTACCCATACCTACTTTTACAAATTTGCCATGGAGAAGATACGGAGACTGGAAGTCATGTTGACAATTGGAATAAGCCATTCCTAACCCCATCCCTGATCCAAAAGCAATAGGCCATGTCTTTCCTGTGGGAAAGGTAAGCAGAGGGGAAAACCAAAATTCAAGAAAAACTCTTTATTTCATGTTACAGTGACAGTCTTGTCAAATGTATGCCTATAAAGGAATCAATGAGTAGGAAGATGCACACTAAGCATTTAAGTTCTATGAGTCCTAACATCTTAAAAAAAAAAAACAAAAAAAACCAAAAAAACAGAACAAACCAAAAAACTCCACTTCAGAAAAACAACAAGACTAAGCAATAAGATATGGTATTTAGAATTAGAGAGCAAACTCTGAACTCAGGAACTGAAAATTATTCTGTTAACAAGGCATAATTAAAAAAAGAACTGAGATTAGCTTTAAAACCCCAGCAAGGCTGGCATAAGATGATGTCTAGACACACGACTCTAGTAATTTGGCTCCGGGTTTTCTGCAATTCCAAAACTTGAGTTGAGCACAGTAGGAATTCAGAGAGATGCCACATGCAACAACCTGGTTACACAACAGCTAGAAGTTTAGGTAATCGCATTTCAACTGAAAAGAAATGCGCAATAATGAAGGAGTTGGTATAACATGCTGATTAAGGTTTACATGCCTCACAGATTTCTTGGCTTTAAAGTGCACCCACAATAGACACAAGTTTGGAAACCAGGCAGTCAAGATTAGCGCAATATACTTACTTTTGAAGAAGATGACTGAGAAAACAATTCCTAATCCAAATCCAGCACCTGTAAGAAACAATGCAGTGAGTGAGGACTAAGATAATGCATAGTAATGGAAAATAATTCAGTTGTTTTCATTAATTCTTTGTTCCAGTTCAGAAATGCCATAATAGATGGTATTTCAGCACACCAAAAAAAAAAAAAATATATATATATTCTTAAAAAGCAATTCTGAAAAAATAATTCTTATTTTTCTAAATAAACGTAATGTTTTCTTTAATAAACGATGTGAATCCCTACCCATTCAAGAACTTTATAATTGGAAAGATTTGGGAAACAAACTAAATCCTCATCCCAAGGAAAGTTACTGAATTTCTGTCACCATCTACAATGTGGAAGTAAGATTTATTTGGCTCATTGTCAGTAAATGTGAAACACTTAAATGAAAACTTATTGTGTCCTTGAGCTTTAGATTTTGCAGATGAATATCTTATTGTATTGCGTTTATCTCAGTACTTTAACTACTTCAATGTGTGTCCGGAGGGCAGCAAAACTTTGATGCTTTGTGATACTCTATACCTTGCAAAAGAAAGCTCCAGGCTGCTTATCTTTCACATCCACAACATTCATTATGGAGCATATTTAAACACATTAGGAATGAATGACTTTTCACATCCTTATACTATATATAGATATAATTGCAACAGTTCAAAAATTTATCCAGCACCATTAAAAGAACTTAGTTGGCATATTTAAAAATAATTTTTGCTTTCCTTGGAAGGTGCACTTATGATTTCTTGTAAGAAGTCAGGCAAGTCTGCAAAATTCTTCTCAAAACCCAATAAATATAACAGTGAAAAATTTGAGTTCAGTGGATAAACTCTACCTTTAGTTATATCCATTAAAGACACCAATTTTAGATGTGCCCAACAGTTGAAGAAAGCCATATATGCGCTCCCTAAAACACTTAACAGTTTCAGGTTTATTTTGCCAAAAAACCCCCAAAACAACAACAAAACACCCCCATTCTGTTATGGGTTTGAATCTCTTGTTTTAATGCATGAAATCAAACTGATAAGGAGTGTTTTATTAATTAAAAAACTTCTCTTTAAAGTAGTGCTAAAAGCATGTGATCCTTATTTAAGCTCCTGTTGAATGCATTAGTAAGTGGGTCGAGTCCAGAACAATGCCAAAGAATCCTATACCCTCTTGGTGTATAGGAATGATCTTTTTTTAGTTTCCTTTTGCTTTTTAAACCTTTTTCCTTGCAAAAAGCACACTAACGGTAGCTCCTATTGAAGCACAGATTACTGAAACAACACTCACTGCACTACCTAGTAAACTTAAGCACCTTATGCTTTTCATTGATAAAAAACACTTGAATATTAAAACAGAGATAACTGTCAAACAAAAACCCTGATATTTACTTTCCAATTTACTTCACTATCTGTATTTACTGAGCACTGGAAAATGGAGTTGCTTTTGAAAACTCTCTTCATTTTATTATATATTTTCTTTAGATCCAATTGTGATAGAGGTAACTACTTTACCAGGTCATTACAGCTTTAGAGTAGGCTTACAAAACATGCAATTGCAGGGAAGGACTTTGACCGCCTGCCAAGTGGTCCTGACATAACTCCCCCAGACATCTTAGAAAATGAGCGTTTTGCAGAAGGTCAGGTTTTCACTCTAATCATTTGCACAGCTAAGGAAAGTCTCAGTTCTTCAGATATCCGGTCAGAGCTTCAGGCCTTTTCTGCATTTCAGCCAGTAAGAGATACAATACTTAGAGAATCTCTTATAAACAGCTAACTCTACTCGTACTGTGCCACTGCCCAGCATTTACATTCACAGTGGAAGAGACATCACGGATTACTAAGAGCAGTAGTTCATCCACGCTAACGCCTCCGCTCCCCCTCCCCAAGTAGGGCCTTCCTTCTGCACCTTTGCTATAGTACAGCTGGTGCTGGCTCGAGCTGAATGTTTATGCTATTAAGGATAATTACTATCTTCAAGAATTCATCCAACGGACAACTGTTTCAGCCCTCTGACCTGGCTCCCTCTGACAGGCTTCTACAATAT
Organism: Struthio camelus; assembly: GCF_040807025.1. Taxonomy (NCBI): domain Eukaryota; kingdom Metazoa; phylum Chordata; class Aves; order Struthioniformes; family Struthionidae; genus Struthio; species Struthio camelus. Next base: position 12,903,620 of record NC_090962.1, read on the forward strand.
GTAGTTATGCTGCCTTTTTGTTTTGTTCTGTTATACTTTAGGTCCAAATAGGACTTTCTGGAGGTAATTACTTTCAGTTCAGACCAGACAGCACTAGGCGTTGTTTGAACTGTCCAGTTGAGGCGGCCTGTCAGGCAGGGAGCGATACTGTTCTGCGCTTCCTGTCCAAGAAGATTCCCTCTGCCAATCCAAACAGTTTAGCTAATCAATGAGAAATGATTTACAGGATGAGAAGTTGTGCATCATCTAGATGCAGAGCCCAAGCAATTGCTAATGTCGCCACATTTTCCATGTTACCAGTCAAACCCACAAGCCTGCTTACCAGGGTGATGGTAAACTGGTTACTTCTCTGTTTTTAAAAAAAAAAAAAAAAAAGGTTGTGCTAAGGAAACAGCTATAGTTGATACAGTAGCCATCTTGCTATCTACATCTAGAAATCATTATTTTGTATTCTCTTCACCTCCTTCAGGCACACTCTCACATTACACCCCCATTTGCAAGGGCACCACACAGACGCCATCAATGCCACTTCCCGTTGGCCATCAGGGGTGCCACAGAATACACTTGAGGTGGCAAATGTATTATTTCTGCCAACTGCAAATCAATACAAGGCCTAAAACAAAACCTAGGTCTTCCCCCACATTAACGCCCAGCAACATTGTTAAGCACGGTCTCACACGACTGCCTTTTCTCAAACAGAAGGATATGTTGTTTCTAAGTTTTTTTTCCCCCCCCATCACATTCGTTTCTTCTAAGTACAGCAATCACTATAGCTGACCATGGTGCTATAGGTATCACACAATTCAAAATTTCTGAAGAAGTGATTAAGTCTAGTTCTAGAAAAAAGATTTTTATTTTTAATTGCTCCCCACAAAAAAAAAAACACGGTGTCAATTTTAGAGGCCATCACCCCACCCTCCTCCAACAGGAAGAGGAATACAGTGGCAGATTAGTTTAAAGAGATGATGGCAAGAGATCTGAGACCCTGCTCTAGGTTAACGAAAAGCTACAGGGAAATAAAAGAGATCCGACAGCTAATGTTTTTTGTTTTCGGTACAAGAGGGCAACTTGAAAAACAAAGCCTTCTTCGCTTCCTTGATCCCAAGGCCAGTTAGGTTCATTCCACTTCCTACTGGAGAACGGGCTTGAAACCATGCTGAAAACTGCTGCTTATCAAAACACCCCTTTCAACAAGAAACGCTCACATCTCCCCACTCGTGCAAGCCAGTGCATAGACATTTGCTCTTTTCTAGTTGGCTTGAACAGTTGGCATTGGTTTTAACTTAAAACCAGAAGCTTTAGCTACGTTTAATTTCCTACCCTGCCTGGTTAAGAAGCTATTTCTGTGGATAGTTTGTCACTCATCTTCATTCCACTAGGAAGTATTTGTGGTTGTGTGGTCATTTCCTGCGTCTCCAAGACCAAGGGGGAGTTAAACCATCTTTGCTTGGAAACAAAGTAATGCATTTCACTTTAATTCTATATAAAGTTACACAAGAGATAAACAATGGCAGAGTCGCTGATGAGTTTTACAGGTTTAAGTTCTCACATGCTCAATTTCCTTTTAAAGAGGCAACATGTTGCTTCAAAGAGCCTCCCACCTGACCAAGGGACACTCCGTCTGCAGCTGTTTCCACTAAAGATCAGCACCTCTAGGCCAGGCTTTAACTTCGTAACAATAAAACATGAAAGGTTTATCTTACAATAAAAACAAACGAACATGGAAAAGCTAAGGGCTTGATCCACACTGGGCACATTCTCCCTCCCTTTCTTGCATGACAGACTCTTTGGAGGAAAAGGCCACAGGAAGGAGTCCAACACATTTTTCACCTTCTCTGACAGTTTAAAATGTTTAACTAGAAAAACAGCCTCTTCCACCCTACCTCTATCAATTCAGCTTAAACTCATTTACAGTCACTGTCAACAGGGGACAGGACGGTTCTGTGGACATGCTACTCCTGTTCCCCAGTAAGCGTTTCTGGTTGCTTATGTACCAAGGGAACCAGGAGGAATTGGCATTAGGCAGAGAGCCCAGTCCCAGAAACTTTTTCTTTCTACTTTTCTGGCTCATTCACCTCCCAAGAAAAATGTCATGGTACCTCAAATCAATCTAACACACAGAAGAGCACGCGCCATATACCCAACAGGACATCATAAAAGTGTCTCATAGAGAAACACAAATCTTCAAGATGGACTCCTGCCTCAGTAGGACATCTGGAGAGACTACATTTATAGAAAAAGCTTCTCCCAACAGAGATACTACGCAATTCTTTCCTAGGCTACCCAAGTAGCTACAGGCTGAAGCAGCTATCAAGACAGCCACACCTAGATATACTCATCTTCAGTAATTTGAAATTTAAGATAGAAGGATTAAAATATGCTCGCTGACATGTGGCAGAGGTGTTGCTGTTACTGTGGCAGTTGGAAGCTTTCCAATTACTTAACAGTTTTCTTTCTGTCATCAGACAATTCTCCTCTCCCATTCCTTACACACAAATACAAGACACAGAACTTCAGCCTCCTTTCCTTCAGATTCTCTTATTTTACATTTAAACAAAATACATTTAAACAATAACAATTTAATTTTATTACGATAAAACTAAGTAGCAGCTCCTGGAAGATGGCATCTTAGTTATAAGAAAGCGGCAACCACTCTGTATGGACTAGACACTCTGAAACAGGCTTTTAGCAACCTAGTCCTCGACTAGTTAGGACAGAGAGGTTTCTTCTCAACTAGAAAGACAGCTTCCATTAGCAACAAGAAATCCTATAATAGCCCGGTAATTTAGTTTGACTTTTGGGACAGTGAAAGCAACTGCTTTGAGGTTTAACGGCAGTTCTCATCCACAGGCCTGACGCGCTAGAGGTTTCAAGCGAGCATCTGCTTAGTGCAGCACTAGAATTTGTTCGAGGTAAAGAAACATTAAGGAAAACTGAAGATCTTAAAAACAAATAAACAAAAACAGACAACTCTCAAAGTATCCACTTTCTCTTGTTGTAGAGTGTTTCTCCCCTCCTCCCCCGCCTCAAAAACACAGCAAAAGTTCACTCTGACAAGATATATAGATAATTATCGTGCAAAAATGGGGAGGAAAGCCTTTTCTTATACCACAACCTTTACAGAACAGCACATCAGTTAGAAATCTGAGACCATGCAATCACTTTTTTACCGAGATAACTAATTTTAAACAGGCTCTTAGCTATGTCTTTTGTGGCAGGAATTAGATTTTCTACAAACACCAACTTTGAAGCTTTCTTTCTCATCTCCCCTGTTGCGTGGATTGCTTACATAGCAGACAGAAAAATGAGCAAGGACACTAGAAGAAAACACAGTGAAACTATATACCAAGTAATCTAGGAAGTAACAGGAAAAAAGCATGTTTTGTTCTTGCATTTGACTGTAGCAACGCTGAATACTTGGAATGACAGAATAAAAATATCCAAATTCCAGTACAATCCAAGAATCCTGACACACTTTCAGGGGACACTTTCCCCCCTAAGCACTCCTGCAGTTCAACCACTACCCAAAGGCTAACCTTAGATAAACATCAGGACTTTCACACGTGGACGCATCGCAGCTGGAAGTATCAGTGTTAGCCCACGACCTCCTAAGCAATCACAGCGATAGAGCCTCGTAGCCTGGCCAGGAACGGTTCATCGCCAGAGTGGTGAACAAGCTGGTGAGACAAGAGGGCACATGCATTTCCTTCTGCTTTTAAAAGGGGAAGGGGAAAAGAGGGACAGCTGCTCTTAAAGTATACAGGCCAGCACAACAAAAGGATATTCATACTGCATCAAGCTTTTTGACAAAATCAGGGTTGCACTCGCGTTAGAAGTGCATATATACCAGACCAGCAAGATACTCATAATGTGGACAATAAGACTTTGACAGAAAACTCTACCTTGTCTTATTGTAATAAAATGATGCCGCTAGTGACAATAATAATATTGCAAACAAGGAAAGTTTTGCTGGAGTAAATACATTCACATTTAGGACTTCTGCAAGCATAGCTATGAGGGTTGGCAGTCACGCTTCTCCACCCCCCGTCCAATATAGGTTGACCATTACTGACGTCTACTGGCCCAGCTAAGAAACAGGGACGATTTAGAGCAAGCAGCCTTACAACGGCATCGCACTTACTAGCAAAAATGCCACAGAAATAAAGCCTGGCTCCTTCTCAAGTCTCTCGCTATCAGTTTATCACTAGCAAGGACACACCAGCAGCCCCTCGGTTCCTTGGAATTTTCTCACAGAACTAAATCCGATATATCAAAGAACAAAGAGGTGGGAAGTGCTGCCATGTCCCATGGACCAAAAAAGTGAGTGAAGTCCCCTTCCCTGGACAGTGTCACCCCATGCCAACTCCTGAAGAAGACACAGCTGGTGTCTTGTCAATGCACTGATGTAGAGGACAAGAAAGTCAGTGCCTTTTGGATTCATTTCCAGCAGAGCAGACCTTATTCAGTCCAGGGTTTTTAAATGGCTGCAGTATCACAGGGGTGTCGCAGTTTTTCTTTCAGGTTTTCTTGCCCAACAGAAGTACTGCCGCACAATGCGGTATGGAACAAGGGACGAGCAGGACTTCTCCCAGCGTCGCTCACAGCTCGGGTTAGTTGGTTGATCTGGCCCCCTTAGGGAGAGCAGAGTTTCCTCACTCAGTCAGACGGTCCATCAAACGCCAGCTCAGAGAGCCGCTCTATCTTTTTTAAGTCCTTCCCTGGAAGAGTAAAGCTGCTTTTGAGGAGGTGAGCTCTGAAATTTGAAGCAAAGGCCTCCTTTAGGAAGGACACCAAGAGACAGTGCAGTTAGGGGAACAGAGAACTAGATTCATAAAGAGGGCCTCTCCACAAGAAAAGTCTTTTTCTCTTTTTTCCAAAAGGAGATAATAGTCACTTAATATTTAGGTAGGCATTGTATTCCGAGTTCTGCTAACAATGTAATTAAATACTGGTGTTAGACTTTTGACTTAAAGCCTATTCTTCAAATGAGGTTTGCCCAGCTCTTCAAAATGAGCCACCTTTTTGTTGGCTGCGTTGCCTCCCACGCAGCCTAACTGAGCCATAAGCACTTAGTATTTATACTAATTGGTCTGCTAAAAGATACAACTAGTAGAATTGGATCCTCTCTGGTAGGATAGAGGAAAATAATTTAGGATTACAAATCAAGTCCAAATAACAATGCAGTTGCGTGCTTGCATAATATTCATGCTCTCCATTATTAAAAAAAATGTCCAAATCAGGTAAGTCTTTTGTCCTCATAGCTTAGTTAGCCACATTATGATAGGCAAGCAAAAACAAAATAAACAAAAAAAACCCACACACTTTAAAATAGGAAACTCAGCATTTTTCTATATTTAGAAAAAAATGATAAAACTTTCTGAAAACTGGATTAATTATGTAGACTGGTTTTATCCCATTCATAACCATGTGAAGCATTATTTAAAAATACTGACACTGAAATTCATACAATGAATCTTTCTGAAAAAGTCAGTCTGTGGAATGACACAAAAAATGCACGTTCACCCTTGCCATTAGCAAAAACATCTATTCAAGCAGGCAAGAGAATGCAAGCCAGAAGAAATCACATAAAAATTGTAGTAGAATTGAAAGCGGCCTTTTTCTTTTAATTAAAGTTCCTATCAAAAGGGCATTGGGAGAGAGTTATTTTCAGATGTCAAAACAGGATTAGAGGAAAATGAACATTACTATAGCAGATTATTTACAAGCTTCCAGGCTGAATTTTGATCGGACACAGGCATACATCAAAACATTTGCGTCTCCTGCAAATAATGAACTTGAACCTAGCAACTTAACAGACAAACTGAGAAGCAAACAGCTTTCACAGAATTACCTGTTAGTAGTGGGTAAGTTGCAGCATTTAAGTCATTTAAAACTACAATAATTTCAATGCAAAACACACACACAGTCTTTACTGCCTCACTGTTCCCTGGGAACAGCATATAAGAATCACTCGTCCAAAATTATAGCCACCCGGAGGAAAAGCAACTCTGTCGGTCTTTCATGGGTTACTGTCTTCCACAGTGCAAACTTGAGGCCCAGGGTCGAAAGCCAGTGGGATGGAAGATGACCACAACACTCTTTTTACTTCCATGTCTTTTCTCCACAGAGCTCTACTGATAAAAAAGAGTAAGGAAGAATCGGTTGGGAAAGCTGGAGAGGACATAAGAGCTTAAAGCTTTGCAATTTGGGCAGAAAAAGAAAGCCACTAGAGCTGGAGTCTCTTTCCTCACACATGAAACAGGTAAAATTTCTAATGGGTAAGAGCATCCGTATCAGGAGGAGAGATGGGATGGAAAGTTAAATTATATTGATGACTGCACAGGTGAACAGTCTTGAAAACTGCGCAAAGCTGGAGTCGGCGTGATCTAGATTGCCCACCAGAGAAACAGCTTGGTCAGCCAAGAAAGCACAAACCAATCAACTACACACAAAACAGTTCCACTGTGTGGTTACAACTAGATTCAGAAAGGGAAGGGGAAGAAAAAATAACTTGATTTACCTAGACTCATCCTCATCGTTAATAAAACAAATAAACTATGTCAGCCCTAATAAAAGGAGGTTAGCACCTAAACTGCATTTAACTATGTTTCAAAGTCTTGTGCAGGCACACCTAAAGGTTTATAGCATCATTTGCTCTTTTAAAGGAAATACCACCTTATCAATAACTGACAGCGTATTCTGTTTTAATGCAGAAACATATTCTGAACAGAAAATATTCTGTTTTAATACTAAGTTACAAGATGTGCACAGGGAACGAGCAAGAAGTCAAAAATACAATATTGCACTTCAAAAGATGTAACATAAGATATATACACATTTTGGACATTTTAGTGGCAATCCCTCCAGGAACTTGATTTCCAACTAAAACAATACGGCATCATTACAAGCTACATAGCCAATTACAAATAAATTGGCTTAAGCAACTGTACTGGAAAGCCTGACAAATTAATGCAAGCCAGGCTGGATAGCCCCCAGCTATCATTTAAAAATATACTATGGCTCTTAGAGTTATGCCAATAGCTGCTACCTTCCCTTCTGCTCTCCCTAAGGCCCCTCTATCCCCCAAATAAATTCATAGGGGTTATCTGCGTCTACAGTTCCAACAGACACCGGGAAACCATCCTGCATGCAAGGCTTCAGAAATTTAGTGCCTTCCTTTACTTACAGTATCTGAAATGGGAAAACACAAGGCTATTCACAACGTTTGCTCTTCCCCAATCACTAGCTGGAAACACGTTATCTTGCAGTCATACTCCGGAAGGATGTAAAGGAACGTGCAAGAAGCCGTGCTACGGCTACCCAAAGGAAAAGTCTGACAAAGAGCTACTAAGGATTTGGTTAACTTCTATATCCCACATAACAAGTGACAGAAGTCTCAAGTAAAGAATTTTGTTCATTTTCTTTCTTTCTAAGACAACAATTGCCCTTGCTTATCAGAGACCCCAAGAAACGTTACAGTAATATCATGAAAACAGTCATCACAACCACACAGGTTTTTAAAGTCCTGGCAAAGAAAACAGTCATTTCCACTGAGACAGCCTGAGAAAGTTTGTGTCAGCACTTGTTTAGCAGTCCCCGTAGCTAGGCCACCAACTCATTTCACATTTAAAGGCCATCATCATCTCCAGTCACTAACTGCTGGAGTAGAAGCAGCTCCTGGGCTCCTACAGCTTTTGAAGTTTATACTCAAGCCATTTGCTGTTAATACCACGAAGCAAGTTGTTACCACAGATGCTTCAGCTACTGGATCAATTACTGGATGAAAGGACACAAAACAGAAAAATGCTATCACATATACCGAGAAACATATGTCTGAGGACATCACACTAGGTCTAGCACTACAGTTCCCAAATTAAGAACTGCAGCCCATGCGTCCTTTTTATGCAGCCTACTGAAGAACTTGAACTTTGCTGAGGCCTCTACTCAATGCCTCTAGTCATCATGAAGCTAACACTGGGAACTCTTGGTCTAGAGTTTTAGTGCAGAAAATCTAAACATATTTTCTGTCATCCGTCACCGCTGGAGGATGGAAGGGAACGCCAAACGAAAAAGAACGGCCTGTTGGAGTGATATGCTGAATCATAAGGAAGCCTGAATCCATTTCTTTCAACCTCCCAGAGAGGCTTTCCATGTACAGGATTCCTACATGCACAGCTGCAGCATAGAACAAGGTTTAGTTTATCATTTGGCATACTTAATTTTTTTATGATAAAGCAAGCAATGCTACAGAAACATAAACATCTCTGGACATGTTTGTCAGACAAACCTGAATAGAATTTCATAAGACAAAACACTGCTCTGGAGCACTTGACACTTTTCAAAGGCCTGTTATAAACAATGGAAGTTTCAGTTTACTCAAAATAATTAAACATCTTTTCTAATGGAAAAGTATTAAGCAACCAAAACACAGAGCTCCTCATCAGCTTGGAAAAGCATTAGGCAACAAAAACACAGAGTTCCTCATGAGCTTTCAAGCATAAAGGCCACTACAGCAAAAAATAAACATTCACATTTTTGAGATATTATTTATGGTTTTAAGAAAAACTCCGGCACCAACATGGAACCCAAAACTTTCGTGTCAGATATCTCACTTCTTGTTTTATACATTGTGTTTAAAGATCTGCATTGGGCAGACACATTCTTTAAATCCACAACTTCCCTCTAGCTAATTTGGCAGCCTGTCACTGGAAGGGCACTGAACTGCACATGCATGATTACAGTCTCTCCATCAGCTTAAATGAAGTGTTATATGCGGTTTGTTGTACGCTGGAGGTACCGATCCTGCAGACATGTGCATGTCCCCAACCTTAAGGATGAAGAAACATGGTGGGGGGAAAATCAACAGAACGGTTTTCATAATTAAAAGAAAAGGCATAACAGTCTGCAAGGTTGGGATGTCAGAAGGAAAACGTTTCAATGTCAAACCGCGTGTGCTGTAGTAAGCAGCACATGCCAAGGCGCTGAGCATATCATGCCGTATGTTTCTTTTAATAAACGCAGTCCACCTTGCACCCGGAGCGAGGTGGCCGGCTGGGCAGAAGGAGATGTATGAAACCGAGTCGCCGTGGTGGCGCGACCGGACATCACCGAGCCTCCCCGGCCAGGCCGCTCAGGGCAAGGGGAAGCCGGAGCCTGCCCAGCGCCCTCAGGGACCTTCGGCAGGGATTAACCAGAGCTGAAAAACGAGTCTCCTCTCGGTGACGCCGGTAAGGCCGGGCCGGGGCGGGGGGGGGAGGGAGAAGGAGCCCGGGGCGACCCTAGCGGGAGGCTGAGGCCAAGGTCACCTTGCCAGGCCCGGGGCGGCGCGGGGACCCCAGGCGGCGAGGGGACCCCGGGGACACCGGGCGGAGAGGGGACACCGGGCGGAGAGGGGACACCGGGCGGCGGGGACCCCCCCTCCCTCCTCCACCGACCGCCGCCGGTCTGGGCCGGGCCCTGAGGCGACGATGGGGGGGGGGGGGAACCGGGCCTAGCGCGGCCCTTCCCTGCCGGGCCCGGCCGAGCGCCTGGCGGGCGGCGTCCCCCCCCGAGGCGCCTGGCTGGCGACTCCCGCGTCCCCCCCCCCCCGCGCTTCCCCCGGCCTCACCCAGCTTGACGGCGGCGTCCGCCAGGCACCGGTCCCACTTCCTGCCCAGCTCGCTCTCCGACGCCATCTTCGCCGTCCCCTCCCCCGCGCCGCTCTCGCGAGACCCGCCGGCGCGGGGCGTGCGGCGCAGCGCCAAGTCTCGCGAGACTTCCTTCCCGCCGCCGCCCCCCCCCTCTAACGGCCGGCGTGCCCGTCGCCAAGGTTACGGCGGGGCCGGCGCCATGGCCGCCGCCGCCGCCGCTTCGGCCCCGTCCGGCCCCACGGAGCACCCGGCACCACCCCCGCGTCCTTTCTAGCGTCCCCCGTGGGCCTGGGAAAAGCCCATCCCACGGCACAGCCACAGCTGTGGCCGAGCCCCGCTTACCTTTACTTACGAGCAGCCTCGGCCTTGCTGAGGCCAGAAGAGCAGGTGAGGGGCAGGAGGAGGAGGGGTTGTGCCCCACGCTAGGGCAAGGAGCTGGGGGGAAAGGGGGTACAAACAACTCCAGGCGGGTTTCGCAGGCCCTGACGCGTGCTCCAGTGTCGTGGAAACCCAAAAGTAAGCGGAAGTTGCTTTAAAGTTGCTGCCGTGAACTTAATACCCCAAAGGACACGTAGGCTCCTTCAAATCTTCCTCTAGAAGCCTTATGGAAATAAGAGTATCTTTCAGACAGTAACACCACTGTTCAAGCTGGGTAGGACAATTTTTAGCAGTAACTTTTTTTTTTTTTAAAGTTTTGACAGTTTTCTTTATCAAATTGGAAGGGAGGAAGCTCTATTGCTTTATAAAACTGAACCTCCTATTGAAAAGTAAATTAAAGACCAAGACAACAAATGGAAATCAAAGAAAGCTCTCAAGTTTTCAGGAATTCTCTGAATTTACTCATTGTTGTCTGTGGTCTTTCCTTTGTCCCAATGGCATAACTAGTTTTGATCTAGAGCAATGACTTGCTCTAGATCCAATGTAAGACTTTTCTATTAATTGGTTTAGCTCAACTCCCTCACAAATTGCTAAATGATCACAATTAGCGATGGCTTTTATTTAATTAAAAAAAAAATCTAAATGGCATTTTTTTTTCCTTTTCTGGAAGGCAACCAAGTAGTTGCAGGTTCAGAAGCTTTGCATGAAGGAGGCTGTTGTTCCTCTGTAAAGGGAACCTCCTCCTCTCTTGCACTCCCTGCAACTCACTCAAATTAGTTTGCGTTACTGTATTGTCAGTATGAAAACTAGAACCATGCATCATGTTACTTATGAAAATACCAATGGGACCACACAGTTTTTTCCTTGGCCAGATAAAGAAGTATTTTCTGAAACCACAGGTCCAGTGGTATGTCCCAATGTGCCAGCTCCTCCCTCTGTTTCCAAGCACTCTCAGTTCTGGAAAACATCAGGAGAGAAAAGATACTTGAGGCCTTCAGATACTTCAATTTTTTCCCCCCCAAATTACGTTCCAGAAATCAGCATTTAAAAATGATGCAGAAATGCAGTCTTCCCCTGGGCAAAAACAAATACTCGGTGCAGGCTGATGTATAGTCTCACTTCACGCTTACTCATTTTCAGGCTTTTAGGCTCACTGGAAAGCTCTGTTCCTTCAGGGATGAAGGAAGAGGGGGTGAGCAGTTGGACTGCGAGTAAGGTGCTTTAAAAAGGGTCACATTGCTCTATAATGGGTCTCAATGTATTTGACAGCCTTGCGTCAGGAACCTGGTGCGCTAAATCCCTTCTAAGGACATGGAATAGTTCAGTGTAATTGTTGTGAATGTCCAGTTTCCTTCTGAGAATTCTGCCTGCTTCTGTTAAATCCTGGAGGCACTGAGCGATTAGAGGGGGGCTCTGGACAATGTTATCCCTTAACAATCTAGAGTCCGTTCTCTGCACCCCCTTCCCTCTCCCTCCCCACCCCCTGGGAAAAATTAAGGTGGGAGGGAACGTGTCCAAAGACAGGCTTTTCCCTCCATTGCTATAGTTACTTGGCAACGAGACCCTTTCAATGTAATATTGAATAGTTATCATATCACTCCAAGGTGACATTTAGAACGTGCTGTTTTGAAAAAGCTTTTTCAGCATTTCGTGGCCCAGCACGTGCTGTCCCAGGGTTCTTTGCCTCCCTGCTTCCCTCATGTTCTCTCTTCTCATTTCGTTCCTGTCTTTTTGTCAATGTAATAATTATATGAAAACATAGAGGAGGCTGATGGTTGAAAGAAGCCAGAAAGTTTTAAAAATCCCTGATTTTATCTAATGGAAGTTAAATTCTTATAGGGTCAGAACCTGTATCTGCAATTTGCTTAATTACATACCTAACTTTAATTATATGCTAAGTTAATAAGGTTACTCACAGACTAAAAGTTAGGCATTTGCTTGAGCACGTTGTTGATTAGTTGTTCAACAGATCTTCATCACAGAAGCAAGCAGGCAGAATTGGAAAACTAAGATGGAAAGGCACTGCTGCTGTTCTGCAAAACTGCAGTTTCCCGGGCGCCTTGTGGAAGGAGCCAGGCAGAGGGCTTGCAGAAGGCACAGTCCATATATGCACTCAAACGTGCTCTCCATCTCTGCAAAATACTTCCTTTTGCAGAACCCTCCAGCCCTTGGGATTACCCCTGTAACAGGTGAGGAGCTCGTCAGGGGGCTACTTACTGCAACTACTTATTTGGAGGGCTGTTAGCCCACTTCTCACCCGTCAGGATTTCAAGATCCTTTTTAACATGTCTGACTGCTTCTTTTCTTTTAATCGTTTACTTTAGCTTCTACTTTTTGCAGTATAGGAAGGCTCATCCCACTTCCCCCCTCCCCCCCACGTAGTTTCTGTTCCAAAACTTCAAGCACATTTCTTTTGAATCTTGATCCTTCCCTAGGATGAATGTATAGTCTCTTACTCTGGTGCTAGGCACATCTCATAGCATCTCTCCTGTATGTTCCCTACTGGATGCTAATCTGCTCTTGACCTCCTCTTTTCCAAAGAATACTCACGTAATTTCTCTCATATTTTTCAGTAACATGAATCTCCTCCTACACATGCTTCCCTCCACCCCTCCAAAAACATCAGTAATCTGCATAGGAGAGACAGCAGTGTAGGAGTTATCTGCTTGAAACAGTTGAAAGCCTGAGTAGTGGGCCCCTAATTTGCTGGGTCTCTACTCCCAAAACAGCTCTTTCATGTTAGGGAGAGAATCAGACCTGGGCAGGAAACTTCTGCTTTGCTTCTCCAGTTAATTTTTTTTTCTTTCCACACACATAACCAGCATTAGTGGGCAGTTACCCACGTTTATTTTTTTCTTTACAAGCCTTCTGCTCCCCAAGCAACAACAACAAAAAAGTCTAAATCCTAAGTCAGAAGAAAAAGAAACCCCTCCTCAGCAGGACTTTGCCCTAAAATGGGAAAAGTGCCAGAGACTCCATTAAGTCTACTTTGCTTTCTTATTGATTTTTATGTGGAAGGCAGTCAGATACTGTGGGGATGAACAATAGTCTAAAGGCTTAGTGAGCTGCGTTAGGAAAGTAAGCTTGTGATACGTTGTAAAATACCATTCAGTCTGCTCAGAATGATCACATTCACGTTAATAAGCAAGTCCATTTTGTGTCTGTGCTAATGCATTTTCATGACAATTTTGCAAAGCTGATGTAATGTGATATTCAATAGTGTGGTACTGCTAGTTACAGTTGTCAGGTACAGCTGATGGAAGCGATCTCTGAAAAATGGAACAAGATGTGTCACAGCTCGTTGCGCTAATTCTCTTTTAAGCTGCTTTTGCCATGAACATGAAGTTTGCCCCCAAAATCTCTGAGGAAAGCGCTTGCATGGAAAGACTGACCTGAGCTTTTGCTAAGTAATTTTGGCTGTCTCTAGTACAGACAAAGGGCTGCTATGACACTTCTTGTCTTCAATTGATCTGTGCTATTTTGCGATCCGTTTTTTTAGTTTCCTAGTAGAAAAAGGAAAAGAACTAGTGCACCGTATTGATAGAGGCTTTCTAATGAATAAGTCTGCAAGCGAGTGCTACTTGTCAGCTCTTTAAGTAGATTTTTCCATTAGTCCATGTCACTGACTAATTCTATACAGATTCTAACTAGTGAACCATGACTATTGTATTAAGAAGGAATCCAGCCCTTACAATTCTTTTGGCTGGTATATTAGTAAGCTTCAAATGAAGTGCAACGTGTCAAGGAAAAAGTAAGGGAATGGAAAGTTTTGTTTCTTTCTGGTGCAATCAGCTTCTCCTTGATTCTTTTTTAATGACAGGCTGCAGACATCATTACTACAGTTAATGACCAAGTTTGACAAATGTTCTCAATACTCCCTTTGCTCAAGCTAAAGATATTTGTGAAAGCTCCTGTCTGTCAAGCTTTCTGTGCTTAAAGAAGAGAAAGTTAGACAAGCGGTCTCAAGCACAGAAGTAAACAGCATCCTAGGATACGCAACTAAGAGGAACATGCTGGAAAACAAGTGGTCCCAGCAATCCTTCATTCCACTCTTCTGGACTGATATTTTAAAAAATGCCTCGTAGCACACTTCTAAAGCGGCATTGCTGGTTTTACTGAAGGAGGGCTTCAGGTATCTCTGGGTCACGTTTGCCCGTTTTGTATGACATGTCTTGCGAAACACAATTGTAGAATAACCTATGGGACATGTGAAAACAGAGTGTGGCTGCAAACAACTGCAAGGCATGTCTAGACACGAACAGTGTTCTCAAAATGTGGGCTGGTACTTCTGGGCAGAAACAAAGCAACTGTTTACTAGTGCATGAGGATGTTACTTAATGCACGAAAAAAGAATTTTCTTATGTCCAAGGTACTGACCAGATTGCAGGAGATGCGGCTTGCTAACATGACCCTGCTTAAGCCCATCTCTGTGCACATCAGTTTCAGCTGAGTGATTAAGTCTCAGTTTCTCCATCTGTAAAAGAGGAGTATGAAACATGGTATTATCTCATCTATTTAGGCAAAGTACATTATAAAAACAAAGGAAAAGGTCAACCCCAGATAAGCCCAGTGCCTCTAGCTGTATGTATGTGCGAGTGATGTGTAACCTTTAACTTTCCTGTTGTTACTGTAAAAAAGCTGCACGGGTGATAGATTAAGTTTTATTTTTGGCCAGTATGTGGACATCTCGGGCTGCTAGGTTTACTGTCCTTTCCATTAATCAAATACATTCTTAAGACGGACACATGTGCTTGGGTGTTGATGAAGTGAAAAGTATTGTTCCGGAGTCTGTTTTTAGCATTCTTTGCATGGGAGGGAAAATGCCTCTAACACACTAAAAGGAAACTATGTTGTTGTTTTATTAAATGTGGCATTTTGATTCACTCATCGGTTACTGTAGGGATTGGGAAAACGCTTAAAACCTTTAGATTCCAAGAGTACCCTTAGCAAAGCTGCCTTGGAATAGGAGGGAAGCTCCTTTTATTGTTTGTGCGCTATTTTGTCAGTGTGTATAAAGATCTCCATAGTGAGAAATATCTGTGGTTTGAATAGGGAATTCCAAACCACCGGGCAGTGTTGTAGGTACCTTTTTCCTCTATTAGTTTCCAAGAAACGCTCAGTTTTCAGCCTCAAATCAAATGATGCCGCTGGTTTACTGACTCTGAGTAATAAAAACCAGGGAACCAAACTTTACCATTGCTGGAAGTGGAGACTCTTGCAGCAGTAAACTCAATTTATGAGAACTCCTAATAAAAGTTTATGCATCTTTTCAAGTGCCACAAGCTTAACCTGGAAGAGAATGGGCAGTCTGACCTAAGAAAATCCCTAGCTGTCCTTTTCATTAAATAGAAAAATTAATATTCAGGAAAGCCTGACAAGTTTTCTCTAGGAGCTAATTTCTAAGCACCTATGTTCTCGTAAGTATTTTTGGTCCTGGCTGAACACTGGAATAAACAAAATAAATAGCATTTCACCCTGCATGCAACACATGCAGGGGGATGAAATAAAAAGCATATCGTGTCAGACTGCAAATGCTTTATGAAGTTCTGGCTTAATGTGAAAAGTACTCGGTAATGCTAATAAAAAGTATTTATCCTTTTGCTTCCTTGAATATAATCAAATATACAGGGAAAGCATATGTATTTTATAGTTGCTGACTGCAAGATCAAAAGCTCTGTTATTAATTGCACATGAATCTGATGCTGTAGGGCTGTTAAGCCGTCAACTGACATCATTGTTTGCTTCCTTTGTTTACAGACCCTCATTTCACAGATGTATAATGCCTGACACTAAGCCCTTCCAGCACGCTCTTTTCTCTTTAGGTGGATGATCCCGTGTCATGATATGTGGGGAAATGCCTGTAAGCTGACTAGATCCAATGGAGCTGAGCTCTTGAAATCGCTCTGGAAGCGGTGGTGCAGGTCCCCTACCCCTGTTCGGCTCTCTAGAGGCTGGGAACACCAACACCTTTATGAGCCTCCCGCAGAGCACCCTGAGGCACGGATCAGAGGATGTTTTTGTTTTCCTGTGTGTTTTCCGGTTTCCTAGCAATGTGCCCCAGTAAGGACTAATCTATATGCCGCTGTATTGTAGCGAGTCCTCTTAACTCCAGAAAATATGAAGAACAAGCAGCTGAACTCTCAGAAATAATTCTCATCCCTAGTTTTCAAAATGCTGTATGAAATACAGCTGCATATAGGAGAACTCCGCTCTCTGGGCTCTGAACCTGCTGCTCAGCTGTAGGCTTGCGAGGTAACTTAGCTTTGTGACCCACTCCAGCAATTTCAGTGTTGGGATCTTCTTTTGCCTTGAAACCTGTGCAGAGTTTTTACAGCGCTGCAAAATGGATGGAAGTTGTTACTGCTCTCATTGAAAGGCAATGTGTGCTTGTTCGCCATAACAGCTATTCCAAGCGTAGGGCTATGCAGAGGCTGGGCCCCTTCTTGAGCCACTCTCCAGGCTTGAAGCTCCTGTTGCTAACAATATTTATCAGTCTTCTCTCATTTCCTATCCTGCCTTATGGTTGCTCCACAGATGGCCTCTTCAGCTGCCTTTGTAATGCATCTTTTGCGGTTTTATTGAAAATCTTATGGCTAAAGTCCATCTCTGCATTTTCTTCCCTTTTTTTTGCCTTCAGATTTCACTCACTTTGTCACAGCATCAAATCAGAATCAGACTTTTCCTCGAGCAGAGGTTTTTCAGTAACTCTGCTTCTTCCACCTGTCTTGTGGCTTTCACAGTTGTCTGGCTGTTAAAATAGGGCTGGATAAAACTTATTTCAGTTTCTGTTGTTAAAGCAAACAAACATACACACAAAACCTAGCAAAGCAGCCCTAACCCTCAAGTTATCCCAACTGAATTTACTTATGTGAAGAAAAAGCCTGCCCTGAGCAAAATAAATAGTACTGCTGCTGTCCTTATGCCAATCTAGTGCCTTTCACCTGTGCTTCTTAAAATCAATGTGCCAATTATGTTGCCGTTCCTGCTAAAGGGATTATTTTCCTTAGAGTCTGGAGTAGATTAAAGAAAAAAAAGAATACAGCATCATATACAAGGGTCATCCTACTTAGCCCTGAACTACCACCACCTCTGGAGAGGAACATAGCTAACAATGCAGTTAATAACACCGTCTCGCGACATTCACAGGTTTCTTGCATGTCTCCCACATATAGACCTGCACTGGCTTTATTTAGCTGTCAGCCCCTCCAAGAATCACAACAGAAGGTAGGATGGCTACAACCGTAGTTACAGCTGCAGAACCCTCTGCCTACTCAGACGCAGTCCGCGCTGCAAATTGCAGCCTACAAGGAAGGGTCTGGTCCTACATCTTAGTAAACAAACAAATAAAAAAAAATTCCCTTAAGCATGTCCTGCTATAAACAAGCAAAGCAAGCAGCTGGTCCTCATTTGAAAAGATGTTCCATTAATTTCAAAAGGAATCTGCAGATCTTCTTAATGCAAATATTTTTGGGAAAACAAAAAGCAGCTGTTTATTCTTCTTTATACCTATTAGCAGAAAAACGAAATCCAGAGTGCTTGTATTTCTTCCGCTAAGAAAAACATCCTCTTGGCCTCAACGTTCATTTGGATCTCAAATTGTTTAAACTACACCAGGCTGCATGATTCTTGCTCTCTTTCTTCAGCAAGAAGCTAGAAACAATTGTTGTTTCTAAGCATAAGAGCTGCTAAACTAAAAGCACAGTGATCATTGCATGCCTTATGTGAGTTTTGTGGCAAAAATCATGAGGTTTAGAACACTCATTTTCAAGTTTATATTAATGCTATCCTCCCAAGGCCCTGCCCCTGCACGTAAGATGTGTGGACCCCTGTATAACAAATGACTAATTTGTTATGTGCACAGAGCAGGCTTGCTTTTCTTAATTACTACTCATAGGCACCTCTGAGGGAACATACGGACTGAAGGATCTGGGGACTGCATAAGAGAAGCCACTTCAGATTACTGCATGTTTTAATTGGCCTCAAAGAGGCTAGGCCAACTGGTGTTGGTGAAGAAGCAGATTCAAAGAATCAAGAGCAGGAAATGCCTTCTGAGGTTATGCGGCCTATCTGCTAGGCAGGGGAAGACTGTTTCCCATTTCATGGTGTATTTGATAGTGGCTTACCGATGAATTTATGTCCCTTTGTTTTTCTGTGAAGTAATGCAGCTCCTGCTTTTCTCGAGAGATTATTTTTACTAATTGCTATCCTCTACTTGCTAGATTCATTTTGTTTCTGCACTGAGAAGAGCAGAACCAGAGGCGCGGGAGAAAAGCAGCAGTGGGCAAAGGTGAACTTAAATCAGTGGCAGCACATTGTCAGAGAGTAATCAAACTATAAAATCAAAACTTAAGACATATAGTTTGCATGAACAGTGACAGCCATTATGTGTGCATGTGGGTCGTGTCAATTTACCTACGTAACGGTTATGCCCTTAAACTAGATGATAGCTCATGCTAGCTTTCATAACTGAGTACGCATACCTCAACAGTTAACTTCTCCGGAAATTTAGCCGGACGCTTTCACCACAACAAAAACAACAAAGCTGTTTTGCCCTGAGTATGCGTCAAGTAAAACGAGCATTGTTAGAGTTTTTACTTCTTGGAAGGTCTGGTCTGGGATCTAATAGTTAAAACATTTAAGAGCTGAGCCATGAACAACTGTGATATGTTAGTGCAAAATCAGGACTTGGCCTTGGGTCATCCCCTGCCAGAAGGATGTACCACTAAATATTACATCCAAGGGAAAAATGAAGGGGTCCCCTTAAGACTACATAATTTCTATTAAAATTTCAATGCAGGAATTGCACACGCTGTCAGAGTTTCACACCCGCTCCAGGAGGATTACATCAGCGCAGGAAGCGGCGCGCGAGTCCCCTTGTCAGCAGTTCCAGTTTCCACAGCAAAAGTAAATGGAACAACAAAAGGGGCTTTGGCTCGCAAGGGCCAAGTCTGCAACGCAGCAGCCAGAAGGCACCAGTGGAGGGTTCTCAGGATGCTGGCGCTCCAGCTCTGCTGCAACCCGGGCCAAATAATTGTTCAAAAAAAAAAAAAACCCCTAGAGGAAACCGTTGCCACGTAATATATCAGCTCTTCTCCTGGGGTAACTAGTTAAGTTGCATTTGTTAACTTCACGTGTCCAAAATAATTTAGAAGGACACGTACAGAGTCTGCAATCAGGATGAGTTTTACCCAAGGTGGTTGAAAAGTGAATTAGTAGATTAGGAGGGAAAAAAACCCAATGTTGTCCTTTTGGGACAGTCTGAGAGAAGCAAAACATGTTTTATTTGTATATACACCCCGATTTGCTGATTTTTATCTCTCATTTGGCGATCTGCATCTCAGCTGCTTAAGCCTTGAAGTCATCAAAATATGTCTCTGCTTAACTCGAAGCACGTACCTACATGCTTTGCTGAATCAAAGGGTAAGCTTCCAGAGGAGGCTGAACGCTTGCCATTGCAATTAATTAACCTTGTCCTTAAGTAGCCAGAGGCTGATTTTTTTTTTCTCCTCGCAACTCACGCTACAGAGCTCAACAGTTAAGAGATGACTCTATTTTAGGCCACACAAGCAATGACGCTTATCAGGGTTACCTCTGCAAGGGCTGCTTGTCAGCTGCTTGGCGATTGGAGGAAGTGTACCTGCTCAGGCTGGCGTTTTCCATGCTAAATGTGGGCCTCGTGCTGCCTTTTTTCGTCTAATCTCAAATTAAAATCTTAAAAAACAAAAAAATCTAATCTAAAAATCTGAAAAAAGGAAGGGAAAAAAGGCAATAAAGCAGAAGGAAAAAATGAAAAAGGAATAAAGGGAAAAAGGGGAAGGAGAAGAAGGGAGAAAAAGGGAAAAAAAGGGGAAAAAAGGGGAAAAGGAGGGAAAGGGGGGGGGGGTGCAGAGGCGGACGCGGTGCTTGGCGGGGGGCCCTGCCCTGAGCGCGCCCGCGGGCTGTTGGCGCGCCCGCCGCAGGCCCCGCCCCCGAGCCCGCCCCCCGCCTCCGATTGGCCGCCCGGCCGTGCTCCCCCCCTATACCTGAGTTGGTAGCTCCCGCCGCCCCCCTCCCTCCTCCGGCCCGCCGCGCTGCTTCCCCCCCCCCCACCCCCGCCTCCCCTCGGTCCCTGCGCCCGCCGTCTCCCGCCTCGGCCTCGCTCCTCCCCGCTCAGCTTGTTCCCTCCTTCCTTCCCCCCTCCCCCCCGCGGAGGAATGGTTCCCTCCCTCCCCCGCCCCGCTGGCCCGCCGCGCTCCATACTTGGCGATGGCCGGCGAGCCGCGCGCTGATTGGCGGCGGGGCGCGGCGGGGCGGGGCGGGGCGGCGCTGACCCGGATGTTCACGCCTAAGTCCACGGCGGAAGTGACGGGCCGCGGCCTGCCTCGGAGGGAGAGCGGAAGCGACCGGGAGGCGCCGCCGCCGCCGTTGCCACAGCCCAGCGCAGCCCCGCCGAGCCGCCATGGTAAGGGCGAGGCGGCCGCCGCGGGGCCCCTTCCCCGGCGTTGCGGGGGGGGGGCTGGAGCCCCGGGGCGGCGGCGGCGGCGGCCCGCTCCGGGGAAGGCCGGTGGCGCGGGGGCGAGCGGCGGCCGTTAGGCGCGCGCGGCGGCCGTTAGGCGCGCGCGGAGGGGGAGGGGGGGGGAACCGCCGGTTCCCTCAGCGCCGTGAGGCCCCTGCCGGGACCCGCTGCCTTGCCGTCGGGCCCGGTCGAAGAGGGCCGTAGCCGGCCTCGGCAGCTGAGCGGGTCGGCTGGGGCGAAGCGGAGCCGGGCCGGGCCCTGGTGCTCGGCCGGCCCAGCCCGCGGGCGCGCAGGTTTGCTCGGAGTTACCGGCGTGTGTCCTTAATCCCGCTCGAGAACTTGCGGTTTGAGTTGTTGAACCTGGCGGCTTAGGAGTGTTCACCTGTCGTCAGATAAAAGGGGAAGAAAACCCCACTGCCCGGCTGCGTAGCAACGTGGAGACTGGTTAAGTAGGCGAGTATGCTCCTTTCCTGCTGATCTTTGGCCTTGAGAATTTCAGAGGCCATGACTTATTTATCTTCCAAGTTGGCGATGGTGATGATCCTGCCACCCGCATTATACAGGGTAAAATTTTCAGTCTCTCGTGAATGGTGAAGTGCGCCCGAGATCAAGGCTCTGCTATTCTGTTTTCGTTTGAACACGGGAGATGCTGGACCTGACCTGACCTCCGAGTGCGGAGGGTGATGGTGCTGAACACGTTGTTTCAGTTGTACGTAAAAGAAGATTCTTGACTACAATCTTCTAGATACGCAAGACGTGACTGTAGACTTTGAAATCAGGACTCTGACAAACCGTCCAAACTTTGGCTCTGGTAGAAGCCCTCATGGAGGGAAGAAAATTCAGGGAAAGCTAGTAGGCCTCGCATAGAGTGAAAGTGATGGCAAACAAGTTGTCCTCTTGAGGGGATATGAAGGCATTCTGTGAGAAGAAGAAGAATGCTACAGTTTGGATAAGAAGAATCTAGTTTGGGTTTAAGTGTAACTGTATCAGTTCTTTGGGGAGGCGGAGTACAAACCCTTTAGAAATTTTATGAGAACTGTAAGCTCGTATGCTGTCACCTGATTTTTCATGCTTAATAATGGAGAATGCTGGGTGTGGGAGAGATTTGATCAGGACTTTCAGCAGTATGTGCTTGTCTCAGTTGTTGAGTGGCCCTTGAGTATGAACGCGCTGCAGCCACTTCATTGTTCATATATCACAGTTGCTCTTTGCAGATTTGAAGACTCACTTAAAAGATGTAGTAATTTAAATGTGGTTTATTTGTCTCTAGTAGAAGCATATAAGACGAATCACTGATCACATTCGAAAAGGACAAATGATCCAAATTTAGTGTATGTTGTTAGTGGAAGCGCAGACTGAGGTTTCAAAGCTAATGTTCGTAATGTGTAACTGAAAATCTTCTAAAACTTTATAGACTCCATACAATTAACTCACATTATGCAGATAATGCAATTATACCATGTAGTACGTAGAATACTTCCAGTATCTTTATTTTTAAAGGGTATGAAAGCGCAGTCCTGAAATGCAGCACTGACATTCTGAAACGTCCCTGGCATTGAAGGCAATAGCATGTTTCATAGCAGCTGGGAGTTGTTATGGCCCAGGATATTTGGTCAAACACCTTCTTGGTACCGTGGGATTTCCGATATCTGCATGGAACAGATGGACGGGAGCCACTTCTCTTTTGCACAGTCACTCAAAAGCATCTTAAATCTGAATTGTTCTTGCTGAGTTTAAATGTAATTTCAGAAGTGCGTCAGAATTTCAGTCAGCTGCTAGGTGGAATGGGGCAGGGCAATGCGTGAAGCCTGAAATCTGTCTAGATAGATGTTGGTCTTTTGTGCTAAAAATAAGCTAGCTGGTGGACACGACTTCAGAAGGTGGAGCCGCTGAGGTTTCTGGAATTGTGGGTTACCAATGGATAAAACCCAGTCACTGTCCATGTAAATGAGGGGAGAGGGGAAAAAAAAGTCAGGGCAGTTTACATGGCCTGGAAATGATTGTGCTTATGTATTTCTTGTGCTATCCACCTCCATAGTAAAAAGCAGGCAATCTCAGTAAAATTTATAATTCAATCAACCGGAAGTTTGAATTGTCTAGTGTAGCGCTGGCTGCACATCATCCGCTTAGAATTTGCGAGGCAGCTAAAAGGCATTGAAGCACAGCCAGCGATGCATGATGTGACGCTGCCACTCAGGTACTTAATCTTGGTGTGCTGTTCAGAGTAATTAATATTTTCAAGGTAGGGGCTGTTTGTCTTGGGCAAATGCATTGCTGCTTGATAAATAACTTGGGTTTGTACAACTGCTAGTAAAACAGTATTAAATGACTTGTAAAACTGAACAGCCAAAGGTAGTACTTTTCCAGATGCCTGAACACTGAGCGCCTCTCTCTCCTGCTAAGCTAATCATGTCACTTTTGAAACCGTAGCATATAGCATAAGAGCTCGGGGTAGGTTTTCAGCGCCCACAGAAAGTCCTTTGCACCTTGTGCTTTTGGAGAAATACTGACTTAAGCTGTTTTGTAGAGTCCATGTTTTGTTAGCCAAGCCAAGCATGTGAGCTTAGCTAAATGTTATCTTAAAAGGCAAATTCCCAAAGTAATCAAGTTGAAGGATATCATTGGGATAGGGAATACTGGCATTGCAGTGATGCTTAATCTTGTGGTTTATTAGCGAAGGAAAAACGTTCTCAAGCTCAAGTTGTTCAAACAGGATTTCCTCATTTGGTAAATACATATGCTGATATCTTACTAGTTGACATCTGGGAGTAAAACAAAATGAAAGTACGTTCAACTCTAGAATTAGTCTATTTTTAGTACTCGTTACTGTACTTTCATAGGGCAGTGACCCTTTTAGGGAAAGAAACATTGCTGCACTATTCAATTTCTACTTCTACAGTTGTCAGCTGTGTTTTCTGTCGGTTGGCTTTCTTGTGTGAGGGATATGTTGTGCACGAGCCTACAACGCTGCCCTTGTAGGATCTAGGTCTATTGTGGAGGCTTCCGCTGCTGGGTACTAGTCCGGTTTGGGTTTGGCTGGGTAGATGGATACTTCTGAAGACTTTAATGCTTTAATGGAGAACGCAGGTGCTGGAGGTTGTTCTTCTGCCTGTCCTGTGGAAGTGTATTTGGTCAAGTCCACATGGCTCCTCGCTATGCTAAATAAACTTGTAGAAAGTTGGTGGGGTTTTTTTTCCTCCCCTTGAGTTGATTAAACATTGCAGTAGTGCTGCTTCAAGTTGAAATAAAGTTGAGTATGTTTCAGCATCAGCCCAAGCACTAGTGGTTTTGCTAGAGGGTCACGACAATCTGCTAGGTGCCTGTACGGACTGTGTAAGGTGAAGTGTAGACCTCTGCGCTAAGCCCCATTTTCCGTGCCTCTTTTATACAATGTGATGTTTAAGAACCTTTTTCAAGTAAAAGGCACAACTGAAATATATGGGAGTTGCTCTAAATGTTGTTGTTTCCTTAATCATCGTGTTCTTCTTCAAATGCTGCACTATAATTGCCCTCTCTTCCCATTGATTTGTGCAAGGAGTCCTGAAGAGTTTTGAAAAACCCCAACCAAACCTTGATCTCTCTCCCTTTAATGCACAAAGTCCAAAGCATGTGTGTGCTTCAATTTTTATAATGCTTTACCATTTCCAGGAAAGAAGGGAAAATAAATCTCACTTTAAAACATGGGGCTGGAAATATGAATCTCCTTTATGGATGACACCTATGTGATTTGAAGAAGCAATTGATGCAGCTGAACAACCTAAGCCTGTCCCCATGCTTCATAGTCTCTATAGTTAGGTTGTTGCCCAAGGTTTGTTTGCTGATAATACATGCTATTTAAAAAAGCTTCACAGACTTGAACATAAGTCAAGAGTTCAGTCCAATGCAGTGGAAGATTGTGACCACTTTAAGATAAACTGATCTTTTTTGAAGTCTTTGGTACAATGCCTTCTTAAGTACTTAACAGTCCAGCGCGTGAGTTGTTCGTGTTCATAGTAATGTGAGAATTGAACAAATACAATGAATAGATGCCTGACTGAGAAGTGCACTTAAATGTCCAATGCCTTTGGAGAATGTTAAGTTATTGTGGGTTAGTTGAACTGAATAATATTGGGTTCCCATCATCTTGGCCTGCTTTGGTGGCCAAAATTCACTAATGTGGTCTTATGTCCTGAAGCAGCATTGGGAACAAATACTTCCAAACCGGCTGTCTTGGGAAGTCTGAGCCCTATACGTGTGGTAGATGAAGCGTTTGTCTTTGAAGTTTCCTTTGTGCGACACTAGTGTAGATGCTGGTTGAGCGAGTTTTGAAGATAGTTCCCTGTTAGCTGAGCTGGGGAAAATGCAATGGACTCAAGGAAGTTGCTCTACTTGTTTCCTAATTAAAATGTTATATTTTCCAGCCTGGGTGCTGTCTTGTCTGAATAATACCAAATGCAGTGGCAATCCACTCCTTTTCCTGGCTTTTTAAATACAACAGTATCTAGAAGTGTTGTGAGTGTGGAATTGGAGAAGGGATCTATTTTTTTCCTTATGATTGCCCGAAACGTGCTTTTGCTTCATGTTTAGAATTAATTCAGTTGTGCTAGATGATAACACGTGCCAGACTTCCTAGCATAGTGTCCTGCGACTTGGCATCAACCGGTAAGATAAACTTTCAAACCTGGGGCTGTTCTTTTGCCCAGCCTCTTTGTCCTTTTAGGATTTGGAAGGGGAACGTGCCGCTTGCTTTGGGCTTGTGCTCTTTGTGTAGCCTTTTCCAAGCTGGACTGACCAAAGAATTGCAGAATGTATTCTGTCCTTCTCATAAATTATCTACTTTATTACTGCTCTAAGGTAATTAAGTCTTAGCAGTCTATATTTCACCAGCATAGCCTGGGTTGTCTTTCAGTGCAGGGTTGGTTTAGGAGGCCTGCCTCTCAATTTAAACCCATGAGACTTTCTTCCAAGCGTTCGCAACCGTGTTGCAGGACGTGTCTTTGCTGGTGCTCTTTTCCTGAGTACAAAGAGTGTCCTCCATGTCTCTTTGTTACAGAAAGCGGAGCTGAGTTATCTCCTGTTAGAGTGACTAGGAATTTAACTCTTCCGCTTTACAACGAGGGTGAGACTTACCAGCCTAGTAAAATTGCTAGAGCCAGGGTTCTGCTTTCAGCTGCGTCAGCTAGATAAGAATGAAAATGGCACTTAAGGAAAAGGATTTTGTGTGGAAGGAAGAAAGGTTGAGACTGCGTTCAAGACCCATAAGCTTGGTGGCTACCTTAAGCCACCAACCCAAGCCAGCATAAATAGTATACTCTTTATTCTGTCAAGGAATTTTTTTTTTGTATTTCTTTAGCTGAGACTTTTCAACTTAACAGTGGAGTTAAGTGCCGAGTGCTGAGTTTGAAAGTGATGTCCTGTTACCTGCCTTCCCCATTTATTTTTGCTGCAGTAAATATCAGGATTTAAAAAAAGCTTACTGCTAGCAAGGGTGATTGGCAGTTGTCTGATAGCCTGTGCTTGCAATCTGAGACAGGCTCTAGAAAAAAGAGCGCAGATCTTACTGTAAGTTAATTTGAAGGATGAGCGTGCCATGAAATGGAGGAATGAGGTAAAATATCAGCTGTGTAATGCTGATTGCAGCAGTTAATGTTGAGAGAATAGCTGTATTTATCCACTGAGTCGGGTTACTGTAAAAAATCTAGGAGTCATCACAGAATTTTGGATGTAAGACAGATGTGATCTTGGCTCAGCACTGGTGGAGCTCCACTAGATGGTCAAATACAGGCTTCACATAACCATTGGTACAGTTGGAAGTATTTTCAGAACTAGGAATGCTGAAGGAAAAATGGCCCTCGGTAAGGGGAAAATTGGCCAAACAGTGAGTACAAGCTTCATCTTAAGCTGAAGGACGCAGTAGGAGAAATCTGACATGGATTGCAGTTGACACATGCAGGTTATGTGAAGCGCCGCTCCAATATAAGCGGTCTACTAGTTAAACTTACGAAAAGGTTAGCAGAAGTTATAGGCGTTGCTAGATCACATATTGTCTGTCTATAGTTATGACTTTAGGCCGAGCCGGGCATGTTCAGAAAGGGCAAGGAAGGCATGAAGGGGCTGAAATACTAGGAAGAATGGCAAGGCCTAGGAATTATGGTGGGGAAGGAATCCCAGACACCACGAACATTCTTCTAGGTGGAGAGGTGATATTCTTATGGCCTAATTTTATGCATGCTATTAGCCTGCTAGCTTAAAACTTGGAATCCTTAGCAATGACTCTGTTGAAACTCTGAACTGTCTTGCAAATTTTACAATAAAGTCAGCAAGGTACGTCTTGCTAGACAGAAATGAAAGATATGTTAACTTAATTTTTTGACCTTTCAGGCAATCGGAGAACAGTCAGGGATGAGAACTAATTAGATAACCTCTCCCTCTCTGCCTTACTGGGGATCTGATTACTTGCCAGAGTTATCCCATGAATTTACAACCGTAGCTAGTAGACACTGGAAAGTGCTGAGTTTGTATACTAAATTGGGCAGCTCTAAGCGTGGTGGCTGCTTACCTGCCATGACCGAGTTGGGCACTAGAACTGGGGAGGCATAAATCATTATCTTGAATTCGCGAGGCTAAATGTTAGCTATGCTTTTTCAGTAAGCGTATCTACATTTGTAGTTGTCTTGGTGATGGACCGTATGCCTCCCCACTGCTGTATTAATGTAAAAATTGAGAGTAGAGGAATATAGTAACAAGGATTTAAATAACAACGGCTCTTGGAAACATGGAAGCTGATGCAATTTCTGGTGAGTGTTTTCTGCAGATCTCAATCTGCATTTTCTAGAATGCCTATGGTGTAAGTAACTTCTCATATGGGAAGGGAAAAAAAAAATCTAGGTTGCAGTTGACTGCAGCCTAGAAGAACCTGGATCTGTCATGCGGGGAAGGAATTTACCAAGTTCCAGAGTTCCTTTTATTTAAAGATGCTTATAGGCTATCCCTGCAAAAGCAAGAGAATATGAGTGCAATTGAATTGGGCGATGCTCTTCTGATGCGCTCCTGACCAAGTTTATTCAAACATGAAATAAGCCATAGACAGAGTAAACCGGCCTTTGAATATCCAGCATTAACAGGATTAAAAGAAAGCCAGCACAAATAATGCATTCACCAATACTCAGGATGACAAGTGACAAAACTTAATCTCAAGAGCTGTAGTATTTGTAGTTCTTAGTGTTTTGAGAGTTAAAAATATTGAAGGAGTTTCTGTGAGATCATGTGCACGTGTGTCTGAAGTAGCTAAGCATTTGCAGGGTATCTTGATGATGTTTTTTCTAAGTAAAAGTGCCAGAGCTCAGAGTGCTCAGTCGCTAGCGTTCACTGGAGTAGCTAAAACAAGTTGTTTTTTTTTTTGAGAGACAGCAACGTTTGGTCCCACAGGGCTATATTCTGGAAAGGGACCGTAGTTCACAATAGTATCTCACGTTTAGGAGGTTTGTGATGACAGCACACATTATCAGGCAGGACTCCCCAAGCGGCAGGTGCTGGTCTCTAATGCGTTCCTGCAGAGATCTCTTAATTTCTTCTGCTGATCCAGCTCTTTCCTCTGAACATGCTACCACGACTCTCAGTCCCAAAGAATGGGCACCAGAACCTGGCTTTCCTGGTAGAGCTGAGCTCAAGTATTGCTCTCTACTGATGAGGCTGAAGGTTAGTCATTAGACGCCAGTAAAAATGAAGTAGTCCTGCTATAAAGGCTGATGTGGGGACTCCATCAATAATGCTACTTGAATGGAAGGCAAGAAGCCAAAGTGACAATGAGAAAGGGTCACCAACCCAGAGCAGAAAACCTACTGTATTGGTTTATTTCAAAGACTAATCTCACTCAGTTAGTGGAAAGTAGAAGGTATATTGAAGGAACAAAATGAGGTAATGACCTGGGAGGATGGGGATGGTAGAGTATTAAGCATTAATTTGGGGTCCATCTGCAGGGTTAAAGCTTAAAGAGCTGTTCAAAATGGTTAGACAAAGGTAGTGAGAGTTTTGACAAAAGGGCTGACAATTCTGAACGATTTCCTGTTGCATGAGCTGCAAAAACCTTAGTAGCCCTGCGGCATTGCTCTGCTCTTTGGTATGAGTAGTGTGAATAAGTGGATGGGGGAAGAAGGATGCTTAGGAGGTAGCTTGACTGTTTTCAGAAAGCTATAGACTTCCATGTGTAGTAGCTTAATATGAGCTACAGTATTTATGAAGATGCAGCAAATGGCTAAAGTATAGTGCTGACTTGAGTCACAAGGCTTTGCCTGGAGGTATCTTAATCTACCTGATGCACTGAGATTTCCTGTCTGTAAAAATACCTAGCAAACAAAACTTGTGTTAAACCCAGACTTAAACTGGAGAAAATAAGTGTGCAGTTTTGTACAAGATCTTTAACATAATTTTTTAAAAATTGATTTAGAGTAGGCAGTCAGCTCTACCATGAAGTTCAGTGACTTTAATAGATGGGATTAAAAGCTAGTGATACTGTTTTGCGGTCTGCAGCTTTTCTATATAGCTGCACTGCTGTCCCCATTTTACTCTTTTATGTGGGACTAATAGATTGCATATACACTTGATGCCTTGATTTATTGGAAAAAGGCTTTTTGCAAACTTTATGCTTTGCAGGAATTCTTGGCACCAGATGAAAGCTAGTAAATTACATTGTCGTGTTCAATGACAAGTTTAATAAATAAAACATTGTTTCTGTTACCCAGAAGACAAACACCCCTGCAGAAATCATTAGTGATCATGGCAAAAGGTCAAGATGACTAGCCTGTTCCCAGAAAGGTTTGTTACTGGTCCATTTGCGACAGCGTTGCAAAATCTTGGTTTTCTCACTTCTGTTTGTACTTGATGTCTCTGTTCTTTGGGCAGGTGACTGAGACTTGTGCTGGAACTTGTATAAACTGAAGTGATGGATGTTATATTAGTTCTGAAAGTAGATGCAGATATCTCGCCTCTTGAAATCCCTTTTTGATGGGAAGGAGGTGCCAAAGCATGTTGGGTTTTTTTCCCACTGTGTACTATACACCTTTGAAGATGTGCTAAGAGGAGCTTAAATGTATCTAGTGGCAAAACAACTTTGAGTAGTGAAAACTAGCTGCAGAACATACTTCAGGAGATGCTAAATTCATACATATAAAGCAAATAATGAATTCCACTCAAATGTTTTGCTTCAGACTAGGTTTTTTTACCAATTGATATAAAATAGCTTAATGAACAGTCATTGTATGAGACTGAGCTCCTTAGTAAGGCGGTGCAAGGGGCTTGGGTTTATTTTGAAACTAATGGACAGAAAGGTCTCCAGGGCATTACACAGTGCACTTCATAATTTCTTCTAAAGTTCAGGCAGGGCGCTGGCTGATACGTTGCAAATGGTGAAGGACACGCAAAGCTTACCTGATTTGGTGGTAACAACGAGGAAGTAAAGTCAGACCCTAATCAGTGATTCAAAGAACGCTCGAAAGCATTTGCCTGGAGGCAAAGAAGCAAGGAAGGAGTTGGCAAACCACTGATGGCAAGTTTGGAGGTGCTTGTTGAGTTTGAATGGAGGTATCCTCTTTGGTAGTTGCTCCTAGATGACCGTTGCTGCTCCGTTAATCCGTCTAGAAGCTAGAAGGAGCCTCAGTTGTGCTGTCAGCCTGAAATGGTGCTAAGTATCCAGTGGCATCAGCATGCTGGTGGCAGTGAAACTTGAGCTGCCTCCTTTGCCCTCCTTCCTGTAGATTAGTTTTAGTTCCCTGTGAGCCTTTGGTGCAGGCGTATAAGTTACTCTTCCCTCTTGGAAGAAACAATCCCTCCCAAGCACATTCCCTCTGAAGTGAGCGTGGGTTAAATTGCTGGATCGATGCAGAACCAAAAGCCCATCGATGCTGCTGAGATTTAGAGTAGGCCTCTGATTTTTCGGCAAGCATGCAGGCACGTTTATCAGTGTATGCCACACCTAGACCTAAATTTAGAAAACAAGCCTTGAAAGTGTTTTCGGTCATTAACTAGCGCTCGTACTGCTTTTCCACAGCACACTCAAATGTTTTAAAAGGGGGAGCAGAGTAGAATAATGGAAATACCTTCCGGGGAGAGCATCTTTGCGAAGACTTCAGCTGTGGTGTGATGTGTACAACTGTTGTATGAGTAAATACAGGTTACAGAGGAGCTGTGGGAGACTGAGTACAACAGCTTCTGCTTACACCTTGCAGTCCAACATTTATTTATTTGAATCTTGAATCCTCCTCATTTGAAATCGTTAGAATGAGCAGTCTCAGCAATCTGTGTTATTTGGTCTTTGCCACCCCAGTAATGTACTGGAGAGTTGAACTAAATGTTACTAAACATATTGCATGGTTACAAGTATCCGAGGTGCTAATAAAAGCCCCTGGATCACCTTCTAGGCAAAGAAAACCAAGCTAAGAGTAGTTGAAGAGAAGAAGAATGTAGTCTGCATCAGAATCATGTTTTTTCTAATAATCTTTGACCTTACTCTTTAGGTTGATCAAGATATTATCTACAGTCTGGAGTATTCTGGGTTTTTATTACATTATTTCTGCCTGTGCCTTAAAAATAGGCTTTCGCTATTCCTAGCAGTAGTACACCTCGCTGTCAAGGAGCCCTGATTTATAAGTGTATTACAGATGGTTTTAGATAGGATCTGCCAGAAGAGGGGAAAGTCTTGTAGGAAAAGGGACTGCATGGAATATGTGCAGCTGGAATGGGCACGAGTGCAGAACTTGTCTGGGATGCATAGACTGTACAGCGTTATTCCCGTTCCTATCTAATATCCTAGAAAGTGAATGTTGACAGCCTGTTGTGTTGGGAGCAAAGATGGGAATCCTGCAACTTAGAAACCTGCTGTACTTCTTATTATACAGGGATTGCAATCGTTCAACCCTTTGCTAAAGCTTTTAGCAGTAATAGTATCCTGTGGTATAATTTGAGAAAGGAATCTTCTGCCTTTTGAGCTTTGGCAGTTGGAGAGGATTAAAAAGACAAGCAGGATGGGAAGTTGTGTATCTGTTTCAGTTTTTAAAAAAAAAAAAAAAAGAGAGAGAGAGAAATTAGTCTTAGTACCAGTGAGCTGAAACAGTCAGACATTCCTTTTGGGAGACCTGACAGGAAATAATGATTTACAATCTGGAATATGTCTGCAACATAAAAGGAAGGGGAAAAAGTCACTTGCTGGTGGTGTACTTCTGCACTGAAACAGGCATTTCTTATCCAGGAGAACTAGCTTGAGGAGAAATGTCGCTTATAAACTGACTAGCGATCAAAGTGGTGGGACGTGTGGTTGCTCCAAATTGCATCACTTTAGCAAGTGTTAAATTTTCGGCATCTCTTCAGGTGGTTGTGTATTCTATTCTGTGAAAATTGAGCTGCCAGTTTGCAGTTTGGGTTTGGATATTTTTTTCAGATACCAGTCATAAGCAAAACTTGAGTGCCCAGCAGCAGGAAGGCTGCGCTTTCCTTATCTAACTGCAAGCGAGAGCCTCAAGCTCGGCGTTTCGGAGCCAAAGCAGGACGTTCAATTGATGACAGACACGAACAGCGCCAGCCAAATAGTCAATGCTCTTGCTACACGTATGGTTGATTTATTTTTTTTAACCTTCATTGTAATTACTGAAATAATTTTAGGTCATTGAATTCTTCTAAGCTTGCATCAGAGATGGGAGAGAGGGCAGGTCAGCACCACACGGTCGTGTCCTGAGTGGTAGTGGTGGTATATATTCGGTTTGCTGGTTGCAAAGATTTAGTGGCCTAAGTGGCTTAGTTCCCAGAAAGGACTGAAATGGGGAGAAGCTGGCTTTCTGTTGGCTCAGGAGTTAGCTCAGAGTAGTGTTGTTATGCGGGCGATACAGAACTGAAACCAGTCTGGCTTTCTTTTTGAAGAAACTCCCTAACTCTGTTTATGCTCAGCAATAACATAGTCAAATGAGCAGGAGCTATCAGAGCTGTGAAGACCAGGCAATTAAATCTGCAGATTTACGTGATAAATAGAAGCAAATTCCTGCTGGTTATAAGTCTGGGAGCTTTCAATAAAATCTTCTACCCTCCCTTTCAAATGTAATGGCTTAGCCTTTGAAATGGATAGAGCTGCAGTTTTGTATAACTTTGAAACCTGCAGTATGGGTGAAATCTCAGTTAATTAGCTATGGGTGCTTGTGAATGAAGCCCTGGAATTTCTGTAAATGTCTGTAGTGAAATGCATGTGCGAAGCTATGTAAAAGGAGAACTGCAAAATACCTGTAGGTAGCAACTCGTCAGGTTTCTAGTGTCCTTTAAAAAGGAAAAACAAACATGTAGAAAAGCTAGCGTCAGTGAAACGTTACCCATTCTGCCAGTGACACTGATCTTTTAAAGATTTCAGCTTAGTTTAAAATAACTGAATTTGCTGCATAATCTCGAGTCAGCTCTTGTTGACTGGTGTTATCAGCCTGCAGTATCGCAGCTGGGAGAGGGTTAACGAAGGCAGAGCTATTCCTGTGCCCTGTCCTGAGGAATTGTGAGGTTTAGAGATGAGGAGTGGGAGTCAAAAGGGGAGTTAAGCTGAGTCCTTGCGATTTGCATCCTCTTTGGCGGTAACTGCTGCAAATGCAAGGTCTGGAGTCGTATGCTCTTAAAAGGAATAGCAGTGACAGTATTGCACCTTTGTTTTGAGTACTGAAAATGGAAGCACATTGGTTTATTACGTGATCTACAGACACGCTCAAAAGAGTTAAACAAAACCTGTAATAACTTCCTGGGTTTTCCTGTTTGTCCTTTCTGCATTGAATTGTGTCTGTCTAAACTCAGCTTTTGAACAATATGGCTTAAATTATGTGCAACTATACGTCTCTATAACTAATTACTTTTAATACTAATTGTTTTTATTCGGGCCTCAACACGGCGTGCTTAGATGACCAGAGATCTGTGGATGTTTTGGCGGAGGGTGCTTCTCCTGGAAGTAAGCTAAGTGCAGCAAAGAGACTGAGGAGAAAAGCAGATGCTGGCAAAGAAAGCTAAACAAACTTTACTCTTATAGACATCTTCGTAATATTTTTCCCTGCAGTAGTGCCATGGGAACACTATAGCAGATGCTTAACTGGAGAGTCTAGATAGCCAAACATCTTTGGAGGAAACTTATTACGGAGCTTTCATCTAAGCTAATGTTTTTAGTCTTTGAGAATCCTATGATCTCTAAATCCTTCAGTGACTTGAGCTGTAATAAAACTTCATTTAGAATTTCTGTCTGAACTCCCTACTCCTCCACAGGAGTTCTGTGCTGGATGAAGGAGGAACGGTGGAAAACTGCCTCATGTCAAGTAAACACTAAGCTCATTAAGTCCTGCAACCTCAAAGAGCTTGGCTCCAAGAGCGACCCAGACTGGGAGACGGGCTGTCTAATCACCTTCTCAGTGAGCAGAGGTTTATAAGCCTCTCCATGTCTACAGGCAAGAATTCTGTACAAGTGTTTTGTCTGGAGATCTGTTAAGAAACCCCTGTGTTCAGTATCTAAATAAACCTGAAAATTCAGCAACTAGAAATCTAGAATTAGACTGCGGAGAGATTGATTCTGCTTTTGTTCTGGCCTAGAACAAGTGAATTGGGTCCATTGCAGTAAGGTGACATATATCCAGAGTTTGCCAAAAATGTCTTCCTCTTTCGCAGTTTGTGAAGGCTTTGTGGGTTTTTTTTAAGTGCCTATAATAACTCTGACATGCTGCTGTCAGAATGGGGGGAAAAAAATACATCACTGGGCGTGTTCTTTCCTCTATGCATTTGGGGAACTGCTGCTGATTTTGACACCTTAAATATGGTTCTTATCTCTGTATGTAAATATCTCCAAGAGGTCTGCCCCTGGGGCAGAGGTCTGAAACCGAAGGATATATGTGACCACAGGCCTAGTTTTTTAAAGACTTCACTTTTTCCCCTGCAGTGAAAGAACCAAGAGCAAAAGATGCTGGTAGACTTACCCATTCAGTATATGACATGCCAAAAGTATCTAAGACCAAAAGGTACAACTTGATCTGTGTTTTGTATTGCTGCCTTTGTGACTGTGACAGCACAGATTTATGCTGGATTAAAGAGACTGTATAACCACAGGTTTAGGCACGGAAATTCAGCCTAACCTGGCTTTATATCAGTGCTTTAAGAGGTCTGCTGGCAAGCCATTTAATTTTTTAAATGCTGTGCAAGTAAACCAGAGTCCTGCTGCTCTGCCTTGCTTGGGTTACCTCTTCTACACTAGAAAAATGAAGTACTATGTATGTATTGGATACTTTTGTTTTTCCATTGCATGCAGCACTTATGCCAGCTATGTCTAAACTCCTTTAAGAACTTATGCCTTAAACAGCTTTGCTCATGTCTTTTTACAGCTATTGTTTAATATATAGCTATAAAACTGATTAGCCCAAGTTCGTTTGCTTAATGCATAAAACACTGAATGAAGGAGCATCTACATTTGCTGTATAGCTTATTTCAAAACTGTCATACTATAAAACACCTATGGTGGGGTTGCTACTGTAATGGTGGTTGGTAACATCATCTTTCCCTAGTTTTTCTGTCTTCTGTTAAACAATTCCAGCTGGCAGAGGAGGAATGAGCGCTTCCGTCAGCGTTCCCACGATCCCTAAGTAAGGAGCATGACCTTGTGACCATGTGCCAGCTTTCCTTCCTTGACGTAAGAGATGGTGGGAGGTAAAGACAATACTTGCTAAGAAAGATCCCCTGGCTGAGCTTGACTGCTGGAGCTGGGCTGTCACAGGCCATCTAAATAGTATCTTTCTCTGGAGACTGAAAGGCTAGTAGCAAAAAGTGACTATTCTCCCTTATCTACGTTTGACGGAAAGAAAACGTTGCTGTCACTGGGCAGTGGGGAGT
Organism: Struthio camelus; assembly: GCF_040807025.1. NCBI lineage: Eukaryota > Metazoa > Chordata > Aves > Struthioniformes > Struthionidae > Struthio > Struthio camelus. The sequence goes on from NC_090962.1 coordinate 12,938,978, forward strand.
TGTTGCCTCCTGTGAGTTTCTAACTAGGTCCGTTGGTCATACCTTTACTTTAGTGCAGACTGATGTTTCATCTTCAGCTGATTGTAAATATTTGGCCCCTCCCGAGAAGAGGACTGTTCTCTGTGTGGCAAGGTAAGAGGAAGTGATTTGCCAGAGCGCTCAGAACAGTATTTGGAGAAGCTTCCTGTTTTTGACTTGGCCGACTGCACAGATCAGCCTACAGGAAAAAAGCAGACTGACCAGAGCTTTTGAGGCTTCTCTAGATATTCATGCTTGATGAAGAGCTAGCATGGATGTAGTTGCTTGGCCTTCATTTTTCCAGCTCCTTGCTGGTAACCTTCTGTTGCAGGTTCCCTATTTGCTGTTACCATGACAAAGAAGTATCTTCACGGTCAATAAAATGCAGCTGTGCAGTTTGCCATTTTTGCAGATCTGTTTTAGTAAAACAAGTAAGAGTTGTGTACCGCTAAATTCTGTCTGTGAGGAAGGTGTTAGAGCGATATCCAGTCTTCTGCCTCCATTGAAACCTACCTTGTTGTACAGGGCATCATCTTTACAGGACGGGGGAAGTATTACTGCACATCTAATGAAAATGAGAGGAAACTTGGACTTTGTAAAAACTTTGCCACCACTTCAGTGTATGAATGCGATAATCGGTTTAGCAATGGATATGTGGTACCTTTCAAAGAGAAGTAGACTTCGCTCCAGACTTGGTCCGGCCAAGCATCTGCTTGCTATATTATTCAGATATCTAAAGGATATGGGGATGTTACGTACCGTACTTGAGAGTAAATCTTCCTTCAGTCACAACAGGTGGCTATTACAATCTTCTGTTCGTAGTGTCAATGCACCTTGCTTTCAGTTGAGGTGAAGGCTTTGATCTTCAGGATGCTATTGTGGCTGTGCAGGAGTCGATGCCTACTCTCTTCCGAGCTGGAATATTTCAAAGAGAAGATGCCCTACAGCCTAAACTGGATGAGAAATAAATAAGCAATCTTCCCCCCCCCCCCCCAAAAAAAAAAAAAAAAAAACAACCAAACAAAAAAACACAAAAAACCAAAAAAGAACAAGCCAGGCAGTCTTAACTTGCTGGCTGTAAAATACTTATCTTTTGATAGTGAACAGGTAGTGCCTTTTTAGACCTGCTTTCATAATGGATGTCTACTAAACGAAGAACTCCCTCCTTTCTTCGTTGCTAGGGTATAGCTTAATTGCAGGAAACTTTACTTCCTGCTTCTCCTTGCTGTGGGCGGGGGTGCTACTTTAATGGTTTGATCATGACACTGCTTTAGTTTTGAAGCCTTCCTTAAATACAAATTCTAGAGAGTGGGTGAACTTAAGATGGAGCAATTAAAGTTAAGCCCATTGTGTATAGTGGCTAGAAACAGCAAAAAAAAAAAGAAAGGGGGAGGGTAGGAAGCAGTAAAAACAAACTTGCTGTGCTTCTGCTGGATGACGACCTGTTGATCCAAATGACTTGTGCAGATTATCGATACCGTTAGGTTTGTGGAGAAGTATCTGTTTGTATCCTCTGGCAAGAAGCGGAGCTAAACGGTATGGCAGGAACATGGTTCAGCTGATCAAGTGTCTGTGGGAATGTGTGTTGCAGATATTCGGTCTGTCTGAAATCAAATTTAATCTCTTGTTGCAGTTGGTCTTATACCCAATTTTGACAAGTCCTATCAGAGTATGTTGCTGTGGTTTCTCTAAATAACTAAAGCCTCCAATTTCTCACATTCAAGGAGCTTTTACTTTGCATTTTGTAGGAAGAAGGAAATAATGCGTCAAACTTTGTGTACCTTTCAATCTGTTTTTTTGATAAAGCTGAAGGAGGGAGAGCTCTGTGTTGAAACAGACTATATCTTGGATACTGATTATCTCAAACTGAACTGCGTAATGCAAATAAGGAAGTGCTAAAACTGCTTCAGGAGAGGAAACTTTCGGTTCCCTAACCCAGATTATTGTTCAGATAGCATGGAAAAAACAATGGGTGAAACAATCAGTAGGTTGCTGCAGACCAAGGCAATGGTAAAATGGGTTTTCAGAGGGGTAAGGCTTTCTGCTGCCCTTCCTGGAGAGGGAAGTAATGCAGGGCCAGGCACGCAAATATGTTATGCTCCAGAGTAGCTAAAAATCTCTAAACTATATAAAGGAATTGCCAGTGTTCCGGTTGCCCACTTGAATCGGGGATTTGTAAATGAAACCTGTTCATTGTACGTGACTGAGTAGTAGGAGGTTTGCTGTATGTAGTATGCCTTGTACGGTAGGATTTCAGGCTCATGAAGATGCATATCTCACTTGCCCCTGTTAGTGTCAAGATAGCGTGCGCAGTCTCCAACAAGATTTCATCTCTTAACTCACGTTGAAGAGATGTTGAAGCGTATGCTTTAATTTGCGAAGTTTCCTGTTCTGCACATAAGAATTGTAGCATCGGTACAGTAACTGTACTAACCAAGATCTAGGTCTCATGAGGCAGTGGAGCTGAGCTAACAACTTGGTGCTGACAAAAATGGTTCTGCTGTGTTTCTTGCTTTGACACTCGGTCATGTATTGGAGCTGGTTAAGCTTGCTGGAGGGGGTACACAAGCCCCCTATGTGTATGGGGTTTTTTGTTTTTGGGGTTTTTTGATGAGGAAAGGACTAGACTCCATCAGCAGCAGGGTGTTAAATTGGTGGCATGCCACCAATTCAAGCCATGCCCTCAAATCCGTGGTCTAGGACACTTCTCGCAATACAAAGGCGATCAGCAGCAATCAGATGGTACTGAACTTTATTGAAACCTCTCGGTATCAATATAAAAGATGGTGTTGCTTAGACCTAGAATCTATACCTCTGTCCTTTCGGAGCTGTTGATAAGCACAATTCTTGCGTAGCTCATGCTTTTTTTGTGTATGAACCTGATGTGCTCAGCTGTACATATTGTGACTGAGGGCTGTTGTTGTTTCTGCAGAGTGACCAGCAGCTGGATTGTGCCTTGGATTTGATGAGGCGTCTGCCTCCCCAGCAGATAGAGAAGAATCTCAGTGACCTCATTGACTTGGTGAGTATTGGATGTGTTAACCAAATAACGGCTGAGTCCTGGGTGTGACAGAGGCCTGGTTTGTAAGTCTATGTCCGGAAGCCTCTCTGAGGTGTGGTGATCTGTGATTCTCTCTCTACTTGTGTTTTGGCAAGGTTGAGGAGTAGAGCAATTGCAAAAACAATGTCAGAATCGAGGTGTTCATTTTGGGCAAGCCAGCAGGTACTAGTGTGTATGCACAAACATCATTTGGATGAAGGGTCGTTAGCAGCTTTCTTGATGAAATCACCACCAGTTTGGAGGCTGCTCTTTAGTAAAACTAATTTGGAACAGTTAATCCAAGCTTGACGTGCACCCTTGTATGTATATATGTGGGTATTGTCTCATATTAAGCAGCTGCCAGCCTAAACTTTTGCACAGGACTCCTGCTGTAGGTACAGTGGATGTGCAGTGACATGTGCTTCGAAGACGTGACTGTGACAGAATATTTCAGAACCAGAACTCTGGAATTCTGGAGAATGCCCAAGTTCCTTTATTTATAAATTATGCCCTATCAGATATTTTGCTGTCCAGTGAATATCCAGGGGGGAAAAAAACAGCTGAATGACCTTGTGCCAACACCTGTGTTTTCCTCTTGCACCAGCAACATTTACTTTCCTTCTATAAATTGTTAGTAATGGAAACTAACTTGTAAAGACTTAATGACGCATATGCCTGTCACCAGCCACATAGAATTTACTTGCGCTTCCTATGAAGTGAGGAGATAAACTTGGGCTATCATAGGCTAATTAGCATCAACTCCCCCTGAAAACAGTGTGGCACAGTTGCCTCTGGAGCAACTTTGTGCATTATAGAAATATGGATATAATGTATATAAAACCTACTGTATGGAAAGCTGGGGAAACTTGTTTCCATTGTCCAGTCCAAATAGATGGCTTTCTGACCTAAGCTTCCAAGCTTTTGCAGATAGATGACATGGAGAGGTCTCTGACCTTTGAATGAAGCCTTTCCTCTTACCTTTCCATGAGAACCACATTCCTTTTCTGTGGCAAGAAGTCTGAATTTATTTGTGTGAGATGCTGACAAACCTGGAGCCTTACCTGGTGAGGGGCCTTAAAGATCTGATGGTTCTGCACAATCATAGCTGCTTGAGCAAGTACCTCTCACTTGTTTAAACAGTCTGAGCTCTTTGTCATCTTTGTGTGCAGAAGAGGTGCTGCTTTTAATTCACCTATAGTGTAAGTGATGCTTAACTTTCAAGTGAAGGCTTAGCTGACCTTTTTTTCCTGGAGGTCTGCTCCTCAATTGCTGAACAGATCATATGTAAAGGATTCCCTTTAACGGCCTTGAACCTTTTGGGTAAGAGCATTGCAGGGGATACTCTTCAGATTTGTGAAGTCTCAGTAAATTTGTTTGTATTCCTAAAACTGTTCAGGAATTCACTGAGGATGCAGGGAGGGAAAAGCCTTTCCTACCTGACCAACGAAGTTGATGTTTGATCTGGTATGTTCTTAGCATATTCCTTCAGCAACAGGAGTCCTGCAGAAACAGAAGCTGCAAGAGAAGCTTCAAACAAGCCATATTCACATCTGCCTGGAAACTTCTCTGCCGACGACTTTCTTTTAATAGTTCAGGAAAATAACTGCTCCTGTTGTATGCTTTTGTTGTGCTGTGACTTGAGTAGGCTTTCTGCATGATATTGAAGCTGGTGTTAGTGAACTTGGGAGGAACGGTCAAAAAGCTGTGGCTGACTAAAATTTATCAAATGCTACTTAAATAATGCTTTTTAGCTCCATAAGTCAAGGTACAGGTAAGAAAACTGGGTCAGGAAATAAATTTTTCTGTACAGGAAGGTAGTATTTCTTTTTCTTGACAGCATTTAGTAATTGGCTACATCTGTGCCATCCAGACTCTTGGCAACCTAAGCATTGTTTTGTGGCTATTGCTGGAGGTAGGATGAAGAATAACCAAATCATTGATATGATTTGGTGTGACACAGCTGATTTTCTGATGAAGCTTGGAGTGACCGAAGATCAGGATTTGAGTAAGTCTAAGGACTATCTGGAACAAGGAGTTGTGTGGGGAACTATGGTAAGCTTGACTATATAATTGGTATGAGTTTTTTTTAATGACTCAGAAAATTGCTGGTTACCTCTAAATGTTGGAATTACTTTTGGATGGTGCTCATTAGCGCTCTACATACTTTCCATCAGCAACACATTCACTGGGCTTCTTGTTCATGTTGAAAGTGTAACGTGAAGCAGAGCAGTTTGAACCGCACGCGTTAGAACAAGGGTTTGTGATTCCCGCTCTGCTTTCTGCACTCCCTGCTCTTGGGTGGAGATGAAATAATCTGCTAAATCCAGAATGAGTTCTTCATTGCTGAGACATCTGTAGGTCTCTGCTGCTGCCCACTCTGGTTGACCCTCACAAGACAGAGGCCAGTACTCTTGTTAGACAAGAGCAATGCATACGCTGATACTGTAATAGTAATGTTGCACCTGTAATAGTTCCAAAAACATCATGAGTCAGACTTGAGCAAATAAAGTTTCTGACCTTTTTTGGCAGTTCTATCCAAACCTTTACAGTTGACGTTTTTATGCTGTTTGCTGCACCATTACCAGACAATAGCCTCCTTGAAGTAAAAGGTCAGACTTGAAATGCATGACGAGCATGAGCAGGTTCATTAAATTTGTGATAGAATTATAAAAGATGGCACTCTGACTTCCCTTTCCTTTGTGTTTGGTTTCCTTGCCTCATTACACTTCCATGCTGGAGTAGACTTGACACAGAGCCCCAGCTCATTTTTTTCTTTGTATGTGAAGTGTAACTTATTACTTTAAACCTGCTTGTGGCTCGCCTTTCGTAGTCTTTCTATAATTCTGTGCCATGAGGCTAGAAATTGCTCTCCAGACTGTGCGTAACTACTGTTTTGATGCTGGTTTTTAAGATCCAGTGCGAAGAGATGATGATGACTACTCTGAGGACTTTGTATGCAAAAAGGTTTCCAAAACCAATATAGTAAGAAACTGCCATCTACTTTCTAGGCTTGTCACCCTGCTGGGAAGGATAACAGCACTTACGTTCCCTCACTCAGGTCCTCATTGCTCTGTCAAAGCCAGGTTCTGCTGCTTTTTAAATAAAAAACATCTGGGTGCCAATATAAGTACGTGGAACATGTTCAGGACTGTACACTACTGCCCCCAAGCGTTGAGCTGACAAGGGAAAGGGTCCAAACTTGAGCGCAGAGTGAGAGGGTGGGTGGAAGAAGAGAATTTTTGGGTCACTGGCCCTCATCAGACCAGACACTTTCCATTCATTAGCAAAACAGTTTGTGGTTTGCCCTTTTGCCACATCTGTTGCTGCTTTTTCAGGCTGCAGAGTCTTCAATTAGAGTTCATTAGAGACCTTGTCAATCATAGGACTCCTGAAGTCCTGCCTGAAAGAAACTGTGCATGGTGCTAGTAATGTTGCTAGTAATGTGCCTTGGCATGGAATGCTCTGTTTAGAGTTTAATTAGTCATTAATTGTACATAGACTACTTGGAGGCTGTCAGAGTGTGCACGAGGACTTCTGAATCACACTATAAAAAGTGGAGTTTAGTGTAGGCACATACCTTTTTAAGGATAACTGATCTAAACCGGAATAATTTTCTATACAATTCTTCTGAACACTGGAGTAACCGAAGCCTTGGAACATACCGCTGTCAGCCAAGTCCATGCTCTAATGCAGTTCCCATAAGAGGAATGTTACAAAGATGTCTCTGCTGTTCTTAAATGGTGTTGTCATGAGGTTACCCCCGAGTGATAGCACTTGTCATATTAATACAGGTTTTCAATCTGTATTGTGTAAAGAAGGTCTCACCTCCTTATTGCCTTATGTTGTCCAGAAGAAATAGGTGCTGTCAACATCCTGTACTTATCATAAAAGAAAGTTATGAAACAAATGTGTCTCCCCTCTACTCCTGTCACTTGGCTGAAAGGAGGATGTTAAAGGTATTTTCTGGATGGAAAAGCTGCTTGTATCATTTAAGAGTAAGATTTTATTTTGGCTCATGAAAGAATCATTCAAGGTGGCATGAAGTAAGGAAGCTGGTAGAACTCGTTTCTGAGTGGCTAAATGGTTTGTATCAGAAGATCAGGACAATCCCAAAGAATTGTCCTGCTTCCTTCCTCTTGAGATAGCGAGTTGACAAGCAGAATTTCTGAGGCTCTCATTGAAATAAGTAGCTCTTGTCTCCTGCAAGGGTACTTGAATCTATTTGCTTTGGCTAGAAGACGGTGGAGTTGCATTTAGCTGGAAATAAGTGCCCCCTTCCACAGAAGTATCCTATAAATGTGTAGCTCCTGCAGTCTTTCTTGAAGTTAATCTGAGAGCTTTTTTTATGAGGGAGACATCATGGAATGTGATTCATAGCGTGCGGTTTTCAGGAAGCAGGTGGAACATTCCATATTTACGTTCCAAAGGCATAAGGTTATATGGAGTCTGGCCTTGGTTAGGCTATTCTGGTATACAGAATGCCTGCCTGCCTGCTTCAGTTCTTCCAAAAGCATACGGTTAAATGCCTCCCATGAGTGGGCTTGGAGTTGGAGACATGGGAGTGTGTGCGGAGTAAGTCAGTCCCCCTGCACTTTTAGCTGTGCTCTTTCCAAGAGAAACCCTGAAGAAGGCGGACGCTTTCAGGTAGTGCTGTTCTGGAGGATCTCTTCCAAGGACAACTTGGAAGCACACAGAACAAGGTAGGTGAATGAGAGTCTGTCATGCCTTCCTTTTTTGCAAGACTGTTGGCTTCATGGATGTATTTTGGAGGGGTACATCTCTGGGAAAGGTTGGAGAATGGAAGGAGAAGGACGATGGAATTTGGACTAACTGTGCTCGTGGCCGGTGTGCAGCAAATAAAGGGTCTCTGATAGGTCTCGCTTGATGACTTTGACCTGAATATGAAAGCTAATGTGCGCTCAATCTTGGCAGAAGTTTAGCAGGTTTCTTTGCGAGTAAGAAATTCCTGCTGAGCATTTAATTTGGATGTTAGCCTATGTATATATATGTGTGTGTGTGTGTGTATATATATATATATATATACACACATATATAAATTAGATGAAAAATCCAGCTGACTCAGATCAGGTTGCTGGCATAAAGTGGGGACAGAGAATCACCCTTACAAAACTACATCAAGAAATGGCTAGGCAGACTGGCCAAAGGAGTGGCGTTTGCTTACAGCCCCAACTCTCTTCATCTCTTTTCCCAGTAAGGTTAATATATAGATGATAGTCTGCTTGATCCAATTTCTCTTCTTTGTGTTAAATACATAAAATTTCTTGAAGTAGAGAATCAAGTCTCTAGCTTTATTGGTCCTTCCATGGTAGTAAAGTTCTTCTCTATAAATGTAGCAACCAGTAACTTCATTGGTTGTTTTTCAAGGGTCCATTTGCAGTCAAAAGATTTGGAAGAGTGATCATTGTTTCATTTCCTCATCACAGGAGAATGGTTAGAAGTTTTAGTAGAATGCATTATTTCACTTTTTGGAATATACCAGTGATGAATTTAAAAATGTTTTTAAATGTGCAAGTTTTGAAATATTTGAACAGTGTTCAGGAGCTTGCTTCATATGGGTAGTGTACTTCCAGGCAAGCCTCAAATGTGCTTGCATGCCTTTAGTACCTGAAGATATATGAAGCTAGAGAATTTATCCTCAGGAAAACTTAATTGCTTGGGCACAGACCATGAAGAACATGAGAATGTGATTTAAACTCTTTGTGTTTTGAATCCAAAAGTCTGAGCAGTATACAGTATTGAGTAGAAAGATAAAACACAATTGAATGCAGATGGCTGGTTGAACACGTGGTGAGGGTGGAATTTTTTTTTAATCAGACCCAGTAAAAACTGGAAGCACAGCTGCATTGACAGCCCAGTGGTCTCAAAGTCGAGATCTCTTGACCTGCAGTTCTTTCTGAACTTGTTGACTTGTGTGATAGACTGTAAGCTATCAGCAGCTAGTCAACTGGGTTTCTAATGCAAGAGTTTTTGGCTAAGGAACGGGATTCTTGTTCACTGAATAAATTGATAGCTGCTGAGAGGCAGTTTTCTAGTCATTGGGTGACTGTAAGTAGAAGTTTTTCCAGCTAGAAAAGACTACCTCTGGATGCCTTGATAGTAACTGGAGATAGCAGTTCATGCATGTAAGTTGTTGATGTGACATTTGGCTTGGAGTTAGCAACCCCGTTTACTTGCATGAAATTATGTAAATGAATTTTCACTTCACTTTTTGTTTCATATTCACTATTCTTTCTCTTCTTAAGCCTAAGCAGTTTTTTCCCCTCCAGGCTCCTACCATTGCATTGCTGATGTTACAAACTCTGGAAAAAATGATGTTTAAATACCTCCCTAAAGGAATATTGGAGCGGGGGGAGGGACTTGATTGGTTTGAAGTCTAATTAGAAACCCATCTAACCTCCCTTAATGGTAAAGGGCTTGAGAGAGAACGTCTGTGCGTTTCCCTTAATTGTTGCTGGATATCTCCAACACCAGCTGGACTCTTGACACAAATAGTCAAGACTTCCCCAGATATTGATATGCTGTGATGGCTCCTGGGACTTGTGACTGGTAATGAGATACAGAAGCCCTCACCTGTAGGTCACTAGTCAAAATCTAGGGCAGTCTAGTTGTGCCTGCCAGATGGCTAGCTTTTGTTTCTCTGTAAGCTGCATAATGCTGCATCTAGCAAAAGCCCTATTTTATCCCGCAAATCTCAAAGAATGCCAAGGATCCTGTTTTTTGGAGCGTTTTTAGATATAGTCCTTGAGCTGAATTGAAAAATTCTCTGTAATCACTATATTTCTATTGGAGAGCTGACTTAGTCTAGTTAGCAATGCCACAACTGTGTTGCTTTTTTGCCTTTTTTTGCTTTCTTTTCATTTCTGCTAGTACTTGCTGTGCTGGAATTCAACACAAATACTTGAATAAAGCTGAGCTGTTTTCAAATATCAGTTACATCTGGTCTGGAGCACAAAAGTCCATTTAAGTGTCACTTAATAAACAAAGCTTGAGAAGAATGTGTGGCCCTTGGACATCTGATGGATCAAATTAAGGTTTAGCAGCATGTGGATTTGTGGGGGTGACTTTCCTAGCGGTTATAGGCCCACGATGAGTGGAGCCAGGCTTCCTTCTTGAGTTCCCACAACATCCGTTAAAGCCGTGTCTGTGTTCTGCAGGAACAGGAAATTCTGAGGCTGTGGAATGACAAAGTAAAGCCTTAAGAATTGACGTGCAATTAAAATATTTTTTTTCTATTTGGATGTGGTTTTTATTTAAAAGCTGCTCAAGTCATACATGTATACAGATACCTGCATGGCACAGCTGCATTCAAAAGCCAAAAGGGTCTGCATGCCTGCAGTATTAGTGTTTTGAAACTCTGTTAAACTCGATCTAACAGTACTTCAGTGAATCATCCTTCTAATCCCTTGAGGAAAGAGGGATTTCATCTTTAATTTTGCTGCATTTAGCATAGTTTTCCAGTGTGTGAGGCTCTTGTGGAGGTGAGCATGCACTTGAAGCAAACTCCAAATAAACATGCACAAGCAGGTATTTCTAAGCACATAACTGAAACAGTAACACTGTTAGTGTAAGCTTATAAACATGATTCATTTTAGTCAAAGCTGTAAGAAAGAGTTACCTTAGTGTACTCAAATTGCATGGCTAGTAAGCCAGCATCCTCACCAAGGTAAAGTGGAGAACTTGATGCGATTCAACCAGTGCACTCAAAGCGAAGATGGAAAATATGGGATACCCAAAGAGCTGACCTTCTGCTCTTGTGTTTCCTCTAAGCTTTTTTAGAAGTTAATTTAATAATCTTTTAGAAAATGATTCAGAAACAATTGCTCAGTTGATAAGATGTTGCCTGACCAAAGAGCTAGTCGCGAAGGCGGGTTTATTAGGCTAGCTGGTCCAGCAAGTGTACAGTTTCTGCTTTGGCACAAATGATTATTTGTCTTGATAGCAGAACAGTTGACTTAATTAAAACACTGTCCACATACCTGGCTTGCTGTGATGGGGAATACTGTTACACAAGACAACAGAATCCTTGTTCGACATGCAGTAGAAGATGCTGAACTCACTCTCATTCAAGTTTTTTTTTTTTTCTTTCTGTACTACACGTTCATTGTATATCTGCTCGGGGTGGGGGGTGGGGGAAAAACCAACCCTCACAAACAGAGTGCTTGTTGCATGGTCTGTGCTTCTGAACGGCACTGCTATTCAGTTCCAGTCTGAACAGCTGAGTCTGGACCCCTGGGATTCCTCTCTTTTTCTTCTTCTCTAATTTACATTGAGGGTGGTCTCTCTCCATAACCATATATACAACCACTGTAACAGATGATTGAATGCTTATTTGTGGAAACACGGGTGCATTAGGGTATAGAGGGTGCTATGAGCCAAATTAACTTACTGATGACCTTTAGCCAAAGATATAAAGTTAAGATTATATTCCACATTTGACCTTCCCGCTGCTTATGAGAGAGGAAAACTTGTGTCAGAATAAAGAGGGGAGAGCGCTCTTTGCTTATAAAACTACCACTCATATGTTCAATGTTTTTCTCATAGTGACACTTATTTATAGCGCAGTGATAAATCGAAGAAAATCACTGCTTCAGCATTGCAGTATTTGGCCTCCTGGGAAGTGGGTAAATCCTTGTGCGTAAATTGGAGTCAAAATTCCCTATATGACTATCAGAGACAGATGCACCTACCCAGCGCACCTTTTGGCTTTGCAGTTACCAAAGAGCAAGTGAGCAGGGAAAGTTCACCGTGCAGCTCATCTGGTTCAGACTCTGAAAACTCCAAAAGCAAACGGATCAGTTGGTCTTTTAAGCAGCATGGTCTTCACGAGGGGTCAGGAAACTTAGTTTGAAGAGTCTGATGGTGCACAGAAGTAATTTGAACGCTTTAAGAAGGCTCAGTGCTCGACATGTGGAAGAATTTAAGGAAAGGTGCTTGCATAGCGTGAAATAAGTGCTCAGTGGTTGCACTGCAGCTGCTTATTTAGCCTAGCTGTGCCAAGTATCTTATCATTCTGAATTGCAAAGAGCCTAAATTCAGAAGGAATTGAGTATTCCCGTGAGCATGTTGCTGAGGTGTTTAAAAGTACAAATTACTTTGTCTGGATTACTGCCTTCGCCTTATAAGCAGCTTCATGACGTAGAAGGGGAAGAGCAGTGTGCATAAATCCTTTAAACCCATTCTTAGAAAGGAAGTACAATAGCTGTTGAAAGCTGATGTAATAAATGGCCTAAAAATTATTCTCTTGGGGTAACTGTGCCACACGTGGATGTTTTGCTGATAATTAGAATTACATGAGTAGTTCAATCGGCTGGAATATCCCCTTTGTTTTTATGGCGTTACTGAAATTGTCTGGTACTCTCTAGGTAAACGAGTGGGGTTCCTTCCCCGTTTTATGCTGAAAGAAAGTGAAATGGAAAAGAGCATCTTGCCTGAAGTCCTGTAGAATGGCTGTACCAAGGACAATGAGTATATAATATAACATAGTATTATATTCAGGATAATATAGTAAGTGTATGATATTGTACATTCACTATTACTTCTGTAAGAGTAGCCACAGCTCTTAAAAAATGAAGAAGTGGCTGTGCTTACGAACATCTGTGTTATTAAATCATCCGGAGATAACTTTAGTTCCACAATATGATGTGGAAATTAAATATACTGCATCATAAAAACGAGCACGCTTTTATTTTGTGGCAGTGGCTTGCTACATCGTCTGAAGAGTCTCTTGACTAGCTGGACTTCTTCGTTTGTGTGGCTTTTTTAAAGGTCTTAAGTTTAGATGTCAATTAGCAGCTTTTCTGCGGGGGAATTGACTTCAGCTTTTGGTTGTCTTAAGTTTGGGGGTTCTTCTGAAAATACTCTGTACGTGTATTTGAGTTTGAAGAATTGTGCAGGAAGACCTCTACTGGTCTCTTACCCGACGCGTAGCAGCCTAAGGCTTTTCCCAGATAATTGCAGTAGAAATGGCATCTGGGAAAAATGCCACTTTTCTCCGAATCCTGTTTTCGTCGCTATTACTCATCTAAATGGGTGGCAGGAGTCTGTTTCTAGACCCTTATCTCGGTGGCGTTGGGCAGCTGGCCAAAGAACTGCTGGGAAGATGCACTACGTTCAACGGGTCCCTTTTCGGAGCGTGGCTCTCAAAGGTGAAGCACTTTGGATCTTGTTGGATGTGCATCTGAAACTGAAGCGGTCATCTCGGGTTGCTCTTTGCCCGAATAGCCAGCCTAAAATTAATAGCTAACAGAGAAGTGAAGGAAGAGGCAGAGTGGAACCAGATGGGCTCGTGAACACAGATGCATCATTTCACTTAACTTGTGCCATGACACTTCTGATTTGCATCAGCTCCGTGGAGTATTGGAATTGTCTGCTTTGAGAAAAAGTAAAGGTTTTCCTAGAAGCTGCTTGTTTCCTTTTGCTTTTATTTATTCAGTCACTGCATAACGGTTCTGAGATTGCTTCAGCCGGGTCTCCAAGTATCAAATGGTGGACTCCTGTGAGAAGCACCTAGATTTATATAAATACTCATAAATACTCATTGCACTGTTCTTTCTTCTACCCTGAGCTCTTCTCCTGTTGTCGCTGAGTACCACGTTGTGGCGTGTGTTGACTGAATAAAAAAATATACTAACGTTTCAGCTTTTTCCACACTCTCAGTAGCTTTCCCAATAGTTTCTTGGTTTTCCTCTGAGTTTTCATGTGCCTATGGGGTAACTGTGCGAGTTGACTGTTATGTCTCTTGCTAGTCACCTCTTGTTTTGCCCTTTGGCTTTTCTGTGTGGTTTTTTTTTTCTTTTGTGGTCATGTTGTTTTATATTTGTGCCTGCTTACTTTGACTTAATATAGTCTTCTGTATGCTGGCTTCCTGTACTTGGGATTAGGCTTGATCTTTTTATTATGCTGCTTTTGTGTTGTTAATACAGTTTGCGCTTCAGCTTTTGGAAGCTCTTGCAGCCCTGAACTTGTTTTTCCCTTTACATTTGTTTATTTTGAGATCATACCGACTGTTTCACCACTGAATCGATGGTGGGGAGAGAAGAAAGCAGATTTCCTTAGGTTTCTTATGTCTTCCTCCCCACTTTGCTTGCAAGTTGAGGCTTCTTCCTGTGTGGAGGAAGCTGCTAGCGTGTACGGACGTAAACCTACCGTGGCCAAAGCCTGCCGTGCACGGATATCGATGGCGATAGCTTGGCTGCCGCCAGCTCCAGAGCGTGAGCCGGAGAGCTGGAATTTGCTGTATTTGCTTGTGCTCACGTTCGCCCTAGCTTCAGGCTGCAAAATGTCAGTTCATCTCTTTGTAGTACATCAAAGCTTCTCTGCCATGTTAAAAGCAAAGCTCAAGGACTTTCTGCAGATGAAGTGCAGGGAGACGACTGGGATTATGAATCCATTAAAAGCTACCTGTGCAGGAGACGTTTGATTTTTAAATGCACGCATGCTCACACGCACACATATTTTTATTAGCCAGCATGGTAATGTTTGGCCAGCTGCCTGGAAACTATTCTAAACTCTACCCAGGGCTTGTGAAAAATAAATTCTAGCGTATGGACGGTGCATTCTTTTAGCGGTTCCCTAGTTTCCACTCCATTATAAATATTTACCTTTATTCATCAGTCCTCAGCAATCACTTTACTGGCCGTCTTTGGCAAGAAGCTAACACTGAGGGTGTATGCATTTAAAATTACTGGACCACACTAGTGGTTTGGTAATTAAATCTGAAATTATTAGAGGTGGGGGCATAGGATTGTGTTGTAACTTAAGTGCAGCGTTTTGTTTTGTTTTTCCTTGGAGTTCCTGGTTTTGGGACAGATGTCGGCTCCTCTTAACAAAATCTGTTCTTAGATCTTCTTTAATCTTAATGTATTATCCTCTCTCCCCTCCCTATTTTTTCTTTTCCTCCTAACCATCAGGTCCCAAGCCTCTGTGAAGATCTCCTCTCCTCTGTTGATCAGCCATTGAAGATTGCTCGAGATAAGGTGGTAGGAAAAGACTATCTATTGTGTGACTACAACAGAGATGGAGACTCATATAGGTGAGTTAATATTCAAAGAAAGGAACTGATCGATTTACTGCTCAAATCAGAACTACGTGCTAATGTTATAGTCCCTTCTCCCTCTTATTCTGAGGAAAAAAAAAATTAGATGATTATTAAATGCTATTACTTGATGAAGCAGGGACTGTTCCAAATCCTCTTATCTTGGGTAAGACCTTGACTGTGGAAGTTAGTCCTCAGCTGGTATTTCCTTAATGCAAAAAGGCATCTCCATCATCTCTAGGTCGTTGGAGAACACTTCTTTTCAGGTAACCTGGTTACACGGCTGCTAATCTGATGGATTTTATGGGGCAGGTCCCTGCTACCGTTCATCTTCTGTCCCAAGTTGAACAAGAGTCAGCCATATTGCCTCCTCTGGTTGTGGTTACATAGGTTGCATCCCTGGCTCCCATTGCTCCTTCAGTGTAATAACTCACAGTTTTAGTGGTAACAACTGGAACTGATCTACAGTGAGAATTTAGCTTTGCTTTGTGCAGATTTGCAGCAGTGATTTAAACGCATCTGGCCAGAATGTGTTTCAAGAATTCTGTTTCCCGGTGGAATTCCAGAAAATATTTAACAATTTTTTTCTTTGACTCATCATTGCGGAAGCAGGTAATAGCTACTGGTAAGACATTTAGTTTTTTTCCCTGTATTATAGCGTTCCTATTTTAGACAAACTAATGTTGTGCGCCTCAGTCAACCATTTGTGAAAATTGTTTATAAAAGGTTATAGGTTAATTGGTTTTAAGCACTTTAGGGTGCAGGAAAGGTGCTTATCTAAACTGAGAGCATATCTGTCTGTAGATGATTGATACAGTGAACATGCTGAGATTCGTTTCCTCCTAGAAATGGAAGGAGGAGGCTGCTTAATGAATGCAGAGTTTAAGTGTTTGCATCTGAATTGCAGCTGACTGTGTAAATCTTGGTGAGTTTTTTTTAATATATATCCGCTATTGTGGTGGACCAGGAAGTAAGAAGATCTCCAAGGTGAAGTATTCACTGATGTTCTTCAGGAGACTGTTCTAACATGGGAACTTTGAACCCTCTAAAAAGGGCCTGATCCTTTTTAAAAGTATTTGTGCATAAAGCTTTTATGTCTGAGTTAGTCAGGTCTATGTTAGTAGCTGCATGCATTTTAGCACTTCTAAATTTGCAGCTAGATTAAAGAATTAATAGCTTCTCCTGGTTTCCCCAAGATGACGTGTGCGTACATCTGCATCCTTTCTGGCAGATGCAAAGGAAGGGAGCAGATCGCAGATACAGTGTTTTCTGTGGATCCTCTAAGAGATGCTTTCTCACTGAAGTTGCGATACGGATCTTGCGGTCTCCTTGAATCCTGTTTAGGCTGTTGACAGAAGATACGTCTCTAAGGCTTGCTGAGCATCTATCAACCAGAGCCACGGAAAACTTGAAAAGGCGCTCGTCCAACAATATTGTGACATGCTGAAATAACTAACAACACTTGCTCCCCCACCCCAACCTTGTCTTTAATTAGTGTATTTGACAGCTCTTTCTTTAAGCTTAGTTTTCATGCTTGCCTCTGAAATTTGCTCAATTTCCTTCTTGCTGAAAGGATACTGAAATGGTTACAAGGCAGGAGGAAGATGTACATTTTTAATAATAACTAGAAAATTTCAGGACCTGCTATGTGATAAGATTCCGGAAAAGATATTTTATTTGTTCATATAGGATAGCCCTAACACATGAATTCTTGGCATTAAAGAAGACCTTCCTTCTTTAAGACTTGACTCAAGGGTTCTGGATTGAAGCAGTTCTTCCCTCTGGAATTGATTGGCCTCAGTTCTATTTCAAGAAAGAATTTACTTCATTCCTTCAACACAGAGCAAATGCTTTTGAAAACAAAACAAAACAAAAAACCCCGAACATGTGCACGTGTTAATCCCGTTCTGTGCCTGTTTTCCGACACTCTTATTCTTACCTCATAAAAACTGAAGTTGTTATAGGGAAGTGGCTCTTGTACTAATTTAATCAATTAGGCCAGAACCTAAGAGGAGTTTAACATGCCTTTAAGAGCTTTTGATATTTCCACAGTTTTTCAGAACCGCGTGCTAGATCAAAAATCGCAAGAAATATTCCCTGCCTGTAAAATGCTACATCCCAAATTACTGTGTGCTTCAAACAAGACCTGAACTTCCTTCTTATCGGAGAGGTGGCTAATTGCGTTTGTTCTGCCTTTTAATACGAATTTGTGCTCTCTTATCCAAAGATTTCAAAGCGTTCTGCAGACGACTGAGCCTCGTACTACTTCTGCGAGAAAGGTAGTCAGACCTTCTCACTGGGGACCACGTTCTGTAGTTTTTATCTTGATAAGAGTGGCTTTCCATTGGACTGGGAGTTAGCTTTGAAAAAAGACTGTGGGATGTTCAGCTGGGCTGGTAATAACTTTACGTGTTTTGCAGAGCATCATATAGGGAAATGAATATCCTGGGACCTTCGCCAGTGCTTAGCAGTTGCTTTTAGCTTATCGCAGTTTATTCCCTTCTTTGTATTTAGGTAGGCTTTATTTTCTTCACGTTGAACACGGATCAGTCCAAAAGGTACGTTTTGGAGTCTCTCTTGGGTCTTCATCAACTGATAGTTTTCAGTTTCTTCAAACTGTCATGCCACTGCTTGCGAGAGCAGCCTTTTGTGCACGTTTTGAGAACAGAGTTCCTGCAATAACAAAAGTTTGTGGGCGGTATCAATCAGCAGAGGAATCTGCGGTGTGAAAGCAGGAGCTTTTTAAATTTTTTGATATTGATATAAGGCTTCAGGGTCTCTGACTCTTTCCATTCTGACTACGTTTGATCACTCTATTAAATGGAATCCTTATGGGGAATTTGGTGCCAGCAACATGGCTTGAAACCTGTTAGCTGAAACAAAAAACATTCTCTTTTAGGGAAATTAGAGGCCTAACTTTTGAAATTATAAGTGCTCTAGTCCATCTGTCTTTCTTCAAATAGCCACTGTTTAAGCTTTTAAACATGTTCTGAGTACTCTTCTACAAAAAGAAAAAAAAAATGGGGGAGTGTTATGAATTTCTTTAGGTAAAGTTGCTGCTGGCTCCAGCTGTAATGGGTTGAAAATGCCACGATCTGCAAGCTAGAAGAATGTACATTACTGGGCTTCTCTTAAATGCCGTTCCTGCAGCCTGTAAAAGATCTAACGTTTACAGTGAAAATCATCTCTACCTTCTCTTCTGCGTGGATTCCCTGTTCACCAATTTCCTTGTACCTGATGGAGAAGTACAAAGGCTTTTGCATTTCCAGAACACAGCAGGTTTTTTTTTGAAATCTGCCTTTTTTTATTTAGTAGTCGAAGAGGAAGGAAAAACCAAGGGCGTCGTATGAACACTACTGATTGAGTAGTATGCTTCTGCATTGCACCGTCTATAAACCCTGCCGTTATTTTCACAGACTTCCTGATAGAAAGGTCAATGTGCTATCTGCCTGAATTTCTTCAGCGGGTTTGGTTCTTGTTTGTACTGCCTGATGTGCGTAGGTGTTGGGTTTGGGAATCCTGCAGATAGCACTGGGGGGGCGATTGTTGTGTGAGTCTCTTCCAGATTTAAGAGAAATGTTAGGTAAGTGAGTACTACTGTAGCCGTCTACTCTTCTCCAAAGCAACCGAGTTTTTTGCAACTGTTTTAAAATAGGAACTCCTGCCTGAAAAACATTGCCCTAGGTGGATGTGACATAATGATTTAGCTTTTCCTGGTGTCTCACCTTTTGAGTCAAACGTGGGGAGGGCTGTGAGGGGAGGGAAGTGTCGTGGAAGCACAAGGCTAGAACGAAGCAGAGCCTGTTCTCCGTGCTTGGCATTAAACAGATGTCAAAACTAGACGCCTTTCTGAGAAATGAATAACAAATGGCTACGGAGGAAAAAGCCATTACGTATGGACTGCATTAAGACCTAGTGTTAGCAGACTAGGGTATTTTGAAAAGCGAGTAGGCAAAGGCTAGTGGTACCCTTTTTTAGACTAGCAGTGATATATGTAGGTGGGTTATGCACAGGGGAAATGAAAAGGAGAACGCAGGTTTATAGAATGGGAATTATAAAAGTCTCAAGCAGATGGGCAGAGGGTTCCATTAGCCCTTTAATACCAAATCTTTCATTAAGAGCCCCAAATCTCTTTGACACCTGCAGAAATTAATAGTAAAAACTTCAGCTTTACATAGCCTGTTAAATCCTTCTAACTGTTCAAGTGTTTTCCTAATGCCGCGCTGAAAGTAGATTTGTTTTAAAATAGTGGAGAAGAACTTGGACCTTAATAGTAGACGACAATGTCTGGCTCAAATATTGTCAAATCCCGGACAAACTACCCAATCTATCTGTATTTGCGTGAAAATTATTTTAAATACGTAATGTGTGACAGCTAAGGCCTCATCTTTGAATATTTAAGAAAGAACGGAACAAATTCAAACCCAAGCATGATGATTCATAAAATGGAAACCTGAAGGCAGGGGATGACCCCCAGGTGCCCCATAAAATTTAAGGAGTCAGTCTCTCCTTTTGTCAGAGTTTGTAGCGACTGTTTATGGTGAGATTCTTATAGATTGACTTTGTTTTGGCAGGTTCAGCATCTGCAGATCAGGTCAGACCCACCGTTCTCCAACCTTTCAGAGTTTGCCTTCGTTGTCTAAACGTCTCTGTTTTCCTTGTCTCCTCGGCAGATCACCCTGGAGTAACAAATATGATCCTCCCTTGGAAGACGGTGCCATGCCATCTGCTCGCCTGCGCAAGCTGGAGGTGGAAGCCAACAATGCCTTTGACCAGTACAGAGACTTGTATGTCAGTTCTACCCTACAGAGCCCTCTGCCTTCTTTTGTTTCGTTCGGCAGGCATGCAATACACGTGACGAGTCTAAAACGCGGTCGCTAGCTGCCTTTGAGAGGGGCATACCAAGGTATAGCTGAGGAAGAAGGGTAGGCAGTGGCTGATCTACTCTTGGTGAATGAATCCACTGTGATTTCACTAAATGAAAATATGATCAAATTTGTCAGCTGATTCCAAAGGCAGATGTTGAAGTGCTTTCCTGCCTCCCTCCCCCCTTTAGCAGATTAATGGCATCTTTGTCCTGAAATGACCTGTGTTCTCTTTGATCTTGGCTAAGTTCATTTTTAAACCATCTGCTTTCCCCATTCCCTCAAGATTGTAGCTTCTCTCAAAAGAAAAAAAGAAAAAAAAGCAGCAACTTTCACATCCTCCTGTAAAGTGATACATGCTAGTATAAGGAAATGCAGCAGTTATATGGGGATTAACGTGCTTCTGTTGCAAAGGCCATTCTCTGGTGCTTATGTTGTAGGCCCTCTCTTGTTAGGCATAAAGCAAAGGAGTTAACAGAGCAAATGCAAGAAAAATGTTCATTAGGCAGTGTCCTTTTAAAGCTGCAATAGCACGCTGTCCAGGTGACTTTCCAATCAAAGAATTTTTCTAAAAGCTGAGACTGCTGGCTCTTGCAATCCATTCACATCTGAGGCCTCACAATATCATCAGGTTTAGCTGTCTCCCATATAGTGTGTGGTCTCTTAAGCAGTAACGGGATGGAAATAATAATGTTGCTAAATCCAGCCAGCACAAGTGTGTTGCAAACTGAAACTTGTTGCTTTATCCGATAAAGGGGTGCTTTCGTGTTAGAGATCCCTGATAACCTTAGAAAAGGTGAGCAGACCTCACTGCTGCTTCATGTTGTCCCAGATTTGAGATAAAACGCATCCTTAGATGTAGTTCTTCATGTATCACTGCTGAAACTTATACTATTTTAGCATTGAAAACTGCAGGTAGAATAGTTTTATTTCTTGCTGGCTTTTCTCCTCATTTTATAATGTGACTCGACGTAAATATTTTCTGTGTACATATTTGGTAGTGATGCTTTTGCTAGAAGTATCAAATTTTTACTTTATTTTCATGTATTATTTGTATAGGTAGCCCACTTGTTTTGTAAGCGGCAGTTGTTAATAGGTATCTGAGTTCACTGAGAGAATGAAAGAGAGAATGCAGCAAAGAGAGGTTTGCAGTTACTCCCCAGGTGCAGAAGAACAGACCGGGACTAGAAGTTTTTATACGTGGAAATGAATAGGTTTATGGAACTATGGTTGTCTTTTTTTGAATCCCTCTCTGATCAGATGCCCGTGAAGTCACGATCGGATACAATAACTCTTTTAAATAAGTTTCGTTTGCAGGAAGCCAAGTGCAGCACAGGTTACTCTCAGACTTAGGTGAATCTGCTGAACCGTGTTCAGCATGTGGTACAATAGTAGGCTTACTATAATGTTCAGAAGTAAAAGGAGAGATTGAATTGTATCAAATTTCATCTTTTGGGGTGTCCAACCTATTTGTTATAAGTGATGCCTTGTGAGAAGGGATACGGGAGGGATTTCTCGCAAAGAGAAATCGTTCTTGTGTCATCAGCCAGAAGTGACTGAGGCATTGACTTGCAGCGTAGTCAGACTAGGTAAGAGCATCTGTGAGCACAGTATGCTTCGATGAATGTTATGATCTCAAAAATGTGTCAGAAAAAGAAGAGAAGATGGCTTACACTTTGAGTTGTGCAAAAATTCTGGTAGGTTTGGAAAGAATTTGCAAAGTTGGGGAAACCTAAGCTGACCATTTGATGGGTTCCTCATGCTTGAAATTGGGAATGATGTGTACTTCACCAACAACAAAGCGCTGGATAGAATCATGCTTTTGTTCTAGGGGTTGGACTCGTTGGATCTGGGATTTTGACAGTGAAAGCTTACCTTTGACTTGGAGATAGGATGGGAAAAACGAGGTGGGGATAACGAGCGCCAGCTTTTCTCTCTGCTGCTTGCTGGTCTTGCCAACCTATCAGGTTGGGAATTACTGTAACAATTACCAGCATAACAGCTGCTGAAATCATGTGGGAGTCTCAGTGTGGGGAAGGTTGTAGCGGGAACAAGATGGCAATTGCAGTGGTGTAAGTAATTTCCGTGGGCTGCTAGGGCTGGAAACTAGTACTGTGTACCCACTGTAAAGCCAGAAGTAGATCTGGTTCATGTGGTGTCGATTAAAGGTGTCGCTGGCCTTCTGGTCTGGCAGCTTGCAGCACTGGGAAAGGAGTAAATGGTGCATCAGTTCCAGTCCAAAGTATGGGTGTAGTTTTAAATTCCAGAGCTGGTAACAGAGACTTTCTAGCATTGCAAGATATTTCAGACTCGTTCAAAAATCTTGGTGTATTAATCAAGAAAAAAAAGTAGTATCCTGGCAGTCTTCTATACTGTGTCTTCTGCTGCTGCTTCTATATTGTATCTTCTGCTGCAATTAGGATTTCTGTCATTTGGGAAGATTTCTAACAAATCCACCTTCTAGTAACGATGTTAATTTTGTTTGCAGGTGACCCATCTAATCTGTACCTCGTGTTACAAGTTCCTTCTTAAAAAATGTGAACGCAAGTGCAGCAGTTGTTGCACTGTTAGGCTTTCAGGTTGCATTGCGGCTTAAGAAGATGAAAACTACTGACAGAGAAGCCTCTGATGTGACATACCAGATTCTCGTTGTTTAAAAAAAAAAAAAAAAATCTCATCAGAGGCAGTTCTGTCCCTCTCTGTACAGGGCAGAGAATATTCTTGAAGTGCACCTCTAACAGTTGTGTTATGTTTTGTGCCAGAGAGGAAACAGATAAGCAAGCTTATGGAAGCATTCACAGAGAACGCTGGACCCTCATGAACTTGAATTTCCTAGGCTGTTAGATGTTTTATTCCTGTAACGATGGTTTGCACTGGGTTTTTGAAAGCAGTTTGTGGGCAAGTAAGCAAAGTTAAGCAAAGCCCTGCAATGTGCTTGCTTTCTTTTACGTTGAATGATAGCTTACAGTTGGGGACTGAGGGATTCTCAACTTAAACTTTAGATTGTAATTCCCACTCCAGTGAAAACTGGCAATAGGTGATTGTGACGGGATGTAAAAGTCTTTTGCCTGAGACAAAAGACCAGCCAGAAAAATAAGGCGATAAGGGCATTTCCTGCCCTGGCCTGAATGAATACCTTGTAAGCCCTTGTTTCTGAGATGTTGCTCCGCATGGTGCTTGCTTCACTACCCGGATTTAAAATGCGTCTTATACCGGGCATTGCGCTGGGGAGTGGAAGAGGAAGATCCTTACTTTCTAATGAAAAAGAAGTGCTTTTGAGAGCAGGTGCTCTTCTCACTCTGCTGCCAGCATTAGGTCCAAGTGTCCTCTTGATTAACTCACTTTTTACCCTTATGTGCATTAAGGGGTAATACCTCACAAAGTTCATCTCGGGCTTTTTTGCAAAACTTCAAATACTTTCAGCTTTCCCTTGTGTGAGTCTCATTTGGCCCACATACCATTCCTTTTCAGGTTTCTGTTTTAATCAGGTGCAGCAAGTATCCACCTACATTTAGTGAGTCATCAGCGTGTATTTGCCATTTCCCAAGGGAGTTGACACCTGCTAGTGTGGGCGTTTGAGGGAAACAGCCTGGTCGGTATTTGTTAACAATTGGTATAAAATAATCCCATTCAGATTTGCTCGCTGGTGACCAGTCTCTGAGGTTTGTCCCCCAGAACTTACAGGCCAGCGCACTCAGCAACTGTAGTATGAAAGCAAGTGTGGAGAAATTTCATAGCATCACGTGGAGTTGCTTCAAAGCCTTGAAAGTTTACGAAGAAAAGCTTTGCTGGGCCACTGGATCGTCAGTGCTTCCTAACCAGTGCAGAGTTACTTCCTGCGAGTGCCTGTTTAAATGCAAACTATTTCAAAGTATGGCCAGGCTTGCGCAGCTTTTATTTCTGGAGACGTGTTGATGTCTACTTGGGTCAAAGAGGAGGCGTACTAGGTTTTAATTCACTCTCTGGTAAATATGTTAAACCAGCATATTTCTTAGTTATCTGCCCTACAAAAATGCATGTCAGTCTCCCAAAAAACAACTGCTTAAGTTTGATCTCCTGCTGCCAGGTTTAACTCAGACACTGCCTGAAGCTAATGCCCTGGCATGTTTTTGTTCAGCTGGTTATTATTCCCAGATGGACGTCTCACATCTTACACCGTTTGGTTAGAGCCTTGGCTCTCCACTTCCAATATTGTGAAGATAATTTCTTCAAACACATGGTTGTAATTTATTGCTCTTTACTTGACGGGTGCGTGCAATTGATTGAAATCAAAGCGTAATGAGGACCAGGGAGCCTGGATAAATCTGTCTATTTTAGATTCCGTGTTCTGTCGTTTTGGGTACGAGATGATCAGTGCTTTAATGAAGTAATCTGATCGTCCTTTATTGTCTGGAAGAAGTCGTTTCTGAAGTGATTAGATAGACCTCCCTGAGGAAGGATGCTGCCGAAGTGAGTGTTTCTACAAGCAAGATGAGTTTTGGCAACTTTTGACTAGTTTAGTAAGCTGACATACGTTGAGAGAGCAATTTGTTACCTCTGTTTCTTGGGTTAAGTTGGATTTATTGGTGCTTGTGATTTTTAACAGCTTTAAAAAAGATAAAATTCTCATCTCGATCATTCTGCTTTTGAGACTCTATTTGTTGATTAGGGTTTTGAATTCCTTCAACAGAGTAAGTCCTAAAGCTTTGACCTTCCCCTTCTGTCTTTGTTTTCAAGTCGATCCCTCTTCAAATTGTTATATTAAGGCTCTGGACAAGGAATTCCTTCGGAGGGGAAGGAGGTCTGGAAGAGGATTGACCTCTAAAATATGTCTTCATTGTGTGTAATCCTCCTGTTATTGAATTTTGGGTTGGGATCATGTCCAAAATGGAGTTAGTCACTCCAATTATTGACTGTGTCAGCAGTGCAGAGGATGGCACCCGTGCCAAGCAGGCATCCGCAGTTCTGCATGCAGCATTAACGTTGCCTGAATTGGACCGTCCACCACCTTCGTCTTTTCAGCTTGAGGAGCAACGACTACCATCATTTCCTGCATGCAAGTTCCTGCAGGAATAGGGAGATTCGTGAGCCTTTTGCTAGATAGCTCGAAGGGACTGCTGCTCGGGTGCAGTACTGACGTCCCAAAGACAGACAAGTGCTGGACAGCCTTCATCTGCTGAACTTCAGGGGCGTCTCCTTCTGCCTCGACTCTGGCTCTTGGCTACCGAACTGTGCACTGTTGTCCCTACCACCAAGTATGTTCAAACACCCTGTAAGCTGCTGAATGGCTTTTCCCCTTGCCAGCTGTTTTACCTTTTTTCTTAGTTTGTTTTGCACTGTGTACGTGAGCCACCCCTGATAACTAGCCTCTGTCCACTCGTCTTGATTTTAAAAAAAACTGGCAAACCTCTCTGTGCCGCCTGCAGAAATTAACTTTTATGGAGTGCTGCTATAGTTTGCAGCCTAACCTCCCCTTCCCTGCCTTTCTATATTCCTTTACCTGGTATTGTACCTTTACCTGGTCTGATGGACAGTGAGATCCTCCGAGTGGAGTTCGTTCCTCTCCGATTTGGAAAATGCTTTGCATTTCTGGCAGGGACGTTGCCGTATCTGTCAGTCTGGCCACCTTTGATTTATTTTGCGCATGGAACAGTGCTGATCCGCCCCCCCCTCCCCGCCCCAAGTAAATAGAAGGCGAGGACCAGATGTCAGCAGCACAATTAGCGTTTTTGGTTTTCGCGCAGGCTACCCCGTGCTCCTGCCCTGAGCCGTGCATGGGGGAGCAGTCGCCGAGCTTCGATGCCTGCAGTGCAGCTTCCAACTCACAAAGTGATTAGGCAGCTGTGCGCTCTTTATATAAGCCCTCTGTCTGTGTTTAGATGTAAACCGAGTTTGCCTAAACTAAAAACCCACGGAAAGCTTTGAAGCGCCTTTATTGCCATTAGCTCACTGTTCCTCATTAATGGTTACTAGCCCTTTGTGATGGCTTTCTCTTGGGCACGATCGTTACTGCGGTTTTCGCAGCGAGGGCCCAGCAGATTGAATCCAGATGCGTTTGTTATGCATCCCAGCGCTAAGGAAACCCAACTTTCCATCTCGCTGCTGGCGAGGGTTTTGCACAATAGGGTGTGACATCAGGATTATGTCATCTAGGAGAGTCTGGCCTCCGGGTTAGAGCGATAAGTACAAGATGAAGTCTGCAAAGACAGCCGTGAACTGCCACGATGCTAGCTGCTTTAATGTTCGTGTGCTTTTAAAATGAAAACCGTGGTGTTTCCCCAAGGAAACTGTTTGGAGGTAAGAGTAAACAGAGCGGAATTGGGGTCCCTTCCTTAACTTGCCTATAGCCAGCTCAAAACTCAAAAGGCAATCGGGAGAGAAGCTGCTCGTGTGTACTACACAGATTGGAGTGAAGTTACTAGGAAAGAGGAAAAAAATTGAGCGTACTGTGAAAACTGATTTAGTAGCTTTTCATCTGAATTTTTCTTTTTTTTCTTTCTTTTTTTTTTTTTTTGGTGCTTCATTTTGGAGCATCACTGTACAGACTGCATTCTTATGTTCTGAATCCCGGCTTTTCAGCGGAGGAGGAGCTTTTCCCTTGGGTTCCCGTGGTTCTTTATGTGATTGCATAAAAATCTAAACACGGGGGACGGAAAGCTCATGTTAGGCGGTCAGCCCTGATGCAGCGTTATCCTAAAACACCATTTTCGGTGAAGGTTTTAAATCCCTGCTCGGGAACGGTTTACATACTTTCAAAACGGAATGAAACAAAATTGTAAAATGCCTGTTTTATTGTGGTTTGGAGTTTCTGATTTGATTAGCTCTAATGATACATATTTGTGCTTGCACTTGCAGGAATTTACCTCATGATATCTCACAAATATGTATAAATTTAATACATGACACACAAGACTTATGTTGCTGTCTTTTGCCCTTCCACCCATAGTTGAATTATAGCTGGCCGAGTTTAAAATTGCTGGTCGATGAAGCGATGGGGCTGTCTCTGCGGAGCGCTCTGGTCAAACGGATGGGTATGGGTGAAAGACTTGTAAGCAGTCAGTGCTTCCTGGCAGTTAATGGACCGGTTAAGCATTTAGACATGTTACAAAGTGATCCGTTGTCTCGATTATTAGGTGCCGCATGGAACTGTTTCCAGGTGACTTCTCAAAAGGGATTTGATCACTAGCTTCCATAGGCCGAGAGCAATTGGATGGTAAGGAAAATGTGAGCAGTACATGTGTTTGTTTTTTTTTTTTAATAATGAAAGGTATCAGAAAGCCACAAAATCTGAGGTTCTGGGAGATTTTTCACCTTCAGGATCCCATTGTTTGAATGCCGTTTTCCTTCCATGCAGAGTTAGTACACTTCACAGCTCTGCTTGTATTTTGAGTCATCCCACCATGGTCCAGATGTGTGCTTTTAAGTACAACTGGCATTGAAGTTACACATACCTAAGTAGATTGGTATGTTTGCTCAAGGGACTTGTGCACCTGTGTATGCTGGAAAGAA
This sequence comes from Struthio camelus, assembly GCF_040807025.1. Taxonomy (NCBI): domain Eukaryota; kingdom Metazoa; phylum Chordata; class Aves; order Struthioniformes; family Struthionidae; genus Struthio; species Struthio camelus. The sequence goes on from NC_090962.1 coordinate 12,966,444, forward strand.
TTTCTGTAAAATACCTGTACAGAGTCCACCAGCATATTTGGGGCTGTGTTCATAAACTGTGGTGCAAAACAGCTGGTCTGAATACACAGACATTTTACCTTTTAGGTAACATTCTGAATAGTGTTATACGGTTGCCCTCCTGGGAGCAAGGAAGGGGGGAAAGAGGAATTTTAAGTCATCTGCACTCAAGCCAGAAGAAGTGTTACTTCCTGGTACCAACCTGTCCTTTTATTACAGAACTGTTTAGCCTCATTACTAGAAAGCTGGACTGAAGACGGAGTGGTGATGAAATTAGAGACAACTCTGATTTCTCGATGTTGTCCTAAAGATGCTTTTCCTCTTGCTTGAGCTACTAGTTTGCAGGTGATGTGAATAAAACCCTTAGAGTTTGGGGTTTGGTGGAAGATGGGTTGCTCAAACTTCCCTCTTTCTTCATATTTCTGTAGCTATTTGTGTGTTGGTTTGAAACGTCGGGGTGCAGGCGTAGGGGGGAGCGCACAGTGAAAATTATACCAAGTCATTGCCGTGACACACAGTCATCTGCTTTAAGAGGAAGGGAAGGGTCTGCTGTCTCATCTAATCTTTTGGGTAATGTTCTTGTGGGCTTGGGTTGCTGTTAGACACTAGCCTCTCTGACTGTGACTTGAGTCGTTGCCATTTTAGTAAAAACATTTGTAGGTGAATGCTGGAAATTTTTCTTTGGGGTAGATTTTTTTTTTTTTTTGAAGACAAGTGTCTTGAAAAGTCTAGATAAATGGAGACACTTCCCCTTCCATGCTAAACTTCAGCAGTTGAGGAGAACGAACTGCTTCACAAGAGCCAGTCTGAAACCCTGTGCAACCCTTTGGAAGCCGTGCACAGCCAGTCTGAGCTTCCAGATATTGGTACTTGGCATCAGGTTTAGTGATGCAAGAGTCACAAGCCAGATAAAAAAAACCCACCCACTGTCTTTGGCTCCTGGTTACTTACTGGAAAATACACAAGTGTTTTTATGGATGAGTGATTTGTTTCTAAAGTGTAACTGAGAGTTGTAGCTTGTTTTTATTGCTCTGTGGTGGAAACTCATTTTCTCGGTATATAGTCCAGCATTCATTACAAGCTTGTGGGCAGCGTAGAAGGCTATTGGGAGGGTTACAGTGTCTTTTCTGATCTCTTCCTTAATGGCAAAACAAAGCGATTCGTCTCTCCTCCTTTTTTTGGAGGTGCATGCTGGAAGCTGGAGGGATTTCTTCCCCCATCACGTCCCTCGTGAAGTTACGGCTTTGTCTGGCCGCGCTTTCTCTATTTCATGGTTGGTTAAACAAGTTTCCATCCTGTGTCTCCACCCGCCTAAACTTCAAACACTTCATAAAGCTTTGGATCGCTCTTAGCTTAAATATTTTCGTTTATTCTCACATTCATAAAGTAGGTCAGTCCAAAGTGTGACTTTTATATATACATATATAGATATATATATATATAAGGTTTTTTCCAGGAATTCTGTGGTTGATGAGTAACGGATATAAAGCTTGAGCTTTTGATTGTGACTTAAACTAGAAATGATTTTTGGTGAAATGCTAATCTTAATTTTGTACAAAGAGAGAACGGTTGTACTGGGCCTTCTGCCTTTCAGTCAGCTTCCTGGGCGCCTTCTGTAAAACGCAGTTTTTTCAGAGTTGGAAGAGCCCTGCCTGTCCTCGGAGCTCCCTAGCAGGTACCGATGCCGTTTGGCAGCGTGACCTTTTGGTTATTAATAAAGTGACGTGACTGGCTGGACAACCGCAAGGCTATGCTTTTCGTTTTTCTCGAACGGACTTTTCCCTCGGAGGTGTAAACCCAGAGTACGTGCTGGAGAGAGCTGCGTGCGGTTCCTTTCCCTTGAATACCGCCCTTAGACAAGGGTTTAGCTTTTGGGGACGTTTCTGAGGTCCCCCGATACGACATGGCGTTTTCCTGCCGCATCGGCTCTCTTGGGCGTCTGGCTTGTTTTTGTTGGCCCTCGGATGCTTTAGGGGAGGACACGAACGCTTTTCAAGACGATTGCCTCCGCCGCGTGCCGTTTAGAAACGCTGCTGTGCGGGAAGTCCGGAAGGATAACGCGCCTGGAACAGGGGCGTCCGAAGAAGACTCCGTTCGAACCAGGAGCCCCGTACCGCTTTCAAAGCGTTTCGCTGCAGCAGCTGCGCGTCGTCCTCCCGGGCCTGCCCTCTGCTCTGCCCGTACGGCCCTTTAACGGGGAAGATGTCCGTTTGTGCCGTGCAGGAGCGTTTTCCAAGCTGGTTACTCCTCCTGCTTGGCTTTTATTAACTGCAGTTTTTTCATCCGGCAATGGGGGTTTCTTGGAGATGGTCCAGTCTTGCAAAAAACCCGAGTTTATGAATGTAGATTTACATTCCTACCAATCTGTCTGTCATCCAGTTTTCTATTAGGGAGCAGCCAATTAACCTGTAGCACTGCTTTATTTTTCTTGAAGAAAACAGGGTTCGAGGAATGTTCCCTTCCCCAAACGCTGCTTTCCTGGGCTGAAATAGTCTTCAGAAATCTCTCACGTTAGTAACTTTTAGTTGCTGCGTGCAGAAAGGTGAAATATAATGTTGTAAGCAATGATGTATATTTTCTCCTCGTGAAAAAAGAATGATTTTCCTCCTTTCTTTCTTTTTTTCTTTCTTTTTTTTTTTTTTTTGGAATGGCTAAATATTGGGTGAAGCACGCAGCAGCAGACGTTGGCTAATATTTATCCCAGCGTGCCTTAGATACATAACTGCTCAATCACTGGCGTTGTTGTTTAAGTCTCAAGATACTGGATCTGGCTATGTCAAAGCGACTTTATTGAAATAGCATGTTAGTATTTAAAACAATATTAATGCTATATTTGATTCATTAAATATACAAAGGCAAGTTAAAGCATTTCCATGTGTGCACTGTTAGTTCTGGCGGGAGGTTCTTCAGATGGTTTTATGTGGTTTCAGACAACATTTTAGCACATTCTTAAAATACCCACAAAAGCCTTTATGTAAAATCTCATAAAGGTGAAGCACATAAAAAATTATTTTTTTCCTGTTTCATGTCATTAGGATCAAAGTACAGTAGGTAAGAATAAATTTCCAAAACCCTTGTTTCGGTCCCTCTCTTAATTAATGTTTCATGCTCATAGCAAGCTCATAAAATGGGTAATGGGGAAACTGTCTGTACGCACTGTAATATTCTCAGTGGCTGCCAGTTCATTTTGAGTGAATTCATTTATGTGATTTACATCTTTTTTTTTAGCCAACTTGCTCTGGAAATCGATAATGGGTTTTGCTCTCTAGCCCTTCGTTCACACCGCTGTGTTGTCCGAGGAAGCAGCAGTCAGGTTGCAACTTAGGTTTGCTGAGGAACTGAATTTAGGAACTGAATTTCCCATTAACTGCCGTAGCTAAAATCCATTTGTGAGTTCTCAAGGAGATGTTTAAGAAAACAAAAGTGCCTGTTGGTTGGTTAGGTTTAAGTTGCTGCAGAGTAAAGGGCTTTCCCTTTTTACCATTATATTATCAGTGGCTAAACAAACGTCATAGGACAGTGCTGTTTGTTTGCGGCTTAAACGCCAAGTCTTTGCAATAACTGCCTGCTCTCTTTTCTCCCGACTTGCAGGAAAGGATGAGTTAAAAGGGACTCGGAGTATTTTTGAATCTCCAGCGCTTCAAGCTAATACCTAAAGTCCAAAATGGCACAGTAAATCAAATCTTGAGTGCCGTTAACAAATGTCAAGCTCGTGTTTAAAAAGGAGGGGAGAATGAAGGTGGGAGGGTTCAACAAGTTTCCCGTGTCTGCGGTGAGTGATGCTTTCCTTTCTTGCCCAAGAGGAGAAACGTGCAGTCACTTGCAGGGCTGCATGATCCTCTTGCTCACGACAGCAAGGGGCAGGAATAGAGAACTGCTTAATCCGCGTGACATTTTTTCCAGCTTAGCTGATGGGAGCTGTCAGGCAGAGAAGCTCCCCGTGTCTTTGGAGGAAATGCTTTTGCTCTCCTCCGGGCGCGAAATTCTCAGGTGTTTTGTCTAGTTTATCCCTGTACTTGGATAGCATCTGGTGTGTGCTCAGAAGTGTTGGACTACTGAAAATCTTAAGGCTGTGTTTTGAAATTGCCTCTCTGCTGATTGCTTTCCTTAACTCTTCGGGAGAGGTGGTAGTTCTGTGCCCCCTGAGTTCGTCACCGAGATCTAAGAGCTGGGTGCCATGTGAGAATATTTCCTCTTGCGTGACGCTCACTAAGGCTATTTGATAACTTGAGAGTTGGAAATACTTGGTGAAATGCTGTAGGTTACAGTTTCAGTTTTCTGGAAGCCAAATTTGTGCCTCGTGCATCCCCCTTCCTAGTCTTGGGTTGCTTACTGTTATTTTAAAGTGCGTGTTTCATCTAGCGCGGAAGAGCCTTACACAAAGACGCGGCTGAGCTCTGCAGAGGTCATCGTTTTGATAGTTTTCTGAAAATGTGCTTTTGGCTGCCAGAAAACCACGGTTAGTTGCTTTAGCCTATTCTCTGTTGCATACCACATCCCAAGCTTGACTTGCATGTAAACCTAGACTGCATCCCTCTGTTTCGAAGGACCTTGGTTTCAATTTAACTCCACTTGCAATAAATCATAAAATCAACTTCACACAAACTTCTGAGACAGCAGCATAAAACTACTTACTTGCTCCCTTTTGTCTTAATTAGCGGACTTCGTTGTAAAGAACTTCCAGACTTTCCCAATAGCAAGAGAAGGAGGGGGAACCTATAAAATAAAGCCTTACTTTCAGCTTACTTTGTAGCTTGTTCTTTTACCAGCTGTTATAGTTAATTGGAATCAGAAGAATTGTTTGCTCAAGAGCTATGGAAATCTGTAACCAGCTCTGTTTCTCACTAGACTTTTATTCTCCTTAAGAGAAATGTACAGACTTTTTTTGATTAAAATCCATGTACTATAAAATTATTTTAAACTGCTGTGTTTCTAGGTATCTAGCTGTTGAGAGCTTGCTATCTTAAAAAAAAAAAAAAAAAAGTACATCTTTACTAGGATATAGAGACTCTGCCTATTTAAGGTTGTGATTATCGTTATTACCTGACCCTGGCTTGGATCCTGCTTGCTTTTAACCTGCCTATTGGATTGCTTCCTGCAGGTATTTTGAAGGTGGCGTCTCCTCTGTCTACCTCTGGGATCTGGATCATGGGTTTGCCGGTGTGATCCTCATTAAGAAAGCTGGAGACGGATCAAAGAAGATTAAGGGATGCTGGGATTCCATCCACGTGGTGGAGGTTCAGGTACAGCCTCTGGGGCAGCTGATATTCCTAAGTGAAAACAAAACCCAGTTAATTCCAGACAATTAACGAGTGCAGGTGTTCCACTGAACAATGCAATATTGTGTTGGGGGCTGTAAACTCCTTTCCCCTGTTAATTTTTGAGAATTCCCTGAAGCAATTTGGATAAAGATAAGTCAGGGCTGTAATCAAAAGGAATCCCAGAAGAATTGAAAGTATGTTACTTTCTGGGCATGCGATCATGAGATAATTTTTTTTTGAACATAAAGATCCACAGATAAGTATCACTAATTAGATAATAAAAACAAGGTAATGGGAGGTTAAATTGCTATCGCCAGATTTGCTTTTGGAAATTAGGGGGAATGTGCACACACATGCAGTTATTTTTTTTTTTAAGAAAACAAACTATGCTATGTGAGTGGAGCTACACTTATTTGTTGATTGTGGGATGAGTCTCTGGGGCAAGAGTTGTTTTAGTTTTTGGAGGGATTGTGATCTTTTGCCTATCTCTTCCTTATCCCTCCACCTTCAGGAGAAATCCAATGGCCGTACTGCTCATTACAAGCTGACCTCCACAGTGATGCTGTGGCTGCAGACTAATAAAACTGGGTCTGGTACCATGAACCTTGGAGGGAGCCTTACCAGACAGGTAGGTCTGTATATTGGTGCTAGTTTATGCTACAGACCCAAGGCTCGCCTGTCCCTCTTTATGTACTTAGTAGCCTCAATCAGGAACAAAAAGTTTATTTTGTGAGGTGTTGTATAAGCATCTATTCCCCTGCTGCGTTTGCCATCCAGTGAAACAGTCAACGTGTAAGTGTGTGGTAACCAAGAAGCCCCTTGAACTTGGCTTGATGGCTTTCAGTTAAAAATATAAAACTATTCAGTAGGAGCTTAGTCTCTCTTCTAAGTGTTAGTTTTGCATTTGATATTCCTAAATTTTTATATTTTTTATGTGTAATCCAAACAGATACTTTTGTCCATCAGATTTGTCCACCTCCTTACCAGAAGATTCTCATGGGATTATAAAAACATAAGACAATCTCTCTTTTAAAGCCAGCTAAGCCACTATGATCGAGCCTGTATTTTGTATTGACTATAAGATTCTTTTGTTCTTAAAACCTTCAAGTATCTCTTAGTATCCCTCTAAGTATTTTGCTGCTGCTGTATCGGGACACTGATTAAAAATTAAACCTCTTCTAAACACTTGAATTTTTGGGCCAGTGCTAATTGTTTTGACTTCCTCTTGCTACAGCCGTTTTTCGCAATTGGCAGACTTATGACTGTTCAGGCCATGCTGCTGTCTCGCTCTCCGACAAAAGCAGGTAGTAGCAGGCTGGTTGAAGGTGCTACCTGCCAAAGGTTGCTTTCTCCGTATTTCATGCTGCTGGTGAATTGGGGTCGCCTAAGATGATCTGGACTGTGGAAATTAGTGACTTGAACAGCCTAATGAACTCCGGGGGACAGCAGGCATATTGAACGGTCATGAGTGACTAGAGAGATTGGCAGTAGCTACAACTCCTTTATGAGACTTCCCAGGGCAGACTACTGCTTTCGATACAAAGGACAATGCAGACTCTGTTAAAACGGTTGGTGTTTTTGTACAGCTTTGAGTCAGGCAAAGGAAAGAAGGATCTGTGACTGCAGAGAGGAATTGAAATTGTGTGTTAGCATTGCAGGCTCAGAAGCTTGCCCTAGACTAGGGGATTTTTCTTTCCGCGTTGTTGACTTGCAGAAGAAGCTGATGGGGGAAGAAAAAAAAAAGCCTTTGGAGACAGTTTTGAGCATTGCGTACTCTTTTAAAATGTTTACAGTAATTACACCCGAGTTGTGGTGACCCGGACAAATATTTAATCACAGGCCTTCCTAATACTTTAAATCATAGCTGTGAAGTGGAGGCCAAGGGTTTGACTCTGGCCGTGGCCTTATGGTGTATGACAGCTATGCCAAGGAAAACAATAGTCTGTTGAGAACGGCTGTCCTCAGTACACCTTGGCCTGAACTGCTAGGCCTTGTTTAGTTTGACTTTCACTCTCTGAGCTTTAGTGGGAAGATTCATGCTTCTGTCATCATTTTAACAGCAGATCATTTAATTCATATGCGATGCATTAAAGCAGGGGCGTGCTTCCAATGTAAGTAACCATAAAAAGGCCACTGGGGTAATGATGCACTGCTTCTGCACAAACAATGGAAACTTGAGTTTCAGAATTTCGCTTTGGGCTTGAGATTTTCTGCTTTGCAGATGCCATAGGAGGATCAGCAATGGGACAGGGTTTGTCAGAATCTGCTGCAAGAAAAGCCAAATCTTCGTACTGCCTTGAGGTATGCTATGCGAGGAGGAGAGCCATATGTCGAGAGCCATTTATTTAGCTGTAGCTGGACTGAACTCCCGAGCGCAAGGCTTTTCATGCTGTGAACGCAGTGTGCTGCATCACCTACGGAGAGCAGGGGGTTGGGCTTTTACCTTGACAGTATCAGAAATCTAATGCCCTCAGCATCGTTTTGAAATAACTTTTGTCTATGGTGAATTCTACATGGTTCTGGTCAACTCCCCGTTTAAGCTACTGACCCGACCACCTTTGATCCTAAAATGTGAATAGCAGATGGCCTTGTGTTTCAGTGGAAGCTTTTGAAGTGTTCACAAGCTTTGTAATATCCTGGCTTATAAACTGATGGCAGAGAGAACCTTTCAATGCTTTGAAAGGGAAGTCTGTCGAGAGCCATTACTCTGAAACCAGTTTCGCCTCCTCGCTGCAAATCGGGTATTTTTTGAGTGATGACTGCAATGATTAACTTGGTGGCCAGAAGCGGGCGCAAAGGAACAGCTAATGTAATGCCTCCTAATTCACCGCCGCTGGCAGCTACGAGTAGCGGGGCATATCTCGCGTTGAAATGTTATGGTGCTGTGCTATGGGGAACGTTTGCAACTTCGCATGGAAACGCTTGCTCAGTAATTCCCCTTCCTAACAGCCGCAGAGATGACACTCGGTGCAAGTAATGAAGCAATCCTCTTTCTTCTTTTGTGCCCGGACAGTGTGGTGCAGCTGAACTTGGAGAGAGAAGCAAGAGCCTAAGCTCTTCCCTGTCAAGACGATTTGGAAAAAACTTGTCTTTGCGTTTCTTGTATATGCCCAGACCCTTCTTTGTTAGAAGGCTCCCGGTTAGGCTATTCCTAAACGTCGCACCGAATTTCTCAGAGTAATTTATTTTTCTCTCTCTTCCCAAGGCACTGTCTATTTGGGTTTTCTTAGGGCTGGCTTGGGGCCACAGAGATGTTACGTTCCAAAGAGATGTTACTTGGAAGGCGTTGCCCTCCGCTATGTCTACTTTAATGTCGTACAGCGAGAATTGACGCATCTCTTCCTGTCTGCTAAACTGCTTCTTCTCTTTGGCTTTCCCAGTGCAGTTCTTCACGTGCTAGAGTAGGAGCTGGCATATGTTGTCTCTTTTGTCCTTGTTTAAAACTGGAAAGTAACTGTACAAGCACTTACTGTTTGTAGGTGGACAGAATAAGGAGAGACACGAGAGAGCAAGGACTTTGCCTGTTTGGTGAACCTGGAAATCCCCTTCGGTTAGCTTTAAATTATTAGGCCTGGTGATTTTCAAAAGAACTACGTCAGACTTTTGCTTTATCAATTCACTGAGGCAATTTTTTTTAAGAGTTGGAGCTTTAATTGAAAGAAAATGTCCTGTGATCTGTTCTCCACTGAGTTGTGAATTTTGGCTTTGCTTAAAATGTCGGGTTTCAAGTTCTTTCCTGATTCAGTATAGAAGTGTGTGTGTGTGCATATACATACACAAAACATATCCGATGTTATAAGTTTATATACATAACTTTTACGCATATGTAATTGTGTGTGTGTGTGATATATACATACGCATGTATACCCACACAAACGCACGTATATATCTAATGAGATAAATTCTTAGTCAGATCCACGCGCGTAGCATCCATCGATCATAATTTTAGTTTGACAGCTTGGAGAGAGTTGAAGCTTAAGTGACATCTTCACATTGGACTCTTCATTAGCTACTTGTTGAAACGATCAAGTATGTGAGAGAATAATTTCCTATTTGCCTGGTGAACATTTTGTTCTAATCTTTAGCAATTTATGTTGTTTTTTTTTTGAATACATACTGACGCAGTGAATGCAGTCATCTTGGTTTTGAATATAAATGACATTATAGGAGAACATTTGGGTTGGGCTGGAAGGAGAAAACTGATTTTTGTTGCATTTCCTTCCCCAAAAGGCACAAAATGTCAGATAGGGAACTTTATTTTTACAGTTGCCTGAACAAGGGTGCTCTCCCAGGCACTTTGTGTTCTGGAGACAAGGCTGGACGCAGTTCAAGAGAGCTCAGAGTTGAAGCACCCCAGGCCAGGCTGGAGGAAGTAACTCCCAGCTCACATCCGACACTGGCAGGCTTCAGTAAATACAAGGAATGAGGCTGGAATTTGGATAGGGAAAGAGTGATCCATGTGTTATATGCTGTCTGCCTTGATGAGGGACAGCAGATTGAAGTGTTGTCCGTCCGAGAGGAAAGGACAGGACGTTCTACCTTCAATTAAATAACAAAGGGAGCAACGCTTAGAGGGAAATGGAAACTACCAGCAGCTTTTCCATTACCTTGCACATTCTCCAATGACTGCAGGTAACTCCCACCCCCTTCCTGATTCAAGCCAGATGCTTGGCAGATGGTTGTCCCTCCCTCCCGGACGGACGGACATTAAGGTCCTGTCCTCTTTGTGTGTACGTTGGAATCACTTGTTGCTTGCCGTGGCACTGTACTGCTTTGGCTGAATTTTGTGGTTTCATTAGGCTGCGCTTTTATTTGAGATAAGAGCAGCTGTACGGTCCTGTTTCATTTTATGCAAAGCAGAAGTAGCCTTGTAGTTTCTGGCAAATGGTCAAAACGGCACTTTGGAGAGAGTTTGGAGCTCCCTTCTTAGAGGCAAGACGAACAGGTGCCTTTATGAGATGCTGTGCACAAAAAAACCTGTGTGTTTTTCTGAAGCCAGGACAAACATTGTGAAGAAGTGCTGGTTTGCTGAGAAAGAAGTTGGCTCAAAAGCTAGAGTTTATTTACGTCTGTCAGTATGGGAAGGGGAGGGTATGAATTTTGTAGGGGAAGTGTAGCCTGAGATTTGAGATGAAAGCGCTACAGAGGTATGTTGGTTTTCACGTTTGAAATACTCTCTGGCGAAGGTGGGACGTTTTGCAGAGCTGGATGAAGGCTGGCCTGTTGCAAACTGAGCTTTCCCTGCGTTCGGGAAGATGTGCGCTGTGATATATGGTAGCTCAATAAAACACCAGCGGAGACATTCTGCCGTTTATCATAATAGGTAAATCCTCCGAGGCTTGTGCTCTGCAATTAGACAAGTCATATATTTTCATCAAGCTGAGCTTTCATGTAAAGGCCTGTCCCACTGACTTCCAGATGTTGTAGCACCAAGTGAGAAGATGGGGAGTGTATTTCCACCAGAGAGATTTTCAAGTCGCAGTCCTTAAGCTCCCCCTCAGCAGGACTTGCTAAACAAGTAGTATTTTGAGGTGCGGAGGACGGCAGAGATGTACTGAACGCTAGCTGTCCAGGAAATTATATTTGCTTTACTTGAACACATGGATTTTTACAGTGGCTCAGTTATTGTTGGTTTAGAATAAAAGAGAGGGAGTAGACGAGATGAGCAAGTATGGACTAGTAGCATGGAGAACTAATATACAGTTGCCAAATATACTCGTGGTTTTGAATGTACAGTTTGGTAAAGGATGAGGGGTACCTTGGTTACGCTGATAGAAATAAATATGCTCAAAGGCCATGGCAGGATGAGGTAAGTTCTCGGTGGATTTGTGCAAAGCTGCGAGTTATGTAGAGCTCACAACCTTCACTTGTATGGTTAGAGTTTGAAACGAGTATCGGAGAAGGCGGCCAAATTTTGCCTCATTGATATCCAAATAATTCCACATATTTTCCACCTGGAGACTTCAGTCTGCCCACTGGCTGTGGCTTGGGAGCCTTTGGCTCGCGTTGGTCTGTTTGCGTTTCGTTAAAGAGATTTTCACGTTGCTCCGTGTCCAGAGCAGCTGTGGGTGTTGTTGTCAGTTCTTTGGAGTGACATGGCGGATGAGCTTCCTTCTTATCTTTCTAGTGTTTTTAGATACTTTCACGATGATCTGCAGTGTTTATCCAACTTGCATTTCTCTTTTCCTCTTAACTCTTCCTCCAAATAACGTTTACAGAAAGCCCAAACAGCTGCTGTATTCCATGCAGGAAACGTCCAAAGTGACCAGCCAGCCATGGAGAGCTTAGTATACCCACAAGAGCGAATTTCCCTCTGGGTCAGACTTGCAGCAGATGGCTGGGGAAACGAGGCAAGGATACGCCAAGCGGCGTATCTCCCGGGCGGGAGGAGAGCGACTGGGCTGTGTAGATTGGACTTGGCTCATCCCGGAGCGTTAGGTTTTTTGGCTGAGCTCGACGGCAGATGGGGAGTGACAGCGGGAAGATGAGCTGCTTGTTAACATCAACTTACAGAATGGAATTTCCCCTCAAAGCCAGTTAACCCCTTTCTTGGAGCAGCTAAAGGCTTTCTGCTTAGACCCGGGCAGTGACAGCCCACGGAAGGAACCTTAAAAAATCCCGACAACCCTGCTGTTTGTGTAACATGGCTGCTTACTGACTCTGAACTCCATTAAAACAGCCTCTCGTAACATCTGGCCTTCTGTAGCATATACAAATGTTTTCCTTCTGGCAGCAGATTTTATGGAGGTGTAATAATATACATTTTGCAAAAATCATTCTATTTTCGGATTCCGTTTCTTACCAACGCGCTTGGCGCGCCCAGGTGTGGAGTAGACGCAGCGGGGAGCCCGTGGAAGTAAATTACCCGCTGCCAGCTCCCCCGCTGCCCCAGATTTGCTCAATTTGCTGATAGTTCCCAAACTCACCGTAACATGTATATGTGTGTGTGCATAGTTCGGATTTATATTCTCCCTCTGCTGTGATTGGATCCATTCTCCAGGCAGCATGTCTCCGCTGTGTGTAAACAATCTGACTGTAATCTAAAGGAAAACTTAGACGTTCTTGTTCTTTTTCTCCCCCACTTCTGGGTTATCTTTTGCCTTCGGGGTTCCAACTAAATTACATGCTTCCCCAAGCCTGTTAGATACTTGGCTTATTAGAAGAAACCTGTAGCCGGCCCAGATTTGTAAACCCTACCCTGAGGGAGGGATATGAGCAGATGGATAAGAGAACTCAGTGGGATTAGTAAAAACCCTTTGAAGACCGTTCTTCCCACTACATTTTTCCTCCCAGTGGTGTTTTCATGCCATCTCAGCACATCTTGTATCAGTCGAGTTTCCTGGGACTGATGTTCATTGTTCAACAGCTTGGCCGTATTTAGTCAGAAGAATTTTCATCTCGAGAACTGGGGGAGATGGTCTTTTTTCGAGCGCCGGAAGCTCGCAGGTCACGTACAGCCAGTCACAGCCTCTGGACGAACATCACGTTAGGCAAAGGCGGATCAAATAAAGAGCGCGCAGCCTTTTGCTCTGCCAGCAACCAGGTTTGATCTCGGTCAGGAGAGAGTTTCTAAATCTCAGCTGGTTTAGTACCTGTCTCCTGTTCAGGCAGTTCGAAGAGTGTTGTTACACGCTTAACGTGATCCAACTCGGAGCTGCTCCTACAGAAGGCAGTCCGCCTCTTCCCTCCGTACTTCCCCCCCCCCAGTGCTTCCTTTCCCCGAACAGTTAGGCAAGCGTACGGTAAGTTGGTTCGGCTTGTTGATCTGAAACAAAACACCAAAAGGCAAATTCCGTGATATTTCTCTTTCTGTATAATTGCATAGGGGGGTCATCCTAACGTCGGCAGTCGTTTAAATCATCGCCGGTCTTGCAGGTAGCTGTGACTTTTGCTTTCTCTGATCCTTCCCTTTGTGCTGGGAGATAAATCACGCTTAAGGTGTAGTTGGCTAGGAGATCCGGAAAACGGAGACTGTGCCCCACGTGTGCTGGAAATAGCATCGAGATGAAGGTGAAAAGACAGCTGTTTTTGCAGGGATAGTTCACAGCTGTTAAACTGACAGCACCGTACTTGTGTGCGTCTCATCAACAACAACAAGGTTGTTTTCATATCCACATGCTGCGCTACTGTGCTGCTTGTCTTGCTGCCCGTGCACTACCGTAGATCTCCTGCAGCCCCTTAGCGGGTAGGGAATGACCGTTTTGTAGGGCCTGTCTACACCTTTGGGTTACGCGGGAGTGAAGGAGCTTGCTTGTGCCAACCGGGCTTTATTTTGATTCATGGCTTTCGTTACGTTACGCTCCTGTTACGAAGATGCGAGTCACTCGCCTAGGTCTGGAATTTCTCATCGTGTTATTAGTCCGTGTGCACGTTGAAAGAATAGTTACTTTAGGACGTTGACATCCAGGTTCTTCCATCCCTTCTCGTTACATGTAAAATTGTTACGTATCTGCCATCTGCTTTTCACGTTACCAAAGGCTCTGTGTCCTTTTGTTCTAGATGGAGAAAGATGAGACCGTGAGCGACTCCTCTCCACACATAGCCAATATTGGACGCTTGGTAGAGGTAAGCGTAGTCGAGCCGTCGCGGCTTGAGCCTGCTGCAGGCTCTCCTGCCCGCGTTTGGTCCCACGCCTAAGAATTTTGTTGTATGCTTTTGTCTTTACAAAGTTATTTACTCCCATTATGCCAAGTCTAGTCTTCTAATGTTGCTGAGCGTTTGATGGCTTAGCCCTCCTCCTAGGGCGCCTTGCGACAGTTTGTAGATACAAAAGGTCCGCTCTCTGCACTGTTTCACTCTGTGCTACTCAATACGGGAAGAGAGGAAGAAATTCTTAAACAAAATAGATTCTAATGCGTATATTAAAGAAATTGGGACTCGAAGGCAGGCAGGTGTTTCTGTCTTGATCCCTCTTCTAAGTGCTTGGCTTGAATGAAAGTGAGCTAAGGAAAGAAGATGATGATGCTTATTTGCAAGATATTTCTCAAAACTGTTTGCCCTACAGGTTTAATCAATTAATCAATAGCTCAAAAATTCAAAGCAGCCCTCAAGCACAAAACTGTTGACCTGTTGGTTAACTGGTCTGCAACTTGGACTCTGCTCAGTGCCAGCAAATTGTCAAGTAAGGTTGAGCTGAAATGCAGTTTCCTTTTTGCAGTCAGATGCAGAAATATTGGATAGCTGGACAGAAACTGCCCTCTTGTGGTCCTGAACAGGTATCTAGCGTGCATAGCCTAGAGCAACGATCAGGAAGAGAAATTGCTCAAACAGCGATGGAGCTAAAACCTTTATCTCTTAGACGAGACCAGAGAGACGGGGTCACATCGTCCCCCATGAGAATTTAGGGGGCAGCGATACGCGGGGTTGAACTGCGTTGGGGGGAGTGTCGTACGTCAAGACGAACGTATAAGGCAAGCCGCAGAGTATAACTGCACCAGGGCTAAAAACGATCGGGATGACTAAGAATCTGGTTTCTTGCTTTCTTCTAGGACATGGAAAACAAAATCAGAAGTACACTGAATGAGATTTATTTTGGAAAAACAAAGGACATCGTTAATGGGCTGAGGTAAGGGGCTTTCCAGCTGGCTATTGGAACCCCTTTGCCTCCTGCGTTCCCCGTAGCGGCCGTGGTGCTGTCGCCAGCCTAGCCCTGGTCATCTTGCTTCTGCTGCAACTCCCCTTTCCTACGCAAAGTCTTTTCACGTCTCTAACGCGTCACCTCACTGTGTTTTGGAAACACTGCTTGTGGCGTGGTGTTTGGGGAACATTTCATTTCTACCTTTTAACTACAGGAATTTGAAGCAATGTTTTAATCCCTTGTTCCCTCAACAGGAAGAAAATAGCAGCTAGCAACCCTTGTTCTTCAGGATTACTTTTAATTGGGAGTTTTACTTTTCCGCATTCCTAAAAGTGGCACTTAAATTCTGAATCTTCTTTCTAGAATTCTTGAAACCAGTCAGCTGGTCCCAGAGTTAAGACATGACATTAATGGTTTGCAATATTTAGACTTGTTTTTAAATACTCTCTTTCTCTCAGCACCTCTGGCTAAAATACGGTGTACTAAGACAGATAAGTGAATAAGCCCTCTGTGCCTTTCTGAAGGAAACCTCACTGTGTTTTGCAACCCCCTGCTCATGTCTGGTCAGGAATTTTACGTAGAAATCCCAAGCAGGCAGTTCTCCAACTCCTAGAGGAAAGTGCAGAACCATGATGCCAAATCATCTCATTTTAAACACTGCCAATAGACCTCCCCTGCACACTGTGATACTGTAGAACAAACGAATGGCGCGGGTACGTATGCTGCTGTTCTTTGTACTGAAATAGGGCAAAAAAAAAAAAGAAAAGAAAATCAATAACCTCTCCTTCAGGTGACAGAGTAATGGTGCTAATTAAATATTTGTGCTGCCTTCTTAACAGCATGGGCAGAAGCTGTCGACAGTATCTGAGAAAGCAGCTGTTCTCTCTTCCCCCCCCCCCAACTCCTGCTTTCATAACAGGCCTGTATTTTCATTTGTGGAGTGCAGGGGTTTAGCCAGGAAGCCTTTATTAATGTTAAAGAGAAATATGTAATGCAGTCTTTTGCCTTGTGAACGTTGCCTTAAGCTTTTGTAATTGAGTCTTTCCTATGTCTCCCCATTGCTCAGTGCGAGTCATGTTATTTTCTGCGTTGGTGAGGTGATGTGTCCAGAACTTGTAGCACGCGGAGCATCTGGCTTTGCCTTTTCCTCCAGCCTTTTTCCTGTTTCTTCTAACCCAGGTTTTTACACTTGCTCTTCCTGAGTGTGCTTCTGGTGGTTTCCAGCGTACCGACTCTGTGCTGCTGAGTTCTTCTGACTGTTCTTTTCCCTGTTTACTTCCCTCGTTTCTAAACTGCTCTCTGTAGATCTATTGATGCTATCCCCGACAACCAAAAGTATAAGCAGTTGCAGAGGGAGCTTTCTCAAGTGTTGACCCAGCGCCAGATCTACATCCAGCCTGATAACTAAACCAATCCAGGTACCCCTGCCTGTGAGGTGTGACGAGCAGCACTAAACCAGGACTCACCCAGCCAAGACCTCTGCATGATAACCGAGTCCAGAACTAACCCCTAACTCCTGCCGACTGATAGAACAACATTTGATCCATGTTTCACCCGAGGGTTAATCGTGCACATGGCCCGCTACGTGTTGTGATTTCGTTTGAAGCGTTGCTCGTCCCCCTTACCCTGTTTGAAGTAGCACGCTCGGAAACGCGGCAGGACTTACCACTTTGCGCTCTAGCTCGGGAGCAAGAAAACAGCACGTGGTCATGTACCCAAAGCGCTGTTAGCTTGGGCTTGCTCGATCCAAAACCCCTTGGACTCTGTCCCCCGTGCGCTGTCAGTTTTTACAGCTGTGGTGCACCACTTGAACGAACAAATTCCCTGTAATCTTCGTCTTCCTTGCAGAAAGACGAGAAATCTTGGAAATAAATGGCTGTCCTTGCCGTCATGAAAAAATATGGCTGTGGTCCTTCCCGAGACTTGGGAGTAAACATGAGCTTCCCGCGCACGCAGAGCCCCCGTGTGCCTCGCGTATCTCGAGTTGCCTCGGAGCTTGAAACTCCAGGCCCGCTCGAGCTCCGCTGAAACGTTTCTAGCCTCCGCTTGCTTGTGCTCTGCAGAGCCTGCAAAGGGATTTGTTCGTGCGCTCTCCGGTGCTCCGCAGCTCCGAACGCCTCGGACGCGCGGCAGCGACTAACCCTGAGCCGGTTTTAACCTTCCGCTCCACTTCCCCGTGCGTTACAGGTGTTGTCTTAAACGCGTTAAGCTGACGAAGGGCAAAATCGCACTGTCTGTTGATCACGGCCGAGACCCGCTTCTTTAGCCTATGACGAAGGCAGAGATAAAATGTATATGTATTGATTAAAGCAGCGCAACTCTCCAGAGACAAGAGAATGGAAACGTTGATGTAAAAATGTTAGGGAAAATAAGGGACACAAAGACGAGCCGGGCAGGTGCAATAAGGTGGCTTTGAGTGCAGAAGGCTGTGTGAACTAGTCTTCAGGTGGGAAGAAATCCTTCCCCAACCGGATGCTAATCACCCCTCTGCTGCGTTAGCATCTCCTGAAAAGTCTAGTATCGTTCTATCAATGATTGTATTTATGAGGTCGGTTTTTTTTTTTTTTAGAATAGGAAGTCTCTCACTGAGCTGCTGACAGTCTAGGTTCCTGCACAGCCGGCTGGCAGAGCAGGGAGCTGCGATGCCTCCTTAAAGAGGGGATTTTTTTTTTCTTTTTTTTTTTTTTCCTGTGAGCAAACTTTTAGTGAAAGGGAAGCCCCGCGATAATCTTGCCTACAGCATCTCCCTTCTTCTTCAGCTGCTTGGATTTGCCACTTGCTATAGGGGAAGTATAAAAGCTGGAAAAGCAAATTGAGCATCAGAAACTCTGGCCGCTTTTTTCCACTGGTGACCGTGCTGGCGGGAGGGTCTGACCCGCTGCCCTACGCTGGCAAAACCCATCCGCGAGAAGAGCCAGGAGCTCCCGCGGGCCGGCCCCCTCCGCGGTCCCTGGCAGAGACTGGGTTTCTCTGCCTTCGCCTCGCGGTGGTGCTGAGCGCTGACACCCTTTCCTGGTAGCGCAGCTGGAACCCCCCCCCCCCTTGTAACATGGAAGTTGGGAATCTCCTTCCAGCAGCGGGAGGCGGAGTGCACCTTCCCGGCAAGCGGTGCCTTTTGGCGCGATCCTTGCTAGCGTGACTTTTGCTTCCGTCGACTCACTGACGTGTTCACTTTGCTCTCTGTCTTCCCTACGTAAAGCAGGCAAGCTGCCTTTTGGTCCCTCTACGCCCGAGCTGAGGGGCTTCTCCGAGCGCCCCCGACCCGCCACGGCCAGAGGAGCTGCTCGAAGGGCCATCTTGCAGGTGCCGCGCTTCTCATTTGTGTTTCCTTTCTCCCCCAACAGGTCTGTGCAGACTTTTGCAGACAAATCAAAACAAGAAGCTCTTAAAAATGACCTGGTGGAGGCTTTGAAGAGAAAGCAGCAAAGTTAAAATACTCTTCGTGCTAACGAGACACGCCATGCACTCATTAGATTCCTTTCTTAGCGACCTCGTTCCCCCCCCGCCCCTTTTTTCTGTTACGCCACATCACACCTCGCATTCAGTACTAGCCACGCACCGCACCGCCATCTCCTCCCCATGAATAAAGCTGTACAAACTTTTTCAGTCTCTGAGGCCTACTTTGCACCACGTTTTACTAGCGAGCCCTTAGGCTATGTTTCTGTAGAAGTCCATGTATTATTTTTATTTTTTTCCCCTCCCCACCCTCCTCCCATTGAGGCACATCAACACGGATCATTGTCTGTCTTTTCCTTTTGTTACATTGGTGTAAAAAATGTAAAACAAAAAAAACTTTATTAAATACTGTGGTGTGTGAAAGAGGAAGAACTGGAAAAAAAAAAAGAAAAAATCTATTCCCCGTGTGTTTGGGGGGCGGCCGGGAGGGCCGAGAGCGCGTTCCTCGGGGCTGCGCTCTCCCGACTCGCCCGGCACCGCGAGGAGACGGCGGTCGGGCGACCTGCTGAGCGTGCCGCTCTGCTCGAGCCTGCTTCCCAGGCGCTTCTCTGCCAGTTTTTATGGAATGCGAAAAGGGGCTTTTGGTTTTGTTTTTTGGTTTTTTTTTTTTTTTTGTAAAGCTTAAATTGAATCTACATCTGATACTTGAGCCTCCATACTAAAAAAAAAAAAAAGAAAAAAGAAAAAAAAAGAAAAATGACTAAAAAAATAAATAAATAAAAAAAATCTCCCAGGAAGCAGCGTGTGTTTGGTGTCCTTCTTATTTCTCCTTTTCCTTCCAGTTGCATTACTTGGGGCTTGTGGCCTAAAAGTTTCCCTTCCCGGCAGCGTCGCTCTGGCAGTAGATGCGCTCGAGGACACAGGCAAACACCGAGCCCCGAAATCCCGACTGCCTCTGTAGCGTTCGCCTGCAGCAAGCAAGAAAGCATTTTTTTTTTTCCTCCCCCTCTCAACACCAGGCTGAAACTTGTTTTAAACAAGGTTTCATGTAGGCTGGGACCAATGCTGCAGGCAGCCAGCAAACCTGAAACAGATGTGTGGGAGGAGGAGGCAGCAGCAGTGTTGGGCTTTATTATATAGTTAGGGGGAAAGTGGGTGCGTTGAAACACAGCTGGGGCAGGCAGAGGCTTTTTGGGGCGCTCAGCTGATTTAAGCACAGCTGCTCGACACTAGCAAAGGGCCCCTCAGGGCTTCCCCCTGTGACTTGCAAATGCCAAGTGCACCTTGGTGGCATTAACACACCCTAACTTTACACTAATTTTGCTTAACCTGATTACAGTCCCATGCTGAAGCATCCCCCCCCGCGGGCCAGTCTGATGCAGCTCTAACAGAAACACAGTGGAGGAGAGGAGACAGCACACGTGCACACCCTGCAGCCCCCAGGGAGGCCCCCAGGCTTTTGGCAGTGTTGCCGAGTGAAGCAGTGGTAATACAAAAAGGCTTAAAGCACCTTCCTGCACCCGTACCACGGTTTGCACAGCACTGAGGAGCTGCTGGTCTCCCGTAAGGGCAGGCGGGAGCAAAGCAGGGCATGGACAGAAACAGGCCCTCCTGCGCCCGCTGCTGCCTTGGTCACAGCGCTAGCAGCTAAGTGGAAAGAAAGGCACCAGCTTTCCCACAGCAGCCCCAGTTAAAAACTCAGTGAGACCAAAGGAAGCCAACCAAAAAAAAAAAAAAATCCAAAGTCCATGCATTTCAGAAAAGGGAGAATACGAAGCTAACAGAGAAGCAGCAAGCGCCGGATGAACCTTGAAAACAAAAGCAAAAGGAGGCACAGGGCAGGGGCAAGGATTCGTTTTTATAGAGGTGTGAGCCACGGCCATTAAAACATGAACGTGGGGATTAGAACGCTTTCGGTATCCCTCCCTGCCGGCTCTTCCAGAAAGACCTCAGGGAGCAGCAGCGAGCGACAGGCAGGAGGGAAGCGGCGCTCGTGCCTGAGCTCCAGCACTTCCACACAGCTCCTGAGGCTCTTTTTGCTTTGGCCAGGAACAGGGGAAGCTCAGGATCACCTTCGAGACACGGTACAGAAAGCCGGAGCAGCCCTGTTTCTTCTCCATTTAGCCTGTTAGCGTCATCAGTGTCGACAAGGTGTGAGGTCACCCAGGCAGGACACCTTGGCACCCAAAGACGACGATGGCAGGACCCAGCATCCGGTTTGCCTGGCTCTAAGGTCTGTTTTCTCGCCCGCGTCTTCTTGTCGTCCTCGCGCCAGGGCGAGTCGCCTCTGTCAGCTGTCGAAGGGCTTGTCCTGCTCGCCGAGGAGGGCGTCTCTCTCCTCGGGAGAGCCGGGCTTTCCCCTCCGGTAAGCGAGGAACTGGAGAGAGATCTGGGAAGGCGTTAAGGCTCCACACGCAAACGAGCGTTGCCAAGCTGGGGCTTCAGCACCCCGGAACGGCTGCTCGTGCCGGCCAAGAGGCTTTGACGCAGAAAGGGGACAGAGCCTCATGCAACTAAGCATCCGAAGCATTAGGCTGTCGCAACGCTACAGATGAGTCGCCACCAGGCGAGGGAGGAAGGATACAATCGCGTCGAGGGAGAGGACGCCCAGGCTGCCAATGAGCCAGGGAAGATGGTGGAGGATGTAGTTGCTCTCGCTTTGCCCCGGCTCCGGGTTCTTCAGGAGCACGCTCACGCCGTACAGCGTGTTCCCCAGCATCACCAGAGCAAAGAGCGAGAAGGAGACCCCAACAGTCGACTTCCTCTTGTACTGAAAGAAGAATAAAAAGAATAAATAAGCACTGACGCAAGTGCCTTTCAGTTCCCCCTTTTGCTTGTAAGTAAAAGGGGGAAAAAAAGCCCCCACCCAGGAAATAATTGCATCAATCAGGATCACAAGCAAACACCCTGCCGCCCCTCTTTAATTTGCCACCTCCAGCTGGCAGGGCAGAGGCTGCCGCCCTCCCCAGCCTGGCACTCACATTAGTATAAATCTGGGGGAGCCGGGAGCACAGGTAGAGCACGGAGGAGATGGAGCCGATGGTGAAGCCGATGATTTCCTTCCTGGTGAACGGCTGCAAGGCAAGGCAGGCCGTGAGCCAGGCGAGCGTTTTCGGGGATACGCTCACTTACCGGAGCTGCCAAGCAGCGCAGGGCCAACTGCGTGCCCAAAACCAGCAGCGGTTATGATTCCCCGCTGCTTATTGTTGTTGCTGCTTAATGTTCCCACCCCAATGAGCAGTTCGTCTCCTCCCTGCCCTCTTTGCTGCCCAGATTTCGGAAGCAGCTCACCGTATCCCCGGACTCCTCCCCGCCGGCAGACAGGAGCGCCCTCCCTTTGAACGTGGCTGGCCACTGTGCTGAGCCGGCCTCTCCGCCCAGGAGGGACATGGTGGACACCGTCCCCAGGAGAACAAAGACGAAGGCTGTGTTGAGGGGAGCACGGACTGCGGAGGAGCAAGCAGAGCTCGTTAGGGAGGGCTCGTTTGTCAGCCCAGAGCACGGCTGGCTCAGCCCTCCCAGAGACAGATCCTGCTGAGAAAAGAAGTTAAATCTCCCTCTTATCTTTGTGGCCTACCAACCAACTCGGGCAATAACTCGCCTGGGTCTTCATCTCGCAGCGATAAGGGCTATTTGCAACTTATCTGGGAGGAAGCTGTTCCTATCTGAGCAGACAAAGTTTGAGGTTTTAGGGTTCTTTTGAATATCAGCCGCCCGTCTCAAGGCTTTCTGCTGCCTTAAGTCACAGCGGTGTGAGTTCAACTCCCCGCCACGCTCTCCTCTGACCGCAAAACTTGTCTGTTGACATAGTTTTTCCTCTCTAGCTCTCTTATTTCAGCCGGGTGTTGTCCGACCGGATTTACAGGCCTCTGAAGATTTTAAGACTCTTACTCCCATGACTAGTCCTGCCTGTACTGGCTTCAGATGGGCCACCTGCCCAGAGGAGGGAGAGCAGTGAGAAGGGCTCCCTTTGGGTTAGATTCTGCAAATAAACTCTCCAGCACTAACACGACTCTAGCTGGGGGGCTTCCTGGCAATCGGTTTAACGAGTTCTGATCGGTCTAATAAGTCAAAGGAGTTGCAGGGTCCCCAGGGATTCCTGTTCGCAGCGCGCCCAAAGCCACCATCTCGAAAAAGCAGCTTCGCTCTCACCACTGTGCGGACAAGGGGAAAGGGTTTCCCCCTTTCTAACTGCCCAACCCGACCGCGCAAGGGCCGTTAGCGCAGCCTGGGGTGGGGGGAGAGGACGGCTGCCGGCCCCGGGAGGACGAAGCGCCTGGTCGGGCTGGGTTACCGGCCTCCTTAACTCACGTCCTCCGCTTCGGTTCTTGGCTTTGTAGTAGCAGTAGAGCGACAGCATGAGCAGGTCGGCCAGCACGTAGTAGACGGCGGTGTAGACCTGCGGGGAGAAGGGCAGCTGGGGCGGCCTGGCGCACCGTCCCCGCCGGGGGCCACCCGGGCCAGTACGGTACCTGCAGGGGCAGCTGACGGGCCAGCAGGGAGCCGAGCAGGTTGAGCAGGTCGCCGCCGAGCCAGCCCAGCAGGAAGTAGATGGAGAGGGCCTGGTCCACGACGCCCGTCTTGCAGCCCTGGTAGAGCTGCCTGGAGAAGGGGGGGGGGGAAGCACAGACATGTCACCTCAGGGCGGCGGCCCCGGTGTGAGGGGGGGTTAGAGGCGGGGGGACGGGACCGGCGGGGCCGCCACGCACGGGAAGGAGGCGGCGGCGAAGCAGCAGATGGAGGCCAGGCCCAGCGCCACGCTGGCCAGGTCGCGGCCGTCGCGGGCGCACTCGGCCAACACGTCGCGCACCCAGGCGGAGCCGTCGGGGCAGTCGGAGGCGTTGGAGGCCGGCGGCCGCCGCCCGGCCATGGCGCGGCCCGGCAGGACGGCGGTGCTCGGGGGCGGGGTGACGGCGGCTGCGCGGCGCTTTAACCCCCGCCGCGGCCCCGCCTTTTCCGGGCGGTTTTACCGGCGCTCCCCTGGGCGCGCATGCGCGGCGGGCGGGCGGCCATGGCGGCGGCGGCTATGGCGGCGGCGGCGGGGGGCGCGCGGCCGGGCACGGTGCTGGGCACCATGGAGATGGGGCGGCGCGCGGGGCCCGAGGCCAGCGCGGCGCTGCTGCGGACCTTCCTGGCCCGCGGCCTCCGCCTCCTCGATACCGCCTATATGTACGCGGGCGGCGGCTCCGAGCGCATCCTGGGGACGCTGCTGGCCGGCGGCGGCGGCGGCGGCGGCGGCGGCGGCGGCCCGCCAGGTACCGGGGGGGCCGCCCCGGGCCCTGAGGGGAGGGGGCGTAACGGTCGCTCTGTAACGGTCGCTCTGTAACGGTCACCGCCGGTCCCTGAGGGGAGGGGGCGTAACGGTCGCCGTGTAACGGTCGCCGCCGGTGCCTGAGGGGAGGGGGCGTAACGGTCGCCGTGTAACGGTCGCCGTGTAACGGTCGCCGCCGGGTCCCTGAGGGGAGGGGGCGTAACGGTCGCCGTGTAACGGTCGCCGCCGGGTCCCTGAGGGGAGGGGGCGTAACGGTCGCCGTGTAACGGTCGCCGCCGGTCCCTGAGGGGAGGGGGCGTAACGGTCGCCGTGTAACGGTCGCCGCCGGTCCCTGAGGGGAGGGGGCGTAACGGTCGCCGTGTAACGGTCGCCGCCGGGTCCCTGAGGGGAGGGGCCGTAACGGTCGCCGCCGGTCCCTGAGGGGAGGGGGCGTAACGGTCGCTCTGTAACGGTCACCGCCGGTCCCTGAGGGGAGGGGGCGTAACGGTCGTCGTGTAACGGTCACCGCTGGTCCCTGAGGGGGGGCCGCCCCGGGCCCTGAGGGGAGGGGGCGTAACGGTCGCTCTGTAACGGTCGCTCTGTAACGGTCACCGCCGGTCCCTGAGGGGAGGGGGCGTAACGGTCGCTCTGTAACGGTCGCTCTGTAACGGTCGCCGCCGGTCCCTGAGGGGAGGGGGCGTAACGGTCGCCGTGTAACGGTCGCCTCCGGTCCCTGAGGGGAGGGGGCGTAACGGTCGCCGTGTGACGGTCGCTGCCGGGTCCCTGAGGGGAGGGGGCGTAACGGTCGCTCTGTAACGGTCACCGCCGGTGCCTGAGGGGAGGGGGCGTAACGGTCGCCGTGTAACGGTCGCCGCCGGTCCCTGAGGGGAGGGGCTTCCCGGGTGAGGGCTGACCCTGGGCCCTGAGGAGCAGGGCCTCCCCCCTTGCAGTGTGCACCTTCCTCCCTGTTCACCCCCCCCCCCCTTTCATCCTCTCTCTCCAGTGGAAATCGCTACCAAGGCCAATCCCTGGGAGGGGAAAACGCTGAAGCCCGAGAGCGTCCGGTCGCAGCTGGAGACATCGCTGGAGCGGCTGGGGAGGAAGAGCGTGGAGCTCTTCTACCTCCACGCCCCTGACCACGGGACCCCGGTGGAGGAGACGCTGCGTGCCTGCAATGAGCTGCATAAAGAAGTAAAAGGGGGAAGGCCGTGCCTGGACACCTCTTAATTCCTTCCTATCTCCTTTTTTAAATCAGGGCTGCTTGTTGTGCCCTTCAGCCCAGGGGTTGCACAACAGTAGGAAAAGGGAACGCAGATGACTGGGGAAGGCCAAAACAACTGCTGTTCTTCTGCTTGTTCATGTGATGCACTTTGTTCTCAAGAGCTCCTGCAAACGTTAGAACGTTTGAACTTTGCTTTCCGCTGTATAAACTCACTAGGTTAAACTTAGTGTCGGTAATGGGTGAAGAAGGGTTCATTTTCTTAATCAAACATTCATTAAATTGTCATTTAAATCAGACAAACGCCATTTAAAGTAGAAGGTGTGACTTAAAATAGAGGAAATGTTTTTGTCGAATCTTATAGTTCATCTTCATCTGGAAGAGGTAAACAGGGATGAACAGCTCTGGGGATAAAAATTTGGTGGCTCTTTTTCTTGCACCACGTATGTACAAACATGCTCCTTGAAACTGGAATTAAATACCCTTTTATTCTTTTACAGGGAAAGTTCAAAGAACTCGGTCTCTCAAACTATGCGGCGTGGGAGGTAGCAGAAATCTGCACCATCTGTAAACACAACAACTGGGTGGTCCCAACTGTGTACCAGGTGAGGGATGTGGGCTTGCCACGGTCCAGCATATCTTTTGTGGAGGCTGAGACGAGTCAACCCCAAAGAATCTGAGGCTTCAGATCAAAACAGCTGATGGCAGGTTACCTGTGTTGTTACAGTGACATGTGGTCAGGCACCGTGAGGTAGGGTCTGGGAGTCCCAAATCTTGGAACAGACCCCAACGTGCCAGATATAAACACAGAGCAGGAAGCTGCTGCAGTTAGTCTGGGAAGTCCTTTCAGGACACACATGATTAGAAAGTGGAGTGAGGTCACTTCTCAGATAAAGCTGAGTATGTGCTTGTTGTCTGTGTCAGTCATTGATGGCTCCCTTAATATGGAACTTAAAGTTTTTGCATTATTGAGCAATAATTTAGAGGATCTGTTGCTAAGTTGCATAACCTCCTATGACCTGAAGCCTCTCTGTTCTGATCCCTTCTGGATGAGATAAAATATTGTTAGGCAAGAGTGGGGAAAAGGCTGTCCCAGCTCCTTTGGTGCACCATTGATAAAACTGCAATTCATGGATTGGGGCACTCCCCCACTCTTCAGTGGGAGCTAGCCTGCAGGTATTCAAGCTTTGCAATTCTGACAAGGCGTTTTGCTGCTGCAGACCTATTACTTTTTCAGGATTTGGTGAAAAGGTTAAACAGACCTGTGTTTTCCCAGACTATGTATTTGGTCATGAGGACAAGTCCCAGAACGCTAGGCTGCGTTTCTGAGCAGAAATTAAGATGACAGGAAAAGCAGAACAAAGCGCAGAAATGCATTACTCTCAGCATTAACTACTTTGTTGCTGATGTGTGCAGCTCAGACCTGGTGTCACTGCTATATCATACCTTCGTACCGTCTGATAAGCGGATGTGAGTCATGGCTTTCTAGCCAGGATTTGTGCCAGGAGGCCTGAAGCTATTCTGTGCAAATGACCACTGTTGCGAGCTAGTGTTTGAAGTTCTTTGTCTCCTTCGTATTTGTGGCAGGGCATGTACAATGCAACCACTCGCCAGGTGGAGACTGAGCTGTTTCCTTGCCTGAGATACTATGGATTGCGGTTCTACGCCTACAATCCGCTCGCTGGTATGGGGAGGGATGGGCGAGGGTGAGGAGCTGCGTGTGGGTCAGGCAGGCTGGGAGGGACAGGGCTACGGTACACCAAAAAGAGCCAAGAAATTGTTCTTAACAAAAGCAGAGGGCTGCAGGCTTTGTACATGTCAGAGCTGTCGGGCTGCTGCTTTGCTCCAGCTGTAGACTGATTTTGTGACTCAGAACTGGAGATGGCAGTTGTCATTGATAGATTACAAGGGTGATTGATCAGGGATCGTTTTTACATCTGCGAATTGCAACAGCCACGTTTGGTCCGTTCCTTCCTTGGCCTCCAGGCCAGGGCTGCTGGACAGACCCTGCACGTAGAGCTGTGGGTGGTCATGGAGGCTTTGAGAGTAAAACTCGTGAAATGCAGGCTATAAAAGAGCCAGCCCATCACTAACGTGTTGCTGACCCTTTGCAGGAGGGCTGCTGACAGGGAAGTACAAGTATGAGGACAAAGACACAAACCAACCCCCTGGAAGATTTTTTGGGAATGACTGGGCTCAGGCCTACAGGGACAGGTATGTTTTCAGCCGATAGAAGAGCAGGGAGATGGGGCAGGAATGGCTGGCTGCGAACCAAAGAATCAGCCAGGAAGAAGCAAGAATTGACCAAAGCTTGTCCAGTGATTATGTTTGCAGGCTTGCATCCTCTCCAGGCTGGTGCAGGGCAGCCTTTATGCTGCCCCTGTTTAAGACTTGGGTAACGGTGCTGAGCATCTTCCTCCTTTTGAACGTGGTTGGGGCCACGGCTTGCCTTTAAGCTTTGTGGAGTGGCTTTTAGGCTCAACTTCCTCCCAACTTACTGTGAAGTCCTTGAGACTAGGAAGAGCTGGATGAGGTTTTTTTGAAAGCCTTCTCTACTTGCTGGGAATACAGAAGTGAGATTCATTAGAGGAAAGCAGAGGTCTCAGGGGCAATAACATTCATTTCTCTTGTTGCAGATACTGGAAAAAGCACCATTTTGAAGCAGTTGCCCTGGTAGAAAGAGCTCTAAAGGATACTTATGGTTCCAATCCACCAAGCCTGACCTCTGCTGCTTTGCGTTGGATGTACAATCACTCCAAACTTCAGGTAAGAGCTTTGATGCTGCTGCAGACAGCAGTCTGCGCAGCAGCACCAGAACTGGGCAGCTGGTTGCGTCTGTTTGCAGAACGTGAACTGGGAAATGACTGTGTACTAACAGTTATCTTTTCAACTATGTGTCCCATGGGCTTGTGGCGCTCCAAAACGAGCACTGCTATATAGTCTGTGCTTGCCAGGCTGTTGGGACTCGGCCAGCTGTAAGATTGAGACGGCTTTACCTTTCCTCGCCCTAACTTGTGTTCATGGGACTGGAAGAAGGTGGAAGATTTTAAGTGCCAGTTGCTATGGTCTTGGCTTCCCACCCAGACAATTTCCCTGTGAGAAGATAACTTGGCTTTTCACTGGACTATGAAATTAATGTTACGTTCCCCATCTCCCGCAAACGTCCCTCTGGCCACCCAAAGAGTAGGAACTGGCAGCTTTTGAGGAACTGCCATATTGCGGAGATGGCAACTTGAGGAGTTCTGGCCTTATAAGCAGAACTTCATTGTGTCAGTTGTCGAAACATCCAGTAGTTACTGCTGTACTGCGTTGCTCGAAAGAAAGGCTTAAAGATTGATTGGCCTGCAGTGGCTCAGGAGGTGAATTAGGTTTCTTTCGGGACGTGCAATTCTTCTTACCGCTTTACAGGGATCCCTTGGAGATGCGGTGATCATTGGCATGTCCAACTTGGAGCAGCTAGAGCAGAACCTTGACTGCAGTGAAGAGGGTCCTCTGCTCCCGGCTATAGTGGAAGCGTTTGATAAAGCCTGGAACCTCACTGCACACGACTGCCCCAACTACTTCCGCTAGAAGTTAGGGCAGGGAGAAGAAAGTTAGTGTCAAGGGGCTAGATAATCAGATCTGCCAGGGCCTCAACCACATGTCTTACGTCTGCTGAACGGGAGAGGTGCTTACCCACCCTGCCCTCTGATCCACACCACTGGATTGTGATCTTCCTATGTTAATCATACTTTGTAGGGTCAGCCTTTCTTGTACCTACGTTAACACTATTGGCACTTGTCATGTGGGCCGTGCCTTATTCTTTCTCATGCACCTTCACTTCTGCACAGTGTGTATTATGATTTAAAGATGCAGTTGATACAGGAAAGCGATTATGTAACACAGTGAAGGCCATGGTTCTTCTTTCAGTTAATACGGTACCTTAACTTTTACATAATGATCTATGTACATGAATAAAGCCTCCTACTAATGCAGACCTTCCCTCTTAATTGTAGCATAGCTTGTGGTTTATGTTGACACAGCTCGATCCAGCTGCAGTGGCAGCTAGGAGCCCTGTGACTGGGGAGCTAGTATAGGCACAACAGAGCTACCTTCGTTCTGGAAGGGACTTTGGCCAAGCCCTTGGACCTTTATTTCCTATATCCCAGCTGTGGGCCTAAGCATACCTGAAAAGACTAGAGCCAGCCTTGAAACAGTTAGGCCTGCTGAAGCTGGCCTGAGCTGACAGGAAACCTGCGGCCAGGACGGGAGCCGGTGCCACTTTGTGAAGTTGAACATCAGATAAAAGAGCCTTAATTCGTTTGGCCAGCCGGAGGTGGTGTATTAGAGGTGACACCCTTCCTCTTTGTTACATGAGCTTAGCTGCTCAGCACTGTCTACATGACTTCCCTTCAATCTGTCAACATCAGGAGCTGGACCAGGAGACACAAGTTCAGATTAAAAAACAAATACCAAGCTCAGTCTCGTTGAATAAGGAATTTCAAAACGTCAGCCTGGAGGCAACACCTTGGGAGTTTGACTGCAACTTCTGTTAAGACAGGTGCCATCTAGCTAACTCCAGGCGCATGCTGCTTCCTTTCACCGTTCCCCAGGTACTGGCACCTCTTATTTCCTACATGATTCCCCCCGCCCCCCCCCACAGCGTGGCTGGTCCGTGCACCGTTCACTTCCATACTTCTACTAGGAAATACAGCTTCTGTTCTTCGATAGAGCCCCTGCGTGTGTTCCTTCGGCGCTACTGTGGCTGGCATCTCCTTCTCAGCACGTGGAGACGTTGAAATACATAGATTCTTCTGTATCAGAAGATAAGCGTGACTCTAGCATCTTACCTGGTGTCAGCTACGCTATGTATTAAGTAAGCTGCATCACAAACTACTACAACTTTACTAAGTGGTTAGTGTAGATAGGGACGTTTCTACTTGATGCACCTGCAGGAGCCTTCAGCTCTGCACTCGAGAACAGACTTGGCCGAGGCTATCTAGAGCTAAAATTAATCCTAACATAACAGGAGCCATAAGCATTATGGAGTTGGCTCCGCTGTAAATGTGAAAGTTGACTGTTGAAACAAAAGCGGATCTCCCTGGAAAGCGCCCCTTCTGAGGGACTGCAGCCTCTCTTGCTGCCAAGTAGACTCTTCAGACTTTTGCACCCAGAGATTTGACATATGCTCCGCCTAGCTTTCACCCCTGAGGTAGTCTTTGCTCAGATCCAGTGGTACTCAAGCAGTAACAAGCAGCAGTGACAACAATCCAAGGTTTTATACATAGTTTTATATAAAAAAACATAATTAGGTCATCCTTTACAAAGGGCATGTTTGACTTGCTCAGCCTTGGCTTCCTGCTGCAGGCAGGGAAGGAAAACACCTCTTCCTTTGTCTCTGAAATAGAGTAGAACTGTCTAGTGTCCAAAGGCAAGGACTGCTGCTAGTCCTCATTGCTGTCATCCTCCTCCTCTTCCGCCTCCTCCGGGTCTGCCGCAAGCTGCTGGAAGTCTCCCGTCTCCGAGTTCCACAGGAATTTGATGGTCACTTTGAACTCGGCCATTTCATAGCCAAAGAGTTTCTGGGAGAGGACACACACTTATCGGTCATTCCTGCTCTGCTGTCTCTGCGGCAAGCCTAACTAAAATACCTACCCTAAGTAACTCTTCCACGTGGGGACTGCAGCAAAGCAAGAAGCAAAGCAAGTGTTAGATTTAAAACTACAGAACATCTGAATGCAGCCGCTTGGGGCTAGAGTTCAGAGATGAATATAGGTCTATTCCAATTAAATACTGTTCTGCTTTCACAGCTGGTGTCAAAAGCTTCCCCTACAGGTAGTACCTAAGTTAGTGTCAGGAAATATTGTGCAGAACAGTCACTTTCTCTAGTAGGCACGAGTTAGTAGAGGGTTTCTCATGTTGCTGATTGTTAGCGTTTAAGAAATATTGAAGTAGTAACTGCTTAATGGCCAACTTGGCCTCCAGTGCATTTTGGATTACCAGCTCTTCAGACTGGGTGTTAAAACCCCGGTCTTCAGTACTATTGCCTTAGAGCCAAAGCAGAGTTCCAGCATGCACGTTAAGAACACACAAGAACACTAGCTGCGTCCTACTGATTCATATCGAGAAGCGCTGTTCACGTTTGTCTGAGAACTCATACCCTCCAGGAGAATTAAACCCAACGGTTAACAATAGTTGTGTATCTGGAAAGATGCAGGGGAGCTACTAGTTTGCTACTAGATGCCGTGTTAAAGCATTACTCACCAGGACACGAGCTTGTTCAGGGGTCAGAACGTCCCCTTCTTTGCAGACTTCATAGTCTGAAAGTAGCGTCACCACTCCTGCAGGAACAAAAGGGAGAGGAGCTGGGTCTCGGAGAGAGGGAACCCCGTGAGGAAAACAGCTCGGGGCTGTTGGATTCATCAGAACTTCCTGCCAGTCCTGGTTCACCATCCTACATGAAGCCCGTGGCAGCTGACAAGCCAGCTTTAACCAAAAGACAACCTTCTGACCTGACAGCGTTTAGAACAGACAGGAGCATAACCATGGCAGATGTATGAGTTAGTACCAAGCATCAGTTCTTGAAATAGGCTTCCAAATACTTCCAAATACCCACTTCAGCCATTATGGATGCAAAGCCAGGACCAAGACTTTCTCAACCGCTGTCCTTCAATCCTGCCTTACTATTTAACCTTCTCCTTAAAAGACCTTGTCTGCACAGACCTTACTAAGATGGCAGCAACCTTTAGCAACTTGCAGCAAAAGTTCGTAAAGTAAAATTTAAGTGGCAGAAGGGGAATTAAGTTCACCTACCTTTCTTTAGAGCCGTTGGCAACCCCAGCTGCCGTAGCTGAGGCTCCATGGAGTGGGGAAACTGCTCCAAGGGCCCTGTGTCCAGGCTCACTGTGTATGTTGCCTTGTTCCCCGCACGGGCAAAGTCCACCTCTTTGAACTGGGAGAACCAGCTGAGATAAGGGACAGGTAACAAGAGCATTAGCTGCGTAAGGAACATCCCTTGGCCTGAGACTGAGATCGTTCCTGGCTGATCTCTTCATCAGGCAGCAAATTGCAAGACTGCATTTAACTGTGGGCTTTGCGGAACCCTCCGTTGTTGCAAACGTCCAAAGAACTTTAGATGTAAAGCAGACGAACAGAAATCCGTAACGGAATTCCAGAGGGTAGGTAGGTACACAAGAAAATTATAGATTATGAGTTAAATTCAAACAGAAGAAACACGAACAAAGAGCCCCATCAGCTCCACTTACAGGCAGGAGGTGCATATACGTAATCACCCCAGCTATCCTCACCTACTGCTCAGTTCAGCTGTTAGCATTCCCTGTTCTCGTGCGCACAGCTTTTGCGTTATGAGAGCCACGTGAAACGGACTGCCCTTCTGCACTCTTTTTAATCGCAGCGTAGCCCACCGCAGCTTTTTTTCCCTGCTGTAGCCTTCAACGTTACGATGCCAGAGCAAAACAAGGGGAAAAACCCCATGAGAACACGATGGTTTTAAGAGCAGCGGTAAGCGCAGCGGCAGGTTTGCCGCCACCACCACCAGTAGCCAGTGAAGGAAAAAAAAAAAAAGGCCTTTTCCGCACTTTGGTATCACAGCTGCCGGTCGCACGCGTACTTACTCGTTCACCTCATCTTTGGTGCGATTCGTGAACAGGAGACCGACTTCACCTCTCAGATGTTTGCTGACCTGGAAGAAATAAGCCACCCATGGGATTCAACAGTACACCTTACAGGCAGCATCCGGGCCCTCGTCGTTTTCTGGAGTTTGGTGCAGCGCAGCTACGAAAGTCCGCAATAACACAGAAGTCTGTGCAATCAATTCTACTAATAATCAACCCCGACATCTTCTTCTTGGGTACTGTTTCATACTGATGCACTAAGTCAAGGACAAAACATACACAGAAAGGTGTTCTGAAAAAGCTCTGTCTTGATTTAAGTTTATCCCCCGACGATAAAAGCGACCGTTTTGGCAAGCTGCTGGCGACGCAGCCGGTGCGGGCGAGATGATTCAGACACCGAAACGCTTTAGCCTTCCGCCACGTACCTTGTGCAAGTTCTCCTTGTACTCGCTGGCCGGTTCCCGTCCCAGCGCCACCATCATCACTTTGTTTTTCCCGAAGAAAATCCTGAGGCGGCAAACGGAGAAGCACCTCAGCACGGGCGGCGGCGGACGGAGGGCCGCGCTCGGCCCGGGCCCGGGCCCCGCTCACCTGCTGTGCTTCCACGCGTTCCTCACGTCCTTCAGCTTGTTGTTGCGCATGTTGGCCACGGAGAAGAGGAAGAGGTGCTTGTAGGTGTCCACGCATTGCCGCAGCTGCGAGGCGGGAGGGAGCCGTGAGACCGGCCCGGCCCGGCCCGGCCGGGGGGGGGGGCGCGTGGGGGGGCAGGCCGCGGCCGCGCACTCACCTCGGCGATGAGGGCCTGCTTGGCCTCCAGCCCCTTCCTGGGCGTCCGCGTCAGGGACACTGCGGAGAGCGGAGCAGAGAGGGCGCGTTAGAGGCGGCGGCGGAGGCGCCGGCGGCGAGGAGCGGGGGAAGGAGGGGGGCGCTCACCCTTGCGGTCCCGCTTGGACTTCGGCATGGCCGCCGCGCCGCGCCGCCAGGCCCCCCCCCTTCCGCCCCTGCGCGCCGCGCCGCGGGGGCAGCTGGGAACGCCCGCGGGCTGCCCGCCGCCGCGCCTGAGCCGGCCGCTTCTCCGCTCAGGCGGCGGCGCGGGCGGCCCCGGCGGCGCCAGGCCCCCTGCGGCCGCCGCGGGGCGCGCCGGGATCGCGGCGGGCCGCTGTCATGGCGGCGGCGGCGGTGCTGCTGCTGCTGCTGCAGTTGTCGCCGTTGGTGACCGCCGTTTACGAGGACCAAGTGGGCAAGTTCGACTGGTGGGTGCGGGCCGAGGCCGGGGGGGGAGCCCAGGGGGCCGGGCTTGCCGGCTGCGTGGGGCCGGCGGCGCGGTCCGGCCTGCCCTGTCTGCGGCGCCGGTCCGGTACGGCAGGCCGCGTTCCCGGTGTGTGCGTACGGGGGGGAGAGAGGGGTCCCTTTCTCCCGGGATTTTCCCCGTCTCCGTACTTGCCCAGTGCTCCGTCCTGCTGTTAGCCTCCCCGTGGCGGCTTCCCCTGCCCGCTGCCCCGGGTGAGGCTCCCTGCGATGCCTTCTCACCCCTCCTTCCCTCCCCCAGGAGGCAGCAGTATGTGGGCAAGCTCAAGTTCGCCTCCCTGGAGGCCTCGCAGGGCTCAAAGAAGCTCATTGTGGCCACCGAGAAGAACGTCGTGGCTGCGCTGAACTCCAGGAACGGCGAAATCCGTGAGTGAAGTGGGGCCTTAGGGCCCAACAGGCTTTTCTCCTGGGGCATCTGCTGATTGTAGTGGGCCTAGCACTTCATTTTCATACTGATAAATTAATATTGCTCAGACTGCTTTATCAGCTTGCAGCTCAAAAGCTTATCCCTTAGGACAGACAGATGCATGGGCTGCAGGAGCTTTTTGCTGCAGAAAACTCAGGTTTAAACCTAATAACAAATAAAAGCATTTGGGGGAGCGAATCTGTTTCTTACGTAACTCTTTGTTCCTTCAGTGTGGCGCCATGTAGATAAGGGAACTCCCGAAGGAGCAATAGATGCGATGCTGATCCACGGACAGGGTAAGAAGAACGTTACATGGCACGCTGGGGTTAGTAACTGTCCTTGCGTGTGGGATCCCAGCCACGAGTTGTCGGAGTAACCGTTAGGCTTGCCAAAGCTAAATGCCTCACTGATTTGTGGTGGATACAAGTCCTGTATTTATGTCCTTCTGATCGTTTTCTGTGCAGATGCCATCACTGTGTCCAATGGTGGGCGCATTCTCCGCTCGTGGGAGACCAACATTGGTGGGTTGAACTGGGAGACCTCACTGGACACCGGCAGGTGAGTGTTTGGACTGTCTCTTTCCCTTTGCAGTGTGCTGGTGTAGGAAGGAGAAGTTGTATTCTAGGGAAACGTTAGTTAGGTGTGACGTTTCTAAAATAAACATGGATGAATACTATAGGAATCCCTGCAGCTTGCTGTCAGGCCTAATGCTGTTTCCACCCCTTGGCAACCAGGTAGGAGGAAGAGATACAAATCCTTTCATAGGTAGGTTTTCTCCCCCAGCGTACAACATATTAAACATGGAAGGTACCACTTTGATTTGAGGTGTTTGCATTCCAGCCTTCTCCTCTCTGTTCAAATCGCTAAGGATAGGTAAAGTGGACTATATATTTAAATTATAGTTTAAGTTTGCTGTTGAATGTTTGAAGAAGGTCTTTAAACAGGGTGAGTTCTTCATAAACATCATTTTCTAAGCTGCTGCCTCTGACCTGTGCTTAGTTTCCAGATGGCTAGTTTGGTGGGGCTACAGGACACAGTGAAATATGTGGCAGTCCTGAAGAAGGCAGCTGTCTCTCTTCACTACCTGTCCAATGGGCACCAGAAATGGGTAGAGCATCTACCAGAAAGGTAAGAAAATAGTGTAAGCAGAAGCTTCGGTTGCAGACATGGAACCCAATTTCTTGAGGAGGAGGGGATGCTGTGCTTCTCTTTTACTTAGGAAAACTAGTTTGGTACTAAGACAAATAAAGTTAGCAGTTACTTTCTGAAAGGGTAAGACAGAATTAAGAGAGAGAGGACTTCACGTGTTTTATGAGCATTGCCAATGGAGTGCTCTTTCCAAAGAAATGAAAGAGGTCCTCCTGTCTGAAACCAGAAACTATTTTGTGTTTAATTGTATAGAAAGGAATATTGGGGAGACTGTAAGAGAAGGGTGGAGGAATTCCCCACCTGTTATGTCTCTATCATCTTCACGTTTTTCACTGCAGAAAGCAGTGACTGAAGGTGAGATGTCCATAAAGCGTTTGTGTTGATAGGCAGAATGTTTCTTCTGGAACAAGCAAGTTAGAAGTTGAGTCAGTCTTTCCTCGCAAGACCCATGATAGAGTAATGTAAGTGTGATTTTGAGTGGCGATTGAAGACCGTTACTTTACAGCAGCTGCTTCTCTTGCAGTGAGAGTACTCAGTACCAGCTATTGTATTCCCGCGGGACTGGAGTGATCCACGTACTTGGAATTGTTCCTCAGAGCCACTTGAATGTTCTGACCTTCAGCGTAGAGGATGGAGAAATTACAAAACAGGTAGTCCTTGAGCATGGATTCAAAACGTTGGATTTGTTGCCAGCTTGACTTTGATGGTACTAGATGGCTGTGGTGTGATGTGCAGAGTAATTTGTTGTTGTTGTAGCGGAGACTAAACTTTCCTTTCCCTGTGGCATTACCTTTGGGTCAAGAAATAGATTTCCACTGCTGAATGCCCCGAAAGCAAAAGTTAGTCAGACTTGCATCTGGCAGAGTCAAGACTATCCTGGAAACCTCAGGCTAATAGACAGTTTATCCCAGGGTCATGGGTAAAAATACTTCTGACTTAAATATCTTGGTCACAGCCGTGTTGGTTCTTCAAAGTTTTTTCTGCTGTTGACAACTTCGCGTGTCTCTTGCTCAGCAGATCAGAATAGCAGCCCCGTGGCTGAAGAGCTTAAATGGAGCGTGCGGCGTGGTCGGGGAGGCAGTGCTGGTGTGCGTGGACATGGACGCGCACTCGCTCTATGTTTGCTCCTTGGAGACGGAGCAGGAGATGAAGCAGATCCCACTGCAGGTGAGCAGTGCTAACAGAGCATCGTAAGTAACTAATTGCCCAACTAAGCATGCCCAATGGATTGTCCCCAGAGCTTTGCTCCAGTGTTAGTCCAGGCCTCCTTGCTTCTGTTCCATGTTTATCCTCATATGGGCAGCGTCTTTATAAAGCATGCATTGCTGGCTATAAAAGGAAGGTACTGGGTTCACCAGAGAAAAAGTTTTGTTGAACGCATACGCTGATCTCCCTTTCTCAGTCGCTTGACCTGGAGTTTGCTGATGGCTTCCAACCCAGGATATTGGCCACTCAACCCAATCTCGTCAGTGCTTCGCGGACCCAGTTTTTCCTGCAGCTGTCTCCGAGCCACTTCTCCCTGCTGCAATACAGGCACGGGCTGCTCAGCCACCTTCGGGACTTCCAGCAGGTAACCAAGATAGATGCAGCTGCAGAACTCTTAACTGGGAGGGCTGACGACAGCTTAAGATTTTAGAAACAAACAGAAACCTTCCCTTATATTAAGCATGGTGAACAAGCTGCCGAGTTTCCCATTTCAATTGTGCTTTCTGCTGCAACATTTGAGAACCATTTGATTTCATTTATATTAGCTGTTAAAATAGTTTCAGACATCAGTTTAGGCATGCTTTGTGGCTAACAACTGTTAGCGTGGGGGGAAATCTAGGTTTGAGCTGGACAGAGACATGCATTTCTAAGAGACCAGTGGCATAGTAGTACTCTTGTTAGGCCAGCTGAGAAGTTTTGAAAGGTGAAAAAGCTTTAAAAAGCTCAGTAATACTAGAGGTTGTGGTTCAAAAGCTTGTGCAGGTCAACCATTTACTTCTTTGACAGAACTGTTTTTGGTCTTTTAAGAGGTGTAATTTCATCTTTGGTGAGACGATGAAATTTGAAATTTGGCTGTAGGGGATCAAATGTTGTTAACTTCATCAGGGCATACTTTCCTGCGCAGGTAGTTTTTTTGTTGTTTTTGTTGGCTTTATGCTTTCCTATTAAATTTTTTTCAGGCAGCTCTGGTGAGCTTTGCAACGACTGGGGAGAAAACTGTGGCTGCTGTCCTCACCTGCCGGAGTGAACTGGTGAATACAATTTGCTTGTACTATGTGACCAGCGCGGTTCTGTAATAGGGACATGCACTGGAGTCGGATTCCGCAAGAGTTTTCCTTCACAGGCCCGGGGATGTTTAGTAATTTCAAAAAGAGTAAGATTTAATTAGTTTCTCAGACATATGAAGACAAGGCAAGCAGACCTTGATCACATCCAGCTAAAGCTACTTCTAACTTTGTGAAACGTGCTGTTCTGTATGTAGCCTGTTTTAGGCTTGTGTAATCTGCTTGTATGCAAGCCATGAATCAGCTTTACCTATCTAGGGAGGGTTTCCGTTCTTAGGAATATGGAACTTAGCAAGCTTTCATCTTTTTCGGAATTGTCTCTGGGCCTGTTTTTAGAGTCAAGTCTAGAGACAGAGCTTGCTGTGGTCAGGCACTCAAAACCCCATTTTTTTTCCATACCCCCCTCATTGTGCTCCCAAGCCATGTTATCTCTTCTCATCCTCACTGCAGAAATCCGGAAGTTCTGATGGCCTTCGTAGTGGAAATACTCTGGAGGATTCCCAAAAAAAGGTATAAAATGGGCTTGTTCCCAAGAACAGTAGAAATTCTTGATGATCAGTAGTCTGTTTTCTTCCTTCACATGCGGGAACATAATGAAAAAGGTATTACACCCTATTTTTGGAGGCTGATGTTTTGCACCACTTCCATATAACCAGTCTAAAAACATCTTAAACCTCTTGAAGCCACGGAGCTTGCTAAACATGAAACCTTCTTGTGGAATTTGATTTGGTGTGACACGTGTGTTTAACTTGTCTTTTTTCTCCATGACGTTGTAGGAATCCTTGACTTGTTCCAATCACACCTACAATATTAATCTCTACCTGGTTGAAACTGGACAAAGATTGTTGGACACCACAATTACCTTTAACCTGGATCAGAGTGGTGCCAAACCAGAGCAGGTGAGCAGGGATCTTATTTCAATCCTGTGGCTTATCAGCCTTGTACTGCTTTCCATAGCCCAATTTGGCAGGACTGGTAGAGCTCTTCAGACAAGGTGGAAGGCTTGCTGCTGATGTACTAGACTGGTGCATACGCTCATACTGTTCGTGCTGGTTTTACTTGTGAGGTCTGAGCGTTGTTTCTGTTTGGTCCAAGCAGCTGATGGACATCATCCTCACCATTTCTCTTGCTCTTTTTTCCAGCTATACATCCAGGTCTTTCTGAAGAAGGATGACTCTGTGGGCTATCGAGCGCTGGTGCAAACAGAAGACCACATGCTATTGTTCCTCCAGCAGCCAGGTAATCGGCACAAACAACTAACCTGGTCCGTTTTGTCACTGTATGACAAGAAGATATCTCCAGTGTTATGGAATCCAATCCCAAACTACCATATCTTATCACTGCTTTTTTTTTTTTGTTGTTGTTGTTTGGAAAGTGGCAAAATTAGTGCAACTTGCATGGTTGCAATATGCAGGTAACTGAGCTAGGGAGGTGGTCCTGAGCTAAATCCCTGGAAGGAGACCGGAAAGTTGTATATCTTTCACTCTCACAAGACAGCTCATCTGAGAAACCGATGTTTCTGCGGTGTTGTTTGTGCAGATGGAGCCTTTGAGTTTCCTGGATTGCTATAGATTTCAGAACTCCTATTGTAGAATGAGAGCCCTAAGCCTTCTTGTAGATCTTCCTTGAAGTTTCTTCAAAAAAGTTTCTTAAGGCAACAATGTTAATTTGCAGAAAAGACTGAAAGTCCATCTCGGTAATTTGAATCCCCAAGGGCTTAATAAGCATTCTGGAGTTCATACTTTGTACCTATTATTTTAAATGGACTTAATGGCTTCAACCCTTTCAAAACGTTTATTTGTTCCTCTTGTTCTTTGAAGTGACTCTGGTTGAATAAAGTATTTTTCATGGTCTTTGTGAAGGACCAACGCTTATTATATTAAACATGTGAACAGTATTTTTCATTGCATTAAGAAACTGTGATTTGCATGTTAAGGCCCACTGGAAGATCTTTCTACAGTGAGCAAAGATTTTTGTCTCTGAAAATCTGTTCCCAGAGATTAAATTCAAAAGAGCTTCAGTTGCTTTAGCTAGTCTTGCTAATGGGCATAACAGAGATGTGCAATATACTTGTGCTTTTTTTGATTTACCAATATTCTACTCATATTTCTTTTCAGGAAAGGTTGTGTGGAGCAGAGAGGAGTCACTAGCAGAAGTGGTAAGCTTGGAGATGGTGGATCTACCTCTGACAGGTGCACAGGCTGAGCTGGAGGGGGAATTTGGAAAGAAAGCGGGTAAGGCATAAACTTCATGGAATTCTCTATAAGCATGTGAGTTTCTATTTGTTTTTTTTTTTTCCTGAAGAAATGTGTAGTTTTCCTCTAAGCCATGAGTTCTTTGGATTCAAATTTCCACTATTGGCAGCATGATCAACAGAATCGGAAATAAACCCGTTTCTGTCCCAACTTTTAAAGCTCAACGTCAAAGGCAGATCACGTAAACATATTACGTTCCAGACTATGAATGCAAAAGAGATGGGAGAGATTTTATCCATCTTTCTTAAACGTTTCCCTTTGATGCTCTGATTACCTTTTCTGGAAGACTCATTTCAATAGCTTTTGTTTCTGCTTTGTTTTGTTTTTCTTGCTGTCCTGGATGCAGCCATTCAAGGTAACCTCAGACTATGCAGTGTTTCCTAATCTTTCTGACAAGTTTTTTCTAGTGGGTCTTTATCTTTTTTTTCTGCTTGTTTTCCTCAGTGGTGAAATATAGTTGAAGTCTGCTGTTTTTAGCTCCTTGACAGGAGCAATATAAACCCTCCTTGGGTAGAATTAAGGTGTTTTTTTTTTTTTTTCCTACAAGTGGTTCTGTTACTCTAAGTAATGTGCGCGAACAGAGCTTGAGACCCTGTGAAGGTGGGTTAGCTTTGGGTGAGCGCTTGCTGAGTGTACCAATGAGAAAGAAGGAATAGAAAGGAAGAGATTATATCCTCTGCAAGAGGGTTTGCTCTCGGTTGCTGAGAGTGTCTTTTGGAATGAGTAAGACCAGTGTGAAGTGGGAAAAGGATGGTAAATGCCAAAAAGTCTCTAAGAGTCACGATAACTGTTAAGTCGCTCTCCTGCAGAGGAAGGCAGAGGCTAAGAGCTGTCATAAATTCAGGCATGGCCACGTTACTTTTGTTGGCCGAAACTGTAATTGAACTATGGAGTGGGATGTGAAGTTTTTCCCCTTCGGTTATGTCATATTTTTTCCCTTCAGTTATCATTGTTGGTCCTTTTGCAGATGGTTTGCTAGGGATGTTCCTGAAGCGGCTGTCCTCCCAACTTATCCTGCTGCAAGCCTGGACTGCCCATCTTTGGAAGATGTTTTATGATGCCAGGAAACCCCGGAGCCAGATTAGGAATGAGATTAATATTGATAACTTGGCTAGAGATGAATTCAACCTCCAGAAAATGATGGTTATGGTCACTGCTTCGGGAAAGGTGAGGAAGGCAGGGTAGGAATCTGTTTCTAGGCTGTAGCAAAGGGTCTCACCACAGAATTTTCTCTGCCTCTTTTCCCGGGCTCTGGGAAGAATGGCTTGAAAAGATGCACAGAGTGTTTTGTGGTGGCATTGGAGAGGGACTAAGACTCTTCTTTCTTTGGCATGCCCCAAAGCAAGCTGCAGTGCTTAAATTGCAGCGCTTCCATGTGAAAGATATGTTGTTCTAGACTTTGGCTTTAATCTGGTCTCTCTGTCGCTCAGCTTTTTGGTATTGAAAGCAGTTCTGGCACCATCCTGTGGAAGCAGTACCTCAAGAATGTGAGACCGGGTTCCTCCTTTAAGCTGATGGTCCAGAGAACAACAGCCCATTTCCCCCACCCTCCGCAATGTACGTTGCTCATTAAGGACAAGGTGAGTTCTTTTCCTCTCTCCCTCCGTTGAATCTGCTTAGCTTGGAAAACTGTGCATTTAGAAAGCATCTTTTTGCGTGATCGCATGGTTATCGCTGATGTACGCAGGGAGAGGAGGGGAATGACAGTTGAAGGGAAGCAGAGACACAGTCCGAATGCTGCCAGGATGCTCATTTTGAACTCTTTTATTTAAATAAAAGGTATAGTTTAATTCATTTTTTTTTCCCTGGCTTTGTGAAATAAGTCATATGTTGTCTACGTTAGCTAGGCGGCAGTGGCTTTCCTCTAGCTAGGCGCAGCACGTTTTGTAGGCCACAGACAAGTGAGGGAGGAGAAAACCGTAATTTGCCTTGAGACTGCTTCAGCAGGCAGCCGATAGGATTTGGTTAGGACAGTGTATGCTCTCTCAACAGAGGAATTGCTTCAGTATGTTCAAACGGAACGTGTTTTCAGGGTGGAGTAGTTGAGCCCAGGGTGTGAATAGCCCACACCAGTAGGTAACAGGTGGAAGGAGCTCTTTTGTTGGCTTTAAAAAAAGTTGTGCATCTTGTTTGTTTGTTAGGAAACCAAAATGAGTTTTCTCTATGTCTTTAACCCCATCTTTGGGGTTGTGCATCTTGTTTGTTTGTTAGGAAACCAAAATGAGTTTTCTCTATGTCTTTAACCCCATCTTGGGGGTTGTGCATCTTGTTTGTTTTTTAGGAAACCAAAATGAGTTTTCTCTATGTCTTTAACCCCATCTTTGGGAAGCGGAGCCAAGTAGCTCCCCCTGTTCTGAAGCGTCCGATCCTTCAGACTTTGCTTCTGCCTATTATGGATCAAGACTATGCCAAAGTGCTGCTCCTGATTGATGATGACTACAAGGTAAATTGCTTTGCCCCTAGGCAGCATTCTTCATGTTCAGGTTAATTATCCTCCCCTTTTTGGAGCAAGGTTAAAAAATGTCGTTGAGTTACATTTCACAAAAAAAAGATGAGGTTATTTTGGTGAAACTTCATTTGATGTACCTTCGTGTTTAAAATATTTTCCGGTGTTTTTGTTTGTCAGTTGATTTTTAACCAGCTTTCCAATTCTTCTTCTCTTTTCCAGGTTACGGCTTTCCCAGCGACTAAGAATGTTCTTCATCAGTTAGAAGAAATAGCCCACTCTATTTTTTTTTATCTAGTGGATGCTGATCAGGGAAAACTCTCTGGGTTGAGGCTGAAAAAGGTATGGAGGAAACATTACAGTATAAGTGATATCATTTTCCTGTGTGTTCTGTAGGAAAATGGTAGATCCTTGCACTTGTTTTATGGAGTTTTGCTTGGGGCGTAAACAGTTCACCTGGCTTTTGACTTCTACTAGGCCTCAAAACCTTCCTAAAACTCTTTCACAATCCAAAAAAGCAGAGGAAGCTCCCTGCGTCTTAGTAGTGGAGGCTGTGTCTTTGGAGGATCAGATAAAACCTTCTCCTGTGTCGTGTGTTTCTTGCAGGACCTGACAACAGAGGAGAGTTGGGAGGTGATCATTCCCACGGAAGTGCAGAGGATAGTGACTGTGAAAGGGAAGAGATCCAGTGAGCACGTGCACTCCCAGGGCCGTGTGATGGGTGATCGCAGTGTTCTCTACAAGGTGCTGTAGGAACTTTTTTGGTGACTCATTAGATCACTGGAAGATCTCTATTCTCTGTCTAGGCACTGTTGGCATTACATCTTTGCCCTATAATGCCATTTTTTTCTATACAGGTATCAGTGTCCCTAACCTGAGAAAACCTGAGAATCTTCTGCAGAAGATGCTAATTTTGGCAGACTTTTTTCTTTTTTAAATGACATGTTTTCATGCAGCAATTAAAAGCCTGTCAAGCATCTGAGGATGGGGGGGACTGCTGCTTAGTTTCTCCAAATGGTCTGTGCTGATAAGATATTTTGTTCATTACATCTCTGGTAC
The DNA here is from genome assembly GCF_040807025.1 of Struthio camelus. Taxonomy (NCBI): domain Eukaryota; kingdom Metazoa; phylum Chordata; class Aves; order Struthioniformes; family Struthionidae; genus Struthio; species Struthio camelus. The sequence goes on from NC_090962.1 coordinate 13,009,672, forward strand.
CAGATGAAATGCAGATAACCATGGTGCCTCTGGCACTAAAGTGGGGATCTCAGCTGCTTTTCCTTTTTTGCTGCTACAGTCCTTGAATCCAAACCTGCTTGCTGTGGTGACGGAGAGCACTGATACGCATCATGAGCGCACTTTCATTGGAATACATCTGATCGATGGAGTCACAGGCAGGATCATCCACTCGTCGGTACAGAAGAAAGCAAAGGGACCTGTGCACATTGTCCATTCGGAGAACTGGGTGGTGGTAAGAACTCATATCTCCTTGTCCTTTACTTTTAGGAGGTAGGGCAGTTGCTGAACCTGTGGGCAGAATACTTTCTGACCTTTCTTTATGATTTGCTGCTACCTCTGTATTGTTGACTTGGCTTGCTCTGTATTCCTGAACGACATCTTCCTCTCTCAATTCAGTACCAGTACTGGAATACTAAGGCACGTCGGAACGAGTTCACGGTGCTGGAGCTGTATGAGGGGACGGAACAATACAACGCCACAGCCTTCAGCTCCCTTGACCGCCCACTTTTACCTCAGGTCCTCCAGCAATCTTACATCTTCCCATCTGCTATCAGTGCCATGGAGGCCACCATCACTGAACGAGGCATCACCAGCCGTCACTTGCTCAGTAAGTGCACGCTGCTCGGCTCTGAAAGTATTCAGAGATCGCTGCTACCTGCATGAGCCAGGCATCGCGCTCAAAACTGAGCAGTAGGTGGTTTTTTGTCAAAGATCCTGCCTGCCTTTGGGCTGCCCTGGACTCTTGGCAAGTGCAAGGACATGCACCAGGAGGGCATCTATATTAGCTGTTAGAAAATGCTGTCAGAAACGACCATTTTTAAGATGCTCCTCTTTTTAATGTACAGTTGGGCTTCCCTCTGGGGCCATCCTCTCCCTTCCGAAGGCTCTGCTGGATCCTCGCCGCCCTGAAATCCCTACAGAACAAAGCAGGTAAGGAAAGCGCAATAACCGCTGTTCGTGGACACCTTTGAGAGCGATGGGTTTGTGTGTAATATGCTGAAGTAGAACAACTTTTCACGGCTAGATTCAGGGCAATCCTTGCATGAGATTTAGTGAAGCTGCTTGGTTGCCCATTTATGATGGCAGAAAACGTTTGTCTGTAATACAGCAGGTCCTGTCACTAGGAAGAAATGCCTGTTGTCTGCAGTTTAAGAAATAACTGAAGTTTCTAGAATGACGCTTGATTAGTTTTAAAGCTTGAGAACCCTAAAAGGAGGCTGCTGCAGCATAGTGTGACCTAGCTGGCCTGTGTTTTCTACTTGTAGCAAAAATAAATCTGACCTGGAGAAAGCTGCTAAACTTGTTGGTTTAGGTCAGTGGCTTAGGAATCACAAGTCTGGTCATTCTAGGAAACAAAATGTAGGTGAAGATGTCCTTTGCATGCTGTGTTTGGATGGTTTTTGACTTCTCTTTTCATGCCTTTCAGAGAAGAGAATTTGATTCCGTATTCTCCTGACGTGCAGATCCACGCTGAGAGGTTTATCAACTACAATCAAACCATATCGCGAATGAGAGGGATTTATACAGCCCCCTCTGGCCTAGAGTCCACCTGTTTGGTGAGTACTCTTGGCAGAGCTGTGGAGTTGGTGGGTAGAGAAGCATGATGATATAACCTGTGGCAGGGAGTCTGTAGCTTCTGATCATGTGGCTGCTCGCTGCTTAATCATTTCTTGTTTTGATCAGAGCTGTAGATGTGAAAGTCCATCACTTCTGATGCACCTGGCTTTCTGCTTGAAGCCGCATTCCCAACATGCGATCTCCTCTCTTTAGGTTGTTGCATACGGCCTGGACATCTATCAGACCCGAGTGTACCCATCGAAGCAGTTTGATGTCCTGAAAGACGACTATGACTACGTGCTGATAAGCAGTGTCCTCTTTGGCCTGGTTTTCGCCACTATGATTACAAAGAGACTTGCTCAGGTGAAGCTACTGAACCGTGCCTGGCGGTAGGCCCGTGGGTGAAGGGAACGCTGAGGGCATCGACGAGGCTGGAGAAGGTATCTGAGATTCGGACCGGCTGATGATCTGCGACCCAGTGTCGCCGCTGGGTTCAATTAGAAGCTCCTGTTTGCCTGGCTGTGACAGAGGCAAGCGTCTATTTTGTGTTTCTGCTGGAAGATGTTTGAAAGGAGGAGCTGCCAGTACGCTGCCTGTACACCTCCCTGTGAGAAGAAATGGAAAAGAGATAGTAAAGCGACATCCGACTGTTATGACTAAAAAACCTTCAAAACCTTCCCCCCCAAAAAAGTCTGAAAAAAGTCCTAATGTCCTAAAATCTGGTGATCATGTTATCTTCCCAAAGCAACATAACCCAATTTTAGTGAAGAGCTGAACAACGAACTGAGGATGAGTGTCCCGCTGATGCTAACCTCTTCTTCAACCCCCACTATTACTAAAGTCTTGGTAAGAGGAGGAGTCGCACACTGATGGCTACTGTGCTTTAAATGCTGGACTTGGTAAATGTGTGAGCTACTGTATGCAAGACAGAGAACTGACTCAGCATCTCCTCTCCCTCTGATAAGAGGGACATTAGAAGTTGTATGAATGTTGGTGGGAAATTCAAGTATGTTGCAAGAGCATGGGGGGAATCTGATTGTCATGTTTCTCATGCTTTTTATTTATTGTGGCTACACCACTGGTTCCCTCCTATTTTGGAAATTTTCCTGTGTCTGGTGTACACCATACAGCTCATTTGTTTGGATGTTTCTGGCGTCGTTCTTTAACGGAAAGAAAATAAGAGTCGTGTCCATAAAGGCGAGATGTGAATTTCAGATGGCGTTTGAAAAATGTATTCTGCCTTACTGTACAGCTCCTTGGTCACTCCAAGCCAGGGTGAATGTCCTGTGCTTTAGGAGTAAAGACCCTCTCCATTTTCCCTCTGTGGATCATGGATGTTCCCTTTTATCGTCCGTTTTTAAGGTCAGGCTCTGATTTGAAGTTGTCCTAATCACGTTTTGCAGCCAATTGTACCTCATCGCGACGCTTCTCCTAACCATCACGGCTGTACTTAACCAGTGGGTACTTGGTGCGCGGAGCAGCAGCGTTTTGTCCCTTGGAGAGGGAGTTCATTAAGTGGATTTGCCTCTTTTGGGGTGTTTTCTGAAGGCGGCGGGGGGGGGGGGGGGTGTCACAGCGCATGCGCACACACGTCTCTCTCACCACCCCCCCCCCAGCCGAGCCGCCGCGCACGCGCCACACGGGAAACTTGCTGACTCATCTACTGCGCAGGCGCCGAGCTCCGCGCTTGGGAGGGGCGGGCGCGGGGGTCACTTCCTGTCTCGCGGGGGGGGGAGGGGGAGGCACTTCCGCTCTGCGCCGCTTCGCGCCCGCCCCCGCCCCCCCCGCCCAGCGCAGCGGCAAGATGGCGGCGGGCGGCGGCGGCGGCGCCGCGGGGGCCGCGGCGGAGCCGGGCTGGGAGGTGGCCGTGCGGCCCCTGCTCTCCGCCTCCTACTCGGCTTTCGAGATGAAGGAGCTCCCGCAGCTGCTGGCCTCGGTTATCGAGAGGTGAGGGGGGGCTCCGCTCGGGCTCCCGGCGCCGCCGGTGCAGGCCCGAGGGCCTAGGCCCGCCGGCGGGAAGGGAGCCGGTGCGGGGCAGCGTTGCGGCCCGCGGCGCGGCAGCCGGGGAGGCTCCCTGGGCGGCGCCCAGCCGTCGGGGAGGAGGTGCGCCGCCGCTTGCCCGGCTTGGCCAGCGCTCGGCCGCGGTGAGCACCTCTGGCAGGTAGGCCGCCCCCTCCCCGGCGGGCGGAGGGCCCTGCTCCCTCCTCGGTTAGCCCCGCTGCGCGGTTTGTAGCTCGTCTTGTGACGAGGCGAGGACGCCGCGGCGTTGCGTTCGGGTAGGGAGATCCTCAGCCTGACCGCAATTACACGTTTGGAAGCAAAACCCAAAGGCCGTGCTAGAGAAGATAACGAAGTCGAGCCCTGCGGCGTTTCGGGTAGCGTAGCGGCTGAACGTGCAAGCGCTGGGCGCTTGGAACCAGCGGTCCGTGCCCCCGTGCATACGCGCAGTGGTTCACCAAGAAACCTGCCTGTGCTGAACGCTTGTGCTATCCAGGCACGCCTTAGGCTAATCTTTCTTTTATAAACCATCTCACCTTAGCTTAATCGCGTGGATCTCCGCTGTCACTACTCTTAACGTCCGTTATTGGGTTGTTCCAGTGTGATAATATCACGTAACTGCTAAATAGACACGCTTGACTTCTGGGAGAGGGCTGTTTCCTCCCTCGGTGAAAACAACGGTTCCATGTGAGACGGGAGCGCGTTGCCTTTATTCTAAGTAGTGCTGCGCTTGGCGAGTTTGAGTTACGTGCCTGATGTTGGCTGTGTTTCAAACCCAGCGAAATTAATGGAAGTCCAAGGCCCCTGGAGTCTTGCAGAGCGATATCTTGTATTTCATGCGTTGATATAGCACGTTACACATCACAGAGGATAAAAATAGCTTCTTCATGCTTGGAGTCAGGCTCTTATATTCTGAACAAGTAGCCTATCTGTTACTTTCTAATAGAAAAGACTATATCTGTTCAGCTTATTTTCAGAAGATGGTTGTTAGGTGTTTTAGTGAGACTGTTGGATGGTATAATCCATAAAGCAATCCCCAGTAAATAAACGTGGTGTAATGGCAGCAGAATAAGTAACATAATTCTTTTTGAAATAAATATTTATGAGTTTTCCTGACAAGTAGCGTGCTTCATTTTTGAGTTTAAGCATCAGCAGGTCACTGGAATTTTCCTATTAGCAGGAATATTCAGGAGTTAGTAGGCTTCGGCCTCTTATTTAACATAAATTATGGAAATGCTGACTTGGAAAGACAGAGTTGACTTAGAGCGTGGTCAGTTTGCAAGGTCTCGGACAGTCAAATAGGACTGATTTTTCAGGAAAGGTTTTTCAATAGCAAGAGAACTCCTGCACCTGCTGTTTATGCCTTTTCAAGGAAGGGGCTGCTTTTGTGCCTGCTGTCTTACATAAAGGGTCTATTTCTGGCCTGTTTAAAATTTGGAAGCAGAACTGAGAAGGGAGGTGGTATTTGTTGGTGACACGTTATATTTGATATCGACGCGGAGGCTTCTGGGTTGGCGTGAGTAAGGATTTTTTCTGTGAAGCAGTTATTTAAGCAACCCTCACTATACAAAGCCTAAATTATTATTAAATTTCATTATATAAACAAATATTACTCCAGCACGTCATAGATTAAGCTGTTATGTTTACTCACAAAGACTAGATGATGGTGATTAGTTGAGAGTTGCCTTCCTCTTCTAAGGGTTGTTTTACTACCACGAGACACCCGTGACTTATTTTTATGAAATCTAAACCTCTTATTTTCAAATTGATGTGAAATACCCGAACTTGTTCCAGTTTCTGTCCTTTTGTATTTCTATACCTCATGGGTTTTGCAGGTTGCACAGCTTGACCTATGCAGCAGAACGGTAATGGAGGAGCTGCCAAATTCTTCCATGCTTTGTTATTCCCAGTTAGTTCTTATTTGTTCGCTTAAAATACATTCCGTATCTCTGCTGCCGCTAACTTATAGTTGCGCATAAAGAGGTAGATGAACAAAACTAATGTCTCAGCATACGGGGCGTGGGCTCTTTTGCGCGTTTGAGTCTGAGCTTTTGACCCGGCCGTGCACTTCAGGCAAGAGATGGCAAGGCGAGCCTGGTGAGACAAACCTCCGAAATCCAGTACTGTTGTGCTACTGCATGTTTTCAAGCAGAGCTTCCTGGTTCATAACAGCTATTTTTCCGTTGAAGCTTTTTGCATAGACTAAATTAAAAAATTTCTCAGAACTGTGAAAGCACAGCTACAAAGCTGTTGAGTGTTTCTCTCTCCCTTTTTGTGGGAGGGAAAAAAACAGATTCTATGGTTTGTTCTGTTTCAGCCACGTTTTCCACAGATTAATTACGCTAGAGAAAGGGAAAGTGAATGAGCATAAATAGGTCAGTCTTGAGGTCGGTAGGGAATAGTGTGTCCTCTTCCTTTCCTCGTCTGTTAAAGCTGGCATCGTTGTCTGCAGGCGGGTGAAGGGGGTATAGCAATCCATGACAGGTTGACCCCTTCTCTTTCCCACCCGTTACTGAAGATGGAGAAGTCTGCGTTTTGAGAAGTAAAGTTAAAATGGTCCGTGAAGCTGGGTAGCATAATGTTTTCTTTGAACTTAATGATTCATGTCACTGAATAAAAGTTTCTATCATCTGGAAATGTGAAAGAAATGAATTTAGTCATTTAATAGGCGGGTGTCCACATTGCTTAGTTTTACCACAGTAAAAACCAGGGGCTGAACTAGCCCCGGAGGCAGAGCTCTGTTTCTGTTTCTCTCCAGGTTTCTGTTCAAGTGGGCTGTGGTGTGAAACTTTACTGCTGCTGCCTTTAACGTATCATTTCTGTGTGTAAATAGCCGTTCTCCTTGGCTAGGAAGCCTGCCTGAGGAACCTGTATTGGCATGTATTTCGCTTTACAATTTTTACTCTGATTTGAGTTGGCATTAAATTTTCACTCACTCTGAGCTGTGTGTTGATTTGTGTGGGGGGAAAATAGCAAGATGATAGAGGTTTTGGAAGGTGAAAGTCTCTACCGGTGAGGCAGGTTACAGTGAATGATACGTTTTTCTTTGCTGTGGGTTACCTGCCAAAACTCCTTACTCCCCTGCTTGTTGGAGACGGCGTGTTGTGCGTTTTTTATTATTATGCAACTGGTTGTTTTGATCTTCTCTCTTGCAGAATTGCATAAACTTCAGTTGACAATGTGCCTTGATAGGGAATGAATGCCTGTATTGCAGCCCTGGCAAACGCTGTCTGGCATTAACGAAGCAAACTGTCCAAACTTTATGGGCAGCTGGGTTTGGAATAACCTAAAGATTGCTTACTACTGGGAGAGCAGTTGTTTAAAGATGCTGACTTGTTGACGGTATAAATGAAAAATACTTGCAGTATCCAAATTATTTCCTTAAACTTACTACGTGGAGGATGATCCTGGTGCCCTGATCTACCTGCTGCTGGAGGGGTCCGCGCTGAGGATGCGAGAGATGGCGCACGTGGCAGAGGCTTCTGTCCTATTCTGGGGATATCATTTTATTCTCCAGAGGAAGATTTGGAAAGAGCGTGTGATTTTTAATGAGCTTGGCTTGCATACGTTAGTAGATATATCATATTGTGAGTGTTGTATGGCAGCGGCTATTGCGTTGTATACAATTGACATATCTTCTGTTCTGTTCTCTTACCGCAGCGAATCTGAAATCCTGCACCATGACAAACAATACGAGCCCTTTTACTCCTCCTTTGTTGCACTCTCTACACATTACATCACTACTGTGTGTGGTCTAAGTAAGTGTTCACCATGCTTTGCTTTCTTTTGCTCTTGTCTAATGACTAGGATATAGTAAAAGTAGGCTAGGATTGTTGTGCTTTTGGTATTTGTCCAAAATCCTGTTTCTGAATCGGATGTTAACGCCAACTGCACCAGGCCAGCGTTGCTAGCTTTTGTTCTGGCAGAATGTGAATTCGGATGGAAAGGGAAATTTGTTGATGTGAGCGTTTGGCCTCAAACAGTGGATGGTGTTGACTTTTTGGTGTTTCATTTGTTGGCCTGGCTTCACTTTGGGGAAATCGTTTTTGGTCAAATGAAGTGTTTGCGTGCATTTTCAGTGTGTTAAAATTATTCTTTAGCACACCAAAGTAATGCCACCGTGTTGGACGTAATGATCAAAACCTTTTGACTCAAAACATTTTAGACTATTTCAGCTGAAAGGACTTGATAATTTATGTGAAAAAATGAAATTTTGGTCAGCCTGTTTCATGTTCTTCAGTGCTTTTCCTGTCAGTTTGGTATTAAATAATAAATGTTGCTAGAGAAGCCATTGTATCTAGTTTTTTTTGGCCTCTACATCTGAGTGGTAGATATTATCCTTACTTTACAGACATTTCTTTGTTACGTTTTGAGGAGACTGAATTTATATTGCATCTGTGTCTTAGACATGATAGATAGTGTGTGCATGTGTGTGTATAGCGTTCTGTTTTATTGAAAGCGTTAAGAATATATTACACGGAATTGTTTGAAAATTCCTACTGACCGATGCAAACATTGCTTTTTTTTCAGTACCAAGAAACCAACTGCAGTCAGTGGCGGCTGCTTGTAAAGTTCTGATTGAATTCTCACTACTTCGTCTTGAGAACCCAGATGAAGCATGTGCTGTTTCGCAGGTGAGCACAGATTTTGAACGTGTGAGCAAAAGGCCTCTTATTGCTGCATATTTGCTTTAGTGTTGTATAAAGCAAAATTACTGAAGTTCTAAAAATATTTAAGATCTAGCACTTTGGTGGATACTGCTACCTGCCGTGTCTTCCCTATGCATTGTTTTCTCAGAATTTTAGCTTGTGAGCACTGAAATGAATGTTGCCTGAAGCCTTGCTTAAACAGACTTCTTCAGGAACCTCAGCTGATTCAAGTGTTTCTGATGCAGTTTCCTCTATTCTGTTTTGGTTTTATGCAGCAGTATGGATCAGAACTGTTCCGTTGCCAGTCCTTTCAGTCTTTCAGGACAGATTCTTCTCCAGCTGTATTTTAGTCTTCTAGGAAGAGCTTCAATCTGAAAAGATTTTTTTAAGAGGAAAAGCATGTTAGACCTGTTCAGACACTGTAGCTTCTGACAGGACCTGCTTTAAGCCTTAGTGCGCCATAGGGAAGATAGCTTTTTCAGGCACTGTTCCATAATAAGCGCATGGGGCAGTGTTAGGTGAATTAGCGGCAATTAGTAAGCCTTCGTGGTCTTTGGTATGAGAGCAGAGTTGATCTGAGAGGTTGCAGTAGCCGTATTAGCTGAAGTTGCGGTAGCCTCAATGCAGCTGTGGAGAGTTAATGACACTGAGGAATATTTGGAATCGAGAGAGTTTGAATTTTACTTGATGTCTCTTTCTTTGCAGAAACACCTGATTCTGTTGATAAAGGGGCTGTGCACAGGCTGCAGCCGCCTGGATCGAACTGAAATTATTACTTTCACAGCAATGATGAAATCGGCCAAGTTGCCTCAGACTGTCAAAACGCTCTCTGATGGTAGGTGTTTTCATTTGTGATTATTTCACTGTGACACTGGAGTGAGACATAGAAAATATGATGTTTTTAATGCATGAAACGATATTTTGCTGCCCCCCCCCTGCAGTAGAGGACCAGAAGGAGCTGGCCTCCCCGGTGAGCCCAGAACTAAGACAGAAGGAAGTGCAGATGAACTTCCTGAATCAGCTGACGTCAGTGTTTAATCCGAGAGTCTCATCATCGCCCTCAGTCATGCCAGAGACGCAGGTGAACAAATGGCCCTAGAATAGAAGTGGTTTGATTTTTAGTGTTAATAATGTTGACGCAGAGAAGGACAACGGGCAGTAAGTGGTATTTTTTTTAATACACGTGTATAAGTATAACCTTTCTTTACTGTTTAAATCTCATTTGCATTTTGAGGAACAAAGTAGCAGAAAATAACGGTATGCGTTGTACTGCTAATAGCAGTTTTAATGGCTTATGGAAGCTAATGTTTTCAGTGATACTTGAAGCTCTTTTGAGTTGTACTGTTGATGGACCTTTCTCCTGTATAGAGACTCATTGCAATACCCTATACTTTAAATGCTTCCATGATGTATTTCGTATATACTTGTCTTCAGGTGGAAGGAGAAAATGAGGATCAAACTTCCACGGATCAAACCTCTGCTGCAAAGACAAAAAGCATATTCATTGCTCAGAATGTAGCCAGCCTGCAAGAACTTGGTGAGAATCAGATTTTTAGGTTGGGGGGGAAAAAAGTGCTAGAGGAAATGTCTGTCCTGTGTTACACCCTATGGCTCTGAATAGGAGGAAACTTTCTGACCTAAAGCAGTTGTTGTTTAAGAGCCGCTCGATCGGTTGTCCTGTTTTATGCTGACGTTGCTAAAGGAGGTCGTAACTGTAATGTAGTCTCATTTTCACTGCGGAAGAAATGAACGCAGTATATTTGTATATAGTAGCTGTGTTTTGGGGAAAAAATGTAGACAATATTAAATAGCCTTATGGGGTGGATTACTGAGCAGGTGTGGGAGGAAGGGAGGGCTTTCTGCTCAAATTAGATCTGATGTGCCATGTAGCATGCACGCAGAGCCCTGGGATACCCGTTACAAGTAACGGCTGAAAACTTCACTGTCTGGTTATGCGTTGTAAACTAGGTCTAAGTCTTTATCCTGTTACCTCATCTATGATGGTATTTTCTCACCACAAAGTGTAATTAAGTCAACTCTTAATGAAGGTTAGATGAAACAGATGGTAGACGTGGAACAACGGGAGAAAGCGTATGCGTATTGAAGCTAGCCTGACTGAGCCTGGCTCAGTTGTTCAGGTTAAAAGCTCTCTTGTGGAACAGTAAAAATAAAACACTGCTATTTTTGTTTGGTAGGTGGCTCCGAAAAACTGCTCAGAGTGTGCCTGAACCTGCCGTACTTCTTGCGATACATAAATCGGTTTCAAGATGCAGTGTCAGCCAACTCGTTTTTTATTATGCCAGCCACAGTGGCAGATGCCACTGCTGTTCGCAATGGGTAAGGTTCTGCAGTCGCTTTTTCTCCGGTATGTGCTAGGGGCACTGCGAACATAAACGAGCAAGCTATGCGGTATCAGTATGCTTATGCGGTATCCGTATGCTTCTCCTGTGAGCTGTCTGATGCAGAAAGCCCTTTTCTGAGTGTACATTGCATTTCTGAACCCTAACACATGTCGTTACCGTAGATTTCATTCGCTGGTAATAGATGTGACCATGGCACTGGATACTCTGTCTCTGCCTGTACTGGAGCCCCTGACACCCACACGGCTCCAAGACGTGACTGTTCTTGCTCTCAGCTGTCTCTATGCAGGTGAATGGATTTTCTTTATCATCTCTGGAGCTTTAAGGCACTCTTACTTTTTCTTTGCTTTGTTACCTACGTGTTTAAGGGTCAACCCACAACTAACCTTTATTTCCCATGGACTTGAAAGCTAACTGTATAGTGTGGTGGCTGGGCCAATCTGAATACTGTTTTAGTGACATTGACATCCTGATACGTTCTGTAAAGGTTCTTGTCAGTATTTGAGAGAAAGATAATTCAGTGCTTCAGCACCTTCTTAGTAGCCTGAGAGAGCTGCCTTTGCTGTTTTGTTCAGAGCGTAATATGTTTTTGGGATGCTTATAACTTCAGCTTAATTGGTTTTACCTCCAAATCAACCTGTTTCCTAGGAATGGTTTAAGTACTCCAGAATCCTGAGTGTGTCTGATAGGTACAAGTACAATTTTAAAGAGATACAGCAGTTGAGTATGAGGATTGCCTTAAAAATGGTATTGAATTACACGGTAAAACATTTACTTGTTCGATTGTTCTCACATACCATGTTATATTTATTGGACAAAACTTTACTCTTTTGGGTGTACTTTAGAAGGATTTTCTCATCTGTCAGTGGTAATATTGAGTATTCTCAGCTCTCTCAAGTTTGTGTGTGTGCTTAATACTGCTTGTTCTAATGTACTAAATAGGAACACTTGGGTCCCAAGATTGTCTCTTAATAAGAATGTTACCTTCGCTTATCTACAATCAGGTGTGAGTGTGGCAACTTGCATGGCCATCCTACATGTGGGTAGCACTCAGCAGGTACGAACTGGGTCAACAAGTTCTAAAGAGGAGGATTATGAAAATGATGCTGCCACTATCGTACAGAAATGCGTAAGTAGATGAGAAGGAGAGCATGTTTGTTGTTTTCGTTCTTGGCAAGTGAAGTGGCTAGAATTTGTGTGTATTCGAATTGCTGTACGTGCCTATTGCTTCTAGGCATTAGACTTGCTGATCTGTCAAAAAGTAATGGGGCTGTTAAATGTGGAGGGCAAAAAAAAATCCTGTTTGAGACACTGGAGTTTTAAAAGTGTGTGTAGGGAATGGTTTAGTTACCGCCCAGGAGAGTTCTTAAATGTTACAGAGGCTTTTGATTTATTTGCAGCTTGAAATCTATGAAATGATTGGACAAGCCATCAGCAATTCACGCCGTGCAGGTGGTGAGGTAAGATTTGTTTCTTCGGGAAGGTTTTTTACTGTTTTTGTGCTGGTATATTTTGGCATTTGGATTTATGCTATTTTATTATTATTTTCTTTCTTTCTTTTTCCACTTTCGGGATGATAGCATTATCAGAACTTCCAGCTGCTTGGGGCTTGGTGTTTACTAAACAGCCTCTTCCTCATCTTGAACCTCAGCCCCACGGCCCTGGCTGATAAGGGAAAGGAGAAAGATCCGTTGGCTGCTCTACGCGTCAGAGACATTATTGCTCGTACTAAGGAGGGAGTTGGGTCTCCCAAGCTAGGACCTGGGAAAGGGTATGTTGTTATCTCGCTGAGGTAATAATCGTCCATGTATCTAAGAAGGCACAGCAGGCAACTGCTTTGGAGTCTTACTAGTTTCTTTAAATTTTCTCCCCGTTTGTAATTCAAGTCTTGATTCTGTATTTTGTATATTGCCTAGTTCTTTTCTTTTTCAGTTTAGCAAAGCAGTTCCTTAATCCATTCACTCAATTTCATGTTTTTTGAGATTACATCTTATCTTTTATTTTTCTGTAGACATCAAGGGTTTGGTGTTCTGTCAGTGGTGCTAGCAAATCATGCCATCAAACTGCTATCATCGCTCTTTCAAGATCTGCAAGTGGAGGCATTGCATAAGGTGCGTAGGTAGCATGTATATTCTTGTGAAACGTTTCCCCTTCTGCACTGATGTATGCTTTAAATTCTCTTTCGATGCTGTCCTCCAGGGCTGGGAGAGTGATGGACCACCAGCAGTGCTGGATATCATGGCACAAAGCACATCAATTCAGAGAATCCAGCGACTGATAGATTCTGTACCACTCACTAATTTGTTGCTGACTTTGCTGTCTACTTCCTACAGAAAGGTAGGAATTGGTAGGGACTATGAACATGCTAAGAAGAGTTTAGAATTAAGCTGTCAACCGGGGGCTTGTGCTCTCTCCTCCTTTTAGGAGATGGTAGATTGGACAAACCTATTCTAAAAGAATTTTTCTGTGAGTTCGGTGGTATGTGTGAATTCAGTGAGAAGATGAAAAGGCTGTGTTCAACACAGGTGCTTTCATGTTGATGTTGCTACTTGAGGCGTGGCTTATAAGCTTTGCATAGATGACTTGTTTTCAAATATCCTACATATTTTTGGTACAAATTAAGAGGGGGGAGCCTTGGAGAAGTGTTAATAAATAATTAAGTGGAATTTCGCTTGAAGAAAATTAAAACTGCATTAGGAAGATGGTCTTGTTTTCAAATTCTTATCTTCCATATTGCTAAGATGTCATTTGTTCTGTTGTTCTTTTCAGGCCTGTGTCCTGCAGCGTCAGAGGAAAGGCTCCATGAGCAGTGATGCAAGTGCCTCCACTGATTCAAATACGTACTATGAGGATGATTTTAGCAGTACTGAGGAGGACAGCAGCCAAGGTAATAGAGTCTGCAGCAAGCAACTTAAGTCAGGATTTTACGCTTTCAGACTTGGTGAAAACCTGGCTACTGGGCTTTTTCCTTCATGGACTGGAATGAAATAGAATGCTGACAATATGAAACAGTTTGTAAGATCTGTTTGCCAAAAGTAATGCTGAGTATACTCTTTTATGTAAACTGAAGCCAGAGTCCCTGGGATTTGGCCGTATTGCTTAGGAGGGGATTGGAAATAATTTCTTCTTGTAAATTCCTGCTGGATTGCTGTAAAAGTGCTTGGCCTTGTGACTGGAAGGGAGACACGAAGATAACCGCAGCCTTAACTCTGCTCGTTGAAGCTCTCTGCCAGGCTTTTTCTAAGCTGAGTTGTTAGTGTTGTAAGCGACTACCTTCTACGATGTTTTTGTCTTTCCTGCGTCCTGTGTTAGATGATGACAGTGAGCCCATCCTCGGGCAGTGGTTTGAAGAGACGATCTCTCCAAGCAAAGAGAAAGTGGCCCCCCCACCACCCCCTCCGCCACCGCCTTTGGAGAGCTCCCCTAGAGTAAAAAGCCCTAACAAACAGACTGCTGGAGAGAATGGGAACATCCTGGCCAGCCGCAAAGACCCAGAATTGGTAGGGGAAGATCTTCACAGTTAATGAAGTAACCAATGTGTTGTAGCATTGTTTACTTATCAGTGGCTAGCTGTGTTCACAGATAACGTGATCAATGTCAGGTGTTTTAAGTACACTGCTGATGGAGAGTCAGTGACTGTCTCGGCTTTGAAGAAAGCTCTTTGCTTTATCCTTCTCTCAGGAGAAATATCGTAGTATTTGTTATTGCCAGGGGAGAAAAGACTGAAGATAGTATCAATTTGGGTTACAGAGGGAGAGCGAAAATGAGGGCAGAACTATAAGTAAACTATCTTGTCTGATAGAATGCTTTTAACAACTCCTTTGGGTAAAGTTGAAAATTAATGCTGCAGTTTAGAAGATAAGGGACTTGCAGACTTTTCAGAGAATTGTAGAGTCAATCTCGATACAGAACACAGTAAGTGTGTAGCGAGCTGGATTGTAATGAGTAAAGTAAATCTGCGCTCCCCCACCAGGGTGCCGTTAGGGGACTTGATTTATTTTGCTGATTTAGGGACAGTTTTGTTTTCGTTTAATGCTTGCTAACGCACCTTCTGTTTTTGTTGCTTCTATAGTGCGTTTCTCTTTTTTCTTTTCAGTTTCTGAGCCTCGCTTCAAACATTTTGAACTTTATTACTTCTTCTATGCTGAACTCCAGGAATAACTTCATTCGCAACTACCTGAGTGTGTCTCTTTCGGAGCAGCACATGGCTACACTGGCTAGCATCATCAAGGAGGTGGATAAAGATGGGCTGAAGGGTGAGCGAGCAGAACTTCTTTGCTAGTGAACATGTAGATTGGGATACGTAGACATATATTCTCTTTGTTGTATGTGGAAATTTAAACTACGAGAGAGCAGCAGCAGTAAATGGCTCAATCTCTGTGTTACAGGTACGTCAGATGAGGAGTTTGCTGCTGCACTGTATCACTTCAACCATTCCTTAGTGACCTCAGATCTTCAATCCCCTGCCTTGCAGGTTAGTCTGTGATGGATGTGTAAATGAAATGAAGTGTTTGCGTATATTAATGTCTCTAAATGGACTCTATGCACCTAGACTAGTATGCCGATGACTCCCTTTGGCGCCAGAGTATGTTCTTTTGAGACCAGAGCTTGCAATATTTTGGATCCAACAAGCTGGATGACCTTTGCAGTCATCCGGTGCAAAACATCCTGCAGAGTGTAAACTTCATATCCAGAATTCGAATTATTCCACTGAACTTTGAAGGTGATGAAAACTGAAAACGAAATGAATTTGTATATTTTGTTTTGCAGAGTTGCCTCTATCTATATGCATTTACCAAGAGGCATTTCTGCAGGCTTGCGTGGCTGTCACGGCTGATACCGAAAGGCCTTGGAATTCTCTCAGGAGAGAATCAAATTCATCCCTTTGCTTTCGTGTGCTAACTTTGTAGCTTCTAGGTTTCTTTGCTAGTTCGTGTGCTGACCTGGCTTAATATGTTAAGTAGGGGTTGTACATCTGCTTATCGATCAATGAATTTAATCCCTCTACTTTTTATTGACTCTTTTCTACTGTATTTAAAAAACTTTTTTTTTCTTTTTTTTAAGCAATCAGGCTCTTAAAAAAAAAAAAAAAACCCTGCATTTATAGTTCATCTGAAAAGTAGCAGTCATTACTGGGATCAGTAGAAGGGATCTTCTTCCAAATTCTTAGATCCTGATCATAGTACTTTTCTCATTTGATGCTGAGATAAATAAAAATCACATTTTCTCTATCAGTTTTAAAGGGCTCCGAGTGAAGAGCCTGTACTGTTTTTGAAGTGAGTAGTCCCAACTCCACTCCTTTTATTGGATCTAATGAAGTGTTTTCCTTTTCTAAGCTCTTTGTTTCTTACTCTGTCGCCTTTGGAGAAACAGTTTATCTTCCAGTGGCACTTTTGATCTGTTGTGACCTTTTACACCTTGAAAGATACTCAATTTCTATTTTTTACAAGTTATAGTACCAGCCAGAGTAAATGCTGAATCTGCAAGCTCACCTATATGATTCTGCCCAAGCATAATCTCTCTTGCTAGGTTTTTGCTGTAAATGAGTAAAGCTCATTAATACCTTTTTTTTCCCCCCCGCATTGGCAATGTAATTGAAAGGTTATGTTTTAAGTGGCAAAGTGAAAACATAAGTTCCTTCCATACCTATTCTAAATACTCTAGATAGGAGAAATAATAATGTATTAACCCTTTATAACCACTGGGAACCCTACTGGTTATAGCCACCTGTATGTTCAAAGGATGCTGCTAGTTAAAGCAGCAGGTAGGACTTGCCTCTTTGCAACAAGTCTCTGTTTTGTTCCAGAACACGCTTCTTCAGCAGCTGGGAGTTGCTCCTTTCTCTGAAGGACCATGGCCTCTCTACATCCATCCTCAAAGTTTATCGGTGCTGTCTCGACTTCTCCTTATTTGGCAGCATAAAGCCAGTGCCCAGGGAGACCCTGATGTCCCAGAGTGCCTTAAAGTTTGGGAAAGGTGAGATAAATGTTAAGCTGAAAGTCAGTCCTCTCTTATCTCTCTGATGTTCTGTTAGATCACGGTTCTCCTGGACCAGCTTAACAAATTAGGTGGGGGTTCTCTGAACTCTGATGGCTATGCAGCGCTCAGAGGAGCGCAGGGCTAGCCTTCTGTGTTGCTGGAATTCTTTTCCTGTGGTACAGGAAATGAAATCAGTCACCAGAATTAGGATTTAGGTGGGTGGAGGCTGGAAAAACTACAGCAGTGCTGGTTTGAAAAAGGGAAGGCGACTGTCTTATTTTGGCAGATTTCTGGTAGGAAAAGCCAAGCTTTTTCCACTTTGTGTCGTTACCTGGACGTGAAATCCTCTAATAGAGTTTAGCTGACTTAAAAGGCCACCACTGAGTGGCCTTTTCTGTGGGGAACAAGTTTGCATCTCTCTTTCTCCTTTGAATGATAGTTCATATTTCCCATGAAATGTAGTTGCTAGTTGAATTCATGAAGGTTTTAGTTTTGCATAGTCCTGTTCTAGTGAAGGGTGTAGCGAATTGTTTGAGAAATTGTCAGTATTAGATGGAAGTATAAGCAGAAAATAAATAATTATTAAAATGTTTCTTGAACCTCTAGTTGAAGAGGTTTTAAGAAGGAATCTAAGGCAGGAGAAAAGTCATATATAAGCTTCCTTTCTTATTGTCAGGTTTGTGGGCACACTGAAGCAAAATGCCTTGCAGGGCACTCTTCCCAGTGACACGGAAGACCTGAATGTCGAACATCTCCAGCTGCTGCTGCTGATTTTTCACAATTTCTCTGAGAGGGGCCGCAAATCCATCTTGACACTCTGTATCCAGACGATCCTGGAGCTGACAGTGAACATGGATACCCAGCTCTGTTCCGTACCGCTTATTGTAGCTCGTCTGCTCTTGGTGTTTGACTACCTACTCCATCAGTATTCCAAGGCCCCTATGTACCTGTTTGAACAGGTAAGATTTTGAGATCGTGTTTTGGATATTTATTTGGTCATTCAGCTGACCTCTGTATCAGGTAATCCTTTGATGTGTTGTGATCTCTTCATGGCCTTTGCAAGTAACTCAGTTTTGGTTTTGTTTAACAGCCTTTGGGGTAATAATGAATGAATAGTTGCAGCTGCTAATTCCTGGCAGCAGATTCGGATACAGTGTAAATTCCTGGTGTAACTACTGTCCTAAAAAACACAAAAGCAAGGGTTACGGGCAAGGTGAAAGCCCACCTTATCTTTCCAAATCATGAGTATTTGGGGTGTTTAGGCACTATTTCATGGATACCTTAGACATAGTCTTCTTGCTTTAGCTTTTCACTGTTGGGTTTTCTTGGCACCGTTCTCATCAACGGGTTGCTAGCGTTCAGCTTTTTCAGTTATTGTAATCTTGACCATTGATTTCAGCTGCTTACTCCAAAATAAAAGTTACGAGGTAGGGTCCAGGGCTTCCCTCAGAAGCTGGGAAAGTTTGTGTTTTAGCGGTGGCGTTGTCTGGGGCTTATGGGGTTCCACCGCTGGCCCTTAATAATGAGGATACCCTGGGTTTTTTTTTTTTTTTCTCTGTTTTTTACTTAGGTGCAATATAACTTGCTTACTCCACCCATTGGCTGGGTGAGTGGATCCCAGGACGGTAGCAGACGAACCTCTGTCCCACTGTATCATGGATTTAAAGAAGTAGAAGAAAACTGGACCAAACACTGCTCATCAGGTCAGAGAAGGAAATGTAGAGGAATTTTTGGTATTCCAAGATTTGATTTTTACAAATAAAGGAAAGCCCTTCCTATGGCCTGGCATGAGTACCTTTCCGTGCTTTTGAGGGGCATAGTTAAAACAGATGAGATAAAAATGCGTGTAATTTTAAATAGAAAAGGAGGAAATTAACAAATACTCCTGAATGCTTGAGCAGTTTTATTGAATAAAATAATTGTCTAGGAGCATGCTACAAGTGATTGAGAATAAGTACATATTTCTTATGTCAGGGTTATGGGAGTAGGAAAACCTTGGCTGCATACACCATTCTTTAAAAGCAGGTATAACGTGTCATGCCACTAGATTAGTAGAATCTGGTATGAGTCTTAGAATATGAAAGGGTTTTTGGAGATGGAGGAGAGAGGATAAGATATTACTGGTAACTGAAATCTGTCACTTTGAACGTTATTTTTTTCTACTCATGTTCCAGATGCAGTTACACAGCCCAGGTTCTACTGCATCCTGTCTCTAGAGGCTTCTGAAGATGATCTGAACCGCCTAGATAGCTCGGTATTGGAATTTCTGTTTTAAAGACATTCCTCTAAGCCTTCAGAAGACTGTACTGCCTTGACAACTGGTAGAGAAAATAGAGGGAAAGACTTGATGAAGCAGCAAGCACAGAAATTTTTCTCCAAGTGGAGAAAAGAATAGTGGGTCAAGAAGATTAGATGGGATTCCCATTCTCTTTTTGTATTTGCCTGCATGTCAGGGAAATCTGTATGTAAAGTGTACTGCTGTGAAGATATGTTGGACTTCTTTTAGTAATACTCTAAAAAGGACTGTATGTATGTATAGCTTTAGAAAGTTCTAAAAGGCTTTTTAGTTTTTTTGATGACGTTGCAATACGTAAGCAGAGCCTGACTTAAAAGCTGTTGAGTGAAGTAGTCTGTGCTCATCTAGTCCTGATGTCTTGGTAGCTTATTTGGGAGAAATCAAGGCTACCTGTGTTGCACTGAAAGAAGCAGAGGCTCAGGAGAGGCAGCAGACTCTTTTCTGTTCATTTGTAGCGTGTGATTCAAATAAGTATGCTATGGCAGAGGGCCCTATCGTATCTGTACTGATTTTCAGTGCTGCTGAAACACCTGAGACAAAGATGCTATGCAGTGAAGTTGCTTTACCTTCCTTTTGCTCCGTCTTTTCCCTGGGTTTTGTTTGCTCACTAAATTTGTTGTCGTTAAGGTTTTGATGACCTTTCAGAGTACGTACGTGCAGCATGTATTAATGCTGCGTTGGTACCCTGATTGGGCAGAGAAGCACTTGACAGAATTAACTTCCTGAAGTTATTCTGAGGATATTCTGAATATCTGAAGGAAGACTTTGACTGTATATGAATGGGCAGTTGTGCAGTTTGCAAGGCAACGATCCTGACTTGTCACCTCTTGCAGGTTTGCGAAGTCCTTTTCTCTAGGACGATGAAGTATGATGAGCTTTACACAGCCCTGACTTCACTACTTGCAGCTGGATCACAGTTTGATACACTCAGGAGGAAGGAGAACAAAAGTGTCACTGCACTGGTGAGGCTATACGTGTTGGTGTAATGTTGTCTGTGCTGAGAAAACAGAGGATCTTTTAGTATAAAACTAGTCTGGACAGTGTCTGGAGGAATGGAGAACTTAAAGCTTTTATGACTAATAGTGATACTTCTGGTAGTGGTAAGTTCTGTATGAGTTTTTAATTCATAACATGTTTTAGACTTGCTGTATGTCCCTGGGGATTCTAAGAGGTCTGGCTGAAATATGATGAGGCAAAATATTTTTGCGAAGTCTCTCTCTTTTTTTTTTTTTTTTCCCCTCCCTCACTCCACTTTAGAAGGAAGTGAGGTGAGATAATTCTGCTGAACCTGACTTTTTAAATTACGTTTGGTGCATAATGTGACAGAAGCTCAGTCCAGCATTTGTCATCTGATTTGGCACGTTTGTGGACGTCCATAGATGAGATAGCATTGCAGTGGCTGTAATGACTGCAGCAGCAATCTTGCTTTACTAATTTAGCCAACTGTACTTCTGTTTAGGAGGCCTGTGCTCTTCAGTACTACTTTTTGATACTGTGGCGGATACTAGGGATTTTGCCTCCATCCAAAAACTACATGAATCAATTGGCCATGAACACACCAGAGATGAGCGAATGTGATATTTTACACACGTTGCGCTGGTCCTCCCGTCTGCGTATCGCATCTTATGTCACATGGATCAAGGTAGAGCCTTTACTTTATAGGGATGGTTTGTAATGTTGTGAATGTGACTCTCTGATATTCTGTGCAGACCGCGTATGGGAATTGTTATGTGGGTTTGGTGGTGAGAAATGGGGACTCGTGTTTGCGTTTTCTAACGTGTTCTAGCCTGGTAGTTGGTAGAGTGGTTAATTGTAGAGCCGTTCTAAATCGTTAAGTGTGATATATCTTTTTCAACATCTGTAGGATCACCTTACCAAACAGGGCATGAAAGCTGAACATGCTACTTCTCTCATTGAATTGGCCTCAGGCAAGTGCAGCTCAGTGAAATATGATGTGGAAATAGCAGAGGAGTACTTTGCTCGGCAGGTAAGCTGGCGTGGACGCTACCGTGTACGTGGAGCATCTGTTTTTGTGGAATGATTTGCACTTACAGTTCCATCACTTCATATTTTAAGATATCTTCTTTCTGTGGCGTGGACTGCACCACTATTCTTCAACTGCATGAAGTTCCCAGTTTACAGTCCATTTACACCCTCGATGCTGCAATTTCCAAGATCCAGGTTTCTCTAGATGAGCACTTTTCCAAGCTAGCTGCAGAAACTGATCCGCACAAGTCTTCGGAGATAACCAAGAACCTCTTGCCTGCTACGCTGCAGCTTATTGACACTTACGCTACGTTTACCAGGTACGATCCTTAGCACCTCTGATGGGAATACGACCTCCTTCTCTGTGTGAGGCTTTTCATTTTGTTTTTTGTTTTCTTAGAGGTGGGTGCCTTTTTTTATAGTCGAGTATAATTATTCCTACTTATGTCCTCTAGAATATTGAATGTTTAAAAAAAAAAAAAAGTAGCTTCTCAAGCCTGCGTGTGTAGTGTTATATCTCCGTAATCTACTTGTCTGATCTTTGAAGACTTTCTCGCAAGCTTGCAACTGAGCTGCTATTGAGACGGTCAGAGAGACCAGCGAGGGGGAGAGGAGCATTAACTCTTACAGTAGGAGTCTGAGGTCTTCTAAACTCTCTTTGGCTCCTGTGTAGAAGAAAGAAAAAGTAAATCAGTTTTTCTTTTGAGCAGCCACTTCTCCTGAGAAGTGGCTTAGTAAGTGTCTTAGAGGAGATGAAAGACCAGAACTCCCTTAGAGGTGTCACATGAAGTACGGGGGCAAAACTTCTGAAGTTTGCTTTCCTATTTATCCCTGTATTGACACACTTAGTTTTGAAATGCTATTTCCTGAAATCAATTCTTTCCATCCTGATTGCAGATCTTACTTGCTGCGGAGCCTCTCTGAAGAGGGCTCTCCTGAGAACAAACCTTCTGAAGAGAAGCTACGAGGTTATGCTGCTGTCCTTGCAATTGGATCCAGCCGTTGCAAGTCAAATACTCTAGGTGAGGGTCCTGGATAGTTTAGAAGTCCTTTTGAATGTAGCTGAAGCTTTCTACAGTCCTGCCAACATCAACTTCAAAGCTGTGCGCTGCCTAATGCCTTCTCTTTCTCAACTATCGCTTCAAATCGGTGTGTCACCCGGTCAGCAGCAGACTGGATATCTTTTCCTTTTAGTATTGTAGCAGCTGAAAAAGAGAGGAGGCCTTGAAAGAATAGCTATCTTGTACGCTTATCTGGGTTTGAAATGCTTTTGCAACCGTGTTAATGCTCCAGCGGCAAAGCATGGCCTAGCATTGGGAATTCTGAAATGTTCATGTTTTTTTCCATGTTTTCTGTCGCCCTTGAAAGGCGAAAGAAGCTGCGAAGCTCACGCGAACTTTAGTGATAATTTTGACTTGTAGAGAGGCATGAAACTAGCCTTCAGCAGAATTACTGCTCAAACAAACTTAGCTACTTCTTTCTGATCAAGACAGTTATGACTGATTCAAATAATCTAGTTTTAAACAGTGTCCTAACAGCATTCCAGTTTTCAACAACACCCGTGAAATTACGCAGTGACTTAGGTGCCTGTATTGACTGCAGGTCCAACACTTGTTCAGAATTTGCCATCAGCTGTGCAGACTTTATGTGAATCATGGAACAACATTCATACAAATGAGTTTCCGAACATTGGATCATGGGTGAGTCCAGTCCTGTGGCTAGATCTGACGTAATCTTAACTCGGTAAATTGCTGGGAATGTTGGATAGTGTGCTTTCTGGTTTAAAGAGAAGTTCTTCTGATTTTTTTTTTTCTTTTTTCTTCCTTTTTTTTGGTCTCAATCCTTCTTAGCGCAATGCTTTTGCAAATGACACGATCCCTGCAGAAAGCTACATCAGTGCAGTTCAGGCTGCCCACCTCGGCACTCTGTGCAGTCAAAGTCTACCTCTTGCAGCTTCCCTAAAGCACACCCTCCTCTCCCTGGTCAGACTCACTGGGGATCTTATTGTGTAAGTGACTTTTTTTTATAATGTATTCTTGATGTATAGTTCTGTCTGCTCTTTTGAATTTCTGTCTTCCTCTGACTCTTTTGATAGAGCGCTTCCTGGACATGTATTTTGAACTAAGCCTTTAACTGAGCTACTTCCGGTGTAAATTTCTAAATTCAAAAATGAATGAAAAATAGCCATGCTGTCTTTATCTGATATCTCTAGAAGTGAAACAACCTGAGAGAAATCTGTAATGCTACTTTTTGAATCAGGATGTAAAGAAACTGGGATGTCAGCTGTAGCAATATGGATCTAACTGATTAATTTGTATTTTGTTACTGTTCAGTTGTGTGATATTTTCAAAGCATAAGGAAGAAGTGAAATGAAAGTGTCTTTTTTTTTTTTCCAGTGACTTGTTCTAAGATATTCTGAAACAAAATAGTTACTGACAATGCAGACATATCTGAAAACCATACTAAGTGATAATATGACTGTATAGGAAAATATTGTAGCCGTATAGATGCAAAAAAAAAAAAAAAAAAGGCAACGTTTTGGAAATGAGACCCATTTTCCTGAGGTGAAAATGGTTGGGCCAGTATATTTAAAACTGCTTTTTGATTTAGGTTTCCCTCCAGACGTATGTATTACTTGTGTGACTTCTGATTTATTCAGTAAGGACATTTCTTTGCTATAGCAAGTAGATACTTATCGTTTTTTTTTTTTTGTTTGTGTTTTCAAGCTGGTCAGATGATTTGAATCCACCACAGGTGATTCATTCCCTGTTGCCCCTTCTTTTGGAGACCAGCACAGAGAGTGTGGCAGAGATAAGCAGCAATTCCCTAGAAAGAATCTTGGGCCCTGCAGAATCGGATGAATTCCTCGCACGTGTTTATGAGAAGTTGATCACAGGATGCTATAACATACTGGCCAGTCACTCTGATCCAAACAGGTAGTAGGTAGTCCTCTTTCAACAAGGCTATATACAAAGAATTACTACGATATCTTAAAATACCCATATAGTTTCTTCAGCAGCACAACAGAAAGGCCAAAAAACAGCTTATCTTCATCTATTGAAGGCTACTGTACTTGTTGACTGAAAATACAGAATATTTTATTCAAGTTACTTTCAGCATTGCAATTTAGGCACCGTGGGTTTTAGCCATCTGTTGTAACTCTGGATGGATCACGTGATAGATCAGGATGCTTTTTTATTTAAGCGAATAGAAAATTATGGAAATACAAGCACAAAAGCAGAGCTGAAGATGCCAGCCTGACTTGCTTTATGTTCTTATGTCTCTCTTTTTGCTCTTATATGGATACCTAATCCCTGCTTTATCATGGCAAACTCGCCAGATTTATGCTTCCCTCCCCTAACTCGCTGCATGTATAGAGAGAATAAGCTTGATGCACAGATGTTGATTCCACCAGTGTGGAACATAAAACCATTAGGCATGATGATACTGCATCTTGTTAACACTGATCCCCTCTGGATGGAAGGTATTCAGGAGGAGGTCTACTGCGCCTTGTGGCAGAGAATGTAAACGTAATTGGATTTTATGTGCGGGTTGCGTTGCGGAGTGTGGATGAACACAGGAGGGAATGGGGAGGAGTAATGCTAAAAGAGACTGAAGGTGTAAAAAGAGCAGCCAGTTAGAGGAATTTGTAATGTGATGTGTCTGAGAGGTCTAGGTTATGCTAGGATTCTGACTGTGCAACTTCCTACAGCATCATCTGCTGCTTTTTTCTGATCATTTGGTGGATTTGTTGGTATTTATGTCATGTTAATTCATCAATTGTTTTTCTCCTGCATCTTGGAAGGAGAGTCGCCTTCAGCTAGTGGAAGGTTTATTAGAATTATGTTAGCAGAATTAGTTACTTCTTGGCTTTCAGAATTGTTGAAACTGTTGAAGTTTGTCTTACATGTTCTTGATTAACGTGCATCTTTGATCCTCAGTGGCCTGGATGAGTCCATCTTGGAGGAATGTTTGCAGCATCTGGAGAAACAGCTGGAGAGCAGCCAGGCACGGAAAGCCATGGAGGAATTCTTTTCAGAAAGGTGAAGACATCTTGCAAGTTGTAGGCCAAGGATTTTATTTCTCTTCTTTTCTCTTAGCTTATTGCTCTCAACACTTATGTTAATGCCTTTGTGCAGGAAAATGCAGGACTGTATAAGGACAGGATACCCTTCAAGCAGCACAGGAGAGTGTGAAAAGAGCTCCTGTGTGGGAGAGGAGCTAGGTCTTAGTCACTCCAAATAAAACGTTTGGCGACTCCTCGTAGCGATCGGCAGTGGAGATCTTGAAACATGACTGTTATGTCAAGGGCCTTAAAAGGGCATTTTTGGGAGGTACTGGTCTATAAGGCACTACCGTTCAAGTTGCAAAATCCCATGTTCTCTCAGTGCCTTCTTGGGGCAATAGATTCATATTTTTAAGGGTGGAGGTGGGGTGCTGGCCTGACTTACAAGAACGAACGCAAACTGTGATAGAAACACCGTGGCACAACAACAACATGGGGAAGAGATACAAGAGATGAACTGGAGGAAAGTTTCTTCTGATTAGAAAGCTGACTGATGTCTGTTTTGGCTCTCCACTTGTTCAGCAGTCCAAAATTGAAACAGTTTGGCTGTTGTTAACATGGGAAGGAAACGTAGGCAAGGAAACATTGAAACTTGATTTGGAAACAAATACAGGTCCTTTTATGACTTAATCTGTGATGAATAATGATTTATGACTCTTGAGTTTGAGATTTACAGGTTTGAATCTGAGGTAGGAGTTGTCTGAAAGCACCTACTGTGGCTTGGCTGCAGAGCAATGTTAATGTTACAGTGTGCTTCCCAGACTTAGATCTCTGCATAGTACAAACTATTATGTATCAGAGTAGCTGTAACTAAATAGAAGTGGAAAAAAGGACTTTTTACAAAGCTTGACTTAATTTTTCCCCCTGCCAATAGTGGAGAATTGGTCCAGATCATGATGGCGACAGCCAACGAGAACCTCTCAGCAAAGTTCTGTAACAGGGTGCTGAAATTCTTCACCAAGCTCTTCCAGTTAAGTAAGTGATTGTGTTCGCTATCTGCGTCGTGCCTTTGTCCACCTAATATTGTTCTTGTACTAGAGAGGTTGCAATAAGAAGATGCTTGGAAGAGAAGCTCTGAAAGGAAGTGACGGCTTTACACTTAACGGTTTCCTGTCATGTTTGTGTTTTGTTCTTTCTTTTCTCGCTTCCCCTACTCAGCTGCATGTATTTATTTGACCTTGTGCCCCTTTAGTATTTGATAGCAGCTAACTTTCTTGTTAGGCAGCGATTAAGATGATTTAGCTCTGAGGAGAAGACAGATGGACTTTTTGTGCTCATGTTCTCGTAATGCCTGTGAGGAAATAATTACTACATCTTGGAGAAATGCCTTGTGCTCGTAATAGTTGATTACTTATCACAGTAAGGAGAGAAAGCAGGAGTCTGAGAGAAGCTAGGAGAGGAACAAAACTTAGAATGACTGTCTAGGCAGCTCTTAGCTTCGTACTCCGCAAGTAAATCATGCGTCTGTTCTGTTTTGCACTGGGTACCAGTTCCAACAAAACATTTTGTATCTGGGTGAGACCAGGAAGAGAGGGAAAGCTATCTTCAAAAACATCCCTTCATAGCATCTCTGTCACTCACTGGTAACTTTTCCTATTAGCTGAGAAGAGTCCCAACCCCAGCCTGTTGCGACTCTGTGGCTCTTTGGCTCAGTTGGCTTGTGTGGAACCTGTACGTCTGCAGGCCTGGTTAACCAGGATGACCATGTCGCCACCCAAAGATTCAGATCAACTGGACGTTGTTCAAGAGAACAGGCAGTTGCTGCAACTCTTGACAACTTACATTGTTCGGGAAAACAGGTAGAGTACAGCCTTTATAATTTTGCGCTGTTGATTTGTTTTGTTCTGTAGATACGCAAGTTAATTATGAGTTGTGATGGCTTCCTGTTGTCAGCTTTCCGACAGAATAGACGGGCTATGGCTCTTTGCAGTGCAGGCATTGCTATGTCAGTGCTCTTGCGATGTGGGGCTTAGCTTTACTTCAGTGAGTGATGTACTGCATCTGAAACTCTCTTCTTTTTGATTAGCCAAGTCGGAGAAGGCGTGTGCACTGTTCTGCTGAGCACTCTCATACCAATGGCAACAGAAATGTTGGCCAATGGGGATGGTACAGGCTTTCCTGAGCTGATGGTTGTGATGGCAACTTTGGCTAGTGCAGGACAAGGTGCGGGACATCTCCAGCTTCACAGTGCTGCTGTTGACTGGCTAGGGAGATGGTAAGAGCAAACTGTATGCTACTGTTTGTTCATTTGTATGGTTTAGACTCATCTTTTCTGGTAGCTTGGGGGCAAGAGTGAATGTTTGCTGATCCAGACTTATTTTTTAGTGCAATGTTTCTTGTTTGGAATACAGGATGACTGAGATGAGCTTCTTTGTTTGTCTGCATTGAGAATAACCGTGTGATCTCTTTGTCTTTTCCACTCTTGATGGTTTAAGTAATGACTGCAGTGATACATTTCCTGTTCCTGATATAGAGCAAGCTAAATGCTTGAAGCTGTTTGTGAGACCTGGGTTTATACTTCCCAAAGGCTGTTAGTTGCAACGATTTTTCCTCTCTCTCCTGTTACAGCAAGAAATATTTGTCTCAGAAGAACGTGATAGAAAAAATGAATGCCAACGTCATGCAGGGGAAGGTAAGACATGTGACTGTTGCTCAATTTGCAGCAATACAGCTCGTGCCTGAGCTGTATCAGCTGTGCTGTTCTGGTTGTGTAGTGGGAGTGGAAACGAATTTGGTTGAGGGGGGTGTTATATTTTCGTGCCCTATGGCAGCTATTGTGGGATTTAAGTATTGCCTCTCCTTTTCACTAATCTTTGCTTACAGCATGTTACTATCCTGGAGTGTACATGCCATATCGTCTCTTACCTGGCTGATGTCACTAATGCACTGAGCCAAACCAGTGGCCAAGGACCAAGTCATCTCTCCGTTGATGGAGAAGAACGGGCTATTGAAGTGGATTCGGACTGGGTGGAAGAGTTGGCTGTGGAGGA
Source organism: Struthio camelus (assembly GCF_040807025.1). NCBI lineage: Eukaryota > Metazoa > Chordata > Aves > Struthioniformes > Struthionidae > Struthio > Struthio camelus. The sequence continues at coordinate 13,037,574 of NC_090962.1, forward strand.
GGAAGACTCTCAAGCTGAAGATTCGGTAAGTGATGATCACAGTTAATGCTGTAAATGAGACGGAGATTTCTGTTACAGCTTCCAGATCAAAGTGTTTCAGGTTATAAATTAAAATCGTTTTGTCTGTTTCTAATGTGAGGTTGAGTGAAGAGCCTTAGTTGTCCGATCTGGAAGGGAATTCATCTGTCATTCTTGCGTAAGTCTTTTGGCTTTGTGATGTAAACAAAAGTCAAAAGCTTTTCTTAGAAAAAGAAAGAAGGAAGTGGAGCAGGAGTAAGAGGTCTGTTTTTACCTAATTGTTTTCAATTATTGGGTTTTATGTCAAGCAACTTGGAGTAGGCTTTAAAGTGCTGCTGTTATTAACTCATTCTTTAACGTTTGTCATCTCAAAATAATATTTTTGTTGTTATTTCCTTTTTATTGGCTCTTTCTTTCTAGTTGCTATAAAATGAGGCCAGTCCTCTCTCCAAGTGGTTTAATACCAGCTGCCTTCTTTTGGCTAGGTGGTGCTAAAACTCACTGTTCCTGAAAAGCACATTTAGTAGATGAGGAACATGTTCTGTACCGTGTGCCTTTGCTGTAGCTGTGCAGTTGTAACGCTCTACCAAAACACCTTTTCTTCTCATATAGGATGAAGATTCTCTTTGTAATAAACTCTGTACCTTCACCATCACACAGAAAGAATTCATGAACCAACACTGGTAAGAATCTTGCAGTTTGTGGTCAGAATCAGGTCAGCCTGATATTTCTGGCCGTTGAGGAGGAGAGAAATGCAGTCTGTAGAGCTTTCCTGAGGCACTGCGATTTCTAACTCATCTGGTTCATTTTGTGCAGGTATCATTGTCACACTTGCAAGATGGTTGATGGGGTTGGTGTTTGCACAGTCTGTGCTAAAGTTTGTCACAAGGATCATGAAATTTCTTATGCCAAATATGGATCATTCTTCTGTGACTGTGGAGCCAAGGAGGATGGCAGTTGCCTGGTAAACTGTCTCTGCGTCAAAATTCAAGCAGTTCTGCCCGCCTCCCCCCCCCGACCCCCAAAGTGATTTCCTAAGTTTTTAAGGACTTCCGCAGAGTTTTCTGTTCTGCAGTAATTATATTACAATACAAATGCATAAGAGTACCGAGCCTTGAAGGCGTTGCCTTTCCAAAGAACTTTCCTTCTCCCTTCTAATTTACAGCTTGCCTGGTGACTTAATTTTTTTCACCAAATAAATGCATTGGCAAGTCTCTCTCCTGAAGGCTACTGAGGCTCCACCTACTTTATACAGAACTCAAAAGTTGACTTAAACTATCCAGCTGTCAGATACCAGCTCTTCCCATGCTCTCCACTAGTAGCAACTAAGTTACTTTCAAATATGAATGTTTTTCTAATATTTGGGTGGAGAGTGACAGGCAGGATACAGGACGGTTGTTCTTATTTCAGTAAAATTGCATTCCATGAGAATTCCATACCATTTTTTCCAAATTACATTATTACTGCTGCTATTACGGTCTGTATTCGTTTTGTCAGTGGTAAAACGGTCTGGTTTGGGCTCTCAGTATTGCTGTTTCATTCCCAGGCTTTGGTGAAGAGAACTCCCAGCAGTGGTATGAGCTCTACCATGAAAGAGTCGGCATTCCAGAGCGAGCCCAGAGTGCCGGAGAGTGTCATTCGGCATGCAAGCACATCTCCTGCTGAGAAAGCCAAGGTCACCATCAGTGAGGGGAAGGGCCCTGATGAAGAAAAACCCAAGAAGAGCAGCTTGTGTAGAAATGTCGAGGGCTGTCGAGAGGAATTGCAGTCTCAGGTACAATTATCAGCTAGCTGTTAAAGGGAAGATGGTGTATGGTGAGGGTTAATTTTGAATTCTGTATTGAGTACTGTCAACAGCAGTTTAGTCTGGTGAAGGTTGGATCTTAGGCAGGCTTTGTTGGTTATCGGCGAAGTTGTCTAATTTTTCTGCTTTTCATTCTGCTAATGGGGATCATAAAAGCAGCATCAGGTTTTAAAGAGCAGGTGAAATGCAGCTCTTATGAAGATTCCTAGCAGGAGTGTCTTATGCCTGACTTCCCATATCTGGTTCTTGTAGGCTAACTTCTCCTTTGCTCCTGTGGTGCTGGAGATGCTGAATTTCTTAATGGATGCCATTCAGATAAACTTCCAGCAAGCTTCAGCCATGGGCAGCAGCAGTCGCGCCCAGCAAGCTCTCAATGAGCTTCACACTTTGGACAAGACAGTAGAAATGACAGATCAGTTAATGGTATGATGCTAAAGGTGTTAAGAGTACTTGGATTATGAGTGAGAGGGATCGCTTTTAAGCAGAAAAGTTTCAGTGATATACTTTCATATGCTCTATCCATTACTAATGACTCAGGTCCCAACTCTTGGCTCTCAAGAGGGTGCTTTTGAAAATGTCCGCATGAACTACAGCGGTGACCAGGGCCAGACGATCCGACAGCTGATCAGCGCTCATGTGCTGAGGCGCGTGGCGATGTGCGTGCTGTCTTCCCCGCACGGACGTCGTCAGCACCTGGCTGTGAGTCATGAAAAGGGCAAGGTGAGTTCTGAGAAGACAGATACCTCTAGCTCTGTAAAGGTTGTTGGATTGTAAAGGAGACTGAAGCAGCCTTAAAATACTAAACAACAAACAGAAAAAGATTCAGGCTCCCTGTCATCAGAGCTGGGTCTCCTGTAAAGTATTGGTAGCTGAGAAAAAGCTCTTCTCTTCAGAGAAAAGTGTTCTTGCAGCAGAGACGGTGAAAACTGGGGAGGAATGTAATAATAGAGCTGAAATTGCAGCGTATTCCCCGCCCCAATGCTGAAGTTGGATAACTAAGTTCATTTCATTTTGTAGATTACAGTCCTCCAGCTCTCAGCATTGCTGAAACAAGCAGACTCCAGCAAAAGAAAATTGACCCTTACTCGCCTTGCGTCTGCACCAGTTCCATTTACTGTACTGAGCCTTACTGGAAACCCCTGCAAGGAGGACTACCTGGCTGTGTGTGGACTGAAAGTAAGTGTCTGACAAGCCCTTTTTGTAGACAGTTGGAGATACCATTTCAAACCAGGCTGTATTTCTTTCCTCTGAGGAGTTAGGCTGTAAAAATTCCAAAGGTCTGTCACTAATTTTAGCTCATAAATCACTTTCATGCTAGGTATACGTACTACTTCATTTACTTTACATATGAATAATTTAATAAATGGGGGCAATGCCCCAGATGAAGTATTTCGTATTAGGGTATTTAGGCCAATTTTACTTTAAGACAGGAGCCAAGATGTAGCCATGTGAAACTTAAAACGCGATAGACCTAGTCTGTAACAATTCCGATGTTTCGTAGCAAGGACGTTTCTGTGTGTTCTCTGAAATTTGGATTCAGCCTTCGCAGTTCAGAATGCACAACCTATTCTTTAGCTGAGAAGCAGTTGGACTGAGATGTGTTTTACAAATTGTATTGTAGTTCATCTCAAATGCAGGAATTTGGATTCTTAGAGTATGAATCATTACTGGAGCTAAGAGGAATGCTGGCTTTTAACTCTCTTCTTGGCTTAAAACGTTTACATTTTTTTGTTCTAATGTTTGACTCATGTTTTTCGTTGCTCCAGGACTGCCATGTGTTAACGTTCAGCAGCTCTGGATCAGTCTCTGATCATTTGGTACTTCATCCCCAACTAGCCACTGGAAATTTCATCATTAAAGCTGTGTGGCTGCCAGGATCTCAAACGGAGCTTGCTATTGTGACAGCAGATTTTGTGAAGGTACGGTTAGTCATCAGCTATGGATGATGTTTCAGACGTTAGAGCCTGGGTCTCTGATGAGTTGCATGTAGGAAAATATTACAGTATTCTTAGAAATAAATTAGAAATATAAATCTGCAGTGTTTGACTACTGTCAATTTAAAAAAAAAAAAAAAAAAAAAAGATTTTCCCTAACATCTAGTAGGCATTCCCTTGTCTCAACTTGGGTCTTTTTGCATTGTCAAAAAGGACTGTTCCCTAGCTTAGCAATTAACTTTTCCTGGTTCTTCCCACAGATTTATGATCTTTCTGTAGATGCCCTGAGCCCGACGTTCTATTTCCTTCTACCAAGCTCCAAAATCAGGGATGTCACTTTCCTCTTCAATGAGGAGGGGAAGAACATAATAGTGATCATGTCCTCTGCTGGGTACATTTATACACAGCTTATGGAGGAGGCGAGCAGTGCCCAGCATGGACCATTCTATGTCACCAATGTGCTTGAAGTGAACCACGAGGACCTAAAGGTAGTAGTGACTTCCCTTTCTTACTGTATGAGCTGCAGCAGCTTTTTCTCTTTCATTTGCCTCTGACAGTTGAAGGCAGACGTTTTCTTCTTTCTTTCTTTCTTTCTTTTTTCTTTTGATTTCCTGATCTAGATCAGTTTGGTTGCTGTTCCTCTAAAGAGAGAAATATCCTTGCAATGAAAGGGGATGGGGGTGAAAATTAAACCCCTTGAGCCTTTCATCTAGAAACGGATCGTGTTTTCCATGGTTGGGTCTGAAGTTATGCCCAGCAGGATTTCTCGGCAGGGAGATGGTTTCAGAGCAGGGCCGTTCTCAGAGCGAGGCACTCTAAAGGTGCACTAACCAGAATGGATGAGGTTATCAGCCCTTGCTGGGGTTGCAGAGATGCTGTGAGCCTCTGTTTCTGGTTGGTAGCAACTCTGTAGTGCTCTTGGTGCATGCTACGCGTGCAGGTGCCTTTTAAAATCTGTCCAAATTGTATACGGTGCTTTTTCTCCCAGACTGCTCCAAAACGGGGAGATAGATGAGAAGGCCTGCAGGAAAGCTCTTTTATGAGCTGGGAACATGGCAAGGGCTCCATGCGAGATTGTCATACGACTTTCGAGCGCTCAGACGCTGTAGCTGAGCGCGCTACCTACGGCCTGCGGCTGTGCAATCTCAGTATCCCGTTCAAAAGCCTTTGAAGTATCTGATGGATGAGTTCACTGAGGAGCGCAGCTTATAAAATTGTCATTTAGGGCTGTGTTTAGGGCGGTGCAGGGGGGGACTGGGGAGAGGGGGAGAGGCTTTGGAAATAATTCTATCAGTTAAGAAATGTAAGCGCCTGACTGCTTGGGAGTCTTTTGGAGGATGCGTGTTTATCTGAAACGCCATTGTTTTTTCCTCTGATCCTACAGGACAGTAACGGCCAGGTAGCAGGAGGTGGTGTGTCAGTATATTACTCCCATGTCCTACAGATGTTATTCTTCAGTTACTGTCAAGGCAAATCCTTTGCAGCCACCATCAGCCGGGCCAATCTGGAGGTGCAGCGGCTGTTCCCAATTAACATAAAGAGGTGAGGCTCAGATGGAAGGCTCCCCCGCTATTTCTGTTTCTTACTAATTATTCTTAACAACCCAGCTCCTAGTGGCCAAAGCTTGTGGTGAAGTTTCTGTTTTCGGCTGCTGATTTCTTACTCTTCTCCATGCTGTTTCTGCCCTAATTGTAAAATGGTTTGAAACCCAAGCTGGCTGTGTGGCCAGTGGGGCGTGAATGCATTTCTTCTGCTCGCTAGGATTTCTCGGCAGAAAGGTGGCTTCAGAGCAGCCTTGCTGCTCAGTGCAGAGCCGCTGCTGGTGCAGCAGCTGGAACTGATGGGATTACCCATCCGCGCGGAGGATGCAGAGCAGGAAGCTTTTGTTTCCTTTCGGCACCAGTACTGCAGCGGACCTTGTGCATATTAAGGCTCATTTTCAGGCTTCCCCGAGGGAAGACCCATCTCTTACGCTATGAAAATGTCAAGAAAAAAAGCTCTTCTATCAGCTGTTCTGACAACCAGAGCTGGGCACTTAGGCAACAGATAGCCTAACGCACTCTCGCTAGCCTAACACAAAACCGTGATCTTAAATAGATTTTGTAGAAGTGTCGGATTCCAAGAGCTCCCTTGCCCCGGTCGAGTTTGGTGTAGTCTTTTTGCAGTTTTTCTTTTCAAAGAGCAGAATCACACAGGTTCTCCTGTGTTGGCCTCTGCTTAGGTCTGCTGGGTGCGTTGAAACCTAGAACTGCACGTCTGTTCGTGTCGATTTTAACCTGTGCACTAGTCTGTGCTAGGATGTAGCAATACGGTTTGTTGCTCCCCGAGTTACGGTCTGATAACAGGAGCATGTACTTTTAAAAAATAGCTTAAAGCTGTTTTCAAATTACTTCCTTGGTTTTCGGCGTAAAATATTACTAGGTAAACGTCTTTCCTCAAGTCTTCGGGGTAGAGGTCAGGCTGTGAATTGGAGTGCGCGTGTCCTCTGCTCACATAAGTGACTCCTTGGTTTCTCACCTATAAACTGGGCACCTGTGTTCCTGGCTGTTCATTAATGAAGTGTTCAGAGTTCCTACTGAAGACGAAGCTTTAACTAATGTGAACGGTCCTGGATTCTGCCTCTCTTCGCATGTTATTGCTTCTTAAATTAATATCGTTCTGCTCTTCATTTCTCACAGTTCAAATGGTGGGAGTAAGACTTCACCGGCGCTGTGTCAGTGGTCTGAGGTCATGAACCATCCTGGCTTGGTGTGCTGTGTTCAACAAACCACAGGTGTTCCACTGGTGGTGATGGTGAAGCCAGATACCTTTCTCATCCAGGAGATTAAAACCTTGCCAGCCAAAGCAAAGGTTAGTTGTGGTTCCCTGTATTTTTGGCCCTTCAAAGACGGTCTCTGGTGGTTCCGTGGCAGTTAGTTTTTCATAACGCAAGCTTTTGTCACAGTATTCTGAAGATGATTCCTGCTCATAATGGCTGTTAACTGCTGTTGCAAACAGTTTTTTTGTTATACAAGCTTTTTGACTCGTCTGTGTTTTTAAAGTGTTTAAAATGTATTTTTGCCCCTGCTTCCAAACAGTTATATTTTGCTGTAGTTTATCGCCTGTGCTGTAAGACGCACAGAGCGTCTTATCTGTGCTCTCTAATCTCCGCGGCCTTTCTCACGCAAAGAGTTTATTGCGGCAAGCAGCAGTTGCCAGATCCTTCTGTTGACTTGCACGGCTCACTTTTCCAGATTCAGGACATGGTGGCCATCCGTCACACCGCCTGTAATGAGCAGCAGAGGACTACTATGATCCTCCTATGCGAAGATGGCAGTCTGCGGATCTACATGGCCAATGTAGAAAATACCTCCTACTGGCTCCAGCCCTCTCTTCAGCCTAGCAGTGTCATCAGCATCATGAAGCCAGTTCGCAAGCGCAAGGCAGCTGCCATTAGTAAGACGTTTCTTCTTGTATATATCTTGTCTAAGGTACCGATGGCAAATACAGATGTGAAGATTGATCAGCATCCTATAGATACTTTAGATGTTCACTTCTGACAAGTACTAGTTAACCTGAGGGCTAAGTATGACAGTCGTGTTGGAATGTTTTCATGAGCGTATCTGGTAAATGAATAACTTTCTGGCAACCACAGGCGTTTCCAAAAGAAGTGAGCTCGTTCTGCAGCTTTTGTACCTTAGCTTTACCTATTAATGTCTCTTGTAAAAATGTGTCTGTCTCTCTTCTTTTAGCAACTCGCGCATCTAGCCAAGTGAACTTCCCTATTGACTTCTTCGAGCACAACCAGCAGCTCACAGACGTGGAGTTTGGAGGCAATGACCTGCTGCAGGTTTACAATGCTCAGCAGATAAAGCACCGGCTCAATTCCACTGGCATGTATGTGGCCAACACGAAGGTAAATGAGGCAACTTGGGGGGTTGGGTTGGGCTTCTAGTTGACGTTACTGTCAGGGTTGATGGTTTCTCAGAAGTCTGCGTCGTTTTTCAAACGATCCTGTGCAAAACCAGTAGTACTATTAAATAAACACTGGAGGCACCTACGTACAGATTTCCATTGTATGCTCAAATACAGACATCTGAACAGTCAGCTCAGCATGCAAGTTACAGCCAGTCTTCTGCTTTCAAGGAGTAATCCTCCGCCATAGGAAGGCTCCGCAGAACAAACTGTGTGTCTGCTTTCACTTGTAGGACTTCCAGACAGGCATTTGCTTCTAAAAAGAATGCTGTAGAAAGTCACGTTTTATTCTCAGGGAATAGCTCCCTGTGCCATGGTGCAAAATGGCCCCTGGTCTTGCAGGGAGATCATGCAATGTAAGGTTGTGCTTTGCAGTGGGTTTTTTGGCTTTGCCTTTCTGAGCTGTGATTTGTTTTCTGCAGCCTGGGGGTTTCACCATTGAAGTGACGAACAATAACAGCACAATGGTGATGACGGGCATGCGGATCCAGATTGGCACACAAGCGATAGAGAGAGCGCCCTCGTACTTGGAGATATTTGGCCGTACCATGCAGCTGAACATGACTAGGGCTCGCTGGTTTGACTTCCCTTTCACTCGCGAGGAAGCCTTGCAGGCTGACAAAAAGCTAACTATCTTCAGTAAGTCTTTGCTGATTGTTTGCTTTGACTAACTGTTGGTTTAGCTTGTTGAAGCTACTGGGCTTGACCCCTCAGTAAGGAGGATTTCCACGAGCTGTTTGTTAGTCCTGACCACAGAAGAACAGTTCGAGGTGCAGATCCTGCACATGTAATGTGTCTTTAGGACCCAACTTCTTGTTGCATTGAATATATGTGCCATACCTCAGTTCAGCTCAAGAATTTTGTATTGAGGTAATATAAAAGGAAAGCGGGCTTGAAAAGGAGGTGAAACTGTAAGTCCGTAGATGTATGTAAGTGCCAGTGTAATCGCGATCCTGACCTGAAGAAGCTATGCTTGTTTGAATGCAAGAGAAAGTGTTTTGTGAGTCTTTAAGAAACCTCTCTTGTCACTGCAGTTGGAGCGTCTGTGGATCCTGCTGGCGTCACAATGATGGATTCCATAAAGATTTATGGCAAAACCAAAGAGCAGTTTGGGTGGCCCGACGAGCCCCCCGAGGATTTTCCATCTGCTTCAGTGAGCAACGTTTGTCCCCCAAACCTGAATCAAGGGAATGGTACTGGAGACACGGAGACAGCTGCCCCTGCTGCTGCCAGCGGAACTGTTCTGGAGAGGTATCTCTGTAGTCTTGCTTTTGTTTGCCTTTGAAAAATGGCTAGCTGCTCTAGAGGAGCCCTAGATACACTTGTGTGTTCTTAAATGGGAGAACGCATGGGATTAGTGAAGTATTCACTGCCGTACAAAACGGCAACTGAAGAGTCGAAGACTTTCTTTTGAAGAGGGCTTCCCGCTCGCTCTTGAAGTATCTGGCAGAGTAGAGGCTAGATCTGTGTTCGTGCTTCATGTCACAAAGTTCATTTGCTACAGCTGTCTTGATGAGCTTAGAAGAGATTGCTGCTGCCTTGGTACATTTTCTCATTTCAAGCTAGCCCTTTTTCAGTCTCCAGAGCTCACAGAGGTTAGGCCTCTCTGAGCTTAAGTTCACTTTTGAGGAGAACTTCACATGTGACCTTGCCCTAGACGAGTGGTTCCCAACAGCTTATCTTGTAGGCTGTATATTACAGGCTCAACTACTGGGGTGGACAAAGTCATTCTGCTTTTTTTTTTTCCCCCCCCTCTTCCATGTCCCTGCTGAGAGACAGACCGCAAGGGTGAGCGGGGCATGTATTTGGCAGAAAAAAGAAAACTTTTTTACATCCGTCCTATTTTCTTTCCGTGAGCTCATGCAGTCTGTGCTGTAAGGGTTGTAGAAAGCCTGTAAGCTGGCAGGAACAGGAGGGAAAACAGATCAGAGAAGAACTAGCACTGCTGAAAAATAAACATTTTAAGGTGTACGCTGCTTGACTTAAGTGGAGTAAACGACAGCTGATTTTTGTCTTACTGAAATTGTCAGGCTTGAAGTGGCAGTAGCATCCAGTTGAAGGATTTTGGCACCTGTTGCTGTCCTGTGATACTTTATATATAGTTCATGGGATTTTTTCCTGTGCGTAATTTCTCTTTTCTTCTCTCCTTTGCTGTGACACCTCCGCAAGATGTCTCTCTCTGCACAGACATGCTTTTTGTTTTTTCCAAAGCAGTGCGATTGTTTTCTTAAAACCCCAAACCTAAAAATGATTGTTTTTATTTTTTACTTACGTGTTGCAGAATGTGGGTGCCTTATGACGGGCCTCTTGAGTAGGAACAGCTAATGGCAGGCAAGAGGCAGTTTTCCCATCAGAAGTTTGCTCTCTGTATCTGTGAATTTGACCTTCAGTGATGCTTTAAGCAATGTGCTTGGCTTCTCTGTGCTAGGTGGCCTGGATCTCTTTTGCTCTTAGGCAGGCGTGTGCTGCCCAGATAGAAAGAGCTGTGCTTAGATTTACTGTATATATTGCTCCCCCAGCTTCCTGATTCCCCATTTAATTTGCCTTTTGCTTAGAATGTGTTCTAGGGAGTTTTTCTGTGAGCTTTACACATATATTTTTTTTTTCCTTTTTCTTTGCTCCCCCCAAGTTCTGAAACTGAGTCCCTAACCACCTTGGACCGGTTAGTATGCCATCCTTTTCTCTGCACGAATGAGTGTGTGTCAGAGAGACAGAACACATGATGTGGCTTTTGTTGACTGTTTTTTTGTTTTTTCAAGTGACATTTGCTTCTTTACATTCTGGTCATTGCATGGCAGATGATTTTGCAAAATGTAAAGAGGGAGGCGGTTTGCAGAGTACCGCTGGATACAGCATAATTGTTGTCTGTCTAACAGACTCTTCTTGCTTTTGTCCCTCCTTATGTCTTTTTCTCCCACTTATATTTCCCTACTATCTTTATGGAGGGTGGCTGAGAGTAGGGGAATGTGATACTATTTATCACCACCAGACGGAGAATTTGCCTCGTTCTTGTGTTGTTTCTTCTGCTTAGTATCCAATCCTTCGTTGTTATTTCTCCCCTTAATGCTATCTCTTCCCTCCCTCTCTCTGTATTCTTGCACTCTGCTCCTTTTGGTGTGTCAGATGGCGTTTCAGGTAGTTGCACCGCAAGGCGAGGAGTGGTGCTGCAAGCGGAAAATAAGGTTTTCCCTCGGGGCAAGTATTTTACTAGCCTGCCTTACCCACTGTCAAAAGTGACCGAATACAGGCTGTTTGGACGTCAGGATCTCTCACTTGGGTCGTTACCCGGTGTTAATTTTCCTCTGGGGTATTTTGGGCTGAAACTCCAAATTGGAAAGAGCAACCTGTGTGAAAATAGCAAGCGAGTAGAATCTTGCTCCCTTAGAAGAGTCGGTTACGCTTTTTCCCATGTGTCATACCAACCCTTGATCTGCAGTCATATGTACGTCTGTGGGCCATGGTGAATTGGTACTGTCAAGACAATCCAAGTTATCCCTGCTGCAGGCTGCGTAAGGAAATGTTTTATCCTCTTTGGTAGAGAAAAGCCCCTGTCTTTCAGCTGTGGATTATTAAAGCAGTCCTAAGTTTGTCTGTGAGCGTGAGCCAGGTTTAACTCTGGTCTGTAACACAATGAAATGATATGCATGGTGCCTGTGGCAGGTTTTATCATGCTTTGATTTTGTACTTGGCATTCGTTAGCTGTCTCTGAGCTACTCATGACTGTAGCCTGCATAAAGCAAAGTGCTGAGGAGAGAGAAGGGTTGCTGTACTCAAGCCTGCTTTCCTTTCTCCCTTCAGGCTAGTAGTGAGTTCTTTAGAAGCACTGGAAAGCTGCTTTGCTGTAGGACCAGTCAACGAGAAGGCAAGTAACTTTCTGAATACAGGCTTGAGCTTTCAGAGACGGGGAGGAGGGGCAAGATCAGCAGCACCTCCTGCAGCCCTAGGGGCCTGATACCAGAAGAGAGCCGCATCCGTTTGGCTCTGAGCGCTGATCTGAAAGTTGACTTAGCGAAAAGCATTTGAAACTAGTTCGGAATGACAATTGGCATTTGCATTTAGCGCTGGTGGGATTTTTGTGCTGCAGAGTGACCTCGTTTGCAAAAACAGCAGGGTAGAAGCCCATAGATCTCAGAAGGACTTCTCTTGTGTAGACACGTGGAATGTTCTTTAAATGTCAAATAATAAATTGGGTGGGATATCACAACCATATTGTTGTTGTTATGGAGGTAGAAACCTGCGTGCTCAGCAGGGAAGAGCAAAGTGAGGAGGGGAGGGAGCCTCAGGTATGCTGAGAAATCAGACGCTTATCCGTCACCTTCCTGGTAAATATACTGAAGAATGTTTTTTGTCTCTTCTGGGGAGCAGGAGAAGAATAAGGTGGCAGCTCAGGAACTGGCTACTATGCTGCTGTCAATGCCAGCTCCTTCCAGCGTTCAGCAGCAAACCAAGAGTCTCTTGGCTAGCTTGCACACCAGCCGCTCAGCGTACCATAACCACAAGGTAACCTGGTGCAAGGATTTCCAAGTTTACTGTATCTTGCCGGTTTATGGTTGAGGTGCAACATGCCCCTGGAAAGCACTTCTTGCATGCAGTTTATATCCGCTGGATAATTTTCCTTTAGTCTCTGCTGCCTGCCTTCCTGGCAGTCTGTTTCATCCAGAGCTTCACTTCTTAAAATGCTTTTGGAAGACTTTGGTGGGAAATGGTATCAGTTAATCTAGGGGAATCCATATCTCGAACATGTAAAGTTTGTTTGCCAGCTGTGTCCCATAGCTCTGGTTCCCATTTCCTCAGGCATCTGACTTAGTATGCTTGGAAAATGCAAGGGTAAATAGTGGTTAGACTGAACGCTAACATAATTGAGATAAATATGTAGATGCCTATTGCAAACCATTTAACCGGCAAGCAAAGACTGTGTCTTTTCATCCACGTTTAAGTCTGGAGAGGGGAAAAAAAGTGACCATCAGTTCTCCAGACAGACTTTTTCTTGTTCCTGGGTGAATTTTTAATATTAGTTGTGCTGAGCAGCGTCTACTATTAGATGGTACTGACCAAGAGTTAATGCAGTGAGCGCCAGACTTCCCCATGCAGTTGTATTTCAGTTGTTTTGCTGCTGCTGTCTCTTTTGTTTCTTTGCCTACGGTATCTTTCACTTTACAGGATCAAGCGCTGCTAAGTAAAGCCATTCAGTACTTGAGTTCCTCAACCAAAGAAGGGAAGGACCTTGATCCAGAAGTGTTTCAGAGGTTGGTCATCACTGCTCGATCCATTGCGATTATGAGACCCAACAATCTTGTTCATTATACGGAGTCAAAGCTGCCACAGTTGGAATCAGGTAGATAAGTCTGGATTTTTATGCAACTTTTTCATGTGATAACTGAAGGTGTCTTGTGGTGCTTGGTTCGGTGTGACAGTGATCATAAGTACTTTGTCCTGGAGAGCTCTCGAATGAGTGAAGACGCTGTGATCGTTTGCAATCCCTTTCATCGCTCCTTTTTTAAGGGCTACTTTTCCACAATCTTTGTAGAATTTATGCTATTTAAATACAAAAAAAATGCCATAATTGAGGCAGTAAGGCAGAAAGGGAGCATCCTAGGATGGATTCGGAGCAAAGATATTAAAAGGGGTCGATTGTTGCTGTAAGGGATGAAAGGTTCTTACAAACACACTTTGGCTGAAGATGCTGGGGACTGTGCATAAAATGTTTCTCTCTCTTGAGCAGTCCGTTTACCAGTTTTTAAAATATAAACAGTACTTGACACGTTTGGTATGAGATAGTCCTATGAGCTAGATACCGGCGCCTCTAACAAAAGCGGTTTCGAATAAACTTAGTATTACTCTGCTGGTTGATGCTTTTGCCTTGCAATTCTGACAGCTGATTTTTGATCTGTACAGAGAGTGAAGAAGGACAAGAGGCCCAGAAACACACTGAAGGAGATGGGTGCACGTTTATTACCCAGCTGGTCAACCACTTCTGGAAACTACATGCATCAAAACCCAAAAATGCCTTCCTTGCCCCTGCCTGCTTGCCAGGTGCGCTAACTCTTCATTTGCTGCTGTTGAGTTTGTGCATTTTGAAGGAACCTATTTTAAGCTTTTAAATAGAAAAAGTGACTTGTTCCAAACTAAACTTGAGATCTTAATGATGCCATGCATGCCTTTTAAGTATATCTGCAAATTCTGCTCTAATGTTTTTGTTCAAAAGTGTGTGCATTGTACCAGTATAAGGGGACTGATGATTGATGGTTTATTCACATCTGACTTTATGGATGGTTATTTTGGTGTTAGAGGATATTCAGTGGTGCTGGTGTATGGCATGTGCAGTACATTCCATATGTTAGACTGACAAGACTGGTGAGTGAGCTCATTTTGGACTAGAACTTTAACATTTTTATGGTGCTAATGCCATGCCTTGAAGTCTACAAACAAAAAGTGCTTCTTGCGGGGGTGTCACTCTATATGCTGAAATGGACAGAGGGATGATTACAGTCCTACTCTTATTCCTCTTCAGGTCTGACGCACGTTGAGGCCACGGTCAATGCTTTGGTGGATATTATCCATGGATACTGCACATGTGAACTGGACTGTATCCATACAGCATCCAAGATCTACATGCAGATGTTACTTTGCCCTGTATGTAATTTTGCTCTGCTCTGTCTCATCCTGTAACGCTGGTAGCAGTTAAATACAGGTAGAATAAGTTAAATACAGGTAGAATAAGACAAGGTCATGCGAAATGAAGGTGTGCAGCCAAAAACATACGGCTGGGGGAGAAGTGAATGAGTGAGAAATGTGTTTCTCCCAGTATTTTAGTATGTTTGTCATGTGCTGCATGTGGAAGGATAAGTAGTGCTTTATGGCTGCTGGGGGAAGTACGGAGTTTAGAAGTGAGGAGGTGACATATGCCTGACACGAATCGTGGCCAACAGAGAATCATAAGTGTATTTTTAGCTGTATTTCCAAATACTACGAAGGAGCAGTAAAAGCTTGAAGTTTAACAATTAACTGTTAACCCTGTAGGATCCTGCAGTGAGCTTTTCTTGCAAACAAGCTTTGATCAGAGTGCTGAGACCAAGGAACAAGCGGAGACACGTGACCTTGCCATCTTCCCCTCGGAGCAATACTCCTATGGGTATGCAAGATCCATTTGTCTTTGTCTTTAAACGAGCATGACCTACCTCTTTTGCCATAAAAGATAAAATGCTACAGGGCTCGTTCTTGACGAGAAAATAAACCTAGTCCTTTAAATGGAACAAAAACAGTCTTTCTCCTTTCTCTTCCTTTCTTCCTTCTCTCTCGTCCCCTGAAGACTGTTTTCTTTCCACATTCACCTCTTCCTTGATGCCACAGGTTTCAAATTTGAGATCTTCCTAAGATTTTTTTCCCATTTCAGTGGCAGGGACATCTATCTGTCCGCTCTGGGCGGGGAGGGGGAAGTAGTAGTCCAGACTATCATAATATTTTTGTGCATATTTTCAAGTCCTTATAAATCAGTCTTAAAAATGTGTGCAGACTAGAATTAGTATATCAGAACTCCATCCAAGCTATTAAAGACTGTGAGTAAGCAAAGAACAGCTTAGTTTTTCTTCCATCCAGCTTACCCCTTACTCTGTACAGAGGCTTGCAGGCCTGTAGGTGTTAAAGTTTCAGCCTCATGAACGCTCCCGATTCCTGCAACAGGTAGAAGTGGGATTAAAAAAAACTGGTGCTGGGGTCTTCTACACAGCAGTGTTCAAACCCACTGCTATAGAGCTGCTATACTGTTGAGGCTCATGACGTTAGTGACCTTGTTCTTGATGCGAGGAAAGAGCGTGTTTGTGAATTAATCCTTTGTAACTTAGGAGATAAAGATGACGACGACGATGACGATGCGGAAGACAAGCTGCAGAGTTCTGGGATCGCAAATGGTGAGCACATCCGACAAGAGAGCCAGGAGCAAAGCGAGGTTGATCATGGGGACTTTGAGATGGTGGTAAGTGCAGAGGGCTTCTCTTTGGAGCCTTTCAAGTCTGTTCCGTGCTTAGATTTAGTTTAGTTACGATGGATCAATCCTTAGTGCTCCTTTAGCTAGTGGTAGTTTGGCAAGAGCTCTCTCACTGTGTTCCTTCTCCATAGTCCGAATCGATGGTTCTGGAGACTTCTGAAAACGTGAATAACGGGAACCCTTCTCCCCTGGAGGCTCTTCTGGCTGGAGCAGAGGGATTTCCACCAATGCTGGACATTCCTCCAGACGCAGATGATGAAACAATGGTGGAATTGGCTATTGCCCTGAGCCTGCAACAAGATCAACAAGGTAGGAGGTGTGCATTATCAGCAGTCAAAAAGGCAAATAGGATATGAGGAAACTGGGAAAGAAACATGGATCAGAAACTGTTGATGTGACCACCAACAAAGCAGAGATAGTAGAACTATGTGTACAGGGGACGTACAGGGAAGGCCAGCGAGAACTCTTTGTGAAAGCATTCTTTATGCTGATGTTCATCGTTTGTTCTCTTGCAGGGAGCAGCAGTAGTGCCCTTGGACTTCAGAGCTTAGGACTGTCTGGCCAAGCACCCAGCTCGTCTTCTCTTGATGCGGGAACGCTCTCTGATACAACAGCATCAGGTAACTGTTCACTGCAAAGAATCAAACTTTTTTGGTTCATCTTAAAAAAATACAGCTATTCTGCTTGTGCTGTAGTGTCTTCTGCAGGTGTTTAATTGCTTCAAAATCATTTTGCCAAGGAGCACTTACACGGGGTGGTGTTTTGTTCATTGCTATAAAACGAGCAATGCCACTGGATATTTGTGGTTTAAAGGGTGTTTCTGCTTTTCCTGTGGCTATGCTGCTGAAACGCACCTTGTTAAGGAAAAGTTTCTGGGGTGAGTTTTTGATCTTACATGTGGATAGGATCAAAGTAAAGTCCAGGTGCCAGTTTTTGCAATGTCAGCTCTTTAATTATTAGGTTTTACTAATTTAAAAAAAATGCAGGAAGATTAAAAAGACAAATAAGTGTAACTTATTTCTTTCAGCTTTCTTGGCTATTTCCAGGCCCAGGGCAAACACTTATGAAGTCATTTCTTTTCTGTACGTGGGCAGATGATGTGTGTGAATCATTTTGGGTACCGCTACTTGTGCCCGCATGTGATAGCTGTTGATATCAACAGATGCTAACAGCAAATAGTTCTCACCTGTATTTATGACTATTACTCAGCTCTCTCTAGCAAGTGTCGTCAATAGACGACTTAAAATTTGTGGGTAAATAAGGTTTTGAAGGCCCAGTTATTGCTATTGGCCTCATATCAACTGTTTAATTGTCTGGTTTTGCTGAGAAGGTTTCCTTCTCGGAGTATCTCCCCTCCACTGCTTTTGGCAGGCTTAAATGTACCAATGACTCTTCCGAGTTCTTTTATGATTTGTAGTTGAAAATTGACTCAGAAACCAAAGACAAATCCTTGTGGCTTTTCTTTCGTAGTGTATGCTTCTTTTGGAGTTATATCAAGACAATGTTTTTACTTGTAACAGCTCTCGTTATTCTTTTAGCTCCAGCATCTGATGATGAAGGCAGCACAGCTGCAACAGATGGCTCAACTCTTCGGACTTCACCCGCTGACCATGGTGGAAGTGTGGGCTCTGAGAGCGGTGGCAGTGCAGTGGACTCCGTGGCTGGTGAGCACAGTGGTAAGCACCTCTTGCTGGACTGGTGTCTGCACATCAGATTTCTACTGTAAATTTGAGGTGTGGGAGGGAGAGGGTGATCCCTGACAAATCTTTGCTCCAAAAGGTGATGCCAGGCATCATTTTATTGTTACTGCCAAAGTGCCATGCAGACTTGGTATTTGCTCACCTGTTGTAGTTTGCTAGAGATGCAGAATCTGCTCTAGTTGCTTGCTGACCTGTAACGACACATTGCAGGAGCTTATGGCAAGACCGATAAAGAATTCACTAATCTGCTGGATAAGTTTTGGTGGGATAGAATTAGTTTTGTGTTTTTTTTTTGCTTGGGGCTGATGCCCAGGTAAAAGATTTTTTAAAAAAAAAAGTTCTTCATATGTTTAAAGGTTGTCAGTAATCACAGGCTTTTATGAAAAATTATGTCCATGCTGTAAATAACACCCCTCTTCCGACTCTGTTTAAATTTAATTATTGCTGTGGAACCAATTCAATTTGTGCCACAAAGATGGGGCTGGCAAACACAACATTGCAAGGAGTCTTAAATAGCATCTGGAAATGACGCTGGTTTTTACAGTTTGAAGGTAACCACAGACGCCATCTCCTTATAACCATAGTTTTGAAAGGATAGTTCATCAACTTTGTGGGTTGCTATGGAGCACCAAAATATACGCCCAGTTGTGCTGATATTGTCTTTCCCCTTTTTCTTTTTTTTCCCCCTTTTTTTCTTTTTTTTTTTTCTTTAATCTTTTTAGTGTCCGGCCGTAGTAGTGCCTATGGGGACACGACAGCTGAGGGCCACCCTGCTGGACCAGGCAGTGTCAGCTCAAGCACAGGTGCTATAAGCACTGCTACAGGCCAGCAAGAAGGAGATGGTTCGGAAGGGGAAGGCGAGGCTGAAGGAGATGTCCACACCAGCAACAGGCAAGGAGCTTTTTATCCCCTTTCGAGAACAGTATGTACATTCAGCAGCATCATTGTTGATAGAGGAACAGACCATAGGTGCTTAAATGCATTGAAAACGGTTAGCAGCTTTGGCAAATAAAAGTCAAAAGTCAGTCTGGCAGGTGTCTGAAACAGCCTAGAGCAAACTGTGCCTCTGCAAAATGTCTCTGTCTGTGCATTCACAGCACAGCGTAACATGTTACACGTACCTGATGTTGTCCCATAAAACTTATGCACGTGCAAAAGTGATGAAAAATCCCTGCAGGAGGCTATTAAACAGAGTAGTCACTGAAATATAAAGCTTAAGAGATTGTGAAATTCAGCGCAAGAAAAAGGTGGTATATGCTGAGCACTTTGGGAAAAGTCTGCAGTTTCTCATTACATGGGAACAGATGCTCAGTCATTTTTACGGTGCAGTTTGGAACTGACTTGTACTGCCTGTTTCTAGACAGTTAATTTCTCCAGGTAATCATGCTCAGCAGTATCGTTCTGAAGTGAAGAAGTAACTGTGTCCTTTGTCAGAGTTGCTCTGCATCTTTGACATCGCTTGGCTGTCAGGGACTCTCAGGGAGTCCGCTCCTATCCCTGCTAATTTGATCACCTTAGGATTTCTTCATGCTCTGAACTTTTGTGATAAATTCCAGGGCTCTTTTGGTAATCCGCTGCGTCCCATTTATTGTAACGTGTCCAAAGTGCTTCGTGTCTAATTCCTGGCTTCTGGCTTCCCAGGCTGCACATGGTCCGACTGATGTTGCTGGAGAGGCTACTGCAAAACTTACCGCAGCTGAGGAACGTTGGAGGAGTCCGTGCCATTCCTTACATGCAGGTACCTGAGGAAGGCTCAGGAGCTGGGGCTTAATCAAAGAGTTAATCACTACTACTGCAGGGGATTTTTATTTGCACATGCTTTTTCCTTCTTCTTCCCTGTCCAGTCACTGTGCAAGTCCATCTTTAAAGTGTTCAGTGTGTTGCACAGCATTCTTTTCCCATAGATTTTTGCTAGATACATACCGTTTTGCAGCGTGCGGTTGCTGTTGGCTTATGAACCTAAGGGCTAAAACCCTTGAATCCCATGAATTTGGGAGAGTCTCTGGGGTTTATGCTAAATGTTTGTATTAGGGTGTGATGGTGCAGGCAGAATTTGGGAAAGAGCATGTATTAATCTAAGATAAAATCTGCAAAGTTCTTAGGGAACGTAGTGTATATGTGCCTCAAAAGCGTGGAACCTGTCTTCTCTTACTTCTGACTGACTTCTGTTTCCAGGTTATTCTGATGCTCACAACAGACCTAGATGGAGACGATGAGAAAGACAAGGGAGCTTTGGATAACCTTCTGTCCCAGCTCATTGCAGAACTGTGCATGGACAAAAAGGTAAGTTATCCTGTTAGTACACACTCTCAACTTGCTACTCTTAGACAGGGTTTCTTCCCATGGGAGAAATTAGATGCAGAGGAGTCATACAAATAGATTGCTGTACAGATGTGTTCAGCGGTTTATTTCTCTTGACTCGTTGCATATAGGGTAGAAAATGACATGAGTGTAACTTCCTGTTGCCTGGTTCTGGCCTCAACAAGTTAGCGCAAAAACTTATTTCCCTTAATTCAGCTCTTAAATCAGGCGGGATCGGTGATATATAATATGACTGACATACATTTTTCATTTTTTTTAACTCTGTTCTCTGGGATCCAAGCCACTGTCTACCCTTATATTGAGGAATTTATGCTGTTCTTTTTTTATTATTGCTTGAGCTTCATTTAGAACTGCTTCTGGAGGGTCAGAGCACTGAAATTCTGATGCCTAGGACGTTATGCTCAGGTTTGTAAGTGAGCAAGCTCTCTCCCTGCAGGATGTGTCTAAGAAAAATGAACGCTCTCCTGTGAATGAAGTACACTTGGTGGTAATGAGACTGCTTAGCGTGTTCATGTCCCGAACTAAGTCAGGATCCAAGTCTTCCATTTGTGAGGTACGTTCTTCAAACTGCTTTTTCAGGGAGGTGATGTGGTTGGGGAGTTTTTGTTCATCAGAGATGGTCTAAACACTGGTAACTATAATACGTGGTTTAAGACTGAAAACAGCTACACGTGCTTTGGAATAATTTATGAGGCATCTGCTATGTGGCCATTACTTGGCTATCATGAAAAAAGATCTCTGCTGAAACTCACGATGGAGGAAACCAGCATGAAAAGAGGACTGGATTCACTTGTTCCATGGGCAGTTTCTAACTGTGCTCAAGGCAGCACATGAATGATGTTTCTTAAAATGGCCTAGCAGATTTTTCCTTATGTCCTACAACCCTACATCCGCTGGTGCTGAAGGGGTTAAAGAGGATTTGTAATGTGATTATTGGAAAGCAATATGCTGCTGTGTCAACGTAAAAGTCGCTAAGAGGATTCCTTAGATATTTGTTGCTAAAAGGTACAGTAATAAGGCATAAAAAGCAGTCTGTGTGGTGGGAAGGAGATTAATAAAAAAAGCATAGAGGTTAAAAAATTTAGTCTGAACTGCATCAAATTTTAATGAGCTTATGAGCTGTGGGGTTTGTTTGGATTTACAGGGCTGCTTTAATAGTTTTATTTACAGCAGCTTTTTCTCCAGCCTTTGTTATTCACTTGAGCTTCCCACAGAAATCAAAGCTCATCGTCTTGCAGAATGCAGGTGGAGCAATACCTGGGTGGAGCAGAGCCTCTGAGCGGCATCTGCAACAGGGACTCTTTCTCTACCGGAATTCACCCCCAGCTGGCCAAATCCCAGATAAACAAATAGAAATCCCAACTTAAAAAAAAAAAAAAAAGGCAAAAAAGAAAAAGCGCCCTAGTCGTCTAATCCATAGCACAGTGGCCTCTGGCACATGTGTCGAGGGGAGATTAGACTTAAGAGGAGATTTTATTTGTTTTCCTTTACTAAGCGCTTGTTCAAAAGAGTCTCTGTAAATATCTGAGTTGCTTTTCTTAAACACAAAAAAAAAAAATCCAACCTCAAACAAACCCCAAACTTAAAAGCTGCCTGTAAAGTTTCATAAGAACCTGCTCTTTTATCCATACTGTTAGCAAATGCTGTCTGACTCTCTCAGCTTCCCTCTCTCTTCTGAAACTGTGGTTCTCAGGTGCTCTGGTAATCCATCTCCTCTTTGTTCCAGTCTTCCTCCCTCATCTCTAGTGCCACTGCTGCTGCATTGCTGAGCTCTGGTGCTGTTGACTACTGCCTGCATGTGCTGAAGTCTTTGCTCGAGTACTGGAAAAGCCAGCAGAATGATGAGGAGCCAGTAGCCTCCAGCCAGCTCCTGAAACCTCACACTACTTCTTCTCCACCTGACATGAGCCCTTTTTTCCTCCGCCAGTATGTGAAGGTGAGTCCCACCCTGTGCTATTAATGTTGCACAACCTGCATAAAAGGGCTGCTGCACAGATGCAGGCGAAAGCGTCTTTGCAGAAGTGCTGTGCTGTCAACTGACATCTGTCCCACAGTTGCGCAATTAAAATCTGTTCTCTTGGAGTGTAGTAACAGCAAGGATTGCTGTGAGTTCTCTGACGGAGTAGCCCAGCTTGCTATATCCATCGATGCAGTCCTGAACCAGGCAGTTCTGTGGAGCTGCTGTCATTGTTTCTGGTTGAAGTGTTAATCTCCCTGAAGGGAAGCAACTCCGTTGTGCGACTCCTTTTGCTTGGCAGGCAGAATTTCTGAACCACTGCTACTTATAGTGGCAAGGAAGCCTAGCAGTTGATGGGGATTTCCATACTAAATCCTAGGCTTGTTCAACCACCATGGTGCCTTTATTTTAAGATTCCATAAGCCTAAGTCTCCTAAGTTGAAGGCTAGTATACTAAAATGCCTTAGGGCTGTAGAGAAGCTTACTGCATCCCAACAGTTGCCTTTTGCTTAAAGTCCTGATGTAAATTTGCAGGCTTCGTGCTCATTTATCAATCAGGAGTGTTTCTTGTGGTAGCAAAGATGCAGAAGAGCTTTGCTTTTAGAAAATGAACAAACACACCTTCTAGTTTTCGTGAGAGCGCACTGGGAGCATTCTGTGCCAGGGGCTGATTGAGTGTTCTTGCTTCTAGGGTCATGCTGCAGATGTTTTTGAGGCCTACACTCAGCTTCTGACCGAGATGGTCCTGCGGCTGCCCTATCAGATCAAGAAGATTGCAGACACAAACTCCCGCATCCCGCCTCCCATCTTTGATCACTCCTGGTTCTACTTTTTGTCTGAGGTAGGTGAGAATGTGCCACACCTGCAGGTTTTAACTGGAAAATGCCAGTAATATTATCTTTTGTGGGAGAAATTAGCTTCTGTAGGACTGTCTCAGATCCTTTTCTGATTCCCCCTGCCCCGAAAGGCCAACTCCTGGCATTGCTTTATTGCGGTTGAACAGGAATCCATATGAATCTTCTATATTTGAAGAGTAAGACTGCTTTTCTCTCTGTAACTCAATGCTGTTTACTGCCAGAAAACAGATACAAAACCTTTTCTGAGATGGTACAATGTAACATCATGTTCTGCTGTTAGTACTTGGTCCTTTTAAAAAAAAAAAAAAAAAAGTGTGACTTTACAGTATCTTAAAGCTGACAAGTTCATTTCTGCATCTGCAATTTTTTTCTTTTTGTAAGAAAACGCATCATATTTTTGGTTGGACAGGTTGCCTGTTGGTGAGTTCACAGTGCTAATGTAGGCTTTTCTTTATCTAGTACCTGATGATCCAGCAGACTCCATTTGTGCGCCGCCAAGTCCGCAAGCTTTTGCTCTTTATCTGTGGATCAAAGGAGAAATACCGCCAGCTCCGAGACCTTCACACTTTGGACTCTCATGTTCGTGGAATCAAAAAACTCCTAGAAGAGCAAGGCATCTTCCTTCGTGCCAGTGTAGTCACAGCAAGTTCAGGCTCTGCCTTGCAGTATGATACGTTGATCAGCCTGGTAAGGAAAGCTATGCGACCCTACTAGAAGAAAAAGTGTATGTTGCACTCATGTAAGGTGTCAGTAATAGAAGTACTGACATGATGTTTAATCCAGTCCTATCTTGCTTTTCAGATGGAACATTTAAAGGCTTGCGCAGAGATCGCCACACAGCGAACAGTAAACTGGCAAAAATTCTGCATTAAAGATGACTGTGAGTTGATTCTCTGAGAGTTTTTCAGAGAGCAGAGGGCATGTATTTTATGTCTCGGTTTGAATCGTGGCTCTTCAGATGGGGAAGCTCAGCAGAAGAGAAGAGTTTTGAGTAGGACTGAATTGTTTCCAGCACTAATTATCACAGAGCTCTAACTGCATCTGTTCTTTAGCTAAAGAACACACAGGATGCAGTAGGGCAATATGGTGTCATGGCTAACTTACAGGAACAGGAGTAAGAGATCTGCATTCTGTTGCTCGCGCTGCTGTTGTTCCAGCATGCAATTTGGGGTGAAATACCTTACCTTGGTGTACCCAAACTTTGTGCTTTCCTAATGTAGGGGTGGCAGGTTCTGCTAGTTTGGGGAACAGTCCTTGTCGTGTTCTGAGCTTTCTTGATCGGGTTTCAGAGACTTTCTTCTTTCCCTTGCAGCGGTTCTTTATTTCCTCCTTCAAGTCAGCTTCCTGGTAGATGAAGGAGTGTCCCCAGTTCTCCTGCAGCTGCTGTCTTGTGCTCTGTGTGGCAGTAAAGTGCTGTCTGTGGCTTCATCTTCTGGATCATCAAGCACCTCTTCCGCCTCTGCTCCTGCAGCATCAGGCTCTGGGCAGCCGGCAACACAGAGCAAATCCTCCACTAAAAAGAGCAAGAAAGAAGAAAAGGAGAAGGAGAGAGAGGGTGAGCTGCAGCTGTGCACTGTTGTGTGGTGCTTTTAGGGTTAAAGCTTGTTCCTCTCAGTTTTTCTTATCCCTATGTAGAGGGGAGTTGCTCTGCTTCTTGTTGTGATAAATACTACTGCTGTGAAAGGGGCATGGATCTTGGCAAGAGCACTTGCAGAATTTAGCATCAGTTAGGACAGAAGAGCAGTTTTACTGTAGGTAAAGGTTAGGAAGCAGCATGCCCTTAAAGTTGGGGCTCGGATTAGGTGCAGGGTATATCCCAAGCCCACTGTGAGTATCTGTTAATTTGACTGGGCTTAAAGTTGTGCAATGAAAATTGCCTATGCTAGTGACAAAGTATTTTCCATGTAAGCTGTCTGGCCCAGGTGGTAGGAGGTTGAAAGGCTCATGGGAATTAGAACAAATACTGGAGATGCACAGCTAGTTAACTCTTCTTTTCAATGAGTGTGTTCAGACTTGTTTCCTCTGCCCAATTTATAAGCTGTGTTGGAGCCAGAGCTGCTGCTTAATATTTGCCCAAACTCTTGGGAAAGTAATTAAACTTTCCTATAAAAATCTTGGGCATGAATACTCTCTTGGCTTTTCTTCAAGGAACCGGTCTGGTTTTCTCTGTCAGATGATTCTCTGTGATGCTTTCTAAGCTCTAGAGATTGCCCCATGGTGGATCTTATTTTATTTTAATTTTTTTAGCAGGATATGTAGCACACTTCCCACAAGTTTACTGGCAAGT
Organism: Struthio camelus; assembly: GCF_040807025.1. Lineage (NCBI taxonomy): Eukaryota > Metazoa > Chordata > Aves > Struthioniformes > Struthionidae > Struthio > Struthio camelus. Next base: position 13,062,391 of record NC_090962.1, read on the forward strand.
ATTTCAGCAGTTTTCCTCTATACTAGTCAAGAGTACTAGGTTATGTTTTGGGGGAAAGAGAGGAACATTAAACTTGTTTGTTGCCTGTGAACATTTACAGTATGCAAACTAAACCACAGTCTTTTATCCACGTTATTCTTGCTGAATGTTCTACAAAACAGAAAACTGGCCTGCCTGTGAGGTACTCTGTTCCTCCATCTTTCTTAAGCCTTTCTTTTGTGTGCGCCACCCGGTGTCCCCTAGGTGAGAGTTCAGGCAGTCAGGAAGATCAGCTGTGTACAGCCCTGGTGAACCAGCTGAACAAGTTTGCTGATAAGGAAACCCTCATTCAGTTCCTGCGCTGCTTCTTGCTGGAGTCCAACTCGTCCTCCGTGAGATGGCAGGCCCACTGCCTCGCTCTCCACATCTACAGGTGAGCTTGGAGGAGGCCTCTCTGAGCTGGCTCTTTGATGAAGCGCTACCGTGGGTGAAGGTGTACGCACCTGATAACTGTGGCTCTCTGTCAGATGTCTCTGCAAAGCCTTGACCAGCCCATCTCAGCTCGAAAGAAGCTCTGTCCTGAAGAGTTAGTGCTTGAGCCTCTGTCCTAATGGGTGCTGAGGCTTACAGATGGGTGGTATCCCCCTGAGTTGCTCATGCTCTTTTGCAGTTGTCAGGGCTGGGGAAGGGCTGGCTTATTCATTACTGATCAACTTCAGTGATCATCTACAAGAAGCATTTTATTTCTGCTTGCACACTCTGCCTCATGACATCTACAGGAGTAGGTATTTTGGGGGAGAGCGAATTTCTTTGAGGCAGATGCATCTGCCACAGTTTAAAAGGTGGGAACGTGGATTATGTAGGGGATGGCAGCGTTCCAGGTGCTGAGCTCCTTCAGGACTCTGTTCAGTTGTTGCAGGATAGCTACCTTCATTTCAGAAAGTACTGGAATGCTGCCAGTGGCAAGAAGAGAGGAGATTTAACTATGTGAATTTGGACGTATAGAAAGATAATAGTTACATGCTTGTAGAAGCTGTGGTTAACTGTAGCACGTGTTTTCCTTTTGAAATAAGACTGTGCACCAAGCAGTCTATATAGCTATTTCCACAAGCTAAATTGCTATGTAATCTGTCCAACAGGAACTCTAACAAGTCCCAGCAAGAGTTACTGTTGGATCTCATGTGGTCGATCTGGCCGGAACTTCCAGCCTATGGAAGAAAGGCTGCCCAGTTTGTAGACCTCTTGGGATACTTCTCTCTGAAAACCCAGCAGACTGAGAAAAAGGTATAGTCGCCTTTTGAAAAGGAGGAGCAGCAGCCCAGGTGCTGCTGCTGCTTCTGAATTAGGTTAATGTTTGTTTAGGATAGAGCTGGTACAGTTTTTTTTGTCAAAACTACTTTTTTCATTCCCAAAATTTGAATGTTAAAACATGCGGACTCCTTAAAAAAATTCTTCTTTGAATTAAATTGTTAACGTTTAGCAGCTTGGGAGTGTGTGTTTGGGGGTTGTTTTGTTGTTACTGTTTTTGTTGTGTGGTTTTTTTTTTTTTTTAAATTCCCATTCCCACAGGAAGACTTTGTGGGAAAATGTATTTCTCTTGTAGATCTAATATATAGATTTTTGATATTTCAATTCCTAGAAATCCTTTATAACCATTAGTTTTGAACAAAGGAAGTGGTAGGATTTCTCAAGGGACCAGTGGACTGAGAACAAGTAATTTAGACGCATTGATACTTGCACCTATATGTGCGAAGAATTGGGAAAGCCCTGCAAAAGCTTGGCAGGAATTTGTGGTCAGTGGCTGACAAAGAGTCGTTATTGTGGTAAAGGTCTAATTTTAGGATCAATTAACAGTTCTAGGTAATGATTTAACCACACAAAATTCCTGTGGGTATAGCGTATGCATCTTTTAGGAGACATGAAATGCCAGAAGAGGCGACATCTTTTTTTTTTTTTTTTTTTTTTGGCAATTAAAAAAATATGTAGAGAAGACATTTTCCTAATTGTTTTTCAGTTGAAGGAATATTCCCAAAAGGCTGTGGAGATTCTCCGGACTCAAAACCACATTCTTACCAATCACCCCAACTCCAACATTTACAAGTGAGTCACTTCTGACTTTGATCCGTTTTCTTAAAGGAGCTTTTCAGCAGACGAGCTGTGATCCAGAAGGGCGATCTGGATGTTTCTTCTAATAAAGTCATAGTGGTGGAAGGCCCCCTACTGAGATTACATGCTTGTTGCAGCTGGCCTTTAGAGAGTGGCCGACTCCTGTCTACCAAGTTAAGGGAATAAATAAATAAATAAATTTATCTATATATCTCTATATAGAGATATATATACCTATATATCTCTAGAGAGAGAGAGAGAGAGATAGTACTGAAATGCTGCCTAGCACTTTTCTATATAGCAAAGATAAATGGAAATTTATTTCTTCAAGTAACAATGTAACACTTTGTTATGAAAGTTGGGACTGGGATGAGGGACAGGATGGGACTACAGCTAAACTGAAACTATTCTGATTGCCTTAATGCCTTAGGATCACAACACAGTGAATGCCAAATTACATATATTTTCTTCCCTCACTCCAGCACTCTGTCTGGGCTGGTGGAATTTGATGGCTATTACCTGGAGAGTGACCCTTGCCTTGTCTGCAACAATCCAGAGGTGCCCTTCTGTGTAAGTAACTGGTGTTCTCCAACCTCGTCTGTAGGGATCCGTAAGGATCCCAGCCTTTTACGGCAGCGTGATTTGCAGTGCTGCTGCTTCTTTGGGGATGTGATCGTATTGGCACCGTGTCCTTGGTTTTTGTCTTCCCAGTACATAAAGCTTTCCTCTATTAAAGTGGACACGCGGTATACCACCACCCAGCAAGTGGTGAAGCTCATTGGCAGCCACACCATCAGCAAAGTGACAGTGAAGATAGGAGACCTGAAACGCACCAAAATGGTCCGAACCATCAACCTCTATTACAACAATAGGACAGTGCAAGCCATAGTGGAGCTGAAAAACAAGTATGTTCATCTCCGTTTTTGATGTAGGGTAGGAGAATTTGGGGGAGGGAAGGACACAAATTTAATATGATGCTGATAGATTCCTGGTATTGATTTGGCTTGTGAGACTTCCTTACCATCGTGTCATTATGCCACGTGCGTTTTACAAATCGAGACGCTGGCAAGAATACGTCCTTGAGGTGATCCACATCTCGTAGTGCCTTCCTGTTGAAAGCGACTATTTCCTGATTTAGTTGGGAGTCAAAATGCTCAAGGGCCTCTAGTCTGGCCTTGTCCCCTCTGAGTGCTCCCAGACAGTTCAAAGCAGTTTACTGTATTATAAGTTATGCTGTTTTGTCCTGGGTTTTGCTTATATTGCTAATCTGCAAACTCTCTAATCATTTTTTCTCCTGTAGGTAGGAAGCATGTCAGTCTCTGAATTTAATGTTACTGTTTTTAGTGAGGTGAATAGGTGGAACGTGTATTGGCCATTCTGCACTCAATTGGCTTCCTCTATCTGGCGGCTTCTTCTAGCTCACGTTCCTTCTTGAGCTATTACCCGTCACTGTCAGTGCACACTGGGTGGGATTGTTCTGAATCTCCTATAAGAAGATGTTGAAGAAAAGATCCAAATTTCTCCTAGAGCCTGAAACGTGCCTATAAAACTTGTGTGCAAAACTTTTGTACAGGCTCAATTTTAAGCCCCTAACTTAGTTGTTTGGAGACCGATATCAATACCAGAACTGCAGCCCGGGGAATTTGATTCTTGAAACTTATTTTGTAGCGTGTCCAGAAATGCAGAAATTAAATTACTTGTTTGCAGCTATATGGCGAGTCAGTAGTAGAACTAAAATTAGAAGTCGAATGGCCTAACACTTGACTGCTGCTTTAACCACCAAAAATGCTGCTTTTCAGTACGTTGCTCCATCTGGAGCTGGTTCTGCTTAAATGCTTTCCCTTCTTCCTTCTGGAGACGTTCTCACCAGAATCAGATCTCTCTGGCTTAGGGAATTAATCTGTGCCCGCCGCTTATTGCTTATTTGAAGTCTTAAATCCTCTGTGACGTCACGAGAGGCCACCGCGGAGAGGATTTTGATGTCAGAAAGCAAGGAGTCTGACTTCAGGTTGGGCGTCAGCTGGGGGAGCAGAGGAGGTCTTCCGAAATAAAGAGTCTGTTTTCATGCAAATGTCTTTTCTAATTAAAAAAAAAAAAAAAAAAGAGGTGAAAACCCTTAGGTCTGTAGCATTAAAGTTTTTCCATGAGGCATCTACAGCTCTTTAATCCTAAACAGTCTCTCTCTGTGAAGAGGATAAAGGCTTAAAATGTATTCCTGGCGACATATCATGTCAATACAGAAGCTAAGGAGAAGAATCCCAGAACTGCTCTCCATTCATCCCCTTTAAAGTAGATTTTGAGCAGAGACGGTTGTGTTTGGCTTCCCTTCGTCTGTGGGCAGGAGGGTGCTTTCCAGTCGAAAAGCAATATGTCTGTCTTCCTTTCCCAGGCCGGCTCGTTGGCACAAAGCCAAAAAAGTCCAGCTGACCCCGGGCCAGACGGAGGTGAAGATTGACTTGCCGCTGCCCATTGTGGCTTCCAACCTGATGATCGAATTTGCAGATTTCTATGAGAATTACCAGGCTTCCACGGAGACCCTGCAGTGCCCTCGGTGTAGTGCATCTGTCCCGGCCAACCCAGGAGTGTGTGGCAACTGCGGCGAGAACGTGTACCAGTGTCACAAGTGCAGGTATGTCACCCGCCTGCCTCCCCCCGGTGTCAGCGCCAGAGGTTTCTGCAGCCCTTGTGCTGTTGCCCATGTGGGATGTTCAGCAAAATGCCCTGCTATTTAAATACATGATTCTGGTTAATGCAACCGCACAATGAAATTAGTCTAGAAGTATAAAACAGGCTTACAGGGATTTAATGTTAATGCAGGCGAACAAAGGAAACCCGATATGACAATGTTGAAAGAACACAGAAGAAGTTTCAAATCAAGCCCTCAGAAGTTTAAGAAGATTCCCAGCATAAGGTTATTTTTGGCCAGCCTGTTCAAGGGCGTGAGGTTCAGTCGCATGAATGCCGGGGGGGGGGGGGGTTTCCCCGCAGGATCCCAGACTCAGTGTGCAGGATGGACAGTGCTCGCTTGTCTATTCAGTGCCTTTGTTGTGCTCTCCTCATTTAGAGTAAGGCTCGGGGCCTAATTTACTGTGCGCTATTCAGGCTTAACCACAGGGTTACAAATCCTTCTCTCTTCTCTTTCTTGAGATCTGTCTCCTCGTCTGATATTTCTCCTCCCCTTGTTGTTGTCCCGTACTCCCCTCTAATCCTGAAGGGATTTGAGGTGCTTAGCAGATTCTTCGCAGGGATGAATTGATTATTGGTGTATTGAAAGGTTTTCATGTCCCCTATAGAGTTATGGGAGCTATAAATCAGTTCACGTCATGCTACTCTGGTCCGCAACAGGAGATAATAAGTATGCTGTGCTAGTCGTACTGTAACAGTGAACAGAGTGCAAGCTATTCAAAGTCTACCACTTACAAAACGAAGTGGATTCTTTTTATCTGTATTCTTGTAAAGGGCACAGTGCCCTAGTCTGACGTTCTGCTGGGAATTAGTGTAGTTAAAGTAGCGTTGTTAGGAACAAGTTCACATCTGTTGCTGCTTACTGGCCAGAGTATGGTACCTCTTCTGTAAGGATTTTTGGTGCCTGATTTGTAGGTTGTGATTACGTGCACCTTAGGTGTTTCACTCGTGATGCTTCCCCAGGGCGATTTGGTAGATGAGCCGTTTTAAGGGCCATCCTTTTCTTTTACTTGCTGAGTACGTTCACAGCTTGCTTACATCATTCCCTCGGTTATCTTTATAAGCTTAACAGCGTTCTTTGACTGTTTGGGGGTTGCCTTTCAGATCCATTAATTATGATGAGAAGGATCCCTTCCTTTGCAATGCCTGTGGGTTCTGTAAATACGCTCGCTTTGACTTCATGTTGTATGCTAAGCCTTGCTGTGCAGTGGATCCTATAGAGAATGAAGAGGATCGAAAGAAGGTGAGACTAATAGCAGATTCATTTGCTTTGATGCTGATGATCCCACAAAGTCTCAATCCTGTCTCTGTGTTTTTGTGGGTTTTTTTTTTTTTTTTGAGACATGGAGTACAATCTCTTATCTACTAGCTTGCTCCACCAAATAGATAATCTTCAGATGACATTATTCAGTGCTTTACTTCTCCTGAACTAGCTATCTAGCACTGCATCTCTCTGTCTTGCTGTACAAGAGGGCAAATTTGGAGGAAGCTTCATGGTGGGTTTGCTTTGCAAATATCTATAGGAGTTTCTCTGGCATGTGGAAGTTAAGTATCAAAGATTCTGGCTTCCTTGTTGCGCTTTCTGTCAGAGGAATCTAGCTAGGCTTTCTGTGCCTGGGCTCTGATGTGTGGCCACCATGACTTCCAGGAGCCCACGTACCTAAAGCCTTGCAGTTAGCACTGCTTCTCAGTCAGAGACAGACATCGGTGGAAGAGAGGACAGACTTAGAGGCTGTTGGGTATAGTTTTGAGGAAGTGGAATCAAAAACCTTGTCAATGTAAAATAAGAGTTCCTTTTTCTTTTTGTTTTTAGGCAGTGACAAATATCAACACTCTCCTGGACAAGGCTGACAGAGTGTACCACCAGCTAATGGGACACCGACCACAGCTGGAAAACCTGCTGTGTAAAGTGAACGAGGCAGCTCCTGAAAAGCCACAGGTAACAGGAGATAGGTGCATCTTGCACAGAACCCTTGCAGGAGACATGCTTGTGAGACACTGACCTTTTATACTGCCCGGAAAAGCTAAAGATCCTTGTCTCGGGTGCTGTTCTGCAGCTGTTACTTGTATGTGTAGTCTCCACACGTGGTCTGATTTCCCTTCTTTTCCAGGATGAATCTGGTGGTAGTGGAGGGATCAGCTCTACCTCAGCTAGTGTGAATAGATACATACTCCAGTTAGCCCAGGAGTACTGTGGTGACTGCAAGAACTCTTTCGATGAACTTTCCAAAATCATCCAGGTATGATGCTCTTTGATTTGAATTTAGGCCGTTTGTTACCCTGTGTCACTAGATACGGCGCACATCAGAAGTAGGAAGTAAGATGCTGCCATTCCATGTCCAATGATATAGCTAACAGTAGGTACTCAGTTGCATATTTTCAGGGAAAAAAACAAAAAGATTGTTTCTAAAAGCTGCATTTACTGTGAATACTATTGATTTGTCGCCTTTCCAATATTGTATTGCATGTAATGCAGAAAACCTGTCTTTACATAGAGCAGATAACTGGGAGTTAGGCTGGGATTTCTAATGGATTTCTCAAGTGTGCCATTGACTTGAGGGATTTCAAGTTCTGAGATACTTGGTTAGAAAGGTTCCTCCATAAAACACCCAGTGAAAATGAAAACAGCATAGCCGGTGAATAGGATTAGCAATTGTGTGCTCTTTCATAATTCCGTAATTTTCATTTCTCCTTCTCTGTGTTTGCAGAAAGTGTTTGCCTCTCGAAAGGAGCTTCTGGAATATGATCTGCAACAGAGAGAGGCAGCAACTAAGTCCTCACGAACCGCTGTCCAACCCACGTTTACTGCCAGCCAGTATCGTGCCTTGTCTGTTTTAGGCTGTGGCCACACATCTTCAACTAAATGCTATGGCTGTGCCTCAGCCGTCACTGAACACTGCATAACGTTACTTCGGGCCTTGGCGACCAACTCTGCCATCAGGCATATCCTTGTGTCCCAGGGCCTTATCCGAGAACTGTTTGACTACAACTTGCGCCGTGGTGCAGCCACCATGCGGGAGGAGGTCCGTCAGCTCATGTGCCTTCTGACCAGGTTAGGTCTGATTCAGTGTTTGTGTCCAGTGAATTCTGGAAAGTCACGTGCTTATAAAAGCCCTACTGGAGAGGAGTTATGGTGGAGATGTCTTACATGCGCTGTATGTGCTTGTACATTTCTCATCAGTTAAGCTGAAACCACAGGAGCTTTGGGTATTTAGTGTGCATAATACTAAATACAGAGCATAATAGTGTTCTCTTTGCTTCTGAAATTAGGGACAATCCAGAGGCCACACAACAAATGAATGACTTAATCATTGGGAAGGTTTCTGCAGCTCTGAAAGGACACTGGGCAAATCCAGACTTGGTGAGGAACTGTAGTATTTTCCTATTTCTCTTTTCTGACCTCCTGACCTGCTGGTGTGTTCTAATTGTTACGTCTTCTCTATTGTCGTGATCTATTTGTAATACAGGTGGCGTTTCTGTCTTGGTGGGAATTAAGATATACGTCAGGGCAAAGCACAAAGTTATGTGATGATGGAGACCACGAGCTTCCTCGGGCAGTTCTGCCTGTTGTAGCTGTCTCTCGAGCTTCCTCGGGCAGTTCTGCCTGTTGTAGCTGTCTCTCGAGCTTCCTCGGGCAGTTCTGCCTGTTGTAGCCGCTTACCTTGCAGCCTTCTCAAACAGGTTGCTAGTCATCCCAGATAGGCATGGAATTAAGTTTACTGAGATGCCTGTGTTTTGAACGTGGGCTTGTGCATATCAAAAGGCAGAAGTGACTGCTGCATCACCAAGACTTCCTAAGATGTGAATATGTGTCTGTATTACAGGCTAGCAGCCTCCAATATGAAATGTTGCTGCTAACAGACTCTATCTCGAGGGAAGACAGCTGCTGGGAGCTCCGACTACGTTGTGGTGAGTTCAGATGACTAATGTGAAATCTTTATTTTAAAACGTTATAACTAGGTCCGTGCTCAACAGCAAGATTTTTAAGGAAGAGAAGTGATCCTGGCTCAGGTGGCTTGTAATCACTTTGGGTTAAATGTGGAGTTAGCACCAGATAGCTTCATCTCAGGAGAACGCGTTTTCTGAAATGGGAGTGCTGAGAAGCAAAAAGGTGGAGGAGTGAAGTTAGAAGGGAAGGATGGCAAGGTTCTTTCCTGTAATAGAGAATAATTGTTTTTCATCCATAAGATGTTTTTCATCCATCTTACCTAATTCTCAGCACTTCTGATGTGCTGTACGGCGCTGTAGAGGTGTCCCATCTGCAGATCCTATGGTGGTATGAACATGTCTGTCTGTCTTCTAGCTCTCAGCCTCTTTCTGATGGCGGTGAACATTAAGACCCCAGTGGTTGTGGAAAACATCACCCTCATGTGCCTGCGCATTCTACAAAAGCTGATCAAACCACCTGCTCCAACCAGCAAGAAAAATAAGGTATTGCCTTACACAGAGGCTGAGCGCAGTATCTGAAAGTGAGCTGATTAAAGTCTGGCATGCCAGTCTTGGAGAGGAACAGCTTTGTGAGGATACCAGAGATTTCTTTTCCTGGTTGTGGTTCCTGGGGAAGCACAAGTGCAGTGGGTTGTGTCCTGTGTCTCTTGGCCTTGCAGACTGAGAATTACAGATTATTAGTTTCCATTTTCAGCTGTTCTTTGGTGGCTTTGACCACTGCTATTCAAGACTGCTTTGCCCTTTCAGATCTGTGGCATGGGAAAAGAGGAGAGGTACTTCAAAACTGCAACTTAGTTATTTTAAGCAAGCTCTGGGTGCGTTCACCAGTTCTGCAGGATCAAGTACCTTTGATTCCGATTTTTAAGTACAGAGCTGCAGTTCTGATAATATGATATTGATTGGCTGCTCCTTGCTTGGAAGTTGGGATAACATTTGCAAAGGAGACGGTACCTTTCTCCTTTAGTTTAGCTATCTGATAATCGCAGATCAATGTCAAAGATGGGTGTGCTGATGTTTTGGTAGTATCGGTATCTGTTTTAACCTGAGATGTGTCTCTTAGTTCGTTGTTCTCAGTGGTGGGAAGTGAGGAGAGGAGCGTCCCTTGACTCACAGCAAAACTGGAAATAACTGCTTTGTAGGGGTAACAGATGTGTATACCCTGCTATTATGCAAGAGCTCCATTTGCCTATTCACTGAGCAGGCGCAGCTAGTGATTATACCTACAGGAGTAACTGTTAAGAGGGCTGAATGTGACTTCCATGAATCTCTTTTTGCTTGTTAGGATGTGCCTATGGATGCACTCACCACTGTGAAGCCTTACAGCAATGAAATCCATGCACAAGCTCAGCTGTGGCTCAAGAGGGACCCCAAAGCATCGTACGAAGCTTGGAAAAAGTGCCTCCCTGCCAGAGGTAGTCTTGTGCTTTCATCTTTGTGTAATTTAGCTCACTTTGTGAAAGAAGATGCATGTCCTCCAAATTTAATAAGGATTGTACTTGTGTAGATGTGTCGGCTTCTGTCCTGTGACATCAAATACTATCTTCACGCTTAACTGTAGTCCGTAGAGATTGTAGCACTGGTCTGTCTAGGCTGTGTGGCTCAGCCCCTGAGCAGAAAATGCACTGGGCCTGAAGAACATCAGGGGAATGGCGAAAATGAAACTTATTGTTTATTTTAAATGAAAGCAGCCAAGTAAAAGATAGAATTGAATTCCCTGAGAGGCTACGGGATTTGTATCTGGACTGAAGGTGAACGTAGCCCCAAATAGAAGTGAAAATGGCAGCAGAAAGAAATGAGAAGCTTCTCAGAATTCCTACATCCAGTATGCAAAATAAAATACAACGGTGTGAGCGATTACTAGCTGCTGACATTTCTCTTAAGCTGCGTTCAATATTGCAGGTATAGATGCCAATGGGAAAGCTCCCAGCAAGACTGAGCTTCACCAGCTCTACTTGTCAGAAAAGTACGTCTGGAAATGGAAACAGTTCATGAGTCGCCGTGGGAAGAGAACTTGCCCTCTGGATCTCAAGCTGGGACACAACAATTGGTTGCGACAGGTAAGTGCTGGTGAAAACTCGAGTGGGGTGCACCCGCCTGTCAGCAGCGTAGGACAGAGAGAACCATCAGAGATTATTGGTGGTTCACCATCTTTTGTGTGCTTTGCAGTCAACTTGAGCAGTGGTTTTTGGAGAGAGTGTAACTAGACCAGATGGTAACATCTAATTCCAAGTAAGATTTGCAGCCTTGTTCCATAGAAATGCTGTTTAAAAACATTTATCCAGTATTCTGCTTGCTCTTGGAGTCTTAAATTGCCATGATGCTCCTACCTGTCTGATAGCTGCGTTTGGACTGCTGGGTTTCCATAGGTCTTGCGCAAAAGCTTTTCTTCCAGTGTATGTGGATTAGTGTGTTACTTAGGCAGTGCGTTGTTTAAAAATGTTAATGGAGAACAGAGTAGACCACCTCATCGAATCGTGTCTTTGGGAAACGAGAGCACTAATGTCCCAATGTATGCTTTACTGTTTTAGTAAAATATCGTTAGTTTATAGGTGCACATAAAATGATACCTTATTTTAATGCTCTTATCGTAGGTGCTATTTACTCCTGCCACTCAAGCCGCAAGGCAGGCTGCGTGCACTATTGTGGAAGCTCTGGCTACTATCCCCAGCCGTAAACAGCAGGTCCTCGATCTGCTTACGAGGTAGTATTTCTTAGGATGCTATGCTTGGCAGCTCCAGAGTGATTTTTCTCTGATTCCCAGGAGAATTTCTCTCCCTAAAAATAGGGAGATTTCTGGATAAGTTTCTGGAGGGTTGGGTTTTTTTGTTTGTTTGTTTTTGTTATTACTTTCTTTCCATGCTATTCTTAATTTGTGAATGCTGCGTGTTGCTTCGAAGCAGTTGCCAACCGGTATTTTCTCTTCACTAGCTACCTGGATGAGCTGAGCATTGCTGGCGAGTGTGCTGCTGAGTACCTGGCACTGTATCAGAAACTCATCAAACCTGCCCACTGGAAGGTCTACCTGGCTGCCAGAGGGGTTTTGCCCTATATTGGCAGCCTCATCACGAAGGTACGGGCCTCTCTGGAAGAGCTGTGTAGCAGCGGGAACCTAGTCCCTGCCTTGTCAGTCAGCTCATTTGGCTTTTGTGCTTTGAGATCTGCATCTCTCTGTTCAGTGCCCTGTTGCTGGCCCACGCCTGGTTTAGGAAGTTTGTACTTTTGCACTGTCACCTGTGAGCACAAAATAACTCCAGCTGTATCAGGCCTCAGTGCAACTGGGCTAGTTCATGTTAGGTAACTTTTCTCTGGGCGGCTGTGCTAAGGGGTATAAATATTGCTGCACTGACTTGGCATCGGGTCCGGACTGGAGGCTGTCTTAGCTGCCAGACTGGACTTCAAAAGCCCTTAATGACAAGGGAGGATTAGGTGTGCTTCCATTCCTCCAGTGTGAATTACAGTCTGTTGAAGAAGGAATGCGCTTAAGTTGCAGTCCTCAGATAGTCAGGTTTTAGCAGTTTGCTAGTGAGACATAACTCAGTCCCACGGCAGATAACACCCTCTATGTTAATGGTGACCCTGAGTCCAGTACACCTAGAGCGTAGGAAGCACAGTCTGGCACTGGGAGTCGTCCTGGAGAGCCACTCGAGCAAATTGGTGGTAATAACCATGGGGTAGGTGTAGGGAGAAGATCAGGAGAATATTTGGGTCAGTTTTTCTCCCCTCCCACTTCAGCACTGCTGTTCTAATTTCTCCGTGGTTGGCTCCGTTTCTTTGCTCTGTTCCTTTGCACCCTGTGTTCACGCACAGGTCAGTTAGTTTTCAGTGTGTTGGACACTGGCCAGCTAGTCATTGTTGGCACTGTAGTTTATCCTAATGGGCATGTTAATTATTTGCAGGAAATAGCTCGTTTACTTGCCTTGGAGGAAGCAACGCTCAGCACTGATTTGCAGCAGGGATATGCCTTGAAGAGTCTCACAGGTATTTGCTGGCATCAACACAAGTCATATAGTAGGATTAGAGACGGGGTGACTGTTGTTCTATAACAGCACGTAGCAGAGTTTTGAACAGATGTGGTGCAAGTGTTTTGTGATCATCAGCATTGTTTTTTTACCCATCGGTTTAGCTTTCAGTCAGTAAATAGATTTTCCAATGGGTTTTTCTGGTCAGTTCTAGTTTTTAGTTACCTGAACTAATTTTGTGTCATGAGCAGACTTTGTCATATCACTGTCTTCTCCAAGTCTTGATTACCTTTATTAATCAGTATAATTCCCAGGACTGATGTAAACACTGATTTATTCCTACCTGTTGTTCCCTAGTTATTAATATTTTTAGCAACTCTTCCTTTTATTCCATGGTGGCAGCCTTTCTTTTTGCCTTCTGTGGTATGCTTTTTTCAAAAACTTGTTCAAAACGGAAATACATCGTATCAGCTGGGTCACTCTTTTTCATATTCTCTTTTATGGTTTCGTATTTGATGGCCGCGTGAAACTTGCAGCTGACAAATCAAACGCTCTCCCGTTTCTTCAACATCTCATTTCTGTGTAGGTCTTCTCTCTTCCTTCGTGGAGGTGGAGTCCATCAAACGACACTTCAAAAGCCGCCTGGTGGGTACAGTCCTGAATGGTTACCTGTGTTTGAGGAAGTTAGTGGTGCAGCGAACAAAGCTGATTGATGAAACCCAGGACATGCTACTGGAGATGCTGGAAGATATGACAACAGGTAAAAAACCACTTGGGTTCCAGAAATCCAGACTCTGGGTCAACCAGGAAGGAAAAGCAGGTAGTACAGCTACGTAAAGGATTTAGTTCTAAAAGACTACTATAGGGAGTTTGTTGTTGTTGTTTGCTTCTTTTCTTTTCTTTTCTTTTCTTTTTTTATGGCTTGGACCTTCTAATATTTCCTTTTGACACAGAAAAGGTAAATGACATTCCTGAAATCATCCCTTATTTTTCTGGAGTTTAAACCTCCTCCTTCTTGCAGGACTGTTGTTTCCTAGTAACCATAGCAATGAACAGCCTTTTCTTTGCTCGGTAGCTGGAACTCAGAAGAAGAGGGCCCCAAAGTATGGGACTTATTGCATGGAGATTGGTTGTGTATGTTGAGTTAAAATGGAGCCCTTAAAAACTGGCCTATGTGTCTCTTTTAATGCTTCCTTTTCTTGGCAGGCACAGAATCTGAAACAAAGGCGTTTATGGCAGTGTGTATAGAGACTGCAAAACGTTACAGCCTTGATGACTACAGGACACCTGTGTTCATCTTTGAGAGACTTTGCAGTATTATCTATCCTGTAAGCATACAGATGACTGTAGCATCACTTATAAAATCAGACTTCTTAAATAAAGTTGTTTGCATTTCAGCAAAACAAAATAATAGCATAGACAATAATGGTTTAATACTAGCCAATGTAGAGCTGTAGCAATATGCTGTCCCATTTTGAGGTTTTAATGTTCAGATTCCTTCTGTGGCATGTTCTGCGCAAAGAAGGAGAACCAGTAGTATTGTCACTTTGTGCTATGGAATTTGCTTACCAGAGTTCGTGTGAGGCAACGTAGAGCAGGATGCACCAGTGACGAAAGGACTTAAGGTTTAGGGACATCTTGCAAATTGCTAACATGTGAATGCAGGAAACGGAGCGTGTTTAGGGAAAAAAATTTTCACTCTGCCTCTGCTGTTGCTCTTTAGGAAGAGAATGAAGTGACTGAGTTCTTTGTAACGCTGGAGAAAGATCCCCAGCAGGAAGACTTCTTGCAGGGCAGAATGCCAGGCAATCCCTACAGTAGTAACGAGCCTGGCATTGGGCCGCTCATGAGGGACATCAAGAACAAGATCTGTCAGGACTGTGACCTGGTAGCTCTGCTGGAGGATGACAGTGGAATGGAGGTGAGAATGCCCAAGTGTGGATGTCTTGCCCGGATGCATGGGGACTCGTTTCTAAGTAGCTTATAATCGCGAACCCAGCCACGCGGTGTGAACTTGTTCTAGACGTCGTCTTTTTTTCCTTTCAGCTCTTGGTGAACAATAAGATCATCAGTTTGGACTTGCCTGTGGCCGAGGTCTACAAGAAGGTGTGGTGTCCTACTAACGAGGTATGTGTCTGTAGCACTTGTCCTTGATGTTTTAAAAGAAAATCACGTGAGCCAGGATTTATTTCCTGACATATAATTTCCTGGCTATAATTGCTCAGCACCTTTTTGTGCTCTATTTGGATACACCGCCGCTCAATTTTGCGACAGAAATGATTTTAAGAGGCATAATACTGACCCAGGTGAGGGTATTGAACTTACCCGTGTAGCATACCCAGTTCTCTGAGCTGTCATCTTGAGCGACAAACTTTCTTACCTTCCTTTGGAGAAACGGCTGAATTTTGCGTTCGCTGCCTTTCAAAGCTCATTTCACGCTCCATCTGCGTGTGGCAGTTTAATGTGAATGTACAGCCTGGGATACCAGATTGCTTTATCAATCTGCATTTCAGAGATGAACCCAAATTATTTATGCGGAGCATCCAACATTTCTGCACATCACTTTGCCCTACTGCTGTTGTGTTTTTCATTTAGAACTCCAAGAACTTTACAGATTTAATCTGCTCAATTTGCTCTTAGTAGCGGGTATTGGCTGTCTTCTAGATGAAGAAACGGACACCACAGTCTTAAGGGACTAGTCAGACAGAGTCGCAGCAAGCTCATTCCAGAGAGGGACGCAGAGCCCAGAACAGGCCGTTCCCTTCGTGTTAGTTGTGGCCACTAAAACTCCCACTGAAAAGGAGACGATCAGAGTAAATCGTGCCTATTACCAATGTGTTCTCTAGAGGTACTGCTAGTAGCACTGGAGATTATAAAAGAAGACCGATTTGCCTACCGTGTCTCATTCATTCCCCATTTACTCTTGGTTTATGCTCACCTTAGACTGAAACCACAGTCGTTTTCATTGGCTAAAAATAAGCTGTACGCGTTCGTTATAGGAGGAAATCTGATCGCGTTACCAAGGGGAATAACTACTGACATTTGCACGTGCTGCTCCGGCCACTGTGCCCGCTCAGAGCGGGGAGCTGCCGTTTCCGTGAGACGCGACGCCATAGCCGATGCGCTCCTCTCTCAAGATGCCGTGCCGGCCGTGAAAGGCTGAGTTTGCTCAGCGTTACTGTCGCCGAACAGCTTTCATCTGTCTTCCTTTGTGTGCACCTCTGCGAAGCACTTCTGGAGCTCCGGCTCACGTTCCCTAGGAAATAGGCAGGCTCACAAGAAGCTAACCTCAGGCCCCTTTTTGTTCCCCTTGTCTCTCACCGGCTTTTTTTTGTTCATCTGCCATTTTACCAGGGCCCCTGCGGTGTTAATTGCTGGTCTCTAGCGTGGCCTTTGAGCAGATCTTCCCCCCAGGGCTTTCCCTCCGCTTATGTATTTGCTGTGACATTAAGCACTGCTTATTCCACATTAGGCTTAGTGCGCTTTCTGACAGGTTTTCTCTCGCAAGGTCTCCTGCTCCCAAATCTGGGATTTTTCTTTTCTGCTTTTTCTTTAGACCTGTGGATTAAAATGGAAAGTTTAGTGATATGCAGTCAGTATTTCCAGCTGGAAACGCATCTAGAAAACCAACCCCTTCCCAGGGCAGAAGCACTGGTGGTCCTTTACTGTTTTAGACTATCCCCTTGTAGTAATACGCTGTCTTAGCCAAAGCTCATTAAATTGCCTTTTACTTCTCCTGTTCCATTTTCCATCACTGCGGATTTTTTTTATATTGGAAAGCACTGCTTCAGTTAGCCTCCTCTGCTTCATTTATTGGGCTGTAGCTTATCTATGTATATCCCAGGTATGCAGTGGAATAGCCTAGAAGGGGAAGGTTGATGCATAAAGCAGGCATTTCTCTATAGATGAATGCATGTTCTGCTTGGACAGATTGTTCACCGGTGCTAAAGGAGGGCACCTAAGGAGAAAAGACTGCTTATTACCACGCTATGCTTCTAATTGGCAATGTCAGGAAAAACTGAACAGACCAACTGACGATTTATGGAACGTTTTTGCAGGTTGTGGCTTTGCAGTTGTTTTTAATTCATCTCAGTGAAGGGAGGACGAGGGAGGGAAAGATTTCTCTGTGCTATCTTTGGTGAAAACAGCACAAAGGAGGACGAGGCTTAAGTGTCTGTTACGTGCTGTAAAGAAAACCACGCTTGCATACATGTGTTCGGACAGGCATTGTTAATATAACGCTCTCCTCTCTCACAGGGGGAGCCGATGAGGATCATTTACCGCATGCGAGGGTTACTAGGAGATGCAACTGAGGAATTCATCGAGTCTCTAGACTCTACTACTGGTAATGCACTTGTCTTCTGAAAGCTGGGATTAGATTTGAAATCTGAGGTTCGCTGTAGAGCAGTGACACTCTTATCCTTACCGCAGCGCGCTTAAAGCTGATTGACGTTCCTTTTGCTACATGTACCTGCTCCACCTACAGTGGATACTGATTTCTAATGACACTTAAAGTCTGTACTTTCAGCCTGAATACTTATATGGCACAGGGCCATTCACTGTGGCCCTTCCTCATATTCCTGCTCGTAATTCTTTTCCAAATTGGACACAGTTGATACACTTCAGCTGCTGGTAAATGTGGCCTGCTGCACTCGTTTTTTACTTCACGGTTTTGTCCCACGTGGGCTGCATGAGCTTGCCGCTGTGGCTTCTTCCTTTCTTCATAATCTATGTTTGTCCTGTAGATGAAGAGGAGGATGAGGAAGAAGTTTATAAGATGGCAGGTGTGATGGCCCAGTGCGGAGGCTTGGAGTGCATGCTGAACAGACTGACCGGAATTAAGGACTTCAAACAAGGCCGGCACCTCTTAACAGTGAGTCTGAGCTGCTATGCTTTGGCATTAGAAGTTACATGGCAGAAAACTCCACAGACATGGGTGAAGTTTCCGCCTGTCTTATGTTTCAGATCAAGTGTTGGAGCAGAGGTTGCAATTCCCTCATTTATTAAAACCTGAGAAGCTCCTTCTTTCTCCTTCCCAATCCCCTCGGTTAGCAATTCTGTACAAAGATTTTGAGGCACGTAGAAACCAAAGAGTTGGTAAAACTGGGTCCTACCTTGCTAGAGTGATTGTTTTCTGCCTTGGTTATAATGGAAAACCAAAGCTGTCCAAAGGGTAATATGGGTCTAAAAGTCTGACTTGTACTTTACCCCACAAGTCTGGAAACTAGCTATATGATCAGGTGCTTTTATTTCAGTAATATTTTGGTTCTCGTTTTGAAGGTACAGCAGAGAGTGCATTCTCTGTGTTTTGTAGGTGCTGTTAAAACTGTTCAGTTACTGCGTGAAGGTGAAAGTAAATCGTCAGCAGTTGGTCAAGCCTGAGATGAACACTTTGAACGTCATGCTGGGAACCCTTAACTTGGTAAGGATAACCGAGGGGCACAGTTAGCTTGGGAACGACTGGCATTGAGCCTTTTGTAAAACAGGAGGAGTTTGATAACGTTGGCTGAAGGTTTGCTTGTTGTAAACGGTTTTCAAAACTATTGCTGTCTGATGGCCTTGAGGACATGGATGCTGAGTTAATGCAGTGCCTCAGAAGTTTAACAGAGTCTTGGGTGATCTGCAGGTCTTTGCAATGTGAATCCCTAGCTAACAGGGTTTTATTCCCACCTATGTTTATGAAGTTCTCTGTTATGTAATGAAGGAGACCCTATTCAACAAGTGAACTTGGGCTTCCATAAAGTGTTTGCTGTGGACTCAAATAAATTTAAAGCTACCTCAGATTGTCCTGCTTCCTTATGACAACTGCAAGAGATCTTAAACGTTGCTGGACTAACCCAGCAGATTTTCTGTTAGCCATTCCCTGTCTACAAGTAACTGGAGACGTGTGGCTCAGTTAAACCTGTCAGTGTTGGTGCTATAATGAGTGCTGTTATCTTCTCCAGGCTCTCGTGGCTGAGCAGGAAAGCAAGGACAGTGGAGGAGCAGCTGTGGCAGAGCAAGTGCTTAGTATAATGGAGATCATACTGGATGAATCCAACGCAGAACCTCTGAGCGAGGACAAGGTGAGGGGCTGAACGGGAATGTTGCCCAGGATTCAAGGCTTGTGCATATCTTATTACAGTGATGCAGAGCTTCAGGAGTTGTAGTTGTAGAGGTGTGTTGAATGGGAATCTCACCCATGCCAGCAAGGTCTCAGCAGGCCTTGCAGGTAGGACAAGAGGAGTGCCCTGAACTAAAAGCACTGTGAGGCTTCTGGATGGGTCTTGCGTGGCTGGGGTGGGAGATAGTAGGTACTGCTTGAATCCCTTCCCTGCTCCTTTGGGTCACAGAGCTGTGATCAATAGAGAAAGAGGCAGTTTTGCTGTGGTTTATTGAGTGTTTTTATACTTATTGAAAACATAGTTGGTTCCCCAGCTAATTGGGGATATAAACTATATCTCGGCTACATTAAGAATGAGAAAAGTTTCTTTCTCACCTTTTAAAACTACCGGTATGTAAGAATCTGACTTCTTTTGGGCTGAAATTTGACCTTTTTGACTAGAGAATGCTTTAACAGTAGATGAAGGAAGTCAGGTGTCAACTGGAAGAGCTGACAACAGCCATTCCACTGGACATTTGGGAATGAGGCTGTCTTTCGTTCTTCAGCAGCCTATTTTATCAGGGCCAAGAGCTCTAATTCATCCAGACCAGGGCAGTATACCAGCTACTGGAGAGTGGGGGTTTTCTTGAAGAGTGTAGATTTATTCCTGAACATAAATCATGCTCCTCTTTCTTTGCAGGGTAACCTCCTCCTGACTGGTGACAAGGATCAGCTGGTAATGTTGCTCGATCAGATCAACAGCACTTTTGTCCGCTCCAATCTCAGCGTCTTGCAAGGCCTGTTACGCATCATCCCTTACCTGTCCTTCGGAGAAATGGAGAAAATGCAGATTCTCGTTGATCGATTCAAACCCTACTGTAACTTTGATAAGTATGTTGACAGATTTCAACTAAAAACGCATGAAATCAGATGTGCGGGGAAGTCTGTACCTTTTCTCATTGATACTCATTTCAGTGTAATGCAAAGCTTCAGAGTTTCCTGGTGCATAAGCTTAGTTTCCTGTTTCACTTCTAAGCCGTTTCTAGAAAAAAATAATATGTGACTCTGTAGCTTGGGAAATACGGCTTTAAAGTGTGTTCTGTGATGACAGGGGCCTGAGTGGGACGGTGGGTGTTCTGAGTCTCCGAGCTGGAGTATAGGTGTGCATTCAATGACAATATAATGAGAATCATTGTACAGGCAGAGATTTTTGAAGAGCCTCCAAGTCACTGTTTCTTCTCCTAACTCAGGTATGATGAGGAGCACAGTGGAGATGACAAAGTTTTCCTAGACTGCTTCTGTAAAATAGCAGCTGGGATAAAGAATAACAGCAACGGCCATCAGCTGAAAGATCTGATCCTCCAGAAGGGGATTACACAGAATGCCCTTGACTACATGAAAAAGCACATTCCTAGTGCAAAGAAGTGAGTTGCTTGCTTGCGGTTGTGGTAATCCTGAGCGTCCTTGTCTCATTTCATCACCACTAAATAGAGCGATCTTCCAAGAAAAGCGTTAACAAGTCCACGTGCAGAAGCACTTGTACTTGATGCAGCTGTGGTGCAGAGGATCTGGTGGGACAGTGCTACGATGGGGATGGGCTACAAGTCCTGTACTCTTCCCATTTTACGTCCTGAGCTGATTTCTTGGATGTCATGATCCTTGCGTTTCCTTCCTGTTCTTTACCGATTATACTATAACAGGGCTTTTGCTGTTGATGACCTGCTCGTAAATATAAAACAAATCCTAAGGCTGAGAGTTGACACTGTGGCTATTAGTGTGCACAACATGGAAGTGGGAGTGTGGATGTCACTTCGTTAATTAGTGGAGGAGGAGGAATGCAGAGGGAGGGATGTTTCTCTTTGCCTGCAGCCTGTGCTCTGCAAGCTGTGCTGCTGGCTGGCTGCCAGGTGCCTTTTCAGAACTGGTGGCTGTCCTTCAACTGCCGCCTCTTGTTTTCTGTGCAGTTTGGACGCTGACATTTGGAAGAAATTCTTATCTCGGCCTGCACTTCCTTTTATCCTGCGCCTGCTCCGAGGACTTGCCACGCAGCATCCTGCTACGCAGGTAAGGAGACTGTCTTAGAAGCAGAGCAGGACAGGACTGGCTTGCTACTCTGCCTTTTGTGGCCAGAGCTAAGCAAATATTTCTGTAGTAGTTAATTCTCTGATGTTTTTGTTGAGCTTGGAGAGATGCACGGCCTCAGGTCCGGTAAAGACCGGGGGGGCGGAGATTTTGACTTAAATATGTGTGAGGAGTACACACAAGCGTTCTGTGAAGAGAAGGTGATTTAGGACTGTGAACTGTGTAGTATTGATAGGCTTCTCAGGGCCTAATGGCCATTTTAAGATCGCTGTTTATGTAGCGTACACATCTGAGCTCTTAGTCATGTCCAGTGTAGAAGCAAATTGCCACAGTGTTGTATGCAGTTTTAGGGCCCGGGGTCCGTAATGTGGGAGCGTCAGAGAAGAAAGTAAAACGCTACAGTTGCTGAAAACCATTACAGATCAGTGCTTCCACTCAGCTGCTGTGGGTGGGATTAGAAGGAACAGTTACTGTCGCGTGCATCCTTTCTTTTTGCAGAAGATGCTGTGTTTCAATCTTTACTAGGTGCTAATAGGTACGGACTCCATTACAAACCTGCACAAACTGGAGCAGGTGTCTAGTGATGAAGGGATTGGGACATTAGCGGAGAATCTTCTGGAGGCACTGAGGGAACATCCGGAGGTGAATAAGAAGATCGATGCTGCCCGGAAGGAGACGCGTGCGGAGAAGAAGCGTATGGCTATGGCAATGAGACAAAAGGCCTTGGGAACTCTGGGGATGACGGTAATGTCTGTTTGCACTGATGGCAGACTAGTGATCTCACGATCTTTTTATTTCTGTCTTGCTAAAACTGCCACACGAGGAATTGTGTAAAATGATTTATTGACAAATATTGGAGAGCTCAAGCCCATGGTGTGCCTGGCACCCCTGGGAGAGTAAATATGGTTGCTACTAGCAGGCTGTGAAATGGATTGGGCATTCCTGTTACAATGCTGGGGATGGTGCAGTTCATTATGGTGTTTTTCACCTGCCTGAATCGTTCTCCCTTTCAGACAAATGAGAAGGGTCAGGTGGTGACCAAGACTGCGCTGCTTAAACAGATGGAGGAGCTTATAGAAGAACCGGGTCTGACTTGCTGCATCTGCCGGGAAGGATACAAGTTTCAGGTAAAGTGAGATACGTTTGCAAAGTCCTCTAATCAGTGCTTTGGCCCTGGGAGAGCGGAGAGTCTCGGGTTTGGTCCTCAAGACTGGTAATTCCAGAGGTCGTTGAGAAACGAAAGTGTGAGATATACATGTATGTGTATGTCTGTTGAAGTTTCATCTTTTAGGGCTTCCTCAGTGATTATTGAACCCTGTCATATGCTGTCCCGTTGCTCTGGACAAGACATTTGAGGTGGTTTCTGGGCAAATTGAACTTTTTAGAGCCCTTTCAGTGCCCCTCAGGCCCTGAACGATACTAGAAGCGTCAGAACAGCTTTGCTCGTGTCTGTTTATAGTTTATTATAGCCAGTTTATTCTGGCTTGTTTGCTTGTTCTTGTCTTAACTGTAGGCATTGCCTTTGAAGGTGGTGGTGTGTTCAGGCAGGCTTAACAGTTTGTTTTGAGTGGAAGAGTATGTGTGTGCATGTGCGTGTGTCATTCTGTTTGAGTTCTGCTGCGATGCCCCCCTTCAAACTAATTGTATCTTACTCTCATTCCTACTGGAAAAAAGAGTTGGCCGGTGTCAGGTTGAGGTAGGGAGGTTGTTGCCTTAATGTCCTGAAAAGGCGAGAGTCAGTGCAGCATCACACCGCTATAAACTGTGACTTGTTTACAGACGTGAATAAACTCCAACACAGCTCTTTTGTTATTGCAGCCTACGAAGGTCCTAGGTATTTATACTTTCACCAAACGTGTTGCACTGGAGGAGTTTGAGAACAAGCCCCGAAAACAACAGGGATACAGTACAGTCTCTCATTTCAACATCGTCCATTACGATTGTCACCTTGCAGCTGTAAGGTACGCTCTGATTGCAGGCGGAGGAGTGGTGGTTGATGTTACGTTTCAAGGTGTTTTTGGGGTGTGGGACTTGGCCTTGTAACTTAAAATGGATTTGCTTATGAGTTAGTCACTTGCTAGCTTGGAGACAGCCGCTGGCTTCTCTGTTGTGGTCTGCTTTAATACAACAAATAGAGGTCAGGCCTTGGCACTGAAAAGTGAAGTCCGTTACCATTAGAAATAACTGCCGCGTAGTTCAGAGAAGCTGTGGAATTGTCAGTATCGTGATGGCTTCTTTGACAAAAGCTTGCCTACTTCTAAGTTGCCTGGGTATGGCTTCCTTTCTCAATGCAGGCTGGCTCGTGGCCGCGAAGAGTGGGAGAGCGCAGCCCTACAAAATGCCAACACAAAGTGTAATGGGCTCCTGCCGGTCTGGGGACCTCATGTGCCAGAGTCTGCTTTTGCTACTTGCTTAGCAAGGTGAGTAGACCAAGTTACTTCCCCAGCTGTTTTGCGTTCGGAGTGGGTGAGGCAGTATGTTACGACAGCGGCATGAAAGTTTCAAACCATGGAATCAAGATGACAGCAACTAAGCCTTAGTAACTCTCAACTGTTTCAGACTCCACCATCAAGGGATCTGAACCAGATTACATCTCTGAAAAAAGAGCAGGTGTCTGTCTACTTCTTGGCCTCACAAGACCTGATCGGTTCTTTACCTCCTTAGCCCCAAGTCGCTCCTGAGCATGCAGTATGTGCTAACAACATTGACTTGTTTGCAGATGGGCACCTCTGTTCTGTCTGAGAAGCGCAAGAAAGCTCAGATAGGGAGGTACTTTGCCAGAGAAACCTGTCTGACACTAACAGATTCCCTTGCATAGATTTCCAAACTATGTTGGACAGTATATGAGTGTCAGTAACTGCTGGATTCTGACCACGTCCCTAGAGCAGATGGAGATTATTCATCCTGTTGTCCATGTTCTGGTCCATCTAGCTGTCTCCTGTATCCCAAGCCCTGTCCATGGGAAAATAATATTGATGCGTATAGGCAGATGGGATTGGATTCGCCAGAGTAAGCTGAGAGCCTCCCTTCTAGGGAGGTTAATTGAAGATTGGCAGTGGTTACGCTTTCATATCCTGTTTGTATTTTAAAGCTTTTCTATGAGATGTTTGCTGAAACTCTGAGCTCTTGTATTATTTGTAGTGCAGAAGAAGAAACTTTATCAGAATTTTAAAAGGATATTTAATGAAGTAACACTTATTACTGTTTTCCAGACACAACACGTACCTCCAGGAATGCACAGGGCAGCGGGAACCCACCTACCAGCTCAATGTCCATGACATTAAACTGCTATTTCTCCGTTTTGCAATGGAGCAATCATTCAGCGTAGACACTGGAGGAGGAGGAAGGGAGAGCAACATACACCTCATTCCATACATAATCCACACGGTGCTCTATGTCCTCAACACGTCAGTATCTCTTTCCTAGCAGCAGCCTGTCCTTCCCTTGCTTAGTCTCAAAGCAGGTCTACAAGTGCTGCAGTCTGGGCTTGTACGTGCATGTGGCCAGAAAGCTGGGAAACCTCACAAGTTTTAGAAGGAACCCAAGTGCATGTTTTAAGCAGGCTTAAATTGTTCACTGTGAAGCATTGCAGCTTGAGAACATGCAGGATAACAGGGAACCTACTGAATAGAAGCAAATGGGAATTGTCTCCTTTTTCCATTTTAGGTGTAATTATTACCTCTGGGCTGAGCAGTGGGATTATTAGATTAAAGGAACACTGCCAGTTTAGTTTGTTGTGGAAAAGCAGGAGAGACTTCAATGAAGTAATTGTTGTCGATTGAAAACCCAACTCTAGTATCATTATTATCTGGGCTGACAATAACCCAGTCAGCTTCAGTTCAAGTTTTGACATACTAGATGTCTCCTATAGCGTTCAGGTTCTTAAGGCTGTCATTTTTAAGACTAAGGGTTTTGTTTGTTTGTTTTAAACCAGTAAACAGTAGCATAGCAACACTTCCATTGAATTGTTTTAGTAAGATCTTATTTATATACAGCATAAATATCAGTCATGCCTTGGCTTGACACTATGGCTAAGTGTACAAATGTATAGATACTTAAATAGTTATGAATACATGAACTAGTTCTGATAATGCAGCATCCGGGGGGGGGGGGGGGATTAAAAAAAAAAGCCTATTAGCCTTTTATTTGCATAGTGGGGTACAAGAAAGTAATATTAATTAGATGAAGGTAAAAAAATGAACATATATGTCTCTTAAACCAAAGTCATTCCAAATTGAGTGAAATGAAATCTTAGCTTCCTTTCCATCCTGGAACTAATCCTCATTTCAGCTCTTACACAATTTGTTGTTTTTCATATCTATCTCCAGATCCCTATGCCGTTGTTTACTGATTCCCTTGAGGGACAAATGAATGAAACTATTCATTTCATGTCATAAGTCTGCTTGGTGGCACTAGAGAGCCCAGAACCCACTGTGTGGCTGTTGCGTAAAAACGCATTACGTAGTTTCCAGAGATTCTTTCTTTCTAAAGATGTGTTTGATATTAAACGTAGAGGATGAAGAGCTATTAGCTGGCTACCAGCTGCATCATGTAGCAAATGAAAAGTTCATGCAACCTTGACTCCTAGACACAGTTTTATCTGCCATGCATATTGCTTCATGCATTTCTGATAGGGAGGGCATACCTGACTTCAAAATTGGAAGACTTATCTGGCTGTCAGCCCTGTTCTGATCAAGTAGAGCTGTAGGCTGCGGTAGGCAGTGATGCATCTTCCCAAGGCACGTGGTAACTCAGAGTAGATAGGATCAGCTCTGGGCTTCCAGGGCTCCTGAAGAGACTGGAGCAAGGGAAAGGAGAAATATAAATAAATAAATAAATATCTATCTATCTGTATATATATTTTTATATATGTGTGCGTGTGTATGTGTCTCTCTCTATATAGAGAGAGAGAGATATATCAGCTTACAGTAAATAGGCTATCTTTTTGTCTTTGCTTCTGAGAAGTAACAAATTACATATAAGAACGCATGAGTCAGAACAGCTGCTGATGCTTCTATTGTGTTGCAGAACTCGAGCAACGTCAAGGGAGGAGAAAAACCTCCAAAGTTTCATGGAGCATCCCAAAGAGAAGTGGGTGGAGAGTGCTTACGAAGTGGACGGGCCCCATTACTACACCGTGCTGGCGCTGCACATCTTGCCCCCCGAGAAGTGGAAAGCCATGCGAGTGGAGATCCTCAAGAGACTTCTCGTTACCTCCCACGCACGTGTGGTGTCACCAGGGGGAGCCAGCAGGTTAGCCATGACCCCATCGCTGCTCTGCAGCTGCCAACTTACTCATATTACTGTCACAGCAGTCAGAGCCGCACAGCAGCTTATGGGGAGCTAAGGAAAGGCGCATGCATATTTTAGAACAGCAAATATTAACCCTTTCTGAGTAGATTGGTACTCTGCATTGCAGAGGTCTGAGCAGGAGCATTCAATTCTGGATGCTTGTTGGAGTAGATGTATCAGGGGATGAGTCGTGCTTTTATTCCCCCTCCCCGCCCCCAACCTTTGGAGCCATTAGCATGCTCTGTGTTTGCCTTGACTAAAGAGACTGCTTCTTTGCTCTTTATGATCAGTGCAACGGCTTCCTTAAATAGAAAAATAGAAATAGAAATCAAATGCCATTGCTTTCAAAAAAAAAAAAAAAAAAAAAAAAAAAGGAAAAATCAGTAGCAGCTGTCAAGCACTTGAGAAGTACAAGAATAAATGACTCTGCCTTCCTGACAAAAGAAAGTATTTCCAGAGAAGGACGGGGAATTCCAGTTTCTGAAAGGATGATTTTAAATAGCTGTCATAATTAGGAATAAGTTCATTATTATTCTAAGTCGTCTTAAAGGGCATTCTTATTCTGATGACATAATTATGTGTTTGATAAAGTCATTGCATTGTAGTAACATACAACACAGCATGCATCAATGCTGTTAGAGGTATCAAAAGCGAAAGAGCTTCCTTGCCCTTAAGGGGTCCGCGGTATTGATTCCTGCGTTAGTTTTCTGCTGTTCAAGCTCAGCCTGTTCCACATTCGCATCTCCCGTTTCCACCACCCCTGCCTGAGTTCTGGGAAAGCGGACTTACCGATTACAGGAGATACTCTCCAGGAAGTCTGCTTTCTCGGACACAAGGGCATGCCATCTTTCACGCGGCCTGAAAAAAGAGACTAGTGAAGGAAAGCCCCTGTGTGGTTTGCTGTGGATGCTCGGTGTTTCAGAAAACCCTCAGTAAATAATTGCTATTTTTTTCCCTAAGTTACCTCTAAGCATGTATGCAATAAAAGCGTACTGAAAGGGACATAGCCAGAAACTCCCTGCTAACCATCTGATCTGTGGAATTTCAGAGGAAAGCACTCCGAAATAGTTCTCAAGAATTATGTCAAGGTTTATTCAAGGGCTTTCTTTAATCCCTGTAGACTAAGAGCACAAAGCCTTCACTGATAATGCCTTTCAGAAATAGAAATATGGGAATTCTTACTGCCAAGGTCTTAGCTTATTTACTCTTGTGGTAAAGCTGGAAGAGGGAGATGGACGTGGAAGCACTCTGCAGATAAGTGCCAATGCCTTGAATTTGTAGGCTAAGCCAAAGGGGAAGCTAGTGCAACATCTGCACCGTTGGAGCAATACGCCTGCATACAAAAGATTAAAATTAGCATTCCGCATTAGATGCGGTACAGGGGTGTTATCTGGGAACACAACCGCATGGAGTATGGCAGGATGGTGGACTGCAGGTTAAAAAGATGCAAGGGTTCACTGCTGCTTTTACCGGGGAAGCTGGAGAGAAGTTGCTATAGCAACTATCAGTGCATCTAAAAGCGGCTGAGGATCAACGTATGTTCCTAAAAAGCCCCTGCAAGCCTTCCTAATAAAGATGCCGGCGGTACCATGCACCCGCTATAGTGAATGAATAAGGCATCTTGCCTGTGGCCTGTCCTGTGGTCAGGTGTTTTATCCAGCTGCCCAGCATCCTTTCTGTAATGTTCGGATCAAATGCAAGGCAGATCTGGGGAGAACCTGGCTGAGGATATTAGATTCCCAAATTCTGCCAGTATGTGCTCCACTGCATACCTCTGCCCTAGTGAGGAAAAGAGTAGATAACTCTTGTAACCCACCTGGGAAAGGTCTCTCCACTGTTGACTCATTACCCGGTGTCGCCTCCCATGTCCCCTCAAAGACCTTCAACCATCTTCTGTCTCTGCCGGGAGCTACAGCTATGGTGGTTTTGTGTGCAAGACCCAAGTGTGGCAGGTGCTGAGCACCTGCCATGTTTTAGGAACACCTCCTATTTAAACCCAACGGTGAAACTACCAGGATGGATAGGAGTTGATTTTGTTGTTTTGTTTCACTTCTAATATTGTTTACAAATTCCAAAGAAAAGAATCAAGCGACTGATGATCTCCTCATTAATATTGACCCAGGAATTCTGGCTAGAAAGACCCTATCGACAATTTGCAGTGTAGCTTTCGTGTGGAGTTTGAGGGGACGATATCCTTTTGGATTTTTTTTTTTTCCTTCGCTCCTGACTCTGACCTTTTTAAAATATTCATGAGAGCAGCGAGACGCCCCAAGTGTTAATGTCTAACTTTCTGCTGGAAATCCATGCACGGCTGATGAGCCCGAACCAGCTTACATTAATGAAAATGCAGCAGCTATTACACGACGTAGCCGTTCCAGACGGTAGCTACATAGACTTAACCCACAAGGGCCTTTTAGTTTTCAGTTAAAGGAACAGAGTCCAATTAGATCAAAACCATTCCCGTGAAAAGAAATTCTGTCTTGCAGAATTCGGGAGTCTAGAATTAGCCCTGCCCTGAGTTGCTGTTCTCCCGTGGAAACGTAGTCACCTTTACTGATTGGTTTTCCTTTAAATAGCGAAGCCTAGCTGCCCAAGCAGGCTGCCACCTACCAAGGCGTCCGTTTTAAGGGAAGGGAAGATCATGTTGTCACACAGGCGTAGCTCTTGGCATAAGAGCAGCAAAGCGTTCATTTCACAAAACACAACCTTGTGGCAGACCGCGTTTGGGCCCGCGGTTGGATGATACCCTTTTTGTCTTGCTGACTTGTGTCCATGGCAGCTGAACTAGCTCTAGGTATATTAAAAAGGCTTTTTTTCCAAAGCCTTTAAGTGGTGGACAGGAAGCAGCATGTGGTGAAGCCAGATGTACGCGTGAAACGCATGTAAGAAAATTCCAAACGCATTAGACTTGCTGGCAGGAGGTTCCACCTTGCCAGAACCTGTCCGTGATTAATCCTGTGAACTTCAGCAAATTGTGGGAGCTGTTATCCCAGACCTGCTCTGCGCCTTTTATAGCATTTCTCCAGCCAGGCAGTGGACTTTGAAAAGCAGAAGCCCTTTCATGGCAATGGAATAATCAAGCCAGGTGTTAAATCAAAATCCTTCCATTTGTGCAAAGCTGTTTTGGGGGGGCCATGGCAAGATGTTTCCCTCGGAGTCTTTCAGAAACGTTTTTGTGAGTTAGAAGCAAAAAATTTGTTCTTTGCTATTAATATAGACTATGTTTGAAACCTGGAGTTACTCATTTCTACAGGGTTCAGGAATCTGCCATACTCAAACCACTGAGCATAGAAACGGGGGCTGTGCGTTTTTTTTTTTCCAGCTCTGCTGTTGACTTCCTAGGTAGTCTTAGCAGGCCACTTCCCTCCGTGCTTATTTTCCGTCCTGTGAATTAAGATTTTATTGGCTAACCTGCCTTGGTTACATTCGGTACAGCTTGTCGAGCAGTTTACTAGCCGGAGGCATCCGTGGACAGACATCGAGGATGCCCAGTGTTTGTTTTGTGTCCTAGAGCACATAGCAAAACTCACTCGGAGACATTCCCCGTGTGTATTATTGATAGGCTTTCGGGCTATTTCAGCTTTCGTGCTATTCATCAATGGGTTACCAAAGCAGGGTAAAGTGATTAACTCAAAGACTGATTTCATTATCTTCCTAGGCTGGCAGATAAGACAGTGAAGGAATATGCAACATACCGCTCTGGCCTTCTCTTCTGGGCCCTAGTAGATCTCATTTACAACATGTTCAAGGTAAGAAAAACCATTACAGTTAATCTGCATCAGCTTTCTCCTCTGAAAAACTACACACGCACTTTAAATAGAAGGTTGAGTTTGAAACCCTTTCTTCCAAAGTCTTGTAAACTTAACATTTCACCTGCTCACGTGGACCGAAAGGCTGCAAGGGTCTGTCGGTGCTTGCGTACCCCTAGCAGTCTGGTATCTGAAGAGCTGAGAGACTCTTGGAGCTTGCAGCACTCCTCCGGTATCGTGTACTCGCTTCTCTGCCTGTTTTTTCTATTTGTGGTTCACTCAACCAAGGATGTTCAGTGCTGCACCAGGGAAACGGTTGGGTAAGGGGCAGGAGGGGTCACCCGCCAGATGTTTGCTTATGGCTCCCAAAGAAGGGTAAATAATTAGGGTGAGAAAATGCCTGCGACCTTTTTTGGACTCTATAGAGAAAGATTAAGAAGTCATATAGGAGGTAACTTTCCTATGCGGCTCGTTCACAAGAGGCAGGGAAGTTCAAGGGCAACAGGAGAAGGCATCAGGTTTGGAACTATTCTTCCAAATGGTTCTTTTTGTGGGCTAATTTGCGCTGACTGGTGCCACGTCCTCCCTCGCAGAAGGTGCCTACCAGTAATACAGAGGGAGGCTGGTCCTACTCTCTGGCTGAATTTATACGACACAACGACATGCCAATACACGAAGCTGCGGACAAAGCCCTGAAAACCTTCCAGGAGGAGTTCATGCCAGTCGAAACATTTTCCGAGTTTTTGGATGTGGCTGGTAAGCATTCGCTTTACCTTTTATAGGCTGTCTTATGTAACTCGTGACGGCCAGTTGCTTGAGACAACAGCATTCCAGACGCTGTTGCGGCACTTTGTTTGCATGAGACGGAGAAAGGAGGAGACCTCAGCGCTTGAGCTCTTGCCTCAGCTAGTTCAATAACAGTTGGCAGACTTGCTTGAGCATCCCCAGACAGGAAAATTTCTCTCGCCTGATCCTGCAGGTGTCGAGTCCCCCTCCCCCCCCAGCCCCTGCTCTGTAGAAGACGTATGAATCCATCGCAGCTTGGGTGTTTTGGGGGTATATGTGATTTAAAGGCTGCTTAAACGCAGATTTGTAATGTGACCGGGTACTAGAGACCGCAGCTCGGTGCTGTGGGAGTTTCTACTGTGAGAATGTTGATATCCCTCCCCGCGAACAAAGAGATGCCGAAACTTCACCTGCAGAGAAGCTACTCTAACTACTGCTAAGAGGTGCTAGTGCTCCTGGCCAGGCTCTCACTGGCCAGTGTACGGAGCTGGCAGCTAGCAGAGTCCCCCTGCTTAGCTCTGCACAAGAGTAAGCGTCGTACGGATTTAACGTACGCACGCTCCAGTCCCTTCTGCACATGTGTCCAAGGAGGGTTTATCTTTGTCTTATCCTTACCTAAAATAACATTGCAGCTGTCATCGTTAACTCAGGGTACCTACGCCCCAGCACAAATTCCTGGTGTGGGCAGGGGAAACTGCTTTGTGGAGCTAACGAGTCTGTGTTGTCTGTTGTTTGTTTGTTTTAAGGGCTCTTGTCAGAAATCAATGACCCTGACAGCTTTCTCAAGGATCTTTTGAACTCCATCCCCTGAGCCGCCCGGCAGAGAGAGGTGTGGCGCGAGGACTACACTAGCTGGCCTTCCATCCCTTTGTGTTCCTCCCTGTGCAGTCTGTCCCTTCCCTGAGGAGTGCTGCAGTTTTGTTTTTTTTTTTTAATTATTATTATTTTCTACAGTTATTTTTTCTTGGAGTGATTTGGAATTAGATTTGTTTTAGCCTGTATTTCAGCGCTTCTATCTGTAAAAGCCTCATGTATTTGAACTGGTTGAAAGAACTTGTACAAAGAGGAATCCAAACCAGAAGACCTGAACGCTTTACTGTGCACCTCTTTGAAGTTAAATAAATCAAACAAATGGGTAAGATGGGTTCGACTAGTATTTTAACAGTGCAGCAGCCTAAATGCCAGGTTCTTTCTCATCTTTTCTTTCAGAGCAGCCTCTTTCTGGCCCGTAGCGCAGACAAGGAGCACGTAGGAAACGAGACTTGTAGTGAGCAAGGCAGCAGGTTGACACCATGTTTGCTGGCTCCGTACGTGACGGAGCAGGTTTCCTCCTGGGGGACGGGAGCCTTAAGAGATTCGCGGCTTGCAAGGGGAGCGTTTCCTTCCATCCCTGCCTCGCCTGGGCGGGTGAGGGGAGCTGTCCCAGCTGTAGCCGTTTGCCCTGGCGCTTGGTGGTTTAGCCCCTCTTGGAGGCTCATTGCGTATCACGGGCTCTTTCCTGCCTTTATTCCCACCAAGGCTGTATTCAAAGCACGCATGCGTTTTATTGCCTCGGGGAGCGTACCGACGGCAGCGTTAGCTCTGAAAGGGACAGAGGGATGCTACTCACAGCTTTATTTTATTTATTTTTCTCTCTATCCAGTAAAATTTTCGGCTTCAGCAAAATGCATGGAGAACAGACACCGTGTGCTTCTTGAGCTGGCCGCTTGCTCCTTTGGTAGCAAAAGCTTGCGTTTTGGTGTGCGCACCCTGGCTTGAAGCCAAGTACCTCTTCTGAATACAGCCTTGCCTTTTCGCAGCGCGTTGTGCATGCCGGATCGGTTCTGCTGCCCTGTAACCCAGCTGACGGACGGTTAAGCTGGAATCTAATAAAGCTTTCCCTGTCTTCCGTGTCTCTGTCTGAACTTGAATTTCCGCAATCCTCACGCAGCCCCACAACGCGGGGCGCAACGCTACCCCATAAACGCTAATTATCTCGGGGGCTGAATAACGAGGCAGCCTGTTCGCTGTGCTAGGTGTGGTGATTAGCCGCTGGGCGAAGGCGCGGTGTTTTTATTTCTCACCTCCGTGGGTGCCGATTTCACCTCCGGCGGTGGCCTCTGACTCCGGGGAGGAGGACGAAATAGCCGATTCCCTCGAGAAGTTTGCCCCGCGTCTCGCGCGGCGTTGCAGCGGGCCGCGTTACCCCCTGCGTCCCTCTGCCTCGCGATGGTACGGGAGGGCGGCTACCACGTTTAGTTGGTTCCCGTTTCGTATTAGCAACGTTACGCTTCCCCTGTCTTCTAACCGGTGTATGGTTTATCCCTTGCACCATATACAAGAGAAAAACTCGTTCTGAAAGCGCTGTGAAGTCAAACCTAGCGGTCTGCTCTCCAAATCAATGGAGATGACATGTCTGTGGGTGGATCGCACACACAGAATCACAGAACGGTTGAGGTTGGAAGGGACCTCTGGAGATCACCTAGTCCAACCTCCCTGCTCCAGCAGGGTCCTCTAGAGCACGTTTCCCAGGATCGCGTCCAGACGGGTTTTGAATATCTCCAGCGAAGGAGACTCCACTACCTCTCTGGGCAACCTGTTCCAATGCTCTGTCACCCTCACAGTCAAGATGTTTTTCCTCAGGTTCAGATGGAACTGCCTGTGGTTCAGTTTATGCCCGTTGCCTCTTGTCCTGTCGCTGGGCACCACGGAGAAGAGGCTGGCCTCATCCTCTTGACACTCCCTCTTCAGATACTTGTACACGTTGATGAGATCCCCTCTCAGTCTTCTCTTCTCCAGGCTCAACAGGCCCAGCTCTCGCAGCCTTTCATCATAGGAGAGATACTCCAGTCCCCTCATCATCTTGGTAGCCCTCCGCTGGACTCTCTCCAGTAGTGCCATGTCTCTCTTGTCCTGGGGAGCCCAGAACTGGACACAGCACTCCAGGTGAGGCCTCCCCAGGGCTGAGGAGAGGGGCAGGATCACCTCCCTCCACCTGCTGGCAACACTCTGCCTAATGCAGCCCAGGTTCCCATGGGCCTTCTTGGCCACAAGGGCACACATGGTCAACTTGTTGCCCACCAGCACTCCCAGGTCCTTCTCTGCAGAGCTACTTTCCAGCAGGTCAACCCCCAGCCTTGTCCTGCTGCGTGGGGTTCTTCCTCCCTAGGTGCAGGACCCTGCACTTGCCTTCGCTGAACTTCAGGAGGATGTGCGACTGTTGCTTCCCAAGAGCACAGGACTGGAGCTTGGCTCTAAGGCGGCAGACAACGCCAAAACCCCTTTTCTTCCCAAAGCAAAGGACCTTTCCCACCGGTGTGATTTCTGGAAGCGGCAGCGAGCAGGCACCGAGAAGCCAGGTTTCCGCTGCTGTGACTGTAACGCGCCTGCCGACGCGCAGGGTTCGGGTGCGAGGCTGACGCCCCGACGCGCTTCGGCAGCGCCGTTCTGGTGAGCTTCCCAAGCCCCCAAAACACCGCCTGGGTTTTCCTCCCTGTTAATTGGCACGCAGTTACGCTTTAGTAACGTAACCCGCCCCTTTCTCCTACGTCTCCGGCTGTCCTGCGTGGCGCGACGTCTGGCAAACGGCCCCTCTGAACAAGAGCTGCTGCCGCGACCGGTGGGCAACCCGTGCGGGGAGGCCGTTGCACGGCGCTGCGCCGCCCACACCGCTTTTCCCCGTCGGCCGCGGCCCCGACGCGCTGTGCAGC
This sequence comes from Struthio camelus, assembly GCF_040807025.1. Classification (NCBI taxonomy): domain Eukaryota; kingdom Metazoa; phylum Chordata; class Aves; order Struthioniformes; family Struthionidae; genus Struthio; species Struthio camelus. The sequence goes on from NC_090962.1 coordinate 13,096,748, forward strand.
CCCTCGGCTTTCGCTTCGCGGCGCTTCCCGAGGGCTTTGCGAGGGGCCAGGCGCGTGTTTTGCCGGCAGCGAAGAGCGGGGCGCCACAGCAGCGCCTCGAAAACGGGGGAAAGAAACGTTTCCTAATTTCCCCGTGGGGCAACCGGGTGGCGCAGAGCCTTGGCGTTTCTACACCCTTGGGGGTTTCTACCCCTTGGGCGTTTCTACACCGCAATTTTCGAGGGGTTTCCCGCTCTTTAAACAAAATAAAAGGGCAGGAGCTTCCTTTCGGAAAGCCGCCGCCGGGATCTGCGCCGCGATGATGAGAATAATTCCTGTCGTTAATTACGATCCTGCTCCGCGCCTGCTCTCGCGCAGCGAGGAAAACCGGCAGCAGCGCGCCGGGGACGCCCCAAAATCTCGTGGGGCCAGCCGGGCCTCGCTCCGCTCTCCCGGTCGTTGGCCGACGCGCCGAGTGCGTCCTCGGCCGTGCTAAACTGAACTACTAAAGGTTGGCACAAAAGCAGCGAAGCAGCTTCCGCCCCTCGCCCAAGCCGCGGCCCCCGACGCGCCTGGCCGGGGTCGCCGGGTTTGCCGGTGACTTCAGGCGAAGGCGAGCCGCCCCGCAACGCGTCCTTGCCCTGTTATCAGCCACCCCGGCGACCGGCCAAATATTTTCTGTTTTCCCGGCGAGGGAATTTCGACACCCTCCAACCTTCTCCCTTATAAGGCTCGAAGCCCTGAAGCCCGGTGACTAATCCTCCCCTTTCTCCACCCGTAAAGCGACCTGATGCTCCTTTATGCAATAACCTTTTTTTTCCTCCCCCCCCCCCGCTGGTGAAGTCCGACGCTGCATTTTTTTTTGGGGGGAGAAGATCCCAAATGTCCTCCCGGAGGAGGGGGACGAGCTCGTTCCCGAGGGCTGGGGAAGGCCGCCGCGGCCCGCTCTTGGGCGCTGCCGCTCAGGGCTGGGAACGGAGACGGATCGGAAGCGTTACCCGTCTCGCCAGCGGCCGTCGCCGGATCGGTTCCGCCGTCGGGAGCGGCACTGGCTCCCGTTCTCGGCCCAAATCACTGAGCGCTAATCGGGGCCCCGTAATTCATACCCGCCATCGGCAGGCGGTGGAGAGCTCCGAACGAGGGGCGTCCTGCAGGGAGCATCCCACTAGGAGCATCCTGCTGGGAACATCCTGCTGGGGCCGTCCCACGGGGAGCATCCTGCTGGGGCCATCCCGCCAGGAGCATCCTGCTGGGACGATCGTGCTGGGACCGTCCCACCAGGAGCATCCTGCTGGGACGATCGTGCTGGGACCATCCCACCAGGAGCATCCTGCTGGGACCATCCTGCCAGGAGCATCCTGCTGGGGCCATCCCACGGGAAGCATCCTGCTGGGAGCATCCTGCTGGGACCATCCCACGGGAAGCATCCTGCTGGGACCATCCTGCTGGGACCATCCCACGGGGAGCATCCTGCTGGGGCCGTCCCGCCAGGAGCATCCTGCTGGGACGATCGTGCTGGGACCGTCCCACCAGGAGCATCCTGCTGGGACCATCCTGCTGGGGCCGTCCCGCCAGGAGCATCCTGCTGGGATGATCGTGCTGGGACCGTCCCACCAGGAGCATCCTGCTGGGACCATCACACGGGGAGCATCCTGCTGGGGCCGTCCCACCAGGAGCATCCTGCTGGGACCATCCTGCTGGGGCCATCCCGCTGGGACCATCCCACGGGGACCATCCCGCCAGGAGCATCCTGCTGGGGCCGTCCCACCAGGAGCATCCCTCCAGGATCGTCCCGCAGGGGAATCCCATTTTCCATCCGAAATGTGCAGAACGATAAGCGCTATGGACAAGTCTCTCCATGAGCTAATCCTTCCCTTTATATATATATTTTACCCCCCGCTTCTTTTTTTTTGCCGTACGTTCTCCGCCAACGAAGCCGAGAGCGAGGACGCAAGTCCAGGCTGAGCGCTGGGAAATAAATTGCCCAAACTGACCGCGTCTCTCTGCGCCGCAGGCCAGCCGCTGCCCGACGTCAGCGATCGCGGGCAGAAGTGGCTGTAACGAGCGGCGTATTAAAGGCGTTTTCCTGCGTTTTTTTTTTTTTAATCACGCGCCTCCGCCCAGGACAGTGGTTTTCGGAGACGCGGCTGGGGTGACGCCGGCCGCCTGGGCTTGCCGGCTCGCGCGGGAGAGGAAAACAGGAGAGATCAGTTAGAGAATTCCCCTAAAAGTCAAAAGCGCTAATCGGGAGGTACGCCGGGTGCGGGGGGGGGGGGACACACGACGTTTTTAAACTAATTTGTAACTATTATTATGACTATTTATCCAATATTCGACTATTTATCGGCTAGCCCGCTATTCCACCAGAGGAAGGCCCAAAGCCGCCCCAGGCTGCTCCCGCCGGCACCGCGTCCTGCCGCGAAGCGCTGCGTTTATTTATTTATTTATTTATTTTCCATTGAATTTCTTCCTAATTGCGGCCGGCGCCACGTGGAGCCGCCCGGGTGGGGAGGGCGTGGCTTAGCGGCTGGGGGCGTGGCCTCGCGGCAGGAGGGGGGCGTGGTTTAGCAGCGGCGGTGGCGGCGGAGAGGGGCGGGGTCTGGGCGCGGCGTGGCCCGGGCGCGGTGGGCGTGGCCCGGGCGCGGCGGGCGTGGCCCGGGCGCGGTGGGCGGGGCTTGGCGGCGGCCGCTCAGTGCCCGGGCAGCGGCCGATGCGGCAGTGGCAGCAGCCGCAGGAGCGCGAGGCGGCGGCGGTGCGCGCGCGCGCGGCGCCTCCTTCCTGCCCCCCCCCTCCCTCCCCTCAACACAGGGCAGCCGTTAGCGGCCGTTGGGGTCCCCAACGGCCGCTTCGCCTCAGCCGCGCCGGCCCGTTGAACCGCCGCTTCCGGCCGGGCCCGCTCCCCTGCCGTCAGCGGCGGCGGAGGGCGGAGGGCGGCCGGGCCCGCTCGGCGCCCGCGGCAGGATGAACTCGCTGCTCTTCGGGGAGATGGCCCGAGCCTTCTCCGCCGGCGCGGCCGCCCCCGGCGGGGCGCCCTGCCCGCTGGGGCCCGCCGGCTCGGCGGCGGCGGCGGCGGCGGCGGCGGCGGCGGGGGGGGGCCCGCCGGTGACGGCGGCGCTGCGCAACGACCTGGGCTCCAACATCCACTTGCTGAAGGGGCTGAACGTGCGGTTCCGCTGCTTCCTGGCCAAGGTGCACGAGCTGGAGCGGCGCAACCGGCTGCTGGAGAAGCAGCTGGCGGCGCAGCAGAGCGAGCGCGACCGCCGCCTCCGCTACAAGACCTTCTGCCGCGACCAGGCCGTGCAGACCGACGCCGCCGCCCCGCTGCCCGGCGCCGCCGCCGCCGGCCTCTCGCCGCCGCAGCACTACAGCCGCCTGCCCGGCACCATCTGGAGCTACACGCAGGTGCGGCGCACGGGCGGCGGCGGCTTGGAGACCTTGCAGGGGCCCGGCGTCTCCTGGATCCACCCGGACGGCGTCGGCGTGCAGATCGACACCATCACGCCGGAGATCCGCGCTCTCTACAACGTGCTGGCCAAAGTGAAGCGGGAGCGCGACGAGTACAAGCGGAAGTGAGTGTGTCGCTGTCTGTGTGTCCTGGGGGTCCCCGCCGCGGAGGTTTGGGCTGGAGGCCCTCGGCACCCGCAGCCTTCCCTTTTCCCTGGGGCGAACCCCCCCCCCCTCCTCCTCCTCCTCCCACCCTGCTGGGGCAGGGATAGCGCCCCCAAAAAGCGAGGAGGGGGGGGTCCCCTCCTTGCGGGAGCCGCAGGCCCGCCCGCGCTCGCCCTGCGCAGAGGAGCCTCGTCAGCTCGGCTCCGAAAAGAAAAAAAAAAAAATCCCTTTCTGGAGACGAAAAATCCCTTTCCTTCCTATTGCGTCGCCTCTAAATTTAGCTCGTCTTCGGTTTTAGTTTTTTTTTTTCCCTCCCCCCCCCGCCCTCCCCACCGAACCGATGGCTCCTGTAGTCGGTGTGGTGTGCCAGCTCTCCTGAATTAGCTCAGTGCTGCAATATTTGGGTTGCAAATACTGCAGGGGCAGGTTTGCCTTCGAAGGTGTTTCTTTTGGATGGGCTTTACAAAAAAAAAAAAAAAAAGGGACCAAAAAGCAAAGCTCAAACAAGCAAACCAAAAAAAAAAAAAACCCCTATAACGATAGCCTCTGTAAACCCTGGTCATCCCGAGGTTTTTCTTCCCTTCTTGCGAAGCCCTGGGTTTTCTGCATGCTGCCCTTTCCCTAGGGATCGGCGGCGTTCCTTTCGGGTCGCTCCCTTTGCCTGCTCGGCATAGCCGTGGTGGAGGTGGCGGCCAGAAGAAAAGGGGAGCTGGGAATCTGCAGGGAAATTCCTGCATTGTCTGACGAGCTGCCTGTCCTTCGGGGCCGCTGCTGTGGGCGCTCCCATCTTCCAGTTTGGTCACCTTTAGCTTAAAAGCGCGTTTGCTCGCTTCTTAGTTTATTTCTTCTGGAGAACAATTAATTTTTTTTTGTCTGTCCTTTTTGGAGGCAGCCAGCGTTTCTTGGCTGTGCAGCGGCCTACGAAGCACATCTTAATTTCTTCTGTGCAGCATCGCAGAGCTGCAGGGTGATCTTTGCATGCTCCTAGTCTTCAGCTTTTGTAGCAGAACTGTTCTTGTGCGTTAACCCGGTTTACAGACAGGCAGTGCAAAACAGTATTTTCTGGCATATTTGTTCACTAGTAAAGTGCTACCGGCTTCCAGTGCACCTTAAAGCTTGGATGCCTTGGTCTCTAAGCTTAGTACTAAATTTGGAGGAAAGGGAGTTTTTTGTGGCCTAGGAGACATAGTCGCGCCACGCTGTTGTTCCTGTAGTTGGTACCAAGGAGATGGGTGTTGTGGTACTTGAAAGGAAACTGCGTTTGATGATGTTTTGGTTAAGACAGATAGGGTGACATAACTCACACCCAACACATGAGCAAGTGATGCTTCCTCTCTTTAATGGAGATTCTCGTTCCTCTTACGTAAGAGGAGGCTAAGGGGTGGCCTCAGTTCAGGTTTTTCTGCTGGTAGGCAGTTAATGCTGTCTAGTATGCGTTCGCTTACTCGTGCACAGCAGACTCTACCCCCAGCATCTTTATTCAGCTGTAACTGCTTGCCCAGTTACTGGGATGGATACTGTATAAACCAAATAAACGCATTGGGGGCGGGGGGGAGGAAGGGACCTCTTGTAGGCAACTGCAAATGCTTGTTCCCAACACCCTTCCTTATCCTAGAAAAGGTTTTTCTCCTAATGCGTGGAAATAAACTTTGATCCCTGTATAATCAACATGTATCGCTCTGGTACTATATTTGCAGTGCATCTCTTACGATATGTTCATTACTAAATAATTGGAATGACTATTCCATTCTTCTGTGACCTTCACTGATGAGATAGACATCACACGATATCCTCTTTTGGGGTAGATGGGCTTTTTCATTTGTGGCCTTGAGCACACTTCTGCATGCTTGCAAAGTAATGCTATGCTGTTTTAAATTTAATTTGAGAAGTCAGAGGAGATTAGCCAATTTGATTTCATTATCGTGAGCTAATGTGGTGTTGCAATGTTTGTCAGTAATCCTGCAGAGATCGGTACAAATATGTTTTGTTTGTTTTTGAGATGATGGGATTCTTTGTCTTTTTATGCGTGGACATGAACACACGCTTTGGGCTTACGTTACCTTGCTGTGAACCCTTTTATGATCAAGTTGCGTTTAGCGAAATGGTCTGCAGATGGAAAAGGAAGCCTTGCGCCTGTCTCCTGGCAGCGTTATCAGGGCCTGCAGAAAGTTGGGTGGTTGCACACGTGTCTGCCCCAGGCTTGTGATCGTGACAAGACAGGCGGGTGGTCCCTCGCGGCGTGCCTCCGGAAGGGCACGGTGCAGGAGCATCGCTCCGGACTGCAGGTGTCTTTGTGCTGGGAATACCGTGTTCGCTAGAGCGGTTCCACGCGCCCGTGTGTTTTTACAGCCATTTTATTTTAGACCTGGCAGAACAAGGCAGCCGTCTCGAAGGAATCGTGCTGTGCAGCCTGACCAGTAAGACGCCGACTTGATGGGTAAGAAGGCTTAAGCAAGTAGGGATGTGTTACAGCTTTTTCCTAAAACAATTGAGGCTTCCTCCCCCCCCCCCCCAAATGATGACTGCTTGCTTAAGCCATTTTTGGAATTATAAATGGCTTCTCTATTAGGAAAATGTGTCCGGCTCCTTTGTTCTGTCCCTCAAAATCAACTTCCTCAGGCCTGGATCGTGTTTTGCCCATGTTTTGCTTGTGTCCCAAGTACAAATGAGAAAAGGCTCCCCTAAGGAGCCTAGCAATGTTTTAAATAAAAATTACTCTTTAAAAAAGATCAAATCATGTGTTTTTTACAGAAATGATATATCAAGTCAAATCTTTTTCCTACTTAACCACGATGTCTTAATCATCCAGGTATACTTGCAGTGGTTGCTTGTGGTTCTTACAGTGCGGGTTGTGGCTTCAGCTGCCGCAGTTAGCGATCGGAGGAGAGCCTTGGGGAAAAGCAACTTAATTTTTTTTCCTCCCCCCCCCCAGCCTACACTAGCATGTAAAAGAGTTTCAGGTAAGAGACCGGATTCCGATGCTTTTGAGACTTGTCAGCTGGTGTAAGTGAATTTCCTTCTCCTGGAAGGCCAAAGATGGCGGGCGGTGCTCGGCCTGCCCGGGGGCGAGATGGCTGGGCGGTGGGCTCGGAGAGGAGCAGCGCTCACGCCCGGAGCGCCTCCCCCCGTCCCGCGGAGCGGGGCGAGCAGCTCTGATTTGCGAGCTGTGACCGTGCCCCTGCCCTGGAAGGGACTCGGCCTTACTGCGCCCTGCTCGGGTGATTGTGAGGAAAATCCGCTTGGCGAAGAACGGCTAGTGAAACTATTAGCTTGTGCGCTACGTAACGACGGTCAAAGCGCGCTGCGCGTGGCCGGCCGGAGCCCGCCGACTCGGTGGAGACCTCCTGCGGTCCTTGGGCGCCTCTTCCCGGCGAGGGGCCTGCCGATCGCTCGGTGGGGCGAGGCTCGCCTAGGCGCGCGTCTTACGCTTTCCGCGCTGCTCTGAATCGGTCCGGACGCTCGGTCTGCCGGATGGTCGTCCTCTCTTCCAGCGGGGCCTTAGCCCGTACTAAGGGTTGGGCTGGAAATAATTGTTTTACCTCGGGATGGTCTTTCGTCCGGAAGATTAATAAAGTCCACTTGAAAAAGAGATTATCTGAAATTGGCTGCAGCTGGAAAGGACAAAGATTATCGTCGTCAAAGGCAACGCGCGTCAAAACTGACTGGGTCCCGTTCTTTAAAGAAGGGAACTTAATAAAAGCGCGCTTAAGACGAACCCCGGAGGAATGTCTGAGAACTTTTAAAGCTAAAATATCAGTGGTAACAAGATGCAAGTGTTGCACATAGACCCACTTAAAAACACTTTTTTACGCGCGTGGAGGAATGTAACGAGCCTGCTAGACCGCTGTCCGCGCGTCAGTCGGTTACAGGGTTGGTGGTAATGCATTCATTCTCTGCGCACAGCCATATATTTGTAATTCTGCTATTTCTGCCCTTTATGTTTTAAAGGGGTAGGGTTTTTCCAGTGCGGCTTTTCCCTGCACTTATTTAGTATTCCTGCTCCCAGAGCAGCCACGCATCCTGATACTAGAGCTCTTGGGTGCCCCTTGTAAGATGCACAGGCTGGTGTTAAACACTCGCTCTCCTGAAACGTGATATTCACTGCTGAGCAGATCTCTGCTTGCACTGGTGGGACTGGTAGTTTCTTTGTGGAGAATGAATAAAATTGCCTAATGTGAAAAGACTTGGCTGTATAACAAAAAAATCGCTATAGCTGGAGAGCTGAACTACTTGGAACTGTGAAAATTAAGAATAACTCGTATTTAGGCGTTAGACACATTTTTCCTTAAATCATGCCACCTTTGTTTCTTTAATGAAATTCAAAGACGTGCTTTCCTGATATGCGTGACTCTCTGGAGCGCTCTTAACAGATCTTTGCCTTTTATTTTTGTGTTTTTTTTGGTCTTGATGTAAGTAGGAGCTGGGATTTCTGGACTGTAGTAATGCAGAAAAACTCCTGGAAAGAGAGGAGCCTGTTTCCCTTTGATCCTTCCTTTTAACAGTGCTCCACAGACTCAAGTGGGATTGGAGCTGTACCTAGTTAAATATTTAAGTAGATAAATCTGTGTGTGCCTTGCTTAAACTGCCTTGTAATGGGAGCAACCAGAGAGGGCAGAGATGCCAAGACTGATTGGGAATTCTTTTTTTCTAAATTGCGTGAGGTAGCTATTTATTCTGAACTTTAGTTAACTGCTAATTCTGAATTTCGATTACAAAAACGAATTCACAGACAAGCTAAATGGGCTACAGTGGAGTGAAAACTCTTCTTCCCCCCGCCAGCCCCGTGCTGTGGTTAGAGTTTCGGAGAAACTTGGGCCGGGATCTGTGCCGGGTTCTTCAAAGAGCAGCTTCCTCTGCTGAGAAAGAACCGCAAGGCGCTCTGTGTGTAGCTCGACTACACCTTTTGATTCCTGCTGTGACTCATGGAGGGAAGCCTTGGGTTTCCTGAAGACAAAAAAGCAGACTTCCAAAGTAGAGCTTAAGAATTGAGTAGGTCTGTGGGAGGGGAACAAAATCCCCCAAATACCTCTGATCTTAAACCCAAGTAATCTCTGAAGATCCTTGCAATTTAAGGCTGAGGGGAGAACAAACCTAGAAACAAGTTATTTCTAGCTCTTCATCATGTGTAGTCACAGGCTTTCGCTGCAGTCACGCAGCTTGAGTGCTGGGCTTGTAGCTAAAGAAAGCGCTGGACCCACGTACAGCTCCGCAGCTGCTTTCTTGTGGTTAAGGTTCGGTGGTGATGCTCTGCCAGCTCTTAGGTTGGCTTCCTTCATGGGTCTTTTCTGCAAATTAATTTTTTTTTTCTTACTCTGCTGAAAATATTCACAGGATGTTCTTTCAGTTCTTTGTGGTTTAAGTCACCATCTTCACGTTGGTGTCCAGCCTACGCTTAACCGGAGGGAAGGCTTGTGTGTTTGCGTATGTTAGTACAAGAAGAGAAGAAACGTCTTGGTAGTTGGGCTTGGAAAAAATACTAGAAACTTAACAGAGTGTATTTGTACACCATTTTGTTTAGCTGAAGCTCTTCTGCAGCCTGGTCTCTAGTCCGTAATAAAAGATGATCTAGCTCCCAGACAGAACAAGAAGGACTTGGCTTAGTGAACAAGGCACAGGTAAGCCATATGTATCAAGGCTGTGCTTTTAAATCAGGTTTCAAACTTTTTTGCTGTACCCCACCAAACGGCTAGCCTTGTATAGGCGATTCCCTGTTCTGTGTTTCGCTCTCTCTCCACTTAGGTTTTGTATGCATGTTCTTGGGCTCCTTTCATGTACTGGCATTATCCTGATGATGTTTTGGGGATTTTTCCCCCTCGAGTCACTATGCGTATCCCCTCCCACCGGTTGAAGTAAAGTATATAAAATAAAGGAACGCACCTCTACTTTAAAACGCGTGGAGTAGAAAGGACGTGTAACGCCGTGTTATTATGGTGATAGCTTGGATGCATTGATAGATTATTGAATCTAAAATATCAGACTGTTAAAATGCTTTTTGGTTTGGGGTTAGGGGTGAACAAAGGTGGCTAGCGACCCGGAGAGGCCTGTGCTTGCTGGTAATGACAGAGTAATTTAGGAGGGTGGGTTTTGTTTTTTATGCAAAGGGAATGACTAGTGTGTATGCTGTTTCATAATCCCTGGCTGTGAGCTAGTCTAGAAATAGTACTCTATCAGATCTTTGTGCTTCAAAGGAGACATGAAGAGAGACAAGACGATAGAGATATCGATGCCTGCTAGTGTGTTATGTGGATTGCACAGGTTGTGCTGGTTGTTTCTGCTGCAGTACTAGAAGTCATCGAATCATTCCACTTTTTCAGAAAGTCGTAACTGGGGGGCTTATATCTTCACTGTGATGGGATAGACAAGGTGCTTGATTTCAAATGACTCTTAAAAATGAGATTGTTGGCATTTGTTTGCATGACTGAAAGTGTGTGGGAATCTTTCTCTTCAGCTTTATTTGCTGTGAGTGGTGTTGCTCCACGTAGAAAACATTACAGCAATTCTGCCTCTGGATCTACTTCAAAAACAGGAGCATTAGGAGAGTCTAGAGAGAATGGTGCTCTGTGCCCATTAATGATGCGTCCTGCTTGTTAATGGCACAGAACACAGTCCGGTTGCATTGTTACTGTGTGCAACTGAATCACAGATGATGCATTTCTTGAGCCCTTTGTTTAAGCGTTCCCACCCTCTGTAACTCATCTACACGTGACTGATATTTACTGGACTCCATTTGGAAGCATTCTGCTGGACTTGATGCATCCAGCTTTTCCCAAAAGACTGTTAATTTGGATCCTCTTCCAAGTAGATTTCACGACTGCAACTAGTCACGTCTGTCACGGTTGACGAATCTGTTTCGGGTTTTCAGAATGGTGACTTCAAAAATAAGCCCACTGCTAATTCTGACAACTTGTTCTCGCTGAATAAATGTTCGCTCCTCTGTTTTCTGGTATATTCTGTCCTGGAAACTTCTCACGTGCATTGCTTAAGGGAAGGGTTTTCGATGCATATGATCTAACGGATGGCTTGCATTGCTACTGTTTGTAGTGGGGTTCCAAGTGTAATCTTCAATCTGATACTAATTTCGGTGGATTTAGTCTGAATTTGCACAAAAATATAGTTGAAAGCAAAACCTGGCGTTACAATCGGAGCCTAAATTCCGTATAACTTCATAAATCCCTTGATGCTATAGGCAAGGCAAATGTTTTGATTTCCCCAAATTAAATTGTTTCACAAATCTGAATGAAAACTACAAAGCCTTTGCAAACAGATTAAACTTCAGATTAAGTTGCTTATTGTAAAATGACAGTTACCAGTAGGCGGGTGTGCCACTGCGTTACAAACTTATTTTTGTGTGTGTATAAGCGAAGATTAACACTGGTAGAAAGACATTACAGCTTACGGACCCTGCATTAACAAGAGGAATGCCAGCCAGGAGGGACTGGATATTGTTGTTAAACTTTTTTTTTTTTTCCTTCCCCTCAACTCATTTTTGTACATTTGCTGTAAAAATACAGGGAGGAGTTAACTTAGCCCTCTTCATGTGAGCTAGCAGACTTGTTAATTTATAACATATTTTCCAAGTGGCTCTTTACTGCAGAGAATCCAGATGTGGAAGGAAATGATGTTGTGTAACTGTATTGCATCTCCCTTGACCCTTAAATACAGTGGATGTCTCGAGTCCATCCAGTGACTGATGCTGGAATGGGAGATCAAAGGGATCTTGGCTCAGTATTTATTCCGGAATCAGTGGTTTCAATGGAAAATGCATTCCTGTTTCTGGAAATTTTACCTGTTACAGGTAAAATTTGCCGGCATGCCTCTGAGGAGGGAAATAGATTTGTGTCACTTCTTAAATAAAACTTCATCTGGTACGAAGAACAGAAAAGGAGCCAGCTTGTGCCTGTTCAGTCAAAGAAGTCAAATCCTGACGAGTCAAATGGAGTTAATAAAAATACTAGGTGGTGATGTAATTTTTACATAATTCTGTAAAATGGCATGGATTTGTTAGTATTGGGTTGTCATTGGAATGTCTCAAGATTTCAAATAGCTATTGTCACTAAAACCACTACGAGAAAATTCCCCTTCACAGGTATTTAAGACTTCTGAATCTTCTCATTTGCCTTTCTAACCTTTTCAATAAAGCCTTGGCCATTCAATAAAGTGTTGGGTAATCTGGGTGCTCTGTTCCTAACTCTTTACTAAATTTTTTCCCGAGTCACCATTGCCAAGTCATACCTCCTCTTTTCATCCACACAATTTTGAAAAACACTTTTTTTTTTTTTTTTTTTTTTAAGAAAGGGAGGGAAAAGGAGTGCAAAGCACTGAACGCTTCTCTCCTTGCACAGGAAGACATTTTTCCTACTAATCTGTATTCTTAACCAGAGTGCAACTTCTGGTTGTCAGTGGCAGCTTTTCTTGTTTAAAACGGACGAAATGACCCCGGGAATGAAGTCCCACTGGCAGAGATGCTGTTTAGAGTTTGACCCTTTCACGAATCTTTGCGGGACCAAAGTAAGCTCGTTCTGTCCTGTTTAACTATCAGTGAAGAACAGCGACATCCTCATAGTATCATGGGATCAATCTGCAACATGAAAGCATTTTCTTTCATAGCTTTTCTTCCACTTCTGGGCATTAGGCTCCTCTGCTCGTTTACGTGTGTAGTCAGACTCCTCCCTGTTCAAGAGCTGGATGGAGTTTACCGTCTAAAATCCCCAAGGAGATACGGCCCTGGACTGTTGCTCAGGGGTTTATTCCCCATGCCGCGCTAGCCTGGCTGGCTCTCCTGTTGCATGGGCTTTGATTTCCATGGCGTTTGGGCACGTGACTCATAGCCTAGTTCTTGTGTAATTGCCTGGTAGCCTCAAGGCAGGGGAATGAGGTCACTGGCTCAGTCACGCTGCTCCTTTTGACTGGCCTTTTGCATTAAAATCACCTTTGGACTGGAACTCTTCTAATGTCCCTTTTCCCCGATGCACCCCCCAGCAAGTAGCCCGAGGTTGCCAGTACCTGTAGCTAGTATCTCGCTAATAACTATGTAGCTATTTTCAATAACTTGAGTAATAAAACGTTAAGTTTGCAGGGGTAGTTCAAGTGTTTATTCCTGGTAGCGGGTCTATGACAACGCCCACTAGGTCTCACTAGGTATTTTGTGAGGAAGAACAGCCTGACAAGGTTACTTCCAGGTTCTCTCCTGGTTGGACGTCCTACGGACGTACCCGATGGCGCCTTGGCTACTCTGTCGTCGTTTGCTTGCGGTTGTTAGAGCTTCGCGTCCGTCGGTGTGGGTAGCGTGGAGGTCTTGACCATGAGATGATTTTCTGGAACCTACAGTTTGTAGGTTTTAGAAAATGCTCAGTTTTCAGTTTTATATCATTGACTAGCTGTCTTCTTTCTTAGTTCACTTCCATCTAAAGGCGTAGTACCCTGGCTTAATTGTACTTCTGTAATAGCTAGCTAATACCATAATTAAGTAGGAATGCTAACCTATCTTAATGAGCCCATTGTATCAGAAGTGATTAAAGCAGCTTAAGCAAAGTAAGCAGTATTTCTTGAAGGACTGTGCGGTATATTTTCTCAAGTTTCATGTGAGTCTTTGAAGAGCAGTTTATTTCCTACCATCCAGTGTTATTTCTGGGTTTTAGAATCGTAATCCTGAATGTAGAAACTACACCTAACGTTTATCTTTGTAAAGATAAGCTGATTCTTAAAATACAGATAAGATTAAAAATGGATACAGAAGAACACTGTTTGGAGAGTTTCCTACGCGCTAGCTGTGTGTCTGGGCTGCCTTCCTGACTCCTGACAGTTGATAAGCATTATCTCTTTTTCAAAAAATAGTTTTCTTAATCCTTAGTAGCTTTGGTAAAGTCGTTCAGCGCTGGGGCAGAAATTAAGAAAGATTGCTAGTTTTTGGTTTTGAGGCTGGTTCCTAACAGACGTGGACGAAGGGGAAGGGGCGATAAAGGCAAAGGTAAAGCTAAAGAAAAGGTAAGCAAAGCAGTGAGCTCTTGAGCTGCAATTTGCAATTATTCTTGGCCTCTCAGGCCGCAAAATTTCAGCGGTGAGTGAAAATGTTACGGTATTACATTCCAGCCGTATCTCTGGTTCCTGTCCGCAGAAGAGTAATCGCAGTGTGTTATCGGAGCTTTCGCCTTTCAGAATTAGTCTGGGGTGATAACAGCAGGGCGGTTTCAACATGGCTAGTGAAAGAGAAGGGTTGCGGCCTGGAAGAGTTTACTCATGAAATCAGTAAGATTCAAACAAAGGCCTCTTAGGAAAGAGGATGTTAAAATATCCGTGTTTTGAACTTAGAGCAGGTTACGTTCTAGCAGTTACGTTCAGCTAGTTTTACATCAGTTCAGTATTTCTTAACAGAAACGCCTCAATATTTTCCCCAGACGGATGGGAAAATCGGAAGTAGAGAAGGTAGTTGAGGTGGTGAATGTTGTGTTTTAGTAGATTGCAGCAGGTATTGAATAAGGCACTATCTCTGATGATAACGCCTTTTTTAAATTTTTTTTTAGGTCACCAGCTAGCCAAGCGCAACACATCTGCTATCTAGTCTGACATATTCCTGAAAGCAATCCTTTAGAAAGGCTATCAGTTTAACTACGTTTTTTTCAGCTGTTAACTGTGGAACTGGGGCAGATGGAGCTGTAATTTGCTCTCCAGAGGAATATTGGGCTTCGTGCTGGCTTACTGTGAAAACAGCTCTTCAGGAGAGATCTAGCCGGGAATCCGTTTGCTAGAACTGGACTTTAAGCCCGCAGATGCACAGTGAATGTAACTGCGACAGTGCCAGCAAATCCCTGCTTCTTCTAGAGAGCAGGAGACCTGAGCTGTAAATGCAGTAGTCGAACCATCTAGGTTTTCCTCTTAGTAACAGATAGCCATGAAGTCATAAGGCAGTTCTAAAAAAGAAATAATCCTCACCCTACATGGGAAAATTTCCTGTAGTTAGAGCCATGCTAGGTGACTTCTCTTAGAGCCGTGGTTGAAGAGTCTGCCATGTAGTCATGTGCATCAGCTGAGATAATGTGCTATTTTAACTTGGCAGCCTCCGAGATGACATTCAGGAAGACGTTCATTAGGTGTTTATAGAAAATAGAAAGGAAATTCATGCCACAGAAGTTTGCCTGTACTTTCCGACAGCTTAGTGTTAGATCTTATTATGGCTTTAAATCTCTTCTGTAACTACTTGTCTCCTCGGCTGCCAGGCTTTTGGCAAGGTGTCTGTATTTTGCTAAAAGTTCTTAGTAGCAGTGGGAGGTGAGAAATTACAAGTGAAATGTCCCAAGTGCCATAAAAATGCAAACTTTTTTTTAAAATTGTGGTGGTATATTAGAGCACACCCCTATGACGCCTTCATAACGTTGCTACAATGGCCAGGACTAAATAGACTGATACTCCGTTGTTACAGTGAGCGTTTCTGACTGAGTAGGTTTCAGATCAGTCCTACTGCATGCTTTATTTCCTTCATTTTTCTCCCTGTCTTTTCCTCCCCTCAAAAGCTCTCCTCCATACTCGTAGTTTCATCAGCTCTTCAAGTGCCTCCTGCATTCTGGGGATGAAAAAACAGGAATGAGAACTGAGGACTGGGGATAAAAGAAAGATTGGTGAGGGAAGGGAGGGAGCTATCTTGTGCAAGATGTGCATTCTTGTTGTGCTGATAAAACACTAGAGGGAGAAACCTGAAAATCAGCTGAAGTCTGATGTGCTGGATTTATTTCGGATGATGTGGCGGTCTTGGGGTGCTCGGCTTCATAAACAAGTCCTGTAAAAGTGTGACTTGGTCATTTGTGCTGGTAAGACTTTTACTAACCTGTTAGAATGAATAGCTGGTATTTTATATCACTCCTCTAACATTAATGTTGGTATTAATGTTCTTTAAATGTCTTTACCTGTTCACATAAAACACTTGCGCTGCTGGAAGGTAGTACCATCTGTTGTGATGTGCTGGCTGTTCCTTGCAGAACTCGAATCCCATGCACAGGAGTCTTGTGGGGATTTTATTTGTGCAAGTTTTCCACAGAGCTTAAAGTACTTACTGTTTAGTACCAACAGAGTTTGATTTAACTACCGATGTCTCCACTGAGACAAAAGAAATGAATTTCCAGAACTGCGAGTCTGTACCTTCTTGTCTCGGGAGGCTTAAGTAGCTGTAGGAGCTAAAGTTCAGGTAAAGGGTTAAGAGTTTGAAGTCGGTGCCCTAGGGGAAAGGGAAGCAGGATGGGACCCTTCTGCTTTCTAAAGCACAGTGTGTCAAGAATAGGTCACTAGTTACATTTTAACGTGGATTGGTGGGTGTTGAAAATCATAATTAACGAAGGGCTGCAGAAAGTTCTGTTTGTTATAAAAATTTGCTGTAATGCTACCGTGCATGCAGTTCACGGTCGGTGGTGGCTTATTCTGAAATACTGGTGCTGGTCTTTGTACATCTTGAGAAAGGACCTATTAAAATGCATTGAAGGCCTGAAGTGAGGCTATTGATAAGTTGTGCTTTTGTTGGGGGGGGGGGGGGTATTTTCTCTTTTTCTGCCAGCAAGGCTTCAGGTTCTGGGACGGCCTCGCTGGTGCCTGTCGGCTGCTGTTTAAACACGGCAGACTAAATTCAGAGCATGAAGCAGTTGTTAAGTTTCCCTAAAGAGCGGATGGATTTTTCCGTGGGTATAGCATGAGCCAGTTATAACAACCCCTTTCCACGGGGCAGTTTCGTTCCTGAAGCTGAGCGCCGAAATGCTCTTGGCGACTCCCTGGTAAGGAGCCTCCCTGAAGAGCTTCAGCGAGCGCGCTGCCTGCCTTGCCCGCTTCGGTTAAACTCTCGCCCGAGTGTCTTTCAGCAGCGAGGTGGATGTTGGCGGTGAGCTGTCAGGAGGAGGCGCGTGGCGTTGCTGGACAGTGACCGGCAGAAGCACCCTGCCCTGCCCCGGCAGGTACGTTAACGTGAGGCAGGAGGAGCAGAGAGAAACGGGCACCTTGTTGCCCTTTGCAGGAAGTGGGATTAAAAGGCCTAACAGTGCTCGTGCAGGTCCTTCGTATCTCTTCTGTTCTTTGTCCCTCACTTAGTTTTATAGCGTCTGTCATTCTACTTCTGCAACGTTTCCTTTGCTGAGAATGGCTGTTAGTCAGGAGGAGTGAATTACTTGGCTTCGCTGTCACAGTAATTTCCTATAAATGCCAGCGCCAGAGTGTTAGGACAAACCCCCGGACGCTCAACGTACTAAATACCAGAAAATTGCAGCTTGTTGATGGGCACAGTTGTAAAATGCATTTATACAGATGATCGGCTGTCTTTGATGCGTGAAGTTTAGAGTAGTTATGTTTCTTAGATGTTTCCTTACAGGGGAATTCGGTATTTGATAATTAACTTGTAGCTAGCAGCTGTGTACGGCAATGCAATCTCGTGCGTTTCAGATTACCGAAACAGTTACCTGTTCCAAAATGAGTCAGAATAATTACTTTTTTCCAGTTATGACAACAGTTTTAGAGAAATGCAATGTTCTTTGCCTTGGATGTTTTAGCAGCTGTGCTTGGAGTTGTCCCATGAAGACGTGTATATATACATATATGTGTGTGTGTGTGTGTGTGTGCACATATATATATGAATAAGTAGCTAGAGCGACAAAAGGGGGAAAATAGCTTGGACATGATTGTTGCAATAGGAGGAGAACTGAGAATTTACGTGTTGTCCAAGGAATGCTTATATAATAGCTATATATGCTACAATAAAATATTTACAAAGATGACTTCACTCTGCTTAGCTAAGCTTAAAGGGACAAAAAAAGAGGCCAAAGTACAGTGCTCTGATTCTCCTCTTGCCAAAAGGGTCATGCTAGATTGATCTATGTCGAATGGGTGTTTTGGTGTAAGTATTATCAGATATTTGATAGTTGGACCTAATCATACTTCTTATGCCATGTGTAGGCTGTATCGTATTCCTGCATTCAAAGCTGGCTTGCACAGTAAGCTGTCTGACTCTCGCCTTGCAGAGGAAAACGGTGCTGCGGGTTTCTTGGGCGCGCAGAGACATGGCACTAGAAGGTCCTGCTCCCCGGCAGTCTGCCGAGTTCAGGAGGCGTGCACGCAAGTCGCAGACACTGCAACGGGGATAGTAGCTGCCTGTGTTGGTGGCAAAGAGCAGCTTGCTACAGGTTAACATCCTGGCTAATTCAATAAGAGTTTTACAACTCACATGTCCGCGATATAAATGTTTTTATTAGCTGTACAGCTCTCTTAAATAAGACTAAGGACTGATCTCAGCAACTGGAAGTTTTCGGTTCAGCATAACTCTCTCGCTTGCTAGATGTGGACTTCTGAGTGGTTCCTCTTTTGTATGTAGCACGTTTTCCACATCCCCACTCTGTCTTTGCCTAATCTGGAGCTCTTGATATTTTATTTTTCACTCTTGCCAGTTTTATCCCCACCTTGCTGTCTTGACTTTTCCTTTGTCGCACAGATTAAATGCTGAACTTCTCCCCCTTCTCCCCCACCAAATAAAGCGAGCCCACAGGCCAAACTTGTAGGCCTTGCACTTCCCCGAGTTGCTTTCTCACAAGGCTCTTTTGTTAGAAACTGGAAAGGGCTAACTATAGTTACTGCTAAGCTGCTTGGAAAAAAGGAAGGCAGGCAGTCCCTGCTCGCTCATGTTACTGAACAAACTCCCTCTCCCCTTCCCTGGGGTCTCTCAAACCCGGTTTAAAAAAACCCCCCAAACCCACGTCTCAGCTGTCCAAAAAGCGTGATAGATCCACGTTGCAGAGTTGTTTGTGCCTGGTTAAGAAAAGCATACTTGTTCAGGGATTGTGAACGCTGTCATGAAGATTTTGACATGAGTATAAAATGAATTTAAACTGCTCGTGCTGAGTGGAATACCGCTAGCGTTAATTCTGCCTGGCTGTCAGTACCTGCTGCTTTGTGCTGAGAGGTAAATACAGCTTGATCTTAGTATTTCCTGTGTTTTAGGTTGCAGTTGGTAGGACAGGTTGGGTGCGAATTCGTAAGGCTGTCTTGTCTCACTGGCAAACTCAAGAGGCTACAGAAAGGAGTGTTTAGTTTACCTTATGCATTAGTTATCATATCATGGATTACGCTGTAATCCTTGTTCCTAGTGCTCGCAGTCTGATGGTATCTTATCAGCCAGAACAGTTTATAGCTTACCAGAGATCTTTCTCTGTATGCGGCGGAAAATAGTCATGTTCCTATGAGCAAGCCAATGGTTTAAGGTATGGAGAACACTAGCGGTAAAATGTGTTTTTAATTATAATCTGATTCTAGAGTATGGATACTTCATAAATAAATAGTGAAAAGACAGGGGCCTGTTGTGGTTTTGCTCCTTGAAGTGTAAAAGCTCCGTTCCTCCAAAGCAGTTATGCTTTCCAGATGCCTGACCCTAACCAGAGTAGCAGATCAGCTCTGCAGAAGTGTACAGATGCTATTTGGTTGCATGAATCAGTAAAAAGAACTACTTTACCTCATCGGGTTCATTTCAGGAGGGTGTATTCCTGGCCATCATATTTAAAATGATTTTTGGCCGTAGAATAGGATGGTCAGTGATATGCAAGCTTGGGCTGTGTTGTGATGGGCCTGACCTTTCGCTTTAGGTGAATGTGAAATGTGTTTAGAGGAGCAAAGGAGTGGGCAGTACCCAGAGAGTGAGGAGGGTGTACAAAATTTTTGTTTCCAATAAAAGTTAATTTATTAATCAACTTGCACAAATTCTGGACCCACTCCTGTGGAATGGCTTCGAAATGAGGTTTCTGATTAGACAATAAACATGAGGGAAAACAGAAGACTTCCTTGCATGGCATTTTACTTTCCCAGTTCAGAACAAAGCCACCTTCATGTTCCGAGTGCAAGTTGAATCAAATTTCTTGAATCAGGAGCAGTTAAATAATAAAGGAAGTTGGTTCTCTGAACTTGGTTTTGCTAAACCTGAAGTTTTTACTTGTTAGCCTTACTTAATCTCAATCTTACCAAGTCTTGCTTAATAGATCATTTTCCTATCCAGTCTTAGCTTTACAGTAAATTGGATGCAAGATTGCATTAAGAAATTGGCTTATTCACAAGTGCTCCCTCTTGCTTACGTGAGCATTTTGAGGACTCTCTAATTCAGGAATTCTTCTCGACTACCCCAAAGACAGACCATTCTGATCCCACGTGCCCTGGCTTCTTATTGAAAGAAATTAAATGTTAGTTGATGGGTTCCATGTAAAATGAATTAATTTAATGTGAACGTCTGATTCCATTAAAGCCTGGCTCTAACACAACAGCAGCAGCACTCTTGAATGAAGTCATCTGTTGCTTGCAGCGGACAAGAAACATCGTCCCCGCCTAAGTCACAGAATCTCTTTGCTAAGAGTCAGTCACTGCAGCATCAGGTTTCCCAGACATGAGAGCAACGGAGTCAGCACCCTCGAACCTTTGGCAATGGTCTAGATTATACAGGGCGCGTAGCCCAGCTCGGGGTTGTACTCTTCTCGCTCTTATTGCTCGGGGTTCATCACAAAGGCAAGAGTAATATTAAAGCCTTCTTCTAGACTCGTGCCCTACTTGAAAGAGCATACAGGCCTTTGAACAATGGCAACTTCTTGTGAAGGGAATTTCTGAAAGAACTCGCTATGCTGGAAAAAATTGCCTCATTATGTCTCATGATTATATTCACCTGGAAAGATGCTTGAGCCTGTAACTGGAACCACAGTAGAAATCATCTGCCAGTTAATTTGTGTTTTGTTCCTGACCGCAGTAGGTGTTTAAACAAAAGCTCTGCATAATGTCACAGGAGTTTAACAACTTCAGGTAAAAGCAACAGCCGTGGCTGCATTCCTCTGGAGAGAAAATGATGATGCTTTTGACACATTAGGAGCATCCACATATAGTTGTGCAATATTCGTAACAACATTAAACACACTTTAAGCTACATAGTTACAAGTCACGTGCTACTGCGTGATGTAGTCTGGCAGACAACACTGAAGAGGAGCGTTTTAAAAAGACCAGTTTTATATCTGAGGTATCTTATGATAACTCTACTTGGATAAGCTTTGGACTACTCCTTTTGTACTTGCACCCGCCGCCAGGCGCAAAAGCCCATCACCAAAGATACAGGGTACTTACTGAGAGCGGGTCTAGCGCGTCAGATGTTTTCACAGTATTTAATACATTTTCCTGACAGAAAAAGCACCTAAGAGATCCCCTGTTTTGGAAAGGAGTTTGCGTTATGCAAGAGTGCAGAACTAAGCCCGGATAGGAAAAGGATCTATTGAGCTAGGATTCGAGTAGCAGGGAGAATGCTGAGTTGTTGCCTGGCGTTTCAGCTTAACCAAACAGAAGAAGGCTTCACAGAGCTGTGTGTTTTCCTTTTTTAATGAAATCCATCCTGAGTGATCAGCTTGGTTTTTTTGAGCTCATGAAAACCTACAGGCAGCTATTCTTATTTGCAACCGAGAATTGCCTCCTAGTATCTGGGACAGGTTAGTGAGATTGTAAATGCCGGTTCCCTCCTTAATTAAGAAACGCCATCTGATGTTGGGCAAACTGTTAGGGACATAGTCCTAGAAGAGGACTGTGCAGCAGGATTTTACTGTAATAAAGGTTTGTTTACATCTGCCCCCAAAGTCTCGAATGTGATGTCGTCTTATCCCAGGCTACCAAAATATGCTCCTCTTGAACAAAACGCTCTGCCTGGATTTGTCTCTGAGCAATTACGGGATTGCTGTGAATCTTTTGTATGGGAACGTAAGTTTGTACTGCTGAGGGGCCATTAAGTCAATTTGAATGAAATCAGTGCGTAATAAACCAGAGTTATAAACTGTAACGTTGATAGTTACCATCTAGGTGTTGGAGAGGGGATTAGTGGGCATGTTACTACAGACCTGCAGTGAGCAATGGCATGAAACCACGATGAGTAATGTGAAACGATTAAATTGGTTGGGCTTGGGCATGTCAAGTGTTAAATCTCATGCCAGCGCTGGGGAACAGTGCGGTATGCCTTGCCATTTGGAGTTCGTATAAACAACGTATGGGCGTCAAAAGGCTCCGAACCCACGCAAGAACAAGCAGCGCTGCTGCAAGGGAGTGAGAGCACCAAAACGTGTCTCTAGCCCGTGACTGCAGAGTACAAGCCCTTTTGGGCAACACCTGAGCTGTAATTACTCACTCCTGCCATCAAATGTGTTGTTTTTTCCATCTTTGCCCTTGCAGGTGTGGTGCATCAAAGAACACCTTTCAGAGGCTTCACATACAACAGATGAGCAAGGCTAGGTGCGTCTGAAGCCAGAATGCAATAGTGGCGTCTTAGCACGCAAGAAAAGACGATGTGCTGTCTCTTCAAATGGCACTGACAGCTCGTCAGCTCAGCATGTTAATATTTTCGGGCATCATTAGAGGCTAGTATTTTCATGAGCAAGTTGCAGTAATTGTTCCAGTTAACACTTGTGTTTGCTGCTGTGGACTTAAGCACTCAGAGCTGTTAGGTTTTCCTTTCTGGTGTCACCCCTCATAAACTGAGGGGCAGAAGCACCAACAGTAACAAAACTGAGGGAAAAGCTTCAAAGTTAGTACTTGAGCGAATGGCAAGGGAAAGACTTAGAAACCCTGCGCAAGGGTTTTCCGTGTATTTTTGCTCCCCTGCCGGTATGACTCCATCTAAAACTACGGGTCTCACGTCCTACAGGGTTTCTTACCGGGGGGAGGGAGGAATCTATTGTCATTAAATGTTTTTTGAGAAATATTTGCCTATTTGAAGAATTATTTCTAATGCAGTTGTAGTTAATAATGCCTGACACTAGTCTGTTTGTGTCTTTCTGCCATGATGGGGAGGATTTCAAGCACTAGGTCTGTATCTGGCATATTTTGTAAGCATGCTGTCTACTGCCTTAATAATATAATTCTTGAAGATAAAGACCCTGTATTTTTTTTTGAAGGAAATTGCTGAACAATTTTCTGAAAGGTGAATTTCTCTAAAAACTAAACTCCTGTTTCAAAGGGGTTTTGCGAGCGTGGTGCGACAGGCCGTTCTTTCCACTAGTCGCTATTAATTCCTAAATTTGATATGGTGATATAGTGGCAGAGAAGAAAGGAAAATCTTCGCATTCATTGGCGCAGGTACTCAGGGAGTGGGAAAGTGATTTCAATGTTAGTTGTTTTGTCCACCTAGATTGCTCAGATTAATTCCATGGAGCATCCAAGTCTGGAAGTTTGGAGGAGCTTTTTGAAGGCTATTACCTACTTCTTGAAGTCTCCGTCCGCTTCTTTCAGTGCAGCAGAAAATGTTAGTCCTGGTGATCTCATAGCTCCTGTTCCAATTTCAAAGGAAACGTGCAAGTTTGCGGTGTGACTCAGCTGTACAAGGATACTGCTGTGAGCAATGTTAATCCTAACTGACTATTCATGTGTTTTGTTGGTCTAATATCCTTGTAATGTGGCTATTCCCTTTAAAGAAAGCAAACAGCCTTTGTTCTCCTCTTAAGCTATGTAAGACACTTACTCTTAATCACATGACTGCAGAAGTAGTTTGGGGCCTGAAGCTGCAGTGACTGAATGCAGCTGGAATGCAATATGTCACATCTGGAAAAGGGGGAGTCGATCCATGATTTTTAAAACGTAGGCTAGCCCTCACATTCAGTCAACTGTAATGCGAGTATCTTTTTTTGGTGGTGGTTATAACTAAAACACCCTTGGTTGGTTGGGGAAGGAGGAAAAAAAGCTTGGGTAGATTTGAAATTGATCTGAATTTTTTTCTTCTGGGGGAAAAAAAAAGTAAAATAATTAAAAATCCTGAAGTCTGGTGTACTTTGACATTTGCCTTCTTGGGTCTGAGAAACAATTTTGGATACAGCTGGAAATCATAGCAATTGATGCATCTGAGCCAAGAAATAACTGTATGTGAGACTAGCAGAAGCAGCTGTCTAGCTAATATCCTGCAGCAAATACGGGAAGACTGCTGCTTTTTTAGCCATTTCCCTTCTGGGTGTTACAGCCCTAGCAGCTCCAGTGCTTCTCCTTGAGAGCAGCAAACGCTCCTGCCCCAGTGGATAGCATCGACCTGGCTTCCCCGCGGAGACCCTAGCTATCTGCTCTGCTGCTTTTGAGGGTGATGGATGGGGTGGTGCCTTCCGCCTTCCTTGAGAGGAAGGGAGCCATCGGGCTTTGAGCCCTTTCACAGACAGTTTAGGCTGTATGGGTAAGTGGTGTCACTTGTTCTCCTGCCAAGAAGGAGAGGGCATCTCAAGCCTGCTACGATGAGGACTCACGTAACATGAAATCCTCTGCTCTCCGACAGTAACCGAGGGGGAAGATACTGATCAGTAGAAAATACTGGGAGAATAGTTTAGAGCACCTCGAGCATGACCTGACGTCAGAGCCCGTAGGTAGCATCTCCTCGGTGGCGCGCTGACTCCGCTTACTGCTGCGTTTGTTGGAGTGGATAGTAGCAGCAGCTGCCAAGGTCCCTTTTAAAGTCTTGTGTGTTACAGCAAATACAGGATGAGCATATGAATGAGCAATCTTTCTATTGTCTCGCTTCCTTGGAAGTTTAAAGGGAGAATTAATCTTCTGCTCCATTGTCATCCTCTACCTTCCCCTCCTCCTCTTTCCTCTTTTCGCTACAAATGGTCTTCTGAGGTTTAAGTGTGAGGAGAAAGTAAGATTGACGTTTCTAGCTGTTAAATGAGGTTAATCAGCTTGGTGGCGGGAGGGTGGGGGAAATGCATTCTGAGGTTAAGAATGCGATATTAGTGATTAGCGGGACCCTCAATATCAGTCCAACATAAATTTTCTTCTATCAGATGTCAACTTTTGAATTAAAAGTGACCTGATTGTTTTATCATCCCCATGGTTAAGAGAAGTGGAAAAACTATGCTCTGTGTGTGTGTGTGTGTGTGTGCGTGTGCGTGTAAAAGACGGCGTCCTTTTCTTGTTCTCGCCAAGATATTGTCTCGAGTCTGATGGAAAGAAATTTGGGCTGTAAATCACTGTTCTGTGAAATTCATTTTAACTGGCACGAGGAGAAGAAATGAAACTACTGAAATTCTTGCAGGATGAGGAAGGTTAGTCTGAGCAGGCTTTGAGATGCATAATTTTGGCAGCTGCCCAGAACGGCTGAACTGCTGAGGAGGAATGCTAATCTTTTTTGCTAGCTTTTTGGCGTAGTCAGTAAAAATATACAGATGCGTTATTTTCCAAAAATACATCACTCTTTGCAGAATGCCCAGTGCACTGTAGGGATGCAAAGAATAGCAGGATAACCTGAATGCACCTAGCCTTCCTCATTTCAACAATTAAAACCTTGAGAAGCAGCATATCAATTTTTGCAATGTCTGCTTTGACTTAAATCCATAAATGACAGCCTGCTGGCAGAAAGAGCAGAAGGAATGATTAAAGGCATGCAACACTCCTTCTGTAACAGAAGGAGACCATCTTACAGATTGTGAACATAATTGGCTGCTTTAATTAATTTCACCTTCTTGACTTCAATATTAAAGTCTGAAAAATGAAGTTACTATTTTATAGAAATGTAACATAATTAGTAGTCAAAATACAAATAGGATATTGAAACGCAAGCTAAAACATTTGATGACAAATGCAAATTTCAGCCTAAATATTTTACTCTGTTTGGCAGTAAATCATTGCTGGAAAAAAGATGCACAACAAGTCGTCCTGCATAAATCAAAATTGAACTGTACAATGGAGAATTCATATTCTGTCATGTTGGCTATTCCTGCACCGCAGTGTGTGTTAACCGAAAACCGGGAATATCCTCTGTGGGAATATCTCATAATCTAGCCATCACCAGTTTTCTGTGTGAATTTGAAAATATGATGAAAGTGATGTGTTTTGGCAGACTTAACCACGCCTTTTCAAGAACGCTATGGTTTAGTACGTTTCCGGGGCCATGTGTGTTTTTTTTAATAGTAGTTGAACTGAAAATGGAAAAAAGTAAGTGTAACAGAAATAATCATGACAAGACTTGGAGACTGTATTCACGGGAGCATTTGGAATCATGTGCTACCCAATATTTGTTGGATTATTGAAAGGAAATGTCTTAATGGAAGCAATCAGTCCGAGTTTGTAGCTAGACTTTCAAGTTCTAGGCATTGCCAAGGGATTTGTGGAGTGAGCGGTTGGGGCGGGCCGTCGGGAAGGCTTGCCGAGCAGAAACCCTGGACGTTTAACTAAGTCGGCAGGCCCTGGTTCCTTTTCACTGCAGGTGCCAAAATCGAGCTTCTGCTCAACTATAAAAAGAAATGTGGGCCTTCTTGGGGAGATCCCTTATTGCTTGATGAAGCTACTGTTTTGGTTTTTGTTTCTTGGTTGTCTGATGTGTTACATGTTTCAGACAGATTTTTTTTTCCCCCTTCCCAGAGGTAGAATTTCTGCTGTTCATAGACTGAGCAAGTCTCCTGTGGAACTACCGCCCATTCAAAACCAGTGGCATGCATTTTACTTTTTAATGCCACCAAACCATATGCACGCGTGCAAAGCGTATAGTCATATTCTCAAGAATCTTAGTTCTCGAGTTGCTCTTTGAAGGCTTTCTGTGCATGAAAAAATGAGCTGCCAGGTACTTTTACACTTAATCCAATAATGAGCGCAAACATAATAAAAGCTTTATTGTGATGTTTAATTATACGGTTTATAACTTTGTGATTCCTATTCTTGTACCCTTGCAGTATTGCAGTGGGAGTGAGCATACCTTGCATTCGAGGACGCTTGTCTGAGCGCTCTGCTTGGAATCGCAGTGCTGGGAAATGACTGAGGCATGTAGATACTTGAGGATTTTGATGTAGAAGGTGGTGTGTAAATGTATGGATAGATGAGACCAAACGAATGAAGAGTAAGACTGGTGATTCAGATGCTTTACCTTCCACTGGCTCCTGCGGTACTGAAAGTGTCCCCTTTTTATTTGCAACCAAATAATGCAGCAAAGAGCGGAAAGGATGCTGAGCCCAGTTAAAGCTGATTTAGCTACTAGTCTCTTACAGACTTCTGTTACTTGTTTGAGGGTGTACAAGTGAGGGAGGCCATCTGCTTGACGTTTGAAATAACTGTCATCATCCTACAGCTATCAGAAGACTTGTGACTTGGAAAAACCCTCTTCCCCTCCCTCCCCTTTTGCCCCAGAGTTAACGCTTTATCTGCAAACTTTCTCTCTCAGGTGGGAAGAGGAACTGACTAGAAGAATGAGCCTGGAGTCTTTGGTAGAAACCCTGCGGGAGGTAGGTCGCGGACAGCATGTGGACTGTTCCTTTTGAGCTGGGGTGTGAGTGGCACAGGTTTTTCTCCTCTCTGCACCTTTTAGTACGCTGTTCGTCTTTTGACCAAAGGTGGTCGCTTTGCTAAGAACCTGGTTACCGGTTACAGCGGCTGAATGCGTTCCTGTACGCTGGAGAATAGCGTTGATGTTCGGCAGTTGAGGCAGGAAGGTGCTGAATTTCCTGACAAAGTGAAATGTGGGGGTGGTGACGTGCCTTATCAGCTCTTCTCAGGTGAAGTGACAAGCGTGTGTTGCCCTATTACCTCTTAGTTCTTTGCGTGCTTTCTCTTGCAGGAGGCGCAGGAAGCGGAAGCTCTCCAGGAGGAGTTAAATGAAAAGATTGAGAGGCTGAAAGCAGAACTTGTTGTCTTTAAGGGTCTGATGAGTGATGTAAGTACACTGGAGAGCAGAGCGCTGACTCTCCCTGCCTTTGTGAAATGTATGTGTCATGCAAATGGCTTCATTCATGAAAAGGTTATGGTCTTAGCGAGTGCTGCTTTGTAGTTAGTATTATGGCTGCCTTTATGATCTAATGCATCAGACAGATCACCCTTCCCCCTGCTTCCTGTCTGGTCTGTGTAGAGATGCATTAACTTGCTGCTTAGCCCATAACCTGGACTCTTCCCTCCCTCCCCCCGTTTTCCACAGCTGGCAGCGCTGGCATTCAAATCTGCAGCCGTGGGGAAAAACGCTGGAGAACTGGCGTGTTAGCATAAAGGGTTCAGGCACCGTGCAGCCGTTGGTGCTTCGGACGAGGCGAGGGGTTTGCTCTCGGTGGCACAAGAACTTAATGTCAGAAAGGAATACTCTAATATGTTTTCCAACTGAGAGAGCTCTGAAGAGATGAAGCAAGCATCACGAGTTCAGGGTCTGGCTTTGTTTCCAGTGCTGCTTCTACCTTAAATTAAAAAACAAAAACCAAAACTGCACTTTTCTCGAGGTTTTACTCGTATCTCGTTATACGTACGTTCCTTCAAAGCTTGGGGGTCTGTTAGGCTATGACTGGAGAATTGGCTTATACTTTGACATGCTGAGAAAATCTACTCATGCAGGTATACAGAAAAACAAGCCAGGTGAACATTAACTAAGGTGCCTTTCCCGGCAAGACTGAAGTACTGCTGATGCTGAAGTTGTCTAATGAAGATCTTTTATTGTGCTTATTTAGTCTGTGGTTTTTTATTCTTATTTTTTTATTAGTACTGTTTCCTTCTATCTTACATGAGCTTGCAGAACCTGCACCCTGATTTCACATACGTTCTCTCAGAGCCGTTAGATCTGTTCATATAAAAGTCAACAGTTAACTGTCTCTTCTTTTGGTGTTTAATAAAGAATAGGCAGACCTCCTTGGTTGGAGGCAGTGTGCAAAGGAGAAACACTTCAGGGCTACATCCCCATTACGATTTTTTTCACTGAGGGAGAAACGTTATTCAGTGCGTACAAAAGGGATGGTGATGAATGCAAACATCCTCTTCAGCTGTAGAGCGAGCTGGGCTTTGCAAACTCTGCAAGGTGGAAGAGAGCCTAAGGAAAGCAGGGAAGATGCTTGTTTTGAATCCCACTGCCTAAATATTTAGGGCAGAGAAGTAGCAAACACTGGCACATGACTCTTACCTTCCTGTTAATAAGAATCACTTTTACCTAGTCAGTCAGTAAGATAGTGGTTAGAGTGTTTCAGTGTTTAGAAATGCCTTTTTCTCAGTGCGTTTGAAAGACAACAATCCCTCAAACTTGTCCAAAGGTGGTTGACGCTAGCTGGAGAAGAACCCTGTCAAAAAATTAATAAAACAAACAAAATGACCCCTTTTTTCTTCGTAAGGGGATCTGATACTTAAAAGAGTTCTATGCTCTGCAAAGAGTTTTTCTGCTTTTCTTGTCAAAGGGGAAGCAGCGCCTAGTCGTTGAGGTGGTGCTTCCCAAGAGAGCGTTTTGTCTAGGCTGGAAAATATCCTTTTTACATAACAATATTTCTTCATAAGGAGCCAACTGTATAGTCTGTGAGGGGGTAATATCTCTCATAAATAACGTTTATAATTGCTGCCCAGTGTGAAGGAGTGCATGATATTTTTCGTGTAGGTTTTTTGCTAGGCTGGAAGGCAGTTTAATGCCCATATGAGTATTACTTTTTGTGCTGCAAGTTTTTGTGAATCTCTTTCGAGTCTTGGCTTTACTGCTTTATGGTATGTACGAAGTTGTTGTGTAGCCTGGATTCTGTTTTGAAGTGCAACTTCTCTTTGCAGGCATGTCTTTTTACTGTTTGAAATGGGAGAGTGATGAGTTTTTGTCAGGTTTTAGATTTCATTCTGCACTCGCTCAACAGGGTGAGAGGTTTTTTTCCCTCCATTTTTAAAACATTATTGACCCTTAAAAAGATCATTTTTGCCAAACCTAGGAGTTTGTGGGGGGTGAGTATACGTTTTTTTTTCAGTGGCAAATCACTCTCAGAATTGAAATTTCATTGGAGTCAGATGCAAGTATAAATTCTGAGTTGTCAAGTCTGCGTAGACTGTCCATGTACTGCCTTTCCCAGAGAACAAGGTTTAATATTGTTTAAGACTAGTATGGCCTGGGGTTAGAGAGATACTGCGGGGTATCTCTTCTTTCCTGAACTGTATAATAATAGAAGATAATCACTACTGTCCTTCCTGCAGCCCATGACAGACCTGGACACAAAGATTCAAGAAAAGGCCATGAAGGTGGACATGGACATCTGTCGGCGAATCGATATCACAGCCAAGCTGTGTGATGTAGCGCAGCAGCGCAACTCTGAAGACGTTTCCAAGATATTCCAGGTGATTAGGCCATGAATTTTCCCTAGGGTAGGACAAAGCGTGAGGGGACAAGAGGGAGCAGTGGTGAGGAATGTGGTCCAGGTCGTTCACAACTTTTTGAAGTTTTTCTAGGTAGACACATTTTCTTCTTCCTCCGTTTCCAAGTGTAGCTCTGATCTACAGAAGCTGCTGCAGCATTAAGATCTCAAAATTCAGAGAGAGTTTAAAATAAGTCTTAGGATCACCCTGAGACAGACTGTTAGTCTGATGCTACTCTACAGTGAATGCAGGGAAAAAAAAACATTCCAGGGTTCTAGGTTTGTCTAAATGGCTTCATCACGTTTATTCTCTTCGCAAGTGAGAGGTTTTAAGCTTGCAGAACTGTCATCCGAAAGTTCTTATTTCTGGCTCGGGCTCCATGACCAGAAATAACACTTCTGTGGTGGGGAGCTATGATTGCCTTGTGAGACTAGAAAATCCAGTTGCTTTCCTTTAGCTATTTTTGCTCCGTGGCGCTAGTAGGAGAGAGTCATTTAATTTGCTCCAAAAGCAAGCAGTTGCAGCTCTATGTAGAACAAACCTGTAACTCCTAATGCAGTTATTCCTGTGTCATGACTGCACTTTCAGTTGTGATTAACCCAGCTTCCTTCCACTTTGATGTGAATGTGTCTCGTTCAGTCTTTGAATAAGTCTGATTATTTTTTCCGTGTAATGATGCCATATAGGGTGTGTTGCGCTAAACGCTGTACGAAAAAGCACTGTAAATACGGTTGTGGTCTCCATTGGTTGTGCTTTTTGGCTCTTGTGAAGTTACCTAAATGTTTGCTGGGTTTTGTATCCAGAAATAGATCCAAATGTCCTAATTGGCGACAATTGTTTTTCTTGCATGTTGAGCCACTGCATTTTTCTAGCGGTTCTTTCTTGTCTTTGACTAGATTTGCTGTGTCTTTCTGCTCAATGGTAACTGCAAAGCAAACTTTTGGTCAAGCATGCAGTGGTTAAAATGATCAGTGTGGAGTATAATACCAATAAAGGATGGCTCGCTTGCCAATTAAGGAAAGCTAGAGTAGCTTTGGAAAGGACTGTGTGTTTGTGACTCTGTGGCACCATCTGTAAACCTCTGTGAATATCTGTTATGTTTGCAATCCTCAGATGGAGAAATAATCCTCTATGCTCTTTGCTGCAGTATCCCTTGAGTTCTCTCTGCACATCTGTAAACTTGATTTCTGTGAGGTTGTCCAGGCACTTTCACAGTTCAGTTAACCCTTCTTTTGTCAAATTGAAGACTAGCAGTCTATGCCTCTGGTTATGGGGTGGGAATGACCCTCAAGTGAAGACTATCTAGAAAGGTTTCTTTTGTACCCTTTGGTGGTTGAACGGTGGAAGCATCGGGCCTGTGGTGGTGGCGGCAGGAGAGGGAGAGTTCTGTCATCGCTCTCAAGCCTGCTGCCTGGGCGTTCTTGCCAGCTTATGCTTTTGCCCTGTATCATTCTAACCTCTGCATGTTCTCTGGTAGATCACAGACTGTTGTCGATGAACATACAAACACATGTAGAGTGCTGGTAGCCTGCAGCTTGCTTTGCTCTTTGCCATTTTGAACTGCTTTCTTGTGCTCTACGTTCACCACTCATTAACAGATGCAATTCCTGTCTTTAATATGTGCAGTCATTGAAGTGCCTGGGAACTGATGAACAGTTATATTCACTCAGACCTAACGCCTCTCTTTCTTATCTCTGCACCTCATGGTGCAGCACCTCAGTTGAACCTTCTAGTTATTGCCCTTCTCTCCGATTAAGGTGGCTTCCAAGAAGAAAGAACGCAAGCTAGCATCGGACGATGACCTCTCTGAACAGGATGGAGAGAATGGCAGGTTCTCTGACGATGAGGTCAGCTGTTCTTTGAACATCACGGATGAAATGAAGCGTATGTTTAATCAGCTGTGAGTATCTTGGACAGCGTGGGGAACACTTATTCTGAAATGCAGACTTAATTCCAGAACTCAAGTATTGAGATATTTCTACAGGCTTTCAATCCGGGTATCTTTTTTTCTACCCAGTGTTGACTGTGAGTTGAATCTGAACCGCCAGCATTGTACTTTTTCAAAGGTTTGCGGGAAGTTCAAGTAAGATTAACAAAAACTGAATTTTTCCTCCCTTAAACAGAGAGAGGACTATAGAGAATATAAGAATATAGTCAAACTTTTCTGTTACGCTTGCCCTTGTTATAGCTTATAACAGTAGCAAGAGAAGAAGCATATAAAAAGTATGAAGTGTTTGGCTGAATGTTTGGCTTAATATTAGATTTCTAGAACCTCACAGCTGATTCCACACAGTGGACAGAAATTGAGAACGTTGTCACTAAAAGCGCAGTTCAGAATGAAAAACAGCTCTATAGTATTTCGCGTGATGTTTTCAGTTGAGTTGTAGGCAAACGGTAGTGGTGGATGTGTCCGGAAGACCAGCTGCTATAGCGGTGGACAACAGTTTCTAGATGCCAGGAGCGTCAATGTTGTAAACCTTGCTGCCAGGCCTCTCCTCCCAGATTGGAAGAATCCCTGATTTATTTTGCCTAAAGCTTTACCCCAAATGCGCACGTTAGCAGGCTCGTGGCAGCCAAGAAGAGACTCTCAGAGCCTTGGCGCTACGCAAAGCGGCCAGGAAGCCGGTGGGCGACGTGCCCTGCTGTCCTGTTCTCCCGTTCTGGAAACGGCGGGGTGGCTGCAGGCTGGTGGGAGTTCTGGGGCTCCCTGCGGTTTTCTGTTGGCGAAGGGGAGCCCCAGCCAGCGCAGCAGGTCTGACCTTCTCGGCGTTTGAATGTGCGTGTCGTCTGCCAATTTCTGCAGTGACTGTGCTGGAAGAGGAAACGCTTCCCTGCGCTTTCCCACACAAAGCAGGACAGTTTAATACATAGGAGTAAACAAGATATTCTCTAAGGAGTGCTAGCTCCTTTTCTGCTGTCAGCTGTTGCCAAAAGATCTATTTTGAGGGTATGTGTGTATTTCTTTCCCCCTCAATTTCGTGTGTAGAGGAGGGCATGCTTTGTCCAAAAGGTGTAGGTAGCTCTTCTTGTTAGGACTCCTGTTTTATAGGTGTTTATAGGCGCTCACTAATATTTCTTCCTCAGGCTCATTTCTCTTGGCCAAGTGTAAAACACCCAGATTTCAGTGTAATAAATGCTAATAAATGCAGATTTTTCATCTCTTTGCTGTTGGAATTCAGAATAGCAGCAAATAGCGTGTTGGTTTTTTTCTTAGAAAAGCAAGAGGCTCCAGCTTAGCCACTAGGTTGGTAACGCGTGTAGGTTTATTGTCGTTGCTAAACCTGACCTGTGATATCCAGGTTTTGTTGGTGCTGCTGATGAAGTGTTTGTCTCCTGATCCTATGCTAGTTGGCAGATAATTATTGACCACATACATATTTTAAAACTTACCTTGGACTGAATGTACACTCCTTACCTGTGCTATAGATGCACAGTTGTAGTACCAGATATCTTTTCAAATGGATTGTCCATGCAACCTAAGGTAAGTTGCCAATAAAATAGTGTTGTTACTACAAGGTGGACGCCCATATAGTTTAGCACTTCTTGATTTCAACAGGAGAAAAAAAAGCTTATAATGCCTCCGGAATCACCTTGGTAGATTCAAAGCAGGCTGATTTAGAACGGTGTTCATGGCTTATTAAAGACGATACGTCCTGAAGCATGTCTGGGGGCTTTGCGAGGTAGAAGGGAAGACTTTACGAACAGCGGAACAACTTGACTCCTGAACAGAAATTAAAAGCAAAAACTCAGTCAAAATGCAATCATCTCTGAACACTTTGTATGACTGAAGCAAGCAGCAGTTGGAACTGGGAGTCCTTGTGCTCTCTAACAAGGATAACTCTTGCGAAAAGCAAGTGATTTGAACAAATTGTATTGCAAAAGGCAAAATCACTTTTGTCCAAGTTTTTTTTTTCTCTTGTCTGATTGAATATGGGCACAGACTGCCTCATTTCCAAAGCTCTTTAGTCTCCTAAAGACAGTGTCATACTCGGCTTCCGGCTTGAGATGTTATCTACTTAAAAGGAAATGAAGTAAAGAAACAAAAATGCCTCCCTCTGAAACGGGCAGACTGCTTCTGTGAATGTTTTCAGATTTTTGTCAGGCTCCCTAACAGGGCTGAGAGGCAGCTACTGGGCTTTGGCTCTGCTTCTGTCCAAACCAGAAGCAACTCAAGTGTCTTCTGAAACTTTCCTTAGTTGCACAACTGGCCGTGCTGCAGAGGCTTGACCGCATAACGGTGCTATAGGCCACTTCTACCGCGTTTGTTCTTGATCTTAAGTGGTTGTAGCAGTATCCTTGTTGTTCAATTCGATAATAAATATTTACGTTCTTTTGTGCATTGTTTTGGGGATCAGGCGTTTTTTCATAGCTGTTAGTCTTGGAACTAACTTTGGTAAGTGCTGCAGAGAAAAGGCTGGCAAAACTTCAACGTTAAAATCAGCAGGGAGTCTTCTCGTGGCTATTTCTTGTAAAACTTCTCAGACTGTGTTTTGGTTCATTTTCCCACATATAACATGAATAGTTTAAAAGATTTTTGTGGTTTTGCAAATAGGGGAAACTAACTTGCAGCACCATCTGGAGGAGAAAGCTGGCAGCGTGTACTTGAGCTGGGAACGTTAACAAGGTCCCTTTATTCTGCTGGGGGGGTGGCAAAGAGCCCAGGCGCGAGGGACTTGCAGGCAGCGGCACAGCCTGTCTTCAAAACCTTCCAAGATTTTCAACAGTCATATTGTCTCCTTCGTTTAGTTCTCATAGCCTTTTCCTGTAGCACATCATTGACGGACTGAGGAAACGGGGCTAGGGTTGTTTTCCCTAATGCTTTTTTCTGTAATCTTAACAGGCGTGAGACGTTTGATTTTGACGATGACTGTGACAGTTTAACATGGGAGGAGAATGAGGAAACATTGCTTCTCTGGGAAGACTTCACAAACTGCAACCCCTCGATCGACCTCCAAGGAGAGGTGAGTTTTCTTAAACTCTTCTCTGCGGGAACGATATCCTTCAGCTGCTCTTTCAGCCATTTCAGCCTTTGGGTATTTGGCTGGTGATCTAGTTTGCCACGCAAACTGGCTTTGATTTCAAATCGTCTTAGGGCTTTCTCTTTATGGTTGCTTTTCAGTCTGTCCAATCAGTTTATTTGCCAAACTTCATTTCTTCTGCTCCTTCAAATTGAGTGTTTAAAATATCAAGAGAGTGTCAACGGATTCGATATGTATTAGCTGTTGTGGAAGCATCACGCAGTCTGTCACCCTAACCAGTCGTTTATCTGAAGCTCTATATGCTTCACCCAGTATCTCACTTTCTCTGTGGATTATCATCTGCACCTTTATTGCTGCAGAAATAACGCACATAGTGTGTGGGATGGTGCTGCACGGTTTTCTAGTGGGGAGAAAAATAAATTCAGTATGGTCCCTGCGCGATATTAAAATACAAACAGCCCATCAGAAACAAAGAAGCTGCGATTGCGGACGACCTCAGGGGTCCTCTGAACCAGTGAATCTTGCGCTTCCATCTTCCCTGCCAATAGGCATGTCTCCTGGCTTTGGTGGATAGTAAACAGCTTGCTTTTAATCCTTCGGATCCCAAGCAAAGTAAACTAATGGCTGCATGCTGCCTCATTCAGTGACTCCTGAGCCTCTTTAAACAGACCTAAAGAGAGATTTCAACGGCAAGGTCTGGCTTTGTGCAGGCAATCTTAAACGTGAAGTTATTATTTCATTACTGAGTAGCATGACAGCCGTAGGTGAGAAATAATCCTGCTTTCTTCCATCATCGCTATAGTGTAAAGATGCTGAGGCAGCAATCTCTGGAATATTGTCTTGTGTTGACTGCCAGGGGTGCGTTAATTTACATCTTGCCATTTGTGTATCATCTGGCATACAGTGAAACTGCAGAGATTACTTAAAAGTGCTAGGACTGCAGAAAGCAGTGTACTTAGCTATATGTCGTCTCGTGAGCAGGGAGAGTGGCAGAGCGATAACGTGCAGCTATGTGCTGGAATTAGTGACAGATTTATTTGCATATACCCATGTGTGCATGTATAAGCACAGCTATCAGAGGAATATTGCAGAACTCAGACCTTCCATGCAAAAACTCTAAAGGTTTTAAGAAGCTTAAATCCTTCTAAATGAAAATTATACAAGGAAAGGGTAGATTTGTCTTGTAGATGGAGATTCAGAATAAAGACCGCTCAGTCTGTGCCTGGTTTTTAACGCAGTGCTTTACATGCCTGAGTCTTCCTTTTCCACTGGGCTTTATTCCTTTCAAGTTCTTATGCAAGTGCCCTAGCCACCTTCTTTTATGACCTTCCTCCTTTAAAGCTCTTCTGCATATAAAAGGATAAGTGGAATGATTCTTGTTACTATAGACTGGTTAGCCTGACGTTGATCCCAGGTAGGATCCTGATAAAGCTGCTACAGATGTGGCCAGAGGATGGTGACATAATTAATGTTCGTCAGTGTAGTAGCATCAAATGGACGATAACGTTTTTTTCTGAAATGTTAAAATGAAATTTTTTCTGAAAAAGTAGGGTAGGTAATAACATGAAAGAGTAGTGACGTTGTTAAACTAGAAAACAGTTGATTTAGTCCCTCTGACAGCGTGAAATAGTGCTATATGTTTGACTTTCGTAGCCCAGACTCAAATTATGCACTGTGGATACAAAGGAATGATGATAGAGGAATTGTTGCCAAGCGGGATGTTTCCACTGGATGATGCCACATGTTCTCGATCTTGTGTGCACTATTTCCATCAGTTGTGCGCTTGAGCGAGCTTGTCTTATTCAGCAGTTAAGTGAAGAATCACAATAAGAAGCAACGCGTGTGGAGTATACATGCCAGATAATGGAGACTGAAAGGACTTGAGAGTAATAGCGTATAATCTATTGCTCACGTCATAAATCCTGCGTTTTCCTGGTTGTGTACCCCTCTTTAGGGCACGGAGCCTGCACTTAGTTTAGGCCGTCTGTAGCCTTTTCTTCCAGAAACTGGGGAGAACACAGTGGTGGTATCGTACTGCTGGGAGATAATACTGAATGGTTATATTGTTGTGGGAGAGACGGAACAATCCCTGGAAGAAGATTGAATAAACTTGTTTCTGTGGTGTGTGGGCCCTTTTAAGATTTCTCACTAATTACTCTGTGTCCTCCTTTCTCCCGCAGGAGGAAAACCTGGGAAACTTGATCCATGAAACAGAGTCTTTCTTTAAAACAAGAGACAAGGAATACCAAGAAACAATAGGACAAATAGAGGTAAGGAAATGATTCATGACAAAATACATGTTGTTTTTAATGGAAGAAAACACCTGTGAGGTTATTCTGGCCCAGGTGCATACACACACGCACGCACGCACACACAGAGTGAAGTGTAAATATATGTATATATACATATGTGTCCTTTTTCTTACCTTTGGGATTTTTTTCTAAATGTGACTATATACAGCACTATTAGTGAGTAAGCATAAATCTGTAACTGGTAAAGAGAGAACCTTTCGAACAGAGAATAAAAAATGCCCTATTGTTTTTCCCCAGTTGTCTTATATACCCACCATCTACTGGGAAATGCTTTATAAGAAATACCCCCAGAGGCTGCCAGGCTGAACAGCTGTAGCTTCTCTAACTCTTTGTTCTGCCTAGAACATGTTTTCATTAATTATTGCATATTGACGAACAAGATAGCAAGCAGCAAAAAGTTCAAGAGGTGTTTAAAAACAGTGTCGAGCTCTGACTAAAACACTCTTCACAAGCTGATGAGCACGATGACAGCAGGCAACACTGAGGTTGGAGGGCGTGTTGTGGGCATTTGGGATTGGATCTGGGCAGTTTTAGCTTCCCCAGCAGCGTGTCAAATAGAGCGAGGCTGGGAGAAGCAGCAAGCAGTCGCCTGAGGTTCATCGCTCTCTCTTCTTTTGTACAGCTGGAATTGGCTACGGCAAAGAGTGACATGAATCGCCACCTTCATGAATATATGGAAATGTGTAGTATGAAAAGAGGCCTGGATGTACAAATGGAAACTTGTCGTAGACTTATTAAAGGCTCTGCTGACAGGTAAGATGAGGTTACTACGTTGCCTAGGGTGCTTCAAAGACTCGCTTTGCTCATGTGTTGCCTGGCACGCTGTTGATAGACAATAGTATCATTTTTCCTAAAGGCTTGTTATTTGGGTAATCGTGCTTTGTTCAGGGACAAGTAATAGTCTTAAAAGAAACTTTGTAATAGTGTATAGGGTTCAACACCAACTGTTTAAAAACAGGGATATCACCAATAGGACTGGCAGTGTAGGTGGGCTCACCTCTTCTTGAACTTGGATATAGAGGCTTGGTCTAAAATGTCATAGATCTGGACCTGACCCGCTCTAAAATAAACACACACACACACACACCCTGCCCCCCAAAACAAAAGAAAACCAAAAAAACCCCCTCCAAACCCTTCACTAGGGACTTTTACAAAGAACTCCACCTTTTCTCTTCTCATGTATTAAGAATCTATTTGTATGCTATAGAGGGATTTTTCTCCTGTAACCTGCCCTCACTATCTGTCCTGGCTTAAAAAAAACAACAAAAAGCTTTCTCGAGGTTTCAAGGTGCAGCATAAATTTGAAGCTCTGTGTTATGTTGAACTAGCATGTGCACTGGACTTAGTTTCCGTTTTCCCCTTCTGTAAATCTAGGGCTGCCTTTTTGTTTAAATAGCAGATTGCATATGTGGGGTTGGGAGCGCATGGGATGCTTATGCTTACTACTGACGCTTACTGCAAAACCTTCACAATCATAAGGGATATTCTGAGTTGTTTTGGGAAGTGAGAGAGCACCTTTTCTTTACGGACTTCTTTTTTTCTTCTCTGTTAATGGCATTTAGTTTTTTTCTCTCAACCCATCTCTGAATTTCTCTACAGGAATTCTCCATCTCCCAGCTCTGTAGCCAGCAGCGACTCAGGAAACACAGATGAAATTCAGGACGAGTTGGACAGAGAGGCGGATGTGGAACCCATGGTCAGCTGATACGTAATGGGAGCATTCCAGTTAAAGGGAAAATTTGAGAAAAGATTAAAAACAATACATGGATGGAGGAAAAAAAAGACTGCTAAGCCCTCGCACAGACAGGGTTTCTGAGGACTCATTCCTACACGCATCCTCACCCCACCCAAGGATTGGTGCTGTAAATTTCTATTGTTATACAAATCATAAATGCAGAGTCCTGTAAGAAAACATGGTGTTTTAATTGTGCCTTTGCCCCAAGCTGAGCCACTTTGCGCTCCAGTGGAATATTAATAGCAGGTGTTTTTATAAAAAATATTATAAAAAAATCTGGCAGCAGCAGAGAATGGTGCTGCAAAGGCTCTGGGTATTTCAATAAGCTTACGGTTTTATTGAAATGCTGCACTGACTGGCAAAAGGAACACTGGCAAATTGAGAAGAGAATCCAGGACAATTAAGGTATGATTAAAAATGTCTGGCATAAAAAAATAATGCCTCCAAATTGAACTGTAAACACTTAAATAATAGTGGGTTTAGAGACAGCTTTTAGGGTTAAGCAGTTATACAATATTTAAAGGAATTGCTTCATTCCATCTTTCTGGGTGAAGGAGCTTTTGAGATCTGCCCAAGCTTTCTGCTAAGCTCCAGAGTCCAAGGAAGCCGGTCTCAGCTCGGTGGCAAAGCAGGTGGCAAAAGGAGGGTTCAGTGGGGTGGGAATATCACTGATAAACTACTATGCAAAAAAAGCTCGCCTTATGTATATGGAATGTTTGGTCCTTGCTGGGCTGCAGTTATCTCTTGGGGAAAGGAAAGCTAAAACCACATTTGCACATGTTAGTTATCTGTAGAGCTTCCTTTGAGGAGGAATGTCTTGTTACGATGCCTTTGTTTCCAGTGGTTGGATTATGAGGGGAATCAGCCCTTCAGTTCTCAAGGGTTTTTTTTCCAGTGGTTTTTTGTTGTTGTTGTTTTTTTTTACTGTAGTTTTTGCAGATTTTACTTTGCTGACTGGGAGATGATACATTTTTTTGCTGCTTTCATGATGTTTAGAGTGGGATAGTCAAAGCATCAGGATAAACTGACATGCCATGCTATAGATGTAGGCTTGAGACATGACACTGGGAGAGTTCCAGACCACTGTTCTTCAGAAAGCTGAAAATCGGAAAATACTGTAATCCTTTTTAGGGCGTAGTAAAATGAATCCCAAACTACTGCTGCCCTTGACTTAGGGAAGAACAGCCATGTGCTTTCTCTGTGAGAAAGTGAGAAGAGCTAGGCTTTATTTGTCAATCTCTGTATTCTGAAACCAGAGAAAGCAGCATCAAAAGTCTGGTTACTTGGTAATGGAGGAAACTCTGGCATGAACATGCTGTTTACGGTTATTAATGGGAG
The DNA here is from genome assembly GCF_040807025.1 of Struthio camelus. NCBI lineage: Eukaryota > Metazoa > Chordata > Aves > Struthioniformes > Struthionidae > Struthio > Struthio camelus. The sequence continues at coordinate 13,136,752 of NC_090962.1, forward strand.
TTATAGCACCTCAGCCAGGTAAAAACAGGGTTGTAAACCTAAGCCAATACACTTTTATTATTTTTTTAGGCCAAGATTGAAAGTACAGTTAATACTGCCTAAAAGGTTAACTGTACAGTTAACTAGCACTTGTGAGACTTGAGTAAATACCAAATGTATCTTTTTCCTGCCAGAAAATTTGGAAACCGTTATGGAGGAGCAGTGCTAAGACTGGCCAGGGAAATACCAGATTAAAGCACCTTCTCAGCGTTCTCTGGAGCTAAGATGGCCAACCGTTTAGCTTCCCGAGTATTGTTTCCAAGCCTCTCCTCTCTATTGATCTGAAATCGGAGGGATTGCTTTGTAAGCAAGCAGCCGGTGCAGATCAGTGTTGCTCTCTCCTAAAGGAGCCCGAGTGTTTCAGCAGACGGCGCGCGTTTCTAGGCGGAAGAAGCCTCTCCGTCTTGCGCAGCTCCCTGGCCCGGCAGAACGCCGCAGGGGTTTTTTCAGAGCGGAGAGAACTACGATGATCCATCCGGATCCACGGTGATCCATCAATGACTTCCGTCCATAAAAGGAGATTCAAGGATGTTCTTAGGGTTTCCTTGCCGTTTGAAATACTCCGTGCAGTTATTCATAGAGTAGCTAGTAACTTCTTGATTCTTGTGTTGTTAGTTAGTGGCTTTTTCAAAGCCTGTTTCCATCACATATACATATATGACTTTTCTCTGAAAAAGAAACCTTATTCCAAAGTGCTCATTCCTATTATGTTTTTTTTATGTGGCCAAAGTGGTAAATGTTACGTTCATTAAGGCTGCAAGTTGGGGGTGGGTGGGCAGGGGCAAGAAATATCAGTAGTGATATTTTTTTTTTGAGGGGACCGGGACTGCATGTTTTCCTTCAAGTATTCTTAAGGTTATCAAGCCTGTTTGAACTTCAGCTGCTAAATGTGTAGTTTCTCACGAGGCTGAGAAACCGTCTGCCAAAGCTGAATGTCTGTGGCTGAATGCTTTAGTGGCTTTGGTGGAGGCATTGTCAAGCAAACTACTTGCACAGTGAGTCTGCCTCCTCGGAGGCTGTCGTTCAGCTGTCCTCAAATTATGGAGTGCTCTTTGGTACTGGAGAAACTGAGCAATTTGAACAGCTGTCCAGCTTAGCTGCAGGGTTTATTATTATTATTATTATTATTATTATTATTATTATTTTCTTTAAAACTCGGTATCCTAGGAGGGAAGAGGCTGAGTGTTCCTGAAATTAGTAGCTGGTATGTTGAGGTAGGAAAGAATATCCTCAGTTTGACAGTGTGAGCTAAATGAGGAAGCGGATGTTTAGCTGCCAATACAAGTTATCTGTAAGCTACAGTTTCTCTCATAGCCATAATTATGAGGCGCATCTGTAGTGGGGTTGCATTTGTTCGTAAGTATAAGGGACGTGGGACTGTAGTAAAGAGTATAGAAATAACGTGTATGATGGTGATGTGTATGATGGTAAATTACCATGGTTGTTGGTGTCTGTTTCTTATAACCATATGTAATCCGTTTTAAGAAGAGAGAAGATGTTCTTATACCCGGGATTGGGGTTTTATTTTCATCTAGGCTGTATAGGAGTTAATAGCTGGTGGTCAACCTTTGGGTAGTCACGAGGGCTGGTCCTTGATAGTTTCCCTAGGAAGGTTCTGGTTAGTTTAGTCTCAAATGATGATGCTGCTGATTTAACTGACAGTGGTCCTGTTCTGTTTGCGTTTAACCACTCTGTAGCAACCAGGTCAAAAGCTTGCCAGAAAAAAATTGTGAAAATGCTGGAAATGATTTTGATGACCTCTTTTTTTTTTTTTTTCCTTTGTAAAGCTGTAAATACTTTATTTTTGTTTTCTATTCTTAATGCGGTGTCATATTGACACTTTTTTAGACTTCTAATCAGAAAATCCTCCTCATTGTTTCTCATTTTTTAAAAGGGGATTTCAAGGAAGCAAATTTTTTTGCTTGTTAGCAGTGTAATAATAGATCAAATTACTAAAATGGATTTGTACAAAATGTTTTCAGTAAACAAACGGCAGTTGCTTTTGTGGATGCATGTTGTTCAAAACCGTCCAAAGAATCACGAGATAGAAACATTTTTCAAGGATTTAGTAGTCATCATATTAGTTCAGACAACACAAAATCAAAATTGTTTTAAAAAGTTTGCGGGAGGGGGGTGTAATGAAATTGAACTAAGCTGAATGTGTATTTATAAAGACCACAGTATATATTCTATTTTTCTTAGAGGTTTTTAAAGTGCAAACAGAATTCTGTTAGCAAATACAATTATTCCCTTGTAAAGTATCTTCTGCTTTGATGGGACTCCAAATTCGCAACAACACAGGAGCAGTCGAACAGGCGCGGCTGTGACACACTCACCCATCCCTGTCTCGGAGCGGCAGGGGAGCGAAACGCAGGTTGCCAGCTTTTCTGTAACTGCAGAACTGTTGCCGTTTCCCGGTTTTTTGCTCTCCCGGATTTCCAGGCCTTCCACTGGAGGGTGGGTAGGGACCTCAATCTGCTCTGCTCACTGCAGGTTTCAAAACCTGCCCTGGCGTGAGGCTTGGGCTTTACCTGCCTGGACGAAAAAGTGCATTTGCAACTAGTGTAAATTGGAGGTAGTTTGATGAAACAAAATAATAGGGCAGAATTGTGCCCAAGTATAGATGGAACGCTGTTTCCCTCTGATAGGAGATGTTCTGGCATAACTATTCCTGCCAGCAAAAGTGCCAGCTCTGTCACCAGTCCAAGACTGGCCGAGTAAAAGCAACGGTGATAGGTGGGTGCTCACAGCCGTACCACAGCGCTGCAGTCTCTGCAAAGCAGCGCTCTGCTTAAGTTTCCCTTGGCTCTGGAAGGACGAAGAGTGTTTGTGCCTGGGACGAGTAATGAAGAGACCTGCAATAGTGGGAAGCCTTTGACTGTGTTTCGGTGTTTGCGAGTGCTTCATTTTAGAGTCGAACGTTTAACGTGAGACTTACTGCAACAAAATTAAGAAATGGCAACGTGCTGAATGCGAGATCGCTGTTTAACTCTGGTCGGCTAACGCGATGGACCAGACTTTTCCCATACTGTGTTCCACGGTGTAATACCCTGATGAGGATTTTCAACGTTTTGCTTCGGGACTTCTGGTTTTTGATTCTCTTGCGCTGGTCCAGGACTCGGGTTGGAGGGGAACGCACAGATTTTAAAATGTTTTCCTTCAGGGTTAGTGCTTGCTTTTAAGCTTTTATTAAAATGGAACGTCTAGCAGTTTGAGTTTTAAATGAGAACAGAAATCGCCGGTCGAGGCAATGCAGAGCATCCTTGCATTAAAAATGCTGGTTTTAAAGGTGAACTAGAAATACTGCCTGCCAAAGTGTAAATTCAACTCCTTGCCAACCTGTTTCTGCAGAGAGCGAGAGAGGGGAACGCTGAAGGCTTGAACACAAGCCTCTGGCAGAGTGGTGAAGAAACACATGCCTCTCTTTGTCTGTTTTTGTGTGTAGTTCAGCGTCGTGAGACCCTTCTGCCCTTGCAGAAGCCTTTCAAGCAGCTGCTTTTGGAGAAGCAAAAACTGTATCGAAGGAACGGATATTAGATGATGCTGCTTGGAGTCAAGATTCCCTCCTGCCTAATTGGAGGCACTGCGATGCTGAAGCACCTTAGTAAGCGAGGTGGTGCTTTTAAGCCTGGATAGGTCAGTGGGTGGAGGAAACGAGGACGGTAATGCTTAAGGAAGAACCTGGGGTGCTTTGCTGAGGGCTTTGAAGCTGATAGTCTGTGTCATTTCCATGGCAGAACACTCCAGTGCCGCTGTGCTACAAACCCAGTTTGCGTGGTTTGTTGGCTGCCTGAACTGACAATCCCTGCGTAGATTTAATCTAAAAGTCCTAAAAGTTTGTTTTTATTACAAAGGGTTTAGGATGATTAAAAGCTTGGTCACTAGACACACTTCCCGTATAATGTGGTTTCACCAGAAGAAACACGCAGTTTAGTCCTTGGAACACGTTACCTGTGGCTAAAGTGTATGTAGCTCAGTTCTGCCAAAAATGATTATTTATTATTTAAAGTGTTTAAATGGAGGATATTGATTCATCTTTTCCCATGCCACGTCACTTCCTGTCCGTTTCTCTTAGGTCATGTAAGAATTTGTTTTATACACATGAAAACAGACTACTGATCAGTGTGGAAATGAAACTGTTTACCGTACTGTTGTAAATATTGTGCTTTATATTCTGTATATTAGCTTCTTTTAAAGAAAAAGACTTAACTGATACTGCTCTTTGATCTCTGGTAAGGAAAGGTCCAAGGGTGAACCAGTTCCTAAGCTCGCTCCAGGAGCGCGGCTGCCGTCCCTTGCTCCGAGGTCCCGTTCAAATCGCTCTCCTCCGTTTGGAAGTCCGCCCTTAGCGTTGAAAAGCGGACCGAGCGCTCCGTGCGCTTCCTGGCAGCGGATGCGAGGCTATGAGAGACTTCAGAGAGCGAACCCGTTGTCGAAGGGGCGCCGAGAAACGCGCGGCGAGAGCCAGAAGCGGTCCAACTCCTGCGAGTCCAGCGGACTATCTCCATTTTCCTTTTAGTGCCAAAAACTCTCCCTTCCCCCCCCCCGCCCCGAGGTCTGGTCTCCAGCTCCCCGAATACCGTCGTTCTCCCCCGGCCGCCCTTGGGGGCGCGAGCCCGCTCCCGGAGAGGCGCCGCGGTCCTGGTTCATCCCTTCGGGTCCCGACTCCTCACGTATGAACGTTCGATGGCCGAGGCGCGGACCGCACGGGCTTCTCTGGGAAAGGGGGCGATCGGGGCTGGTTGGTGAAAGCGGGTTACAGTCATTCTCTGGTTACAAGGAAAAAAATAAAATAAAATAAATGCCAAACGCCTGCTTACTGTCTGTGTGTATTAATTTCTGTGCTGCGAGCGCCGGGGAGCTGGGCAGTCGGGAAGGAGCCGCTGGCCCTTCAGCCCCCCGCTCGGCGGCGGGCTCCCGCGGCCCCGGGGCCCTGCTGCGCCGCGGGACAGAGAGGCTCGACCTCCACGGAGGCCGAACCCCGGCCCCTTCCTGGGCCAGGAGGAGCCCAAAGGGTGGCTCAAACACCTGCGGGTGCTGCTAGCCTTTAAAAAGGGAGCTACCCTATGCAAAAAAAATATATACATAAATAAAAAATCCCCAGCTAGCTCTGCTGCTTTGCCTTCTGCTGCTCGGAGTCAACAAGCTCCCTGCCGGTTTAGCGCTGCCCTGCGCTACACTCCCTTAAAAACCCCTCTTTGCCCCCTCCAGCTTGCTTTTGCCTTTCTCGCCCGCAGCTCGCAGGCCCCAGCAGGCCGCAGCCGCCCGCCTCGCTTGCCCGCGCCGCCGGCGCCCCGGAACAAGCAAATGTATTTATTTATTTATTTATTTATTTCTCTCTGTTAGGCGCGCCCGCCCGCGCGGCGGCGGGCGGCGGGTTCCCATTGGCGGCGCGCGGCACGGCCCCGCGGCGGGGAGGGGCGGGGCCGTGGGAAGCGGCGCGCGGCGGCGGCGGCGGCGGCCGTGGGAAGCGGCGCGCGCGGGGCCGTGGGAAGCGGGAGCGTGGGAACCGCGGCCGCGATGTGGCGGGCGCTGCGCGGCGCCGGGTGAGTGCGCCGCTCCCTGCCTGCCTCCCGCTCTCGGGCCCCGTCCTGCCCCACGCGCCGGCGTGCCCAAACCTCCCCGCCCCCGCCGGCTCTTATCGTTTCTAGCGTTTTTCTAGCGTTGTCCGTTTTGTAGCGCGAAGGCGCCGGCTCCCCGCGGCTTCCCTCTCGCCCCTTGCCGGGAGCGGGGGATTTGAGGCCAAACGAGGCGTGGAAAACGCGTGGCCTGAAGCCCGGCTTGTGCCCCGAGGCCGGCGGGCCGCCCGCCAGCGCCCTCGGGGCCGGAGGGGGAGCGGCGCGGGGCCTCTCCTGCCCTGGCAGCCCGTCTTGCCGGCGGGAAGCCCCCGCTGGGGCGCGGGCACGGCCGCCCTTGCTGGCGGGCGACGGGCGAAGGGGCGAAGCGCGTGCGGTTTGGAGGTGCGAAGGGCTGAGGCCCCGGCGGAGCGGGCAGAGGAAGCCGCGGGTAGCGTCAGCGTCGCTCTCGCCCCCCGTCCTAGGCTGAGGTGGCGGCACCGCTGCACCGTCGAGGTGACCAACGAGCCCGTCCTGGAATTTAAGCCGGGGAGCCCCGAGCGAGCCGCTCTTCAGAAGGTACCGCCTTGGCCCCGGCCGGAGGGGCGCGCTGGCGGCGGCTGGACGCCGAGCTTGGGCTCGGCCCGGCCCGGTCCCTCCGACCCGCAGGCCCAGGGGCGGCGCTGGGGCCGCTCTGGAGGGGGGCGGCTCGGGGGCGCGGCGGTGCCTGCCCGGCTGCTGACGCGCTGCCGTTGCCCCGCTAGGCGCTGGGCGAGCTCAAGGACAAGACGGAAGCCGTCCCGTGCGTGGTCGGGGGAGAAGAGGTGTGGACGGCCGCTGTGCGGTACCAGCTGTCGGTGAGGTTGGCGGAAGCCCGTTCTTCCCTGGAGCGGTGACAGCGGAGGGGCGTGCTGGGCAGGAGGGAGGCGCGTTAGGCTGGAAATCACGCAGGCTTTTCTCCTCTTTTCAGCCGTTCAATCATTCGCACAAGGTGGCCAAGTTCTGCTACGCCGACAAGGTGAGCGCACCTCGCCGCCAGCTCTTGCTTGCATTTCCCTGGGCGGGAGAGAGCTCGCTCGCCGTCCGTCCTGCGGATGGGCCGGCGACCGCAGCGCCCTGGCCCGACGCCAGCGAGGGTGATGAGGCAACTAGACTGCGGGTTCCTCTAGCAGCCGCTGCCGGGGCAGGGAGGCCGACCCGCGCACCCTGCCCTGGAGGAGCTGCTCAGGGTTGAAACGCTGCTGGCTTTTACGAAAGAAGCGGCCGCGCTTCGCCGGGCTTTAGAGAGCCGCTAGTAGTTCGTCCGTATCTTCTAGCGGGGCTTCGCGGCCTGCGGTGGCAGGAGCGCTTTGAGGTTGCCGCTGAGAAGTCCGGACGAAACACAATTAGTACTCAAAAGCGTCGGCGGGGGGGTATTGGCTTTCCAAGTGCCAGGGACCCTGGCAGGAATCATCCTCGGGAGCTGCGAGCTCGGGGTTAGGATAGGAGCGTGCTTGCTGCGGCTCTGCGCGCCGGGTAGGTGGCCCCTCGCCTCCTCCCCCGAGCTGACTTTTCCCAGCGGCGGAGAGGTCGCCGGTTCCTCAGCCCTTTCCCCTCGTGCTCTGCAGGACCTCATTAACAAAGCCATTAACGCTGCCTTGGCGGCCAGGCAGCAATGGGACCTGAAGCCTGTGCAGGACCGGGCGCAGATCTTCCTCAAGGCGGCCGACCTGCTGAGCGGCCCGCGGCGAGCAGAAGTGCTGGCCAAAACCATCATCGGGCAGGTGAGCGGGACGTGGCAACCGGCCGGGGGCGAGCGGCTGTAACGTTGGAAGCGGCTGTAGCGGGGCTGTGCGGGAGACGGGCCGATCCCAGCCGGTCCCGGATGCGCCGGGCGGCGCCGCTCGGGCTGTTGCGTTTCCCCCCCCCGCGGCCGTTTAGTTTGCTGGACCGAGGCGCCGCTCCCGCTCCTCCATTTCGGTTCTCTCTGCCAGGGTAAAACCGTCATCCAGGCGGAGATCGACGCAGCCGCCGAGCTGATAGACTTCTTCCGCTTCAACGCCAAGTACGCAGTGGAGCTGGAGAGCAGCCAGCCGCTCAGCGTGGACCACAGCACCAACAGCATGGTCTACCGGGGGCTGGAGGTGAGCCGCCGCCGGGGGGTTCCCGCGCCGCCGGGGGGTTCCCACGCCGCCGGGGGGTTCCTGCGCGGCCGGGGGGTTCCCGCGCCGCCGGAGGGTTCCTGCGCGGCCGGGGGGTTCCCGCGCCGGAGGGTTCCCGCGCGGCCGGAGGGTTCCCGCGCCGGAGGGTTCCCGCGCTGCCGGAGGGTTCCCGCGCTGCCGGGGGGTTCCCGCGCGGCCGGGGGGTTCCCGCGCCGGAGGGTTCCCGCGCTGCCGGGGGGTTCCCACGCCGGGGGGTTCCCGCGCGGCCGGAGGGTTCCCGCGCCGGAGGGTTCCCGCGCGGCCGGAGGGTTCCCGCGCCGGGGGGTTCCCGCGCTGCCAGGGGGTTCCCACGCCGGAGGGTTCCCGCGCTGCCGGAGGGTTCCCGCGCCGGGGGGTTCCCGCACCGGGGTTAGCCCCGGGGCCGGGGGGTTCCCACGCCGGGGGGTTCCCGCGCCGAGGCCAGCGCCCGCGCCGTGCTCCCGCCGCACCACGCCGCGTCACCGCTCCCTTTCTCGGCCCGCAGGGTTTCGTGGCAGCCGTCTCTCCCTTCAACTTCACAGCGATCGGCGGGAACCTGGCAGGGGCTCCGGCTTTGATGGTGAGCGGCGCGGCGGGTGTCTGCTTCGGCCAGGCCCTGAAGGAGAGCCGCGGTTGGCGAGGCCGGTCTGGGGGCTGCCGGGGGGCCTGGGGCCGGCAGAGGGGCCCGGTGCCTCCGAGGCCGCCGTCTGCCTGGCCTGGGCTCCGCGAGGAGCCGGTTAGGCCGCCCCGGGTCTGCGACGCCGTTCGCGCCTTGGGGCAGGGGGGAAGCTGCGGGTGCCCCCCAAGGGTCTGCCCCCCAAGCGCAGCGCTAGAGGTTTCGCCCCCGAACGCGGGTCCTGACTCCGGGTCTCAGGAGCAACGTACGCTCCGGTTGCTGCGTGGCGACCGCGAGGCACGTTTCCGCCGTGCGGCTGCGTTCCAGCTCGGGAGAGGGTCGAGGCGCTGCGGGAGCGGGAGGAGGTGAGGGAGACAGCGGTGTTGGGTCCTCCTTGACGGAGGTGGGGGCAGCGAGGGGCAGCAGCGCAGCCAGCGACGGAGGAGCCCCCGGGCATCCGGCAGGGACCCGCGCCAGCCTGGCGGCCGCCGGGCCGGCGGTGGATGGCGTTTCTGGCCGCGGCCCGGCGGGGCCTCGTGCGGCCGGAGCGTGCCGGTCGCCTGCCTCTGCACGGTGAGCTCGGGGGAGAGACCGCGCAGTAACCGACGCTGGGTTTGGGCCCGCAACGGGGTGGGGGGGGGAAAAAACCCCAAGACTTTTCCCAAGCTCTTTACTAATTAGGACCTCAGATTGAATCCCGGTGTCGGAGACAGTGCAGCGGTAGCGTCCCGTGCCGGAGACGGAAGAGGCTGGGATAAGGGAAAGCCCCGAGCTTTTGATTTGCAGTGATTGCCGTTTAAAGGAACGAAGGCAGAGGGGGAAGCTCAGGCGGGACCGGGAGCTGGGAAGTCTCTCTGGGGGGTGACGGGGAGCGGATGCGGGCGGAAAGCTCCCCAGCCTGTGGCACCTGGGATTGAAGGAGGGAGAGCCCGGTAATTTATTAAGCGGTGCCTGTTAATCAGTGCCCTAGCGCTGGGTGCTTTAGTCGCTAGAGGGGACGTTGCACGGCTGGAGCGATCAATAGGATTAAGGCCGCTGCGGTGCGGGGAGCCGGGTTTCCGATAGCGCGAGCAGGTTTCTTAGCCGCTGGGCCCCGCCGTCGCCCGAGGTGTCAAGCACGGCGCGGAAGGGGCTGGCCGGGCCGGCGGGGCTCGGCGCGCGGGGCGGGAGACAGCCGGCTGCAAAGCGGAGCCTCGGCCGCCGGGTGCGCGTACCGCCGGCTCCGCTCTGATCGTCGCTCTGATCCCGTCCGCGGGCCGGGCTTCTGCCGAAGCGCCCGAGCGCCGCTTGGTAGGAGCGAAGCCCGGGGCGGGTTTCTTGCTGCGCTGACTCTCTCCTCTGCCCCAGGGCAACGTGGTGCTGTGGAAGCCCAGCGACGGGGCCGTGCTGTCCAGCTACGCCGTGTACCGGGTGCTCCTCGAGGCCGGGCTGCCTCCCGACGTGGTTCAGTTCGTGCCGGCTGACGGGCCCGCCTTTGGGGACGCCGTCACCGGCTCCGAGCACTTCTGCGGCCTCAACTTCACGGGCAGCGTGCCGTAAGTGGGGCGAGGGCAGGTGCGCCCCTCCGGGCTGGGTGCTGCTCCTAACGCCCGTCCTGGCACCGTGGAGCAGGGCAGCAGGCAGCCACCTACCCTGCGCCCTCGGGGCTGCTAAGGTAGGGCTGGCTTTGCATCGAAGGCCAAGGGTGCCTTAACTGGGTCGTCTCGCTCCGGGGAACGTGTTTAACAGCAAGATGTTTCTGCCGCTAAACTGCAAGCCCGGAATAGCTAAACCTTGCCTGGGAAAGGGGCCGTGGAGGAGGCGCCGACCCGTCTCCCGCAGGCGCTGTAACGTGGCTTAGCGACCTGCCCAGAGCTTGCTGAGCGATGCCGGGGGAAAGCGGAGCACCGTTTATTCCCCCCTCTTCCTGCCGGCAGGCGTTAAGGGACTGCGGCTTTGCTGCCTGAAGGCGCCTGGGTGCTGCGAAATGGGCATGTCGAGCACGTGCCTCCTTTCCTCCAGGTAGATTTGCAAACTCCCCGCGCTCCGCCAGCGCTTCAGGGCGCGTTAGCGACTCCGAGGGCGCCGGCAGCCCGCCCCGGAGCGGAGCGGAGCGCCGCGTCGCTCCCAAGGGCGACAGGCTATTAAACCCAGGGGCCCAGCTCAACTGGCAAATGACATGGTCTGATGAGCATCATGCTTTAAAGGTGGGAAGCTCATAAATTAGTATTAGTGGCTGTGCCTCCTGGTGGGAGTTTATTAGCATTTTTATTGTTTTGCAGCCAAGGGGTTTGTCACAGTAAGAATCAAAAAAAAAAAAAAAAAGGGGGGAGGGGGCAGCAAAGAGAAGAACAGGAAACTTCTGCTGGACACTTTCTTCTTTATTCCTCCCTGTGACACTTTGGCTGTTTCTTATGCTTGAAAATCCCGGGTTGTTCTGTAGCGCCCGTTGCTTTGCTCTCTAGCACCTCGTTCTCAGCTGGCATCTCCTCTCTCTCCTGCTTGCAGGGTGCCCCTTCCTCCGGGACGGGACCTGTGGGTTTGGTGCAGGCTCCTCTTCAGCAGGGCCAAGACCTGGAGGACCTGCCTTTTCCACGTTCCCCTGGCGTGCGAATGCAAGAGCTTTCGGACCATGCTCCTCTCTTCTCTTTCAGGACTTTCAAGCGCCTCTGGAAGCAGGTGTCTGAAAACCTGGACCGGTACCGCAATTTCCCCCGTCTGGCTGGAGGTAATTAGGGTGGAGGTAATTTGGGTGCGCAAGAATGGCTAATGCCGAGCCCTGGGTGATTCAGGGAGTTTGGCACTGGCCCTCGCCTGTGCTCTGGGGGGGTTGCCCAGCCGGGACAGCTCCTCACCCGCCGCTTCCTTTTCCTGCCCCTCTCGGAGCCCAGAGTGCGGCGGCAAGAACTTCCACCTGGTGCACAGCTCGGCCGACGTGTCCAGCGTGGTGAACGGGACCCTGCGCTCGGCCTTCGAGTACGGCGGCCAGAAATGCTCCGCTTGCTCCCGCCTCTACGCCCCGGACTCGCTGTGGCCCCAGATCAAAGAGAAGCTGCTGGAGGAGCACAGGAAGATCAAAGTGGGAGACGTGAGCAGAGCTGCTGGGCTGCTGAAGGGCTTTGCGGCTCAGCGGGTGGTTGATGGGATTAGAGACTGCGGTAACTGGCTACTAATTCCTATTGAACCGAGCTTTTTATCCACTGCTTCTCCCCACCACCACCCCTCTGTCGTCCTCCCCCCCCCCCCCCAAATCTTTTTTTAGTGATTAGAAATTAACTTGTAGCCAGCGTCCGCAGGAAGGATTGTGCAAGTCGCTGAATGCTGCAGACTAATTGAAAAGGGGTAGCTCGCTCCCTCCCGGAGCGGTGTCTTCCGGGGGGGAAAAGGGTCATTCTGGGAGTTTCAACTCCCTCTTCTAGCGTTCCCTTTCTGGCCCAGCGCGGCCCTTACGTGTTCTCCTTTCTTGCCTCTCGCAGCCTGCCCAGGACTTCGGGACGTTTTTCTCCGCGGTGATTGACGACAAGGTAAGCTCAAGCGTCCTGTTTTTACTGGCGCCCGGGAGCCGCAACCCCACGCTCTACGCTGGTGGTTAAAGGGTTTTACTTCAGCCTTGGGTGAGGTGTGAGAGTCAGCGATAGGGAGGTGGGAGCTCGCTCTCTCCTTCGCCAAGTGCTGCAGCCCTTTGCCACCGCCCTTCTTGCAAAGTACTTTTTTTTGGTGAGGAGCTATCTCAGGCGTAAGGTTCGGCGTGTCCGGGGCTGCATCTCTGGCTCCCGGCCCCCCGCAGCAGGAGGAGGGCTAAGAGCAGAGTAACCGTGGGGGAGACCGCCGGGACGCCACAGTCCTCTTCTCCTCCCTGGCCTGCCGTCCGTACCACAGCTACTACCCCTCTTAAACCAGTTTCAAACCCGGAGCTGAAAAGTGCCTTTCTTCGCCGAGAAATTACCTTAGATGTAAGGTTCAGAGCGTCTGGGATTGTGCTTGCAGCTCCCAGCCCTCGTGAGCTGGGAGAGAGCCAAGAGGAGCGTAGCCCTTGTGCGCGCGCCCAGCCCCACTTCCAGGATACACACACCTCCTTTTAGACCCCGAAACTCACAGGGTTTTGTTAATCTTCTTTTTTCAGTCTTTTGCACGTATCAAGAAATGGATCGAGCATGCCAAGACGTCCTCCAATCTCACCATCCTGGCAGGAGGCGGCTGCGACGACGCCGTCGGGTATTTCGTCGAGCCGTGCATTGTGGAGAGCAAAGACCCAAAGGATCCTATCATGAGAGAGGTGAGAGCAGCTTGTCGGGAGCCCGGGCAGGGGGAAAAACGGCAGCGAAAGGGCAGAGCAGGCTGCAGATCCCCACCTGGAGAGGTCTGCCGGGCGCTGCGGCTGCGTTGCAGTGAGGTGACTGGCCCTGCGCGGCAAGTTGGTGCAGGGATGTTCCTCCTCCCTCTTCGTCGCGGCTTTAGCGAGTTCAGCGCTCGAGCGCCCGCCGCTTACGCCGGGGGCCGGGAGCTGCGCGAGGAGGGTCTCCCCGGACGTCTGAACGCTCCCCTTCTGCTCTGCAGGAGATCTTCGGCCCCGTCCTCGCCGTGTACGTCTACCCGGAGAAGCGGTACGAGGACGTCTTGGAGCTGGTGGACACCACGACGCCCTACGGCCTCACGGGGGCGGTCTTCGCCCGGCAGAAGTGAGTGCCAAAATCGGCACCGGCGCAGCCTGGACGCGATGCCAGGGAGCCGGGGCGGCCGCCTGCAGCCTGCCGGGGCTCCTGCTCCTCCTCCTCCTCCTCCTCCTCCTCCTCCTCCTCCTCCTCCTCCTCCTCCCGCCGTGCAGACACCCGGCCGCTCACAACTGCGCGCCGCGGGTGGGTTCTCACCGAAATGGCGTTTCTGCAGCCCCTTTGTGAGATTTTTTTTTCCCCCCGAGAGGGGAAGGGACTAAGGGAGCACTAGCTCTTTCTACGAGGAAGATTTATTTTCGTTATTTTATTATTAAGCCAGGAGGAGCTGGGCCGTATTGCTAGTGTCAACTCCCGAGTTGGTTTTGCCTTTTTCTTTTTTTTTTTTTTTTTTTAAGCTGGTGAGAAACTTTGGTCAAATGTGAAGCAGAAACGCTTGATGCGCTTTAGTTAGTTACTTAAAAAAAAAATATTGCTTAGGAGGAAGAAAAGCTGTTGTGTTTGACGACCTTTTAAACTCAGTTATTCGGCTTTCGTTTGGCCGTGTTACCGCTAACCGTGTTTCATAGCAATGAGGAAGAGTAACTAAACAAAAAAAAATAAGAATTGCAGTGGTTGATTGAAGTCAAGCCCTGGGTACGAGCACCCCGTTGCAGTGCATGCCCCACTGGCATCTGCTCCGCGGGGTGCGCTTGGAGGGCGACACGGGTTTTGCACAACCGTTGCTGCCCCGCTCCTTCCCCTTCCTCCTAGGAGCGCCATCCAGGAAGCGAGGAAGCGCCTGCGAAACGCCGCTGGCAACTTCTACATCAACGATAAGTCGACGGGCGCTGTTGTGGCCCAGCAGCCCTTCGGCGGCTCCCGCATCTCGGGTGAGAGCAAAAACCCCGGCGCGTGCCGGCCCTCGGCGCGCTGCCTCGGGCCCCGGCGCCCAGCCGCGGCCGCTGTCGAAATTTCCTTTCCCGACGCAGGGACCAACGACAAACCCGGTGGCCCGCACTACGTCCTGCGCTGGACGTCTCCGCAGGCCGTCAAGGAAACGCGCGTGGCCCTGGCAGACTGGCGCTACGCCTGCATGCAGTGACGCCTTCCGCCGGCCCCTGCTCCCGGCCCGACTACTGACGCTCGACGCGCACAGCGGCTTCTCGGCTGCAGCCTCGGAAAGCACTGGAAGCACGTTAGCTGCAACGCGGGGAAAATACGCCTCTATTTTAGGGAAAAAAAAAAAAAATGCTGTTATTAAATTGATAACTCAAAACAAACAAACAAACAAACCGAAAGGCCGTGTGCTTTCTTGCTCGCCTAAGGCTGCTGCTGCTGCTGCTGCTGCCGCCGCCTGAGAACGCAGCGGCATCGCGCTGCGGGCACCCGAAACCCGGCGGGGGAACGCCCGGCGTGGCCGGGGAGGGGGGCACCGCGGCCCCCCTTGCCCTCTGAAAATTGCAAAACAACAAAAAAACAAAGCAAAAAATCCCCCCCCTCCCTCCCCAATTGAAAAGCTTTGGCGCGGGGGGCGCCGGCAGTGAAGCCCCCTCCCCGGGCTTCGGAGCCGCCTCCTCCACCTGCCCCCTGCAGCCCCCCCGTGGGGGATTTTTTTTTTTCCGCCTCCCCAACCCTGCCCTGTCCCGGCCGCGTCGGCTGCTTAAAATGCATCTGCGGCTCCATCTCAGCTGCGGCTTTCATCCCGCGGCGGCATCAGCGCCTAGGGAGCACCCAGAAAATCACTGCCGAACAGCAGCTTCCTCCCTGGCGCTTCCCCCCCCTCCCTCCGCTTCGTGCCAATTATTAATGTTATCGCAGCGCCGATGTTTGCATTTCAGGGTTTTTTGTTTTTGTTTTTTTGTTTTTTTCCTTTTTTTAATTTCCTCCCCCCGCCGCCGCCGGTCCCCCGCGTTGCGCTGGCTGATTTGAGACCACAAACCTGACATTTCGGCGCCCGCCCCGCCGTGCCAGGCGGGCACAGCCGCCCCCCCGCAATCGATTCGCGCCGCGTAATCTCTCGGTGCCATCCAAAACATTTAATCGGCGCCGGATCAACCCTTCCGGCAACTGGCGCTCGCTCGCTTTCTTGCCTTTTTTTTTTTTTCCCCTCTCATCTTTTTTTTTTCCCCCCTCCTCCTCCATAACCCACCAAAATTAGAGCCGAGACACCCAAAAACGAGGCCCTGTTGCGCCAGCTTGACGAGCAGGGCTGAGCCCCAGCAAACTCATCTCCCCGATGGCCCTGTTTGGAGCGGGGGGGGGTGGTGGGTCTCGGGGCGATAGGATGTCAGCCGGCTGAGCCCTGGAGAACCTGACCCCTTCTGGGTCTGAGGGTTTCGTTGGCACCATCCATCAGCCCGGGAGACGCGATCGTGTTTTACAGCCGGAGCCGCTTGTGAAACTCAAGCTAAAACCAGGCACTTTTGCCGAAGCCGGGCAGGACTGGGTGCTCCCCCAGCCCCAGGCCCTCGTGGCTGCCGCTCGCAGCAGGGCGACAGCTCCAGCGTTGTTGCCTTCGGGAAGCTTGTCCCGGCGGCTCGACCCGCTTTGTTCCCCCTCTCCCCCAGGGAGCTCGTGCCCCCCCGGCCGGCGGCCGCCCCATCCCGCGTCCGGCGGGAACCGCTCCGGTTGAACAAAGCGGCTCTGGCTGCCGGCTGCGCAGCCTGCCCGCCGGGGGGACGGGGGGCATTCGGCAGGCCTTGGTGACGTTTTTACAGCCGGCGGATGGATTGCCGCCTGGGAACTGGGGGGTGTCCTTTATTTTTTTTTCCCGAGGCTTGAAGCGGTCGTTCGGGGGGGGGGGGGGGGGGCGAAGCGAAAGGCCAGCTCGGGCAGGGGGCTTGCATGCAAGGGGAGGAAGCCGCCGAGATGAGGCCACGTCCCCCCTGCTTAACAAATCTGCGACGGCCCCTACCGGCGCGCAACGCCCGCCGACGCGCAGCACTTGCACGTGCTCAGACCCCCCCGCACCACACACACGCTGGGAAGGGAGCCAGGGCCTCCCGCGTGTCCCAGCCGCTGCGATCCCAAACCCCCGCACGGGCTCCGCAGCCGTCCCCCCCCCACCACCACCCCCGGCCAGGCTGCGCCGCTTTGACACGGGAGTTTGGGCTTCACGCGCCTCCTCCTGCCGCTTGCTGGGGAATGCAGCCGCGCGGCAGCAGCGAGGAGCTACGCCGGGCTGCAGCCGCCTCGCCAGTGCACGCCTTGCGCAGCTGCCAATGGGGGTCTAAGACCAAAATCACACACACAAAATAAAAAAAAAAATAAGGACAGGGCACAAGGGCAGCGACTTGATCACTGCTCTAACACCGCCCGCCACGGAGGGTAAGTTGCATTTGCCCATGAAAACCGAGCGCCTAGGGATGGTCAACATGGCCCTGAGCACGTTGTGGCCTCGCCGCACGTTGAAGGACCCCCCTGAACACCCTGAAGGACCCCCCTGAACAGCCGCTGCCCTGGAAGCACCGCTGAAACCTCGTCCTTTTGGCACATCAATGAGGACGGCTTGTCCGGCCACCTCCGTGTGTGACCTTAGGGACTCGAGGCGTTTACTAGCTCTAGAAATGCTTTCCGTTTGAGTGGAAAAGACGGGTTTCAGAGCGCTGGAAGAACTTGTCCTAGTTCCAGAGCGGCAGCTGCGTAATTTTTTAACCTAGCGCTTGCCTGTGGTCAGCAGTTCCTGGCTCCTTACCACCAGAGAGGGGCGGCCGGCCGCGCGGGCACCTGGAGGCAGCTCGTTTTGGCACTGCCCACTGAGGGCGGTAAGGTTGCCCTGCGTAGGCATTAAACCCGGCCCCCGTATCTCCACTTCTAAACCGCCGCCGTCCAGGGCAGAAGGCCCAGCGGGTCTGACGGAAGGAGTAACGAAGGGTTACCGCCGCAGTTAATGAGCTACTCGCCGAGCAGGACTGCGCTGCGCTAGGCTGCAAAGGTCTCCTGGCGTGAGCCCAGCTGCTCTTCTCCAGAGGCACCCGGCTCCTGGGGTTTCCGCCCTCCGGCCCAGGCTGCCGAGAACGGCTGCTTACACAGCCCCTCCGTACGCGCCAGCCCGTGCGCCTGCTGTATTCACAACGAGCAAATGGCGGATTAGAAACGAATAACTCTGTCGAAGGACTAAACTGAACGCGCACCAAGGAGAGGAGCCGCAGTGGTTTCCGTGCTGTCAGAAACAGGAACTGGCCGATTAAACCAGGCCTGGTTTCCATTGGCTTTGCAAGGAGCTGACTCCAGGACTGTGCAGAGAGACTTTTGCACTTGCAAAGTCACAGGTTCGCCGCTTGTCAGCCCCAAAGGCCCTCCAGCCATGCAAACCTGAGGGGCAAATAAACCTGAGGTGCCGGGAATGAGCTAAACAACTGCATGAACGTCCTAGGCAACAAGCTTCCGAGAAAAGGAAAAAGGACCTGCCGCCTACTTCCGCCTCAGCCGGACAGCCGAGGGCGTTTAGCGCTGTTCAACCGCAGGCTGGTTGCAAAGTCGCTGCCCCAAGAGATGTCCATTCACTTTAATATTAACCCACCAGGTGCCTTGTTTAGGGCTGAGGAGGGCGGTGTAATGCAGAGAACGTGACCAGCTCTGGGAGCAGGATCCCTTGTTCCCATTCAAGGGGTCGGGCATGGCTCTGTGCTGACCGTGCAAGGAGAAAAGGAGGAAGGACGAGGCAAGATCAGCGTCGGCCCCTTCTCCTTCAGCTGGGAAAATGGGAACTGCCTAGCTCTTTTTGCAGCTCCTCACCCCGCTGGTGCGTTAGGGGGAGTCCCTGCTGCCCCTCAGAGGACCTACGTTATCTCCCGCGTCCCTCCATCCCGACTCGGAGGCGATCAGTGTCAAGCAACGTAGCTTAGGGATCTAGCCCCTCGGCCCATTTCTGACCCCGGACTCCCTGCTGGCTCCGACCGCCCTCCTCCCCAAGCGATATCTCAGTAGCGCTGATTTGCTACTGCCCGGGCCGCAGGGAAGGCGATAACACCTGCATTTATGGCCTGCTCAGCCCTGCTGCCTCCCCCCCACTTGTCAACTCCTTTTAACTGCAGCTGATAACTTGTCAGAGGCTCCTGACATTGTTTTTCCCCGAGTTTGGCAATGTGGTGAGCAGCTGCACATGGAGAACGTCTCATCTTTCTGCTCCAGCCAGGGAGAATCCTTCCGTCACCTCTCAACCTCTCGTTTTCATTACGACCACTAAGACCCTGGCACCACTTCAGACTCTCTCTCCTTTCCCGGGGTGGGGTGGAAGCCAGCTGTGATGCCTTCTCACAGCCTGGGAAAATAGTTCAGGACTCCACTTTTCCCTGAGAGCCCTGAAATTTGAGTGGCCAGTGCTCCTGCTCCCCCCTCCCTTCTCCAACCTTCTCCCTTTCATTTTTCCTCCCCTTTTCTCACCCTCCCCTACATACCCCTTATTTACAATTAAGCAGCCTTCCTCCCTCGTTAGGGGGTCGGTTAGGCCTCCCATCCCACACCCTTCAAGGAGCCTCGGTGCTGTACACAGCCCACACCTATTTTTCCCCAGAGGTATTAACCCGTTCCCTCTCCTCCCCGCCACTCTTTGAGACGGCAATTCCAGCGGGTCCAAGATAGGCCCTACAAAAACACGCTCCTTCGGCATTTCACGGGGGCCGGTCCTAGCCACCTGGCATAGGGTCCTATACGTCTCTGGGGCTGCAGCTCCCGGGCAAAGAGGCCATGTGTACAAACTTCCAAGACCTTGCAATTAATAAAGCCTCCCAGCGTGTCTCAGCCTTAAATGGTATCTTGCTGTTTCCCCCTCCCCGGACAGAAGAAAATGCCACTATCTCTGTTTTATAGAGAAGGAACCAAGAGATTTCACAGCTTTCCAATCTCGCAGAGCAGGGCCAGCTGTTGGACATGAACCATGTTCTTACAGCCACCCTGGCCCACAGTGTCAATAAGCTGCTCTCTGTTTTGCCAACTAGGAAACCCTGTGACCGCATCAGCGATAACGACGCCCGTTCCTGGGGTGCACCCAGGAGACCACCAAGCACAGACCTGGGTTGCAAGGAAGGGCACAAAGCCACGCGCTTCTTCAGCAGGCAGCTGAGGGACAACCAGAGCCGCGAGGCATGTGTGACATTTGGCCTCGCCTTCACGTGATAGATGCTTGCGTACAGAAAAGTCCAAAGGACTCTGCTGGGAGCCCATCTACGCAGTGAAGACCTTTGAAACATCTGTCAGCAGCTTCGCGCAAAGCCTTGCTGCTCCCATCTTTGTGCAAAATAATACCTTAATGCTACTTGGCAAACGCAGGGCCCAGTTCCCTCCTGAGACTGTTCATACTTCTGGAAAATATCACCAGAGCAGAGCGGTAATGTTTTACACTCATCGTGCACCACGGAAAACCGTAGCACAAGATGCCGTCAATAGACAATGTATGGAAATAGGGGCCTCTTCGTTTGGGTTTAGCACAAATTTCTGCCCGGGACGCTCTCAGATGTTCTGGGGCAGGATCTCTTAACGCAACAAGAAACGGCTTCAGCTGCTCGCTTAGCATAAAGGCAGCACGGTGGCTGCGTCCCACCAGTGTGGACAGCTGGACAGGTGTACCTCAAGCAGTTTGCGCGGGAAGGAAATGCCAGTATTAGCAACACTAGCGTTTTACAAAGCTAATGCATCTCTTCTTCCTCTGATTTTCTACTCTTTTGTTTTATGGGAGAAACAGGACTGCTCAAAACACCAGCGCTTCCTCCTAGTCTGCTCCTTCTTTCTAGCAATGCCCACTGGTAGAAGCTTTGGACGTGCACCTCAGCACATGCATCGGATGATTTGGATTAACGATTGGTCACAACCCGCTCAGTTCATCAGATTTCAAGGATGGGAAAGATGCACAGAGGTAAAACCTCATTTGTACGGCTTTGATTTGAGGTCAGATTGACAGCCATACGGAGCTTGATTTTTGATTCAGGTTCAGACGCAGCTGAAAGCCATTATCCCAAAATTGTGACCCAATATGATCAGAAAAATTGGTGGCACTTTCCCACTGGGCAGGAAGAGGGAAGATTTTGGGGCCAGCAAATCTAAACGTCAAGACAAAGCCTAAGCATCTTAGCGAACCTAGCGCTGGCCCCTGTTTCCGTTTGCAGACCAGCATTCAACCCAAATTTACTTGAAGTTTGGCCCCTCCAAAACGTGCTTGAGTGGTTCACAGATACTTCGGCGAAGCTGCAGGGATGCGAGGCAGACGGCGCTGGGACCCGGCCAGGACGTCGCTCGGGAGATGCGGCTTCGGGCACGGTGGCCACCGCACCTTTCCCGGCAGGAGACCCCTGCAGCCACCTGCCCTCCCCTAGAAACGCCCAACGCTCCGGTGCAGGGAAAAAAAAAAACACCCCACCACGCTTAAAACGACCCCCCCACGAACGCCGGGGCCTTGGGAACGCCTTGCCCTCTCCTCAAAACAAGGACCCCATGGACAGAGGTGGCCTGCAGGAGCGAGCGGCCGGGCTGGAGCTCCTCGGGGCCCAGCCCTTCACCTTCTGCAGGGCGTCAGGAGCCCGAAACCTGACGGCGGTGGTGCAGGCTGATGGCTGACAGGCTTTCGTTAACGCCGGCCCAGTCACCGCAATAGGAGGAGGCAGCTTTTAAGAGCTGTGGGACGCGGCAGGGGTCGGAGCGGCCGCGCTCTCGCCGGCTCCCTCTTCCACCCCGACACTCTCGCCTTGCCGCCGCGCCGTTCCTCGGGCCCCGGATGCCGGGGGGAGCGGGGGGGGGCTGCGCGCCCCTGAAAGGGGGGATCTGCTCGCGCTTTCGACGTGTTCGACATACGAAAAACCCAACCGACCCGATTTATTCCTTTCCCCTCGCTGCTAAGGAGGTGTGAAAAATGTGGCAGGAAGCTGTGAAGGCCACAGCGGCCGGAGCTCTGCTTGGGAGAGGGGCTTTGGAGGAGGTTCATGCTCCCCTCCGCGCATGCCGCCTAATTGAATTGACACCGGAGCAGCCGCGGCAGCCGAGAGCCTGAGGCGCGTGGCCCCTTCTTGCGTGCGGCACAGTAACTGCAGAAGGTGTCTCACGTTTCCCTGGGGCCCGGGGTGGGTGGTTTGGCAGGCCAGAAGAGCGAGCACGCAGCAGGCTGCGGTGAGGCGTCTCCGGTGGGTCTCAAAGTGTGCGAGACCTGCGGAGAACACGCAGGGTCCATCCTCTAGCGATTGGGCTTCTCGCCTGGCGTTGGGCGCTGCAAAGGAAGGCTCATGGATGCCCAATGCGCTGCAAAGGGGTCTCCTTCCCACAGAGCCCGCCACTTCCAAAGGGAACGGCCCAAGCGCTCCCGTCACTTGCTACGGAGCGGCAAGGTTCATACTCCCTTGCAGCAGCCCTGCGAGCTGACCGGCTAAACACTTGTCTTTTACTTTGTATGCAAGAAAATAGGTGCGAAAAGCTAACAAATCAGCCAAGGCCACGCGTACAGCAAGTCTGTAGCCGAGTCAGGTTGACCCGGCAGAAATCACTCGCTCTCGTTCTTAGCTGGGTTTCAGCCTACTGAAGCCGGGGAGAGGACGGCAGTGTTGCTACAATCCTGCTCCTTCTGTTATTGAGGTAAGCGGACGCTTTTGCCCAGATCCGCTTGGAAAGACAGAGAAGGGTAAGTCCAGTACAGTCTCCAGAGGGAAACAGAAGGCGGAAAGACAACTGACTCCCCAGTTCCAGCAATTCATTTTGTCCTCAAACAGTTGTAGCAGCCCTTCTCCCTTTTCGCTCCCATTTCTAGTCTACTTCTCACATCGTTCGCTGCTGGACAGCCTTTCTTAGAGGGGACCAAGGCATGCTTTACCCATCATCTTTGCGAGAGGCGATGCTGCTGAAACTGCGTAGTGCCTAAGGATTGCAAGGCTGAGGCGTCGGGTATGAACTTACTGTCCGTGGGTCAGGCAGGATGGATGGTTTTCCCAGACGCTTCCTCAAGGAGGGAGGTGGCACTTTCTCCTGCCGTCAGCGTTTCTTCAAGAGACGCTGACAAGAGAAGTTGCGTTAGAAACTCACGACTTAACGATGAGTATCAGAGCAAACATCTCTGTTGAACTCCAGTTGAGGAACATGACAGTCAATGACGTTGTGCTTGGAAGGGCCCTCTGGAGGCTTCCAGTCCAGCCTCCCACTGGAAGCAGGGTTATGGTCAGCACTAGCTCAGGTCAGCCATGGCTCTCTCCAGCTGCGTCTTGGTTGCCCCCATTTGATATAATACTCATTTGGGGATGAGCTTCCTGACCCAGAGGGACACTGCCAGAGGATTTAGCTCCCACAGAAACAGCAGGAACCTCAGGCAAGTTTGCTCCGTCACATCATGGGAGCTTGGGATCCGCTATCCCCCCTCCGCCTTTTACACCGGTTTCCCTTTAGCACGACTCCCTTAGGTGATGCACATTAATCTAAAGGAACCGAGAGAGGAGGCCATCCAGCCACCCTGTGCCGGGGTGTTTGGAGGCAGTTGGGTCTTTCCGTCCTGCGCAGAGCGGCGGTGTTCGGGTGCCTTGGGAGCCCTGGGCACCTGGCGTACGGAAGATGGAATCGGATGCCATGGGAAAAAGGACAAACAAAGCAGAACAGCACATCCGACGTCCCGCGAATTAATGAGAGAGCAGGGCCAGCACGCTGGGCAAACAAGACCTGGGACCGTGTCTCTAACCTTGATTAAATTAGAAAGCGCTCCAACTAATGCAAACACCCCTCGGTAAACAAGGCAACGGGGGCTAACGAAGGGGAGAAGAAGCAACCTGACAAGTGATGGGGCTGCTGAGAGAGGAAGGGAGGGAGCAGCCCAGCAATTGAGAAAGGAGAAAAGGGGGCATGGAGGCGCGGATACGCAGGGATGGGGAGGAGAGACGGATGGCCTGAGAAATGCAAGAAACGTTGCCCTGAAAAGCCAACGCACAAAGAAAATGCCTCTTTTCCGTGAAACGCGATCCAAACGCTGAGCAGTCCAAAGTCACCAGCAAAGGCAGTGCCAAAGCCGCGGATTATGGCAGCAAGGTGGCCCCTTTCCGCCCACTCAGGCGCGCGAGAAAGCCTCGAGGCCGAGACACAGTCGTGCTCGGCACCAGAGCGAGTTCGTGCTTTTTCTTTCTCTCTTTCTCCTTCTGTCTTTCGCGCATGGCAAACCGGGAGGCAAAGCAAGTTGCCTCGCACCCCTCCCTGCCTCCGCCATGCCAGCGAATTTCCAATTTTCAGCTAATATCAAGGTCGTGACAGAAAGCGCAGAGGCCCTGGTAGGACATAATGGCAGAAGAATTGCAAATGTTGCTTTTAGTGAATGCAGAATGAAGAAGGGCCAAGAAGGGGAAATTTTCCATTCAGCCCCGGCCTCTGAAAAGCGAATACATTTTCTCCTCTAGTGTGTCGCATTAGATTTCCAGAGGTGCTCGGCACCAGGTACATGTCATTAGTAACAGTTTGCGTGGTAATGAATCCTTTTATTTCTCTTCCACACAGCTCATGAATACATAAAGAGGCTGGTTTTAGTCGCATCTGGTTCAGCTGCGGGAGCCTCACATAACTTAATTTCGGCTCCTCTTCAGTACAGCAGCGAACCCAGCTGGGGCCAGCCTTAAAGGCAAAGGGAGGCTTTCAAAAAACCGAAGGAAAGGCTGGGCGCAGCGGCGGGCGCCTTCTCACGCCTTGG
Organism: Struthio camelus; assembly: GCF_040807025.1. Classification (NCBI taxonomy): domain Eukaryota; kingdom Metazoa; phylum Chordata; class Aves; order Struthioniformes; family Struthionidae; genus Struthio; species Struthio camelus. The sequence goes on from NC_090962.1 coordinate 13,160,388, forward strand.
CTTGCAGCTCCCAGCGGTCTTCCTAGCGCCGGGGCATCCTTTGCTTTAACACAGCGGAAGAGATGCGCTTGGGCTCGACCCCAGGTCTGTGCGTCCGGAGCAGCCCTGGGTGAACCACTTCTCTTCCAGCACATGCAAGGGCTCAGGCTAGCTTGCTGCACCTTAGACCCCTTTTTTTTTTTTTTTTTTCTCAGACAAAATCCCTCCTTGGGGCTCGTTTTTCTTCACCTGGCCCCCTAGCAAATCCGGGACCCAACAGCTACCTTTTGATTTCACCGGCAGCAGCTCGGGAGCGAAAAGCCACTGCTCTTGCAGGCTGTGAATGTAAACACTGCTTCCTTGCCCTGGCAGGATGGAGCTGACGCCCACAGTTTAAGGCAGTTAGCTTTTCCCTGGCGTTAAAACACTTGCAGCCAGGAATTACAGATGCGTTAACACCCCTGCTCTGGAGGAGATGAACTGCTGCCAGCACTAAATCAGTCTAATTGCTAGGTTTCCCCTTCTTAGGTTGTACCTCTAGAATTATAATTAATTGCTTTGCAATTTCAGTAATAATAATAATGAAAATAACAATTCTCATGCTTTTGGCTCTTCTCTGCCCACCCCTCGGGACCGCGGCGTGCAGGCTACAAAGCACTGCTGCTGGCGTTGTTTAAAAGCGGCAGCAAACGGCTCCTGCCGGGGAAGAAGGAGTCTCTGGTCGGACGAAGCCGCCTGTTGAACGTGACCGGGGAACAAACTGGGCCCGGACCTTCTCAGGCACCCAGCAACTCCAGCCGCGTCTCATTTTCAGAGCCCGGTTTGCAGCTCCCTCCTTCCGCAGCTAGGTGATACCTGTGCCTCGACTGCATCCCTGCAAAGCCCTTCCTCTGATACGGTATCGTCTGCAGTGCAGATACACTCTTAGCTAAACGCCAGATGCGGGGAAGATGCTAGGCTTTCAGATGTCCGCTGAACCTACAACGGGAGCGAATTTAAGCCACAGCTGTGGTGTGAAGCAAACGATACCGAAGGCTGGAGAAGGATATGGCTTTAGACAGCATTCGACAGTTCCCGAGCTAGGCATGGTCCGGCAGAGCAAAGCGCTAATAACCAACGGGCTTCAACTGCGCAATGAACTGAGATCCCTTGTTTCGCAGCGCTACGAGACCTCATGGGTGAGGCTGGACCTCTCCCGGGGCTGGCAAAGCTCTTAGACGCGCCTGCGTGCCGACGGAGGCGATTTTGGCAGGCGTGCCCGAAGAGCGCTGTATTTTATGTATAACTGTCCAGCACAGCGCCAAACCCAACACACTGGGACCAGGAAGAAGAGAGCACCACCGAGGACTGGTGCCTGGGACAGCTCTTTTCCCAAAGCTTTTGGTCAGTCGTTTGCAACGAGTGCAGCCGAGCCAGGGCCAGCTGAACGCAGCGCTGCGTTTCCAGCATCCCTATCGCAAGGTGCTCTTTGGCTCCCGCAGGCAGCTGCACCTCTACCAATAGAGACGCGTATTGGCTTCGTTTGGGTTAAAAGCCAAGTGAAAACACATATGCAAACTCTTCCTATGCCTCTTAGTACAGGCTTGGCAGATTTGAAGCTCTGGGCTCACCAAGAGCCCAGGTGAAAACGCAAGGCCGGCGCAAAGCTGCTGAAAGAACAAATCTGAGCCCCACGCCAGCCCAGATTGCACCAGGGCACCGCGCTCTCCTTGCTTTGCGCGCTAAACAGGCTTCTGCCGGAGCTTTTCCCAACTAATTTCCCAATCCTCTGTGCTGATAAGCAGGAAGGGTGCACCTAGCCCTGAGTGGTCTTAAGCCCACCTTCCTGCTCGCTCTTCTTCCCCTTGCTAGACCCTTCCTATCCTCTTCTTTGGGGCTGGGGGGGGGGTGAAGAAAAAGCAAGGTGTCTCTTGAACTCATTTATGCTTTTTGCTTCAGTTGCGCGCCCCGGTAACTTGTTCCATATGTTTATTACCTCTTGCATGAACTAGTTTTTCTGAAGTTCCTCCGTTCAGTGCTGTCTGGTGTTAATCAGGCAAAGGCACAGAAATGGGTCAGCCGCAGCCGCCTCGGCCCAACCGAGGCTGAATTTGCCCTCTCCGACCTGACCAACGTATTAAGCACCGGAGACAACAGAAACGGGCGCCGCGCCTCGGCGGTACCCCGCGGAGGGGCCAAAATCGGCACAGTTTTTGCTGGGCAAATTCCCTCTGCGCTCCCCTGCGGCATCACTGCGGACACCGGGCTTCACCAAAAAGGGAACGTGTTGTCAGCGACAGGTGCCGCTAAACCCAGAGCATCTTTCCTGAAGCCAGATAGTTACGACGTTATTTTACCTGCGCAGTTAATCAGAGAGCCAAACCTGCCTCTTCTTCCTGTTTCAGATGAAGAACGTGGCTAGGAAATTAAGTCAGGTGTAACTCAGGTGTTTTAGCCCTCCCGGTATGAAGCTCACGATGGAAAAAAGCGACACGGACCATGCACGGATGAAGGGGAGGTTCCCAGAGCTCTCCAGCTCTGTCTGGTGGTGGTCAGCGCTCAGCTGAGGCTGTACAAATTCAGTCCAGCTGTGGCCTCTATCCGAGCTCGAGCTGTGATGTAAAACAAGCAGTTTCCACTTTCATTAAAACAATTTTCCTTGCTAACAAAAATGCTAATTTCTCTACTAAATTTATTGTCTTCATAAAAAATAATATACAATACTTTTTTTTTCCACTGATGTGGGTTTTTTTTTCCACTGATGTGGGTTTTTTTTTTTTTGATTTTCTGCAGTTGAAATAAAGCATTTTTGGTTTAAGCATAAAGGGTGGCTGGGTTTTCTAGACGAAAGCAGGGAAAAATTAAAAGAATATATTGATAAAAATAAAAATTGCAATGGGAAAAAAAAACCCAAAAACATTTCCTGGCCAATCCTGCTGTCCTCTGCCGTGCAGGTCCCTGAAAGCTTTGCTTGCAATTTCAGGCGCTATTTCTTCCTTCAGACGAGTCTGGCCTGGGCTGCGTCGGCTGTTAAGTCCATCAAACGTCCAGACTTTTTGCCACAAGCTCATCTCGATTTATCAATGGAGGTGAAAGTTTTCCCCTTCCTAACGTGCCGCTGCGCTGGACACGTTACAGGGGGTGCATCCGCGGGAAGAAACCTGTGCCTCCGGTTCTCCTGGTTTTGGGGGTGTAGGCAAAAACCTTAAACACCTGAATCAAGGCCAACAAACCTCAGCAAGGAAGCCTGGAAAGAGGGCGGTTTGCACTGGGAAAGCCCCTGCCTTCCCCACGCGCAGTACAACCACGGCAAACCCCCCTCAAAACGGGTGCAGTCTGACTGTGAGTGACTTCAGAGGCGAGCTGAAGAAGGAACGGCTCTAGGACGTGATGCTGCTCTGATACGGCCCCACCGATGCACCTGAGACGGGGTCTAATTGTCAGAGGGAGAGCAGGCTTGGGCCCTCCTCCTGCTCCACTAATGGCCTTTAATCGAAGCAAGCCCTAAACGAGATTGCAGGCTGGGGCCGACGTTTGCAAAAGCTACAGCCTGAAACCCGCTAAACCCCAGCAGCTCTCAGCCCGGATGTGAGAGACTGCTAGACGCCCCGAGCAGCCTGCGTGGCTGCTTCCGCCTCCATCAAGGCAGCCTGCCTTTTGGCATTCAAGGGGGAAATTTTAGCCCAAATAATTGGCCCAATGTTACACAGTGTTGCAGCCGGGGAGACCCAGCGCCCAAGTTCCTGGTCGGGTCTCTGCAGCAGGTTTTCTTGGATAAGGGGAAAAAAAAAAACAAAAACAAAAACCCACCCGCCTTTTCTCGCTGGCGTCCACCCACTTGTGCAAACTTTCCTATTTTTATGCCTCTTCTGCTCCCTCCCGCTCCGTGTGCAGGCGTGCGCCTGTAATAATTCCTCTGATTCGCCTTGTATCTCCAGCTATAAAGAGGGAGCATAATGGAAAAATAATTAAAAAATAAAAGGGAGGAATAAAAAAACATCATTTTAAGGGAGAAGGGGGGGGGGCAGGAGATCTGCAGAGCTAGTAGATAACCAGCAGATGTGATTTTTGCAGATAAGCATAGTAATTTAGATAAATCTGGAGGCTTTAGAGCCTGTCGCTTGCGTTCCTTTTCTTTCTGTCTGATTTTTTTTTCAATTTTATCTCGCAAGTCGAGAGGAGGGGGAGCGAGAAGGAGGGAGGGGGGGAGCTTAATCTTCGGGTAGTTTTTCTTTTCTTTTTAATGTGTTTTTCCCCAGAAGGTGGGATAATGCGAGCCACTCTCTCCCCCGTGCGCATACACACACACGCACGCACATGCACACAGAAGCTGGGGCTATGTTTTTTAAAAGCGGCGGACAAAAATCAAAATATTTGAAAATGTATTTCATGGTAATTATGTCATATTTCATGGACTGATGCCACTACTGAAAGAGAGCCTGAATGCCTTAATTTGTATAGAAATTGTAATCATTTGTTCATTTCAAGGTGAAAATTGCATTTTTTAATTTAAATTGTATCCTGCGTGATAGTCTATTATCTAGTAAAATTGTCTCCATGTCTGAATGCCTTATATGCAGCTGCAATGCTTGTTACAAATCCAGTTATATTCATAAAAGCTTTGTCGACGTCTCGGGAAATGTGAACAGTTTCTTGTGGGTTTCTCCTCTCTCTTTTTTTCTTTCTTTCCCCTCTTCCCTCCCATTCTCGTCCTCCCCCCGCCTTCTCCCCCCCCTACTTTTTTTTTCCAGTTGAAATAAACCCATATCTGCTATTAATAATAATTAGCCTGGCTGTATACAAAAGACAATTCTACGCGGAATAGGGCAAGGGACGTACAGAACGCATTCGTGATTGCTGCTTATTTATTTATTTCTGAGCAAACCGCTTCGAGGTTGCATATTGCTTGCGAGTAGGAGACAAGAGAAGAAAAAAGGACGCGATAAAGGCAGGCCCTGATTCTGTGTTACGCCAAGGAGTGAGGTTTTGCCTGAACCAGCCGGGTTGCCTCTGCTCCTCGGCGTGCCTCGGGGATGCCCAGAGTCTGCAGGAGCCCGAGGCGTTACCGGCGGTGCCTGCGATCCCCCGCGGCAGCGGCGCACGGCCAGGTCTCCTGATCGCCTGTCTTCTGCTGCGCTCACTGCGTATTGCAGCGTCCTTGCCACCCCGGCTGTTTCGCGAGGAAGGGACCGCAGACAGGGCCCCACACAATAGCAACCAGCCTCTGGGCACCTTGACCGGGGGTCTCCGAGGGAAGTCCCCCGAGGAACGCAACCCTTTTCCCCTCTTCCCTGCCTTGCACCGGCTGGAAGTGAAGCTGCACCTGCGTTTCAGATTACTCCCATCCGCTCCTGCGACAGCCAAAGAGCCAAGGACAACGGCAGCTAGCTCGCTTAGGAGAACGGTGTGGTCAGAGCTCCAAAAGCAGGAGAGATGCTGGAGCTCGGTCCTTGCAGTGCGCAAGGCAGGTTGGTAAAAAAAACCCACCTATTTTTACTAGCCTGGACTGAAGCAGGGATTTAAGGGTGGGTCCACGCGCTAGAGACTGCAGCACGCCAGAGGCGTACCTGAATTAGCTCTCAGGTAGCTATCTCGGGCACCAGCAGAGCTAGAAAGCAGCAGGGAGCTTGGCGCCAGCTGCAAAAATGAGTGCGAGAAGTTAGGCAAGCTTTTGCCAAGCACGTGCTGAGCCCTTCCCTGCTGCTGCTACACCGCTGGCTCCACGCCGGCGAATTCGTGGTTAGCTCAGGCGCGTTAACAAAACGCGACACCTGCAGCAGCGACAGCAGAGGCACGAGTCGTGGTGGTCCTTCGTACCTTGTGACAGGAATGGCAAGGCTGGGCCCGACCGCTGGCACACCTCGTCTCCGCGTGGTTCCGGGAGAACCGCGGAAAAAAGCCAGCTTTGGAGCAGAAACACTGGAAATCCTGGCCCAACACAGCCTTACGAAACCAGCTTACCGCTCCTTGTTGCAGGACTGCAGGATAAGCTTGCTGGCTACTGGAAGTCAGCACAGCCAGCTAAAATTCTGGGCTGGTTTGCACCAGGTGAGAATGTGGCCCACCCCGTGTAGGATATTAATTATATTAAATCCTTAAAAAAAAAAAAAAAAAAACAGCCTCCCACGGAAATCCTTTTTCGGTCATTTAATTCCCTTATTTTATATATATATATTATTTTATATATATATATATATATAATATATATATATACCTCCACCTGCTCAGCATACCCTTATTTTATGCAGGTCCACAGCCTATTATAATAAACTTCTCTACCGCTAGTCTGAAAAGAAATTGATCATGAAATGCTGTAATGCCAAAGGCTGCCGAGCCAAATCTGCCAGCGTAGTCCCGCTCTGACAGTGCCTATAACCGCAGAGACTAGCAACAACGGCTCTAAACGCTGGTGGTGAGATGGGGCTGACCTCTGAGCCAAGCAAACACCCCCTGGGATTAAGCCTTGGAGGGGAGGGCCGGTACCAAGGCTGTTAACCCTCTGATTTATACAGCCAGTGCCACGGGATGCCGTCAGCTAAGCAAGCTTAACATGCATGCGTGGGTGTCTTAGGCTTGCCACAGCCGTGCCTTTTGCCGCTTCATTCGTAACCTTCCCAGTTCATCTGGGAGATTTAGCCAGTGTAAATAGCTCGAATACCTGTAGCCAAAATACAAGGTAAACCCCACGCCAAAGGGAGTATTGTAGGGCAATAGGGACTGCTCGCGGAAAACGAGGGAGCAGGCCAGAAGCGGGTATAACACAAAGCATAGAGGAAACGCTCTTCCGAAAAAGACTTGTCAACGCGCTGTCCCCTCCGCTTTGTATCTGCTGCACATGAGCCATCCGACTTAACCTCACGTGAGGCTCCCCCAGGAGCTGAAGTCAGTGGGGAAAGGCTTGCATCTTCCGGTGATTTCCGTTCCTGCTGTAAACCTGGTTCGTACCGGATGGGTGCTACGCACTTCCCAAAAAATCAAGCCCCTGATGCCACTTGAAATTAAGCAAAAATTAGGAGCAAGTGTTAAAAGTCTTGGTCCACTGCTTTAAAGAGGAGGAGCTGCTGTCTGGAGAGAGACGCAGGCAGCAAGACTCTTGGGCATACCTTTCTAATGTGCCCCTTGGGACATTCCTAAATTAGACGTAATCGGCTCGCTTTGATGGGGTCACACTTTTGGAACCTATTGTCTTCAAAAATAGAGAACAAGAGAACCCCAGATCGAGACAGGATGCTGAAAAAACCATCGGAAGTCTCACAGCGTTTACGCCTTGGGCGACCAGGCTCTCCGCCTCGCTTGTCTTTAACCTTTATCTAGATTTGGGCATTGGTTAGCAGAGACACGAACCAGATTTTGACACTTAAAACAATGTTATCTTGTACCAGTCACTTAACCTTCATTTGTCTGTTTGTAAAATAGCGTTAGAAACAATTACTTTACAGAGATGCTGGGAAGGGTAACGCAATGGGAAAGAGAAAAAAAAAAGTAAAGCTGATCAAAACAACATTTTCTGGAACAGTTCTTCTTATCTTTATGTTTACTCTCATGAAGGAAGGGACCTCTTCTAAATTATTTTTAAATATTCCCTTTCCATGAAGAGAAATGAAGAAGAATTTCTGTTTCTTTAGTTTTAATAAAAAAAAAAAAGATCTTAAATTTCAGATTTAAAAAGGCAAAAATGTTTTGTTTTTCCTTACAGGTTGTTCTTCTCTTTTCTTCTTTCTTTTTGCACTTTTTTCTAAAATGAAAAAAGGAAATGGAAAAGAGGAAAACAACCTCAACATTAAACATCTATTTAGTCTTTCCTCATATTGCCTCTCAAAAAAAAAAAAAAAAAGAAGGAAAAGAGTGAGACTGGGAAAATAATGTTTTTCCTTTAATCTTCTTGTGACTATCTTGAACTTTTTTTGGAGTGAGTCAACATTAAAGCGCACTGTCCAGCACTCCTTCCCTCCAAGTGTAAGCGCAACAACACACAGACACGCTCATTGAGTCGTGTCGTCCAGCACTTTCCCAAGCTGCTAAATGACGCCGGCGTCGTTCGGGGGGAATATTCAGCGGGGGGCTAAAGGGGAGGCTGCAGCAGCCGCGTCGGCCATCGCTCAGGTGGCGGAGGAGCTCCCACAATTGACCAGTGATACTTGCAGCGGGAGCTGCATCGGCCGGAGCAGCTCCCTCGTGGGCTAGCTTGAGCCCTTGATGTCTTTCAGAGGGCAGCGGCTCGACTCTTGCAGGGCCGGGGAAGTCTCCTGCGCTCTTCAGATAAGGTTTGAACTGTTAGCAGGGAGGACAAGGAGCTCAAGGAACAGTTGAGGGCAGTGTTGAAACACCGACAGCTGCAGGGCCGGAGGCGACGGAGCCTGGACGTGACCATTGCTGGGGCAAAGCCATTTCGGGGAGAGCTGGCGAGGAGGCACAGAGCTGTTACTTTTCTGCAGCAGGCTAGCATAGCTTTAAAAACAGGGACGTGGTTAGAAATAGTGTTCCAGGGTTTCTAGAAAATAACGGTCCTCTGCTGCTCATCTGCACCCCGCCTCTAAAAACCCCTCCACATGCAACCTTAGGCTGCGGCCAGCTCAGCTGCCACCAAAATACACCAACTTTGGGGTGAAAAACAACTGCTGCTAGTAAGTACTAACTAGGGCAGGAAGGGGTGGGGGCTGATACGGACAAGATTTGCACATGCAGAACATAGCTTCCCCTGGGAGGCAGCTAGGAAGCTCGGGCTGACGCCCCGACACGTAGCTAATGCTCTGACTGCTGCAGTTTGTTACAGTCCTTTCACAAAGGTGGGCACCTCGGTTCCCTAACTCGTCTCCGAAAAAGCTTTTCCGACAGCGCGGTGCCCTTAGCATCATGCTAGAGCTGCTGTTTCCAGCCTTTTCCCCTTTGCAGACCTGTAGTATAAGCAGCAGGGCGTGCAGACGCACAAGCTGAAAACCACTGCGGTGGGGCCCTGATTTAGAGGCAAGTGGACACCGCCGCTATTGCCCTGAGCCCTTTTTTTCTCCATTGCTATGTTTACCTGGGAGATTTTCTGCCCAAACGACCCCTTGTCCCAAACCAGACTGGCTCACTGGAGCCAATGGGTACGCCGAGGCAGGGAGGGCCGCAGCAAGCTGAAAGCCACCTTCCTTTCAGAGCTATCCGCCCGGTTAAGCTGACCGAGCTGCTAGCAAAACAGCGTGCAGGGACAGGAGAGGATTATGGCAAAAACTTGAAGCAGGCGCGATGACCTCGTTGATTCAGGCCCTGTCTCACCAATTTTGGTGCACGGACTCCAGTGCTCCATACCTGACAGCCACATTGATGTGGGATCGTGTAACACCCCCCCCAGAAAAAGGGGAAGGCCCTGGGGCCTGGTGCCGTCTCTGCAGCTGTGTCTCGGAGGCAGCGTGAAGGGGACACGGCAAGCTCCCCGGTCACCAGGATGCCCTCAGCGCCCCGCAGAGCCCTCCGACGAGCAGGGCTGCAGCGGCCCCTGCGCTGCTCCCGCACGCCCCAGCCCACCTCCTGCGGCCGGGGCGGGCGAGTGCGGGCCCTTCCCAGAGCCCCGGCAGAAGGCTTCTGCTTTTCCCCCTTTTCCTCCCCAAAGTGAATCGTTCCACATGTGGTGGCACGTGGGGAGCGGTATCACACACGTGGAGTGTTGTCACACCGCAGTCCCACCCATGGGGCGCACAGGCGGAGCAGTGGCACCTCCAGGCACGCATTCATTAAGGACAAATCTTTTTATTTCTTTGTACTCTTGCTGGGACTCAGACAAGGTCTGGGTTTGGCCCACGAGTTGGAAGCGGTGCTCAAATTATTCCTGCCACTGCCAGGCATCTGTTTCACTTGTCTGGAAAGCTGAACATGCCCCTAAGACCTGCCACAGAGCGTGTGTCACTCGCTGCTTTGACAGCATCAGTGTCTGAAGGGAACAGGTTTCACAGTGATTTACTCCAGACGGGCACTTTACCCGCCCTCGCTGGGACGGGCTCCACAACCCAGCGTTTCTTTAGCTGGGACTGGAGGAGGCTTCTCTGTCTGGGTGAGGGAGGCTGATTTTCCTAGCTGATCAACAGGAAAGCCGTGGCCAGGGTTTCTATATCGCAGATCACCTGAAGATAGTGTTGGCATGCACTAAGCACAGCTTCAGCGCCCTGCTGTGCCTAGGGGACAGCCTGGGAATGCAGATGACACCACCCAACTTCCAGTGAAGGTCGCTCCCTAAATGCAAGGCTCCAGGCACTAGCTCAGGATTTCTTCAAAGGCAGACTCCCAAAGGAAGCAGGCTAGTTTTAAGACAGGATCTCAGCGAGCGCTCAATAAGGGACTAACGCTGAAGCTAAGAGTGAGCAGCGGGGTGCATGTGAGGAGAGGAATGCCTGAGCCAGCAGCATTTGCAAACGCTGAAGCCCTTGTTCCTGCCCTGATCCTCCTGGTGCTGCTGCAAGACTCCAGGTGGGCAGATTACTGCCTCTTTTGCTCGCAAAAGACAACTGCATGAGCAACATCTCATCTCGCAGTTGGTATGTCTTATCTAACGGTGATCTCATCCGGGTTGGAGAAGCCAGCTACCTCCCACCGTCCATTCGTGGATTAATCTCTCTGCTGAGAGGCGACTGGAAAAAAACCCAGTGACTAACTAGGCTCATTTCTGTGTGCGGATATTCATCCAGCACAACTTGGATGAAGATCAATTTATTTTACAGGGAGCCAGAATGTCTTCAGATGGAAACGGCTCTTGAATTCTGCGCTTTGTTTAAAGGCGAAATGCTCTACTACCCATTGCTGAAGCCCCAAGCCATGTATTCCTCCGTAGACTTTCAAAATGTTCTTCCGCTTGTTGATGCTGTGCTTTGCCCTTTAACGAAAGCCAGGTGCCTGCAAAGCTCGGAGTTAACAGGGCAGCTTGTCCCAACCTGGCCAATTCACAGGCTGCCTTACTCTGCCCATGCCACAGCTTGCTCAAAATGAATGCATAAAGAAAAGGTTGTCTTTAGAACAGCACAGGTAATTGTTCTTGTCTTGCAAAAGTTACAGTGAAATTAAATGTTTTATTTATTTACCTAGTTTTTTTTCCTCATTTACGTTAAATGATAAAACACGCAAACTTTGCTTTTTAGCAAAAACATCTGCTATTTGTATGTGTGTGAAGATTTTTGATCTACCCCCAAAAAATCACTTCTAACTAAAGGGAAGCCAAATTATCCAGCTGAAAAATGTACTGTCTCTATTTTATTTAGGGGCTGATGCTGTCGCCATCCTGGAAGTATGTGGGCAGCCTTTCCAACCAAGAAATGGTTTTCTTAATGAGCCAGCTCCCTTCACATCTACCTGCTTATCCCGAAATACATGGGAGGAGCATTAAGACCGTTTTAAAGACGATCGTCACTGCGTCCTTACGAAACTCTCAAATTACGCAGTTATGGAATCAGATCCTTGCAAAGATCGACAGTTTTTGTCCTGCAACACACTTTTTTTCTCCTGTGCTTGGCATGCTGTAAACTGAGTGAAGCAAACAAGTGACCCAAAGACACTTTTAATCCTTTTTTTTTAATGTATAACAGTTATGCCTGAGTTACAGAGAGACACCTACAGGCAGCAGGTAGTTAAAGCAAATACCAGTTTCTCTTTCTACTATACTACTCCATATAGCTGAATAAATTATGGTGCGATTATATATATACACACACACGCACGCACGCACGCACGCACGCCCACATACTCACACACAGGCATACACATGGAGCAAAATGGCTATGAGTCAAACACAGAAGCAACATATCCGCAGTTACTAGGAATAAGGAATGTTCTATAGTGCTATGTAGATATTCCCCAGGGGGGGTATATGGAGGTGTTAGGGATGACGGGTTAGAAGCATTAAATACACAAAGTCTCTGAGCGACAGGAGCCAAATCTGCTGAGTTACTGGACACAGTGAGAAAATGTCCATCGTGCTCTCAGAACGGAGCCCAGAGGTGAAGGCAGGGGTGCGGAAGGGGTGCGGGGAGGTAAAAGAAATCCACTCGCTGTTTTTGCTTTCCCCCAGGGATGTCAGTTCTCATTCGCAGGCATGGAAGAAATATCAACCTGAGAGAACGTCTCTTGAGTGTGTCCCTTAGCTTGCTGGCTTGTTTGTACGAGGTGCAGAACTATTTTGGGATTCCCAGGCACCCTCAGAGTCACCAGAAATAATCTGCTCAGTCCCTGTTTGGTCTGCTTCGAGCGACCGCGACCACACGCTCTTCAGGGTCCCGCTGTCCAACGCTTGTCTGCTGCCCATTGCTACTCTTCCATGCTTGGGTTTGTTTCGCCTTCAAGGCACCTCCCTCCGTTCTGTCCCCCCCTCCCCGTCCTACCCCCGAGTTTGTCTCTTTTTTCAGCAGAACTGAGGTTGGCAATCCATAAAACAAAACAAAATGAAACGAAACAAAAAAATACTGTGACTTTCATACATGAATGTACCTTAAAACAAAATAAAGAAACCAAAAAAAAAAAAAATCCCCAAATCAACCCATCCCACCCCAAAGATTCTGGAATGTATTTTGAAAACACACAACAGGCAAATTTCTACAGTTCGCCCTCCCCCTCCCCCTTTTTTTAACTAGCACGGCACTCACTGTGTTTTTAGTATAAAAAAAAGTCAACTTTCTATAAACATACAGCACATGACCAAATTTCCAACTAATGTACAAAGTGCGACCACGAGGGAAAGGTCAGAGAATAGCTATTTGCGCTAGCATGGGGCGTTTTTCATATTCCTCTAAGAACTCTATTTACAGCAGTGCCCGGGTGTTCACGGACTTTCCGGTGAGGGTAATCGGCCAACAGCTTTCTACGGTGCTCCCTCTTTTTAAGACTTTTTACCTCCAGAGTCTTGCACTCTGGATCTGAGCTCAGCTGAAGTCCTCCTCAAGAACGCACTTGCTATACTAGGACCAACTGTCCACGGTCCAGGGCTGCCTAGCAGACGGGTGGCTCTGTGCATGCGTATTCACCCATACACACTAGAGAATATGAGAAAAATAACGGTGGGGAAAAGAGAGCTGATAGGCCTTTGCTAGCGGGAGCAGCAGACAAGCAATTCTCATCACAAACTGAAACTTTCCTTCTAGTTTAGCAGGCAGCTAGGAATGCATTTGGTCAGAAATGGTGCTGAGTACTTGCGATATAAAGTACCAGGGATACGACAAAGGATTTCAAATGCCCGGGTCAGACATGGGACCAACATCACTATCTACAAATTCCATTTCCCAGGAGCAAGGAGACGCACCAGGCTGTAGATCCGAAGGTGTTCCCAGACTGGGTGCTTATCATCATTTGGCCTCTCGTTAAATACTATTTGTAGCATGCAAGAAAATCATATGCTCTGTTGTTTCTGCAGTCAGTTCTGAATGATACTCAGATACAGGAGCAAATTCTAACAGGTTTTCAGTCATTAATCTCTAGAGCAGTGTTTATCACAGAGACGCTCTTGCTTTCACCCTTGATCGCCCGGTTCAGATGTGGCTGAAGGCTGTTGTTCTTGGGAATGACATTTAAGCCAGGACTGGAATTCAAAAGGGAATTCTTCCTTGTATCAGATCTAAAGCAAAACCGACATAAAAAAAACATCTTTTGTTTCTTTTCCAGAGCGCCAACTGGCACAAAGCAGGGAGAGCGCTTCAGATAACGCTACTGGTCCAACGCATTTTCGCTCTTCAGTCACCTCAAGGAAATCAGTTCCTTTGGCCTCACCTATTCATCCAGCTGCAGGTGCTATATTTTGCCCTGAGAAAGGAATCAAAGAATGAAAGCTTCAAGCGCTTCAAAATTTTTGTGATCCAAGGAAAGTCTCTTGCGGTTAGAGGGAGGCTTTATGAGCGATACAGCTGGACACGCAGAGCCTGAATTGAGACTCTGCTGCATAAAGGATGGCAATACATTCTCTGGATGTAACTGTCACCCCTCCAGATCCTGCACAGAAACGTGCATGTGAGTGTGTGAGAGGCAGAATGGTCAAGCTTATGTATTAATATGCTTTTAGGAATGTAGAGCAGGCTCTGTTACACCCATAAAGCAAAGCTGATGAAAGCCATATGTGGTATCTGATAGGATGCTGGGCAACGTAAGAAGCAAAACTCTGTCTTGGTCAGAACAGGTACTTGCCCACACGGCTCAAGAGAAAGCAGCTTGGTGGTTCATGATAAATGATTTTAGGGGCAAGGCAGGGGATAGTTCCCCAGAAAAATGTTGTTTCAGCTGCAAAAACAAGATCAGATTGTTTGCAAAGAAGTGAGGAAGCTGCAGCAACAGAAGAGGGCTCAGGAGAAGTGTCTCCTTTAACAACCTGGCCCTAGGAGGCATATACTACGCCAGAATTCAGCTGACCGTGTGCTCCCCCATTATAGTCAGTGGATAAAAGCAGACACTTGTCATCCTAAAGTAGATATAAAACACATATTGAAAATGCCAGCTCTTGACAAATATGCATGTTGTGGGTCATCTAAACTTAAATGGGATTTATCTCTCTCTTGAGTCCCAAGCTCTCCCAACACTGCTGAAAGTAAGTGCATTACAAACACTAACACTCTATGCATCACTTTACGTACTGCCTGTTGCCAGTTTTTTCAACGTTGGACTTTACAGATCAGCTACTGGCTGGCACGGATTCTGTGCATCAGGGTGGGGATTTCAGTGGCAGCTTTCCTCATTCTCTCCAGGTCAAATCTCCGTGTGCTCTTGAAACGAGCCCTCTCAACACAGGAAGAAGAGGGAAAGAAATCTTTAGCATTAGAGATCGGCTTAAGAATCATCAGGGATCATTACCACATCCAAAAGGGAAACTGTTTAAAAATCCTTGTGGTTCATGACTTAGCAATAACCTCTTATTGTTGACTGCTTTTATCTGAGCAGTGTCATGAGCAGACTTGTGAGTCGATACAAAAGTGAGAGCACTGGCTGCTACAGAAAACAGAGGTGACGATAAATCCAGAGAACAAGATCTGGCTTAGAGCGAGAGAGGCTCCACCACTGAAATAGAAAGCAGAGAGAAGGCTCTGAGAGATCAAACTGCACAGAACAGTACACAAAATGCTGGGGTGGGGGAAGAGCTGGGAGGGTGGTTAGGGGCAAGCATTTAGAGGACAAAGAATGCCATCGGTAAGGTATATGATCCTTTTCTCTGCAGTACAAATAGGTGCAACACTGTGGCTGGGAGCACCTTTTCTTCCTAGCTGCAGTTTGAGACAGGCTCTTCAGGTCGTCTCCACTGTGACTCCAAATCCACATCCTATCCCTCAGTTGGAGGCAGCTGTGAGAAAGCACCTTCAGAACAAGCACCCTTTCTTTCAGATGGCCCCTTACTTGCAGAAGAACCTGGCTTTGCAAACTGGCCCCTCTGAACAGGCGTCTAACATCTTCTGACTCTTCCCTCTCCTGTCTTTGCTCTCTCGGCCAGCCTCTCTCCACCTTCATGGGTGCTGTGTGAAAGACGGACCTCTGACAGCCCTCACCTTTCTTGACCGGATGGGCAAAACCTCTGACGTGATCAGATGCATCTCATGCCTTCCCTCTGTGCGCACAAGGCCAGGGCTTGCTATCACATCTCCTGATGCTGCTGTCTGATGCCAATAATTTCAGCGATAATCAGGTCTAACTTGGTCCCTAAGAGGAAAAGTAAACGTTGCTCATGCCTGTGCCCAGAATCTCCAGTCCTCATGCGGCAATTTACATTTACGCTTTCCAGAGGTCCCAGGCTGGATGGACTTACATCTTGCCCCTGCTTAGCAGCAATCTGGCCTGCTTCGACCCTGCTTTGGGAAGCCATCAGTGAGAACAGAAGGGTAGAGTAGGGTGGGGAAATTTGCTGTCACTTTAATTTATGTTTGTGTTTTTTGTTTTTGTTTGTCTTTGTGTGTTTCTTTTTAAACTAGTTCTTCTATTTGGTCCATAGGTCTTCTGTGGTCCCAAAATTATATCACCCTTAACGATCAGCTTGGTTACTCCTTCCTATACAACATTCATCAAATTTACAGCAATGAAAAGAAAAGGAAACAAAATGAAACATTTCTTTTTTTACAAAGAAAAAAAGATCAATTTGGCTTTGACTATGCCAACTACCTAGATCAATGGAAAGTCCTTAAGTGTGGGCAAAATGCCATTCTGGCCAGGTAGGTTGGAGGGAGGGCACAAACTCAGGCTTAATAAATGTACCCAACCCGTTGTCTCTGGCCATGGGAGGAGTCAGGTCATAGAGGCCAGGTGTGCCTCTGAGAAGAGTGCTCTGTGAGGAGCCAGATACTTGGAGAGTCCTCCCCCTCTTTCCCGTCTCCTTCACAGCTTAAGTTGGTGCAAGGTGGAAGGGAATTGGGAAGGAGGAGGGTCCGGGTACAGGTAGATCCCTGGAAGGCTGGTGGTGTTTTCTCCAGTGGCACCAAGTTGCTGGAGTGGGTTGTTGGCACAGTCGGACTCTTCAGTAAGCTTGGCCTGTCTCTACTGGTAGGAGGCCCAGAACGGCTGAATGTTCTCCCAGCTTCATCCTACGCTGTGTAGACAGGCTCACGTTCTTGGCCAAATAATCAACAGCGGCTACAGAGGAGGGAAAAAAAAGGAGGGTAAGAAAACAACACAACATGAGGATTAGGATTTGGTGGAAGTGAGGCATTTGGCATCAAAGAGTGTAACCAATAGACCCTGCAGACTGACTCTCAGAAAGAGGGGCCTAATGTAGTGGTTGTCACAGACACAAGGGCCTTGTTGCACAGGCACCGACAGCTATACCCAGGAAAGAGCATGAACGGACGATGGTCCTGTTAGAGCAACCTGGCAGAACAGATCCCTCTGGGTTTAAGTGCAGCTGCGGTGTGCGGAGAACTCTGAACACACTGCTGCAGTCCCTGGAATCTCTCTGTGGACCTACTGAAAACAGAGAGGCTTCTGTCACGGAAAATGGTGTTTCCAGGGGAGCTGCCTGATGATGAGCCTGAGCAGAAAGCCAGTGGGATGAGCCTTCAGTCCTCACCTCCCTGTGTCGTCTCACACAGGTGCAAAGCCAACAGCTTCTCCCAGTGATGCCAGGGTACATGATCTCCGAGATTTCAGTGGGACCTCACCAGTCTGGATGTGGTTTGAATCTGACTCCTCCACTGGATGCTGACTCATCTCCAACAGTTCTGCTGCCTGCCTTCATCCACCCTTCCTAAGGGAAACCGCTCTGCTCAGCTCCGTCTTCGTGAAAAACATAGCAACAACTCCTGAGGCGATGTGAGAACCTGTATCCCAGCTTGACTGATTGCCCCACGGTCTGAGGGGGAAGAGGACTGGGGCAGGATGGTGACATTGCTCATTAGCTGAGCTTCAGTCAAAGTCTCTCCCTTTCGCTAGCTTTAATGTCTCAAATTAGATTAATAAGGAGCTGGCAGGAGATCTACAGTTGGTGCCAATGAGTAAACAAATTTCAGCCATCAACGTCTTGTCAGACGTCTGCCCCAAAGGAGGTCCCTTCCAGACACAAATTCTTATTAGACTTGTCATATCTATTAGAATTCCTTTCACGCTTCTGCGTTCCATCACCGGCATCATTAACACAGCTCCGGCCTTTGGGAACCACAAGGACCACATTAATCTGGCATCTCTGCTTCACACCGGCTGGGACAGCACAGACTATGTAAGCACTCGCAGGCTGGCACACAGGAGCGAGGGGACTCGGCACAGGGTAAGTTACACAGATGTGCAAAGGGCTGAAGTGAGACCTGCTGGGGAGTGCAGTTTCAGCAGGCCTCAGAGTCTGAAGGGACCTGAGCTAGGAAACTGGAAATGGCATGCTGCCTGGCGTGCCTCATAGACTGGGGTCCTGGAGTAGCTTGTCTCAAGCACCAGGCTCCATAAAGTTGTGCTACGGTGCCTCTAGCTTCAGGGGATGTGTACATAGAAACAAAGGCTGGAAAAGACCCCCCCAAGCTATGGCTTTTGTCCCGTCTTTATCAGCTTGGTCCCCTGATATTTCAGGTAACCACATTATACAATGTCTTTGAAAGGCTGGAGGTGCAGGCTGGGCTAGAAGAACAAATTCGCTCATCAGATGTGTTGGGCATGTGCATGCGTGTGTGGTTGTTGGTGCCTCTGCTATTAGGTAGCCACCTTGATATCTATGCTCCGGGTGAGTTCAGATGTATACTTAGGAAAGGAGGGAGAGCAAGGCGAATGGTCAGAGCTGTAGTGACAACCCTTTCCCCCTAAACAAAATTCTCCCAATATTGCTTTTTGTGTCTGTGGGAAGAGTTCAAAAGCACCAGGGCACCTCACGCCAGAAGTCAAAGACGTGTTTTGCTGGCTTAACACACAGTGAAAGCCAAACCAAAGAGAGGAACATACCAATGTGCTCTGTGTGTTTATTTGCTTATGTGAGAGTGAAAGTGTGTACATGTACGTGTACGTGTGTGTGTTTCTGAAACAGAGAATGAGAAGGCAAGACAGGGGAAGAGAAAGAGATCTTCTGCAGGCTGGGTCCAAAGCCTATTGAAGCTAGAGAGCTCTCCATTATGTCCTGGACAAGCCCTGATGATGTCCTCTGTTATACGGAGCCTACCCTCACCATAACAAAACCTAATTTTTATTACATTGCAGTGTTCATTAAGGGCTTTGATAATCTTTGGTCGTGTCAGTATGATGAAGAAACACATGACTTGAACTGAACATCAATAAATAGTGCTTTTGTGGAGGTCACCTCACACTGATCAGCGTTTAAACAACATTTGAAAAGAAGCAGTAAAGAATTAAAAAGCAAGAGAATTAAAAATATTGGCTAAATACAACATGCACTGAGAAAGATGATAAAAAGTATTATATTAAGGTCAACTTCATGTAAGTGTGTGCTCTGACAGGACTAATTACCAGTGAAAAATGTTTCCTGGTGTAAAGGTTATTACAAATAGGGCTCACTCTAAGAACTGTTCATAGTGAAACGGACTTGTGTATTGCCTTTAGTGGCCTGTAAATGCACATATCTATACACATACATGCACACATGCAGCATGTGCTGTTTAGTATCGATCCTACCTTAGAGCAGTTAGAGTTGGTTTGTGCTGCATCTGCCATGCAACCTGCCATTGGCTTTGTCTCTAAGATTTGCCATCGTGCTGGGTGTGACTCCAATTCCCTGCGGTGGGAATCACTGTGGATGGTGTGTGTGCATAGGCTCTCACCTACCTTCATTGCCCCAGCAGGAAGAATGTCTTCATGACTTGCTACCTGGATCTCTGGGCACTGGGACACATCTGGACTTACTCTACCGACCATGCAAGACTTGCTGCTGGGCACAGGACATCTGGCAGCCTGCATTCTCGTGACTATTAACAGGAAAACATCCCTGCTCCAAACCAAGCCCCGTGGACTGAACCCTAATCTCAGATCTGGACTTCTAAACCGAATGGGTTTCCAGCAGAAAAGAGGGAGCTGTATGACACAAATCAGGAAAGGGGAGCAAGTAACATTAAGCAGGGCTGGGTGAACAGTGTTTCATGAGCAGAAGGAGAGGCCCAAGTAAAAATTCCTGCAGCAAAACAAGACAAACCCTTCTTTCTCTTTCTCTCTCCTTTGCTGGCTTCTCTAAGAAAATTTAGTTTGTCCTCCTTATTTTATTTTTTACACACATGGGTGTGACTAACGTCTTGCCCAAGGGAATCTTTATTGGAAATACATGGTATTGGAATTTGTTTAAGATTTTTATCAATAGCACGTGTGTCCAGCCTCACATCCAGAAGCGAGGGGAAGGTCAAGGGGTCACAGATCAAACTCCCGAAATACAAAAAAAGGAGGGGTGGGGGGGAAGCTGCTATTGATCCCGTCTGCCGCCACAGCCGGTTCTCATTTAGCTGTAGAAGTTAAAGACATTAAAGGGCTGTGACGGAGAGAGGAATAAAAAGCCACAGCCAAATGGAAGGAAAGGTCACTGAGGACAAGCTATGGGCAAGCAGGAGCACTCCCGGAGGAAGAGGATGCACCTTTAACCCTCCGCGGATCACTCTCTCACAACACCACACTTATTATTAGTTTAACACTGGCAGGTGAGCCCTTTGCCAGGCTCGCTGCTGGTTTTTGTGACCCAGCCATTTGGGAGGAGAAACAGACCCTTCCAGACACCGCCTTTCAGGTCTGGTGTTTAGGTTCAGGGTTACAATTCCAGCTTCACTTCAGCTTTCTTAGAACCAAGCCTAGCTGGCAGGGATTGGCTTAATGGCTTTTGTAGCAAAGCTTCTAAACGTGGACCCAGCCCATACCTTACAGAGGGCACGGGAGGAAGTGACGCATACTGCTCTGCATCACCAAGCGATGCTTTAAAATCCCAACTTTCCTTTGGCTGAAGCAGGGTGAACATTTTGTAGGGCTTTGGGAGAAGCAAGAATTAGAGAGGGAAAAGGAGAGAGGTCTGGAAATGCTTGTCCTTCTTTTCTAATATAAATGTTTTACCTAAACTCTTTTATTCAGGACTTTTGCAGTGGACTGCAAGGATGCTGGGCAGGCGGTATGGAGCAAGCTCCATCTGTGTCTGGTGACTAGATTCCGTTTTTTCTCTCTAGATAGATAGATTTTCATGGGAATCCATTCCAAGACCATATCCATACCTTGTTAGATCCCTCCCTCTCTTCTCCTCTTCCCTCTGCAGAGGGAATACATTCAGCAAACTCTCCAGCTCAGCAGATACTCACTTTGTCCATATTGTCCATATTGGTAGCCAGCCACTGGGTCCACGCTGTAACTGGTGGTGCTGTAGGTGGGAGGACAGTAAGACTGTGAAGTCGGGAGGCTGTCCACGGACTTGATGGAGTCGCTCCGCTGGCTGCAGCTGGCAGAGATGGAGTTGGTGGTGTCCAAGCCACCGTGAAGGGGAGAGATGGAGAAGTCAGCCTGCGGCTGCGGAGGAACCCCGCTGGGGTTGCTCAGAATGCTCATCACCTGGAGAAAAACAAGACATGACACGTCAACAGGCGGAGGAGAAAGCGTACGTCTGCAGCTGCCTTCATACATACCAGGGAGAGCCAATCTACATGTAGTGGTGCTTACATCAGCATAGGCTTGGCCAGGCTGGAGAATGAAGGCCTACTTCCAGCTAATGAAGACAGACAGACCCTCTGGAGGGCTTCCCTGTGCCTAGTGCTTTATTTGAAAGACCTTGAAAGGGATAACTGAGAAGTTTATTCTTCATGGCACACTCAGTCTTTGGTCTTTCTTTGCTGACCTGCCAAATACAACATGAGCTAGCGCTAATTTCCCATCAGTCTCACCACCAAGATCACTAGCTGTGCTTTTCAGAATGAACACTGGAGAAAAGAATAAACCAGGCACAAGCCCGGGAAGGGCCTGTATTAATGTGGCAAGTCAGACCCAATGACCAGAACGGTCCCTTCTTATCCTAAAAGGCTGGGATAATTTTTCCAAGATCCAGACTGTGATGTGCAGTGGAGACCCACTTAGGGACTGAAATGCCAAAGTTCTCTTTACCCCCAAATGTCTATCAGTGAAAGGATTACAAGTCCTGGTTCAGCTCATTTCAATATAACTCTTGGTTTTAAAATGTAATTAAATCTGCATGCAAGCGATCTTCCTGCTTTGAGACCTGAAACAGATGAACTTAAGGTTTTGTTTTCCTTTGCAGCAAAAATGCCAGATTTGTTCTTGAGGGTGAGCTTGGGGTAAGCCACTGCCTACAGGCCTTCACGCAAGGCCCCTGTTCCTGCCAGCACTTTAATGCAATTGCCTTCTGCAACCAGCAAAATTACCGCAGGGCTGCCAAGTCGAGAGTGTAAAGAGTTTGCAGAAGCGGGGCCATGGCGAGGAAAGGACGGGAACTTGTGATGTGCCTCGGCTGCTCTCCTCGGTTGCCGCAGGCTGAGTGCAGCTTGTGGTATTGTGCTGGGGAAAGGCGGAGGGAGAGGGGACAGCCAGTCACCTCGGGGGGCTGGGACAGCGCTCAGATGCTGAACTGCTGAAAATCTCCAAATTTAGCATAACCTTATTGACATCAATTAAAGTGGCAAATTGGAAATATTTGGAGCCTGGCAAGTGGTAAAATGAGCCCTTTATCCCCCACCAGTGGCCTGGTGAGCTATTGTGCGGAGGAGACATTCTCTGGAAGGACACAAGAGGGGTTGTATAGAGCGGCTTCTCCCCTTCCTGCTCACCCTGACACCTTCCTCGTCCCCTCCTCCCTCACCTTCCTGCCCGAGCGGCAGCTTAGGCTGAATGAGGAGCCACTCGCTGGCCTCTGCTTTCTAAAGCTTCTCCTCCCCCCGGAAGGACTCGGGAGCCCCGCAAAGACGCTTTTCCCTTGATGTAATGCCACCTCCCGACTCAGCCGGCCTAAGATCCTTCTCAGGCATTTGTCTGCAAGGGGAATTCGCAGAGCAGGGATGGCTGGACCCCTGCGGAGGAGGAGGTGGTAGGGAGGTACTGGTGAGGGGGGTTAGTTAAAAAGTCTGGAAAATCACTATAACCCCCGCCACTGGGTTTGTCTGCAGTGCAGTACAGAAATACAGAAAGTAGCTTTCAGCAAGCTAAGTAAAAGCAGCGCAGTGGTGGCAGCTCAGATGGGGCTCATTTATCCTTTTCTTCTTCAGGTTTTTCAGCATGCACTGAGCAGCAGCTTTTTTGCAGCAGCTAGTTTGCCCCTGGTCCCCAAAACTTAAACCTAGTTTAGCTGTCTCTACACTGCAGGGCACACTGTGGTCCAGAGCGAGTCTAAATTGCCTCCAGCTATCTAGACCCTCTATGCACAGCAATCAAGACTGGAGGCGTCCAGATGCAGTTGCTTAGGCACAATGCAGTGCAAAACATGCCTGTGGGACTCCCTGCCCCATGACAGTACAAAGATCAGAAGACAGAGGGATGGAAAAAGGAAACTGCCATTTAAATACACAAGAAAGAGCTGGAGTGGATTAATATGAGAAGAAGGCTGTCCCGCTTTTCTCTGTGGCTGCAGTGTAACCCTCTCTGCCTCAAGGCTTAGGCAGTGGGGAAACCTGAAGGGAGGTTTTTCCAGCTGCCAAGTTATTTGCAACCTTCCTCTAAAGCTGGGTCAGGAACTTTGATCTGGCTCATCTACAAACTCTCCTTCTCTGTCCCTCGATCCCACTAGCTGCAGAAATCCCTCACAGCTTCAGCATCCCTTCAGCTCTAGGTGTTATGTACACCCTGCTCCAGGACACTTGTGTATATGGCAGCCACAACGCATTATTGCATTAAATTCACAAGTAGAATCAGATGTTTAAAACAATAAACATCCTTCTTACATGCACAGTTGCTGCCATTGGCTGTTTTTGGAAAGCTCCAGCTCAGCCAGCGCAAAGCAAGGACGTTTCCATCTCTCCTCCTGCTCCTTCCTGAGCTGTCCAGGTCTTGCAGTGCTGCTTGACTGGGCATTTGCTGTCCTGCAGCAAACCCATGGAGGCGCAGGAAGAAATCGCCCACAATAAAACAAAGGCCAACTGGAATTACTTAGAGACTGAAGGATTTTCAAACACTCTTCCTCATGGCCATCTCCCCAAAGCAGTCAGCTGCTTTATATTACTCAAGGAAAATAAAAGGGTCTTAAAGCAAGCAGAAGCCATATTAACACTTCTGCTAAGGCCCTTTAAAAAAAAAAAAGGGCAATGTAAAGCAACTTTTATAAATGAAACCCAGATTCACACTCTTCAAATTCAGAGGAGCTGAGACTAGAGAGCATGCTTGCACAAATCCTACTAAAGACAGTAATTGGCTTTAATCAGTCATAATCAAGACTGTTTTTAATCCCAGCTCTGCTACTGACTTGCAAGAGCTTGTGCAAGTCAGGTAAGCTAGGACCCACCTCAACTAACCTTAGGCATGTGAAGGTAAGTTCCTAGGCTCTGCGAATCCTCTAGAATGCCTCTACGGAGAGACTGGCACTTCCGAAGGACAGTTTGTCCCATCCTGAGACCCACTTCTGAAAAAGATGGGCTAAATTTCCCTCTGGAAATCCATAGTGAAACAGAAGGATGCCGATATTTCATCATGACACCAGGCTGCTGAACGGACGTGTAACTATACAGAGGTTTGAGGGTGGGGGTTGGAAGGTGGCTAAGGGACGTACATCCCTAGTGGAAGCTGCCATCATGGTGGGATGGCCTGCGTTACAGATTAGCTTAGATCAGCAGGCGGAGTTCAGCTCCCGGAGAGGCTACAGACTGCGGTGCTCAAGTGAACCAGGGACCCCAAAGGCCTCTGTTCCCTCTTCGGCGACTCTGACCGTGGGAAACGTCTGCCTTTCCTAGGTACGCTGCGAGCAATTTGGGACGGGGCTCTCCTGAGAGTCTGTTTGCACAACTTTATCAGAGGACAGCATCCCATCTTCCCCACCCCAGGGTGTTAAGGTGTTAGAAATAACAAGAGCAAACCAGAGATTTCTACTCCTCCTTTGCTATACAGCCACCCAGCATGGGTAACCCTACACAAGCCCTCCAGCCTCAGTAGGCCGGAATTACCTTGAGTTCTTGTTTCAGCTGGATAAATTCATTTTCCAGCCAACTTTTGAACTTAGGAAAGTCTGGGGCATCTGGAGAAATCTCTTCCTCAAGAATGCAAAGTCCTTTTACCTTTTCTTTTTGACCTTGCTTCGTTATAATTTATTACTTCTTGGTGCATTATCATCACTAACTAAAAATCAATACCCTCTTCACATCTGTAAGGTTTTATCTGGAGGGAAATCTGCTACCTGTCAATCATAGTGATTGACAGCCTTCCCTTTCCCCTCCCTCTCATCAGCTGTCTCTCTCCCTTTCCCCATCTCCTCTTCCGTTGCTGCTGTCCCAAATCAGTCACAGGCTTGGCGTGAGCTTGCACTTCAGGGTAAGTCAATAACAGCCACCACGCTAGGAGTCTTTAGCCTTGTTTCTACCCTTTTAGGAGGTCATTTGTCATGGGAGAGAGGGAGTAGGGGTCCTGATGCATTGGGGAGACCAAGGTTAATGCACAAAGGACCCTCCTGGATGAAAGAGCCAGCCCCTCTCGCCTCCTGCTGCTGCCTCCCTCCCCACCCTCATCTCTGCAGCTTCCCCCGTCCCCCCTGCGGGACGTTTCATCACTCTCTCCCATACTTTAAAAGAAGGGGAGTTAAAAAAAAATGTAATTAATTCCCTCCATTTCTGAGCTGGCCCTCAGGGCCTCTGGCCGTGGAAACTGTAGCAGGGGAAATGTGCACCCTTTATGATAAACGAATGCGGCTTTGGAAAGGGAAGTGCAATTAGGGCCTTCAATCTGTGCAATCAGGCCTCCAGATTTTAGGTTTGGAGGTTGTGGGGGGATGATTGGGTGTGTTGTGGGGGGCAGGCGGGGCCGGAGGGACAGCCAAGCGATAGCGAGCGATACTGCTTAGATAGAGAAGGGGGTGTGTGCATCAGGGAGGGGAGAAGGACAACAGATAAGTTTCGTAAGCGACAGAAATGTGAAGAATGGCATCCCCTCAGCAGACCCACTTACTCGGGGGTTCCTGCTGCCAGCCCCCAACAGCTGGCATCCCGCCCCTACTCTAGGGTTACTGGGCTGCCCGTGTCCCCACCTAACTCTAGCCACTCGGTCAGATGGCCAAGAGTCTGTCCTGCTGGCGTGGAGGCTGAACGGGCCGCAGACCTGCCAGCTCAGCTCCGGCTGCTGCCGCTCCCTGCTCTGCCTGCTCAAGAGCTCTGCGGGAGATACCGGGGCAGGCCAGCCTTTTGTCGACAGGCTACATCTCCTCAGAGTCCCTCCACCTCCTGCACCACGTTATTGCTTTGCTCCAGGCCTGCAAAGAAACCCAGCCGAGGGAGACGTCAGGCCCTGAGATGCAGTGGACTTCATATCTATAGCTCCAGCCAGCGTGTGACGTTGCGCTATCCCACAATCAGAAAGACACATGTCGGTTGTAAGGAGATCAGATTCAAGCAATCAAAGTGGTCAGGAGGCAGGTGTGTAAGGACAGCGTTTTCTGAACTGACCCCCTGATTCTGTGTGTCTCCATTTTGGGTGTCCAATTTGACATAGCATAAAGCATCACAAATCAGAGGCTGCATTAGAAAAAGGCTGCATTTAGAAACTGCTGAGCCTGGCTAAGTTTTGACTAAAGGGAAGATGTAATAATCTGCAACTTGCTGAAGGGTGTTAACTCCAAAGAAGCAGGAGGGTTGTCCCAAGGGACACCACGAAGAAACTGAAAAGGGAAAACCTGAGGAAGGATCTCCTGGCAGCGGGTAGCATTTACGAGGCTGCGGCAGTATTTTCCTAGGGATGAGGTAGAAATCCTCTCTCTTAGAGAAAGGCTGGAAATGTTATCCGTTGGAATATTTAATACTAAGGCAGACAAAAAGCAGCAGGAAATTTCCTGTTGTGCAGACTCCGTTTGTAGGCTGAAATCTCTCCACCTCTTTTTTCAGCTTCTGTTGTGCCACCATTTACACCAGTCAACAGGGAATGGAAAGTCTAACAGAGGCCTGGATAACCACGCTGGGAAACGCGCTGGATATTTCGGTCTTACTAGCTACATGGAGCAAGTTCCTTTTCTGCTCTGAGTTCCTCCACGAGGGATTGATGTCTCTGTCATTTGTAGTTAATTCAGCTTTTCCTTTGTGTAGGTCATTCTCTGCTCTTCAAGAGTGTTCTTAGCTACTTCGTGGGGACCCAGCTTAATCTTTTCCATCTTCATTTTGCAACCCATTCAGCTAATCTTTTCCTTCTCTCTTGCAGAATCCAACCCTTCCTCATATTAATGCTTTTTGATCTCTGTGGATTCATTTTCACATGGTGGGAAGAGGAAGAGTAGATTATTTTACACATGCATTAAGTGGAAACAAAATGAAGAGGTGACTGTAGGACTACTGAAAGCTGAAGAAAGGGTTGGGAGGAGATAAATACGGTTTCCCCAAAGATCTTCACTTGAAAGGAGGATAAATATATGCAAATATGCCCCTAGGTAGGACTAAAATGACTTATGTAGCAATCACTAACACTGCACTCACAAAACCAAGCAATTAATTTTGAATATTTTCTAAATCACTAGGCCCAGCTGAGTTGTATCCCAATATGCCAAATCAATCCAGTAAGTATACCTATTAAATTTGACTTTGCAATCAGGCCAAGGAGCAGCAGACTAGACAGTGCTTCATATTTCTTGCCCCTAGAAAATGTCTGATCCAGGTAACTGTAGTCCCCTTAGTCTAATGCCAGTTCCAAATAAATTTCAGAGCCCAGGGAGCTAACTCTACATTAGACTTCCATAAGGGTTACTCCACTAATTTCCACTAGGCACACTCCTAATTTCACTAGCACAAATGAAAAGGTAGCCTAACTCTGTGCCTCTGTTGCGGGTTAAAATGTAAGGAATCTGATGCTTCACTCCATTGCCCCAGCCTTACCTCACTGTCTTAACGCAATTACAGGGACACAAGACCAATGAAAATGGCATGGATGGCCTCCGAACGGACTCGATCCAGCGCCTGCTGGTCTGAATAGCAGAAGGAATGGAAAGAAATCTCATAGCCTAGAAGATTTTGTTTTATTTCAACATGATGTAAATATAATAAGGCTTTCTAAATGAGATTTGAAACGTCAGGAATGAAACGCAGGTTCCGGTAAGGTACACCTGGTAAATTCAGGTTTAGCCATTAATTTAAACGGGGCATTCACTTTGTTCTAGGAGTTGCTTATATTATAAAAGATAGTTGAGGTAAAGGCATTCATAATCCACCCATCAGCATGTTACCTGAGCATCAAACAAGGATTTCTAGTGCTGAACAGAACAGTGTTATAAATATGAGCCAACACAATTTCACAAGCTTTAGATAATTCCCATTCAACCCAAATTCTTCTTCTGTTTTTTGAAAGAAGTAGTAAGGCTACTGATTAAGGGAATGCTTACGGTATTCTCTGCCTGGACTTTCTTATAACCTGAGAAGCAGCGGGGCAGAACTGTTTGCTTCCCATGGCAATCAACATGTTACTGGAACTCATGTATTTAGATTGAAGAGATATAGATAAAACAGAAGCCAAACAAGCTCACCACAAATGGCAAAGGGTTGCTATGGAAGGGCTCTGGGGCTGACCTGACTGCTGTCGTATAGTAGAAGTATTCCATTTTTGTAATCTTTTGCACTTCAGATGGGAAAACATGTGGAGACAAGTGAAACGACTCTCCCAAGGCCATACTAAGTGAGTCAGAGGCTCAGCCAGGAACAGAAAGCAATGTTCCTGAATCCTTTCGGGTGTGTATGGGGCAGGTCATACTATATCCCTTTAAAGCGATCAGAAATGGTAGCTATGGGTCTGTGCTTGAACAGCAGTACAGTTTGCCAGCAAACAGTAAAACCAAAAATATCATCAACGCCTTTCAATGACTTAAAACATCTGAAGGGATGTTTCAGTGCCATAAGGGAGTGGTCTAGAACACAGCGGGTGAAATGGAGATGAGTATTTGTATCCTAAGGTGACCCTGGTCACTTGATGGATGAAGAACTGCCACACACTAATGATGGAGAGGGCTTATGGAGTTGTGCTGGTGAGGAGATGGAGTTGGGGGTGCAATGGTAAGCTGCAGCAAAGCAGGCCAACGCAGGCTGCATAAGGGGAGGATTAGAAAAAAGGCGATGGGAAGTTATTACCTGATTGTTCAAGGCTATGGTGAGGTTCCACCTGGAGCACTGCATCTTGTTTTGGGCACCCTGCTTCTGTAGAGATGTACAAATTATGGAGAAGGTCTAAAGAAAAGTTTCTAAGCTATACAAAAGAAGGGGGAGGTCTTAACTATAATGATAAGAGAAATTGCTTAGACCTGCCTGGATGGTCTGGGAAAGAGAAAGGGGCTCTTCTTGTGGTGGAAATACCTAAAAAAATCAGAAGCACCACAGGGCTATATACCCAGTAAGGGCTACGATGAATCTTGCAGTAGAAGTGTAATTTGGAGGGGAACAGGGGAGGTATTGCTGCACACAGGAATTACATTAAAAACGGCTTGATCTAGAAACATGGAGTTAGGGCACCAAACTCTACTATCACTTAGATAAAAGCAGACAGAAAAACGTTCATTAGTCTGGATAACCAGACAGGACACAAAAAGGCTACTGTGGGCTATCTAAGGTAAAGGAGCATCCAGTTCTATGAGTACTGATTTCACTAACAAGCAAAATTAACAAGAGACATGGACTCACCCCCTCCCAGAAGTGCAAGAGACTCAAGCCAAAAGGCTGAATAGTGTCTTGTCATGTTGAAACTTTCAAAGCCCTGATTTTCAGGCACTGCTGAGCATCTCCCCTCTGAAAATCAGGTTCCTCAGAGACGTCCCTGGGCATGCACTGAGCGAGTACCTGGCCTGCTGCCTTCCCTGGAGGCAGGCTGATTTATCCCAGCTGAGGACCTGGCCTGCTGTGCCTGCATCCATTTTTGAAGACTGCACTCCATGAAGGAATCTCAATACCCATTAGAGCCGTTGGCTCTTTGTAAGGATTGCAAAAATGGTTTTCTTGGAGCATTTGAGCTGTTTGTGTTTTGCTAACCCATCTCATGGTAATTCACCTTGTGCTATGTAAGCACGAGGCTTAGGGGCTGGCTCGGTGATCAGCTGCGCCTTTTATTCTGCCCCTATTTGCCCATTCTTGGGTAAGCTCAGACATGCTGATGGGAGGCGAGGAAGGAAAAGGTTTTGGGGCTTGGTGAGAGATTCAAAATGCC
This sequence comes from Struthio camelus, assembly GCF_040807025.1. NCBI lineage: Eukaryota > Metazoa > Chordata > Aves > Struthioniformes > Struthionidae > Struthio > Struthio camelus. Next base: position 13,190,019 of record NC_090962.1, read on the forward strand.
CCAAACTAAACAAACATAAAGATTTCCTGCCAAATCAGCCCTAAATCTACTGCTATGCGTCTGCCTGATGTGAATAATGGCAGGGTGGGGAGATTACGCAGCACAGCTAAGTCCCAGCAAATTAAAACTGTTTTATAAACTTCTGTCATTCCTCACCGAGAGACCTCTCCCTTCAGCTGCTCCACGCCAGCAGAGATTAACAAAGACAAACCAAAATTCACAGACAGGTCTCCGTTCCCCTCCTCCCTTTCCATTTCTCTCTCACGCTTTATTTATTTATTTTCAATTCTCAGCGAAGCTGATCTGTGCTCACTCACTATCACAACCCCCTGCGGACACTGGTAATGGAGTGCGGGTGCTGACTTACTGCTTCCAAACAAGATTTCCTGAGATCCTTTGAGTCCTCTGCCTGCACCCCCTCTCCTGCTTTTTTCTCTCTCTCTCTGTCTCTCTCTTTTTGGAAGCATCTATAAACGTGAAAGGGAGCTGCACTACAAAGAGTCCCCCCGAGTGGCATATCCCCGCCCCAGGCGAAGCTGCTTGGTGCACTGATAGTCCCGCGTATCTGCTCTAGAAGTCCTCTCTCTTTTTCTCTCTTCCCCTCCCTCTTTCTCTGATCAATCAAGGGCAGTAATCAGTTAAGGTCCAGCTTAACTGCAGTGTAAGATACACCAGTCAAGTAAAGCCAATGCCTCCAGGGTTCCCATCGTAAATACAGAGAGGTCATGGGGAGATGAAATAACCCTGATAAGTTCAGCAAGTGCAACGCTAGCTAGACTCGCACCATACACTTAATAACTTGAGCTGGCAAAAGAATGGAAAAAGAAGAAAACCAGAAGTGCTCCATACTGCCCACTCCTCTGCTGCCTGTTCATTTGCTCTCTCAGTGCCTAGCTTTCCCAGAGGGGGCTCGGCGCATTTTTTAAGGTGAGGCTTTCTCTTTTCAGCTCACCCTAATGAATGAACAAGCCAGACCCTGCTTCCTGCCTGGGAGCCGCCTCAGTTAATTTCAGATTTTCTGAGGCTACCGCAGAGACCAATCCTTAAAGGCAGGACCTCTTCTTTCCCCACCCCTACCTAGGAAAATAACAGCTCCTGAATCCAAGGGAGACACCTTTTGCTGCCCTGTATAATGCCATGTGTGCTCCTCTTTGATTTCTTTCTGCTGCTAGGGAGCAGTGTGGTATTTTCAAACATGAGGAGCTACTTTTTTGTGACAAATATAAGTCCAAAAACCCTCCCAGGACCTGAACTCTGGGCCAATGGAGCTATGGCAGCCAAGACCTGGAGCCTGCTGGCGTGGAGACATTAGTATAAAAAAATAGGAGGAAAAGATGAGAGAAGAAATTGGGGGTCCTTGCTGAGAATGGTGGCTTAAATAGAGGATTACCCTTACATCTGAGAAAGTTTCAGCTAACAACCCCTTTCCCAGTTGCGCTCCAAAGTAAAGCTTCTTCTTTCTCTCCATAAACGTACCATCTTCGGAGAAGGGCTAGGTAAAAACACCCTGAAACTGAGCCCCTTGTATTCATTATCTGTGCTATGTAATCAACTTCAGACTAAGTACATACAGCGCTGGATCCCAGCAGCTTATAGTTTCACTATGCGCTTCTTGAAAAGGAGGCTGAGGAAGCCCGGACTGTCAAGAGGACCTTCCTCTGCCGGGAGAGCTACTGGCTGGTTTTGTTTCTGAAACCCCAGAGCTCATTTCTGCCCTTCAGATATGAGAAATTTGGCAGGATTCGGTCCCTATCAAATTCTCGCCCAAATTCTACCTGGTCTTAATCTCAAACTCAAGACTCAAGATGAACATAGCATGATGTTTGGATACAAATATGACTATGTTGGCTCACTTCTAATTAGAAATTGGCCCACTAGGCATTATGGATAGGGAAAAAAAAAAAAACACGAAGGATTTATTAAAAACCATGCAGACACACAAAGAGCTGAACAAAATCTTTAACCACAAGTGATAAGAAAGCCCTAAAGAATTTCAGTATCCCTGGAGTCTCTGAGCCCTCCAGCTCTCTAAAAGCTATTTGACTGGAGTTTTCCTGTAGTGCTACAGGTGCTCATTTGAGCAGAGGATGTTCCTTGGGTGTTTTGGCACTACTCTTACCCCTGGGGTCCGCCAAAGAGCAGCACAAAACTTTATAAACTTGCAGTGATTATTCGACTAGCCATCACTAATAGGTGAAGCCTATTAGTGTCGAACGACAAACTGACAGTGTAAAAGTAAAAGGAACACCTGGGCTAGCACATCATTAATGGTGCTTCCTTCTTATTTGTCAACTAAAACTCAGTTTTGGTTATGTCTGACAGTACCTTAAAGTAAAAATACTTTCTTACAATTGTAATATGCCTGATACTCCATACTGTGTGGAACAGTTTGTTCAAGACTTGAGCTCATAATAATATCATTTCTTACAAGAGCTACTCGTTCAATGCAGCAGGATGGACAGAAGCCACCAAGAAGCAATCTTAAACATCAGAGGAACAAAACTCCTTATTTTTAAATCCTTGCTTTTCTTACTAACGACATCTACTGCTTTAAAAATGATTTTTAAGAAGAAAAGGATATACCGGTGAAAGGTAGCTGTCTGCTGGCAAAACGATGTCTGCGCTAACCTGAAGGGTAGTTACCCCATTAGAAATTAAACCTCTTCCAAAAAAACACAGTAACACCTGTTCTAAATGGGTACATAAACCAACACATAGCTTGGTCTCCTGTACGAATGCAAGCAAAAACCTTCAAGTATTAACCTCACAACTCCTGACTGAGTTACAACTTCTCTTGGATGATGACATCCCGATCAAAAGACTTGAAGTGATGGAGAATCCTCAGACTTGCTGGGTACAGTTGTGCCCCTCGCCTGTCCTCCTCATTGCACGGCCAAGAGGAAGAGGGAAGGTATCACACTCTGTATTACCTGAGCAGAGTTTTCAAGGCATCTCCTGCATGCAGAAGTTTAAAAGCATACAAGCCACTGCTGATCCAGAGATAAATGCTGGAAAAGGGATTAGAGATACTTAGCGGAGGAGAGGGAAGACTCAGGAAGGGCTGATTATTTTAAAGATATGACTATTTAAAGATAATGATTGCATAAATTTAATTAATGCATTTTCATGCTGCAAATGGCCGTTTTGTAATTAATGTATCTGGCCTCGCTAAGCATGGGAGATCACATCTCCCACCCCCCCCTTCTCGATTCCCCCCTCCGCCTCTCGTTTAATGAAAGACAGAAAGCAGATGACAGAAACAATTTGTCAGCCAGTATGGGTGTCAGATGCCTAATTGGTTGCGCTGAGTTAGTGGAAAGTAAAGGGGGAGAGGGTCGAGGTTGGGGGGACTCTTTCCTCTTTATCCCAGGCTTCAGGGTGGGTGTCTGTTTTGGTGGAGGAGGGTGAGGGGGCGAAAGTGTTTCTTGTTAATTGATGGAGATTAGGACACAGATTGGCTGTGGCAGGGACTGGGCAGTGACAAGAAGGGGACAGGAGAGGCTGGTTAACACCCGTGGAAACAAGCTGCCATATCTCACAATACGTTAAGTCTCGGCACCGCTGACAACATCAATAGTTATCTCCCGCTCTCCCTGCACCCTGCTCCCCCGGTTGTGACTGCTGGGGGAGGGCTTAGTGCATCAATCAGCAGCCTTGGGCACTGCTGTCGCCCATGTGATTTGCCCCCCTTGGAAAGAGCCAGATTGCACCCTCTGGCTTCGAGACGAAAGGGTACTTTGGCAGAGAGTAGCCACGTCCGCCACGGGAGTCCAAAAGGAAATCAAAACCAGAGCATCGCCCAAATCTTCCTCGCCCTAAGCCTTGCCCTGGGTTCAGACCACTGCGTCAGTGTTGCCAGCTATGAGATCCTCAGAAAACTTGCACGCCCTCTCTCCCTACTTCCCTTCCCCACTAAGATACTATCCTAAAAACTGCGAGACTAAACAAAACTGGAATTAACGTATTTGCCAGCTGGTGCCTAAGCTTTCTGGGTGCGTTTGGGTCACCAGGAATAAAGCCCCCATCTGATCACATTAACTCTCCCCTTGTCATGATGTGGAGAGGACCCCCCCCCTCACACACACACACACACGCAGAGGCCCAGGAGGCTGGACTTTTCTGTATTACAGAATCTCTGAGCTCCACTGAACTCCAGCGAGATCTGAGCATCCTGACCCTTCGGACACGGGAATCGTGTCTAGAAACTGGAAATCCCAGCCCACCTCACTTCCTTCTATGCCCTGAGATGGCTGAAGGTAGCAGAACAGAGCACAAGCTAGCAAAACTCACAGTGGACTCTGCGTTATAAGCAGAAAGGTGGCTTATTTCAGCCAAATTGTTCTCTCTTCAAGGACTTCTGTGACCTCCGTACTGCACAGCTCGCCTGCTTTAATGCATTTATCATCATTGCTAGGTAAGTGGCCACTTCTCACCTTACAACTTGAAAAACTGAGCCCAGTAAAGGTTAATAACTCAAGAATGCATGGAAGGTTATTTGGGAACAAGAACTTGAACATCACAAAGTGAAGGCTGATGTCCTACTTCCAGATGGTCTTGCCTCTCCTCTTGTAAAAAGTTAAGCATAGAAATGAGGTGACCGTCAAAACATGAGTGTCATATGATGCTAATTGGTTAGCGTATCTATAAGCTGGAGATATAAGAAAGTTTCACAGAGGAGGATACACTTTTCTTAGCTCTGTTTCACCATCAGAAAAAACAAAGATGAGAAGGTAGGTAAGCATGGGGAGAAAGAACAGAAAATGCTGAGTTTCCATGCTCTGCTCTGATCACGTTTAAACATGAAGCCTGTAGAAATGAACATAATGCTAAGCTTCTGTATTATATTATGGTTCCCTTTGTAAGTGGTTTATGAAGGGTCAACAAGTGATGAATAGATGTTATGAAAAAGATAAACATCATTTTCTTTCAGATAAAAGCAAGTGTTTCATATTGCATAAATGAAAACGAGAAGGAAATGGGTGAGGGATGCAAGCGTAACTACAAGCTTTTTGATTTCTGAAGATCAAAATAATATAAAACACTGCAATTTGTAACAAAAATATTTAAAATAAACTATCCCGTTGCAATAATTTTGTCCCTTTGTTTGTGAAGCGAGAAAAAGAAATTCTGCAGTGTTGAATGAAATGAAATCGTTTTCATTGTTTCCAAAATCTCCCAGCAATCTGTCCCCTCCTCTGTAATTACCTCAGTTACCTTTTCAACTGCAGGGTGAGCGTGTTACACACACACAGATACCTGACACGACTTGGTGATGTATAACTGAAGTCACTTCTGTTGCTATTTATTTGTGTCAAATGACAGAAAGTGTCACAGTCAGGAAGAATGTCCCCCAAATGCATAAAACAAGAAGCAAAATCCAAAAGCCCAAAACCTTCAAAGAATTTCAGATTCGAGGACCGAGCTTCTCCCCTGGGGCCTGGCTCTCTCTCTCTTCTCCTTGCCTGAGAAAACAATTCCAGAAGAAAAAGCACAAGGGGGAAGCACCAGATTCCTGAACCGATCGATTCCCCTGCAAAGTCAAGAGAGTAGGAGACAAGGCTACTGAAGGCAGTGCTGCCCTCCCACCTTTTTTTGCATCAGTAGGGGAGCTGGGTGAACCAGAGAGCCAGGAAGTGTCAGGGCCAAGTGTTAAGACAGACCCATATATTCAAAAGCGATCTCTGATTTGAAGATACTTGATGCACACACCTTGGAGCTGTTTCCTTTCCCCCAACTCCAGTCTCCCGGAAAGAAAAAAAAAAAGGCCTAGGATGCTGCAGGTAAAAGGGAGGAACTGCAATTACTGGCCTCTTTAGAGAATTTGTCTTGCATGGAAATTTAAGAATGATTCAGCGCTTACTCCTTGCAAAAACACAGTATATTCTCTCCCCGCACACACCCCAGCCCAGTCCTTCGGTCTCTCCTATAAACATAACTTCTTCCTCTTGGTTTATAAGATGTAGGAGCAAATCACCAGGCAGTGGAGCTCTGCCAGGCCTATTGTGTACTAAGCAAATACCAAATGATTACAAGCACCATATTGGCTGAGAAAGAAGCAGGCTGCAGTGAGTTGTGTATCTGTCACATCAGTGCTCCTGCTTGGCAAATAAGTTCTAATGCACAATTGGTATTTATTAGATGACATACAACAACTGTCTCATTAAATCAGGGTTTGAGCGTAGGCCGGAAGTCTTAATTTAAAGTGTCACCCGCCATTGAAATCAGATGGGTTAGGCAGGAGCAGAGTGAAGGGAAGGAAAGAAGTGAGGCCTGAAGAATTAGGAAGCTGCAACTGGTCCTAACCCACCTTTTCAAATGGTTCGCAATTTCTGTGCTGCTCTGGGCACTGGCTCAAAAAATATTTGTTCTGCTTTTGCTTTCTCTCGCTCGCTCCCTTCTACGTGCGCTTTCAAACTCCCCCCCCTAATAAACGGTTGGGCACCTTTCTCTGTGTTTTAAATGCAGCGTCGAAAGCAAAGGTTAATGCTGGAGATTGCATTCCAATTGAAAACGCGGCAACCGGTAAATTTGGTTTGTTTAGAGTGGAAATGCTTGAACTGCTGTAGAGGGGTGGTGGGTGCGAGAGCGTGGGGAGAAGGGGGTGGGGGACGCTCCCTGCGCCCTGGCTCCTCTCCGGACAAAATTAAATTTCAAAGTTTAATGAGTTGCGAAGGGCGCTGGATTAGAAAGGCTGGTCCCTGCGCTGCCAAAACTGAAGCAGCGCGATGAAAAAAAATGAGCGAGCGAGCGAGCGAGAGAGAAAGAGAAAAAAAAATCCCACCAAACCCAAAACGTCAGGGAACAGAGCAAGTGAAAAATGTCAGGGCAAATTGCTCTTGACAGTGTTAATATCTGCACCTCATAGCAATAATTACATGTAAATAAATAGTGAAATAGCTCTCAGCTGGAGTCTGTACTCTGAGTGCAGATGCCACTAACAGCCAGCTGGGGACCTTTCGCTCTTCGACTGCCGTTTTCCCCCCTTCCCTCCCTCCCTCCTCCCATTTCATCTTTGCCGGAGCCACAAACGCAATTGCGGGCGACTGCAGAAGGCTGTTCGCAGCCCTCCTCCCTTTCTCATGGTACCACATCCACTCCCTCTTCACATCACCCTCCCTGCCCAGGGACCGCTGTTGGCTGTCAGTCAGGGGAAAGGACATTGTTTTTAGCCCTTTGCAAGGGGAAGACGAGCTTTGTTGGATTCAGGTCTGGCTATCGTGTGAGCAAAGCTGAAGCGGGGGGCAATGGCATGGTTGACTATCCTTCCAGCTCTGTGGGCTCCTAAAAATGTCAGGAGGGATGCTGCTATCTGTTTCAAGCACTGGGATTATGTCCTTCTAATCCCCAAGGTTGCCTATATTTCAAAAGGACACAAGAAAACATGGTTTGGCATCAGGATGCAAAAGATCCTTCAGTTCCACAGGGGACTCATCTCCCACTGCTACCAGTAGCATCCACAGAGATTTATAAGCCTGACTTTGCCTGAGCTTGTGCCTCTGACCCTTGTCCACGTGCAAAATTTACTTCTGCAAAACCACATTGCTCCTTCCAAGCGCATAGCTTAATGCAGCGCATCGCTGGGAAACTGCCCTGGTCCAAGCAAGGGAAAAAAATCATCGTACCATCAGCAGCTCTGATGCTCAACGCCACTCCTTCCCTGGGCTCTGGGATACGATAGCAGCCTAAGAAGTCTTGAATGATGTGGAGAGGGTGAGTATCAATTGACTATGCACTGTCATTTCCAGCACACATCAAATGAAGGTCGTAGGGCTAAAACCCAAAGGGAGTGGTGCTTTACTCAGTGGAGAGGCAATCTGCGGAACTCCTTGCTAAAGGAAGCAATGGATGCAAAAGTTGCATGGATTTGGGAGGAGCCTGCTTAAATACTTGGAAGAGAGGTTCACTGAGGATTACTAGATAGAAAAACTACCTGCTGTTAAGGAAATCCTCTGAGCGGAAAAGGGCGAGAGGCTGGGAAAGTTCTCAGGGAGAAGTACCGTCTCTTTGCCCTGTTCTTGATCCTCTTGAGGTGTCTGCTAACGGCCACTGTTAGAGAGGGCCTACTGGGCTAGACAGAGCCTGGCCCCAAGCTAATACAGCTAATATAGCCAAGGGGCTGCGGGGCACTCCGAGCGTCGCGTGGGGGGAGAGATTTGAAGACTCTAAAGGACGGAAACTAAACATAACATTACATAGAAATAGGGGATTACTGAATGTGGATACACTCTTATAGGGAAGGCCTTTCGGGCCAGCAGAGGACCTTGACTATACCTGAAGTCTAGGGTGATGGGGTTCCTACCTTACATGTCTAAATTTAAGCAGGATAAACCCTGTGCCTCTCTTCTTGGTCTTGGAGATAACGTTCCCTGCGGAATTGTGAGGAGAAATACATCCCAGGATGATGAGATACTCGGATATTATGATGAAAGTCTCAGATAAAGTCAAGCTCATTATTTTAGCCCTATGCTCTTTCACTTGCCCAATTTATCCCCCTGTGCCCTCACTCTCGCTCCCAGCCCTACAGATCCCTGCCCAGTGTAAGCCACAGCGCTGTGCTAACTGTCCAGCAGGCTGGAGGAACAGAAATAGTTTGTGGCTTGAGACAGGCAGCAAGAAAGCCTGCAAGGTCAGTGCACATGCGAAGAGGGCAACTGTGCATCCAGAGACACCCCAGCTTGCACCCAGAGGAGGGCTGCTCCTCCAGGACAACGCCTGGCGGCAGAGGAGCACTTCGGGAGCTGCCCTGAGTGAAGCCAGCGCATGCTCACCCCACCACCAGAAGATGACAGGCTCTCACACTGACATAGCTTGTTAGCCACTGCTCATCAGCATCACTCCAGGGCCAAGCCACTAGACCAAAACAAATAAATAAAAAAAAACCCCTGCCACTGATAGGAGGGAGATGTTCTTACTGAACCACTGCCTTGTGCAAGGGAAAAAAGCTTTGAGGCCTTTCCTTTCGGCTAATGAAATTCACAACAACACCCCACACTGCACTGAGCAACAAACACAGCTCCATTATTTGGAAAACAAATATGTTCTTTAGAGCTTCCTGGTTGTCAAACACCTTTTTGTTTAGCTCAACAACTAATCCACTTATCAGAGGATAAAGCTGCCAGTGAATCACCAGTATGATAAAAGCATGCACAAAATTAGCAAAAATTTGCCTATGGCTCCTGCACATTTAACAAACACCAGCTAAGAGAAAAATGATTCCTATTTTTTTTTTAATAACTGAGATCCCCAGGAGAGATTCAGCCAGATAGCAGCTTTTATTTTGCTTGCAGTTTTTTTCCTCTCTCTCTCTCTCTCTTCCTATATAACCCAAGCACCGAGGCTGGGAGATGCTTGGAGCTGATATCAGATCCACGGTATAATTGACAGTATTTGAATAAGCAAGAGATGCAACCGGGCAAATTTTTAATACATTAAAAAAAAATAATAATGCTCAGGTATCGGCAGCTTCTCTAGGACCTCGGCATTGCTGGATGTTTTCCTGTTCATGAGGTCATAACGCCTATAGGATGCTGCGTTTGTCCTTCTCTGCTCTTGAAGATTTCAGTGTTTTGTACCCCTTTGTGATTTTAGTCTCTCTGCATTTCTGCATGCTAGATCCATGCTACTACCCCCACTACACGGACGGGGAAGCTCCCGCTCACAAGTTAGCAGCTTGCCAAGGTTGTGTAATCAAGTTAGTAGCAGGGGATGCAAGTCTCGCGAAACCCAGTCCTCTGCCACAACCACTAAACCACCTCTAACTCACCTTGAGCTCTTTCGCTGTAACCTTCAGGGAGACCTTGCTCCTGACCAGAGAATTAACAGGGGTAAACGTTATTTACCTACTCTCTGAATTCATTCAGCCATAGAAGCCTTGGGAATTTCTACAGCAGGATCTATGCAAAGATCTTCTTGTGAGATTTCCAGCGTTTCTGGTCACAGCTACAAACCAGCATGTATGTGAGCGAGAGAGCAAGAACTCCTTAAAGTTGGACTCACGCTCCCTTGGAGCTCAGATCCCGTCTGCATGTCTCAGAGCTCTGGAAACGTTCCTCTTTCTGGTTAAGAAATATTTGCAGAGGGAGTTGCTGGAAGGGGGATCCTAAAGAGCTGTCCTAAAGTCAACGGACTCCAATTTGGGAAGGGAATCCATTTGGTTTCAGAGTCCATGTCCAGGATTAGGGCATGCTGGGGAGTCTAGTCCACATCACTCCATGCCTATGGAGGTTCAGAGATTTGAGGGATGTTGCTGGAGTTTTGGGGAATTTGGAAAAAGACTGGCTCCAATAAAGACAAAATTCATGTCTCCATAGTTTGTGGATGCACCAAAGAGTGATTCAGCTGTCCTGAAGTGTGATTCATTCTCTGAAGATCCCTGTCTCTCTGCACTGATTGTACAGAGAGTATAAGATGACTTTACCCCTAATGGAGCTGCCTTAGTTAAGTGGAATGAATTTGGATGATATTCCCTCTTTGCTAACTCTAAATGAAGACAGTCCAAAAGGGAGAATGACCACAGCATGACTATGCTGCCTTTAAGCTTACTGAAATCATGCTACCATAGCAGTTTCCGGTCAGGAACAGACAAGCCAACTGACACACCTAGCAGCCCATAAGAGAGGCAGCCGAGCTGCGAGAAACAGGGGCTTTGCAGGCTTCTGGCTGTACCTTTTAGGCACAGGTCTTTACTGAAACATAGCACCAGCAAGACGAGTCAGAAGAGAAGATCTGCAGCCGTTCCGGGCCACGGAGCCACTGCGAGAGTCCAAATGGAGAAAGCCAAATGCATTCCGATATTTTTCTCCTTTCCCCCCTAACTTTGCCTAGGCTTGAACAGGACCACAGCACATGACGATGGGAGCATTTAGGGGAGCAGGGAATTAATCAAGAGGCACACACCTGTCAGGCTGGTATCTGGAACTAAACGGAAACACTTGCTAGTGCTTGACCTTCTGCCCTCCAGACAAGCCTGCGGCTCTCGAGTGGTTTGAGAAACCCTCTTGCTGGTGCCGCAGCTCCAAGATCCTGGGTGAAATGCAGCAAGGGGAGCGAGCAAGCAAACAGCGGGGAGAGATGCAGAAGCTGGGTTTCGAGTGGTGGGGGAAGGAGAAAGAGGCCATAGCTGGTGGGGCTGATGAGGGGACAGGCAATCTTCTGGCAGGGTCTGGGAGAATTTAGCCACACAGCTGGTGCAATGACCCGGACACGATGGGAAAAACCACAGCACGCAATGAGTTGGCCAATAGGCCAAAAGCAGAAGCTATCTGAGGCACGATACTGTAGGTAAAAGAGGCTGGATAGTAAAAGATACTGGAGATATTAAATGAGTCAAACATCCCAGGACTTTCTATACTTCCCCTGGATGGGATTTGTTTTAGGTGAGATATATGTGATACACTAGTGTGTGCTGATTAGCAGTCCAGCACGTCTCAGTATTAAATCAGCTCTGCTTGTAGATTATGGAGGCCAAAACTCTGTACTGAGTCGTGTTCAAACAGCGAAAGCTAAGGCAATGCTAACTCTGCCAAAAAACATAACAAAGCCCTGAACGCAAGACCAGGGAGCCACAGATCTTAAGACACCAATCTTAAGATTAAGGTAGAAGATTAAGATCTTCTTAAAGAGACGTGGGACATTTGCTCTTTAAAATGCATGAATAGATTCTAAATTCATGAACAGACATAAAATGGCTCAGCCACTCTGATAGCACTGACTTCAGATCCAGATAATGTGAAAAGTAAGATGTCACTGTACTTCTGGCTTTCAGATTTTCTGTTTTAGGACTTCTGGGATGTCTCCTGTGAGAAGGGAAAAGGACAAACACTTCACGAGAAGTCAGCTTTCTCCAGCCACCCCAGTACTGAAGAGAGGAAAGAAAACAGAACAGTACAGAACAAGATCCTAGCCAATAGCACGAGATGTTGGGCCATCCTACGCCTGTGACTGCATCCTGCAAGATCCCATGCATGAAGATGTGCAAGGCAGTTTGCTAGTCCACAAGATCCTAGTGTTTCCAACAGGCATCCTGCAACACCTGCTTCCTTTTCATCTCAAATGAAACCCTCTCATTCCCCTGGTAGCAGAAGGCAGTGAAGCACTTAAATTACTAAGGGGCTTAAGTCTCTCCTGAGAGAGGCCCAGATACTGGGAGGCTAGTTCCATTGATGTCCAAGCGCCCAGGAGCCTCTGAAAACCTCTGCATTTGCTTTCTGAGTTATAATGAGCCTGCGGCCTAGCAGTGCAAGCAGGAGACCAGAGGTGGCTGTTTTAGGAACCAGGAAAACATTTTCTACAACTGGTCTCTCCTCCTTCTTCTCCACTGCTCCAAGCAGCCAAGCTGTGATGACTGAAAGACCCCAAGGAGAGCTCAGAGCCTCAGTGTGCTAGGTGCTGCACCGAAATGTGGCTGAACCACTCTCCCTCGAGCTAACAACCTGAAGCTATGGATTCTGCAGTGAGCAATGATTTTACAGAGTTCTCATATATATAGGCAAGATCAGGAAAGATAACATGCCTCCAACCAAGGATGAAAAAAAGTCTGGGACATCATAAGTAGCTAAAACGAACAGTTTAGGAGTGCCAGTCCTATCCGGTGTTGAAATCACCCTACTGCCTGGAGAGTGGAAAGTGCCACAAAACCACATTATGAACCACGAGGGAGCAAATTCCTTTAGAAGCAGGTCCGGCCGCATCCCTTTTCTGCCACAGTACCAACGACCACCTCCAGCCGGGTCGGGGGGGGAGCTCAGCTCTCCTGCCTCTTTGACCTGCTCTCACCACTGCTGCCCGTTTTGAGGAAGCCATGTGCCCTGTGGGGAAGGAGCACGCAAGCAGTCAGACACTGCGCATCGCCTCCTCCTCCTCGCTGCTGCGGGCAAGTCCCACAGCAGGCCTTGGTGCCTGCCCAGGGTGGCTCCTGCCCTGTCTGCCGGGCTGGAGCAGGGCACCAAGGCGCTATTAGCGGCACGCGCTGCCCAGAGCTTCAATGGAGCTGGCGGACCCGCGCTCCCGACAGAGCTGCTGAATCCGGTGTTGGCTTTTCAGGTCGGGGAGACCTCATGTGGCTCCTAATTCGGGGCTGGATTTGTGCTCAGCTGCGCACTCTAATCGCTAATTAAAGGTTTGCCATCATCCTCCAGCAGCTGTTAGTGTCCTACAGGTCGATCCCCAAGCAACACTCTGCTGAGCCAGAGATGCCGATTGGAAAGTTCTTTGTATGGGCACTGTCCAGCCCCCTCTCCAGCCCCAATACACCGGGGTATTTATTTCCTCATCAAAAAAGAGCTGCAACAGCAGACAATGCCATGCTTTGCACCACCTCTTCTTCTCCCCTTCTTAAAGTTAGGCCCTAAATATTTCTTGTTTCCCCCCCCCTCCTGTTCATTCTTTTTTCCTCCCTTTCTTTTCTTCTTTTTCTTTTTTTTTGAACGAAAAAATGTTATTTTGCGCCTCCTGAGCCTTGCCGGCTGGGCTCGGCTTCTGTATCAGCTGGAGGAGCTTATGAGCCTCGTCTCCTCGGATTTAGACTGAAATTTTGATTTTCTGCCGCGCTCAGATAATGTGGAAATCCTGTTCCCCGATATTTACTGTTTATCAGCGCAGCACAGTTCTGGGGGGAAGGGAATCTCTCTCTCCGTGTGTCCCCCTTCGCTCCCCTCCACCCCCCATCCTGCATGCTAATGGAGTTGGACTTCGGAGCAGACACTACAACAAAAGCCTAATTATGGCGAGCCGAGGGGAAGAGGAACTCCCCGGAAAAGAGGCTGTGTGTCCCTGGGACCGACTCTCTCCCTTGCCCCGTCATCTGAGCCAGCTGGAGCAAAGTGCTGGTACCTCGCCCTGTCCCGAATCACCAAGCAACCCATCCCTCTCTGGAACCAATTCCTAGGTCTCCGGTCTTCATCGGAGAAGGGAAACACCCAAGGTCCCCCCCCAGCTTTACGCAGTTGAGGGTCGGGACGTGCAGGAGCAAAATGAGCCGTGCCACATCCCCTTTCCCCCAGCTCCTCACCTGGATTAATTGATCCTGTCTCATTTGTCCAAGCCAGGCTGGCCTCAGCATCCCAGTCTACCAGGCCAGCCCTCTGCCTCCTTCCCACCGCGCTCGTCCCAGAGGGAGCCCATGCAGGACCATCTGCTCAGCATCTCCGTGATGGAGGAACACGTGTTTGGGGATCCCCAGGCAGCGAGCCTGCAAGCATCGTCCCCTTCCAAGGGATACAGCATCCTGCTGCCCTCTGTGCCAAAATGCACATGAAGTCCTGCATCCTCCAGTACGTATTAGTGTTGTTGAACCCTTGCCAACTCTTTCCTGCAAGTGACCGGGAGGGAGGAAGGAAAGGAAAGGTGGGGGGGCACTTCCCTCCGTAAGTGACACAAACTGTGCAAGAAAAATAAAATAATTATAACAAAATCTGGGGCTCAGCAGCAGGGGTACAGCTCTGAGGACCACTTAAGTGGCCAGAGGTGCATAATGCTTTGCTATTAATGAAGCCTGCTGCCGATCCCTAAAAGGATTGATTATTGTCAGATAACGTACAGGGCTTTCTTTCTCCCCCCAACCCCTTGCAGGGAAGGCAGGCATTTCCCTGTGGTTGGGATTGAACTGAATAATGTCCTGGCCACCTGCAAATGTGCTAGGCTTTCTCTGCAACTGCATAATTAGAGGCAGCATTGGGGTGAGGCAGCAGGGTAACGCAGCATGCAGAAAGGAGGGGAAGAAAAATGGGAAAAGGAGGTTTTTTTAAAAAGGGGAGGGGGAAGGAATGGAAAGGGAGACAGGAAACATGATAAAGCTCAGCCAGGCGCTCTTTGCTTGTGCTGTTCTCTGTGCAGCTTGGCTGTTGGCTGGCTCTTCTGGTTTAAAGTGACTCCGCTTCTTATGGAAACGGAGAGGCGGTATTAAAAAAAAAAAAAAAAACCCAAGACACAGAGAGCTTCCTTATCTCATGGAGACAGTTGTCAGGAATCACTTTGACTGAGTCGTTTTGTCTCCATGCTTTTTTTCGCTGTCAAGCAGGCCTCAGGACATGGATCAAAGGAGAGGCGCCGAGCGCTCACTGAAACTTCTGATCCCTTCTTGGTACAGACGCGCGAGTGGCAGACAGCTCTCCTCCACATCAAATGGAAGGAGAGAGGAGAGGGAGGAAGAAGGGAAGGGAGAGGGAGAAGAAAAGCTGGGAGAGAGACAGAGAGAGGAGGCTGTGAGGGGCTCTCTCTGCCACTCTGGATCTCATGGGAAAGGCAGAAAACAGCTGCCTTTGCTTCCCCTCTTCCCCTTTCCCCATCGGGAGCATCCCCCTGCCTGCATCCCTCCTAAAGAGCGGTTCTGGCAGCCCTGCGAGTGCCGGGGAGAGATGTGGGGTACGGCATCACAGACATTTCCCCCAGCCTAACAAGTGAGCTCCCCACAGGGCCTGTCTCGACCCAGACTGTCCCTGGGCAGCGGTGGGGCTCAGACCAAGCTCTGCACTGAAACCAGAGTCCCGCTCATCTGGCCCTGCTTTGGCTTCTGTACTGGTTTGGTGGGTGAATTCTCACCCCATAAACAACCCCCCCAGCATCAGTCTTGCTTCTTTTTTTCAATCTCTCAGGCCTGTCCCGGTGATTTTCCCATTTCTGCTTAGCACCCACCCTTTCCCCTCAGTTGCTCATGATCCCCTTTCAGGTGCTTATTCCCTGAAATAAGATCCCCCTCATCTCCAAACTGGATAGGCTTAAGGACTGACTCCAGCTTATTGTGGTGAGCTAAGACCTTCCACACCTTTGATCAATTTACTACTCACACACCCCAGACCCCGCTAGGATTTCTGATCTTCAGCCCCTGCTATAAATTGATCTTGTGCACGCCTGTCTGATGGATGCAGGAAGCAGCATCTTGCAGCAGGAGGCCTTGCCGCACCCACACAATCCTCCCGCGCATCCATCACTGCGCAAGGTGGAAACCCCCTCACGGCACTCACCCCACAACCTGATAGCCCCTCAATACATAGCTACCACATGCAGCTACATCGCCTCTCCTTGGCACTTCCCGCGCAAGGCTACGCTCCCCATACATTGCACCTGCTACTGCACATCCCTGAAACCCCAAACTGCTAAAGCACATACTGCATAGCCATACGCTACTCCCCCCTCCATGCACGATACATCAAGAGAGCTGGCCAGACCAATGCTCTGCAAGCTGACGCAATACCCAAACTCCCTCGCATCTCACACAAAAGCCTGGCGCAGCATCCCTTTAGGGTACACCTCCCCCCAAGCCCCTCCTGATGCTTCGAGCGTAGCAATGCACAGCTCTTCCGAGCGGCCCTCCAGGACACTCCAGAGACTGAGGCAGCCCACAGAGTCCTCACTGCCCTCTAAGCCCCTGAAAGTCCTGCCTGCAATCTTCACCCAAGAGCCTGCAAGCTAGCTGGCTTTGGGACGGCAGCAAATGCGGGCTCTCTTCATTATTAGCACAAACAAAAGGTGAAGTGAACAAAAAATAGACGATACTGAAAAACAGCCCCATTCAAAATGGGAAAGATGGTGGTCACTGCAGATTGCCCTATGATGGCCCTATGTGAGCCGCTCACAGCCCTCACTGTTGGGGTTGGGGTTAGTGCCTGATCCACTGCAAAGTACGTTGCTGCAGATTTTTCTTACCACAGATGACTTTTTACAGCCAGTACACAGGTGTTACACTGCAGCCAGATTTTAGCAGGCACACAAAACACACTGGCACACACACTGGTGTGCATACAGGGCACAGGCACGCAGGACATCGATGCCCTTCTCCACACTGGCGTGCAGGAATACACATGTATGCCCCTGCCTCTGAATCCTAATTATTCCTCTCATTGCCTTCTTCCCTTTTAAGCTTCCCCTCTATCTTGCATTGCTCATTCCAGCACTGCCTTTCCCCGCTGTGGTCCCTTGATTCCTCTCGCAGCTCAGCACCAGCTCCCCAGTCCCTGGGTTATTGCAGCTCTTCGAACCACGCGGCAAAACACTCACCTCTGAATGCCAGAGGTCGCTCAGAAACGCCTGTCACCAGACTGGATGCTGTATTAATTGCTAATCTCTCATTTTCTCTATCTGCCCTGCCTGCCTTGTCTCGAGTTCCCTTATTAATCATAAAGCAGGGCAAATCCTGCATTTGAATTCTCCAAGTCTGTGTCTCCCAGCCAAGTCCCTCTTACCCTCCCTAGTGTGGAAAATAGACAAGACCCAGAGGAGAGGCATTTTGAATGAGTCCATACAAGAGAGCTGAAAGTCCCACCAGTCCTGTTTAGGTTTCAGCATAAATCACAGCCCCTGCAGTGGCTGTTCCACCCACCCTGGTTTGGCTTTGCTCCCACCACCCCATAAGTGGGTAGCTACAGCACAGAGTGGGGGTTCAAAGAGATGTTCAAAGATTTCCGGCACAGTTTTCTCTGCCTTAGCCCTGCATATCTTCAATATGTGCTCCCTGTTCCTATGGCCTCCATTCCTTAGCTGCTTGGAAGCTCATCCGACCTTTTCTCATCTCCCCATGTTTCTTCTTTCTACTGTTATTGTTCTTGTTGTTCTCCTTACTTTTCTCTTCTGTATTTCTTCTGCTGTTTTCTCCTCACTCCTCTTTCTCCCCACTTTCTCCCCACTTTGACACTTGGGTTTACAAACAGCGCAGTCTCAGAGGGGCTGAACCAGGATCCATTGAAGCTAATGATAAAGCTTCTACTGAATTCAAAGGCTCAGGACCCAACTGTTTGCTCTGTTGTCCTTCAGCATTTCTCATATTTTAACATCTCAGCAATACACATACAGAACAATGACTGGAATGGAAATCGCATAGTTAGGAATAAATGCAATCAGTGCCACCTAGAGCATCAAGGCTAGGGTTAAGGTTATTTCCTTGTAAGATACTAGCCTTATTTGTTTTTATCAGTTTTCAGTGGGACCTGGGCATCCAAATCAATTAAGGCAGCTCTTGAAACCTCATCTCATATCTTCCCCTCTCCTCTGCAACAAGGGCTAAAAGCAGTTTCTGCCAACTTTCTTGCAAGCGCAGGGAGAAACTGAGGGAAGGATCACGGCCATGGTTTGTCCAGCTCCAGTTACGTGACAGGGAAGTGTAAATGGTGTGGGAGCAGATACAGTTTCACTGCATGGGAAAGACTGACAGAAAATGTTTTGGCCCCTCAGATGTGAATTTCCCCCTTCCCACCCTACTCCTTTGCTCACAGAAACAAAGTCATTAGGAATCAGGCAAATAAATAC
Source organism: Struthio camelus (assembly GCF_040807025.1). NCBI lineage: Eukaryota > Metazoa > Chordata > Aves > Struthioniformes > Struthionidae > Struthio > Struthio camelus. The sequence continues at coordinate 13,208,256 of NC_090962.1, forward strand.
GTATCTATTTTCACACGAGAAAAATGTTCCATTCTCTCCTTTTCCCCTTGCTTGTAGCGGGGCGTCTAATTGACAAGAGCAGATGGGCTTTGTTTGGTTAGATTAAAAAAAAAAAAAAAAAGAAACGTTAGTGGAAAAACTACCAGCTTTCCTGGGACACATAGGTTAAAAGTTTACAGAGAGGGAGCTGCATTTGATACCGAGCGAGGGAAAACACCAACGCAGTCTCAGCAGAGCCAGTTTCTCCCAGAGAGAAACCCGGAGCTCCTGTGCCCCCTCCCCGCCGTCCCCTGGCAGAAACAGGACACGTTCACCTCCTTCTGCAGAAATCCCATACGCAATCTGTGACGAGGTCGCGGGGAGGCTTAAGACCCCTCACTGAGGAAGAAACAGGGCACAAAGAACAACTGCAACTCAAAAGAAGGCCAGCAGCCACTTTCTGAAGGAGAGAAATCTCCTCCAAGGGACTCGCGCTCCTCTGGAGAGATGGGGCTGCAGGGGGAACTCGGAGGAGACCGCGCAGGGCGAACAGGGCACAGCCCAGCCTGCGCACCAAGGGAAGGCAGCACTGGCAAAGGGAGGGAGGAGAAAGTGAAAGAAGAGATGAAAAAGAGAGGTAAAGAAAAGCAGGAGGAAAGGTTAAAAAAAGCGCACGTGTGGGGTGGCACCCAAGAGCGTCAGAGGTTAAAGAATATTAGAGGAACATGCTCCTACACTAAGATAAGCCGGAGAAATGAATCCTTATCCGCCCAAAACCAACCCTTGAAAATTCGAGCGAGAGAAGGGTCTCCTTTCAGGGAAACGGGGAATCCTTAATGCTTCCTCCCTCAGCAACTGTAATGCCAGGATGTTCCCAATCTGCTTTGAGGGATGGAAAGATTAAGAATAATAAAAAAATTGCAATAAAATATGTGTGAACGAGGGGGTAATTGTGGACAAATGCAGCATTCAAATTCATTTTTCAGCTCTTTTACACACCATTTCAATCTTATTTTCTGCTTGTTAATGAGATCTTGTTGGTTGGGGTGGGCACGGCTGCCCAGTATCGCTTGGGTAATTGCACATAATTTTCTCTCTACTAGTGATTTGCATCAGATTTTTTTTCTAATTCTTTGCTATTTAAACCCCCTCCTCCCTTTCCCCCTCCCCCCCAAATCTCACCCTCTCCTCCCCCTCTCTCTTCCCCTCCCCTTCTCCTGGCCCAGCAAGACTCATTTTGAATGCTTATTACAGGCACAGTGTCTCCAACAGAAAAAAAAAAAAGAAAAAGAAAAAGAAAAGAAAAAAAAAAGGAACCAGACGGAAAGGATCCGTGTCACTGAACGGAGGAGCGCTGTCTCTCTGGAGCCAGACACCGTGATGCCTGGTCTCCTCTCGCCAGCTAACATCATGTCCTTCCCAATTGCCAGGTTTCCCAAAACAGGACTCAGCTGGCTCTTCTCACGCTTCTGCCAGCATCAGTGCACTCCTGACAGGGATTTAGATCATCCATAATCCCACCCCACTGAAGTTGAGGAAAACGATACCCAGGATGGCGGAAGGGATTGGAGCCCTGAGATGACATCAGGAAATTTCTTAGCTGTGCTATGCTGTGCAGACTTGGAAGGTCCCAAAGCTCAGAGTGTAAATTTGGGGGCACCAGGGCAGAAAAGCATCTCTTGCAGAAACGTGGCAAAACAGGCTTGACCAATTCATTTCTGCACTGCCCCCTTTTCATCCCCTGCACCTTGTAGAGTGTGCCAAGGGGATCTAGGACACTTTGCTTTTAGCTTTTACTTCTGAGAAGCTCAGGAAAGGCATAGGAAATCCCATCTTTCCAGCTACTGCTCCTACCTTCATTAGCAGGAACGCCGATTCCACGTTGGCTCGGGGAGGAGGAGTGAAGAAAGAGCAACAGCAGTGCTCAGGGCTGTTTCCTTACTTTTATTCCCTCATTTAACTTAAAATCCTGATAATTGGAGGAGGAAAACGATAGGGAAAGCAGACAAGGGGTAACCTTAGGTCCCACTGGGCAGAAATACCAAGGCATTAGCAGAGCTCAAAGCATCAGAACTGTTTCTAGCAAAGCAGCAGGTTGCCTCTGTCTATCTGGGGATGCCAAAAGAGCCACTGGAGCAATCAACCGGATTTCTGTGCTCCCTAGAAATGACAAAGCAGGTGAATTACCAGACGGCAAACAGGCTGCAGGGCTGTGCTGTTGCCTTTTTTGGTTTGTTAATATCAAATAAACATCAACTCCGAGCCTGACCTGTGACTTCAAGTCTCCCTCCAGGAACCTCATCAAGAAATGAGGATAAACCCAGGAACTGCAAAACCTGACTCCAACCTTCAGTCTCCAGCCACAGCCACATTAACACTGTGTTGAATATATTTCCATTATACTGGGAATGAATTTGCTTATGGAGCAAAAAGCCACTGAAAGCCCTGAGAAAATTAAAGCAACAAATATGAGATGGTGAACGAATTTCTCTTGGCTCTTGACATTTCTGGAATTATCTTAATCTCTGAGTGATCCTGTGGGTTTGCTCAAAGATTCAAAGGTCTCAGAAATAACATGTTACGAAAGTACAGGAATTGCCTGACCACAATCTCAAACATAACCCACCTTAACATATTCTCCAGTTAGACGGATGCTGCTCTGGTAAGCACCACTGCCAAAACTTAAAGGTAGGTGGCTGGCATACTCCGAAGATCAGTAAGTAGTTATTCACAGATTATTAGCTGGCTAATTAGATTGATGGGTAAACTAAAACTGGGGAAAGGTGAGTTTAACAGGCAATAAGTAACAATATTTTGCCGTTTCACTATTGCTCTTCAACCCGTGATCCCAGTGTGCCACTATAACTGGGTGCAAAATACTAAGGATCACTTCTAAAGGTCTCTGCTGCCTCACCTCCTTTATGGAGCCAGATCACTTGCCACCTCCCTAGTTAGCTGCCATCTATCAAAACCACTGGGATGAGGAGAGCATGGAGCTGCTTCGTTCCCTTTCCATCACAACATTTTATGAGCTACTGAACCTTCTTCTGCTATAGCACATTTGCAATAAACAAATGATTTCTTGCCCTTGGATAGTCCCTTGCAAGATCCCAATGTGCTACGCTGAACGGTCAGATACATTTTAAGTTACGGGTCTGGATATAAAAGGGCAGCAGAAATTTTAGGAGGGGAAGTAGTGAACAAAACCCTTGTAGTGTACTGCCTAATTTACTGCACTGTCTCTTCCTCCCATCTCAGCTCATACTGAAGCACACGCCTTTCTCGGAGGACTGTCAGACAAATGCTGATCAGGACTTAGCTGGAATTATACGGAGTTTACTGTTATTTTGAGCTGTTTATCACAACCTTACGCCACCTCAGTGAGTGAGGATTCTCAACGAGCAAAGATCTGAACTTCAGACAGATGGATCCAACGTTTGTTCTTGCTGTCAGTGTGAAGCTTGACCTGGCTAGGGAGGTCTTGGTACCTGCTCTTGTTATAATCAGGGTTGACAGGTATTGTCAAATAAACGGAAAACGATCCTTTAAAAACTCTGGGATGAAAATGAGTTGGAAACGTTTGAAATGTATTTATGAAATCCACCCACATACACACACTTGATTTTCAACCCGCTCTTGTCCCAGTGCTGTGAGAAAAAATGAGACAGAAGCTCCAGGGCCAGAAATTGCATTTGCTCTGACTCTACCTCTGGTTATTCACTCCTCTTACTTAACCTTCCTTTGCATCTGTATCTTCTTGCTGAGTTTTGGCACAGCAACTATGCCAGCCGGGAGGCAGTTACAAGCCACTGAGTCAGCCCAGTTGAATGTGTAACAGCTGCTGCTACTCATGCAACCTTTGGGGAGTAATGGGCACCGCGCTGCTGACAGTTCTGGGTCCCTGGTACTGAACAACTTTTCGATGATCCATGACTGCTGCAGCCATCAATTCCACCCTGACAGATGCCAGGTGACTCATCTGGCTGCAGCTGGCCGGCCTAAGTTCCCTTTCTCAAAAAGGCAACACTCGGAGCAAGACGTCTCTCCTACCAAGGCTGTCCCAGCATGAAGCCATCACAAATAACTGCTCAGCTTACCCTTTCTCACTAAGGTCTGGCACAGAGTATGGCATGGAGGATCGTGCTAGGTAGCAGTTTAATTACTTGGGAATATCCCTTGTCCAACCAAGATAAGCATTCATTTATGAAGAAGTGTCACACAAAATGAGCTGGAGAGTTCAGTGGATGCAGGAGAAGGGGAAGGGGTCCCTACAGTCCCAGAGCTCAAGGGAGTTCAGAAGAGAAATAACCAAGGACATGGCAGAACTGTGATGAAGGCTATGAAATGATGGGATGAAGCAGCTGAAAAACAAAATTCCCAGCAGACCTCACTCCCGGGCAGTCCCAGGTCTGGAATAAAGAGGCACATGGGCCTTTGTACAGAACTGGGGAAACTGGATGTCAGTTCTGGGAAATGCTTTAAGGATCCAGGAGCAGAGCTGGACAGGCAAAAAGCTTTGTGTGCTATAAGCCAAAAAAGAAGAAATAAATGTGGCCGTTCCCACATGAAGTTTGAGTAAAATCTTCAGGAGCGTCTGTTCTTTCTGTGAGGAGGGGGAGGACTAAAGTGTGTGCGTGCTGGCAGATTGAGCCTGCAGAGGCCAAGCGTAATCCCCTTTTCTCTTTTGTAAGAATGGAAATGCCATGCTTCTCCTCTAGAATTTCAGTTGCCAGCACTGAGCCCGTCTGGTGGATTCTGGCTGGGATACCCAATCCCAGGGTAACTGGATAGCGTGCCGAGCGGCAGCAAATGCTGGGAGCTCTCCCCCAGGCCTACCCCCACCCCCCTTGTCTAAACTGCAAAGAAATCTCCCTCCTGCTGCTGCTAAGGGATGAAACTAGAGAACTGTCTGTTTGCAGCTCAGACAAATCACCATCATTTTAAGTTTCCAACTTTCTTCCATCTCCTGAACTCTCTCCTTCCCTGTGGTTGGTGTTTACCCCTGCAGAGAGAGGCCAGATACCACAGATAACTGGACAGGAAAATGGGAGGGTTGAGGTGCATTGATTTTATCTGTAATGCTGTGGAATAGTTGCATTATGCACAAATAAGTTACACGGAACATCCCAAACTCAGACCTCACAAAACTTTTACCCAATCCACTGTGTAAAAGAGGACACTTCTAAGAGTTCTTATCCATGTTATTTGTAGGAGTATTTCTTGCATCCTTCCACTAGGAACAGCAGAGGGCTTAGAAAGGCAGGAAGGCAGCCACATAAGTAACTATAAAGCAGTCATAAAATAACCTGAGTTAGGCTTTCCACGCACAAAAGAAATAGAAGAATTTATATGCGGATATCTTGGCCCTCGCATGATTAGGAGCATTAGAAAAATGGGACTCTCCCCTTCTTGGGGGTGCAAAGCTCTCTTTTCTTCAGGACTGCAAGATAACGTATCCTCTCTTTCCCATACAAAGGGCTTATTGGCTCAGGACTCTATCTTTCTCTACCCTGAGCCTGGGGGCAGGGTAATTTAGGATAGGGATAAGGATAGGAAGAAGCATTGGTCCGGTCATTTCAATGAGCTTTTGATTCAGTGAGCGGGACTAGTAAGTAGATGATGAAGCTACAGAAATGGAAATTGCATGATGGACTTTTATATGTCTAATGCTTGGGCAGCTTATCACGTGGATCTCACCATGACTTATTCCATGGTGCTAAATTGCACTTGTGATAATCTGAATTAATCATGTGCCCTGGACCATCGAACCTGCAGCTTGCCTTTGAATTCCATACCACATGCTCATCTCCCAAGCCTAGCGTTACTAGAAACCCCTTGTCAGAACGATGTCTCCCTATTTCCCCCACAAATTACACTCTCTGAGGCAATATTCAGCCCCATGCCAGTAACACTTTCACATTTCGTATCTTACGACCATTCAAAGCTAGAAGCAGGATTTTTATACCATTGCAGAGAAGTGGCAAAATTTCCCTCTTTCCATTGACACTCAATGTTTGTTTTCACACTCGAGAGATCACAAGCTATTGGACCTTAAAATCTATATCCCTCTCTGATGCCCCATTTATTGGACTCCTCTCTAAACGGTTGTAGCCTTCTCATTTCAGATGCCTACCTAATTCCTCCCTCTAGTTTCATATTATTTTGCACTTCCTGTCTTAAACAGTGCTGATGGCCACTCTGAAACAACTGCTACAGTGCGCTTTGTATGGTTCTGTATTTCACAAGTGACCGAGAACAAAAGTAAAACGCGTTTGGTACCCCTCCAGGATGGCAGACGCCACACGAATACAAGTCCTTGTTAATTTTTAGTGTACAATATGTGCCTTGTTCCACTTAAAAGCAAATGTGTATTTGGAAGACAGATTATGTCAGGTAAACCAAAGGAAAGATTAAAGGCTCTACCTAATGAGGTGACAGAAAATTAGAATTCTCATTCCAGGACGGTGATAGAGAGTGGAGCTATTGTGGGCTGTATCCTCAGCTGGCGTAAATCCTGACATCCCCATTGACTTCTGTGGAGCTCACCAACTGAGAAAGTAGGTCCGCTCCCACGGCACACATAGCATGAGCTCTGCTCTCTGTTTTCTCCAGACCTGCTGATGATGGAGGACTTAACCTCTCTACTTTGCTGAGGCTTGTTTCTCTATCACGTGCAGCACTGAAAAGCCAGGCACACAACTGGCAACGATCTGATAAAACCTGAGAGGGGCTCTTTGAAAGGCAGCTGGGCTAAAGCCAGACCCAAGAGTCAGGTCATAGGCGATCTATTCTGAGCTCAGGCAGAGATTTTAAAAGCAGGGGTGTGTTATACGGGGAGGCCGTGGCTGCTGCCTTGCAAACTTAATACACACATGCTCAATTCTTTTATATGAACAGATGCATGTGGAATGCATCTTTTCACCTTTAAAGCTTACCTACACCTCTTATTCTGACCTTGCAGAAGGTAGTCATAAGCAGAATTGATTACATGACTAGCAGTTCCTTGAAACCAAATCCCAGATCCACCCGTCCCTGCATTTTGGGGAAGTTCAGATCCATGGAATTTTTACAGGCAGGGGCTTTCCATGTTCCAGCCAGACTTGGGCAAGCTGGCTCAACGACCTCTAGATTAGTGGCTCACAAATCACGGACTGCAAAGAGTAACTGAAGAGCCTGCAAAAAGTAACTAAGAAAATCAAGCCTGGTGTCATTAGGCTAAAACTGACAACTGAAGGGCCCACTTGTAATGGAATTTTTTTTAGAGGGCTAAAAGGATGAACACCAATACTCTACGTCCCAGTGTTTGCAATTACAGTGCGCTGTCTTGAATATGGGAACTAACAGGATACAAATGCTCCGGCAGTATGTTTCAGGACAGAGATACTGCCGATAAACATATCAACTAATTGCTTTAACTAGGCAGCCTCCCGGAGTTCATGACAATAACTCCCTTGTTAATCATAATACATTGTGATAGCCTGAAGCTTGCCCTGCTCTCAGAGGACTTGGACCAGCCAAATGCTCTCAGTCAAAGAAAGAAAATGGAAGTGGGTCACATACCTGTGGAGAGAGGCCATTGCTAACAGGATTCATGTGGTTGGCAGGAGCTGCAGCATTCATGAAACTGTCCGAGTAGCTGGAGAAGGTGTGTCGGGCCCCGTACGCAGAGCCGGTGTCAGCAGCAGCTGCTGCGGCAAGCCCTCCCTGGTGCATGGTGGATGGTGGCAGCGGCTGGGGTCTGTGTACAGTGCTTCCCCCATCTGCGGAGAGATCGTTCATAGGTAAACAGACACGGGATGTTTCAGCTGGGACTGTGCAAAACATGGATTGATGGCCTGGCCATCCTGTTCTCAGCCCTGTGCTAACCCAGTTTCTATGTCTCACCATCTTTGTGCTCCATGTGACCACAAGCATATTGTTGGACAGATCATGTGCAGTACAAAATATGCAAACTTAGGATGAAACATCCACATTTTCTCTTATTTCCTCCAGACAGAAGCTGTTAATTCCTTTGTAAAGGCCGAGGCCAAAGATAATGGAAGGGCTGTTGCTGATTCCAATTAGGTTCAGAACCTGCTCCCAGAGGACAGCCCCCAACACACCTTGCTCTCAAGAAAATCATTTCTAAAGGAAATGCAAGAACTGGTGCAAGCTGGTTCACAATTGAGTCCCAGTATGGAGTTTAATCCATCACTCAGGATAGCCTATATTACAGTTGCTTTGGACTCTGGACTGATGTGCTCTCCATTTCAAAGCTGAGCAGAATATCAACAGTTATGAGACACATCGGTGCGGGAGAAAGGATCGCAGGACAGAGAGTAAACCAGATCTACCTGTTTTCCAGAGGAGGTAATGTGGAGTTTCCACTGACCTGAGACAAAAGTTGGCCTCCTCTGCTAAAGAACCACCCACCTACCTATTACAAGAGTCTAAGAGGAATGTCACAAATGCATTGTGACAGGAAAGGGCTGATGGGATGATGCAGGGCAAGCAGAGGGGAGCAGCGTACGGGAACAGAAGCTCACCTTGGGAAATGGTGGTTGTCGGGTAGGTGGAATCTGGCAGCTGGTACGGGGGGAGAGTCGGCATTCCTGTTGGTGGGAAGCCCCCCGGCAGCAGGTGGTTGAAAGCTGCAAGCTGGTTCGCTCCTGCCTGCTTGCGCCACCTCGCTCTTCGGTTACTGAACCACACCTGAGACGAAGGAGAGGAAAGAGCACGTATGACTCACTCTGAGCTCCTGTCCCATCTCATCTGGGTTGCTGATGCATCAGACGGAAACACATCCTGAAGCCAGAAGAAGAGATGGAGAACACGGGGAAAGAGAGAGAGAGAGAGAAAGAGAGAGAAAGAGAGAAGAAAGAGAGAGAATATGTCCTAGTGATTAGAGCACTGGCCAAAACATGGATTCAAGTCACCACCTGACTTTGGGAGTATTAGTCTCTATTCCTCGGTTTCCTTTCTCTCAAATGAGAATAATGCTACTCCCCTGTCTCCTAGGGACATGGTGAAAACACATGCATTTAATATTATGAAAGATTCAGACACTCTTAAGAATGTGGAAGGGTAGCTAACAGCAGTAGGATGAGATGAAGAGGAATAATTCAGCTTGTGTATTCCAAGAGAGTCCATACCAAGTAGATGTATTGCTACCACCTGGCCATTCCGCCTTGTTATCTGACAACTATTTGAATTATGATGAAGGATTAAGTACCAACATAGCAACACGGCTGCACTGTTAGGAGGGATAAATAGATAGATTAGCATCATGGTTTCTATGTTAGACAAGCTAAAGAGATAGAACCAGACCGGAGGGAATACAGGGTTTTCTTAGCTTCTCTGTACTGCATTAAATCACTCTTGCCTGTATGCTAAGGCATGTTCTCCTTGCAAGAGGCACTGCAGTATGTACCAGCATTGTACTGCAGCCAATTTAAAACTCTGTGCATTAAAATAAACCTAGTATTAATGCATGTGCAAAGCTCGGCTCATGTTTCCTTCAATACTGGCTTACCTGTGAGACCCAAGGAGAGATTTTTCTAAATGCGTTTGCCTGCTCTGATATGTTTTATCATGGGCAATCTCCCTTCTGGATAGTGGGATGGGCTTCTCAAGCTCTCTTGGGCTTGGTTTACTTTATTTAATCAGAGAGGGCTCTCAGGACCAATTCCTTTTTGGGGCTGAGAAGTATGCGGATAAGCTTTCAAGCCAGATGAGAATGCAGCTGCTGGACTTTGTGAGGCCTAAAGGGCTAGAAAACATGATTAAATTTCACAGCAACAAGAAAAAATGGAGGAAAAATCAAGAGTGTAAAGCATTCAAGGGGAAAAAAAAAAATCCTGCATCAGGCTTCCAAGCTGCTCAACATCAGATCAGAAGCTGGGGTTACAACGGTTGGAGGCACTGCAGTCCAAAGTGTCTCCAGATCTGGTGAATCAAAACAAAACTTTCGTCTCTAAATACAGTGACGAGGGGTCTGATTCTCATCTCACTTCAGACCTGATCCAGATCTCAAAATGGGAGCCTTTCTCTGGCCTTTAAATTGAGTTCTCATCTGCACCTGTAGGTACGCTTAATTCACTTGACATGACAAGGCAACATGTCTGCATCGAGAGTTTCTTATTTAATGGAGTGCTGGATCCCAGTCCACACGCACTGCACTGGTGCTCCGACCATACGCAGAGCTGAAGTGGAGAGGTCAAAGTGATGGTGCAAGATTTTCATTATAGTCGGTATAAATGGATTTTTGCATCTGGGGAACAGAATCATCCCTGATAAGAAAAGGTGAAGTGCCGGTTGCAAAAGGGAGCATATGCTGAGCTTCACGCACAAATTACTGGGAGGCTCTCTGGATTGCAGTCTATTACTGCTTCTTCTATCAGTGCTACTCATCTAGCTAGGGTGCTGTGGAAATAGTTTGATTCAAATCTGCTAATGACAGCTGTGTGTGACCTACTGACAATGCCTTTAGAAGAGCGATAGGCTCAGGTCCTGGGCAGTCCTTTACTTCATGCTGTTATTTACATCCATGCACAGTAAAAACAAAAAGTGCTGTCAAAAGTAATATTTCCTGTTTCTCTACAGCCTTTCAGCTGAGCCTTTCTGTGTATATCCCTATTAGTGTTTGAGTCTAGACGAGGAATGTGCTTTTGAAGTGAATTTCCTGATTCACTTTCAGCCCTTCAGTTCACACTGTGGACTGGTCTTGGGAGTACACAAACTAGATACCTTCTAGGTTAAATTCACCTGAAAGATGCACTCTGGGCATGCACACAGTGCACCCCAGCTGCTAACTCCATTCAGTCTGTGGGACCAGACCAGAGCTGGTCTAAAGTAACCCCCCTGAAACGTATACAGTGTCGATGTCAGGGTCCTGGGCACCAAATGTTTCTCTTTACAGGGCTGCTCCTATTCCACAGCACTCCGTGCTAAAGTAGCATAACCTTTTAGCACCTTCCAAAAGCCTGACAGAAATAGGTCAGCTTACATCCGATCTGCATTGATCAACAACGTCCATGCAGGTCAGAGTCTCTGTGTTCACTGTCGGCACCAAAACTCAAGGAACGCTAGTGAAATCTAGGACAGAGTTAAGGAGAGAGAAATGAATGAACATCAAGGTCTTAAACATTTAGTAACTCCTTTATACAGTCTAGCACAGGGTCCAGTCCATGACATAGTTTGTAGGAGCAGAGAGCAACACAAATGAATAAATAACAGTGACCTTAACCTTTTGTTTGTCCTGATCACATGAAGTGGATGGTCCTGGCCTTTTCCTCTATTTTACTTACCCATGCATGCAGGTGCAATTCATGCTCATTACGGAAACAGGACTTGGCTACTCCTTTCCTATCATTTGCTTCCCACTTTACAAGTTAATAAGGACATAAAAGATTTCAGAATGTTTCTATTAACCACATAGGAGAGAGACAAATCTCCAGTGAAAAAGACCTAGTCCCCGTCTGGAAGAGCTTCCATTCCAAAAATAGGCCTCAGTGCTGAGGATAGCATATAAAATTAAAATAACTGGAGAGAAAATGTAACCAAGCAGCTCTGAATACAGGAATCAGGAAGGAAAGAGAATTTGGACTCTGAGAAAGTAAAAACCACTCCAGTGAATTCTGGCGCTTTTCTGATGTTGGAAAGGGTGGGAAAGTTCCTTCTTATAACTAAGAGCCAGATGCTGGCAAATCCACTCTGGATTAGAAGTTTAGAAGAAACATGTGGAATGAGATGGTCGAGTATGGGACAGGTTTCTCAAACAACATACCCTTGAGTACTCTGATTCTCCCCATGGTGGTTTGTCAGTCGGATTAGCTAACATATGATGAAAACACAGTTTTGGAGAGATTTGCATTACATTATGTTATACCACATGACGTTACTGCTGTCTATCCACCAATGCACGTACTTGCATTCGATGTTTAAAATCCAAGGCCCTGTGATACAGCAAGTACCAGCAAAGCAGCCAAAGCTGTTTTACAGGGCAAATACTGTGATGGTTTGGACTCTCTATTCCCAATCGTAAAGGCTTGATCTTTGTCCTGTACTAGTGAAAACAGTAGTGATCTGGACACCGCTTTCAGTGCCAGGCTATCTAAAGGGAGTGACCTGTTTATGTTTTTGCTTTTTCAACTTCCCACTCCCTTTCCTGGCCTGTGTTTGCATTTTCACTCATATCATACAAATACGGTTAGACGTCTCTGATCTTCCTCCTGGGCCTTCACAAAACTCTACTTCTTTCCCCCCAGGTTTTTCCTGAGAAGCTTTTTTTGCTACCACGCTCTCCTACAGGAGCCTGCTCCTCCAGTCTTGCTCCTCCACATCTTGTTGGGGGATGTTGATCCTTTTTTGTTTTAAGGGAGAGAAGAGGATACACTGGATCCTTTTACAACTAGGTACAGCTGACCAGAAAGGCCTGTGCGTGGGGCATTCTCTGGTGTCTTGCTTACTTCAGTCTGCAATGCACATGGGCTTGGGAAGGAAGGAAAGTTAATTTTCTGGGCAGTGGACTATCGCCAGAGCAAGAAAGTCGGTTCCTTATTATCTTACAGGTGCCTTGTATGACTTTGGGAAAGCTATTGCTCTTCTGATTTGAAGTCAGCGGCAACATTGCTGCCTTCAGCAAAATTTGATCCTTACACTATCCATGCATCAGATCACCACCTCTGAAGTGAGAAAGCATATTCTCTCACCTTTCTGTTTCAATAATCACCCATCTGAGATGGAGATTCTCTTTAACTATAGATACACACCTTATTCGGCACAGTGAGATCTCTGCCTTGGTTTGAAGGGTCATAGTAAAGCAAATAATAAACAATAACAACAGTAAATACACATGCACCAAGTACGATTCACAGCTACATGTTTAGCCGCAGTGCTTCGTCACAGAGACTGGCTGGAGGATCCAATCACAAATACACTGAAACCTTCCACAAAGAAATTTATAGGATTTATCTTCCTTTGCAGAGGAACGGACCCAAACAGGTTGATTCTGCCCCTTATTTATAACCCACAGAAAAAAAAGAAGATACATTCCAGCTAATGACGTTAGCAGTTCTTTCCCTTTCCCTGCCTTAAAGGTGGCTCAGGCCTTTATGCTTATAAATCATTTTATTGGTAGTTGAAATATAGAGGCTAGAGCATCTAACTGTAATGCGAGGCGCACTTCAAAGGGAACCTGCCTTCATTTCACAACAGTTAAGGTTTTATCAGCCACTAAAGATTCCCCCTGCCAGAGGATCCTGTTACACCATGTTAAGCCCAGGGTGAAGGCTACAGCTGCTAAAACCACACCATGGTGGGAAGATGATGAGGAAGAGGAAGAAGTTTTGAAGCTGCTGGCCTGGCTGCGGAGACATTGTTCTAGAGGCTGCTGAGATGGGCTTTGGCAGAATTGCATAGCTGGAGTTTTCTACTGGGACAAACTTGGTTGCCACTTGGGAAAAGGGCTGTTCAAAGAACCCAACAGCAAGTAAACTGGCATATTGGAAACCTGCTTTTTCCTAAGAAGATAAAGTTCTTTGTGATTACTGGCCTGGGCATTGCAGAGGGATCCTGCACTGTGTAAATTTGCTGCCTTCCAAGGGTACCTGCTGCAAACACTGGAGGTTTTGTCAATCATCTTCCAAAGAATGCATTGTATAGACAGGAGACCTTACAAGAGCTAATTGCTGTTCTAATAGCTGTAGACCCAGCATCTCATTTCTATTAAACCCGGGGCAGAGCAGAATACTGTCCTGCATTTCACCCGTTATAACTGCCCAGCTTCTGCACCTTCTGCTCACTCTCCAGCTCAGCTACAGGGGGCCCCAACTGATGCCTCCCTTCAGAGGATGGGACCTCCTCATTCTGCCTTTAACTTCTCTTCAAATCCTGACTTTGCTCCATCATCTCTGTGCCCTCTTTCAGGTCCAAATATCTGAAGTCTTCCCTGGGAAAGGGGTTTATGCAGGTAACAACATTGCCCTGCACATAGACACAGGAGTGCTCACTCACACGGAAAATAAATAACTTATAAAAAGATATCCAAGCAGGTTGTTCTTGCTTTAGTTATGACCAGGATCAGATAAGACTGGAGTCCCTCATTGTGCCACGTGCTGCAGTTATGCAGTGAGTATGCCGCTAGAAGGATCCTGCACACTAATTATTCAGTGCAGAATATTACTCAATCCCTTACCTTCACCATCCTCTTTACAGATGGGAGAGGGAGGCACAGAGAGACTAAGAAATCTTTCCAATCCATCACTGTCTGCCTAGCAGAACCAGCTGATTTCAGAAGAGCTGATCCTCCCAGCCAGATTGGGTTTGGGGCAAAGGTTAGCACTGTTTTTTATTTAACGGGAACGCGTGCACCCAGCCCTGCCAATGGCCTACCCAAGATGTCCTAGCCACTTGTTCTCAACCAGCAGAACAGCAGAGAAGGGCTGAGGAGACAGCTGCCTGCCAGGATGGGGCTGGACTGAATTATCCCTGCAGCCGCTGAGATATGGGTCAGCTCCCACAATTTGTCAGACAAGGAGAGGAAAGGAAGGTCAAAAAGAGCCTCCTGTGGGAAAGAAAGCCTGTTGTGTTCCTGCTCAGCCTAATCAGGACTTGATGTTGGAGAAAGATGGATGGGATAAATGAGCTCATAAATGAAAACAGGGATAGAAGCGCCAAGTCGTGGTCCGGCTCTCCAGCAGAATGGAAGAGATGCAACATGTGTTTGCTTTCACAGGCCCAAGAGGTTGCAGAAAACAGATGGAACAGAATCACATGGTCATTTATGGCTAAAGCACACAAAAAAATTCCACCAAAATCAGAGAAGGACTGCTTGCATGGAGGAGGCTTGGCCAGATCAGGTCCCTAAAGCCCTCCTCAGAACTAGGGCAGTTCTCCGCAGTGCCTTGCTTTGTCCACAGTCGTTGCAAACGCTGCAGATCCTGGCTTTTGCGCAGGATCGTGCAGGAGGCTTTTAGAGAGGGTGAGAGAGTGGCTCTAGCAGCAACAGTGGTGAGAGACCAAAGGTAGTTATTGCTCCATTTGAACGTCTTCTTTCAGATGCTGCCGAGGGTCAGCTCTCCCCAGTTGAAATGAGCTGAGATGTTGCAGTGAGATGGGGTTCGGTAAGTCCCTACAACAGCTTAGTGATGGTTACGCTTCCTCTGCCAGGTGCTGAGGAAAGCAAAAACCAGACATCAGAGACGTGCAAGCATCATTGGGGCTAGTGAGATAATTCCTTACAGAACATGAAAACAGCCCACAACAGCGCACATATTTTAAGCATGTAGATTTTACCTGCACGTGTAGGGATATGGCCATATCTACTGACACTTTGGTTCAGTGCTTAAAATACTGAGCCTCTGTCACTCGTGAGTGATACAGAGAAGATAAATGTTAAACAAGGTTAATAGAGCAGAACAAATGATTCTTCACAAATGAGATTATCCAGCGAATTTAGCCTATATTTCTTAGCATATCCCAGTTTCTGAAGGTGTTAGCTATTTATTACTATCTACTGAAGAGTTTAAACACAGTTTCTGGTATGTGGATTTTCTTGCCATCTACTTTTTTTAACAAGCAATTGTTAGCAGTGAGATATGTGATGTACGACATTGGTTTCTAATCTTGGCTGGCAATCTGGAAAAAAATATTTCAAATAAGAAAGTAAGATATGCAGAAAAAAAGAAACGCATTTTTTTCCTGCAGGAGTACACTTGTTCACATACCTATAGTCAACAGTCTGAAAATTAATCATGTCACAACCACTTACTCTACCAATAGTCCATCTCTGACTTTAAATGTTCATTACAGTATGAACACCTCATAACTACAAATGGATTTCATCCTCCAGACGGGGAAATAGGAGGCAGGAGAAATGAAAGAGCTCAGTCTGCTTCTATAGTGAGACACCCTGACCAAGTCAGGATTTGAACTCATGGCTTGACAGCTCCAAACCCAACCCTGCCTAGAGATGCAGCTTTACCACTTACTGTAATAAGGAGGTTTTATGTTCAGCAAATAAGAAAAATTAGCACTGTATGAAACTGCTACTGGATACTGAACGACTGTTTGCAAATAGAGTTGCTGTTATATTTTCCAGCTCTACATTTAGCATACCGTGCTTGCTTCTCAGTGATTATTTCAGTTGTCAGAGGAAAATCTGTTAAATAAATAAAATGAAAAAAAAAAACCCTCTGTTTTACTTTTCTGTTTATCTCTCCATAAACTTTATGTCTGACAATGAATGGGACTTGTGAAAGCTGAAAGAGCTTCGTCATGATGAATTCACTGCTGTCATAAAGCAGCTGCAAGGCAGCATGCTTTATGCAGTACCTTTGCTCCACTTGAATACCTGCTTCTCAGATGGCCCAATCTCAATGGTGTTAGAGCTGCATTTAAACTTTCCTGAACAGGCTTTGATGTTCACACCTCACTGAGGTGAATGAGATGTTGGGGATAGAGATTTCCTGCTGCCATTGTTTGGCTGGAGATAGACTCGGCTTCAACAACAAACCAGCAGCACACCAATTTATACTATCAACATTTTCTTTGCAAAAGAAAAAGCTGTGACCCTTTAAAAATAGCTTAAACGCTATGGGGAATGGATAAAAGATTAAAACAACCTGACAAACCCTGCTCTTAACTCTTATAAGGATTTTTCATTGTCAACCAAGCAATCTATTTAATTAGTACCCCAGGAAACAGAAGGCCTCCTTCCTTAACCGGGGAGACTGAGGAACAGCCTCATGCATCCTGGCTGCCCAAAGCAATGGCACGCTTATTCACTTTACCTGGCACGCTGGGTGGTGGCTATGTCAGAATAAGAAATTCAATCTAGGGTGTGTGTGTGAAGCGTATGAGAATCAGTTTGATCCACCCTTGTTGGACTGCAAATTTCGTGATACAAGTTCTTCTCATAAAACCTCTAGGAGGCCCTATTTGTTTTTAATACAATAGCACAGACACTCTGCTGCTATAAATCAGTGCAACTCCACTGACTTCCATTTAGCCTAGCTGACGGTGCAGCATTATACACTACCATTTCAGCCAAGAAACTGAGACCTAGTTCATTGCTTTGGCCTCTGGATCCTCTTTTCTTTGCAAGAAAAGCAAATCATTAGCATGTTGTTTAGTGGATCCCTCTTTCAACTGGGTGACCATAAGGCTGGCCATTTTGCTCCTTGGTCCAA
Source organism: Struthio camelus (assembly GCF_040807025.1). Taxonomy (NCBI): domain Eukaryota; kingdom Metazoa; phylum Chordata; class Aves; order Struthioniformes; family Struthionidae; genus Struthio; species Struthio camelus. The sequence continues at coordinate 13,225,403 of NC_090962.1, forward strand.
AGCAGACCAAGAACAGCAGAAAGTTGAGTTAAGAATAGGACAAATGAGCAGAAGTAAGGACTTACTTTTCTGAATCTCAACAACAAAATTCACAATTTTATCTAAAATTCAGTGTGTGTCATGTTTTACCAAACCTGAATGGATTCCTCCGTCTCTGCCTCATGAGGTTACCTGCAGTAGCTAGCAAGTTCAAAAGAGCATTTCCTGACAGAGGTTACTCCAACTATCTCATACAGATTCCCTGCCACACAGATATAAAACAAGTTGGTCTTGTCAAAGTATGCAGCAAAGCCTGAAGCTTGACTTTATTCCTGTTGATTTCAGCCAATGTCTTGCTAGAAGGACTAGAGAACTAGGCTTTTCATTTTCATCTTTAGTAAACTATAATATACTTAACGAAACAGGTCTGACTCATTTGCATAGCTGGGACTATGTCCCCCTTCAGTGGGACATTTCTATTTCCAAGGGTGCTGATTACTGCATTTCTACTAAAAATATCAAAAGCCTTAATCCTTTTCTAAGCAAACCCTTGGAAACAGACACAGGATGCGCTTGCAACTAAAAAACAAATGGAAAGTGATGCTGTGAGGCTGTAATCAACCTCCCCCTTTCTCTCCTTAGCAGCATCCTTGTGCAGCAAGGTCTCCATGAGACATGTGGGGGAAGCATCTGGACCCTCCTTGCCATCTCAGCTGCATTCAGCCCTCAGCTACGCAGTGCAGAGTCCTTGCTGGCTCTACGTAGTGGAGCTGCTGCTTTAAAGCTGGCTGCAAGAGCAGGCTACCCTCAGCCCCGACCTCTGGCGGGAGCTGGGCGCTGCTTGGCACCGCACTGCAGGCCTCTCGCCGTGCTTGGGCACACGCACAGGCAGCGCCACTGAGGTTCTCACGGACTGGCTGCCGCGGTGCCAGGGGCTGTTCTCACCCTGGGTCATCTATCCGGACACTCCAGTGTGCGAGAGCGCCGCTGGCCTGATGCCGTGGCAAACGAGCGTGCCAAGCCAGCCTCTGCCAACGAGAGCCCCAACTCCCTGCTCCTGTGCACAGCCTCTCAGTGCCCTGGCTCCTGCCAAAAACACAGGGCAGCTGTTGTGTCATAACCTCATCCCAGCCCTCTTCACAAGAAATGTAAACTAGCTGGACCCACAGGAAGAAAGAAAACATTCCCAGCTGACCTTTAAGAGAGAGGGATTGCCTTAGAAGAGCCAGTTTGGAAACGTCTCAAAGAGTTTTGGAATCAAAACACCAGGCAAACAACATTAGACTCAAGCAGCTTAGCATGACTCCAATTAAGCTCAGAGCTGGGGGAGACATGCTTATCCCCATACCATCCCTCCCTCCATACAATCCCTCATTTTCAAAAAGCACCACCTTAAAAACTGGTGTAAGTCTTTGGCTCTAAAGATACCTGGTGACAGATCACTGGGGTCCCCACTAGCACACCACAGAGATGTTTAAGAAGTTGCTGGATTCATTTCTCCGGAACTAGACTTCAGAGCGCTACTGGAAAATGGGAAATCAGTGCTTTTCAGCTTCTTCCCTTAGAAAACTGATTTATGCTGTGAAAAATTTCAAAAAAATCTGAATTGTTTTTTTTCTCATGGCACTCTGTCTGGCATTTCTGAGCTACTACAGCACAATCTAGAATACATCTGCTTGTTTACTACAGGTTGAAACTGTGTCATAAAATACGTATTACGTGAGTATCCTCAACGTGCACCGAGATTTCAGAGACAGAACTGCTCTGAGCCTTTTTATTAAAAGAAACAGCAATTTTCTCCCAGGCAGAAATCACAATGGTATCAATCATAAAACTGATCAATAAAGCATTGGGTTGCGACTCCTTCTCCCTAGTTTAATTTTGTTATTGAAATAAGAGTTTCTCAGTGCATGGAATTTCCTGAGGATTAATAGCAGAAATCAGCATCGCAACACACCCACCCCTTCTTGCTTCTTACTTGTTTCCAGAAAGTACTCACTGCCTGAACCATAGGAATTTGGATCAACATACTCGCCCGCGGTATGCATGCTTGCACCCAGCTGCCTGTGGTATGCCCATCTGAATCAATCACAGGTGATGCTGAGTAGCAAAAGCTGCCATCTATTTTTTGGGAACACTTCTGGTAGGTTTCTGGGAAAGCTTTCTGAGATAATACTTTTGGAACCCATCAAATCTGACTCATTATAGCACAAGGATGAGCGAAGATGGGCTGCTTGCGTGGGGACTTATGCACCAGGGTCTATACGGGAAAGATTTTTAGTGCACAAATTTCTAAGTGACTTGGGATTGTGAGGCTGATCTGAGGACAACTCGGGCATACGCTCTGCTTTGTTTTACCTTAAACGCTGACATTGTTCAACTAAAACTAGCACTGAGATCCTTTTGTAACTCGTCTTGAAAGTACAACACATTTGGCTAGATAAATCCACAAAGGGTGTTGTCTAAGGGATGCGTTAGGTCCAACTCCCTAGACCCATGACTGAGGTACCCAGGGTCTCTTTTGACACTGACGGCAGTGTTGTCTTCAGAAGTCATTTCTAGACCTAGGCAGGAATTTTTGACAAAACAGTTTTCCTACTGAAGAATGCTGTATTGACAAAGCTGAAGCTGTTTGTGAGAAAATAGCAGTTCTGATACAATTTCCCTTCTCTGGAAATGCCAGGGAGAAAAGGTCCCATATTATCACAGCATCCCATTTCGAGTTTTTTGTTGTTGCTGTTTTTTTAATAGACAAAAAGTTTGACATTGTCAGTTACTGAGGTAAAATCCAAAATACACTGAAGGTCAAAAGCAGGACTTCTGTTAAATTTCCTAAGTGAATTGCTCAGCTGTCAAACGTAGTTATTCCTTGTAAAAATGTTTCAGAATTTGTGTCCAAACCGGTGATAGAAATTTTTTTTACTAAAATCTTGCAAGTTCTTGCAGAAGAAGAACACCATTTCTTGCAGTGTTTTACTCATTTTCTCCTCTGTCTCAGCTCTTTCGCAGCACGGGATCCTAGCATGTAGGTACATAGCATGTATGCTATAGATCCAAGCAAAAGAGGGTCATCAACTTGACATGACAACGAGAAGCAAGCTTTCTTCTCCTATCATACCATGTCTATAGCTGTGACACTCACAACAGAAGTGCTGGAGATGAGTGAAGATTTGTGGCTATTTTCTTTGCAACTTCAAAATCCCTGAAGTCTGAATTTGTTATAATCTGAAGCATGATACAAGGGCTCCTTAGCTGTGGATGTAGGGCTGGGAGGCAGATGAAATGATCTGTCTGCAGACTATGTTAGTTTTCACAGAGCCATGGTCCTAAGAATCCAGATCTGATACTGTCCTTGAACCAGAAAGGTAGTCATCTAATTCCCAGAGTTCATATATTTGTACCCGCAATTGCATTCGGCCACAGAATTGCACGCCAATTTTAGCCTCAGCACTGGGAAGACTGTTTAAAAACAGGGCGCCAAGTTCACCACTTTGATGTCATGAAAACTGTACCTGAGATCATTCCTCCAGCTTCCAAGCTGGTGTCAGCTTAGTGCTTCCTACCAAGCTGGTGTTAGGTTAATGCTTCCTACTCTGATGAGCGTCAGAGCCTCCCTGGCCTGTGCATACTGAGGCCATTTACCACACAGTATTACCCTGCTGAAGCAGGGTGTCACTCCCTGGCCCTGAGAACAAATCTGTCAACACTTAGATTCAGTAGCTTGTTTTCTGGAAAAGTGGAAACAGGAGCTTGCCATTAGGCAAGAATTCGTTCTGTAAAGAGCAATCGGTGTGGATATAGGAGTCAAGAACATTGCCTCGCACAAAAACTAGTCAGTGGGAATTTCCCACTGGTAGCCTCCCTGGGCATGGATCTGGCACCGTGATTCTGAGCCTGTGGAAATCCACAGCAGTCTTGTCTCTTGCTACACTGAGTTTTGGGTTAACCTTTGAACGATGTGTACCTTCGGGTGTGTCAAAGTCCGAATGCTGGAATCTTGCATCTCAGCCATGCAGACACTGTAGTGACCTTGCAAAAATACTGCTCACCCTCCACGATCTTCCTAGCAGATGAGAACGTGGAGCTTGAAACTGCCCCCCACGCCTTGTTTTTCAGCTTGTGAATTTTATTAGCTGTCAACGTGTCAAACTTCCACTTAGCTGGACAGCTGCGTGACCAGCCAGACTCCAAGGCCTGCCACTAAAGTTTAACAGAGCTATCAGCTTTTCACATTGAGGAGATTATGCTATGTGGACAGTTAGGTGCCAGAGAGAATGAATGAGAGCTGGGTAAGCTCACCTTTCCTATGCTAAAGCAAACAGAGATGAGAGGCAGAATGCAGCAAACTGATGGATAGGCTTGGTCTTTTCTTCGGTGCTGGTACAGTGACTAACTCAAAAGGATTCTGGTGCAGGGATGGGGTTTACATGTGATACAGTAATAAAACCCGAGAGCAACATCAGAGTTCTGATTCAGAGACTTTGCACTTGATCTGGGGATCGTCCAGCCCTAGTCATGCAGCAGACAGGAGACACTGAGATCCAGAAGATGGAGGAAGCAGTGAACAAGCACTGAAGAGCAGCGAAGGCTAGTCTTGGGTCTTGTGACTATGGGTCACAAAACATTTTCCACACCTCCTTCTCCCCCTACCCATCCCCCTTTTACCTGTTAACATAACAAGCCTTTTGGGACAAAGTCTGTCTCCAAGTAGATGTTTGCATTGCCCTAAAGCACCCAGAAACCCCAGTCTCAGCTGGCCCTACTGTTATTAGAGCTATCTTTAATCCAAAATGTCTCTTTCGGCCTTACAAACTCTTTTGAGACAGGAATAAGTCTATAAGGTGGTAGGAGATTCCCTGCCTGGGGGCGTGTGTGTGCACGCATGTGTGTGTGTGTGTGTGTGTGTGTGTGTGTGTGTGTGTGTGTGGCTTTTTTTCCTTCACAAGAGCTTGATTGACTAATGTTTGTAGGTCCCGAGAGCCTGTAAAAGATCTGCTCTGATATCCAGAAAATTTTACAAGGGCGGCAGGCTTAAAAGTGGTGGGAAGAAGCTGAGTCTGCCAGGATGTTGGAATGAGAAAGCCATCAGGAATGCGCCTCGGAGAACAGCTGCTACGAGAGTCCTGGCAGGAACCTCCATGCAAGCTGCCTGGGAGCAAGTAGAGGGATTCGGAGATCACAGCCTGAGATGATGGAAAGGGTCTCTTTATTTATTTAGCTTTTCCTTTCTTTGCTTTCACCTCACTCCCTTCTCCCAGCCTTGTCACCACGAGGTCAGATTGCCTTGGAAAAGAGGGATCCTGCCTCTGGTTTTGCACTCCTTGGCACTTCAGGGCTTTTCCCTTCCTCCCCAGCATGCCCTCATCACTGCTCGGGCAACGCAGGTTTCTCTTACACCATAAAGAGAGGTTACTTAAACTCAGTTCTTCCTCGAAATGCCCTTTTTAGTCCGCTTTCAACAGAAACATCTCTATTGTCTCCATTAGTTTCTTTCTTATGTCCATCTACATAAACAAGAGCAATTAGAAATTGAATATGCAAAATAAAAGTGGGGTTATTCACACGTTCCGACCTTTGGTCGTTTAATCACCTAACTAGCCAATTTCAAGAGAAAGCTGGAGGGAGACGAGAAGGTATCTTACTGCAAGTGCTATGGCTGGCTTAACACCTCTTTGGGAAAGAAGGCTAATGGGAAACATCCTTACTCAGTGAACATCCTAGGTGCGTGTGGGAAGTGCCCATTCCCAGGCAGCTTGGGAAGCAGCGCAACCTTTTGCACTTTTGGTTTCTGAGTGCGCACATCGAGCTCGTTCTCCTGTGCACTGCAGAACAAAAAAAAGCCTGTTTTGCTTCTGAGGGGCTAGTTAATTGACTGACTGTTTCCTTGTCGCAAGCCTGAGTACTCTTTCCCTCCTCTCTCAGTGCCTGCAATTCAACTCTAGGCTGTATGCACAGAGACTCCTGTACTTAGCCTGAAACCCAATAGCACTGGCCACACGGAGGACGGACTGCTGAGGTCTCCATTTCGCTTCTTTAACCCAGCACAATCCCCAATCCCTCCCCCTTTCTTTCCCTTTCCCCAAGGGACTCTATTATACCCCCCAATCTGTTCACACTCCTTATCCCTCTGCGTGTTTGCACACACTGCTGACCCAGCCTTTATCTGGAAGACATAAGGGTCTCTGTGTGGAGTTCCCACAAGGGCTATTAATCGTGTAGATGTCAGAGTCCCCCTGCTCCAAACCCTCCCTTCCTGCTCCTCCCCTCTTCTTCCCTCCTCCGGCCCTTGCTGTACTCTCTGGAGATTGGGGGAAAAAAAAGTTTTATAAAAATTCACACACACAACTTGCAAACTTTGCAAAATATGATCTGCTCCCCTGGGCAAAGCTGGTAAATGGTATGATTTCTCCTGAAACACCAAATACAAACATACACACATTGCTCCCTCCTAGGCCAATGGAGGAATTTCCTCAAACAGAACACAGAGCTAAATATCTTGCCTAGCTAGAGACAGTTTGGCTCCAGATGCCGACCCGATGGAAATCTTCCAGCTGGTACTTCTGTAATGGGCCAAATCAGAATGGTACACCTACAAATCCATGGAAACACGAGGAACCTACAGAAACAGACTGGCCTAACTGGCCATACATCTCAGATCCTTAGGAATTTGGCTTCAGAGAAGAGGTACACGCACATTATCGGCCTCATCCCCAGCAGCACCACCTCCTTCCCCATGGTAAACACACATAGAAGCTGTGCCATCAGGCTATCAGGCTGACTCGCCACTCGCTTGCTCTCGTCCTTACCTGAACACGGGCCTCAGTGAGCTTGGTCCTCTGAGCTAGCTCTTCCCGTGTGTAGATGTCTGGGTAGTGGGTTCTCTCAAAGGCCTTCTCCAACTCCTCTAGCTGCTCAGCAGTGAAAGTGGTTCGACTGCGGCGCTGCTTACGCTTCAAAGGCAGGTCTGGTTCAGATTCGACATCAGAGCCTTCATCCAGCCTGTTACCTGCGGTGGGAAAGAAATGGGAAGCGAGGCTTGTCTGGTTAAAAAGCCATAGGGAGAAAGGCCCTTGAAGGAGGAGTTAAGTAACCCAGTGAAGGAATCGCAATTCTATGCTGATAGTATCCATCAGAACAAATACTCTAACTACAATAAATCTACCAGATTTTTATTGCTGTTGGGTTTTTTTTTCCACATTGTAAAAAGACAATCTAACAAAATCAGAACCGTTTGCAGGAAAGGGCTGGGTCAACAAGGTCCATCGTTCAAAATGTTGTAGTGAAAAAAATCTCACAACTGTTGACTTATCTTATTTCAAGAAATTTCCATTTTTTGTTTGAAATGACTTTGAGCTTGTAAGTGTCAGACAATTGGAAATTAGATGTTGAAAAGATGGAGAAATTGAAATGAGCCCATAAAAATGTCAAGACAAGATGCTTTGACTTGTGCATGCTAACTTCCTCTTGTGTTTTTGAAGTATCAGTGTCTGAGTTATTAATTTTTAACCACTTTAGGAAGAAAAGAAAGAAATATTAGTAACTTTTACAGCTGGGGAAAACATTTCCTGCTCAGCTTCACCTCCAGGTTGGCCTGCCCGCAGGATACAATTCCTCTTCTCCTCGACTCTCTATTTCCCAAATTTCAGTAGGAGTTTTGCAGAAGGCCAGACTCCAACAGCATTATGATGCCATGGAGGTCCTCTGCCAAGGCCTGCTGGGCACCTGCCTCCTCTGCCTTCACTTGCCCTGAACCTCTGCCTTTCCCGCCTCCCTGCCTTGAACACCCTGGCCCACAACCACCCCTTCCACAGGCCCTTTGCTTCCTTCCTCCTCCGTAGCCAACAGCCCTGACAGCATGGGGGGAAAAAAAAAAAGATGCTGCTTTTGTTCGAGCACTATTAAGCTGGACTTGCTGACAGTTCGTTGTTTGCAGGGTGCAGGAGCTAATATCAAACAACAAACCACTAGTTCATGGAAACAGAGAAGGAAGAACATGATATATGCAGCCTTTCAGCTACGTGAGCGATCAGGCCTCCATTTCTTTTTCCTTCTCTCTCATGAAGATAGACTCATTAAATGCATACTCATGATTTACACAAAGCTTGATTACTACCTTTCAGAATAAATGCACAGACATAAGACTGGGGGCCAGAATCTGCTTAAACATAGCGCTCACCGAGAAATTTGTTTCTTTCAGATAAACTTTTACTCGCTTATTGTTAGAAGCAAGACTTACACACGCTCATCTTTAAAATAAATTCTCTAAAGTTAGCAATATTGCTTTACAGTCCTCTCTTTTTATTCAGCTCCTATGCAATAGTCTGAACTTGCAACCAAAATCTGCCTTTTTTTTTCTCCCTTCAGAGCTGAAAATGGCAGCTGTGACTTCCTCAACAGCTGCTGAAGAGCAGCAGCAGTCTGAGGAGTATGAGGCAAATCTCCCATTGGAGCTCATTTGTTTATACTGAGGTGGTCATAAAATGCCACTGCATTCAGCGTGGGGCAATATAAAATGCATTTGTGTCTTGGAGCTTCAGAGGGAGGATGCAGTGTCAGAACGGAGCTGCTAACTACAGTTGTGGTGGAGTCAAACTTTGCTGCGCTGGAACGGATGGCTTCTTCAGGGGCCAAAGGAATCACCTTAGGAGGTTTTCCTATGCTTCTAATTCCAGCTACGGCTTACCAATGCACAGGGTCTTCATACACACCAATCTTCTCAGAAAAAGAGCCATTTATTTCTCACTGTTGACTTCAGCGGACCAGCATCTGTCCCACATTAAGACAGCTTTATTGTCCTGTCCATAGGAGAAATTTGGCACTAAACTAGTTTTCGGGTTACTTGCATTTTCAGTGGAAAGTCTGGTGTAAAAAGAACATCTGCACTCTAGAATAACAGCCTTGCACATCTGTGTCCCAGATGATTCTGGTCAGGTAGATGCACATCTGGACTATGCAGTACCATACTACGCAAAAGCACATCTGGAAGCCTATTGCATACAGTCCATTTCATGATGTTAACTGCCTAAGTCACTGGCTGTTACTGGTTTAGTTAGGCAGTATCTTTTTTGGAAATACCCAATATGAAAAAAATGAGGACAGAGGTGAGTTTAGGTCTAGAATACAAGAGGCCTAGGGTGAGGAGGGGGAAGGAAAATATACTAAATTAAAATGTGATTTATCTCTGCAGCAGAACATGCTTCTGTACAGTTAATACACAGGCTTAAGTACCAACTTTCAGTCTTCTTCCAGCCTGTGAGCTCAGCACAGGAACTGTCAACTGCCGCACGTTTCATGCCTAGTGCAACAAAGCCCCAGTCTGGTTGGCAAGCATCATGGTGACAGCAACGTCAAAATGACTTTTTAAAACCTAGCTCTCCTGTCCACTTAATTGTAATGCTGTAACATCTACAGCTCATCTACTCGCTTGGCGTAACTGCCTGCATAGCATACAGCAAGGCTGCAACCCAGCATCTCCCCAGGTAGGGAAGAGTCCAGAAGAGAATCTGTAACACATTTCATCTCCCACACCTCACTTTGCCTTTTTTTTTGTGTGTGTGCATACTGTAAAGGTTGGAAGAAAAACAGTCAAATTTCCTCCAATAGCTTTATGCTGCTCATTAAGAATCTCTGGCTTAGCCGCAGGATTTTGGGAGAGGACAATGAATTGTCACTAGTAACAATCTATCCTATTCACAGCAACACCGGCCACCGTGCTGGCCGTCACTCTGGCTGCAGGGCTAAGAGGGGAGAGAGCTGAGCCTTGCAACATCGAGTTACGTAATATTTTATCTGCACGTTTCAAACAGCTCCAGACTGGCATTATCTCCATTTTACAACTGGGAAAAGCGTGGCATGGACGGCAGAAGTGACCGCCTACAGTCACCCTGTGAGTCAGGAGCAAAGCTGGGAAAAGAACCCACAACTCCTCGTGCCAAGTCCGAGGCTCGAACAACACAACTACAAAGATAAAACCAAGAGAGCAAGAAAAATCCCAGGGCATGTCTGGAACCAGCTGGTCTTAGTACGATGCAGCTGCTGCTGTCAGACACAGATTTATTAAATAATACAGACAGGCTTTTGGCTGAGATCGATGGCAGTATGAGCCTATTATCTAATGTGTCCTCTATTTTCAGGGGACAGACTCTGCCTAAAGATGGACTCCATCTAACAGGTCTTCTCCATTCCTAAGCAGTTGAAACCTACCAGACAAGCCGCTGCTATACTCTCATAAAGTTTCTGCACAATGAAAAGCTTTACAAAGCTGCAGGAATAACTTAAGGAAATTCCCTTGCTAGACCAGTCCAGGGCTCTTCATAGAAGACACTTTTTTGCCACATGCCCCTGCAGACACAACCGAATGAGAAAGAGCAGAATGATGCAAGAAAAGTTGTTTTTGCAGCACTGGGATCCTGCTAGGAGGAGTCTCATAAAATACCCAGTCTGGCTATGGTGGGGGGGCTGCTAAGAGACACTTGATCCGGGTGCAACCTACAGACAGGTCTTGTATCTGTACGGCCACGCAATTTCTGTTGAGCATAGAGCCTTACCAATAAAAAGGTGCTTGGTGTCACTGCAGTTCAGTTGCCTTTCCTAGAGACACAGGCTATACTGGCATATTCACTTCTGTACATCAGCATTCCTGCATCCCTCACACAGTGCTGTACAAGCTTAGTAAAAGAAATACCGTTTTTCAAGCAGCTAACTCAGAACTGTACAGTTTGAGTCTCCCCTGCCTTCTGCCTAGCAAGTGATTACCACCTAAAGAAAGGAGATGAAAAAAGGTTATACAGCACTGCCATGAACATGAGCAGGTAGAGAAACCCACAGTTTATACAGCCTCCAGCACAACAGGGCTATCGCCCTAGCAGTAACAGCACGTGCTGGTAGCATTTTATACTTATTCACAGACAGCAACGAACAGCCTGTAAATATAACAGTGGAGAAATATCTAGCACCAGCTTCTCGCATGGCTTACCAATCACTAGCTGTGATGAAAGATGGGAAACAGCTAGCTGTCTGACATTCAGCACCTCTAGGATATCATACTGGTTAAAGGCTGACAGAAAAGAATGGAACTGGGAGGTGAAGGGAGACAAAAATCTCATGGGAGGACAAGTCACACTAACAGAAAGCTAAAAAAGTGTGGGTTTTACACAGGACACGCACTGATCCCTGCTGCATTTTTTTTTTTAAAAGGAGTGTTTCCATCTCTGTCATAACCGCTCTGTAGCTAGGAAAGAAAAAACCCAAACTGCCCTATTTATTTACTTTGTAATATTCTTAAAAATAAAAGAATTGCAGGTTTCATCAAGGTAATGAAAGTAAGCTTGCCGGTGTGGAAATTCCTAAGTTCCAGAGCGGACGGGGGCTCCTCCTGACCATACAAGTGTACGGCCACCTTCTTGCAGCACAGACGAATGCAGCTGGTAAGAGAGGCGAGAGAAAACTGTGAAGGGACTTGCTGAAAGTTGCACAGACCAACGTGAAGCCCCACCTCGCGAGAGATGGGCTGGGGAAAACGGAGCAAGCCAAAAGGATTCTTTCTCCCAGCGGCAAGGAGCGTGGTCAGAGCACGTGTGCTGGTGTGCGTGCAGGATGGCACAGGAAAGGTGTCAAGGATAAGCCTAGTCTTGTCCTGCGTAAATTGTGGCCCACAAATATGCATTCCTGAAAAAGGCTGCCGGTTCAGGTTGGGGGGGTGCAATTAGCACAAGCTGGGCAGAGTTCTCTGGAGGGGCTTGAAAGGGACAGAAGTGGAGTAGAGCTTGAGGAAAGCAGGGAAAAAAACCCTCAGTAATTATGGATTGGATTGGTCTTCCCTCTCTCCAGCCCCTTCCCTCTTTCACCTCCCTTCCTCCTCCTCTGCCTTTCTCCTCTCCATCTCCATTCACTGTTTCTGGGAGCCTCTTAGCCCTGGAGTTAAATTAATCAACAGGATTAGGTGGATTCGGCCACAACAAGACCCTCCAGGCTCAGACTGAGCCCTTGATGCTCTACAAGGACCTGCTGCCTTGTCTTGAAGCACCTTGGTGCCGTCTGGAAGGATTGGCAGACAGGATCAGACATGAAAACGCATTCATTAAAGTGGGGATCGGATTTTGTTAGAGGGTAAAGGGGAGCTGCTCGTTCTTTCCTTCAGCATTTCTCATCTCTTTGTCACCCTCTCCCCTGTAACTCATTTCCTCTCTCTTGCTTCCAGCTGCACCATCCTAAAAATTAAATGCGTGTTGGAGGGGACAGAGAAAGAGGGGGAAGGGAATGGTTCTCTGGATGGCTTAACTGTCCTGCACCTTTTGTGCTGCAACTGGCTTCAGCAAACTCACCCAGACACTGCTGGAGCAACAGCAACATGCCAGACTGACTCCCTGAAACCCACTCTGGAGGGGACCCACTAGGAAGCAGATTCAGCCACCGGGGAGTTTGGATTTAATAGCACAGGAAGGGTAGGAAGGGCTCACTTTGAAGGCACCAGCAAGAGCTGAGCACCGCCACATGCTAGAGCCCCACACCTCTCAGTCCTCCTGGATCCCCAGTTCTTCAGAGCTCTCCATTCCCCAAAGCTGCCACCCTTGGTGGCCCCAACAGCTACCCCTGCACAAGCGTATGGACACACGTTTTCCAAGTCACATTTATCCCTGAAATTCAGGCCACATTATTTCATGCCAGAGGACAATTTAAGAATTTCTCAGTGACCTTGGAAAGGATAGGCTTCACCTGCCACATGAAGCTTTTGCTGCCTGACGTTGCCTTAATAACTGGAGCCCCGGTATCAGTCTCAACAGATGGAAATATCTCCCGATTGTGGGCACTTTGTCATGAGGACCTGAAATAATAGAATAGGAAATATATCTAGGTATATCCAATATACCCAATACAGCCACACTGTTATTCTCTTCATCACTGCTCTGTCTTTGAGTCCTCTTACTGAAGTTTGCTGGTAAGGGCTTTAAACAGACCACTGTCTAGATCTGTAGTGCTGGTTATTTCATTGCTCTTTTCTCCATTTGCCAACGCAACCAGCCTGTTGTTGGCACCCAAAATATTGTGGCAATAAGCAGATTTGTTGTGCTACTTAGAACAAAGGAAGTCACAAACCTCAAGCTCCCAGGACTAAACAAACACAAGTCCACCTTGGCTAAGGAGACAAGGCACTGCCAAAAGACTAGCTGTCTACTGCTAGCATTTATACAGGAAAATAAGCCTGTAAGCCAGAAACAGGACTGCTTACGTTGCCCATAACTAAATAATTATTTACATTGGAGCTCACATTGCAACAGGATAGACAGAAGGTGTGATTCTGTCCAGTGCATCAACAGCAGAGTCTCTGGGTAGAACAAAGTTTGACAAGAAGGTGGCAGAACAGATCCGCTTTGGATTTCAGATACAGGATGTCTGTTGGAGCAGAAGGTTTGAGACTGCACAATTTGCACTTTCTACTCCCCAAAAAAGATATAAGCATCCCTGGATGGGATGAACAAGAATCACCAAGAGGCAGCCTTTTATTCAGAGAGACCTGCAGTCAATGGCCCTAGGAGCAAGAGCTGAAATTCTCCCTGAATTCTTAGCATCTGCCTTTCCCTCTGGCAGAAAGCAAACAAAACCCATCAAAATGCAAACAAGACTATGGAAAGCCTGAGTGAAGGGGAGAGACAGTTGGCAGTGTCTCAGACACAGAATTATATTTCCTTGACTTTTCCTTTTCAATGTGAAAAGTAGAACAGCTTTTTCTCTCCTTGGAAACTGATGAAGTCTTGAGCTCACAGAGATGCGTGTGTCTACGTGCAAATGTGTGAGTTAGAGAGACTAACACAATCAGGTCTCTGCAGAGTAGCCCCCCACTCACCTCCAAACCTACTCAACAGCAGGTGGGACTGCAAAGGGAAAAGAGGTGTTTCAGATTCATCTCTTGCTCTCCTTCCCCGTCCAAGCACATTCCCAGACACAAAAACCAATAATCCACACAGTACATACAATAAAGCTTGGGTTTCCCCCCTCCCTCCCCTTTCTAACCTGCAAACTCCCCATTCTCCAGCATTTGCTCGTGTCTGCGCAGCTGTATTACAGTTTAACATAGTTGAGAGGCTCTGGTGTGGAGCAGCAGCAGAAAAACGAATCACATAATAGTTGATATGCGTTTTAATCAAGTAATTCGGCCCAAGCAGAATGATAGCGCCTGTTGGTGGGGTGCCCTTGAATACCAAACAGACCAGGTAGCAGGCCTAGGAAAATGAAAAAGTCATTTACAGCTCAGCTGGGGACTGCAGTGTTCAGCAAAGCATTAGTGTGGGGGCCTTAGGAGATAAAGGTTTGGGGTTTTTTTCCTTTTTTTTTTTTTTTCGTACAGGCACCGAACTGGCCAGCTGTAACCAAACCACAGACTGAGGTAATGTCCATTATGGACTTTACAACTTGAAAATAATACTAACAATGAAGCCGATGCTCTTTGAAGAAAAGAGGCAGAGAGTGTGCGTGCCTAGGGGGAATACAGAAGAAGGGAGTAAAGAGAGGTGTTTCACAGCTGGATAATTCCCTCATCATGTCATGATCTCTTCTGAATGAGAGATCATGTATTGAGGTGAAGCTGTAGAAGCGAGGGAGAACAGAAAGCTGGAGGTTTAACAGATGAAAAGAGAGCATACACAAAATAAAAATAAATGCATCTCAGCATTTGGGAGACAGGGATGCGGCCAGCCAGCGGGATGACCACGGTGAGAACCACACAATCTGCTCTGGCTCGGGACAAGTGATGCAACCCTTTCTCCATGTCTGAATCCCAAGGATTCACGCCAGAGGAGCCCCACATTCAAATACTGGGCTCAAAGATTCAAGGTGAGATGTAGACTGAGGTATCAAGTTTCACCTGGTTCCAGTTAAGAAGCAGAGCAATGCTGTCCTACTTCCTTGACCACTCACCTAAACCTTACCTTCCTCCCGGCTCTGCCAGAATTTGGTTTATAACTCACAGATGGGTTTTGGGCTCTTACCAAAACTTTCATGTGGGAGCAGCTCATCTGGCATTTTGTCATGAAAAACATATACGCTTCTGAATAAGAAAAGATAAACTGTTCATTGGCTAGGGTGCTGGCTTAGGATGTACAACAGTCCAAAATTCAACTCCAAGTTCTATTATAAACTCTCTGCATAACCTCGGACAAGTACCACAGCCGCCTCGGGCTCAGTTCCAGCTGAGTTCATAGGCATAACTACAATTGGAGTGTTACAAGATTTCAGAAAGAAAAGTTGCGATACAAACTGACAGTCGCACCAATTTATCCTTGAGGCTAGAGAGACCCCATTTACTAGGGAGAGTCCTCTTGTCACCAAGAGCATTGCTTTCCAAAACGAGGACTTGCACTGAGTGAAGATGTAGCCAAAAGCTCTCCTTTGCATTCCTGCGTCTACCTCGACTCTTCCAGGTAACTCCGTGCAGGTTGGGAACGCACCTTGCCTTGAAGCTGGAAGTTAAACCAGATGAGGGCTTTTCCAACCCTCTGCAGCCCCTCAGAGGAGCAGGGACTGCAACCCTAACCAGGTGCTTGTTCCTAATCCATGCCGCACACAGAGATCAAGCAACTCCTTTGCTGGCATACATCAGTGCAGTTCTGGTAAAGGCCAAGAAGCTGCACTCATTTATCTCCATGGAGGGATCTGGCCCTGGAGACTTCATTGACTCTGCGTGTGAAAGTAGGAATAGACATCAGGGCCTCAGCAAATCATACTGCAAATCCGGGTCTGGCAGCATAGGTACCAGCTGCAGTGCCCCCATGCAAAGACACACGGTCACAAAAAATACAACATATTCTATTCCTTGCAAGCAGTGAACAAAACCAAATCATCCAGAACATTTGGAGAAAGATAGGGAGGGAGGGAGGGAGAGAGAAAGTCTATGTCTCCAACAGCCTTTGTTAATTCCCAGCACTGGCCTGAACATAAACAGATGGAATATCCATCAACTCCAGTCGTCTTTTCTTTTCTTTCAACTTTTTTCTAGTTCTCGCCTCCCTGCCCCCTCCACCCCTAACACTCTTTCTTCTGGCTTTTGTTTGGCCTTTTAAAGAACCCCGAGGTAATGAGGCCTGCCCCGACTCCCCAGCACATCTGTGAAGTCCATAAAAGGCCCCTTTTTCACTTCAATATTCATAGCTGCATGCTTGTGGCAGGCACAGGATCCAGCGGAAGGCTGCACCAGAGGGGCTGCAGGGGCTTGCTGGCTCCTCTACTTGCATTGAAATGATGTAGTTAGAGAGGCATCAATAGTGCTCCCAAAATTGGGAAGCAAAGGGAGACCAGCTGGGACACAGAGGGAAAGAGGAGGCAGGGAATAGGAAGAGGTCAGATCGCTTTCTCTGCAGTTTTTCCTCCTTTGTTCTTTCCTTTCCAGCTTCACCTCTTAAAAATAATTTTTCATGCACACAGGGAAGTTGACAGAGAAGTATAAAAATCTCTCACTTAAAGGCTTGAGCTGCAGAAGAGAACCGGACATGGGTAAGTGGGATGCTGGAAGCTGGCTAGAATTAAGGATGGGAGATCTGATCCTCTGATAACTTCCTTGACGTACACATCAAAGATGCAGGCAAACCAAAGAAAGATTACCTGGTCTGTAGTATAGGAAGCCAGGTCCTTCACGCTGGCGAGAAGCACTGATATGTATATGGTGGCAGGAGTAGAAGAGAGGTACCATTACAATTGGTACCTGACCAAAGGGTAAAAACAGGCACACACATCCAGCTTGGCACGCTGCTGTGTGCTTTGTTTCAACAGTGTTCCCGGCAGAGGTATTTAGCGCTTGCCAAGGACAGCAATAAAACACGGCCCCAGGTCCACACATAGCCCCTCTCCCCTCGTGGTCAGCCTGAGCCTCTGACCCTCACCCATTGCTCTAGCCCCCTGCACTGCACTGAGGTTGATGCCATGCCTCTACAGGGTCTACAGGACCCTGGTGATGCCCTGCTTGCTACAATCCTGCTCTTTGGGCTCCACCCATGCCTGTTTTCCCCACCAGCACGCATACGTAACATCAGAGCCACTATAATAAGGGGGTGAACTTCCACGAGCCCGTTACACCAGTTTGACTCCTCGTTCTGAACGCAACACAGTGCAACACCTAACCCCTCCCTGCACGTGTTACAGCCACCCTCTGAGGGTGCCTGCAGGTACAATACCAGAAGACATTGTGCCATGCAAATACCTTTCGAACATAATACGTGAATCCACAGGAGGGAGATGCACAGAACTGACTCCAGCCAGATAAAACGTCTCATAGTAGTTCTGCCCTTACACCTTAGTTCTGATCTTGAGAAATGCATGCTTCTTTTCCAGTCCCAATCCCCTGTCCTTAACCTGTTCAAGTACTTTTTCCTGAGGCTGGCTGGTAATTTTAGCGACGCTTACTGAGCACCATATCAATGTCTGGGGTACTAGTAATAGCTGATTCGGACTAGAATACTCCAGATCTGGACCAGAATCCGCTTGATGTAACCCAACAGTACGTGTTCCTCAGCACTCCATTTATGCACAGATATGCCACCTGAGATGTCTAGCATCCTAGCAGAGGTACATAAATCTAGGTTTCACAGTTTCTTCTCTGTGACCACCTCTGCTCCTCCTGGCTTTGTCCTAGCACAGCTCTGCTCGTGTCCTTGAAGCGCTGTCACCCCATCTATGTCAGTTCTAGGTCCCAAGCACTCTGTTAACACACGTCAGTCTTGGCCTACAGCTGCCTTGCTGTTCTCACCCTGGGGTCCCTGCACAACTCTGTCATTGCTCCTCCATCCCAATTTGCAACACTCTCTTTTATTTCGCTATAGCTCTGCCAGTGGCTCTTAATCTTGTCCTGTAGTTCCTCTGCTATTCTAGCCCTGGGCCTCCCTGGCTAGATACATCAAGTTAAAGACCTTTCAATATAAGACTCTTTCAGGAAAGAGAAACAAATTTAACCTCATAAACCTTTCCCAATCCTGAAAAACCAGCCTGTGAGAACGCGGCACCAGAGACCACTTAACCACACATGAGAAACACATTCCTCCTGCTGTTTGCAGACCCTGCTTCATTTATCTGAACGTCAAACCGGCTGTCTAAAGCCAAGAGGTGTGTGAGAGGGCATGAGCAGCCACTTTGCTTCCTTTACTTTGTCCTCTACCGTGTCTGTGAAAACACAGGGATGCAGCAGAAGTCATTAAGGCAGTTGTCGCCAGAGAATATCCGTCTGATCGTTTTTGCCCTCTTCCGCTTCCTTCCCTTTCCTGCCTCCTTATGCATGTACATCCTTCTCTCTTGTTTCACTACTTCTCCCACTTGCTTTCCTGTTCTCTCTACTGCACTCCTGCTGGCTCTTCTCTCTCTCTTCCTCCCTGTGTTTATGCCCCTCCCCTGCCTACTTTTCTCCCAACACACAACCACTCACTGCTCCAAGCTTTACATTAATTTCAGTGCACAGAGAAAATACCAAAGTACGTGACTGTAGAGAACACTAGGCGAAAAGGGCCTGCAAGCAGAGAGCGCCCCTCATCAAGTTGGCCAACAGCAACTTTGGCTGCCACTGAAAACGCGTCGAGATGCTGGACTGTGACATTCGCCTGCAATTGAACCCCTCTGCTTGTCTCTGCTGCTCTCTGCTAGCTGAGCTGGGAGAAGAAAGAGAAGAAAGAAAAGTGTAGGGAGGAGAGAATGAAAGTGACAGAAAGAAGGATTGAATGAAGGAGTGAAAAGAAAGAAAGATATCCCTGCACTGCTTGGTCCTTTATCAGCCCTGTCATCTGGTGCAGGGCCCTGTTTGCATTGTCTCACCTTGGACAAAACAAAAAGGCGTTTTTGTGCAGATTCCTTTAGAGCTGCCAGAGCCCGCACCTTAGGGGGTCGCTAAAGGCTGAATGTGCAGCTGACAGCCCTGTGCAGCCCAATGTGATATCAATAAACTCCGACACGTCAACTCTTCAGCACAGCTCATGTGGAAGGTACGGCTTGAATATTAATACCTCCAGAGGCCGGGAAATACGCTTGGGGTGGAGGGGGGAGGAGGTGGCTCAGAGTAAGAGGAGGTCGGCGAGTGAGGGGGCTGCTTTAGCACAGGCTAGGGGCAAGGCAGCTAAAACGCAGACCATTACAGATCTGCTACCTGCTATCTTAGTAACTGTTCTAGGCCTTTTGGCTTTTATTCTTGACCACCAGTGACGACAAAAAAGTATGCAGGAATTGCCATAGCTGGATCAGGATACACCTACACCAGAACCTAGTCTCTAGTGATAATCAGAGCTGGCTACTTTAGAGAAGGATGCAAGGACCCTGGAGGACCAGTAACTGTGCTTCAGGTTCTACTCTGAGAGGAGTTAAGCGCCCACCCACAGCCACATTTCAGCCAAGACAAAAGATTTCACTACAGATCCTGGGACAAAGATGCTCCGCTGGGAACCACACTGGACAGAAGCCCAGCAGCTCAACCAGAATCTGTGCTCAGTTGCTCGATATTACATCCTGCCTGACAGGCATTTGCTTCAGAGCAGGTGTAGTGTATGCACAAGAGAACAAACATACTGCCTCTTCATCCACTACTGTTTATTTTATGACAGTGCTCAAAGGCACCGGTTGATGGCAGGGTCTCAGCTATGCTGCTGGCAAAACTAGCGAAGCGACAAGCCAAAGGAAGTGCCTGTTTCGCTGAGGGGACACTGACACACAGTAGCGATTTGTTGCCACTTAGGACACGACAGCAAGATGCTATTCCAGAAGAGTGTGTGTAGCATCATGATAGAAGTGCTGCAGCTCTTTCACGCCCGTTAGAACTGGCTGCAAAACGTTCTCCTCTGCTGACACTTTCCACCACTACGTTCGAGAGTGAACAGGCTCCGCTGAAATGAAAAAGGCCGCTTACTCCATCAGAACTGAGCAGCGTGCTAAGCTTGTGCCAAGCTAGGCTGTCTGAGGATCCCACAACCTCCACAGCTTCCACTTCCACTCAGATCACAACTCTGAAATTTATTTTTGCAAGCTGTAAGGATTAGAACGTATTTTGTCTGAATTAAATACTCGGAGTCACAGATGCTGGTTCCTCTGGCGGTGGGGGGGGGGGGGGAACCCAATCCCACTGCCAGGAGCAGAGCTGTGTGAACATTTCAACATTTCCTTCCAGTCTTGATGAAAGCAGGACACCACTGACAGACGAAACCACGATCAAAACCAGAGGTAAGTTTCAAAGTCTAGTTCGAGTCCTATAGAGGAGTTTTTCAGGAGGTCGAGAACTCTGTATGAATGGTTTTTTGTGGTTTATATCTGCCAAGTATTTCTCAGGACACATGACTTCATTCTTCAGCTATTCCAAGATGTAACAAGGAATCTTTCAGGGACTGGGGATGATCTCTTTCCCTCTTGCATTGTGATCCTATGAGGCAACTATGCCCTGACAGAACCACAGCACAAGCTGAAACCTTTTAACTACTTTTTGCTTAAGAATTCAGAACAAGGAGCAAAGCTGAAGACATTTCCCACTGTCATTAAAGCAGGAGGACACATTCAGCAGAGCTCTGCTCTTAAGAGATAGAGAGGCTGAATATGTGCAGAATAATGCTATAGCCTGCCCGTCACACATGGAAACTGAAGAGTTTGTGCCACTAGACCTATTTTGGTTAGAACTGTGCAGATCATGGATTTTCCAGTTTCAGAGCCACATTCCCCAAGTGCAGGGACATGGGGACTGGGAGAACAACAGGCACTGTTTCAGGATAGCTTTAATTTTTGGTTTGACTGGGCTGTTTATTTAAATAAAGAATCAAAAGACTATCTCATGTAATAGAAACAGTTCAGTTGACCTGAAATGGAACACCTTGCTCTGTTTTCAGGTTATGTGATTCTATTTTTTACCCATAAGTAGCTTCATTTCAGAATGAAGCTGTCCTTTGAGGAGACACAAAGTACTTTTGCTTCCCCTCCCCTTCTAGTAAATACAGTATTTAAATATATATACACATACATTTTATACATATACACACAAATTATATATACACACATACAAATATATATAAAGTGCATGTGTGTATATGTGTGTGTACGTGCGTATCTATATACACATATATGCTTAAGCCTAAAAGACCTTTAGTCTTGCTTTAGTTCAGTTTTTGCCAGTCAGAATTCAAGAGTGCCAAGAGTTAGTACCATGTTGTTTAGTGACGTTGGGGAGATGGTGCTTGGTGTCCTTCTTATTTGGCCAGAAAAAGCAGCATCCCATAGAAACATTTAATGCTCTGTGACCTAGCTGGGGGTCTGGCAGTGGCAAGTCAGAACAGTGCTAGATAAGAAGCAGCACTGAAGGCTGTTTAAGCTGGACAAACATTAAGTGGTAGTTTGGAAGGTCTCTAACATCAGCCATTCATCAGTGCCCACTACTGTGCATCTGAAAGTGTGCGTGCACCCAGTTTTGGCTGCCCCAGGCTGCTCTGTGACCGGCACAGGATAAGCAGTCTTCTCTGTGACACAAGCTGATTTCTGGCAGCCAGGCTAACAAGGTGATGGGCGCATAAGCAACATCTAATGAGTTAAACATGGGACTGGCACTACCAGCTAACAAACAGATTCTGAGCAAAGGCAGGTGAACCAGCAAATAACAAAGAAACTAATGACTCTCACTCAAAGACTTGGTCACAAATGCTGAGAAACCTTCTTTAAAACCAAATAGGAACCAGAAACAAAGTAGTGAAATGTGACAAAAGGAGATTTTCACACACAGGCTGAACAGACACAGCAACTGTACAAAATGTCACAAAACAACATTTTCCAGCTACTGATGAGCCTGCATTAGAATCGCTCAACCTCCAAGGGGCTTGGTAATACGCGAGTTCATTCCATGCCGTGTAGAGTTTTGAAAGCTGAGTGCTGACCAAAGCCTAACCTCTTTCATCCACCCCTTCTTCCCAACCAAATTTTACAGACCAGAGAAAATTAGTTGGAATGCTTAATGAACCTTTTGATATTCATACTTCTTCAGCTGGTAAATAATTTCATTCTGCACGCTAAGGACATTCAGGGTGCGAGCATGGAGGATTTTCTCTTGGGATAGGGCAAGTTGGCTTAGCTAAATTAAGAAATTACCTCCCCTGAAATTTGAAACACTTTTAAAATGCAGTTGCCTGCATTGTCCAGATTCTCTGTGTTTCAAAGTGTGAAACATTATTAACTGTTATTTTTATTTCTGTAGTTCCTACAGACCCATAACTAGGGGTCTGTAGGAGAAGCTTTGCACTGTACTGAAGCACACATTGACAAATGATGGCAGGAGAACCAGAGAAGGGAAAGAGATTACAGAAATTCATTTAATATGTCAGAGTTAAAACCGGACGTTGAACTTGGACCTCCCGGCTCCCAGGCTGCTGGTGGGTCCACTGGCTTTTCAAATCATAATGCCAGAAAAAGTGATGACTTTGCCTGATTTCTGCACCTTGCCAGATGTGCTGCATGACTCCTATATCAAGCCTCCTCAAACTCCCAGGTAGGTGAAAACATACCTTTTGGAAAGACATCACTTTGGAAAGACATAGGTTAGAGACCCTACGGCTCTAACACATTATTCAAGTAATTGATTAGCCTGCCCTTCTTACTTCAACATTTTCCCCCATGCCCAAGGATCCCTATTTCATGCTTCAAAAATCCCCGAGAGAAGAAGCTCTTGGGCTGCACAAGTTTGCTGGACAACGCCAAAGTTGTCAGCAGCAGTAACAAGGCAAGCCCCTCTACTAAACACCCAAGCAGAGCAGTTAGATACCATCTAGCAAAGTCAACAGGTCAGAGGCTGGGATTTGAAGGTGCCCTCTGAAAACCAGAGCAGGTGCACTTGTTTTAGCAGATGTTTTCTAATGGTTTCAGCTTAAATAACAGAATAGACAAACCTCAAGCAACCTTCTCCACAACGCAAAATAAACAAACTACGTGGTAGGAGGTAGTAAGAAGCGTGAGCCACAGACCTAGACGTGAAGCCTCAGTAAACTGCAAGCCAGAGAGCTGGACCATACCCCCGGATGTCAATTTTAACTCTGGGCATGCTGTGGTTTCAAGGGGAAACCCCACCGGGACATTCAAGCACCGGGCTCCAATTGGCAGCAGCGTGAGCCGAGTCCCATTCTGGGAATAGCAGGGCTGCTCAAGGTCACGTAGACACTGCTCTACTCCCCACTGCGAGGGGCCCCAGCTCTGGATATTTGCAACCGGCTTTAGCGTCACAGTGGGAGCTGGAGAGGACTTACCAGCCCATTGTGATGGATACGCTTTTCGGTCCAATGCTGCCAGCGCTATCGCTATTAGAAATGCCACCAGAATACAGGAGAGATTTTCCACTCCCTTCTCATCCATTATCTTATCTGTCTGTATTGTCTCCTGCTTGGTATTGGGCTCAGGGACAGCTGACACAGAGACACAACGCACGAAGTTCCAGCAAGCCTTGAACCTCAGCGCACAGGCCATGACTGGGTCTTTTAAAGGCACGCTTTGCACACTGTGTCTCTGCGATCTCCGCGAGATGCTGATATTTATGGGAAAGGCTTTCAAAGCGCAGCGTATGCCCAGCACCTACTTAGTATTAGGTGGAAGCACCCATCTCAAACCAGGGGAGGCTGAATACTCCCTTTGTAGCTAGGAGAAACCTTCCCCTCGAATTGATTATGAGATTTTGCAATGCACTGACTCCACAGGAGCGTTGTTGTGTTAGATGCTATACAGACCCATGAAAGGGTGCAGTACCTGTGCCACAGTTAATACCCTGATTCTGTACAAGCAAAATCTAGCATGCATACATTTTGAGAGCTGGGTCAAAAATTTTCACGCTCAGTTTCTAAGTTGATAAAGTTCATAATCATTGTCTACAGCTAATCTTAGAAAGCCTAGAGGAAGAACACAGACTTCTCTACCAGAAGTGCAACCTAATGTTTATCTGTTATTAACTTTTAAGGCTACACTATTTTATTTTCTGCAGAACTTCACTGGAATCAGTTTCATACCTGGAAAATGCAAGTTTCCCTTTTCGAAACTGAAATTTGCATCAAAGCCACATGCATACTAGACCAATGAGTTGCACATTTTTTTAAATAAAGAATAATTTAACAGTATTTACA
The DNA here is from genome assembly GCF_040807025.1 of Struthio camelus. Lineage (NCBI taxonomy): Eukaryota > Metazoa > Chordata > Aves > Struthioniformes > Struthionidae > Struthio > Struthio camelus. The sequence goes on from NC_090962.1 coordinate 13,249,471, forward strand.
AAAGTAAGAGTTTTTAGGCTCAGAAATAGTGACATTTAGATTACTTTTTTGTATTCCTTAGCAATGCCATTTAATAATACTATTAACATCACAGAATGGTGATTTATGAAATAAAAATAAACTATAAGCTGTTAACGATTTTCACAAAACCTGACTTTATTTCCTTATATTTGAATGATTTCTAAACATTCAGACTTTAAAGTTTTTGTCGATGGTACTCAAGATATTTCCCAAGCCTGCACAATGTCACCCTCTGCTGACACGTTCAAATAGAAGTTTGTTATAACAAAAGAAATAAGTGGTCAATTTAATCCAGTATCCTGCCTCTGACAGGTCCCCGTGCTAGATGCTTCAAACCCAGCCACAGGTTACCGAGTAATTATCTACTACAAGATTACTTCCCTTCAGCAAAGGGTCATCATCCCAATGCCAATTAGTTCATGGCTGGCTTACACGAAAGTCTGCATCTCTTTCTTATTAAAAACAGTTCTCAGGTTTTCAGGATCAACTTGGTAAGCACCTAAAAGTTCAGATGCCACCTAGGACATCTTGGGCCTGAAAAACTGAGCTGGAAAAAAATCTCCCAAGAATCACACAGAAAGCAACATTTGAAACACTTCTACATAAACAGATAAAAAAAACAACAAAACACATTTCATTACATCCCAGCAAATTTTTGCTATGAAAATGGGAAATCTAAGAGGAATTAGAGGCTATCTAAAGAAGGTCATGAACAACATTCTTTACTAGAGAAGCTTTTACGTTCATGAGACAAGCAAGTGGCAGGCTAGAGTTCTTTCCTTCTTATCCCTCCTTTGCTTTCTACGCTTACTTGTTTTAACAGCTTGTTTTCTGACACCAAGAGGCACTAACTTAGCTCTGGTCTCTTACTATTTCCCAAGTCCTGTTCCATTAGCTTTAATTTGGGGCAGAAATTTCATTTGAATGTTTTCACCTGGTACTTACTGGTCCTAACGGCCAGGTAAGTTTCTACAAAGAAACAGACCTGACTCTACTAGGGAAAGAAAACATATCTATGTAAAGACAGTGAAAACCATGGCAAAGGCCAACACAAACTATATACCAATAATATACTGACCTTCTTATATGCTTACATATTCTGTGCATGATCCCTAACGGGGACGATGTCTAGATCTGGGCTGCTAGACCTTCAGGAAAGACTGCATCTAGCCTTTCCATCAGAGATCTCTGTCCCCGGAGGCATTCCTCATCAGCCATGGTCAGTAAATGACACATAATGGAGGTAGGGTATTTCACTGTGTCCACATGACAACAGGAGGAGATATGGAGAACAGAAACAGGACTGGGGTAAGTAACAACAGGGATATGTACAAACTACATGCCTGATGGCTGACAACTAACAGGTGAGTTTGTTTGCTTCTTAACCTGAAAATCGTCACTAGATGGAGGAGAGAGAAAATGAGAATGATTGAAGACACAAAACACTTTCATCAATATGCTAGAACCTCAAAGTAAAACAAGAGAAAGAAGTCTGGAAGCCTCTGGGGACAAGATCATCTGTCACCACAGGCCTGCAGAGCTGCCATAAAACAAGTGATCTGGATTGTCTGCTAGGGGGGATTCAAGCTGGTGAAACTGAGCCACACATCTACCGAAATGAAAATCTGTGGGCAGACCATTCACTTGGCCAGAACTGCCTCCCACTACTCTTTCTGCCCATCACTGCTCCCTCCCCTTCCTAAGGGACTGGAGACTGAGATAATGAAGTTGCAGTGTTTTTTCCCAACCTCTCCGCTTCCTCTGAAACAAACCCAACAACAACTCAGCTAGCCTTCCTCCATTATTTTTGTTGGAGAGACTCCCCCCAAGCCCACCCCTCCCTCCTTATGGATCTCCTGCTAACAAGACTCATGTAAGTTTATTTTACACCTGCCAAATTTTGGGATGGGACCAGGAGCCAGCTTGCGTGGTGGTTGTTTTTCCTGAAAGAGATAACCTGCAAGTGCAGACACAAGGCAGGGGAGAGCACTGCAGCACCTGAACATCATGGCTGGAGAACACTGCAGTAACTCCCCCGTATAGCACCATACCTTACACCGTTATTGTGGAAATGGAAGCAGGAGGAAGAAAGAAAAGGGATGACGAAGTAAGAAGGATGGAAGAGCCCATGAACATTAATACTCAGTTAGCATTGCCCTCAGAGATTATTAAAAAGCAAACCCAGCCCCTGTGATGCCCTCTACAGAGGAGCAGAGGCTGAACCTAATGCAGTAATTACTTTGCACTGTTTTTATTGCCGTCATGCCTGCAAAGCAAAGCCATTTGGGCCATCATAGTGCTAGAGGCTGTACAGGCATACAGGTACAGCAGCACACATAAGGAAGCCCAAACATAAGCACAGCCCAAACAGGGCTAAGCTGACACTGCAGGGAGCATGCCACAGGGGAGCAGGCAGCTTTAGGACAGACTGTAAGAAGGGCTCTGACCTTGCTGAGGCAAGTCACTGGATCCCTGCTGGTTGTGGGGACACTGGGGACACTGTGGGGACACACTGCAGCTGAGCTACCATCCTGACCGGCAGACCGCACCAGGCTGTACAGCTGACTAGACGGACCACGGAGGGCTGTGCCGCCGACTGGACAAGCTGATCACGCTGCAGCAGCCTGGCCGCCCTGACCGGCCATCTAACGCCACCCTGATGACTGGCCACACCAGGGCCACCCTGACGACTGCCTTCTCTCCGGGGCTGGCCTGACTGACTGACCAACCGGCCACGCCACAGCCACCCTGACAGGCGGGCAGAGGGACACACTGACCGCCCTGACCAGGCCCCGTACGCCCACCACGACGAGGCCCTGACCAGCGGCCACGACCGACCAACCGACCCCACCAGGACCGCCCTGACCGACCGCCCAAGGGGGCGGACGGACCCACTGACTGACGGACCGGCCGGCCGCCGTCGCTGCCGCCAACGGTCACTCCCCGCGCAAACAGGCGCACGGCCGCCTCCCAACCGCCTCTCGCCGGCGGCCGCCGCGCGCTCCTATTGGCTACCTGCCCCTCTGGCCCGCCCCCTGCCGGCAGCCCAGCCAATCCGAGCTGGGCGTGCCTCGCGGCCTCACCTGGGGCGCGCGGCGGGCCCCGCCCCTCGGGGCGACCGTTAGGGCCGGGGGTGGGGGGGGGGGGCGGAAGGGAGCTCGACCAGCGCCGAGGCGCCAAGATGGCCGGTGCCTGGCCCTGTGGCTCGCCTGGCGCCAAGGTGGCCAAGACTCAGGCCCTCGACTCGGCCAGCGCCGAGGCACCAAGGTGGCCAGCACCGAGGCCCCGAGGCTCGGCCAGCGCCGAGGCACCAAGGTGGCCAGCACCGAGGCCCCTCGGCTTGGCCAGTGCCGAGGCACCAAGGTGGCCAGCACCGAGGCCCCTCGGCTTGGCCAGTGCCGAGGCACCAAGGTGGCCAGCACCGAGGCCCCTCGGCTCAGCCAGCTCCGAGGCACCAAGGTGGCCAGCCCCGAGGCCCCTCGGCTCAGCCAGCTCCGAGGCACCAAGGTGGCCAGCACCGAGGTGCCGAGGCGGCCAAACCCTAGGCCCCTCGGTGCGGCCAGCGCTGAGGTGGCCAGCACCAAGGCCCCTCGGCTTGGCCAGCGCTGAGGTGGCCAGCACCAAGGCCCCTCGGCTTGGCCAGTGCTGAGGCACCAAGGTGGCCAGCACCGAGGCCCCGAGGCTTGGCCAGCGCCGAGGCACCAAGGTGGCCAGCACCGAGGCCCCGAGGCTTGGCCAGCACCGAGGCCCCTCGGCTTGGCCAGTGCTGAGGCACCAAGGTGGCCAGCACCGAGGCCCCTCGGCTTGGCCAGTGCTGAGGCACCAAGGTGGCCAGCACCGAGGCCCCTCGGCTTGCCCAGTGCTGAGGCACCAAGGTGGCCAGCACCGAGGCCCCTCGGCTTGGCCAGTGCTGAGGCACCAAGGTGGCCAGCACCGAGGACCCAAGGCTCAGCCAGTGCTGAGGCACCAAAGTGGCCAGCACCGAGGCCCCTCGGCTTGGCCAGTGCCGAGGCACCAAGGTGGCCAGCACTGAGGCCCCTCGGCTTGGCCAGTGCCGAGGCACCAAGGTGGCCAGCACCGAGGCCCCTCGGCTCAGCCAGCTCCGAGGCACCAAGGTGGCCAGCACCGAGGCCCCTCGGCTCAGCCAGCTCCGAGGCACCAAGGTGGCCAGCACCGAGGCCCCTCGGCTTGCCCAGTGCTGAGGCACCAAGGTGGCCAGCACCGAGGACCCAAGGCTCAGCCAGTGCTGAGGCACCAAGGTGGCCAGCACCGAGGCCCCTCGGCTTGGCCAGTGCCGAGGCACCAAGGTGGCCAGCACCGAGGCCCCTCGGCTTGGCCAGTGCCGAGGCACCAAGGTGACCAGCACCGAGGCCCCTCGGCTTGGCCAGTGCCGAGGCACCAAGGTGGCCAGCACCGAGGCCCCTCGGCTCGGCCAGTGCCGAGGCACCAAGGTGGCCAGCACCGAGGCCCCTCGGCTCGGCCAGTGCCGAGGCACCAAGGTGGCCAGCCCCGAGGCCCCTCGGCTCAGCCAGCTCCGAGGCACCAAGGTGGCCAGCACCGAGGTGCCGAGGCGGCCAAACCCTAGGCCCCTCGGTGCGGCCAGCGCTGAGGTGGCCAGCACCAAGGCCCCTCGGCTTGGCCAGCGCTGAGGTGGCCAGCACCAAGGCCCCTCGGCTCGGCCAGCGCCGAGGCACCAAGGTGGCCAGCACCAAGGCCCCTCGGCTTGGCCAGTGCCGAGGCACCAAGGTGGCCAGCACCGAGGCCCCGAGGCTTGGCCAGCGCCGAGGCACCAAGGTGGCCACCACCGAGGCCCCTTGGCTTGGCCAGCACCGAGGCCCCTCGGCTTGGCCAGTGCTGAGGCACCAAGGTGGCCAGCACCGAGGCCCCTCGGCTTGGCCAGTGCTGAGGCACCAAGGTGGCCAGCACCGAGGCCCCGAGGCTTGGCCAGTGCTGAGGCACCAAGGTGGCCAGCACCGAGGCCCCTCGGCTCAGCCAGCACTGAGGTGCCGAGGTGGCCAAACCTGAGGCCCCTTGGCTCAGCCAGCCCCGAGGCCCCGAGGCCCCGAGGCCTCTCGACTCGGCCAGCCCCGAGGCGCCGAGGTGGCCAGCGCCCCGGCCCTGTGGCTCGCCCGGCGCCGAGGCGCGACCCGCGCGTGCCTGAGCAGCAGGGCCCTGCCGCGGTGACGAACGGAGCGTGCCGCTGCGGGCTGCCGTCGGGACGGGTGCCCGCCAGCGCCGGGGCGTCCGGGAGGACGTGTCTGCCCCCGTGACGCCTCCCCTGCCGCGTCCCCTGCGCGCTGGGAGCAGCGCGGAGCTGGGGAGGAGCTGCCAACGGCTGCGGCGCCAGCGCTAACAGCAGGCGGCGGGGACCACGAGCCTTGCGCTGCAAAGCGTAAAACTCGCGCGCAGACTGATTGACGCTGGCGGTAAAACCCCCACTGGGGCTGGGGGGGCGGGCGTATGGACTCAGCCCCAAAGCTTGTAATTCCTTTTCACTGTCACAACAGCAGAGTATGCATCATTCGGTCCTTCCCGTCCTTCAACGGTTCCTTGGGGAGTGTTTTTAGAAATAACTCGATAGCATCTACTTATCCAGGTTGAAATGCAACATCTTTCTGAGTGTGGATTTTGCCGTTAGAAAATCAGATTAAGTACACTGATTACTACCGCCACATACAAAGTGAAATTCTTGTAAAGCTACTTTGCAAATCAGCTGCCCGCTTTGCTTTGCTTCATTGCAGCCGGTCTGAGAACTGGCAGGTAACAGCATTATTAATAGGCAGCATTTGCCTCTTGGTCCTGGTGTGTGAGCCGTTTGCGGAAGCGTACCCAGCATGGGTGTAAAGCCACAGCGCCTTCAGCAGGGCTTCATCGCTTTGCAGCCGTGGGATCTAAGGGGCGCAAGGCAGTTTAGAGCTAAACGATGACGGTCCGAGGGAGGAGCGGGGTTGCGTGTCAGCTGAAGGACGAGGCAGGAAGAGTTTCTGGTGAAAGGCGATTTAATGGCGTGATGCCTAAGAGGAGAGATGAGATGTGGGAAATGGTTCAAAAGAGGTGAAAGAAATAGGAAAGAAGAGGCTGGGTACAGTGCAGGCAGCAAGAAGGATGAGCAGTGTAATCAGGGTAGATTACACAGGTCGTTATACAGAAAGAGTAGGATTTTGGTGTCTCCCTGAAGAGATGCTAGCATAAGGACTGGAGGTGAGTTTTAGCAGAACAACTGTGAATAACCAAGAAGCTGGGCAGGAAGAAACCTAAAGCAAGAAAAAAAGACTTAGTAGGTCATCTCCAGCATACCTCAGTCAGCACGAGGCTGTTCCTGCCAGTAAGAATTTTTCCTTCCAAAGTCGATAGTTCAGTTTCAGATCCAGTGCTTTCGCTAGTCTTCAAAATGCCACAAGAGAGGGAAATCTGGGCATTCCGACTTCGCTAACCGCTAAGTCCTCAAATCTTTTTTTCTCCCTGTCCCTATTTCTTTTGATGCAGACAAAACTCTCTCTGAAGTTGAGTGGACCAAATACGAGGGCATTTACTCAAAGCTCAATTCAGATGTCACTGGGGGTAAATCTCCATAATGCCAGCTGGCGCTTGCTTGAGTGAGCAGTCATTACTCTCTTAAGTCAGCCGCCCAGTAAAATCTAAACCAGGCCCGCAGGAGGTGGCCCTAGCCGGGCTAAAGGGCTAGATAGTAGCGGCAAGGATGCAGGCTTGGTATTGAGGAGAAATGGGTTCAGTTCCCTGCTGCATCGTAGATGTTTGTGTAATCTGGAAAAAAAAAAAAAAAAAACAACCCACGCAGCTTCTGTGTTTGCAAGCTGTGAAGCGGGGATAACAGCACACAGTCCACTTTACAGGTGAGAGTGCAGGTATTCTGGTAATAAGGCCAGGCAAGCAGTTTTCTCCATAAACTGTACCAACTAAGACAACTCGGTATGTATTACAGCAACACGATCTGGTCCATTGAGCTGTCTGCAGAAGGCTTTCATCATGATTTACAGAGGCTAAATTCCTAATAGTGGACTAGAGGCTGCGCTGGTTTAAAATCAGAGGCTCTGTTGAAATGGCAGTGGTCTGCTGATTTAGACCAGTTAAAAATATGTCTCCCAAGCTCCTATGAACCGAGTGGGATGTACTTTTATCTTTTTCCACTCTGCAGACAGGACCTCTTGTTTATTTCTTGCAGCTTAAACAGTATAGGGCACATTAAAAGAGAACAAAGCAAAAAGCCCGAATCAAAAACCTCGATAGTAGGAGGGGGGGGGAAAAGTTAGTTAAAACTCAATGAAGGCAACAGCCGTTTCTTCCCGCCTCAGGTCTGATTCAATCAGGTCTTTCAAAAGAAACTCCTGTCACCACAAACTGCCTTTTCATGCCAGATTCCTCCGGCTCCCCCTCTCTGCCCCATCCCAGCGACTTCCAACAGCACCGATCAATCTCCAAGCGACACCCTGCCCCCCCTCCCAGCTGCCTCCAGCCACCGCCGTTCCCAAGCAAAAGGCAGCTTCACCCAGGAAGGTGGTGGAAAAAATGTGGACAAATTTCTGATTTGCAACACTCTGGGAATGGGTTTATTGCCATTGTTTGAGTGCAAATGTATAAATAAAGCAAAACGAAGATTCCAGGGTGAGTCCGATGAAAAGCAGAAAACAAGAAATTTTATGGCCATAAGTGGCGTGGGCTAATGGTGATTTTTGAGGCACTGGACCATGGTAGTTACTTAGCTAAATGATTGCTGTGAAACCGGGCAAGAGGCTTATTTCTTAATTACTGTTACATATTATGTCAAGCTGACACTTCGAGGCGTGCTCAGGCAATGATAAAGTTAACGAAAAAAAAAAAAACCCAACACACCCTTTACCCTTCTGAGAGGCTGTTTTTAAAGCGTGTGACTTGGGGGTCATGGCTGGCTCTGGGAAAAGGCAAGGTTTGGCCCCAGAAGGGGGTGTACTGGGCTCGCGCTAACCTCCAGCCAAAAACCATCTCCAAGCAAGAAATCCTATATCACACTGAACTAGCATAATCCGTGCGGGTTATGAATAGTGCTTGAGTTACCCTTTTGCTGAATACTCTGTAATGCAGACGGCAGAGAATGGTCCCCTCTATCCTTTCCCCTGGGGAAATCCGGCATCATCAGCCAAGTCCGTGCTTAATTTAAAGGCTGTTTAGCTGGCTCTGCAATGGTAGAGAATTAACGGCACTGCTTACCTCTAGATCCATAGGATAGGACAAGGCTGGATAAATCTCTGGGAACCTGGCAGCCTTTCAGCTGGCTTATTTGCTGCTACTGCATCACCGCATTGACTGTCTCCAGCTAGCCCAAAGCACCGCCACTGCAGCGTGCGAGCTAAGCAAGAAAGCTAGAGGGGCCTGGAAAGAGCCAAGAGGACCAATAGCACCAGGACACAGTCCCTGCTGTACAGCCATTCAGAAAGAGGGACATCCAGATTTTCCTCCTGGCCGCACGGAGCCAGCCCACTGCTGTTGCAGCCCAAGCACTACAACTGGGCGTATAACACCGCCCCGCGAAGAAGGACACACGCGGGACAGATCGCGGAGCGAAGCAGCCTATCGTCCCCATCTCAGTGGAGCTACTCTGACTTCCAGCCGTCACAGAGCTGTCTCCACTTAGCACAAAGCTCTCCAGGGCCCAAGTCCTGCCAGGACACCAACCCCTTTCTTTTTCTGCAGGTCAAAATATTTGAATTCAGTTTCCCTGGGGTCACCTCTTTGCTGCCCTGCCCTGGGAGCAGTTGCTGGCAACTGCTTCTCTTTTCACTGCTTTGCTGTAATATAATGCAGTGGGTAACATGCAGGGCACATGCAATCAAGCTGCTGATTTCCCACACCCTGGCCTTTGATTACCTATCTATCTATCCATCTATCTATTTATTTATCTATCTATCATCAAGGTATATTATACATAGACTTTGACTGTGAATAGCCCATATGTAAAAATCTTACTTGCAGGTAGCTCTAATTCAGTTCCTTATGTATCGCATAGGCTTTCAGTGACGCAAGCTGAAGTGCTGGTCTCCGTTACTTCACAAAATAGATAGATAGGTGCAGAGCTCCCACGATACTGCCCTCTCCCTCCCTTTTTGCCCACTGCGCCGGGAGGTGTACGAATCCTGAACAACAGCATACGCTCTGCACTAAAATCTTACGATCTGGGCTAGCGAGCATATGGTTTTGTCAATGTATTTTGGAGCGTATCGGTTATGAGAACAAGACATTTTCACGGCGGGAGGTAGCACCAAAAATATCTTCCCTTGCTTTTTAAAGAAAGGGGCCTCCCAAGCAAGCTTTTAAACGTGGAGATCTTTTGCCTACTAGTTCCTCTGCCAGCCCTCCTGGGTCCCATGCACTGTAAAAAAAGGTGGCATGAGCAGTAAGAGACGTACCAAAATGTTTTTTATCTTGAAATCCTTGTGCTTTCCTCTTCCCCTTTCTTCCCAGTCTAAACCAAGGCACTCCAGAAGAAGAAATAAATATTACACGTTTGCCTTGAAATAACTTTCTGTCCACTTCACCACTGGCTCAAGTTGGATATAAACAAACTCTAGAGAGTATTGGACTGAGGGAGATGGCAAGAGCAACATTACGGTGTCCTACATGATCCCTGTCTTTCATTTGATTTAATCCGCCAAATCAATACCTCTAGTACCATATAACCCTTCAATTTGTGGCATGCAAAATCCTGATACTAGTTTTACAGCTGGGTCAGTTTTACCCTATGTAAGCTACTTATATCCTGCATTAAAAAAAAAAAAAAGCAAACCCTCACTGCGCAGGGCTGCTAATGGCAAAATATATTCACAGTTTATTTAATAACCCAAACTGCATAATTACAACAAGTAAGCTCATCCTGAGGTGTTTAACTTACATTTTGGGAGCAGCAACTTATTTTCCCTGCAAAAAAGAATGGAAAAATAAAAGTCCTTGCTGAGAACTTTTTCTCAGACTGAGAAATTTCATTCCTTTGGAATCGGTTTCTGTCCTCAAAACTCCTCTGAACAAATGTAATTATTTGTACATTGCGGGGCTAGCTGGCCATGCTCCCGAAAATGCATTGGTCGCCATTGATGTTGGAGAACAAGTAAGGGCACTCTTTCAAAACTCGGGGAAAAGGAAAAAGGAAAAAAAAAGAATACAAAAAGTCAGGCTCCTTTTTTTAATTCCGTCTCCTTTTCCTTTCAGCTCTTTGGAATAATTTGCCTTCAAGAGCCCTGGATTTGCTCCAGTATTTTTGAGGTAGGAAACATGTAGAGGTTTAATTCTTTATTGACTCCATCAGGTTCAGGTTACATGTTGGGGTATAAAATTATAAACAAATGGACGGCATTTACATTTCTGAAGTGTTTCCAGTTCCCTCACCCCACTTAAAGGTACATCACCATAAGCAGTGCCGCATGGGTGAAGGGAGCCAGGTGCCTTAACCGATAAACAAGACATCCTTTCTACCCTCTTCCTAAAAATGGCCTCCTCTCTCCCTCGGGTTCCTGGCTCAAGTCCAGACTGAAATCTTACATGCATTGAGTAGGTCAGTCTCAGGTGAGCCCTGAGGAAAATCAGACTGTGTCCCAAACTCATAGGTCTGAGCAACTATAATTTAGTAGTCCCGGTAACATGAGTATCTGATGGAGAATAAGCTATAAATTGCCTGTTTTCATGGGCAGGTCACCTCTGATCAGAATCAAAGAGAAGGTGTCAAAGAAACAGGACAGGAATACGCCCAGTAACTTTTACTGCAGTCCTTTTAGCTAGTGCGAGCCCAGCCCTACGGCATTTTCTGGGGGAATGTCGATTCAGACCAGCTTGGCAAACGGGCCCAGAGGTATTTTCTCCCTCTATTGAGAAGAACAGCAATCACTTGCGCTGTTGTCATATTTGTGACTGGGAAGTGAGGAAGTGGAAATTGTAAAGTCACACAACTCTAATCGAGGCTTATGGTTCCCGGAGAGAGGAGGGACAAAGTGACACCAGTGCTGCCTATGTCACTTTTTGTTCTAACGTGTTTCAAGTAGACAATCCTGCCCAGCCCTCCAAACCCCCCGCAAAGATCAGAGACTTGAATGGCAAGAATATGCGGGCAACTGGAAGGAAAGCTGGAATGAAAGCCAATGAAGCCCCATACAAATCACTGACAACCAGAGTTTTCCCTTGATAAAATGGTTTGTCACTATTACTCAGAAGTACAGCACTTCTCATAATATTTAACCTTGATCGTGAAGCGGTAACGATGCCACTTTCCAACTAATGTCAATATGTTCCTTGCCCGCCTCTGTATGAATGCAAAGGCAATGCAAGCCACAGCAAAGGCGTATGTCAAGATCCCGACTGACATGTAACTGACGTTGGGGTGGAACGCAGTAGCTGTGTGAATGCTAAGAGTCACTCCTTGCGAAGCAGCAAGGAAAGGAGTATGCCTGCAACAAGGCAGTTTCCTATGAGGCAGCCCGCTAACAACCGAAAATGGCACATCAGTAAGACATCAGAGCACACAGCCTTAAGGCTAACAAATAGTTAAGGGTCTAATGGTTGTTAAGAGCTGTCTCCTCCGAGCCTTGACCAGTAAAACAGCTTTAGCATCTTAGCTACATAAAACAGCTTTAGCATCTTAGCTACAGCTGATACGTGATGAAGAAGTGCTAGTCCAGAGTTGGTTCACATGGGAAAGGGTCAACTACTGAATTATTAACAGCAGCTCTTGTAGCACTTAGATGTTTCTTAGACATCTCCAGCCTCAAGAGATGCTCAGCTAAACCAGAGCAGCAGTGGTGTGTGTTATCGTAAGAAAGAGACAGTTTGGGCACGTTGGTTCCCTGTTATGCTAGGCACTGGATGAACGCATGGCAAGAGACTGTTCCCCGCTCAGACAAGACAGACAGAGGCGGGAGCAGAAACAGAGCCACAGAGAGGTAAAGCAGCTTGATCGAAGACACAGAGCAAGTCAGTGGCAGAGCCAGATTAAAACCCGGGTCTTTCGAGCCCTTGCTCGGTTCCAGATCCGCTAGGCAAAAGATTCAGAGAGCAGATAAGAGGCAGGACCAGGCTGTATGTTTGCAGATTAGCTCAACTGGCAGTGGTGGTAGTGGTGGTGAAATAAAATTCGGTTGCTTTTTTCTATCCGTATCTAGATTTAACAGGTGAAGTTCCTTATTTGGTAAGCTGATTTGGCAAGCTAATGTAGGTCCATCAGACTCAATGAAGCTATACTGATTAATGTCAGAATCTGTCCCTTAACCCTGGCAGTGCATGAGCACAGCTCTGTTACAAGGAGTATAAAAAGAGATCCTGCACACACTGGGAAATATTTATCGCTAACTGAGCTAATGGTCATTGTTTCAGCTGCTCACTTTCATAGGAGATTGTAGTGGAAGTATGTTCTCATATTGTGTCTCTGTTTCCTGCCATCGGACTACTCGCGTGTATAAAGTTAAATATGGACATAAGTAATTGCAGATTTGTGATGTGAGACAAGAAGGACCAAATTTTCAGTGGCTAAGCCTTGGCCTCCAAAACTGCATGCCTTAAATTGGGAGATGCGGTTATGAGTGATCACGTTCTCATATGCCCCAAAGCTCTGAAATACACACAAACGTATTTTGCATGCTCCAAACCAAGTTCTGAGCAACGAAACCCAAGCCAAAAATTTATAGATGGTGGGGGGATGGTAACTGATCCCTTCCGTGATCCAAGTGGAGAATCTCCAATGAAATATCCTATTTTCCTTGCATGTAAGGAGCACAATTCTAGACCAGCCTTTAGGAGATTTCCTGTAGGTGTCAGTGTGGACGATTCTTAGCAAAAAAATTAGGAGGACAGTGGACAAAAATTAGGAGGACAATTAGGAGGACAGTCATCTGCCAGATAATTGAAATGCTAATCTCAGAAGTTTATAAAAAATAAGAAATACTGAGCCTGCAGGTCACAGACCTGAAATACCAAAAGGCCCTTCTCCAATCCACAGTCTGCGGCCTATTCAGCAGAGGTAAATCTGTAAAACTACATTAAGTCAAGCCATTTTGCATTATTTGGGAATTCAGTCCAGTGAGTGGGTTAAGCCTTGGCATTGAGATGATTTGCGAAGATGGAGGGGGCTGTAATGGGAGGGGAAACTCAAGAGACGTGGATTCAGTTCCTTGTTCAGCTGTGAACTCCTGATGAGACGTTACGGGACGTACCTGATCTAGCCTGTGCTTTAGTTTCATCACCTATAAAGTACTAATTATATTGCCTGTCTTCTGGTGTATAGTGACCCAAAATCAAATAATGATGCTCTTGTGAATAGGGGCATGACAATTCCTAGGTAGATTTTTCCAGCTGGTCATGTTTCACAGTGACCTTTCAAAAGATTTTCTTGACACTGCAAAATACGGTACTTCTGTTTGAGTGGAATAGGTATTCAGTGCTTGCTTGCAAAGAAAAAAAAAAAAACCCACAACATTCAGAAGAGATACAAATGCTCACAGGAGCCTTGAAATATATATTTTTTGGTTAACTAAGATGTTGCCCATAGCTCTTTATGGCACTTGTAAAGCATCAAAGCTCAGTTTGTTATATTGAACCTGGAAAGCTTCAAAAAGTTTTTGTAAATTAAAATTAAAAAAAAAAATACCAAAAGCTGTGAAGTTGTATTTTTCAGATGGGAATATGCTTTGATTTCAGTGGCTAATGCAAATAATACCCTCTCCTCCCCCTCCTCCCCCTACACCCCCAACAGAGTTTTCAGTGCTGCAGACAGAAGATGGGGGAAAAACAAATATGACATAAATTGTCTTGGTAAACAAGTAAATGGTGTCATTTAACTCTTCCCCCTATGACTCCCTGCTGGAACTCTGAATTAGTTTATGGCAGGGCTCTGTCAAAAGACCCCCCGCCCTGGAAACAGAGGTGAGACCTCAAAAGCCATTGTCTCTCTAGTTAATTAATTAAGGTAATATTGAGTAGAGCTTTGCTTCTAAGTTCAAGGAACCCAGCTGGGGGCAGCAGCCTCTTGTTTGATGCCATGAATACGATGGAATGAGCTCCGGGCCCTGCATTAAAATCCAAAATCATTTAAAACATTCCGGGGAGGAGGGGAGGGGGAAAAGAGAAGGGGGAGAGCCCAGTTTATAGAGCTTTACAGCAGGGCTGAAGCTCCTTCAAATAACTACAGGGGGTTACTTTGCATTTTACACCACTGTCAGGCTAAGCAGCAACCAGTTACTTGGTTCTGGACTTTTTTGTCTGGTAAGACTAAGACAGGAGGAGGCTATTTAATTTTCAGGATACCTAACAAGCAGCGAGGTTGCAATCCGCTAAGTTTTTGCGGAGCTGATTTTTTTCCCCATGCATCCTCCTTTGGTTAGGGAAGGCTTCTTACTGCTGTCTGGCTCAATCCCTATAAATGTTGTACTGGTCGATTTTGCTTACATGAGGAATCCTCTCACAGACAGGGGTTGGGATGACTCATTTGGATAAAGTCACCCACAAATGTAAGCCTTTGCAGGCCTAAGCTGGAAATGTGTTTTATTTCCAAGTAGCATCTAGTTTGCTCTGTGAGCTAATTTGCCTCAAAAGAAAAAGAAAAGAAGAAAAAAAAAGGACAAATCTCCAGGTCCGTATTCAATCTTTGCTTTAAACTCCTGCTGATACTATGGGAATTTGCCTGCACAAAACCACCAGGTTTTGAAGAAAAAAGCTGTGGATGGGGCTCTGCTTAGCAATTTACACAAGATTCCAGTCTTGGCTTTGCTACTGATACGCTGAGTGAGCTTGGGCAAGCTGCTTCACTTCACTTATCCTCCAGCGCTTTTCCGTGCTGCAAGCTGCCTCTTACTGTGCATCCACGCGCTACGTAACACAAGGGCTGCAAATGTCACTTCTGTCCCATAAAGCAAATAATATTCATCCATCCCATCTGCAAAACAAGGTATGATGTCCTAACTCACTCCGTACCCTTGTGCTGCAGGCTACCCGCACATAAACATGGATCTATTCATTTGCTCTCCTTATAAAACGGGAAGTAACAAACTGGTGGATGGAGGATTTAATGCATGGAGATTGCATGATCTTTGTGGATTTGAACCTGTCTTTTCCCCTCGTCCCCATATGCTATGTATTAACGTCTGCCACTGTGTTAAGTCTAATTTAGTTTGGTATCTTCTCAGGGGAGAGGTTGGCTCTCATCTGTATGTGTCTGCAGAGAGCCAGGCACACCAGTGGCACTGTATAAATAACAGTGATCATAAATAGCTGACAACACCTGCTGGTTTTGAATTGGCAACAAGTGATAATCCTGTGAGCAGCTAAATGGGACTTTGGGATTCTGAGTATTGGCCTGGTTAACTGGTTCCTTGGTTTGATTATGTGTTTGTGTTTTCCCATTTCTTTTTTCTTTGAAATGCCTCAGGGAGCCACCGTGGGGACAGAAATGACACAAAATCTGTTGGTCTTTCATCATTTCAGTTCCTCATCTGCGTTTTGTGGGGGTTTTTTTTCTCCCCAGCCCCATTTGTGGTGCTTTGAAGCAGGCACAACCTATGGAAACCCCAAGGGGAAATAAAAATATATCCCGCATCTGAAGGTCAGTAAAGAGTCTCCAGTCCTGCAAAAACTTGGGTCCACGAGTAGTTCCTTTGAAGCCAAGGGGATTACGCATATGAGCAACACGAAGCATGCATGCATTTGCTTGAAGGGTGAGAGGCCTGATTTATTCTAGCATGGGACTAAATTGTCATATTTCTCCAAGGATGATCCCTACAAACAAGACTCAGGATTGGGCACGTGTGTAGGTTTACTCCGGAGCGAGGGAGCTTGTTTGAGGCAATAAGGTATTATCACTATGTGGGTATGCGCTTGCGCTATACCTTTGTGGGAAGCATAGCTAATAACCACTTCTAAACTTCATCTGAGATGTGGGTGCTCGTCTGATGCACGCACTGAAGTCCTCTGTGGGTTGGCAGGGCTCTATCGCCACAACTGCACATCAGGTTCCTACGGTTCCTTGCAAACTTCAGAGGAAAGAGAAAAAAAAAATGTTCTCTTGTGTCTCTATCGTGTCTGTTGGTGTCTTTCTCCACTTAAACAGCATAATGGCAGGACTCGCTAGCCACGTATCCCCCTTTTAAGGCTTGCTGTGAATTACACTGTCATTCTTGAAAGCACTGATAGATTCAGCTTGCCTCAAATATACAGAAATTAAGGTCCAGTCCTGCAAGGCACAGGACACTGGGACAAATCCTCCTCCAATTTCACCTCTTTGCGACAACAGGGGGCCAGTGACCCTCGGGATAGGGCCCTAATTTTGAACCAAAAGAGCAGAGGATCTGATTGTACTATATGAATAGGGTTTGTGGCAAGGTAGTCATAAACCTGATAGACGGATGTGGTAGTACTTTGGGTTGGCTTTGAGAGGGAGGGTTAAGCTGGACACTGTTGAGCTAGCTGAATAAGCCGGTATTTCCCTAAGTGGGAAACACTTCTGCGTTTTTGCTCAGTGTTTCTTTTTCCCGTTACTTTTTTTTCTTTATTTTTTCTTTCTTTTTTTTTTTTTTTGGTCTCCTTTCTCGAAATGGATTGGGTTTGCCCTTGTGGCTCAGCCTCTATTCAGGTCATCTCTCCAGGAGTACGTGTCCTTTGGAAAGCACTAAATACAGGTTAGGAAGGTCATAAGTCACAGGACCCCCTTGAGGGAAGTTTGACTTTAGCCAGCCATGAAATAGCAACTCTTCCGCTGCGAAGGGGAAGGTGAGGCGGGGGGGGTGGGGGTGAGGGGCTTAATTTTATTATTATTATCATCAGTTGACCTCCCAACCCAGCGCCCGGAGCTGTCTCTCGTTAGGAGGGTGCAAACAGGCATATGGCTTTGCAATCACCGGAGAGGAACTGGCCCAATCCATCATGTGAGTTATCAGCCCCAAACGCCCCGGCCTTGCCAGGCAGCCGGGCTGCGATGCTCCCACCGCGGCCACCGGGGAGACCTGCAAGCGAGGGGACCCGCACCGGCAGCCCAGCCCGGACCCGCACCCAGAGCAGAGCCCAGAGCAGGTTTTGCCATTAATTTCCCGACGTTTCTGAGCATCCCGCGGCGGGTTTGCCGTCCCCCCCACCCCTCTCCCCGGCTCCCCCCGAGGCTTTTGGCGGAGGCGGGATGCTCGGGGCTTTTTTTACAGGCGTTTCTCACCGCCACCGCGTCCTGTCAAGGCAGGGCCGATATCCCGGGAAAATAAAATAAAATAAAATAAAATAAATCCATCAAAGCCTATTAGTGAAATTGGTCTGTGCAAACCTAATTGACCACGAGGGATCTCCTAGACAAGCAGGCCGTAAATCGTGATTTTTAACAACAACGGCGGGGGGGCGGGAGGGGGGAAAGGCAAAAAAAAAAAAAGAAAGAAAGAAAGAAAGAAAAAAGAGAGAGAAGAAAGTTTGCAATCGCTGGGGATCATTTTAGGCGACTGCCTCGCTAGAGGTTTGGGAGAAAGGAGAGCTGATCTGGAGCATATGGTGCAAAGAGCCAGTGCCGGGGGTGGAAGAATAAAAACCCGAACGTCCCAGATCCTAAGGAGCTATTTATTCCTCCCCCTGCAGATGTACATTAATGCAGGAGGAGTAGGGGGAGCAGATCTTTTGGTTGGAAAAAGAGAAACAGCGCTCCTTCCTTTTAACATGCTGTTGTCTGGCTTGATCTTGTCACTCCAAAGGAACCCATTCAGAGGTATTCATGCATCTGCCTCGGAGGGACAATGGAACCTTAGTTTATAAACTGTCTGTCCAGTTGCCTGCGGCCTTTAGTCCTTTTGTTTTCGCTTCTCTTAATAAACTTTTTGGGGGAGTTCATCAATACGCTTGAATAGCTGATGTTCTCATTCTCAGAGCGGGGAATAACAGAAGGTCTCGAAGTTTTTTTTTTTTTTTTAATAGGGGTGGGGGGTGGGTTTTTTTTCCTTAAAGGGGAACCGAGGCCTGAAAAGCATCAGAAAAACCCTTTTAAAAAAAATCTGAATCGACCCCAAACAAAACCTCAATTCAAAAGAGAGAGAATTATGCAACATTTAATTACCCCCCCCTCCGAAAGCAATTTTCGTCCTGCCGACAGTATTAAGACGATCGCAAACTAATTTTACAGCTCTCAAAATATTTTGGGTAGCGGGATCGGGAAGGAATTTCGGAGACCAGGCTCATTTCCAGGGGATTTAAGGCTGAAAGCAGGCTCTAACCTTCCCCCCTTGACTCCCCCCATTGCAATGACAGAAATAATAGCCGAGCAGATTGTTCCCCCCCCCAACACACACACACACACCCCGTTGAAATTTTCGAGCAGTGTCGCCAAACGCAATCCGGAGGGGGGTGCGGAGATGCCCCCATTTCCCGGGCGCAACTAAGCAGCGGCGCAAAGTCCGCCCCCCCGCCTCTCCCCTCCCTTGATTCCCCTTTTCCACGCGTTTCCTTCGCTCGCAGCCGCTGCCCCCTCCCCACCTCTCCTTCCAGGGGCTGCCCCCCACCAGCCGCTCTCCCCAGTGACTCCAGTTCAGCGCTTTAAGGCCCTAATGAGTGTTGACAAGTTTAATGAGTTTGTTTTAAAGAGGAAAAAACTGGTCAAGTCGAGATTTCCGAGTCAAATCCATTAGGAGATCCCATTCAAACGCCGGCTGACAGCTCAGCCGCTCTCACACTTCAGCAGCCAGCGGGCGGGCCGGGCTGTGAACCGGACCCCCCCGCCCCAGCGCACCGGGCAGCGCAGCGCGCCCGGCCCGGCGCTTCTCTGCCGGGGGGGGGAGCCCCCGGCTGCGCGGGGCGCAGGATGGGCAGCCCGGGCACGTAGCAAGCTTGCCTTTCCGTCGGGAATGTCGTTAAACGCCCCGCTATTCCCCCCCTACCACCACCACCACCACTACTTTCTTTTTTTCTCTCTTCTCCCCCCCCCCCGCCCCAACCTTCATATAAGTAAACAGCCCTCTGAAGCCGAGGTGGAGGTCATGTTAAGTCATGCAGTCTGACTTCGTGAACTTTGAGCTGGGTGATTAGGAGGGGGGTTCTCCTTTTTCAATTTCTCCACTTCCTAGGTCTCTCCATTGTTCCAATTCCAAACAGCTGCTGGTGCTAATCTTTCGGTTATTTGCAATCAGGAGGAAAGAAATACCCGCACCCTAGAGTGCTCCAATATTAGCCCTGCCAGTGGAGTAAAGAGACCACTGGAAGCTGGGGAGGTGGAGAAAAACAAAACAGAACAAAGTTATTGAACTCAGTTTGACTCTGAGCCCTTCAGGTACCTCTCAATCCCAAATCCGCACCGGCAGAAAGCCATGGAAATCAGACTTACAGGTACCACAGCACTTCAGGCCGGCCCTGGCCTTCCAAAGGTTAAACTCCTCCACCTACCGAAAGCCTGGCCAGAGCGGGGGGGGCCGGGGGCGACTAGCAGCCGGGGGCAAACTGGAAGGCAGCACCACCACCAAAGCCCAGTTGGAGCGAAACCCGGGAATGCCCGGGAGCGTTTCGCTCGCGTTGGCTCGGAGGGCTTTGGGTTTTTATTCTTACTATTGAGAAGGGCCCAAGGGGTTCGGGAACCCCCCCGGGACCAAGAAACGGGCTGGAGACCTGCCGTTTCTCGGGCGGAGAAGCAGCAGGCCTGCCTGCACGGGGACCCTCGGCCCCACCTGCGCAGCCAGGTGCCCCCCTGCCCTGCTCTTTATTCCCCTCGGAAGCAGGGTGGTGGTAGGCGGGTAGTGGGAGAGAGGGGGTGCCTACCTGGAGGCAGCCCGGAGGGGAAAAGGGAATCACCCCCCCCCGGCTTTCCAGGCAGCCCGAGCAACCTCTGCCAGGAGCCTCCAAAACCGGGCGCCCGAGCAGGGCTGCTCCCACCGCGCCTCTCTCCGCGCTTTACTAACGTGCTGCCCTGGCTCTGCCGGGGGAGGGGGGGGGGACATTAGCCCGTGATAGTCTTACACAGGCTCTGCCTGGCCTGCAGCCCTCTCACCAGCATCGCGGAGCCTTCATTGGTTTACTTAGGTGTTAATCCCTTAACAATCAAGTTGTCTGACCACGGAGCCCCGTCTCTATTCTTGTTTACATCTAATTACGGGTCTGAAACGGCACTCTCCCCCCCCCCGCCCTTCAAACCAACTTTCATTTCACCCAGTGTAAGCAGGTAAAGCTCCCGAGGAAGCCACTGAAGATATAATTGCAGGCGCGCTACCTCGGCAGCAGCTCGGCTCAGCTCTGCTGCGCGCAGGCGGCGAGGCCGGCTGCAGACGGGGCGGCCCTCGGGGTGGCCTCGGGGCGCCCGGGTCCGCCGCTGCCCGGCAGCCGCGCTGGGAGCAGGCCCGCCAAGACGCCTCCTCGCAGATGAAAGGAAGAGCCTCCCTCGTCCCAGTGTCACGAGCATCTTAGAGCTTCGCTTAATTCAATTAAGGCTCGTAACTCCAGGAAACCAGCGGAGATCCACCCGAGCAAGCCAGTAGCCAGGGCTAACAAAGGACCTTTCTTCACAGAGGGTGTAAGGACCCCGGCTGGCCCATGTGTCATCCATACCCAGAGACTCCTGACTCTTCGGGGTTAACAATTCAGACACCACTGCGAGCTCTGGGACTGCATCTTGGCTTAGATAGTGTCTCAGCCCTGGGGCAATTCCTCTAAATCAATTTTCAAAACAATCAGTTTAGGGGCTTTTAATTAAGCTTTAAACCAGTGGTTAAAAATAGCAGTTTACTTCTTTGGGATGCAAACTAGGCTAGCATAAAAATAAATCAGAGAGACGAACCCGCTGCCTTTTGGGATTCAGGGAAACGTAGATTATATGCGTCCCAAGATTACGGGGATTTTTTCCCCCTTTCTTTTAATACTTATTTCCTCTCACCACAGCTCTTCTTTCCCTGCCAGATACTGAACTGTAAATCTGGGAGATCCCATGCCTCTTTCCCAAACCGGAGCAAAGGAGAATTTCAGTGAGGAAACCCTGCCTGCAGAGAGCCGGGCCGGGGTCCCACTGCGGACAGCAGGCTCGTCGCCTATTTCTAGCCACTAGGAAGGAGGGGGCGGGGGGGGGGGGAAGAAAGAAAATAAAAGGGGGAAAAAAAATCTGACTGGGCTTTATTACGGGGAGGCGGAAAACGCAGAAAGCCCAGGCAGACCCGAAGCGGAGGCGCCCGGCGGTGTGCCGTGGGAGCCCTCCGCGAGCGCCCACGCGGGTCCCGCCAGCGCCGCCCCGTCCTTGGGGCGCCCAAAAACAGCCTAGCAGGCGCAGGTCTCCTCTAGCAGCCACCCGATGAAATAAATAGGCACAGCAAGGGCGAGTCGACAGATGCATTTAGGCTCCTGGGTTTTTGCCTTTCCTTGCTTTTGTAGTTTAAATCAGATCCTCCAGGTTATTTCGGCCTCCCGCCCTCCACCTCCATCCTCTTTCTTTGTTTAATGCTCTTGTGATTATAGCGAAAGGGACACTCGCAGGGCCTAGCCCGAAATACACGCTCCACACCTTTAAATCTCTTAAGCCGGAACAGTTTTTTGGCTCCCCAGACTCGGTCGGAAAGCAGATGCTTAAATGTAGCGCTTGCAGCACAGGGAGCTCTTTAAAGGGACCACTGTGTTAGGTTGATTAAAGAGTAATTAAGGGCGGCGGGACTCCTTTGGTGCTGCCTGTGGGACTATCCGTACCCGGAGGATTTCTCCCTAGGTGACCCAGATAAATTACAGATATGGCTGAAATAACTTTTGTCCACTTCGGGCCGGGATGAGCCCGGACGGCAAATCCCTACACAGCAGTGGCTAATTAGGCAGTCATGCAAAACGCAGCAAGTTAACCTGAAGCGAAGCTCGGTCGGCAGCGCCAGACCGGCGAGGGGCTTCGCCAGCCGCTCGCCCTCTCTAACAGCCCCCCCGGCCCACAGCCCTCCCCTAAAGCCAAAGCCTGGGCGCAAGCGTGGCTCCTGGCAGCCTTCAGGCCAAGCGGGCAGCCAAGACCTTGACCCGGTTCGAGCCCAGTTTCGGGGCCGGATCCGGAGTCGCGCCGGCAGCAGCTCTCGCCCCCGGCCGGGGGGTGCAGGGGCTGCCGGGGTCCCCCCTGCCCGGGAGAGGGGACGGTGCCCCCGGCTCAGGTGTCCTCCAAGCCGAGCGCCTTTTTCCTCCTCTTTCCCCTCGCCAGCGGGAGGAAGAGGGGGAGCAAGCCGGGATATGGGGACACCCCATTCCGGGGAGGGCCGGGGTGCGAGCCCCCTAAAAAACTGTCCGGACCGCAAAGAAAAACGCAAGGGGGAAACAAAGCGTAAAGGCAAAAAATAAAATAATAAAATAAAATAAAATAAAATACGGGGCTGGCGGAGCGAGGGCGAGAAAGGAGGTTTCTCCGGCCAACCTGCTCTTTCCACCCCAGGCAGCCCGGAGCGGGGCAAAAACTTTCCGCCCAAGGATTCATCCCCCCCCCGACACCCCTCTCCTTCCCCTTCCCCTTCCGCCGCAGTTTCAAGGACTTTCCGCCGCTACTTCTCCCCTCGCAGCCCTCCCCCCTCCACCGAGCGCCTTTCCCCCCTTTAGATCTCAGCGTGTTTGCTCTTGACTTCATCCCCTAAGTCAATAGTTTGAAGATGCCCTCATCCTCAGAGGCCCGAGCCCCCGTGTCCCCTCCCTGTTTTCTTCGGCGGATAATGGCAGCCTTTTGTTGTGTAATCAAGCTCCCGAGGGGTTGGGAGACAGATATAGATTCTTGGCATTTGTCGGTGAAAATGAAAGCTGGATTAGGCAGAGGCGGCTGCACACTCCATGGTAAAGGACAACAACTATTCCCCCATTGAAAGTCCCATTCTGGTTTGGTTATTTTATCTTTAAAGTTGTTTGTATTTCTAAAGTGGCTATTGATGCACTTAGAAAGTGTAGCAAGCTGTAAAGCCTCGCTTCAAATGAAAGGAGGACAAAAAAAAGAGGAGGTTAAGGGGAGAAAACAGAGTGAGAAAAAATACCGTCATAAAAGGAGGGGGGGAGAGAGGAGGGGGAAAAGAGTTAAAAAGATCAAATTCAGCCTGGGTAAAGTTTAAAATCGGAGAGAAAAGTCACGAAGTCACAGCAGCAGGGAAAGGAGCAAGAGCACCGGGATTTCGGCTCCGTTTTTGGCGCAGGGGTGTCTGTACGGCCGCCCCTGCCCTGCCAATCCGAGTGCCTTGCAGGGACACAAAAATTACAATATTTAGATTTCCCTCCTGCGCGATTAGCTGACGGATCGGTTTTGACTGGGATATTTTTTTCTCCACGGGGGACACTTGACTCTTTGCAAGTGAATTCTAAACCTAACCAGATTTTTGTTCTTCGCTGAAGTTATTTTATTCTTTAGCAATTGATCATAACAACCACCCCATTTTCTCTTTGACAGAGATTTGCTGAGACTCTGTTGCCAAGCCTAAATGGGGAAGATTGTTCATCTCTGCACTATTAACCTTTGCGCATTTTCCCTTGAGAAGCATGGAGATTTTGACAATATATATATAATTTTAGCCCAAACATCACTCGGACTTAACCATTTTGGATCCCTTCGTTCTTTAGATGCGTCTTAATCTGGGGCTGTACCGCCTGCTCCTCTTTGCGTATTTCCCCCTTCCAGTGAATGGAAGGTAGCAAGAACTGGGCTGTTTTGTTTGTTTTTTTAAGAAAAACATTTGTTTAAACCCCAAACTTTTCTGCTCCTTTTGCTGGAGTTTCAGGAATGGAAATTGCAGCTTACCCGCTGCGAGCATATTCAGCCGCACACACAAGGGAGGGTTTGTGGTTGGAATGAGATTAAGGAGAAAACTCCAGGATAAAGAAACAGAGCAACAAGGTACAAACCAAATATTCGCATTCTCAAAAAGAAAAAAAAAGCTTCAAATAGCTCAATTTGCTGCTATTTAGCATCAAACAGTCATCTTTTCGAGAAGTGGGGAGTGTATTGGAAAGAATTTAAAAGAATTAAGTTACTGCACAGAAATAACAAATCCCTCTAGAAAATGCCAGCGTTTCACTAACCGCGTAAGTGTTTACGTTTACGTACATATATATATATATATATATATATATATTCCTTTAAAATCACCAGCAGCTCCGACTATCTGCCTTCTCTTGGATAATTTACAATATACAAAGGTTGGGTGCTATTAATCCCTTCCCCCCAACCCCCCATTTCTATTCATGTCAATGTTTCTTTCTTTTTTTCTAGCAATCAAATGTGTTGGAAACAATGCGCCGAATTTAAACATGACTCTCCCCTGAATATCCCCTGACATCTAACTGTCCTTTGCACATTCACCCTCTCTTTTTAAAGACGCTTATACATTTAAAAATGCAAAATAATGCAACCATCGGATCTTTAAAGGGCAACACTAGACTCTAGCTGGACTGATCAATCTTCTGGGGAAAAAATCTCTAGCAAGTTGTTCAACGGGGGAAGTTTCTTAGTCGATTTAAGGAACCTGCTTCTAACTTTAGCAGAGGCGAAAATCACCCTAGTACTTTTTGCCCCACTTGCAGGGAAGTTGCTCAAAAGCAGCTTCTGGTGGAGAAATCTTGTCGAGTCAACTTTCCTGTCTCTCCTTGAATTCCCAATAAATATGCAAATCAATTCGGCCCCATAATGCCAACAACAAGGGAGGGGAAAAAATAATAAATTTACGAAATTGCGGTCGCCTCGGACGTGCCTCCACCCGAGATTTGGGCTCCAAGGGAAAACGGCAGCGGGGCAGGGGGGGAGGCTCCCCCCTCTCCCCCCTTCCTCCCCGGCCCTTGTCCGGGCTGCTCGCTGGAGAAAGGCAGCGGCGGAAGGAGGCGCTCCGCACCCCGGGGCGCCCCGGCCGGCGGGATGTCACCGCGGGGTGTCACCTCGGGGCTGCCCGTCGGGGGTCACCGCGGGGTGTCACAGCAGGGTGTCACCGCGGGGTGTCACCGCGGGGCTGCCCGTCGGGGGTCACAGCAGGGTGTCACCGCGGGGTGTCAACGCGGGGCTGCCCGTCGGGGGTCACCGCGGGGTGTCACAGCGGGGTGTCACCGCGGGGTGTCAACGCGGGGCTGCCCGTCGGGGTGTCATCGCGGGGGTATCACCCCGGGGCTGCCCGGGGGGGGGGGATGCCACCGCGGGATGTCACCTCGGGGCTGCCCGGGGGGGGGGGGATGTCACCGCGGGATGTCACCTCGGGGCTGCCCGGGGGGGGGATGTCACCGCGGGATGTCACCTCGGGGATGTCACCGCGGCGCTGCCCGTCGGGCTCCGCTTCCCAGCGCCGCCGCCGCCCGCCCCGCCGGGCAGAGCCACCTCCTGGGAGCCCGCAGCTTCCTAACCGCTTCCTTCCCCTCGCCGCTTCCCGAAGGAGCCCCCAGGGCGCTTTGATCCGCGGGCTGCGGGGGCTCCGCACAAAGGCGGCACTGAAGGCTAAAGGCTGCCAAGCGCCCCCCCCGTCCCCCCCGAGCTGCCGTGCCCTCAGCCCCGCTCGCCAGGGTCAGGCAAAGTGCTTCCTTCCAATTTTAGCAACAGAGAAGAGTGAAAACCAAGAAGGGCTTCCTCTCTTCCCCGGGGGCAGGGGAACAGCCAGCTCGAAGGGGGGGGACGGGTGCGCTATCGCTTTGCTCTTCCCTTCCTCGGCGGCGCTGCCCGAAGCGGAGCATCCCCGGCCCGCAGCCGGCCATGGGAAACGGCCCCCTCTTCGCCGGCCACCTTTGTGTGCCCCCCCCCTTCCCAGAGAGGGGTTTTCTGCCTCGGACAGCGTTTCTCGGGCAGGTGGAGGTGCAGAGGGGGCGGCCCGAGCCCTCCCCGACGAAAGGGGCGGAAAGCTGCCGCCGGGAAGGCTCGGCGCAGATTTTAGTTTCTTCCAAACAAGCGCTTTCCCTCATCCTTCTCGGTTGAACCGCCCCCCCCGCCCCCCAAACAAAAAAAAAAAAAAAGCCAGGGAAGGCAGGAGCCCCAAAGCTGCGCGGCCCCAGCAGCCCGGCTGGGCTGGCAGTCACGCGTGAAACGGGGGAGCTAAGACGTGTCCCCAGCTCCACGTTTCATGAATGAGCTGCCCCCTTCCCCTCTCCCTCCCCCTACATGTATCTAGATGGACAGATAGAGATGCATTTCATGAATGAGCACCGGGCCCTCCCCGCCACGCACCCCCCGCTCCTTCACCGTCCCCGCAGAGCCCATAAACAGAAACGGCCCTTTGCAGCAATTCATCACAGGAGCCAGAGCCATCCAAGCAAGTAATACGTAGCCTCAGATCTAGTATGTCCCACAAGACAGAGCGCCTGCTAATTAATAGACAGTGATTCCTGCAAGCAGCCCTAGCAGTCTGTAATATGATGAACTTCCTTTGTACCGGTGTCACCACAAATGTTTCTGATAAGGAAAAGCATCCAAGGATCAAAGACTATAAGCTTCTCAATTTCCTCAAGCTGCCTCTACTTTTCCTCACCTACTTTTTCTTTCTTTCTTTCTCCCCCCCCCCCGCCCTCGCCCTCTCCCCGTTTCAGTCCCTCCAAGGAGGTGCGAGCGGCGCTCGCAGCCCTTTGGGACACCCCTGGGGCCCGCCGAGGGCGCGGGCCGGTCCCGGCCTCAGCAGAGCAGGGACCACCTCCATGGTCGCATCTCCACCTCCATGGTCGCATCTCCACCTCCATGGCCGCATCTCCACCTCCGGTCCCCAGCAGCTTCCTCCCTCCCCCGCAGCTCCTCATCTCCTCCCCGCTTCTCCCCAACTCCGGCTGACAAACGTCTTTATACATAACCAGGCGTGATGGTTTCTCCAGTTTCTTTCGCGGCAAGACCGTGGGCAGCGCAGCCCCCCCGGCGGGGAAGCGGGCCGGCGGCGGGGAGGCGAGGCCGGCTGACCCCCCCCCCCCCCCACCAACCCGGGGCCGGTGGGGAGCGGAGGGGACCATACACCCCCAATCCCTCGGCCACCTGGGCCCGCTGGTTTCTTGAACGGAGGCACCTGGAGCTTTTGGAGGGGCCTCGGAGCGGGGCGGGCCGGGGGGAGCCGCTTTCCCCTTGCCCATCCCCGGCCCCTCCGCGCAGCCCCCGCGGGAAAGCAAAAGCCCTTTGGGGCCGCGCGTTGGCGGGGGAGGGAGGGAAACGGGCCTTTCTGTTTTCTTTTTTTTTGTAGTAAATGGAAACAGCCTCTTTATAAATATATATCATCTCCAAAGCTCGGGTCTTAAGAAGGTCCCTTATTTGCTTATTTCTTTTGTAGCAAACGTAATTTTCAGAAAGATACTCCCCCCCCCCCCCCGCCTTACCCTAATGCTCGAGTAAGTACCTTACAGCTTTAAGGCTAGTGTTATATATGCTTTAAAATCCTGCCATGTAAATTCCACTGAAAAATTTGGAAAGCTTCTCGGGGGGGGGGGGGGGGAAGAGGGGGAGGGGGAGAAAGGGGAGGTTAATCCGGGTTTAATGCTATGATGCAGTCACAGGACCAGGGCTAGGCTGATTGTGTTATCTCTTCCCAACATTTGGGTCTCCCATATTTCACCCAGCCAAATAGCTGCGAGAAAAAAGTGCGTATGGAGGCACTCCTGACGCCTCAGGAAAATATGTTATTAATATCTAAATAACTTCCCAATACTGTCTCTAAATCTCCCCTTCACCACTCCAGATGATGAATTCGTTTGAAGTGTTCTCCCGTCTCATCTTTTCAGTGTCTCTCTCTCTCCCCTTTTTTTATAACCAGGCTTATTTCAAACTGGTAAATATCTAATTCCTTTAACCACACTGCTCACACGTCTCTCCCCTCTCTTATATACAATTCCCATTTAGAGAGATCCATATATATGTATATATATATATATGTACACATACACACTATAGAATAAAGCGCAACCTAGCCCTAAACTAGTTCTTAAAATCATTTGGGATTTAAGAGCGGGTTTTTTTTTGGTGGGGAGGGGGGGGAGATCCGCTTGTTTCAAGACGATGCCCCCACACACCTGGATCACGCGTATTTGCCTTACAGTCTTCTTCCTGCCATTTAATTCAGTCGCGGCCTTCCCTCTCTTCTACCCCAATTACGAACAAGACGCCGGATTAGAAATATACCTTACGGTTTCCTTCCTCCTCTGCGGTATCACGGAATCCATCTCCCACACTCAATTACGAATCATAAAATACCTACTTCCTACCCTTCCTAGTGCATAACGTAATCTACCATCCACCTTCAGACTGCAGCCCAGAACCGTCTGCCTTATATTTCCTTTCTCTTCCTGCTACATTAGCAAGCTAAACCCCGGGCACCCCACCTGCCAGCCGGCAATCCTGATAGCGATATTGGCCTTATATTTTTTCCTGGTCTGTAATTGAACCTATTCTTCTCCCCACCCACCGCCAAAAAGGAGGGAGGAGGGGGGCTGTAGAAAAAAGGAAAAACAAACAAACCCTGGATCATAAACATCTCCCTCATATTATTTCTCTTCCTACTGTATAATTGAACCTCTCTCCCCGCATCCTTGTCTTAAGTTTGTTTTTTAAAATGTCTTGTATTAGATTATACTCGTTTATTCCCCCTTCCAACCTTATCTCTCCTCCTCTCTTCTCTCCTTCCCGTCACACTTGATTTAGGAAGGAGTTTATCTTGCAAACATTTGCCTACTTTGTTTATGTAGACCAGGTTCTGCAGCTACTTGTTCCCAAAAGCCACTGTTTGCCTTTGTAATTGTTATCTGTGTTTATTGTTGTACCTCATTTGTCTCAGCTTTTTTTGTGACATGTAAGCTCCGTGTGTGCTCACATACAGTCCCCCCCTTCCTCCTCTCTCCCTGCTTTTTTTTTTCCCCTCCTCTTTCCTCCCCTCTCCGCTCGCTCTCTCTCCTCTCTCCCTGAAATATGCACAGAATAACTGAGCCTAAAGCCAATGAATTGCTTGACACTACCCTATCTCTTTCCTGCCCCCCATTATTAGAGCTGATCCCACTCAGAACACTCACAAATCCCGCCTGGTCTCTGTTTGATTAGATTGCCAACCTTTCGTAATCCCTTGATTTGATGAAGTGTCTATTCCCCCCCCCCCCCATTTCCCTTCTAAACATACATTTACAGAGAAAGCGCTTGTTGGTTTTAAATCAATGCAGATTGTTTGCTGATCAATTGACTCGATACCCTCCTTTCCCCCCCCTTCCTTCTCCTCCCCAGCTCCGACTCGGGGAGACAAAGCCACTTTCCAGGTGTGGAAGCAAAAAAATGCGGCGGAGGGAAGAAAGGCGCCGGGGTCCCCCCTCTTTCTCCTCATTCACTCGCTCCCCCGAGCCTAATTAAATTTGGCAGGACCTTGTACACAGGCCAAACAGCTTCCTACTGTCTCAAGCCCCCGAAAAGAAAAAGAAAAAAAAAAGCCACCACAAAACCCACCCCACACACCTCAGCGGCAATGACGGAGACCAAATTAAATCGTTACCACCTCGACTTGGAAGTGCCCAAACATTCACACCCCCTCGCTGCTGTTCACACCTGGCCACGTTTCCCTCTCCCCGCCCCCGGCAATAACAGCAGCAGCAGCGGCAAAACCCCTTTGCCACTCTCGGCTCCCCCGACCTCCTTCCCACCCCGCGCGCTGACCCGGCGTGGGGCCGCCCCGCGCGTGGGAAGCCGCCGAGCTGGACTCCAGCGGCTCCTATGGGGCAGGTCGCCCCGCATCCCCCCCCCCACGTCTGCTTGCAATTAACACCCAGCCAGGATGAGCCCCCCCCCCCCCCGCCTTTCACACCCCTCCTGCCTTAAGCGCTGGGCACCTTCCCTCTCCGCGTTGCGGGTGTCCAAATTAATCCCCCCCCCCGCCCAGCACCCCGGGATCAGCCCGCGCCCTGCCCCGCCCGGGCGCCGAGCCGCCCCCCACGACCCTCCCTAATAAACCCCAATAGTCATAATAAATAACAACAAAAATAATAATAACTCGGTCTTAACAAGGATAAAAAAAAATAAAGTGAAGCCTCATGAATATATGCCCAGGGCTAGCTGGAGTGAGCCGTTTAAAGATGAAAGTGCAAAGAAATAAAGGCTCAATTTAATCTGCCTTAAAACCCTTCAACTTAACGTTTGTGCTTGGAACTCAGAGAGTGAGTACTGATTGGGGATAAATACATTTCTTAGCATGCCTTGGAGCTATTACACCCTTCTCCAACACAGCTCCCTATTCAACAGCCACAGTTTTCATTACCAGCTCTAATAAGTCTTAACATTATTAAATGCCAAGCAGACGATAGAAAGAAACAGGCGCAGGGTGGAATCTTTCTTTAACACTTAAAAAGAGAGAGCATTTAGGGCTGTCTTCCTCCGGCTCCCCGCAAGGAGAACCCGCAAACGGAGCAAAGGCGTTTGTCAAGAGGAAAAAGGCCAAAACAAAGTTTCCCCTTTCCTTCCCTTGCCGCCCTGCCCCCCCATCCGTAATAATAGTGAAAATGCATTTTTTTTAAAAAATTACACACCCACGCAGTAAAAGGCAGAGCTGGTGCAGCAGAGCTAAAAAGCGGGTAGGACAAGTGTCAGGAATGCGTTGGCATTTTTATTTTATTGAACCCCCGCCCGCACTCCCAGGAAAACTGTCCCAGTGGTGGGGAAGAGGGAGGCGAGATCGCTAAAGAGTATTGCTATTCCCGAGCAAAAAAATAAAGCCGGAGAGGCAGAATATGCGGTGCACACCCACCCACTGCCTGTAAGTGTTTTACAACTTAAGAATGGTCATTAGTTACCTTAATTGGGGCTATTAAAACTTCTCCAGACGTAAAAACACACCTTGACAAGGTTTTTGTTGTTGTTAAATTACGAGATCCTGTCGAGATTGTGGCGAGCACTTTAACCGCCTAAGATCAAATTCTGGAGAGAAACGAGATTCCCATCGCCGCACGGTCCCTGGCGCTTCCTGGCGCATTACACTTGCCCGACTCCGGTATTTCTACTTGCTGCTACTTTCCCCCCACACTCCAAAGGCTTTCGATATATATATTTATATTTTCGGTTCTCTGCAGAGTCGGGGCACAGTTGCGAGGGGAGGAAAACCCACCGGTAAAGGGCGATTTCTCTGGAGGGATGGGGAGCGCGCTCGTAGGTAACGCGGCGCTCCGCGGGCTCCGGCCGCAGGAAATTGCCCAAATTAGCGCTCGATTCAGAACGGACTGGTTTCCATAAAGAAATGGGGAATCGCGTTTTATTTGTCCATGATATTACCCATGAAGAAATAGACCGGGTTTTGTTTCCCTTGTTGACACGCGCTTCTGCATATTATTAAGGAATAAAAAGCCGCCAGCTACTTCATCCTTTTTCTTTTTGGGGGTGAGGAGGGAAGAGACGCACGGGTAGGGGGGAAAAAGTCATTTTACAGGTTTTTTTTTTTTTTAAGCGGCGAGTCCCAGATAAAACAAAACTGAAAAAAACAAAACCTCTCCCCCCCCCAAACAAAAAAAAATCCCAACCTGATGCGGAGGGAGCTGTTCTTACACACAATGGACCCGATTTGCAAATGAGCATTGCCCATTTCCAAATCACAAGAAACATTTTGCAACGTCCAACGGCTATCCTTTTTCCAACAGACGGTCCTATAATATTACAAAACTATCTAACAGCAGGGAGTTTTGAATAATTTATCTCCCTTTCTTCCCTTCCTTGGCCCTTTGTCCAAACTTTTTCTCCTCCTTGCAGAATTTTGAATGAGAATAGACAAGCCCTCCCTCCCCCATCCCTTTACTCCATTTTTAAGGCAGCCTAGGGTTTTTCCCTTTTTTTCCCCCCTTTCTTTTTTCTTTCTTTCTTTTTTTCCCCCTTCTACTGTTTGCTTTTGTGGTCAGGAATCTTTTGCTTATAAAGCTTCAATAGACTTGAAGGTCTTTGTAAGTGAAGTTCATCTTCAAGGTTGGAAAAAAAAAAGGATCGGATCCTTAAAGAAACCCCCTTTGTGCACCTTCATTTGAAACTTAGAGTAATGTTTGATTGTGACACGGAGAAGCTTTTCTCTGCCCCTATTTTACCCTGCCCTCTAAAACCAAATTCACCGCACTTCAATATCGCGAGTCACTCGCATTGTTCCGAATCGGGGAAACTTTGCGGCTACTGAGAAACTTTGTAAGTGATCTCCCCCTGCTTCCCACACGGAGATTTGTGACTGTTTCGGTATAGAAAATAACTTCTGTTCTGCTCCCTCGGCCCGATACCGGCATTATCGCAAATCCTCCGAAGGAACCCCAAGTCCGACCAATTCAAAGCCAGCACAAAAACGACGGTCCTGAGCGATCGCCATTTTGCGATCGATCTTGCGATAGAAAAATAGGGAAACCCCATCCCTTCCCCTAAAGCCCCTCGCCAGGACTTCTAAAATTGCCCTTTCCCCGCTCAGAAAAGCGCCGAGTTCTTGGACACAAGGAAATAATTTTCTGCCTAAACCGATGCAGCAGCTCCTCCGTCCCGGTCCTCACATCATCCCTGTGTTTGCAAATGCTCTCCTTGATAAACCTTAAACACGTCCCCTAAAAATGCCATCTTTCTCTTGTTTTTTTTTTTTGGGGGGGGGGGAGGCGAGGGAGAGGAGGAAGAAGGAGTCACTGCAAGAAGTTGGTTTAACCGGGAAAGCAGTGCAAAGGCTGAAGTTTGCAGGCGACTCTTCCCTCCCAGCCTTCCAGGTACGATCACCGCGGCACCCACTTATTTTCCAGCCCTCCCTCGCCGGTTCTCAGTGCTTCTCCTCCCCCAGGGCTTCCCGAAAACGGCATCAGGGCCCCGGCCCGCTCCCTCGCCAGCCTCCCCCCGGATGCCGGCGCCGCCGGCTTTACAAGTTGTCTCCTCTCTTGCTCGCACCGCAAGCGGCGGGAGGTGCCAGCAGGGATGCCCCAGGCTCGCCCCCGCCGCCCGCAAGCCTTTCACCAGCCGCACCCGGCTTATTATTTCATTATTATTATTATTGCTGTTATTATTTTCTTTCGCGGGGCGGCTCTGTTAACTGCTCCGATGCGAGGCCCGCGGCCCCCTGCCCTCCCCTCCCCGCAGCGGGGCCTTTCGCCGAGCCCCAGAGCAGCGCGTATCCCGGGCTCCCTAATTGATATTGATTGGCCAAATCGGTCAACTGTCAGCCAGAGTTTCAGGGGACCACTTAGAGAGCAGGAGAGAAATCTGTTTAACAAATTCATTTAGGAATCAGAGATTCCTTCCCCCCCCCACCCTCCCCGCCCCAAGCCATCTCCTCTCCCTCCGCTCCCCCCCCCCCCACCGCCGCATACCCCCTTCTCTTCCCCAGGCCTTTATAAATAATTGATCCAGAGTGACTGCAAGCAAAACGCCACCGAGTCGCCCTCGCAAGGGGCCCACAAAGCACCCCAGCCCCGGGCCGCCCCCCCCGCTCGCCGGGGCCCCGCAGCGGACACGCCGGCGTCGCACCTCTCTCTGCCCCCTTGACTCCTCCATCAGTCATTGCGGGCAAGGACGAGTAAAAGGGGCCCCGGAGCCGGCCCCTGCCCTGCCTGGGGCTCTCGGGGGCTGCCCGGTGCACGCCCGGCCGCCTTTACCTTTGTCGCCCAGGATGCCGTCTATGCTGTGCTTGGCTTTCTTCTCCCCGTCTTCCTCCTTTTTGTCGCAATCCTCCTCTTCCTCTTTCTTCCCGAATTTGATTCGTAGCACACGGCTAATCGAACTCACTAAACCTCAGACAGTCAAAGACAAAAAGGCAAGTATAAGCTGCCTGGGAAAGCGACCCCCGGGGTGGGGGGGCCGGGGCGGCGGGCGTGGGGCAGGAGACCACGCAGGCACGGGGGCGCCCTGCCCACGGCTGCGCTCGGGACACGAGTCCTCGGGGCGGACCCACGCCGAAAAAGTCACCTTGCTTCTCCTCCGCCACGGCCCCTGCTCGCAGGAGCAGAGCCGGGGGGGGGCGATGCCCCAAACGCGGGGTTACTCTCAGCAGAAGGAGCCAGCACCAAAAACAAGATACGCGCACAAAAACACCGAAACAGACCCTACGTGCGGCCCTGCATGCCCATTTTGGGGGTGCACGGTCGCTCTCCATATGCCGAGGGGGGAATGCCCGTTTGCACAGCCCCACGGGCACCCACCACCACCCAGTTGCAACCAGGGTGAAACGAGCTGGACTTAAGCTGCTCCTATGGGGCAGGTGGACCCGGGGCAGCGAGCAGCCTGGGAGCCCTGCAGAGCCCGGCTGTCGGGTCTCGCCCAAATTGCTCCCCTGCTTTCGAGGGAGCCGCGACCCGTTGAGGAAATCGGTTTGCTGGTGCGTTTGTTTTGCCAGCAGACCGCAGGGCTCGGAAGCGCCCCTCACCTCTGCTCTGGGTCTCTTCGCTGCCGCGGGGTTGCTTTTGGGTGCTTCCCCCCCCCGCCCGCCCCTTCCCTTTCAAGCAGGGGCTGAAAGGAGGTTTGTAGCCCCTGGAAATATGTTCGGTGTCAAGTCTGTGGCGGCTGGAGATAATCATTTCCCTACATCTTTCTCTGTGCGTGGGTGTCTGGGAGTATTTCTTGCCAAGCAGCCTTCTCACCTGAGGGAACAGTGCTCCGGTCACAGTGGCCGTCCTTCAGGAGCCTGTCCCGGATCTCCCAGCTAAACATCCCGGGGTTCTCGCGCTTATACTCCTCTATTTTCTTTTCCACGTCGGGAGTTGCAACCTGCTTTTGTGATCAATGGCCACCAGTGTGTTGCCCGCGTGTGCAGAGAAAGGGGAGAGAAAGAAACCACTTTTAATTTAAAAAAGAACCCGAGGCACCCTTCAGTTCAGTCCTTCTCACCCCGGTTGCTATTTTCGGGACTAAGAATGCGATTTCCAGGGGCAGGGAAGAGGAAAATAAAGGCGCTCCTCTTCCCCCCAAATCGAAGCGGAGCCCTTGCAGAGGGGGAGCAAGGAAAGCGGCTGGGCCGCATTCACTCCGAGCCTCAGGGAGGACGGAGGCAGGGAGGGGGAGCAAGGGATGCCTTTTGGGGGGGCGTGTTCGCCCCATTTATTATTCCCTACAACTCAAACTGGCTCGCCTCCTGCCGACACACCGGGAACCGAAGCAAACGCTGAAACGCGCCACTTGTTGCATACGGAAAAATCACTCTAATTTATTCATAGCCTTCAACTCGGCGCCGTTTTCTACCCATTTGCGCCTGCAAATTGCAGCTTTATTAAAGCCCGTTCCCTTCCTCCCCTCTTTCACTCCGTATTCGCTTTATAACCCCCCCCAAATAATACTAATAAAAATGAAACCTAATGCATTTTAATAGGGGAGGGCGCCGGCCCCCGCTGCAGCGCGGCTCGGCGAGGGGCGAAGCGGCAGCACCGCTGTTTGCTGGGGGCGGGGGGCAGAGGGGGCTCGGGGCGACCCTTGCTCACATTGCACTCACCCTGGGCTTGCTGCCTCCGATGGCTCCGGGCCGGATCGAGCCCGTCTCCTGGTACCTGCAGAGGATTTTGGAGACGCAGCCGTGGGAGACCCGCAGCTGCCGGGAGATCACGCAGGGCCGGATGCCGTGGTGCGCCATCTCCACGATTTTGTGGCGGATGTGGTTGGGCAGCGGCCGCCCGTTGATGAACACCCCGCCGAGCTGGTTGACTCTGCCCTGGCCCAGCGGAGTGGAAACTGGAAGCCGGAGCAAGTGTAGGGGGGGGAAAAAGTTGAGAGGAGGGAGCAAAACTTGGCCTAAAGGGGATCCCCTCGGTACCGCGGGGCTCCGCCGCCCTCCCGGAATTTGCACCTTAATTCCAGGCAGATCCCCATCCCCATCCCCATCCCTCAGCATCTCACGTTTATGCCGGGCTCTGCTTTAGGCATCCGCCCCCAGACCCGCACACGGTGCCCTCCGAGCCGCTCCCATCAGGGGCAAATACTTTTTCGATCGACACACTCAAAATAAAAATAGCCCAGGACCCCTCCCCTGCCCAGGCACCCCGTTCTCTTCCTTCAGGAGGGACCGCTCTGTTTGTTCCTTTTTTTTCCCTTCCCCCTGGGCATTTCATACCCACGTTTTAAATCATAGCTGACCTCTGAAACACGGCAAGATTTAAAACTGCATTGCAAAGCATAAAAAAGTTTCGAAGCGCGCTCCAGCGCTAGCTCCAAATTACGGGCAGGGCCAGGCGAGGTGGATTTTTATTTTCCAACCAACTTTTGGAAATAACCTCTTTAAATACCCTTGACGTTTTTTTCGTTTGTTTGGGTATTGTTCTTTTTATTTTTGGAGCTCGGGGGAAGGCGCGACGGGCGCAGCCCGCCCGGGGATGCAGCAGCGCGGCCCCAGCTCCTTGCGCTGCGCGGAGGGTCCCTGCCGCAGCGGGGGCCACCGGCTCTCTAATCCCCAGCTCGCCTCCCCAATTTGTTTAATATCTCGCAATGTAGATCTTGCAGATTAATACGATTTCACAGACTCAAAATTAAAAAAAAAAAAAGAAGAAGAAAGGAGGGGGGAAAAACTCAGCTGCATAATTTGCAGAAAGGCTGGAGGGGGCAAGGGACAGCTAAGGCGAGGGGTTGATTTTCTCTATACAAAGAAAAGTCGATTCCAGAAATTGCCTCGCGATTTAATAAGAATCATGCACTACTAATTCAAAGTCACTTGGCCAGCACTCCCTGGATATATCATTATCGACAGATAACACTCGAGTGGCCAATTTTACATTCAAGAGGTACTAAAATCACCGGCCGCTCTCTCTTTTCATTATTCCCAGTCATGTTGTGCAAATATTGTTGTAATCCTTTGATCCTTTCCCTTGCCGTCTGTTTTACTTCATTTGCTACAGAAAAGCACTTCAGCAAATCCCCCTAGCTTGTATGTTTTGCAGCCTGCGTGGTTTTCCACAGGTTTGAGTTTAGCCACTTGATCACGGTCTGCATGAAATTCTCGTGTTTAATAAATGCGAGGAGAGGGGCCCTACTCTAATTTTGTCTCTTTTTTTTTTTTTTTCTGCGCAGACAGCAGCCTGGGCAGAAATAATAACCCCGGTGCCGGGGATGCGCGCACACAATGGGGAAAGCAGATGACTCGAGAAGTTAATGCCGCAGCGCTGCGAGGTGGGCATGACACTTAACGAGGTGACAGCTTCACAGGGGCCTTCTGGAGCTAAAAAAAAAGGCCCTGATGGTAGGGCAAGAGGCGCGGGGCTGCCCCCCTCCATCCCCTCGCCGTCCCTGACCAAGGACACCTTGGCTGCCTGCGGCCGGCCCCGGGCTTGGCTGGACGGGCGCGCATCTGCTCCCACGGAGAGCAGGCGCTGCCGCTTCTTCCTCGGGAAAGTCGGAAACAATAAGTTTGGAGGGTTTTCCCCCTCATCTTTGGGGCTGGGTCGGGGAAATTTAGGAGGGGGAAGAAAAAAAAAAAAAAAGATAAAGGAAGAAAAGCCCAACCGGGTGCGACCTCAGCAGCGCGCAGAGCGGTTACAGCTGCCTCGGGAAGGCAACAGCGTGGGAAGGGAGCGAAATATCAGCCAGAAGTTGGACGCCCAAGTCAGGAGCCCCGAGGATTTAAAGTTTCCCTTCAAACCTGGCCCTGGCCGCGCCTAGAGCAGCCCAGCCCGGCTCTCCTCCCCCCCCCCCCATCCCAAACCTCCCTTTCTCCGCGTTATTTAATAAGAGGCGCTGAATTAAAGCGGTGCTCTCCGAAAGGAAAGCCGGTTCCCCCACACCTACCTTCCAGGGGGAATCCTGTGCGCGGGTAGTTCTGCCCCGGCGCCGGGCGCATCATCCGCGGCACGGTGCCGGGTAAAGCTGCCATGGCTGGAGGGCGGCGCGGAGCGGCGCGGAGCCGGTGCGGAGCGGGGCAGCGCCGGGCCCGGGCGAGCCGGCCGCGCTGCGGAGGCGCCTCTCGCTCGCCCGCCCGCTCCTCCGCGGCGAAGGGCGCTCGCTCTCTTTCTCTCTCTCCTTTCCAGCCCGCGGCTGCAAAACAAGGGAGAAATCTTTGCTCCGAAAAAAAAAAAAGGAAAAAAAAAGGGGGGGGAGTCGGGGGGGGGGAGGAAGGGGTGTGGGGGGGAGTCACCCACCAGAAATTCTCCTTAAAGTTTTAGGGCTATGTCACAACTGGCCTGAGCGGGCGCTCCGGAGGAATGTAACGCGTAGACTGCTCGGAGAAGCAGACACATCCAAAGTTGCCTCAGTGCTGGGCTGGGCTTACGGATGGGGGGGGGGGGCAGCTGTTTCCCCCTTCTTTCTTATTTTGTTGTTGCCTTTTTATTTTTTTGGCCTTTTTTTTTTTGGTCGGTGCCTGTTGTGGTGATCGCTCAGGGGACGGTTGTTGGAGGGGAGGGTGGGAGGGGGGATGATGCAGATGGAGGGTTTGGAAGTTGTTAAAGCGCCTAACTTGGGCGCCGTGGGTAGGAAGAGCGAGCCCCAAGTGCGCTGTGATAGGCTCCGGCTTCTTTCTTTTATTCATGAACAGGGAAGGGGGTACCACGATGGGGCCGAGGGACCAATAAGAGACAGCAGCTTCCCCACGCACAGGCAAATCTATGTTTTTTTTTATTATTATTCATTACTAGGCTTGGCCTTGTTTTGACGGAAAGCTGGGGGGTCCCCCCCCCACTTTTTAAAAATAAATATATTAGTGGGGGGTAGGGGTAAAGGGAGAGAGGAGAAACTTTAGGAAAGTGGTTTATTCGCCTAGGAAAACCGAGCGCTGGCGGTCCGGAGCATCCGTGCGGGGTCCCGCTCCCAAAATCAGCTACCCTTCTCTAGCCGGCCGCGCTCAGCCCTCGCCCCTTGCCTCTGCTTTGCAGCCCGCACCCGGGGTGGGGGGGGCAGCCGCGCTCGGATTAACCCAGCCCCAGGTAGCTCCCTGCGCGCCTCCCTCATCGTTATCACTGGGGTAATTAAAGAGGAGCATCCCGGCCCCCCTCCCTCCCCGCTCCCACGCCGGGGCCGCCCCGCAGAGCGCGGCTCTCCCGCGGGCTGCCCGCTCGCTCGCACCGCCCAGGTGCCGCGGCGGCCCGGGCCCCGCTGACCCGGGCCGGGCTCCACAAAATCGCCGCTGTTTGCCCCGAAGGTGGGAGCGGGGCAGGAATCCTCCTCGCAGCGGGGCATGACGCCAGGGCTCGCGAACCCTTTTGTTCGCAGCTGTAAAAGGACTTTTCGGCGCAAACCGCTGGAAACTTCGCCTCTTCCCCCCGCCTCCGACCCTCCCGGGGGTGGGGGGGAAGGAAAAGGCGAAGGACGTTTCTGACCCGGCTGCATCCAAAGATGCTGTCCCTAAACCCGCTTCCCTCCAAGGGCATCCCCAGAACCCCTTCCTCCCCAACCCTTCCCACATCATCTTTTAAAGCAAATGCTGCCAAGTAAAAGCCCTGAGAGCACGGCCGCATCTTCATCGCTCGCTCCTCTTCCTCCCCTCCGCAGCCACCTCGCCGGGCAAAGCCTCCGCCCGCCTCGCCGCTCGGAGCGGCAGCAGCTCCTTTGGTTTTAGCGCATTCCCGCCCCTCCACCTCGCCCCCCAAAAACAAAGAAGGGAGGGGGAAAAAAAATCAACACCGACAAATTCTTGCCGAGGTGTCAAGTTGCTCCCAAAGTCTCCTAATCTCGGCGCAGCGCTGAGTTTTGGGCTACGGCAAACGAAAAT
Source organism: Struthio camelus (assembly GCF_040807025.1). Lineage (NCBI taxonomy): Eukaryota > Metazoa > Chordata > Aves > Struthioniformes > Struthionidae > Struthio > Struthio camelus. The sequence continues at coordinate 13,288,968 of NC_090962.1, forward strand.
AAAGACGATCTCTTCCCCCCCGCCCCCAAAGCGCCAATTCCTGAAGTTTTAGGCAGAAAAATAACGGGCGGCGCTGAGGAAACGGGGCTGAAAGGGACCAGGTCGGGGCGACTCCAAGACCCTTATTAGCCGCATTCCTCCAGCGCGGCAGTAATTCAATTAGTTGCCTTTCATTGGGCTTGCATGGGGGAAGAGCCCGGGAATAAAGTTGGAAAATTAAACGTTTCTTGCTCTCCCCCCCAGCACCCGGGGCAGCAGCGATACCCCGGAGCAGTGCGCAAGCGGCGGCCGCGGTGCGCGCCGGCCCGCGCAGGGTGCGCGCTGCCCCGCGCAGGGTGCGCGCCGGCCCGGCCCGGCCTTGCCGGGGGGTGCCAGCCCCGCATCCAGCGCCGGGGTGGTTTTCTTCGCCCTGACCGGGGGAAAAAAAAAATCGGCGAAGATGTGACACTTCAAGCAAGAAACTTGGCTTGCTCCCGCCGCCGGCGGCTCCGTCGCGGAGCGGGGCGCCCCAGTTATACCGCCCCCCGCCGCTAATTCCCCCGGGGCTGCCCAAGGTTTTTGGCTAAAGCCGGCTCCCAAACGGCGGCAGGGGCGGGCAGGCGCCGGGCGAGGGGCTGCCGCGTCGGCGTTTCCAGCAGCCCTTGAATCCGGTGGGACGAGGGGCGCGGAGGGCAGGGGGCCGGGGCGGCGAGGCAGCCCGCACTCCCGCTGCAAAGCAATTTCGCAAATCATTTTGCCAACAATTAAGGAGTGTGCAGGGGTGAAATGGCGATTTCACATGCAGATCTCGGGGCTGCGGGCGTTACCTGCGCGCCCAAGCAGAGAGCCGAGCAAGGGGGCAATCCCCCTTTTTCTTTTTTTATTTTATTTTCGGCCCGGTGCTCTGCTCCAGTACCCAGGTTCACAAAAGAGACCCCCTTCTTTTCTCTCCTGGGAGCAGCGAGCAATAGATTAAAACAAGCATCAATCAGGAAAGAAGCAAGTAACTGCTTAAAGGAGCAGGGCAGAATTCCTCGCTTTCCCTTCCCTCCGCACATCTCCATGGTTTCCTAAGGTATGTTTCTGGTTGATAAATGCCGTATATCACCATTCCCTTTGGAGAAATGGCTTGTAAATCAGCACTGAAAGACAACTCATAAGCAGAAGGGAACAGGCTCGGCTTTTTTTTTAAGCGCATCGCCCCCAACAGCCGTCGCCTGCATCAGCCGCCTTCCGCGGCTGGAGGAAGGAGCTGTGCAAGTGCGAGGTGTTAGATGTCGCCTGGTCGGAAGGGGCGAACACGCCGCTGCCACTGTCAGGCTAGGAAACAGGTCTGTTTATTAAATTCTTCTCTTCAGAAAGGCGCACACAGGTTAGCTAAGCCTGCCCGGAAAAATCACTGAGGCAGGAGCATTGTGCCAAAGGCAAGGGAAACCCAACCCAAGCGCTTATTCTGCGCGCATCTTACAGGCAGATTATTAATTATGATTCCCCTCAAAAGAAAGTCGTACTAATTTTTTTCGGAGTGTCACACAATTTCTAGAGTAATGCCGATCTAGAAGAGCATAGAAACGAAAAATCTTCTCTTCGGAAGATAAGTCCGTTGTGCCTCGTATCTCTAACGAGTAAAACCTGAAGAATTTGATCACGATGCCCCCGTCCCCCCCGTCCCCCCCCCCCCCCCCCCGAAGTACGATACGAAGAAATGCCTGGGGATGAATTATTTAATGAAAAGTTACTACCTTCTGCAATTACAAGAAGATTACTAATGTGGGAAGGTTTTCCATTTGAGATCCTGGAGTAATAAGCATTATTTTTTTAAGCGATTATCCAATAAATCTCTCTTTAAAGGGTGATAAATCCACCTTGAAAACCGGGGATTTAAAAAAATATTTCTGAGCGACTTCCGCATTTTTTAAAATGACCATTGAAAAATCGTGAAAGGCAGAGTAACACATTCAGTCTGAAGTGTTTGTTTTCTCAGAAAACCAGAAAGGAGAGAAGGAATATTTGCAGCAGAGCTCAACAAGGCAAGCTCAGGAAAGCGGGCTGCTTATTTAAAAACGTGATTCAGAGCTGGAGGAAAAAAAGCAGAGGGCTATTAAAGAGCTCATTGCCAGGACCAGAGAAGCCAAGTTAAGATATACATATACTACACGTAATAAAAATTGTTTGCATTAAAGCCCAGAAGCTGCCAAATGAAGAGGGTGGTGGGGATATTTGGTGCCTGACCCAACTCTCACTCGAGTCTCCTGTGGCTTGTGACCTGCTCAGAAGTCCCCTCTCCTGAGGTGTCCTACACAAGTGTCCGGAAGAGCCCCAAGTGCCCACAGGTACTAAGGACCTCGGGCAACACAGGTGGTCATCTACAGCCAGATGAACTGCATGCACTGCGAGGATGTTTTTTGTCACAGGTGGGTTAGAAGAGGAGAAGGCAGGTTAGGGGAAGGAAGCTGCAGGACTGAGGGTCTGTTTGGGCCACCACACAGCTTCAGAGCGTGACCTTCTTCGTTTGCATGGAGAGCGCAGTGCCGGCCTGTAATTCTCCTACTTCCTCCGCCTCCCCTGCTTTCTCAGGGAAACAAGGCTCTGTTTATTTGCAAGGGATGCTCTTAATTGCTGAAGAGGAAAGAAGTCCCGTGCAATCAGACCTCAGGTTCTTTTAAAGCCCCAAAGTGGGGAGAAAGTCTTGGTAGAGAAACAGTTCTCTTTCTAAAAGAAACTTTGCTTCTTTTTTGAATGCAGAGCGCTCCTGCACCAGTGCAAACGCATGATAAGCAACCCTGCAGCTCTGCAAGGGAACCCTGTTAGCAAAGCTGCTCATTTGCGTGGAACGGGAACTCATTTAGTTTTTCCCAGGGACTTTCTCAAGGGAGAGCAAGACACAAACCCAAGGATAAAACTCCTTCAACTCCACTGCCCATCAGGATGCCAGACAAAAGGCAGAGTGTCACAACACCACCGGGCTGGATTCCTCAGCGCTCCTTGCATTTGCCTCTCCACTGGGTCAGGTTTAATTCGCCCAGAGTGCAGTATTAATAGGATGTAAGCTGCACCCTTGAACAATTACCTTATCAAAGCATAACATCTATGGAATGAGCAAAGTATTTTCATTAAACAAATCAAAATAATAAGACTGGCAAGGGCCTTGCTCATTCTTTGAACCTATAAGTGGCTTTAGAGATATTCAACAGTACCACAGCAACTTCTATTCCACTGGTAGTCCCTGCTTAGTTTTTTTCTAAAGAAGATTAACTACTCCTTGCTAAAAGGCTCAGCTCTACTTTTGTCAGGGTGCACAGACTAATTGGGTTTACCCCATGTACAACAGGATTCCTGTACTCACACTTGTAGTCTCACTTCCCATTTCACATGGTTTTTCAGGCCAGGACAAACACTTTCTTCCATGCCTTTGGTTTGTTCAGTGTTATGGCCTCACCAAAAGCACATTAAATAGGGCCGACCATACAGGAAGGACCATAACATGAGAGCTACTCCTGGAGCAGAATGAGGAGGCAAACAAACCCCCTTCCCCCCCCCCAAAAAAAAAAAAGTCCTGGAGTTCAGCAAGTTGCGTATTTCAAGGGAACAGGTTGCCTAAGGAGGCAGCAGGAGACACAGCTAGCCCCCAGAGGACAACATAGAGGCTGGGCAGGACAAGGCAAGGACAGCCTTGGAGCAAGGGGCAGCCTAGTCCACCTGGGAATCACAAGTTTAGGAACCATTTATTTTTGAGGTGCTCAACTTCAAATATGTTAAAGAGAAATTTTCAGGAGGGAGCAGAGCACACACCCTCAAATAAGTCAAGACGCTTCTGTACTGGATATACATCCAAAAACCTTGATTTTCTGGAAGAGGCTCATAACCCTTCCCTACCTGATCTCAGATAAATCCCACTCAGAGCCAAAAACCACAACAAGATAATTCTCAGCCCCATAAAAATATCAGTCTTTTTTCCTTATGCTGGTGGAAAAGTAGTAAACGCAGATGCTTACATGCAGCAGTCCAGCTACTCTCAACGCATAGATGGCTGTTGACGTTGCTACCATCTGCATCCATCACAGCTGGGATTCAGTTCGTGCCACAGACGAGGGGGGAACCGTGACCCTCGTGAAGCCCTTGCTGATCCCCAGGTGAAAGCCAGGCAAAGCAGCGCACCAGGCTGGGCTCCACCCCACCGCACAGCCTGATGCCAGAGGCAGCAAAACTCCTGGTAGGAGCACGCAGAGCGAGCGCACAGGGGCAGCGGCAGGAGCACACACGGGCTTTGGCCTTCGCTGAAGCACAAGGAACCAGATGGAGCCAAGCTGCCCATTTGTCTAGGTGAATTAAGAGCACAATCCCTTCTTCCCGGAGGGAGCAGTTGGCTACTATTTATACATTTAGTCTTACAGGTGTAAAATAGGTTCCCTTTATGCTTATATAATAATTTTTTTTTCTATTTGAATTTCAAGGCTTTATTCCCTTCTTTGGATTCAAGTCTCCTACCTGAACCTGATTCTCCATATTGCCATTAATTCCTTCATCACAGAAATGAATTCCATTTAATTCTCTATAGTGGTTGTTAAGGCAGATCAAAAAGTACATTTGCAAAGGCTTCTTCCTCCTCTTCTCTCTCTCCCTTACAGTTTCCAGCTCACCTGTGCCCTGAAAAGACTCGGATTTGAAGCCACAGCACTATTCACCACCACTGTACATAAGGCAGAGATGGATATTAGAAGCTTTCCATTTTCTGCTGCAGTTTGCAGCTTGGCCACAGGGCCCTGATGGGCAAGGCTGTGAGCCAGCTCTCAGGCTGGCTTGCATCAGGTTAGCCAGCAACACCCACTGCAGACCCAGCTTACCTATTTCACTGACCCCCATGTGCAGTGAGCCGACAATCCAGCCCCAAAACAGTTTGAGGGCTGTGAGACAATCACAGAGCCCAGGATTTCTAGGAAGGAAAGCAAAATAAATGCTAATGTGCTTGAAAACAAGACTCCACTGAACAAGCATAAGGATTTCAGGGATGCCAGGCCCACTGTCAAGGCCCCTGTCCTAAGCAAAGCACCTCAATATAATTAATGCTGAGGTCAGTGAGAGGCTAAGAAAGCTTCTCTAACCCTGCCAAGAGAAGCTGTCCTTTCTAATAAAAGCTTTTTCCTCAAGAGCAGAGCAGCTAGGACTCGTACAATGGTCCAGGACAGCTGGGAGCAGAGTAAGGGACTTCCTTTTTTATGTGGCACAGCCATAGAGGATCCCACAGTTATGTATCTTCATACCACGTTTGCTACAGCTTACAAAAACACAGCACAAACTGTTCATTTCCATTGATGTTTTAATTAACTAAGGCAGTAGCAACAACATAAAACTTGCACAGGCCAGCCCAGTCCTTACCAGATATCACATTTTCCCCTAGGTTTGTTGCTGCTGTAGCTTTAATGCTATAAATCAGACTGACCACTAGAGAACAGCTTCTAGAAGCCCTTAATTCAAATTTACTCAGCAGCCAGATCTTACAGCCACTTTCAAGGCTTTCAACAGACCCCCAAGATCTACATGCCCATTTCAAGCCAGGTAAGACTTTCCAGGCACAACATAATATGCTATATTATATATATAACAGAGCCCCTTTGCTACCAGCTGTAACATCACATTTAGGCAATATTACTGCAACAGTGGAATAAAAGCAAACAGGTCTAAAAGATTCCAAAATTTTACTGTAGCATCTAAAGCCAGCACCCCCACAACAGACTTCCACATTTGAGCTGTAGCTGATGCATTTCAGGATCAGGCTGCAGGAAGCAACACAAAAAAAATGCTTTGTTCTAATGATTAAAGTCACAAAACCAGGTACATACCCAGGCCTGAAGACCAGGATGGTGTCCAAGCATTGAAAAGCAGACACTGAGCAACTGCTGCCTTTCATAGAGCTGGTGACTCTTTCCTAACCCAGTCATATAGCAGGGGCCCAGCACAGTTTCAGGTGAGCTGAGTTTGTAATTACTTGTGGGCCTAATTGGGGAGGGACCAGGGCTTAGCCTGGTTGTTCTGGGGATTGCAAAGAGTGTGTGTGTAGCTGAAGGTGGCTCTCAGTAAATGGTTGGGGTAACTCTTGAACTGATTTCTGAGAATAATTAAAGGTTAAGTGGGTGCACGTAAAGAAGGAAAAGCACTTATTTGTGCCTTGTGAATCCTGGAAAGCTTTGCTTCTTTCTAGACTGTTTTCTACAAGCTCAAGGTAGGTGTGAAGAAAATAAATATATTTTTTGTTTTTCTAAAAGTAGAAAGTCTTTTTCTTTTTTCTGCTTATATCTCTGAACTTAAAATAAAATATATGCCTAAGCTGTATTTATCAAGGCAGCTGAAAATATTAATTTTTCTTTCAGAAAAGTAAAGGAAGTTTTTTTTTATTGGTTTTGATTCTTTCTCTTTGCTTGGTTGCTTATTGCTGTTTTCTGTTCCCAGGGGCTTCTGGGGAGGGGAGCAGGGACAGTCAAGCTACTGAGGTGAGGAGGCATCCCCTTCTGGTAGGAGTATGTAAAGCTAGATATCTATAGGTGGGTTTGGACAGGCTGGGAGGGCTCTGTCACCTCTCAGAGTCCTGAGTTGGTTGGGAGCCTGGGAGAAGGTGCCCCTGACCCTCAGCAGCCCAGGCAGAGGTGCAGCAGCAGGAACAGGCTGAGCTGTCTGAATGTTTTTTTATGTCCCTTTTGCAGTCAAGAATCCCTGAGCTTCAAACAAGCTGTACTGGAGTAAACACAAGCTGCTATTGCAAAATACAGTTTAGTCCAGAGGAGCTGGAGTGTGCAGCCTGGCCTTGCATTGAGGGGAGGGTGCCCATTTGGTTGAAGGACCTGGACTTAGCTCTAGAGCAGCAGGTTTAATTCTTGCTTTTGCTACAGGCTCCCCACTTCCTCTTTATTTGATTCTGATGGGACCTTTCAGTAAAAACAGGGGAGTACTTCTGTTACCAGGAGTATTTCTGTTACTGCTGTGTTTTCCCACCTGTAAGCTCTATGGTGGTGGTCTTTCCTGAAGTATGTAACATCTGATACAAGAAAGCATCCTGAGTTTTGCAAGTCTCAGCCTTGTGCTAGTCTTCACCCTGCTCCCTTGGCATGTGGCTGGTGTTGGGAGAGGGCTGAATGTGCTGCTGGCCTTGGGATGACTTCTCCCAAGTGCTGGAGTCTTTCCCTGCTCATCTCTGCACTGGTAAAACCTGTCTGGGAAGCTGCCTGGGCAGCTGGGAGAGGGGTTCACTGCTTCCCTCTGCAGTTTTTTTTTTTAATTTTGGTGATGCTTGTGCGCGTTTCTCTGTGGGTTTTGCCTCTCCTGGCCACGTGTGAGGTTAGCTAGTCGCCTTGGGGTCTGTTCCTGGGCACCCAGAGCTGCGATTCTGCCCTTCCCATGGTGTAATTCAGGGGAGACTAAGCATGACTTCTGAGGAAGCCGGTTTGACTCTTGGGTGCTTCCCGAGCTGAGGAAGAAGCAAGCAATAAGCACAGGGCAAGAAAAGGTTAAATCCCACTGAGCAAACCTGCAATCCCCCTGCTTTCATTCCCACCAGGTAGCTTCTAATTACCCCAAATGGAAAAGGTCAGGAGGGGGGAGCAGGCTGCCACAATAGGGAGAAAAATGTTTTATTAGCCAGCAAGTTAAGGGCTCTCCGCCCCCTGCCAGGGCACAGCTCTCCACCCCGCTCCTCTCGGCATGGTTACGACTCGAAACAAAGCTGAGCTATTTTTGTAGATGATGCTGCAGGTATTTGTGCCGTGCACGTTGCCTCTGGCCCTTATGCAGGTCCGTTTTGTAACCCGCCGATGCCGGGGGGTGATACCCGCCTAGGGTATCCCGACTGCCGTGATGCTCGGGCAGTCGTCGCTCAGAAGGAAGAAAGTCGCGACATCTAGCAGCTGTGTTTCACTGCAATAATGCTCTGAGGTGGATGTGGAGCCCGAAAACCCTCTCTGTCCCTGGCCGCACCCAAAAGCGCCTGGGACGAGGGGTTATTTTCTTCCTGTGCTGCTCTTTCCCCTGTGGTGCTGCCTGCTTCTGTAAAATGCTTTCTCATCCGCAGCTTGCTAAATTTGAGATGAGGCTGTTTGCCTTCCTAACATGACTCAGTGGTGTTTTGTCTTCCATTTAAAATTTTATATATATATATATATATTTTAGCCTTTTTTTCCTCATCCTATAATAGTGATTACACCAGTTCACAGCAAGACAAAGCATTAAAGAAAAAAATTCTGGTCTAAGGAATGCATAATTTTTTTTGTCTGAAGCAGATAAGTCTTCTGAAACATAGAAAGAAATTTGCACGCGTCTCAGCCTTATAGTACTTAATCTCATGCAATAATCATTGCTGCTTGGCTTGGCAGAAGAATAATTAAACAGATATTAAAATTACAATCAGCTGTCACCGAAATCTAATGAGAAAACCCTGTGCGATCCACATCTGAACCACTTGCTGGAGGCCAGGAGTCAAAGGGAGCTTCCCGGGACCCCAAATTTGAGTTGTCGCCTGCCTCGTGCCGCAGCCAGGACCCGGATTTGGGCAGCGGTGGGGGATTTGCAGGGGGACCGGGTGCCTTGGCTTCGGGAGCCCAGGGCTGGATCCAGCCGGCCTTTCCAGGGATGTCAGCTTAAGTCTGAAGACTTCTCTGGAAACTGCAAGAGAGAAAATGTTATAGTAAATTTAATATTAAGAAAGACTCCGCTTTGGGTCGGAGGAGCCCCTTGGTGCGCAGCTCTGGGAGCTCGCTTTAATTTGGTGCTGACTTTTAACCATAAATTCTTTTACTTGAGACCAGTTCAGGGCTCTGAGATGAAAGACAATCGAGTTACTAATGCACCGTAAAGCAGAAAAAAAAAATCTGCTGACAGACCCAGTAAACAAGAAGGGTATCTTTTTTTTATTTTTCCAAGAGTCAATTCTCATTTCCTGAATTTTCATTAGAGAGCAGGGGAGAAATTTTCCTCTTTCCTGCTAATTTCTCTTCCTGTTCTTACTGTAATCAATTGTGTTGCTTTAATATTTGCCATAGGGGAGAAACTGGTGAAAGCCCCTCACTGCAAGTTGTTTTCGCTTTTCTTTCCATGCATTTAAACCTTTGCACAGCGGCCTCCTGTTTTTGGTGCCGCTAAAGCTGATGGGAGTTGTCCCCGACAGCACGGGGAGAAGGGTCGGGCCAGTAGAGAACAGTGTGTGCCACTACCTGCTTCTTGGGCAGTGGTGGTGCACAGCACTTTGCAGGATTGGGCCCCCATAACACAAACATGACATGAGATTTTGATCTGAATTATATTGGCCAAAATCCAAAATAACCCGTTGAGTGCAGTTGCTACGGCTGGATTTATGCCCAGCGTAATGGAAAGCAGGGCTGGGGCCTTCTCCTAAAAGCAGATATTGAATGTTCACAAGTTCCTCCTTGGTGTTAGGAAAAACAAATTAACAAGTCCCTAAAAGGACTGATACTCCTGAAATAATGAAAATCAAATTGCATCGCCCCCGCCCCCACTTTGTCCCTTAAAACTAAAATCTTTCCAGCTTCAGGACAACTTTTCTGCTGTTGATTAGATTTTTGAAGCTACATTACTTGCATCATTTTTTTAAGCCCACAGTAATATTACCTTTGGATGATGCCCTATCTGTAAAAGAAGGGTCTCTTTGCTCTGACGTGCAGGCTCTACTTGAATGCTTCCCATTGATAGGAGATAGAGCAGCATGGAAAATAGCCTGCACAACCCCCCAGCAAAAGCAGGAAAGTTAGCGAGTACGCTCGGCATATAAAATGACCCGTTCCCTTATCATAATCCCTGGACCCACTTGCCTGACATCGCCCCTGCTATTCCGGGGAGAGGCTGAGCTATCTCCCAGGCTGTGCAGCGCCAGATAGTAGATGAGCCGCATGCTCATCACCGAGCGCGGCGGGCATAACGGCTGCTGGAAATTGCTCTAAAATAAAGTTACTGGGGAATTAACTTCTAAAGGGTGGAAAACCTCAGAGGAGGGGGTGAGAGGCACCGGCAGGTTGCTAACTATGTAAAGTTAAAATCGGGCTTGTCGGTCCTGCGCTTTCCTGGCTCTGCTCCTAGGGAGCCAAAAGCCTCAGGTCGACCAAGTCTTTCTGCCCCTGAGACCCGCTGAACTGTTGTGCCGTAGTCCTGATGGCGCAGGCCCTGGAGACCTGTCCCCAATGGAGGTGCCCAAGGGGAGAGGCAGTGTAATGTCAAGCTATAGCCTAAGCCCTGGGTGCTTTAGGGTGTCTTTGGGCTGACCTTGCTGCTGGTCTGCAGGTGGTCCAGACGCACCCAGCGCCTCGCTGCATCCCTCTCCTACGTTGCCGCCTGGATGGAGGCAAAGCATGTTCCCTCCCCCTTGCAGAGGGTGATGCTCGAATCATCTCCTTTTGAGCAACGAAGAGCTCTAAAACGTGCTCCCTGGGTGGAAAGGGAGAAATACTGGGTATCGAGGACCAGCGGCAGGTATCCGAATGCCTTCCTTGAGAGGGAAGAGTGCTCTTGTGGTGCAGAAGTCGAGTCTAACGTGTTAGTCCGAAGCTGCTCTGCTGGTGGACGGGGTCTAGACCTGTGTGCGGAGAGCAGCGTGCCTGGCAGGGCCGGCCGAGCCAAAATCAGCAAAGGACCTTGCACAGACCCTGGATACCTCTGCCGCAAGCTCCGTGCTCACCCTGTGCTGCCTCGGTCCTGGCTCCATCAGGAATCGCCAGCGTCTCCCAAAATTCAGTAGGGCTTAAGTCATGCTTGAAGCAGTTGAGTAAGCAAGGGAGCAAGCGTGTGAGTATTTACCTGGGAGAGAACCGCACTGGAACAGTGCTTTGTGGGCAGCAGGGCATGAAGAAAGCAGCTCTCTGTCCATCACTTAATTTTTATTGGGCTGTAAATTTAGAAAATATCATCGGTTGTTAGCAGGTGGCTTTGCTCCATGGCAGTCACAAGCTGACTTTCTGCAGGCAAAGGATTTAATTTGGTTTTTCTCCAAGATGGGCCTTAGAAATAAGTTCAGAAAAGTCTCCTTAAATGCAGGCTTAATTCACTCCGCCTTCCTGGAAAGAGATGCTTTCCTAAACGTGACAAGACCTCTCAGGTCAAATGGCAAAAAAAAAAAAAAAAAAAAACCTCCAAAACTGAAGTATTTGTACAATACTGTAATCCCGAAGCAGTCCCTGAGGATAAGCAAAGGTGTGCGGCACTCTGGTGTGACCAGCACTAGTCCTGCACCCCAACAGCTGCTTGGGGTTGTGTGAATTCCTCAGACAAGTTGATTTTGGTGTGGGAGTCTCTGCAATGCTGCTTTTCCTTAACAGCAGTCGTCTCCCAGCCAGCTACGCCAAAAGACATTGTGATAACTAGCAGTTTGAGGGCGCAAAGGAAAATAAATTGCGAATAAAAACTCTAGGGGATGCCGTGTGAATAAGAATGGAAGTAGAGCCTGGGCATACGGTTTCGTCGACTTCAATGGAGTTGCACCGTGTTGTCCCTCTGATTGCTTTTGGTGATAAATTATAGCGCGTTTCTGACAGCAGCGGAGTGATTAAGCTCAGGCGCCTTATTAAGATCTCTCCTTTCCAAAATGTCATGTTGCCTTGATGTTTAAAGGTCTCTGTTGTGCAACAAACGCAGCATTGTAGCAAGCAGCAGGCTCTCTGCTGCCTTTCGCAGCCTTGAGCGGGCAGGGACCAGGCGAGCCCACCGAGACGTGCGTGCGAGGGGCGGATTGGCAGTGGGTTGAATGCCGGTGTCCCAACCCTACTGCCAGAGCCAAGGCTGGGGGCAGGGGGAGGAGGCAAAACAGGACGATGTTTCTGAGCAGCGTGGGGCCTGGAGCAAAATTTGCTGGTTCCTCCCCCCTGATTTGACCTCCTCTTCAGCCCTCCATCGCCTGTGCTGTGCACCTGGCTGCCCCGAGCCAACCCCCTGCTGCTTTGGCTTATGGCCACCTACCTTCCCAAAGCAAGTCCCTTGCTGGTTGGTCTGTGCTGTCTGACATCACGGGCCCCAGCTCTGCAACCCTCTGTCCTTTCTTGCCCTGCTCAGTATTGCAACCCGAGGAGTCAAATCCTGCCATGCATCTGGAGCTCATACAGTGGGGAAGATAAGTGGTTGGAGAGTTGTGCCCCTTGGGTGGTAGCAGGTGGCTGCATAGCCCTTGATCAAGGATGGAGGGGTGTTTTAAGAGGTTCCTTGATGCTTCTGCTCTTAAGGTCAGCCCTCAGAGCCCGATGCAAGGGCAGGTTGCCAGACTTGTACTGCAGATGGGGCTCCAGACCAGCAAATCTCCCTGACCTTAATGGCACGAGTGATATGTGTCAGTGTCTTTGAAGTAAGGTGTCCTGAACTTAGCATGTGGGGAAGCACTTGGGCAAATCAGGAGCTCGATGTTGCTTGAGGCAGCAGACAGAGTCCAAAAGGCAACGTGGGGAGTGGAGGTGGGGCCTCCTGCCCTGCCTGCTGCCTTCGTGCGCTTACCGCCCTTCAGCGTGGATTGGTTTTAGGAGCTCTGCAAGGCTCTGCTCCAGCTCCAATTTGCTCAGTGGCTGTAGATAAGGTGGCTTTTCTAGCTTTTGGAGCAGCAGAAGGATGGCTGTATTACATTTGACATGACCGAGGTGTGGCGACAACCACCAGAGGCTGGATGGACGCTGTGCTGCTTGCTTGGTGGGCAGCAGCTTTGGCTGCCTTGCTGTAGTGCCACGTATGGCTCTTCAGGTAACAAGTTAGGATTGGGTGTGATGGGCTGTTAGCACTGCACAGCCTAAATGTCAGTCCAGGTCTTAGACCAGTCAAGGTCTAAGGTGGAGTCAGAAAATAAGATGCCCAGCTGGAGTTCAGGTGCAACAGCAACTGAAGTGATGTGATGGAGAAGGTGCTGTCCCACAGAGCTCACTTGCACTCCTACCTCATCCTGCAATGGGAACCTAGACCCTGCTCAGCTGTGCCTAGGGCAGAAGGAAGCAAAACATGCCCACAATCGTGCTGGGATTAGAACTGATCTGTTTGTGCATCCCCAAATGCAAAGGGATGCTTATCTGTGAGGCTGAGCAGCGTTTCCTCTTGTTTGCAGAGGGGAATTTCGCTTGGATTTGCCTGAAGGTTGTGAAACTACTGCTGATTTGGTGTCTCGCCTCTGCAGTTTCTTGCTTAGCAGAGCTCTTGTGTCCTTATACCGGTAACTACATGAGTGCTTAAGCGTGCTGGAGCTTCGCTGATAAGATGAAGCTCTTGCCTAGTTGGTGTTTCTTTTCCGAGCCAGTGCCTGGAAACTTGCGTTCAGGGTGCTGGATGCATTGAACTCTTAGCACTGATTTCTTTCAGTGTCTGAGAGCTGTACCTCCATGAAGAGGACGTATTTTTCCTCTTTGCAATGGTCACTGACTACCACTGGCTGATCTGTAGAGATGCTTTTCTGCAGTCTCCACTGCTCAAGTCGATGCAGTTCTCATCCTTCGAGCCCCCTTGCTCTTTGCTCAAGGCTTTGCTTCTGCTTTTTGCATGAGGAATACCCCGGCTCGGCTCCTCTACTGTTGCTGGCCATGATCTCAGGGGGCTGGGGAGGAGAAGGGGGGGGTCTTCAGCGCAGGGCTGAAGGCTCCAGCTCTCCATCAGCAGATGCCTGCTGCCACCCCGTGGCCTCGGCTGGGAAGTTTCGGGGAGGCAGCTCAGCCCCGGGTGCCGCAGGGAGCCTTGCCCTGCTGCTTGGGGTGCTCCCCTGGCAGCTGGACCTCCTCCACCTCCGAAGGGCTGGATGGAGCCCGCCTGGCCCAGTCCCTCCTCTGTCTCTCCCCCGACCATCCTCCTCCTCCTCCCGGCTACCTAAGCGAGGGGCGAGGCTTTGCAGATGTGGCATGGCAGCGATCTGGGTCAAGGGATCATCTTTCCCCGCAGGAATGCGTGGGTGGGAAGTATAGGTTGCTGGCATTGTCTGCTAAGGTGAAGTTACCGCAGTAAATTAGTAGCAGTGAACAAGAAGTTGTCCTGAAGCAATTCAGTTTTGCTGATGTCTTGGCCTGGTGATAGCCTGTTTGGGTCAGGTTTGGCATGTGGTTAGAGCCCACGGCATAGCTGAGCTGCCTGGGAGTCCCACGAGAAGCAGATTTCCTCCCACGCTTTGGCCGTGTGGGATTCTTGCAGCCTGGAGACCTGGGGGAAAACTGGGAAGGAAGGAAGGAACTCAACACTCCGTTTTTTCCGACGCTTTCAGCGTGTTCTTTCTGGAGACCTTTCTCCAAAGGGGTTCAACCTTTCCTCCTGCCTCTGGTTTGTCTTGATGCAGTCTGGAGTGTGGCAGCCTTTCACGGGCCAAACATCACTGTGAATCGAGCCCTAATAGAGGTTCTTCGGGGTGGCAATAGCGTAAGCTGTCCCCAGGGTGCCTAAGCAAGTTTGGAGGAAAGAGGGAATTAGTATGGACTTCTAGTGGGATTTGGATGCCTTAAAATATCACCTTCCTAGTCTCTTCAGCATCTAGCATGTTGAATCCCTATTTGTGGCGGGAACCTCTGGTCTGAGCAAACACTACTGTTAATAGCTAGGGGCCTAGAGAGCTTGTGCGGGCTTCTCCTGCAGGTGTTTTGCCCAAATGAGGGCAGAACTGCTCTTCTGTTAGGCTGTTGCAATCTGGATAGCATGGTGACAAGGTTTTCTCTTCTTCCCCCAAAGATTTTTGGGGCTTGGTTTGAGCACGTTTCCGTTCTAGATACTTGCTTACCAGAGCGCATCAATGCAGGTTGACTCCTAGCTTTGCTGGGCAAGGCGTGTGCTCGTGCATTTTGCCGAGTTCGACCTTGACTTAAAGCCTGCAGGGGACAACCTCTTAATTCTCTTCTGCTTCTTCATCTGCGACAAGCTGAATGTATTGGTGCAGAGTAGGGGTTGGCGTGGCCAGGACCTCCGCTATTGGCCTCCCAGTCCTGAGGCCTCTTCCAGCACCTGCCGAAAGCACTGAGTGGCTGCCGCTCTAGTCCTCGTGGCTGCAGCGCGGGCTGGTCACACTTCCCTCCGTGGCGGCTTGCAAATCAGGAGCTGACTGTGCAGCAAGTTCTGGAGGGAAGCAACAAGCCTCAAGCTTGGCTCGCCTGTCATGGGAAGTCACTCATTTCCTGCCCTGGGCTCTCCGGGGAGAGAAGCCTCTCTTTGACAAGCTTCTTAATTAGCCAGAAAGTTGGGTCATAACCACTGCTGTGTCTCCCCTTGTCATGGTTCGACTCCAGGGTGTGTGAAAAATTGAAACAGTACAATGAGCGTTTAGAGCAACTCATGTTAATTTTAGAGAATGAAAGGAGGAATTTTTTTTTTTCCCCCTGTTGATAATGATTTTCAAGCACTGAATGCCCTCAGGAAAGGAAGAGAAAGGGGTCTCTTTCTAACCAGCTTTAAGAACGTGTCCCTTCTGAGCACCTGTGGTTGAGGAGGGAGGCGCTTGCCTGGCTGGCTCGTGCAACAGGCTCCTGCGCACCACCCGCAAGGACGGTCCAGGGCTGGCTGTCGTGGGCTTTGCATGCCTCTGCCTGCTAGTGACAGACCAGCCCAAAGCTCCTGGGTTTTTGCTCTTGTCGGCAGGGCAATACAGGCTGTTTCCAAAGCTTAAGGTCTGCCTTTTACTCTGCTGTAATAGCCGGTCTTTGGCAAAGCACCACTCTGGCTTTAGGAGAAGATTGGGGAGGTGTAAATATACTCGCTAAATGGGAGCGCTCACAAGGCTCTTTACGCTTCTGAAGAGCCAACATATCCCGAAAGCCAATGGAGTGTGAAGTCGACATAGCTTAAGGAATATCTCTTTCTGAACAGAATAACTGACAAGCTCAAACCAAAATGTATCTTGAAGGGTCATAAAGACCCACAGCCAATGTGAAATGGCTCAATTTCATTGGAGCTTCCCGACTCCAGAAGAGGATCTGGCTGCTTGGTCCTTTAACCCTTCCTCATCCCCTTGCTACCAAGGGGAAGGAGGCGAGTGGGACATTTAATTTGGGAGCAGCGGGTGCGAGGCAGACTCTCCTTGGGATGCTTCTGGCAAGTTCTTGGTGTCTGAGGAGTCGGGATCAATTGCTTCGTGCAACCCTCATGCTCCAGTGAAGCCTGTGCATGGGGATTTGTGTTTTGATCCCACTGCCTTAAGCTGAACTTTTTTAAATGACTCTGTTTTCCCTGGCATTCTGCAAGGTGCAAGACATCCTTCCCTTGTAGTGACTACCAGGAGGCTGTCAGAGAGCCTGATTAGTAGAAGTATGTTCTGGCCTGGGAGGGAACATCAGTGATTATAATAGTGTAAGGCTTCCAAATTTGTCTTCCTGAGTTGACTGGCGACTTGCTCTTAATTCTTCTCTTACGGCAGTGAAGTAATGGCTTTGTTCTCTTGCTGTGCTCAAGTCTGAAGCTGTGCGAGTCAGTCCCAGAAGCTCAGGGGTACTGTGAACCCCCTTCGTGGGATGGGGAGACAGCCCCTCTTGCACTTGGCAATGTTCCCTGTGTCTCACCTGGGTATTTCTGTCCCTCTTATTACTTCAGGAGCTCCCTGTGTGCTGTCGTATGGTCCTGACTGCTCAGACCTTTCCCTCAGTGCCTGATATCCTGGACTGATTGACAGCCATAGGCAGATAAACTCCTTGCAGTGAAGATGGACCAAGGCTGCTTTGCAGACCATGGGGGGGCAGTGTGCAGTGAGGGTTGCTCTGGCTGCAAGGAAAAAGGTGGTTCTGGAATCAGCTACTCCCCTTCTCTTATTACAGAGCTGAGTCTAATGCAGTGTGTGCGTTTGGCTTCTCTTGGGCCTGATCAGCTGTCTAGCTCGGAGTTTCGGGGTTCAGAGAACCTTTGATTAAGTATCTGCTCACTTTGGCATGGTTTTTCCTCTGTAATACTTCCACTACTGTGGTATCTGATTGCAATACTTGATACTGAGGTCTCTGACACAGAAAAGTTCTTCAGTGTGTTTTAAATCCTGCCAATAACCTTAGATATGCGTGAAAGTCCTGAGAAGTGGCGTCTTGGGCTAAGGGCTTAGTTGCTTGGAGTATTTTCTGTGCAGATGAGCTCTGTCAGACTTCTCCCCAGTGCCAGTCGTCTTGCAGAGTTGGAAGGCAGGGGGCTCAGCGTGACTAGCAATGGCAAGTCTGCTTGGGCCAAGCCCTGACTCCTGCCTCTTGGAGCAATGAGTTTGCTGTTCTGATGGGCTACATGTCATGTAAGTCCTGGTGCCTCAGTTGGTACTTTTGGCATGCCTAGCATCCTTGCCTGGACTCCCTAGGCAGCATGTTGCGTGGCGCTGGCTCTTCCCCGACCTTGGGTCAAGACAATTAAGCTTCTAGCAGGGGCTCCAAGTACAGTCTGAGCAAATGCCAGTGTCTGATGTGCTGTACTTGCAATGCCTCGAAACACACTGTGATTGTGCCCATTTTACAGATGGGAGCTGAGGCTAGGAAGGACATACTGCAAGGGTCGCTCTGTTGCAAAGTAAGCAATTGAACTTGGCTGTTGGATCTTTTTTGACTTAACTGTGTTGCTTTTTCTGTAAACAGCTGTGTAAAGGATGGAAATGCAAAAAAAATCGTTAACTCTCCTGCGGAGTTAGTGGTCAGTCTGGAATAACAGATCCAGTTTTTGCTCTGGCACTTTGTGTATTTGGAGGGAAGCAAAGCATGATGTGTGACCAACTTTTTATTCACCTTGGGCCTGATCCCCCTTCTCAAACCATCTTGGCCAAGTTATTTCCAGAACTCCTGCCTTTGTTTTGTTGAATTGCTGTAGTAATGTTCAAAGCTTTGTTTATATAACAGCAGTTAAGATGATAAAGGTAAAATTTGTGTGCCTAGCTCCTTCTAACATAATAAAGGCATGGGAGTCCAAAAAAATCTGTGTTCATTCAAAGTTAATGCAATTATTTGTGTAATGTTCCAACAGCAATGAAAACATCCCTGCAGTATTTCAAAGTTGAAAGCTTTTGCCAGACTGCTGAAGTTCAATGACTCGGGTACACTGAGGCTGTTTTATTGCGTTTCTCAGTTATTAGCTTACACACTTGTCTGGGCACACTGCCATCCCTCTTTGCAACACTGAGCTCGCGTTTCCTGCGTCTCCGGAGCAATCGGCACTACTGTGAGCGCATGAGGCTTGTCCTTTGGTCTCTCTGGATCTGATTTAGGTCAAGGTTAGGTTCTAATTTTCCAAGCTAATGCTTACCCTCCATGAGCTAGCAGGAGGGCTTGAAGTCCGAATACCAAAAGACAAGACTTTGCTGGCTTGTCTTTTGTTTTTCTGGTTTTGTGGGTGAGGAAATAGCTGGGATGGAGCGTGCCCAAGAAGCTTGCGTCTCTGGTGCTGCAGAGAAGGCATCAGCATGCAGGAGCCATCAAAACTGAAGGCGAGAAGATGCCTGTGCTTCTAAGACTTTGTGTGTTTTTTTTTTTTTTTTTAATATCAACAGCAAAACAAGGCAAAGGGTAATGATGCCAGAAAGTAGCTTTGCTGTTGTATAGAGTATTTGGTGCCCATTCAGCTATGGGCCTGAGCAGAGGCTCGGGGTGAGGAAAGGTTGTCTTTTCAGGAAGTCTGGTTTGGTTAGGGGGGAGGCAGGTTCATTGGTGTAGTCTCTCTTGGAGTTAACAGATTGTTTGATGCTGCCGTTAGCAGTCCCTGTTAATGCAGCAGACCTCAGACCAGAGGTTCTTGTGCAGTGCCAGTTCCTCACTGAGCTTTCTTAGTGGGGTTGGCCTTGTGATGGGACTTGTCCCTCTTCCTTCCTATGGAGATAGGAGACAAATGGTGGGTGTTTGCATCTAACTGAATTTCTGTGCCTTTCATTGCCATTTTCAGCCTAATAAAGCTTTCAACTTAACCTAACCCCCCTTATTAACCCTTAATGCCCTGCTTAAAATCCACAAAAATGAAGATCAAGGCAACCATGTTGGTGCTACAAATGCACGTTATAGCTACAAAAATCTCTTATGCAGGCTTTGGCTGTTTTGTTGTCTGGCTTCAGGAGGTCTGAAAGCATGATGCAGAGAAAGTGCCCTTTAAGGCCTTCCCGTTATTTTAGAGGGAAATACTACACAGCAAAAGGGAATTCACCTCATCTGGGCAGATGTTTTTCCCTTGATTAAGGTTTAGGAAAATGAATTCAAGGGGTTAAATCTCTTGCCAGGCTCTCGGACAGTATGAGTGGTAGAAGAGAACACATGTCGTTATGAGGTCAAGGTTAACAGTTGCGCCAGAGGACTTGTCCGATAAATGAACATTTACTGCTCCTGCTGTGGACCAAAGAATGACAGCCCTAATCAGGGTTTCTTATCCCTGAAGGTTGATCTGTGTGAGACCAGTCTGCTCATGTGGGTAGTTTAGAAAGGGGCCTAGAACCGGAAGAACTGACCTCATGAAATAGGACTGGTCTCCAAGGGCTGAACCCCTTGCAAGTGGTATCTGTATGGGCATCTCTTCTCCTGCTTGGTCTGCTAATAGCTTGGTTTCTGAGTTGGTGCTGTGCATTCGAATGATTTTTTTTCTTTAAAAAGGATCCAAAAAGACAGCATCCTAAATGCACTGGAGTGACATGTCAAAGACTGAAAGTTTGCTCTCCACCCCTTTCCCCAGACTGGCTTCAAACACTTCTCAACAGTCACAAGATGATAATTCAATTAAATCCTTCATTCCCACTTGACCTTTTAATGAAAGCCAAACCATGATTCCTCATGTGAATGCCCTCCTATGACATGCATACATGTCCGCAGACACAATGCAATGTGCTTGCAAATCAACATGGCTAGACCCACGAGTGCTCTAGCATGGAAAGCTTGACTTGATCCAGTTGTTTCCCAAAAACAATACTTGGTCAAACTAATTCCAGTGACTCCAGTGCAGCTGAGATGTGTTTAACCTAGTGTGTTTAGGAGCTGTATCTCAGTGTTTAAAACAGCTTTCCAAGTCTCACACCAGTGTTTATTTTTCAGATGGATGACCCTGCATGTAGTGAAGAAATCCACATAGACGATGGGGGGGAAAATGCTCCTCAAACCTTGTAGCAAGCCATCTGTCGATTGCAGTGGATATACAGGTAAGGCCGGCTTTTATTTCTCTGGCCTGCAGGAGTAAATAAGGGAGAAGACTTGAAAGGATGGTGGTGGCTGGAGTTGTGCCATCTAAAAGCTTGACTGGGGAAAGAGCAGCTCCTCGGTGAGGAGAAATGGAGCACTCGGAGCAGTGCAGTGAAGCAGCAAACTGAGTCAAGGAGAAAGGGCCTGGTGCCAAGTCTTAAGTGACTGGGAAAGAGCCAGTTGCCTTAGGCCAAGGGCTGAGAGAAGCTAGTGGATTAGCTTTATTTGTAATGGGCCAGAAGGAGTTCCTGGTACGTTCTCTTCACTGCTTGCCGTGCATCGACTGCAGGGAGAGGCCTCAGGGGTAGATCTTGCCAAAGATGGAGCACTTGTCTCTGTGGGCCTTGGGCAGGTAAGCAAAAACACCTACTTCAAGGTACTGGGCCTTGGGCAGGTAAGCAAAAACACCTACTTCAAGGTACTGTCGCTTTTGGAGAAGACCTGGAGCCTCCCACGTGTTCTTACCAGGTGGCCCCAAATCGCTGAAACGCACAAAGCCCCAACGTGCTCTGATCTTCGGCAACGCGCAGCGCCTGCCTTGCGCTGCCGATCATCAAAGCGCCAGACAGGTGTTAACTGCTCAGCCTTGAGAAAGCTGGCTGCCTCTGCGCCACGTGCTGCCGTGCTTGCTTTATCAGCTGGGGAAGGGAAGCTCCCCTTGCCCTGGGTGGAGGGACTCCTGCTCGGAAGTCGAGCTTTCATGCGGGCTGGGTGTTTTGTGAACTTACCGTCTGTGCTGCTGGAGAAATGTCTGAATCCTTGATCAGCAGTGTGAAAGCCAGGCTGAGAACTGCACTCTGCGTGTCACTTAGTGTTTATTGCTTCCTGCTCGAAATATCTCCGCGGGCCCTGATGGGAAGGAAATGTTGTGCTGCTGGAGCAGTTGCGTTTCAGTTGTGGGGTGGAAGGATTCCCGTCTGTGGCTTGCGAATCCCCCAGGGGAGCCAGCAAAGTGCTTTGCAGTCCTTCTGAATGACTGGAAATGTATTTATAGCTAGCCCCAGGACGTTTACTGCTAATGAGATGTGCACAGGGTTTAAATCATATGAGTCAGTGTTGGCAGTCTTGGCTCAACTGATCCGAATTTATTCCTATTACAGTGGTGTGTAAGGACTTAAACAAGGACAGGACTCTGGGCTGTTGGATGCTGCCTGGCAGAAGATAGTCTCTTCTGAAGAGCTGGTGTCTAGAGAAAATTCATAGCTTCATGGGGGGGAGGAATGGGGGTGCACGGAGGGAAAGGGGCCTGCTTTGAGTCACAGCGGTGGCTGGTACCGGCCCTGGGAACAGATGCTGTGTCATGAGCTCCATCCCACGTCTCCCCTCCTGCACTGCGCCACCTCGGCCAGGGCTGTGCTGCCGTAGCAAGGCGGGGTGTGAAGGCCTCTGAGGACGTGTTGCTGGGAGGTTCGTGTGGATTTTGTTAGGGGTGTGAAATAGCAATGCTGGTAAGAGCATTCCTGTGCTATTTATCACTGTCCAAGCGGACGGGGTTGGGAGATGGGCAAAGCCAGCTGTGGGACCTGCTTGGTAGCTGTAACATAAGTGAATAATGACAAGCAAAATCCCACCGAACACAGCCACGTTCTCTCCTGCTTCCCCTGCTCACCACCCAGATTTCTCTGCTCAATCCTGTCCTCTGTTTAGCATCTGCAGCACCTCCTGCCCTGGAAATATGGGGTGGGGGTGTCAGTCAGCTGCTGTGAAAAATGTCCTTTGTTCCTACTTGGAGCTCCTCTTCCAGAGGAAACTCCTTTGTTCCTCCAGCTGAGGATTTCCGGGTAGGTCTCCTGTGCCAAGTTTATGTCAAAAGGGAGGCAGGGGAGCAGGTGAATTTGGAAGATAGATGTCTCACCTGTTAGGTTATGTTAATGTCAAGACAGAGGCGAGACATTGGTGTGAATAGATATTAAGCCAGAAAACGCAAGGAGAAGAAAAATAACATGTAGACATAAAAAAGTGCTTTCAGCTGAACTATCTAGGTGTCACACTCTCTGCTTGTTTGATGCAGAATATTTGGAGCTGCTTCATCACAGCTTGCAAATACTGCATGCTGGGCAGCTATGTGGGTTTTAACTGCGTGAATGTAGGGGCTTAGCTTGGTACGGTTCACTCAAAGGCAGGCAGGAAGGAAGCAGAATCGCTGAGGAGCGGTGCTTTTTGCCAGACACAAGTGGCCTGGCAAGATGATGAGCTTCTGGTGGACTTATCCTGCCTTCAGCCAGCCTAGTCCAGACAAGTGAAGGTCAGGGCTGACTGAAGACAGGAGACTAAGTTAGAACAGAGGTCACTTGTGCGTAAAGTGACTGATGTGACAAGGGCTCGTGGTTAGGTGGGCATGTCTCTGCCTCATGAGAGGGAGCATTCCTCCGTCTGCAGTCCTGCAGAGCGTTTGAGTGGGTTTATGTGCATGTCCCTTGGTGCTCTGGGGCTGGCTAAGGTGATGTTACCCTCTGTTAACAGCTAGCATGAAGCCAGGCTATGTGGCCTTGTTTTCATCTATTATGAGCAGCATCTTTGGCCTGTTGAGGGTGGAGGCAGCTGGAGCTGGGCAGAGGTTTCGGACCTCCTGTTTGGGGGCAGATAGCACAAGGGGCTCTTAGGTTAAGAAAACCAAACCCTCAATAAATGCACTGCAGTGCCTTTAGGTTTAATAATCATTCTTAAACTGCTACCTGAGGCTTAAGCAAGGAAAGGACAAAAGCTTCATTTCCCTCTTCCTGTTCTTGTCCTTGGAGTTCTGCTTAGCTCGGTTTCTGCTGGGCTCCCTCTAAAACCTTGGCTCTCTCCTTTATGGGCAGATGGAGCATGTCTAAATCCATGTAAACTCAAACTGCAGGGTCCAGAGAGCAGCCAGCTCCCTTTGTTTGGGAAGGTGCCTCTTCAGAGGCATTTCATGGATTTCATCTGCCTGTTGAATCCATTGAAGTGGATTGCATCTTCTTTCTTAATCAAGCTTAACTTGATTTCAGACAGGAGGGGAGGTGGTGGGAGGCAGGGATGCTGCGGTAGCTGCTGTTTCTACAGCTGGTCTTGTGTAATGTGGCAACCTATTACTGAGGCCTGTGTTTCAGAGCTAGGCATGTCTCCAGCTTTGGAAAAACCTTGTAGACTAATAGAAATCTATTCATGTGAAATGTTTGGCTCTAAGCTCCGTAGGATTGATTACAGATTGTATTACTTGGACAACTTGCATGCACTGGATCTCCTCTGTGAATGCATCCCTACTTGTCTCTGCAGGTTTCTTAAATGCAGTGTTTTAATTGGGAATGGTGGCTCAAACTTCAGCTCTACAGTGCTGATCTTCCCAGCAAGCTGCTTGCTGAGAGACTTAGATCTAAAACTATTTATGTGGGAGACAAGGTAGGGAGGACTTCCTACTTTGCTTCAAACAAAGAAGGTAAACTAGGGAGAAGTCTAGGACAATCTGAGCATGGAGAGTGACTGTCACTCCTGTGAAGTGCGTATCTACTTCGTTTGTGGAAATCAAAACCCGCTTCAGTGAAACGCCTGAATTTCAGAAAAGGAGGTTTCTCGTCTGGCAGGGTGAAAGGGATCCTGCAGTGCAGCTGGTGGAGGCTCTAGCTGTCATTGCGGTCGCTCACTGCGTGCAGGCCTGGGTGGAGGGACGGCTGCCGCTTTTATGAAGCGCTTATGCCTTTGGGCAACAGGAAATCAAGCTCTAGCGCAGTTTCTTGTCTCGCAAGTGTTGTGCTCCGTGTGGAGAAGCCTTGGCTAACAGGAGGGAAGGATGGCATCCTCCCCTGAGATCCCCAGATGCCTGAAGGGGTTTGGGGTGCTGCACTGAGACTATCAAACATGACTTCAAGACATCATAGCTTGGAAGCCACCTAAATCTGGGCTGGGCCAGTTAAGCTGGTTGAGACTAGGCTGTATACAAAGATCACACTTGTGACTTTTTCCTTCCTCTGGTCTCTGGCTGGACCACAAAAGCCTCTGAGAAGTTCTCCCCTAATTAGCGTACTGCCTGTTGAACAACAAGCCATTGAGCCAGGGGGTTTCCACAGGCTTCTGTTTTGAAACCTCTGGCTGAGGGATGCAGGACACAAACATTTATCAAATGAAGCAGTTTCTATTTTGGTTTTGGCAGTAGCTGTGATCAGTTCGAAGTCATGGGCCAGGGATGTTTGGCTAATGGATTGCCACTTAAATGAAGCAGCTCCATCACTACGTGGTTGCTCCGGAAATGACACTGAGGTGGGAAGAATTTGCAGCGGAAACTGTTAACACGGATGTCTGCAGAGATTTGGAGTGCATTTACTTCATACCTATGAACACCTAAGAGCTCAACAGAGGAAGTCAGCAACTTAAAAGTTGCTGCAGTTTTGCTGGGAAGGGAACATCAGATCTGTGATCATGGTCAGCTTTGCCGGAAGTCTTTCTCCTTCCAGCTGTGGAGTTCAGATATGCTGTGGAGCTGAGGCAATGTACCCTGGCAAATGTGATCCTATAGGTCTAGGAGAAAAGCAGGCTTGGCTTCAAGCATCCCAGCGCTTGTATCAAGTTGGCTGGGCTCAATATGCAGGGTAAGAATCTTTCAAAAATCCTGAAGAGTAACTCTGAATAACCAGGGCTTTGAGAGCCACAGCCTTCCACAGACCACTTGTGAGGAAACACTGCAGCAGTTCACTCACTCGCTCCTTTTCACATCTGGTCTGCGGTCACACTGGAGAAATAAGCTGATAATCTGTTTGTGTGTGTGGTGGAGAAACTCATTTATCCATAAATGAGGAAAAACCTTAGTTATTGTCTGGGCATCATTTCATTAAGCCCTGATTAACTGAGTACATGTGCTTAGCTCCAGGTGCGGATTGTTTCACAAGTCAGCAGGGCTACTGCCGAGCTGAGGGAAGTACTTGCAGGATTGGGGCAGGAAATGTCTTGGTACCCATGTGACAGTTTTGTGCTCGGGCATGCCAGATGATCACTAGCTATGGCCAAGCGCAAGAAAAATAAGTCTGGTGCTTCATCCCTGAGGTTTAAGGTACAATCAGTCTTACTGATGCCAATGGACCTACTCAGTATAAATGCTTCTTGCCATGAGTGAATGCCTCAGCAGTGAGGGATCCTGAAAGAAGTCTTGCATTGCTGCTTCTCCTGCAGGGCAGACTTGCACAGGCCAGTGGCAGGCTGGTGTTGATAAACTGGCTCTATAAAGCTTCCCAACGTGCTTAGCACTGCCATGTGCCAGTGGCTGGCCATAGATCTTGCATGTTGTGAGGGGACCCCGTGTGACATGAGAAATGATATATGGAGAGGTTGTCCCTCTCGCTCTGGTTACTTGAGGCTATAAAAGGGTGCCGTGATGCAAGTTTTGCTTGTTCATAGCCTCTGATCTAGTTTCTGGCTTGGATAAATGGAACTTGCATGTACATAAATATAAGGAAGAGAGTAATTAGTGATCTGAAGATATTTGTGACTCTACTCTTCCTCATCTCTTCTCCCTGCAGCCATACATGTGACCCAGGCTCTGCACTAGATAGACTTGTTATTGTAGTGTCTCAGTCACGGTGGAGTTACCCAACACTGCCGACACATGACAGAAAGATATCGGGAAGACCATCAAAGCCAGCTCCTCACAGGGAGCCCTTGTCTGCATGGAGGCCTTTGGACTGGAACATGAAATGAATCTGGAGCAGGGGGTGGAAGCCTTAAACAGGCAAAATAAATAACAAAGCCTTCTGGCCATTAGCTAATGCAGCGCAGCAAAAGAACCCTGGACACAGGCGCCTTTGCTAGATCCTGAGGTGGGTTATTAGTGAGTGACATGTGCATAGAAATGCATGTGATGAAATGCAGAGGGATAATAGAGGCCATGTCTTAAAGGCACTGGGGGCACGTGCTGATGGAGTGAAGTCCCTCTGATTTCTAGGCACAACCCTTCCTTCCTCAAGAGAGAACACTGGGGGTGGGTAGCTGGGTTAAACCTACGATACGGCTCTAAGTGCTCATAAGGCTCCAGGAGACCTCACTTAGCTCCTTTCCCCAAAAGGTCCTGGAATCTCATCTGCTTTTTCCCTCCTCATGTTGGACATATTTGTATACTTGGAGCAGTCCAGCCAACTGAGCCCCAGTCAGGAATGTTGGTCTCAAAGTCCACTGAAATGAGCAGAAAGACTTCTGTTCACCGCTGCTCTTCAAAGTCAGCACGCGGCTGGTTTCTGTCTTAGCTCTGACCCTTTACCCAAGGGGAGAGGAGAAAAAAAAATCACTTTCCTGTGCCTTGCTTAAGGTCCACACCCAGATAACTAAATCATCCCCCCCCCCCCCAAAAAAAAAAAAAAAAACCCAACCAGGAATGGAGGGAAAGACACCTTGCCACTTCTGGTTGGTTGGAGAAGACCAGCTGCTCACCTGGGGCACCTCCTGGCTGCTTGTGTGCAACGCTGTTTGTTGCAATGGCCTGCTCTGAATGCTGCTGGTGTCAACAAGAGGCTCCAGTGAAGATAAGCACCGAGTCTTGCGTGATGCAAATCGTATCTGTTCTTTGCAACCCACTGGCAGATAAAGCAGGGTGCTCTGATGCATAAACTCTGGCCTTACAGATCTATGAGGTGCTGAGGGTGCCAGATTTGCTCAGTTTTGCTCCAGTGCCACCGAGTGGTTGCAGAAAGGCATGTCTAGCCACAGGAGAGTAACTATTAAACACGCTGGCTGTTAAATCTTGAAGCTTGGCCATATGCTGTCACCCTTGCTTGAATCTGGCAGTCCCTTAGTTAATTTACAAATGTCAAGTGGAGATGCTGCCAGCTGTGCTTATGGGCAGGAAGGCTCTGTGCAATGTGGGACATGCTTCCTGGTGATGCTCAGAGCATATTCATTCCTGTCTGGGAATCTCTTACTGTGCTTATGAACAGGGTTGCATTGCTTTAGAGGGAGAAAAAGAGGAAAAAAAGCAATCTATTCACACAGATTTTAAATTTCGACTTAAATCCATGCTCTGCCACTACTTCCTGTGCATGTCCTGGGTACCTGTGTGCTTAGAGCAAGACCTCAGTGAAGAATGCAGGAGATCTGACCAAGAGGCAGTAAAGGGCCCCTCAGTTACCTAAAGTATGGTCACTTTTAAGTTGAATGGTGATGGATACAGACTTGCCTCCAACAGAGGTGAAGAGCTAACTGGATAAGATGAGTAGCAAGTGTCTTTTCCTTCCAAATAGGAATGGTGGGGGATATGCAACTGCTGGTTTTCATATGCATAAAATTCTGTAACCTTTGGGCTTTGTAACCTTAGTTAAATGTAATACTGCTAGAATCACTTTCCCAGCTTGTAATGTGTTTTTTCATCTCTTCAAACAATCTCACATTAAAGACACATCAGGAGGCACATATCTTCCTCTCCCACCCTCCCCCAGAGAAGGGAAGTTCTCAGAGCTATCTTGCAGATGCCAGTTTGAGGGCTATAAATAGATGTTTGAGAAACAGGGGCCTCCCCTTCCTCCTGCAATACATCATGGAGAAAAATGATGCTGAACCATATCTAACAGTGCTTCTCCAGATGTGTCCCATCACTGATGGGGGCTTGCAGTTGATGCTGCAGTGGAAGAATCTGCTGGCCCCAAGACCTGGAGCCAAGTCAGGTCTCCATAATCCTCAGGAAAAGAAGTTTGTTGCCTTTTAAAAGCTTTGGGCTGGGTAGTGAAGATGAGAGTTGGCTTATGATCTGTTGCAGGGTGGGGAGTTTTAGAGGTCGAGGTGTCCAGACCTGGCATGACTTCCTCATCTGAAATCTTGGAGCCTGGCCTCCAAAGAATAGGTGTGAAATGAGAGAGGATTTAACAGGGTGAAGTGACTGGCTAGGTAAACCCTGTGCACAGAGCTCAACGGAACGTCACAGCAGCTGCCTGACCATGCGCCCTTGAACTAAAGGGATGCTTTGATGTAAGGGAGGGGACGTGGATTTCTTTGCTTTGGGAGCACATTGACTAGGATTCCTAGAAGCTTCCCATTCCTTACTGGCTCAGTCAAGCTTCAAGCCGGTATGTCGCACTGTATAGAGCCAGGACTTTCATGACTGGCACTAGAAAGCCCTCTGCTAGGTGTGGAGTTTCCAGTGGAAGGAGATGTGGGTTTCCACCTCTGCCCACTCCCTCATCTGCTTTTGAGACCTATAAGGCACAGGCAGATAGATGCAAGCAGTTTGGCTTAGCACAGCAAGGATTTTCCTTCTGCAATCCCAAGAGCAGAGATAGTTATGTATATTGCTTTTTTTTTTTTTTTAATTTGGTATGGGCCTGAGACATTCAAAAGTGCCTCTGTGCAGGTGGGCTGAGGGGAAAAGCTGTGCTATGAGGCTGCTGTTGGGGAGATGCTGCAGTGCTGTGCCCAGCCCAACGCAGCTTGCCTCAGTTAGCTCCCAGGCCGTGTTAGTGCATCAGTCCTCAGCAGGGCTTATTAGCTGGGGCACGGTGCCAGGCAAGGGCCCAGGTAGACGTGACCTCAGGGAGCAGCTGTTGTGCTGCGCGCTGTCCTGCTCGAGCTGTCGTGTTGCAGGTCTGCACCAGAGGCAGGAGCG
The DNA here is from genome assembly GCF_040807025.1 of Struthio camelus. Lineage (NCBI taxonomy): Eukaryota > Metazoa > Chordata > Aves > Struthioniformes > Struthionidae > Struthio > Struthio camelus. Next base: position 13,317,570 of record NC_090962.1, read on the forward strand.
AGAATATTTGGCTCTGCTGCTGTGCACGTCTGCCTTCAAGGAAACGGAGCTGGATCTTGAGCAGAACAAAAGCTCGTGACTGTTTCAAGTGGTTTGCTCCCTCTTTGACAAATGATTTATCTTTAATGCTACTCAGAGGACTGTTAAAAAAGGCTTGTATTCATACTGGGGGGGGGGGAACTGATAAAAGGGGAAAGTGGGTGGTAGATTATACTACCCAGAGCTGACTAGAAACTCCAGTTTCTGAGAATTTCCAGGCTGGGAGTTTTCTCCTATTTCCAAACTAAAAGTTTGGAAAGTCGAATGCAAATAGCTCCATGCTAGGTGTTTAAGCGGTCAGTGTTGTCGCAAGAGATAGGCTTTTAAATAGCTAAACCTGTTCCTGAGCCTGACCCAACTGTTTCATTGACCCATTCAACAGAGCTATTGACTCCTTCAGGGCTGCTTTGCTGCCCGAGGTGGGAAACGCCCCTTATACTGACACTTACCTTAGTGTAAAAAGGGGTTATATGAGCATCCTTTATTTCTCCTAGCTGTCCTTGGACTGCAGCCCCTCTTTCTCCTTCCTCCCAGGCACAGAGAAAGATGCTCTGCTCTTCAGGGTAGCCTAGGTGGCCTCAGCGTGTCTGCGTGGCCTCAGCTCAGGGGTGTTCCTGTGGCAGCAGCCTGTCTGAGGCTTTATCTCCCCCCTGCCCTGGAGAGGGTCTTCTCCTGCTTCTCTTGCCCAGGGGCATCCCCTGTGCTGGGGACTATAAGCACAGAAATATCAGGGAACCATACCTGACCTACTGCTCCACCAGAGGTTTCCCAGAGGTGCTTTCTGCTGGTTATTCCCGTCAGAACAGGGATGAAAAGCCAGTGTGACACCCCCCCCCCCCCCCGCTTACAAGATGACCAATAACTTTATCCCTGGTACAATTCCTAGCCCTGATGATTGGGGGGGGGGGTAAGGATGTAGGGAGACAATGGCCTGTAGAAATTTCTAGTCAAGACTGGCTGGAGGTCCTCCCACTCCTGTCTTCCCAAGTGTGTGGTGTGGCTTCCTCTGGCTGTCCCAAGTGATGCCATCTCCTTTTATCTTGCACAGAGCTGCCCTTTGTTTCTCATCTATTTGACTGTGCCTCATTAATTTGATAAGCTGCATTTTTTTTTTCCTGTAAGGTTCCTATTCCCTTTAATTTGCTTTCCCTCCAGAGAAAGCATCTGCAGCAGTCATGTCTGTTTTCCCCTGTATGACAGCTCTGGAAGAAGAGTATAAGGAGTGGGCTCTTCTCTGGCTTCTCTACATGTGCCCGTTTCTAAGAAGTTAGCAATGAGGTACCACACACCCAGAAGGAGGAGTCTTCCTGGGTGCTCACCTCCAAAGCAGCAGCTGTTATCTGGTTCCTAAACAAGGTTTTGAGTGAGTTAATAGGAAGAATATGCCACTGTAAAAGCACCAAGCCTTGTCGAATACTGATTTCCAATACAAGCTACATGATAGCAGACTAAGGCAAACTATGGGCTATAAAAAGGCTCATTAGTATGCCATTAAGCACATAACTGCTTTTTTTTTTTTTTGGTGGGGGACTTGAAGCATCTGTTTTCTGACAATTTCTGGGCTGAACACAGCTCTTGGCAAGGGAGAAGGATAAAATTACCGCACATGTTATTCATGGGGTCTCAAGGTCCTGCAGAAGGAGAGTGCAGCTCTCAGATGCGTCAGCCACGTCCAAACTGGGAATCCAGCACTGGCGTCCTGAGCCCAAATTCATCTTTGCCACAAGTTTTTCCTCTATGCCCTTCGTGCCGTGTGTTGGATCTTGGCCCTCTAAGTCAGTCTTGCCCTATTAGAGCTAATGGGCAGATGATAAGTTGGCTAAAATCTACTGATCTGCTAGTTTTTACAGCTGTACTTTGCCCCTTTCTTTGTGTACCTCTGGAGAAGGTTGCACACCAGGGACAGCAGTGAGCAGCATGACACTGAGTGACCCCCTTTTCCCCACCGTAGGGTATAAGAGAGGGAATTAAAATCTTAGTAGGAGTGAAACCGAGGGTTTGGGGGCTAAGGTGGGACAGTGGCCTTCCATTTCCTCTGAAATAGCTGAGCACCTTAAAAATGCAACCCCCCAAAATCACTTTTATGGCCAGCTCTGAGATGCAAGGGTGTATGTTTGTATTCCCAGCTTTTTCCTGCAGAAGCATGAGGTGCACTGGTACAATAGTAATAAAAATCTTATGAAAAAAGCCACCAGCTACTGCAAGACTTGAAAGAATATTGAGTTGTCAACTTTGGGCTCTGAGGGGGATTTCTGTAATTGAGGGAACCAGCCAGGCTGACATGTTCTTCCCTTTGGCCATTTTCATCCAGCCATGGTGTCTGCAGAGGTCTGGTTGGGCTTTCATTACCTGGGGACCTCTTCTACAGTGCTCACCCATAACTGGGAGCATGGTCCAACTTACCAAGTGCTTTCCAGTGCTGATGTGCGCGAGGGGGAGGTAAATGGTCTGGCCCAGGATGGAATAGCAACGGGCCTGACTGCTGAGGGGCAGCAGCACCCTCAGCACTCAGGGTGGGTGATGGGGGTGTGTGCTCAAGAGCTGGGTGCTTTGCCAGGGCCACTGAAACTTTTGAAGGGTTCAAGCCCCAAATGACAAAGAAAATGCAGGCAAAACAGCAAAGCGGTTGTGAGCTGTGAAACAGCTCCTTCACCTTTCTGTTAGACCCCAAGTCCTCAAATAGCTAGTGGTGTAGAAGCAACCCCCCATCAGAGGTGTGCAGGAGGGCCCAGAGCAGAGGATGGCCCTTGTCACAGACAGCTGAGGGAGCAGAAGGAACTAAGGGCTTTCAAATCCCATTTCTGTAGCACGAGTTAAGGCACGACCATGCATCAGCTGGCCTGATGCTGCTTAGGGACGAAAGTGGGGGGGAAAGTCCTTGCTTCTAGTGTTTGCACTCAACCGAAGAGCCACTAGGTGGCAAGCATACCCCATAAGGAGCCAGCGTCTGAGCCGTGCTCCGAGGATGGGACACGCTTGGCGGGGGGGATGTGGATTTTGGGGGGATCCTGGGCCGCGTTTGACTCTGGGCGTTGTCTCACCTCCGCTTGCCCTCGAGCACCAGGTCTGAGCGTATTCAGGGCACTGCTGCGACGTTTAGCTTAGGGCTATGGCATTTTTAACATCTCCAGCATGTGCACGGGAGGGCCGGGCCCGTTCAATGTTTTAACTTCTCTGCTCAGTCAAACCCCCAGAAAGTGAGTGCAAAACGGCTTAAGCTGCACACGCAAGGTGGCTTTTCCGCTCACGCTGTGCTCCGTTGCAGCTGCTGTCCCCAAAATGAAAAGATGCTTGAGCAGGCTCTCAGAGGCTGCTGCTGAGACCCTCGGGCTACAGCGGCGGAGGGATAGTCCGTGGCTGTTTGGGGCTGTTCGGTCGTCTCTGCAAACTGTAAAATCTCTCTGCGTGCTGCTTGTTGGGCTGCCTGGTTGTTTTTCCCAGTTGTTTCTGGCCTTATTGGAGATCCCACACTTCAGTTTCAAATAGCAAACTGGCAATAAATGTGTCTCTGGTAGAGGCTCTGGGAGCATCTGGAGGAAGATGTAGTTCAAGGGAAAACATCAGGGATCCCTGCTCTGTTTTAGGGTCAGGGCCAGCTGCGGGGGAGCCTCCTGTTTGGGACTAGCAGGAACCATTGAATTTTTAGATGGTTCCTCTTCTAGGAGCATTAATTTTGCACTGAGGGGAAGCACTGATGTGTGGAAGGGAACGTTGTGATTTTATGCATTTATAAACTGCCGACGGCGTCTCTGATCTGTGCATTGTGCGTTTTATCAGCCATAAATTCATGCTGCAGCAGCGCTTTATTGCCCCATAAGCAGGCAGGTGGCTGCCTGGTTTAAGGGTTTGACAACCCTTAAAACGCTGTATTTCTTGACAGCTTTTGGTTTTGTCCTTTTATTCGTCTCCCAGGAGTGTAAATGGAGGTGTCGGCTCAAAGCGCCTGTGCTCAAATGCCTTTAAATGACACCAGGATAGGGCTGAGAAGAGCAAAAGACCTGTATCTGGGGGCTCCGGGGCTGAGAGGAGGATGCAGCACTGCTGGGGAGCCAAGTGCAGCCTACCTAGGGGCTGGCCAGGAGATAAGTTTGATCTGGATACACACGTACATAAGATCTGTCCTGAACTGGCAGTTGTCTCTCAGCGGTCTCCACATGGCTGGTTAGCTGCTAGGCGTCCAGGGCTCGGGTGATGCTACCTGCAGAGATGGTGCTAAATTACCTTTAAAAGCAGTAGTCGCCTGCTGCGAGCTGAAAGGCTACGGGTATGGATTTAGACGTCTTCTGCAAACGATTTCTGAAGTCCGTTACTTATTTCGGATGATTTCTTTGGCAGCCGCTGTTGGAGCTTCAGCTCGAGAGCCCGTTTTCCTCTGAACGCTGCGCTCAGGGGTTCGTTATCTCCCCTGAGGGCAGTGGCTGAGATGAGGGAGCCTGCGGTGGGGGGTCTTGGGAGACGGAAACTTTTTATTTATTACTTCTATATCCCTAGTCCTCATAGCATCCCTCTGCTTTATGGCACAGGGGCTTCAGTCCCCCCAAAATCGACGGTCACCCGGGACCGCCTAGCACCTAGGGGCGGTCTCTGCGGGACGTTATCGCGGTACCCCCTTCTCCTTATCTTCCTCTGCTCGCTGCTTGGAGAAGGGCGAGCCGGAGGAGCAAATCTGATGACCTCAGCTCCCTGGTCTTCCCAGCTTCCAGGCTCTTTTTCCATGGGCAAAGTGCTCCTTTGTGTAAAAAAGCTGCAGCCCAGGAGGGGTCAGCACAGCCCAAGGATTGAGGTGGGAGCAAGTCGGGATGCGGTGCCGCCTTTCCTGGGCAAATCTGCCCCATCCCAGGAACCTCGGCGCCCTGAGGGGGATATCGGTGCCTTTAGCGTCCCTGTCGAGGACTCAAAACGAGCGCTGTCGGCTTCTCCTGCAAGCTCTGCAGCTCCTGGGGGGGGCCTGACTTTAAATACTTCGATGACGGACGAAGGTGCGAATTCACGCCAGAGGTGCACGGGGTAGGTTAGTGATATCGCTGCCAAACAGCCTGGAGTATGCCACCAGGGGCTCAAAATGCCGTTGCCAGCATCCTAGAGGCGTGCTTTGCTTTCCCGTGTTGCAGCAAGGCGTCAGAGCGAATCTCGCAAGCCAGAGCGGTCCAGCACCTGGAGATGGGGATGGCTGGGCTGAGCGAGAGAGACCTCCCCTGATTTTTCCCTCACTTAGTCTCTCCAGACACTTGCGGGTGCCCTTTCTGGAAAGGGAGGATCTGGGGGAGCGTGGTTACAGAAACAAAGGCTGCCCAATGTACTGCTGATGCCCCGCTCCGTGGCAGGATGAGCGGGGATTCACCAGCTCCAGGTCTCTAGCATCCCATCTGAGCATGCAGCACCGGCCTGGGGAGAAGGTTTTTCCTAAAAGCAAATAAAGCCAAACCCCAGGTTTTGTAGCCTGTGTATGCAAGAAGGCAGGAAGAGTTTATAACCTTTAGCAATGATTTTGGCTATGCCCCTGGGGGTCATGTTTAGTAGAAAAATAAAGTTTCCTGTAGCTGTTGCTGATTTGCCTCCTCCCAGGGGTGCAAACAGAGCTGGAGCCGCTGCAGGAGGCAGGGCGGCCGCCCGCGATGCCCCGAGCCCCCGTAACGCTGCCACCGCGGCGGAGCAACCCCTCGCACTGGATGTCCCGAGGCAGGAAGCCCGGGCAACCACAACGCGGCAGTTTTGGGGTGCATCCGCAAGCCGCTGGGCGCAGATGCGACCTAGCTCCGAACCTGTTTGAGCCCAGAAAAGCCGGATCATGCTTAATTCAGGGCGTTTTCACATCCTTTGTCCTGGGGACTGCTTCCCAGGGAGTTTTATTTCCTTTTTTCCTCTCTTCCCGCTGCGGTCAATGCCCCCTGTGCATCCATCCCGGCCTTTCAGCAAGCCGGGAGGGTGTTGACGGGAGGAGGAGGAGGGTCGTGGGAACCACATCCTGCCCTGAGAAAATTTTGGGCCAACCGGGAGCCCACTCAGCTTTTCTTCTGCGCCAGGGTCAGCATCGGAGGTCCGTGACGCTAACCTAGAGTGACATATTTAAGCTAAAAAGGCAACGAGCTCCTGACCCGGCACTCCTGATCTTGGGCTCGCGTACGGATGCGGGCCGGGAGCGCGGCGAGGCTGAAGCGTTGCCTTCCCGGGATTTCCATGTGCTTGCATTTGGCAGCGGGTACCCGCTCGCCCTCTGCCCTGGCCAGGCAGAGGAGCAGCCTGCGGCATCGCCACGGGGCCACCGACGAAGCGGCCGCGCCGGCCCGTGGGTGGATTTTGATAAGCCGGGGCGGGATCGGAGCGATACCGGCGGCTTTTGGGGCCGGAGGGCGGAGGATGCCGCCTCCGCTTAGGTGGAGGTTTCTGCGTTATTGCTGTTTGTTGAAAGCCGACGTCCAAGAAAGAAGCAGCACTGGCCTGCTGCGGATTAAGGTATTTGCAGCGCCCGATGAGGACAGAGCAGCTTAAACGGACCGGTGCCCTTGCGCAACGGATAAAAACATCAAGGCAGGCAGGCCCGCACTGACGAGCTATCCTACCCTAGCAAGCTGGTGCTTACAGGCCGGGAAAAAAAATGAGAAAGTGGGAAAGTAACTCTACGCATCCTAAGGGTGTTTTTATTAAATGCAGTTTGTATTACTATTGTTTTTTGTAGCCGTGCCGATCTGCCGTTTCAGCCCCGTGTATCATCCCAGAGGAGGAAGGGAGGAAAAAACAATTAGCGGGAACCCAAATGCTCGTGATGGCTGCGTTTTAATTACAAACAAAAAGCTTTCCGAGGGGGCCTGTCATGCAGAAATAAAATGTTTCGGCTGCTTGGCTTGGTGCAGATGCTTTGCTTTGTGCAAAGGGCTGTTACCGCTTGGTCTTCCCCGTGTGTTCGTCGGGAAGAAAAGAGGGGAAAGCAGCTGCGGAGCCACCCGGGAGGTGTCGCCTTCGCGGATAGCCCGGGGCGGGATGCTTCGCCCAGGCGGCCGAGGAGCCCCGCAGAAGGACGGGGAGGATGCGGACGAGCCGGGGAGTCCCGACGGCCGCGGGAGCCGACGAGCCTCGAAAACGCCCGACTGGAAATTGCAGGCCAGAGGCTTTGTGGCTGCGAATCGATCGCGTGCGCTGGGGCTTAAGCGAAGTTTTAGCCGCCGATCGCGTGTGACTAATCCGTTGCAGTCCAAGCGGTGTAAAATCAGGAGGTCGCTGGTAAAAAAAATTCCTGGAAACCCCTTTAGTTTTGCCGACTTTTGGATTTTTGCGTTTATTTGCTGGCCAGGAATTGGAAAAGAGTAAAAGGAAGTGGGGGGGGTTCATTTTTTTCCCCCCACGTGTTTTGATGTTGAATTTGACCTGCGGTAAAAAGGGAATTGGGAGTTTTATAAACGTGGCGGGTTGTTTGTAATTGCCGTGGGGCCCTTCGGGAGCGAAAATGGCTCTGCTTTGTGATGGAAATGATGTTTGTGTAAAGATATGTATTTTTTTCTTTCCCCCAAAAGCAAAGAGGATCTATTGTCATGGAGCCTGTTTCCATCCTGAAGTTTTTTTTTTTTTTTTAATTCTCTCGGCGAATATTTTGCTCGCGGCTGATTGTTTCCCGGCTACGTGCTGCAAAAAACCCAGCGTTTTATCCTGCTGGCGGCGAGGGAGGCGTGACCCTGGACGTCTCCCAGGGAAGCGGAGGGGGTGGCAGCCGCGCCAAACCGATGTAAGCCGAAAGAGCATCAAACCCTTTTTTTTTTTTTTTTTTTGTCGAAGATTCACACAACAACAAAACAACCGAAAGAAAAGCAGCCGAGCTGGCAAGCCTCAGCCGTGAGCAAAATTACGGGTCGAATTTGCGCCTCGCTGATGCTCCTATTGTGTTTGCTTTCTAAAGCCCGGCAGAAGCGCGGCATAACAGCTGCCCTGTTTGTCGGCGGCGGGGGCGCGCTAACCCCCGGCCGGGGCGGCCGAGCCCAAACGATGCTCCGGGGCTGGACGGTCCCTGCCGCCCCCCCGACGTCCACCGGCTTTTGAGCTGTCACGGAGGGCTTAGGCTGGAGCCTGCGCCTGTTTTATGGCCGTGCTCGTTCGCCCTGCGCCCTTCGTGCGGGTTTTAATCACAGAGCCGTGCGCGTCCCCTGCGCCGGCAGCATCTCTCGCCGGCGCTGACCTCCGCGGTCCCGCCGCGGCGGGGGGGGAGGAGGAGGAGGATAGCCACGTTTTCCTTTTCCTCCGCTCTCCAATTCCCACCAGGCTCCTCTGCGCTTCCTCAGCGCGTGACTTTGCTCCTGGCTGTCGTGAACGAGACGCTTAATTTGTTCGCTGGCTGCGCTTAATATTTCTTTCATGTAACGTGTCGGTTTTAAATGCAGAGCATGTCTGAATAAACTCACTTGTCGTTTTTTGGGTTCCCCCCCCCTCCCCGACAGAGCTGACACTTTTAAGGTAGCTGACACATTTAATCAAAAACGTAAAAACGCAGCATCTGAACTCACCCGGGCGCCTCGGGCGGACGGGGAGGGATGGTGGGGAGGAGAGCGGGACGGCGGGGGAGCTTGCGGGGGCTGGATCTCAGCGCCGTCTCTCGTCTCCCAGCGTTTCGCGCGCGTTAGCGATTTCGTGCTCGTGACCCGCTTCCCGCTGCTGCCCGAGACGGGCGCAGGCGGCGCGTGTCCGTCTGGGAGCTGTCCCCGCCCGGCCAACAGCACATAGCAGCGGCGCGGCGCGGTGGAAATAGACGGATGACGTACCCTTCCCCTGGCGGCGCGAGGCTTTAGGGAAAGAAAATGTAATTACCCAAAGTGGACTTTTGGCAGGACACCGGGGCCTCGATGGAGGTTGGGCGGTGAGAGCTGTAAAAGGCAGGGAAAAGGGGAGGAAAGGCAAAACGGAGGCGAGTCCTGTCACCCTTGCAACTGATGGACGACCGGGGCTACGGCGCGAACAGGCTGGTACCTTGCATTTGGCCGCGACATCGACTGCCTGCGAGACTGGTTGCTCCTATTAAGGGGGCTGGTTGGGTTTTGCTTTCCCCCTTGGAGATGTGGTCCGTGCAGTCATTAGCCATGCAACGCGTTCGTTGGCCTCTCCGCTCCCGTTGGGTTTTGCTAAGGCTTTGAATGATGCACGGCGGCAGCTTGTGGTTAAATTTATGGACTGCTCGCTTTGATTTTATTTAAAGCCAACTGTCTAAGGCTCTGTAGCGTCTATATACATAGTACACATATAAATATATATATATCTCAATCATTCTGTGCTGAGGAAAAGGTAATAGATAACAAGGCAATCGCAGACACAGTGTTTCCCACAGACCAGCTTTCATCTTCTGCACGGGTCGAGGTGGGCTCGACCTATGCGACAAGGCGGATACCGCGATACCTACCTCCGGATGGGGAAGCGGAGGCGTGCGGGGAGGGTGACGGGGCTGGCACCCCCCGGCGCGTGTGAAAGACCGGGTCTCGACTCGGGAGTCTGGTGTCCGAGGTCAATATTTAAGAGCCGGTGTCTCTAAAGTCAGACAGTGCACAGTGGGGACCTACAGCGGGCTGGTTTTCTTTGCATCTAACTGGGCACACCTACGTTTAAATACCTCCGAGCAAACAGGTCCACCCAGTCCCTGCTTTGCTTTTCCTTGTGCCATCAGGGTTGGGTTTACCGGTAGCATGAAAAGCGCAGGTTGACTCCTCTTCCCCTTACGGGCACGGGAACGACGCCTTCTTGTTGGCAGGCAAAGGCCTTCTTTGCCCCGTTAGCGTTGGCACAACGCTGCAGCTGGGTCAATCTGATAACGGGCTTCTTTGAAGTGACTTTCCCTGATATTCTGGAGGGAGATGCAGGCTGGTGGCTCCTGCGGGGAGCTCCAACCGTGGTGGAGCCGCCTCAGCTGGGGCAGCCCTCAAACCCGCGTCTGCGCCGTCCCCGGCTCCGGCAGCACCAGGACGACGGGGAGCAGGCTGCCGCGGGGTGCCGGGAAGGGCTGCAGCTCCTTGGGCCCGAAGCGCGGTGAGATGTGGTCAGCCAGGAAGCAGATGTGGAAGTGCCGGCCGACGCAGTGCACCAGGCTGCCCACCACGGCGCACTGGAAGCAGGCTGGGTAGGGCATGGCGTAGGTGGCACACTCGTACCACAGCTTGGCCTTGGCGCTGCAGCGGTAGACGCCGATGCCCCTGCTGCGATTGAGGTCGAAGCGGTAGAGGAAGCCGTTGGCGGTGACCATCTCCACGGTCCTGTCCTTGCTGCCACCGGTGAGGCCGATCTTCCAGCTGTTGGAGCGGGCGGCGTAGCGGAGCAGCAGGTAGCGCAAGGTGCCCCCCGTCACGTAGATCTCCCCGTCGCACACCGTGGCCGTGTGGGCCACGGCGAAGGTGTCGTTGGGCAGGGGGGCGGCGAAGGCCCAGCGGTCCTGCCGGGGGTCGTACCGCTCCACCGTGTAGAGGCACTCGCCGCCGATGGCGTACAGGCAGCCGTCCAGGGCCACCAGCTTGCAGTGGGGCCGGGCTTGGTTCAGGGGGCAGATCTCCTGCCAGATGTTGGTCAGGGGGTTGTAGCAGAAAACGCGGTTGGAGGGCCTCCGCGCGCGGCCCAGGCCCTCGCAGCCGGCCACCACGAAGAGGTAGTTGAACATGCTGCACATGGCGCACCCCCTGGAAACCGCCTCCGGCGGCACGTGGCAGAGATGATGCCAGCGGTCACCTCCGTCATCATAGTAGCAGAGCCTGCTGGCATGGAGACCCAGCTCTTGCGTGCTGCTGATGTCTGCCACGGCGATGCATTTTTTGCCCTTCATCCTCCGCTGGAGGATGAGCTCCCGTTCCCTGGCATTGAGGCGGCCATAGATGGAGGGGTTCCTCAGGACCTGCAGGTAGTTGTCGCTCATGACTTTGTAGGCGGCCTCCTGGAGGTGGCCCAGCTTCTGCGCCTTGGCCATGCAGAGGACCTCGTAGCAGTTCCCCAGGTCCAAGCGGATGTCTGGGGTGGACTCCAAGGCTGGCGGCATTTGGAAGAAGCTGGCCCCGGCGACGAGCTCTAGCCGGGGCTGGGGGCACGGGGCTGCGCAGCAGGGGCTCGCCGGCGGCGTGCCAGCCCCTGCGGTCCCGCTGGCTGGTGTCGAGACCCCGAAGCCGTCCATCCGCAGCTGGAGGTCAGGATTCTCCGCGATCTGGAGGACGCTGTCCTTGCGGCTGAAGGGGCGAGCGGGGGCCGGCGGCTCTGGGGCTGCGGCGGAGGAAGGGCCCGTCTCGGTTCCCGCGCCGCCCCCGCGGGAAACCGCCGAGCTTCCCGCGGGCCGCGGGAGAACGGGAGAGGCGACAGGGTCGGCTCGGGGGAGCGATGCTCTCCCGTGGCCCGGCGTTTCCGAAGCTGGGGCCGCTTGGTGGGACCGGCACTCGTGCAGCCAGGTCTCAAAGCCCCGCAGCTCTTCAGTGACCTGCTTTGAGCTGGGGAGCGGGTGGATTCCTGGATGGACGCAGGGGCGAGACCTCTTCTTCGACACCGACTGGGAGGTAGATTGGACGTAGTAGTCGTAGACTTTGCCTTTGAGGCCGGAGGCGGTGGGGGCTGCCTGGTCGGCCCCGGCTTTGCCCAGCCTCTCGGCGATGTAGTTCTCCTCCACTTGGATCTTTGCCACCGAGGAGAAAGAGTAGGAGGTGTCCAAGCCCACGCTGCTCGCTGTTATGGTCAGCCCCAGGTCCGAGGTGACGCTGAGGGTCTGGATCCTCTCCCCGCTCGCCTGAGCCTCCCGGGGCCGGGCCAGCCCCGCTCTCCCGGCCAAATCCTGCTCTGCGCTTTGGGCACGTCCATCACCTGCTGCCCGGGCAGGAGGGATTCCCAGCCCGAGCCCAGCGCCCGGGCAGAGCGTCCCTTGCTCGCCCCCGCTCTCCTCCTGCCTACGGCCGCGCGGTGCAGCCGCCGGGTCCCCGAGGCCGCTCGAACTCGGCTCACCTCCTCCTGCTCCCGCCGGCGCCTTTGTGCGCGGTTCAGAAACCGGCTGCCTCCCCAGCTCTCCTTCCTCTTCCTCGCCCGGCGGCAGTCTTTGCTCTGCCCGGGGCGGCGCGCCGGCCCCGATCCGCCTGCGTCGGAGGCCCGGCGGCTTCTCTCCAGCATCGGCTCCTTCCCGGGCCCCGGCCGGAGCAGGGTTTTCGCTCTGCCCTGTCTCTCCGCGTGCATCGGCTCGGGCGGTTTTGCCTCCGGCGGTGCCAGCGGGCGCCCGGGACTTGTAAAACCGAAAGGCCAAAGTCAGCAGGAGCAGAGCAGCGGCGGAGAGGACCAGCTGGCCGGCCAGGCGCATGTTAGACTGCCAGTCCGGGCTCACCTGCGGGATCATTTTTCCATAGCAGGCTGGCGCCGAGGAATGCGAAGAATCTGCTTAACGACTGCCGAGCGCGGCCGGGTCTCGGCAGTTTGGGGCAAGGTGACTTTGAGCGAGTACAGCCAGGCAGGCTGACAGCTGGCAGGAGCCGTGGCTGCTTTCCATAAAAGCTTTGCATATTTGAGCAAGGTGGGATGGGCCGGGCTCGGGTGAAAAGGTGCAAGGCGGACAGCAGGGAGGTAGTGACACAGAGCTGGCTTTATCAGCCTGGTAAACAGAGAGGCTTAGAGAAAAAGCATAAGGAAGCACAAAGGCAGCGGGAGCAAAGATACCTGCTCCGACTGGCCTGCCGGCGCTGTCGCCCTTCGTTGCTTTTGCAGCCCTTTAAAAGGGCCCGTGCCCTGCCGGGAGGTGCGAGCGCGGTAGCCCGGAGAGGGTGCCGGCCTGCCCAAAATCCGAGCGGGAAGGGCACGTGCGCGGGGGCTCGTTGCTTGCCCGGGGCCGGGCAGACCTTTGCTCCGATGGCAGGTGGCTGCTGCACGGAGCCGGCTGACTAATTCGGTGGCCTCGGCGCTGAGCACGCTCCGCGACGAAGGGTGACGGGAAACGTCCTCCAAGTCACCGAGCTGTCTCGCGGCGAGCCGGCGGACTAAGAGCCATCAGGAGACGAGCTGTTGAGTATGGGTGGGAGCCCCGCTTGCATTAAAGGGCACGGCCAGCCGGCGAGCGCGGCGCATCCACCCTCGGGTAACACGTCCGGTTGCGAGCTGAATTTCCAAGATTTAGGGGCATTGCGCTCACCTGTCCCCATGGCTTCCCAAATTGTCCCTATTAGCTGCACATCTCCCCTGAAGAACAGTGGTGAGCATTGTGCTGCAAACAGGCGATGCAAAGTGTCGGGGCAGGGGGTCCGCCTCCGGCTGCAGCTCCCGTGGGCAAAGCCCGGAGCCGAGTGCCAGAGAGACGAATGCAAAGGGAAAAAAATTAATTCCCTTTTTCCCCCTGGCGGGGATGTCTCTTGCACGCGTGGAGCAAAGAGGCGCTACGAGGCAGCATCAAACCCGTGTGGCAGAGCCTGCACGTGCAGAGCCAGCTCGAGCAGCGATAGGGCCGGGGGCTCGGGGCGCCCCAGCGGCTGCGGGTGCCCCGATCGGGGGGATGAGGTCAGCATGGACGGACAAAAACCAGCCGACGCGTGCATGGAGGTTACGAGGACTCGTTTCTCGTTGGCTTGTTTGCGATCCGGTAGGATTTGCTGGAGAAACGAGCCCTGCTGCTGCTAAAGCGGCTCGCCTCGCGGGGCGCGGGGGGGCTGCGCAGGAGGTGGCCGGGGGCCAGGTTACCCATCCGAGCTTGTGACTCTAATCGAGCGTAGTCATCTCCGCCAAAATTCGCTGAAACCTTTCCAAAGTCCCCCGAAACGAGGCAACGGCGGCAACGCGTCGCTCCCCGAGAACCGCGATTAATTTTTTACAAACTAATCGCATCTCTCGGGCAGGTTGTCAGCAGAGGATCTGTCGGCGCTCATCAATAATGGAGCAACCTGCGCTGCTCTTTACCCCCGCGGCCTCCTGATTTATTTGCTGCCAGGTCCTTGAACAAAAGGGTGAGCGGCGGCAGGGAGTCGCTGAATTAGTTGGCGTCCTCAGTAATTACCTGCCCGAAGTCGGCTGGGGCCGGGAGCGCCGCACCGTGGGCAAGGGTCTGCATGGCCTGGTGTGGCACCTCCGCGTGGTGTCACCTCTGCTCCTCCGGCCTTGGCAGGACCAGCAAGCCCAGCCAGAGGGAGGTCTGCTCCTGGGGAGCCTCCAGCTTGGTGGGGCTCGGTGAGAGCAGGTAGCGTCTCTGCCCACAGTGAGGGCATCTGTTGACCTTCTCGGCTCACCTGGTGCTAGGAGGGTCCAGCTCCGGTCCTGCAGCTCGACCCAGCTCCCTTTCACGCCCAGCGGTAGATGCTCCCGTGTAGTCGGGCCAGCTAGTGCGCATCTTCGAGGGTGGATTTGGGGTGCAGGTGGCTGAGCCCCCTGCCCTGACTCATCGGCCCTCTGCCGGGTGGGGAGGTCGCGCCGCCTCCAAGCTTGCGCCCATGAAGTGGAGGTGGCGGCGGTGCCGCTCTTGCTCCTCCTTGTTTCCACCCTTCCTGGCTAAACTGCCGTATTTGCATGTAAACGGAGGTTTTGGGTGCATGTAAATCCCCATTTTCTTCCTAACGGCTGTTTAACCACGTTTAGACGAAGCCCCCAGGGCACAACCCGGGCTGTGGCTTGGTGCATCTCTAATCCAGCATGGGGGGTGCGAGGTGGCCAAGCCGCGGGTGACTCGCGGGCTCTCCAGGGGTTTTGCCAGCCGGCCACTCGCGAAAGGGGACACCCAAAGGTCGTGGCACGGACAGACCCCCCCGACCGTGGACCGCTGTAGCTGGAGTTGGTGGTTTGGGAGATGCAAGGTGTTCGGGCAGCCGGTGTCCATCCTCTGCCCGCTGTAGCTTGGAGGCGGAGGAATAGGGAGACCTTGCCGAGGAGTGATTTAAATCTTTTATCGGATTCGTATAAAAGAAGGGAGATTTAGGTATTTGGGAACCTGAAGGCTGTCCTCGAAAGTCACCTCTGTCTGGAAACGGGGGCTTTTTAAGGGCAGAACCGAGGAAACGAGGGATTTCCAACGTGGCACGGGGACAGGCTGGGTTTTCCGAAGGGATTCGGACGCGCGTATCCCGTTGGGTCTGGATGACGGGGGAGTCACTAAGCCTCCTAAATCCCAGCCAGCCAAAAATCTCTCGAGCAAACCTGGCCCCTGCGTAGCTTCCAGCCCAAATTTACGTGGCTGGAAGCTTTTTGCACTGCGGAAGAAACATCTGAACCGCTGTGTGTGTAATCAGCCCCTCGGAGGTTTGGAAATCGCTAGCTGAGCGTTTGGCCATGGAGAGTGCGAGGGACTGAATCTGCTTAATAACAATTAATCGTAATAGTAATAGCAATAACAACGTTTAGCACTAGTTCAGGGCTTTGGAAAGATGAAGCACCGCGTGAGCGCTAGCTAATCCTCTAGGATTAATGGTCCCCCGAGTCGAAAGCCTGCATGGTGCCGGGGATGCCGTCCCGGGCAGGAGCCGGGGCGTTGCATGCCGATCCCGCGTCCCGCTGCCCGGGACCCGGCTGGAGCCGGGCCCTCAAGTGCCGCGGGAGGTGCAAGAGTTTGTCTGCAAAAATAAGCGCGCTCTGAAAGGCTGCGTTTGGGCTTCCCAGCCGGGAAAACGGTGCGAGCTGCCCGTCGTCCGGCCGCCAGGCGCGATTCCCGCCCGGAGCGTGCCTGGCGGCACCGGGCTGCCGCGGGAACGGCGCCAAGCAGGATCCTGCCCGGATCGCTGCACGTTTGTTAGCTGTTTCCGGCCAAACAGCTTGCCGAGAGCCCCGCGGCACGTCCGAATCGCTCCAGCCTCCGGGGTCTTGGGCGATCCTCCGGGGATCGCCCGGCGCAGCGGTCCGGCTAAACGAAACCCGGGCGCCGCCGCGCTCGGTGCTCCCGAGCGGGTTTTCTCCACGGGCGACGCAAGTGATGCCAGCGCGTAATTAAGACGTTTTGTTTGCCTAGTAAAACGAGCTTGCAGGAAGCGCCCTTAGCTGTGTGTCCTGTCCCGTTTTCCCCCTCCACCACCCGAAAGAGATGTTGCAAGCTGCTGGGGGTGTAATTATCCGGGAGCGTGGGGCGCCCGGTGCCATCCGGGGGGGACTACTCCAGGGAAACCGTATGCACGCGAGGCAAAATATTAAGTGCAGTCTGCCACCGGGTCGGGGGGGGGAATATTTTTCCTTTTAATTAATTTGTCTGAGGAAGCCAAGACACAGACAGAAGGAGACCGAGACTGTAAATATTATAGAAAAAAAAAAAAAAGAGAGAGAGAGAGAGAGCGCGCGCGAGAGAGAGAACGGATCAACAGAGGTGTAATGCCGGGTGGCGCCGTACGGAGGAAGAGGAGGAGGAAGAGGCGGGCGAAGCTTCACGTGAGCTCCAGGATCACTGTCAGGGTGAGCACCAAAACGAGTCGGAAGGTGCGGCGGCGGCGGCCGGGGACCGAACCTGGGCAGGAGGAGAGAAGGGCCGGGACGTTGGCGGAGCCGGACGGGGGGCCAGCCCGTGCCGGGGGGCCCTTTTGTTTTTTTTTTAAAAAGCATCCCGGGAGAAGAGCGTCTCTCCCCGCGGTCCGTCCATCCGCAGCCACTCACCGTTGGAGTCCTCCGTTCCTCGGGGAATATTGGGGTTTTCTAACGGCAGACAAAAGCGCCGGGTTAGGGGGTGCCAGCGGGTGTCCCAAGGTGTCCCCCCCCCCAACCCTCGCCGCCATGCGCCAGGGCCGTACCGAAGACGATGAGCCTGGTGTGGGTGTCGGTGGAGCCCAGCGGGTTCTGCGCCGTGCAGCGGTACATGGAGCCGTTGAGCTCGGCCGGCACCCGCTCCAGCACCAGCTCCTTGCCGTCGTGCTCGGCGCTGCCGTCCAGGAGCCTGCTGCCCACCCGGGTCCAGGTGAAGAGCGGCTCGGGGAAGACTTCGTTCTGCAGGGACGGGGAGGGGGGGCCGAAAAAGCGGCGGGCCGTGAGATGGGCGGGCAGATGGGCGAGCGCCCGGCCCCAGGGTCGCGCCGGCTCACCTGAAAGCCCTGCACCAGGATGCGCACGGTGTCTCCCACGCGGGCTCGCGTCGGGGTCATGGTGATCTTGGGGCCCTTGGGCGCCACTGCAACGAAAGGAAAGGGTCGTCAGCGTGGTTCCCGGCGCCCTTGAGGATGCGTTGATGGACGGGACTGGCTGACGTCTAGGAGACTGACGGACGGGCTGTCGAAGGGGCAGATGGGTGCTCGCAGGATCGATAGGCAGCCGCTGGGTGATACCAAGATGGCCAAGGAGCCCCCTTGCTCAGAAACCCTGGTTGAGGGGGGCTCCTTGCCCATCACTGCCGTGACCGGCTCTTTCTCATCTTTTGCAGCTTCAAGTGCCACCTCTTCTGCCCGGTCCGGCCTGGAGGTTGTCCCCAGCAGGTCACAGCATCAGGAGGAAGAAAATAAACGGCCCATCGGTGGACACCAGCGGTCAGGAAGGGTGCCCACACAGTCACCTGGGCTGCGATAACTGCACAGGGGCTTCTGTAGCGACAGGATGGGGGAGGTTGTCCCATGCTCTGGTCTGTATCTAAATACACGTTGCTATTTTTAACGGCAGCAACTGGTTTGTGTTGGTTTCTGTGTGTGTGCACGCCAGCCTTTCCTGGGAGGAGCAGTGCTGCATGCATCCTAGAGGGGGACGGGGATGGTGACCCGCTGCGGCGGTGCCCAAATTGTGCGTGTGGATGGTGCAGAGGTTGGGAAGGATCTCCTGAAAAAATGCATAGGCTGGAGGCATCTTAAGGGATGAAGAGGGCTGTGTCCATGGACCCAGCTATTGCTCTTATAGGTTTTTGGCGCTGCTGGGGCGTTGCCAGCTGTCTTGGCACCGGGCTGCATTTGCCGAATGGTGGGTGCCCAACGCAGCACTTGGGTAGCTGTGTGTGTTGGGAGAGGTCCTTCGTGCTGGTAGGTGGAGGTGAGGACTCACTATTAGCAAGCAAGCAGCAGCCCTCCTCTTTGAGGTCTCGGGCTGTGGGACCTCCTGGCCAAGGGGGTGTTTGGGGCTGCACAGCATAGAAAGTGCCAAAGTGCAGGACTTAGTTTATTTTTGGGGGGGCTTGTTTTGTGCTGGGAGAGGGCCTTAATGCTGAGGGGGCAGATAGTGGTGTGAGGGCTCTCTATCGGCAAGCCTCCCACCAGCCTGGTGGGTACTTAAGGGGGCTGATAAGCTGCCCCAAGGTTGTATGGGGCTGTGTAGAAAGGGGCTAAAAACGCAGGACTTCGTTTATTTCTTTGGGCTTGTTTTGTGTTGGGAGAGGGCTCCTTGTTAGAAAGGCACCCATGGGCCTCAGTGAAGGGGCTGATGAGCTGGGAAGGTGCTAAAACACAGGGCTTGGGCTAGTTGTGTGCTGGGCGAGGGGCCCTGTACTAGCAACCTGCTGCCCTCTCACCCAACCCAGCGAGGTGGTTAATGAGCTGGGAAGCTGCAGGGGGCCAAAATGCAGGACTTGGTTTATTTTCCAGTTTGGTATGGGTTGGGAGAGGTCCTTGGGAAGCCTCCAGCATGCAAGGCAGCCCAAGGAGGGGCTCTAGGTGCTGAGCATGTCGAAACACTTGTGCACATTGGAGGCCATGCTGAAGGTGGCTGGAGCTCTCCCGGTGAAGACGATGCAGCCGAGTGCCCTGGCCAAGACACCATCTTCTCCCCCACTGGTCTCCAGGGGAGGAAGGCTGGAGCAGCCTGCCCTGGTGGAGAGCCCAGCCTTACCTGGGGACTGTTGCGGTAGAGTTGCCCAGCCCAGGGTGGAGGTTGGTGGGGCAGAGTGAGGGGCCCTGGCCCTGCTCTCTGCCCATGCGAACTGCCTTGCTCACTGCCCTTTTTGCTGGCCACCCCCAGGTGGGGGTGAGTTGGGCAGTGATGGCCAGCAAGCCTATGTGGGGCATCTCTGGCCTCATTTCCCCCAAGGGAGGCTCTGGGCGTGGCCTGGGTCTCCTGGGACCAGGTGTAGATGGTTGGAGGCGACATCTCTACAGGGTGAAGCCCCCCCCCCCCCCCAAGATGTGAGCCTGTCCAGGACACTGACACCACCACCGAAGTTATACCCTCAAGGAGATAACACTAACAAGGGGCCACCACCTCCCCTCTGGCTTGCAGAAAACCAAGGCAAGAACCCACCAGACACCTACACCAGGACCCCCAAACATCACCTCTCGGCTCGGGAGCCCCAGCTCCCTGCTTTCCCAGGCCCACACTTAGACCCAGACCTTAGACCTAGACCTAAACTCAAATCTACTTACCCAGACCCACACTTAGACCCAGACCCAGACTCAGACCTAGACCCAGACCTACACTCAGATCTAGACCTAGATCCAGTCCCAGACCTACACTTAGACCTAGATCCAGTCCCAGACCCAGACCTAGACCCACTCCCAGATCCAAAACCAGACCTGCGCTTCCCAGACCCAGACCTAGGCCCTGACCCAGCCCTACCCTTAGACCTAGACCTAGACCCAGTCCCAGACTCAGACCCAGCCCTACACTTGGATCTGGACCTAGACCCAGCCCTAGACCCAGTCCCAGTCCCAGACCTAGACCCAGTCCCAGACCTAGACCCACTCCCAGACCCAGACCCACTTAGATCTAGATCTAGACCCACTCCCAGACCCACAATTAGACCTAGACCCAGTCCCAGTCCTACACTTAGACCTAGACCCACACCCAGACCTACATTTAGATCTAGACCTAGACCCAGACCCACACTTAGAGCTAGATCCAGTCCCAAACCTACACTTAGACCTACACCCACTCCCAGACCCATACCCACCTAGATCTAGACCTAGATCCACTCTTAGGCCCACACTTAGACCCAGACCCAGTCCCAGACCTATGCTTAGATCTAGACCCACTTGGATCTAGATCTAGACCCATTCCCAGACCCACACTTAGACCTAGACCCAGTCCCAGTCCTACACTTAGACCTAGACCCAGACCCCCACTTAGACCTAGACCCAGACCCAGACCCACTTAGATCTAGACCTAGACCCAGTCCCAGTCCTGCACTTAGACCTAGACCCAGACCCCCACTTAGACCTAGACCCAGACCCAGACCCACTTAGATCTAGACCTAGACCCAGTCCCAGTCCTACACGTAGACCTAGACCCAGACCCCCACTTAAACCTAGACCCAGTCCCAGACCTACACTTAGACCCAGACCTACACTTAGACCTAGACCCACTCCCAGACCCAGACCCACTTAGATCTAGACCTAGACCCACACCTAGACCTACACTTAGACCTAAACCTAGACCCAGACCCCCACTTAGACTTAGACCTAGACCCACACCTAGACCTACACTTAGACCTAAACCTAGACCCAGACCCCCACTTAGACCTAGACCTAGACCCACACCTAGACCTACATCTAGACCTAGACCTGGACCCTGACCCCCACTTAGACCTAGACCCAGTCCCAAACCTACACTTAGACCTAGAGCTAGACCCGCACCCGCACTTAGATCTAGACCTAGACCCAGACCCACAATTAGACCTAGACCCAGTCCCAGACCTACACTTAGACCCAGACCTGCACTTAGACCTAGCCCAATATCCAGACCTAGACCCAGTCACAGTCACCCCGGGCTCCCCACCCCGGCCCCCTCCTCCCCACAACCACCCTCGCCTTGCTGGCACCCCAATCCCACCCCGCTGCCCCAGCGCCCCCAGCACCCCGCCGCGCCGGGGCGCCCCGGGGCTGCCCTGGCGGCACTCACCCAGGGTCACCTCCGCCTGCATGGGCATGGAGAGCGCCGGGTGCTTCACCTCGCAGCTGAAGAGCGCCTCGTTGTCGATCTGGGGGTTGAGGGTCCACGTCAGCGTGGCCCGCGCCTCCACCGTGCCGTCGCTCGCCGGCGCCTGCGCGTGCCGCAAGTAGTAGATGGGCTCGGCCAGGGGCACCCAGCGCGGGAACTCCCGGCTCACCACCGTCTCGGGGATGGCCTCGGTGGCGGGGCCCCGCTCGGCCGCCAGCCCCCGGGGCGGCTCCGCCGTGCCGGCCCCCCGGCCGCCCCGCGTCGCTGCTGCCGCCGCCGCCAGCGACTTCGGCACCTTGGTGTCGTCCAGGTCGCGGTGCAGCAGGTTACGGGGCGCCCGGCTCTCCGGCGAGCCGCTGCCACCGCCGGCCGGCGGCTCCGGCAGCGGCGTCGCCTCGATGGGCTCCCCGTCGCGCTTGAAGTACACCTGCGTTGGGGGGGGGAAAATGGTACGTGGGGGACCCCATGGCACCCGGCCCCGCTTGCCAGGCTCCCCATGGCCACGATGGACCCCCCCCCCACCCGGCCCCCAGGAAGGGCTGCTGCACTGCGCTGAGCTCCAGCGCCTGCACCACTGCGGTGCACCATTCCCTGGCGCACCGTTTGCACTGATTTCCACCCCCCACACACTGCCCAAATCAGGTGCAGCACTTGCATTGACCCCAGTGCAGTGTTTGCACTGACCCCCCCCCCACACCCAGTGCAGCATTTGCACTGATCCCTGGTGCACTGTTTGCACTGATCCCCCCCCCCCCCCCAACCCCAATCAGGTGCAGCACTTGCACTGACCCCAGTGCAGTGTTTGCACCAGCCTCCAGTGCACCATTTGTGCTGACCCCCCCCCCCCCCGCCCACTCCACCTGCGGCAGCATTTGTACCAGCCCAGGTGCACCGTTTGCACCAACCCTGCTGCACCATTTGCACCAACCCCTGGCACACCATTTGCACTGATTTCCCCCCCACTGCATCATTTGCACCAACCCCCCGGTACGGCATTTGCATTCCCCCCCCCCCCGGTCCCCTGGGGCACCGTTTGCACTGATACCCCAGTGCACCATTTGCACGTACCTCGCTGCAGCATTTGCACCTACCCCCGGTGCACCGTTTGCACCCACTTCCTACCAGTGCGCCGTTTGCACACACCAGCCGGGTTGTTTTTTCCCCCCCTTCCCCGCTCCCCGAGGGGGCTGTGGGGTGCTCACCAGCGGGGCGGGCTTGCCGCCGGCCACCACGCACACCAGGGTGAAGTTCTGCGCTTGGTAGCGGCTGAAGGGCGCCGGCGTGTCGGCGGCGATCACCGAGATGGACGTCGGAGGCGCTGCCGGGCAGGAGAGCCAAGCCGTGAGCGGCCGCCCGGCCGAGCGCCCCGGCTCGCAGGGCTACAAAAACGCAGCCGAGCGCCGCACTTACCCATCACGTTGAGGACGACGTTACCGGAGGCCAGCACCACTTTCTCCCGCGTGGCTCGGTCGTAGATGCCCACGTGGCATTCGTAGGGGCCGTTGTCCGAGATCCGGACCTCCGGCAGCCTGGGGGAGAGGGTGAGGACCCGTGACGAGCAGGGACGAACGCCACCTTCTTTTATTTTGTTTTTTTATTTTATTTTAAATTCAATGGGGACGATGGCACCCCGTCCTCGATAACATCGTATTAAACCAATAAAATCCTCGGCAGCCACAGCTGTGCCGAGGATGCAAACTGCTCCGGGCCCGCGTCGCCTGATCGGAAAAAATGGGTGCAAAGCGGCCCCTTTCTCGCCATGCCAGGAGCACGCTGCTGTTTTCCACAGGGAAAAAGGGCGAGCGGCCGAAAACACTTTTTAACACAAACAGCCCCGGTTCGGTGGCGATCCGGGCAATTTGCAGGCACCGCGCTGGCAATTGCCAGCACTTTCAAGTGCTCGGTCTGCTCTCAAATGTATTAGTTCTGCGACAAGGAGGAGATTTCCGGGCCAAAAAAAGCAGCTGTTCTGCAAACCCCAGAGACGCTCTCGCCCTGGGGATGGGCAGGGACGGACCAAACCTGGGATATTCGGCGACTGAGCAATTCCTGTGCCCTGCCAGGCTCTGTGATATATTTATTACCCGCCGCCTCTACGGCAAATATTCCCGCGGCCCAAGCAGGCAGAGGCAAGGAAACACAATAACGCCTGATTAGGCTTTTTCCTCAAAAACAGGGAAACAAGTGAGGGGTAATTAATTATCAGCCTCTCTTGGCGTTTGCATGGCTTTGCTACAAAGGAAATAACGCTCTGCAGCCAGCGAGCAAAAGGCTCGGAGGAAAGAGGGGGAACGGCCAAGCGGGACGGCAGCGGAGGGGGCAGAAGCCGTAGGGGAAAAAGCAGTGAGAAACGGAAAACTGGCCCAAGACAGGAGGTGGGAGCAGCGGCTGAGAAAAGCAAGGCGACGTGCATTAGCGGGAAGGGAAGCGGATTTCTTTCCGGCATTGCCGTTGTATGATCGACCGCCTGGCGGGGAGGGCGATACCGGTTGCCAAGGCAGTTCGGAGAGGCAGCGAGGGCGCCCGAGCTGATAAGTACTGCTGCAGTGATTTATTTCCTGGAGAGTACGCGGAGCCCCGACGCCGGCACGCGGCACCGTGTGGGAAAAGAGCGGAAAAGACCAGGAAAGGTTTGCATCGCAGAAACACCCGGAGTGGAAAGAGAGCATGGAGAGGTGCGGGAAAACTGAGGCATAAAAGCCAAATTCAAGGCGCCGAGGGGGCCGGCAATGGGTTTTTGAGCCCCCCCCAGCTTTGCCACTGAGCTCCACATCTGCTTTTGCAGGATTACGCCGGGCGCCTGTCTCAAATACAAGAACCGGCACCCAAAAGGGTTGCAACAAAATCGATAAAACAAGGTGCAAACTGGCAGGCCAAGACGCGTTGTGTCCTGCGATGGAAACCCGTTTGCGGGAAGGGAGCAGGCAAATCGCATCGGATGGGTCCAGCGGGCAACGCTAAACCTCCTCCCCGTTTCGCTGTGCCGGACTGGCTGGAAATTGCCCAAAACAAACCCAAAACGGCGGTGCTGCAGTGACTTACCGCACCGTCGACTGGTAGACCAGGTCTTCCCTCTTGCGGTAATTCTCCATGTGTGAGTAGTTGGTGGAGAACATGGCATCGAAGGTGAAGATCTTCTGCTTGATGGTGCCGCCGTCTGTCACCTGCCGAGGAAAAATGCACGCCCGTCAGACACCCGAGCAAATATTCGGGTTCTTTATCCCACCCTCATCTGTGCTGCCTGCACCTCCCTGCATCCCAGGATATATATATATAATATACATTTTTAAGAAGGTGGCACAATGCACCCTACCCTTTCTGCTGGCCCATCTCACCAGCGTGGGGATTTCTCTCCTGTCTCGATGCGCCTCTTGAGCATCTGCCCTCCCGTCCTCCTCTGGCCGGGCACATCTCGCTCTTAAAACACAGTTTGCGCTATCATTCCTAGCTCTACTTTCTCTCCACTTTTTTTTCTTTTTTCCCCCTTTTTTTATTGCACAGAGGAGGAAAAAAAAAGAAAAAAAAAAAGGCTGTCAGTAAAACCGTCCCCTCAGATTTATCTGCCGAGGCTTTTATTGCAACGAAAATACACGCTCGCCCATATAGGAGATTAAAAAAAGAATGATCTGAGCTATAAACCAGCGGCCTTTGGGGGGAGAGAGGAAGTTTTCAAGGACGCCCGCGATTTCCCCCGCTTAATATCGCCAGGCTCCCAAATTGCCGGCACCGATCCAAGTCCGGCACAGCGGCGAGCGCCAGCTGCCCCGTGCGGCGCGCCGCGGCGGCGGCTCAGTGAACCGCACTGATTTGCGCGACCTCCCCTCTCCCCGGGAGCGGGAGGCAGTCAAGCAGCTACCCGCGCTGACATGTAAATCAGCGTCTCGGGCGAACGGCGCCCGCCGCCGTCCCGAGACCAGCCGCCGCTTAGGCTGCGGCCGGAGGAGGCTGGAGACTTTGGTGGCGGATGGAGGAATCGGACCGGCGGCGCGGGGCGCCGGGCTGGGAACGGGAAGGCGGCTCCGGATTTCTGCCACCCGAAGAGCCAGGATGGGAGGTAAAAAAAAAAAATTGATGGAGAGGGAAGAAACGCTACGTGGGAACCTCGCGTGCGTGCGCAGGAGGGCACAGCCCGGCCCCTCTCGCGTGCAGAGCCTGCGCCTGCGGGCCATGCCCGCTGCTGGCGCCGAGTTAATCTGGCTAATTAGACTGAGAGCCAGTCTCTAATTAACCACCCGAAAGCCGCTTGCACCAGCCCCGGGGTTCCCCTCTTTCCCCAGGGCGCCCGGACGCGGCGAGGCAGCCAAACGCCGTTTGCAACGGCCACGTTGGCCCCCGAGCCCCCGCCGGGCGCGCGCACAGACTTGCTGCTCCCGGCCGCCTGGTCCCGCCGCCGCTGCCGGATGCCCGCACCGAGCCCTTCCCCAGGCCCCGAGCATTTTCTGCTGCTTCCCTCTGCCTTTTCCATTTTTTTCTTTCTTTTTTTTTTTTGTCCCCCCCCCCCCCCCACCTTCCACCGTGCTGCTGCAAAAAGCAATTTGGCGCTTGCTGCGGCGTGTCAGCCGTGCTAATCGGCTCCCCGGCGCGAGCCCCGGGCCGGCCGGCAGCCAGCACCCGTCACAAGCTGCTTCGCAAGGATGCCGCTACCCTCGCCTCGCCCCCGAGCTTTTCCCGCCGGGGACGGGCGCTTGGCGGCCGCGCAGGAGGGGAGACGGGGCTTCAGCGGCGCGCCCGGACGCCTGCTTTGCACGCTTTGCCTTTCCTCGAACTCGCCGTTTGGTTTTTTTTTTTAATTTTTTTTTGCAAGGCGCGGGATGCAAAGGCGCCTCCCTCCCTGCCCGCCCGGGGTTTCTGCTGCTCCTCTCCCGCCGACGTCGCAGCGTGGGCATCGACCCTCTGCCGAAAGCTGCCCCCCGAGCATCACCCTGGCCTAGATGAGGCCAGCGACCTCCGGATTTGGGTGCACCGGAGGCGCTCGGCTCCGACAAGAGCCTTCATTTAGCAACAGCATCCCTAATTTCCCCGGCAATTCGGGGCCACCCGCGTAGCACCGGCCCCTGATGCGCCCTGAGAGACGAGGTGCAGAGCAGCCGCCGTCCTCCCGCTCCCCGCGGAGCAACAAAACGGAAAGGAAAGGGGATTTGCAGAGCTCCAAATAAACGCTGGGCTGTTTTTGCTTGCACGGGAAAAAGCGGGGCGGGCGACGCCGGGCGTCGCGGGAAAACGCAGCTGGGCGCACAGGGGGTTTTGCACGGGCGGCGGTGGCGGCGTGAATCGCCCGCCCGCGCTTGGCCCCGGCCCCCCGCGGCCCCCGGGCCCCGAATTTCCGCCGCAGGCGAGCAAAGGCCCGGCGGGGCCCCCCTTACCCGGTACCAGACGATCTCGCGCATCCTGCCGTCCGTCTTGCAGTTGCATTTCAGCGTCACGGCGTCGCCCACCACCACGGGCGGCAGCGGCTCGATGCTCACCGTGAGGTAGCCTGGGAAAGAGCAGAGGGAAACGGGGGCGTGAGGGGCCGGGTGAAGGGCGCCGGCTCGGTTTTGGGGCAAAACACCAAAAATACACAAGACCCACCGCCACCGCTGGGAAAAAGCCCTCCCAACCCGATTCGCCACCAAAGCGGTTGACAGCCCCGGAGACCCGAGGTGTTATTTAGCGAACGAAGCGCCGCGCCGCCCCATCTGGGGCTTTTTGGGGCCGGTTCGGGGGGGTGGAGAGCCCCGCTGTGCCTCTCCTCCAGGGCTCTGTCGCCTTTTCTGTTTGTTTTGGGTCCCGAGACCCCAAGCCCCAGCCAAAAAAACTGACTCTAGCCGGAGGTGCTCCTGCTTTGCGTTTTCGCTGCCCGAAACGCGATTACAGCTCTGTCCCCCTTGGCCCTTTGCAGCGAGCAACGGCTTTAATCAAGCTGCCGGGGACTCTCTGCTGCCGCGGGCGCAGGCGCCGCCTCGGCTCCAGCGACGGGATTTCCCTCCCCGCGCCTGTCAAAACGGCTCCCGCCAGCGGGACGCTGCTAAAGAGCCGCTTTAATTAAGACAAAAAAAACCCCGAAAACTTCATCTTCAAACGCGTTTCAGGGGGTTAGGCGCTTTCTGCGCTTGCTTTTTGCTCCCAAAGTCCCAGCTCTCACCAGCCCCAGGTCCCTCTCTCTGATTTCTTGCAGTCTTTTTTCCCCCTCTCTTCTTCTTTCACGGGAAAAGAAAACAACCCTAACAGCTATTATGGGATTTTAAGATCATTTTCGACCATTTTAGACAGAGATAACCACTAGATTCAGGAGGAGCCCAGCCACACGCCTTCATCTTCCCCACTTTGGCATTTACAGCAGCCCAAAGGCAGCTCGAAACCCCGCGCTGGCTCCTCGCCTTCCCCTTTGCTCTTTCCAAATAAGGCCCGTTTCATAGCAAAAGATGTTGCGTGTGAAGTGCAACCCTCTGATGAGATTATGACCTATAGAAATGCAGCCGGCTGATTAGATTGCATCCCGGGGGGGATATGAAATACGAAAATTTTTTGATAGCGAGCAGTGGGAATTCTTTCTCTGCGTATTTAAAAAAAAAAAGGTGGGGGGGGGGGTGGAAGAGGGATAAATGAAATGTCCTTTTAAATCAGGAGCGACGTGTTAATAAAAGCAGCACATTGTAACACGCTCGGCACTTTCAATTACCAAATAGCTGCGAGGGAGGAGGCAGGTTTCGCACCAGCCAGCCTGCACAAACGGGGAATGGGGGCGGCCGCGGGAAAAAGCCACGCACCCACCCGGCTCGTGGGGGCCGGGCTCCTGCCGTGGGAAAGTGTCCTCCTGCCACGGGAAAATGCCCTCCTGCCACGGGAAAATGCCCTCCTGCCGTGGGAAAATACCCTCCTGCCTCCTCCTGCGCTTCCCCCGCTCGAACCGGGGGGCTGCATCCGACCACAGGGAGGGAAACCACTAGGCTTTTCCTTACCTAGCTCCTCAGCCAAAAAATAACCTTGCACGGGGGTTATTATTTATTTATTTTCATTATTTCGCTCAAGCGTTCCCCGCTTGCCCGCGGCGGGGGAAGGCAGCCGGGCTGAGAGCCTGCAGCTCCTTTCGGGCACCTCGCGGCAGCTCCCCGGGGCCATCCACCGGTTACGGGATTCCTGGGGTTTTTTTCAGCTATAGCTACAGAAAACGTCCCGGCCGCGGCCGCCCGGTTCCCACGGGCTCCGAGCCCTTCTCGCGCTCTCACCGGCCGAACGCTCGCCGGGGCCGAGCCGAAACGGAGGAGCAACGCATCGCCCAGGACGGAAAGGACGCGGGGGCACGTGGGGACGCGGCTGCCGGCTCGGTGCCCCGTCCGCCCGCCAGGTGCCCGCGCATCCCCCCCGGCGGAGGGGCCAGCGCGGGAACACGGACTCAGCGGCGTTTCAATCAGCGCGTGATTAGCGGGGCTCGTGCATAATTCACGCCGCTTCCCCCGCCGGCCTCCATCGCCCTCTTTTTGCAAGGGACGGGGCGTCCTCGTGCCTCGTGCTCCCGCGGCCGCTAATTTGGGGTGCAATCGCAAGAAGCGGTGGGTGGGAGGGGGGAAGGCCCCAAGCAGCACCCCAGGGTGGCGGCGAGGTTAACGCTCACCCCCACGGGGTTCAGCCCTGCCGAGGTGCCGGCCCCGGGTGCCCAGGATGGCAAATCCTCCCCTAAAAACAAGGGGATGATTTCCCCCCCTCCAGCCCCGGGCAAGCCGGCCACCTCACCGAAAAGCGTTAAGCAAACGCGCCTCGACTCGCCGCGCTTTGTAACGTCTTGTTCATTAAAGATTAAATGCCAGCGGTCGCTGCCTTTCCTGCGAGCGCAGCAAAACGCTTGCTCTCCCGCATAGGCGCTCGCCTGCTCCGGCAATGCCTTATTTATGATCTTACAGGCGTTTTGCAGTTATAATGTGTTGCTGTCTCTCCCTGCTAACCAGGGAGGGCTGCACAGGGCAAAAAAACAGGGAAAAACTCAAATCTGTCCCACTCCAGAGAGGCCAGATATGCTGATTCCGGGGTTTTTCCTCCTTGCTGTCCCGGTGAGCTTCCACACTAACCTCTCGTTATTTTTTTTCTGCATGGGGGAAGCAGTATTTTAACTCAGGTTAAACCCCACAAAGCCAAATCGGATGCAACAGATGGAGTCAGCTTCGCATTTCCCAATGAGATGGGTCTTTTGCAAGGGGAAAAAATAAAGTGCAATGGAGGGAAAGGGCTGTTCCCGTTTTCATGAGAAACGAGGGCCGGTGAGGTTCACCTGGGCTCAATTTCCCACCGGCGATCGTCCATCCGAAGCCACCTAAAACTCCCGCTCCCTCTTTGCACGGCCCCCTCCAAGCAGGTAAACTGGATGTATGTAAAATATATTGAAACTCTCACTATATTTAAACTCTCTGCTGCTGGCAGGAGGACAGGCCGCCCCGACAAGGAGGAAGGCCTCGCTCCTGCCGCGAGAAAGAGCCCTGCTGGCAGGCAGCAAATTGTATTAATCCAGTGTAAAGAGGATATTAAACAGGCCGACTGAACAATTAAGAGCCGGTAATTAAAATTCATCTTCCTTCACACCGTGGCGTAGGAAAGTACAAACATTTAATTATCTGCCTCTTACCTCCCCGATCTGCATAAATGGGAAGAAACACTTATCAATTGCACCTCTAATTATTCCTCGCGTGAGCTGGCTGGGCTTGGAGAGCCCAAGCCAGGTGGTCTGGAGCTGGCTTGCCGAAATCACCCTGCTCGCGGTAAAGTCCCTAAATCCTTAGGTTTCCCCAGATATGGCCACTTTAGAGGCGATCACGGAGACGTTTGCCGCAGGGAGAGTTCTGCGCGGTGCACACACATGCACGCACCCGGCTGACGAGCACCGTGCAATGATGCACCTTGCACAGATGCGCCTTGCACAGATGCGCCTTGCAACGACGCGCCTGGCTGCAATGCCCCTTGCTGCGACGCACCTCGCCACGACGCACCTCGCCACGACGCACCTTGCAAGGATGCACCTCGCCCTGATGCACCTCGGCATGACACACCTTGCAAGGATGCACCTCGCCACAACGCACAGCGCAAGGATGCACCTCGCTGCAATGCACCTCGCTGCAATGCACCTCGCCGTGGTACCGCAGCCCCATCGGACCTGGAAAGGAGAGACCGCAATCCAGCAGACTGGTGTCAGGGAGACAAACCCGGCCCCCGAAGCCTCCTTGGGGTGCTCGCAGATATGCACCCAGAGAGCAGGACGAGCACAGGAGGGTATTTTGGTACCTGGGAAAGGTGCCCAGGTCAGGTCGGATGTCTTTGCCTTGCTTCGGCTTGGTCCCAAGGGAAACGGCAAACACAGCTGCAAATTTTTCATTTACATGTATAGAATATACTTCCCTCTATTTTCTGTAACTAAAGGGCGCAAAAGGCGCTTCAAACTGTACCCTCACCTGCCTCCATCCTGTAGCTTCGCGTCTTGTTTGCTCGCTGCAATTTTAATCAATACATTGACTGAGTGTGGCCCATTTGGCCTTTTGGCCTCCTTTGAAAAACAGATTTACTGCAAAAACCACTGCATGCAGGACCCCGGCGTGAGGAAGACAGAGGAGCCCTCGGTAGGGTGGCTGGGCGCCGAGCGCCTGGGTAAGCTGGAGACTGGCCAGCATTTCGTGAATAAAATCCAGCAAAACTCTGCAAAGGGGAGACTCACGGCGGGACAGGGCAGGGGTTTTGGTTTGGCTTTTTGGGAGGGGAGGACATTGGTCACCCTTCTCGACCCTTCCTCTATAGGTCACGCAAGGAGTCGGCCATCCCGGCTGCCCGGCAGGCTTGGGAAATCCAAAGATATTCGGAGTCGAGTGCTGCTGCCCCTGGCGCGGGATGCAACAGCTGGATGCAACAGCTGGATGCCGCAGCTCGAGCCGGGCGGGAGGAGAAAGCGGGCAGATGTCCGCCGGGGTGGGCTCGCGTCCGTCCCGCCGGCTAATTTCCCCGCTACCTCGTTATCTCACCTACGCCCAGACTGTTCGCGTGGATTTCCCCCCCCCGCTCCTCTCCCCGCACACGTGTAACTCATTAATACTAATTATACAAACACCCGGCGCCACAAGCTGCAAATTAGTGCCTCAAGCACGGCGCCGAGCCAGGCGCCTTCCCCCACTTCCCGCGGTCTAAAAGTGTCTTTTTTTTTCGCCTTCGCTGCTCTGTGCCTCAGTTTCCCCATCTGCCACGGGGAATAGCGACACCAACCGCCACCACAAAGCTCGGGGAAGGGGAGGAAAAGGGGAAGTGGGGGGAAAAAAAAGCCCAAGTGCTCCAAAATCTGCTACTTTCAGCGCCGATATCCGTCTCGGCCCTTCATGTGGATGAGCAATAACTCAGAGTGACCCTTTTCCTCCCCGCTTCGCGCTCCGTCACTAATAATCCCTTTGCTAGCACTCTCTCGGTAATGCGGCGCTGCTAATAAGATTAAAACGTATCTCCCTCTTACAGCCCCGATTCATAACGCTGATTTACTGTTACTTCTCTATGGACGCGCACGGCTGTTACCTTAATCCCTATCCATCTCTGCGCTGTCGAGAAACAACCGCTAATTAATACCTTTCTGTCTCCCGACCGCTTCCAGATATGACCGACTATCAATATCTCTCTGGCTTCTGGCCACCGATCTCGAAGACCGATACTGAAACCTCCCGGCTTGCTGCTGATGTTACTTTATCTTTGCAAAATGTCCATTTTGGGGTCTTTTCCCCCCGCCCCAAAAATGCCTCCAGGAGAGAGCATCTTTTGCCCCCCCCCCAAGTGCTGACCGTCCCCACGGGGCATCGCCGGGACCCGCCATCCGCCTTTGCCCCGGCAGCACGCGGACACCAAATCTGTGCACCCCGGGCACGGCAATGCAGCATCCAGAGAGAAATAAGCAGCCCAATTTTCCACTCTTTCGCACACTTTCCTCCGCTTTCTCAGGCCCATCCGGCAGGCGGCACCTGGCAAACGACAGCCGCAAGGAGATCGGGAAGGGAAGGGGGGGGGGAAAGAAAAAAGGCAAGGAAAACCTGCCTCCGATCTGACGACGGCGGCAGGGGAGGCCGGCGCGCCGCTTTTAATGAAACGTAACGAAGCGTGGGATCATAAAATATTTCCTTTAATTCAGGGCTCCCGCGAGGGCGGGTAATAGCGGCTCGGTAAGGCGGTGGGTTTTGCTAGCGGCTCGCCGGGGCGGAGAGGACCGCCAGCTTCGCGGAAACGGCCCGTTTCCAAGCCAGTGCGGCCGTAAAAGCTCTCCTGTCAGCCCTGGAGCGTATATAGACATATATATTTTATATACATACATATATATATTCTAGGCAGAGCAGCATAAGTGATTAACATTCCTGCTCTCTCTGTGTCAGAAATCTCCCTGCATCTGCTCTCTCCTAACCATAACCATTAAAGCTGCTCTCTCCTTTCCGGGCGAGATAACGGTGGTTAGATAAAGCCCTTTAAATTTTAAAGGGTTTGGGCTGCTTTCTCGCGGCGGGAAGCTTTTAGCGGCGCAGGAGAGGGGCTCGTACAAGCCGACGGCCGGAAACGTCCCCGCTCCGCGGGCAGAGCCGAGGGGATTTCTAACACGCCTCGGGGCACCCAGGGCCTCCAGCCGCTCGGAGGCGCCCGGGGTGTGCGAGCGGGGCACGGGGCAGGGACGGCGAAACGCGTGCATGCTGTCGCCCCGTAACGACACCCTTTGCAGAAGCTAAATCTGCAATAACGGCGGGGAAAGGGGTGTTTTTTTTAGGGGTGACACCCCAGTGGTGCAATGGACCTCTGCAAGCCAGGGCTTTGCTCCAGCCTGCGAAGCATAGCAGGGGACCGGGGCGACGTCTCGCGTTGCAGGTTTGGCCCTACACTCGCTTGACTTCCCCTGGGGCCACCTCATCTTCATGGTACCACCAAAGCGAGGAGACGCTCCAAAGCATCCCAGTCCAAATCCGGGCTGGGAAACTCCCTGCTGAGCAAATCTTGGCACCAGGCTTTGAACCCTGCTCTCCGGAGGCGGAAAGCCAGGCTGTAAATCAAAATCATTTGGTCATCAACGTGCTCCTCCGGACCATAAGGAAAAGCCATTCCCAACCAAATCAGGGCTTGTTTTGCCAGAGGGAAGAGGTGGCCAACATACGCCTGACTCGTGATGAGAAGAAAGGAATAGGACAGCTCGTGCTTCCCAACCCCATGCACCTAAGGGGTTAAGTGAAGATTAATCGAGGCTTGATACGGGGCCAGGTGGTGGCCAGAGCGCCTGGCAGATGGGGAGGTTGCTCACGATCCGTGTACCTCCTGCCAATTACAAGCTGCTAACCTCTGAGTAAGCAGTTGTTAATTATTTATATTAAGTGCCCGTGTCTCAGAGACACAACTCAACCGCATCTCCTCGTGAGGAGGAGGAGGTGATGGCTGCTTTCGGAGCAGGACCTGTCCCGCTGCGTGAGTGGCATGGGCCAGAGCAGCACCTGTGGTGTCCCCGGAGACCTCAGCATCGAGGTGGCCCCCTGCCTTTGGCCCGCGGACACCTGAAGGCAGGTTCTCCCTGATGGCTTCCCACTGGGAAGCTGTTTTCCTCCCCCTCCAGCTGTTATCCCCCTTCTCAGGGCCATCAGCTCCAGTCCAGGGTGGTGCTTGGCTCCCCCGGCTCTCCTGCAACCCAGGCAATCATCAGCCTAAAGTGCCCCTTTTATCCTCATTCTCCCCTTTTCAACCGTTGCCAGCATGAAAGGCAAAATACGCCATCTACAGCCATCTCCAGGGATGGTCCTGCACCCAGATGACTTCTGGAGATGCCCAGAGTCTTTCCCAACAAGCACTTGATCTCAACCGACGTGTCTCCGTGTTGGTTGACATCATCAAATCAGTGGTTACCCCATGCAGTCTCCTCTTGGGGCAACCTGGGCTGGAGCCCAGAAAGCATATCCATGGATGGTGGTCCTCCAGAGGAGCAGCCCCCTTTCATCCCAGATCCCACCCATCACTGTGCTCTTATCAGGAAAGACACACAGCCAGGCAGGAGCCAGCACCTCTCCTGCCCATCCCCACACTCTGGATTAAGGCCTAAAATCGCTCAAATCGCTTTCCAAATAAATGCATACGAAATAACATGCAAAGCAGGCACGTTCCCCACGGCTCCTTCGAGCGACCAGCGGTGCCTCCAGGTCCCAGCTCCCCAGGCCTGGGCAGATAGGATTTATCTGCAAGCGAGGGGAGGCGGAGCGGGGATGAAATAACTGCCGCTAATCCCCTTCCCCCTCCCCACCAAAGTATATTGTTGAACGCATTATATAAACTGTAAATTGTACAGAGGTTGGGTTAGAACAGAAACTAAATCCCTGCCTCCCCGGCCCGTTTTCAGACGCTGGCAGCCCTCGGAGACGCCTTCTCTTTCAGCTGAGAAGGTTTTCTTTTGCAGATGGAGATTTGCTCATCTGAATAGGCAAAACGTGTGGTCTGCGGGCCCGGGGCCGGCTCGGTGCCACCGCGCACTGGTGGCCTCTGCTGTCACAGCCCCTTCCCTCAGGACAGTGACGGGAGAGACCTCGCCCGTGTCCCGGAGCTCAGGAGGGTCCCACCAACCCAGACTCAATGTCTAGCTGTGTGAAAACTCTCCTGCACGATCTTGGACAGGCTCTGTGGGTGCAGATCCCAAAACCGTCTTCTTTCCTTGCTTTTTTACGCCACGGAGGGGTTCAAGTCGCTCCCCTCCCTGCGCTCCTGTTCCTCACCTAAGGGGAGACCTTGTCCATCTCGAGCGGGTCGGCAACCAGGAGAAGGGCTGTCTCCTCCACCAGCACCAGCTGGAGGTAACTCAACATCGGCCACCACCGTAGCCCCTTGCACCCTTGTGCGTGGCTCCGGTTCTTGGTGCCGTTGTGTCCCAACGGGATGGGGAGATGATGTCTCCCGAAGGGAGATGCATCTTTTTTATGGCAGGTTACTCAAACCTCCTTAGGGCCAAGGGCTACGCCCCTACGAAGCTGCAGGAAGAGAAAACAACGCAACCTAGAGTCTGCAGACTGAACAGCTTGCATCTCCGGTCTTTGGTGACCTCCAGATGCTCGTTCCTACGATGCTGCGTCTGACCCCACCGGTCCTTTCTGGCCTTGCCGCGTGACCAGTTAGCAATCTTCCCGCTGGGACGTTGGCTCTTCCCAAAAAGCAGCAACTCACCGAACAAAGAAGCGCAACGGGAGCCCGATGCCGGCTGGCGTCTAATCGCCTGCTTGTTACAGGCCGAGCGCCCGCTTCCAGCCGTCGCGCGGATAAACACGCGGGCGGGCGATAACGACGGCCCCGCAGGGGGAAACGCTGCGGCGCGAGCGCCTGCCCTGGGCGCAAACCCTGCAAACAAGCCCGTGACTGACGGTTTATTTTAGGAAGGAGACGGAGCGGGGAGGGGGGAAAGCGGGAAGGAGACGCTGTGAGCGCCAGTCATTAGTCAAAAACGGCCCCGTCAATACTCCGAGCGCCTCGGCAGCAAGCAAACAAAAGGGCAAAGAGAGCAGCTTGGCAAGGGAACAACACGCGGCCGGCTCAGCTGCGTCCTCCCGGCTCTTTGCCGGGCTGATCCACAGCCTGGACGAGGCACAAGGGGCCCCCGGGGTTGCTCCCGGCAGCGTTTCGGCTCTGCCCCATCGGCACCAAGCCGGTACCGCAGCCGGATCAAGTAAAACCTGGTCTTATCCCAACGGCGCCGGGAGCTTTTCCGTCGGGGTGGTCTTAAAGGACTTTGCAAAAGGAGCGGGGCTAGAGTGGGTCAAGTGTTTTCAGCTGAGGATTTTAGGGTGGAAAACGCCATTTCTGCAGCTGCAACAGAAAAAGGCAGGCGGGAGGTGAGAAGCCCATAGGGAGAGGCAAAAAAAAAACCGCGGGGAAGGCCAAAAGGATGTTTTTACTGCAAGGAGGTGGCCCAGGCAGGGCACTCAGGACCGAAAAATCTCCAGCTCGGGGCGAAGGAGGTTTCTTGCTCACGTCCCCTTCGACGCAAACAGCCTCGCAAGGAAGGGGAGGGTTGTAAGAGCAGAGTGACAATTCGCCTTGAACCTGCGATGCTCCACATAAAAGCGGCGGCCGGATGCAGGAGCAGAGCTGCCCGCTCCCTCTACGGGAGGAAAACCTTGCCTCGGGGGTCTCCGAGTTGCCATAGGAGTCACCAAGCACGCAGGAGGAGGATGCAACGTCCAGACCCGGACGAGGGCACGGCGGGTGAGGAGCGGCGATTTGACGAAGCCCCGAGCACCTCCGTGCCCCGGAGAGGCTTATCAGCTCGGAAAGGTGCAAGACAAGGTGAAGGCGCTTGCCCACTGAAAAGCTTCACGTTCCAGTTATAAACTGCTCCAAAACGCAGCTGGTGGGAAGCGAGGAAGGAAGAAAAACCGGCCTCACTGGAGGAAGGATGATTAGTACCGTCGGGAGGATTTTTGGTGCGTTTCGGGCAAGTCCGAGTCCTGGGTTCCCGCGGGCTCAGAGAGAAAAGCCCAGGGGGAGCCTAATGCAGGCGGCAAGGAGGGCGCGCGGGAGAGGAGGCGCGGAGCCGAATGCAAGATGTGCATGGCTGAGACACGGGTGGGAAGGGCAGAGGGATCCGCTACGGCTCATCAGGTTGTGCCCCGTGCTCGTGGGCAGGTGCAGCGGCACGAGTCCTCCTTCCTCCTCCTCCTCCTCCTCCTCCTCCTCCTCCTCCCTGCAGGCTGGCAGAGAGGATGCTGCTCCGCACTGGCAAGGATGAGCCTACCCGGGGGATTTTGAGCAAGCTGTGAAAATCCTGCCAAGGAAAAGCCTCGGGGAGTCCTTTGGAGCGACAGGAAAAGACACGGGAGGGAGAGGGAGGGGGGGAAGAAAGGCAGCTCCCCGACAAAACCCCAAGGAGCGACTGCAAAGGAAACCGGCTGGAGCCGACGCTGAATCGCTCGCTTTGCCAGCAGGGACAGTGTCCCAGCGGACCGGCGATGCCGACAGCTCTGCAAAACGCTGCCCAGCCCCAGCAATGCCCCAGGGCCCTGGCAGCTGAGCAGAAACCCCGTTCGGTCCCCCGGGGCTGGCGTGCTGCTGTTTCGACCGAGATTGGCAGCCTGGTTTGGAAAACCTGAGCACCCTCCCCTCAGCGCCGGGAAAAAACCCTCTGCGTTTCCCACGGGGCGCAAACCCGGTGGCAAAGGCTGTTCCTGCAGGGATGCAAGGGGATGCAAGGCTTAGCCCCGGCTCAGCACCCCGCTCTGCCAGGAGATGCAGCAGAAATCTCGAGCAAGTTCACAGAGGGCATGTGCACGGTGAGTATTACCCTAAATAGCTTTGCACGAGGAGCTACACCTGGATTTTCCTGTTGCTTCCAATCACAGTTAGGTGTCACGAGGGTGAGTATGCAAGATAAGGCAAAACACTCAGATGCAGTCTCCATAAACGTCACGCGGAGATCAAAACTTGACATATTTGACCCTCCTCTCATGTCTGCAAAACAGAGCTCTGATTTTACAGGGCCGTAAAATAAATCTGAAAGCGCCTGATGAACGTTTTATGGGAACGTATTTCAGACCGCGAGCCGCGTGCCAGCTAGCAACCCAGGCCTGGGCGCAGGGATGCCAAACGCCATCTCCCCACCTGCAGATGGGGCTTGCTGACTTCCCAAAAAGTGGGCCCCGGGGCTACTGCTTCATCACGAGATGCTGTCCAACCTAATGCCCGTGCCCTCGTTTCCAGGCTTGACTGCCCGGCTCCTTAACCCACTTAGCCCAGCCCCTGCACTGCCACGTATCAGCGGCCGACCCGACGGCTCGGGCTTCACGCTCCACTTCCCTCCAGCCTCTTCCCAAGTGTTGCACGCGATCCGGCGCGGCCAGATCCCACCTGACCCCTCGCCCGGGTGTGCATCCCTCTCCGGGCGAGCATCCCTCTCCGGGCACATCCTCCCTCGCCCAGGCAGAGCGAGGAGGGTGGCAGCGATCTCGGCCCTTGCAGCCAGAGATGCCGTCGGCCAAAGAAAAGCCGTCTGCCCTCTGCGGCCGGCTGGGATTTGGGAGCAGCTCTGCGCTGCTCACCCCACGCTCGGGCAGATTTCAGGGCCGCGGATCGGGCTGGATATGACTTTTTCTGCCCAGAGAACCCAGGATCCTGCCGATCCCCGCTGAATTCAGGTCATCTGTTTTCAGAGCGACAGGACCGAGATGGGGGCTGGAAACGGGAAGAAGCTTGTCAATGGGAGACAGCCGGTGAACCTGGAAAATTGTCTACCCGTGACCTTAAAAGCACAGCGCGACGGAGGAAAAAACGTACTAGTGGCGGCTGAGGGGCCAGGTTAGAGGCAGGACGGGATTTTGCATCTCCCAAGACCCAGCCTGGTGCAGTCCAGCTTCTCCTTGATTCCTGCCAAAGCCGGGTGTGCCTCCTGCCCTTGCAAAAAGCAGAGGATAAGGACGGCCTAAAACGATCCCCGGTTTGCCCTCGCTTCTCTTTCGCCCTAGTTTTGCTGATGCAAAGAAGCACAGAGGGGGAAAGCGAGCTCCTTCGTCGCTGCCAGCGATGGAGAATCGGCTCCTTTGTGCCGATCCGACCCCGGTAAAGCCGGCAGCCGCCCGGCTTCCCCCCCCTCGCGTGCTGCAGCTGACGGCAGCTCTCTTTAGAGGGAAAAATAAGCACGTTATGCATAAAAAAAGGAGACCGGGTGAGCCCTGAAAGCCACAGCTCTCGCTGCGCCTCCGCTCTCCAGCTCTTTCCAACAAACCTCCTGAGACCGGGCGGGCTCGTTACAACGCGGTGGCAGGGAGAGCGGACCAGGGCACGAGGCAGCCCGAGTCCTGCTCTCGCTGGGTCCGCCTGCCTGCGACTTAGAGGCGTTTTCCCCGTGCCGGGAAGAGAAAAAGGGGAAAAAGGAGAAAGTCTCTCTCTCTCTCTCTCTCTCCCCCCCGCTTGGATACGGAAGACAGATAGGGCAAGGCGCAGATTAGCATCGCTGTAGCATGAGGACGGCTCGGGCCCCATCCAACGCCAAGGAATAAAAGGCAGGGGGGGCTCGGTTGTTTCTCGGCTGCCTACGAGGATTCAGGGAGACAGGGCAGCAAAAAAGGCGAAACGGGAGACATACATAAGCTCAGCTCCCGACACCACCGCCAGACAGGAGGCCATGAGAAATTGGGTGCCAGCTGCATCCCCGTGGCCAATGCGAAACCGGGGTGTGGGAAAGACCAGCTCCCAGGGGGGGCCACGACCCGTCTCACCCGCGGGCAGGGATGAGGCACACCAAAACCCCATCGCGGCACCTTCCCCGAGCCCTTCCTGCAGGGAAGGGGGGATCCCACGGCCCCTGCTCCACAACGCGCCGGGCGAGGAAGCCAGAGGTTGCAGCAGCCACCAGCGGTGAGCGGCCCCACGCCGCGGGGGTCCGAGCCCCCCCCGCCGCCCCCGTAACCTCGCTGCGTCCAGCTCCGCACAGGGTACGGTTATCCCTCACCCTCAAAAACACAGATAGGCAAAAGTTTCCTGCCCGTTACATTTTGACCACCTTGAAGCCCCTGGCTGGGGAGGGGGGAATCTGTTATTTCAACCTCTGCAGAACGAAGCAGGGAGCCAAAACGTGCTGTTAGGAGCGCGGCAGCGAGGTCGAGGCAGCGAGCCCAGGCGTCCCCAGGCGAGGCAGTGCGGGATGCTCCCGAGGGCTGCTTGCCCCGGAAAAAAGCCTCCAGCATTGCCCCCAGGATGCAAAACAGGACCCCGAGTGAGCTGGTGACCCCCCTGGGCTGCCGGGGGGCTGCGTGGGGGGCTCAGACTGCGGGCAGCCGGAGCCGCCCTTGGGACTCGCTCCCAAAACAGAGCTGCTTCCCGGCAGGGAAAAGGGATACAGGTCCCCACACTGATCCCAGCTTGGGGAAACGGGGCGAGGGACGAGCATCCGCCTTTCTTTCCACCCTGGCCCCTAGCACAGGGATGCTATTGGGGGTCCGAAAGGGGGACCCTGTTATGAGGTCCAGAGCAAGTGTCTTATTAACAGGTCCAAAGCGGGTGCCCTGTTAACAGGTCTGAAACAGGTACCCTATTAATGGCTCCAGAGCGGGTGCCCTATTTGCGGGTCCGGGTGGCTGCCTGCCCCCCCGCGCCTGCAGAGCCGGGGGGATGCAGCAGGCAGCCAAAGGCATGCAGCCCCCCACCCCCGACCCCCTGCTTTTCTCCCCCAGCTCCCGAGAGGAGGGCTGCAAAGCACCGAGCTGCAAACTTCCCACCCAGGGTTGTTCCCCCCCCCCCCGCCCCAAATAATTTAGGGGCACGGTGGAGACAGCCCCCCCTTCCCCCCCCCGCGCAGGCGGCCGATGCCACTCACCC
The DNA here is from genome assembly GCF_040807025.1 of Struthio camelus. NCBI lineage: Eukaryota > Metazoa > Chordata > Aves > Struthioniformes > Struthionidae > Struthio > Struthio camelus. The sequence goes on from NC_090962.1 coordinate 13,357,617, forward strand.
AGCGCCAGGTCCAGCAGGTCGCAAAGCAGCAGGAAAAGGGGCAGGGGGCTCATGTTGCGCGGGGGGGCCGCGGCGGGGGCAGCCCCATGCGGCTCAGGAGCGGCCCGACCCACCGCGGGGCTCGGCCGGCACCGGCATCGCTGCGAGCCCGCGGGGGGCTCCGCGGCCCCCGGGGACGGGGGGGGGGGCTCCGCGGCCCCCCGAGGGGGGCGGTCCTCGCCCTGGGGGGTTTGCGCGGCCCCCCGGGCGGGGAGCGATGCTCCGCGGCTCGGGCCCCCCCCCGCTCCGCAGCTCTCGCCCCCGTATTAGAGGTTAATCCCGGCTGCGCGGCCGCGCTGCCGCCCTCTAAGCCGCTTTATGGCAGCGAGGCAGAAGAGCGCGGCGCGGCCGCCCCCAAATCCCCCCCTTCCCTCCCCTCCCCTCTCCGCGCCGGAGCTGTTAACCCTCCCCCGGCCGATGCGCGGGTGCAGGGGGAGCTGGGATGCAGGCAGAGATGGAGGAGGCAGCAGGGATGTGCGGTCCAGGCGGGGATGCGGGATGCAGGGAGGGATGTGCGGTCCAGGCAGGGATGCGGGATGCAGGGAGGGATGTGCGGTCCAGGCAGGGATGCGGGATGCAGGGAGGGATGTGCGGTCCAGGCAGGGATGTGGGATGCAGGCAGGGATGCAGGGGCCAGGCAGGGATGCGTGGTCCAGGCAGGGATGCAGGGTTCAGGCAGGGACGTGCAGTCTGGACAGGGATGCGGGAGGCAGGGAGGGATGCGTGGTCCAGGCAGGGATGCAGGGTTCAGGCAGGGACGTGCAGTCTGGACAGGGATGCGGGAGGCAGGGAGGGATGCACAGTCCAGGAGGGGATGTGGGAGGCAGTGGGAGGATGTGAGGTCCAGGGGAGGTTGGGATTCAGGCAGGGATGTGCAGTCCAGATAGGGATGTGGGAAGCAGGCAGGAATGTGCAGTTCAGAAGGGGATGCAGGAGGCAGTGGGGGGATATGAGGCCTGGGGGGGTTGGGATTCAGGCAGGGATGTGTGGTCCAGATAGGGATGCGGGAAGCAGGCAGGAATGTGCAGTTCAGGAGGGGATGCAGGCAGGGATGTGCGGTCCAGGGAAGGATGTGGGAGGCAGGGAGAGATGCATAGTCCTGGAGGGGATGCAGGAGGCAGTGGGGAGATGTGAAGTCCAAGGCGGGGGTTGGGATTCAGGCAGGGATGTGTGGTCCAGATAGAGATGCAGGAAGCAGGCAGGAAGGTGCAGTTCAGGAGGAGATGCAGGGTGCAGGCAGAGACGTGCAGTCTAGGAGGGGATGTGCGATGCAGGCAGGGATGCATAGTCCAGGAGGAGCTGGGATTCAGGCAGGGATGTGGGGTCCAGCAGAGGATGCAGGAAGGGATGCACGGTCCAGGAGGAGCTGGGATTCAAGCAGGGATGCACAGTCTAGGAGGGGATGCAGGACACCAGCAGGAATGTGCAGGCTGGGAAGGGTTGGGATTCAGGCAGGGATGTGCAGCCTAGGAGAGGATGCAGGATACAGGCAGGGATGAGCAGGGCAGGAGCAGCTGGGATTCGGGCAGGGATACACAGTCCAGGAGGGCAAGGGGGATGCAGGCAGCAATCCTGGCAGGGACACGGGAGCAGGGAGCCAGAGGGAGCAGGGAGAGACGCAGCACACAGCTCCGGCAGCCGCGGGGTTGTGGCAGCAGCCTGTGTCTAATCCCCCTCAGTGCAAAGGGCCAGTGCTCAGCTGGGGCTCTAATTTATCATTTCTCCTCTCCGTGCAGCTGCCAGGAGCACGACTGGGCCCGGGAGCCCTTCTGCCCCCTGACAAGTCACAGGTTGGTGGCCAGGCCTCAAGTCCCTCCATGGCCCTGCTTTGTAGATGGCCTCATTTCCTTCCAGCTTCCTTCATTTAATTAGTTTCTGGACATGCATGACAGTGCACGTACGCCGGTTTTATTTGCTAAGATCACAGGGACAGAAAGCAGGATTGCCTGGCACCTGTGCCCGCACCTCCGGCTCTCGCAAAGTGAGGCCAAAGGGGCAAAAGGTCTCGGCGGTGCCCGGCGAGGCGACGGCTTTGCGAGAGCTTCAGCTGAACAAACTGGGCTGCGCAGGCAAGACCGGCAGGAGATTTTTTAGCCCAATAAATATTAATCCTTCCCGAGGCAGCGAGAGGCCTCCCTGGGGCTGCAGCCCCCTGGGTTTCAAGAGGCTCCTCCGCTGGCTGCCGTCTGGTGCGTCAAGAGCAAACCTGCAGCGAGCGCTAAGTCCTACCGCTCTTGTTAAATCTGCTGGGAACAGATGCATTTTTTTAAATAAGCAAACAAACAAAATCAGTCCCTGCACTGAGAGAGCCAAAAACAAAAATAAATCAATTAGTTCCTGAAATCCCTTGAAGCGAGATGGGTTTTCTCCCCCTCCTGCAACCTTTTTCCCTCCGGTGAAAGCCTCAGCTAGTTATTGCACGGAGATGCACGGCAGCAAAACCTAGTGGTTTTTTTGGCTGTGGATCCGATAGGTCCCCCGACACCGGAGAGAGGCATCGCCTCGAAGTCAGCTGGGAAGATAATGGAGAGCGGTGGGAAGAAACAGCGCTTGCAAAGACAGCGACGGCTATAAGATATCCCCGAAAAAATAAGGCATCCGCCCAAAATGCTGCCCCGTGCCCAAGCCCCGGTGCATCGTCCCCGCGCAGCGATTCTCCCCGAAACAGCCAAGGAGGCCGGAGAAGGGGCGTCCGGATGACAGCATCGGGGCCTTTCGGAGCAAACGCCCGCTCCTCCCTGCGTTAGGAGCATCCCCCGTCCCAGCAAGCCCAAAGCAAATCTGGGTTTTGGCAGGGGGAAGAACGCTCCTGTTTTACCCTTTTCTTGCAAAACTGCCCCCAGCGCGAACAGAAGCGGTTGCCCAACGGGGCTGCCCGGTGCCAGGGGAGACGCGTGAAACCGGCACGTCGTCCCCAAACGTTTGGAAAAGGCTCGGTCGCTTCCCTGCCGCAAAACGCCTCCGACAGCCTGCAGCTGGAGCGTTTCGGCGCGAGACAGGGCGGCGAGGGGGGCAGGCGGGCCGCCAGGCAGCTTCGGGCACATTCGAGGAGACAGTAAGTGATGTAAATTGCTGGGTGAAAACATCGCCGTTCGCATGGGGTGTCGGGCTCCATCGCCTTTCGCTCGGTTTTTAATTTCATGTGAATCCGGCGGCTGGTGTAAGCGGCTCGGCCGCCAACCCCGGAGGCTTCGGTCCCCTGGAAAAGCGCAAGCCCGAGCCGAGCCCGGCAGGAACCAGCGCTTTGGGTCGCCCCCGCGCGCCTGAGCCGCCTGGGACTTTGCGGGAGAGCTGCCTCCGCTCAGGCCGCGCTCGCCGACCCCGATTCGATGCAAAAAAGGGAAAAAAAAAAAAAAGGGGGGAAAAGAGGGAGAAAAAAAAAAAAGGCTGCCGGGCCGCGGCGGAAACGCCAAGTTACCCGGCTCCTCTCTGCTGACCTTTTCCAGAAGCCTGTGCGCTAATTAGCGGAGCAATAACGCGGCAAGGAGACGGCTCCTCATTAGCTTTTGAGAGATTCCCCGCTACATGACTGATGGGCACCTACGAGAGAATTAACTCGGGCACGAGGGCGCCGTAATCAAGATTAATGAGGGAACGGGCCACGAGCGGCACCCCCCCCCCCCCGGCGATGCCCTTCATCCCCCGGATGCGGCATCTCACGAGGTTCCTGCCGAGCGGATCCTGCTCGCTTGCTGCGGAAGCAATCGCTCGCTGCACGGGCAGGACCGGCCTTTGTCCCCGAAGAAGTTTTGCAGCAGCCGGCACCGCCTCGACTCCGCAGCTCCTCCGTTGCCCCTTACGCTCCTTTTTTATTACATCGCCTCGCTCCGAAACGCCGGCTCCCGGCAGGCCATTCGGGCCAGGTAACGCTAAGCCTCCTGGACCGGACCCCGGCACCCCGAAGGGAATTAAAGCAATTTCCTGGATGCTTTTTTAATAGCTTGACAAGCCGAGCGCAGGAAGGGCCGCTCCGGCCTCCCGTTAGCAACCGGCTTTTTATCGCTGGATAATTAACAGGCGCCGGGACCGCGCAGCCGCTCCGCTCGCTTCCCCGGCTCAGCATCGCCCCAGCTGGGGAACAAAAAACCCAAAAAGCCCTAAAAAGGCACGTGCTCTTCTCCTGCCAAGCACCCAGGTGTTTTCAACCCAGCCCCTTTGCCTCGGCTGCGAGATGCAAAGAGTCGGCTGAAAACACGCACGGCCGCCGCGTAGATATGAATAAAAAAGCGGGCGCAGGGGGCGGGAGAGCCCGCGCCGGATGGGGAGAACGTCCTCCCAAGCCGCGAGTGACCCCCGAGGCGGGATGAGCCGCTTCCGGCCCGACCGAGCCTCCGCGGGAGCGAAAAGACGGGTTTGGAGGGGCCGCAGCGTGGCGCAGCTGGAAGTCGCGTCGGGAGAGTTCGCTGGGCTTGAATATCACGGTTTTTGTTGGGTTTTTTTGTTTTGTTTTGTTTTTTAAGCCTTTTGGAAGGCTTTAGCTTGGCCTTTCTCCCTCTGCTCAAATGGGAGGTTTCGGTTTTTCAGTCGGAAAGAACATTTTGTTTCCGAAATCACTTAACTTTTTCTCTCTGCGGAGAAAACAAAACAAACAAAAAAAAAACACAACCCCCCCCCCCCCAACGTTTCAGCTGTGTTGGAAACGAAACGGCTCAGCTGCTTGGATTTTTTCCCCCAAACCCTTGCTGTGCCGGAAACCTCGCTGTCTTTCCTCCCAGGAGCCATATAAATATAGCCGTGCGCATGCATACATATATATATATATATATATATTTATGTGTATATTTAACGTGTTGGAGAGGAGCGTTTTAGCAGCTGCATAAATAGGTCGCCGCCATCCGCTGGATGGGTATAAATAAGGCTAAAAGCGGCAGCGCGGCTGGCTGCCTTCCTCCGCCCCGCGCGCGCTCCTCTTCGCTCGCTGCCCGCCCGACGTCCGATTCTGAGACTTCGCCTGCTCTCACGGGTGTTTTGGAGAGGAGAAACCTCCTGGCGGGGCAAGGAAGGGCGGGCGACGAGGAGGGAAAGGCCCGCTTGGCGCGCCCGAGCCCCGCTGCCGGCTCAGCCTTCGGCGTGCGAAAACGCGGCATCGCCGGCTCCGGGGGGGTGGGAATCGTCCAAAAGTGCTCGAATGAGAAGGCTGCAAAAATTAACGCCGGGCCCCGGCACGGAGATCAGCTGGGGTAATAACCTGCGCTTTATGGAGGAGCCCGTGTTAAAAACGGTGGGGGAACGAATACGTAGGTACGGTCAGTAAACGTGTGATTTGAAGGTGCGCTCCCGCGCCAGTGAGAGCCCGCGGCGGGTCGGGGCTCCCCGCAGGTCCCGGGAGAGGGCGGCTGCTGGGTGACGGCATCTCCGCCGGGGCCTGGAGGAGCCCCCAAAGTTGCTGAGCCTCCGGAGGGAGGGTTTGAAGGGTGAACGGAGAGAAGAGCAACAGCTTTAAGAGGGAGGAGGGAGGCGATGAGGATTTGCAGGACGCTTTTCTCTAGCGGGGTCCGCGCGCTGGCTGCACGGAGCGGGGAGGTTGCGCCAGCCAAACCGTAGGAAGACGGGCTTGCCATTTAAATGAATAAAAACATACAAATATACACACAAATATATAAATACATATATACACACTTAAATGTATGTGTGCATACATATATATATGCATGCGTGTATGCACCCACCCATGGGCATGATTTGGGGGCTGATGGATTTCTAAGCGTTTCCCTCCATCCTGCTGCTTAAAAAGAAAAAAGACAAGCAAACCGCGAGGTTCGCCCCTCGGCGAGGGAAACCCAGCGAGCGGCAACTCTGCAAGCGCGCGGGCCGGCCGGCCGCCTCGCTGCCTCTTAGCGTCCTGCAAGGTTTTGCCCGGGCTCTTTCCCTCCCGGTAGCCACAACGCCGGGGTCGGCAGCATCGGCCCCCGCTGCCGTCTCTGGCGCGGAGATCTCCTTTATTTGTTTACCGATGTGCATTGCTGATAACTCGCTCGCGCCGCGCAAAGGGAAAACCTGTCAGGTCTTTTTTGCATCTGGTTCCCCCCCCCCCCGCTCCGTGTTTGCCCATGTTACGGGCGGCTCATCCGAGAGGTCGCTGCCTTTACTGCTCCCAAAAAGCGCTGTTAATAAGGGATTTCTGGGCAAGCTGGTCTCCGCTCTCTTTGCAAAAGTCGCTTTAAAAGGGTTTTTGCACCCGCCGCCTGCTGCAGAATGAGCCCCTCGACGCCTGGCCGGGATGCACCCGCCGCGCCGCAAAGCTGCCTCACCGCCGTGATTTGCAAGCAACACCCCCCCCCAAAACCGCAACCGCTACAGGCAGATCTCCCTTCCTTTCGGCTGCTTTGCAGCAACCCACCTCGCCTCCTGCAAGCGCCGGCTCCCCGGACGATAAATCTGCAGCGCGCGGCGAGTGGGTCTGAAGCAACTATAAATTTTTACATAGCGTCAGGGGAGCACTTGCGATGTCTGTATCACCTTGGGCGCATAATATGCTTCATGAAGCGGGAAGCCGACATCCATCTGAGCAGAGAGCATTTGTTTTCCGGTCTAGCCGCCAACTCTAAGTGCTGTCCATCACCTCGCACAAAAATATAGGTAATGGGCACCCGGCGCTGGCGCGGAGAGGCAAAAAGTGCGGCTCCAGGAAAGTCTGTGGCCGACTTTTCCATTTATTCCAGGACGGCTCTGTCCCAAAAGTGCAAATGGGATTTACGCGTTTGCCTTTTCCACCCCGGCAGCTTACGTGCTTTGCTGCACGGCTTCGGCGCACCGTGGAGTAACCCTGAACCGTGCCAGCTCTCCTCGCCGGCCAAGCGGCCCGAGCGCTTCTGCAGGGCAAAAATAGACGTTTTTTGGCCTGGATTTAAGATGTGCAGGTTGATTCCTCCATACCCGATAAGCAATGCTGGGCTGCCCGTGGGATTTGTAGCATCTCTTGAGCACGCGCCTTCCCGCGGTCGGCAAGGGCTGCTCAGCAGACCTCCAAGTGAGCTCTTTGAGACCAAGCTGCGCCAATTTGCAATCGAGATTTCGGTCTTTAGGCCGGGGGGGGGGGACACAAACGGGAACCGTATGAGACGTTTTTCCTTCGGTAAAACAGCTTAAAACAAGCTGCCCGACACCCCCGGCTTGCACGCGTTGAGGACGAGGCGGCTCGTAGAAGGGGTTTATCCGCAGCCAGGTGAAAACGAAGACAAAAGTAAGGTCTTTCAGGAAAGACCCTCGTTTCGTGGCTGCCACCAGGCGCTTCGCAGGAACACGGGAACCGGTGGGACCCGACCCGCATCCGCTTCCCGCCGGGTCCCACCTGCAGCCTCCCCGGCTCCGAGAAACCCGCGGGAAACTCCCCCGCGCGAGAGGGCCGGCGCCCGATGGGAGCGCTGCCGGGCCTCGCGGTACCCTTTAACCGCGGCATTTGACGCCCTCAGGCTTGTCCGACCCGTTTTGAAATGGTTTTGCTCTTTTTCCCCCCCCCGGCTTCGCCCCGGCGGTGCCCCGAGGCAGCGCGTCCCGTGGCGGTGCAGGTTCGCTTGCTACCTGCAAGCTGCAAATTCAGTTTATTCGGGGCGGCGGGGCGGGGTGGGGGGGGGGGGATGTCTCGCTTTGCATTAACTGTCTGTGCTTCCCGTCGTCTTGTAGCCCTCCCTCTCCTCCTCGGCTATAAAGGCAGCGCCGAGGACGAGGTCGGACGCAAAGCGGCCGCCCGGTCGGCGTCGCTGCACCCAGCCGCATGAGCCCCGCTCGCTTCTTTACAAGCAGAAAAGCCGGGCAGGTGCTCGGCCCCGCTCCCCTCCGCGCTTCAAAACGCCGCCCCCGCCGAAACGGGGGGCTGAGGACACCCTCGAGCCCCCAAAGCGCTTTGGGGGGCCGAGCTCTGCCTTTCCCGGCACCTCCGCTCCCTCCTCCAGCGGCGTATTTTTAGCGGCGTTTCCCCCCCCGACCACCACCCCGGCGAGCGCCATGCAGCGCTGCGGCTTGCGGAGCCTGCTAAAACATATTTAATAAACATGCAAATCGCTGCCTGCGTCTCCTCAGGCGGGTGAGGTGCTGTAGTTAAGCATTAAATCTATCCGCTGCCAAGCGCCTGGCGAGGGGCAGAGGAAACCGGAGCTGAAGTTTGCTCAGCCTGGGCGCCAAAAAATAAAAAAATTATTTTTGTAAAAATCAGATGTAAAAAAAATCAGATGTAAAAAAAATCAGATGTAAAAAAAATCAGATGTAAAAAAAAAAAAATCAGATGTAAAAATCAGCTCCGAGAGGCTGCAGCTTGAGCGCAGCTTAGCTCCTTCCTAGCGGCCTCCTCCCTTGGAGGAACAAGTCCAGCCTTTGCAACCGCTCTTCTGCAAAGGGTTTGTGCGAGGCAGGGGCACTTTGTAGGTGCTTCCCCCAAAGGACGTGGGGCTCTTCGCCCCCAGCCCGCCCTCCTCGCCCAGGTGAATAAAACACCCTTCTTCATGCAAGCCCCCGCCAAGTGTCCCAACCTCACGGGAGCCAAGCGATGCTCTCAAGGAGGGCTTTGCTCGGTCGGATGCACGGTTCGGTATCGCCTCAAGCTGGGATGGTGGAAGCCCAATTTTGCAGGTAAAGCTTTATAATAAAGCCGAGCTGGCCTCAAAAGATGCAGAAGAGCATCCAGCGGTGATACGAGCCGGCACGCACGCTTCCTCGCCACCAGAGATGCGAATGTTATTTCTTGCAGGGTGAGGGGGGAAAAAAAAGAAAAAAAATAAAGCTTTTTTTCATAAAATGGATTTTAAATGGGAGGAAAAGAAAAAAAAAGTCACACGCCGCTCTGCGCTCTCGCTTCTCGGCTCAGGCGAGCCCGCAGAAACGGGCGCCAGGAGAAGAGCGCGGCTCGCCACGCGTGGCGTTTGGCTGAAAATCAGCAATAATGAATCAAAGCGAGTCTTCAAAACCCACCGTAAAGCGCTGAGGAAATGCAAGGGAAAAGAACAGAAAGCACATGAGGGGGGAAAAAAAAATCCCCCGCTACTATGGCTGCAAGAGATAGGGATGAAAGATAAAGCAGAAAACAAGAGAGATGCAACTGAATTTTAATGATATCTAGTTTACTTAAAAGGAAAAAAAATCCTATCCTGGACATATGCGTCCTGTCAAAGCACCTCAGCTGTAAAACTGCTGGGGGGGAAATTTGTTAGGAAAAGGCCATAAAAGGAGCCTCCTCGCTGCATTTCTGCTCCGCGCATGAGTTACGGCGCGATCACCGAGGACGCCGGGCTTATCGCTCCCGATAAGGCTCTTTGTATCGGTCTGGTGGTGGCACACGAGAAAGCAGCGATTCAACTTTCACGCAGAAGGAGGCCTGCGACGGGCTCGACTTTGCGCCTGCGTTCAGAGAAGGCAGCACCGAGCGTCAGGGTGGGCCAAGGGCGGGGGGCATTGCCACCGTGCGAAGGCAAAAAAATTTGGGGGAACACAACGCTTTCCAGCCTGTTGAGCGAGGGCGAGCCTGCGAGCGTCTTCACCCCCTGCGTCAACCCAACCGCTACCTCTTCACTCGTGCCTCAAGGCCACGAAGGCCATGGGTAGGCCACGTGCGGTGGCCTAGGTGCTCCACCAAGCGCTCGCTCTCGCCAGCTCACAAGGCCACCTCTGCCCACGTGTGACGTTGCCAGTTTTCACAGGTATCTTCCGTTCAGCTTCATTCATGGTTGGCCCGGGTCTAACCACACCACGGAAAGATTAAAAAAAAAGACGACGCAAAGCAAGGGGAAGCCAACGCAAGAAGAGCGGCTTCCTTCTCCCAACAAAAACCCAATCCCAACAAGGGCCCATCGGCTCCGACATGACAAAAAGCAGGGGGGAGAGGGCTAACAAGCTGTTTTCAGGTGGAAGATGCAAAGTGACACCCTATCTGGACATACGCTTAATCCAGCTGGGGGAAGGGACCTGCCTGGGGTCTATTTATGAGGCTTATTACTCCATTACAGCGAGCGGTCTGCTGCCGAGAGGCTCCAGACTTCCAGTCGATCGAGGCAGTTATCTCCACACGATTTAATTAAAGTCTAGTGTTTAATGACACAATGTGCCGCTAATTATTTTCTGTTAGTTGTCAGGAGGCTGCTTTTTGCAGTTGCAAAGCAAAATTTAATTATGGCAAGGAAGGAGCGGGGGGTACTATCTGGAGGGCTCGTGAGGACAAAGAGCTTTGGGTGGGCAAGTCACGGACTCGGCTCTGCTCAGCAAGGACGAGAAGCATGATCATCTGCCTGGAGCTGACCTACACAACAGAGGGAGAAGAAATGGGGAGCTGAGGGACACCTCTCTTAGCCAACACGGCTATGGAGAGCAGCTAACAAGGTGACATGCAGACGTGTCCCAGATGGCCTTATCATGGTGGAGACGGTCTACAGAGGTGCAGGAGTTTGGGATGAAGTACGGCCTGCAGGATGCAAGCAGGTTGGTTCATCTCAAGAGCATCACATGAAAACCAGACATATATTGAGCTTTTTTCCATACAACAAGGGGTTTCTGCATCAATACAGTACAATCCTGACTCTATTCCCTAAAGGATCTTCCCATGCACACACAACCTCCAGGTCTACCACAACCCAGCATTTGGGCCAGGATGCTGCTTCCTAGCCCCACACGAATTTTGGGTGCGTTAACAGTGGGAGATGGGCTCTGCCAAGGGAAAACGCTGCCCAACGTGAAGCTGTTGCTCTTGGAGGACAGTTCGCTTGCATCTTGAATCATTTCTTCTTGAAAGCGAAGCTATTCCCCCTTCGGAGCCCGCGCGGCTTGTCAGCGAGCAAACATGTTGGCTGTGATTTTCGCGCTCGGCGGTTCGGCCTAGTCAGCAGAAGAGCAGACAGAGTTGTGGGAATCCTGTTTTCCCTTCCTGCCTCCGGCCTTTGTCTGCAGGGAGATTTCCCATCCCTAAGCCTCAGTTTCCCCGTAAAGCGGAGATAATGATGCACATTTATTTTGCAAACGGCTTTGATCTCCAGCGTTGACGGGAGCTCTGCAAGACTTAATTACACATGTCACGACGCGCCTTTGCAGAACGCATTAAAGCATCTTAAGCTGCCTAACAATGCAGAAGAGACCCGCGCGCGGAGGATTGAAGGCGGAGAGCGCTCATCTGAGAGCAGAGCCACCAGTTTTGAAGAGGTCTGGCCAAGTTCTGCGGGCGATAAGTAGCTTTGAGCAATTTCCCGTCACCACGCATACTTTATTACGTTTTTTTCCCCCTTCAGCAGTCCAATGCCTCCTTTCGGCACCGTGCGAGGCTCATCTATGTAGAAGACCAGGTTGGCAGCAGGTCTAGCACCGAGAGCATCTTCTCAGAGGATGCAGGCAGACCGCGTTTTGCTGCAGAAAGTTCAGTTTTGGAAAGCTAAGCCCCCACTGGAAATTGTTAGTTCCTTGCGATCTTCAAAACGCCTCCATGTTCAGATCGCCCAACACGCGTGCGCAGCGCGTGGTGACACCCAAGAATTAGAGCCAGTCAAAGCACATGATTTCAATCACGCAAGAAATTTTGACATCCTGAAACGCGTGTTTTCGTTCCAAGCCGCAGAGAAGGCAAAACGGCCCACGGACACACCACAGGTTTGGAGCAGGAGCTCCAGAAAAGCCCTGGTTACGTTACAAAGCACTTCTCACAGAGCTTCGCCTTTCCCATCGATCCATAACCTTGCATTAGCAGCACGTGACGCGAGAGCAGCCAAAACATTAAAAGCACTGCAAGAGCATTAAGCGCTCCTTAAATATCCGAAGCCTGGGCAATCATGGAAGAAATGCCTGCAATATGGCATGCACGGGGGTGACCGCGCGTGCTTTCTCTCCCCCGTTAGCAGACTGGTTCTGCTGCCCAGAAACCAAAGCTGGCCACGTTCAGAGTACAAACCAGGCAGGTTTTTACAAGTGGAAAAGGGAGGAGAAGGGAAGGAGGAAGGGAAGAGCAAAAGACTTCCCAGGGAAAAATAGCCCTCATTAAGGCCTTTAGCCGATCTGATTAGGGGGTTTAGAGCCCTAAACGGCTGTTTAATTGGTAAATCCTCTGGCTGCCAAGGGAAAGAGAAGACCTGGCACAAAAGCAGAGCGTTTTCCTTGGTTTTTCCCTCCTCCTTTGGGAGAGGGCAGGAGTTGGGCTATTGCGCTGGACTGGGATCGTCCAAAAAAAAAAAAAAACAAACATGAAAAACTGTCTCTTTCCTGCCCAGAAGAGCCCGGCGCGGCAGCACCAGGACGCTTAGCAGAAACGCTTAATATTGCGATAGCAGAAATCTATGAAAACCCTCTCGGGAGCCGAGCCAAAGCAAGCGGGGGGGAGCTCAGAAATACCCAGAAAAGCCACGGTTTAGAGGCTCGGGGAAGGTGCCTGGCCCCCCCGAAAGGCGCAGATGCTCCTTGCGTGGGAGCACCTCGCCGTTACAGCTCAAGGTTGGCTACACCTCCTCCATGCAGTTTTTTTAACGAGCTTCCTAATTCATTTCTGCCTTTCAGGAAAGGGAAATAGGATGCCGAGAAGGGCACGGAGAAGAGCCGCCTTACAGCCACCTTGCCGCATTTGCGAGGGTTTCGGCTAGTTGCGCCCAGTTTTTCTGCGCTAGGCGCGGGCTGGGCTGCCGGGGGATTTGGGGGACTCGTCCCTGCTCATCTAGCGCCTGCCGGCTTCCTCCGCTGCAAGCTGGGGGCTTCGGCTGGCCCCGTGCCGCCGTTTCCACCTCTGGCCTTGAACGTCCTTTGAGCGCCTCTTAAAAGGAGATTGATTAACACGAAATTACTCAATGCGCTCCGAGCCGGCTCCGGTTTTGAGGCGAAGAAAGAAGGGGTAGAATTACAGTGCCCGAGTCAAACATTTACCAAATTAATTCCCTCGACTCGTTTCAGATGGCTGGGCTGGGGGGTTTTTCTTGTTGATGGGTTGTTTTTTTTTTTTTTTTTAATAAAACCCATCACGCAGCAACGGTCCAACCCAAAACCAGCAAAAATACTTTAAGCAATCATCTTTCCGTTGCCCACCACGCTGCAAGGGAAACAATTCAGAAGACCGCCCCAAAACCGAGCCGCCGCGCGGCTTCAGTTTGCTCTCCGACGGCCAAAGGAGGCGAAAGCCACCGAGCTGCTGCATTAACGCACCGCTTAGCATCAGGACCCATCGATCCCTCGGCTCGGAGGAGCTAATGCGCTCTTGGATCGGTTAATGCAATTTTGGGGCACGCGGAAAGCTGCCGGGTACCCGGCAGCTCTGCCCGAAGGCTTCTCCTGTGCCTCATCCCTGCCACAAGGGCATCAGGTCTCAGCGCTTTGCTCTGGCTTTAACCGTTTCATGCTCTCCTTTCCCTTTTCCCCAGCCCCAGGCCCCGTCCGTGCGGGAATGCCTGCGGGAAAGACGGGCAGAAGTTGGCTTTAAACGTTTTGCAAGTCATTGAAACGTCTCACCCGAAAACATCTGGCATTTAGGCCTTACTTCGTTTTCCGTGAGCCGAGAGGGCCGGAAAGGAAGACGGATGGCAGAAATCAAGGTCCCAACCTGCACCTTTCCCCCCTGTCTTCGGCCGATTTCGAGGCTGAATTACGATGGATAAGGGGCCGAGGGCGCCCGAGCAGGGAGCAGGGCGCCCAGTGCACTTGCACGCAGGAGGCAGAGCGACAGCAAAGCCCGACCCTGTCCTCTGCTCCAACAGAGACACCTCCCTCCTCTTCTCCTGCTGTTCCCGCACCCCTGGGAGGGGCCCTCTATCCCCACGGGGCACCAACATGCATTTGAAAAGAATCCCTGCCGCCGTGCAGAGAACAAGCACACTCGTGTCACACCAGGGAAGCTCCTGCCATAAGCAGCGGTTGCAACAGTTCAGGCAAAGGGGGGCAAGAGAGGGACAAACCAGACCTTGGAGACCATCTCTCCCCCCTTCCCATCCCTCGGCCCCCCCTCCCTCCACATTTTTCTCTAATGCGCACCCGCTGCCGCCTTTATTCATGATCTGCAGCGATTTGGCCATAAAGCGTTATGAATTTCTGCTCGCGGAGAGGAGGGAAACTGCATCGGTCCTTCTGCTGCTTGATTTGTCTCCGAGCTGCAGGTAAAGCCCTTAACAGCTTTGCCTGCGATTTACACCAGGGGTTTCGGGACAAACACGCTCTGCTGGACTAGGGGGACTTGCAGCGCAAACCCGCACCCTGCACAGAGGTGAGAGCCAGGGCTGGCCAGCAGCGAGCCGGGATGCCACCTGTGCCGTTGTCCCTCCCTAGTCATCATTCAGGCCACGCTGAGGCTTCAAACCTATCGGACAGCATGAAGGGGGGGGGAAAAAAAAATCCATGTGAAATATGGCCAAATTGGTCAATTTGTGTGCATTCCAGGTGAGCACAGCAGCTGATGTAAATCACCTCAGGCCTATTGATTGCCAAGCAGCAGCACCGATTTGCACCCACCAGGGAAAGCGGCCCCCTTTTCTCCATTTACTGCTTGCCTTTGGCAGACCAGCACCATCCGTCCTGTGAATCGGCAAAAAAGCCCAGGATAACTCAAGTCAAAGTGAAGGACAGAAATTTTGGTGGGCTTCTCTTTTTTTGGCCAGCAAGCATCTCAGTGGCAGCTATTGCTCTTCCCAGAGGTTCAAACCTCAAGGCAACACCCTCAGTGGGAGCTACTGTAAAAAAGCTAAAAAAAATGAACTGAAGGACTGAAGAGGCAGATTTGCAAAGGAATGCTTAATTTTTTGACAAGGGTGGCACACAGGGGAGATGCACAGGAATAAAGTGCAGCCTGCAAGTGAGGAACTCTGTTAGCTTTGCTTTTCCCTGGCAGTGATTTTCCCACCCTCCCCTTGCAGAGAGACCTATTAGGATATAAACTGTCTGGGGGGATGTATAATCTCCAAGGTGCGGCAGGCAGCACAAAGGAAGCCAGGTTTGGACTGACACGTGACACACATCTGAAGCAGATAGCTGCAAAGTTCAGAAAGCGGTGTCCCAAGGACGCAAAAAATCAGATTTCAGGGATGTTCGTGAAGAAAAAGGTTTCTTGCTCCCTCTGAAGGGAAACTCCAAGAGACACGAGGGCCTGAAGAGCTTCAGTGTAGACTTTTCTGAAATGTTGGCTTATATGTTTCAACAAATTCAGAATTGAATACTTCATATTTTTTCCCAAGTGCTTCTTCTTTCCATTTTCCTGCTTTGAAAAAGCATTTCTGCTTTCTGGACCTTTCCTTCTCCCCCTCTCCCATCTTCTTCCAAAAGAGAGAATTTTGGTGAAATTGACTGCATTTCTGCAAAGCCTTCTCCAGCCTGCCTCTCTCAGCACCCAAATCTGCCTCAAGGAACCAGATTTCCCTAAGCCCATCGTCTAAACCAAGGGCAACCCCAGTGGCATCCACCGCTGCTAACCACAGTTGCGTTTTGGGTGAGACTAGGTCTCTCTCATCATTGGGGCATGCGCCATTTCCCAGCCTGGCAGGTGCGGGTGAGATCTCTGTAGCAACCTTCTTGGCAAACATCTTCTGGCAAGACGTCCTTCTCCTGACATTGCGTGCCAGCTTGCTGTGACAGTGGGTGTTGCTGCTCCTGGAGAGCCTGGTGCCAGCCTGCTCCTGCTCCCATCTGCCAGCGTTCGCAGCCGGCACAGCTGAGCTGGAGCAGAAGCAACAGAAACTTGGAAATCCCACATGAGTGCCCCATTTCTGACAGCACTTTTTTTGAAAGTTAAAAAGGTGTCACAAACATGGAGATTTCTTGCTGCTTCTGCACTTCAGGGAAACTCATTTCGCTTTCAAACATTCCCCACAGAAGAGCTCAGCCAAGGCTGGTGGCTGCTCCAGTGCTCATGTTAAGATGTTCTCCAAGCACTAGGGCCATCAACCACGGAGGGAAACCCCAAACTCCACCCCATGGAGAGATGAACCGGTGACCCACCACACTGCAGAGCCTCTATCCTTTATGGGAAGGGAAACACCAAGTTCCCCATGGCCCAAAAGCAATAGTACTGCCAAGCACCATCTGATAAGATGCACATCCACCTCTTTCCCAGGCACCATGCCAGTCTTGGCCTTGCTCCTGGAAAAAGGTGGTGGTCTCTATCATGGGGTGATCACTGGAGGCAACATCTCCTGGCTGTCACACTTGTTTACAGGCTCCAGCAGCTGCCACGGTTGGAGGAGATATCGCCAGAGACTCCCGCCGTTCGCTTGCTACCCCAGCTCAAACAGCTCCACATGTCCAGAGAGGCAACTGCTTTTTGCCACCTCCTCCCACTGACTTCTGGCCACATATTGCCAGGTTTCCTATAGGGCCAATTATCTCAGCTGTGCAAGCAGAAGAGTCCCTTGGAAATGTTTACTGCAAAAAATCAATAGGCATTTCATTTTAATGGAATTTGAGCTCTATAGACAGCACATACTGCTCCCACTTCTATTCTGGTAGAAGAGATGTGGTGTAGACAGACAAATGGACCATGCTGTTGCGGTAAAATGAGCCAGCAACGCAGGTCAATTCAGTCTCAGCAAAGCTGCTATGTGAATAGCGGCCCGTGGAGTTGAGGGCAAGAGGCTTTCATCTCCAACAGGTTGAGAACACATTGAACTTGCACAAATCTCACTTTCCAGACATTCAGGTGCCCACATGGTCTTACTGCAGCAACTGCCATTTGGGGCCCCCTAAACACAGGTGTCCAGCTCTGCTACTTTCTCTTGATGTCTTCTGGGGGCACTGGATGCAAGGTATGCCAGCATATGCACATCTAGGCTGCCTGTGTGGTGGTCCTCACTTAGTGGGAACAGGAGAGGGTGGTAGACGGGAGGTCCCTGCTTGTGGAGATGGGAGAGGGTGAAGGAGCTACAAACTGCCCACATTTGAGGCACGAACTTGCTCTGCTCCCCAAGTGGGCAGTCAGCACTGAGCAGAGCCAGCAGCTGTCCAGCAGGGCCAGGACACAGAAAACAATTTGGACACAACCTGCTGGAGAAACACTGAAACATCTGGACTTGAGATGCACCATGCAAGAATGGGTTCTCTTGCTGGGAGTTGGTGCAGGAAGCCAAGTGCTGCCTGAGCTCTGCAGTCCCCATGAGTCCTTCCTAAAGGGAACCAATTTGCACAGCAAAGGTGTCCCATTAAGCTTGCTCACGCAGCAGCACTCCTTATTACACGCTGTCTAGCATGGGTCTATTACTTTCTGCCACCCGCTAGAAGAGCGCGAGAAAGATGCCCCGGTAGAGCTGCCAGCTGCTAATCCCTTCCTGCATTGCCACTGCTAGAAACTCCACAAGTTTGGACAAAAGCCAAGTATCTGCCCTTGGGTTCATGAACCAATTTCAAGTGGTCACCCTGTGCTTAGCATAGGGGGCAAAGGTCTGCAAGGAAGAAGATGGAAATTCAGCCCAGAATGAGGTTTTAAAAATGCTACCAGGTTGCTGATGGCTACAAGCCTGTCCCCATTCGCTGCTTCATGATAGTCAGCTCGGGAAACACTGCCATTTTTGGCAGTGTTAGGTTTTGAGTTGAGCTAAATATTCTGTTGTTGCTCCGTTTGGATTTCTTTTCTCCTCCACTGCTCCCTTTTTCTCAAAGCGATGCTCTGAAAAATGTCTTACTGTTGGATAATTTGTTCTGAGCTATATGAAACAAAACAATCCGTTTCAGGCATTTCTAAGGCAAGCAACGCAAAAAATAAGCTCAAGGCATGAAAAAGGAAGGAGCATTTGTGACTTTTATTCAACAGTTTAGGGTTTGCAGCACTTTGAGGACTTAAGCCCTGCTGAGTCCTTCCCTACTAATTAATTTGAGGGTTTTGCTTTCCCAATGCTGCTTTTTGCAATGATGCCAAGAGATGCAGCCAGGTAGCCCAAAGTTGCACCCAACAAAGCCCAAATTTGCATTTCCTGAGCCTGGGCAGGGTTTTTGGCATTGCTCTGGCAGTTCACATCCCTCTTTACTTCCCCCCCATTCGAGTCATTTGACAAATCTGACTCGAATTTAGACTGCCTTATCAGGCTGGAAACCACTTTTCCATGGTAAACTCATTACTTGCCAAAAAAGTCACATTTGCTCTAACTAGCTCAGCCGCTTCCGAGTATGTAAAACCCATGGCAATCACTGCTGTTACCAAACGCCAGGATGGGTGCCTGCCTTCCGCAGCCAGAAAACTCAATTTGCTATGAGTATTTTGGTGATAAATGGCCTTTTCCAAGGTACTTCAGAGCACCAGGCCCCCAAGGATACTGAACATCGCAGAGGAAAACAAATCCAAAACCTGCATTGCTGCTGCAGCACCAGCTACCCTAGAAGTTGTTACAGCTCCAGCAGCCAGCAAAGAGACTCACCCACATACAGACCCACGTGGGCAATTAATCAAGGGCATTTTTTCCACCCCCCTGCTGTGTTTTCCACCTAAAAACAGAGGCAAAGACTCCAAGATGCTCAGCTTGCATCACTAGGAGCTTCCCTAACGATGCAGCCCCTCAGATTAGGGGATGCTTTCATGGTTGTTAAATCACTGCCTTTGACTCCTTTACCTGCACATCTGTGATGTTAGATGCCACCACCAGCACATGTGCTCATCACCTCCTTCCTTTGCTCCCTTCTCCTGGCACCATGAGGAAATTGGGGGTAAGAGAGCCCAAACAGGCCCCCCAGCCTGATGGACAAGGGGCTCCCCAGCCCCATCAGGGTCCCCATGCGCACCCCTGTCCCCCTGCAGGGACAGTGGAGCAGGCTGGGGACAAGCAGCAGGCACAGAGCACAGCGTCTCCCTCCTGCCTGCAAAAATATAATCACATTATAATTATAAGTTAATTAAAGCAGAAGAGATCAAAGCCACTTTAGACAGATTAATGATACGACGAGTGCCAGCAATTTCCCTGTTTTATGCGTTAACTGCATTGCCAGCGCCTCTTCCCGTCCTCTCCCTCTTTTCCCCGTGCGTGCCGGGCGGCCCTTTCATTCCCCCTGCCGCACCGCCCCCCTTTCTTTGCCTCTCTTGATGGATGAGAGATTTGAAGTCCTAACAGCTGCAGGGATTTGTGTGTGGAGGAGAGGAAACATTCAAAGGATTATCAAGCAAAAAAATCAGCTTGCTTAAAAAAGAGGGGGAAGGATAGGGGGTTGGAGAAATTGCAGGCATGCACAGATATCTATGTATATGAATACATATATGAGGTTTTTCTTCTCCCCATGAGATGCTCTCACCCCTGAGACACTGCGTGCCCTCTGCCAGGAGAATTTGGCAGAGCTGGGTGGTTTTCTCTCCGAAATCCCATTTTCTCCATCTCCTTCAGTCCCTTAGGACCATGTTTCCTTAGGGATAAAAAGTAAAACCGCTGTAAACACATACACTTGTCCCCAGCTATAACTGGGGATATCCCAGCTTATTTAAAAGAATACACATTCCAGAGGCTGCGGAGAGGGTTTTACCCCTGCCAAAGCGAGAAACCCATTTCCAGAAATATTCCTACTAGCGACACCTCTCATCCCTGCACCATGTCCCTCCATCACAGGAGGAGCCAGGCTGGGGTCAGACCTGACCTCGGCACTTGGTACGTCAAAATAGCTGTAGACGAGACCCCAATGGGGCAGTAAAAAGTTGATGTTGCATGAGCCAACCTTCACAAAGTTCATTTAAAATAGGAAAGCAGCATTTACAAGTCATTTTAACATAGAGCTCGTTCAGACGTATCAATTAAATTGGCATCCTGGGCATTGCATCTCTAGATTCGAGCAGATTGAATCCTCATGCTCTTATGATAACCATCAAAGTATAGTTTTGGACACTTTACATGCTCTCCACCTTCAAAGTAGACTGAAACACCCATACAGTAACTGCAATGAGCCACAGGAAACTTTGGGGAATTAGTTCCATTTCAGGGATGCAACATCCAAGGTTCACGGTGTGACCAGAAGCCCTTAGGAGAATAACCCCCCTTCACATCAGTGAGCCATTCCTTATTCCCAAGGTGTTATGGATAGGCACCATGTCACCTCTGTGCACCCGTCAATCACACCAGCATAATAAGGACAGTTGACTGACAGCAGCAGCTCCGAGAGCAAACAGCCTGCGTCGCAGAGAGCGCTTCCTATCCACGCAGCATTTTGAAATGAAAGAGAGCAAAGAACATTTTTAATATGAGGTTCTCGTGAGGAGCGTGGGTGCGGGCAGCCAGATTTAAAGACTGGAATCAGCTCTTTGGCCAGCACTAGCCACCTCACCAGCAGCTCCTCCACACCGAGGCCAGATTTGGGCAGTGATTGCAGCCCAAGGGTCAGGGTGAATGATTGACAGGAGGGACAGAAGAGCCTCCGAGCTGCTCTCCTGCAAGGGTCTTCCATCAAGTCATTACAACTCTTTGCCCCACCCACTGTTATGTGGATGTGGGAGAGGTGTTTTATGGGATTCAGGCACTGCCAGGACTGATCTGGAGATGCAGCGTGGTCCATCACGCCTCCACAGCAAGCCTTCAGATATGCAGAAATGCACATGCTGCCCCCGCATCTTCCACATCTCTAGGAAGCTGGTGACAAATGTGCACCAAGAGGACAGGAGCAGGCACCAGCTCAATATGTCCTTGATGCCAAGCCCTATCCCCCCAGCTCTCATCAACGCTTAAAATCATCTCCATGAAGGCTACCCAGGAAAAGCAGCAGCCCCCTATGACAACCTCCTACCCACCCCAAAACAGAGAATCCCTCCAGCTCTTTGCTCCCCCCATTTTTATGATGGGTCCCAAAGCAGCTACAACAGTCAGTCAGGATTTTCAGGACAATGGTAAACATGCACTGATGCACCATGAAAACACGCTGCAACTATGCCCTTGGTCCTTCCAAAGGAATATGAGCTGCTGACACGCCAGCTTCAGCTCGAGGCCCAGAAATTGGGAACCTGGGGGCTGATGAAAGCACAGGAAGGAGAACAGTGTGTCCTCACACTAATTACAGCACAGCCGCTTTGGAAACCCAGAATAAAACTCAGACTTCCCAGATCTTGTCACTCCACTGCTGCCAGCAATTAGTTGTGAAATCTTCTGGCAAAGCAGGTCACCTTCCAAGCCACAATAAATGTCATCTCCACAGGTCAGGGCAGGACAGCTCTACCTTGGGAAGTCAACACTTCCACACCTGCTTTCACATCACTAGGTCATTTTTACTCAGTGGATGTTCAAGACAGAATTTCCACTGAATCTTTTGTGTTTTAAGCATCTTTAAAGACCAGGGCTCTTTTGCCCAGATCTTGAACTTCATTCCTTAAGATGCTGCGTTCACCAAAAGACACTGTCCATATATAACCTTGAAGTCTCATAATCCCACAGAGATCTGCACGACAACCTGTGGACATACCTCAAAAGCACAACTAACACCTGGAGGCATGGGAAGAAATAAGTTTCTAGCTACAGGCCAACCTGAAAGCTACTGGTTCGGAGTCAAAAAGTTGCCTCGTGTGGCATCAGACAGACAGGACAGTCGCCATCCTCAGAGCTCAGCAACCCCTTCTTCACCAAGTCTCCCTGGGTGGGAGCCCTCCGGCCACCCTTTCCCTGGGTGTCCCAGTGAAATGCTGAGATTTTCCCAGCTCCAAGATAGCAGGGAGGGAGGCAAGGATGGACTGTGTGGGTGTCCCCAAAAGGTGCTGCAGGGCTGCTGCAAGGCACCAAAGGTTTCTTCCTCCCTGCTCCAACCCTGCCCTCCCTCACCCTTCACAATTCCTGATGCTAATTTATGGAAATGAAGGCCAACAATAATACAGGAGCAGTATTAAACAGGAAGGGGAGGGATGAGAGCAACAGGGTGGGGCTGCAAATACTAATTGCTCCGCAAGGAGCCCAGGTTTTGTTTTCTTGCTAAAGGCAAGGTTATGTTTAATTAAATCTGCTTGTTCTCTGCTTACAGGCCCAGATTTCAAATAAGCTGCAGGCCGACGGTGCTGGGTGGAAGGAGGACACGTGCAGATCTCAAATCGGCCCTCCTTCCCCCAGGAAGAGGAGGGCAACTCGGTGCAAGCACTTTTCGCTTGCCCAGCACGAGTCCTGACTGCAGGACATTAGGCTTTCAATACCTCTTTTTAATCCCAGGTAATTAAAGGCATGCGATCTGGTGTTGGAAAGCAAGGAACGGCGTTCCCGTCCCCTCTGATAACATCGCCGATCGTTCAATTCTCACTGCTCCAATAATCCAGAGCTAATTTGCCAGGAGCCCCGCGCGGAGTCCTTCGGCAGTTCATTACGGCACCGGCATCTCATTATCCAGCAGCCGTGGGAGGCATCCTGGGCACCCATCCGTCCTTTCCCTCCCTCCCTCCCCGCTGGACCCCAATCTGCAGCGAGCTCGCAATCTCCGCTTCCTGGTGGGAAAGGGTCTGATTTCAGGAAATACCTTCAAAGATGGGAGGGTTTTTTTTGGAAATGTCAAAACATGCTACTCCAACACAATGCTTCCTTCCCACATGGATGGATCCTTCATGTCACCCAGCTCAAGCTTAACATTTCCCCCAACAAGTCAGGAATCAAAAATCCCTTTGTCCGGCCCATTTTCAGTCCCTGAGGCTTGGTGGGTTCATCCGGACCAAGCAAGAGTTTCTGGAAACCATCATTCCTACAGGCCAATGAGCTGCTTTCACTATCTGCATGTGGGCAGTGATTTCCTCCCTCTACCCCACCTGGCCCCAGCTCTAACACCCTGCTCAGTAAGGGCCATGTGCCCAATGACATCCATACACGTATCTTCCGTGTAGGAAAAGCAAGAAATGCCAAGACCTCAGATGACATCTCCAGCAACTGGTGTAAACAAACCAAGGCTCAGCTCAGCCTTGGGCCTTTTAGGAAGAGGGGGCAGGGGGGAAAAAAAAAATCAGACTAGGGAATAAGCTATATGGAGGGAAAAGAAAAATCATTGAGCTCCTGCTCTGATCTAGGGGCAAAAGAGCAGGGGAAGGAGAGGAGGACCCACTTTCCCAGGCAAAGCGCATAGGATTTTGGGACTTGTGGTGCAGAAAGCAGAGCACAAGGCATTTATCTGAGCAAAATCTGCAACCCCATTAGGGAGGATAGAAACTTGAGGGATCCCATGAATCCCCCAATTCTGGCATATATCTGTAGTTAATAGGGTTTTAGAAGAAAAATCTGGGTAGGTTATTCTGCACATAATCCAATTAGGAGGTTTCCCACATGTTCCACTGCAGCGGCCGCTTTCCCAACACTGGCAGAGGGCGTTGGAGAAGGTGAGCCCCATATCTGGGGCTTTAAACACCTTGTCTTCTCCACCAAAGGGCCAGATGAGCAAAAAGATGGAGCGCTGCTCAAGAGGGGAGAGGGATGGGGAGTGCAGTCTGGAGTTATTTATAGACAAGGCTTTTGTGAGCGAAAGAGATATCAGTGCCAAGCAGAGATTGTAAAAATAATTCTGGAGACAGGTGCCTTCAGGAGGAGGCTGCTGCCAGCAACAGCAGTGCATGCTTGGAAGAAATGCAAGAGGTAAGAAAAAAAGAAAAATAAAATGCTTGTACTTTCCATGCCCTTCCTTTAGCCCTTTGCAGGGCAGAGGGGGGTCCCCAAGCTCCTGCAGGGCCACCCCAACCCCTAGGCAGCTCCTTTGCCATCCCTACACTGCACAGGTGCACCTGCCACCAGGACAGCTCTCACATCCCTGGAGTGGGTTATCAAGCAAAGCACAGCCGCTGCTACCCCCAGAAGGGGGTACACCTGTCATACACAAAAATAAATAAAATGGGAAAAGCTGTCACAAGCAGAGGAGGGGGATTAGTCACTCCAGGAGAGGAGGGAGGCAGCAAGCACTTAAGCGCAACCAAGATGCAATCGAATAATCAAGGCAAGCAACACCAGGTGAGCAGCATTTCGATGCCTTGTTATTTCCCCCTCTGCTGCGTCCCCTCCTTCCTCTGTGCAAAGCTGCCTCCTCGTCCCCTTTCCCGATCGGCTTTCGTCAACTTGTCACTGAGCAACAACAAGCTGGGCTGCGAGAGCAGATCAAAAACATCAGCAAGAGGGGGAGAGCAAATATGTATGTGTAACAACCCACCCAAAGCCTGATCCTCTGTCCAAATGAAGAAACCTGTGAAGACAGTCAGAAACTGGCACCGCTCCTGGCCGCAGGAGCCAGCCAGGCGACCGAAGGGAGAAGCAAAGGCCAGGAAAAGGGAGGAGTCTTGCTAAAAGCATGAGATGCGATGCGCTCGCTCCCAGGCTGGGTTGAAAGAAACAGCAGAGCCAGGTGCTACCAGATGCTGCAGTGGAGTTATTTCTGGGTGTAAAGTAGGCAAAAAACTTTTTCCCCTCCCCTTCCATTTGCAGCAGGGATGGAGAGACAAAACTCCTCTTGCTTTCCCACCTCTTTTCAAGCAGAGCAGGACCCAGGCTAAATCTCCAGGAAAGCACATGAAAAATAAGTGGCCATGTGGAAGAGTGGGATGCTGTCACATTTCCAGAGGAGCAAAGGCAGCAGGCACAAGCTCAACCCTTATGAGACATCGGAGAGCCCCCAAAGGCACCTCAGGTCCCTGGGAGGGGGCCTTCCTCCCTGCCACCGCTCAGGGAATAACCTAAGATAGAGGAGCACAGCCCAGGTCTGCCAGCAATTTCCTGCTGGACTCCAGCACCTGGCCATGAGATGTCCCTTTGGGGACATCCCTGGGGACACTGCCCCATTCCCACCCTTGCCCGTCCCAGACAGCCAGGACACCAGCCTCTGGGATTTCTCCCCATGAGGAACAGCACAGACAGATCTTGGCAGAATTGAGTGGATTATTCCCCAGATACAACCTCCTGGGCTGTATTTTAACCCAAGCAGTGTTGACATCTCTCCATGGACTGGTCCAATCCATCTCCAAGAGGAGGAAGAAGTGCAGACCGATGAGTCCAGGAGGGATCTCCACCATGCCAGCAGCACAGACCTGTGCCTCAGCTGACAACAGCAGGACAAATGAGACCGTTTAGCTAGTAATTAGGCAGTAATGACCTACTTGGAGGTCTCCGCCATGCAGGCAGGAGCCTGTGCTGAAGCTCAGAGAAAGCGAGGCTGAGTGTACTCAGCAATTCATCAAGTTATTGCAGCCTCACTGCGAACCAGCAGCCGAGTCATTAACCCCACTATGGGCTTCTGATTCTCAAATATCTCCATTTTAAATAGAAAGCCATTTTTTAAAGCTTTCAGTTCCTCTGTGACTTCCACCCTGGACTCCCTCTGCCCATCTCCTGCAGCAGAGCCAAGAAGTAGAAGACACACCCACCTCTGCAAAACCCGTGGTTGAGAGCATGCAAGAGAGGTCCTAAGCCCCAGATTTCCAGCTCCTGGAGGTTTTTATTCGTGCCTGGTGGAGCTTGCAACGCAGCAGTGGATTGATGCTCTCCCTATATGCCAAATGGGTCATCCCAACAGCCGAAAAGCTGAGCTCGCTACAGCCGTTGAGATAGGGACGTTTCTGGGCAGGCGTCAGAGACTCGGTGCCTATATAACCTGAATGCAGCCACTGGCCAAGCAGAGCTCAAACTGCTGCTAACCTATCACTTTCCTCCTTGTCCGCATCTTCATCAGCTAGGAGATGAAGGAGCCACTCAGGCCTCCTTTCTTGGGGAAGGCTCTTCCCATGCCTCAGATATATATAGAAGCTCTTACTTATACAGAAGAAATGGGTTTGCAGGGGGAAGTGATCTTTGTCCAAGTTTCATGTTTGTATACTGCCAAGCCCATGAAATTTTAATGAACGTCTTGGCACAGCAGCCGGGTTTGAGCAGTGCTGCTCAAACATCCGTCCTCATGTCCCTTTCCACCAGGTACAAAGCTCCCCCACCTCTGAGTGAGGATCTTGGCAACCCTCAACACAGCCATGGCAAAAGGCTGGAGAACCTCCACCTCGCCCACTATCTGGAGAGGGTACATGCTCCCCGCGCTTGCTGCATTGGACGGGATCCCATCCCTTGGCGAAGCAGCTGGAAATAACACGAGCCATCCTGCACGAGATCTCTAGTAATCCACGTTTTTGGCACAGCACAAAGGTTGCAGAGAATAACCTCCGTGCTGCTAAGGAAGCAAAGAATTGGGCAAGCATTTCCCAGCCTGGCAACAGCAGAGCCGCATTTGGATTGTGATTCAGAGCTCAAGATTTTCCTTCCAGTTGACTTGCTTCTCTGAGATGCAAGTCACATGAGCAGTAAGGGGACCAGACACCTTCCACCTACATACCTTCTGGCCACTTTGGCATCCAACCAGGAGAGAAATCCAAGGTGGGATGATGACCTTCATCATCCTAGATGTCTTTGAGGTAGATATCCATGTCTGGGCCATGACCTTCAGGCTCTTAATAGAGCAAGGAGGAGACCTTCTTGGGCAGAATATAGCTGATTTATGTTCACCCAAGGCAGGCAGCACCCTGAAGGATACAGCAGTGTGGAAGATCATTAATTGCTATTATACTCCGTTTATCCTCCAAGGTGATATCATCTTGCTTTACAGGATCGAGACATCCATCTGTCGCAGCATCGCAGCACCCGGCCAAGCCGCGCCAGCGCACTGCCTCATCGCAACGCTAACGCGCTACGACTCGCCTGACATCTGCTCCGCTGGCACTGCGTCCCGCTCCACGTTGTCATGCCCCCTGCTTGTGCATTTGTGTTAGCTCCAGCAGAAGTGATACAGTACTCAACCCATCACTACGTCTTAAAATCAACCAGGAGACAGGCCAGTGTTACGCAAAGCAGACCGAAAACGGCATTAATAATTCACGGGCAAAGGCACACAGAGCAGCACAGGGCTGTGATGGAGATCCCAGGGAAGCCCACAGATCTCCAGACCCAAAATACATTTCCGTGGCCAGGCAGGTAGAGGCGAAAGGGGATTTAGCACCCAGAATAGGAAAGGTCACCTGGCTGAGCATGGGAACATGTAGCCTGGAGGACATCCATTGCTTCTGTCAACATGTCAAAGCAGAGCAGGGTGAAACGTGTTTGACAGAGCTAGCTGGTCAAAAAAGTAGGGGGAAAAAAGGTTTCTCTCCCTTACCCTGCTCCCCGAAACAGACTTTCTTCTCTTTCTCATTTGCACTGCTTCAAAATGGGCTGAGCCACCTTTCCATTTGCAGGAGTAACTCCTGGGAAAGCAGCAAAAGGACAGGTCTGGGGTGATGTTACACCAGGCAAAAGTAGCCAGCACTTGCCCACCTTACCCCAGCCTATGCACCGAGCTCTTGTTCTCTTAAAAATCCCTGCTTTTCACTCACTGATGTCTTCTCTTCCTTCCCTCCCAGAAGGGATTTAAATCCCCATAATAAAGCACACCTCCCAACACCACCTACTCCTGTCTACCGAGCAGGTAAAGCAAATAGCCTGGCAGGTCCCCCGTCCTTCAGGGGAGGGGAAAACAGCCTCAAACAGGGCTTCCCATGGCACAGTTCACCCTCAAGAGCCTCACATTCAATTCCACTTTAATTTATTTTCCCCTTTTCTTACATGCAGGGAAGGAGGATGCATATAAAGTGTCATTAACAACCTTTGGCAGCTAACAGGTTCCCATGTCCGTGCCTCCTGCTCGGAGCTGGCTGCTCCTCAAGTAATCCAAGTAGGGATCTTGGTTTTCCTGAGACAGTGGCTGTTTAGTGCCTCTGATCTCGTTAGCATGTTTATCCCCACCTTGGGAAGGATTACTGCTCCCTCCCCTCCTTCCTAGCTGGAAAATAAGAGCCCAAGAGGGAGACGCTCAAGGTTGCACAGGAGCTTTTTTGGAGGGCCAGACACCGAACCGGTGCCCTTGAGCTGCATTGCTGGAGTAGCTGATATTTTAGCTTGGTAGCAACACCAAAAATTTTGGTGGGGAGAAAAAGTATTAAAAGAAAAGGAACAAAAAGCCAAAACAAAGCCAAGTGAGCATCATCCGAGGAGCCCGGCCCTATCCCCGCATACAGGGGTCACACACTCCCTGGCCTCAAAGGCTCAAACTGCACCAGCAACAGGGGGGTCCCTTTTGGCACACACCTCCTGCCCCTTTTTCCCAGCTTTTTTCCTTTTTCCAGCCATCCTCTCCCAACCTCTTCCTCTATTTCTGCAAACTTTTTTTAACCCCCCCCCCCATCCAGCAATCCCTCTTTCCGCTACCATGCCACCTAACGTGCTCACGGCTTCAGTAAATCACCCGAGCTGCCAGCAGCTCTAGCAAAATCACTGCCATCTCGCGGACGGGGAAATTTGTCCTTTTTGCCAGCGCTCACTGAGACGTGACAGCACCAATAGCCAGCAGCGCTGGGGGCCCCATCACGATGTTTTGTTTGGAGGTCCTCACACCAAGCCCGTCAATAACCCCCAGCTTATTTCCAATGCAACTGCTTCGGAGCTGCAATGAGACGCAGGAATTTTTACTGTTTTCGGCAGGGCTTATTTAGGCATAAAAACGGCTGCATAAAGGGCACAATGTAATCAGCAATCTTTTTGTTGCTGTTGGGAAAAATTGTTTCAAGCTGAAATTTGCACAGAATTGGGAGCCCTCCACGCTTGTAATTGCTTGCTTTAACATGCTGCTTGACAGCTTGCACCATTACTGCGTTTTTAAGGCTTCAGCCCCCGGCATCTCATCATTGCCCAAGAATCACAGGTTTTAGGAAGGAGAAATGCAGGTTTCTAGTCCTTGTGACCATAGAGAAAAGTCTCAGGAGAAACGGCACTGACCCCCACGGCCAGTCCAAAGGAGGTGGAGAAGGGCCCATTTGGGACTGCTTTCCCCATGTCAGGCATATACGAGTGCTCTGCAATTCTCTTTTCCCCCAGCGCATGGAGACACATGTGCAAGGAGGGCTAGATAAAGGCATGCTCATACTTAAAAGACACTTTTGAACCATCTGCATTTTCCTCCTGATAACTAAAAAACCCACTGTTTACATCAGTGGATTTTAATTTAAATGAGCAACGCTTTCTTTCCCCTTTGAAAGGCCGGCTCTTGCATTTATTTCTTTCCATTGCCTGGTAATGCTTCAACCAAACAATTCAACCTGGGGCATTGGTATAAAACACTTAAATTTTGGGTAGCAGAAAACAGACAATAACAGCACCTTCACAGATATACAGCACAGGGAGGCAACAGAAACTCTTGGTCAAGAGTGATATGAGGAAGGCCACCCATAAGTTAACTTCACATATGCCTATATCTGCCTGTGCTGATCTAGCACATTATGGGCTGGAGAAAGAAAAAGAGCAGCAGAGAGGCACCTTTCCAAAAAGCTACATAGAAGCTATAAAAGTTACTATAGGAAAACTCTGCATTTAATGCTCTGGTGTGTCTCAGGGCTCAGCATCTCCCTGCAGGGCCCACACAGCAGAGCTCCAGCCTTCAAGCTTTGGGATTGACTTTCACAGCCCCCACTCTCCAGAAAGTTGCATATTCCAGGACTTTCCAACAGTGCAAAGAAGAAGAACCCAGCAGTTTTCCTCTTTGCTCCATCAAAAGCCTCCCAGAAGAGGCACTTAATCATACAGCAAGGACCACTGCTGAACACCTCCCAAAGTCAACCACAGTGCCCAGGAAAAGGCAGGCAACAGCACCCCAAAAAAAACCCCTCACAGCAAGGAAAGCATAGAGAAAAAGAGTCAAAACACAACACCCTTGCTAGAATTCACCCTTGCCAAAAGACCTAGCTCTTAAATCACATTTGCATCTGATGAACCTACCAGGAAAGGTGGATGCATTGCTGAAGTCCACATGGAGCAACAAGACAGGATCGCAGCTCCTCCCAGTGCAAGCCCCACAACCAGGGCAAAGCAAAGCAGCTCAAGATGTGCTTCATGCAACACTTCCTCCCCTCCCCAACAGGACACACTGCTAATTTTTTTGCAGGGAGGTCAAAACCCCTCCCTTTGAAACACCAGCAGCACCTTGGCAAGGCCCTCTTTATTTCCACAGACCTCCCCTCCCACCCATTGGGCAGTCTGGGAGCTGATGAGCTGCAGGTGGCACCTAGCAGCTGGGGCAAACGAGCTCCTGCCTCTCCCAGCCAAGTCCTGCAGCCTCTAGCTGCAAAAATAGAGCGGGAGGAGCTCCAAAAATAGGGGGGAAGCTGCAAAAACGAGACCAGCACCCTATTTCTGCAGCAGCTCCTACAAAAGCCCTTCCAGCTCGTGCCACCTAAACAGGATCCTGCTGAGCTTGGGTGCCCCGTTCCCTCTCCTCTCCCAGCTGGAAAACCCAAAAAAACCCTTTGGCAGCCATAGGGCTGGGGGGGAACGCCTCCATCCCTACACCCCTGCTCGTGCCCTGAGGCCACTGGGATGGGCACCCTGCCGGTGAAGGCTGGGAAATTTAGTATGTCTCGTGTAGCAAACTCCCGCTCCCTTCGCCATCTGGATCCGGAGACCGGCGCATTCATTATTCAGCAGCAATTGTCCCTTTTTCTGCTTAAAAGTTTCCGCTGTCGGGTTAAGGAAAGAGAAGCGATGCGGTGTGACTTATCTAGCCCCTGAGCGAGACCAGGGTTTCCGAGGCATCCGTCACATCGCTAAAGGGGACGTGATGCACCATGAACAATTAGGAGTAGAACAGGCAGCAGAAAGGGAAGCATCGCTCGGGCAAGAGACCTGACTGCGCTCGTGACAGCAGTGGCTCAGCCCATCAGACCCAGCGTGGGAATATCCCCGATGGGGCTGACTCAGAGCAAGCCGCTAAGCAGAAAAGCCCTCAAAGCAGCTAAATTTGGTGTCGGGGGATGACTCCCACGGCGGGAGCAGCTTGGGCCTGAAGCTCCGGGACAAGGGAGTTATTTCGAAGCGATTACGGAGGATAACGGTAATTACGGCCAAGAACGGGGAAGGTCAAACCACCCCGACGCTGCAGCCGGGCTGTGCCGTGAGCGCATCTCCAGTGCAGAGCGTGAGCTGCACGGGAGGAAAACCCACCCTATTTCCCCCAAAATAAGGCAGGCTCCAATCAGGGTAAGGGGGGGATTAATCAGATAAATTTGCACGGCAGGAAACTCCAGCCTTCGCAGCCGGGCAGGACACTGGGAGGACCGAAGGACAGGACTGCAGATGGGGAATTAAAGGGTGGATATTAAATCCGGGAGCCCCGAACACCCTCTCTGCCAGTGCCGCGATTTCAGACTTTCCCATCAGCGATTTTTATGGCAGAGCCCACTCAACTCCCCGTTAAGAAGAATAATTTAATTAACTGGGTGAAATGTAATTAATTTTAATTGTTCCCGATAATTCATTGTTTAAGATGGTATTAATAATTATAAAAAATCCTAATGCCCGGTAACGGCCCTATAATGTGCTAATTAAAGGCGCGCCGAGGAAGCGCTTGATGTAAAAACGGTCGGGAATTGTTCCTGGTCTCCGGAGCCCGGGAAAGCCGGAGCACGGGGAGGCGGCCAGATCTCGCCTCCGTCCGGAGCCGGATATTTCCTTTCTGGGGGGGCGGTTTTTGCCCTCCTGAAGGCGGAGCAGAAAAACGGCATTACCCGAAGCCTCGCTGAATTTCGCGGGGTGGGAAAAAAAACAATCCCCCGTTTCCGTGCGTGCCGGGTGTCCCCTGCCGTTCTCCCAACCGCCTCAAGTGCTTAAATATATAATTTACTCGAAGGCAAGGCGCCCCGGCAGCAGCGTGCGCGCTCCTCCAGGCTCCGAAGGAGCTCGCCCAGGAGCAAGGGGCCCACCGACCTTTGCTGCCCACGGGGGTCCCGGCCCTGCTCCGGAGGCGCAGAGCACTGACAAACTCGCCACAAGGCCTCGCTGCCAGCCGGCTGCACCGGTGGGAGCGAGGCGGCAGGGGAGGGCAGCAGGAGGAGGCCCCCAGATGGGCTCGGGGTGGGGGGTCAGGGTGCCCCTGAGGGGTGGGGAGGGGGTCCCTGAGGGGCTGGGGGGGGTCAGGGTGCCCCAGAAGAGCTGAGGGGGGTCTGGGAGGGTCCTTAGGGGGTGGGATGGGGGATTCAGGGTGCTCCTAAGGGATGGGAGTACCTGGAGAGTCCTTGGGGGGCTGGATGGGGGTTCAGGGTGCCCCCAAGGAGCTGGGGGGGTCTAGAGGGTCCTTGGGGGGCCAAAAGGGGGGTCAGGGTGATCCTGAGGGACTTGGAGGGGTGTTTTGTGCGTCCTTGGGGAGATGGATGGGGGTCCAGGGTGTCCCCGAAGGCTAGGGGGTCCTTGGGGGGCTGGATGGGGGGGTTCAGTGCCCCCAAGGAGCTGGGGGGGGTCTACAAGGTCCTTGGGGGTCTGGATAGGAGGTGAAGGTGATCCTGAGGAGCTGGGGTGGGGGTCTGTGGGGGCTGGATGGGGGGGTCAGGGTGCCCCCAAGGGCTGGGAGATATGTGTGGCGGGCCTTGGGGGGGTTGGATGGGCATTCAGGGAGTCCCCATGCGTTGGGAGATCTGGGGGGGGGGGGGTCCTTGGGGGTCTGGATGGGGGGGTGAGGGTGCTCCCAAGGAGTTGGGGGACCTGAGGGGTCTTGGGGGGTCTGGTTGGGGGGTCAAGGTGCCTCCAAGGAGCTGGAAGGGCCTGGGGGGGTTCTTGGGGGTCCAGATGGGGGATCAGCATGCTCCCAAGGATCTGGAGGACCTGGGGGGGTCCTTGGGGGGTCTGGATGGGGGGTGAGGGTGCTCCCAAGAGCTGGGGGGACCTGGGTGGGTCTTTGGGGGCCTGGATGGGAGGTGAGGGTGCTCCCAAGGAGTTGGGGGACCTGAGGGGTCTTGGGGGGGTCCGATGGGTGGGTGAAGGTGCTCCCAAAGAGCTGGGGGAGGCTGAATGGGGGGGTACTTGGGGGTCCAGATGGGGGATCAGAGTGCTCCCAAGAGCTGGGGGGACCTGAGGGGACTTGGGGGGTCTGGATGGGGGATCAGGGTGCTCCCAAGGAGCTGGGGGACCTGGGGGGATCCTTGGGGGTCTGGATGGGAGGTGAGGGTGCTCCCAAGGAGCTGGGGGGACCTGAGGGGGTCTTTGGGGGTCTGGATGGGAGGTGAGGGTGCTCCCAAGAGCTGGAGGGACCTGAGGGGGTCTTTGGGGGTCTGGATGGGAGGTGAGGGTGCTCCCAAGGAGCTGGGGGAGGCTGAATGGGGGGGTCCTTGGGGGGTCTGGATGGGGGATGAGGGTGCTCCCAAGGAGTTGGGGGACCTGAGGGGTCTTGGGGGGTCTGGTTGGGGAGGTCAAGGTGCCTCCAAGGAGCTGGAAGGGCCTGGGGAGGTCCTTGGGGGTCTGGATGGCGGATGAGGGTGCTCCCAAGGAGCTGGGGGGATCGGGGCTGGATCGGGGGTCAGGATGCTCCTGAGGGGCCGGTGGGGGGTCCTGGGGGTCCCTCCGGCCGTGGACCGTCCCTGCCGCCGTGTCCAGAAAAGGCCCGATTAACGTCAAAGCAACCGGCCCCTCCGCGCCGGGCGGGATGAGCCGCTTCCCCGCGGGAAGCACTGGGGGAGCGCCCACCGCCGCCGCGTGAACGCGGCTCGCCGGGGGCTGGCGGGGGCGAGCGGGCCAGGGTGCGGATCAAACCGGCCCCGGGGCACGGCGCAGGTGTGTTTGCAAGCCTTTTTTGGAGAGCGTTTGAGCCCCCAGCCCTGTTTCTGGCCGGTTTTGACTCCAGCACCCTCAGCTCGCCTCCCGCCAGCTGCAAAAACGGGAGCCGGTGAGCTTTTTTTTTCAGAGGGGAGGGGGGTTATTTAAAATTATTTATTTCATTTTATTTTTTTTTCTTTTAAATCCCCTTTCCTCCCGCAACGCATCTGACACTAATCAGGGCTCCAGCCCCGCTGGGAATCGGTGATTAATGGCGTTAAATATAGCAGGAGCTTGCGCGGGTAAAATTAGGCCCCATGCATAAAACATCGCCGCTCCTCGTTAGATAGTCAAATTAGACTAATGGATCGCTGTTCACACAGACGCCGGCCCCGTAATTTACGAACGGGCCGGCTGCCCCGCTCCCTGCCAGCGTACGGGCTGAGACCCGGCACAGCTCATCGGAGGGATGCAAGGGGCAGCATCCCGCCTGGCAGCCCCGAAAAGAGGGGGTTGCAAAACGGTTGCATCTCTCCCTTCCCCCCCACCCCTGCCCCATCCCGAGCGCTAATTAAAAGCGAGAGGCCCAAAATAGAGCTATTAAGGGGCAAAAGGGGAGCGGGTTGCTGCAGAAGCAAGGCAACCAAAAAAAAAGCCTCAAAAAAAAAAAAAGAAGAAAACAAGAGAAAACACATCAAAACCTCTTGTTTTGCACAGAGGCAGGGCCGGAGCCGGCGCCTCGCGGGACCTTTCGGCCGGGCGCCCGGCCCCCCCGCCATCCCCGCCGCTGCTCTGGAGGGCGAGAAGAGCAGCAGGTGCCGATTTTGCGCCGTTTCGGCGCAAAACGGGCCGATTGTTTCGGGAAGGGCGGATTACAGCCTGTCGGGCAACCTGAAAGCCAGCCAGGCAGGCGTCTTCGCCGCGCTGAGCCCCTGAAAAACCAGTCAGCAGATTTAAAAAAAAAAAAAGAAAAAAAGCTTCAAAGAGCCTTGGCTTTTTGTTTTTTTCCCCATTTTTTATTTTGCTCCCTGCTCCCTTTGCCCGGCTCCGGCCCGACGCCGCCGCGGAGGAGGGGGCGGAAGACCCCTCGCGCGGGGCTGCAAAGCTGCAGCCGGATTTTCCCCCCACTCTTGGCAAAGCGCGTTTTTTT
Source organism: Struthio camelus (assembly GCF_040807025.1). NCBI lineage: Eukaryota > Metazoa > Chordata > Aves > Struthioniformes > Struthionidae > Struthio > Struthio camelus. The sequence goes on from NC_090962.1 coordinate 13,392,207, forward strand.
TTCCCCAGAGCCAGCCGGGGCAACGGAGATGGCAAGAAGGTTTTTAGGGCAATTCTAGGCTTTTCCCATGCCTTTTTTTCCCCGATGTTTTGGGCCAAATCGCCGCTGGAGCACGTGCTGCTGGGAACCCTGCCCGATTCCCCGGACCATCCAGGAGGGAGCTGCCGGCGCCGGCAGGCTGGGGCTTTTTTTTTTTTTTTTTTTGCCAAAACCACGCGAGATTGGGTCATTCCTATGCCGCCAGTGATACGCCACGCGAGGAGCAAAACAGCTGCCTTAACCCTACCCAAATTTTTTTGCAAAAAAAAAATCACGCTTTGCATGACTTTTAGCCAAGCTGCTTTTGCCTTGCGCTAGGGCCCGGGAACGGGACCGCGACGTCGGCTGGACGCCGGCGGGTTTGGTCCCAGCGAGGAGCTGAGCAGCGCCGGGGTGAGATGTTCAAAGCCCTTGAGCGCAGCTGAGCAGCACCCAGTATTAGCCAGAGGAGCGCCGGAAAGGCGGGATGGGAAGTGGCGAAATCCTGCTCAAGGGCTTCGAGCCAGGAAAAAGGAAAAAAAAGAAAAAAAAGAAGAAAAAAAACAATCCAAGCTATTTCAAGAGGGCAATCACAGCTCTTGACTCCTTGATGTTTCTCAAGTGTTCTGCCCCCTCCAGTCAAGGTTTCCGAGCCTTTTGGGGATATTGCAGGAATTTTGCAAGCCTTTCGCTGGCTCGTCCTCGGGGAGCATCAGCAAGGGGGGACCCGTCTCCCGAAGGAAAGGCACGTTTCTCACCGGATTCAGGATGTCTGAATCCCTCCTCTCGTAGAAATCCTGCTGCTTTCCACCACAGCTGCTGGGAGCACAGAGCTATTTCTTTGGTTAAGGCATGTAGCCCAGGTATGAAAGGGAAAAGGAGCTTAAAAAAAACAAGGTTTAACTCTCATAAGCAGTGATTTTTTTTTTTTAGCTTATTTTATGAGATTGAGGAGGAGAGAGGAGGGAGAAATGCAATTTCTTCCCATCCAGGAGAAGCACGCTGATACCAGAAAAAAAAAATCGTGGTTTTTTTTTTCCTCCCAGTTAAACCAGCCTCTCTGCATATTTCTATCTCATTTCTGCCTAGGTGATGGCTGAGAATGACAATTGCCAGCCTGTTCGTTTGCCACGAGCTCGTTATGGCCCTGGAATATAGATACACAAATTATCCCAGCCACGGGAAAAGGTGGAGGTGCTGCGGGAACTGGCACTGCCGCCGTTCCCACGGGGGAGCCGAAAAGAGAAAAATTCACCAAATGCTGAATTTATGCCTGGTGATGGAGCACTAAACCATGCGCTTGCAAGGTCAGCCTGCCCTCGACCTGTTTTTGGTTTTAAATTTCTTTATTCATTGTATTTGTCTGGAGCCATCTCCTAGAAAAACTGCCGGCCCTTGGGAAGGCAGTGGTGGCACTTTCCCACACAAATTCGTGTTTGTCCCTTGAGGGGAAAAAAGAAAAAAGGAAAAAAAAAAAAAAAGGAAAGATTGGAGAAAGGATTTTAACCCTCGGGATCCCCAAATTCATCCAAGCTGCTGAGCAAATGAGACTCGGCCCCACGTTAAAGCATGGGCTTTGGGGCTGGAGGGAAACTGAGGTACCATGGAGCCGCCTCATCCAGCTTCATAGGGAGCCACTGGGCTTAGATGGCCACTTGTTACGTTTTATGGAGTATTTTCTGCCTAAAACACCCTCTGGCCACGCTACGTTGCCTCTGCAAGACCCAAACTTCATTGCGTGGAAACATTATCCACCTTGCATCTTCAAACGAGTCTTTGCTCTTTCCACCTACATGCGTTTCGGTGCGATGTGTCCCTGGAGCACCAATCCATTTGATCAAGCTGTTGTCACATTGCCATTTGCTAGGCAGTGCCACTTGGGGATATATATATATATATTTTTTTTCATCCTTATGCAGCCAATTAAATTACCGGAGATTCATTTTCAAAGGGCTTCTTGGTGTTGACTTTTATTAGCACGCATTTGAGTGACTTGTTAGCTGAGATTGTAGCCCTCAGAGCCAGGGTGCAGAGGGACCCAAGTGAAACCAGAACATTACGTATGTGCATAGTATATCTATTTATACATAAATTATATTATATTTTTTCATTTATATATAAATACATGCATTATTTGAATGCTCCCAAATCCAGGCTGGGAAGAGCCAGGCTCCTTGTCCTTTCCCAAATCTCCAGCGAGCCTGTCTTCAGAGCCAGCCTCCCCTCTGAGCTCAAAGCACTTCCTCCTTTGCGCCTTCTCTCCTGGGGCTCCCTTGTCGTTATAATAATTAGGGATGTAGTTTTTAAGATGCTGCTTCTCTGCAGTGTAGCCCCAGGTGAGGCGGGATGGGGTGACTTGTCCTCTGCTGCCCACGGGAAAATTTCCCGCGGCTTTTCCACGCTCCCGCAATAGAAAGTGCTGCGGGCTCAGAAAACCCGGAAGAAGCCGGGGGCTGCTCCTGTTTCCTCCCTTTCCGAAAGGGCCAAAATGGAGAAAGAGCAAGTTTTTCCTCACCAAGTTACGTGGCTGCTCTGGACCCATTTTTTTTCCGCTTCGAAAGGGTAAATTCAACTAGCAGAAAACGCCGCTTAAAGAAGAGGAGAAAGCGAGCCGGGCTGCCATCGATCGCTGCCGAAGGCGATGGCAAAGGTAAGCACGTGCCTGCGAAAAAACAGGGGAAAACCAAAGAGAAAAGAAACAGAAAACTACCCAAATCTGTGCTTCTTCCCTCCGGCATGCCTCCTGCAGGGATGCAAAGCCGCAGCAAGGACTTGCCACGAGCAGCGCCTAAAGATCTGCCGCGAGCAGCAGATTTAACCACCCAGGGTGAATCTGAGCTCGGGAGGTCACGCGTTATGTTTCCCCCTCCCTCCCCATTTTCACCCCCATTCGCTTGGGCTGCCTTAAGCGCTGCTGCTCGCTGCGGCATCTCCAACCCCCTCGCAGGGCCTGGTAATGAGGGATAAGAGGGGAGATTAAGGGCTGACGAGCGCGCGGTGCTGGCAGCAGAGCATCGATCTCGGCAGCGATGATGATGAAGAGGAAAAAAAAAAGAAAAAAATAAAGCGGGAGGAGGTTTGGGGACTGTTTGGCCCCTTGGTTTCTTGCGGCTGCCTGGGGAGCGACATCCTCCTCCTTTCTTTCTGACCCTGCCCACTTTCAGGGCCCCCAAAACCCTCTTTTTCCTTCCCAGGAAAGCCGGACAGCAAGGAAAAAAGGGTACTTTTAGAAGAGGGGAAAAAAGTAATAACCTAAAAACCTCTCCACTTTTTGCACACACACAAAAAAGGCACTTTTTTTCTTTTTCTTTTTTTAAACCAGCTCGGCTCTCCCTTGGTGTAACTTTTAGTCAGAGCCGTGGGAATTTGCCCCATCCCTTTCCAAACCCACAGACCCCCCCCCCAGCTCCATCCGGTTAAATTCAGAAAGCCCTTTAAAGCTATATATGGCCCTCGCAGCACGCGGCCGCATGCGTTTTCCTGGATTTGGAAACCAGGCCAAGCAGCGCAGCCGGCGGCTTCTTCCAAAGATGAGAAAGACCTAAATCCTCCCTTCCCTTCCCTCCCCCCCCAAAAGCATTTGTTAGCAGGTGACAAAGAAACCTGCTGCGCGAGAGCAGCTGGAGACGGCCACGTAAATCTGAATTTAGCGTCTAAGCACATTTGGCACTCGCCTCGAGCTACGGGAAGCGAGCGCTCCTCTGCGCCGAGCATCCCAGCCGGCGGGCACGGGCCTGCCTGCCTTTAAAGGGCTCTGGAAAGGAAGTAAAGAAATAATAATAAAAAAATCCTTCACCCTCACCCCCTTCCCTCCCCCCCAAAAACAACCCCAAAATAGGGTGCTGATAGGGAAAAGGGATCTTTCCAGGGGGTTATTCCACGCAGGAGTGGCTCTTCTGGCTGCACGTCCCATCGCCGGGGCTTCACCTCCGCCGGTCCCAAAAAGGCTCCGATCCTCCTCAAAATTGCGGCTTGGCAGGCGCCCAGAGCATGAGGCCGAGAGCTTAATCGGGAACAGCTTTAAGGGAAATAAAACAAAAAAAAGAAGAAAAAACACCCCCGCAAAGCACATTTGACAGCTAATTAGAAAAATTTGCAAAAAATTGGTGCAAGTTGGATAATCTCCACTCCCAGCAGCGCGAGTCCCGCCGTCCCATTTCCAGGTCGAGCCACTGGGAATATCAATCTGGCAACGGTAACGCGACGAATGAAAACCGAACCGAAGCCATTTGGAAGCCCGTGTTATAAATCGATTTAGTCCTTAGACAAATTTCCACCTCCCCAGCCCCGGCTGTCCCTGGCGCAGCCGGATAAACCGGGGCAAAAGCCGGATAAACTTGGCAAAAGATGGGCCACGTCCCGCCACCTACTTTCCCTCCATCACGTGCTGTTGCCAGGGCAGAAGAAAAAAGAGACATTTTTGGTGAAAACCTGTTAATTCCCATAGTTTTTTTTCCCCCTCCCCTGCATGGGAAAATGCTTAAATAAGTAAGGAAATAATAAATAATAATAAAATCACAACCTCCCAGCCGCCAGGGCGGGTAGATCAGCTGGGATTTGGGATCAGTCGGAATAACTCAACCCGGCACGCTGGCACCTGGTGCCAAAAATTACCCCGAAGCACCAACACGCGATACTGGGCTGAAACGGGGGAAGTGTTCTGCAATTTGGAGGCGCGCGAGCTCCCATTTCAGCACCGCTGGCACCCGCTAGCATTCACACCTCCGTTTTATTTCTGCAGCTCCAAGTGCCCCAATATATACAGATTTGCTTCTCTATACAGGTAATAATATACATCATTTATATATATATATATTTATATTTTATATATATATATATATATTCACACACACACACAGCCCGCCCACGCCTTCTTCCGAAGAGCCCAGCAAAATCCCGGCGCCTCCAAAGCCCGCAGGGAGGTCGCCGTTCCCGAATGTTAAAAAGACCCCCTTTTCTCCCCAAAAACGAGCTGGATTTTGGGGGAGAGGGGGAAAAAAAAGAAAAAATTCAAGTCTTTTTTTTTCCTCCCTTCCTTTTTTTAAAAAAGGGGGGGGGGAGAGGTGGGAAAGCTCCCGCCCCCGGCGCTATAGCATCAGCGGGACCTGCCAGATGAGGAGGGTGCTGTCCGTCTCGCCGCCCGCCGGGCCGGCGGCGCCGAAGTTGCGGTAGCCGCGGCCGCCCGAGATGATGGCCACGGACGAGATCTCCTTGCGGGGGGCGTCGCGGGCGCAGGGCCGGCTGCGCACCCACACGTCGGGGTCGTCGGCCATCTCGTAGATGGAGCCGTCCTCCTCCGTGTGCTCCGGGGCGGCGCCGGCCGGCGCCTCCCGCACCGACAGCAGCTGCCCGGGCAGGTGGGTGGTGGAGCGCAGGCGATATTGCAGCAAAACGCCTTTTTTCCGCATTTCCCGCGGCGGCGGCGGCAGCGACGGGCCGGCCGGCTCGGCCGGCTTCGCCTCTTCGGCCCCGCCGCCCTCCTCTTCCTCCTTGTCGCTCTTGAGGACGTCGGGCGCCAGGGTGCTCAGCGCCACCGCCAGAAAGGCCACGGGGCCACCGTGCCCGTTGAGCGACACCATGCCCTTGCCTGGGGGCGGCGCGGGCATCCACAGCGCCCGCGGCAGCGGGAAAAGAAAAAAAAAGAGCAAAAAAAAAAAAAGCAACGTTTGGGGGCTGCCAAGCTTGCAAGCGCAATCGCTTTACTATCGTTATCGGAGGAGAAGGGGGCTCACCGGTGATTTTGGGGATGCCCTCGAGCCGGGGCACGGGCAGCAGCACGATGATGCCCTGGTCGGTGCCCACCCAGAGGAGGCCTTGGCAGATGAGCAGGCTGGTGACGCGGACGTGCTTCTGGCCTGCAGGAGAAACAGGAAGGGAGCCCGCTTTTCCCTCGGGAAGAGCCCGGGAAACCTCGCTGCCAAGCTACCCGGCTTCATTCCCCCCCCGTCCTCCACTGCGCCGCCCGTGGGAAAATTCGATGCTTGAGTTTTGGCACAGGGCACAGACAACCCCCCTCCCATCCCAAGCAGCGTCCTTGGGGCGAGGAGATGGGGGGGAAAAAAATAAATAAGACATAAAAAGGGAGAAATGCCCCTGCAGGAGCATCAGGCGCGTGAAATATTGGAGCTCGTCGGTGCCCACCCTTCCCCTCCCTCCCGTGCCGCCTTCGCCGCCGCGCCAACGCGCATCCCTCCAGCCGCCTCTAAAACCAAGACTCAAGAAATTTAAGGCCTCGTGTGGCACCTGGCGTAGGTGGGGGGAGCCCAGACCCAGCATCCCTGGGAACCACCACCCTCGCAAAAAAAAAAAAACCAACACACTCCCCAGCTCCGTTTTGGGTGATATTCTCTCCGTTTCTCCAAAAAGAAAAAATAAAACAAGACCGAAAAAAAAAAAAGTGCAACTTCTAACAGTCGATGAATATTTCATCGCAGAGACTTAGCGTCGCGGCCGAGCGATATATCTGCAGCGATGCCGCGCCGGCTGCCGGCGAGGGCTTTATTAACAACCTGTCTCGCTAGAAAGGATGAGGGCGCGAGTTCAAAAAAGCCCGTTGACACCGAGCGCTCCCTCTCCCAGGGAGAAAAGGAAGAGATAAATATTTTAATATGCCCCAAAAAAAAAGAAGAAAGGGGAAAAAAAAAAAAGCAGGGTAGAGGAGGACTGCTAAGGACGCCCTTCAGCTCACCGGGGAGGACGAAGGTGGTCCGCGTGGCGATGTTGATCTCCTGCAGGTGCTCCAGCGTCTCGGTGTGGAAGAGGCGGATGGAGGAGCCGGAGGAGAAGGCCATCCAGACGCCGCTGCCCGCCTTGATCATGTGCGTCACGCTGGCCTCCGCGTCCGGGTGCGCCTCAAAGGTTTGCTGCCGGCGGGAATGAAGCAAAAATAAATACATGAATAAAATAATAATAATTAAAAACAGACAAGCAAAAGAAGCTGAAGTGAGGATGCAAAGCGCTGAGCGGCTCCGGGCGTGGGGTATCCAGGGGACCTTCCCGGGCCTAAGTCACTGCAAGTGGCTTGGCAGAGATTTATCTCCCGCCTGCCGGAACAGCCGCTCGCGCGGGCTCTCTCTAGCGGCTGGTTTCACGGCTGCAAAACCCGATGCGGGGGGACAAGGTGACCTTGAGAGGCTCCGGGATCGCGGCTCCTACAGCCCCCAGCGGGAAAACACTAAAATCTCCCGTAACACCCCAGGGAGGGGGCAGAGACCGACCGGCCTTTCAAACCCCGTTAAAGCATTTCCAGTTTCTTGATTTTTGACCCTGCTTGGCTTGGCAAAGGGACACCGAGGGGCTTGCAAAATGCCAGCTTTTTTCCCTGTTTGTTTTGGTTTTCGCCCTTTTCTTCATTTTTGGAGACTGCTTAGATTTTGTTGCTGTTGCACAATGACTTCTGGACAAGAAGGGAAAAAAAACAAAACAAAAAACCCCCCAAAGGGGCACCTTTTTCATATACAACCTGCTTTCCAAAAGGTCAGGAGTGGTGGTTTCCGCGCTGCTGCTCGCCTCCCATCACCCCTTTCTGGCTGCAAATTTGGGGCTCAAAACCTCAACTCGCTTGCTCTCCCCCCTGCCACCCCCCCGCACTCCCCAGATAGGCGGATTTACCCCACAGCCCCCGGCTAGTCGCTGGGCTTTGGAAATTTTAAGATATTTGGGATCCTTCCTTGTCCCAAAGGCTTGGTGATTTGCTGTTTAAAGGGATACTTCCGCCCAGTGACAGGAAGACACGTCCTGGCACCGGCGGGCCGGGGCGAACGCCCAGAAACGGACGCAATTAGGATGCTTCAAGCTGGAAGCCACTTTGCTCCCAATCCCAGCATGGGATTTAGGCCCCCCGTGGTCCATTATCCAGTTGCATCACCCCAAACGGCTTCTCCAAAACGGTACGTTTATGACCTGCAATCTCAGTTTGGGGCCCCGGATGCAGAGGGGGCAAAAAAAAAAAAGAAACCAAAAAAAAATATCAAGGCTACCTGAGCCTGGAGGCTGCTGGCGTCGAGGACGGTGACCTGGTTGGCGCAGCTGGCCCAGAGGGTCTCGTCCAGGGCGAGAAGCGCCCGCACGGGGCCGGTGCCCACGGCCAGGCAGGTGGGCTGCTCCGCCAGCTCCCACGGCCCCCCTGCGGGAAGAGCGGAGACGCCGGCGGACGGCTCAGCCGGCGCGAGAACGCTGCTTTCCGCCCCGGAAAACCGCCCTGGGATCACCTTTGCTTTCCAAACGCGTCTTATTTCTAAAGCAATTCTTAAAGCAAAGCTTTGGCAAAGCTTAACGCGAGCGGTTAAGGAGCCCCGGGACCCCGGTTCCCGCGACAAGAGCCGGGTTCCCGCTGCCCGAGCCACTTGCCAGCACTTTTGGCACGCTGCATTCACAGGGAAAAAGAAAAAATTAATAAATTTTGTAAAAGAAAGAGCTAAAAAAGTGACAGAGCCCCATTGAGTGTTGCCCCGGCCACATGCAGCGCCACTGTGGGGCGTGGGAAAAATAAACCCAAAGAGGAGACCCGGCCCAGAAGGGCGCTCAGAGGGAAGCAGCTCAGTTTATAAAGGCAACGAGGTGATTTTATCCAAGTGCCAGCTCCGATCCCTTAAAAGAAAAAAAAAAAAAGGCAAAACCCCGCAGCCCAGCTCTAGGGCGCCCACCGGGGCTGATGCGCCCAGCCACAGCGGGGCCACGCTGGCGCCGGGCCAGTGGAGATGCAGCACGCTAGTCAGTCAAGGCGAGCTGGCCACATGGCCCAGAACCACCTGAAAAAACACCCCCAACAAACCCAAAACAGGGGGAAAAAAAACCAACCACTTTCTCCAGGTCCAATATCCCCTGGTTTTTGGCACGCCCAAGCGCCCCGGAGCACCCCCGAGGTGGTGCGGGAGGGTTTCCCGAGCAGCAGCACCGCGGCGAGCCCCCTGCCCAGCGGGGCGAGGGCGTTTTGAGCAGTGCGCTTTTGCCCGCTCCTTCTGCCCGCAAACGGCCCGATGCGCCCCGGGGGATGCTCCTAGGGCATCGCTACAAACCCGCGTCCTCACCGTTATTCCTGGCGTAGGCGGCGACGGTGCCGTCCTGCAGCCCGGCGAAGAGGTAGTCGGGGCTGTGCTTGAGGCAGAGGACGGGCTGCAAGCCGGGGCTGCGGCGGGTGAGCAAGCACTGCGTGCCCGCGTCCACGCTGCCGTACGCCACGATGCTGGGGGCGCAAAGGGGAGGGGGAAAAAAAAAGAAAGAAAAAAAAAATCGCACGGCGCAAGCCCCCGGCGGAGCGACGGCGACCTCGGCGCGGAGCTGAAGGCGCGAGAGGAAGAGGAGGGGAGGCGAAGGCCGGCCCGCACTCACCTGCCGTCCCGCAAGCCCAGGCAGATGGTGGGGGCGGGCGGCTGCTCGGCGGCCGGACCCGGCTCGGCCGGCGGGTCCCTTTCGGGGATGTACTCCATGCAGAGCACCTGCGAGGCCACCGGGAAGAACTTGACGGTGCGCGGCACCGAGCGGTTCAGGGAGAAAATCTCCACCTGGCCCCCGGCCCCTTCCTGGCCTCCCCCAACCTGCGGGGACGAAACCGGAGCTTTTAGCACCCATCCGCTGGTTTTTTTTTGTTTTCTTTTCGTTCTTCATTTCCCCTTCCCGGCCGCTTTCCCCCAGGTCTTGGCCCGACTCACCCAGAGGTAGCCCTGCGGCAGCGAGGTGCTGACGGCGGAGAAGCCCAGCAGCGAGGACTGCACGGGGTTGTGCACGGCGGCGCCGAGCTGCGGGACGGAGCGGGACGCCGTCAGCCGAGCCCTCCGCTCTCCCCCTTCCCTCCCCAAACCGCAGCCGCCCCCCCGGGGGCTCCGGAGAGCTCAGCAGCTCCGCCGACACCTTCCCTGCCCGCGCGCAGCGGCGCCCACCTCGAGGTGCCCAGATTGGGCTGGACGGATCCAGCTTTGATTTATTTTCTTTTCCCCCTTCCCCACGCACAGGATGATCGCGGCCGCCTCTGCCGGCGGCCCCCGGCTTTGCAAAGGAGCCCGGGCAAAGCCGAGAGGGCAGAAAACGCTGCTCGGAGATGCCCCATCCCGGGGGGGAAAAAAAAAGCCGGGATGGGCTCCAGGCTTTGGGAGGAGGGAGACCCCGAGGTCCCTGGATCCTTCGGGATTAAGCCTCCCGGGAGAGGCGGGCGGGAGCGAGCGAAGGACGCTGCCGCCTCCCAGAAACTTTGTAGATTAATGATAATATATGAATAAAGGCGCTGTGCTCTTCTAGCCGGTGCTTTTTTATCAGCATTTCACACACACAACCAAGCACACGGCCTCAAAGAGCAGAAGCAGCGACGGAGCTGATGAGAAACCAAAGGAACCAGCAAAGGAGGGAGGGGGGAAAAATCCCTACCGCCGCCTGCTCCCCCGGGAGCCCCCCGCTGACGTTCGCTCTAATTAGACAAAACGGTGAAGGAGGGTTGCAAAAAAACCGGTGTGCGCCCAGAGCGGCGGGAGAAAAACGCGATGCATCCCCCCCGCTGCGGGCAACGGGAAGGACCCGACGGAGCCGGGGCGTTAGGAGAGGCGGCGGGACGCGGCTCTTACCTGCAGGTCCAGGGCCTTGGAGGAGAAGGCAGGCACGCGGCAGGAGAGGATGGGGCACCAGAAAGGAGCTTTGCTCTTCTTGTCCTCGTCAGGACAGAGCCAGCCGGGCTGGTTTTCCTCCCCTGGGGAAAGGAGAGGCAGCTTGAGGGGCTTGGCGGCGTGGGAAAAAAGCCCCCCGGCGTGGGAAAAAAGCCCCCCGGCGCCCGCAGGGCTCGCCGCAGATGGGCGAGAGCCCCGCGCCGGCTGTTATTAGCGTTTCGGGACGGGGAGGGACGCGGGAGCACGGGTTTGCCGGGGGCGCAGGGAGGACCAGTTCCCGCGCGTCGCCTCCCCGCTGCAGATGGGGCATGCGCCTTCGCCCTCTTTCCAAACCACAGCACGCAGCCGAGCGAGTTATATATAGATATATATCAAAAACCGTACGTGAAAAGGAGCCCTAACATGTTTCTTCGCGTTACACTTTAATGCGTTTTTGCTTCTAACTCGTGGATATAGGATTATCCTCCAGGTGCCCCAGATTTAAAAAAACACCCACCCAAACAAACACAAACTGTTAAAAAAAGACGATCCAAAACCGTACCAGCCCGGGGGGAGCCACACGCTCAAATACGATTTCAGATGATTTTCCTTCCTTCCACTCAAATTATTATTTTTTTTTTTTTTTGCTGCAGTGGCTCATGGAGTTAAATAGAAATCAAGGTAAGAAGGAAGCACCAAGGAGGACGGGCACGGCCGGGCGCCGGCGCAAAGAGGCGATGGGGGCCGCAGGCGGGCGAGGAGCCGAAGCCCCTGGGAGAGCGGCAGAGACCGGAGCAGCTCATGACACCTGGGTCACCTTCAGCTTCCCGAAGAGGTGGAAATGGGAGCGGGGCTGCAGCAGGGGGGGGGTTACTCACGCAGCCCGATCTTGGCCAAGTGCAGCCGGTTCACCCAGGAGATCTTGCTCAGGGGGTTGGGCGTGATGAAGACCACCATGAAGCTGATGGGTCGGCCGGACCTGCGGCAGGGCGGAGGCGGCCGGCTCAGCCTTGGCCGCCCACCGGAGGGGGCGAGCGGAGCAGAGCCGCCCCCGTCCCGCGGCTCGGCCACCCGCCACTCACTTGTCCGGCTTGCCGGGGAGCAGGAGCCGGAGGCGGCACTTGTTGGCCGAGTGGATCTCCTCCTCCTTCACCCTCATCATCCTCTGCAGGGCCAAGCACCAGTCCTGCGCCACCGTCATGTTCAGGTTCTGGGAGAGCCAAAAAGGAAGAAAAATCAGTCACGGAGGTGTCGGCACCCGGAGGGCTCCGGCGGGCGGTCGGAGCTGCTGGAACCGGCCATCACAGCTCGCCGTGGTTGCAACCTCGTGCCGGCTGCTCCCAAGTCACGAGTTGGCTTGTGGTTTGTGATTAAAAAAAAGAAAGAAAAGGGAAATAGGCTCGGCTGCCTCCGGGCCCAAAACGGGACGCTACCTGGTAGGTGCCGTGGAGCGTGCTGATGAGCAGGGTGATCTGCTCCACCACCGCCAGGTCCTTCTGCAAGTCCTGCAGCTCCTGGAAAAGCCGCGGTGGCCCCAGGTAGACTTTATCTGGGGAGGAGAGAAAGCGGGAGGAGGATGAAAAAAAGGCTCCTTGCCCTAAAGCATGGGATTTCGCCCCATTCAGGGAGGCCCGTGGCCACTCACTGTGCGAGGCCTGGCCGGCGGGCGCGTGCTTCTTGGCGGCGGCAGTGTTGTGGCCACCGGCGTTGTCCTTGTCGTAGGCGCCGCTCTCCTGGCCCACCTCCACCACCTGCACCTGCGGCAGCGCCGTGCTCCACTTCACCACGTACTTGGGGCCCAGCGGCACCAGGCTGCTGATTTCCAGCTGCCCCCTGCAGAGGGGGCAAAAAGAAACAAAATTAGTTTTATTTTTATATGTATGTATATCAATTGGGCAATCTCCATGCAACATCCACCACCGGCCAAGCGATCAGCTCATGCAAGGAGCCCCTCTGGGTTAAGATTCATTTATTTTATTTTTTGCAAGCTTTGCAAGCCGGACCTGCACCCCAGCACCTGCAGCACGCCTCACGCCGGGGTGCAAAAAATCAGTGCACACCACACTCGGGTCCTACCTTGAATTCACGGGCCTGGAGGAAGGGGGGGAAAAAAACAAAGGGTTTAATAAAGAGGCGCCGCTGGGAGCGCGGAGAGCTGTTTTCCAGCCTCCTCTAGGCCCTAGGAGAGAAGACCCCAACGCCATTTCGGGCGCTAACCCCCACCGAGCTCCCTCGCGCCGGCTCCTCCTGGACCCACAGCGCCGCAGGCTCTGCCGAGGCTGCCTAGGGGTCGGCAGCGAGCTAAAACGGGGGGAAACGGCCCCAAAATGCTGCTTGGATAACCGCGAGGGCAGCTGCTTCGCGACGGATATCTCCCAGGAGTGCGGGAAAGTTGCGGATAAAAGCCCTTGGGGCAGGCTGCCAAGAAAAGAGTGCTTCACCCCTGAGGAGGGCTAGCGTTTTTGGGTTGGAACCGCCCCGATTTGGGCGAGGAGCCCCGCGAGGCTGCCGGCGACCTACTTGAAGTTGATGTTGGCGCAGACCAGCATGTCGTTGAGCAGGAAGACCTTGCGCTCCTTGGACTTGACCAGCTGGCCCCGGTCGCCGTAGACCGTCTCCGTCAGGGTCTCGCAGAGCAGGAGCTGCCGCTGGCCCGAGCTCAGCAGCTGCGGCGGGCAGGGAGCAAGCTTCGCTCGACGCGACCAGACGCAACCGCACCGCGCTCCCCCCGCCTTCCCAGCCCCAACCTGCTCGCCTGCCCGTGCAACCACCTAGTCCAGAACCCGGCTCCATCCCCAAAGCCGCCAGGCCCCGGTTTTCCTTCCCGAGCGGAAGAGGCTGCCGCGGCACAGCCCGTCTCCCCTGCTGCACAGGATGTTTTGCAACAGCTTCAAGCAGGGGCGGGGGGGTTTGCTTTTTTTTCTGACAGCGCTTGCAAAAAAACATCAGGCAGATGGACAGAAGGGAGGAGGCAACAGCAGCCCGTAACCAAGGGGAAAAAAAAACCCCGGCGCGTCCCTTCTTTCCCTTCACCCCGGGGTTTTTTCCCCCACCGTCAGCGCCTTGAAGGGGAATTTCCGCAGCACGCGCTCCGGTTCGCTCTCGCCGTCTGCCGGGAAGAGGCGGGATGGCAGCGAGGCCTCCCGAAATCCCTTGCCTGGGGAGCACCGAGCTCGCAGAAGAGGCACCGTCCCTTCCCAGCACTGCTGCTCAGAGGACATTTGCTGGGCGCAAACTCCTAAAGCCAGGGAGGATTTTCTCTGCCCGGCTCGGAAAACCCTCGGGGCGGCTTTCACCCACCTTGTTGAGGCTGCTGCGGTCGCTGATGCTCTTGCCGAGCTGCTGGATTTCGGCCACCTGGTCGGCCAGGCGCTTCTGCTCGTTGAGCTTCTCCGCCAACGTCTCCAGCTCGGTGAGGGCCAGCTGCAGCGACAGCCGGTCCGCGTGGCCCTTGGGGGTGTTTTTCAGCATGTCCTGGCCAGAAAAAGGAAGGGAAGAAGAAGCTGGGACATGTCTGAAGGCTGTTGACCCCAAACAGGAGCAACCAGCTGGGCTGCAAAGTCGGTGTCCTCCTCCTGCGGTCCCCCCTTGACCGTACCTGCAGCAGCAGGATGAACTGTGGGAACCTCTGGATGGGCTTCACCATCAGCCCGTAGAGCGTGACCCGGTCAGCGCTGGCCATCTGCCGCTTCTGCCAAGAGAGCGGGTGCCCACGGTTGTCCAACCCCAGGCAGGTTTCACCCACAGCAGCACCCTCGGGGCTCCCCGACCCACCCAGGGCCCTGATGAACGAGATGGTCTCCACACCACCTCCATCCCTCCCTCCTCTTCCCAACCCACCCAGGGCCCTGATGATGTTGATGAACGAGATGGCCTCCACACCACCTCCATCCCTCCCTCCTCTTCCCAGCCCACCCAGGGCCCTGATGATGAATGAGATGGCCTCTACACCACCTTCATCCCTCCCTCCTCTTCCCAACCCACCCAGGGCCCTGATGATGATGATGAACGAGATGGCCTCCACACCACCTCCATCCCTCCCTCCTCTTCCCAACCCACCCAGGGCCCTGATGATGAATGAGATGGCCTCTACACCACCTTCATCCCTCCTTCCTCGTCCCTCTGCTCCTCCTCCATGGATGAGCTACCAAGGGATGCACCAGGTCCAGCCAACCCTCCCTTGGCCACCCAGAAGGGAGACGGAGCCCAGGAAAACCGTCACAACAGCAAAGGGAGGCTGGAAACGGGAGCACCGACCTTGAGGAACTCGAGGAAGGCGGGCTTGGTGAGGCAGGCCTTCTTGATGAGGGACATGGCCGTGGTGAAGTTGTTCACGTAATCGCTGTACACGTCCAGCACCATCGACTTGGAGAACTGGGGGCATGAAAACGGCGTGCGTGAGGGGGAGTTGGAGCCACCTCCGGGGCTAGCAAAGGCGGAGGGCGGTTTTGGAGGCTTCTGCTCATCCAGGTTTCAGTGCTGCTACCTGGTGGCAGCCCGCGGGCTGCTCTCGCAATGAAACCACACGCAGCAGCTCCCGAAAAAGCCAAGCTTTGGCGCAAGGCCGTCCAGCCCCGGCGCCAGGGCTGGGAGCCGGGCGCAGGGAGAGGACAGGAGACGCGCCCGACGCTCCCGAGTTTTTGGAGCGACGCTGGAGGCGGCCAAGGAGCTCGGGGCGGCGGGATGAGGGAGGGCGAGCGGATGGCTCCGGATCTGCCCGCTTTGCTGGGAAAGCTTTGCCCCGCCGCCTTCTCCTACCGAGGCCACAAAGAGGTCGCCGATCTTCTCGGTGGCGTCCCACTCGGCCACGCGGGAGGCCAGGGCGATCTGGAACATGGAGTGACACTGCAGGATCTCCTTGAGGCGGAAAAACACCAGCTGGCACTTCCTGGCGCTCAGGACCTTGGGCTCCATCTCCAGCAAGGGGTTCCTGTAATCCTGCGGGCCACACCACGCCGTCAGCCAGCCCTTCCTCCAGCACCCGAAACGCGCCCGCCCGGCCCCGCGCCGCCGCTTCCAGCAGAAAAGGGGGTGTGGGGGGGTGTCCTCCTCCACCACCACCACCACCAGCATCACCTGCAAGATGCGCTTCAGGGAGTCCACGTAGCTCCTCTCGCTCTGCACGATGGAGCCCAGGATGTGGCGCCGCACCACCTGCAAGGCGCGGACGGGCTCAGCCGCTGCTCCCGCTGCCCGGAGCGGGTTGTGCAATTCCCAGCGCCGCAAAGGGGAAGCTGCATTTTTCTTTTTTTACTTTTTTTTCCCACCCCCCCCCCCCACCAAGCCCCGGCCCCGACCTGCTGGGGGCTCAGCCCCTCCGGCATGGGGCTCAGCTCCGGCGGCGGGTGCTTCATGTCGGAGACGGTCACCTCCAGAAAGCCCGTGTCCTCCTCTTCCGAGTCACCTGGGAAGCGGAGCACCTCGCAGGGTCAGCACCCACCCCGTCCCCCCCCCCTTCCCAAAACAACCACCCCCCCACCTCATTTCCCACCTTCTCGCCCCACGTTGCGGAGCGCCCGCCCGCGGGCCCTCGCTGAGATGGGGAAGGCGGACAGACACGGGCGCAAAAAATCGCCCTTGGGGCCGGGGAGGCCGCGGGAACGGCTTCGGGCCGCGCTGACACCGGACACCAGGCCAGCTGCATGAGTCAGCCCCGGGGATCTGAGAGCTGCCCAGAGCTCGCGCTGGGCCCCGCCGCCTCCCCCTTCCCCAAAAAGCCGAGCACGAGCCGGCCCCGGGCCGGCGGGGCTCGCTGCGAAGGAGCAAAGCCACGCGTGGAAGGAAAAACAGGGGGGAAAAAAAAAGAATTAGGAAGGCAGGAGAGCGGTGGCGGCAGACCCGCTGCTGCCCTTACCCGAGGCCGAAGCAGCGGAGGAGGAGGAGGGCGAGCGGGCGAGGGCGCAGTCGCCGGCCCCGGCCGGCCGTCTCCTCCACATGGTGCCGTCGGCATCGCCCGCTCCGGCCGCTTCCCCTTTCCCCCCCGGCCCCGCTCCCACCCCGGCCGAGCGCCGCGTATAAATAGAAATGAGCGGCCGGCGCGGAGGGGAGGGCGCTCGCAGCTGCCTGGCGCGGGGGCGGCCCAGTGACCTTTTTCCTTCCCTAATTTTGGAAAGGGAGGATCAGTGGCGGCCGCCTCGCATCTCTCCCCGTCAAATCACTGCTCTTGCACTCAGCCCGGGGCGAGGGGGCTGCGTCGGGTACCGCCGCTCGGCCCCGGGATGCTCCGCGGCTGCTTTGTGCTGCGCAAAGCGGAGCGCTCGAGCTCCAGCCTCGCACGTGGTGTGGCAAGCAGCCAGATGTGTGCTTTTTTTTTTTTCCTCCCTTTTTTAAAAAGAAAGTACCCGCGAAGGACTTTTCTTTTGCTCTCAGAGAGGAGGAAGGGGTTTTCCCGGTCGCCCTCACCCCACTTACCTGGCGCCTCTTTCCGGTGCAGGAAAGTCACCTTCCTCATGACGGCGATCCTGGTCTTCTCCAGCCCGTCCTTGGTGCCGCTTTTGGCAGCTTTCATCAGCTGAGTCATCTAGGAAGGGTCGGAAGTGGGAAGCTCGAGGCAGCCACCCGGGACGATGTTTTTGGCCAACACCGGCACGGTCGGGGAGCTCCAGCCGCCTCCGCTGGGGAGAAGCGGGCGCCCGGCAGGTGCGCGTTTCGGGATGCCGGGCGGCACCCTCCGACGTGCCCCGCCGGCCCCTCGCTCCTACCCGCTTTGCTACCACGCAGCCGCCTCCTTTTTATTTTTGGGGGGGAAATTTGCATTTGCAGCGCAGGGAGCAATTTCTGGCTCCCGTCCCCGGTCGCTCAGGGATGTCCCGCTACAGACACGGCGCTCGAAGCGCCTCTCGCCCGTTTTCCCGGGCGGCGAAAGGACTCAGAGCGGCGAGAGCCGGCCCGCGGCGCCGGCGAGGAAGAGGAGGAGATGCCGGTCGGCAGCGGAGCATGAGGACGCGGCGAAAGCGAGCAGGGAGGGCAGGAAAGAGAGAGGCGAGCGCTGCGCCCCCAGGACACCTGCTCCCCGGCCGACGCTCCCGAAAACGGCAGCGTTTTTAGCGTGAGCCTCCGACACAGACCCATTTACCCTCACGTGCAACTCACTCCTGTAGCTCTGTCCAAAAAAAGAGCATTTAAAAAAAAAATCAAAAAAAGCCGCTCATTCAGCGAGAGCGAGGAGCTGCGCGTGCGGTTACGGGAGCGAAGGAGAGGCGGCAGCGGGCAGGGGAGCTGCCAGCGGGAGCAAAGCCCGAGAGGCAGCCGGGAAAGGGCAGCGCGGAGCTGCGAGAATGAATTTTGCAAAGCAATGATTCAAACGGAGCTTTTCGGCTCGGTTTTTCCTGGCCGGCGGGCAAAACCCCGGGCCGGATTGGGCCGAAAGCCCCCCGGGAGGGCTTTTTCCCGCGCTCTGAGCGCGGCCGGGGGGGCTGCGGGGAAGGGGGCGAAGGAGGGACGGTACCTTACAATCGTACTTGTGCTTCAGCTCCTGCATGTCTCTCCCCCCAACTCTTAAAGCCAGGATGTCCCGCTTAGTCCTGGCGTATCTCTCCTTTAGTCTATTCAGGTCTGGAGAAAGCTGGGCCCCAAGCAAAGGAGAAGCGGGAGCAGGGAAGAGAGGGCAGAGAAGAGAGATTCGGGTTAAGCAGCCAAAACGCGCCCAGCGGGAGAAACGCATCGGAGGGCGCCAGCGCCTTTCGGGGAAAGGAGGCGAGCGCAAGCCGGCGGGGGGGAGGCAGGCAGCAGCGGGCAGGCTCAGCGCGGCGACGCTCCGGAGCGGGAGCGCCAAAACGCACAAATAAATAAGCTTAAAAAAAAAAAAATTTAGAAGTGTGACTTCTTCCGAGGCGGTTTTCCCAGTGGGCGCGCACGCCCGGCTCCGTTGCGGCGCCGGCTCCCGCGCCGAGCGCCCCTCGGCCGCGGGAACGGCGTCCCGGCACGGCACTCCGGCTCGCGCGCGGCCCCACCGGCTCGTCCGCAGCCGGCTTCTGTTTCCACCTCGCCAAACAGTGGCGGAAATAGCTCCCGGGGATCGGGCGCTCTCCGGGAAGGGCTCCGGCTTCTCACCCCGCTTCGGCGTCTCGCGGCCGGAGGCATCAAGAAAACCCACAAAAGCGAGGAAAGGAGGTGAAGAAGCGGCTTGGAAAGGTCGGGGTTGCTGGCCTCAGCCCGCGGATGGGACTGTGTGGGGTAGAGCATCCTCCACACGCTGGGCACGAGCCGGTCCCCGCGGGAGGGGGACCCCAAGCCATGAAAACCCGGCCGGGAGCGGCGGTTTCCCGCGCCGCCCTTACCTTGGGCTGGAAGGACGCCCGGTGCTTGGCCGGCTCGGCCTCGGCCTTGGCCTCTTCGCCCGAGTCCTCGCTGTAGCTCTCGAACTCGCTGGAGCTCCAGCCCAAATCCTCCGCTTCCCGCGGCCCCTCGTCCCGCTGCACGTCCTCGTAAATCAGGTTGCGCTCGGGCCCTGCCGGGGCGTGGGAAGCAGCTCGCAGGAAAAACCGGGCGCGAGGGCCAGTGGGCTCGCCGAAACCCCGCGGGAAACTGGATTATTGGGGGTTTGGCCCCGTGGGCAACAGGTTTATTGGGGGATGGGGGTTTGCTTTCCTACCCCTCACTTTCATCTGCTCCTGCCCTGCAAACCACCCAACAGCCCTGACATCACTGCTCTGCCGGGGGAGCTCTATTTAACCCGGGGAAGGCGCCGCATCAGCGCGTTTGGGATTGCCCCTGGGGCCGCAGCTGGGGGTCGCTCCCCGGCCCACCTGGAGCCGGGGCCGCAAGGTCGCTTCCGCCCGGCGGCTGACGGCGCATTATCCGATGCCGGCCGGCGCTCCCTGCGCAGCCCGCAGCCCGGCCCCGCTCCCGGGGGCGAGCAGATGCTCGGAGCAGGGACGCGCCAAGGGCGCCTTCCGTGCCTCAGTTTACCCACCTGTAAAATGGGCTTCACGCTGCCCTGCCGCACGCCCCCCCCCGCCCCGCCCCAGGCTCCCAGACCTGCAGAGACCCGGCAGTGCTTGTTGCACGTGGCGGGGGGGAAACGGCGAGAACCTTCTCTCCCCCCCTCAACCCCGGCTGCCCCACGGCAGCTTCCTACCGTCCTGATCCGCCTCGAGGTTTTCACACGGGACGTCGTCGTAAATCACGTCGTCCTCCACGGCCGGGAACTCGAAGCGCTCACCTGCGAGCGGAGAACAACCCGCTGCGGACCCAAACCGGCACCGGCAGCGAGGGCATTCGCCCCGAGACCCCCCCGAGCTCCCTTTCGGCCCGAACCCTCCCGGTCCCGCCGAGCCTGGCGGGGATTTTTTTCGCTCTCCGGGCGCCGGCGAGGCCACCCTACCTCTGCGGCAGCTCTTCTTCTTCCAGCCCAAGGTCTGGGCGCCGGCGTGGGAGCCGCAGCCGGCCTCGCCGTTGCTCGCCGCCGGGAAGAGCCTGCGGGAAGGACGGACGCGCCGTGAGCCCCCTCGGAGCCGGGAAGGCTGTTGAGCCGCCGGAGGATGCTCGTGTGCCGGTCACGGGGCCGCGGGCGCCTTTTGGGCAGGAAAGCCCCGGCTGCTCGGGTTCGGGAGCCGCTGGAGGTCGGGACAAAGACACGGGTGGCGAGGCTGGTCCCAGGGTCCCCACCCTGGGGTCGGGGTCCCCATCCTGGGGTCACCACCCTGGGGTTGGGTTCCCAACCATGGGGTTGGCATCCCCATTCTAGGATACCCACTGGGGGATCAAGGTCACCACCCTGGGGTCAAGGTTCCCAGCCTGGGGTCAGGGTCCTCATCCTAGGGTCACCATCCTGGGATTCGGGTCCCCACCCTGGGGTCAGGGTCCCCATCCTGGGGTCTCCATCCATGGGGTTGGGATCCCAACCATGGGGTTGGGGTCCCCATTCTAGGATCCCCACCGGGGGGTCAAGGTCACCACCCTGGGGTCAAGGTTCCCACCCTGGGGTCAGGGTCCTCATCCTAGGGTCACCATCCAGGGGTCAAGGTCCTCCCCCTGGGGTCGGGGTCCCTACCATGGGGTCCCCACCGTGGGGTCAAGGTCAAGGTCCCCACTCTGGGGTCAGGGTCCCAACCATGGGGTCAGGGTCCCCATCCTGGGGTCACTACGCTGAGGTTGGGATCCCTTCCTTGGGGTCAAGGTCCCCATCCTGGGGTCAGGGTCCTTACCATGGGGTTCCCATCCTGGGGTTAAGGTCAAGGTCTCCACCCTGGGGTTGGGGTCCCTACCATGGTGTCAGGTCCCCACCCTGGGGTCAAGGTCCCTACCTAGGGGTTAGGGTCTCCACCCGGGGTTTGGGATCTCTACCATGGACTCAGGGTCCCTACCATGGGGTCGGGGTCCCTATCCTGGGCTCGAGGTCCCCACCCTGGTGTCAGAGACCCTGTCCTGGTGGATAGGGACTGCCATTGAGCTGCCACCATCCATCCCTGACTTATCAGACCGGTGGGGGGGGAGATTTAGTCTTGGGGGGGGGAGCAGTTTGGAGCCGTCAGAAGACGGAGCCTGGGCTCCCCCGGGGGCTTTTCCTCACTTTTGCCTCAGTTTCCCCAGGTCTAAAAGGGTTTTTTACAGCCTGACGCGGCGCAGCTCGCCCCGCACCGCTCGCACGGGACCGGGGGTCACGCCGCAGGCGCGCGCCGGCCCGAAGCGCGGGGAAAAGCCGCCGGCGGCCCCGGCCCCGCTTACTCCTCCTGGGGCTGCGTCGCGGGCACATCTGCGGAGACAAAAGCGGAGAGGAAGCGCGTGGGTGCCCGAGCCCCCAGGTGGGATCCCCGGGGCGCCAGCGCGGCAAAGGCCACGGGGCCGCTAGCAAAGGGTGCTGCAAAGGCTGGCGGGGCCGCGGGGGACCCCGCCGCTCGCGCCGCCCTTACCGGCGTCGGCGCCGGGGGGCTGGCAGGGCGGCGAGGCGCGCCGGTGGCGAGGAGGCGCCCGCGGCACGGCCGCGCCGCTCGGCTCCCCGTCCTCCTCCTCCTCCTCTTCCTCCTCCTCCTCGCTGTCCTCAAAGTCGAAGGCCTCGCCGGCGTCCTCCTCCGTTTCGGACTCGGCGGCGGGGGGCTGCGGGGCCAGGCGGTCGCCTGCGAGCGGAAAGCGCCGCGGCCGGGCTGGCGTTTGCATCCCAAAAACGCCCGCCGCAAAACTGCCCGGCGCCGGGCTCACAGTACCTACTGCGGGGCACGGGGGCAGGTGGGACGAGGCCATGGCACCGGCGATCCGCACGCTCCGCCTGGGCCCTTCCCCGGCGCTCTCCTGAGGGGCGGGAGGAGAAACGGGCTCAGAAAGGGGGAGTCTGCCCCCGCATCCCTCCCCGGCAGAGGAGGGGAGAAAACGAGGCCGGTTGGTCCCCCGCACGGCCAGTCCACAAGGTTGCACGGCCGATTCGCCCTGCTGCACGGCCAATTCACCCCGTTGCACGGCTAATTCACCCCGTTGCATGGCCCATTCCCCCGCGCACGGCCAATTCGCCCCGTTGCCTGGCTGATTCACCCTTGTGTACAGCCAATTCCCCCGTGCACAGCCAGTTTTCCTGTGCACAGCCAATTCGCCCCACGCACGGCCAGTCTGCGCTGTTGCACGGCCAGTTCGCCCTGTGCCTGGCCAGTTTGCCCCATTGCATGGCCAATTCGCCCCATTGCACAGCCAGTTCACAAGGATGCACGGCCAATTCGCCCGTGCACGGCCAATTCGCCCCGTGCAAGGCCAATTCACCCTGTTGCACAGCCAGTTCCCCCATGCACGGCCAATTCCCCCCGTGCGTGGCCTATTCGCCCCATTGCAAGGTCAATTCCCCCGCGCATGGCCAATTCACCCCGCTGCACGGCTGATCACCCTTGTGTACAGCCAATTCCCCCGTGCACGGCCAGTTTTCCTGTGCACAGCCAATTCGCCCCACACACGGCCAATTTGCGCTGTTGCACGGCCAGTTCGCCCCGCGCCTGGGCAGTTCCCCGGTGCACAGCCAATCTGCCCTGTTGCACAGCCAATTCCCCCCGTGCGTGGCCTGTTCACCCCATTGCAAGGCCAATTCACCCGTGCACGTCCAATTCACCCCATTGGATGGCCAGTTCACAAGGCTGCATTGCCAATTCCCCCCGACACGGCCCATTTGCCCCGTTGCGCGGCCAGTTGACTACGTTGCACGGCCAGCTCGTCCCGTGCAGGGTCAATTCGGCCCGTTGCATGGCCGATCCTCGTCCGTTTTCGCCATGCAGCTCAACAAATCCATCGCCAGCAGCATGCGAAGGCGGAAAGTGCCGTGCGCCCCCCCCTCGCCGTCGATGCCTCGTCCTCCTCGGAAACCCCAGACCTCTGATGCTGGCGAAGTCCCAACGTGCCGCGTTGGCAGGCCAGGCCGCAGCAGGCAGAGCTTGGCCGAGGGGAGGGACGATGAAGAGGGCAGGAATGAAGGAGGCCAGGCCAGAACAGGTGGGGAAATCATTAACTTCACCGAAGTGACGGGCGCGATGCCGATCCCTGCCCAGCTTGGTGGAGAAAGGAGGAAAAAAACAGCAAACCCTCCCCACCAACGGCATCGGCATGAGCCGGCGGTGGCAACTGCCCCAAGAGCCCCGGGCCTGCAAACGCCGGCGGCGCGTTGCAAAGGGCTGCGGAGCTGCAGCCCTGCGTTGCAATGATCACTGCTAAAAAACAAACAAAAACACCCAAAAGCGTTTGGCCAAAACCCCTCTGGCGCTGCCCCAAGCGGAGAAAAATCAGCTTCCTTCCCACCGCCCTGACCTCTCCGAGCGACTGTCCCGCTCGCGACGCTCTGGCAACAAATCCTGCCGGAAACATCCTCCTCTGCCCGCTTTTGCAACAAGCCCGTTGCCTGCGCAGACATATTAAGGGTGATTTATTCGGGCGGCGAAGCCAGGGAGGCTTTTTCCTCCTTGCACTCCTTTCCGGGCCCTCGACGTGGAAAGCGTGTCGCAGCCAGCGCGTGTTTTCTCGCTGCTCTCATCTCGCCTAATCTGCTTCCTATCAACACTCGCGAGCCGCCTTCGGAGCCGGTGAAGCTTGCAACATCCCCTCACCGGCCTAAGCAAAAGGCTCCTCTCCAGCAAATTTTTTACTTTATTCACTTATTTTGAGCCGCCCAAGCGATGGCTCCCAGCCGAAAGCATCGTCCCCCTGGCCGGAGGTGTTATAAACCCCCCAAAATCCCGCAGGAGCAGCCCCAACCGCCCGGCACGTTGCTACCTGCTCTCGCCGGCGTCCGGGTGAAATGGGCCTAAAACCAACTTTTTCAAAAATTTTTTCCTGCTGGAGGTTTCACAGGTTCCCAGTCCGGAAATACAGGTGCTGCTCCCGAGCTGGGCTCTGCTCCCTCCCGCCGCAGCCGGTTTCCCTGCTCTCCACCCCGGCCCGGCCGTAAAAACGCCCATAAATCACCCACTTAAGTGGGTGTGGGCAGAAATGAGAATCAAATCCTTTGTTAAATGAGAATTAAATCCAGCGCAGAGCCGGCTTTCCTCCCGTTTAGCTGCACACGTTGTCCTGGCCACTCCCCCCCACCCCAAAATTAAGCTTTTTGGCCCGATTTTGCTGGTTATTTCCAGCCCGGCGGTTCGGCAGCACCCTCTGCCAAACCAGTCTGGGCTGCGAGGCTAAAGCGTCGCTGCGAAAATAAACACCCCTCTGGCACAGGGGTCCCAGAAATCACTGCAAACCGACTATTTTAAGCCCCGACCGGATCCGTTAAGGCATCATCTCCGGGTGACAAAAAACAAAACACCCATCCCACATCTCCAAACCCACCCGTAATCCGGCCCCGCTGGAGTGATCAAAACCACCTAAACCAGCTCCGAATTAAGGCCTCCAGGGTCTTTTTGCTATTTTGTGAGAGTTTAACTCAATCTCTCGCTCTTTTTGCCAGCGGCTTCTCCTGCCAGCCCCGCGCTCCCCAGCGCTTTCGCCTTTGCCCTCCGGCGCAGCGCTGCTTTGCAGACCTTCCCGCGGTCGCAGCCCGCTCTCAAAACGCTGCGCGGCGAAAACAAAAGGCCCAGCGTTGAAACGCCGTCCGTTCTGCTCTTTACTTGGCTTTTCAGCGTTGCTGCTGAAGCGGAAAGAGCTTGTGCAGCGCAGGCCGCGAGAAAACGCTAAATGCAAATAAATAAATAAATAAATAAGTAAAATTAAAATAAACAATTCAGGATTATATCACTTAAAAAACATCTCGCGGCTTGCCGGCACGCTTACCCCGGGCGACCTTTCGAGCTGCTTCTGCGTTTGGGGGGCTGGCGGGGCCTAAAGCAGGCAAAGACCCTGGGAAAAACCCCGGCGCTTGGGATGTGGCCGTGCCCCGCGGCGGGAAGGCTCCCGAGCCGCACAAAGGAGCCGGTATCCTCCCGCGGGCACCTACGGCCTTGGGAGAAAGCCTCCCCAGTTTTCTACGGCAGGGTTTCTCGCCGCTCCCGGCCTCGCCTGCCGCTGCTGCTGCCGCGGCCGAGTTTTTTCCCCGGCGCTTGACGGACGTGGGGGCTCAGGAAAACGCCTCCCGGCCCGGGCATCCCAAACTGAAATCATCGCGCAGGAATAGCTCCTCCGCGTGCACCTCGAGCCCGAGAATAAACTCGGTTGGAAAGCGTCCCTCCGCGCTGCTAAAACCGGCCCGTGCCCCGGGGGTGCGGGGCAGGCGAGGCCGGGGGGGGGGCAGGTTTGGGGCAGGTTGGGCCCGTTGCAAAACTGGGGAGATTTTTTGCACCGAGCCAGGTCGCGCCGGCACGAGAAAAACCAATAACCGCGCGGGCAGCGGTGCCGCGAATCCGCCAGGTAAAGCTGCCCGATCGCCCTATCCAAATACTGGGGCAGCCGTCGTCACCCCCCCCCACCCCCTGCCTCCCAGACAGCCAAAAAATCGACAACCACAACGAAAAAAAGCAGCTGCGTTTGGGTGGAAACGGGGCCTCCTAGGCCAGGGCTGGCGGGATGCGAACCAGGAACCCAAATACATGTAAATAGATATAAATAGATTTAGAGATAGGTACAGACGATATTGATATAGATCATACTGATATATAGAAGTAGAGATGATAGAGATGATATAGATGATACAGACAGAGATGATATAGATGATATAAAGATGATAGAGAGATGATATAGATACAGATATGATATAATATAGATGATACAGATAAGAGAAATAGAGACAGATAGAAATGATATAGAGATGATGGAGATGATACAGAGATATAGAGACAATACAGATGATAGAGATTATGGAGATGACATAGAGATAGAGACAATATAATATAGATGATATAGATATTGATATCGGTATAGACCTATGTGGTGGTTCCCGCGGTGCTGGCCAGCTGCAGGAAAGCTGGCGGCTGCAGCTGCTTCCCCGCTTGGCATATCTGCGGCGAGGGATAAGGGGCGACTTTATCCCCTCTTTCCCCCCGGTCCCTCTCCCCTTCGCCCGGCCAAGGGCGCAAGAAACCCCCTCAGCCTTCCCAAACCGCCCTCCGCCTGCACCGGCTCCCTTCCAGCCCGGCGGTGAAACAGAGCCATCGCGGGTATTTATCAGCCGCGGACGCGGGAGCAGGAAGGGGAGGGAAGGACGGACATTTTTGCTGACCTGGGAAGGCTGTTTTTCCTCCGGCTTTGTGTCCGCATCGGCCCCCCGGCGGGATTATATATATATTTTTTCCCACGCCGGGCTGCCCTCCCCGGTGGGCGAGGGCCGTGGCCCAGCCACCCCCCCCCCCGGCCCCCACCACCGGGGCCAGCTGGATAAAAATGGACAGATGGGTAATCCCGCCTTGGGAAGGAAGGAAGGAAGGAAGGAAAGAAGGAAGGGGAGGACGCCGGCGCGCTCGCTCACCCGCCTTTGTCGCGCCCTTACAAAGGGGCGGCGAGGCCGCGGCCGGCTGGGCCCCCGCTCGCCATCCCCGGCGAGCTTCGCCGCCGCCGAGCCCGCGCTCTCGGCCCCGCTTGAGCCTCCTGCTCACGGCCTCGCCGCCGGCGCGCGCCCGCCGCAGGCCCTCCCCATCGCTGCCGCCGCCACTGCCACCGAGGGATGCTGGGATGGGCCGAGTGGAGCGGCACTGATTTACGTTCCCGTGCCCCCCCCGAGATGAGCTGAATGGAGCGGCACTGATTTACGTTCCTGTGCCCCCCCCCCCCCCCGGGATGGGCCGAGTGGAGCGGCACTGATTTGTGTTCCTGCAGCCCCCCCACGATGGGCCGAGTGGAGTGACACTGATTTACGTTCCCGTGCACACCCCCCCCCCGGTCCAGTTTGCACTGGGGCTCGAACGGGAGGATGCCGGCCGGCCTTTTTCCTAATGGATCACCCCCAAGCAGGGATTTCCCTCCCTCCCGCTTAACCCACTGCATGCCGGGGCTGTCTCTCCACTGGTTTTGTCTCCATTAACCCCCTCGCTCTCGCTACGCAAGACAGGCTCATTCAGGGGAGTTTTGCAGCCCAGCTGCCTCCGGTTTGCAGCAGGAGCTTCCGAAATCCGCCAGCGAGGAGGGTTTTTGACAGCCTCGTCTTGAATTTTATATATCTGAGCCTCCAGCTGCAGGGCTGGCAACACCACCAGCTCTTACCCTCTTGCAAACCCTTGCAAGTCTTGTCATGCAAGGCGCCAGCTTGCACCGCGCCGGCTCCAGGAAATGCCGAGCTGGATCGAAACGCGGCCCTGGGAAAGCAGCCGGTTTTGGGCCCCGCGGCTCCTGCCCTGGCACACCACGTTTGCAAGTATGCCTGTCACGAAAAGCTACAGGCTTTCCTTATCTCGCTGCTCAGCAGATGGCATTGAGGTAGCTATTAAGCACCTGGAGGTTTCCCCAGTTCAACCCTATCATTTTTTTTTTTTTAAACAGCAGGTGAGATAAGATTATCGCCCAATATTGTCTCTTGTGCATCCTGTATCACCACCGCGGGCAGATGATTAAAAGTGAATCAGCCCACCGCAGGGCTCGATGGGGATTTTTCACCACGGCTTCCCCAAACGCCCAACCCGTCTCTGGCAGCGAGGCTTAGCGCCGGGAATCGTTCGCGGCACACGCCGTTGGGGAAGGGAGGAAAAGAGAAAACGAGAGGAAAAGCAAAAAGGGAGGAGAGAAAATGCAGAGGGGTGGCCAGCAGATGGACGCGCCGGGATGGGAACTGGCAAGACAAGGCCCAAAGGGATCCGCGTTCGAGGCCGGTAACTTCTTCGGCTGCCGGACACTATTGGGAATTTTCTGCTCTCAGCACGCCGGGATGGTCGGGGACCGGCCGTCACAGCCAGGCTGCTGCCCATCGACCTCCGTCACTGCCGGCGCCAGCTCGGCTTAAAAACCCTAATTGCAACCAAATAAAACATGTCTGCAAGCTTATTGCATCCCAAACCAGACGGACCAGCCTAGCAAAAAAATTGACATTGCATGGAAAATGCTTCCCTTTGAGTCACGGCCCTCGCTTTATATATAACGTGAACACCTCTCCCGGGGCCGGGGCCACATCGTACTTTGGGGCAGCCTTCAACCTCAGAAACGTATGTCGGTAAAACGAACTTGAATATCGGCGCGGGAACACGCCTTTGCACTCCTCCACGCGCCTGTTGGAATGAAGACCTTTTCCAGGAATGATTAGCTTTACGTATTTTATATGCGTATTTAATGCCACCATGCCTTGAGAAACGATGCGTCTGCATGCGCGGGTAGATGAAATGCAAGGCAAGTGATGGCTACGTGCGTAGAGTGTATTTAAAGATAACCCTCCCATGCAAAAATATATGCAAATACGTGTGTGTCTGTGGATATACATAGAGATAGAGGTATATATGTGTGTGCATGTGTATCGTTGTGTATTTTATATATATATGGGTGGCGATGGAGCCGGTCCGGGGATGCCCTCTGCTGGCACTGTCCGGCGTGTCGGAGCGGGGAACCTTCCCAGGCGGGTTATTTCACCGTGCAACCCAGAGCCGAAATCCACCCCCTTCTCAGGCGGGTTATTTCACCGTGCAACCCAGAGCCGAAATCCGCCCCCTTCGCAAGCACGGCCGAGGCCTTTTGAGGTGAAAAGACATGGTGGTGTGCCAAAGGCACAACGAGCTAACAGGCCAGACCTGTTCTCCGCTCCCTAAATTACCTTCCTGGGGTGGGAAAAACCAGTTTCCCGCGCCGGCGCACCCATAGCCCGGGTACTTTGGTGCAGAAGGGGGGGAAGAAACCTTCCTCATCCTCGCCTGCGGCTCTGGCTGCAGGTGTTGCCTACCCGGGTGTAAATGAGCCCCGGGATCAGTCGGAGATACCCGGAGCAAAATCTGTGCTAGGTTGTCAACAGGATGGGCAAAAAAAAAAAAAAAAGAAAAATGATGTAGTTCATGGTGACTCATGAAAATGCTGCCCCAAAAACCCAAACGTGTTTTTTCCCCAACCCAGAGCAGAGCCGGCCCTTTGTGCTCTCCCAGCAAACCTGCAGTTTAGGTTTGGGGTTTTTTTTTTTTTCTTTAAATAGTGCTGAAACTTGCTGGGTGAAGACATGGTGTGCTTGCAAAAACGCCCCGTGCACTGGCACCGGTCCTGCCCAAAGAAGCTTAAAAAAAAAAGAAAACATGCAAATTCTGGCAAATTCTGCTGCCCTCTGGGATGGCGAAACGGGCCGCATCCATGGGGAGTCCCGAAATTGCAAATATAACGCATCCCGGGGCGCCCGTGCAGCGCCTTGCACACCGCGGCTGAGTGGGCACCACGGATAACGATACCCCGGCGTGGGAATGGCAACAACGAAGATGCCAAGCGGACCCGGGCGCAATTTTGGCAAAAAGAAAAAAAAAAAGGCTCGTTTGGCAAGAAGGGGAATGTGCGCATCTTTCCCCCTTCCTTGCAAGCAGGCGAGCGGGTGCGCCTTTGCCCCCCTGCAAAAAAAGTCTCCTTGCAAGACCCTTCGTGCATGCATCTCCCCCCCCCCCCCCGCCCCGGCTGCAAAAAAAACACCCCTCTCTTTGCAAGCAGGCAAGCGCGCACATCTTTCCTCCCTGCAAAAAAAAACCTCTCCCTGCAAGAAGGGGAATCCCTTTGCGACTGGCACGAAACACCTCCTTCCTCCCCGCCCGCCGGAGTCTTCCTGTCCTAAAGATGGAGCTGTGCATGCCGCGCTGGACTTCGCAGCCTCTTCCTCTGCGAAGCGGGGGGGGGGTTTTTTGTTTTTTTTTTTCGTTTTTTTTTCCCTTTCCTGCCCATACATGTGTTTCTGTTTTGTATTGTAGCATTTGTTCGGGCGGCTCGTATTTACATTTTAAGTGCATCTGGTGGGTGGGCGCTAGAGGAGGAAAGGGAAAGAAAGAAAAAAAAAAAGAAAGAAAGAAAAACCTCCCTTTTCTGCAACAGGAAACACCACCAAAAATATTGCAAAGGCCCCGAGTTGTTGCTTGCTTTATGCTGCACTCTTCGCCCTAAAAAAACAGGTAGAGGTTTGCAATCGTGCCGGCGGGGGGGGGGGGGGGTGAAAAGGGGTGGGGGAGCACGAAGTTGGGGGGGGTTAAGGGGGAAAAAGGGATGGGGGGGTGAATTAAAAAAAAAAAAGGGGGAAGGAAGGCGGATCCACGTGGTTCAATGGGAGACAGACAGAGATCCCATTGTTCAAAATCAATAAAAAAAAAAAAAAGAAAGCAGGGGGCAGACGGAGCGGAGGGGAAGGAGGCGCGGGGGGGCGGCGGGCCGGGCCCCCCCTGCACGGCGGCGCCGGCAGCAGCGGCCGCGCGCGGGACCCGCTTCGCCTCGCTTTATTTTATTTTTTTTTTTTTGCTACTTTCCCCCCCCCCAAAAAAAAAAAAAGAAAAAAGAAACAAAACCCAACCAACAACCCCCCCCCAAACAAACAAACCAAAAAAGGCCGCAGAGGCAGCCAGCAGCAAAGCCGGGCGGCCCCCCCGAGAGCAGGTGTGGGGGTCCGGGGCGCGCGGGGAGGGTGCTGGGGGGGGGGCGGCTGCTTTTTTTTTTTTCCCCGCTTTTGCTTTTTTCCCCCTCATTTTTGCTTTTTTTCCCCCTCTCGCTTTTGCCTTTTCCCCCCGCTTTGGCTCCCCCCCGCCGCGGGCTTTTGCTTTGTCCCCCGCTTTAGCTTCCCCTCCTGCCCCCCGCGCTTTTACTTCCCTTTCGCACCGGTGGGCGCAGGCGACGACCCCCCCCAAGAGGAGGGGGGTGCGGGGGGGGGGGCAAACTCCCTTCCCGACTTGCAATCCCTTTCTTTATTTTGGGGTGCGTGCGGGTTTTTTTTTTTTTTGGGGGGGGGGGAAGAAGTGGGAGAAACCCTTTAATACAATGCCACCCTTTCCAGTTTACCCGAGGGCAGCCAATTGGGGGAAACAATAATTAATTAATTTTTTTAATTTAATTTAATTTAATTTTTTTTTCTTTCTCTCCCCGGGCCGGAGTTGCGGGGCGGGGGGGGGGGGGTTGAGGTGCGCGATGCCCCGCAGGAAGGCGGTGGCGGGGGCGGCGGCGGGGCCGCCCTGGGAGCCCGGCTCGGGCAACGGGGCTGCGCCGAGGAAGCGGCCGGCGGCGGCGGCGGCGGCAGCGGGGGGGCGGCGGCGGCCCCGCCCGGAGCGCGGCGGCGGCGGCGGCGGCGGCGGCAGCAGCGGCGGCGGCGGCGGCAGCAGCAGCGACGAGGAGGCGCCGCGCGAGCGGCGGCCGCGGGACGGCAGCCCCGGCGGGCGGCGGCCCCCCCGGCCCGGCCCCCCCGCCGCCGGCCCCCCCGCCGCCGGCCCCGCGCGGGGACAGGCCGTGGTCATCTGCGAGCCCGAGCACAGCAAGGAGCGCGTGGTGAGCTGCACCGACTCCCTACCCCCCCCCCTCCACCGATGCACCCCTGCGTCGCATCCCCCCCCCCCCCCGCTCGCCCCGTCTCCACTCAACCCCCCCCGTGCACCCCCCCATGCATGCACTAGTTGCACCCCCCGATGCACCCTGTTTTACCCGCTCGTTGCATCCCCCCATGCACCCCACTGCTGCACCCCCCCTTGGCACCCCGATGCACCCCCAATTCCTACCCTCGATGCACCCCCTTTTACCCGCTCGTTGCACCCCACCGCTGCACCCCCTCTTTGTACCCCGATGCACCCCCTAATTCCTACCCTCATTGCACCCCGATGCACCCCCTTTTACCCGCTCGTTGCACCCCACCGCTGCACCCCCTCTTTGTACCCCATTGCACCCTCTAATTCCTACCCTCCTTGCACCCACTGATGCACCCTGTTTTACCCGCTCGTTGCATCCCCCCATGCACCCCACTGCTGCACCCCCTCTTGGCACCCCGATGCACCCCCAATTCCTACCCTCGATGCACCCCCTTTTACCCGCTCGTTGCACCCCACCGCTGCACCCCCTCTTTGTACCCCGATGCACCCCCTAATTCCTACCCTCATTGCACCCCGATGCACCCCCTTTTACCCGCTCGTTGCACCCCACCGCTGCACCCCCTCTTTGTACCCCATTGCACCCTCTAATTCCTACCCTCCTTGCACCCACTGATGCACCCCGTTTTACCCGCTCGTTGCATCCCCCCATGCACCCCACTGCTGCACCCCCCCTTGGCACCCCGATGCACCCCCGAATTCCTACCCTTGTTGCACCCCCCCGATGCACCCCCTTTTACCCGCTCGTTGCACCCCACCGCTGCACCCCCTCTTTGTACCCCGATGCACCCCCTAATTCCTACCCTCGTTGCACCCCGATGCACCCCCTTTTACCCGCTCGTTGCACCCCACCGCTGCACCCCCTCTTTGTACCCCATTGCACCCCCTAATTCCTACCCTCATTGCACCCCGATGCACCCCCTTTTACCCGCTCGTTGCACCCCACCGCTGCACCCCCTCTTTGTACCCCATTGCACCCTCTAATTCCTACCCTCCTTGCACCCCGATGCACCCCCTTTTACCTGCTCATTGCATCCCCCCATGCACCCCACTGCTGCACCCCCCCTTGGCACCCCGATGCACCCCCTAATTCCTACCCTCATTTCACCCCCCAATGCACCCCATTTCACTCCCTCCTTGCACCCCCTCTTGGCACCCCATTGCACCCCCTCCTTCTCACCCTCGTTGCACCCCATTGCACTCCCTCATTGCACCCCCTCTTGGCACCCCATTCCACCCCCTAATTCCTACCCTTATTGCACCTCCGATGCACCCCGTTTTACCCGCTCGTTGCATCCTCCCATGCACCCCACTGCTGCCCCCCCGGCACCCTGATGCACCTCCCTAATTCTCACCCTCATTGCACGCACTGATGCACCCCGTTTTACCCGCTCTTTGCATCCCCCCCATGCACCCCACTGCTGAACCCCCCCTTGGCACCCCGATGCACCCCCTAATTCCTACCCTCGTTGCACCCCCGATGCACCCCATTTCACTCCCTCATTGCACCCCCCTCTTGGCACCCCAGTGCACCCCCTAATTCCTACCCTTGTTGCACCCCTGATGCACCCTGTTTTACCCGCTTGTTGCATCTCCCCCATGCACCCCACTGCTGCACCCCCCCTTGGCACCCCGATGCACCCCCTAATTCCTACCCTCGTTGCACCCCCTGATGCACCCCATTTCACTCCCTCATTGCACCCCCGCTTGGCACCCCAATGCACCCCCTAATTACTACTCTCGTGGCACCCCGATGCACCCTCTTTTACCCTCTTGTTGCACCCCACCGCTGCACCCCCTCTTTGTACCCCAGTGCACCCCCTAACGCGCACCTTCGTTGCACGCACTGATGCACCGTTTCACTCCTTCGTTGCACCCCCTCTTGGCACCCCATTGCAACCCCTAATCCCCACCGTCGTTGCACCCCTGATGCACCCCATTTCACCCCTCATTGCACCCCCCCATGCACCCCACCACTGCACCCCCTCTTGGCACTCCAATACATCCCCTAATTCCCACCCTCATTGCACCCCCTTCATTGCACCCCATTTTACTCTCTTGTTGCACCTCCCCCATCCACCCCCTCTTTGCACCCCAGAGCACCCCTTAACGTGCACCTTCGTTGCACCCCCTTAGGCACCGCATCTCACTCCCTCGTTGCACCCCATGCTGAGCCCCCAGCGCACCCCCTCTTTGCACCCCTGCTGCACCCCTTCATTGCGCACCCCTCGTGCGCCCCCATACAACCTGTAATGCACACCCTCGTTGCACCCTTTATGCACCCCGTTTTACCCCCTCGTTGCAGCCCCGCTGCACCCCTTCATTGCACCCCCCACTGAACCCCCAGTACACCCCCAATGCATGCCCTCATTGCACCCTCGATGCACCCCATTTTATCCCTTCATTGCACCACCCACTGAACCCGCAAGACACCCCCTGCTGCACCCCTTCGTTGTGCCCCCCTCATGCATGCCCCCCCACTGACCCCCAATACACCCCAAAGGACCCCCTCATGTACCCCATTTTACCCCTTCATTGCACCCCCTCATGCATCCCACCACTGCACCCCCTTTGCACCCTAATACACCCTCTCATGCACACCTTCATTGCATCCCCTTATGCACCCCATTGTTATCCCCTGTGGGCACCCCTTTAGGCACCCCCAGGACACCCCCAATGCATGCCGTCGTTGCACCCCCTTATGCACCCCATTTTACCCCTTCATTTCACCCCCTCATGCACGCCACCACTGCACCCCCTCTTTGCACCCCCAATCTGTGCCTTCATTGCACCCCCTTATGCACCCCTTTTTACCATCTCATTGAACTCCCTAGGCACCCCTATGGCACCCCCTCATGCACCCCCACTGAACCCTTAATGCACCCCCTCATTGCACCCCATTTTACTGCCTCATTGCACCCCCTCATGCACTCCCACCCCTCCCCCACATGCACCCCGTTTTATTTTGCCCCCTCAAGCACCCCTCAGTGCACCCGCTCCATGCGCCTTTGCCCTGCACCCCCTCCCTGCACCCCTTAACCCCTTAACCCTTCACGGTGCTCCCTAACGCACCCCTTTGTGCACCCCCTAAGTCACCCCATCCTTGCACCCCTCGTTGTACCCCCAAGTCACCCCCTCACTGTACCTCTTCATGCCCCCCTTCGTGACCCCCACGGCACCCTTATAATGCAGTCCCTCCCTGCCCCCTGAAGCCCCCTCCTTTGCACCCCTTTAATGCCCTCCACGGTACCCCTTCATTGCGCCCCTTTAATGCCCCCCACCATTGCACGCCCTTAATGTATTTCCTAATGCACCCCTTAATTGCACCCCCCTAAGTTGCGTCCCCAGACTGAACCCCTTAATTTCACCCCCCCACCTCGCACCTCCAAATTTTGCGTCCCTGAATTGCACCCCGCCCGAATCGCACCCTCAGCTCGCACCCCTAATGTGTACCCCCGCGTCGTCGCCTCCAGCCCCCGAGGGGGGAGCAGTTCCCCCTTTCCGCCGGGCAGCGGAGATCCCCCCGCTCTGTCCTAGCTCGTGCGGAGGGGAAGTGCAAAAATAGCTTTTGGGTTGTTTTGGCGTAATTGACCCATTTGGGGCTCGGTGGGAATTTTTTTAACGCGGTGCCCGTCGGCGGCAGCCTGGAAAATGCCCATATATAATGTATGGTGGGGCCAGGCGGGCGGGCGGGCGGGCGCTTTGAGGTTCCCGCGCGCCCGCCCAGGGCCTCTGGGGCCACGCGCATGCGCCCAGCGCCCCCCCCTTGCTTCCCCGTCCCGGCGGCCGGGCGCTCGCGACCCCTTTTCCCCCCGGTTTTGCAAACCCTAAATTGCTCCCAGGCACCCAGCGTGACGCTGAGGCCGAACCCCGTCCGTCTCCCCCCGCCGCCACCGTCACGCTCGTCCTTCCCCCCCGGCGGCGGCGTGAGCCGTGCAGACTCGCTTGGCTTTTCGGGCCGGAGCTGGTTATAGCTCCCTCTAACTCCCTCGCGGGCAAAAAGCCGAGAGAAACGCTCCGTTTTCGTGATGCGTTGACGGATCCGGGCGATTTTCATCCCGTGCAAAACCCTCCGTCGAGCCGCGCCGCGGGAACTTTGCAGCCTGGCGTTTTTGGGATGCGTCCCCAGCCGACCGGCGGGTTTAAGCCGCGGGTTTTTTTTTTTCTGACTTCCTCCTTTAAACGGGCTCAATTGCACCACGACCGCCCCGACGGCCCGGCGCTTCCCGCCGCCTCCCTGCATCCCCAAGCTGAAGCCTCCCAAACTGTGTCGGAAAGCACACAAGCTCAACCTTCCCGGGCTCGCCTCCTTGCAAACGCAGCGCTGCGGTATTTTCACCTGGGAAACGTGATTTTGCTGGCGGACGGCGGCCCCGTGCGTTTGCTTTTCCCACCCTGCGTGCGTGGCCGGCCCTTTGGGAGCTTGCAACGCCGCCAGCCCTATTCCGGGGGCGTTTTCCCCCTTTCCTTCTCGGCGGCGTTGCGGTGTCGCTCTTTAGATTGGGGGGAACCCCCCCCCCCAGCCTGATAAACGTGATTAATAAATGCGACAATCAGCTCGGCCCGGCGCTCCCGTCGGGGGCGCGCGGGAACTTCCTGCCCCTTTTTCCCGCGGCCGCCCGGGCTTCGCTGGCCCCGCGCGTGCGCCCGGCGTCGGCGCTCGGGCTCCGCAGAAACGACGGGAAATGAGGAACCGAGTGCTCGCGCGTCTGTCTGCCCGCGTTTCCCCCCCGGCGGATTTAAAAGAAAAGCCGTGCAAAGGACTAAACTTAATTCCAGGGCTGCAAAGGGCCAAACCCTGGAGCCGGCCGAGCCCCGCGGTGCGCCGAGCCCCTGCCAACCCTCCTCTTTGCTCCTTCCCCCGAGGAAGCTGACGGTTTTTTTTCTCTGCCCCTTGCAGAAACTTGAAGGCTCCAAGTGCAGAGGACAACTGCTCATATTCGGAGCCACCAACTGGGACTTGATCGGCCGGAAAGAAGTGCCTAAGCAGCAAGGCAAGAGAAACCCCCCCCGTCCGGCGGGCCGGGGGAGGCACCAGGCCCGGTCCGAAGGGTTGGTGAACTAAAACTCTGAGAAAAGGTGCAAAAAAAAAAAAAAAAAAAAACCACCCTAAAAACCCAAAGCAGCGACTCGAGGCGCCTGATCCCACCTGGATTTCTTTTTTTTTTCGGGGGAGGTTTATTTATTTCTTTAAAAAAAAAAAAAAACCTCTTTTTTTTTCCCCCCCCCCGCCCTGTGCAGCTGCTTATCGTAACCTGGGCCAAAACCTGTGGGGGCCGCACAGGTACGGGTGTCTCTCAGGTATTCGGGTGCGGACGGTGGTGTCGGGCCCCTGCGCCGCTCACAGCCTGCTCGTCACCGCCGAGGGCAAGCTCTGGAGCTGGGGTGAGCCGCTGTGCATCCCCCCTCCCCACCCCAACCCGCCCCGAAAGCAAGGCGGGGGGGTTAAAGCAGCAAACTTCCCCCCCCCCCCGCTTACCCCGCTCCGCAGGTCGCAACGAGAAGGGGCAGCTGGGCCACGGCGACACCACGCGCGTGGAAGCCCCCAAGCTCATCGAGGCGCTCGCCGGCGAGGCCATCGTGCTGGCCGCCTGCGGGCGCAACCACACGCTGGCCCTGACGGGTACGGGCCCCCCGGCGAGGGCCGCGGTCCCGCCAAACCCTCCGCCCGATTTTATTCCCACCTCTCCCCTCCGCCCCCCCCCCCCCGGCAGAGAGCGGCTCCGTCTTCGCCTTCGGGGAGAACAAGATGGGACAGCTCGGCCTCGGCAACCAAACGGACGCCGTCCCCAGCCCCACGCAGGTAATTCGCCTCCTTTTTCTCTCCCCCCCCGCACCGTGGCCGCCGCTGCTGCCCCCCCCCCTCCAGCCGAAACCCTTCCGGGCTGCTCCGCACCGCCTCCGTCTCTTTGCAGATCATGTACAACGGGCAGCCCATCACCAAAATGGCCTGCGGGGCTGAATTCAGCATGATCATGGACTGCAAAGGAAACCTCTATTCCTTCGGCTGCCCCGAATACGGCCAGCTGGGTAGGGCAGCGTTTCGGGGGGCGGGCTCGTCCCCCCGGGCCGCGCTCCAAAACCCCCGGACCCCCTCCCCGTCTTTGCACCCCTTGCTTTTCCCCCTTTAATGCCCCCCCACCATTGCACACCCCAATGCACCCCCTAATTGCACCCCTCCACGCACCCCGCGATTGCACCCCCCCTCCCTAATGCACCCCCTAATTGCACCCCTCCACGCACCCCGCGATTGCACCCCCCCTCCCTAGTGCACCCCCGAATTGCACCCCTCCACGCACCCCGCGATTGCACCCCCCTCCCTAGTGCACCCCCTAATTGCACCCCTCCACGCACCCCACAATTGCACCCCCCCAGTGCACCCCCGAATTGCACCCCTCCACGCACCCCGCGATTGCACCCCCCCTCCCTAGTGCACCCCCGAATTGCACCCCTCCACGCACCCCACAATTGCACCCCCCCTCCCTAGTGCACCCCCGAATTGCACCCCTCCACGCACCCCACAATTGCACCCCCCCAGTGCACCCCCGAATTGCACCCCTCCACGCACCCCGCGATTGCACCCCCCCTCCCTAGTGCACCCCCGAATTGCACCCCTCCACGCACCCCGCGATTGCACCCCCCTCCCTAGTGCACCCCCGAATTGCACCCCTCCACGCACCCCGCGATTGCACCCCCCTCCCTACTGCACCCCCGAATTGCACCCCTCCACACACCCCGCGATTGCACCCCCCTCCCTAGTGCACCCCCTAATTGCACCCCTCCACGCACCCTGCGATTGCACCCCCCTCCCTAGTGCACCCCCTAATTGCACCCCTCCACGCACCCCACGATTGCACCTCCCCTAAGTTGTATCCCCAGGATGAGCCCCTTAATTGCACCCCCCCCCAAGTTGCACCGCCAAATTTGCATCCCTTAATTGCAGCCCACCCACCCACTCCCCCCAAATCGCATCCTCAGCTCGCACCCCTTATTTCTCCTTTCCCCCCGTTTCTCACCCGGCGCCCGCAGGGCACAACTCGGACGGCAAGTTCATCGCCCGGGCGCAGCGCATCGAGTACGACTGCGAGCTGGTGCCCCGCCGCGTGGCCATCTTCATCGAGAAGACCAAAGACGGGCAGATCCTGCCCGTCCCCAACGTGGTGGTGCGGGACGTGGCCTGCGGGGCCAACCACACGGTGAGACAAGCTGGCAGCCGGCGTTGCCTGCACCGAGCGGGCCGGGTCTGGTGGGGCCGGCGCCCCGCTCAGCGCCGTCTCCCCTCTCTCCCTCCCTCCCTCCCCTTTGGCCAGCTGGTGCTGGACTCCCAGAAACGCGTTTTCTCCTGGGGCTTCGGCGGCTACGGCCGGCTGGGCCACGCCGAGCAGAAGGACGAGATGGTGCCGCGGCTGGTGAAGCTCTTCGACTTCCCGGGCCGGGGGGCGGCGCAGATCTACGCCGGCTACACGTGCTCCTTCGCCGTCAGCGAGACAGGTCGGGGCGTTATCCCAGCCCGACTTGAGTCGCCGGCTCGGGCACCCGGCGGCTTGCTGCACCCCCCCCCTCTTTTTTTTTTTCACCCCCTTGCTCGCAGGCGGCCTCTTTTTCTGGGGAGCCACCAACACCTCGCGCGAGTCGACCATGTACCCCAAAGCGGTGCAGGACCTGTGCGGCTGGAAAATCCGCAGCTTGGCCTGCGGGTGAGCGGCGGCTCGCGCTTCCTTACCCCCGGCCGACCCCCCCGGCCGGCCGGCCGCGCTCAGCGGGCGCCCCCTCCTTCCCGACCCGCTTGCCTTGCAGGAAGAGCAGCATCCTGGTGGCGGCCGACGAGAGCACCATCAGCTGGGGCCCCTCGCCCACCTTCGGGGAGCTGGTAAGGAAGGGGCCGGCGCCGGGGGCCAGGAGCGAGGAACGGGGGGGGCGGTTTTTTGTGGGGGGGGGGGGGGCGGGAGGTGGGTATTTGGGGTTTTTTTGGGGTTTGTTTTGTTTGTTTTTTCCGGGCGCCCTCGGTTTCCCGCAGGGCTACGGCGACCACAAGCCCAAGTCGTCCACGGCGGCCCAAGAGGTGAAGACCCTGGACGGGATCTACACGGAGCAGGTGAGGGTGCCCCTCGCAGCCGGGACACGGCCGGAGTTTCGGGGGGGGGGGGGGGCGCGGAAAAACGCGGAAAAACCCCGAGGGAGGCGAGGCCGCTGAGGCCCGACGCGCTCGAGACACCCGCCGGCGTGGAAAAACGCTGAAAGCGGCGCCTCTGGGAGGTGACACCCCGTTTGGGGGTTTTTGTCCCCCCCCCACCCCCCCCCCCCAAAACCTAGGTGGCCATGGGCTATGCCCACTCGCTGGTGATCGCCCGCGACGAGAGCGAAGCGGAGAAGGAGAAGCTGCGCCGGCTGCCGGAGTACAACCCGCGCACCGTCTGAGGCGCCCCCCCGGCGCCTTTGCCCGCTCCCCTCCCGCTTCCAAAGTGTTTGTTCCTTTCGAAGACCGTTCCTCGGGGCTCGCAACCCCCCCCCCCCGAGCGTAGCAGGACCTTTTGGCATATACAGGCTTTTTCTCCACCACCCCCGCCCCCTTTTTTTTTTTTTTTTAATTTTTGCAGGGGGACCGATGGAGATTTTATTTCTCTTTATTTTATTCCCCCCACCCACCCCACCCTGCAGCCACAAATGCTCTGGAATTTGCAGAGCCAAATTTTGGCTCCCTGAATGCATTTGTGCCTTGGGAATTTGCCCCCCCCACCGGCTCCGGGGACGCGCGGGAGCCACCTCCGAGGTATCGGTCCGCCCGCCCCGCACGATGCTGCTTTGCCCCTGTCCCATCGGAAACCTCCGCTCCGGCAATTTTGGGGGCGGGGGGAGCAACACGATGGTGAAAAATGCCAGGGCTGGGAGATGGGCTGAGGCTCTCGCAGCGGGGACCGGAGCGGAGATCACCCCCCCCCCCAAAACCGGGCTTCATGCACCCCGAGCATCTCAGGGCTGGGAGGAGAGGGGTGCCGGATC
The DNA here is from genome assembly GCF_040807025.1 of Struthio camelus. NCBI lineage: Eukaryota > Metazoa > Chordata > Aves > Struthioniformes > Struthionidae > Struthio > Struthio camelus. The sequence goes on from NC_090962.1 coordinate 13,432,627, forward strand.
CGGCCCCTTTCCCCTTTGCTGTGAAATGGGAAGTTTGTGCAGGATTTTGGGGGTTGTCTTTTTTTTATATATATATATATATATATATATATATAAATATATATATATATATATATTCCTCCCGCCGCCCCCCCCTTCCCGTATTTCTCATTTCCCCTCTTTCAGCCGCAGCCTGGTTATCTGCCAAAAGCGCCTCCTGCGGCCCCGCTGCGCACTGTGCTGGAGAAACGAGGTGCCTTTTCCTGCGGAGCGCCGCCCCGCTCTGCTCCGCCGCCGCCCGCCCCCCCGGGCGACGCTTCCCCTTCCCATCGCGCCGGCGGGTCGCGCGCGCCTCGGGGCGACGCTGCCGAGTTGCTGTCACGCGGCCGTGCGGGGACTCTTGCCGTACTTACCGAAAAAGGGTTTTTGGGGTTTTTTTTTTGATTTTTTTTTTTTGATTTTGATTTTTTTTTCCCCAGTTGCTTTGGGGGTTTGGGTTTTTTTAATTTTTGTCTCATGTGTGCGTGTGCGTGCGTATGTTAGAGATAAAAGAAAAAAAAAATCTTCCAGAACAAGGAGAGCAGCCGGGCGGCGAAGTTGCACCTTTCGGCTCCGGGCTGCTTTAGCAATATTGGCCTTCCCCGCTCACCGAATGCAGTACGTTAGGAGGAATCCTTGCATGACGGCCAGGAAAAGGGGTTTCGAGAGAACGGCAAAAAAAAAAAAAATCCACTTTCACCTCCCCCCCCCCAAAAAAAAAAAAAAGTTCGTTTCGGCTGGGTTTGTCGCAGCCGGCAGGATGCTAAAAGCAATTTAAACCTTATTTGTGCTTTTTTGGTGCCCGTCTCGCCCCGTTTGCCGCCTTGTTCTGAGAGCGGGCGAGCGCTGGAGCAGGGGCTCGAAATAAAGAGTAATAACACAACACGAGGAGCCCGGAACGATTTTTAATGTAGGTGAGACGCCAGGGTCCTGGTTTAGTGCTGTAACTGTCTTCTCATGGGGGTTTGGGTGGGGGTTGGTTTTTTTTGTTGTTTTTTTGGGTTTTTTTTTTTTTTTTACATTTCTTGGAGTACATGTTTAAATAAACGCCGTCGTTGTGTACGCCCCCGGGCTCCGCCGTCTCCGCTCCTCCCGTCCCCCGCGTGCCAATTTTCGGCTCGCCATAAGCGGCGGCGTCGAGCCCAAAAAATCCCCCCCGCAGCCGCCCGCCCCGGCTCCGATGCCCCGGCGTCCCCCCATCCTCGCTGCTCCCCGCTTAATTTTTCCCACCTCGAGGGCGCACGGGGTGGGGGCAGTTTTCCTCCCCCCCCCCCCCAAAAAAAAGCCCATGGGTAGCGTTAGAGGGCACCAGCCTGCTGGGAAGAGGCTCCTCCAGCCCCGAAACGGAGGGTCGAGCTGGGGTGGGGGGGGACGATGGGGGGAGCCCGGCGGGCGCCTCAGGGCACCATGTGCCACCACTTGAAGGAGAAGGGCTGGCGGCGCACGTTGGTGCCGCAGTGGACGTCGCCGGCCAGCGCGTGGTAGGAGGAGTAGTCGTCGATGAAGGTGCAGGTGAGCCCCAGGGGCTCCAGCAGGGACCGGACCTTCTCCTCCAGGCAGCACCGCCCACGGACGACCGGCCCGAAGGGCTTGGGGATGCCCAGGTGCCTGCCCAGCACCAGCATGTTCACCTGCGGCGCGGGACGGGACCGGCGTGAGCCCCCCCGCTGCGCCGCCGGCCGAGCCCCCCGGCCCGCCGCTTCTCACCACGTCGGGGAAAAACGCCTGGGCGCCGCCGTCGCCGTCGGCCTGGAAGAGCTGGGGCACGTCCACGATGTCCCTCTCGCTCAAGCCCAGCTCCCGCTTGAGGACGTCCCTGTTCCAGCCGATGCAGCTCTGCCGGGGGGCCGGCCGGGGCTGAGCGCCGCCTGCCCCGTCGTCGTCCCCCCACCACCACTTCCCGCAGCCCCTTTTGGGGGGCGCCGGGGGGTCCTGCTCTGCCCCCCTCGTGCCGCGGCCAGGAGGCGGCACGAGGGGGCTGCCCGCTGCCGCCCTCCCTCACCTGCACGAAGTCGTTGTACTTCCGCAGGGCTTCGTTAGCCAGAACCTCGTTTATCGTCGGCTTGGAGACCTCCTGCAGCCCTGCGGGCAGGGGAGAAAACACCCCGCCGGGAGTTTTGCCCCACAATAACGTGGGGCCGCCGGGCTACGGCGCAGGGGAGGGCGGCACGTCCTACCCTCGAACATCGCCGCCTCGCCGTAGCCCTCGTCTCGCTTCTCCTTGAGGAGCCGGTAGCAGGCGCTGGGGCTGGCCAAGAGCAGCCGGAAACCCTGCGGGAACAGGGTGGAGAGGTTGGCCGAGGAGGGGTGGCCCGGAAGAAGGTCGGGGGCCGAACAGCCTGCCGCTGGGCTCATGCGCAGGATGCAGCAGAGCTGGGGCAGGTGGGATGCTGTGGAGATGCTGTGGGTGGGATGCTGCAGAGTTGGGGCAGGTGGGATGCTGTGGAGATGGGGCAGGTGGGATGCTGTGGAGATGCTGCGGGTGGGATGCTGCAGAGATGGGGCAGGTGGGATGCTGTGGAGATGGGGCAGGTGGGATGCTGTGGAGATGGGGCAGGTGGGATGCTTTGGAGATGCTGTGGGTGGGATGCTGTGGAGATGGGGCAGGTGGGATGCTGTGGAGATGCTGTGGGTGGGATGCTGCGGAGATGGGGCAGGTGGGATGCTGTGGAGATTCTGCGGGTGGGATGCTGCGGAGATGGGGCAGGTGGGATGCTGTGGAGAGGGGGCAGGTGGGATGCTGTGGAGATGCTGCGGGTGGGATGCTGCGGAGATGGGGCAGGTGGGATGCTGTGGAGATGCTGCGGGTGGGATGCTGCGGAGATGGGGCAAGTGGGATGCTGTGGAGATTCTGCGGGTGGGATGCTGTGGAGATGGGGCAGGTGGGATGCTGTGGAGATGCTGTGGGTGGGATGCTGCGGAGCTGGGGCAGGTGGGATGCTGTGGAGATGCTATGAGTCGGATGCTGCGGAGATGGGGCAGGTGGGATGCTGTGGAGATGCTATGAGTCGGATGCTGCGGAGATGGGGCAGGTGGGATGCGTTCACCTGCCGGTCGGGAGCCGGGACGAAGGTGAGGAACTCATCGACGTGGCCAACGGCGAGCCAGTCGGAGAAAAGCTCCACGGGCGCCTGCACTTGCTGGGCGAAAAGGAAGTTCCTGACGGCTTTCGCCATCCGCCGGCCGCCGAACCTGGGGGGCGAGGGCGGGCTGAGCGGCGCCGGAGGCGCGAGGAAGAGGAGCAGCCGGCTGGGGACGGGGCAGGAGGAGCGGGGCTGGCCGCTCGCCCAGCCCGCCACCCGTGTGCCCGCCCTCGGAGGGGTGATTTTTTTTTTTTGCAAGGGTTTTTTGCACTATGGGTGGCTTTAGTGGAGGAGAAGGCTGCGTCGGTGGAGCAACCGGGGGGGCATCCTCACCTGGGGAAGCTGCTGCCCACCAGGATGCGCCCCAGCGGGTACTCCTTGCCCCGGACCGTCACAGGCGGGCTCACCTCCAGGTTCCCGAAGGAATCGAGGCCGGAGGCGCCTTCCTGCGCCTCCCGGGCCACGTAGCCGAAATCAGGGCCCTTCGGGGGAGGTGGGGGGAGGCAAAGCAGCAATAAAACTCAGAAAGCCCCCTCACCTACTTGCCCCCCCCACCCCCACTTTGCTGAGACTGCAAAACCTCATCCCCCTCTGCACAAAAACGCTCCCAAATAATCTCGCTCGCAGCCGGAAATCCCTTTTCCAGGCGAGCCGAAGGAGGGGACCCCAAAGCCGGGGTTGGGGGGGGGGGATGTGGGTACCAGGATGTGCTTGACGGGAAAGTCCTTCAGCCCCCGGTCGCGGGGCGAGTCGAAGACCACGGGGAACGTCTTATGGGGAGCCTGCACGTAGCCGAACTCGATCTCGTCCTGGCAGAGGGGAGCGGAGAGGGGAAAAGAGACCGGGCTCGAGGCTCGGCCGCCCGCCGAGGGCTGCAGCGGGGCAGCCCAGCCCCGGCGCCCACCTGAATCCAGCGGTCGTGGCGGTTCTCCACCAGCGGGCAGACGGTGACGGAGCAGTTGGCTCGCTGGGCCAGCGCGCTCACGGCGGCCACAAAGTCCTGGTTGTCGGCCACGCTGCAAGCCGAGGGGAGAGGGATGAGGCTGAGCCGCCGGCGGTGGCGGTGGCAGTGGCGGTGGAGGTGGTGGTGGTGGTGGTGGTGGTGGTGGCACCCACCTGCACACGTAGACCTCCACGGGCGCCAAGGTGTTGGGCGTCATGATCCAGGGGGCCACGCGGAAAACCACCGTGTCCGTGAAGATGGGCGTCTCCAGCAAGCCCTGGGGAGCAGGGGCGCCGGGTCGGCGGGGCGGCGCGGTGGGCGACGTCCCGCTCGGCCGGGCCCGGGCGTTACCTTCTCCGAGCTGTCCAAGAGCGTCACGTGGAAAGCCACCAGCCCGGCAAAGCCGGTGTCCGGGAAGCAGAGCCCCTCCACGTAGAAGACGCTCTCCTCCTGGTGCCGGCTGGGCTTCACGGCATAGGAGAGCTTCTCGCCCCCCAGGACGTGCTTGTACTCCTCCGGCGAGAGGCCGCCTGGGCGAGCAGAGCAGCCCCGGGTGACACATTTTTTTTGGGGGTCGCACGGAGAGGGGTCGGCGTCTCCCCGCCACCGAAAACCTCGCCGGTACTCACTGCCGCCGTAGAAAACGCCGACTTTGTCGGCGTCGTTGAAGCTCACGTGGAGGACGAGCCGGTGGCCGGTGAAGATGGTGCGGGGACCTCGCGTCCGCAGCACCATCTGCGACATGTCCTTGAGGTCTAGTGGAGAGGGGGGCGAGGACGTCTGCCGCGAGCCGGGAAAAACCACCCCAGGGGCTACCCCCGGCAGCTCCCCTTGGAAAATCCACAGAGCCTCCCCCCACCCCAAAAAAATAAATAAATAAAAATAAAATCAAGCCGGTACCCTCGTAGGAGCGGACGGCGGCGTCGCGGTTATCCGTCTTGCCGGGCGGCGCGGGCTCGTCGCGGTCGCAGTTCACCAGCAGGATGGCCCCGTGCCCCTCGGGGCCCCACGTCCACGTCCGCTGCGGGGAGCGGGGCCCAAACTGAGCCACCCCACCGCCACGGCACCGTCCCCGGCAAGAGCACGGCGGTCCCGGCCGCGGGACCCCCACCCTGGCCGGGTCATCGCGATGGCATGCCCTACCTTGTCCAGCAGCGTCTTGTTGACGGCCCCGCTGCGGCTGGTGTCGGCGTCCAGGGAGACGTCTGCGGGCGGAGGGATGCTCGAGGTTGGGGGGGGACGGGGGACCGGCCACCCCGTTTTCGGCGGCGGCCGTCACCGGGGCGTCGGGGACCGTCGGCGGCGCTACTTACCCACGCAGGTGAGGTACAGCATGGCTCTGCCCACCGGCACCCCGCCGTCCTCGCCGAAGTAGGATACCCGGACCTGCGCCGGAGAGGGTTTGCTCGCCGGGCGGCCAAACCGGGGGGCGGGAGGGGGGGGAGAGGGAGCCCGGCGCGGGCAGGCTGCCGGCGGCGGGGGAAGCCCACCTTCTCGTCGCCCACGTCCCTGCTGAGCGCCTCCATGCTCAGCAGCAGCTCCGCGCCGGCCCCCAGCGGCCAGCGGGCCACGCTCGACGGCAGCTTCACGCTCTGCCCGTCCCGCACCACGTACATTTTCACGCCGGCCGTGGCCTGGGCGTGAAACGAGGCGGCATCCCTGGGCGCCGACCTGCGAGGGATTTAGCGGCCGGTGGGGCGGGAAACCCCCCCGCCCCCGGCGCCTCCTCCGAGCCAAATCCCCGGGGTTTTGCACATCCCCGACGGGGGGGGGGGGTGTCAAGGTCCTTCGGGCGAAGCCGGTGACCCGGCCAGCAGGGAATCGCTGGCGGTCTGGCAGGAGCGGAGTGGAAATCCCGACCCGCGAGGAGGAGGAGGAGGGAGGAGGAAGGAGCTCGGGAGGGAGGTGGGAGGGCGCCCCAAAGAGGAGGGGGTTCGTCAGCCTGGGAACCGGCTCGTTTTGGCCCCAGCGGGGGGGGGGGTGGTGGTGGGGACGCATTTAGGGGAAAAAGGGAATGAATAAATAAATAAAAAATAAATAAAGAGCCGAGCTCCCACCCCAGCTTAGCACAGGGCGTTAAGAAAACAGAAACCCGCGCATGAAAAGCTCTTGAAACTGGTTTGGGGCCAGAAACGCTGATAAACCACACGCATGCATGGAGGCGGCGTGCCCCGGCAAGAAAAGCCGCGGTCCTTCGCCTTCTCGGCAGTCGGAGACCCCGAAACGAGGGAAAACTCGGCCTCGGCGGGGCCGAAGGACGGTGCTTGGAGGAGACCGAGCCGCCGCGGCCCCTAAGCAGCCGGGAAAGGTGGGCGAAGCCTCGGCAAGGAGGAGCGGGCAGGGGAAAGGTAATTCCCCTCCGGGGCCTTGAACCCGGCCCTCTCCTCCTCCGCGGTTAGCGGCCGCCGGGGCTCCCTTCCCGCGAGCAGGCGGAGGGAGCAGCAAGAGAAATGCAGCCCGTCGGCCCCCGGCCCCGGCCCTCGGCCCCTTTGATGCTAGAAAAGCTTTTTTTTTTTTTTTTCCTCCCCCATCCTCCCATTTAGCATCTCCCCATGAAACATCCCGTTTGCGGGGCAACAAGTGCTGAAATTTCATCCTGGGGAGGAAAAAAAAAAAAAAGAAAAAAACCAAACCAAACAAAAAAAAAAACCCCAAAAAGGTGTCACCTCCTCCGCCGAACGCGACGGCTTCGCCTCTCACCGGCTAAGCCCAGGGCGAGCTATTTTTCCCGGGGCCCTGCCCGCTCCCCGGGTGTAAAGCCGGCGGCGGCGGCGCCTTACCCGCAGACGTCGACGGCCAGCTCGGTGCCCAGCACGCAGACGGTGCTGGTGGGGCGCTGGGTGGAGAGCTGGACCAGGCGCTGCTGGGCCATGCCGGCGCCCCGGCCGCCCGCTGCCACGCTCGGCGCCGAGTGCCCCGGCGCCCGGCCCCCGCGGGATTATAAAGCCCGGGCGCCCGCTCACCCCCCGCACGCACACGCGGGGAGGGGATTAACCGGGGCCTGATCCCACCTCCGGGCCGGCTGCCACTTGCCCGGTCGGGCGCGCGCGCGGTGCCGTGGCCGCGCCAAAAGGCACCGATTGTTTGGGTGGGAAAAGGGCCGTTTCCTCGGCGGCCGGGCAGCCGCCCACCCCTCTTTCCCACGCTGCGCCCGCCTTTCGGGGGCCCTTTTCCACCACCCGCCCCCCTTCCCACCCCCAGAAAGCGCTTCGCAGAGGCAAGGCTGAACCTAACGGATGCCGCGGCCCTCGCTAAACCCACGTCATGAAATATTCAGCGTGACCCGGGCGCGGAGCCAGCGCGGAGGAGACGCTGCGCGGCGCTCGGGCGGGCTCCGAGCTGCCCGCAGCTGCAAAGCTCCCCGAGCTCCTCGGCGGCCGACCGAGGGTTTTGCCCCCGCTTCTCCCAGCTGGAGAAACCGGGATGCAAACGGTCCTGGTCGCGCTTCCTTTTTTTTTTTTTTTTTTTGGGGGGGAGTGGGATTTGAGATGCGCTCGGATTTTTTTTTGTTGTCCGGGAGCGGCAAGCGGCCCCGGGCTGCGGCGGGTCTCGCTGGGAGGAGGGCGCCGGGGGCAAGGCTCGTCGCGAATTCAGCACCCGAAACGCGGAGAGCCGCTCGGCACCCCCCACGTTGGCCGCTTTCTGCTGGCCCCAGCGCGATGCAGGGGAGCAAACCCCGGCGCAGCCCGAGCCGGGCTTTGTCCGACCTTGTTTTACTTGAACAACCCTCCCGGCGTAGGCGACGCACATTTGCAGATGCACCTGTCCCCCTCCAACTCACAGCGCGGTGCGTGCTCCGCTGTTACTAAATCCAGGATTGCCTCACGGTGCCCGGGCTGGAGAAGGCAGGAGCAGCTCAGCAAAGACATACCCGGGGGGAAAACACATCCCGTGCAGCTAGGTATTATCTTTGCGGCCCCTGGGGGAAGGAGGGCTGCGCCTCACCTTCCGCATCGTCCCTCCGAACCGGAGCGCCTGACCCTGCTGGTGAACTTCTGAACCCAAATTCTCCAGCCCAGCCCTGACGCCCCAAAGCTGCTAGCTGTGCCTCCGCTCCAGCGCCCCGGTGGTCTCCCTGCGCCCTGCGGGGGCAAGGGCAGCCAGCGGCAGAGCCGGACGAGAGGTCGCCCCTGCGCGCCGCGGTGCAGCGCCGCACCGGCATCGGGTAACGCTCGCGCGGCTCCGTGACAAAGGAGTCACCTGTTTTCGGACGGTTTCAGTTCCTGATCCGGTTTCCTGCTGGGCTAGGGCAGTGCCCGCGCGAGGAAAGGGCGGGACGGCGTCGCCTGGCTTAGGTCTGACCTGGGGAAATGCCTCGGTTTTGGGGCAGCGGAGGGGTCGGAAAGGCACCGCCGCACGTCACAGCTCGCCAGGGAGGCAGCAAAGGGCCGGCGAGCTCCCGCGAGCGAGACGCGGGGGCCAGAAACTAATGGCAAAAGGTCCGGCCAATGCGACCTGGGGCGAGGAAGTCGCACCCAGAGCTACGCCTCGGCGCGGGGCGACGCGTGCTTTGCTCGCCACTTGCAACTTGTGCTTGGCTGAGAGGCACAGCCCCGAGGGGACCTTTTTGCCGATACAGGGGATTTGGAGAGGGGGGTGAAAAGAAACTGCTGGCGATATGAAAACTGTGCCACGGACCTGGGACAAGGTGAGCTGGAACTGGGATTTCGCTGGCTTGTCAAATCTACGTCTCTTGGGACAGCATGCGCACGGGAAAGCTACCAGGAGTTAGCACATAGGAAGCATCGCGCTACCACTATAAAAGGCTGTAATTCCTCCCACAGCCACAGAGCTGATTTGGGTAAATCAGTGTTAATCACAGATATGAGGCAGCAAATCATGAAAAACCAGTGCAGGCTTCCTGCCTGCACACTGATTTGTGTTAGACTTCTAGTGTCCGTCCTCCATCCTTGGCAGTTGTCGTGATCCCACAACATGCCAGCGTGCATAACAGAGGTTTCAAACAACCCTTTTGACCTGGCAGCGAGGTGCGAGTGAGCACGCAGCGACTAACCCTGCCCAGCTTCCAGTGCAAACCCGGCACAGCCCCTGCCGCGGCGCTGAGTCTGAGCAAGAAAGGACAGCACGCAAGGAAGAGCTGCTCCCTCGATACAAATGGAGTAAAGAGCTGCTTTATTGCCGAAACCGCTTAGTTTGACAGGCTTCAGTCTAACTTCATCCTCGGTTCTCTGTTTTGGAAAGACAGGGGGAGAGGGCCCAAGCCCCCTGGGCCACCTCAGGGCACCATGTGCCACCACTTGAAGGAGAAGGGCTGGCGGCGCACGTTGGTGCCGCAGTGGACGTCGCCGGCCAGCGCGTGGTAGGAGGAGTAGTCGTCGATGAAGGTGCAGGTGAGCCCCAGGGGCTCCAGCAGGGACCGGACCTTCTCCTCCAGGCAGCACTGCCCGCGGACGACCGGCCCGAAGGGCTTGGGGATGCCCAGGTGCCTGCCCAGCACCAGCATGTTCACCTGCGGCAGGACAGGAGAGGCTGCGAAACGTGCAGCAAGGAGCAGCCAGGAGCTTTTTCCATGCAGCAGGAAGCCGCCTGGCGCTTGCTGCGCCGTCAGGCCGTCAAGAGGCCCCAAGGAGCAAAGCGGGATGGATGGAGAAAGAGGGGACGGAGGGGAGGAAACCCAGGGGAGGGAAAGGGTCTGCCAGAGACGGAGCCTCGGCACAGAGAGGAGCACGACTGCCTCCGCCGGGCCCTCACCATGTCCGGGAAGAGGGCATCCGCTCGGGCCTCCTTGAGCACGAAGAGCTGGGGGATGTCGATGATGTCGTGCTCACTCAGGCCCAGCTCCTGCTTGAGGAGGTCTCGGTTCCAGTCAATGCAGCGCTAGGCAGAAGGAGGGAGGCGCGTGGGGAGGGGGCGCATGGTGGAGGCGCCCCTTTCTCCATGCTCAGACCCATGTCTGACCTTCACTCACGGTCAGACACTGACCACATGAAGATCTCCATCCAGACCAAAAGCAGGAGCAGAGCCTTTACTTGTGATCCCTGGCCAGCCTGGCCTCCCTAATCCCACATTTGCTGGCTGTCCCATCCCTTCGGGCTACCTCCTGCATCCAACCTGCTGCCTCGGCTCCCTCTTCTTTCTGATTTTTTGTGCCTCTAAAGTCACTTTTAAAGCATCTCTCAATGTGATTAAAGCCAGCACCCATGTGTGTTCGGATGAGCTGGTCCCACACAGTGCCTGGTCCCCTTGTAACTGCTCTCCCTTGCACATATGCTTTCATCCAGAACATGCCAACTTTGCTCACTCTTCTCCCAGGGCTCATTATCTGTTTCATCAGAAATGATCCCCGCACCCAGAAATCATCTGGTAGCAACGTGTAAGTGGAAGAGATTTTGCAGGGAGAGCATTGATGGAGAAAATAGACCCGGGCTTCGAAAAGCCGCGCGCTTCTGAAGAAGGCTATCGTCATGGGATCTGCCAAGTCACATTTTTGAGGGTAGCCTTGCCTTAGCTTAACAGTCCCCACAGGCATTTCCAGGGGTGCTGCGAGTCCTCCCTCCAGCTAAAGCTAATAGGCCATTGTAGATGCAGCACATCTCCATGCCTAGATACTGCAAAGGCCCAACCCAGGGGCATCTGCCCCCATGCTCAGCCCGTCCCTCTGATCTGAAGTGTCATGGCTCAGGCTTCGGTTAGCTGCTCGGCATCGCAGCCGACACACGTCGCCTTACTATGCGGGGGGAGAGGCAATAACAGACTTTTTGGTGCCGCCCGACACTTTGCAGCTTCCCCCGACCAGCCCCGGCGCCCACCTGCGCGTGTCTGTTGTCGCTCTTCAGCGTCTCATCTGCCAGGAGCTCATCGATGGTTATCCGCTCCATGTTCTTCAGCCCTGCTTGGGGAGCAATGCAGCGGTAAGAGACCTCGGTGGCCCCCGCCGGGCCTTGAGGACACCCTCACTGGGCCTCTTACCAACGAGCTGGGTGGCATCGCCATAACCCTGCTTTTGCTTCTCCTTGAAGAGCTTGTAACAGGCATTGGGACTGGCCAAGAGGAGCCGGAAACCCTACAGGGAGACAGCCGAGGTGATTAAAGCGTGACCGCGTTGGGCTTGGGTACGATATAGATATTACTTCATGACGCCGGCCCTTCAAGCCACTCAGCTTTGGCAAGACACTTTGGTGCCACGGCGCCTGTCAGCTGTAAACCCAACCCCACGGGCTGCAAGCTGCACAGGGCAGGGTGTTTCCAGGAGACTAGATGTTTCCTGGGGAATGGCAGCAAAAGAGAGTGAATTCAGCCACCGGCCTCATGAGGAGGGCCCCGAACCAGAAGAGGGATGAGTCAGGCACCGTTCCCTGCACCGCCGCTGGTTCACCGCGCGATGTGGAGCCACTCGTGCCTTTTCACGGTGCCCCAGTTTCCCCGTAATCCAACAAGACTTTTTTTTTTTCCCCACTGGCTCCCACAAAGGGTTTTTGCATTTGCAGGAGAGGCTGCCCCGTGCAGAAGCAGAGATCGCTGCAGGGAAGGAGGGGGAGCGGCGGACGGTACCTTCCTATCATAAGCGGGGACAAACGTCAGGAATTCATCCACGTGGCCCACGCTCAGCCACTCCGAGTAGACTTCCACGGGCGCCTGCACTTTCTGGGCATAGAGGAAATCTCTGACTACCTTGGACATCCGCCGGCCGGAGGCCCTGGGAAGCAGAGGGAGGAGGAGGAAGCACACAAGAAGGGGTCGGGGTGCAAAGTGCAAAGTGGTTAGGCACAAATTTACAAGTGACACCATTTCCAGACGCCAAGTCGAGAGGAGAGACTTGGGCAAACCTGGTCACAGCTAAGCACGGCTGAGCAGAATAGGATGGATTTCCCATCCTACAGGACATGCTGATACTTCTGTCTGTTTTCCCCCAGTTCAGAAAGGAAGAGTTTTTAAATATCAGTGCTTCTCTGGTGGGCCAAAAATACACATTTGAAAAAGCCAGTTCTGTGTTTCAAATCAGTTCAGCATCAAGTGGGTTGTCCCGCAGTGTCTCCTTGGGAGGGGGGCTCCCGTCCCGCCTGCCGCTCGCACCAATTTTAATGTCCCACATCAGCCTGGCTGACCCCAAGCTCCTGCTGAAGTGCCCTGGAGTACTACGCAGGGAAGTATATCCATGCATGACATCTCCCTTTCTGCTTCAGCATCTTCCTCTCTAAAATGGGCACAAGGCTTAATTTAACTAGTCCTTGTGAGTATTAAATCACTCCTTACGTAACGCTTTGCGCGGGTGAAGTATTCTTAGACAGACAGAGCAGAAGCCCTCACGCAGGCTGAGAAAGCAGCAATTAAACTTTTCAACAGTCTTCTAATAAGGGATAATTATGGTTCTTGCGAATCTGGGAAAACTAAATTTACCTGCCATGCTAAACGAGCTACCTAACATCCCAGGCAGGGACCCGGGAGCCCTGATGCCCCATCCTCCGCTGGCACCGAGGAGCACAGCTAGCTCGGAGACGGGCATCACGCCGCTTGCCACCTCCGTGCTGCCACGGCTTAGACATCCCGGGTAACGCCCCTGCCGGATTCGCTCCCGGCGGGTGGCTTTGTTGTTTATCTCGGAGAACAGCCTCCTTTGTGGAGGATTTGCACTCTCGTTCCAGCTGAGCTGCCTAGCACCGCCTGCCCAGAGCAGCTGCCGAGGGCAGAGCAAAACAATTTCCAGTTATTCGAGATTTTACTCTTTCCTGAATTACCCCACCTTTTCTTTTAATGGGGGAAGGTTAAATAGCCTGGGTGCTTCGGGCGCCCCAAGGATCGGAGCAAAAGCACCAGCACAAAAAGTTTGGGAGAGGAAAAATAAGAGCGGCAGCATGCAGTATTTCATGAGCGGCAAAGGAACAGGGAAGCCGGCTTGCATGTTAAATCTGATCTCTGGCTGCTGAGCAGCTCCTGCAAAGAGGATTGCTATTAGATGGGAACGTGGGGTCAGGTCCCAGAAATCTGATCCGCGCGCCCTGGCCACACCACCATCCGGGCGTTATTAATGTAACTAACGTAAATTGGCCCAAGCCAGTGACTTCAGATTGAGGGACTGGCTTAGGCCTCTGTTAAGTCAGCGCCAGACCTCTTCAGAGCCAGGTCTGCCTGAATCTCACGCCGTCGGCCCCCGGTGGTAGCCTTCACTCTGCCCAGTTAAGCCTCTTCCCCCCGAAAAAGTCCTTTTATTTGGAGGGGAAAGTAGGTCTGCTGTTCGAATGCTGCAGTTCTGTACTCTGGGAATCACTACCGCCCCCACAGCCACCTTCCCTGCCCTGGACAGGGAAATAAGCTCTTGTTGTACTTATCCTGGGAGCAGATTTAAGCCCTGCGAGAGCCAGGACCCCAGATGCCTCTTGCATGCACCTCTGCCCAGACCGCAGGGCCGAGCTTTGGCCCCGCATCCCCAGGCCAAAGCAGCAGCAGGGCTGGGGGATGCAAAAGGGACGGCAGGGAGGCACGGACCCCTGCCCAGCCAGCCAGACCTCTGCTGTCCTCCTTGGGGGTTAGGCAAGAGGTAACAAGTTCCCCAGGCCCAACTGCAGCTCAAATGTCATCAAAGTAAATCCTCCCACCACTCTCCTATGGCAGTGAGACAGGGCTTCCTCCAGCTGAACTGGCAAGGGCAGGCCCTCTGCAAAATCTCTCTGCAGCCACCTGCAGCCCTCTCATCCCCCCGGGAACACTCTCCTATGCCCAGCTTTTCTATGCCCTGTCCCACCAAGACGAGAGCTGGATCAAGCTGGGCTGACATGTCTCCTTCTCACCAGGGGAGGGTGCTCCCGATGAGGATCCTTCCAAAAGGGTATTCCTTCCCTCGCACAGTCACTGGTGGGCTGACATCCAGGTTCCCAAAGGAGTCAAGGCTTGAAACGTCTTTCCCGGGAGGCTCCCGGGTCACATAGCCAAAATCAGGGCCCTGAGAAAGAGGGGAGCAGTGAAGACATGACAGCAGGACCTCCACCAGCCTGGCTCTGCCCGTCGGCATCCCCACGAGCGCATCCTCACGCCAGGTCTCAGCTAGCAAGCCCAGAGACGTGGGCTTTCCCTGTAGCCAAGAGACGGGCAAGCTCATGAGGAGGACCCGGGGAGCCTCAGGGAGAAGGGGATCAACCTCACGCTGGAGGAAACCTTACATACCAGGATCTTTTTAAAAGCAAAGTCCCTCAGGCCCCTGTTTCTGGGTGAGTCAAAGACCACAGGGAAAGTCTTGTGAGGTGCTTCTACATAGCCAAACTCCAGTTCATCCTGTTGGGGGAAAAAAAGGAGGAAGGATCCTCTTTTGGTGATAGTGATCTCGGGAGTGGAGCACAAGGAGCATGTGAGGTAGGCAAAGCGAGTGGTGAGGGTGGAGCAGGAAATCAGGCAAACCTGAGAAAACTCTCCTGTTGTCCTAACCCAAAGGGAGGCAGCTCTCCACCCACGGAGGCAGGAGGGCTAGGGGCTGCCACCCCAGCCAATGCAGCGGTGGCAGAGCCAGGCTGCCCTGGAGCAGACAGCCTGCAGCCGCAGCATCCCAGGGAACGGGGACAGGGACGGCAGGGCTCATGCGTGCCACAGGGAGCAAGCAGCCCATATACCCAGCACATGCAGGTCCTTGTTGCAGCACTGCGTGGTCCTTAGGTGACATCCCTGTCTACGCTGGCTGCCACCACCTGCAGAATTTTAGTTTTAGTTGACGGTTGCTAGGTTCACCTCTGCATATCCAGGTGCTTTCTGCTGAACAAGGCAGCTAATACCTCTCTGGGGTGTTAGTAACAGAGATAACTCCCTACCGTCCCTGTGAGAGCCTCTGAGCCTGTAAGAAGTGCCATGCAAGAGCCACATACTACTAGTATTGATTTATGACCTGGATCCAGCGGTCACTCCGGCTTTCAACGTCTGAGCAGATGGTCAGCTTGCAGTTGGCTTTCCTCAGCAGGACTTGGAGACCCTCCAGAAAGACATCATTGGAGTTTATGCCCTTCTCAATGCTGTGGGGAGAGCAAGGAGTAAAGACCGGGAGCAGAGAACCCAAGGGCTCATGAGAAGTACCCCCACTGCCTGATCATGCAGCCTATTTCTCACTCACAGTGCATTAGGTTACTGTCACCCATGAGGTGACACTTGGAGAGGGTCGAGCTCTACGGCATCAGGGCCAAACAGAGCCTGCATCCTTTCTCCCTGGGGTTGCAATGAGTGCAACAGTGCCAGCCTGGCACTGGTATATTAGGACTCCTGCACAGCGCACATAAAGCATGGCTTGCCCCGTAGCTGATATGTAGTAAGGAAGGGTTGAAAGCTCCTCCTGGGAGAGTCTCTGTCTCCCAAGGTAGAGCGATGCCCCTCCTACCTGCAGACAAAAACCTCCACAGGCTGCTGGGTGTTTGGGGTCATTATCCAGGGTGCCACTCGGAAAACCACCGTATCAGTGAAAATCAGGGTGCCTGGTGAATACTGCAAGAGGTGAAACACCCATGAGTCACAGTGAAAATCCTATTGTCGGCTTTGCAGAGGACAGGAACAGGACATGCTCTAGGATGGCATGAGACAGAGGGACGCCAAGCCTTACCATTGCAGTGAGAGAAAGTATCTGTCTGCCTGCACAGGCACGATCCACAAGTCCCTCATACCTTATGGGTGACCTCCAGCAAGCTGACACTGAAGGACACCAGCCCAGAGAAGTCAGCATCTGGGAAAGAAAGTCCTTCCACGTAGAAAGTATTGTCTCCTCCGCTAATGTGGTCTAGTACGTAGGAGAGCTTATTCGGACCCAATACAGGTTCATACTCGGGGTGTGAGTCATGACCTGGAGAGACAACGAAATGTCCAGCACAGCACGTGATGAGCAGCTCATCCATGGGGATGGAAAGAGGCAACAAAGAGGAGGTGGCTGATGCCGGCGTGGTTTGCACAGGAGTGGGTGTGCATCCTCTTCTCTAGGGAACACACTTGATCTTCCTTGTACAAAGAGGACTCTATACCCTAAGGTCAAACCCTTTTATGGTGCATGCCTAGAGTTAAGCATCTAATGATATACTTGGGCTCCCTGACCTGATTTTCAGTGGGGAACTGTAGGTATTCAGTTACTGGGGTGTTCAAAGGGAAACGTGAGCAGCCCAACGAGATGGGCTGCTTTGATCACTGTGTCATACCCAGCATTAATTAGGGAGACGGTGCCAGAAGCAGCATGTGAGTTATCAGCCCTGAGTCCTGCTAGATCCCACCGTTCCCGCAGCGCTAGAGCCATGCCCATGTGACAAGGCGTGCGCATCTGTGTGTGCGCACGCAGCGTCGTGCCAAGGTGGGAGGCGACAGCTGGGGCGGAAACCCTCCCTTGCCCGGGCGACGAGTACTATCCCGCTGTGGATATGGCCCGCTCTCATCCTCTCGCGTGAGTGACACCAGTTTCCTCCTTATGTCGTCCTCACCTGGAGCTTCCCAAGCTTCCTCCATTGGAAAATCCTTCCTACGCATCTACACCCACGTGACAGCGACGTGTAGTCGTGAATCCTCGGCTCAATTTTTAGGGATAAGAAGACATCAGCGTTTTTAGACCTGCCTGGTGTATGCACAGCCTGTACCTTCAAAGCCCGCTCTTCACTGGATAAGACTAGCATGAGACACAAGCCTTGTCTTTGAAATTTCAGCAGTCACACTGAACAAAGCATTCTTTGTTACTTTTCCCTAAGCAGCCTTCGAGTTTCTCATAACTTAGTCTTCTAAACAGCCAGAGCAGGAAAGAGCAGAGGAGCTTTTGAGATAAGCAAGCATTTCCAGAGATCAGAGATGCTTGATCCCTAACTATAGTGAACTTTAGTGCACTAATAAAAAGTGGATTCACCCACCTCAGGGTCTTACAGGGAGATGATAGGACTGCACAAATATCTGGGAAGGAAGGAAGAAGCACTTACGAATAGCATGGAAAACTCTCACTTTGTCTGCATCCGACTCAGGGACATGAAGGACCAACTGATACTCAGCAAAGATAGCGCTGGGGCCTTGAGTCCTCAGGATCATAACAGACATATCTTGAAGGTCTACAAGGAAAGAGACAGTCAGGAGTCTCACTACAGGGCCCTAGGGAGGTTTCCAGCCTCAAGCACTGACTGTAGCCACTGGTATCCTCTGCCCAGACTTTGTTCACCTCTAGATTTATAGGGCATACCTCCTGGGACTATGCATGCTACTAGCACTGGTTTTACAGAGATGTCTGGGAGGAGAAAACTTCCTTGCCTTGGGAAGGGAACAGAGGTGAAGGCAAAGGTACTTTCAAGAGACATGGGCAGGTGATCCCGCACAGGGAAAGAGCCCGTTTCTGTTGCAATGGGGAAGCAGGTTAGAAAACGGAGCATCTGTTGATAACTATAAGGTGACAGCATGAAAGCAGCACCTCTTCTCCTAACTGCTTTGCAAGCACCTAAGGCCATAGGTCAGTGGCATGTTATCTTTGCAGGTAGAATCACCATCACCAGACTTGGGAAACATGGTCAAGCACGGCCTCAGCATGGGAAAGGAGAGCAACAGAGGCATCACGAGCACAAAAAGACCCAGATGAGGACCTTCGGCTCCCCTTGAGTGCTGCATATAAGCAGTCACCTTGGATTACGTGCTTTGGGTCCGCTACAAGGGCACGCGTGTGCCCAGCCAGGAAGATGTGACATCCTTTAGGCTGGCCCTGGTGAGCGCCCAGCGCCGCTCACCACGCGTACCTGCGCTGGTCTGTATCTCCATGTGACTGCTGTCCATCCCCACGGAGCTGGGGCTGTCCCGGTCACAGTTCACCAGCAGCACGGCGCCTTGCCCGTCCGGGCCCCATGTCCATTTTGCCTGGAGAAGAAGTGCCAAAAGGAGACGGGAGAAAAACCACAACATTTCCTCCCTCCTGTCCTCCTCCCAACAACGTCCCGGCTGGGAAAAACCCCAGGCCACGTCCACGCTTGGAGGAGATGCCCACAAGAGTTAAGTAACATGCAATCAGCCCTGGTGTAGAGAAGGCGGTGATGCTTTTAACCCACTAGATTTCCTAACCTCTTAACCCACATGAAAACTGCAGCTTCTAGCAGGGCCATCGAGGGCTATTGCAAACAGATGTTATCTTCTAACAGCTCAGAGTGTATCTGTAAGCCCTCATTTGGACAAGAATATGCCATTTCTAGAAATGCATCTGATCTTGATATACAATTTGTGCTGTTGTAATTCTGCTGTAGCCAATTACACAGGCATAAGTGCTTGGGCTTATGCAGATTTACGGCCAAAGGGGTAAATCTCTTGCTGTTTGCAAAACCCGCGACTGACTCATTTAGTGGCACGTTTCACGTCCAAAAAGGAAAAAAAAAAAGGCAGAGTTTTCTCCTATATGGCTGCTTCTGTCCAAACATCCTTGGGGCTGGACTTGAGAGTCAGGAGACTGGCACAGAGAAAAAAAAGAAAGTCTTTCCTCCGAGATTAGTAGGCTAAGGGAAAATGATGCAGCAAATTCTAATTCAGACACCAAGGAAATGCCAACATCACTCATGTCCCTCCTCCTAGAGATTTTCAAGAAACACGTTGCAAGTGGATGCACCCTGCATTTACCCTCCATAAACTCAACGTTTCATAAAACCGTGAAGCGTTTCTCATTACCTTGTCCTTTCCTTTGCTCTTCACTCTGCCGTCACGGCTCAAGTCAACATCCAGGGATATGTCTGAAACATCACAGAGAGAGAAGGAGGCCACCGGCAAGAGATCGAGCTTTCTGTGGACAGCGCTGTTTTGGACTCACCCTGAGCACCAGCCATGAGTCAGCTAACATCAACTCCACCTTCGTCACCCCAGATAAGCTCAAAACCTGAACAGGACCCTTCTCTAAAAGTCAATCTGACCACTTTTTCCTGGTTTTCTCCCTTTGGTCTCCAGCCGTCTTCTCCCGTCTTGATTTCCCTGGGTGGGGGGCATACCCACTTCTTTTGTATTTTTACCAATTTCAGATTGACAGTGGCAGTTTTTTGGTGAGCGAAGGTGAAATGGGGTGGAGGCACGAACGAGTGTTTTCACCATGGTCGAACGGACACCTAAGTAATTACTAAGGGCGAGGCAATGTTTGAGAAGGACTTTCCCTTACAGAGCTCTTCCTTCTCTGTCTCCGCCAGAACAAAGACGAGGTTTACCAACCACTTTTTCCTGAGCCTGTGTAAATCTGTAATAAGCCTATCCCAATGACGGCTCTTGGCCTGCTGAACTGATCCAAATGGCATAGAGGGAGGGAGATAATGTGTGCTAAAAACGCAGGCACAGAAGAGAGTGTCCTTCATGGTCAGAAAGGAGTACGTGGAGAAGCTGAGCCGTGTCTTTGTAACCCAAAAACCCCGTGGAAGGCAATGGCCAGGGATGGCTCAGAGCGGAGCCCATCAGTCATGGGAAATGGGAAACAATCAAACTCTTCAGGTGCAGTTCTCACAAACATGTGCATGACTCCAGTACACAGGTCTGGCTGTCATGTGAGCACTTTAGAAAATCCAAAATTTAGGATAATTAATCCATCCAAACGTAAATCTCTGCACCCAGACTAGTTGTCTGGACTCCCTTTGTAGTCAGTAGAGGAAAATAGGCACTTCAAGGCAATGATTCATCTCATCCTAAACTTCTAAAATAGGTCAGACAATTACACTTTGGTACTTATTTCTCTCCACTAGCTAAAACAGAAGTTGAGGAAGTGAGCGGCATTGCAGACAGGTCTAAAGCTAGGTGAGATGGTCTCATTTGAGTCCTCCTCTGCCAACCAAATGGTCTTAGAGGCCAGAGAAAGCTGGCTTGGTGCGTGCATTGGGTGGGCACATCGCACATTTTTGTTGTGCCATATAAGGCAGCACAATAACATTTTAATTATTTCTCTCCTCGTTGTGAGGTTAGGTTGTTAACATCCAAACCTGCACTATGCATTCAGGCTGGCGGGCAATTCGTGCACCCTGGTTAATTCCGGTTCAAGAAACAAAACTAGATTTGGGCATCTGAAAGAGCAGACTATCTTCAGACAAGGGTTGCTGTAATACTCACCTACACAGGTGAGATACAACCAAGCCACAGTGAGTTCATTCCCTTCCCATCCGTAGTATGTAATCTTAACCTGTGAAGATATCACCAGATCACTACCCGTTCCTAAGTCCTATATCTTCCTATGCTGAGTAGGTCTTTCCACTCACTGGGTTGACCCAGCAGTCCTGTAAGTTGTTGGTGGGACCATGAAGGCCATGCCTCATGGTTAAGCTGAATCATTTGTGTCTGCTTCAGCACAAAACAGGCACAGAAAAAGAAAGGTTAAAGTATTTTCATTGTCTTGCATGAAGTAGCTGACACCAGCTTTTGCAACAATTTTCTCATTTTTAGGTCATAAAACGTGACTTCCTTCTTTTTTTTAGTTTCATTTTTCATACACAGTAATTATATACTTCTGTTTCGGTTTGAGTTTGTTCCATGGAAACTTGCGTGATATCAGTGCTACCTGGAAACGATCGAGCACATGCTCTTTCCTTACTTCCTGGAAAAATCAAGTTATTTTTCCAGAATCTCTCTGTACATAAAAAGCAACTAACCTTATTGTCATTGACGGTTCTGCTGGTGACATCAACGGTCACCACAACCTCTATATCAGGATCCAGCGGCCATCGGGAGGTGTTCAGGGGCTTTGTCACGGGGTTGTGGATGACATGGACTATAACTGCAGAAGTGGCGTGGACCTCAAATGACACGGCACCTTTAGGGGTAGATCTGAAACAGAAAGCAGCCCTTGGTTACAGACAGACTTGTCCCTCCTGTTGTTTTCTGTGGACCAAAAGAGCTGAACTGAGCTCGCTGAAAGTAAATTCAACGGTTACTGGGTTTAATAGGCTGAGAACCATGTTTGGGTGCGTCATCTGAATTTTGTATGTATTATCTCTGTGGTGGTGCTGAGCAAACACAGTTCCTGCTGGAAGGAAGGGAGCTTCAGCACGTCCATCCATGGTTAAGTAGAGATGCTTAGGCCTGGGCATCCAACCTTCATCATTTTGACCTCCCTGAACAAGAACAGTGTAAATAAAAAAACGATTTCAGCATCCCAAAGACACTGCAAACCTGGGAACTCAGACTAGAGTAGACTAGTCTGCTCGGACCCAGACTAAGAGCTGGGACAGTTTTTGATGTCACCTCTCCAGGGTGGGTGGTTAGCGGTCCTACATGGGGAGCAACGAGGTGCATGGATCCACTATTTTGCGCCCCGGTGCATCCCTCCATGAGAGAAAATTGGTTTCAAAGGCAGCAGTTGTGGCTTAAGCTACTGTCTCTCACCCAGCGCTTAGAGGAGGACCACGCTTGGCCAAAGGCCATGCAGCAGCGACTCATCACGCCACCGTAAAGGCCTCCATTGGCCCCTACCCTGAATTAAAAGATGCCCGAATAAAAGACAAAACGTCCAGCCCATGTGCAAGCACACAGAGCCCAAACCCCACCTCTATAACATCCCTCACCTTTGAAGTGCTGCCTACATGCTCATTACATCCCTGGCACCCTCATCTGGGGAGCGGGAGTGCTCCAACCTGTCTGAGATTTGTAACCTGCCTTCCTGTGCGCACACAAAAAGGGATAAGGTGGTAAATTTTAACCACAAGGAAAATACAGAAGGGATTTATTCCCTGTTTCCCTTTGCATGACAGTGCTGATGCCTGCAGCAGCCTGTAAGTAGAGATTAATCTGTCGTCTCCCTTGCCTCCCTTAAAATTTAAATGGTTGCAGCATCATAAATCTTCCCGCAGACTTGCAGAATCGCTCCTCTCATGCGCCCTAGGAGCCTAAGTGTCAGATTAACTGCACGCAGTTATATCAAAGACCTTGTGTCTCCTGGGCAGTTCTGGAGGAGCGGGGAGACCTGCACATAGCTTATCGGAGCTGAACGAGGCGCACGAATGCCTTCCCTCGTAGCATGTCTATGTGGCACAGAGCCGCGGCTGCCCGCCCCGTCCGAGCAGCCAAAGTCCGTTCAAAAGCAGCAAATTTCGTTTCAGATTTCAGTTCCAGGGCCAAATCTATGGGAGATGGAGTGATGCAGAGAGCCCACGGGTAGCAGAAACCCCAGGGAAGGAAGGACTTCCACAATTTGGGTCTATCGGCGCCAATTTGACGGCCCTCTCTTCTCACCCCAGCGATGGTCAGCTACCAGACTGGCCAGCTAGAAGCAGGATTCCCGCTATACTCCACCTTCGTGGCCGAAAATGGACAAAACTATGACCGAACCCTGTCCCATCTGCCACCTAGTTTGCCCGGTGCAGGGAGGACTCTCGCTACTGCTGTTGCTCTGCGGTAATGAAGCGACTCCTGTTATTAAGCCCTGACATTTAAACAGCAGCCACCATCTCATATCAACTCTTGGCTCCTCTGAGCAAGGCTCAGATCTGCTATCAAGGAGCCAAACCAGCCCGTTTTGGGGCTCAGGCCTAGCGCACATTTAAACGGGACTGAGCTCATTCCAGTCCGAGTTCAGAAAAAATTGCAAATAACAGGTCATATTCCCTGCTGGCTGAGGAAAAAATAATGATGGTTCAAGGCCAGCGGAGGTTCAATTTGAGTCCCTTTGTAACGCACAGGGTGGTGGGGTCAGTCTAGCTACAACAGCAAGCGCTGGCCCTGCTCCAACACGCAAACCAAATAATCGACTAGTTTGCATTCCCAACGGGCTTGGCCTGTAGTTGCTATCATTATAAGTATCATTTATTAAATAGTAACGATGCAACAGTACAGTAAATACAGCCCCATATCTGGCCAATAAAACAACCCCTATATTTTAGGCAAGAAAGTCACTTCTTGCTAAATCACTCATAAAAAATCCACTCATGGATTTTTTTTTCTGCTTTAGCCACACATTTGTTCTTTAATCCAGTTTAGTTCCAGACAAGTTGTTCTTCTTGAATTGTTGTTGCCTAATGCTTTAGCAGCCAGAAATAGATCCCACTTATCTGGGGTGTGCATGGGCTTTACCTGAAAACTGTCATTGTTGTCTGTGTTTAAATGTCTCGACGTCACAGGAGCGACCGCCGCTCCTTTGGGTGGGCAGGGAGCGCTGCTCCAGGAAACTCTGCCCCCAGAAGTGACCGAGGACACAGGGGACAGCTACCTCGTGGGGACACATCCCCCGAGTGCCCCACCAGCCTGCCAAATACAAATCCAAAACGGTGATGCAGGGCCCCAGATCAGCTCTGATTTTCCCCTGCAAAGCTTGTCTCTATACCAAATGCGAAGCAGAAATGTAGAATGCTCTTGGGCTTCCCTAAAAAAAGCCATCAGCCTCACGAAGCCAGAGCCTGTCTGGCAAGCAGCGTAAGCCCATGCAGGTGATTGCAGGTAGTCAAATATCAAAAGCCTTACCGTTGCATGTCCAGAAAGACCTCGGTGCCCAGCACACAGACGGCATAGCTGGCGTGACTGGTGGACACCTGCACGACCTGACGTTGGGGCATGATCCACCGGGGACCACGGGTGCATGTGAAGGAAGCTGCTGCTTGTCTGCCCTGCTCTGTAGGTAAACCAGCACGACAGGATTAAAAGGCAAGGGAATTTAACTCCTCCTTCCTCCCTTCCCTCGATGACTGGGCTACCCAGAGACCCTGCCGTCTCCACCTCTACCATCCCGTGCTGTGGCTCCGGGAAGCTGCACGCTCAGGAGATGAAGGCGATAAGCCAGCCCCTGGGGCTCTCCCATACAGGGAGGGGGCACAGGGTGGAAAGGCAGGATGGGGCCCGGCAGGGCACGGCTTTGCACCCCAGCTCGTCCGGGACACAGAGATCTGCCCCAACATTGTAGCAGTGAGATCTTTGGGGGAAAATTCTCAAGGATTTACTCTGAACTTCCTTATAACTTCATATAAGGACTCCAGAGCTTTATACATTAAACATTTCTACCCATCCTCTTATGCAACGTGGTTGTTTAGGGTTATTATAATACACAGTACCATTAAAATAAAATATTTTCTTTAAAATAACCCAATTTTTCCATCTAGTCTCCCAGCAGGTGACTCACGGCCTCGACTACCCCATTAGGGCAATGCCTGTGTAAAGCACATACCGCTCCAGCAAAAGGAAATGTTTGCTCGGGCTGGTCCTTCCCTTTATAACAACTTCTGATGAATGCTATGAGCAGAAATGGGTGCACTCAGGGCTACAGGGAAAACTGGTTATTTGGCAGGCAGGAAAAAACCCTGCAAGAGGCTTTTGGTGGAAATCAGAGATTCTCACTGATTCGCTTGGACACAGAGAAGAACCGGGGACGCAGTGCACGTTAGCATGGGGTTTTTTTGTGTTGCTGGAGATGTCTGACGGCAAAGTGAGTCTCTGCTCCCCCAGGGAAGGGACCAGCACCTCCAGGTTGATCCCATCGTGCGGCAAACATCCCAGTTGTTGGAACAAATCGCCTTCTGGAGATACTAATCTCTCTCCAGGCAATCCTGGGAGACTTAACTTACTTCTACAGCGTAAAAGTGGGCGATATGAATCTTGCTGCTAGTCATGAAGAAGATTTCCACGGCACTAGGCGCTGGCCCAGGATCTAGACAGCAGTGAAGTGGTTCCCACTTCAAGAGAGGCACGAGTGATGGATAGAGGGAGCAAGCGAGAGCAGGGAAGTCCTAGGTGGCACTGATCCCTGTGAAGACCGCACCAATAACCCCGTGGCTGCAAGGTTAATTGTGAATCTCATGTAAACGAGATAGGAAGGGCAATAAGGCAACAGTGCCATCCCCATTTCCATAGGGTAGGGAGATGGGATATCAGGAAGCAATTTTGTTGGAGGCAAATGTACAAGGAGGAAGTCATGCCAAGCAGTAGCTTCATGAGGTAACACAGCAGGACAGGACTAGAATCAAAACACACAGTTTTGTGGGCAGCAGGATCCTTTGCAAAAGGAAAGCCCAAAGTCAGCTTGGTAGAGCTAAGACTAATCCCCATCATCACGTCGTGATGCACGTCCTCAGCTGAGAGAGAGGCTAGCTGGGCTGTTGGGCGAAGCAAAATGTTCACACCCTCTTTAGCAAGACCAAACTAGAGCCATCCCAGCTGCTTTAAACATCTCCAAGTGCACCTACATTAAAGGCTCTTCTGACTGTAATTGTGCCAGTAAAACAGCACGGTGTCTCGTTGGTGAGCACGGTTTTAACAAGACCATGAGAGCTTGCTGGGGCAGCGAGGATGCTCGAGTGGGCTGCGTCGTGGCACGCTAGCGGCACCGCTCTGGGGTCTCCGGGACCCTGCCTGATTTTAGTCTGTAGGCAAAATCTGATGGAGCAAAACCTGGCACAAGCCAGACTTGTGCAGTTCGCAGAAGAATTTTGAGCTTTGTGGGCTTACAAGCCCTACTACGAGAGGAGTGCAAGCGTTCGCACACCCCCAAAACACTTTAAGTGGTCCACTTGGGGCAAAGCAGCGTCAGCACAGGCTCCAAACAGAAGCCTGTCCTGTCCTCAGAGGAAGAGTTTTGCTATACCGAAACCTCTGCCAGCAGAGCATTATGTAACACTGGGAGTTTGATTTCCACGTGTGGCTGCTGGTCGCACTGGTTCAGACTGGGCATGGTGCTGAGCTTGCCGTCTGCTGTGATTTTGGCACTGCATCCTGCTCGGCTGGTTCTGAGACCTGCGCTGGACAGAGAACACACCTTAATCCTCAAGGGGTCATGCTGTTACGATCTGTAATCTGGAGGAAGGTGGAGAACGGTGGTTTCCGGCTTCCAGGGGTTCACAGCTCAGGCTTGCAAGCATGCGCTTCTCCCCATTCCAGAGCAGCAGTTCTCCCCACAAACCTGCCTGAGATCCTATCCAGCCGGGAGAGATGGGCTGAAGTCATGGGGCCAAAACCTCAAGTTTGTGTATTGTGCAGCCAGACTCGTGTTTAGTCACGGCACGTTCTTAGCAGCCACGGTAACTCCAGATGCTCTCTCAAGCCCAATCCATACTGTCTTCGTTGGGTGGTAGCTACATTCACTTCTTCCTCCTCCACCTGCTATTAGCTCCGACATGCCCATGCAGCAGTAGGGAGGATTACGATTTTTAAGTCATCTAAGCCTATTCAGTGCTGAGCGTTTCTTCCTAACAACACCTTGTTCCAGGAGGCTGCTATTAAGATTCACAGTGCAGGATGGATCAGAGAGAAGTTGGTGAATTCAGGCCCCTATGATGTGTTGGACACGCAGTTTCCTAGGAAATATGCAGTGCTGCTCCTCTCCATCAGATTCAATTGGCCACGGCAAGCCACCCAAGAGCTTGGCCAGGCTTGGGTTGGGGTTTTCTTCAAGTGTTTTTCTGCCTGCTGTGTCTCCCTTATTCAGGACAAGGTCTCTGAACACTGCTTCTCACCAGACAGCTTTTGTGCAGCCTGTGTCCGGCAGGGATGACACGTTCCCAGCAGCACAGGGAAGGATGCCGGCTGCAGGACCGAGCCAGTCGGGTCGTAGCGACCACGGGGACAGGTACTTGTGCCTCGTTTGATGTAATCTCAGCTGCTCTTTTTCCAGCACCAGCCTGGACCTCACCTTGTCCGTGCACCATTAGCCAGGCCAGTAAGACAGCCGAGAGACACAAAACCAGCATGGTACTGCCTGTATCACACCGCTGATGGAGACATCCGATGCTCTGGGCCATGGGACGGGGCAGGACCAGAGTCCCTAGCTGCAACTGGTAGGAAAGGCACCTTTCAGAGGGGACCATTTGGGCTGGAGAGACTCACTGATGCAGCACCCTGGTCTCTCTCCCATTCCACGACCCTCAAGCAACCCACGGGGTCCAACACATGGGGTCCCAAGGCTGGAGGGAGGCAGCTGTGCAGCAAGCATGGGAGGCTGGTGGGCAGGAGTCCCTGCGGTGAGGACCGGCTGAAGGTATCTCCTGCTTTGGTCTTGCCCATCCTCAGACATCCAGCTCCGAGTCAGGCGGCTCAACTGCCTCCTCCGTAATCAGAGGCAGGAGACAGGTGCTTTGAGGCACAGCCGCCTCACCCTGAGGCAGGCGAGCTCGCCGAGATGGAGCGATTCCCCTACCAATACAGAGCCCATTGAGGACAGACCAGACGCTAATCCCTCGTTCTCCCCCGGCAACCCCACAGCTGCCCCGTCTCCCCAAGCCCTAATGGCACTCACCCCGCGGGGCCTTTCTTGTCACCCGTGCTGCCTCGCCACTCCATCAAGGAAAGTTTGGTAATCTCTTTAAGCTGATAATCGCACATTATTTATTACTCTGCCTGCATAATTGCAGGCAGTAACTTTTAAGAGCCTTGTCCTTCAATAGAACAAGGCATTGAACCAGTTATCAAGTCCCGCTCTTGTTTGCCAAAGGATTTATTTCATTAGCTGCGTGGCTGTACCAGACGAAAAGCCTCCTGAATAAGCGCAAAGCTTCCCATGGAGCACGGCAGGAGCACCCTACGTGTCTGTGCTCGGGAGGTTTCAAGAGGTGCCGAGTCAGCTCCCAAGAACCTGCCTTCTCCTTTGCTGCTAACGCGTGGCCAGAGGCCGGGAAGGAAGGGCACAGAGCCTGGTTTGGGTCGGCAACAAAAGCTCCATCCTGGTGAAACCCAACAGAGGCTGGTCCCGATCCTGGCGAAATGGCATTTTTGAGGGAAATGGCTGTCAACTTCTAAGGAGCGTGAGGAGCTGCCATGCAAAGCTGCCAAACTTCACGTCGTGGGATGCACCAGGGCCCATGTCCGGGACTTCCCAGAAGCCAAGAGCAGGGACGGCTCTGCAATCCGTCCTGTCCCGCCTTGCACTACTGGAAAGCCGAGCTCTCCCCTCCACCTTTCCCTCTCCCCTAAAGGAGGGCATCCGAGTGCCCAGCTTCTCATACAGCTGGCAATCAAAGAGCAAACCGCCCCGTGAAGCCTCCTTTCCATCTGGCGTAGCTCAGGAGCTGCGCGCGCGCCCGCAGGAGCTCCGTCCTCACGTGCTCGCTGCGCCGGTACCCCACGCTCTCCCGCAGCTTCGCACAGCACGCTGAGGTGGCTGCCGGATAAACCTATCCCTCCCTAGAGCGTGCTGGATGCCTCCCACGACGGTAGCAATAAACTTGGGGATCTGCTCAGCTTAGCTCAAAGCTCCGGTGGGTTGGTATTGTCCCGCTTGCGGATGCCGCCTTGAAGCCGTGTCGGCTGATTCACCCGTCTGGCGGCTGCACCTCCAGCCTGGCGCCTGCCGCGTGCTTTCTGCTCCCGCGCTGCCGGCCGCCTCCGAGCCTCGCCTGCTCCCCGATCGCAGCTGCGTTCAAAGGACTTCCAAAATAAAGGTGGAAAGTCCCATGGAGGCAACGTCACCTTTTGCGTGCTGCCAGGGGACGGAGGGCGGCTCGCGTGGTGGCTTACGCCCAGCCTGATTCATGTGGGCACCTGTTCACACCTCCTAAACACAAAGGTCAGCTAGAAAGGACGCTGCGGGGGGACATTTCACTCCTACTCTTTGCAATAAGGCTCCTGTCCCGACATGCACCTCCGAGCGCAGCCGAAGGCTCAGGCAGCCCCGATATCTGCCAGGAGCGCAGCGCCGGCGCCGGGTTGCGGCCGCAGCCCAGCACGTTGCCGGCCTGACGCGCTCCACCGTCACCGGGCACGTGGGCGCTGCTCCTGGCCACCAAGGAGGGCACGCCGGCCAAACCGCCTGAAACGCTCACCAAGCCACGCAGGTTCACGTCAGGTTTTTCCATCGCCAGCTCAGGGAGCCCACAGGACAATCAGGCCCTTGATCCGGACTCCCAGAAAAGGGCGACTTCAACAGATCCATGGGGCAGAATCGGATCTCAGCACAGCTCGAAGCGACGGATGAGAGATGCCGCGCGGGATCTGAGTGGTTTCGGGCAAAGTTGGAAGAGGTTTCCTATGCTCCACAGCATACGCAGCTCTCTCCTGCAGAGAGGCTTGGTGATGCCAACAGAGCTGCTGACCCCCTCCCAGCCCATGTGCACTAGTTTCTCCATCCGGCCCCGGTCCTCCCAGTGCCAGGGATGAGATGTAGAGCGGTGCCTGGAGCATCGTTCACCTTTGCCATCGCCCAGGCGGAGGGAGAGAGGAGGGAAACATGCAAACACACATGAATGAACTCTCCAGAGCGTCTGTAAGCTCCTGTACTGATACCTGTTCCCAGCTCCTCTAGATTAGGACATGCAGGGGAATCAGCAGGGGAAGAGCTGATGCGTAGGAGCTACTAATCTGGCAGATCTGATTTTTAAAAACCTGAGAACTCCTCTGACCAGACTGACTATAGCTGTGAAACCACGAGCCTCCAGACATCTGTGGATATCCATGTATATGTACGTCCCGTGATGGTTTACCATGTCTGATCTCCTCCCTGAAAGCACAAAGCAAAGCCTGCGTCAAGAAGAGCGCTTCTGCCTTGTGAAAACCCCGTTCTCGCTTTATAAACCAAGGTTTATTTAGCAACTGGTTGAGTGAGTTTCCCAGGCTTCACGGCCTGAGACTCGCTGGTGCTTTGGCTGGTGCAAGAGGGACGTGAGTCGGGCAGAGTGGGACCAGCCAACGTGGAGATGTTGGTCCCAGTGCCTCGGGCACGGGGAGGACTCGGAGCCAGCCGAGCGGCCCTTGCGTTTCCAGGCTCGCGTGCTGCTGCCGCCGGCTGCGTACCCTCAGCTTCGAGGAGCGCAGCCCGGCTGAAGCCCCCGGACCCTCGCCGGAGGAGCCAGGAGGCTCCCGCCGGAGGCAAGGCAGCGCCCGCGGCACAGCCCATGGGTGCGCCCGCCGAGGCCCTTCCCGGAGCTGCTCGCCCTCTCAGATACTCAGCACAGAGCTCCCAATGCCAAAGCCTCCTGCGAGGAGGAGGAGGAGGAGGAGGAGGAGGAAGGGGGATGGCGTAAATGAGGGAACTGCATCCCCGTCGTGGAAAGCAGCTCTGACAGCCCCATCCGGCGGCGCTCTCCTCCTGCAACCCGGCACCCCCGCAGCCCTCTCCCATCCCTCCCTCCTCCCTTTTTGCCCTAAAACAGGGCTTTCTCTTCTCTTTTTTTGTCGCAAACTCAGGCTCCCAGGGTGCCTGCAAGCCGGGCTGCTGCTGGGTGCCAGCGCCACCCCAGGGCCCGGCGGGGTGGGGATGATGGAAGGGGGACAGGGGGATGTTGGGGACATTGTGGGACAGGATGCAGGTGACATCTAGTGGGACCGGGCAGCAGTGCTGTCACCACCGCTCTGTCCCTCGCAGGGTCTTGGGTCCCCCCCATCCTCTGTCGCCCGCCAGCCTGGGGGTGCACCGGGGCCCCCCAAAGCAGAGCCCCCGGCCCCAGGGGACCAGCGGCAGCAGGGAAGCGCGTTGGTGCCACGTCCCCGCGAAAGGCCCCGCCAGCCGCTCGGCGGGACGAGCCGCGTGGCTGAGGACGCCTGTGCTCGGCCGGCGTCCCGTCCACGCCGACGCGGGCGCCGGGCGAAAGCTCGCGCCGGGCACGAGCGAGCGCTCCCACGCAGCAGCGCCACGAATTACCAGCCATCGCTAGCTTAAGTCATGTTGCAGCAGCCTAACCAAAACAGCAAATCGTTACTCATAATCCGGGTGAAATCATACGCTTGCAGTCCAAATTAGTGCTAATTCCCATTAATAAAATGATTCAAGCTGTTAGGCAACAACATCCCAGCATCTACTCCTCCGCAGCGCTACAGTCACCCTGCCTGCATGGCCCAAGACAACCTCACAGGACACAGTGCTGGCAGCGAGCGGTTTCTTCCTCCTCGGTTTTGGGTTCGCTCAGGGTTATTTTCACCTGTTTCAACCCCAAATTTGGTAGCGGGTTACGCTCCTTCCCCTCCCCTACGGGTCCACAGGGTTCAGGCTGCCTTAATTCCCCAGGTTTGCTAATCCATGTTTCAACAAGCGTGTGACCAGCTGGAAGCACTTGCGCTGCTTTTAAAAATCCCCAGTGATGTACCGATCTTGGGGTCCTTCTGGAAGATGGGAGGGGTTTGGGGTTTTTTTAAAGAAAAGGGAGGATTTAAAGTAGCATTTGGCTTCCTTGCCAGCAACTGAAATACTAAATGCCCAGGCAAAGGAATCGGGAAGTGAAAGAGGCAAAAGAGAAGCTGTTTTCTTCACTCGATTTCTTCCAAAATAGCGTTTTGACACCTCTGTGTCCCCTAGCGCATCGGTCCCAAGCGAGCCCACGTCTGTCCGGCCGCCGAGTCGCCGGCGCGGCACGAGGGAGATGCCTGCTGGCGGCTGTGTTTTTGGAGGGGAAAAAAGAAAAAAGCACGAGGAGCCTTGCGGCACGCTGAGCCACTAGCCGGTGGCCAGAGCCAGCGTGTGCAAACACCGCACGGGTTTGGTTCGGGGGGGGGTTTCTTTTTTCCTTCTTTCCTGGTTCCTCTTTCTCGCAGCCCGGTGGTTTAAATAGATGAGGGTAAAATAGTGACGCGTCTCAGAAGAGAGGGTGCGCGTTTTCCAGCTGCAGGCGTAAGCAGGTCTCGGCCTGGGGCCTCTAATCTGAGGTTCACGTAACCCAAGCAGCACGTCCCCACGTTAAATTTTGCACGGCGGTGTTGCTGC
The DNA here is from genome assembly GCF_040807025.1 of Struthio camelus. Classification (NCBI taxonomy): domain Eukaryota; kingdom Metazoa; phylum Chordata; class Aves; order Struthioniformes; family Struthionidae; genus Struthio; species Struthio camelus. The sequence continues at coordinate 13,464,152 of NC_090962.1, forward strand.
TCGAACCACGATGACCTGGGACAGGTAAAGCTTCAGAGGCTGGTGCTGCGTGCCTTCTTCTTATACTCTTTGGTGATCACGCGTATGGCCTTTAATAAAACATATTTCTTGCCACAAATTTCTTCGGCATGTGCAGAAAAGCGGGGAAACTGCCTGTGCTCCCAAGGAGTCTGCGTGGGGACGAGGTTCAGCAACGCAAAGCCCCTGTTTGTGTGCTTGTTGGCTCAGGTCGCGGCAAGAAAAAGGATCCGGTTTGGAGGGGGAACTGTGTTTGAGTTCGCTTACCGTGCCCTAGCTAAAAAGAAAAGCCTAAAAGGAACACAAAGAAGGACAATCAAACTGAACGTTTCTGGTTCCTGCTTTTTAATTGCTTGTGGCAGGTTATTTCAAAATCTGAGGAAGAAGGTTTGGTTTTTACAATGGATATTTAGCTTCATATTAAAAAACAATGCAAACGCTTGCATGGGCAGCAATTGCTCCCAACACGAACTGCTGCATTACCAGGGCAGCAAAACAGCATGTTCATTGTATAAAAATACCTCCACCTTCCCCTTTTTAGCATAAGCAAAGGCAGCTCATTCCCCAGCTTCCCTTCGAAAATAAGCAGGGAAGAAAGGAGTGTCCTGCTAGCCTGAGGACTTGGAAAGTTTGCCTCTTCTTCCAAAGAGCAGCTAGAGGCTTTCCCTAGACAACAGAAAATTGCCGCGGCCAGGGCAGCGCGAGAGGTATCGAATACCCCACGATCGCAGACACCAGCCAAAACTCCAAGCCCCACCGGCGGCGCTGCAAAAACACCCCGAGGCCATCTCCGCATCCGCCTCCCCTCCTGACTTCTCCTTTCGGTTTGAGGTTTGGGGTTGGGCTGCCGCGATGACACGGCCCCCGGCCGGCCGCTGTGCTGGACCCGGGGGCGACGGGGAGTTGGGGACGGAGTTAGGGACAGCTGGGGGAGCTCCTTGCAAAGGACTCGGAGCTGGCCGGGCCTCGGGCCAGCCGTCCTCCCTCTCCATCCCTCCCTCCCAAGCCTCTGAGATCATTTTCATGCGGCGTTAGAGGGTCCAATCCAACAGCCCTCTCCCTTCGGGCCAGCGGGGTGGGGGGGCAAAGGGGCCTGCAAAGGAGTTGTCCCAAATTCAAGGGAGGGCCTGGCCCCCCAGGAAGGATGATTGACTTTCTGTGGGTCCAGTAGAGGAAGAGGAAGAGGAGCTGGGAGGCGTGCCGGGGTATGGAGGAGGGAGGAGGAACCCAGGCAGGGTGCTGCCCTGGGCTCAGTCCCACCTGGAGCAGGTGCGAGGGGCGCGTGTGCCCATCGTCAGGGCGTCTGGGCTGTGGGGGTGGCAAGATGCTGCGGGACCGCACCCTCCGGCTCCAGTACGGGAGCCGCATCGAGGCCCTGTGCGTGCTGGGCACCCAGATCTCCACCGATGTCTACGGGTGAGTCGGACACGTTAACTCTTCCTTCTCCCTCCCCTTCTGCACCTTTTCCCCCATGCCTTCACCCCTTCCTCTGTAACCCCCCCACCCTTTTTTTCCTTCTGCTCCCCCAATCTGCAGGTTGGCCTGTTGCCCAGCTCCCAAACCCCTGCATATCCCTTCTTCAGGAGCCCCCAGAAATGTTTTTGGGGGCGACGAGAGGGTGGAGAAGCTGAAATAGCCCCCCTCCTGTGCCTCCTGAAGCCAGGTCACTGCCACACATCCCCCCATGCCGTGTCTCCATCCCAGGAGAGACTCCCCTGCCTCAATTCACAGGCGTGAGAAGAGATTTAATCCTGCAGCCCTGCTTTCCCAGGTGGTTTGGGAGGCATCGGCATGCTCATGGCAGGTCCACAGGGGCTGAAGCCCCCTGCGCCGCACGGGGACCCAACCCTGCCAAGGGCAGGCTGTTAAAATCTTGCAATTTAATACAGTTCCCCAAGGAAACAGCCTCGATTTACAGCACGTGGCATGCCCTCGCTGGAAAATCAGTACGTTCCCAGCGGGTTTTGGCCCTGGGACCTGTCTGCACGCAGCTTTTGGTTTTCAGGAGGGAACCTCCAACCTGCTGGCCAGGAGAAGATGCAGCTATTCAGGCTGGTCTGACCCCGCATTAAGGGAAATGCTTTGCCCTCTGCAGAGAGATCCAGCTCCTCTGTAGGGCTAAGACCATGTCCGAATGATTCCTACCCCATTTGACGTTTCCAAGCAGGACTGTGCCTTGCTCCGAGTCCTTCTGCGGCACTAATGTCTGCGACCCCTGCGGCATCCCGGGGCTTTATTTGAAGAGACCCGGGATTCCTAGATTGTGCCGGGCTGTTGCAAAACTGTTCCTGAAAAGCCTTGGCTGGCTGGTGGACATCATCCAGGAGGGAGATGAGGTGTTTAGCTGCCTGCGCTCCAAGCCGGGACATGCCCTGCCTACGTTGCCAGCAGCGAGCCCTGGCCTTTCGCTCTCTTAATCTACGACAGACTCGCGCTGTCGGTGCAAGCTCTCTCAGAGGAGCGGGCAAATTCTTTCCTGGGTTTGGTAAATCTGCGCGAGTCCCAGCAAAGAGTCTCAGGTGTCAGCGTTTGTGCAACACAAAGTATTTACCCACGGTCTCCAAATGCGGCTTCATCCATCCGTGGTCAACAGACCCAGTTACCAAACAATATTCACTTGGGAATTCAGAGACCGGAGGAACAAGCAGGGTTGGGACATGGAAGGAAAGAGCAGGAGACCATGGGGACAGATGGCAAAGGAGGGGATGCAGCTGGGAGCACTGGGAGACGAGGGGAAAACAAGACCCGGTGACAAGCTGCATCCTGAAAGAGCGTGCAAGTAACCACAACATAAACTCCACGCCCATAAAACCAAATATAACATTGCACTTCAGAACAGCCCAAGACAGTTGTTCCCCAAAAGAAAAAAACATTGTGTTTAAATACTTTGTTCCAATCAGTCATAGGCAGTGCCGGTCCTCACCTAGCTGCTTATGCTTATTATCTCACCCTTGATGCTCAGGACAAATACAGCCCAGTTACAGCTCATCCGTCTTCTCTCCAGGTCAAATCTCCTCCCGGTGGGATTCCTAAACCCCAGAAAGAAGGAAACCAAACCAGTTTTGCACGCCTAATTAAATGCAATTTAACAACTTAAGAAATGCCCAGATAGCATCAAGCAAGCGCTCAGATTTCCTCTTTCCCCTGATGCCACTGGCTCAGGGTTTTACAGCCGTGCCCGCGCAGCATGGGGCCACCAGCATCCAGCAGCCCAGTAAAGGATGTTGTAACGGTGATACGGCGGGTGCTCTCGGGTGTCAGCGCCACAGCCACGGGGCTGGCCGCACACGTGCTGGAGAGGCCGACGCTCCAAGTGAGGCCGGACCTTGCGAAATGTAAGCGGCCCCAAAATAATGACCCTGGAAACAAAGGGAAACGAGGGACAGGGAGCCAAGAGAGGCAAGGGAGACCTGCTGAGCGGCTCGAGAAAGGCAAGGGTAGGTCACGCTGCGAGTGGTGCAATACTTGCTATATCTAGCTCGGACAAATCACCCCTAAATTTGAATTTCCTATGGTAAAAGCTTTCAGCTCAGTTGAAACGCTCTCATGGTAACTTATTAAATACTGGGTTTGACTCAGTTTAAAAATAAACAGATATTTCTGGATTGAAATGAACTTCAAAACAAAAAAACAAGCTCTTTTGTTCCAGCAGGGCTAGATGCTTAGCCTGTAATTGTAATAGACTGCAATCTCATTTTTTATAAGCTAAAAAGCCCAGTGTCGGCAAAATAGGTTCATTCTTCCAAAATAGCATGTTCTGCCATAAAACTTTCCCAGGCAGTGATAGTTACATGCAGCTTTCTGAAAGGACAGGAAGGTAGAAAGGAATTGGTGGCGAGCGTGGAGATGCCAGCATGCCTGGTCTTGGTTTTGTCTCGAGGAGGGAGAGTAATTGCTCTGGGAACTGAGCATTTTGGGTTGCTCATGGCACCGCTGCAAGCCAAGGTGAAACCTCATCCTTGCCATAGCACAGTGCTGGGTGCCTGCTGGTCTCCGAATTTCAGCAAGTTTGGGACTGCCTCAGCTGAGCGCCGGTCTCTGAAAACTTCTTTGCAGAGCGGCTCCGGCCGGTGCGGTCTCCTTCAGCCTGAAGCACACGGAGGCGGTCAATGTGGAGGTCATCACCGGGGAGCAAGTGGAGGTGGCGCCGGGGAACGGGGGGCCACGGTGGCCTCTCGACAAGGGGACGGTCCTGAGACTCAGCATGAGCAAAGCCAGCATGGAGGTCAATGACAACAAGGTGAAAAGCGGGGTGCTGGGGGTCTAGACAGCCTCTTTCCTTCGCCAGGTTCCCACGGACCGAAGCATCGCTCCCCTGCCCACAGGCACCGGGCGCTGTCATCCTGCCCTTGCTACTCATGTGTGTTTGGGTATTTCCAGGTCACCGTGAGCTATTATGGAGAGGAAGAAGGACAGCCCATTGACCAAGCTGGGGTCTTTCTCACAGGCATCGGTGAGTACGAGTGCTTTTGCAACGGCACAGCCAGAGCTGCAATCCCTCTTTGCCCGCTTGCAGAGCTGCGAAAATCCCATCCTTCGGGAGCAAAGCAAGCAGCATGACCTGGGAGGCTCTGCGCACAGGGAGAGCCAACAGCAAATGCCGACAGTACCAGAAGGATCTTGTTGCTCCCTCAGAAAATGCCCCAGCAAAGTCCATTTTGGTCACCTCTGAGGGCTTAGCAGGGCAATGTGGGAGCAAGTCCTTGTGCGGAGGTCCGTGGGAGATACTTTGAGAGTTAAACTCTTCAATCCCTTTCCTTTGATAATACTTGCTTGAAAGAAACTGTATAGTTTAGCGAGTTGTTCTTCCCACTGTCTTAGCGACAAAACAGCTTCTGCACCAACCAGGCTGTCTCATATGATGCCTTGAAACACGCCTGGAAACCCAATCCACTTCGCTCCCATACCTCAGTGCAATGGAAAACATCTAAGTGTGTCGCCAAGGCAGCAGCGTGTCTGGAGGGAAGCAGCGGAGGGCCAGAGAAACGCAGCACTGTGATCTCAGGTGCTCTCAGCAGAGTGAATATTGGGACTGGCCCAAATCCTGAAAATAAACCAACCTGCACTGTGTGTTTTTCCTGGGCCTAGGTAATATCTAGAGCATGAATATTAACTGCTTCGTTTAACAGAGGAACTCAGGCCATCTGCTCTGAGCAGGGCCCGTAACGCGGAAGCAGAGACAAGCTCAGATTTGTCAGGTCAGAGCCGGGCCAGACAGACTCTTGCATGCAACAAACTCTGCAAAGCCGCAGCAACAACTGCTTCTCCAAAGGTCATGGCAAAACCTCAGCCAGTCAAAACCCAAAGCCCGCTGACATTTCTCCACCAGCCTCAAAACCTCTTGTGCTGGCTCCCAGCAGCACCAGACTCATTTCTCCCAGTGCAGGTCCATCGCCAGCTCCCATGTCACCTCCAGACTTGTTCCTGGTGATTTCTGCCAGAGGAGGAGAGGCATCCCGCTCTGCAGAAGTCCCTAGCAGATGCCTCGGCCCCGCTCAGAGCTGCATTGCCTGTCAAAACCTGCCTTAGCTGGGGCTGGAGAAAGGCTTGACTGCGTGTGTTTGTGTTCCCAGGGATCTCTCTGGACGTCGATGCAGATCGGGACGGAGTGGTGGAAAAGAACAACCCCAACAAGGTAATTCAGCCTCTGCCTTCCCAACATGGATAGAAAGTTAGGGAGCCCAGAGCTTTGCAGGAGCAAAATAGGAACAGCCCCCTCTTGTTCTGCCTGTCCCCATCTCTGCCCGTGCAGGACAAGCAGAGATTTCCCCCTTCCCGCTGTCAAGGGGGAAATCCATGAAACCAGAGCACCAAAAACAACCCGGGAGCTAATGCTCTTGCCAAGCCCATGGGCAAACCCGGCCTTTTGCACGCAGAAAGGAAGCCTGAGCCCAGACACGGGTCTGGCCGCTCTTCCTGGGTCACGTTGCTGGTGCCCAGCACGTCCCGGGTCTGTGACAACTGCCACGGTCCCTGGGCACTTGCTAAGCCAAGGCAGTGTATTTTAGGCAACCTGGACTTGGGGCCCAGATGGGCATGGGGCCATCCTGCTTGTGAACTGCGACAAGGAAAGCCCTTTTATTCCCGCGCTGGACTGCGATGACGAAAGAGTATTCAGCAAAGAAGGTACATGGCCCCTTCGCCCTCCCCAACCCTGATTCTTCACGGCCAGGCTAAAAGCCCTGGGGGATATTTTCATTCCGCAGTTGCTGATAACACCATGGGTCAGCAAGACAGGAGACAATGTTTACAGTCTAAATTGCGTATCTTAGATTTAGTAGACAAATGTTAACATTTTACATTGTTAATGCAACTTCCACATCCTTTTGGTCCCTGCTGGTTGAAATAGCTCCGTTTTGCTTTTCAGCATCTAGTGAACTGGAAAACTGCTTCAGTATTGGAGCTAGAGAGCCTATCCTTACAAAAAATAGAAAATCTCACATTATTTGTGTATCACTAAGTTTTAAAAAGTCACCTGTGCACTTGGTAAATCTACGTCTGCAGAGCCATGCAGGCCCATCAGCATCCCTCAGAGGCTCTGCTTCAAAAACGAGCAATGCAAAAACGCTCTTTCAATCCTTGGTCCCTCTCCCTGAGCCAGGCTTGATCTTTTTGGAAATTAAATTTTGCTTAGGAACTGGTTGTCCATGGGCTGATCACTGCTCTGACTCATGCTTCCCGAAGCCAAATTGCTGAGCAAGCTTCCTGTGCAGGATCATGCTCCCATCCTCTTTTTTGTGCAGTGCAAGCTAATTGCCTCCCCTGAGGTCTGGCAGGGGCATAAAGCACAGTCAAAAAAGCAGCGGAGGTCACGAAGGTGCCACAGATAGCAGAGCTTGGCCTAGGGATGCTTCATGCGGATGACAGAGAAATGGGAAAGAATGGCCCAAACCTCGGAGCTAGGATAGAGTTGTAGGGCCGGCAGCCAGGAATACCCATCTGTTCCTGGAAGAAAAAAAAAAAAAACACACACGCACACACACACACAAAAGCTGGCGCCCATCAGCTTTGTGATGCCAGGAACGGGCTGTGGGAAAAGGACGCTTTCAAAGCACGAGCACGAGCCTGGCCAGGCCTGGGGAGGAAGCACGCAACCTGGTCAGAGCTGCGTGGTGTAACCCCTGCAGGGTGTTTAATCGTGAGCTGACAAATGGACCTGGTCCCTGCAGCGTGAAAAGCAGGCATCTGGCTTTGGGGTGAGCAGGGAGGGATTGGGCTGCCCTGACTTCACTTGTGTTTAAAACCCCAGATTTGCTGGACATGTCTCGGATGGTCTTGAGGACTGAAGGCCCGCAGAGGCTCCCCCGGGGATATGAAATTGTTCTCTACATTCCCGTCTCGGACTCTGACAAAGTCGGGGTCTTTTATGTGCAGAGTAAGTCCTTTCTCGCCTCTTTTTCTGCCCCTTCCCCGAGTTCAGGATGCTTTTATTCTCTCCATAAGCTCTTTTCTTTTTGCCTCTGACCTTGCCCTTTCTGTGCTCTCAAAAACGGGCTTCTGAAGCAAATTGCGTCCTTGGCAGCCCTTATCCGGCCGTGATGGGCAGTTTCTCTAGCAACCGCACCAACTCTTCCAGGCTTGAATGTTCTCCCTTCTCAGTCAGTTCCTGCCTCTGCTCCTAGCAGCACCAGGGAGGCAGGCGTCTTCGCCTGGTTCCCTACGGAAACGAGGTCTGGGCGACTACCTAAGTCCCTGCAGTTGTAGGGCCCAGCGGGTAGTGACAGAGATGAGATGGAGAAATAACCTTTCAGAAAATACTTGCCAGCTTTAATGCACTTTGGCTGGTCAGCAACACTCAGAGCCAGAGAGATCGAAAAACTCTGGAGAGTAGCAAGCAGAGGTGTGGGGCAGTCAAGTGATTTGTTCACGGCCATCCAGCAAAGCAGTAGCGAAAAAACAAAAGCAAGTGCCCCAACCACCAGCTGCTTTATCCGCTAGACAACCTTGCTGCACCAACAGGCAGAGCTTGGCAATGCAATAGAAAATCGGCACTTTCAGAAGGGTGATGCTGGCTGTGTTGGGACTCGCAGCTCCCCTGGGTGGCACAACCCTTATCTGTGAGGGGTTCCCCAGGAGAGGAGCAGGAAGGCGTGCGTTTCGTCACATGTGCGTAGCAGCAGGGAGAGGGACTAGACTAGCACCAGAAATCCTACCGAGATCCCGAGCCTTTGCCCTCCATCCCCTCCCGCGCGGGCCCAGAGACACGCCAGCTGGGCCGTCAGAGGGGATCAGTTTCCTCTGGAGGATGGCAGACGCTGGCAGCCTGAAAAATTGGATGCTTAAGGGGCAGGAGGAGGCCGGCGCCCTTGGAGCTGCCTAAACACCCTTGTGCAGAAACCGGCAGCAAACCACTGCCTTCCCAGGGGAGCAGGGCAGCGGTTTAGCTTTGACAGAGCTGAAAGCACAGAGCCCACCTGGGAAGCAGGGCCTGCCACATCCCTTTAGCTTTTACGAGCATCACAGAAAGCGTTGATTAACATCGTGGGCTTAGTAGGTTAAAATAGCATCACAAAGACACCTGTGGGGCCCCCATCGCCACATCCAGTGGTGCCAGACTAGATCCATCGCTTTGGGGAAGCCTGGAAGAGGCATGCACAGCCCATCCCTCTCTCCCTCGGGATGCAGAGAGCATTTCAGACGGCAGCTCCTCACTGCCAGATCCCATCCCAGCCCTCCAGGGCACCACAAATCCACCTCCCCCAGCTGAAACCCAAGACTGTGGCCTGGCAAGCTTGCTCAGCGCTCGCTCCCTTAGCTCAGATGACAGCACGCTGGACTGGGCACCCAGCCACCCCACTGAATTAATCAGGAAAGCATCCAGGAGCCGAGCGAGCGACTGGTCTCAAGTCTCAGCCTGTCACCTAGGAGTCTGCAGGCATTGCTACCCCCGGCCGCCAAGGTCGGGGGTCTGCAAGGGCAGACGTCCTGTGAAAAATGTCTTTTAACAGTGGCTCCAGGGAAAGAAAGGATCTGGGATGCTTTGCCCTTGCCGTGTGATTGCAAAATTGCAAGAGATGGAGCTAGTGTTAAGATTTTTCTGTTGGGCAGACGATACATCCAGCAGCAGAAGAGAAACAGCTCCAGCACAGAGGGGCTGTGATACCTCATCTCCGGGGATGCGAACACGTGAAACGAGTTTCAGGCCACCACTGAAATTTGGGGAACGACAGCTATGCGAGCCCATCCTGAACACTCCCTTTTTTCCCAGATCCCTTCTTCGGGCAGCGCTACATCCACATCCTGGGCAGGAGGAAGCTGTACCACGCCGTGCAGTACGCGGGTGGCCTTGCGGAGCTGGAGTTCTTCGTCGAGGGACTCCGCTTCCCTGATGACAGCTTCCCCGGGCTCGTCTCCATCCACGTCAGCCTCCTGGAGTCCCTGGCCGAGGTCTGCAGGCACCCAGGGAAGGGGCATTTGATGGGAGGCCGCAACGGCTCGAGGGCAGTGGACGAAGGGGATGGGGAATGCATGGAGAGTCATGCAGCCAAAGGGCATAGAGTAGCTGTTACCTTAACTCAAAAATGACCTCACAGGTAAGGTACGTCGGTGGCATAGTGGTAAATGGAGACCAATACCTTTCTAAAACTTCCCAGCTTGTAGATAGGCCTGCAGGCCAGGGTTCCCTGCTGCCTTATATAGCTCTTTAGCCCTCACCTCAGTGCAAAGTGATATGCAATTAGCATTTCTGCCCTGCTGTAAATTCAGGCGATTCCCCTGGCCTGCTTCCATCCCAGCCAGGCATAGGGATGCAGGGATGCTCCGCATACCTGCCCCGGCCGTGGGGGCAAAGCAGGTCTCGGGGGCCGGCCGATCTGCTGGCACCGAGCTCTCACCCAGCCAGCCTGGGCTCGCTGTTATGCCATAAAGTGCAATAAAGGTGACAGCAAGAAGGGCAACGCTCCCCAGTTCCCAGGATGCTGCAGTCTATAGCTCTGGATTAGAGGGAATAATAAGACAAGCTAAAACCGCGGGGGAATTCATTACACCTCAGCCAGCCTCGGCTGCGGGAGCTCAGAGCGCAGCAGACCTTGGCTGCCGTGACCGTTGGCCCTCCTGGGCCCCACTGCCGGTGCACGTAGCTGTTGCTGCCCTCCTCCGCTAACAGCCCCGCTGCCGCTGAGCTCTGCCCACTTCTCAGCATGTTCGTGGCACCCCCGGTTCCTCCCTGCAGGGTATCCCCCACACGCCGATTTTCACCGACACCGTGGTGTTCAGGATAGCGCCGTGGATCATGACTCCCAACACGCTGGCGCCAGTGAACGTTTTCGTCTGCAGGTAAGGGCCAACGGAGGATGCCTTGGCAGCCGCATCGGTCCACCCCAGCCTCACACCTCCTTGTTCTCCTTGGGGGGCTAGCTAACACGCGCCGGGCTTCGTGGAAGGACGGGCACCCTGTTAGCAGCCCTAGCACCCTCCCAGCTGCCCGTTGTGGACTCTTGTCCTTCCCAGACACAACGGTGAGAGTCTCACCGCTGACTGAAGCTATGTACTGAGGGCTCAGCTGGGCTGGATTCAGCCAGCTGGTTCACAAGACAGTGGAAATCCCCTCACGATATAGGAAATCATGCAACACTTTTCTGATTGCAGAGATATGAGCCACAAAAGCCGAGGTGCCCAAAACAGGGCCGCAAACCACTGTGCAGCAGTGCCTGGGCTGGCACAGACCTAGGGGCCGTTACGAGGGCCGTTTCCTGGGTCACCGAGACACGGCGGCCAGAGCCTGGGTATCTGCCCCATCTGTTGGGGAGGCGATGGGCAGGGGGGAAGGCAACTGGCTGGGCGCGAGTACCCATCTGCCAACACCCCTTCAACCACTTCCCTCTCACCTTTCGCCTTCCCAGCGTGAAGGACAATTACCTCTTCCTCAAGGAGATAAAGAACCTAGTGGACAAAGCCGGCTGCCAGCTGAAGGTTTGCTATGGCTACCTGAACCGTGGGGATCGCTGGATGCAGGTACGGAGGCAGCAGAGGGGGCCAGGCAGGGCCACTGCCCAGCAAAACCCTCCTCTAAAGCCGAGCCCTGCAGAGGGGCTGCCTTTCCTCTCTGCAACTATGCAATGTCTGGCTTTCCCTCTGCCTTTTAGGATGAAATTGAGTTTGGCTACATCCACGCTCCCCACAAAGGCTTCCCGGTGGTGCTGGATTCCCCCCGAGATGGAGGGCTGAAGGATTTCCCCATCAAGGAGCTGCTGGTAAGAGCAGGCTGGCCCCTCCGCAGGCAGTCGCTCTCTCTTGTGTTGCCCCAGGAGCCCAGGCTGTGTCCAGCCTGTCTCGGAAACCTCCGATTTCTCCACACCTTTAATCCAGAGGCCCCAGGATAAGAGGGGCTGGGAAGGAGTTCACCTGTCTGTAGAAGAAGGACTTCTGCCAAACTCTGGGACAGGGTGAATTTCTTGACACCAAATTTTTGAGCCGTGAGCTGGTTTTTCCTTTCCTCTTCTGCACCCATGAATATGCTTCAGCTCTTGAGCGGGAGAGGAAAGGAAAGCATAAGAGGAGGTAATTTACTTACTCAAAAGATGCAGCCAACTGCCAACAAATGCCTATACGGCTTCTCTGGCAAATGCAAAGGGCCAGCATAGGAAGGGTGTGCAAAGCAAGCTGCCTAGGAGAGCAGTGTCCCTGACCGGCACGTTTTGGGAGAGCCCAGTGAAGACAAGCATGGACAGAAGAGGGCTTCAAGGCCAAACCTTTGACTATGAGACTTCGCCAAGCTGGAGTCTAGCCTCCAGCGTCATTAAACCACACAGCCTCGTCAAATGTAGTGATGGAGACCTGCATATTACACCATCTGTGTTGTTTCCTTTACCCAGGACAGAAAAGGCAGGAGATGCTCAGGTAGCTGTGAACTCTCTGACCCCATAAACCCAGCCAGACCCATCCAGCATCACAACAGATGGCTCCTGCGGGGCCCACTCACCGCCTGACAGCTCCCAGCAGAGAGCGGCAGGCAGCCCGGCGGCTGGCTCCCGTCCTAGCGAAGGACCCCCGTGTCTTAATGCCCCGTCCAAAGAGCCACAGGCCCTCGAGGGGACTCTGTCCGTCCTCACGGCAGCCTCAGTCTATCCCTTTTCCCCGGCAGTAACTAGAGAAGAGGGTAGTGCGTTGGCATTTTAACATCAGCAGCTCACTTTTTTGCTGCGTATCGGTTTGGGGAAGGTTAATTGCTTTCAAAAGTGTTGAAATACATCTTTTATCATGCCTGAAATGAGTACATGCAGTCCTGGATTCGTCAGGCAGGATGAGAATAGCATGCTGATCTGCTCCTTTACAAGTAAGTCAGGCAACTACTCGTATCTGCCCTCTTTAGGAATTGCTTTGCTTCATATTTAGAGAAGCAATTTCAGCCTTTGGAGCTGCTAACATATTATATTCCAATCTTCTGCTTTGAATCCTCCCCTAATCCCCACTATCTTTCCAATCTCATTTTCCAGCTAGGACAATTTAGCCAAACACAGCACATACACGGGTCCTCCTCTCCCGCAGCAAAGCTCTAAGCCTCTGGGACCCTGAGCGAGGCGAAAAAAGAGACGGGAGGGAATTAGCCCCTCAAAGTCAATCTGGAACTGATAGGACTTGGATGCTACCCGCAAACCTGGGCTGAAGCAGCACTAGGGAGGAACATGACAGTGATGTGACAATCGAAACCCTTCTGGCTCTGCCGCTTATTAAATGGAAATAGGCTGAGAGCAGGTGTTAGACGCTCAGTCCCTCCCACAGCGTCCGTGAGCCTCCCGGGAAAGGATCTCTGACCCCCAGCCATCCTCCAAACATGCCCCCGAAAACGCATGGAAAGCCTTGGAGAAAGGCAGCCCCACTGCATCCTGTCACATCCCCGCATAGCAGAGCTGCCCTGGTTTTCTACTAGGTGGGAACCCCTGACTTGCCAGGATTTGCCCCAGAATGGGGGGATGGCAGAGCATCCTGTCTGCTACAGCTGTGTTTGCTTTGCATGAACAAGCTCTTTGTTCTGTGGCTACATCATAGCACGACGGAGAAAAAGCCTCAGAGATGTGCAGGGAACAGAGGGGGGTGGAACTGGCAGCTCCCAGCTTCTCCAAACACACTCGATGAAAAAAGCAAACTTCTAGTTCTTAATTGTGCACCCTCGGGTGCCCTCCCCTCGTTTTCACTAAGCTGGGCGCTTCTCTTCCTTTACTGCGTCCCTGCAGCTCCCCTCTCTCCGCTGCATCTCTCCAGCCCCAGGATGACACTGAGGCTTTTGCCCTGAGCACCATCACACCTGCATTAAGCCGGACTTCACAGTTTTCACACTGAGAATTCACAGGATCACACGTTTGCTTTGCCAGAGTGCGCACAGTACGCAGGGTGGACGCCCACGGAGAGATAAACGCGACAGGAGCATACCCTCTTACAGAAAAGAAAACACTGTCATGTCAGTGCCTAAAGAGAGCCGTTCGAGGATGCAGCCTGGAGAAATCAGTGTTAATCGAAGCATTCGGCCAGATGCTTCACCCCTAAGGAAATGCAACACTAATAAGTGAGATTTAATGAGAAAAGATCAGGAGGTATTTGATCTTGTTCAAGTGGCTGCATCGCACTGTCATGAGCTTCAAAACCATGCTGACTTAAATCAGAATGAACAAGGACAGCCTGTAGTTTCCCAGAGACTGTGTTTATGTCCTGGATCCCTGCAGAACTAATGCAAGGTTTTTGTCCTGCTGCTGGCAGTTGGCTTTGCCTTGCTTTTTTAATATTTCATCATTCCCTCCTGCATTCGAGTCCGGCATGTCACAACCACAGCACAAAGGGTTAACGACCTCTGCATGAATAGCACCTTAAATCCCAGGTATACTAAGTCCTCAAAATCAGGCTTAAATTGGATTTAAGTGAAGTATAGCCCTTCAGGAGGTTCTTATTCCTAGGGTGGATTTACCCTCCGGGGCTGAGTTCAAGCTCTCACTTGACATGAGCCATCTAGACTTTCAGCTTCGAGGCTACCCCATCACCTAAATAATTAGCTTAACTTGGACACTTAACTGTTGGCTGCGGGATGCCAGAGGAGATCTATCTCTGGCTCAGTGCTCCAGCTCTGTGCCTGGCATTTGCCTTCTATTACTGAGACCGGCTGACTCAGAGGCTTTCTTCCTCAGAGGCATTCAGACTAGGGCTGCCTCTTTGTCTCCAGAGGCTGGCCCTTGCCCAGAGATGGCTTTTGCTCTTGATATTTTTACCCCCTGGAGCAGATCTGAGCCCAGCAGGAGGAATGTTTTGCATGTCTGAATTTTTCCTGCAAACGGTTCTGGTTGCCAGAGAGACTAGCCACCTTCCCACCCGCTTGCGCAGCTGCCAGGAGGTCTGGCGTGCCAAACGAGGCCCCCGATCGTTTCCCTGTGGGTGGGAGCCCGTGACCTTGCAAAACAACCACTGACCAGCCGAGGTGCAGCCCTGCTGCAACAGAAGAGGTGACTGGGGCAGAGCCTCGCTCCAGGAGCTAAAACTCATCCATGCATCCCCAGTGGCTGTGTGGCCTCACGGATATGACAGGGACTCAGCTGGATTTCTGCCTGGGAAGTGGGTGTAGCCCCAGATGCAGCGAGCACAGATCCATCCCACAGGGGAGAAGAGGTCTTGCACTGCCTGTGCTGCCAAAGCCTCAGGGCCAGGGGAATGACTGGGGCGCATGCCCAAGGGTCATTTCGCAGTCTTTTCCCATAACCCATCCCGTGCCATTCCCCACTAACTTAACCAGGACGCCTTGAAAAACAGCCCCTTTCCCTCCCGCTGTAGCATCTGCACAGAAAGGCCAGGAGCAATCTATGGACATCTATCTACATCTCTATGGACCTCAAAGAGGGGGGAATTTGGGACAAAACCCTCAGCAGTCTCTCTTTTCCCAGGGCCCAGACTTCGGCTATGTGACCAGAGAGCCCCTGTTTGAGGTTGTCACCAGTCTCGACTCTTTTGGGAACCTGGAGGTCAGCCCACCGGTGACCGTCGGTGGGAAGGAATATCCCCTGGGGAGGATCCTCATCGGAAGCAGCTTCCCCATGTAAGACAGATGGAAAACCTACGTGTTTGGGAGCAAAGGAACAGCAAATGCGGCCCTAAACGCCACGCAAAAAATTGTGTCGAGGGCCTTAATCAACAGTTGGCTGGCCAGGCGCCAATCTGTTGTTCTCCTGTGGAGTGGGTGCACCTGGGAGCGCCCAGCCCCAGCGCTAAATCTCTGCCTTCACATTCACTCCCTTCTCCACCTCACCCTTCTTTCCTCTCGATAGTCATTCATGTGTGCATGGATATATGCATAAGTTTTTCCCTTATTCCCTCTTTTCGGGGGCATTTTGCCACCAGATCTGCAGGGAGGAGAATGACTAAAGTGGTGAGGGATTTCCTCTATGCCCAGCAAGTGCAGTCTCCCGTGGAGCTCTACTCTGACTGGCTGACCGTGGGCCACGTCGACGAATTTGTCACTTTTGTGCCCGGTCCTGGCGCAAAGGTAAGCAGGCAGTATCCCGAAACACATGGCTGGGGGAATTGTGAGGGCTGTGCTGCTCAGTGGTTACCCTGAGGGTGGTGGTAGCCTCCTGTCTTTCAGCAACCCAAATCTGGTGTGAAAATCTGTCTCTGCTGTCTTGGGAAAGGGGAAGGGCAGAAGAAGCTGCTCTGTTTGCTGTGTGAGGGATGGGCTAAGGCTTTTGTGTGCAGCTGCACTTCAAGACATCTCCAAAGGGCAGTTTGGCTTTCAGGGTTGGTTCCTCCAAAAGGCAGCTGGGAAAAGCCCAAAGTGACTAATCTAACTTGGATACCTCCAGGGAAAACCCCACAGCTCATTTTGTGTACCCTGAACAACCAAGCCACTGGTTGGGTTCAATCTCCAAAGTCCCCAAAACAAGTGCTCTGTGAACACAGAAAGAAACCTGCCTAGCTAACGTCTCCATAGGAGAGAGAAAAACAAGGTGCCTGCCAACGTAGCGTAGGAAGCTTAACGAGACTCAAGATTTACATGCGCTGGCCAGGGCTCCCAGCTGCTCAGCAACTCCTAGAGTGGATCAGAAACCAACAGCCTGGAGACAGGAGGCTGCTCCTCCTGGAGGGGAGCGAGCCAGACGCGCGCAAGACTCGGACCGTGTGAATTCATGAATCATGGTTTTCCATGGCTCCGTGCTGCCTTCTTGCCCTCTCCTCCTAAGAAGTCAGAGCACGATCGCTTGCTTGCTCAGCCCTCCCTGACTCCCCCCACCTTGCTTGACAGCAGAAATGTCTAAGTTCGAGTCTAAGCTAGAGTTTCTCACAGAAGCCAAAAAAGCCTCTGAAGCCCCTCCAGGGCAGCTTTCCTGGGGAGGGGTGCAAATGTGACAGCTTCAAATAAGCCCCCTTTGCCGTTAACCCCTTTCCTCAACCATTTGGAGCCTGGGTGCCCTGACGAGCTGGGCTTGCTGGCCGTCCTCGCGCAGTGCTCCCCTGCTGCAAGCAATGACCACCTTCCCTCCCGTTTCCCCCAGCGATTTCGGATGCTCATGGCCAGCCCCGCGGCGTGCTACAAGCTGTTTCGGGAGAAGCAGAAGGAGGGCCAGGGCAAAGCCACCATGTTCAAAGGTAAGGGGATTATCTGGCAGCTGCAGCCAAAGCAGGACAGCCCTGCGAACGGGGTGGGCAACGAGGCCGAAGGGTCAGAGCAAAGACGTGCTTTCATCAGCCTGGAGGAATTTTGCAAGTCTCCAACGAGGTGGGGGGAAACGTGCTGATCTCCGTCCCCAAACTAAAGGCCAGCTTTGATGTAGGATGAGGCAGTCGGTCCCAGGGAGCAGAGCAGCTGACCAGAGGGCGGGAGCGAGGAAGAGGCAGCACGCACCTGACCAACGCGTGGGTATTCAGGATGCGTGCACGAGGAAGAGGACCTTTTCCCACCCTTGCAGCGGTTGTCCTTCAAGCTGCGGTCCGATGCGCCTTTCTTTGTGGCAGGATGTCTGCCCACCCAGGCAGCCTGGGTGCCATACCCAGCCCCCTCAAGTCCTATTTTGAGAAAGCAAGTGGGCTTGGTGGGATAAAGCCCTCTGCATAGAGGTGACTTTTGCTCAAGGAGCTTCTCTGCCCACTGTAAATGCCATCAGACCTCCAATGGCTTGGGCTGTGCAATCCAAAGAGCTGGAAAAAGTGGGATAAGGCACAAGTGGGAGCCGTGGGCGCTCATGCCACCCCGAACCAGCGCTGCAAACTGGCACTGATGTTTTCCAAGCGCAGTTTTTCCTCTCCTGCCCTTCCATCCCATGGGTGGGCTACAAGTGCCTTGATTTCTTTCAAAGTGGCTACACTGGAGACCCAATTTCTGATTTAAAACCACAGCTATTGCCCAGGCAGAGCAGCTGTTTGCTAATAAACCATCTGTGAGCAGCCAAGGCATTAGCCAGCTCATAAGAGCAGCGGTGACGTTCTGGTTGCTCTGGACAGACAGTCTGGGCACCTTCTAATCTCAGTTTTGCTTAGCATGAAATTCATCCGTCTGCGATGGGATCAGGAAAAGACATCCACACTTCTGAGGGGCCCCTTGAGCTCTCCGGGCTCAGATTACTTCCATTTGTCCAGGATCCAGCCGTCCCGAGGCTCACCTCTTAACAGATTTATCCGCCCAGCACCTGGATGATACGGAGACGACAGCTCTGGCTTTATGGAGCTGGGAACTAAGGCAGCAGAGAAATTCAGCAGCCAATTATTCCCTGGGCAGGAGGATGGAGTATACGACCTTTCAAGATGCTCTCCAGGCTAGGATATTGAGAAATGGCCAGACATTTCCCTAGTGCCTGCTTTCCCAAAAGCTAACTACTGGGACTCCTGGCAGCCTCAGCCAGAGGTGTTATTCCCACCCTCTCCCACCTCTGCCCTGGTCAGGAAGTTGGCATGTGAAACTTGGGCTTTTCCTGTCTTTGTGCCTTTTCTTAAGCACTGCAAACCAGGCTTCTGGAAGCTGACAGCAGGCATTTCATTTCCCTGATGGGGATTTGTATTTGTAGGCTATTCCGGGACAGACACCAAACGGGTCACCATTAACAAAGTCCTTTCCAACAACATCATGGTGCAACAGAATCAGTACGTCCAGGTAATAACCAGAGTTGGGGGGGGGGGCATGAACCCCACAGGCGCAGATCACACGGAGGGAGGCATTCGATCAGTGGGGTCCCGGGCAGGGAAACCTGTGGGTCTGAGCACAGTGGGGACAAACGCGGCCATCCCACACACCGGCCACCGGAGCTTCCCACGTTAGCCCCATTGCTGGGATGCCTGGAAAGGCGCTGTATTTCAGCAAAAGCTCGCGCCAACCCCAAGCCTGTCGCTCCAGTGCTGCATCGACTGGAACAGGGACATCCTCAAAAAAGAGCTGGGCTTGACAGAGAGCGATATCATCGATTTGCCAGCCCTCTTCAAGATGAACAAGAAAGGCAAGGCCACGGCGTACTTCCCAAACATGGTGAGAGGCATCTCTGCTCCTCGGGTCCTCATCGACTCGGAGGGGAGATTTGGGCGTTGGGCTGAGAGAGGGGTTTTGGTAAGGACCAGGAGCAGATGTCCTGCAGGGGTGACTGCACCGTAGCAAGAGCCAGGCAGCTAAAACCTCGAGGCTGGCAGTCACAAAGAGAAAGAGAGAGTTTTTTAAATTGCAGGATAAAATACCTTCACCGGGCTCTTCACCACTTTTGGCTTCTTTAATAAGTCAGCATTATTGGGTTTGAGGTTTATTTAGCCAGATCCTTTTTTCATCTTTAAAATAAAGCTGGGATAAGAATCCTGTAGATCCGGTGGGTTTGGAGCTGTGGGTTGGAAAGGGAGCCAGGCAGTCCCTGGCCGTGACCCTCGCCTCCCCAAGGACATGGATGGGCTTGGACGAAGAGGCAAGCCTGGCAGAGCAAAACTGATCGAGTTGCTTTTATCCCGTAAATAATCTATGGCTTAAGCTTGTGATAGATGGCTGCTCCGCTCTTGCCAGGAGAGGTTACCTCCCTCTTCCAATGAAATCCAATGAACGTCCCACAAAATCTTCCCTTGGGATTGTCCAGAGAAGCGAGACATTCTCCTCTGCCAGCAGTCCCCCTTTTCCCAGAAAGAGACACCATGTGGCTCAGAAAATGCAGCCGTGACTCGAAAGACCTTTCGAACTGGCCAGTCGGCCAGAATCGCAAGGTTTTGCAAGTGGGCCAAACGCAGAAGGGGCAAAACGATGCCGCCCGGAGGTAATCCTGTTCGTTGCACAGGTCAACATGATCGTGCTCTCTCAAGACCTGGGCATCCCCAAGCCGTTCGGCCCCATCGTCGAGGGGGAGTGCTGCTTGGAGCGGCACGTCCGCTCCCTCCTGGAGCCCCTGGGCTTGACGTGCAGCTTCATCGACGACATCTCCTCCTACCACAAGAACCTGGGGGAGGTCCACTGCGGCACCAACGTCCACCGCCAGCCCTTCTCCTTCAAGTGGTGGCACATGACGCCCTAGCACATGACGCACTCGGAGACGGCTTTTTGGCACTCGCGGCCGTGTGTTCCTGCTTGCGGTTCGGTTAACCTAGGTGTGAAGTGCCAGGCGTGTTGTGCACCCCACATCTCTGCCCAGTCCCTGCCTTGGTTCACGTTATTGCTTCCTTAGTGCCCTTGGCGGGCCGTGGAGATGCAGCGATGGGGGGAGATAAACCATGGAAAAACCACGGAGAAAAACAACAATTTCTGGTGCCACGGATTTGTACCAATGAGAATAAAACGAGGAAGACGTTTCAGGAGTGTCTTCCTTTCTGCAGGAAGGCCTTGTCTGCACTGTCCTGGTCTCCTTTATGCCGCTCCAGGGGCAGTGTCTTCTTTCAGTGGCAGAAAGCAGGATTTCCGCCCCAAAAGCGGGGGGCTCTGAAGCAATGCTCCCGTTTTCCCTTGGCTCTGGGAAACAGAGTGCCCTCAGCCCCTGGAGAGCGGGCGAAACCCAAAGGCAAAGGCGTTAAACCCTGGTGGTGCCTGCGGCCACCTGCCCCCTTGGGAAGCAGCCGCTGTCCCAACAGGGTGACCGGCCTCTCTGGCGCCGGGGGCAGCCAGGACATTTGGGTGAGGGAAATCAGCCATAACTCGACACTGGCGGGCAGCGAGAGGGGTAAAAGCCAGAGCCCAGGCGCCCCCGAGAGGGGGGCGGGCTTTGGGCACCCCCTAAAGAAGGGGAGGCCCCGGCCGCCTGGAGGCCCCAACATGGCGCCCGCCGTGCTGCAGGTCGTGCCCCCTCTCCCGCCCCCGCCGGCCCGGGCCACACCCAACATGGCGCCCGCCGCGCGCCGGCCCGAGCCACACTCAACATGGCTGCCCACTGACCGCCACCGCCACCGCCACCACCCTCCCCCCCGCGCGCCTCTCCCTCCCGCACACACCGCCCACTCTCTATGATCCGGGCCGTTATTTCCGCTCCCGCGGCGGAAGCTGCGCCAGCGCTAAGATGGCGGCGGCCGTCGTCGGAGTCTCCTTGAGGCGCGGCGTCCCGGGGCGGCTGCTGCTGCCGCCGGTGGGCGGCCGGGCCGGGGGGCTGGGGACCGCCGGGGGGAGGCGGGCTGGGGGGGCAGGACGGTCTGAGGGAGAGCCGGGGGGGGTGGTGGTTTGGGGGGGGGAGGCGACGGTCAAGGGGGGGTCTGGTGGGCAGGGGAGGCTGCGAGAGGCTTGGGAGTGGGCCAGAGGGGGTGGAGATGGGGCTGGGGGGGCAGAGGGGTTGGGAAGGGGGCTAGGAGGGTCTAGGGGGGCTGGAGGGAGGTGGTGGGGATGGGGCTGGGGGGGAGAGGGGGTGGGAAGGGGGCTAGGAGGGCCTGGGGGGGCTGGAGGGAGGTGGAGGGGATGGGGCTGGGGGGGAGAGGGGATGGGAAGGGGGCTAGGAGGGCCTGGGGGGGCTGGAGGGAGGTGGTGGGGCTGGGGGGGAGAGGGGGTGGGAAGGGGGCTAGGAGGGCCTGGGGGGGCTGGAGGGAGGTGATGGGGATGGGGGGGAGAGGGGGTGGGAAGGGGGTTAGGGGGGCTGGAGGGAGGCGGTGGGGAAGGGGCTGGGGGGAGAGGGGGTGGGAAGGGGGCTAGGAGGGCCTGGGGGGTGGCTGGAGGGAGGCGGTGGGGATGGGGCTGGGGGGGCAGAGGAGGTGGGAAGGGGGCTAGGAGGGCCTGGGGGGGCTGGAGGGAGGCGGTGGGGATGGGGCTGGGGGGGCAGAGGAGGTGGGAAGGGGGCTAGGAGGGCCTGGGGGGGCTGGAGGGAGGCGGTGGGGATGGGGCTGGGGGGGCAGAGGAGGTGGGAAGGGGGCTAGGAGGGCCTGGGGGGGCTGGAGGGAGGTGGTGGGGATGGGGCTGGGGGGGCAGAGGAGGTGGGAAGGGGGCTAGGAGGGCCTGGGGGGGCTGGAGGGAGGTGGTGGGGATGGGGCTGGGGGGGCAGAGGAGGTGGGAAGGGGGCTAGGAGGGCCTGGGGGGGCTGGAGGGAGGCGGTGGGGATGGGGCTGGGGGGCAGAGGAGGTGGGAAGGGGGCTAGGAGGGCCTGGGGGGGCTGGAGGGAGGCGGTGGGGATGGGGCTGGGGGGGTAGAGGAGGTGGGAAGGGGGCTAGGGGGGCCTGGGGGGGGCTGGAGGGAGGCGGTGGGGAAGGGGTTGGGGGGGCTGAGGGTGTGGGAAGGTGATTTGGGGAGGGCTGGGGGGGCTGCGGACTGGTGGGATTTGGGATGGAGAAGGTGGGAAGGTGATTAAAGGGGGCTGAGGGTGTGGGAAGGTGATTTGGGGAGGGTGGGGGGGGCTGAGAGGGGTGGGAAGGTGATTTGGGGAGGGTGGGGGGGCTGAGAGGGGTGGGAAGGTGATTTGGGGAGGGTGGGGGGGCTGAGGGGGGTGGGAAGGTGATTTGGGGAGGGCTGAGGAGGACTGGGGGTAGGAAGGTGATTTGGGGAGGGCTGAGGGGGCTGGGGGTAGGAAGGTGATTTGGGGAGGGCTGGGGGGGTGAGGTGGGGAGTGGTGGGATCTGGGGTGGGAAGGTGCCCAGGAAGGGCCTAGTGGGGGCAGGAAGAAATAGGGAAGGGTCTTGGGGGGGGGGGGGTTAGAGGCAGGTAGGGGGGGATTGAAGGGTGGCTGGGGTGTGTGGGAGAGGTTGTGAAGGGGTTTGGGAAGGGATTGGGAGATAAGAGGGGCAAGATGGTCTGTGAGGGAGTCTAGGGGGAAGCTTGGGGGGGCAGGTGGCTTAGAGAGGGAAGGAGCTTTTGGGAAATGCTGAGAGGGGTTGCTTGTTGGCCTGGAGCGGGGCAGTGACGAGGCTGGGAGAGGCTCCAGGGTCACGGAGGCAGGAGCAGGCAGGGGTTGCCCTTTAGTTGTAGGGTTGTCTTCCCTGTTCCGTGGGGGAAGAGGGAGCCCAGGTCAGAGGGGGTTGTGCGTGCCACAGCTCCTGTGGCCCCAGCAGCTTGACGAGGATACCTGGTGCACTCCTTGGAGTCTGGGCTCCTGTGGCAGGGAGGCCCCTCCTGGGTCTGTGGGCTGAGTCAGAACCAGGCAGCAACCTTTATGAAATCCTTGTTTGAAATGTGATGCTTGTTTGGCTTGGAAGGATTTTCAAAAAGCTGTACAAGTCCTTTTGCTAACCCTGCAAGTTGGGAGTGACTCTTGTTACTGAGCTGTGTCCATTATTGCAATGTACAAAAGCATTGGAGATGAAGTTGTATTTATGTTTGTGACAGTTTGCTTTGCAGTTATCCCTTCCTTCATAGGAGCGTTGGTAGCTTCACATAGATGTAGGTAGGGGTGATGCTCCCTAGAGTCATTTCCTTTTCTTCAGGATGGGGATAGTTCTGAATTTGCGGAAGCTCAAATGCAAAGTCAGTGATGGAACCTGCATTTCTTGCCCTGAAGCACATAGCATCTAGTTATTTTCTTTCCCAGTTGAAAGATACCTGGAAGGATCTAAAGGCTTGTTTACTTCTGTTTAAATGCAGATATGTCGGGGAGCACAGACGGCAGCTGCAGCCGCCCCAGCTTCGCAAGCAGCACCACGTATCAAGAAATTTGCAATCTACAGGTGGGATCCCGATAAGCCCGGGGACAAGCCTCGCATGCAGACTTATGAAGTGGATTTGAATAAGTGAGTATATCTGTTTAGAGAGAAGGTTCTTTAGCTTAGCTGGCGGGCAGATTTGTCAGGACTGTTTGTGCACACTGATTATCTAACAAACGATAGGAGAGGGAGGCTTAGAAGCATTTGAGCAAACAGCTGAAGGTGTCAATGCTTTTATTGGGCTTCATGGCCACTCTAACAAGGCTTTAGCAATCACTGAAGTGGTGCCTCAGTCGTGTTACAGAGCTGCTTGTCCTTGGTGTCGGTGCGACCTAATGTTACTTGCTAGTAAAAGAAATCTTGCTCTGACCATGTGGGGTTATTTCAGCTACCTGTTGGTTATATAGGTCCAAAGCATGACAAATAAAACTCTATCATGACAGCAAATGTCATAATAGCTGTCTCCCAACACTGCAAAATGGTAGCTTGATTTTGTGACTTCTGTGAGGCTTTACCTGTGTCCCTGACTCGTGCTGAAGTCTCAAACGTGTTCATAGTTTTAATATGCTCTATTTATGTGGTGAATTTGGGGGTAAGTTCTGAAAGAGAACCATGGTTTAAGTGTAACTCCCAGTCCCAGACCTGGGAGACAGGATAGAGGCTTTATAAACTCTTCTCATAGTTTGCTTGACAATAAATCACTTTCATAGTTTGCAGGTCATAATAAACTTATAGTAACTGCTTGCACACTTTGGTGTAGCCGTCACCAAGAAAGCTCTTGCTTTTCCACAATTCTGCAGAAGGCTGCAGTCTTTTGTGCGGAATAGAAACCTTCACATGAGCACACATGCCTTGATTTCTTTGAGCTCCAGTTACTGCTGTGCGCTTGCCAGAGGAATTCACCTCAAGCCCATTCTGAGATCTTCAGATACAAAGCACACACCTCTCTGCTTAAGAAGCATGTGATGGAGCGCTCAAGCTTTGCTGCTTTGTGGCTTGCACGGCTTAATAATTTCTGGGTGTTGCCTTGTCTGCCATGTATTACATTACATAAGTTGTCTGAGATTGTTTTTGTGTGCGTTATTGCCTCTGTTGTGACTAATGATGACAGGCAGGCTTGTCAAAACCTGACTTAAAAGGAGAGAACTGGTAGCAAGGCACTTGGTGAGAGTTCTCGGTTCTGCTGTCTGAACCCTGTACAGCTGAGCCAGATCTTCAGGGCATGAGCAAAAGAAATTGCTTCTCTTCCACCCTGACCCTGGAGCTGGTGTGCTGAGGCTAATGCACTACACTGCTGATCAAGCAATATGTATCTTGTGTGGGATTAGCCAAAAAGAAATTATTTTTAGTTGGAGTTAAGATGAAAGTCCTTACGGGTGCTTCTTAATGGGGTGCCAGAGAGACAGCATTGGGGCAGAGGGGAATTATAAAGGTTCACCGACATTGTTTTCTGTTATAGATGTGGGCCTATGGTACTTGATGCTCTGATCAAGATAAAAAATGAGTTGGACTCCACTCTGACCTTCCGCAGATCGTGTAGGGAAGGTAAGAGGGATTTTTCAGTCTGCTAAACTGAAAATTGTTCTTGAAGGGCATTTGTTGCCCAAATAAAAGCTAAAGCTGATGGTGTGCATGTAGCTAGCGGAAAGCTTCAGGATAGACCCCAATGTACTGCTCTTTTCTTCCAGATGTTGTGTATGAAATACCTCAATGAATTAAGTAGTGCAGTTAGAGCTCATATTCACAGGTCAAATTCACATAACACGGAGGAGCTATAAGCGGTGTGTTTAAAGAGCTCTAGTCGTTCCTGTTTCCATCCTAATGCTATTGATCTTGCTGCCCTCAAGTGAGAGACTCTGAAGGCGAATCTAGCAAGAGAGGTTCTAACAGCAAAATTCTGAGGGGGGAAAAGGTGGTGAATGGGAATGAATTGTAAGGGCTGCTTCATATAGTGCTGTTGCTGAAGTAACTATGGACACAGTTGGAAGAGAATGACTTCTGGGAATAGCTTCAGGAATCTTTTCTGGCCCTTCAGTCAAGGAAAATGGTTGATGAGGAAAAGGCTGTCAGGGTGTCTTACATTACAGACCTGCTGGCCGGTTCTCAGACCAGTACAAATCAGCCTGTTTGATTAATTGCACCCAAACTTTCCAGTCTGGGTGATTTGTCCCTATAACAAGTCAAAATTCATGGGAAATGTTGGTGTGCTGACCTTGAGGTAATTGTTGCCAAAATGCAAAAAGGGAGGATGCTTTTATGGGATGAGTTTTTGATCTGATTAGGTGGATTTTTGAATACTGGAAATTCAGGTGCAATTGTCCGACGCATAAAAACGTCTTTTTCCTAGAACTAAATGGAAAATGCTCTTTAAAATGCAGGTGCTTCCTGGAGAATCTGCATAACATGTGGAAGCACTTTATACAGTGTGGTTGTTTTCAGTGTCTGATATTTAGATAGCACACGTTGTTCCTGAGCAGAAGAAATAATTCCCCTGCATGGTTTTCTCTGGGAAACAGAAGTCAGTTTTTCAAGCTGGGCTGGTCCAATCTTGTCTCTTTCTGCCACACAGGAAAACCTCTGATCATGTGTCCCTATTGCTTATTTGTGGGCTCGTTTCTGCAAACTTCAGTTGTCCTGGTTCCCCCTCTGGTTGACTGGAAAATGCTTGGAACAGTTTCTTAGATGGGAGGAATAACCTTGTGGGAGTGCCAGTCTCTTTATCCCTCAGTGAGGGGGAAAGATGTCTAGGCAACACGTTGGGTGCTGAGGAGGACTAGCTCACCACTGTGAGGAGCAATAGCTTTTCTGTCTGACATGCATCAACCAGTATTTGTCAAATCCTCTGAATTTAGGGTTACCTCCTTTCAACATTTGTCTTACTAATATAGTGCCTGTCGCATGTGGCGATCTGAATTGGATACCTGAGCTCTTCACCCAAGTATTGTCTGTGACAACTCTGTGATGTTTTTTCCTGTAAAAGCTAGAATGTTACCTTGCACTTTCCTTGGCTATATCTGATCCCTGTGTTACTGGGAGGTCATTAGCAGTGTCGTTTAATCTATTTGTTATGCTGTATATATGCTGTTTGTTGTTCTCTTATGCTGCATACGTGCTGTTTGTTCTATGAGTCTCTGTCCTCTCATGTTTGAAGACTAATGAATTCAGTTTATGGCAGAATTGTCTCCTGCTGCAGAAGGTACAGGAAGAAGTTTGTGTCTTAGGAACTTCATTTTATGTTCCCACCCTTTAGGGATGCTTTTGATCGCAATTGTAGAGCTGCTGGGGGAAGCGTCTGATTCCCATGCTGTAATCTCAGTGTTAGCCATTTCAGAGCAGTGCAGCTTTGTTTCAAACATGGGAACAAAGCTGCGTGCATCACAAACATGCTTGATGAGTTTTTCCTACAATGACCTGTGCTCTTTCTTTCCCCCTGCACTAAGTAGCATCTAAAGTGACATGTGATGTGAAAGCAATGAGCTGTCTGAACCACTTCTCTTCCACTGAAGAAGCAAGTTTGGCATTGGCAGTGCGTTTAGACTTTAAATAAAGAACATGGAAGTCGCTTTATTTAAATAGCAGTACATTTAGCCCAGTGGCAGCTTCTGACGTTTTCCTTGTCACGTACAGAGGTTCTTGAAGACAGCAAAATGGAAGATAGCCTAAGGGCTAGTTTGGGGCAAAGAGGATCTATTCCCAAGTAGAATAGGAGGGTATGCATCCTACATCCAATGTTTTTTCTCTCTGTCTCTTTTTTTTTTTTTTTTTTTTTTGTTTCCTCCTCCTCCCACTCAGGCATCTGTGGTTCTTGTGCTATGAACATTGCTGGAGGAAACACACTGGCCTGCACCAAAAAAATTGACACTGATCTCAGCAAGATCACTAAAATCTACCCTCTCCCCCACATGTATGTGGTGAAGGATCTTGTTCCAGTGAGTATCTGCCAGGGTCAGTTTGCGGCCACGGGTCACACCGTTCCAGATAACAAGGGGTTTGGGTTGAATCAGAAAGGAATGATGTGAGGGATGGTGACAAAAGCAATATTCCACAGTTTGCATCTTATTTCTGTTGATGCTTTCTGGAATGGGTGGATTTGAGCTCCGCAGCAGCGGTTAAATCTATTTGTATTTGGAGGAATGTGGCAGGTTGATGTACAAGATAATGTTTGCTGTTTGAATGATAGCGGATGATAGATCAACACGATAAATGTACCCTCTTTGCCTTTTGAATCTTAGGACTTGAACAACTTCTATGCACAGTATAAATCCATTGAGCCTTACCTGAAAAAGAAGGATGAGTCGAAACAGGGCAAGGCGCAGTACCTGCAGTCCATAGAAGACCGTCAGAAACTGGTTATTGCTTCTTTTCTACCATCGAAATCCCTTCCAGATAAGACCTGGGTTAAATGTTAACATGCAGTAGCTGTGCTGTTTCATCTAGTGACAGAGCTGTCTGGTATAAAACTTGATGTGGGTGGAATCTGCTCCCTGAAACAGGGAGCGTGTCTGCATTGCTAGGGGTAACACTTGCTAACAAAATGCAAAACACAGCTGTGGTGGGTACTCTGACCTCATTTCCACTCTTTGCACTGCAAAACTGCGTGCGTCTGTAAAAACATTGTGAAGGGTACAGTCTTGTAATGCTCCCGTGGAGATAAGGCACTGCAGTTTATACCTGGATAAAGGCTGTCAAGCTTGGTGCTATGCTTGTCTGATCTAGCAGAAGCACAGTTAGCAAAACTATCCCGTCCCTACTTGCTGGGTGTTACAGCCCTAAAACTAATATTGAAATCTAAACTCTTTCGAAGGTGAAGACACAAGCAAGATGCTGTAGTCTTGCTGTTGGTGCAAGTCTTTGGATGTCTATCTTGAATGCTGTGTTATTTTGGGGGGAGTAAGCTTCTGAGGGGTTTGGTGTTGTTGGCTCAGAGTCGGTGCAGAAAGCCAAAGACTGTCTGAACCAGTTGAACAGCTGGGAGATGGACAGGTTTTTAAAAGTTTATATTACTGGTAAGTTCTCATCTGGATTTCCTTTGCTGCCACAGTAAGTATCATTAAATCAAAGGGGTCTCTTTTGCCTCTGACCTGTCTTGGTGGATCCTTCGATACAGCTAGGCCTGGGCTCTGCTGCGGTGCTGTTGCTGACCCGACTCAAAGTGGGCAGGCAGACCAGGTTTTGGTAAGAGGTATAAGAGGGCTGCATATGAACAGCAAAGAGGAAGATTGGTTAAAGGAGACTTATTGAAAACATGCAAGCTGACAGTCTGATTCTTTACAGCAATCTTCAAAAGTTTTCCGTTATTGCTGTATTTGCCGTGAAGCTAACGTCTGATGATTAGACTTGTCGTGTGCCCGAGATGTCAACAGCACCATGCGACTAGTGCTGTGATGTCTTAACAGCCCCAGGATTTTACAGTTAGAAAGAACTTCTATCCAAGGGCAAAAGATAATTCTCCTGCAGCCCTTCATAATGTTATCTGAGGGCATGGGTAAACTCTACAAGGACTCCCTTCAGATGCTTTTTGTAAAGCAGCATCCTTGAAATCTTTTTTCATTTAAGTAAAAATAAGTGAACCTGAGGTTAGTTGTGAGCACTATACTTGAATCTTTCTGACGTTTTTTTTTCTCAAGTTTCTCTTTCTTTCGGAATAGCCTGTATGCATGAGAAACAGTGGTTGGACAGAAGTCACTTGAAAAACTCCCCCCTTTTCCTTTAAATTATCAATAATTTGAGGTGTTACAATTAGAAATAAGACAAGCTTAGAGCAAGAAGGCATTTCCAGCCTAACTGTCCTTTTGTAAGTCTTCCAATATATATTGAGGCAGCCGCTCTAATGCAGTGGACTTGGTACAAGCTTGGAGGAGTTCTGGCATGTATCTTCCTAAACTAAACTCGATGAGACTGTTGCCCCAAAAAGCAACACTCAGGAATATAGCTTAAGCCAGACCGGACTCTGCTTTCCTGACCAACCCTCATGTTAAATAGACTTGGGAGACCTCTGCTTTTTGGAGTTTAACTGTCTTTTTGTCTGGTGTAACTTTCACGTAGACCTGTTTCTTTTCTTCAGTGGCCTGTGTAAGAAGGCCTTCATCCCCATGAAAAGGGCACAATGGCTAAAGACTTTCACCATTGCTGTTCTGTAAGTGCTTGGGGATCCTCTCACAACGCATGATAAACTGCAAGTTCTTTACTTCCTCCCTAGGCTTTTTGGCAGACTTTGGTCTGTCTTCTCTTCTGTAACGTTGCCCTGAATCGTTAATCAGGTACATGCAGATTCCTTTCCTTGGGAGCTTATTGGGACAAGCTGGAAGCAAGCAAGGCAGGAAAATTGAGCAGTTCTCACGTTTTTCTTCAGTGTCTACTTTTTCTCCTTGTCATTCTAAAGAACCTAGTTAGTACATGGGTCGAGAGCGGAGGATCATGTGTCTTGTTCCAAAAGACCCGCTTATAGGAATTACTTTCTGCAAACACCAGAAACGGTTCTTCGGCATAAGGTTTTCAGAGCTGCTCTGTTGTGTCGAGACAGTGGAGGTGAAGGTGGCGAGGGAAGCATGTGCTTGTGTAAATCCCCTTTCCAAAAGCTTTCCTCATCGGTTTGTGGCGTGGCTTGACTGTGGTCTCCCGCCCGTGTGCAGGACGGACTCTACGAGTGCATTCTGTGTGCCTGCTGCAGCACCAGCTGTCCCAGTTACTGGTGGAACGGGGACAAGTACCTGGGCCCTGCGGTACTGATGCAGGTAAGGACAGATCCCCTTTGTCACATGGGACCTCTAGAAGCAGTGCACGTATCTGCCAGTACACATGGGACAGTATTACCCAGTCCCAATCCTGAACCAAAAGTCCTAAATTAGGCGTTGCTTTTCATATATCATTTTGATTGCAACGCCTCGAAGAAGGATGTGGTGTGTCAAATGACACTGACTTTCAGGCCTACCGCTGGATGATTGACTCCAGAGATGACTACACAGAGGAACGCCTGGCACAACTTCAGGACCCGTTTTCTCTCTACCGTTGTCATACCATCATGAACTGCACAAGGACTTGCCCTAAGGTACGTATCCTTCCTGTGTGTTTCCCTCCTGGGGTTACCAGCATGTTTGCAAGCACCCTGTTTGAAAGCTTTTTCAAAAGAGGGACACTGCCAGAAGTGCTATGGGGAAGTCAGTCCTGTGTGAATCCGATTGATGTTAGCATTATAAGTAATATGCTTAACCACAAAGCAGTTCTACCTTAAACCCCAGTGGTAACAAGAATCTGTGGTGTGTTGTGCAACTTGTGTAATGCAGATTTTCAACACTTTGGGGGTAAAAGATGTATGCTAAGGTCCTGACAAAGAGGCATTTCCTGGATGATCTGTTTTCTCTGGTATTTCTAGTGAAAACTGAGCAAGCTTTTTCCTAATCAAAGCTGCCTTACTCCTCATCTCGCAATGATCTTGTTCCTGTTCTGGGGCAGATAATCAAGCTGCATTTTCCTACCAGCTGTTTTAGTTTCTAGCTGGACTTTGGTTGCACCTGGTGACGGAGCAAAATTCTTCTCAAGCTGTGAAAATAATATGAAGGCAAATATTTGGTTCAGCAGATCACAGATGTGGGGAAAATGAGATGCTTGAGATCTGGATATGCAGGTGTTTGACAGAAACACTGCATGCTCATTTTGTATATTAGAAGGTGAATCACTGGCTACACATAACTGGCCTTTTGTATGGGGAGCTAGCTCATGATCTGATAGCTCAGCTAAAGGTGAAGATTCAATCTGAAGATTTAGCTGCTGACTGTACGTATGAATGCCCATAATATAGTGAAATAGCACACCAGGGCTTGGTTCCTCAAGTAGGAGAGACACTTAGGGATAATAACATGTTTCCAGGCACATGCTCTAATCCTGGCTGTTGTTTTGATCAGCTTTGAAAGACTGCCTGGGGAGCTCTGCAACAGGGCAATTTCCTGTTCACCCTCTGTCCCGCAGTGCTGCTGCGGTAATGATGGTGACGCCATCGCAGGGCACTTGTGATCCCCTCTCTCATTTTGAGATTAGGCATGCTTAGTTTAGGAGCAGCGCTACGGGATTGATTAAGGGCTTTTGCAATGTGATTGGTGTCTACATAACATAAAAACTCTTGGAAAGCTGGGCAGTTTGTGTGTGAGGAGCACTTTTACGTTGTGACTTAGTGCTGTTGTCCACTTCCCTAGTGTCCTAGTTTTTTTTCCCCTACTCTGAAGTATAACGCAAGCTCTTGTAACGTTACTGTGAAGCTTTTATGAGGCAGTTTCCTGCCTCCAGAGGTCATCTCCAAATACACCTAAAAGTATCGAGTTCAGTCCTGCTTGAACTTTATTAGAGTTTCTGTCGCTCAACCACTAGGTCTTTTTTTTGATCCGTGAGTTGCTGATTAAAACGAGTCCTGCCTAGTCAAATGGGTATTTGTCTTAAAACAGTGGGGAGTGCTTCTGGTTCAGCCTCCAGGTAGAGGCAGTAAGGTTTGCAACAGGATCCTTTCTGTACGGATATTGCCCCGGACAAGGAGTTGAAGCATTTGTGTGCTCTCGCTCCAAGGCTTGATGTCCAAGTTGCGCTGGCTCCCTGCTGGCACAGCATGGCTCTAAACTCAGTCTGGCTCGCTCTTTCCTTGTGTGTTGAGGCTGGAGGACGCTAAATCTGCATCTGCGCGCCTTATCCAAGGTGTCTGCATACCGTGATGCCCATCCTACCTGGAGCAGGCTGTTTAGAGCTGTACCCTGCCAGCATTGCAAGGGAAGCACAATAGTAGACTAGACTCCAGCTTCTAAAAATGGGTGCTGCGCACTTACTTTGCCAGCTGTTTTTAATGAAGACTGGCATATTTGTGAGCTTGTTATGTTTGCTGTGAGAGGCAAGGGGGAGGGCACTCTGGGCTGATTTCCAGAGCAACTAACTGGACTCTCTCTTTCAGGGTCTGAACCCTGGCAAAGCAATTGCTGAAATCAAGAAAATGATGGCGACGTACAAAGAGAAGGCAGCCACTGCGTAACGCTCTTCCCTAGGTGGAGGAGTAACATACAAACGTGCTTTACCTGAAAGTAATTTATATCTGATTTTTAAAAAAAAATAAGGTTCCAACAGGGAGTTTGTTTCCATAGATTTGCATGTACAATAAATACTGTAAAGAACAAATCAGAGTTGCTACTTCATTAACCATATTGAACTAACGTCTCTCTCTGCCTCTTGGGTGATGGGGTATATTTGCAGCTAGAATCCCAAACTTGTCTGGTTTGTAGTTTGGGCTGTGTTTAAAACCTAGGGTTGCCTCTGAGGCTCTGCTGTGGGATGGAGGAACCCACTGACTACTTAGAAGTCATCGCACAGCAGAGGTGAATCAAGACAGTTGTTATTTAATGACCCTTATCCAAGTCAGTTAAAGGGAATACGGGTGTGTGGGGAGGCCTATAAAGCAAAAGGCACTGAGGTGATTAGCAAGAAGAAAATGCTGGTACTGCTTGGGAAAGGAGGTGTGGGAAGAATGCCCTCCTCTGAAATCTCCTGTAGCTTGGGTGCTTGCTAGGGAGCAAAACAAGGCCCTGGCGCTCTGGGGGTGCAGGCACATGGCAAAACACTGAGGGGACTGGTAAAGTCTTCACATCCCTGCTGGGGATCCCTACTGCAGTGCAGTTGCAGAGGGAATCCTCGTGTAAATTCCCCCTGGGAAAGAGGGATTTTGAAAAATAAGCTTCTTGGCAGGAAAGCATCAAGTCCTACAGTAGGTAAGGTTTATCCAGGCTATGAAACGCAATGCTGAAGCTCTCTCTTTCCTCTGCTGTAGCACAAGTGGTTTTAAGCTCCAGATTTATCCAGCTTGTGATGCCGTGAGGGCTGTTCATGCTGGGATGCCGCTTGAAGCGGCTGTTTGCAGCCTTAGTGCTGTGCACGTTAGGGAAAACCCTCTCTATGTTGGATTTGCCCTGAAATGGAGACCTCAGCCCAGAACCTTGACTTTGGAGAAGTGCACTGCAGTTCACTTTGAGAGGTATGTTCTCAAAATCCTGACTTGGAGTAATCTTGACATCCTGGTAGAAATGAGACAGAGGCAGGGGGAATGAAGGGCTTTATGTTTTGCTGTTAAATAGATGTAATTAAATCTTCTAGAAGTGTCATGACGTCATGCTGCTTCTGAGATGTGGTGTCATAACCAGTACGCTGCTAGAGGGCAGCAACAGAAGACTGGGGTGGCATTAAAAAAGCTGCTGTACACAGCTCTGGAAAGGCCTACCCTGATAATGGCCTTTTCCACCCCCCCACCCCCCCGCTTCTTTTCATCTGTCCTGCAGTAGAGGACCGTTGCTGGTGTTTCAGGAAGCCAAGCTGATGTTGCTCGTCGTGAAGTACGTGTTTTTGTGGAGTTAGCTTCGTTCCCGAGAGATGATGTGACCTGGACTTGCATAGGTCAGACTTTTAACACTTAAAATCCATGGCTAACAAGCTGGTTATCGCTGAATTGCCCCACTTTCTGGGGCTTTCCCACAAGCTGCAGTTAAGGGCTGGTGAGAACCGTTGTGTCTGCAAGTCCCCTGTCGGTGTTGTGAAAGATCTCACTGTTAATGTTGCTACATCTCAACCTGTGGCTAGCATGTGTTGTCACTTCCAGCACACTGCTCTTTCTGTTCCCTTTGCATCTCTGTCCTTTGAAGTCTCATCTCTTCTGTCAAAGCCAAGAGATTCACAGTTTTCTCATGAACAGCTTCATGCCTTTAAGAAGCGGGCTCATTGTGACCCCTGTTGGAGAGCAGCCCTTGGGCCCTGACTAAGTATGCCATTCCCCGAGGCATATCCAAAGAAAATATTTCCTTTACCTCCTTTCCTGCCGGAGAGACCCGCACTCCCTCAGGCCCTGTGTGCAGCAGGGAGATTCCTGCTGCCGGTACCCAGCTGTCCCCAATATTTGGCTGTAAGTGCAGGAGCTGCCCGTGAGTGCTGATTGCCGGCAGCAGCAGCCCTCTCCCAGGTGTTGGCTATTTCTGGCAGCAGTTGTGCAGCAAGGAGGGGCCTGGGAAGAGCCAGGTTTTGCCTGGGGAGCCCGCTCCCTCGTTGGAAGTAAGTTTAGGCTTGGTGGCTCTCTATGCAGGAGCTGTGGTGGAGGGGGAGTCATGCAGCGGGGAGCAGGGCTGGGGCTCCCTTCCCACGCTGGGGTGAGTGTGCAGGGGGTGCCCAACCCGTGGGGCAGAAATAGGGGTTATATGGTTGGGGGGGGGGTGCAACAGGCTGGCACCTGGGGGGTGACAAGCAGATTTGGGGGTTTGCAAAGCCCCCGTGGGAGCAGAGCTCGGGACGTTTCCTTGCAAGGTGGGGTGGGGGGGGCTGCAAAGCCCCCGTGGGAGCAGAGCTCGGGACGTTTCCTTGCAAGGCGGGGTGGGGGGGGCTGCAAAGCCCCCGTGGGAGCAGAGCTCGGGACGTTTCCTTGCAAGGTGGGGTGGGGGGGGCTGCAAAGCCCCCGTGGGAGCAGAGCTCGGGACGTTTCCTTGCAAGGCGGGGTGGGGGGGGGGTTGCAAAGCCCCCGTGGGAGCAGAGCTCGGGACGTTTCCTTGCAAGGCGGGGTGGGGGGGGGGCTGCAAAGCCCCCGTGGGAGCAGAGCTCGGGACGTTTCCTTGCAAGGCGGGGTGGGGGGGTTGCAAAGCCCCCGTGGGAGCAGAGCTCGGGACGTTTCCTTGCAAGGCGGGGGGGGGGGGGCTGCAAAGCCCCCGTGGGAGCAGAGCTCGGGACGTTTCCTTGCAAGGCGGGGTGGGGGGGGGGTTGCAAAGCCCCCGTGGGAGCAGAGCTCGGGACGTTTCCTTGCAAGGCGGGGTGGGGGGGGGTTGCAAAGCCCCCGTGGGAGCAGAGCTCGGGACGTTTCCTTGCAAGGTGGGGTGGGGGGGGCTGCAAAGCCCCCGTGGGAGCAGAGCTCGGGACGTTTCCTTGCAAGGCAGGGTGGGGGGGGGTTGCAAAGCCCCCGTGGGAGCAGAGCTCGGGACGTTTCCTTGCAAGGCAGGGTGGGGGGGCCTGCAAAGCCCCCGTGGGAGCAGAGCTCGGGACGTTTCCTTGCAAGGCGGGGTGGGGGGGGGGGTTGCAAAGCCCCCGTGGGAGCAGAGCTCGGGACGTTTCCTTGCAAGGCGGGGTGGGGGGGGGGGTTGCAAAGCCCCCGTGGGAGCAGAGCTCGGGACGTTTCCTTGCAAGGTGGGGTGGGGGGGGTTGCAAAGCCCCCGTGGGAGCAGAGCTCGGGACGTTTCCTTGCAAGGCGGGGTGGGGGGGGCTGCAAAGCCCCCGTGGGAGCAGAGCTCGGGACGTTTCCTTGCAAGGCGGGGTGGGGGGGTTGCAAAGCCCCCGTGGGAGCAGAGCTCAGGACGTTTCCTTGCAAGGCGGGGTGGGGGGGGGGCTGCAAAGCCCCCGTGGGAGCAGAGCTCGGGACGTTTCCTTGCAAGGCGGGGTGGGGGGGGCTGCAAAGCCCCTGTGGGAGCAGAGCTCGGGACGTTTCCTTGCAAGGCAGGGTGGGGGGGGGTTGCAAAGCCCCCGTGGGAGCAGAGCTCGGGACGTTTCCTTGCAAGGTGGGGTGGGGGGGGGTTGCAAAGCCCCCGTGGGAGCACAGCTCGGGACGTTTCCTTGCAAGGCGGGGTGGGGGGGGGGGGCTGCAAAGCCCCCGTGGGAGCAGAGCTCGGGACGTTTCCTTGCAAGGCGGGGTGGGGGGGGCTGCAAAGCCCCCGTGGGAGCAGAGCTCGGGACGTTTCCTTGCAAGGCGGGGTGGGGGGGTTGCAAAGCCCCCGTGGGAGCAGAGCTCGGGACGTTTCCTTGCAAGGCGGGGTGGGGGGGGGGGCTGCAAAGCCCCCGTGGGAGCAGAGCTCGGGACGTTTCCTTGCAAGGCGGGGTGGGGGGGGCTGCAAAGCCCCCGTGGGAGCAGAGCTCGGGACGTTTCCTTGCAAGGTGGGGTGGGGGGGGCTGCAAAGCCCCCGTGGGAGCAGAGCTCGGGACGTTTCCTTGCAAGGTGGGGTGGGGGGGGTTGCAAAGCCCCCGTGGGAGCACAGCTCGGGACGTTTCCTTGCAAGGCGGGGTGGGGGGGGGGCTGCAAAGCCCCCGTGGGAGCAGAGCTCGGGATGTTTCCTTGCAAGGCGGGGTGGGGGGGGCTGCAAAGCCCCCGTGGGAGCAGAGCTCGGGACGTTTCCTTGCAAGGTGGGGGGGGCCTGCAAAGCCC
The DNA here is from genome assembly GCF_040807025.1 of Struthio camelus. Lineage (NCBI taxonomy): Eukaryota > Metazoa > Chordata > Aves > Struthioniformes > Struthionidae > Struthio > Struthio camelus. The sequence goes on from NC_090962.1 coordinate 13,500,327, forward strand.
CCGTGGGAGCAGAGCTCGGGACGTTTCCTTGCAAGGTGGGGTGGGGGGGGGGTTGCAAAGCCCCCGTGGGAGCAGAGCTCGGGACATTTCCTTGCAAGGTGGGGTGGGGGGGGGTTGCAAAGCCCCCGTGGGAGCAGAGCTCGGGACGTTTCCTTGCAAGGCGGGGTGGGGGGGACTGCAAAGCCCCCGTGGGAGCAGAGCTCGGGACGTTTCCTTGCAAGGCGGGGTGGGGGGGGCTGCAAAGCCCCTTTTCGGGCAGGGCCGGGTGCAGTTTCTCGCACGGCCGGGGGAGGGGGAACTACAAGCCCCGGCAGCCCCCGCGCTCCTCCTTCCGCCGCGCCTGCGGCCCTGGATGCGCGCGGGGCGCCGGCCCCGCCACGCGTGTCCGCGGCCGCACGGGTCCGGCCGCCATGAGCTCAGGTCAGGGGGACCGCGGGGCGGGGGGACGCCTCATGCACGGCTGCCGCGGGGTGCGTGTCCCCACGGTGGCATCGTGCGCAGCCGCCGGGGTTTGCACTGTGCGTTTCCCCGGCGTGGCGTGGCGTTGCGTTGCGTTGCATTGCGTGCGGCCGCCGGGGCTTGCAGCGTGCGTTTCCCCAGGGTTGGGTCGTGCACAGCCTGGGCTCGCACTCTGCGTTTGCCCGGTCGTGCGTTGCGTACGGGCTCTGGGGTTTGCACTGTGCACGTCCCCCAGATTGGTTTGTGCCCAGCCCAGGCTTGCGCTATGCGTTTCCCCAGCGTCGCGTTGCGTGCGGTCTCTGGGGCTTATACTGTGCGCTACTTCTGGGGTTTGCCCTGCGGTTGCACTCGCCTCCCCTAATTGTGCTTATGAGATGGGTTTTGCAGGAAAGGGGTATTGCATGCCGGGTGGGGAGGGGTGCTTTGCTTTGCCCCCCTCCCCCGGCACGCTTTGCAAGGGGAGGAGCTGCCGGGGTGGTGCACAGGGGGCCACTGTCCCCCCTCACTCCAGGTTTGCAGAGTCGGGGGCTGGCGGAGACGAGGGGCGAGGGCTGCGACGTCCCCCGTGCCTCCGGGGATCTGCAGTTGCACGAAAACGTCCCTTTCGGCTGTGCTGCTGGCAACGTTGCAGAGACCTGGGTAGTTTTTAAGGTTACAAAAGAGCGCGTCGCCTTTCCGACCCGACGGGCATAGCAAATCCGCTCGGCAAAGCGAAAGGATGCTTTTAGGCACTAGGATTTGTCGCGCTGGCAAAGGGTGTAAAGTCACATCAGGTAAGCGCGCTCTGACCCGGCGGTGGGGTTTGCAGCCGGGGTGAAGGAGCTGGCCGTGCCTCCTCAGGGCGTAGGTTCGCCCCTGATTTTTGGAGGTGGAAGAGAGGATTGCAGCTGCTTTCCGGTGACGGAGAGGCTGGGGAGATGGAGGTGGGTGCAGCACTTGTGTCGCTGGGTGCTGAGCATCCCCCTGCCGCGCCGGTGTTTGCGAGGGGGCTGCTTCTCCGCCCCTCGGATGGGCTCGACGTGCCGGCGGGTAACTTATGCGAGAGCTGGAAGCAGAGCCCAGATCTCTTTCGTTGCAGTAGTGGACGGCGAGCTGCAAACCCGTTCGAGTCCCTTTGGCTGCCCCGTCTCTCTCTCGTGGGAACGGCAGAGCTGAGTGTTGCGTTATAACGGAAAAACCCGTTTTCCGGGGGAGGTGGGTGCCAAGCACGTGCTTCGGGGCGGCTCTGACTGCGCCTCCGGCGGGCCGAGCCTCTCCAAAACCCCTCGTCCCGCAGCGTTGCGGGGCGGCTCCTGTCTCACTGCGCTCCCGTGCAGCGTTTCTCCGGACAGAGCTGCACGGGTAAATGCTGCAGCCCGGCATCTGCAACCCGCTCAGCCCTCCTGCTGCTTTGCGTGGGCTGGCAAGGGGGAAAAAGGCATCCCAGGCGACGACAAAGTCCTCCAACCCAACCTGGCCGAAGTCCCCGTGGGGAGGGAAGGAGGAGGTGGGAAACACAGCGGCGTGGTGGGTGCACGCAGCTGTCGAGCCAGGGGAAGCCCCGAAGCTGCTCTTTGCGAGCAGGTCCCCGCGCAGCCCAGGCTGCCTCGCTCCAGCAGTGTTTTTCGCACCGGGGTACGTGGAAATTGGGCAGCGTGCCGCCGCTACGATCTTTTCCCGTTGCTGTATCTTTTGCAACTTGTGTTCCCAGTAGGGACCCGTGCAGAAGGGTTTCCCGTGCCGAGGCAAGAAGGGAAGCGCCCTGCGGCAGGAAAGGGAGGCGCCGGCTCATCGCCGCGGCAGGCGAACCTCGTCTAGGTCGCGTGCGTCGAACTCCTCTTGCTCCAGGGCTAAGCAGCGCTTCGGGGTTAAACCTCGTCCTTTTTCTCCTGCGCTGGTTCGTTTGGGGAGCCGGGCGATGCTGCGCCGAGCCCAGGCTCCTGGGTGCCCAAAGGCAGCCAGGCCTGGCGAGGGAGAAGCCGGCTCCAGTGCCAGTAACGAGAGGCAGGAGATGCCCTAATCCCAGCTAATTCAGAGGCTTTTGGTACTCAGCGCGTGGAAATTGGGGTGAGAGGCCAAGAGAGGAGCACAGCCCCAGCAAACCAGCGCTCTTTAAGGAAGATAGGAGTCCTCTGGTAAACCAGGGTCTCGGGGAACCTGGTTTTTGGATAGAAACGGGGTTTCTCCCATCCTTTCCTACGCCAGGTCACCCAAGAGAGGGTGCTCTTTGGGCGCTTTCTCTGGCGAGATGGGCAACTTTGGAGCCCGGCTTGCCGGGTGGAGGAGAAGGGGCCGAGCTAAGCGAGGGGATATGCAAACTTAGCCGGAGAGCATCCCCTTTGCCCGGTTACCCAGCCGGCCTCCGGAGACTCTTCGTTCTGCCCTTCCAGGGTGAAAACGGCACTCGGAAATGCGCTTCCTGAAAGGGTTTTTACTGCTGTCTGCCTGGGCTTGTGTTGTTGGCGCGTGGTGAAGGCTGCGCTGCTGGTTTCCTGCTCGTGGAAGGTCCTTTACTAGGAGGTGCCGCAGGAGTGAAGGGCTGTAGTCGGTTCCTGGTAAATCCGGCGTTTCGGAGCAAGCTGCAGACCCCGGGAGAGGGAAGGAAATGGGCCAGATGGATTTGGGGTGGAGGGGGCTGCTCCCACTTTGCTGGCCGCCAAGAGAGCGCCTCACCTGCAAGGACTTTATATATAATTTTTATCTGTCTCCAAGCTTTGCAAAAGGAAAAACAGTCACATGAGAATAAGAGATTTTACCAGCAACGGCAGAGTCTCTGTCTTTCAAGTCCCAGCCTTGTACCTTTGGCTACAAAGCCTGTTTCTTGCCCTCGTTCCTTCTCACCTCGGGGCTTTCCTGTCCGCACTCCCACGGTTGCTCACGCCGTGTCTGGGTAGGACCACATTGCCTGGTAATACGTGTTTGGTCTGGGCAAGCCACAGGCAGGGAATCGCCTTTCTGCACGCGTTAAGTTTATGTTGGCTTGACGTAAGGAGCAGGAGGACGGACGAGAGCTCATCCAGCGTGGCACCGTGTTAACCCGGCACTGGTTTTGCAGCCGGCGGAAGGGTTTTGGACCACGTCAGCGCTCTGCGACCTCTCCGATCCCCAACGGGAGCCCCGAGGTTGCTCCAAAAGGCACTCTGGAGCTAAATCTCGCTGCGTGCAACCCGAATGCTGGGGCAGCACATCGCCCTCGTTCGTCGGTAAACAGGCACCATTCTCCTTTCCGTAGCCTCGTTTCCCCATTGCCAAGGGCCCGGCTGGACCTTCCTCTCTTGCACGTGTGGCTGGATGGAGGACGGACGCTGCCCGGGGAGCTCTGCGAGGAGCCGGCAGCGTCCAGCAGCCGCCGCGGGAGCGCAGGGAGCTCTCCGAGTCGCCCTGGGGGCTGTTTCGGGAAAGGTGCCTTGGGGTGGAGTTGGGGCTCAAGGTTTCCAGCTCCGCTTTCTGGTGTTACGGGGCATCTGCAGCTGTCCCGCGAGACGTGCATCCCGAGCACACTTTTCTCCTGCTTTCCCCTGCCCGTGACGGCAGGGACCGGAAAGGCGGTGCCCTGGCCCTTACAGTGGCGTTTTGGCCGTGGAGCCCCGGCGTCGGGGGGGTTCGTTGTTTCCCCTGCTGTGTTTGCGTGCCCAGCTGATACGTTCAGCTCGCTGGCTGCTTGCCCGCTTGACTTGCAGCTCCGATCTCAAAGGACTTGATCCGTTTGCTTCCGGCTACATTTGCGGCTGCTCCCAGTAGCCTTCACCCCTTTTAGCAGCGGAGCGAGATGCGGTCGCTTCCCAGGAAGCGACGCGGGCGACGGTGCAGCTGCGGCAGATATCCCTGCTGCAAAATGCCGGTTTGAGGCCGGGCGAGGGATGCCCGAGCGCTCTTGTTTGCAGACGAGGTGCGGCCGCCACGCTGCAAACCGGTAGCGCAGCTTCGTGGCGCTCTGCCCTCCCTTCACCCGGCACCGGATGCTTCCTGGACACGTCCGCTTTCGGGCAGGTGATGACGGCCGCGGCGACCTGGGGCCCGGAGCCGGCGGCAGCTCGTCTTGCGTAAGCCAAGCTGAGTCAGGTGAGAGGCGCCGGCGAAGCCCTTTCTCCGTCGGGGTTACTGGGAAGCGGCCGGGATGGGAGCAGGAGGTGAGGAAGAAACGCAGATATGGGGCAGGATTTGCAGCACTGATGCCGGATCGAAGGGGCGACGGGAGCCGGAGCTTCCTGCTTCCGGCACCGTCTGGCCCAGGTCAGGGCGGTACCGAAAGCGAACGGGTTGCGGCCGTTCTTTGGGCATATCCGACCCCCCAGCGTCTTAAAACTTAACCCGGCTCGACGCTTTTGGGAGCGGGAGGCTGGCGGCGAAGAGCTCTGCCTTCTCCCCTCCTCCCAGGCCGTTGGCAAACTTTGCAGCCTTTTGTCCCGGGTTCTTCGGATGCCTTTTAGTTAACTGAACTGCTCCTCAGGCTTTTTCCCCCCGCTGTGCTCTGAACCCAAAACTTAGCCAGGAAAAAGCCTTTGGAGTCACAGGCGAAGCACAGCGAGCAGCGTTTTTGCAAGCTGGTTGCCGCCTGCGTGCCCTCTCCCACGGGGATTAAAAGCAAAGGGGGCTGGTTGCGTTTCGGGGTGCACATGGGCAGCCTGGAGTTGGATTTAGCATTTCCAAAGGTCCTAGTAGCTCCTTCTGCGGCTCCTGTTGGAAATCGAGGCCAGGTGGCCGCAGTTATTCATGGTTTTTGTCACCCGCCGACGAGCTTTCGGGGTCAGAAGAGGCGTCAGGCTTTCGGGCTGCCGGCAGCGGCTGGAATGCAGCTGGGGTGGCTTTTCCGGCAGGAGACGGGCGGCTCCGTGCCCGCGTGCGCTTTTGTGCAGCGTGGAAATCATTAACGCCGGATGGCCGGCTGGTCTGAGCACCCGTGCGCGCAGCCGAGCTGGGAAACGTGCTGCCGGCTGCAGGGCGAGAACTAGCGCTGGGATTCAGCCGTGGCTTTTAAGCTGGCGTGTGTTCGGGGGATTACGTAGGTGTCCCGGTTACTTATGGCAGGTCTCTGCACAGGCGTAAATTGCAGGCGAGCGGGATGCAACCGGAGGCACTGGTCTGCGTTCGGGTTAGGTTGCAAGGTAGAAAAGGGAAAAAAATGGATTTTGTGGCTGTCGCCCAGCCAAGCCGGGTCTGCGAGGCCGGGAGAAGCGCGAGGAGCGAAAGCGGCTCCAGAGCTCTCGGCACGGTCGAGCTGGCTCTGCCCCAGCTCTGCTCCCTTCCCCCTGCCCTAAGCCGCTGTTTGTGCCAGCTTTTGTCCCCGGGCTCCCGCGTGACGGTCACGTGCAGCGGGTGCTGGCAGGAGGGTGGCCGGGGAGTGCCCGGGGACCCCGAAATCGTCCCTTCCCCTGCATGCGGCTGCATTTCCAGGAGCGGAGCAGCGCCGCAGCCCTCGGCTGCCTCGAGCCGCTCTGCCCCCGGTCGGGTTTCTTCCCTCGGCTTTGCGGGAGCCCAGGCGGATGGCAGAGAGGACATTGAATGCAGCCGCTGTCTGGGATTGATCCAGGGCTGCCATCGCTCCCACCGGGAGCGCCTCCGAAACAGCTCCTTTCTCCTCCCTCCTTGCTTTGTCCCCGGGACCAGCTGCCTCCTCTTCCTCCCCGAGCTCGCCTGCAGCCGGGATCGCTGTGGCGTAGCTGGTCTGTGTGTCCCCTGGAGCAATCCAGGCTGGTGCTGTGCTCTGGACCTGGCTGTGAGCTGATTGCATCTGTCTCCGCAGTAGGAGCCATTAGGAGCCGGTTAGGGTTTGGCAGCGGGTAAAGTTGCCGGTGCCAACGCTCCTGAGGGCATCGGGTATCTTGCTAGCGCTGGGATGTAACCCGGCTGGCTGTCTGGGCCTGCCCGCCTCTCCCCAGCTTTGCCGAAGCCGTGGCTTAACTCTGCCTGCTCCCCTTGGGCAACGTGGGTTTTCTCCTCTTTGACTTCGCAGATAGCAGCAGGCTGCTGGGAAGCCCGCGGCCGGGCTACGGGACGCTGCAGCAGGGCTGCGAGAAAGGCTGCATGGTACGTACGAGGGCTTCGAAGCGGGGGGAGCAGGACGCACTGAGACCACGTCAGCGGAAATAACCATGTATTACCTGCAAATGCAGGGGGGGTTGCAGGGGACCAGCCCGAGGCAGTGGTTTCCCAGGGGGCTTTCTCCGGGCAGGGACACCAAGCTGTCCTCAGGGAGATGGGTTCCCCAAGGCAGCTTGGCTGGTATTTACCCGGTGTTAAATCTCCCCCCTCGTGCCAGGAGGCTTAGGGAGTAGGGCTTTCATCCACAAGGTTTGGACACTTGATCTTCTTTCTTTTTTTTGTTTGTTTGTTTTTTTGGGGTTTTTTTTTGTTTTTTTTTAAGTAAAACGACACCCCTATAAAGGTGGGGTGAGCTAACCTCGAGTCTGGCCCGGGGCACTCTGCGACGGGGCACGTGAAGGGGTCGGGTCCAGGCTCGGAGCCACCCCACCCAGTGGGATTTCCTTCCAGGAGGTCACCGGCTACCAGACCCGGACGTGGCGGGTGCTCCTGTGCCACGCGTTCTCCGTGCTGACCGCGGGGCTCCTGCTCCTCGTCTTCCACTGGAGGCCGAGCCTGGAGGTGCAGGCGAAGTGCAAGCCGTGCGCGCTCGGCCAGGCCGACTGGGTCATCATCAGGGTAAGTCCGGGATGGCCAGAGAGCTGGGGGTTGGCTTCGAGGACCACCTCTGCCACAGACTTCCCAAAAGGGCCCTGAGCAAGTTACTTAACTGCTCGCCCCCCTCCGCCCCCAGCTGTAAAGTTGATGCATTTGGCTAACGAAGCGACCGTTTGGTTGGTACCTCAGAGCCGAATTATTCCCAGGCAAAATCCTGGAAACAAATTGTGCTTTGCACTTCTGTGGCAGCTGCCCTGCTCTCTTTGTTTTTCTGTGTTTTTTGTTCCTGAATCTCAGCTGAGTAGCCCAGGCCTCTCTACCTGCAATGCCTGAGTAGGGCAGGACGCTGTCCCGTTTTAAGGAGGGAGGGATGTGGCCAGAGACGCTGGGACGTTGGCGCAGGGAGATCGCGATCTCCCGCTGTGGTGTCTGTGCTCGGAGGCCGCAGTGACCTGTGCGTGTGTTGCAGGACCGCTTCGGGCAGTGCTTCACCAGGCGTGTGCGCACGGAGGCGCTGGGTGACGGCAGGTGAGCCGGGCTTGCATGCTCTCTCGCGTCGTGGCAGGTGGAGGTGACCCCAACAACCTTCTCGCAGTAGCTCAAACCAGGGTGAAACCAGCAGACAGGAACCTGCTTCGCACGGAGGTGCTTGGTGTGACGCCTCGTTTGCAAATAGTGGCCAAGCGTTTGACTTGGCGAGATCCGAAATCTGCCCTGAGCTTGCTCCGGGTTGGGTTCAGATTTGCCCCAGGGCTGAGAGCAGGACTAATGTCTCCAGATCCTTTTAATCCACATTTCCTCCTCTGCAAGTGAGCGCTCAACTTCAAGGTGGTTGCGCCAAAGGGAGAGCCGTTGAGCACCTTGTCTCTCTGAATTGAGCTTAGCTCCCGTCCCATCAGCCGCGTTACGCCATCTGTGTGAGAAGTGTCTAGGGAAGGGCTGCAGAGCTGTAGTTTTGTCACCCGGACAGAGGGTGGTCGTGTTTGCAGTGGTGCTGGCAGGTTCGGAGGGGTGATTGCTTCGTTTTCCATCCCAAGCAGCCTGGAGCATCACCCAGGGGCCAAGCTGGAGGACCGGAGAACCAGCATCGCCATTGGCATGTCGGATGAGGAGGAGAGCCGGGACACCATCCGGCTTCATGAGAAAGAAGAGGTAACGCTAGCAACCCTTCCCACCTCGACCCCTTAATTCCCTCCTGCAGCGTGGTCGGGCGGCCCTCGTACCATAAACCCCCTCTCTCAATCTTGCTCTGCTCAGAAGAACACCTTGCGGTACTATCTCTTTGAGGGCTTGCGCTACGTCTGGATTGAAAGGCGACAGGCATACTGCAAAGTCAGGTACCTCCAGCGTCTGCATGTCTGTCTGCTGCTGTCCTTGGCCCCTGAGACCCCCCTAAATTTGCCAGAGCCCTTGGCCTTGTAAAACCAACGCGTTAGGTGCCCTGCTTTCCCTGTGGGATGAGGATGCTGGGGTACGCTTTAGTGCCCTGCCTGCTGGCGTGGAGCCTTTGGGATGCCCAAGCTCTAACCCATGAGAGGGACAGTTTGAACGCCTCATCTTGCTGGGCGTGAGTGCTGCTCCAAAGCTGGGCGTCCCTCCTGCGGCCAAAGCACAGCAGGGCCAAGTTGCACTTCTCGTGACCCAAGTGCCGTGATGGACAGAGGTCCGGTAGTGCCCCGGCCCTGGGGCCACGAGTCAGAGAGCCAGGCTGCCACTCCTCCCGCTGAGTTGTCGAAGTTGCCTGCTTCTGCAGGGAGAGGAAACAGAGTGAAGTGGTTTGGCAGTTGCCCCGACCAGCTCGTCCGGATGCTGGCTCGTCCCCCGCGGCTGTACCGCTTGCGGATCCCTGAACTGGGCTCCCTTTGTTCCTGCTCCCAGCCTTGGCGCCTGGGAGCTGGGCTGCAGGCCGAGGAACAAGATGCCTTCCCTTTCCTAAGGGGTTTTTGCCACCAAGGACTTGGACGTGCTGCCTGTTCCACCTTCTCCGTATGTTGGCTTGGGCTCCTGGCTGATTTTAACTCCGTTTGTTCTTGTTTCCTTGCCTCTCTGGTTTTCCAGTGTCTTGGATGAAGGCTGGACGTGTTTAGATCTCCATCTCTCCCAGGCTGGGCTCGACCAGCAAGACCACAGCACCAGGTAAGGATGTAGCAGAGGGACCTCCTACAGAGGGTATTGAACACCTTAGATCTTCACTATGCTTAGAAAGAAATTTAAAAAAAAACCCTACTTTTATGGCAGTAATCAAGTTCCCTGGTACTGAGTGCGCGGAATTAATTTGTGCCCTTTCCAAGCGATGCCCAGAGATCATAGGATCACTCTCTCGCCCATCTGCTCCCCAGCCAGCTGGTGACTGACAGCTGTCGTAGCAACTGCCTTTCAGTACCAGCGGCCCCTGCACAAATCCTGGGGCTCCCGGTGCTGTAGGGGTTGGACGCTTGAACCCAGCACCCAGGGGACCTTGCACTGCAGGTCTATTAGACCTCCTTGTGAGCTGAAGCTGCTGCAGAGAGGGAGAAAAGAGTTTTACTAGCAGCAGTGAAGTGGGTTAAAGAGGTAGATGGTGGTGAAGTGTCCTAGATTGCCCTTGCCTGGCTCTTCCATGTACCTGGGGCTCCCATGGAGGTCTGGCAGCACGGTGGCCCCTCAGTTTGGAAATGCAGTTTTTCCCTACCGTGTGTTCACTTCCTCTTTGCTTTTCTCTCCCCTCCACAGAAGGAAAATTTATGGACCAAACCTCATCGAGGTGCCGGTGAAGTCCTACCCGAGGCTCTTGGTGGAGGAGGTGCGCCCCTGTGGGGTGGAGCGGTGGTTCGGAAGAGCAGGTTGTCCCCGTGCAAAGCCTTCCTCTGCTTTGTGCCCTCTGTGTCTCATCTCACTGTGAGTGCTTTGAGTCAGGGGCTGTTCCTCGCTGGCAAGGAGAAGAGTTCTTTAGGAGAGCAGATCGGAGGAGGCAGAGCTGATGCAGGTGTGGAGAGGACCCGTCCTGCCTCTTAGCTCAGACAGGAGTGTCCCTGGTTGGTTGCAGAGATGGCTAAGCATCCGCAGGAGTCCTGACCATAAGCAAAGCCAGGGAGGCTGGAGAAGGCAGCTAGTCCATCCCCAACCCCAAGGAAGGGCCAGCTTCTCTGCATAAGCTGTTAATTCCCATGCAGCCTGAAGGTCTTGCAACGGCCTGGAGGAAGTTCTCCTCCCCAAAACCTGCTCCCTTTGCTTGTTCCTCTGCAGGTGCTCAATCCCTTCTACATCTTCCAAGTGTTCAGCATCGTGCTGTGGGTCTGTGACGCCTACTACTACTACGCTGCCTGCATCTTCCTCATTTCCACCATCTCCTTAGGGCTGTCGCTCTACGAGACGAGGAAGGTTGGTCGTGGGCCCAGCAGGAGGGCAGAGACTAGGGGAAAGGGAGAGGAAAGCTTAGCAAATCCCAGCCCACCTTGGGGACCTGAGGAAAGAGCCCTGGGTGAGTTGCAGGAACCGTAGGGTGATCCCATGCAGGAAGCCCTGCTAGGTGAGCCCAAGCCCGTCCTGGGCCTCCAGCAGTGGAGCAGGTTTCCTCATCCTCTGGACACCATCCCTAGCCTGGTGCGCTCAAGGCCTGACTCTCATGAGGGCTTTGCTGTGCTGCTTGAGCTGCTTTCCCTTCCTTTGGGTGGCCGCTGACTGCTCCCTTCCCCGCAGCAAAGCACCACACTGCAAAACATGGCGAAGATGTCGGTCGGCGTCCGAGTCCGCCGCCCCAGCGGAGGTGAGTGCGATGCCTGCGAATCACAGGGCTGCTTTGGAGGGGGAAGGAGGCCGCAGCGTGCCTGGGTTTTCCAACACGTGGGAGCAGTGAGGCCGGCAGGGAAGCTGTCTTGCTGAGTTTGGTAGCAGCGCAGCAGGCAGCACCCTGTCTGCATCTGTTTGACTTCAGTTGGTTTTATGCCCCATCAGACAAGCTGTTGAACAGCCCAAAGGGTGGAGGACTCCTTGCTTTTGGCCTTCAGACTGGATTAAGTCTTTTGGGAAGGTGCTGGGGCAGCGTGTCTGAGTGTGCTGTGCTTTTTCCAGAGGAGGCGGTGGTGAGCTCTGCAGACCTGGTGCCCGGTGATTGCATCAGCCTCCCCTCCGAGGGGATGCTGGTCCCCTGCGACGCGGCGCTGCTGACGGGCGAGTGCATGGTCAACGAAAGCATGTTAACAGGTGAGAGAGTCACGACCCAGCAGGCTGCCCGTGTCCGCAGCCCCGGCTTTCGCTGGGGATTTGGGAGAAAAGATCATGCCTCGCATCTTGATAGGCCCTAAGGCAACCCCTTCCCGTCCTTGTGTTCGCCCGCTCCCGCACAGAGGCCGCTGGACAGGCTGGTTGGATCCTGACGCCCCGGGGGTTATAAACCTTATCGCACGATGGTCCTCACCACCGTGGGTTTCTCCTGCAGGGGAGAGCGTGCCGGTGATGAAAACGCCTCTCCCGGCGGGCAGCCAGGCAGCCAGCACCATCTATTCCCCCGAGGAGCACAAGCGGCACACGTTGTTCTGCGGGACACAGGTCATCCAAGCGAAGTCGTACGTGGGCAAAGAGGTGCTGGCCGTGGTGACCCGCACAGGTAACGGCGGGGAGAGGGAAAGCCTGCCGGCAGCCGTGCCCTTCAGAGGGCTGCCCTAGGGCATGCATGCAAACCTGCTGCTCCTCTCCTGCAGGGTTTTGCACGGCCAAGGGGGACCTCATCAGCTCCATCCTCTACCCCAAGCCCGTGAGCTTCAAGTTCTACAAGGACGCCGTGAAGTTCGTTCTGTTCCTCGCTATCCTGGGTACACCCAAGCGCGGAGGAGTTGCCAGGAGCAGCCAAATTCCTCCTAATAGTTGAATCCCCCCCTGCTTCTCCTTGTAACGGAGCTTGTTTTTTCTCCCGCACAGCTTTTGTTGGCACGCTGTACAGCATCCTGATCTTGATTAAAAACCAGGTACGGTTACTGGAGCTGGTGAGTCCTTGCGTGCTGGAGCTGGTGCTGGGCCTCTCAGCCAATGCGGGTAGAGATGGGTGGGAGATGTTGGGGCACCCACACAGCTTACGCTGCCTTCTCTCTCCTTGCTGTCCCGCATGCCAGGTTCCTGTGGGGCAAATCATCATCCGTGCCCTCGACCTGGTCACCGTGATCGTGCCCCCGGCTCTGCCAGCTGCCATGACGGTGGGCACCATCTACGCGCAGAACAGGCTGAAGAAACAGGGCATCTTCTGTATCAGCCCTCCCCGGATCAACCTGTGCGGGAAGATCCGCCTGGTTTGCTTCGACAAGGTGAGTCTCGGGTGGTGCCGCTACGTGGAGCTGCGGCCGCCGACTCGGAGGCCGGCCTCGACCCACCGCGCTCTCCTTTCCCCGCAGACGGGAACCCTCACGGAGGAGGGCCTGGACGTCTGGGGTGTTGTCCCACTGGAGAGCGGCCATTTCTTGCCCATCATCCACGAACCCCGCTGCCTGCCCGACGGCCCCCTGCTCTACTCGCTGGCCGCCTGCCACACCGTCTCCATGCTGCGGACGCAGCCCATCGGAGACCCCGTGGACCTCAAGATGGTGGAGTCCACTGGCTGGGTAAGAAGGGATGGGACAGCAGGTGAAGTTTTGCCTGTCAGGAAAGAGGAGGGTGGCACACACGCTCTGCCGTCTCAGCGGAAGGGTGGTAACCCCAGGAGAGGAGAGGGGGACATTTAAAAACGTGCGTGGGCTCAGGTGTGCCGCTGTGGAGCGGCTGGCGATGGGGGCTTGCGGAGCGGGGCTTTGCCTTCTCAGCAGCTGCCTTGGTTGCAGCACCTGGAGATGCTGGAGGAGGACGAAGCCGAGCCGCCCATCTTTCAGCACTTTGGGACAAAGGTCTTGGCCGTGATGAAACCTCCGCCCATGGAAGAACAGCCACGAGACACAGTACGTCCTGGGGGGGGGGGGGGGGGGCTGCTGGAGCTGCCGAGCCGTGGTGAGGAGGGTACGTGGTACCGCAGTCAGCCGTTCTGCACTTTCGCGCCATTGCCCCACTTCAGTTGCATCCGTGCGGGGTGCTCTGCTCTGCCCTGACAGATCCTGGAGGGGCCGTACATCCCAGCGGCAGGTATGCCTGCCAGACCCTGACACCCACCCTCTCCCTTTCCTCCCCAGAAGCACCAGGTGCCCGTAGGGATCCTCCGGCGGTTCCCCTTCTCCTCCTCCTTGCAGCGCATGAGCGTCCTGGTGAAGCTGCCTGGCAAGGCCTCTACGGAAGCGTACGTCAAAGGGGCGCCGGAGATGGTGGCCAGCCTTTGCAGGAAGGAAACGGGTACGTGCTGGGGACGGCGATTGGTGCTGTGCGTCGCTGACCTCGAACCAGGCTGCTTGGAGCGACAGGGCTTTGGTGTGAATCAGCTCCAGCCATTTCGGGGAGGAACATAGGAGCCAGGACAAGGGGAAAGGGCTGGAGTCTAGATTAGCAGCCGCGAGGTGGGAAACCGGAGCAGCGACTTCCCTCGCTGGGTCCTTGTGAGTGCTTTGGGCTGAACTAGTGTAAACGGATTAGCTAGCAGGAGGCTCGGCATCCCGTGCTCGTTAGGGAGCTGTTTTGACCTCGATTCTCCCTTGCGGCTGGCAGTGCCCGTGGATTTCTCCCAGATGTTACGACACTACACAACGGACGGTTTCCGCGTCTTGGGTCTCGCTTGCAAAGCTCTGAGCGCTGTGACGACCTTTGAGGAGGCCCTGCAGCTGACGAGGTTGGCACGAACCTTTTTCTCTCCGTTCAGACCTTGTTTGCCCCTTTCTTTTCCTGCCTGCATTGTGAGATGGTCCCCGCTTCAATGACTCAAAGCTTAATTTAGGCTGATTTTCACGGCCTGTAGGAGGTCCAGTTTAAGGCACTGACAGATGAGCTGTTTCCCAACAGGGACTCTGTAGAGAGCAGCCTGACCTTCCTCGGGTTCCTCGTCATGAAAAATGTGCTCAAGCCGGAGACTGCGCCCGCGATTCACCTGCTGAGAAACGCCAATATCCGCCCTGTCATGGTGACAGGTACCAGCTGCGTGGAGGGGTAGGGGGGCCCTGGATTTGGGGAAGAGACCGGACACGGAGGAGAATCCCTGACATTGAGCAAGGGATTAAGCGTTTCTCCACCAGAAGCTGATAGCCTAAAGCAGCCGGGAGCAGCAAATTGCCCCATGATGTGATTGCAAAGGGCTGCGAGAGGGGATATGAGAGGTCTGGGCCGCTCTCCCTGGCCTGCGGACATCGAGAGCCGTGTGAGACCCTGCTAGCCAGGGCAGCAAATGCCGCCCTCAGTCACTCAGCGCCGCTGCCTCTTTCTGCCAGGAGATAACATGCTGACAGCCGTGAACGTCGCCAAGAGCTGCCGCATGGTGGAGCCGAAAGAGCGGGTGATCTTCGTCAACGCCTCCCCACCCACCCATGACAAACCCGCCGCTCTGAAATTCATCCTTGCTGAACACTCGCAGGGTGAAGAGCAGCCAGAGGTGAGTCCGGAGGGGACGTTTAGGGGTTTCGTGTGAAGACTGCCGGTCCCCTCATAGGACCGAGCCGATGGCTTGGAGCTGCTCCACACACCCTCCTTACAGAGCCTGGTGCCTGCTCCAGGCTTGGCATGAGGGGCTTGGTCGCGTGGAGGGTACGGGACTGAGCAACCAGTGCAGCAGTCACTAGAACAAGCTTTTCATTCAAAGAATCGCGATTTATTTGCGGAGAGGGTGTCGCTTCCCCCGATGGGTTGTCTCCGTTTGCAGGGCCTGTACCAGCAGGACAGCTACTTCCTCCAGCAGCAGCCCTGCCACTTCGCACTGAACGGCAAGTCCTTTGCTGTGGTTTGCGAGCACTTCACCGACCTGCTGCCGAAGGTGAGTCTGTCCCCTTCGTACAGGGAAGCCTCTGGCAGCAGCACCAGCCAGTTGGCCTCATCTGGGCCTCGTGCTTCTCCGCTGCAGCCTCGCAGCTCCGAAACAAAGCACCTTGAGTTTGACTTGCTGGCGCGAGGAGATGTCCTCTGCCCTGCTAATTGCAGAAGCAGCTTGAGGTCAAAATAGCCAGGTTCCTCCTGGGAGCCGTGGTGCCAACATGAAGTCTTTCCCTCCTCGCAGATCCTCATCCGAGCAACCATTTTTGCTCGCATGTCGCCTGACCAGAAGACTCAGCTGGTGTGCAGCCTGCAAGAGCTCAAGTAAGTCCCCAGGCCCTCTGATGTGGGGGACTGAGGAGGGCAAGGGGACAGACCTGTCCCTGGGGAGGCCTCTTGCATGCCAGAGGCTTGCTTTTTCCAGGGCTGTTGGCAGCTCTGAAATCAAATCTTGCCCTCCCCTGAAGCTGGGGGTTATGCCAACATGTGTGGGTGCGACCTGAAGGCTCCAAAACGCCCAGGGCTGACGCTGGGCGCTGACAATCGTTCCTTTTCTGCTGCAGCTACTGCGTGGGGATGTGCGGGGACGGCGCCAACGACTGCGGGGCCCTGAAAGCAGCCGACGTGGGGATCTCGCTCTCGGAGGCGGAGGCGTCCGTGGCGTCGCCTTTCACCTCCCGCATCGCCAACATCGAGTGCGTGCCTACGGTCATCCGGTGAGCTGCTGGGGCCCGGCTCTGTCAACCAGCCCGTTCCTCCTCCCTCTCCGGCTGGTCCTGGCTCCTTGCCGCCACAGGAGTATGCTGGTTCCCCAGGGCAAAGGCCCTCTTCCTTACTCTGCCGTATCAGGGTTGCCTGGTGTCAGCAGAGCCAAATCGGATGTCCTGAAGTGTCCCCGTGGTCAAGCCATGGCCTTCAGGAGCTTGGGAGCTTCATTGGGGATGGGGGACAAAATGCAGGGGGGAGTTTCTCAGTGGCGTTAGTGCCTCTCTCCCCTCTCAAGGACGTTTTCTTGCAGAAAGGGCTTTGCGTCCCTGAGCTGGTAGATAAGTCTCTTTCTCTCTCCAGGGAGGGCAGGTGCTCACTGGTCACCTCCTTTGGGATATTTAAGTACATGGCCCTGTACAGCTTGGTGCAGTTCGTGTCCGTGCTGCTGCTCTACACGGTGAGTCTGCCTGTGTCAGGGAGGAGACGGGTTGGCAGGGAGAACTGCTGCGGTGGAGCTGGGCAGTGTCAGTCCCTGCCCCGACAAGGGATGTGCATTGCTCCAGGTCACTTTTCTGATGGAGCAGCACTGAAACAGCCCACCTGAGGTGAAGGGGAAGGTGGAGGGGAGAGTGGAGACAGCAGAGAAATGATCCTGCTTGGAAACCTTTGCCTCGCGTTGTAGAAGTTTTAGCAAGACGTATCTGAGCTGTGCAATGCCACGCTGATCTCCCCAAGCGACTGAGCCGTGCCGCAGTTTCCCAAATGTCTAAAATGCTCAGAGATGCCTTAGGGTGTTTCCAAGCCAAGCTGTTCCTTGTCACCCTGTCATGGCTGGATGTGAACCTGTGACCTTCCCTAGCCCCTCATGAGTCCTCGTGGCTGAAGGAGGGTGGTTTTTTCCCTCCCAGATCAACACCAACCTGAGCGACTTCCAGTTCCTCTTCTTCGACCTGATCATCACGACCACCGTGGCGGTGCTGATGGGTCGGACGGGGCCTGCCAAGGAGCTGGGAGTGGAGCGTCCCCAAGGGGCGCTGATAAGCATCCTCGTGCTGGGCAGCCTGCTCCTCCAGACGGCTCTGCTCATCACTGTGCAAGTCCTCAGCTACTTCATCACCATCTCACAGAGCTGGTAAGAGACTCGGCTGTCCAGGTTTACTGATGGGAACCGCGTGGAGGACTGAAACAAATCCGGTGTCCTGGTGTTTGTCCTTGATCTGGCCAACGTCGGCTGGCTTCGAGGAGGTGCTGAGCCACCTTGCAATGAACATCCACTGTGTGCTTATGGAGGAAGGAGATTGCTTGGTGTTTAGACCCTCCTTCCCTGCTGCTCTGTCCTCACAATTCAGGCCCTAGTCTGATTCCCTGCCTTTTTTCCCCCTGGTCCAGGTACATGCCGCTGAACAGCACGGTGACAGCTCCCCAAAACCTGCCCAACTACGAGAACACAGTCCTCTTCTGTGTCACGGGCTTCCAGTATCTCATCCTGGCAGTCGCCATGTCCAAGGGGTACCCCTTTCGGGAGCCGCTCTACACCAACGGTGAGGATGGGGCCGGCCAGGGAGGCCGTGACTGCCCTTCCTTGCATGGGCTAGAGCCATCAAGCCTTCGCCTTCGTTCTCAACCGTCTTCCCTCTTGTCCTCAGTGCTGTTCTTGCTAGTCCTTATCGTCCTCTTTGGCCTCATGGTATGGTTGACCCTGTACCCACTGGGCTTCCCCAAAACCCTGCTGAAGCTGCAGGGCATCGACGACTTGAATTTCAAGCTGCTGCTGCTAGGAATCGCCACGCTCAACTTCTTTGCGGCCTTCGTGCTGGAGGTAAGGCCAGGCCCATGGGAGATGCCGTGGCTCACCAGGGGCGTGCATTCAGCAAATCGGCCCTTTCCACGTGCCGCCCTTTTGGGCCTTCCCAATCAAGCCCTTGTCCCAAGTTGCCTCCCTTAGGGCCCATGGCCTCCCCAAAAACCCGTCCCCCTGCTGTCTGTGCTGCAGACCGCCCTGGACCACGGCCTGCTTTGCTGCCTCCGCAAGCTGCGTCGGAAGAAGGTGTCCAAGAAGCTTTTCAAGAGGCTGGAGAAGGAGCTAAGCCAGCAGCAGCCATCCTGGCCACCCCTTAACGAACCACTCTTCGCTACGCCCAAGATGTCCATCGCTGTGAGATAGTTGTGGGCAGCATGCGCCAGGCCTCCTTCCTCCCTGCTCTGCAGGCAAGCTCTGCCCGCCAGCCCGCGGCTGCTGCCGTTTATTTATTTATCCTGGTACTAAGGCTGGCTGTGGGCATCTGCACCCTGCTGCTTGGCTCCATCGTGACCCAAACAGAGATAAGCATCCTGGGTGAGGGATGCAGCAGGCAGCTAAGGACCTGCTGTGCAGCTCGTCTTCCCTGCGAGGAAGCTCTCAGCACTGCAACTGGGAAGCCACGAGCTCCAAAAAATCCCGTGGCCGATCCCGCATCCGTGTCGGATCGAGATCCGGCCACGAGGAGACCGTGGGAGGCGCTCGGGCTGGTGTGCCCGAGCCCGCTGGGAAGCGAACCAGGGAGAGGAGGTCCAGAAGAAGAGGAGAAACCAGCTCGGCTCTCCTTCCCCTGCGCCCTGCAGGACCACCTGGACCCGTCCCCCACGCGGGAAACCCCCCCTGGGCCACGCTGCGCACCAGTACCCTTTCACGTGAGGACGCTGCCTCCTTTTCCCCCTCCTGCCCCGCGCTCTCCTGGCTGGTCAAAACCACTGAGAAAGGAGGTCTCCTTGCTGCTGCTGGCGTGGCTCCTGCCCCGGCCTCGTGGCTCTGCTCACTGTGAACACACCGCCTCCGCCTTCCTCCCGGCGGGCCACCCTGGATGTGTAGGAACTGTTTACAAACCGCCCTGTCCCCAGCTTGCTGGCACGACACGAAGGATGCATCTCGAGCCCAAACTCGACCGCTTACCGCCCCGTTTCGCAGGGGGGGCTCTCGAGAGCGTTTAATGCAGAATCGAACCGACAGCGCGTGCGTGTGTATGTATATATGTTTTTGTCCTTTGGCTCCTCGGAGCAGCTAGAACCGTAGCTCCGCTTGAACACGCTGGCGATGCTTCTGCAGCGTCCGTCTGCTGTCAAACAGGAGCTTTGTAGCAGTAAGGAAGCCTAAATCTCTTATTTTTTAATCCCTTTGCAACATGTAGCAAGTGTAAGTGCAGTCGGGAGAATGGTGCGCGGCTTTCAGTTTTCGTATGGTGCTGTTGTGAGTGCATATCTAATAAATTAACACTATTTTCTTGAGCGCTTTCTGGTGCTGGTTAGCACGGGAGGATTGCTCTTCCTTGGGCAGGACGGCATCGATGTTCCCGGGATGCTGGTGGGTATCAGGTGGAGCAGGAGAGCAGAGGGTAGGTAACCCCCGGACTGTTTCTTTGACCCATATTTTAGCCCAGATGCAGGATCCGACCCTTTGCCCCTGGATTTTTCTGCAGCAAAGCCAGTAGATGGGGATGTAACGTTTGGAAACGTGAAGGGCCCAGGCCCCGGAGGAATGTGCTTTCGGAGTGGTGGTGCCCCGCAGGTGGGAGCAAACGTGAAAGGCAAAGCGGAGAGTTGGCAGGAGGCGCCCATTTTGGCGGCGGAGAGGAGGGGGATTTGGCCATCTCCAAGCACAGCTTTGGGTTCAGAGGTTGGTATTTGTGTGGACTCGCGTGGCCTCAGCCCACAGCAGGGCACAGGGACTCGGGAAGCCTAAACCCCTGGAAGGGCTAGCGGTGCCTCTGCCCTCCTGGAGGTAGGGATTAGATCAGGAAATGAGGCACAAGCAGAGGTAAGAGGTTTCCTGAAATCCCAGCCAGGGCTGGAGTTATTAAATCAGGTTTCCTGGGCAAAAAAAAAAAAAAAAAAAAAAAACCTCAGATTTTTGCCTTAGCTTGGCAGATTTGAAAGCACAGGGAGGCTAAAAACGCGTCGCGGCCACAGAAAAACCCCTCAAACCCACACACGCTAGCATCTGTGTCGTGTAACATTGCTAAAATCCCCTGTCATTGCTAGCGTGCTTTTCAGCTCCAGCCACGGGACGCGTTGGCATCGACCGGATGCTGAGGCTCTGCATCGCCCTGCAACGCGGATGCAGGGTTTGAAACCGCGAGCGTCGCTCGAGACGAGGTACCGACCCCCAGATCAACCTGCCGGGGCAGGAGAGCCGCCGGGCTCCCCGCGCAGCGCTTGCGGCCCTTGCCAGTCTCGCTGGGTGACTTTTCTTCCCCGCTCTTAAATCCCCAGCGCTTTGCTTCCTGCAAAAATCATATTTAATTATTTATAAGCAAGTGCCTGACCCTTTTGTTTGCCTGAGGAGGTTCTGAGTGAGCCTGGCTAGTCCCAAGGGCAGAAAAAAGTGAGAAGCGACTCGGAGTTGGTTCCTCCGTGCGAGGGCTGGCTGCTGCCCGCAATGTTTGACCTGGATCAAGGGACCCGTTTGTGCCTCGGTTTCCCTCCGTAAGTGTTTTGCTTGGCTGGTACTGCCGGCCTGTCCCTGGGGTTAACGACCTCGGGAGGTTTCTAAGGGCGCAAAGCACGCTTAATTATTAACAGCCGGCCTCTGTCCTTAGCGATAGGTTAATACAGAGCTGGGGACGAGGACGGTGCGAGTTAGGGGATGCAGGAGCGTTACGGGAGTAGCTAATAGATATATCTGGAGCTGCGGTTTTAGCGGTTTTTCTCTGGGCCTCCCCATCCTAAGAAACTCCTTGCTACCTCCCGAGGGTGAGTAAACCCCAGGGACGGCACCGCTTGGGTGCAAATAGGTGCAGGGAACCTGCTCCCAGAGCCACCTCCGCCGCGGCTCTCCCTGGCTCGGGCGGCCGGTTCGCGGGCTTTGGAGATGGCCGGGCGGGTTTTTCCCCTTCTCCCCCCCCATCTTGGCAGATGAGGGGTTTGCAAGCTGGGACGACTTATCCCAAATTTTTCCCAGGCGGCGGCAGCCCCGAAGGCGGCCGGCGGGTTCGCAAAGAGCGGAAGAGCTCTGCTCGCCGGGGGCTATAACGCGAGCCCGAGGGATCGGGGTTGCCGCCTCCGTCCAAACCCGCGGGCAGCCCAAAGAGGTAGGAGGGCGTCCCGCGTCCCGCTGAGCCCCACCAGACAGCCGGCCAGCGCCGGGGGAAAGAGGGCCCCACGGTCAGCGGTTTGGTGCGCCAGCGCCGGTCCTTGCAGCGGCCGGCCGCCCCTCGCCTCGTGCCGAAATCCCTTTTCTGGGATTTTTTTTTTTTTTTTTTTTGTCCCGCGGTCCAGCCTGCCTGAATCCCCCCGAATCCACCCAAATCCCCCCGCAGCATCCCCGCTGTGGCCGCCTCGTCCACAGGGCCAGGCTCTCTTGGCTTGGCCCTGGCCCCCCCGCCGGAAGGAGGACCCGCGTTTCTGTGAGGTTTATCTGGGTTTCCCCGGCCTCCCGCTGCAGAGCGGAGCCGCTCAGGCCCGGCATCGATGCACGCCTCTTGTCCGTTCGTGTCGCTCTCCGGCAGCCCGAGGTGGAAATCGCCCCGCGTGCAGCCCGCGCGCTAGGTGCTGCACGGAGCCCGCGAGGTCATCCTGGCTGCTCGCTCGGGCCACCGCCGCCTGTCGATTTCAACTCGGGCGGCTGAAAAACCCCAGCGCTTCTCAAACCGTTGCGTCGACGGGTGCTTATTAATTCCCCCCCCCCCCGCACTTCTCCTCAAATCATTATTTGTTTTCCTCCCTCGGCTGCAGCTTTTTAGGGAGAGGAGGAGGAAGGGGAAGGATCAGGTGTAGCATTAGGACCCAGCGGAGCCCCCATGCTGGAGGTAGGAGCTCCTCGCTCATTTTGGAGCTTTTGGGAGCAGACGGAAGAGCCCACGGCGTCGGGAAAGGACGGGAGCAGCACGCAGCACCCACGGCGGGTAAGGACCCGCCGCCCGCCTCGGCCGCGAGTGGCAGGGCTGGAAACCTCCCGGCCGGCCGACGGCCCCGAAACCCCATCTTTTGGGACGGGAGGCTCGGGGTGCCGCACATCGCCCTCGGCGGGCTCCCCGCGCCGCGGTTTCTTTGCAGGCTTAGAAACTGCATCCGTCGGCGCCGGGGGCTGCGAGCGCGGGGAAAGGTGAGGTCTCGAGAGCCCTTTTCCAGCCCTTTGGGCAAGCGGGAAGAGAAGTTGTGTTAGATGGGGGGGCTGAAAAGGAAGGGCCGCAGAGACGTGCCGGGGGCACCCCATCTTTTTAAACTTTCCAGCCTGACAGCTGTTACAATAGATAACTGCCGCTGACATAACTCTAAAAATACCTTAATGTCCGAAGGAAGCGGTAATTTTTTTTCCTCCCCCCGCTCCTGGAAGCAGACTGTGCAAAAGGGAGATTTTTAATGTTTCTGTCTTCACCCCCCCCCCCCGAGGACGAAGGTGGGGGGGGACCCCAGTGAGCGGGTGGCGTTGAAGGAGGGAGAGAGAAATGAAGCAAACTTCAGGGAGTTTTACCTTTGGTCGGTGGCCAGAAAATTTGAATCCTTTCATATTCCCTTTGTTCTCGCTCTCTCTGGCAACCGGAGAGCTTTTTTAAAAAAAAAAAAAAGGAGCGAGCTGGGGGAAGGGGGAAGGATTTAGGAAGGTGGGGTTTAGCAGAATGAAAGAGCGAGACTGTGGTGTTCTTTCTTTGGGATTGATTGTTCCCAGATGTGTATTGCAAAAACATCTGGTTTCTTGGAGCCTCCAGACCCCTGCGTGGAGCGGAGCAGACGCTGCTCCAGGAGCGGGAGGAAGACGAGGGCTGGTTTGGGGGCTGATTTGGGGAGGGGGGGGGTGAGCCTCGCTCCTCCGGCCGCCGTCCCTCTCGCCGGAGCCCGTGGCAAAAAAAAATTGCAGTTTGGGCTCAACTTTGAGTTTTTGGCGCGGCGAGTTTGGCATCGCGTCGTGGGGGAAGACGTGGTGGCCGCCCCGGTGCCCCGGCCAAACCCCGCGAGCTGTCGGCTCGGTCACTTCGGTGATATTCCCAACGGGGGCCAGGGAGGGAAAGATGCCCCTTGGGCTCGGGCATGCAGAGGGAGTTGGCTTTTCATGGGAAGTTAGACCTCTAAACAGGCGGTGGGAGCTCCCGTGGCCTCGGCGGGCTGCTGCGAGGCAAGCCGGGGGCCAGCAGGGCAGGTTAATGCCGTCCCCTCCCGGCCGCGTGCTCGGGAGAGCCGGAGCGAGGGCACCCGCGGAGGAACGCGTCTCGCGACGGCTCCGGAGGCCGCGTTTCTCTTGCCCCGAGCCGTCCCGGGCAGGTCCAGCTGGAAACCGGCGCTCGGGCTCGATGAAACCTGCCCAGACCCCTGCCAAGCAGCTGCAAAGATGTCGCTCATCCTCAGATAATCCCTTTTTATCCTAGGAGACGTTTAGCCCTGGTTAAACCTGCGTCCAGTGCTCGCTTGGCCACGGAAAGCGAGATGGCGCAGGGCTGCGGGGAGCTGGGACCCAGGTCCCTCCACAACACCGGCGTGGGTTGGCCGCCAGGCTCGCCGCTTGGAGCCACCAAACCCTGCCGTGGGCCGCGCTTGGTTACCTGTCTCTGGACCAGGCTCCCTGGCTCTCCGAGAACCAGGGAAAGCCCAAAATTCATCCTGTACAGGATGCTGAGTGTGCAACATCTCCGGTACCCATGGATAGAGGAGGACGTGGTCCCTAGGAGTTGCTGTGCTTTGGTGATGGCGCGGGACATGGTCCCTAGGAGATGCTACACTTTGGTGATGGTCTCTAGGAGTTGCTGTGTTTTTGTGATGGTGCAGGACGTGGTCTCTAGGAGATGCTACGCTTTGGTCATGGTGCGGGATGTGGTCCCTAGGAGTTGCTGTGCTTTCATGGTGGTGCGGGACATGGTCCTTAGGAGTTGCTGCGCTTTGGTGCAGGACATGGTCTCTAGGAGATGTTGTGCTTTGGTGGTGCAGGATGCAGTCCTTAGGAAATGCCTTGCTTTGGTGATGGTGCAGGACGTGGTCCCATTGGCCCTATCTTCCTCAATATGGTCTTAAAAACAGCAAGGACCGGGCTCCAGGCCACGATCCCGTCCTTGGGTGCTGCCCCAGCCTTTCCGCAAGGCCGGTGGCGGATGGCTGCGTGCCCGCGAGCTTCACGGCAAAAGGCGCCCGCATCAGCCCGAGCATGGCGGCGGGGCCGAGGTACACAGGAGCGTGGCTCGCCTCTGGCCGTGCCTCGGTTTCCCCGGTGCTGCCACGGACCCTGCCAGGGCTCCCCATCCAGCACGGGCCGGAAAGGGCTACGTGCTTTATCCGAGGCGGGCAAACACGTTTGGTCCGATTTCAAAGCTGCTTTGAGCAGACGGATTTGAATCCTATTGGGGGGGGGGTGTGTGTATATATATATATTTTTTTTTTTTTTTTTTCTTTTTCCCCTCTCCCCCGAGCCTGGCTTCGGATGGCGCCCGGCGGGGAGGTGGGGAAGGGGCGAGGTTTCCCGCGGCCTGCCAGCCCGCGCCGGGGGAAGGAAGGGGCCCGTCTCGGTCTGCGCGCCGGCACAGACGGCCCTGTCTCCCCGCCAGGCAAAGCAGACGCTTAACATGCAAATCGCTGCTTGGAAAGCGCCGGGGCCTTCGAGAGCAACGAACGCAGCGGCGCTGCCAAACCCCGGCGCCTCCGTGAACTCGCGAGCTAATTCCGGAGGCTCCCGAGCTGGGAGCTTGCTTGCAAGGGTTTTGTTTTTTTTTCGGTTGGTTTGGGGGTTTGGGGAGCCCTGCAAACCCCCCCCGCTTCCCTGCCGGCCACAGCGGGGGCCCCCGGCCCCATGCACGGGGCAATGGGTCAGCCCGGGTGAAAACGAGCCTTTTTCCTTTTTTTTCCCTCCCTTTTTCCCCGAAGAACGAAGCACGCTGGATGCTCGGGGCAAAGCAGCGAGCTTTGCCGCCTCGCTGCAAGGCTCGGGCAGGCGAGGAGGCCAAAAAAGCAAGGGGTGGTGGGTGGGGGAAGCGTTTGAAGAAAACGATGGGGCGAAATCGCAAAGGGCAGTTGCCTCCTCTTGGGAGGCACGGCGCTGCGCTCGAGGGAGGCTCTTGCAAAGAGCCGCCGGGCGCGTTTGGCCGTGGGATTTTCCGGCCCGTTTCGGTAGGATGCCGCGACCTCGGCGCGTGCGAGCCGCTGGGTTTGGCCAAGCGCGGCCTCGCACGTGGGTTTTGGAGCGCCTCGGCCTGGAAAAGGCTTTTTTCTTTCCTTTTTCTTTCTTTCTTTTTCCCCTCCGCCCGAGGGTTTCCCTGTGCGCCTGCCCGGAGATTTGTTTCGGGCCGAGCTGTTGCTGGCGATGCCCCGAGGACCGGGGCTCGCCTGCGTTCGCCTCGAGCGGCCTCCGGGGCAAGGCAGCCCAGCCCGCCGCCTTGCTCCATCCCAGCATCCGGGGCTCTTCCGCCGTTCCTCTCCGAACGGGCCCCTGCCACTGGTGTCACGAGTAAGGTGGCTCCTCAGCGCCCCGCGGACACCCGTCTGCGCCCAGCGCCTGCTGTCTCCCAGCGTTTTGCAAGCTGCTTCCCTCGCCGGGGCCGGGGGCTTAGCCTGACCCCGCTAACCCCTGCGCATCTTCCTCTCCCTCGCGCAGACCGCTCCGCGCTCATCCAGCTACCTCCCGGCCGGCCCCGCGCCCCCGTCGCTGCCGTGACCATGAGAGCAGCGCGTCTTTTCCTGCTGTGTCTGCCAGGTCAGTGCCCCGCGCCGAGCCCCCGCCGCGGGTTTTCGGCTGCCTGGCGAGGCGGGGGGGCGGCCCGTGGGCTGGCCCGTGCACGCGCCCCGCGTTCTCCTGCAAAAGGAGAGGGCTCCTCCAGCCCCGGCAGCTCGTTTTGCCCCACAGCTCGCCCGAAACGCCAGCGCCCGCTTGCATCGGGCCGGTTTGGGGCCGGGATGGGCTATAGCAAAGGGTCTGGCGCGGAGCGAGTCGTTTGCACGCGTTGCGGGGTGGGGGGGGAGCAAAGCGGCCGTGCGGGGTGGCGCGGAGGCGGCCCCGCTTCCCGAAAAGCCATTTAGCAAACCGCCCCCCCCCCGGGGGGCTGGCAAAGGCCCCGACGAAAACGAGCGGGAGAGTCAACACGCCCGGGAACCCGGAGCCAGGAAAACTGCAGGCGAAAACAGCTCCGCGCAACAGGGCGAGCAAGCAGATGGAAAACATTACCCGGCGGGGCCGGAGCCGGGGGCCGGCGGGGCGCGAGGGGGCAGCGTCGGGGGGAGCGGACAGACGAGTCTTCCCCCCCCACCTCGGCGGTGATTTGCTCGCGGCCTCCCGCAAGGATGCGGCGGGCTGGGCGGGATGCTCCGCGCTTCGGGGCGACGGCAGCCGGAGGCAGGGCTGAGCCCCGTCCCTCCTCGGCGCCCACCGGCACCGAAGCCCGGGGGTCCCGCCGGCCGCCCCCGTCCCCCAAAGGCGGCTTTGCGCAGCGCCCTTCGCCTGCTCCCCGTGTTTCCCCAGCAGCGCTCCTGGCCCAGGGACAGTACAGCAGGTTCGAAGGCATCACCTACCCCGAGCCGGTGCAGTATTCCCAGTACGACCAGCAATCAGGTCAGAGCGCCTCGAGCCGGCGGAGGCTTCGCCCGTCTCTCCTGCTGCTTTTGCCTCTTTTTTTTTTTTTTTTCTTTTTTTGGCCTTTTCTACCCAGCCTTGATGCCCTGCGGCCCAAGCGGGATGCTCTTTGCTCCGTCCCTCCCGTCCCATCTCATCCTGTCCGGTCCCGTCCCATCCTGTCCGGTCCCGTCCCGTCCTATCCCATCCGTGCCTTGAACTTCCAGCCTCCTGCCGCCCTCGCTCTTTCCCAAACGCTTCCCATTTCTCCTCCTGCCCCGCTGCTCGAGCTTCGGACCTCCGAGAAGCGCCTCTCCCTTCTCCATCCCTTGCGTTGGCGATTTTTGTTGGCAGCTGGGTGGAATTTAAACCCCTTGGGGGAGGCCGCGGAGGGCGGCGCGGAGGGCTGCCTGGCCCCGGGGGGGCTCGCCTGTTTTCCCCAGCAAAGCGGTTCCCGGGACTCGCTCGCGCGGCTGCCCCCGTGCCCGGCCCTCTCCCAACCAGCCTCTCCTCTGTTTTGTTCCCCGTAGAAATTCAAGATTACTACGACTATCACGGTAAGCGCTCCGTCGGGGCGAGCCGGGGCGGCCCGCGCCGCCGGCTTTGCCCCCGGGAAAGGATGCAAAAAGCAGGGTTTGGGGGAGCGGGGGGTGGGACGGGCGCCAGCGCCGCGGCCGTGCCTTGCAGATGTGACCCCGCGCGCCCCCGAGGAGCAGTTTCGGTACCAGTCGCAGCAGCAATCCCAGCAGGAGGTCGTGCCGGCACCCACCCCAGGTGAGCGGCGGCAGCCCGGGCCTCCCGGCGGGGAGCGAAAGGGAAAAATAAATAAAAATAAAAAAGCAAGGGGGTTTGGCAGCATCCCCTCGGGCGCCTCCCCGACTTTGCTCTCCCCGCAGCTGCCGTCCCCGAGACGGAGCCCACGGAGCCGGGACCGCTGGGTGAGTGCCGACCTCGCTCGCTCCCTTTCGGGGCGGGGGGGAGCTCGGGGCCGGGCTTTGGGCGCCAGGGGCCGGCCCAGCTCTGCGGAGCGCCGCGGCTCGCCGGTTTTCGGAGGGCTGCCCGCCCCGGCCAGCCGCCCGCACGGGTTTGGGCTGCTCCCCGCCGCTGCCGTCCAAGGCAAACACGGCGCGGCCGCTCGCACGCACCCGCCTTGACAGAAGGAGGGGGGAAAAAGAAAAAAGGGAAAAATCGCATCACTTTCCCCGTTTAACCGTTGCACGAAGCACCTGGGCTGCGGCCGCGGCCAGGCAGGGCTGGCAGCGCTCCGGCTCCGGCTCCGGCCGCCCTCTCCCCGGGGGCCGGAGGATTTTCCCGGCGGCGGAGGCAGCCAGCGCTGCGGCTTGGCGGCGGAGGGGGGGAAAAAAAAAATCACCGCTAATGCTCCAGGGATTGGGATCTTCCCCAGCCCGGGTGCAAAACCTGCAGCGCTGACGCCCGCTCTCGTTGCAGACTGCCGGGAGGAGCAGTACCCCTGCACCAGGCTCTACTCGGTCCACAAGCCCTGCAAGCAGTGCCTGAACGAGATCTGCTTTTACAGGTAAGCGCGGCGGCCCGGGAGCGTTGCCCCATCCCCAGCTCGCTCCCACGCTGGCCTTCGGCGCCCCCGTTTCCAGCCGCCGCCTTGCGGGAGCCGGGGTAGGGGGGAACCCGCTCTCGCCGGGGCTTTTTGGGGTGTAAACTCGCTGCCTTTGCTGCCCGCCGCCAGCCTCCGCCGGGTTTACGTGATCAACAAGGAGATCTGCGTCCGCACCGTGTGCGCCCACGAAGAGCTGCTGCGAGGTAAGCGCCCGCCGCGGGGGAAGCGGCGTTTCCCATGGGTTCCCCCCCCCAACCAAAGAGAAAACACCCATCCCCTTGCAAAAGAAAAAGGGGCACCCGGCCTCCGCGTGGGGTTTTCTTGAGCCGATGGCAGCGTTTAGGAGATGTCCTGCAGCCCGGCGCCGTGTCCCCCCCACCCCGGACCGCCGCGGTCGGTCCCCGGGGCCGGGGGGGAGCCGGCGGCCGCGGCGCTTTTAGCCCTGACGGGGTTTCGTCGCTTGCCGCCCGCAGCCGACCTGTGCCGCGACAAGTTCTCCAAGTGCGGGGTGATGGCCACCAGCGGGCTCTGCCAGACCGTGGTCGCCTCCTGCGCCCGCAGCTGCGGCGGCTGCTGAGCTCCAGGGGCGGGGGGGGAAAAACCCGAAACGACGACCAAAAACCAAAAAAAAAAAAAAAAAAAAGAAGAAAAAAACCCCCCCCACCACCACCCTTCGCCGGCCCGGCAGGTCGACGGCTGGCATCGCCTTCCTCCTCCTCCTCTTCCTCACCGTGGTGCTAACGAACCAGTGCATGAAACAGCATAAAGGTCCAATTTTTTTTTTTTTGTTTTTGGTGCACATACACTATAAGGCGGGGGTGGGCGGGTTGATTATTTTTAATTAACGGTTGTTATTATATTTGTGAAGGGGGCGGGGGGGGGAGGCTGAGCCGGCGCAGCCCCGGCCCGCCTCCCCCCGCCCCGGCCCCCTTTTCTACGTAGAGTATCCAAGAGAAAAGCGTAAGGGTCGCCCCGGCTCCCGGCTCCTTTCTTTCCCGCGCGGGGCGGACGAGACCTGCGCCCGCGAGGCTGGCAGGATTTTGGGGCGGGGGGGAGGCACTTTTTGGGATGGGGGCATTGAAATGCTAGCAAAGCACATACGCCCTATCCTAATTCTGGGGCACCAGCCTGGGCCTTGCGCGACTTGATCAAGGCCGGAGCGTTAGCTCTGCGCGGCTGCCAGCTCCGCTCCGACTTTATTCCCAGGAAAGGGCAGCGTTTAGGCGGTTAATTTGGGGCAATTGTTGACTTCGCCTGGTAGTTTTATTTTTTGCCACCCTGTTTTCTATCATCTCCTGCATTTGGTTTCGGGGTTCTTTCCGCCCCCCCCCCCTTCTCTGTGCTGGGTATTCAGCCCCCCCCCCCCCCTTTTTAATTTTCACTAAACAGGCTCTACCCAAGGGCAGCGTGAGCGCACCGTCTGCTTTTGCCAAAGAGCGTTTTATTTTCACCCCCCCCCCCCCCCAAACCTGGGGCAGGTGGTTCAGTGAACAGAAAAAGCTCGCAGGAAAAAGCAGCTGGTGCAGTTACCCCCTCCCCAGAGAGTTTGTTTAGTGAAAAACCGGGCAAAAAAAGTAAAATACTCTTAGCACCCCCCCCACCCCAACCCCCTTAGTGTGTCGTAAGCCCAGATGCTGCGTTACACTCAGCACTGCTCTTGGCGCATCTTTAGTAACGAGGCACTTAGTTAACGATGCTCTTGGCGCATCTGTAGTAACAAGGCACTTCTAGTTTAATGATGCTCTTGGTGCATCTTTAGGACCCGGAGGAGCTGGCAGGATGGTCCACGCACGCGCGGGGGGACGGCCGAGGTGGCGGGGGCATTTCCCGGCGGGTTTTTCTCGCACCCGGCGGGGGCGTCGGGCTCCGGCGTGGCCTCGGGGCGAGCCGCAAACCTGAGACGCTGGTGGGGGGAAAGAGCGTTATTCGGGAATAAATCCCTCTTTGCTTCGTCCCCCGGGACGGGACGCGGAGGATGGACCGTGCCCAGGGACGAAGCCCCCCCGCGGCGTGGCCGTACCTGGCTCGGGGACGCTGGCGCCGCCGTCCTCGGCCGGGCGCTGCTCCGCGGAGCCGGCTCACGGGTGAGAAACAGGCGGGAGCAGCGCGGCGAGTCCGGGCTGCCCCCTAGCACCACGCGAGGCCGGAGAAACTCGGCCGCCAAAAATAACAGTATTTACAAAAAAAAAAAAAAAAGAGCCCTCCCCATCCTGCCTGCTTGCTGCAAACTGCAGGGAGTTTTGGTTAGAAAGAGAAGGGGGGGGGGTTAAAAATAGTAATAGGGAGCGGCTGCCTCGCTGGGGCAGCTCGGAGAGCATCCGGGGGACGACGCGGCCCCCATGCTCCCGCGGGTTGCAACTGGGAACATTAAAAAAGTAGTATTTCCAAACCTCTTGTTAAAAAATTGCAGTAGAAAAACTAAAAAAAAAAAAAAAAAGATTACCTCAGCCAGGCCCCTGCCTGTATCCAAAAAAATATGTTAGTGTTGTCTTCTCGTCAGTTAAGTGCTTCCCCCCCCCCCCCCAAAAAAAAAAAGCCAGAGGGAAAGGGAACGGCAAGAAAAGTAAGTTTGGCTCTGCTTGTGCAGGACAGGGACCAGCCCCCCCCTTTCCCACACACAGAGTTTTTCATTTAGAAACATCGGTTGGCGCTGGCTGGGGGGGCAGCGAGAGACGCCAGCACGGGGAGAGCCTCGCCGGGGATGACTCACCCGTGCGATGAGTTTCGCCGGTCTCTGCTATAGCCGAGATGGGGTTGGGGGGGGGGGGGGGGAATGGGGAAAGGAGGGGGGATGCTGCATGACATACTGGGGGCGGGGGGGGGGGGGGGGTCCTGCTTTAGTCGCCGGCGAGGCCGGAGGAGTGGTGGCGGCGGCGCAGGGGGCCGCGCTGCAGCTCCTGCTGCTCCTTCAGCAGCGCGATCTGGGCAGGGGGCGGGCGAGGGTGAGCGGCGCGGGCTGCAGACGGGGCAGGGGCGCCCACCGGGCTCGCCGCCCCCCCCCCCCAACCCCTCACCTGCTCCTCGAGGCCGCGGACGCGGTGGCGGTGGGCTCGCTCCCGCGCCTCCAGCGCCCGCTCGGCCTGGAGCTGGGCCCCCCGCAGCCGCTCCAGCTCCCGCTGCAGCTCCCGCCGCCCGGCCTCGGCGCTCTCCGGCTGCTCCAGCGCCGTCACCTGCGCCTGCCCGGGGTTGGGGGAGACGGGGGGGCATTGCAAGCCGCTCGCAACTTTGGGGGGGGGGGTTTGGGAAAAAGCCAATCCAGGCTGGGATGAGCCCAGCGCCTGCCCGGCGCGCCGGAGCGGCTCCCGCTGCCGCGCGCTCACCTCCAGCAGTCGGATGTGCTGCTGGGCCTCGGCCAGCTCCTGCTCCGCCGTGTCCAGCGAGCGGTCGAGCCGCCCCTTCTCCGCCGACAGCCGCAGCGAGTCCTCGTGCGTCTTCAGCTTCTCCCGCTCCACCTGCCCGCGGCCCCGTGAGCGCGGGAACCCCCCCACCCCGAGCGTGGGAACCTCCCGGAGTGTGGGGACCCCTCTGAGCACGGGGACACCTCGAGTACGGGGACCCCCCTCGAGTGCAGGACCCCCCCCCCGAGCGTGGGAACCTCCCGGAGCGTGGGGACCCCTCTGAGCATGGGGACCCCTCTGAGCATGGGGACCCCCCACCCCGAGCGCGGGAACCTCCCGGAGCGTGGGGACCCCTCTGAGCACAGGGACCCCCCTGAGCATGGGGACCCCTCGAGTGTGGGACCCCCCCCGAGCATGGGAACCTCCCGGAGCGTGGGGACCCCTCTGAGCACAGGGACCCCTCGAGTGCAGGACCCCCCCCCACCCCGAGCGTGGGAACCTCCCAGAGCATGGGGACCCCTCTGAGCGTGGGGACCCCTCTGAGCACGGGGACCCCTCCAGTGCAGGGACCCCCCCCCTCGAGTGTGGTGACCCCCCACCCCGAGTGCAGGACTCTTCTGAGCACAGGGCCCCCTCGAGCAAGGGACCCTCCCCCCGAGCGTGGGAGCCCCCCAGAGCATGGGGACCCCTCGAGCACGGGGACCCCTCCAGTGCAGGGACCCACCCCCCCCGAGTGCAGTGACCCCCCCCCCCGAGTGTGGGAACCTCCCAGAGTGTGGAGACCCCTCTGAGCACAGGGACCCCCCTGAGCACGGGGACCCCTCAAGCACAGGACCCCCCCACCCCGAGCACGGGAACCTCCCGGAGCATGGGGACCCCCCTGAGCACGGGGACCCCTCTGAGCACGGGGACCCCTCGAGCATGGGACCCCCCCACCCCGAGCGTGGGAACCCCTCTGAGCATGGGGACCCCTCGAGCGTGGGAAGCCCCCTCTGAGCATGGGAAGCCCCCTGCCCCAGGGGCATCACCATCTCTTCCTTTGCCAACCCCCCCCCCCCAGCTAAGCTCCTCACTCCCACGGATAAAACGCATCCGTGAGCGCCCCGCGGGGTGGAGAACCACGCGTTACAGGTCCTGGAGCCACGACACGGGTTACGTATTTAGCATACTATGCTATTAATCGCTGTGCTTACGAATAAGCTGCCTTTCTATGTTTTAGCAGCTCCCAGCGGGGAGCACAGCAAAACCTGGTGCTCTGGCCAAGGGTGCACAAACGTCATGCCGGCTAACGGGGGAGAAGGGTGCCCCCCCCCCCACCCCCGGGCACATATGGGCCCTTGCAGCCCCGACACGCAGCGGAGCCGGGGTTGGGGGGGGGTCACCTTGTCCAGGGTCTTCTTGAGGGCGGTCTTGTCCTTCTCGAGGCGCAGGGACGAGCGCTGGGCCTCGCGCTTCTCGCTCTCGAGCTGGGCCAGGGCGCGCTGGAGGCCGCCGAGGCGCTCCTGCAGCGCCTGCCGCTCGGCCCGCAGCCCCTGCAGCGCCGCGCTCTCGCCCTCCTGCCGCTGCCGCAGCAGCTGGGGCCCGCCGTGAGCGCCGCGCCGGCGGGGGACGCCGCGTGGGAAGGGGGGGATGCTGGACAAGGGAGGGTGGACAAGGAAGGACAGGGACGGACAGGAGATGTAGGACAGGGCTAACAGGGGACAAGAAAGGATGGGAAAGATGAGGGGAGGTCAGGGAAGGACGAGGGATGTTGGGTGGGGGACAGGGAGGACAGGACAAGAAAGGACAGGGCAGCTGGATGAGGAAGATGGGAAGCTGGACGAGGAAGAGTAGGACACAGGACGAGGAGGATGGGGGACAGAAGAAAGGGGGGGATGCTGGACAAGGAAGGACAGGGGACATTGGACAAGGAGGACAGGGGATGCTGGCTGGAGGACACGGGATAGGGAAGGACAGGGACAAGGAAGGATGAGGGAGGCTAGCTGATGAAGGATGGGGGAATGCAAGATGGGCAAGCATGGGGGATGCTGGATGTGGGAGGCCAGGGAAGGACCGGGGACAGTGGGTGGTGAAGGACAGGGGATGGTGGATGGGGAAGACGGGGAAGGACGGTGGATGCTGGACATGGGAGGACAGTGAAAGATGGGATGGTGAAGGACAGGGGATGCTGGATGTGAAAGCATGGAGGCTGTTGGACGGGGAGGCCCGGGAAGGACGGGGGGACAGGGAAGGACTAGGGATGCTGGACAGTGAAGGATGGGGGGCTGCTGGACGGGGAGGCAGGGACAAGGCCAGCCTCCCACGCAGGCTGGTGCTGGGGAAGCCCTCGCAAGCTGCAGCCCGGCGGTGCCCTCACCTCCTGCTGCTGCCGGCCCTGGGCCTCCAGCTCCTGCGTGCGCCGCCGCAGCTCGGCGCGCTCGTCCTGCAGCCCCCGCAGCTGCTCCCGCAGCGAGCCCTTCTCCGCAGCAGCCTCCGCCAGCGCCTGCCGGGCGGCCTCCAGCCTCTCCTGCGGCCGAGCGGCGTCAGGGGCCAGCACGGGCGCCCCGACCCGCGGGGGCCCCCACCGCCCCCCCGCGCTCACCTGCAGCACGCCTCGCTCGTGCTCGCCGGCCGCCTGCGCCTGCTGCAGCTGCAGCAGCTGCTCCTGTGCCGCCCCGGCCGCGGCAGCGCTCTCGGCCAGCGCTGCCGCCAAGCCCTGCGCCTTGGCCTCCAGGCCGGCCTCGGCCTCCGTCGCCTTGGCCAGCGCCGCACTCAGGCGGTCCGCCGAGAGCTGCAGGGCGCCCGCTCGCTGCTCACTCTCACCGAGCTGGGGGCGAGGGCCAGGGTTGGGGCAAGAAAAGGGAAAAGAGGATTAAAACAAAAAAAAAAATTAGATGCAAGACATGAGATGCAATGCAAGGAGTGAAACGAAATGCAAGAAAGCAGATGCAAGCAAGCGGACGCCGGGAACGCAGTGCAATGCAGTGCCAGGAACAGGAAGCTGATGCAAGCCCCCAAATGCAAGCCTCAGCCCCCTTGGCCTCCCCTCCCGGCTGCAGGGGTTACCTGTCGCTGGAGCTCCTCGGCGCGCTCCCGCAGGCCCCGCGCCTCCGTCTCGCGCTCGCCCAGCGCCAGCCGGGCCCGCTGCAGCTCGCCCTCGAGCGCCCGCCGCTGCAGCTCCAGCTGGGTGCCGCGGCTCTCGGCCGCCTCCAGCCCCTCCGCCAGGCGCTGCTTGGCCGCCTCCAGCTTGGCCTCGCCAGCTTTCAGCTTGCTCAGCCTCTCCTGGAGGACGGCGGTGTCGCCTGAGCCCCAAAACCTCGGCACCAGCAGCCGGGGTGCTTCGGCCCCGGAGGTGTGCCGAACGCATGGGGTCTCAGCCCGGGTGGCCGCCGGCGCTGGGCACGCACCTGGGAGACTCGGCGGTCGCCGTCGGCCGCTCGCAGGCTCCTCTCCAGCGAGGCCACCTTGTCGAGCAGGGCCTGGCGCTCGCGCCCGCCGCGCCGCAGCGTCTCCTCCTGCAGCAGCAGGGCCGTCTGGGCGCTGCTCAGCTTCCCGTCGGCCCCCCGGCGCCCTGCGGCCCCGGCCAGGGGTGAGCGCCGCGAGCCGCCGGATTTGAGAGCACCGTGTCCCCCCATCCCCAACCCCTCCATGCCCCGCGACTCAGTTTCCCCATCACGAAGCACCGTGGGCCGGCACGGCCCCAATTCCCAACCCGCCGGTGAGGAGGGAGAGGAGGAGGAAGGCTGCAGCCCTGGGAAGGCAAAGCGCGCCCCGCACAAACCGCGGGAGCCGGGGGAAACCCGCAGCGGGGACGGGGCCACTCCAGCGGCAGCGTGTGGGCTGCGTCCAGCCCCTCTCCATCACCTTCCTCCCCCCATCACCTTCCTCGCTCTCAGCCACCAGCTGCTGGAGCTGCTGCGCCCGGGCGCTGGCGCCGTCCCGCTCCTCCTCGGCCTCGGCCAGCCGCCGGCTCAGAGTGCCCACCTGCGCCCGCAGCTCCTCCTGGGGCAGGAAAACGGGGAGAAATGAGCCCTTCCGGGGAGGATGGGGTGGCCCCACAGCGGGGAGAGGGGCCGCCCGCCCCGCGGTACCCGTTCCCGCTGCGCCGCCCGCAGCTCCTGCACGAAGTCCCGCAGGGCGGCCCGCACCGCCTCGGCCTCCCCGGCCATCTCGGGGCGCTCCGGGGACGAGGGCGAGCCGGGGCTCTCCGGCCCCTCCGCCGCGCCGCCTGGGCAGAGAGAGGAAGATGCAGCCGGGGACCGGCGGCGCCAGCGCAAAGGATGCTCGGGAAAGGGACCCGGGCGTCCTGCCGGCCCCGGCGAGGGCGAGCGCATTACCCTGGGCGCTGCCGGGGGAGCCGCTGCGGCGCCGGGCGCCGATGCCCACGGTGCGGCGCAGGGCCGACTGCAGGCTGCCCAGGCGGCCCTCGGCCGCTCGCCGCAGCCCCTCGGCGCGGGCCAGCTCGGCCTCGAGGCCGCGAGCCCGGCCCTCGGCGGCGCTCAGGCGCAGGCTGCGCTCGGCCGCCTCGGCCCGCGCCGCCTCCGCCTTGAGCTGCAGGTTGCGCGCGTCGGCCAGCAGCTTCTTCTCGTTGCCCCGCGCCTCCTCCAGGCTGCGCGCCAGCTCCTGCTCCCGCTGCCGAAACTCACCCGCCGCCTCCGACAGCCGCCGCTGCAGGTGCTGCAGCTGGGGGAGGCGGTGAGGGGGGTGACGGGGACACCGGGGCAGGCGCAAGGGACGGAGCATCTGGGGATGCAGGGGACCGAGGGATACGGGCACCCAGGGATGCAGGGGACCGAGCTATGGGACAATGGGGAGGCCCAGGGATACAGGGGACCAAGTAATGGGGCGATGGAGATGCAGGGGACCAAGCAATGGGACAATGAGGACACCCAGGGATACAGGGGACCAAGCAATGGGGACACCCAGAGATGCAGGAGACTGAGTGATGGGGCAATGGAGAGGCAGGGAACGGAGTGACAGGGCGATAGGGACACCCAGGGGTGCAGAGGACTAAGCTATGGTGACACCTAGGGATGCAGGGGACCGAGTGACGGGGCAATGGAGAGGCAGGGGACCAAGCAATGGGACAATGGGGACACCCAGAGGACTAAGCTATGGGGACACCTAGGGATGCAGGGGACAGAGCGATGGGGACACCCAGGAATACAGGGGACCAAACAATGGGGACACCCAGAGATGCAGGGGACTGAGTGATGGGGTGATGGAGATGCAGGGAACGGAGTGACAGGGCTATAGGGACACCCAGGGATGCAGGGGACAGAGCTATGGGAACACCTAGGGATGCAGGGGACCAAGTGATGGGGTGATGGAGACACCCAGGGATGCAGGGGACTGAGTGATGGGATGATGGAGATGCAGGGAACGGAGTGACAGAGCGATGGAGACACCCAGGGATGTAGGGGACCAAGCGATGGGGACACCCAGGGATGCAGGGGACTGAGTGATGGGGTGATGGAGACACCCAGGGAGGAAGGGGACCAAGTGATGGGGTGATGGAGACACCCAGGGAGGAAGGGGACCAAGTGATGGGGTGATGGAGACACCCAGGGATGCAGGGGACCGAGTGATGGGGTGATGGAGATGCAGGGAACAGAGTGACAGGGCAATGGGGACACCTGGGACACAGTAGACAAGGTCCTGGGGGTGGCGGGGGGCGGGGGGCACAGGGCATCTCTGCCGCTACCTCCTTCCTGGCGCTCTCCCGCTCGGCCTCGCTCTCCGCCACCTTCTGCCGGAGGCCGAAGGCCTCGCGCCGGCCCTCCTCCTCCCGCTGCTCCTCCCGGGCCAGGCGCGCCTGCAGCTCCGCCAGCTCCTTGCTTTTCTTGCAGCTCTCGCCGTCCAGCGTCTTCACCTGCCCGGGGCGGGCGGTGAGGTCCCCCCCGGGGCCGGCCCCGTGCCGGGGCGCCCCGCCGCCCCTCACCTGCCTGCGCAGCTCCTGCAGCTCGCGGCGGGCCTCGAGGCGGGCTCGCTCCACCTCCTGCAAGCTGGCCCGCAGCTCGGCCGCCTCGCGGCCCGCCGCCGCCTGCCCGTCCTCCGCCACCGCCAGCCGCTGCTCCTTCTCCTCGTTGGCCCGCTTGAGGCTGCCAGGAGCCCGGGTGGGGGGCCGTCAGCTGTGGGGGGCGGCCCCATCCAGCTCGTCTCCCAAAAGCACCCCGTCCCGAGCATCCCCTGCTAGGCCCGGTGTGCTTCTGCTAGGGATGGCCCTGTCCCGAGCTGGCCCCATCCCAGACACCCCCCGTCCTTGCATCTCGCCAGGTCCCCAGCATCTCCGTCCCGGGCGTCCCTCAGCCCCTGCAACCCCTGGCTTCAAGCATTCCCCATCCTGAGCATCCCCCATCGCGAGTATCCCCCATTCCCGGCATCCCCCTTCTCCAGCGTCTCCAACCTGAGCATCTCCTGTGCCCTGCATCCTCCTGTCTCAAGCATCCTCCCATGCCTGGCCTCTCCATCCCGAGTATCCCCCTGTCTCCAGCCTCTCCATCCTGAGCATCCCCCCTGCCTTCAGCATCCCCATCCCAAGTGTCCCCCTGTCTCCAGCCTCTCCATCCTGAGCATCCCCCCTGCCTTCAGCATCTCCATCCCGAGTATCCCCCTGTCTCCGGCATCTTCATCCTGAGCATCCCTCCTGTCCCCAGCATCCCTGTCCCCAGCATCCCTGTCCTGAGCGTCTCCCATCCCCAGCATCCCTACCCGGACCATCGCCCCCACCCCGAGCCCCCCGGCCTCACCTGATGCGCTCGCCCTCAGCACGCCGCACGGCGGCCCGCAGCTCCTCGTTGGAGCGCCGCAGGGCCTCTTTCTCCCGCGTCTCCTCGCCCAGGGCCCGGCGCGCGTCCCGCGTCTCCTTGCTCTGCGCCTCCTGGCCCTCACGGCTCTCCCGCGCCGCCCGCTGCGCCTCCAGCAGCTCCCGGCGCCCCGCGTCCCGCGCCTCCTCCGCCAGCTGCAGCTGTGCCCGCAGCTCCTCTGCCTGCCCGCAGGAGAGTGGGGGGGAGAGTGCAGAAAAATGGGGGGGACAGCGTGGGAAAGGCAAGGGGGGTCGGCATGGGAAAGAGAGAGAGAGCGTGAGAAAGCGGTGGCACAGTGCGGGAAAGGTGAGGAGAAGAGAGCATAGGAAAGTGGGGGGATAGCATGGGAAAGGAGGTGAGAGCGTGAGAAAGTGGAGGGACGGCACAGGAAAGTGAGGGGATCGCGTGGGAAAGTGGGGAGAGAGCGTGGGAACGGCAAGGGGGGACAGCGCGGGAACGGCCCCGATAGGGTGAGCCGAGGCAGCGGGATGCTCACCTCCTGCATCCCGCTGCTCAGCCAGCACCGCCGTGGGAAATTCGGGGGGATAGCGTGGGAAATTGGGGGGGATAAAGCAGGAAGAGCCCTGCCGGGGCGCCGGGACCCTCACCTCCCGCGCGGCCGCGTCCCGCTGCTGGGCCAGCCCCGCCGCCTGCTGCCGCAGGGCCTTCGCCTCCCGCTCGCCGGCCGCCGCCGCCTCCTCCAGCTGGGCCCGCAGCGCCCGCAGCTCGGCGGCCAGCCCGTCGGCCAGGCCCTGCGGGGCCCGAGAGCGGCCCGTGAGCGCCCTGCCGGCGGCCCCGGCGCCCGGGGGCTGGCGCCCGGCGCGGCACCCACCCGCTCCTGCTCCTGGCGCCCGGCGGCCTCGCGCCGCTGCCGCTCCAGCTCGGCCGCCGCCTCGGCCAAGCTCCGCTCGGCCCCCGCCAGCTTCTCCGCCAGCGCCGCCTTCTCCGCCTCCTTCTCCGCCAGCGCCTGCCGCGGGGCGGCCCGGCTCAGCGGGGGGCACCCGGGGTGCCCCGGCCCCCCGCCGCCCCGGCACCCACCTGCTGCTTCTCGCTCTCGGCTCGCAGCAAACCCTCGCGCCGCTGCTGCCGCAGGGTGGCCAGCGCCGCCGCCAGCGCCTCCCGCTCGGCCTCGCCGCGGGCCGCCAGCTCGGCCCGCTCCCGCGCCGCCCCGTCCCGCTCGGCCTCCAGCTCCCGGCGCAGCGTCTCCTGCGGGGCCGACGCTCGCTGCCGCCCCGAGCCGCCAGCGCCCGCCGGCCCGCCCGGCCGGAGGAGCTTTTTTGCAACCGGGGCTTTTTTTTTTTTTTGCAAACCTTCTCGCGCTGCAGGCGCTCGACGTCCTCGTCGTGGGCCGCCCGGGCGCCCCGCAGCGCCGCCTGCGCCTCCCGCTCCGCCTGCGCCCGCTGCTCCCGGTCGCGCTGCTGCTCGGCCGCCAGCCGCTGCCGCGCGGCGCCCAGCTCCGCTGCCGGCGGCGGGTTAGGGGAGGCAGCCGGCACGGGGGGACGGGGGCGCCCGCGGGAAGGGGGGGCCGGCGTTACCCTGCAGCGCCTCCTTGGCCAGCAGCAGGCTCCGGCTCTCGGCCTCCAGCTGCTGCTCGCGGGCGCCCAGCTGCGAGAGCTGCTGCCGCCGCTCCGACAGCCCCGTCTCCAGCGCCGCCTTCTCCGCCCTGCCGGAGCGCCGCCGGCTCGAGCCTCCGCCGCCACCGGCCACCGCGCGCCCGCCGCCCCCGGCACCCACCTGAGAGCCGCCAGCTCCTGGGCCCGCTCCCGGGCGTCGCGCTGCGCGGCGGCCAGCTGCACGGCGGCGGCGGCCGCCTGCCCGGCCAGCGCCTCCTTGTCGGCGGCGGCGCCGGCCAGCGCCTCAGCCAGCCGCTCCTGCTCCCGCCGCGCCGCCCCCGCCGCCTCGCTCGCCGCCGCCCGCTCCCGCTCCGCCTGCCGTAACGGGAGCGGCACGGCCCGCCTCGCGCCCGCATCCCGCCGCCCCTCTCCCCGGCACCCTCCCTGCCGCCCCGGCATCCTCCGGTCCCGCCGCCCCTCTCCCCGGCACCCTCTCTGCCGCCCCGGCATCCTCCCGCCCCGCCGCCCCTCTCCCCGGCATCCTCCCGTCCTGCCGCCCCTCTCCCCGGCATCCTCCCGCCCCGCCGCCCCTCTCCCCGGCACCCTCCCATCCCTCTCCCCGGCACCCTCCCTGCCGCCCCGGCATCCTCCAGTCCCGCCGCCCCTCTCCCCGGCATCCTCCCTGCCGCCCCGGCATCCTCCCACCCTCCCGCCCCGCCGCCCCTCTCCCCGGCACCTTCCCTGCTGCCCCGGCATCCTCCCGCCCCGCCGCCCATCTCTCCGGCACCCTCCCATCCCTCTCCCCGGCATCCTCCCGCCCCGCCGCCCCTCTCCCCGGCATCCTCCCGCCCCGCCGCCCATCTCTCCGGCACCCTCCCATCCCTCTCCCCGGCATCCTCCCGCCCCGCCGCCCCTCTCCCCGGCATCCTCCCTGCCGCCCCGGCATCCTCCCACCCTCCCGCCCCGCCGCCCCTCTCCCCGGCACCTTCCCTGCTGCCCCGGCATCCTCCCGCCCCGCCGCCCATCTCTCCGGCACCCTCCCATCCCTCTCCCCGGCATCCTCCCGCCCCGCCGCCCCTCTCCCCGGCATCCTCCCGCCCCGCCGCCCATCTCTACGGCACCCTCCCATCCCTCTCCCCGGCATCCTCCCTGCCGCCCCAGCACCCTCCCTGCCGCCGCCCCTCTCCCCGGCGCCCTCCCTGCCGCCGCCCCTCTCCCCGGCGCCCTCCCTGTGCCCCCCAGGCCCCCACCTGGCCCAGCCGCTCCTGCAGCTGCCGGCGCTCCCGCTGCAGGGCCAGCACCTCCCCGCGCAGGCGCTCGCCGGCCTCGTCGGCCGCCCGCCGGGCCCGCTCCAGCCCCCGCCGCTCGGCCTCGCCGTCCTCCCGGCCCCGGCGCAGCTCGGCCCGCAGCGCCGCCGCCTCCCGCGCCGCCTCCTGCGCCCGCGCCGCCAGCGCCCCCTTCTCCTCCTCCAGCTGCGGGCCGGGCCGTCAGGGCGGCCGGGCGCCCGCCGCCGCAGCGCCCGCCGCCCCGGGGTCTCACCTGCGCCAGGAGCCCGTCGAGCTGCGCCTTGTCCCGGGCCAGGCTCTCGCCGAGGCCGCCCAGCTTGGCCAGGGCGTCGCGGGCCGCCGCCGCCTCCGCCCGCGCCTGCCGCACCGCCGCCGCCTGCTCCGCGCCGCTCGCCTCCGCCTGGGCGCGCCGGAGGGGGGCCATCGCTGCACCGAGCCGGTCGGGCCTCAGCCCGGGCCCCCGCACCCCGGGCCCCCCTGTACCTTGCCCAGCGCCGCCGCCAGCTCGGCCCGCTCGCTCTGCGCCACCTCCGCCTCCAGCGCGGCGCGGCTCAGGGCCTCCTGCGCCCGCACCAGCTCCTCCCGCGCGCTGCCCTTCTCGGCCTCCAGCTGCTCCAGCCGGCGCTGGCTGCGGGGCAGGGACACGGCGGGGGGGTTGCAACGACCCAGAGGGGGTTGCAACGACCCAGAGGGGGTATTACAGGACGCAACGGGGTTTGCAGAGACCCAGCAATGCCAGGGCGGTTGCAGGATACAGCGGAGCTTGCAGGGCCCCAGGAGAGGTTTTAGGGACCTGGGGGGGTTGCAGGATGCAGTGGGGTTTGCAGAGCTCTGGGGTGGGGGCGGAGGTTGCAGGATACAGCGGAGCTTGCAGGGCCCCAGGAGGGCTTTTAGGGACCTGGGGGGGTTGCAGGATGCAGTGGGGTTTGCAGAGCTCTGGGGTGGGGGCGGAGGTTGCAGGATACAGCGGAGCTTGCAGGGCCCCAGGAGAGGTTTTAGGGACCTGGGGGGGTTGCAGGATGCAGTGGAGGCAGAGGTTGCGGGATACAGCGGAGCTTGCAGGGCCCCAGGAGGGCTTTTAGGGACCTGGGGGGGTTGCAGGATGCAGTGGGGTTTGCAGAGCTCTGGGGTGGGGGCGGAGGTTGCAGGATACAGCGGAGCTTGCAGGGCCCCAGGAGAGGTTTTAGGGACCTGGGGGGGTTGCAGGATGCAGTGGAGGCAGAGGTTGCGGGATACAGCGGAGCTTGCAGGGCCCCAGGAGGGCTTTTAGGGACCTGGGGGGGTTGCAGGATGCAATGGGGTTTGCAGGGCTCTGGGGTGGGGGCGGAGGTTGCAGGATACAGCGGAGCTTGCAGGGCCCCAGGAGAGGTTTTAGGGACCTGGGGGGGTTGCAGGATGCAGTGGGGGCAGAGGTTGCGGGATACAGCGGAGCTTGCAGGGCCCCAGGAGGGCTTTTAGGGACCTGGGGGGGTTGCAGGATGCAGTGGGGTTTGCAGAGCTCTGGGGTGGGGGCGGAGGTTGCAGGATACAGCGGAGCTTGCAGGGACCCAGGAGAGGTTTTAGGGACCTGGGGGGGTTGCAGGATGCAGTGGGGTTTGCAGAGCTCTGGGGTGGGGGCGGAGGTTGCAGGATGCAGCAGGGCTTGCAGGGACGCAGGAAGGGGGTTTGCAGGACCCCAGAGAAGGTTACAGGGACCTAGAGGGGTTTTTTTGCAGGATGCAGTGGGGTTTGCAGGGCCCCAGGGGAAGAGGGAGGGTTGCAGGGACTCAGAGGGATTTCTGCAGGACGTAGTGGGGTTGCAGGGACCCAGAGCAAGGGGGTTGTGGGGACCTGGGGCAGGGGGGTCACAGGATGCAGCAGGGCTTGCAAGGACCCAGGAGGGGGATTTGCAGGACGCAGAGGGGGTTGCAGAGACCCAGAGAGGGAAAGTTGCAGGATGGGGGTTGCAGGGCTCCAGGGTGGGGGTGGGTTGCAGGATGCAGCAGAGCTTGCAAGGACCCAGGAGGGGATTTTGCAGGACCCAAGCGGGGGTTGCAGGAGCAGTAGGGGTTTCAGGACCCCAGGGGTGAGGAACTGCAGGATCCCGGGGGGGGGGGGGGGGGGGGGTTGCAGGATGCAGCAGAGCTTGCAAGGACCCAGGAGTGGCATTTGCAGGACACAGAGGGGGTTGCAGAGACTCAGAGGGGGAAGGTTGTAGCATGCAGCAGGGGTTGCAGGGCTCCAGGGTGGGGGTGGGTTGCAGGATGCGGCAGGGCTTGCAGGGTGGGTTAGGGGTCACCCTCGCCCGCCAGCACCCACCTTTGCTCGAGCTCCTGGTGGGCGCGCTGGGCGGCCCGGGCGGCCTCGTCCCGCTCGTCCTGCAGCTCCCGGTGCTGGCGCTGCAGCTCAGCCTGCGCCTGCCGCAGCCCCGCCGCCTCCTGCGCCAGTGCTGCGGCCCGCTGCTCCAGGGCCCCCCGCGCCTGCTCCAGGC
The DNA here is from genome assembly GCF_040807025.1 of Struthio camelus. NCBI lineage: Eukaryota > Metazoa > Chordata > Aves > Struthioniformes > Struthionidae > Struthio > Struthio camelus. Next base: position 13,543,457 of record NC_090962.1, read on the forward strand.
TGCTCTTCTCGCTGCATGCGCGCACCGCGGAGCGGGGGGAGAAAAGCAGCCCGTGGGGACAGGAGGACGGACGGACGGACGGATGGATGGACGGATGCACAAGGATGCAAAGGGCCAGTACCTGCCCAGGTGCTCAGCGGCGGCGCGGTGCCGGGCGGCCTCGCGCAGGGCATCTTCCTGAGCCTGCCGGCAGCCCCGCGCCTCGGCCTCGAGCCGGGCCAGCCGCTGCTCCAGGGCGCTCCGCTCGGCCTCGCCGTCGCCCAGCTGCCGCCGCAGGCAGCCCGCCAGCTCCTGGCTCGCCTCGTGCTTGCTCCGGGCATCCTGGCGGGACCCCCAAAAGGAGAGGGCTCGGTGCCCCCACCTCCGCTCGCCCTGCCACCGCCACCGCCGCCGTTGTCTCACCTGGAGCTGCAGGTGCCTCCGGTGCAGGGCGGCACGCACGGCGGCCAGCGCGGCCTCGGCGGCGGCGGGAGAGAGCCCCCGTCGGGGGGAGCCAGCCGGCGACCCGGCGCTCTCGGCCGCCACAGCCTCCAGTGGCTCGGTGCCGTCTGCGTCCGCCAGCACCGCCTGCCCGGGGCGGAGAAGGGGGGAAACTGAGGCACAGGGGCTCCCAGCAGCATCGCTGGGGAAAGAGCATCCCGCGGGACGCGCACCTGGGTGACGTCCCAGAGCGCCCGCTGCAGCATCTCCGCCTCGGCGCGCAGGGCGTCCAGCTCCTCCGCCGGCGGCTCCCGGGCCCGCGCCACCTCCTGCGAACCCCGCCGGGGCGGCGTCAGCACCATCGCTGCCTCCGCCGGCGGCCCCGACGCAGGGTGAGGGTCCCGGCGCTCACCAGGCTTTGCAGCTGCAGCCGCAGCTCCGCCAGCTCCCGCTCCTTCTCGGCGCGCTCGGCCGCCGCCTCCGCCGAGCTGCGGGCGAGAGGGTCCCCGGATGGCGCGGGGGCTGCCGGCGCCCACCCCGGCACCCCGGCCCGGCCCCCTTACCTGGCGCCCAGGCGGTTTTTCTCGTGCTCGGCCTCCCGCAGGCGCTCCTCGAGCTGGGCCAGCCGCAGCGCCTGGGCGTCGCGGGCGGCCGCCGCCTGGCTCTCCTGCAGCCGCAGCTGGGCGCCCAGGTGCAGGCAGGCGGCGTGCACGGCCCGGCCCAGCCGCGCCGCCTCGTGCTGCAGCTCCGACAGGTCCCTGCGGCGCGGCGGCGTGAGCCAGGACCCCGGCCAGCCGGCTGCCCCGCGCCGCCCCCGTCCCCGCCGCTGACCTCTGCGTGGCCGCCTTGGCCTCGCCGGCGTGCCGCCGGACGCCCACCACCTGCCTCCAGAGGGTCAGCAGCCGGCCGTGCTCGCTGCTGAAGTAGGCGTTGAAGGACTGCGGGCGGCGGGGGGAGGCGGCTGGCGGCGGGGGGCTGCGCCTCGCTGCGTCGCGCCCCGCGGCGTGCACCACTGCCCTGCGCCCCGCTGCATGCAGCATCCTCCCTGCCTTGCACCCCATTTGCCTGCGGCATCCCCCTTGCCTTGCACCCCGCTGCATGCAACGTCCCCCGCCTCGCACCTCATTGCATGCAGCACCCCTGGCATTGCACCCCGCTGCAGGCAGCATTCCCCTCTGCCTTGCGCCCTGCCGCCTACAGCATCCCCCTTGCCTTGCACCCCGCTGCAGGCAGCATCCCCCACCTTGCATTCATTGCATGCACCATCCCCCTGCGTTGCACCCTATTTGCCTGTGGCATCCCCCTTGCCTTGCAGCCCACTACATGCAATGTCCCCCACCTTGCACCTCGTTGCATGTGACACCCCCTGCCTTGCACCCCATTGCATGCAGCATCCCTCCGCCTTGCACCCCGCTGTCTACAGCCTCCCCCCTCCACCTTGCACCCCGCTGCACTCAGCATCCCCCAGCGCACTGGATCCCGCTCCATGCGTCGCCCCTCCACCTTGCATCCTCCGCGGCCCCGCATCCCTTTGCATGTGGCATCCCCGCTTTTGGTCCCGTGTCCCTCGTCCTTGCTCCCCTTCCCGCACAGTGCCCTTCTGCTTTGCACGCCGCTCCACGCGGCGCCCCTGCACCCCGAGCAAACCCGCTGCCTTGTTCGCCCCCGGTCGCGCCACCCTCTCCCCAACCCTCTTCTCCCCGCGGCCCCAAACCTCCTCCTCGCGCCTCCACTCGGCCTCGCGCTGCTCCAGCTCGTCGCGGGCCCGCGTCCAGTCGGCCGTCAGCTTGCGGATGTCCTCGCTGAGCGCCTGGTTGGCGCCGTTGGCCTGCTCGAGCTGCTCGCGCAGCATGGCGTTCACCTGCGCCAGGCTGGCGCTCCTGGGCCCGGCGGCACCGTCAGCCCCGGCCGGGTCCGCAAGCGTCGCCCCGCCGCGGCGGCATCGTCTCCGCTCCGTGCTCACCGCTGCTGCTCCTCCTCCAGTCGGATCAGCGCCGTCTCCAGGTCGTCACCGCCGCCGCCGTCCTCGCCCCGGCGCAGGCTGCTCGCCTCCAGCTGGCCCTGGCGGGGGGACAGAAGCGGGTATCCGCCGTGCAGGCACTTCCCCCCCCCAAAAAAATCCCAGGGGAGCCCCCATGGCCCCGGGGCGCTCACCGCCAGCCGCTCCTGCTCCAGCTCCGCCGACGTCTCCAGCAGCCGCTGCTCCATGTCGCCACACTTCTTCTTGTACTGCAGCACCTGCGGGGCACGGGGACGGGGACGGGCGCCTCCAGCCGCCGGCCCCGATCCTGGCCCCGGCGCGCACCCACCTGGCCTTGCAGCTTCTGCACCAGCTGGGCTTGCCGCTGCTGGCCCTCCTGGTAGGCCTGCAGCTTGCGCTTGTAGGCGGCGTGCTCGTCGTCCAGCAGCCGCCGCAGCTCGAGGTGCTGCTGCGCCAGGCCCCGGCTCGCCGGTGGCTCCCGCTCGCCCGCCTCCAGCCGCAGTGCCTGCTCCAGCTGGGCGGCAAGCCGCCGGCGAGAAGGGGCTGCAGCCGGGTGCTGGCGGCAGGGCAGCCCCGATATCCTCCCCTCTCCCCCCAAAACCCAGCGGGATGCACGGTGTCCCTAGCTTCGGGCTGCTAAACTGCCCCCCGCCAGTGTGCAGGGAGCAGGAACTGGTTGCAATCCCAGCGCCTGCTGCATCCCTGCTACCCGGTGCAAGCCCTGCTATCGGGTGCATCCCCGGCACCTGCTGCATCCCCAGCACCCAGTGCATCCCCACTTCCCATTGCAAGCCCCGGTCCCCTGCCTGGCTTGCACCAGGCTTTTTGGGTGCAAAGAGTCTTTCAGCACCCCGTGTTCCCCTCAGGGAGCAAATAACTCAGCGCATTTTAACCCTGCTTTAATTAACAGCCCCCCGGCGCCACTTTGGACAGAGCCAGGGCCAGCCGCTCGCTGCCAGCGAGGTCGAGCACGGCGGCCGCCCCGCTTCGCTGGGGCAGAGGGAAGTGGTGATTTCCCGCCCTGGGATCTGCAAGCAGCTCGCTCGCGTTCAACACGGCGCCGGAAGAAAGCCGGCAGCCCAGCCCCAAAAAGGCGCCGGCAAAGTTTACCAGCTCCAGGGCAACCGCTGCCACAGCAACCCACCCAAAAAAGCCCCTTTTTCCCCCGTTGCTATGGCCGTGGGCCCAAAAAGAGGCAGCGGCGAGGGACGGGGCAGGCGAGGGTCCCCCCCATCCTTGCACGCAGCATCGGGGCGCCGCGGGAGCCGTTGGGTCTCGCCTACCCGCTCGCTGATGGCGTTGTACTTAATGGCCAGCTCGTCGCGCTCGGCCCTGCTCTGGGCCAGCAGGTCCTCGACGCGGGCCAGCTCCTGCTGCAGCACCCGGTTCTCCTCCTGGAGCGACGGCAGCGAGGCCATGGCCGCGGGGCCAGCGCCTGCGGGCCGGCGCAGGGCTCAGGCAGGCCAGCAGCCGCCGCTCGCGCTCCCCCTTCCTCCTCCCCTCCTGCTGCCGCCAAGGGTTTTCCCACCACGGCCGTCTCCGGACCCCCCCCCCCCCCGGCACCGAGCGGTCGCAGCGGCGCCGCCGCGGGAACCCGCCGCAATCACAGCCTCCCACTCCGGCCCGGTGCCCGCGGGTGCCCCGCGGCCGGCCCGGCACCCCTCCGTCGCCTCCCGTTTTGGGGTTTGGCCTTGCCGCCACGCGCCGCATCGGCGAGCGGAAAGCGGCTCCTTCCCCCGCCGCGCCGCCGGGATTAGCCCGAGATCCTCGGCTTTTCCCCTCCCCGCGTGACGGCTGCGGGCAGGGAGGAGAGCTCGGCCCGGCGGCCCTCCTCTTCCTGGCCGCCTTCGCCCGGCTCGGGGGTCCTAACGCCTCCGGCTCTCCGGATGGCCAGGCCGCGGGAGAAGAGCGGCACCGCAGGCAAAAGCCATCGCGTCCCCGCCAGGCTCAGACACCAGCAGCGTCAAGCGAAACCCAGCGGGCAGCCTCCCTCCGCGCGGCGCCGGCGGGGTTCGCGAGCGCGCCCCGTCTTCCTGAGCCGGCAGCAGCCGTTGCCCCAGGCCTGCTGCTGGTCGCGGGGCGGACGGGGTAAACCACCCCCTAAAGCCAGCAGCGTCGGCGCTTGCTGAAGGCAGCCAAATGTTTGCGGCGCCCGGCGCCTCCCAACTCGCCGGTAGGGCAAACCCCAACCGGCAGCGGCTCACCCCAACCGCGGGAAACCCCTCGCCGCGGACGGGCACCTTCCTCCAAACCGGCAGCGCCCAAAGCACCCTCAAGCCGTCACGGGAGGAAAACCCGTGCTGAGCGCTCACCTGGTCACTGCCGTCCCCCGGCAGGGTCCACGCGCTCCCGGCTGCGCCGCCGGCACGTCACCCGTCCTGCGGGACCGGGCTCGCTGCTGGCATGGCCGCGCCGGCGTCCTCGGCTCCTTCCCAGTAACAGGAGCACACAGGTGCCTTGGAGAGCGGTAACTCAGCCCCTTCGTTAAGCCCTGACGACACGTGGGCCAGCCTCGTTAAGCTGGTTAAACCCCAGAGTTCACTCTGCCGCTAAAAGCCTTCAGGTGGAGCGTGCTGGGTTGCTACGGGGGAGCCTTTTGCAACAGCTTGGCCCTGGCCAGGAGCCGTGCCACCTCCCTGGGGACATTGAAGCCACTTGCACCAGCAAAGGTGGCTGCCAGAGCCTGTCCAGCATCTGTCCCACCCCAGGGAAATGTCACGTGCATTCCCCTCCCCTTTCTAAAGCCCCCACGAGCTTTTTAACAAAGCGAAGCATTTGCAGGGCAGGCGCCACAGGGAAACGTGCCGGTAAATCCCTTGGCAGAACTTAAAACCCTCTGCAGAGCGTCTGCGCCGGGCGCTGCAGGGCCAACGGTGCGGCGGGGTCAGAAGGCAGGTTGCCGCAGGCAAATAAAGCACGCGGCCCTCAGCTCCAACACGGGCGCACGACAGCGTCGCCTCGATTTCCCTCCAGAGAGCTCCAGGGTTTCCCAGCCTCCCCCCTTGCCAGTGCCCAATGCAAGAAAGTGCCCTTTCCCCTGCCTGTTAGCCACTTAGCAGATTAACAGCAAGGGAGAGATCATGTCAGGGGAAACAGATGGGTTTGAGGACTTAAGTTGTCCTGCCGGTCTGTCTCAGGTCTCTTCCCGCAGGCCAGAGCCAGAGCCGGCCTGAGGCTTTCCACGGCCCCGACGGGCTCCAGGAACCGAACAGACTGGAGCTCTCCAAGTCTCGCTTCCCCGCTCCGCTTTTTGAGCCGGGCCCGCCGTGTTTCCTATCGCTCAGGGCTGCTCCGACCGTCCACAGAACTCCTCTGGCCTATTTTAGGCAGCCTCGTTCCTCCTCCTTGCCTTACCTTCTCCGCCTGGGAGCCTTCACGCCCCGTAAAGCCGGTGCCGGGCAACATGCTGCTGTTGTGCCTCGCTGTGTAGTGACCGACCACACACACGTGGGGAGGCCCACACCCTTTCCTCGATACAGGGAAGGGGGAGAAACCCGAAACTACCTTGCCCGCATGCCTGATCTCCACCTCACAGGCTACCTCGCTCTTACTGTGGTCTCTCCAAGCCTGGGCAGGCAGCTCGGGGGGGAGGGGGGGAAAAAAGAGTTCTGTTTTACATCAAAACAATTTTATTGCTTATTTAAAGCGTTACACGTCTCACCTGGCTTGGTGCGCTCTGTGCCAGGCAAGATTAAACTCTCAAATCGAAACGCTCCCCATCCAGTTGAAAATGGAAGTAATAATAATAAAAAAGACAAAGTTTGAAACACTTAAAAAATAGCAGGACTTCATACGGTTAAAGGCCTTCACCTTAATATAAATAGGTAAGAAAATATTCTTTTCTAAAGAGAAATCTCAACCTCAGCTCTGTTAAAGAGACCAACTCAAATCTGTCCTTCGTTGCTTCTAGCTATACATTAGATTAATAAAACATCTGCAATAAGAAGTAAAAATCTCTCTTCAAAATAGAGGAAAAAAACTTAACTGGGACAAGAAATACAGAAATTTAGCATCGTGCTCAGACAGTTATCTAAACTTTGTAGCCCAGCTCCCCCCTCTCACATCATCAGTTAAGTGCTCAGAAACACTCAGGGCGATGCTCGGCATCTTTGCAGGACATTTGTCTACGTGACGCAAGGGCACCTCGGGAAGCAGGAGTTAAAAGCGAGGTTTTGCACGGGAAAAGTCTCTGGGAAGATACCCTGGAAAGGGAAAGCTTTCGCCTGCCGGAGTCCCAGACGCGTGACCTCTGCAAGGCCAGCACAGAGCAGAGGAGTCTCTCTCAGCCCACCACTGCATGCATTAACCTGTCTCTGTTGCACAGACTGTTAGCAAAAAGTTACCCTACCGAACAGCAAAGGCACAGGGGCCCGCAAGCGAGCTCAAGTCTTCCAGCGCTGCTTTTCGCACTCTCTCAACTGCATGTTACTAAGGGAACACAGGTCGTGACGAAGCTGTCGGCTTTCTGCAGCTATGTTAGACAAGGCAGCAAGAAAGAAGGGGAGGAAGATGCAGGAAAGATCACGGGTGGAACCCAGAAATCACCGTGGTGCGGTAAGGCAGGCCGACCTTCTCTCCCCTCCTGGCAGTGATTTTTCTAAGATTTGCTATGATTCAGGTAGAGAATAAAAGGTCCCTGGCCCCGGGGACGCTGGCTCAGCGTGTTTTAAGGCACATTCTCATTTGGCTCTCCAGCACCAATTTCAGCATATCAATCCCAAGGCACTTAAGGGCCGGGTTTTCGGGTCTCATTTCTTGCCTGGAAAGATTAGGGAAGTACAATGCCACGACGAGACAGAAGTGGAGTGTCCTGAAGCAGCATGTTAGCTCTGAGGGAAAGGGTGCAGGAGGGCTCCCCACCCCTGCTTTGGTCCAGAAGGAATCAAAAGGTCCCTTTCTCAGCATCCGCGCAGGAAAAAGCAGAAGAGGTGTCTGGCTCAGAACTGAACCCAGCCTGCGTTTGCCTGATTCTGGTTAGAAGCTGACCTGGAGGGACAAAGACAGGGAAACAATTTTTAGACATTCACAGGGGCTGCAGCTTGCTGCTGGAAAGCCCAGGCACACAAAGTGGGAGCACAGGCCTTGTTCAAGCAGCATCTACAAACAGGTCCATCCCCACTGCAGGGCCAGCAAAGCTACATAACATGGTGTTTCCCAGGTTGCACACAGCCCTCTTGGCTATTTTTGGTGATGCTTTCAGCCAAGGCAAGCAAACTAGCCAAACGCTGCGAGGACGCAAGCCTATAAAACAGCCACACGCTGCAAGCGTGGCCCATAAAACCCATCCTCCACGTCACCGCAAACCACGCACGGCCTCACCCTGAAGCTTTGGCAAAGTCGCCCCAGATGTCAGCGGCGGCAGCTGAGGGAGCAGCGCTGGGCTGCGGCCAGGCCAAGAGAGAGTCTGTCGGCAGCCAGACAGATCGAAGGAGTGGAAAGAGAGACAAACATCAGCGGTTATTTGCAGTTCCCAAATTCCCACTCTGTCTTCCCAAAGAGGACACTCAGCTTTTGCCACAGAGCCGAGGCAAGCCAGGCGCTCACCTGTTCAAGCGTGAGCTGACTCAGTTCATCCATCAGTCCCACACCTGACCCGAGTTTGAGGTAACACATCTTGACCTCAGCACAAACAAAGCATCCCAGGCAAGCCCAGACCACACAGCTCTGTGCTGCGAGGACACGGTCAAAGACCACGCAGGACAGGTCGGGATTTGGGTGGAGCTTTCACCAAAATGCTTGAGGCCCCTGCAAAGCCTCCACTTTCAAAAGCGCAGGACAGGAGCTCCAAGCAGCTAGAGGACCTGGATGCTATTTGGCTCTGGGACTGGCCCGATGAATGACTTGGCAAACCTCTCTACCTCTCGCTGTGTCTCAGCTGCCCCCCTGTAAAATAGGGTGTTGGTATTACCTCCTTCTGTAAAGCATGCGGAGCTGTACTGCAGGAAAGCCCTTGGGGAGCATCAAGGCACGCTTTTAAAGTCTTTCCGCATTCAGTTAAAAAAAATTGTTTCCAAAGTTTAATGCCAGCATAAACACACCAGCAGAAACTCAGCAAGAAAAGTCTCACATACAGCAGCACCGTGACCACACTTAACCAGGAGGAACGAGCCACTGCTTTATCAAAGAAATGCAAAGGGCTTTCTGCAGACACCTCTCCCCGCAAGCTCCCTTTGGTGTCTCAAACACTCTAGGCACAAGTGTTTTAGGGACCCTCTGAAACCGCTGAAGATACAGGGACATTAAAAATGTCACTGGAGCACATCAGCTACAAGGGTAGCTGCTCTCCTGCATGTACCCCTAGGTAAGGTCAGCTCAGAGACAGTTTGCTGCCAAATTCTTGCCAGTTCCCCCAAAATACACTCCTAAGCCCCACACATACAGTAACGAACACGGTGTGGGGACCTCGATGGATAAAACTGAATCTAAACAGCCTCAGAGCTGCTGCTCTGCAACCACAGACCTGCGCTCGGCCTGCTCGCAGCCTGGGCAGGCGTAGAGAGCGAAGACGGCCGCTCTCCGGAGGGAAGAACCGGAGTGGAAGATTTTCCTCCAGGAGGTGGTGGGAGCAAGCTCAGACCCCCGGGACCTGGGGGACGCGGTTTGGCATTCCCCGTTGCTCCTTCCTTTTTCTTCATATTCTGCAAGGAGACGTGAGAGGGAACTTAGATGGCAGCACACATTCAAATCCAGAGCTGGAGCGTGACATTCCCCTTCCTCTTTCCAAGCAAGGGTCGCAAGAGGCCAGGCAGCTCAACTGCCTTATTCTAGGGGGAAAACATTGCTGCACTTTGATGCTCTGCCGCTGGTGTGATTTGTGCCCCCGGCCACCAACACAGGTGAAACCACAGATGTTCAGATCTGTGAATCCCACAGATCAGGTTCTGTGACTGGGAGCTGCACCACACTCCTCTGCAAGTCACCGCGCAGAGCACATCAAGCACGCAGCTGCCTGCACCAGGCTTCCTCCCGCCCAGGGATTTCAGCACAGAGTCGCTACTTCCTCTTATGCCACCCAAGCACAGCAGCGGGGAAAATCAGATTTCCGAAGGTTAAGGAAGTCAGTCACCTCTTTAGCTGTAAGAGGTAACACTTAACACCTTACAGGAAACGAGGCTAGCAAAAGAGAACTAGGGAATATTCTTCACACTTCCTTTTCCTAACATGCTAAGAAGAGTTTTGGTGACATTTCTCCTCCACATTATTAGGACAATCACCAAACCCACAGGGGGGAGTTTTAATATTTTATGTTTATGTATGTTATGCTTAACATTTATCTGACTTTGGAATACACACGGATCCAAACCATTCAAAGAGACTAACAGCTGAGGAGGCAATCCAACACAGCTGTACACGACGACAGTGCCCTGTCTCAAGCACCAGGCTCCCTCTGAACAACTCTGAGCAGCGCACAGAGGAAAAGGCTACGAGGTTGAAGTGGTGGATTTAGCTAGAGAAGCCCCTCACCGCAATGTTAAGTTTGATGGTCTGCCCCTCCTTGAAGCCCAGATCCAGTTTGGGTCCCTGATCTGGGTTCTCGGCCTGTTTGGCCAGCTCACTCTGCTGCCTGACCCATCTGCAGGAGGCAAAAAGAAAAAGACACGTCAACAACCAGCATGACGCTTCCTGGCCAAGATCAGCCCCGCAGCGTAGTGGCAGTTCTTTAAATATGTTTGACATGGTCCGAGACCTCGTCTGCTGGAGCGATGTGCTGCAAGGCAGCACAGAGGGAGTGACTCCCAGCAGGCGCTGGCAGCACAGCTCAAGTGATCTGCTGGCACACTTGAGCCGCAAGGCAAACCAGCTCAGTCACGTTCACGGTGACTGAGCGTTCACGGTGACACGCGCAAGCTGCAAGGCTGATTCTACCCAAAGCCCCGTTTTTCTGCCAGCAGCTGGAGCAGCATCCCGGTCCCTCACACCTGGCCACTCACCCGCTCTTCCAGGCATGGAAGAGAAGGAAAGGAATTAGAGAATTTGCCTGATCTTGGATTGGCAAGCCCAGTTTGGGAGCTTTCTGATACAGGCTGAGAAATATTTGAGAGATGAAGCGCACGTGGGCTGTCTGCACAAAGGACGGTGGCTGAACAGAGCTAGAAGTTTCCGTCTGAAACCCCCTTTGCACCATGCTTCCCTGCTCAAGTGAGTCAGGAGCTACCAGCTTCCTCCGCCTGCCATTTTTAGTGAACACCTGCAACCTCTCAAGCCGAGAGGACAAAGGGAGAGAGACAAACTCACTTAAAATGGTCTTGGAGAGCCACGTTGAAGTCAAAAGCATCCCCTCGGTCGACAAACCCAACTCCAATAAAAGCACGGCGGCCTGGGGAACAAGGAAGAGTAAGTGCTGGAATCGCAAACCAGCACTCAAGCCACAGATGTGGGGCGGGAGGGAGGGGGCGCCCCATTTCACACACCCCACCGGCTGCCACCTTTTCCAACGGGATCTGATCGGGGACTCTCTGAAGACAGCAGGACTGCACTATAGACTTGTAAGCTCAAGGCCAGTATTTCTTCACCAACAAGAGTAAACTGTTTTTATGGCTGGCGAAGGACAGAGTGCAGTTGGCACAGGGGAGTGAGAGGTAATTTGCCCCATTACCCACTTCATGAAAAGTATATTTAGCCCTTGAAAAAAAACTCTTCGCAGATGAGAAGAACTCAGAGCAAGGGTACTGAGAACTTCCAAAGATATGATTCCCCCAAGCCCATCTCTTTAGAGTGTGGCAAACAGTAGCTGTACCATTTCCATCTTCAATCCGAATGACAAAATATCTGCTGGAGTCTGTCACGCCCTCCACAGCAATGCCAGGAAACTGGTCCACAGGAGCCTGGGCAAAGAGTTCTCCTGAAAAGAGAATTCGGTATGAAGGGTGAAACATTAATGCAACAGCTTAACACCTCAGTGCCACGTCTCTCGTCACGGAGAGGCAACACGGACACGGCAAATTGCGCACCAAAAATAACCAAATACTATCATATTCCTCTGCAGCAGATTTTCTAGTCAGGAGAGAATTAAGAATTTAGGAGATGAAAAAAAGCAGCTGAATTACTTACTGATAAGTCACAGGGAGCTCAGAGCAAGGAAGAGGCCAGATCTTGCTTTCCTCATTCTGGGCTGTAACCTCTAGCCTCCCACCATCTCCTCCTTTCATTTACTTCATGCTACAGAGTATTGTTTCCATAGCAAAAGACACAGCTATGGTATTTTATGGAGATATACCACTTCATTAACAATCAGAGAATGGCTTCCAAAATACTCTGCAGCTAGAGGCTCTTGTGAATACAGTCATACAAGTGGGACTCTCCATGCGCTGGGCACGCCTACTTGGGAACAGTCCTGCCAACAGCCTGGCCGTGCCCACCTCGAGCACACCTTCCCAGAGAAAAGCAGGAGGAAAGCCCTACGCCCAACACACAGGCCTGGCGCGTTCCTCCCTCCTTACCTGAAGTCTTGTCCTCCAGCTTAATGAAAGCGATCTTGCCCTTGGCTGTTATACGCAGCCTGCCACTCCACGCCGGTTGGTCCAGCTGCCATTCTGCAGCTCTGGAGAAAGAGGAAACAGCTACTGACCTCCGGGCAGTCTCTCAAACCCTAGACAACACCCCTACCTCGCTTGCTGTCCATATTTTGTGTGGCTGTAACATGTTGCAGTGTTGATATTTGATTACCCTGATTAACGGAGCTGCAGTGGTACACGGCACAGTCTGTTTGTACCCATTTGTGCTTGGAAAACCAAGGTGGGATTCATTGCAAGTGCCACTGCTCTGGTATTTCCTCCGGGTGCGGAAAACTGCAGGCCTCTCCTCCCCTCCAAGGTTGATTTCCTACAGACCAAACACAGCTCTTCTCAGCTGCCCTCTCCAACTACAAACCAACCTGCAACTGGATCCAGATTAATCGCTTCCGTAAGCAAAGCATCTCCTTAACCCAAGTTCATTCCCTAGCTGAGCTAAAAGGCCTCTCATTTCACCAGAAACAAGCCGACCCTCTGCAAAAGCACGTGTCAGGCCCCAAATCCCCAGGGGGAACCAGCAAGAATTGCACAATGCAACAAGGTTTCACTTCTCTTTTTGCAGGATCTCCGGTTCAAAAGTAGCTTTATGGGGGCGCTCAGCTGCGCTAGCTACAGGCTGGCTCCGCTGCAACATCCATGGTAAATATCATTACTTAAAACACTATAAAGCAGCGTTTCAGGTAACAACTATTGCCACCTGTTTAGTGTCTAGGACAACGCGACTCTGCTCTTAGTCAGGGCTTCCCAAAAGGACGGTAACGACAACAGTGTCACGCTGGAGAAACAAGCAGGGAAGCGCTGGCTGAGCAAAGAGATCCCTGAAAGAAATATGATGCGTTTAGAGACCAAGATGGGCGAGTCGGGGCAGAGACCTGGCCAGCACCCCTACTCGAAGGCTGGGACGGCAGCTCCCATCTGTCTGCACCCCCTGCCAAGGCCCTCAAGGAAGATGACAGCTGTCTCGGTCCATGACAGCAGGGCCCGGTACCTTGCTGCGGGGAAAGAAACACGAGTCCTAGCCTAGCCCAGACAGGGACAAATCCCACATACCCCAGGGAGGGAGCAGATCCCCCATACCCTATGGTGGGGGATAAAGCAGGTCCCATATACGCCCTGGCAGGGAGGGCAAAGACACCCTATGGGCAGACAGATCCCACACGCCCCACGGGGTGAGGGTAAAACAAGTCCTGTGTAACCCATGGGGCAACAACAGATCTCATGTAAAGCGGGAGGGCAGAGAATAGGCCTGTCCCATATACACCAAGGAGGGGCACAAACACCCTATGGGGGCAAGTCCCATATACCCCCGGGGGGGGGGGGGGCGCAGAGACACCCAATGGAGGGGGAAGATTGCACATATCCCAAGGCGGGGACAGGTCCCATATGCCCCAAGGTGGGGGGATACAGACAACCCATGGAGAGAGCAGACTCTATATACCCCAAGGAAGGGGGTACAGATACCCTATGGGGGAGGGAGGGCAAACCCCATACACCCCAAGGAGGGGGGCACAGATACTCCAAGGGAGGGGAAGAAGACCCCTATACCCCAAGGGGGGGAACACAGACACCTCATAGGGGGCAGACCCCCTATACCCCAAGGGGGGGAACAGACACCTCATAGGAGGCAGACCCCCTATACCCCAAGGGGGGGAACACAGACACCTCATGGGGGTAGACCCCCTATACCCCAAGGGGGGGGAACACAGACACCTCATAGGAGGCAGACCCCCTATACCCCAAGGGGGGGAACACAGACACCTCATAGGAGGCAGACCCCCTATACCCCAAGGGGGGGAACACAGACACCTCATGGGGGGCAGACCCCCTATACCCCAAGGGGGGGAACACAAACACCTCATAGGAGGCAGACCCCATATACCCCAAGGGGGGGAACACAGACACCTCATAGGGGGCAGACCCCCTATACCCCAAGGGGGGGAACACAGACACCTCATGGGGGCAGACCCCCTATACCCCAAGGGGGGGGGGAACACAGACACCTCATAGGGGGCAGACCCCCTATACCCCAAGGGGGGGAACACAGACACCTCATAGGGGGCAGACCCCCTATACCCCAAGGGGGGGAACACAGACACCTCATAGGGGGCAGACCCCCTATACCCCAAGGGGGGGAACACAGACACCTCATGGGGGCAGACCCCCTATACCCCAAGGGGGGGGGGAACACAGACACCTCATAGGAGGCAGACCCCCTATACCCCAAGGGGGGGAACAGACACCTCATAGGAGGCAGACCCCCTATACCCCAAGGGGGGGGGAACACAGACACCTCATAGGGAGCAGACCCCATATACCCCAAGGGGGGGAACAGACACCTCATAGGGGCAGACCCCCTATACCCCAAGGGGGGGGAACACAGACACCTCATAGGAGGCAGACCCCCTATACCCCAAGGGGGGGAACACAGACACCTCATGGGGGGCAGACCCCCTATACCCCAAGGGGGGGAACACAAACACCTCATAGGAGGCAGACCCCATATACCCCAAGGGGGGGAACACAGACACCTCATAGGGGGCAGACCCCCTATACCCCAAGGGGGGGAACACAGACACCTCATAGGGGGCAGACCCCCTATACCCCAAGGGGGGGAACACAGACACCCCAAGGGGGGGGGGGGACAGGCCCCCTATACCCCAAGGGGGGGATCCCCTACATACCCCACGGCAGGGGGCCAGACACCCCCCGGGGCCCGTCCCCCGCCGTGTCGCCCACCTGTAGCCGCGGTTGGAGGCCCGCGGCGGCACCCGGTACACGTGCACCGCCGGCTTGACGCACAGCACCGCCTCGTAGTCCCCCTCCGCCATGGCCGCCGTCGCGGCGGAACTCGGCGCGGCGCCGCTCTGCCCCGCGCCTCGCTGGCCCCGCGCCTGGGCGGAGGCGGGGGCGGCGCCGCCTCCGGTCCTCCAGCGGCCGCGCGCGCCCGGCGGCGCCCCCTGGCGGCCGGAGGCTGCGCCGCACCCGCGGCCGGGAGGCACCGTGCCCGGGAGGCGGCGCGCAGCGGGAACGAGGAAAACACATGCAATAAATAAATAGATAAATACATTTAAAATAAAAAAAAAAAGAGAGAGAGAAATAAAAATGAAAATTAAAAAAAATAAGATTTTTTCATAATTAATCCCTAAACTGGGGGAATCTGTAATGGGAGCACGAACTAAGGTAGAATTATTTTTATCCTCTCTGCCATCACGTGCACTTGGCCAGCAGGACTGGGGGCTAGAAACACCTCCGCCCTCGCCCAGAGTCTCCCTGCAGTTGGTCTAGGCACTGAGAGAGGAGCCGGGAGACGGCATATACATCAGAGTCTCGACCCACCCGGCAGAAAAGGGCTCCGCTTTGCAGCTGCTTCTGCCCCATCTCTGCCCCACACACCCGCTCAGCGTTTGGCACTTCAGTGGCCACCAAAACATCCCTTAATCCTCTGGCAGAAGCTTCTGGAATGGGGCTGAAGGGAGGAACTGGGAGGGGGGGGAAGGAGTTGCAAAATAAAACTACATTGTTAAAAGTTTAAACACATTTATTTAAAATACAATTTATAAAATGTTTATCTGCATACTTAGGCGCACTTTTATGGGGGAGACGGGAGGCTCTGGCTGTATCCTGCGTGCCGCCGCACGCTACTTTGCACTTTTCAGGAGCTGAACACATACAGGAGAACCATAAAGTGCCCCTAGGAACACACACGCACGCACGCACACACGCACACCCCTATAAACACGTATTATTCAAACGAGAGCTCGAGCCCCTCTGCGAACAAGGCAGTCGACTTCTCCCCGACACTAATTCCTGGACAGCATCCCTGACCTATTGTCCGTCTGGAAGAGGGGCTCGGGAGCAAGTATCTGCAGGAATGCCGTCTCCCCCTGCCCGCAGGTCGGAAGCATCCTGGCTCATCCCGCTCTAGGGACAGATAAGCTGGAGAAGGGCGCCGCGGCCGCCCCCCGGCCCCTACTGAATCGTCTATTAGTTACGCGAGGTCGGTGCTGGAGAACAAGGTCTGATGTGCAACTAGCAAGGATCGCAGGCACCTGACTTGCAGGGAGAAGACTTCTAACGTCAGCAAGGTACCCGATGCTACGTCAGGAGCTTTTTTGCCGGCAGCTGGCCCTCTGAAGTAAAAGCTATTTTGAGTAATAGTTAAGGAAAGGCGTGGTGACTACAGTTATTGCTAATGTCTTTCTCCCTTCCCGCTCCCTGATCCACCGACCCTTCCCTCGCTGAGCTGCTCTTCCCGGGGACTTTTACTACAGACGCCCTCGCAGCACAACCCGAGCCCTACCTGAGAGGGAGTTCAGTAAACGTTAAGACTACGGCCTCCTAAGAACACAAAGGTTTGGGCCAAACTCCTGGTCCGACCAGACTTCTGCCCATCTGCGGTTATCTTTCCCACCTTACAGCAGAGTAAGTAATGTCATCCTGTACCAACCGTTGAGGGCTCACCTGATTTGGGGCTCACGGTGGAGGGTGGCACAGACTCGATTAGCAGATTAAGGTTCTAGCAGATTCCATCTTTGTACACAGGTAGTTTTATTTTACCAGTAATTTCTCTCTTTTTTTTTTTAAACTGTATTTCCATACATGTCTTGGTTTATCATATGGGAGTCTCCCATACAACGCAGGGTGGAAGATGATCTGTACGTTTGCTTCTTTTCAGGCAGAAGTTGTTAGATTTGGCTGTTTACTGTTCAACCTACTGAGCCACACAGTAGGCAACACCGCACCTGTACAGAACACATCCTCCAGTAACCAGAAGTGATATTCTAGCTTCTGAGAACATAGCAATCAGCCAGCCCACAGCTGTTTCAGCCAAAGGAACCGTCTAAAGCCTTCCGTGTCGGCAGCCAGGGGTCACGAACGGTACAGCCCGTTCCTCCGCCAGGCAGGTCCGTCTACAGTGAGAGATCCTAGCAACATGCAGAAACACTTCTAAGCCTGGAGTCGCTTGCGCACAAGCGGCGTTCTTTACGTTCCCTCCAAAAAGAGCATTAGTGTTCATCTAATCCCTCAAGACAGTAATATTAAGAGTAGGTCAGCTTTCTTGTCTAGGGTACAGAGAGTTAGACAATGCAATACGACAGACAGCATCGGGCACAAGCAAAGTATCCATATTCAACAGTGTCTTACAGTAAGCACGTTTGGTGGTACCTGGTATTTCTCCTCCGCAGCTATCATCCTGGAAAGTTTTCAGACTGCAAGCTGGAATCCCTGCCTCAGACCCTGTCCTCTTTTCTGGGGGCTGGAGGAGCAAAAGCAATCAGTTCCCTGCAGCCTGGCAGAAAGCCAGCTGTTACCACCCACAATGCTTGAAGACAGCGAGTTTTCCAAACTTTATTGAACGCATTTTGTTCCCAACGTCTGTGATTTCTAGAAGTAAATGCATCAGGTACAGCACTGGCTTGTACCGTAACCGAGAGATCAGAGCCTTCGGTCCATCATAAGCCACTTAGGTTCAAACCCTTGGAGCAGCGGTCGTCCTGCCCCTGCCGTTACGTCAGCCACTTGACAAGCACAGGCTTTACAGAGCGGGACTCTTTTACCATGTATTTCATGGACCAGAAGAGAGCCACGCAGCACTGACTATTCTCTTCCTAGCCTGTAAGTCCAGATGCAACAGAGCCCTAGCTCATCACCGCCCTGCTCTCCTTGCCGCAAACAGTAACTGGGCAGTAGGCATTTTCATGGGATCTGTCCACATTCCCTTCTCCCCAAATACGCAAAGATGTATTTTAAGTTTTTCCTCAAGCCAGCAGAAAACACTAGCCAAGCTTTAACAGGTGCAATATGTAAACTAGGTCATCAGCCTCCACTGGCTTCCAAGGCCAAGGCAATCGGAAAGCCTAGGTATCCGGGAGTCCACTTCCATTTGCTTGGCAGCAGCAGAAATACAGAACAAGAAGCTAAGCTTGCCAAATCCTAGCCATTAATGTTGCAGAAATTCATTGAAACTCCTTTTAGAACACTTAACTACCTCTCTCAATTAAAACAAACTAAACAGTTAAAACCCTTTCCATGCACTCCATTGAAAGTTGATCTGATATACAAACAGAAAACAAAAAGAGATCCTTTGAAACAGAACTTGCTCTTAAAGTGATAAAGACAACATGCGCATCTGGGGAGGCTTCCCACTTTTTTTTTTTCCTTAAATCCCAGGTTATGAGTACAACAAACATTATTGCTGGCGCTAGCTTCAACCAAAGTGGCACACACGACACTCTGCACCCGTTCGAGTCCTTTATACCCCCCCTCCCCTTTCCTTTTACAGTGACTTGGGACAGCCCTTGTCGGTATGCCGATCACAGTGGGTGGAGCGGGGAGGTCACAGTGCATGGGGTTTGAAGGTCACAGTGGGCAGAGCAAAGGGGATCACAGTGCAAGTAAACCAGGTAGTTCCCTTTGCTCAAGTCCATTTGTCCACCACGGCAGTGCAACCCGTGGCGGCTGACCCTGCTTTCTGCAGCATGATCTCTTGCCCACGTTTATCTGCGTTGTTTGAAGCCTTGTGAACCATCGGGACCCAGTGGCTGCCTAATCACATTATTGGGCTGCCTGGTGTCTTCCGGCTGGGAGATCCTTGTTGGCCTGCAAGGAGAAAGAAGATCAGAGAGAGACGCAACATGTCTGCGTAACATCGCAAGCCTTCAACAAAATACTCTCGCATCTGCTTTGGTGGAAAGCCACTGCCACAGCTAACGGACTATCACAGTCCTGCTACCTTCCCTGGGAAGAGGGACACAACCAAAAGTTAACTAGCATTACATTTCTCCAAAAGGTTTTGGAAATCTTATTCTTGAGCAGCCAAGACCCACGCTGCATCTAAAAGAGAGAGCACGGTGCCTCCGAACAATCAGCATTCGTTTAAAAGTGATCATGTTTCACTGTCCCATCCACAGGCAGTAGCTCCCTTAAGTTAAAACCTCTGCAAAGAGGTGGATACGTCGTGCCAGAACAACTCAGTTGCCTGTACTCCTCTCTGCATCCCCAGCCCACTCTTCCAAAGCTAACCTATAAAGCACTAAAGGTTGTTGCAGGCCATTTATCAAGCACAAGCGCTTCCTCTAACTGCCATGTGTTTGAGCTTTACGATGCCCTGCTTGCAACCAAAGCGCCCTTTTCTCCTCTATCTGCCTCATCTTACGCTTCAAGGAACGCAACCTCTCTTTCTGGTACAAAGGGGCTCACAAGGACTACGCGCAACGATGCCACCATACTGCTGCTGCTCACCTATCCAGAATTGGTTTCTCCTGCTCCTCTTCAGGGCTCGCGCTGCCCAATATTCGTTTTCTGGCTTCTGCGTACTCCGCCTCCCTTTGCGCCAAGGACTTCACAGGGAACGCTGGTCTGGTAGCGGAGTTGGGATTACTAAGCACGCCGTTCGTTGTAGGCCTCTTTAAGATCCTGATCTGCGGGGGAGGACCTGAAGGAAGGCTGTCGTCCTGAATCACAATCGGCACTTTAGGAGGAGATTTTGATTTTCTACTGTTTAAAAGGAAAAACATTTGATCAGTATTTGTCTCCTACTGCAAGCGTGTTTTTAGCTCTGCATGCGAATGCGTCCCAGTCAGATGTCATTCCCATGACTAACAGGCAGCCTGTAATAATTAAAGACCTTGTTACATTTGTAACCCTAATCTACAGCGACAGGCAGGTTTGTAAGAAATTAGCTCAGTAAGGGACAAAAAAAAACCAGTCTCTGCCGCGTTGGACGTCTTTAAACTCGAGCGAAGGAAGGGAAAGCAAACCCTGAGCAGAGAAGCTCACTTTTAAACGGGCGGATAGAGTCTGAAGTTTTGCTGCTAGTACCTGTTTTAAGAATTAACTCCAGATTTTAGTATCTGGATAACCAATTTAGCCGTCTTTGGGGCAGGAACGGGATGCTTTTTAAGGTACCTTAAGCATCAAAGATTTTCACGGAAAACCTTAAACACCTATATTCAAAGACATTGGTGTAAGCATCTTGCTTCCACTCCCTGCGTTCTTTAGAGCTCCTCTCGCCAGAATTCCTGGCCTTTGACTTCAACCCTGCAATTTCACTTCTCGGAGCCAGCCTTAGGCCTCAGTGTCACCATCCAAATTTTTATAGTCCCTTCTCTGTGTAGAAGTCCCAGCGAAATAATACCATGACTCTGATCTTTTAGTGGCCTACTAAGAATCAAAGGGGAGGGGAGTGGGGAAAAGACTTGTCAGAAGTGCATAGAAACAATTGTGCTAGAGGATAAGACAATAACACACACACACACCCCCGCCCCAATCCAAGGTAAGCAGGAAAGGAAATCTTACTGATGCAAGGCACAGCAAGCCAATTTAGGGCTATGAGTTGGGATTACCTGACTCACCCATTTCTTCCTTTGAGTGTCTTTTTCTTAAAAGGCTTCCCCATAGCTGTAGCTACATCCAGTCTTGAAGACCCGGCTCTGAAATAAAATCACTCTCAAGAATCTTTCCGCTACTCTGCTATGGATCGAAAGGGCCACCTAGTGGCATGATTAGAGAGATTCCCTATTTCTTAGCTCAAACCCAATGTTACCTGCTCAGTTTGACATTTCCCACTGCACCCACTCCCCAGGCCTTCAAGATGTCCAACTGCACCTCAGGAAAATACGGTTTTT
Source organism: Struthio camelus (assembly GCF_040807025.1). NCBI lineage: Eukaryota > Metazoa > Chordata > Aves > Struthioniformes > Struthionidae > Struthio > Struthio camelus. The sequence goes on from NC_090962.1 coordinate 13,563,997, forward strand.
CAGATTGCACAGTACCATTACCTTTCCTTCTGTGTGATCTTCAGCTTCTTTTCCAACCGTCTGTCTATTTCCTACAAGGGAAGGAGAAGGAAAAAAAAAAAGTGAAGGCTTGTGTTGGAGATTAGCATTCGAGTCTGCTTGCAGACATCTTTAATTTTACATTTTAATCTTCCATACAGCAATGCTCTACTATAAAGGGCAGAGAGAGCTTGTCTCATTCCGAGGGTGACTGGCAAATCAAGAGGCAGAGAAAAGTAAACCACCACAAATATTTTACTGTATGCATTAATACACATACAGCAATACTAGGCTGCAGATTTTGCGCATCGTAGTGAAGAGGCAGCTGTAAGAAGCTCATCTCCCCTGAAGAGCAGCTTTAATTCTCAGGACTTCACCTGGCAAGAAAGCTCTATTAAGGGTAAAGAGAACAGCCAAAGGAATACTCAGTAGTTCACATTAGCAGAACAAGGTACTCCCAGATCGTGTGGGAACCGACGCCACACCTCTGCGGTCAAATCCTTTTAAAGCAGCAGCACACAGCCAGGGTGACCCACATCAGACTATACACTTCGTTTCAGCCCCAGAGCCAGCAGCCATGAGCCTCAGCCATGCTGAGGACTAGCCAGCAGGTCTACATTCCTGCTGCTTGCTGCAATAACCCTCCTTCACAAAAAAGTCCCTGCCCTGCCTGACACGCACCCAAAGACTTGTCAAGTAGAGCCTTATTATCCAACCATGTTTTTTTTCCATGTACTTCTCTTCCTAATAGAGCTGCCAAAGCAGCAGCTACTCAAGACGACAGATGAATTCTTCCTGAGCGCCAACAGAACGCACCTTTAAGCGTGTCAGCTTCTGACTAAGGCTCACACCTTTCTTAGCAAAGGTGTTTATATCTTGCAATCAGAACAACTACACAGAAAAATCCTTGCTAAACAGAAACATAAAGCCAGCTTTCAGTCACTCAAGTCTATCTTTGGTAACCTTCCCTAAAAGGCCACACCTCACTGATATCGCTAGATTCCCATGACTGCCCACGCTATTACAAGAGCAATACCTTTTATTTAATCATCAATGAGAAGAAAAAAAGTAAGCGGGAGTGTCCTAGTTACGCCAGCTGATAGCTGGCAATACTCAAGGAAATTCCAGCTTTCTGCCAGAATGCAGTTGCTCTGTTTTTCAGGTCAGTTTGCTTAACTACAGTGAAAGCTTGCTGGCAACAGAGCCTGCCCTGCTGTCAAATACTGCAGGCAGGCATAACCTGGTAAGAAACTGTGCTGCCCAACATCCTCACCCTGTAGTTTGTTTGCACAGTATTTCCCTGACGCACCAGTTAAGCGCAGAACGAATGCAAGTCACTACAAGATGCCAAACCGTGGTGTTTACTCTTGGTCATATCGCTCTACAGCCCATAGTGTCCTCTATCTGCAAAGAGATAGTTACAAGCAATTTTGGAAAGGTATCACGGGGTGGGAGGTTGGGTGTTTTTTGTTTTTTTTTTTTTTTTAAAAAACAGAAATCTGTACTCAGAGGCCACAGTTGTTTCATAAGAAGAAAACCAGCCAGAGGCTTAACATGTCATTGAACTGAAGACCAAATCATAGTTAAATCCTCCTGTCAAGGGTAAACGCACCTGCAGTTCCCTTCCTCTCCAAGAGGACTTTTGAACTTGTGAGAAAAACAAAACAAAACCAAAAAACAAACAAACAACAACAAAACCCACACATCCAAATGCTGTTCGGGAGATGGAAAGCCCACGCATCAACTGCCTCCTGCTCCTGGCCACAAAGGCAGAGGAGTGGCTGGGAATGGGAAGGAGAGAAACGGATATCCTGGCCAAGGATGGAAGCACTTTGGACTGGCTAGCGGCAAACAATGAAAGTCAAATTAAGGCAATGGAGTTAGTTCATCTCTCTGCACTAGGCCAGAAGAGGTCATATCCTGCTATGGAGAAGTCTTTAAAACGCTTTTTCAAACTCAAAATGGTTAACTACATATCCCCAGGGCCTCGTGGAAGCGGGTGACTGGAAGGAAGCTTCCTTAAATAGGGGAAGAAGTGCATTCAAAGACATCTCCGTTTATTTTTCAACGCTGCGCAGCGACGGTAAAGCCAGAACCACAATGCCAATCCTCGGCCACATTTAAAAGTCAACCTGCGGCAGATGGGCTCCTCCTGACGCTCGACAGCCCACCGCAAGGACAGCCAGCAATCACCCCAGGGCCCAAGAACACAACAAGCTACAGAAAAGCCACATGGAAATCAAAGCGGAGGCAGAGCTCACAGAAAAAGCTTACTTTTACCAGTATGTGAAACTTCGGAGCAATTCAAGACTGACAACATCATTCAGTTTCTTACCCGGCAACAGCATTATCTGGCTGAGCCTCTCTGAAGGGATTATCGCTTCTAGCTCTTTTGTACTTTAGGGAAACACCCCAATCTAGTTCTCTTCAGATCTCACCTTTCACAGGTCACTCCATCAAACTACCTGATGTAGCAGCATTTACTGCGCTGCCAACAGTTTCATCCATTACTTCGTTCCATAAAATCAATCCACGTCTCCTCAAAAAGTTACTGCCTCAGCTACGCCACATCACATGTACAGTCAGTTTAGAAATGCTCTTCAGTAAGATCCCTCTATTTACGCTCAGCTTTAAAACTGGGGTTACCTCCTCTGTGCTCTAGCACCAGAGTGCGCAAGAGCTTTAGCCTCCTGGCAGAGCATCAGATAATTCACAAGTGTTCAAAGGCATTCAGCCAGGCAAAGAAACTTACCCAGTTGCTTCTGCTTCACTCTTTCCCCTTTCCTTCCTGGTAATCGAGAAATGGCTTGTATACAAGACGTGTTTCTATATTCCTCTAGGCTTTGCAGGTCGAACCTGGGGCTGAAGTTATATTCTTTACACTGCAAAAAGTCAAGTCAACCTCATCATCTGGAAAACACACAGACTAATGCAACTGTCACACCAACTCCAAGCCCTGCCGGACAGCTCTTCGCACACCTTATACACCCAGGCCTTGAACACGAGACAGCCTCAGAACACGTCCTCAGATGTCAGTACCTACAACTTCTTCTCGCAGAAAAAAAAAAAACAGTTTCTCCTAGTTTGATCAACACATGCAAGCTTATTCCAGAGGAATCCTTCAAGACCTGCCATCATAGCAGTCAACCCCTGCCCAAACGAGCCCTTCACAGTCAAAATTTTATTCTTTCCTACTACCATGCAGACTTTTGCAAAGTACCTCATATTTTTGCCTCTCACCCCACTGTAATTTCCAGCAGTCTCTAAGTGAACACACACAGCCACGGTCTATAAAACACCACAAGCAGACTTGACAGCTGCCCTGCATCTGGGGAGCTTCTCGCTGAGAAGTAACAACGCAAAGGGCTCCTAAAACATCATCTCAGTTATAACATCAGTAACTGTTAGGGCCGCTACAGATTTCTCCAAAATGGGATGCTTCCTTTAAACTTAGAAATCGTGGCATAACGTACAGTGATCAGCCCCACCAAATACACACATATCACTCTTACCCTATCCAAATAACAGGGTTTCTAGAACTGTGATCCATATAACCCTCGTCACTGGTGAGGGAATTCTAGCTTCCTCCAGGAATCCACTGAACAGTTCGGTAGAACGATTTCCATTGTGTTCAAAACCAATGTCTAGCATTAAAAAAATAGCTCCCCACTTCACGCGCGCTTCTCAGCGTGTTAAAAGTTTTTTTAATGCCGAGATTATCCCTGTGTTTTCTCAGCAAAAGTCTTGATCTCTATTCATGCCCAAGTCTGCTACTGCCATGTTCTGAATTACAGGGATGAAGGAGTTCAAACTTGGAGAGCATTGCCAATTCAAATGAGCAACCCTTAACCATCCGGCAAAAATAAACCAAGACATTAGCAACTTCTCCTCACGCATCCGGCAGTTCGTGAGGTCATCCTGGGGATTTTGCCGCACACATTTAGGAGCTCAAGAAGCGACAACACTTTGATGCAGCTTTAGACCTACAGAGATCACGGCCACTGCTCTTCACAGATCTGTTTGCCTGCTGATGTTGTTCCCTTTCCGCTGCTATCTCGCCTTGTCACTGAGCTGCGGGGATAATAAGATAAAATTAGGACCTGACTCGCAGCACAAGTGCCAGAAACACTACAACAACCGAAAGGCATGAGGCTCACAGGAGAGACAATTAGACTTGGCACTGGAGGACATCATGCTGCACGTATCCATTAATTGGGCAGGTCACGCTGTCCAAAAACCAGTTATTAATCTTCTGACAGTATGAATCTACTACGAAGACTCTCCTAGCTTTGACTTCCCAGATGTGTATGTTTACATCACCAAAAATCTAAGTGTGGTTTACATCCTCATTCTCCCTAAGAAAGCCCCTCCCCAAAGATCAAGAAAGAAATCTCAAGCTATTTTTAGCAGCATTATGTCTAGACACTAAAAAGGACCCAACAAACAGCGTGAAGACGACACTGTGCTTTGACATTTAAGCCACATTTGTGGAGGAGGACGTAATGGAAGCCGAAATTCAGCTCCATCCACCCCAGAGAAAAACAGGAATAAGAAAAATATCAATAAAATACTTCTTAAAAAGTAATCGGACACAGCCAGTAAGACACAAGCCTACTGCTTTATCTGACGCTACTACAGTCTCTTGTGCTAAATAAGAACTCCATCGATACAGCTGCTGTTTTGCCCCACTGATTGCAAATTAGAGATAGATGCTCTCCCCCAAAGCATTAGAAGCGTGCCCTCCCAGAAGGGAGGCCTGGAGGTTGGCTCATACGGATCATAGCTTCATATGGGTCTAGGCACCCTTCCAAGCCAACTTTGCTTCTGGACTTATCGCAAAGCAGTAGCACAGACAGGACCGAGTTAGCCCTAGCTGTTGTCTAAGAAACTTTGCTGGAATAACTGCAGTTACGCCAGAAAAGTAAAAAGAATTATCCTCCAGACGGTTGCCAGCGAAGGCTTTCCAAACAGACCAAATAACAGCAACTCCGAGCTCTGCTGATACAGGGGAAAGGAATAACAAGATAACTGTTGTCAGTTTTTCTTTGTTTTCAAGTTGGCTGTAGAACTGTGGCTGAATGTTTGAAAGATGGCAAAACTTAAGCATTCTCTACATCCCTTACAGTAGGGGAACATTTTTCCCCCCTTACCTCCAAAATTAGGTTACTTTGCAGAAAGCAAGAGGAAATGCCTACCATCCCTCCTGCTGGAGCACAGAATAGGCACTGAAAAAAGAAGTGGAGCTTTCCTAGAAATGTGATCACATTTAAAATACCCAGCTCTAAATAAACATTAACCACATTCTTTGATGTATTTGCTGGAGATTGCTTTTGAACACAACCTTCTACCCTTGCTCACTCAAATAACTGAATTGGTAAGATCAAACCCAGAAAGAGCTAGTTTGGTCCGGAGTTGCATCCTCCTACACCAACGCTTAAACTAAGCCTTGTCTACTTATTAAAAGCACCATTAGATACTCTGGCATTTTATAAAGGACAGGAGATAAACTTCAAGGCCTGGTTAATGTTCCCTTCTTTAGAAAACAGAGGTTTTAGCATCCCAGATTACAAAAGCTGTTAATGGGTACCTAACAATTTACAGCTGCAAGCCTCTGACTCACTGCTTCCTAAGGTACATTGAAAACATCATCAGGTAAGAGCAGAAGGAGATAATGCTAAAATTTCTCCAAACTGACTCTTCATTAGCCACCCATTTCTTTCCTTTCAAGATAAATTAATATGCTATTAATTACGGGAGCATTCCAACTCCTGAGGCTATTGGGAATCAGACTGTTCCATTAATTAATTCACTAAGTTGCTCTGCTTACATTAGATCCTGGCAGCGGACTGTACCCAACGTGATGCCAAGAAAGCCACAGCTGCTTTCAGCTGTGCTGGTGTTTAGATCTTCCATAGGTAGATAATGCTTCTCAGCAACTATGATTTTAAGAGACCGGGAACAAGACATGAGACTATTCTTAGGAACAAACCTGGCAAGAGTCTCTTGTTCTTACAGGCACCACATGGTATTCCCAGCATGGATATTTATTACGGAGGGAGGGAAAAAGAGATTTAAGGGGGCTGCAGCTTCTTCTCCTTCCGCACCTCCGGCGGCAGGCTGCTCTCAGTCCCACAAATGCTCCTCCAACTCTCTCCTAAGTCCAGATTTGGAATATACTTACACCACCACTCTAGAAAACCAGAGGTTAAACCCTAGCAAAAGCCTTCTACAGCCCTTCCAAGAAACCGGCTTTTCGTTTCCCATCCATCTCATAAGCCCTTCTCTGCATCTGCCCTCGCTAGCGTTTCTCTGCCTCAGACGCGAGCGACAAGGTTCCTATGCGATTTCATCGTATCGTGCAACGGCATTGGTACGTTCCCTGATCCAGCAGGAGACCATCCTTGCCTTTTTCACCCACGTTACTGACTATGATCAATCAGTACATCCAAATGCTCAGGAAGGTGAAACTGCTTTAAAAAATTAATAATAACAATAATAATAATAATAATAATACTAAAGCATCAAATGACCAGAGACTGCTCCCAAGTGATTCGGGCAGGACAAGATCAGACTTGCAGCAATATCCTAGAACTAATATCCAGTTTGTGGTATTAAGATGCTCATTCCTAGCCTAAGGATATCACTTATCAAAGAAATTGCCTCTGTCTAGGCAGTGCTGAACAGCAGGAACAGAAACTTTCATTCCCTGATTTCGAGATTTTGACCAATTACAAATACCTAAAGCAAACACTTAGTAAATGTTTTACAAAAATCATTTGAGTCCATGAAATCAAAACTCATCCTCATGGCACTTCTACCTAACATCAAAAATTATCAGTTGCCTTATTGTGTTTCCTTCAGTGTACAGTCCTGCAGGAATGCATGCTGAAAGCCCAGCTAATTAGCCCTCTAATCACAAAAGCAGTTAACTGACTATGCAGATTGGTGGTCACAGCACTATACTCCTAAATATTTCCCTTTGACTTCTGTGTACTTTGATCACATTTAGCAACTTCAAGCAAAAGGTTGACCTAAACCTAAATCAAGCCCTTTATAACCACTGAATCCACCGCCCTTGTTAAAGCGAGAAATCTAAGGCAGGCAATCCAGTTTCTGTTTCCAACCACCACTTGCAGGTCAATCAATTTAGAGATGGTAAGAACAAGAGCTTTTGGGGAATCTCAGGTGAACCATCCACTTAAAAGTGCAGCAACGCAAGCAGGCAATCCGTGTACCCACCCCCCTGCTGTAACACACATACCAGGAACAAAGTTCAGTCACCCACATCCTCCCCAAATAGCTGGTAATTAGATGATCTGAGGGGGTTTCTGTTTCTTGTGGTGAGCTGTGGAGCAAGGCACACGCCAGCCAAACGACAAGCACCTAGACTCTGGACTACGTCAGGTTAAATTTTAGCGCCAACCGGGAGATTAGAGGCAGCAGTTTTGCGCTGCAAACCGTCTATCGGCAAATTGAAGTAAATAAAAATAAGCACAAGGAGAATTTTTTTTTTTAAACTATTATGAGTTGTCGGGCTAACGTTTTATCTACGCAAACATATTCCTGGCTTGAAATAAGTTACTAATTAGCAAGACAGTGATATACTCCAATTCTAGATAGCCATGTTTTATTTACAGGAATAAGCAATCAATTCAACTGAAGAGCACCAATTCAGACTTGTATATTACCTCTTCTCTGTGACCCCTGGCTCCCATTCCAGTCTTGGAGCAAAGCTTCCAACTTGAAGTTTAATTATTATTTTAACCAGGTAAATTGTCTCAGATGCAACAAACACACCTCTCATTTGTGATTTTCCTCTTCCCTAAAGCCAGGCAGGCCACACAAAAGAAAACTCAGCTATGCATTAAGTAATATTAGTGGTTACTTACCTAGCCCGGGTCTTTGAAGACTCGTACTCCATTTCTTACTCTGTCACAAGTCTCTTACACAACCTTCAACAACTCACTTGCTCTTCACGCATCAGTCCTTCATCTACAACTAGGGGACAAGCAAGACCTCCCCGTTTCACAAAAGTTCCAAACATCTATGAACCTAAGATCGCCAGGCCTAGATAACATAGGGCCTTTATAACAAATACTACTGGCCAGATTTACAGATATCACAATTCTGCTGCATCAGCTCAGTACGAAAAATTCACACCCCTTCATTAATGCTATTAAGCCTGCCAAATTCTTGGGGGAGAGGAAGCTATAGGAGCAGAGGGCATCTGCTCAGCACATGGTCGCTCAGAGTAGCACAGGCCAAAGGAGAATCTCCTTTTTCCAGCAAACACACGGTAATTCTGATGACTCGGAAAACTAAAAGACAAAGAGGAGCTGCATAAAAGAAAAAAAAAAAGTGTTTAAGTGGCTGTATTACAGCTACTTCACTGATCAAGTCCAAAGCCAAAGATCTGCGTCCGTTTTGTCTGGGCTTTCCCCTTCAAAGCTCACTGGCTTTCCCTCTACCTGGTAAGATCTTAGTATTGCCCGTTTCAAAAGGGAAGGATCTGCAATAGCTAAACGAAGCGATGTTAGCACAAGGAGGCCACGGTATCTCTAGTCAGCCCAGAACCGCCTCTTGCCAAGGCTACCTTCTGAAAGCGCTATACCAAGATCTAGAGCGAAAGTTAGTAACCTAACAGCAAAATAGCCACCAAAAAGGGAAAGATCAGCACCCAAATTCTTGGCATCCTTTCTGTTCTAAGGAACGCCCTTTGGACGGCATATAAAAAAAAATTACATGCCAAGAAACAGGGAAAATATCTCAAAATCCCACCATTCAGAAGCCCTCCACAGACCTGTTTCATTACACGTCTATTTCCTCAGTGATTAAAGGTCGACATTATAATCTTTTGTGGGCCCAACTCCATGCAACATAAGTGACAAGTATCAGCTGAAGAGTCAATAGCATGTACTTCACCAAGATGCAACTGGAAAGTATTACGTGTATGTGCTTGAAGGGGCTATAAAATAACAACTCTTCAGGTTTACATTCCTGACTGCGTGAAGTATTCAAACACGAATAAGCATTTAAAGCTGCTGCTTAATGTTTGTTATGTTTAATGCTTCATTGGATATTCCTATTCAATACTGAATGGGAATGTTGTCATGTCTCATGCCTTTAACTTGGGATTTGTCCTGTGCCACCCCAGAGGGCAATTCGTAACCCAAGGCTAACAAGATACGGGTGGAAGAAAACGAAGAACACTCCTTAAGACCGTAACTATTGTGATCACAGGATCAGGCCAGTTCATAAGCTTTTTCTGCACATAGTTTTTCCTCTCACGCTTCCAGCGGATCGGTCTCGTTAAAGCACTTCCCTGCATCTACAGCAGGTTTTCTCACAAGGAAAAGCAAGGGTGCTTGAAATAATGTTTCAACTAGCAAGCAAGCAAGGCAGCCATGCTGCCTGCTCTGCATCTAAGCCTCTTCCTGTACTTTCTTCCTCTTTCTCTTTTCTGAAACAGTCTACCCCAGCAGCTTTGATTCCTGTAGTAGCTCAGAGATCCAACGTGCACTGGCATCAATCTGGTTCAAGAAAAACATCGGACAAGATCAGGTTCTCCTCTCCTTGTTCGTTCCAGTTAGCTTGTAACTTCCTGTGGCCACGAGCAGCAGCAGAGGGTCTCTTTCCTGCAAGTCACTGCTTGAGAATGACCTTCCTGAAGTCTCCTGGTGATGGTTGCCAGATCTAACCTGAAAGCAGGTTCCATGTCTCCTCTTACGTAACAGTAATGCCGACTAGAGACAAGCAGGTTTTTTGTTCCCACTGCTTTTACAGACATGCAAAGCCTGGACAACTGTAAAAGCAGCTGCAAGCATGGTGTCAGCGCCTCAAGACATCTCTCTGTTCTCCCCTAAGCAGCACAAACACTGCTGAATTTATGAATGCAAAGGCTCAGCAGTTCGGACGTGCTGGGAAAGGACTTTACAAAGGCTAGACAACCGAGATATTTCCCCACAAGTGTTTTAAAAGACCATCAAAAGGTGCAAGCTGAAAGGACAAAAGGGAAAAGACAACTGATGCCTCAGATTTGAACAGCCCTACAGTTTTAAGCTATTACTCAAGGCCACAGCTATCATCAACTCCCGAGACACAAGTTATGTCCCTTCATGGAACGCTTTAATGAGCGCTGGAATTAACTCCACCGCCCTGCGCAAGACTTCCCATTACTGCAGTATCACAGCGTTGGCAGGGTACGCAGCGAGGGCTTTCCTTACCCTGCCAGCCTTCGACTGGCATCTCGCACGCAGCTGGGGGAGGGCATTGAATTACGAGCTCTATTTTGCTAACGTCTTTCCCACAAGCGGTAACCCAATCTCCTGCAGCACAGCACTGACCAGAGTCAAATTCGGTCTTCTTGCACAGCAATTGTTATAAAGTCCTTCTGCCCTCCGCTCACTAAAGGGCCCACGTAGGTTATTAAAACAGCGACCCGTCTCACACAGTTCCCTTCCTCGTGCAGTTGTGAATACCCCGCCGATCATCCACCTACGCTGCTGCCAAAATAAGGATTTCATTTCGCATGGGAAACACGTATAAGCGTGCTTCAGAGCCTCTCAGCGCGACAGACAGGTGGAAAACTTAAGCTATTAAGCCAGCTATTAAAAGGAAGTTCAGCTAGAAAACTGAAAGCTATAGCTGGCCGCGCGAAAATCACCCCCGTTTTGCCTTAAAAAGAGATTAAGGAGGGACCACAGCCAGGCATAGCGACACAGAGAAAGGGCTTCTGCCTCGCGGACTCCCAGCTGTAGGCCACGAAACGCAGCCCACGCACCGGCCGCGGGGGGGGCCCCCCCGGCGCCTGCCCCTCGCCGGGCTCGCGTGGGGCCGGCAGCGCGCCTGCGCCTCGGCCCCAGGCCCTCCGCAGCGAGCCCGCGGCGGAGGGGTGGGGGGGGGGGGTGCGGGCAGCCGCCCAGAGCCGAGGGGCCGCCTCGCAGCGCGGGTGGGCGCCGGGGGGACGCGCGTGGGAGGAGCGGCCCCACGCGGACGGAGGCCGCGGCCCCTTTAAGAGGCCTAGCAGGCGCTCAGGGGCTGGCGCCGCCGCCCGGGCCCTCCTCAGACGGCGCCCCGCCGCCGCCGCCGCTCCCCGCCGCCGCCACCGCCGCCCCGCAGCGCCCGCCGGCCGCCCTTACCCCGCTGTCGGCCGCCTCCTCCCAGCTCTCAGCGACCTCCTCATCTTCCATTTTAATTCTCCTCCGCCGCCGCCGCCGCCAGCCCGCGCCCCGCGCATGCGCGCGGCCCCCGGCGCCTGCGCCGCCGCCGCCTACCAGCGCGCCCTCCGCGCGCATGCGCAGCGCGCAGGGCGGGGACGGTGGGAGGGTGGCGCGCGCACGCGCGCTGGGCCGCTGCGGGCGGCCACGTGCGGCGGTGAGGGGCGCGGGAGGCAGCGCGCTCGCCCCCTGCCGGGAGGGCGGACCCGGGACACGCGGGTCCTGGGGCACCAACGTGCTGCCCGCATGCGACACGCGTGTCCTGGGACACGCACGTGCTGCCTACATGTGACACGCGTGTCTCAGGACACCCACGAGCTGCCTACATGCGACACACGTGTCCTGGGACACCCACGTGCTGCTGACATGGGACACGTGTCTCAGGACACCCACATGCTGACTACATGTGACACGTGTCCTGGGACACCCATGTGCTGCCCACATGTGACACACATGTCCTGGGACACCCACATGCTGACTACATGCGACACACGTGTCCTGGGACACCCACATGCTGCTGACATGGGGCACCCATGTCTCAGGACACCCACGTGCTGACTACATGTGACACGTGTCCTGGGACACCCATGTGCTGCCCACATGTCACACGTGTCCTGGGACACCCACGTGCTGACTACATGGGACACGTGTCCTGGGACACCCATTTGCTGCCTCCATGCGACACGCGTGTCCCGGGACACCCACGTGCTGCCAGCATGTGACACGTGTCCCAGGACACCCATGTGCTGCCAGCATGCGACACAAATGTCCTGAGGTACCCACGTGCTGCCTCCATGTGACACACATGTCCTGGGGCACCCACGTGCTGCCCGCACGTGATACACGAGTCCTAGGACATCCATGTGCTGCCCGCATGTGACACGCATGTCCTGGGACACCCACGTGCTGCCTCCATGCGACACAAGTGTCCTGGGGCACCCACGTGCTGCCTCCATGCGACACGTGCCTGTGATCTGGCCAGCTTTGGCCTTAACTGAGAAATTCAGGGCCAAGACTGAAAGGAAAATGCTTGCATTCTGAACACGTCCTAAGTGAAGGGATAATAACTCAGAAAATGCTGCTATCTTCCGGCTGCATCGGCACGATTGTCAGCAACAAGATAACTTTAGGGACTGGCCCTGCTGCACATCAACCTCAGGAAAAAGAAACGGGGCAGTAAGCTCAAGCAATAGCGTTTCACGCCTAAATACCCAGAGCAGCACTTAGACACCTCTTACAGCCTGTTGTGTAAACCCCAGTGAGACTCAACGGGGCATAAATCGCCACCGCACCACCTGCATGCGGGTGAAACGTACCATCCCAAGCAAAATAACAAGTAACTGAAGATAAACTTTGTTCAGAGCCGCGTTCCCTCTGTGCTGGGGTTACTGCTTTCAGGATAACAAGCTCTCTCGGAGCTGGGTGCGGAAGCAAGGTTGGCACCGAGGCTTGATCCAGAAGTGGAGGCATTATCTGAGGTGCCTCAGCTCTGCCAGGACGTTAACCGAAACCGTTTAACCCTCGCGGCTTAAAACTGTGAGACATTAACTCGCAACTCTGCAGCATTCAGAACACCCTGCAATGGGGGGGGGGGGGAAATGAAAGGCAGGGCAGGGCGTGGGGGGGAAAGGTCATTCCTGCCCAGGTGCCTCCAAATCCCAGCAAAGCCAGGATGAACTCAACTCAGGTTTCAGACAGGCTGGCCCTAGAGGCAGGCAGGCGTGAGTTTATCTGGGCATTTGGCAGAAATTTGAGGGCCTCTCCGTGTGTCTTTCTATCATCTTCATTCGTATCACTTTTCAGCTAAGCTTTTTGGTGTTTGAAACTACCTTCCTCTTACCTCTCCCTAAGAGAGAGGAGGGATAACTTCTGCTCGACCCTTCGGAATAGATCTCCCAAAAGAAAAGCTCACTTACTGGGTTTCTCTCTTTTGTATCTGGGATAGCTGTCAAGCCGACACATTAGCCTGAGGTTTGAAAAGCGAAAGACTGCTGGGGCGAGATCCACTGGGAGCAAATCCAGAATTCAACGCCTCCCGTACGACTCCTTCTGGCATCCTGAAAAAGCAAAACATTCAGGCAGGCAGTTAGAGAAACTGAATTTTCTGCATGCGACCCCAACACTGAAGCCAGGAGTCGCAGCTTTCCAGCAGATGGCGACCGGCTTCCTTAAAAACTCCAGCGAAAAGCAGGCAAATCCTCACCGCTCGCCCTGAGCCTTCCCATCCCAGAGGGCCGCTGGGGCGAGCAGCATGGGCAGGCAACCTCACGTGCGTCCCCTGGGCGGGTTTCGGTATTTCTACCCGCAAACCTCCCTCGGAGAGAACCGGCGGGGCACCGGACGGGCCCTCATCCCGCTAATTTCGCCTATGCCGTGCCAAATCCCCGTCCCGGCACCCCCAGCTCCTCCGTAGCCTGTTTCTGGCCCCTGAGGCGCTCGTTAGCCCCCTTCCCCCGGACGAGCAGCGACGCCCCGAAACGTAAAGCCCCTCGGCGCCGCTCCCGGGATCGGGGCCCCTCGGGCCCGGCTGCCCGGCGGCTGAGGTGACGGGCCGCGGCTCCCCGTCGGAAGCGGGCCCGGCGCTCCACGGCCTGCGGAGTTACCGCTGCAGCTCGGCCGGCCCGTCGCCGCCGCGGGGGAGGGGGGGCGAAGCGGGGCTGTGAGGGGCCCGGCCGGCTGCGGGCAGGCCGGCCGACCGACGAGGGCAGGCCGCGACGAGGCCTGCGGGGAGGCCGCGAAGGAGAAGGAGCCGCCCTGCCACCTTCCCGCCACCGCCGACCTCCCCAACATGGCGCCCGCCCGCCCCTCTCAGCATGGCGGCGGTGGTAGTTGGGGGGGGGGAGGGAGGGGACACCAAACGCACCGCCCAACACTACCACGCAAGACCTTCCCAACATGGCGTCAGGCTTAGGGGACGGGGGGAGGGCTTGACCTTCCCATCATGGCGCGCTGGCCCCACCTGACGACACACAGCCCCGCCCCCACCGCGCTCATGTGACGCGGGGCTGGCCGGCGCGTGCGCAGTGGGGGCTGGCTGCCGCGGCCGGAGCGGCGGGGACGCGGCCGCTGAGGCGAGGGAAGATGGCGGCGCCGGCGCGGGCCGTCACCCGGGCGACGGGGCGGCCCCGGCGCCCGCGGCCCTGAGCGGCGGCGGGGGGGCGGCCGCCGGCAGGTGAGGAGCGGCCCCCGGGCCGGGCCGGGCTCCCCCGGGCGGCGGGGACGGCGGTTGGGGGCCCTGTGGGGGGGTCGCTTCCCGCTGGGGCCCCCATGTCGTCGTCGTCGTCCCCCCCCCCGCCCCGGTTCCCGGTCTCCGGTAGCTGCGCGGCGGCCGGAGGGTAGAGCTGCCTCCTCGCCTCGGCCTCGTTGTGTGCTGAGGAGAGGCCGGCTCCCGGGGGGCCCCTCTGGGGACCCTTGGGTGGGGGGGACAGACCTACCGAAAAACAAACCAAAAAAAAATCCCCCCCCCTCAAAAAAAGCCTAAAAAACGCATTTCGCTCTGGAAAGCTGGGGAGGCAGCAGTGGATTTCAGGTAACGCCAAAGCCTGCGTCCACGGGAGTTACCTGCCTTTTACGCTAAGCCTGGTATCATGCTATGCTACGGCTGGCAACGCCATGCACCGTTTTTTCGTGTCTCAGGGCAAAAATGAGTCTCGGTGGGATTTCCCGGTGTGCTGGATAACTTTGAATTCACATCTCGACTTAAGATCTGTATTTGCATGCTTCCCCCGGTGTGATTTCTTTTTTGTTGTTGTCCTGAGAGCAGTGTGTTAAATCAGTAGTGTTGGTCAGCCTGGTGTTGATCCGCCCAGTGTGGGTTGGGGGTATTGCTTTATGTTATCCTGGCAATGGTGTAAGAATGGCTTTTTTTGGTCACAGCTGGGCTGCGTGGAAGTGTTGAACAGACTAGCGCTACTGCAGAGCTCGCTGCCATGCATAGGTCTCGCTCCAGGAGCGTTACCGTCTGCTGTAAGCAAGGTGCAGCCCAAACCTCTCTGGAACGATGTCTCTTGCCTCAAACCTTTTTGGGTTTTCAAATCTGAGCGTATATACCACAGGCGTTTCTCTCCTGTGCTCCGAGAGCAAGCATATCGCCCTTGGTATCTTGCACTTAATCCAAACTCGAATCTGTGCTAGGAGGAAGAACAAAAGACAAGTCAGGCAAAGCCTTATTAAACTGAAATGCTTGTCTGTGGTGTAGTGAATCAGTTCATTAGGGGGACTGCTTTTTCTCTGTAGGATAACCTAGTCAATTGGCGGGGATGCTGTTTGTGTTAAAATGGCTTTAAATATCGTTAGGGAGACTTGTTTATACTGCAGGTCAGCAGCTGGAACAGCCTTGCACAAGAAATGCTGTAAATATGTATGTGGACAGAGATAGCTTTGATCTTGGTAGAAGTCACCATCCCCTTTTCTAAAGGGGACGTGTATTAGCTTAAGACGCGTTTCACTTGCAATGCCGCTGACCTCAATTTGGGATATGAGCGTGATGGCGTTTTTACCTACCCTTCCCTTCAAGAGCAAAGGAGCCACCTCCTGTCGTTGCGTGGTATCCCAAAGCCTTAATCGATATGTTGCGTTGCAGGTTGCGTGCCTTAGGAAGTGCTGGGTCCGTGATGACACTGCAGCATCTTAACAAACTGTCCCGTTGCTTTGTATCACAGTGCAGTAGTTGCAATCCCAGCTTGAAAAAGGCAAGTTTCCCAGCTGGAGAACCAACTCTGAGTGAGGTGTGACATGAAAGTTAAGGTGACTCACTGTTAGGATTTCCTTATCCCTGCATGTTCCCACCACCATCTCTCCTTCCTTTTCCCTATGCTGATGCCAGGGAAGGGGAGTGTACTGGTGCTTTCACTCGGCTGTATTCCTCAGATTTGCTTGGGGGACTTCCTTTGGTTTTCCCTTGATATAATTACATCTGCACTTCAGCCTGCCGCTGTGCGGGTCCTGGTGGGAACGGAGGCCCCAGCTGATGGGGCTGTGTCAGCAAAAAGCCTTTTTTGCGTCAATGTGGCCGTACCGCCGGTGTGGGTTTGTACCACTGTAGCTTGTTTCTCTGTGCTGGAATAAATGATATCAGCGAAATCACGTCTTGCCAGACTGAGTGGTAGCTGTGGCAGAGGCACTGAACAGTAAAAGCTGAGGACGCTGTGTGAGCACAGCTGTACTGGCAGAGACACTGGGTAGAAAAGGGGGAAGAGTAGCTTCTGTCTTCCCTTCCTTAAACTTGATTAGTTGAACCTCATCCACAGTTTTTAGCAAGGAGGACTCTCCGTTATTTTCCCTTTTCCCCTGAACTTCTTGGCGTTTTTGTTGCTCGTGAACAAACTCTTGCAGCAAACTGGATGCTGCTTGTAGCCCTAACGAAAAGCTGAGTGGTGCCAAAGGGTTGTGGTGCAGCTGAGAGTCTATTTCATTCTGCTGTTGGGAAAAACTGCAGAAAACACCCAGACAGGAATCGTCTATCTTGGAAGAGCACGTCAAAACTGCCCTGTCAAATATGGGGCTGGAAATCTTATGTTGGAATTGTGCAGAATTTAATAGGATAGCTGGTCAGGCTTTTGACTCAGCAATGACCAGCATGTGAGTGAGCTTTCTTGGTTTTCAGTATATAAGTTCAATTAACACCACTCTGCTTTGGCTTTTAAAGTAAGAGTATTTTCTCACTGCTTGCTTTTCCTGAGAAAATTTGACTCTGAACACTTGAATGCATTTAAGACGGCTCCCTCGTGGTCTCTGCATCCCTTCCTTGCCCAGGATTAAGAGGGGAAGAGAGCTTGTCTGAGATCCCAGACTGCGCCTGGGACTGGATATCCAGCTGTTTCCAAGGCTAGGTATAGCTATCATAGAGGGAGAAATTACAGTTATTCAACCCTGTTCATTGATGCTTTTGGATCTATCCCATTTATATTTTTTCCAAAAACAGAATTGCGCACAGTGTTTTTTTATCTTGTTTCACATAGAGAAGGTGTTTATGCATGTCTTTCCTCTAGCGTTACCTGGTATTTTAACTGGTAGATGACTCCACCCAAGCAACGTTTTTGTCATGATGGCAAGCGAGATGCTCTGCAAAGTGCTTAGGCTTACAAGGTGCCTGCACAGTGCTTACAGTTACTGCTTACAGTAGCACTGGTTTACGATGTTGTGCTATTTTATTCTCATTAGCTATTAATGACAGCGCATGTGGTTTTTATAACTGAGTCTACTTCAGCCCTTACTCATGCTGACACTCAAATTTTTTTTGTGTATCTGGCTATTGGAGAAGCCCTGAAACAAATCTCATGTGCAGAACAAATATTACTGTCACGACTGTGGCTCGTATACAAAATCTTGGATGGCTCTTGGGGGATTTTAGGCAGTTGGTATTAATTATTAGCCGTTTCCTTTGCGTCTTTTGGAGTTGGGGGCATTTGTTTATGAGGACAGTGGGGATGCACTTGACTGTTCTTTCATTAGTCTCAGAAAATGTAGGTTTTTACATATTCTTTCTGTATTTTAAATGGAAAGAGTGACACCATCCGTAGTTCTGAAGTGGAAGGGCACATCTCGTGTTCTCCATGCATTCCCAGACACAAATGATTTTATTTTTTTAAAAATGCGTGTTTTCAAGGCTTCAAAGAGTTGTTTGGTTGTAATGCGGTCTGCTTTGGTCGCTGCCAACTCAAGCCATTTCCACAGGATGTGACTGAGTGCTGCTTGAAAAGGGTTCCCACTTTCTGTGTAAACAGAGCTATGCCTCTGAGGGAAGTTATTTTCCCTGTGTATTTAGTCATGGGAGGGTTTATTGCAAAACATTGATTCAGACTTTGCCCTAACAAATTTTTGAGATGGAACACAGATAAGTTTAATACCCTCGTTAGCTTTTAAAATGCAGCGTCATGTAAGGATGTCTGGGAGGGCTTATAAAAGATGGTAGAGCCAGAAAGCAGTGAGTGCTAGGCTGCGAGACTCCATCCAAGTCTAGATAAAAGCTTTTGAAAAGAGGACTCTGGTGGCTCTGATAATGTACTTAATGTGTGTTTCGCCAGATAAGAGCTCCTTTCAGGATGTATTTTCTACCTTGAGTGAGACTGCATGCAGTTGGTGACGTCCCCAAGAGACTGAGTCAAGGTATCTGCTTTTTGGGCTTAGCCAGGCTGTACTACCATTGATAGCTAATGCAGCTTTTTGATGTGGTTTAGAAATTGAAGTCAAAATTTCTTTCAAACATGCTTATCTTTTTATATAAAAGAGGAGCAGTGTGACACAGCTGTGTCAAAATTGTGATAAGAAACTTGATATTGTGCAGCATGCAGAAAATGCAGTTCTTGCCTTCAGGAGCTTACTATTTCAAGAGCTGCAACTGTTCCCTTAGACCTTCAATTAATTTGCGTTTGAGCGCACTGTGGAATATATTCTCATCCCCAGTTTTATGGTAAGTTTAAAAAAAATGTATCTGTTAGCTAAACAAGTTCCTGAGTTAAAATTAAGATGTGCATTTTCCTTCTGCTTAATATAGTTTAGCCAGTTGTGTTTTTTTTGTTTCAGTGAGCTGTATCTCTTCGTAGGTTTTTAGTTACATTTTAAACTATTTTTCTGGTTTATTTTGTTTTATGGCATGTGCAGGTTCCATAGTAACTTGGGCTTTTGAGGGTTTAAGCTAAGTTGTTAATACTGCCTGAATTCACTTTGGGTTTCTTGTTAAGTTAGAATCAATGTGCTGTAGTAACACTCCCTTCTGTCTCTGATCTCGACAAATCGACAAAGATCAGTAGTATTAGCCTCGTCAATACTTTGAGATACTTCTAAGGATGTCCTAGGTCCTGGTAAAAAACAGTATTTGATTCTGGCAAAAAGATGCTTAAGTTGATTCTGAAGGTATGATGTTAGGAGGTGTCATGCTGCTGGACTGGTTGCGTATTAGAGATGTAAAAGCAAGGGACTGCCGCTGATACTGAAAATACATGATATCCTTAGCAAAACTCATATTTCAATATGTATGTTCTGCCTAATCAAAGCTGCCCGTAAGGCTGAGAAAGTTATTACTCTTGCCAGTACTAAATATAAAGTCTATCAGGAAGTGGCACATATTTCAGTAGGCAAAGGTATGCTTTGCTGAATGATTCAGGGTTTTATGGGTAAAAGGGAGCTCATAAATGTAAAAATGTTACTGTTAAAGACTCTTCAGTCTAGATGATTATGGGAAGAAAGCAGTGTGCAGGAACCTCCAAAACTGTTCATCTCAAAACTTTTCACGTGCAGATGGAGAGAGCAGAAGAGTTATTCCGTCATACATATTAAGTTTTTTTATCATGCTGGAGAGACTATAATAATACAAGTGATTTATTTTTGCTGTAACAAAAGAGTGTGAATCCCTTAGGTACCGAGGGGCAATTATTCTCTTAGCGAGCTTCCAATTACAGAGGAAGAAACTGAATGTATGTGGAGTATCAAACATTTTAAAAGCTTGATTCTTCAAAAGGAAAATATTTTCAGTGGCGCTGTTTTCTTCTTTCATTGATGGTGCCTGTTAATCTGATTCCAGTTTTTTTATTGTGCTGCTTTTAAAAATGAAAGGAGTGCAAAATCACTCGCTAACTGTTTTGACGGTTGTGCATCAAACCCTTTTGCTGGAATGAGAAGGCGTCTGCTAAAAACAACTTAAATGAGAAATGCAAATAGCAGCTACTCTCATACCATTGTTGTCACATCCATTCTGTAGCTGAGCGTATTGAGCTAAAATTATTGAGTTCAATTCCTCATGTGTCTGTTGAGCAGCCACCTTTAATCTGTTCTGTTGAATGCATACTCTTCCTGCATTTGTTTTTTAGACTGGCTGTTTTTTCCCTTGTCACAACTGCGGCTGGGGACTCCAGAAAGTCCCTTGGCCGCTGAGGCTTTGGAGCAGCAGTGACCTGTTCAGAGAATGCGGACGCGCATTGCGGTTCAGGTTAGGAGACGTGTGCGTTGCCTTATCCCGCTCCGAGCCCCCTGGCACAGCCTGGCTTTTAGATGCTGCACTGATGGAAAATGCCAGTATTTCGATAATCCTTGAAGATACGGTTTGCCCTGCTCACGTGTGCCGTGTGATGAATGGCTACGCTTGCTGGTGGGAAGTTGTGGCAGCTTAAAGTAGAGAGGGTTGCCCGTTTGGGTTGCAGCAGTGCCAGGCTGTGGTTTAGGGTAGTAATGAAGGGAAACCTTGGGCTGCTGGGGACTGAGCTCCGGAGTAAGATGAATTCAGGGATGAATTTTAAATGAGCACACTTCCTGTGAATTTTTATTTGCTGTGTAATGTAATGTGGATTAGACTTCTGTTGCACAGTGTTTTTTTTAAATGTCTTTTCCTCCTTAATGTTTAATATCTAGTATCCCTAAGCCTCAGTGAACAACCTTGAAAAGATATGCCATGCAGGATAAAAAGATAGCCAGTGGATTTTAGTGGGTGATGCATCTCTAACTTAGCTGTGGCGTTTTTGTTTCTTGGTGTGTTGCTGTTTTTTTATTAGTTGAGGACAGTTTCCTGTATTTAAAAAAAAAAAAAAAAAAAGACTGCTGAAAGCAAATTCTCAAAATGTGTGGAAAGAGAAGCAAATACTTGTCTGACTTGTTTGTTATGTCTTGTGAAGATCTGCGAGAAAACTGGGTCTTGTGAAACCTATTTTAAATTAATTGCCACGATGGTTAGGCTGTATTTTCCTGTAGGTGGCTCAGTTGCTTGTAGGTTACGTTTGCCTGTTGCTGGTGCTCTGTTTGCTACCCCTCGCAGAGGTGTGCCTGCGGATCCTATCATTCCTGGGTCCTTGCCCCTCTTTGTCCTGTAAAGACTTGAGAAAAGCCTTAAGTGTCAGAGGAGACATTGAGCAGTCCTTCCTGCTCAGTAATAACACGTCTTACATGTTTGCATCGCTGATGATGGAGTAGCAGGAGCTGCCTTGGAGGAAAGCACTCACCCATCCTGCCTGCTTTACCTTCTGAAACATTTGAAGGAACGCTCCGTCGCTGCCTTTGAATGACACCGCTGTTTTTTCTGAACCAGTTTGTTTTTCCCCGAGGATGCGTGTGTGCAAGCACCATTGCTGATGATGGCAAAAGCATGTTTAGCAGAAGCTTTAGTGCTCGGAGAACAGTTCTCCCAGTGCTCACTGCTCACACAGACCTCATTGATGGTTAATGAAAGAGACGCTGTCTAGACTGCCAGTTACGGAGCTAATGATAGCTCAGCAGGATTTGGAGATCCGAGAAGCAGCATTGCCTTAGAGCTGGTCCCATGCTGAAGTCTCCATTTGACCCTTTGCAGGGAGGGCTCTGATAGAGGGAAGCTAATGCATAAAAAGTGAAGGCGTGTTGTGTGGCTTCAAGGTGAAAGCTGGGCTCTGCAGCAGCCCACATCCCCTTCTCCCAAGTTACTTTTCCCTATTTTCCCCATGAAACCATGGCCAATGTCCTTGCACTGACGTACGCCTCCCATCTGCATGGACCCTTAGGCATTGTTCTTATCTTTCAGTCCGAATTGCACAATGCTGCAAGGGGGTCCGTGGCTTAATATCCGCAGAGCAGCAGTCGGTATTCGTTAGCTGTTTGCCCTGCCTAGTTAGTATCCTGTGAATAAGGACGCCAGTGATAAATTCAGGCATGTTCCGAATTTATACACTCGATCCCTCTTTACAAGTGTCAAGGCAAGCACTTAAGCTCTGCACTTGCTTTTCATAAATCTTACTCTTTTCCGTCACCCTTTTATGTTTTGATTAGTGTGTCTTTGTTTCCATTCCAGTGCTGACTGTTTCCAGTTCGCTGTCAAAAATAAAAAAGAGCTCTTGGCGCTATCTGAATGTTCATCTTAACTTGAGAGAGGCGATGGCCTAGTTTCTTAAGCGCAGGTCAGGGAGCCAGAAATCTCTGGTATTGTAATCCTGGTGCTGTCAAGGACTTGCTGCTGCTTGACCTTGGCTTCTTGGTGTTTTTGTTCCTTTACCTATAAAATGGGGTTAATTACCACTGTGGTGCTTACAAGTCGGGCAATGGGACACCTGCTGATCTGTACTTTTGTAATGTGTGACTACGTTTAAGGTTGCGTTTGGCAATTCAGTGGCAGGTATATGCGGACAGAGGGCTATCAGACTAGCAGGTTTTCTGTTAACTGTCAAGCACACCTCTTTTTTCTACTATTGGGAGAATGAAGATATTTTGTTTTGATGCGTTTTTATTTGGCTTTTGTTATTTGTTGCATTTGGCTTTTGTTACTTATTGCATGTTCAGCAAACGCAGCAGAGGCAGACCTGTTTCAATTCTGTTCAATGGGATTCAGCCTTTCTTCTGGGCAATGTGAAGCTGTGCATTGCTAGAGGGTTACCTGTCATTGGCAGCTTTCACTAAAGCCTCTGCTTTATGAGTTAGATCAATTTGTTTGCTTAAGATGGCAAACAAATTTGGGATGTGACTTGCCTTGTGGACGTCCCCAAACATGCTTTTAGTGGCTCGGCCAGTGTGTTGGCCACATAATCCGTGTTATGGCTGAGCAGCTTATCTGTTAGGCACGAAGATAGAGAGGAGAAGATAGAGAGGAGAACGTTATTTGCAAGTGCTTATGTACTAATGGTGTCTGTGTCAAGATGGTATTAGATATCTTGATACCTTCCTTGCTAGCAAGGGTAAAAACCTTGCATCAGCAAGCTCCTATTAAGTCAGCAGTATGTCTGAAAGCTGCGGATATTGATTTAAATGAAACTTTGGCTGCTAAGTCTCTTCTATGTTAATACCTAACTTTTTCTTGGTTATCCTTGCTGGCATGAAAGTCAGTAACATTGAACTCTTCTTCCCTTCAGATGGGATGTCTCAGGGCTACTCCTTACTTAAATTTCGTAGTCAGTAGTGCAATGTTGTGATTCTTTAAGTTAGGTTGTAGAATAAGTTTATTGCAAATACAGAATTCTTCCACGTTCCTCCTCCTTTGAATGCATATGTGCAAAGACAACATTAGAAGGGGGGTGGGAGGGAAGAGGTTTGAATGTGAACACTTGCATGATAAGTTGCCCTGCTAGTAAACCCTGACCTTGACCTAGCATTTGTGCTGCAATTTACTTTTTTTTTGAGCACTAGAACTCTGTTCTTCTTTCCTGCAACAAAATGTTAAGCCTGAATTTTAGAGCAGTATTGGAAACCTAAATCTTCACTGGCCATCCTACCCCTTAATTCAGCATCTTCTGGTCGCTTTTAAGCGTGTTAAACGTTGTAGCATAGATATTAATGCTGATTTAATTAACTCCCTTGAAATGCTAGTAGTCTTTCTAGAGGAAGTCATACAAAGCAGTGTATTTCTCTTTTTCTCTCTCCAGGCTTTTGCCTGGTTTCCTTTGGAAGCAAGGCTTATACAATCACTCTGCCTGTCTCTTGCTTTCCCTCTCATGCTAACTCCTGATCCTGTTGCTTTTTAGCCTAGTTCAACGGAGGGAGAAAAATCTCAGAGATGTTAAGGCCCTCCAAGTTTTGTAGGGAATATAAAGGGAGAGGAAAGATGCTGTTAGTGCCTTCCCTGAAGAAAAGAAGGCAACAGGAGCTGAACTTCACGGACACCAGAGAAGCTGGAAGAAGAAGGTATGACTCCCCCAGCTTGATTGCGGTAGGCTCCAGGACTCAACTACAAGGGCTGCATCAATAGGAAACTGTGTAGGGTGTGTTGTTTTTTTTTTCTTTTTTTTGTTCCTGAGGTGCCTATTTTGGTGGCTGTGCTTAAGGAGGTGGGTACAATCCATGATTTTCCAAGCCAAGGCAGTTGTGCACTGTGTAGGATTGTGCTACTTGCTGCAGGCCGCTTTTCTATCACAGCGTCTGGTTGACCTGTGGCACCCTGGGGACTCGATATGGGCAGCAGTTCACTGGGAATTGTGCTGGAAATGACTGTTGAGAGTCATCGCATTGTAGTGCACAATGAAAATACTGTTCTTTATTTAAAAAAACAATCAAAAAACTCCCTAGACTACACTGAATAAGCATATAATTCAGTCTGTCAAAAAGTCAGGAACGAACTCACTGAACATGTTTGGATAGCTCTTGCTCAACTCTTAGTTATGTTAGCAAACCCCTCCCCGAGATGTTTCCGTGTTTATATATGATTGTTTTGCCCAAGCAGGTTTTCTGTGTTATTTGAATGTAAAAACGGGCATTGCAACGTCTTGCAACGCAACTACAGAAATGAAGTTTCTACGTTACGGCTTATTTTTGGTATGTTCAAAGCTATTGGTGTTAGATGAATAGCATGTTGTATCTTCCAGACAGTTTCAGCTGTAGATTTGGCCTCACTTGCCTGAAATCTGTACAGGAGTTAGTGAATTTTAGCGGCTTCTGCATCTTGAAA
This sequence comes from Struthio camelus, assembly GCF_040807025.1. NCBI lineage: Eukaryota > Metazoa > Chordata > Aves > Struthioniformes > Struthionidae > Struthio > Struthio camelus. The sequence goes on from NC_090962.1 coordinate 13,588,561, forward strand.
AGATGTTGTCAGTAGAAAGTAAGGAAACGGTGCCAGGTCAGAATTTTACAGGCAGGTTAACTTGAACTTGACAAATACTGCCCATGAGCTCTAGCCTTGTTGTACTATCCTGAGGGAGGGAGGGAGGAGACTGCATTTATTTCCACTATTTGCTATCTTATGTTTTGTTGGCATTATCAGGCAGGAGTTCAATTTTGGACTGAAAATCTTGTCCACGTAGGATGTTCTTACCTGCGCAGTCACTGTGCTGTTAGTAAAAGCGTTTATTCTCAGACAGCTAATGTTACAGCAGGGGAAGTATCTGTACGTTTTTTCTTGAAAACCTTCTGATGCGTTTTGAATTCTCAAGGCCATTGATTTGCTTGTTTCTTTATCTTATTTTCTGGCTAATGTGCTTTTTTGCCGCCTTCTGGTTTGGAGCTGGGTTTTTTGTAGGTGGTGGTGGTGGTTTTTTCTTTCTGGAAGGTAAAGGTGTGAGAATAATTTTAATTAACCAGCTTGTAGGGAGCCAGCAGAGGGAGTGTGTGAGCCCAAATTATTTCTTTACAAGTCCTGCAAAATCTGGAGTGTAAGTAAGGGCAGTGAATTTCAAGAGTAAACCTAGATACAGACAATCCAGCTGGTTATTGCATCCAGGTAGAACTGCTTTCAAAACAGGCCAAATTTGAGTCTAAGTTACTGGAATGACCCTACCTACATAGGGTTGATACTTAGATTTATCATCAGCTTGGAGGGTTGCCGCATCACTGAGCGATAACTGAGTTTTCAGAGTTGGAAGTGTGCAAATACAGGTTGGATTTCATTGGGGGATTAGTCCTGGAATGAGGTGGAAACTCGGAGAGGATGCTGCCCCATATATGCCCCATATATGGCTGGCCCAGCTGGATGACCTTTTTCACCTGGGTTAAATGCATTTAATGTACGCAGTGGTTTAAATTTGGGGCTTGTTTGACCAACAGTATACGTTGTGAACTGCAGTGATACCGAACTACATGACGCAACATCTCCTTTTGTCCTGTTTGTGTTTAGTATGCCAGCTCTCGCCTTGGAGAGGCTTTAATAGGTTTTTAAACAACTTGATGCTTGAACAAGCAAGCTATTTCAAGTGTAATAAGGCTTTCAAAAGAAACTAGAAAGGCTTCCAATTCATTTGCTGTGGGTGCATTTTAGGTGTTGTGACTGGATATTGGAGATCTCCACTAATTTAGTGGCTTTCTGCAACAATATCCGGAGACAGTCTTGGTGCTTTAGCTTTTTGTTCGTGTTCTTGATTTGTTAATATTTCATTAACCTTTTAGGCAAGTTCTGATGTCTCTGCCTTCCTCTGGTTTACTGCATTAGCAAATTGTAGTGACAGGTTTTCCTGTGCACGCTTGCAGTGTGTTGTTCTTAAATACTGTTCTCTTCTCTTTTTTTTTTTTTCTTTTTTTCCTGATGAACCATATGCCAAACTAGAAGTGTGGAAAGTATATGCTATCTGGGTTTGTATTTGTAGAATAAATCCAGGGTAAATCTCAATTTTTGTCATGTTTTCTGTGCTGTAATTTTGTAGGAAGATGGATTAGGCAGAATATAACTTCTTAGATTGGTGTACTGTTTGTGCAATAAACCTTGCTGCGTGATGGTATAGAACTTCATTTTTTTGCTGAACGCTTAGAATAAAAATGAGTGCTCGCTGGAATCTGGGATAGGGTGAACCTGCCCCCGGCTAAGTTATGTGGAGGAATGGGAGGGATTTCTGGTAACTCTATAAACCCTCTTATTATAATATATCAATTCAAATTCACTGGTAATCGTGCTGTTTTATTACAGATATACTGCAGGACATATTGCACTGGAAGCTATATAATTTTTGAACTCTTGTGCAGACTTGTTTCTGGAATCCTTATAAAAGTTCTGGTTTAGCAGGCAAAACAAGCAGTGGGAAAGTAATATAAAGAGATATATATTTAATTTTTGAAACTTACAGATGGAATTTACGTAACCTCTGTTTTCAAGGCTGAAGCTAGATCTTATTGGGAGGAAAAAACAATTTCCTGCTGAAAAGCAACTAAGCAACTAGGGGGGAAAATCTGTGCCTCAAAGAACTTGTAATTGCCTGTTTTGTAGGGATGAAAAGAAAAGCTTGTTGCAGGTGTCCGCAAGGTCGGTCTCATTCATCCTTCCAGTGCAGCCATTTTAGGTCTGATACCAGCACAGCAACGTGGCAGGATATTGCTCATCACCATTTCCCAGAGTTTCTCACTAAAATCTGCTAGTTTGCGTTGTTGAAGTTCGCAAGAACACTTCCAAGAGCGCTTCCCAAGAAATCTACTTTTGCTGACAGGACTCTAGGGCCCCTGAAAACTATCTCCCCGCCCTAAATCCCAAGCAATTCACAGGTTCATTTATTCATGAACCTAATTGGTTTCTCCTCCCTAATATGACTGGAATTAAATACCTTACTTTGCTGTTACTATTTCGTCGCTTGAAGTAGTGTTGTAGGATTTCCTATGGTGTCTTGAGGTTGTTTGGGTTTTTTTGTTTTGTTTTTGTTTTTCCTTGCAAGTACACCTTTCACTCCCTTCCTGTACTGTTGCTTTGGCAAAGCAGTATGCATCCACCTCTTAAGTAAAGGAAACAGTACTTTATTTTTGCTTGCTGTATCCCTGGAATAAGGCTTGTGGCTTCTGTAGAGTGACCGATACTGCAAAAGCCGAGATAGAGGGGTGAAGCTGCCAGGTCCTTTGCTCTTTTTTTTCTCTCGCTGCTTTAGTGGAGTTCTGGGTCGAGCGCTGCAGCGATTTGCTGTTTTTGCTGTACAGAGATAGGTTTGCCTTTGAAAGCCTCAGTTACAAATGAGGGGAGGGGGCAATGAAAGCCCACAGGGGTGGCTTGTGATATTTATAGCAACTAGTTGCCTAACGCGCTCTGGTGCCACGCATTTTGGGGAAAACTCTCCTCCCGCACCTTTGAAAGATGCCACCAAATACTTGAGGCTAGACATTCTTATTTAGCTACTCATTAAATTCTTCTTTTTGCCAAATAGTCATTTTCCAGCCTTGCTTCTAATGGCACTTGGATTTAATCCAGCGGCTCTTGTTTCTACCCGAGTCCTTGATGGCACGGCAGCGCAGGAATGCCTTATGCCTTCTGCTGCAGATGAACTTTTTTTTTCATCCAACAAAATATCATGCAAGAATACTCCTTCCCAGTAAAGATAAAAATTTCTTCAGGGAAAGCACTCTTAAGATGTATATTCAAAGGTGTCTGCCTGATAGAGTATCCTTTTTCTTAAGTGGGTGAGAAATTAGACCTAAATGATCCAAATGTCTCTTTAAATGTCTGCTCTCCAAATGTCTGCTATGCCAATGGGGCTGTTGACAAGCAAAATAAGTAGTTGCAAAGTATGAGGAAGAGGCTGGGGAGAAGGTTAGAGGCAGTTGATATCTTCTACCCCTAATTAACTCTGTAGCAGTGGATTGCCAAGTGTAATTAAATACTGTGCTCTGCAGAGTCCCTTCCTACTTCCAACTGAAGCACTCATCCAGCTAGGCCTGCGTCCTTTAACACACCTTTCTTTTTTCCAAGTGAGAACACAGCTTCTACAATCATATTTGGATAGTGAATTTTTTGCGGCGTGTAAAGTGAGCATTCCCTTGCGAGTAATGAGTAATGTGCTCTGACTCAGTACTATTGCACAGCCTCTTCTTTTCATTCAAGAACTTTCCCTTAGAGTTTTCTTTTTTTCTTTTTTTCTCCCGCCCCGGCCCCAAAATACTGTTGACTTAACAGCGCCAGGCCAAAAACTCTGCAAGGTTCAGGTGCTCCTCCTCAAATGGCTGAGATCCTCCTGCCATGAAGGCTTGGGATGGGAACTGCTGATGCTACCCCTGCCTGGCAATTGGGGTCCATAGGACCAGGAAGGGTGCCTGCAGGTAGGGAAACCTTCAATGTATATTGAACCTTTTTATTTAAAAGTTGCTTTAGGTGAAGCATTTTGGCTCCTGAAGCTGTGTCGCTCTGGCTGCGCAATGCTTTGTTTTGAAAGAGCTTTAATAACTTGCCAAGGTCTTGTCCCAAAGAAAACCTTCTACTGTTCTGTTTTAGCGCAGGCCTGATCTGCGAGTGGAGGAGCAGCAAGGTGTTTCTCCAGAGACATAAACCTGCAGCCTAAATTCTGAAAGCACCTGTCCAAAGGCTTGGTGCATGGTCCCAGGGGCCGTTTTTGCCTTGATGGGGGTTTTGCATGAGCATGGTACTAGTCTGATGTAGAGAGCAGCCTTCTAGATGTGTCAAAGCCCAGCATTTTCCTCATCTGTTTGTTCCACTGCAGTGGAACAATCACTTCAGCAGCATGAATAGCAGGTTCTTAAATATATTCGGGAGGGGAGGCAGAGAAAATTGCAATCTCCTGAAATGAGGAAAATGATTATAAAACATTTTGCCAACTGTCAGAGAAAGAACTTGTAGGAGCAGTCAGGGAAATTTGCTTGACGCTAGTGGAGTTCTGGTTCGATTGCGCTTTAGCATTTTTATTCATGTTGTTTTAAGCAGTTTGAATTTTTGTTTGGTAGGGCTTTAGGCTAATTACTAAATGCTCTGAAATATTTCTGCTGCTGGAATATGAATGCACTTCTCTGGAGGAGCAGGGCGATTGTAAGGTACAAAACATAAGATGATGCTTCAAGGCGCTCTGGTCACCCTTTGTAGTGATGGGTGAAAGCAAAATGGGGCTTCTGGATCTCTCCCGGCAAGTTAATTGAATTGCACTTAATTTTTGATGAGACAATTGCTGAAATTCCTTGGTTGTGGTTTTTTTTGAGTGCTAGCATTGCTCAGATATTAATTTTAGCCTGTGTACAAACTGAAACCTGGTTCAGTGCGAGTAGAAAACACGTGCAGAGCCAGGCTGAATGAGAGTAGAGCGCGTCTAAACACGACTAACTAAACACAAAAGGGAAAATAAAATGAAAACTGTGATCCTACAAGGGGAGGGTGAATGCTCCGTTCTGCTTTTCAGATAACTAGCAAAAATAGTGGCATAGGATTTTCTTCAGTGGATCTGCTGAATAATTGGTGGTGTTAACTGTCTGGGATACTTTAGCTATCTCTTATTGGCTGCCTTGGGATTTTTAGCCTTTTGTCTTTAAAATTTTTGAGCAGGGTTTTTGCTGTGGGTGTGCAAGGCACATCTGTACAGTCTGGGGATAGTTATTCCCGGCCTGCTGTTCCTGTGCCACATTAACTAAATCTGCATACGTGGAAGGTCAGGCTTGAAGGGTTATTTTGATGGAGGTTTGCCTTTTGGGAATTGTGAGTTTATTACTAATTTTGGGCACATTTTCCCTAGGAAAAATAACAGCATGGGTGTTAAAACTTGGAAGATGGTTATTTAAGCTCAAACACTTAAACCCAAGAATTTAACAAAGGAGGCACATTCAAATATTTATTATGTTATAAATTGGTCTGGTACAGCAAGCTCTAATTAAATCCTGGATGGTCTGAAGTCATCTTTTTTTTTTCTTTTTCTCTTTTTTTTTTTTTTTTTTTTTAGGAATGCAGAGCAATTTCATTGTTTTCCTGGTGAGCGCGCACCATACTGATGCCCTTCCAGGTTCTACTTCATTTCAACCCACTTCCTGTAGTTTTCCACTGAGAATTTCAAGATTGCATAGACGGCTTTTAATGAGGGGTTGAAAACAAAATGACTGTGAGGGACGTGCCTAGTAGCAAGCTGCGTTCAGGAGCCAACTCAGGGATTGGTTTTACTCTGGCACGTGGTGCAGCATCACACAGGGAGTCAAGTTGGAGGGAGCCTGGGGTCAGCTCATCTGTGTGCGTGTTGGCTGATGCATGTAGAAGAAATGGGGTGTGAGAGCAGGATGGGCAAAAGCCATCTCTGAGGAAGGGTTTTAGGAAGCCTTTTGTGCCCCAAACCCCCAAGGTTAGTTTCCTTGCCTTCTTCCATCAGGGAGCCTTGCACAGCTAAGCCATTAAATCCACCGTTAGACATGAGCATGTACCCGTTGGCCTGCTGCGAGTGTGGGAAGACCAGAAAAAGCCCAGTGCAACTTCTCCATCCCCAGATGTGCGCGAGAATGTGCTATAAGAAGGAAGAGGACAGGAGAGTACAGGAGCTCGTTCCCTCTGAGAGGTTTTCTTGGTACTCTTACCTCTAAAATTCACCCTAGAGATGTTTTTCTAAACCTTGATCTATTCTGATCATTCTCATAGCTTCCCCATCTTCTCTCAGATCCTATAGAAAGGTCTGTGTGCCTGTGATTAGTTCTATTAGCTCCCGAGTGTCCTCCAGGGAACTGAAATGGTGGTCTGATAATTGGACTATTTATAGGTAGAAATTTAAAAAAAAAAAAAAACCACTCACTAGTGGGGCATTCATTCTTGCATTCCTCAGTTGACTTCCTGCAGCAGGGTTTGTACCTTATTTAAATGGTAAATAAAAGCTGTCAGGAAATATACGTTGGCACAATCCTGGCTTCTAAACCTTAATAACACAACAGACTTGTTGTGTGAACCTGTCGCATCAAGGCTTATGTTCAGTGTAGTCACCCACAGGTGTCCTGTTGTACCTGATCTGAATGATCTAACGTCCAGTTTTGATTTTTTTTTTTTAATGCAAATTTCCCCCCCCCCCCCCCCCAAACTTTTGAAGTTTGGAAGCTTGCATGTTGTTTGCTGTGTTCGTCCAAGTAATGTGCGGTTTGCTGACAGCAGCGGCCCTTATGTCAAAGCATCTGGGTTCCAGCCTTTCTTTGTCATAACATTGACGGTAAGAAGGAGCCCTGACATGGGAAGATTTTGAGAGCATCTGTTAGCGTGATAACTGCAAGTTTAATTTTGACTTGGCTTATACCAAAGATTGACAGCCCCTAGGATTTTTCTGAAGCTGTTGCATCAGCAAACCTGACAAAAATGGAGAGTAATTCTGGCTAAAGTAATTTTTCTGAACACAAATTAATTGTCATGAAAAGCTTTTTCTGCGCTGTGTCTCTGCAGCATGCTATTCCCGTGGCTTTGTACCGTCTTGTTTTGAGTATATGTAAGGATGGGTAAACCCTGGGTTTAGCTAGGGAATATTGGAGAATTTATGTCGTTGGAAGTTTCTAACAGAGGTGATCAGGCTTTGAGTGAGATGGTTTGTCCTATTTTATGGCAGCAGCTTGATCCTTCCTTATAACTTGGTGCTTGCTTAGGAGAAGATGAAAAGGGAATCTGTCACTTTGGTTTTTAAAGCCCCTGTATCGTTCTCCTGGGGGAGCGCCAGTTGTTATACTGGTTTGAGCCATGGGTATGTGTGCAATTACAGAGCCCTTGCATCAGAACTGGCGCCTTTGCCATCATTGGGCGGCTGCGGAAGGCAAAATTATCACAGCTCTCCCCAAAACAAGTTATTCTGCTAGCAAATAGGGTCTGGGGCTTTATTTCCCAGTGCCTGGGACAGGCTTAATGACTGCAGCCTGTAACCTGTGCCAGGTGGCCAAACTGGATGCAGCTACTTATTGAGAAGAAAAATATTTCACGGTGCATTTCTGTCGTCGGTATGTTACCTTACACTTAAGACACTCTAAACAGCTGGAGGTACAATTTTCCAGGCTTTCATAAGTAGTAAGTGCTGCAGGTTTTTTTTTTTCCCCCTTGCCTACAGCAAATAAGCAACTGAGTGCATGTTTAAAAATGAAGTGAAACAGAGCCTGGTAGAGAGGTGGTGGGTTTTTTTTCCTTTGCTTTGCTGTTCTTTTCTCTTCCCCAGTGCACGCTTTGAGAAGTTGCAACTGCTTGGAGTAAAGCAGAGGCACTGGCAAAACTGGTTTCGCAGGGGAGGAGGGGCTACAAAGCTGTCACTTGGTTCCTCTTTCTCCTTGGGTTTGCTTTCGATCTGGTGGGGAGCCCTCTCCCCCTTGCCCTTGGGGCTGGCAGCCCTTCAGCCAGGACGGACCAGATGGTCTCCTCGTTCAGGAGCTCATCACTGGAAAACTGCAGCTAGCTACAAGGGGTGTTTGTCCCCCACCAGGAGCCACCAGTACTGCAGCTTGAATGCCTTCTCATGCTTGGTGAGGCTGCAAAGACAGGGAGGAGGGGGGGTGGAGAGACTGTAATTTCTGAAGTATTTTTTTGCTGTCTCTGTATTGTCTGTAGGTTTGAGAGATGAAGAAGCGGCCTGGGAAAATACTGTGCAGAGAACAGCGTGACGTGTTTGCTTTTTTGCTTGGGTGATGTTGGTGGGTTTGAGGGAGGAAAAGCGTTGAAACTCTATTTCTACATATCTGGGACCTCTGTCCCGAGTTTGTCACTAAGCTCTGTGCAGCAAGGTTCAAAAGCTTTGCAAAATCTGAGAGCTTGACTTGGAGTTTACTGGGGTAGAGCTTGACATGGACTTTTCATGCTTGCAGCACAGCTTGCAACTGCATTTCTGGAGCTATTAAGTTTCTGTGACCTTAATGTATTGTATTTCTTCCCCCCGGCCATCTCTTCCCATGAAGCTGTGAAGTGGAATGCCATGGCCAGTTCCTCGGACAGTGAAGATGACAGTTTCATGGCCGTGGATCCAGAAGAAGCTGTGGTCGAAGGGACGATGGAGCAAGATGATGAGCCTCATGCTGAGCTGGAGGTCGAGGAGACCAGGCATAACAGATCAATGCTGGAGCTCCCAGAAGAGGTTTTGGAATATATCCTGTCCTTCCTTTCGCCGTATCAGGAGCACAAAACTGCCGCCCTTGTCTGCAAGCAGTGGTATCGACTAATAAAAGGTACTAACAGCTGATATGGGAGTGCATTTTCCTTTTTCAGTTGTGGGAACAGATTGTTATTCCAGCCATTCTTTGCTTTGCTTTAGACTCCCCTGTATGTGGAGGCTTTCTTTTTTTCCTTTAACTCAGAAAGTTGACTTCCACAAAATTAATACTGGGGAAAAAATAGCTCAAACTATTGGTTTACTTGCCTTGTAGAAGGCATTGCGAACAACTGAAATGCTGCAGAATCAAGTCCCTCAGCCAAGGGGGCTTGTTCCTAGTTGGCAGACTGGATGCACTCTTTGGAAGTGTGAAATAGTGAAAATCCAAAACCCTACGATAAGTCTACCCACTGACTGCTACTCTTGAACGCTCCCTGTATACAGATAATGTGCAGTGCTATTTACCTTGTATTCAGGGTTCCTCTGCAGCGCGCACGAGAATCCTCATTCCCAGTGTCCCATGTCTAATGTGGCTGTAACTGTGCTTTGTTTTGATTTTACTCACTAATTACACACCCAAAGCCTTAGATTTTTGGCTGGAAACAAAACTGTCTGGTTCTTACAGCTCTTGCTTAAGAAAGTGGTGAAGTATAAACTGCACCCACATGAATGTAGATCTACATATGTGAACTTCCTGAAAGAATAGCCCTGAGATACAGATACTTCAGCTTGCCTCAGTGCAGTATTAATTCTGAAGCCTTATGGGGATATTTTAGCGTTAGTTATATGTGATATGGCAAATAGCTTTGCTTGTATACTTGTCCAAACTTTACCTACCTCTCTGCTCTTGGTATTTTCTGAATATGCTGGGTGATTTCAGTTTACTTGTCAGAGGAATGGCACTGTTGGGGACAAACGTTTTTACAGTTAGAGAAGAGACCACGCATCTGTAGGAAATGAGGCACACTCCTGCACTGGGATAACTTGTTTCATCTAGAATAAATGCAAAGTAGGTGTCGAGTGAGAAATGCCTCCATTTCTGCCCTTGGCATCGCATACACCCAGGTAGTTGTGTAGGATGATCTCTAATTTGTGGAGGTTTATTTGCACGTGTGAAGCATTGCTCTTGGATCCCAGGGATTCTCTGCCTTGCCTAGAGTTTAACAGGTTGGAGGCAGAATAAAACGCATCTGCCTCAGAAATAAGCATTGCGAAATGACTTTCTGCCTAAATTCGGGTCAGCTAACATGTTGCTCTGTTACTGCCAGTGCAGCAGTTTGCACCCTGTTGAAACATTTTGAGTGTCCATGGGCTTTGACTGCTGCTCATGTACGCTTTTGCCCGCTCATGTATTCCTGAAGCGATGCTTAGAGAGAGAGGACGCAGCTGGAACGAACAAGCATATGATTCACCCTGCAAGAGACTGTGGGAAACATCCTTTAAGTGTAGGGGAGGGATGAGCAACCCAAGGTGCAACGTGACATTGCAATGACTAGTTCATCTCGCAAGTCTAGGGAGCGTGAGTGGTGAGTGTTGCTGGGCAGCAGTGGCTACAGCAAAAAGTGCAATTTCTAACCTGTGCTCTGTGAATCAGAGAGGTCACTTGAGGTAAATGCTTGATTTGTTTTCTACTGGTTAATTTTTCCTGTTTGTCAGGATACATCTGCTTTGAAATCCTATAGTTGAGATTGTGTTTCCCTTGTGTCTCTTAGGGACCAGCTGCTTGGGGGGATCCAGGGCTTCATTTTTTAACGCTTCCGGCAATATGTCCCAGAGCGTGATTTCTTGTTGAGGGTGTTCCTGGTACGAGGCTTTCAGTAGGAGAGTCATTAGGCAAATATCTTGGTGGGTTCTGGCATCTTCGGTGCAATTCCTGCCATGGCACAGGTCACCAGCAAGGAGCTGTGGAGCGAGCCAGCTTCCTTCATCCTCTGTGGCAGGCTGAGGCTTAAGAAGCGGAGGGGCTGGACGCTGGTATCGATCGCCCTAAAATGCTAGCACCTAAGTGCTGGAGAAGAACGGTATTTAGCTAAACTAGAATCTGCTCTTTGGGGGTGCACTTTCTTGAAACTGATTTATTTTTTTTTTCTTCTGTGAATGTGTGAAGGGCCAAATTCTCCTCTCGAGTACCAGGCTTGAGCATCTTGATGTGACAAGGGGTTTGTGGTTGCATGCTAGCACAGGTGCGTTAGGCCCCAGAGCATCTGCTGAGGAGCAAGTGCAGCCTTAAATCTTCAGCAGACAGTTTTCTTCCTCCAGGGAGCAGTATTGCGCCCCCCGCCCCCCAAGCACACACACAGACATACATACTCCACACAGTTAATTGCAGCTCTCGTACTGCAGCGCTCCACAGGGAAGCTATAACTACCTCTGGTTTAGCGAGGCCGGGTCTGCTCCTTTGTGGGGTTAAGAATGAGTGCTCTGAGCTAAGACACGGCCTGACGTTTATCAGCCAGGTCTCCTCTCATGTTTATTTTAGAATCCTGCCCAGTAGCTGCAAGCATGCTCTTAAAAATTCATTATTGCATGTTACATATCCTCCCAGGTCCATTAAAGGAAGGGCAGATGCCTGGCAGAATGGAAGGGCTGGCAGAAAGGAGTGCTTGCGCACAGCATTAACATGGGTGTAATTAGGATGCAGCAGGCTTGCGGTGTAGCAGGGAGAGCTGAAAACCAGGTCTGCTGAGGCATGTCCATATTGCCCTTATTTATAGTACCTTCAAGCGTGCTTGTCACTAAAAGAGTTGTACTGCCAGTGCCGACAGCCCGCTTTCACCTTGACTTCCCATTGTCTGGCTCTGGCTGGCAGATGCTGTGGCGTTGCAGGTTGCACGCTTGGGTGCTGTGATGCCCAGTGTCTGTCATAACCCTTGAATCCTTTATTAGCCTGCGCCAGCTGTGCTGCTTCTCCCTAGACACCTTCCTTCATAGTAGGTGAGGTTTTTGGCTTGCTGATTTTGGATTTCATGGCCTCCAGCTGTTGCGCTTTGACTTGTTCCTCTTGCTGTTTGTGTTGGAGCATCTCAGTCCGCAGAGGAGCTGTGTTTTGGCAGCTATTTTGGTCAGTAGGGAAGAACCTGCGTGTACAGGTTTGCACATGCTTACGTTCACCTGCCCAGAGGTGACAGATGCTGGAGGTAGTGTAGTAAATACGTTCTGTAAACGTCACTGATATCTGCATGTGAAAAGTCTCCGTTCTTTATTCTCTTGACTCCTCTATGAATTTCTACCAGGGTATTTATACTCTGTCTGAATACAAGGCTTCTTTCCACAATGGCGATCCTGCTGCTGCTCTCTATCTGTTAACTTATGATAATTTGTCATGATCATTTACTTTCAGTTCTCCAAGCTCGTGGCTTCCTACAAAGGCTATCAGGTAGGGTATGCGCGCAGAATTGTACGGCAACAGGCGCTTTAGCAAGGACAGCGCCTCCTTTTGTATCAGTGTATTATGCATTGCTTTTGGATGTGCTTGTGCAACTGTGCTTGTGCAACTGTGCTTGTGCAACTTAACATGGCCCAAATTCTGCTGACGTCTTGTCTTTCTTCAGGTGTGGCCCATCAGTGTTATCACGGCTTTATCAAAGCAGTGCAAGAAGGAAATATTCAATGGGAGAGTCGCACTTACCCCTATCCTGGAACCCCCATCACGCAACGCTTCTCGCACAGTAAGTAGCTGCTCAGAAAAGCTCGACTGGCCCCTGTTCGGCTCCAATTTACAAAGGGAAGCTATAAGGAGGCGTTTGTATTGGGTCGCTGGGGATACAGCAGCAGCGCACGTGCCTGTCGCTGCAGCAGAGTTCGAACTGGTTCAGGCGCAATAGGCAGCTCTGCCAACGCAAGCACTTTGCACGAGAATAGGGATTCAATAGCTGTTTGTCATTGTTATTGGCTCTTTGCTCCTAGGCTATTAAGAGGAAATGTTAACGCAGGGTGGTGTTTTGTTGTCTCCCTGCCCCCAATGTGCCTTGTGCTCCTTTAGTCATTTGGCTGTTTTGCAGATTTCACATGCAAACTTCTTTAACCAGTTCCCCTTCTAATCTGAGCATTCCGTGTCCCCTTCAACAGAGACCTCACTCGCTAGTGACTTGAATCCAGTGGCTGTTACAGCAAATGAGTCTGCATACCCACTGACACGTGGGGACGATACCTGGGGATGATACCGGCTGCTTTCTACAGCAGATCATCATTTACATTTTAGGGTAGTGTAGTCTGGAGGAGGCTGTATGTGACTTGCTTCGTTAAAAGCACCCAGGGCTTTTTTACACAAGAAGTATTGAGGCAAGCATGTTTGCTTTGGGTATGATTTGCTGATAGATGTCAGCAAGTCAGTTGACAACCCTGCTTAATTTATGGGTGTGGGGTTTTTTTTTTTTTCCCTTTCCTTTTCTTTTCTCCCTGCTTCCAGGTTTCTGGAACAGAATGGAAATAAGTTCCCATTAAGGGAGAGCTGCTTAAATAAAACTTATTTGTACTGCAGTAGCGTCTAGCTGCCTCGGAGTGCTGTGTCAGGCAACCTACTGAAATATGACAAATATTTAGTCCTTGTGTAAGCTGGGTGTAAGCTGGGTGTAAGCTCTCTGGGAAATGGTTGTTCTGCAGAGCAGAGTTTCATTTTTATAAAGGTAAATAAGCATGATGTAAGTGGTGCGATTCCAAGAGCAAGAAGTCATAAAATTTTCATATTCTCAAGTAATAATTTATGAAGCAACCAATGCACAGAATGCGCAGCCTCTTGCCAAGGCAAGTCTAGGAGACACTGCAGGGGGATTATGGTGAAGTCATTGTGCTCTTCAAAGATTTTTTGTCCTGTTTAAAAAAAATAAAAATAAAAAAGGCACCACAGTTCATAGCTTGTTTTTAAGCGGCAATGCTAATAAAGTGCTTATTGCAGATGACTGCAGTGACTTGCAGATTTGCATGTGTTTCCCTCTATTTGCTGGCAGTATCAACTGTCCTAATCAGGCTGTATCTTAGGGTAATCTCATCTGCACTGTTTCTGCCCTAGTGCCTTGGAGAGGGCTTTTTGTGCCTTGGTGATGTGCTTGATGATTGTGTACCGTGGAGCAGCAGTTGCTTCCAGGTGAACCTTTAAGGTTAGCTATGAATTACCTGAAGAAGCCCAAAGTATTATATCAAGGACTTGCTGCATGCTCTTTGCTTGGTTCTGTTGCCCAGCGGGGGATTCCTCTGAGTATGCTGCTGTTGCACCTGACCCAGAATGAGTCTTTCTCAGGCCACTGGTCTTGGAGCATGTAATCTTTCTTAGCCTAGCTATTTGACAGTGTCCTGTGCCCTGGTCATCAGCCCTTGGCCTCCGCAGAAGTCCTGTTGAGGTAGTTTATGTGCAGAAAGCTAATTTGGGTTAACTGGTTTGCCGACTAAATTTGTACGCTGTTCTCCAGATCTGCGGGATCTGCTTTCCATTTAACCGAGTAATGTATATTTGTGGGTGGATTCCAGTATTAGGGCCTGGAGGAAGGTTTGATCAAATCTCAGCGAGGATGAGATTCCTTTCTGACAGCGAGGATAAAACAGAAGCAACAAATCGTTAATCGCCCAGCTTACCTAAGTGTCCAGGCAATCTCCAAATGTACTATGATCTAAAATATTAAGGTTTGATGAGCCAAGCAGAAGTAAAAACAGGAGACTTAGGAAGCGGGGAGTGAGGAAGGACTTGCAAAGCCTTTTTTGTTGGGGAGTGACAGGGTGGCTTGTCTGGATTCATGGGAAGGCGTCATCTACCGGGCATGAGTCATTTGAAGTCAATAGGCACCGATAGCTGGCATCAAAGAGTTGGTGAGGGCTCTCTCTTTTCCAGGACTAATTAGAAATATCCCGGAAGTGCTAATATTGAGCCAATATTTAAAAGGGCAAGGTAGAGAATTTTAAATAGGTATAGGTTGCTCTGTCTTCCATTAATTATTCCTTTTGAGTGAATTTTTCTATTACTTCCCTGAGAATTTATGTCAGTCACCAGTTTTATGAAAAAAGGATTTGTCAAGCTCTGATTATATGACAAGTTTGGCTGATGATAAACTTTATAAATGGACTGTAGTTTTTCTAAAGGGTTTGACTTAAGCTGCATAGCATTACACAATGTCAGGAACACTTTTTTTTTTTTAAAGTTTGATCATACAGGCTTACTAGAAGGCACGCTTCTTGCATAGCTTTTTTGAGCTGGAGATAGGGTAGCTGTCTGAAGGTGTAATATTTGTGCTAGTCATCTAATTGTCCTTTCTAGCCTTAATGTATGAACCTACAAAAATTATAGTAGTGCAATGACTCATGTAGTTAAATAGCTGACTGCAGTCAGAAAGCGATGTCAGAAGGTGCGGAAGGAATGCAAGAAGGGAAAAGCAGCAGAGGAGCGTCAAGTGGCGTGCCAGGAAATATTGATCCTTTGATGGACGAGTTGGTACTGCAGTGAATAATTTTAAAGACTGATTTCCCATACAGTTTGGGGAGCATATTACCAGCATGATGACTAACTAAAATAACTTCATGGATTGAGCTAAGGGGTGTGCTTAGTCTGTGGGACAAGGGAAAGGTAAAACTGAAAAGCTTTGTCTTAACGAATGGGCGACTTTCCTACCAGAGCAAAGGGAGCAAGCAGCTATGACTTTTTTTATTATATGACTTTGCTAAAGATATCACTGCCTTCTGGCAGTGTGAAAGGAGCAGGAGAATAGCGTTTTAGAGAAGGGGATAGATATGGGATGATTTTCTTTTTTCCCTTTTTTTTTTTTTTTTTCCCCCCTTCCTCTCCTCTCCCTGAAGATGGGGAGGCAGTTGCAGAACTGAGGTCTGGAGCATTTTTATCGTGTTGCAACTTGCAGCATAGTTGGTGTAAACATCTGTGTCGGCCAGCGGCACCAGGCTCTTTCATCGGCAGCTCTTCTCTGTGGCACTGCCATCGCCTCTTGCCTCTCTAGCTAAGCAAGGTTGGGCATGGAGAGGTTACCTCCGAAAAGTCGAGGGGAGTGATGCCATAATTCGATACGCAACCCTCCCCATATGATGCCGAGCCACTGCTACAGCTTGGCAGGGCACTTTGGGGAATACTGCTTTGCACAAGGAGCAGGAAAAATAATTCTGAATTGGAGAGGGGGAGTAATGACAAGTCTGGGGTCCTTTTCAGAGGAGACGGATAGCTTTTACAACCGATATCTTCACTAAACCTCAGCTCTGGTAACTGCACTTACTGTGTTTCCTGTCCTTAGCTGAAGTGTGCTTCCAAACAGGGCATATATTTCTCTACAGTTATAGCTCTTTGAAGTCAGGACAAGTGATCTCCCCAGATAACAGGACCAATTGGAGTAGTGTTCTGGGATAGTTTAAGAAAAAAGCCTTTTTATATAAAGGCTTATCAGTGTTTAGCAGCAAAGCTGCAGTGATGTTTGCAGTTGAGGGTTACATAGAAATGGGAGTTCAACAGACTGCTGACTCGCCCTTCTCTCTTGGATGGGGAATATGACCTTTGAATTTGACTCCTGTATGTATAGGTTACTTTATTTGATGTACTTTGATTACTAAAGTTTAAAAAGTCAGTGCCCTTTAATTACTATCAAGGGCATGCGTTCTGCATTCAGTTTTCCCTTCCCAATTGGAGTCTATTGATCTCTAGTCTCATTATCTCATACTCTGGATGAAAATCTCTGTTGCTTTGTTCATTACTGTTGTGCAGCACAGGAGAAAAACAAACGTATTCAAAATAAGTTGGCTTTGCAGTCTGGGTATCAGTGTTTTCAAACATTAGAAAGAAATATTCATTCTCTTCATCTTCAGTTGCAAAAATAGATCATCTCTGGCATAGTGAAACTGTGACAACTTAACTTTACTGGGGCTTTAAAAAGACAAGATCTATCCAGTGGCTTTTGATTTCTTGTTTTTTCACCCAATGAAAAGCTGGAAGCACCACTGGACACTCTTTCCCCCCCCCCCTCCCCCCCCGAGTTATCCTACACATTCGAAAGGCTAGTATCAGACTGGAGTTTTCAGCCGTACTCTCTTTTTTTCTGTTAGCCCAACTAATCCGTCTCACTTGGCTTCAGAAGTTTTAAATGGCTTGTGAAGAAGAAGCAGGAAAGCACAGTTCAAGTTATTTTGATCTGGGATTAAAATACATGCTGTACGGACGTCGTGGTGCCTGGCTGGCTGGCCTGTTTTTAAATCCAAATAGAGGAGAAGAATGCTGCCACATCCCTTGCGAAATAATAAATTAGCTGGGCTGTGCTGGTGTGTGAAAGCAGCAGTTGCCAAAGGTTTGGCCTAGGGAGGAGGCAGCTTTCAGTCACTCTTAACCTGTCATGATTAGGTAGCAATTAGATTTCTAGGGAAACTGTGAACCATCGAGAAACCATAAATAGAAAACCCACAAAAGCCTTATTGCATTGCACCAGATTTCATTTGCATCCGTGGGGTGCTGGGCATTGGCTGCCACCCTTGACTTCCTGGCTAGAGACAGCATTTTGGCATACAGGGAGTCACCATGTAAAAAAGGTACATGGTCTCATCTTCCAGAGCGGATGGATACTATAAAATACTCTTATTCCTCATAGATAGCGGTCCTGCTCCCCAGAAGATGTGCTAGGGGATCGCGCAAGCTCTCCTTGTCTGCTCCAGTGCAAAGTCAAGCACTTGGCTTAGCTTATATCCTGTTCCAGGTAAATCCTGAAGCCTGCACAGTTACTAACCCAGTGTTTATGTTGCCAGCATGTCTTCTACCTGGAAGACAGCTCAGAAGTTCTGTCAGATAGGTGTATGTTGTTCTAATGTTCGGTAAGATGTCATTTAAGGTGACAAATGTGCAGTTGCACATTCGGACCTGGAGATTTGCGTGCATGAGAGGTGGGTGGTCTCAGGCCATGAAAACCGACTCGGGACGTTGCCCTCATCCGTTCTGCGTCTGCAGATCCCCCGATCCCACTGTGTGGTCAGCAAAGTGCCCCGGACTTGTCAGTGAAAGCCAAGGGCACGAGGCCGCTGGCTTTTCTGCGGGCTTTCAATAGGGGCAGCAGGTGATCTGCATGACAAGCCCCAGGTCAGATTGTGGGGCGCAGCGCAAAGGCCACCGGGCTCCTCCGTGGCCCCTGCTGAGCCGCGGTATTGTGTGCAAGCGCTTGAATGTACCGTTTTATTGCGTGCAATTCATTCGGACCTACTGGCTCTCCGTGGTGAGATGAATATCACCAGCGTTATGTATGGGTGGCCTGTGTTAAAGAGCTCTTTTCGCCCTGGAAATACATACCTCCAGACTGCAAAATTAGGGCCGCAGCATTTGATTGTTGGAAACTCAGGGCGTATTTGTGCTGATCTAGAATAAATCTGTAAGCAGGGACTTCTAGCAGTGATATGCTCTGAAACGTTTTCTCTTGCTACCAAAAGCAGGCTGCCAGACTGTTTCTTTCACTCCAGATACTCCATTTTTAATCTTTTCTTATTGCTGTTTCTTAAAAGAAGCAACAAAAAAAGCCTTTGTGTTAGCACAAGCTCCTAGTCCCCTGTCCTGTCCTGTCAGGTCAACTAATCTGAATCTATTTTAATTTTTTAACTTGGGGAGTTGGCAAGCTGCTAAGTATAACTGGTGATGTAGAAGGACAAGGAATGGTGCAGCTTGTCCAGGCGCTATGTCCCCACAGTGCGTGTACCTTGACTCTTATTTTGTTGGGGAATAAAAGCTGGCTTTAGCTCAAAGCTGCTGTACTTGTGTGCTAATATTGTCCAACGTGCTGCTCCAGTGAACTTCTGGCAGCCTTGAATTTCCTTCTTGCTCTTCAGCCTCCTTCTGAAATCCTCCTTTGCAGCGAGACTCCTGTCCTGCCCACGCTGTTGATATTGCGACTTCCCTTGTCGCGCTGGTTATTTATGATGATACTTGGGCCTGAACCTGGAGATCCGCTATGGAGAGTTTTCTGCATAAGAAGAATTACTTCTCGCGTCCGTGTCAGCCAAAGAGCCATATGCTGGCCTGCACCATGGGCTGCCTGGCTGAACTTTGACATTCGCTTTTGGTTTTCCACTGTTGGGCAATATATCGCTTGTCATCGCAAGGGCAATTAGTCCTGCTCCTTCCAAGCCCCAGCTGATACCCTTTAGCTTTCCCAGAGCATAAAACATTGTGGTTTTCGTATTGCACATGGGTGTATGGAAATGACTTGCCATGTTTTCCCCCTGTTAGGCTTCATAATGCATGCTCCAGGAAGCTCTGAGGAGAGGTTTCCTTTAACTTTCTCCCTGTACTGTAGAAGCATCGTTCATGTTTGTAGGGTTAATGCTAGATTTTTGTGACTTTGAAGGTGCTTGTTTATCAAGTTGGGCTTTAGAGAGAGAAGCCTCAGTTGTGAACGTGGTGCCTCCACGTTTTGGGGCTATTTGTGTGCGTGTTGCCAAATTCCTAGTGCTTGGAGACTATTAAATATGTGCTGGGAGATGCAGCAACTAACAGAGCAATACCCTTGAGATAAAGATCGGGGCATGGAAAAACCAACTTGTCCTTTCTGCCAGCCACAGCGTATGCTCCTTTGCCAAAGCTCTGGGAGAAGAATCTTACAGAAAACCAGAGAATTGAGATGTTCAGGCTATGTCGGGTCAAAGGAGGATTGCATTTCTAAAAGCAGAATCCAGTCGAGGAATGTGCCTGTTGGCTGTCTCTCTTACTTTCAGGTCAGAGGATTGAAAGGTTATAGGGCCTGTGCCAAAATTGCCCATGGAGGGCTCGTTTCATGCACATGCTGTATGTATGAATATCAGTGGTTCAGCTTCATGTGACAAAGATGGGAGATGAAAGCTTTCTCTTTCCCTATTTGGTTTTGAGGGGTTGGCAAGACTTGTTCCCTCCCTGTCTCCCTTTTCACTGTGTTATCCTGTCCTCTGAGAAGCAAAGGGGATGCTCATGTAAGATACCTGTGTTCCTGTGGAGTTTTCCTAGGATGAGATAAGGTAAAATGCTGTCAGCTCTGGGAAAGGGGGATAAGTTACCAGGCTTAGATACACAGGGCAGTCACTTAGTAACATTTGGCAGCTCTGCAAACACTATGGACTAGCTTAGAGAAGGTAAGTGTGCTGAATGCTTTAATCCTAGCTAATCTAATTAACTGCAAGCGTCTAAGGCAGCTTTCTTTGCACTTTCAGGAGCAGCTCTGCTTGGAGGGATAATCACCTTAAAAGGCTCTTGCTGCAGGTTTACATTGGTCAGGGATATTCCTAAGCGAGCCCACGCTTTCATTGAAGTCGCTGTAGCCTGTTTTGTTTTTCTCCCCTACAAAACCTGGGTTGACGGGTATTTTTTTGACCAAAAATGTTAGGCTCAGAGAAGAGAAATGACTGATCTCTGTTTTCTTTTTTTAGGTGCGTGTTACTATGACGCTAATCAGTCGATGTATGTGTTTGGTGGCTGCACGCAGAGCAGTTGTAATGCTGCATTCAATGATCTCTGGAGGCTTGACCTAAATAGCAAAGAGTGGATCCGGCCTCTGGCATCAGGTGAGAGGTGACGGACGTTCAGCCATCCGTAACCCTTCTTCCCACTCCCTTCCGTACCACTGACACCTTAATCAAAATGTATCTTGCCCGCAGGGCTGAGCAGTTTGATTCTGTTTTTTTCCCCTCATGCGTTATCATTGTCTGAATGGTTTTCAGGTTATGCATCTTTTAAACACAGAGTAACTGTGTCCTTGCGCCTGCAGCACTCTACGTTGAAATGAGTTGAGTTGTTCTCAGTTTTCCTCTTTGTCTGGAGAAGTTATTCAGTGCTGTTTTATCCCATGTAGAATGAGTGACAATTAACTGAGGTCACGAGCCTATGTTGATAGAAGTCATTGTCCTAGAACGGTGATTTTCGAAGAGCTTTGGTAGCTGCCACTTCAGGCATTTTGAGGAGTGGATGAGACATGCCTGTGCTGGCCACCCACAACAGCCAGGAAAGTGTGGGAAAGCAGGTACGTACATTCCTGCAGTCCACATGCTCCGAGCAGGGCAGGAAAGTGCCATAGATTATTTCCCGCACTGGTTTTGAACTTGAAATGTCACACACAAAGCACTTGTTTTCCATATATCTCTGTGTTTGCCCGGAATAACTTTGGTAAAAGTATAAGAGCTGGGTGTGGGGGGGAAGCTCTCTGTGGGTGAAAAGTGAGTACAGAAGTGCCAATTCCAGCAAAAGCATTATGTTTATTGACGAGAGGGAAGAAGAGACAAGGAAAGGGAGAGTATCTTGACATCTGCCGTGCTTTCCTTGTTGAGTTGCCCTGTATATTGTGCTTCTGGTGTTGTGGACTACTTGACTGTCATTTACAGCCATGTTTTCCTGTCTGTTCCTTCTCTCAAGTCCTGCAAAATGGAGATGTTTCAGCCTACTAGGGTTATCTTGGGATTACTCAGATGTGACTTTAAAATGTTGGCACGTACTTTGTGCATGTGACAGTTCTCTGGATGTATGGCTTCACAGGCCTTAACGCTTTCACTAGATTTCATTTTTTGAATTGGCAAATGTAGTGTGTGATGTCTGAGCGCTAGAATTAAGCAAACCGTGTCAGACTGAAGCATGGAGCATATAAAGGCGTGACTTGAAGAGAAAACTAAGCTAGAATTTTAAAGCTGACGCAGTACAACATACAGGTATGCAGAAAACAACTTCTTTCTTCCTCCTTCCCTGCTGTAGTGCTCTCCAGCTCCCCCCCCCCCCCCTCTCTCTGGTCAGGGTGGAGAAGAGGCCATGGGTAGCATAAACAGGATACGGGGCTGTGCAGACCTCTGGTCTGCCCCAGGATGGCTATTCTTGCAGCCTCACAAGTTCTTCCGTCGGATTCAATGCGGGGCATGACTCGCAGTTAGTACTCGCGCTGTGTTAATGAACCCGGCTGCCAGCACCCAACTCTGGCTCTCCGTCACCCCATTGGTATTTCTATAAAGCAAAATTCCCACTGACTTACTAACAAATAGCACTTTTAAAAGAACGAGTCCTGTGGGAATATGTGTCAGAGTTAAGTCCCATGGGAAGATCCCCCGAGGAAATATTTCTGCATGCTGTCTTGAGCACATGTAGCGAGATCAGATCGCAACTGAAACTTCAGGCAGTCTCGCTGAACAGAGCGCTCTTGTTCATCTGTCTTCAGAGAAGATGAGTCACCGTGTTTGTGCCGGTGGTGGTTTCTTGCACATAGCTGCTTTTTTGGTGCCCTAACCCAAGTGTTGGCACCCACTGTCTGGGAAAGAATAGTGACTGGAGGGGGCAAAAGCCGAGAGCTTTGAAACCTGGAGTGAGATGTAAGTAATGCGAGAGGGATTTTAAAAGGCAAGCTGACTTTGATTGATTAATGCTTGCTTCAGCATGGGGTGTGTATGAGCTAACTGTTGCTGGAGGTTCAGGAGGAATTCCCACCCTTTTGTTCGAGATAGCTCGTCCTACTGACTCCGCAGGGTAGGTCTTTCTCCAAAAAGAAGACTGCAGCTTCTCCACAAGGCCAGAGTCTCACCTGAGAGGTTTGATGACATGCAAAAACTTTTGCCCATATTCAACGTGCCGTCTGATCTACTGAGATGCCATTTATGTGCTGAAAAATACTTGAATTCACAACTTGCTTTCGGTCATCACTTAAGGGTGACCTTGTGATCTACCCGCTCTTTAGAGCGGATGGCACATACGTGGTTCTTTTCCCCATAGGGAGCAGCCATGACTGCCTTTCATACGGTGAGAAATTAATTTGCTTTTTCCTGTAGTCCACTTTCTCTGCCTCTCCGTACTTGGGAGCGGAAAACACCTGGGTAGGGCTGCCTGAAGGAAGTTGAAGTGTGGTGCCAGGGCTAAGCTAAATGTCTTGGACCTTGCCCAGTGCAGTGGCTTAAGTGAGCTGAAACAGCTTCATCCCATTCCTCTCTGTACAGGTCTGTGTGCAGTCCAGGAGAAAGCTGCCTTTTTTGTTCATATCTGCATCTTCGTTTTGCTTTTCTTACTCAAAGACATTAGACTAGCTGACGTCAGAGGTGGATAATTCATCTCCAGTCTGAGCTATTGCACTTAATCTAGGAGTAAATATTTAGCCTTCAAAGAAATAATTGGGCTGTGTTTCTTTAGCCTTGGAGACGGCGGAGGGAGATAATTGCCTCAAAAACCCTAATTTTTGAGGTCTCAAAGTACTTTTTGCTTAGATCTCAAACAATGGCACTGACTTTCTACTTATTAGACGGTAGCAGAACAAGGGAGTTGATGCCTAGCTTTTTATGTAGCGCTTCTCACTGCTAGAGTTTAATGCTTTTTAAAAGGGTAGCTAACAATATCTCCATGTTAGGAATGCCTCTAAACTCTTCCCTCAAGCTCTTCTGGCCACTTGAGTTACTTTGCACCTCTCTCACTCCCACATGAAAATTCCACTCGAGCAGGAGGGAACATACAGAAGGATAATTAATGGCCTATATTATGTGGGAACCCTGGAGGGGAGGTGCCGATGGAGATAGGCATGCAAGGATGCCGTCGCACCCTGCGCGCAAAGGGAGCTTGGCAGGGAGGACGTACGTGGATGCCAGGTGAGATCAGCCTGGCTGAAGCTGAAGGATTTATTTACTTTTTGAGGGAAACGTGCAGAATTGGCTACCTGGCCGCGGAGAAGAGGCGCTTGTTTGCTGTCAACTTCTGCTGCTGGAGTATAATTTTAGTCATTCCCAGCTGCAGAGGAGTTGAAACGCCCACAGGAATTCACTGCGTTTTCTACCCGGATCAATGATACCGTCTCCTGTTTTGTCACTTTGAGTACAAAATTACAGCTGTAATGTTCTCCTCGGCTAGCTGCTCCCTGGAAGGCAGGTGCCTTCCTCCATGAGCACTTGCCTCCCATCTTCATTACTGTCAGCTCAGCCCCACTGCTGGGAGGAGAGCTTGGCTCCCAAGGAGCAATCCCATACAGCAGGTCAAGGGAGGTATTGGGATGCTTTATTTGCATAGTTAATCCAGGCTCTTCTTTGACTTCTAGCCTATCTGCACAGAGGATAATCTGGAGGGTTGGAGGTGTTTTAAGCTGAGGTTTGTTTATCCAGCTAGAGGCTGGGGTTAGTCTCGCTCATCTAAGTCAAGCTCCAGCATGCTGTTCTTGCAGTGATGGCATGGGCAGGATTGCTTTCAGTGTCAATAGTCTCTAGTGCTTCCCGAAAAGGAGCTTTTATGCAGCTGAAACAGCCAGGAAAGAAACCAAAAACAACTCGACAGTGGCCCAGAGGACCAATGGGTGGAGGGAGGAACCCATATGTTGAGGGTTTTGGTGTGGGGTTGCTGAAACCGGGGACTGGTTAACTGGGACTTAGCCCTGGGTGCAGATCTACTGTGCCAGTCCCGTTTTCTTGCAGGTCTGTGAAACGCTCTTGATGGGAATCCTTCCTTCTGTGCTTTGAAAACTGTGTGGTAGGTCCTAGGAGAAGCTGCCTTAGCCATCAGCATTGACCCATGCCCTTCAATGTCATCTTCTGATCCGTGTTTTATGTTCCTGTTATCCTCTGGCTGCAGTGGCTAATTGAGAGGCGGGAATGAGAGCGTATCCCCAAGCCATCATCTTCTTGGCCTACCTGTGCTGCTGAGGCTCCTAAAGCAACTGTGTGTTTCCGCAGACTTTCTCCCTTCCTGGATTTGTTACTTTATATTCCTCAGGAGCCCTGTGCTTGGCCGCTGCCTGCCAGAGCCATGCACCAAACTGGCAAATGCTTTTTCTGATTGGAGAGAAAATATGCTGGTAGTCTCACCAGAGACCACCTGTGCTCCCAGGGGCTTGTCAAGTAGAGGTGAAAAGCTTTTTTTTTTTTTGAAATAGTCTTTTATTGTGTTTACATTGCCATTGTTTATTTTACGAAGACCATGTCTGCTTCTGCTTTGATTATCCTCAGCCGAGCGCGATCCCATCCTTTGCCCCAGTCTTCCCTATAGCTGCGCGAGAAGGCAAGAAAGCTCTGTGCAAAAAATCCCCATCCCCACCCTTGAGGCAGTATGCCTTCCCACTGTTGGGCAATGGCAGGGCCTCCCTCCTCCTGCTCCGATATCAGAGGAGTTCGGGAGACTTATGACTTTGCTCTTCCTGTTTGCTGTGAAAAGGCCTGCCATGCAATAAGCCCTGCGTCCACCCTTCCGGTAGGAGGGTAAAACTTCCCAGGACTTATTTCCTGGTGTTTTTTGTCTCCCTGCAATTGAGCCCCATTAGCTCTTGCTGGGGAGATGGGAATGCTTCTCCTTTTTCTCAAAACTTCAGGCTGGATACAGACTTGAATGCAAAAGAAGTTTGTTAGATGCGCTGACAGTCTCTGTTAATTTGCAGAGACAGGTTGCTGGTGTCAAATCT
This sequence comes from Struthio camelus, assembly GCF_040807025.1. NCBI lineage: Eukaryota > Metazoa > Chordata > Aves > Struthioniformes > Struthionidae > Struthio > Struthio camelus. The sequence continues at coordinate 13,613,551 of NC_090962.1, forward strand.
TAGCGGCTTCAGAGTGACTGATCCTCGCTGTGTTTTACTGCTGTAGCCAGAAGTGAAATGAGTAAAGAGCTTGAACTTGAAGTTTGTACTTAAAACATTCAGATAGCGTTGATATGATGCAGTAACTGTGCAAAAATCTGTGTCCAATTCTCTTAGCTCTGTTCTCTCCCCAGGTCCATCTCCAGTCTTTATCATTTTGGCAGTGCCTGTTACAGGCCCATGTTTTGAGTAAGAGCTGCTGGAGTCTTAGGATTGGGTTTCCCCTTGTGAGTGGAGGGGAAGGTGCCTTTGATGATGTTGTGTCAACAAAACTAACAGGCTAAAGGAGGTAGGAGGGATGCTGTTGTCACCTGTCCAAGGTGGTTGTATCAGATGTGACCCTTCTGCTGTGGGAGGCTGCCTTGGCTGCAGCATGAGAGAGCAAGAAACATGCCCTTTAGTCATTTAGTGCAAATGGAGTGGTTTTCCCTGGACAAAGCTGTCCAAAAACCTTGCCCCCAGTAAAAAGTCCTGTTTTCATAACCTTCTCTTGAAAAAACAGTGACGAGTTTTCAAAACAGTTGTTCGAGTTTCATAAGGCTCTTCAAAACAGTCCTGATTTGGGGTGAGCTTCCTTGTTCAGGACCTCTTGTCCTTTATGGAGTTGAAAGTAGACATAAGCCATAGCAAAGAAATAGTTTTCAAGAAGGTGTTACCAGGAGGTACAGGGAGCTTGTGCAGCTGAATGCCCATGTCTGAGGGTTTGAGAAGCAGGCGACAGACTCTCGTGTTAAGAACGAGTTGGAAGGAGGCGACGTGCTGTGGTTATGAAGGGTTAAATTGCACATGTGCATCTCTATGCCCATGGAACAGAACTGGCCTTCACCAGAATGAAAGTGCAAGGCAACGGTTCTAAACTATGGCACTGCTATAAGATTAGATGTGTTCAGTACAAATCATGCACAGGACGCATGACTACAGGACAGTCCGAGGGTTTGGTGGGACTTAAAGAATACAGGACAGTCCGAGGGTTTAGTGGGACTTAAAGAATTTTAAAAAACGGTTTGAATAGTGGAAACAGTCTCACATTTGGATTTGTTTAAAATCCATTATGCCTTAAGATCTCCTGAGATTGTGCAGTTTGTCCTTGATCGTGTTTTGCATCTTTTATTCTAAAGGAATGAATAGCAGTCCCTGCTGAGACTCGTTACTGAAATACTCTGGTCTGACCCCATCTCGCAATTCTTCTGTTCCCATTACAAAGTGACTTGTCTCGCATTAAGAGAGCGAACGATCTAAGGCACATTCTTGCTTTGAAAAAAAGCAACATCCTGACCTGACCATGCCACTAGTCTCTCCAAAGCAGCGTTGTTCGGTCAGTAGGCTGCTGCTGATTCCTAAGACATCAGAACGCAGTCTGCAAGATGTTTCTTAACAAAACAAACATGTTCCCATGTATGCAAGGAAGGAAACCAGGAGAAGCACTTTTGAAAATAAACTTTTGAAAATTTAGCCTAACTTGTTTCCATTTTTAGCCAAATACCCTTGAGGGAGTGTTGCAGAATGATCCTTGTGTACCTGTGCGTTTCTAAACTTACTGTGATGTTTAACAACCCGATTTAATTGAAGGCACACCTGACTTTTTATTAAAAACTTGAGATCACCTTGAGCACACTAAAGCCATGTCATAGCTCCTGGCCTCCTGGGGATCAAAAGAAGCGAAGAACTGATATCTGGCACAGAGCAACATCTCTAATTACAGCTACAGCTGCTGGCTTCAGGTGTCTGATACTTCGAAGTAGAACAGGTTAATGAAACACATTTGGAGGAATTTCCATCTGTGTAGTGTCTTTCTGGCTGAAAATTGGGATGGATGAGATCTGAATGAAGGGAACAATGCTGTTGTAGCACTGAAAGGAGCCTGGAAGAGTAAAGTCTTTCTCTAGCTCTTTTTCCTGATCTGATCTGTTTATTTTTTATGGAACTTTGAGTTTCATAGGTGTAGAGTGTGTTTCTGCATTTGCAGAGCTAAAACTTTGCAGGTTGACATCAGAAGCCCTCATTGACTCTTCCACTGTAGTCGAAAGCCTATTGGAGCCCTCACACCTGGAGTGACTTGATCCCGTTGGAAACTCTCTCTGGCTTAAGTTTCTCTGTCCTGTAGTAGTTTAAAAACAAGCTCTCCTTGGGTTCAGCTGCCTGACTTCTGTCTCCATACCTGACCTGTGAAATGTCCCCAGTGCCCGTTTGGCAGGTTTTGCACAGAGCTTTACTGAAAAGCCTCCGAAAGGCTCTCGGAGCATCAGATGAAAGCTGCTGTAGAAATGTAAATCCCCTCAGCCCTGTGTTATTAAGAGATGCTCAAACCTTGGTGCCAGTATTTTGGAAAATGAGTTACTGCATTTGTATGTACAGGTATTGAGCAGGCTTGTGCTGCCTGCCATCTGACATGCTCATCACGTTCACGCTGTCCTTTGGGACAGAGGCACTGTGGCAGCAAAGGTTTCTCAAAATTGCTTTTGCTGTTTTAATATACTGAGCTTTTTCCTCTTTGGGCTCCCAGGTTTACAAGCAGATTAGTAACAGCAGTGAAGTGGTAGTAGTCTTTGACAGCTGTATTCTCCAACCCGGTGCTCTCGTGTCAGGCTGGGAGCCAAGAAGGAGTGCTGAGGGAGAAGGCTTTTTTAAAAATGTTAAGCTGCAGTGTGGAAATAAAAGGCAAGAATGTCTTTTGAAGAGGAGTCCTGGTAGCTAGAGAAACATAGCTGATGGTACGTGCAGAAATTCTGCAAAGCATAGCACACTGAAGTACGCAGGGTCTGTCGCTTAGAGCTGCACTGGGAATGAAAACTGCAGTTGGGCAGCACCTTAAACCATTTCTGCTGCAAGATGAGATACTGCAGGGAGTACGCCCTGCTTTCCAAAGGAAGCAGAGTCCCCCGAATATGGAATTTAACTTCATTCATGCCCTTCCAGAGAGAGAGAGAGAGCACGCCCCCCCCGAGCTTGTTCAGCAAGCTCCAAGCTGTGGCTCCGCAGAGCTCAGGTGTTTCTCGGTGCCTTTTAGTCCCTTGGTTAGTCTGTGCAAGGCAGACAGTGTGCTAATTTGTTTCTTTCTTCGCTTGGGTGGTTTAGAAAAACACCTCTAATGAAATTTACGTTATTAAATGTGAAGCGTTTCAAGGCCAAGAGATTAAAAATTGACAGGTGAAGGGTGGTGGTTGTTTTTTAAGCTGCTACAAATTAATCTGCCGAAGCCTCATCGGAAAGGTATTGCTTGTGCACGGAGGGCTGCTTTGCAGGAGACGAATCCATCGGTGTTTGGGTTCAATAGCTTTGCTCTGTGGTGGAGATTAGATCACAGAATGACCAAGGTTGGAAGGGACCTCTGGAGATCACCTAGTCTAACCCCCCTGCTCAAGCAGGGTCATCTAGATCACATTGCCCAGGATCGCGTCCAGGCAGGTTTTGAATATCTCCAAAGGAGGAGACTCCTCCACCTCTCTGGGCAACCTGTTCCAAGATGCTTGATGTGAGTTTTGTTTACAACACGCATCTCTCCTCCCTTTACTTTGCCAGGCCCTGTCTTCCTCCTTTCTTGGCCTCTTTGCATTTAACCCATGACAGTTCCTGTCATCTGTATCTGTTTTGTTCTGAAACAACTTGGCACAGCCTCTCGCTCAGGTGAACGAGGAACTTTTGCCCCTCTGGGTGGATTTTCTGCCAGGTCTGTCCCATCAATAGCTGCGTTCAGAAAGACTCTCCCTCCTGGATGGCAGTGAAGGTGGTGTCTTCAGTGCTGCAGAAGGTGGTGAGCTCTTTCCTTGGAGGCCAGCTGAGAAACGACGTGCCTTCCAGTTTGGCAGCGTTACGTGGGTGATGCCAGGGACTTGGAAGTGGAACATACCCACTGACTGGGCGTGTGCGAGTCCTGCATATGCTTTCACCAGTCCAGCCAGGAAAAGCCTGAAGTCCACCCTCTTCTTCCCTGGTTGCTCTAAAGCTCTTAGATCCTTTCCGCTCCATACAGAAAGCGGAGGCAGCACTGAGAGCAGTTCTTTATATATAAAGGCTTTAGAGAGAAAGCAGGGTTGTAGCTTTTAAACTCTAGACAACAGAAGGGGAAATAGGATTGCGGACTGCCAATATCGGAGCAAAAAATACCCGTGCCTCCCATTCTCCAGCATTTTGAATCCACGCATCTGTGGTGTATAAAATGGAGGAATAGCTAGAAACCTGTTAATGCATGATTTTTCAGAACCCAGCTGCAACTGATGCTCTAAAATGTATGTGCATCTGAAAGGAGCTGTGATTCTTGGTCGTTTCCTCTCTTGCAGGGAAGGAGATTTTTTTTTGTTTTTTGTTTGTTTTTTTTCCAACGCGGACGCCTTTCACAGAGGGGGGGAAAGCGTCTTTTCTGCATCTGAAAATCATCTCTCTGCACAGCCCTCTCCCTCCTTCACCCTGACTGTGCCTGGCTGCAGCCTGCCCCTTGACCCAGGCTGCATTGTTTAACTTCTCTTATCGATGCGCCTGAGCCAGGTTCCCATAGCACTTCTAAGCACTTCGGTTACAGGAATAACATCGAGTGACACTGGGAGTCTGGGCAAGAGCTGCAGAGTTCATGGAGTCACTCCATAACTTTGTCTTTTCTTTTTCCTTCATCCGTCTCCTGACTTGAGGGTGGCGGCAGAGAAATGCAGGATCTGTTGAGCAATTTAAAAGGTTCTTGCCTTTTCCGCAGAGATGCCAAGATGCTGCTGCTGCTGCTGCTGTTTCCCGTTGCGCGCGGCCTTGCGGGAATGCAGCACCAGAGACGGGCAGGAATCACTTTGAAGAAGTCGGCCCGCGCGGAGGTGGGAACAGGCGCACAATGGGGATGAGTTTGTGGCCGATCCCGTTCGGGCACCACAGCCGTGTTGAACCTTCGCGTGGTGCGTTGGCTGCTCACTTTGCCTGGGCTGTGTGGCTTCAGATGAAAGAGCTGCATGTGCTCCCGCTTGCCCCCAAGGCCACACTGTGCACGTTCCTATGGCTATCTCTGCTGGCGAATAACTACGTGAACTGATACGGTGGTTTTAAGACTCAGTAAAGGTGGCACATGTATCAGCAGGCAAAAGCAACCGGCAGTTTCTCTCTCCCATTCCCCACTCTTGAAGTGCTGCGTCAGTTCTGCAGCTGTTGGGAGTTCAGCAAATTTTTATCCATATGCAAAACGTAAGAAACAGTCCCTACTGTGGGAAATTCGCTCCCCGAAGTGATTGCTAGCCTGCTTTTGTCAGCGAGTAAGCAAGGCACGATTCTCCTGTGTCAGTTCTGCAGGGCAAACGGTTTGCTTTGCCCTTTTGCTGCCCTTTTGTCTTGCCTCTGACAGTTTAGCCTGATGTGGCAGGAATAGCTGGTGCTTTTCTGGAGCATGAGGTGGGGGAAGCGATTAAACGATGATCTGGTTTTCCGCTTGCCTCAGTACAGGTCCAGGGTCTTTGAGGTTCGCTTTAGGCATTGAACCGCAAGGGAAAGAAAGGCTGAGCAGCTACGTCGGGGCAGAAACTGAGTCGTGGGGAAAGGATACCTGATGCCTATCCTGGTTCAGCAGGTGGGGTATATTTTAGTCTGTGGGTGTGCTGGATGTCTTTCATGGACATCTTGGACGTTGGTTGAAATCGAGAGGGTCCTGAAATGAAAAAGGCCAGAATTGCCCTAGCAAGGAGCCCTCTGGGTGTGTCTCTCCTTCCCGTTCCTGTTGCACACCATAACTTGCACTTGCTGGTTGCCGTCTGCTCTCAGCCCGGCACTTGGCGCTGTGCTTTAGCGCGTTGGAATTTAATTTTTTTGACGAGAGCTTTGCTCAAATCAGAGCTGGCAACCCTGATGTAGTATAGCCAGCATGCCTGTGCCTATGATGGAGTGACGTACTCGATGAGGAATGGTTTTAATGCACCCTCTCCCAGATGAATGCTGATGAGAGGGGGAGTGATTCAAAAACCGTGTGCTGGGGGTTTGAAATATGCCTGTGTGACATGTATCTCTCATAGAAACTCTCTTGTCTTTCTGCATGGAGTAGTCCTTTTGTTTCAGCACTGAGCTGATGTGCGTATTCTTGGCGGATGGAAGTGTAAATGCAGACAAATCAACAGAGTCCCCAGGCTCCGTCATGTTGCCTGCTTTGCAGCAAGGCAGTTGCCACTGCCCTTTAAGGCACGTGAGGCCATAAAGATGGCTGAACCTGCAGGTCTGCTCCTTCCTCCTTCCCCCTGCATTCAGTTCGTGTAGCAGCAGTGACTTCTGAAGTCTTTCCTTGCATTCAGTTTCTTATCTCTTATGTTTGGAGCGCTCTTTCATTTTTATTTCCTCAGAAATGGTTGCCAGACCCCTCTTAAGACATTATCAGTGTGGATCTAGCAGAAAGGCACGAAACATAGCTTGTTGCTTTAACCTTGTTAGATTTAGCTTCTGAGAGAGAAGGTCCCCGGGCGCAGATCCCTCCAGAGATTAACAGAGGAATTTTTCCCACTATTGCCTTTATTGGCCTCCATGTCCGAGACTGGTGCAGTGAACTCTTAGCTTCTCTGATCCCCCTTTTCTCCACAAACAACACACAAAGGTAGCCTTGAACAGGGAAAGGGCGGCTGGCCGTCGAGGGCTGTTTGATGTGTGCCGCTTTTTCGAGTCCAGGGTAATGTATGCTCATTTTAAACATGACCCTGGGTTATCTGAAAACATTGCTCATGAGCATTTTATACCAAAATTGGGGAAAACTATTTGTGTCCCTCTTATAATAGGACCATAAATCTGCAAAAATAGGTTCCCAAGGTTAGGAATCCTTATATAGACAAATAAGCAGTTGTGTCTTTTTAATGGTACTGACCACCCAGTAGCTCCCTGTGAGTTTGGAAATGCCTGAATGTTTAACATATTGGAGAGTTAGGCTACTGGGGGTAAAACTTTGAGCACCTGTCATTGGAAAATTGAGTAGAAGTGTCTATCCTGAAATACTCGTTATACAGCCTCTAAAAATTAGTGCTTGGAGAGCAGTTTGCTTTTTTTTAATGGTCTCAAGGTACAGGGCTGTAATCCTTCAAACTGGTATTTCCATGAGCCATAGAAGTTAGGCCTGATTTCCTAGGGCTGCTTTTTTTTTTTCTGAGTAAGTTTTTGGGGGTCTTAATGTACTAGGCAAGGTCTGTGACAGCACTCCCTTTTAGGAGTCTGTCCTCTTCCTGACACGTGATTTCACAAAACTGTAGAGAATGTTATTTCTTTAGGATATCTGTTCCTCTGAGTTTGGTTACTTCAGCCCAAGTATTCAAAAAGCGATCAGGAGGCTGAGAACAACCAAAGGAAACAAGGCACTTGTGAAATCGTCTCTTTTTTTTTTTTTTTTTTTTTCCCCTTCCCCCTGCCCCCCTTTCTTTTTCAGGAAAGAAGGCTTAAATTCAAACAGGTGCCCCAGCTGCACTTAACTAGAGTTTACAGCTGCAATATCTCTAACAGAAATCATGCATCGTGCTGGAAAGAAAGCGGATAGTCTGAAGTAGCTCCTGGTGCTAGGCCAGTGCCTTCCTCCTGGACACTGCCCCTTGGCATTAGAGGTGCAGGAGGTACCGTGGTTGCCTTGGAGCATTTGTCTGGCCACGGACTCCCTCCTCGCTTGACATGGGAGTTACTCCTTTCTCCTTTTAGATGCGTTGCCCTGTGTCCCCTCCTGGGTGGTTACGTCCCACCTTAGCGGAGGGGACGCTCCGTTTTTGGTCGGTGAAGTGAAACCCTGCTACCCTGATGGATTTAGGGCTGCGTAAAGGTTTCACCTTGTCTGTTGAGAAGGAGCTGGGACTTTCGGAAAGGCTTCAGGCAGGCTGTGGGGCCACCTATCGGCAAAAACTCCTTCCAAGTCAGCTGAGCGAGCGGGTGCACGTCTGGACTCGGAGTTTTGCTGCTTTAAGCTAAGGTTGCTGTTGAGCCTTTGCATTAATGATCCTGTCTACAGTGATTAAATATGCAGTTCAATGAACACGCAACATTAAGCATGAGGATTTCTACTTTGCAATATGTACTATATTGCACTATTATTATCAGGCACTTTAAGGAGTTCACTGTCTGAAAGGGCTTGCACTTCATAACCTGCTTTTATGTCTTTCACAAAAACATATGCTTTAATATCTCTCCTTAGGTCTGGTAGCCATGCAGGATGACCAAGCACTGCATCATGTTTGTTTTCAGGCCAAAGTGGAATATTTAGTCCTTGTATGAAATATTCAACAAAAATTTGGCATTGAGTGCAAGAGTTAGGGAAGCCAGGAGAAAAACGCACTTCTTGGGTGAGCAAAGCGTAGTGCAGGAACTAATGGCTTTTTGAGACAATCAGCCGTAATGCTACAATAAGAAGAGGGAAACTGCGGGTAGGGGAAGAGCTGGTTAGAAAAAAGACGCCAAGAGCGGGACTGAATGCCAGGGGTGTGTGTGTGTTATATTTGGACTCTTAGTAGGGGTAGCTGACTTCTACAGGCATGTTCTTCTCTCCTTGCCCACCTTGGTCATCCTGAGGATGAGCTATAAGCTCACAAAATTACGCAGCAGTAATTTCCTGAAACATTGCTAGTTTTGTGTTGCGCTGAAAGGGCCAACTGGGTTCTCCAAGCTGTGAAATTGCTCTGCAATGTCCCCTTTGCCACAACGTGTGGAGTATAGCACAGATTGAGCATGCCCCTCTGCTAACTCTCACGCACGTCAATCCCTTCCCTAAAATTAGTCTGTTATTAGTACAGTGCAGTCTGATAGAGCAATTTCCTTTTTTTTTTTTGCATTCGCATCCTTGAGGGAATACAAGCAGCAGGAGCCGATCAACCCTTTTTGTCTTCAACTCTTGAGCTCTTTAATTAGCATCTTGAGTTCTTTTATGTAGCCTGTTACCCTGTGACTCAAATGGCTCAAATTCTGCAGGGCGCAATATCACTTAGGGCGGGGGGGGGGGGGGAGGAAACAAGTAACTAAGCAGAGCTTTGCAAAGAAAGGTGGACACTCATTATGTGGGAAGGAGGTAAAGACTCTTCATACTCTTGCTGGCATAGAATCAACACTGACAGCGTTGCAGCATAAAGAAATTTTTGACGAACGCTAGTAAAGAGTGGTTCAATCCTGTTGCACAGGGCTCGGAGGACACCGCTGCTCCTAATGGTGACTCGAAACAGCTTTACAGACGGATTGGACCCTAAAGGTCTGACACAGGGGAATTTCCAGGGCAGAAATGACTGCATGACATTGCAAAGCTTGGAAGTAACTCATCCTCTCTGATGGAGACTTCTGATCTCTGCTTCCACATGAAAGACAGCAAGAAACTGGGCCTTGAATTCAATACTACAGGTTTTCCTGCGCTTGTGCCATGAGTCAGTGCAATTGTAGAGTGGAAGTTGTGCACAGAGAGCACAGAGGAAACTTTTCTGTGTGACAGCTGTTCTAAAATTCAAGGTGGCTGTGGTCATGGCTAAGTTGTGTACCTGGACTTTTACATTCTTGCAGTTAGATTGAGGGGAGAGAAAACCTCTCTTAGTTCTGCAGAGGTGCATGGATTCTTTCCCACTAATTGAGAGGTATTTTGTATGCAGCAGATAGGTGCCTGAAAAATTTTTGATTGCAATAGGCTGTGCCTGTTGGGAAGGCTCAACTCAGATCTTGTATGTGGGGTGTGTGTGTGTGTTCTGTTTTTGTTTTTAAATCCTGCAAAACTTAATTTCTGTTTGTGGGACAGACACTTCAGCAGAAGTAGATCTCATTTCCTCCAATATAATATTTCCAAGCAAGAGGAAGAATTCTTTTGAGCCCAGATTTCAAGGAAAGCTAAGTTGCATGTGGCTCTGGTAGGGGGGAATTATATTTTCCTGGTTCTTAAAAGCTCTAAGGCTTAGAAGGCCCAATTGAAGCCTGCCTTGAAAACATTCATAATCCCAAAGCCTCATTTTTAATGTCTCAGAATAAAAACAGGTGATTGTCAGGCAGTAAATCCAAGCCAGCCGAGTGCTGCCTTGTGGTGAATCCTAAATGCTGTGATTTGACTTTTGTAAAGAGCTGGGGCAAGACCTGCCACGAGGATGCCCACCTGCTCCCCTTTCCCATAGCTGCTCTCCTTTGGCATTTCCCAATTCTGATGCTAATGTTACGATTGCCCGAAGCTCTTCTCTGCAGCCTGCTCTATATTCTGACCTCTGGACTGATGCCCTCCCGAGGGCAGGCAACTTGTGTCGTCTTTCTGTTGCAAGACCCTGGCTCAGCAGACGGCTGGAGGGAAAAGCTTTGGGCAAATCTGTCGACTAGAATGGAAAAATCCAGGCTGGACTGTGAACCAAGGGGTTTTATTTCTTCTCTGGTTCCCTTCCCATAGAGGGGAAAAGATGTGGGGGTTTCACGCTGGTGTGAAAGTTTCACGATAGGCTGAACAGCCTTGTCCCGGCTGCAGGACGAGGCTGTGCTTCACGTGACTGCAAAAAGTGCAGGACACACAAGTGCAGGTTACCGGCGCTGGCCAGTGTGTTTTTTTTTTATATCTGATTATTCAGTTCAGCGTCTGTCTCTGGCTTTCACCCTTTCTTTGGAGTAATATATTCCACTGATATGATATCTCATGAGATTAAGTGCCTCCTTACCCAGCCCCTATGGGAATTTGCTCACGTGTGTGAGCGTGGCCTGAGCTGCCGTGTGGCAGGGCTGCCCGTTGCATTTTGCTGGTGCAGGTAGGTGCCGTTCGCCCTGGAGCCCTTCCCTAAAACCCTCCTGCGCATTTGGCGCACAGATTGCGGGCTTGACTTCCTTCATATTGAAATCCTCTGGCTGCTGGACTCGCTTACTTTAATTTCTCAGCTCGCCCTTTGAAATCGGAAACTCGGCCGCAGGCCTGCTTTTGTTTAGCCTGTCATTTCATGTAAATGAATTGGCTCATGATGACTGTGATCGGCTCACTGGAACCGTATCGAAAATAGCGTCATCTCTGGTGGGAGCCGAGGCTGCCTGAGAAAACCGTCGGAAGCAGCGATTAACAGCCCCCGGCCATTATTAGGATCATTTCTCTAATCTATATCCAGAAAGCTTAGTCTTCCACGATAAAATTCCCGCAGTATTTACCTCCCTAGTGTAGAGAACTCTTTCTGCATCTTCACTTTACTTTTAGGGTTCTGCAAACGCTTAGCTTTACTCCAGTGGAGCTCCTCTTTTCCGATACTTCCCCAAATTCTATTGATCTGAACCAATTCTTTCATCTGTGCAGAGCCATCCCATCAGAAGCCATGCATTTTTTTCCCCTTCATTTTTATTTTCATCATTCAAGCTCTGCTCTGTAATATTCAGGTTACACCCTCTTTTTGGAGTTCCTCGGGGCTCTGCCTGGCTCAGATAAAAGGCTAGTCTGGAAACATGCATTAAGCATCCCCTTATAGTGTTTTTTGTTTGTTCTTGTGGCCACTGATCTGTGTGTGCTGCTCCAGTTGCATTAGAGGACTGAATAGGCTTTAAAAAAATGCTTATAAGGATATATCATAAATAGGTAGCATCTATAGCTCGTTTCAGAAAAGATCAGAGATTGGCATTTCTCTTCAGGAACCCATATAAGCTGGAGTTTTTCTTTACTTTTTTTTTTCCCCCCTTTGAGGTATGTATCTGCTTTGTGAGCTAGGAAAATTCATCAGGTGGGGAAAAAATAGCTCTGACCAGCTTTCTGCCACTCATCTCTAATGAATAAATGGTGTCACTTGTAAAGAGATGTTTCTGGCTATGTTTAGAAGTAGTTAATTGCGCTCCACCCTCTGCATGCTTAAATTTGTATCCCCAAGGAAATAAAATCTGGTACTGGGCTTTATCAGGGTGTGGAGCTTGGGTACCCATTTTACCCTCCGCAAGGAAGAGCCCCCTCTGCTTTTCATCAGGGTTGAATTGTTGACAGAGGAAGCAGTTGAAAACAGTGCAATTAGCTAACGATGCTCTTCATGCTCTTCGCCTGGACTCAAGGATACCAGTGCCTGCAGAAGAACAGAAGACTCTGTATTTGCAAATGCAAATGGCAGGACGCTACTAGCGATTCATTAAAATCCTGGAGAGGAAGAAGCCCTCCTGTGTCAATGATGCTGCTGCCTGTCTTTGAAATGCTGCTTCGTGCATCCTATAAAGCTCCCTGACTTTGAGGGCGGTGTTACAGGGGTTGCGGCAATTGAGACAGGTCCCTTTGATGTTCCTGATGGCAGACCTTGCCTTTGTGCTGTGTGTACTTGTGACCTGGAGTCACGCAGGCTGCTGCCACATTTCCGCTTTGCCTGGCACGGTCGGGGCTCTCGTTTTGGTGCTCTGGGTTCCTCGAGATGCTCCTGGCCTTCCCGAACCCCATGGGAAAGAGGCCCGGGAAGGCAGCGGTGGCATCACGTGCTCATTGTGGTGGTGGAAGTGAGTGCAAATGCAGTCACCTTCTAACACTGACTTCTGTCAGAGGTGTTTGTGTATATACTCTTAACCTCTTAAACTGCCAGCCCTGAGTTTGGAATAGCATCCACTGCTGCTCCAAAGCTAAGTGCAGTTATTCCAGGCCCCTGAATACCTCTCTGGATAATTATGGCCGCAATCAACATGTTCTTGGCCATGTTGTAAAGGTTTCATTCTGCCATCACTTTGGTGCATTCCTGATCATCTGGGTGTCCACGAGGCTGCTGTGTTAGATCTCCACTCCTGGGACACCAGCACCCCTCTGCTTCCCTCTCTTTGGAGAGAAGTAGGAGATGCTAGTTCTCCTGGTTTCAGTCCAAAATGTTTCCTCTGGAGTACAAAATGGGTAAAGTTAAGTCATCTCTGATCTGACAAGTTTTTGGCGTGTTCCTCTTGCACAGTCATCTTGCATTGAGATGCTGCTCTGTTTTTGTGTACTCCGTGCGTCAACTGAAGTTCATGGGTTGATCATGCAGAGATGGAGCTTCCGAATGGAAACGCTTGGCACTTCTTTGTGTTGCCAGCTTCCTTTGAAGCCGTGTGAATACCACGATCCTCTGCTTATCAGATTGGAAGAGGGTAGCTTTAAAAGGAAAACTTTGACTTCTAAAACTAAGATTTTTTTCACGCATAGCAGAGTGAAGCTTCACTTTTGTTTATACCTGTACAATGTCCAGTAATAGGCAAAACTTCTTGAAAAAAACAGGGCTAGCCTCTACCTTGGACTGTCTGCATAATTGCTGTTGAATCTTTTGGGAACTGCGTCTGAGGCAGGGGTTTGACTTTCGGGTTGTAGCAGTCGTACGGTTGCTTTTCCTACTCTCTGGCATCCGGACTTTTTTGAGCAAAGTGCTGCTCTGTTCCTGTAACTCCATCCCGACTTGCGCTGGAACAATTCTTGCTAACCCTTTTTGTTTAAAAATAACTCCTGTCCATATTTAAAAACAGACAGAAGCTTTCAGCTCGTGCCGGCGTCTCTGTCGCAGAGACGTTCCTGCAGCCCGTGCCGTGCAGTCCAGTGCTATCTCGCAGTACCCTCGATGGAAAAGGCAAGCTGATTCTCTGCAAGCCAGGCAGAAATATTTGCTAACAGCTAATTTGCACCACCGAGCTTGGGAGAGTGAGTTTATGCCCTCCTGGAGAAATATTTGTGCTGGAAACCTGCTGGCACGAATGTCTGTGGAAATAGCAGTTGGTATAACAGCTTCTCCTCCCTGGCTGCCTTGACACTGCTGGGTTCCTACTGGCAGCTTTTTGCGTCAGGCTGACTCCATTACTCGTAGCCATGTAATGACCCAGGAAAGCTGGAAATGAAGAATTTGACTGGGAACAAAGAGTAACCAAATGTGACCCTCTTCTGGCCTTTTAATCTTTAAGGAGACCTTGGGTCTAGCTCTGGATATACTTGAGCATGCAAATAGTGTGAGAACGGTTTCCTGAAGGACTTTGTTCCCCTTTTCCCAAGTACCTGAGAGCAGCAGCGAAATGTGCTTGGTCCCTAGAGAGAGGCAGAGAGCTCAGGGGCTCTGTTGTCATCTCTTTTGCGTCTGGATTGGGGGGGGGGGGGGATGCGCTTTTGGCTCAGCTTTTAATGCCTGCCACCTGGAAACCATCACAATCAAATCACTTTTCTCAGCTGCAACATCTTAAAATAGCTGTTCTGGTTTCTTTTAAAAATAGTCTCTGTTCTGCATGTCATTACCTGCTAAAAATGCTTCTCCAAGCCCTCCTATTAGGACACTAGAGGTCGGTTTGTTAACTCAGCCTTTTGGAGAGGGAGGACAGCACTTTTGAGGCTAAACGCGTGGCCTTGCCCTTGAGCTGCCCCCAGTTCCCGCAGCCCAGTGCACTCGTGTGGCCGGCTGTGCACGCTGCTGGGTTTGCACCCTCCTCATGACAAGATGCCACCAGCTCTCACTTGAAGCCCTGTGGCGTGACTATTTGCAGGCACGTCTCCAGAGGTTGAGGACTCTGCCTGGTGCTGGTGACGGCCATGGGAGGAAAGCAGCTTGGTCGTGTTGGTGCGTCTGGAGAAGCTTTGGTGTTTTCCTAGGTCGAGGATGTCTAAAACTTCACACCGCGTATTCGTCAAAGTTGCGACGCAGCACCTCTGGCAGCTGGAGCAAGCAGGATTTGTATTTTTATTTTGCAGCCCAGAAGGTGCCTGGCCTGAGCTGAGCAACAGCCTGGGATCCCCAAGGCTTTTGAAGCATAAAGATGAGCATAAATCCCTTAATAACTAGCAGAGGAGTGTTGCGTTGTCCAGGCTTCCCCGTTTCACTGGCCTACTGAGCTGCTGCAGCTGGGGAGATGTCTCATGAGAGTTGCCCACCTTGTGGGAGACGAAATCCCTTAGGCTTGCAGAATTAACACCTGGTCTGATGCTGGATTTCGGGCATCAAGGACGTACGGGAGAGGGCAGGAGCGCTTGGCCATTACACTGCTGCCTCGGTAGCCACCGGTGCTGCTCTTTGCAGCCATCGACTTCGTCGGGTGCCATTGCAGCCTGCCATGCTTTTGCGACATTGAGGAGTGACTGTTAATCCTCGTGGCGAGGGCTTAGGGTTAATTGTGCCACTTTGCAAAAATGGGATTCGATATGCACTGCTGCTCGGGAGTGAGCTGCCGTGAGCAATGCTGGATGCGTTAGAATTGGTATTTGTTCTCGCCCCTTCCTTGGGGAGACGTTAGTAGGTATTTGGAGGTAATTATTGCTTTTATTCCACACTAAAGCAATAATTTAAAGGGGAATGTTAGAAAGCTAGTAATTTCCTGTCAGTGACTGACAGATGTTTTGCCATACATGAAATGTGCTTTCAGGCTCCTACTAATTACCATGACACAAATTGGCAGTAGTTTTCTTCCCGGGCTCCCGACTCCGATTTTGTCTTCTCTTCTTTTCCGTCTTTTTAAAGGGGGAGTTTCCCACTTTGTCGTGTTTTTATCGCACAGCTTGGTGCCCACGTTGACTATGATGTCCTCACCTTTCCCCTTTTCTACCCCTGCTCAGGTTCCTACCCCTCGCCCAAGGCTGGGGCCACGCTGGTTGTCTACAAGGACTTGCTCGTGCTCTTTGGTGGGTGGACGCGGCCAAGCCCTTACCCTCTGCACCAGCCGGAGAGGTTCTTCGATGAAATCCATACTTATTCGCCCTCAAAAAACTGGTAAGGAAGAGAACATCTGGATTCGAAGCACATGCTTTGACCCTGGAGAGCTGCTGGAGGGTGTCTCTCCAAGCTCACTTGGGACCAGCTCATAAAGCCGGGAAGATACGTACACTCTCAGCTTCCTAGGTGTGGCCAATCCTGGCATGTCTGAGGCTTGTTTTTAAAAAAAAAAAAAAAAAAAAAAAAAAAAAGCACGGCATCACGGTCAGGCCCCAGAGACCTGAGCATGCTGCTCTCTGAGACCTCTCGGTTACTTCCATATTTCTCTAGACTCATACCTAAAATATATCAGACTCTCCCAAGTGTTTTCTGGAACATCTTCCAGCCAGGCAGGAAAAACGGATGTGTATATTTTAAATATGTAATTCACTTGGCTGTTTGCTTGAGGTCTTTGAGGAAAATAAGAGATAAAACCTTAACTCCTGGCGCTTTTGTTTTTGGCGATGGTCTGAATTTAAGGCCCCTTGTGACGCTTAAAGGAGGAAGCGATCAAGCGGTTGTATAGACTGTTTTGGAGGGTTCTTTGCCTTTAAAGCTCCCAGACGAAGAATGTACCTGGCAGTGACCAAGGAGATGGCAGGAATTTTCTTATTCCCTTTAAACACCGTTCTGCTGGTTTTAGACCTCGCATTTCCGCTGATCTTTGTGTGAGAAAGGAGCCAGTGCTGTATCAAAGCGACGATGAATTTTCCTTCTCTTTCATTGAGAATGTTTAATCATCAAAACTGTCAATTATCCAATGCACTTTTGGGTAGTGACTTTAGAACACTGTAATTAAACCGTGTTGGAAATAGTTCAGGGCAAACTTAATTGAAAGGGGCAATATTTCCAACTTGGCCTTGTGACTTTGTCATGTTTTAAGAATGTTTAGCACATTAGTATTTCTAATTAGTTTCATTATTATTTGACTCTCTGTAGGTTTTCCCTGAGGTTTTCCTTTGTAATACATTCTTGAGGACTTTGCTGGCCCTTGGGATTTTTCTTTTTTGCCATTCTTTCAGTGCTTCCCTTTCTCGTCTGATGGTCAATGTTTTCTTCCCTCTTCCGCCAGGTGGAACTGCATCGTGACCACTCACGGCCCCCCTCCCATGGCAGGACACTCCTCCTGTGTCATCAAAGACAAAATGATCGTCTTTGGGGGCTCGCTAGGATCTCGGCAAATGTAAGTTGGGAGGGAAGATGGTTCGCAAGTGCTCCCGCAAGAAAGGCATGCGTTGTATCTGTCCTAGGATAGTTTGTAGTGTTTTGGTGCAGGATTACCCTGCTGCTGCTTTCCAAGCTTTGATTTCTGCTCAGTGCAGCTCGAAACAGTGCCCTGAACTGGGGCAGGAGAGAGCGAGGTGAGGCATGTGGAAAGCTCGTGTGCAGATGTGGAGCAGTTTGTTCATCAGAGGAGACTGTGGTGATCCTCTCTGCTTACCCCTTCCTGCCCTCATGCATCTAGGATGAGAGATTGGCTAGTACTTGCTGCAGGCCAGCTTTGGGGTCTGCCTGCTAACTTCCTACGCCTTTCACCTCTTCTGGGGAATTCCCTTGAGGCACCAACACAAGGGAAGGGAGCCCAATTTTGGCAGGGAGCATCTGCCCTAAATCAGCATTTTAAACGCCTGAAGGCCTGGGTTGTATCAGCAGTATCATCCGGAACCAGGGCAGTGCTGCAGCCGGGTGCTTATCTGGGACCTCGAGGGAAGTGAGTGTCTGTGCCTTTGGCTCAGTGTGTTGTCTCATCCCTGCAGGAGCAACGATGTCTGGGTGCTGGATCTCGAGCAGTGGGCTTGGTCCAAGCCAAACATCTCTGGGCCTAGCCCTCACCCGCGAGGTGGCCAATCTCAGGTGATGCTCTCCTTCACTTATTCAGCTCCAGAGCCAGCTCTCGCATGAGCACAGGCTGCAAAAGATAAATCAGAGATTAAGCCTCGTCTGGCTTCTTTCCAGCTTCCAGGCAGCCCCCTGTGGCTCTCCTGAAAACTATTGCCCAATTTCCAAGTTATCTTTGTGGTCTTTGCCTGCCAGGCCTATATTTTCTAGCCATTTATTTGGTGAGGTTGCACTCTTAAATCTCCTTAATGTTCAGGTAGATACTGTGCCGTGTCTTGCACATGACTCAGAATTGCATGACCGTTTCATTTCTAGAAAACAAATTGCTGGGGTTTGCCTGTTAGAGCAAAAAACGGCTAACATCACCCTTGGCAGTTAAAGAACCATGAAATAGTATCCCATGCTGGTACCCCCTTAATTACTCTGTCTTGATTCGAGTGACTTGGGATTGTCCCTGCTAAGGGTGTGGGTCTGGGAGTGCCTGTTCATTGCCTGCCCAGGGCAGTGAGCACGTGGGAGTCACTTGGCTCAATGCTGGCCTCTCCATCGCAGCTAGTTTCCCTTTACAGTCCCCAGAAGGACAGTCAGTAGTGCTTAGTGTGAGGTTCATCTCAACCTAGAAGAGATCAGATGGGTTGTGCTTTAAAGTACCTTTTTCTCCATCCACTGGAAAAGGAGACTAAGGCACTAGCTCACAAGGACCGTGCTGCTGCAAGCAGCTAACAAATATTGCCCCGAAGCACGTGGCCTGCCAGACGGGCCTTTTGCCTCCTCCCTTCCTGTAAAGAGCGGTGTGGAGATCTCTGCTGCTGGGCCCGTGTGGAGCTTAGGGAAGGGTGGTTGTGCTCACCCATAAGAGGGACTGGTTTGTGAGCTCTTTGGGACAAGGAGAAAAGGCTGAGGCAGTGGGGTGAACTCTGCGTTGCCCTGGGCCCAGCAAAACCGGCTCTCTATCCCAGCTCCACCCCTCACGCTGGGGCAGACAAAATTCAGCAATGTCTGCGTCACCAAGAAGCTGTCGGCGGGCTCTGCCTGTACTCGTAGGCCTTGCTGAAAGCGCAGGGGACCGCTCTGCATCCTTCCTGGTCTGAAACGCTCTTCTTTGCCCCCCCCCCAGATTGTAATAGATGATGAAACCATCTTAATCCTTGGTGGCTGCGGTGGTCCCAATGCAGTGAGTATAATCTGGGGAGCGGGAATTGCATGTGTCTCACTGTAAGCCTGAGCCCTTGGGGAGGGGGGGATCGTGTGTGCTGTCTGGGTGGCAGCCCCCAGACGTCAGGGGCTTCGTATCCTGCGAAGCGCTGTCTTTCTGATCTGGGCACCCATGCTGTAGATTTCCCAGTGAAGCTGTCACTATAGCTAGAGCTGCCTTTAATTAATAAAAAGCACCCCAGGCACTATCTGAGCAGCTCGCCAAGGTTAATTGAGTCTCAGAAGAATTAGCCCTGATTTTATAAAGGGATAAAAGATGTAGATGAAGTGACTTGTCCATAGCTGTAGTGAGGTGTAGTCACTCTTCCGCTTTCAGATCCTAATCTAGGTCACCATTCCTCTGTCTGGAGCAAGGCAGCTGCAAAACTCTGTTCCTTCCACCCCGACAGAGATCTCCTGGCAGTAAACCAGGCTCCTAAATCTGTCACGCTTTTCTTTGCAGCTGTTCAAAGATGCCTGGTTGCTGCACATGCATACGAACCCCTGGACGTGGCAGCCACTCAAGGTGGAGAACGAAGATCACGGAGCGCCGGAGCTGTGGTGTCATCCTGCATGCAGGGTACGAGCCTGACTTTGGGCCAGCGATGTGATGATGGTGTTCAAAGGGATGTTGTGAAAGTGCCGGAGTCAAACCGCTTGGTCCTACAGTGTGATGCGGTCTCTGGCATCTCATACATTTGTTGATCTTTACTGCCTGTCCAGAACACTGCGTATCTCCTTTCTGTTTCCCAGCTGCCTCCCCAGTACAGCGTGAAGAGACGTACTGTAGTTTGTAACCCCCTCTTTCTTCTCCTCTTGCAGGTGGGACAGTGCGTTGTGGTCTTTAGCCAGGCTCCCAGCGGGAGAGCTCCGCTAAGTCCCAGCTTGAACTCTCGCCCTTCTCCCATCAGCGCCACACCGCCCGCCCTGGTTCCCGAAACACGGGAATACCGTTCACAGTCTCCCGTCAGGAACACAGACGAGGCTCCTTGTGTGAACGGCCGCTGGGGCACCCTGCGACCCAGAGCGCAGAGGCAAACCCCATCGGGATCCCGGGAAGGGAGCCTCTCCCCAGCCAGAGGGGACAGTTCCCCTGTGCTGAACGGGGGGAGTTTATCGCCTGGAGCCACTGCAGCCGGTGGTGCTTCCTTGGACAGCCCCGTACAGGTCGTATCGCCCAGCACACCTTCTGCTGCTGAAGGATATGACCTGAAAGTTGGGCTTTCCCTGGCACCAAGGCGGGGTTCGCTCCCGGAGCAGAAAGACCTGCGCTTGGCGTCTGTCGATTTGAGCTGGGAGCAGAAACCGGCTTCCATCATCTGTCAGATGGACGGTGTGGACAGCAGGACAGTCAGCGGAAGCGTGAGGAACCCCCCCGAGCAGACAAACGGGATCCACACGCCGCCTCATGTCGCTAGCTCCCTCCCGGGGGCCGTCTCTCCCGGCGCACTCCGGAGAAGCCTGGAGGCCGTCAAAGCCCTGTCCTCCAAAGGCGCCTCGGCCTCAGCAGCGTTAAGTCCTCCCCTCGTTTCTTCGCCGGGGTCCCCCGGTAGCCAGAGCGCAAGCGGTGCCGAGGCAGGGTCGGTGCAGCGTCCAGCCTCCACCCAAGGCGATGGTCACTCCTTACCTCCCATTGCCCGCCGCCTGGGCCACCATCCTCCGCAGTCCCTAAACGTGGGCAAGCCTTTGTACCAGAGCATGAACTGCAAACCCATGCAGATGTACGTGCTGGACATTAAAGAGACCAAGGAGAAAGGACGAGTCAAATGGAAAGTGTTCAATAGCAGTTCTGTGGTGGGGCCGCCCGAGACCAGTTTACACACAGTGGTGCAAGGCAGAGGGGAACTAATCATATTTGGTGGCCTCATGGACAAGAAACAGAACGTGAAGTACTATCCCAAAACAAATGCCTTGTACTTTGTGCGAGCAAAAAGATAATGTGGCGCCAGCCGTTCACCACCGCCTCCTTCCCTCCCCTCCCCTCGGCTTTCTCTCTCCTTTTCTTTTTAAGCCCTTCCTCTGTCATGCAGGCATTGAAACTGTGAATTAGGGAACAACAATAAAATGCAAAGCGAAACGTCAGTGCTGCCCTCCGGTTCCCGGTAAGACCCCCGTTAAGAGAATTGTGTTCGCCAGCAGGGAAGGACCTCTGTGCCGATAGGATCCACGTCGCTGGGCTCTAGCAGGAGCTCTTTGCTGGTATCTAGGCCAAGAATTTAGGGTGAACAGGTGGGGAAGTCGGCCGTGCAATATCCTCTTCAGAATTTTTTCAGGGGTTAAGAGGCCTCCTATGTCTCTACAACTCCTAAGGGAATGGCAGTAAAAATGGTTTTATAAGAACATGCTGAATACCTGCAGACAGGAGGCTGTTAGCTTGAATGCACTGATTATTTCCATGCTTGACTCTGAAGTATGGCTGTATAAGGAAAATAACAGCAATATCTAAAAAGAAATCTTCCAGCACTGCAAATCGTAACAGTAACCTTTGCTCAACACAAACAGGATGCCTTTTTTTTTTTTTTTTTTTTTTTTTTTGGTGTGTCTCTGAGCCTTTTGGCCCGAGAGTCTCGTTCCTGTCCTGTGTACAGGACGTTAAGAAGGAAGAAAGGACAAAGTGTTGCATCGAAATGCCAAAGCCATCGAGAATTAGATAGGCAGGACTTGTTTTAGCAGTCCTCCCTTCCGTGCCAGGTCAAATTTTACCTGCCAGGTAAAATTCGTGCTGGATCAAGCTGCTAGTTTGGCGTTTCCCCGACAGGCCGAGCTGAGCTGCCAAGGTAGTAAGTACATATCTGGAAACGTCCAAGGCAATATTGCTTGTAGCATTCGCGAAAACAGCAACTTGTAGCCTGGGAACGCTTTTTTTTGGTTCTCTCCCCCTTTATCTTTTTTCCTAGCCAAACTGATGGATATCAGTCATTTTGGATTCAAGCGGCACGGTGGGCCAGCATCAGCCTTGATCGCAGGAACTGAGACTCATCTTTGCATGTGCCTCCTTCCGCAAAGATTAAAACCAAGAAAAATCCCAATGGATTGTACTCGAGTGTCCTTCTGGGACAACCTTCCTTCCTTCCCTTTCAGCCAGACAGCTTTCTGCTTGAACATAGGAAACCCTTCCCTAATCGCAGCCCGCTGGAGGTGGGGAGAGCTGGCGGTTGCCCTGTGCCCTGGCACTACTATGAAGTGGCCCTTTTACCTTTTTTATTTTTTTTATTTATATTTTTTTTGGTGTGTGTGTTTTCTCCCTGTCTGTCTGGCCACTGAGTTTTTCCTCGGCTTAGTGACCGCTTCAGGCAGAGTTTTAACCCAGACGTTTGCAATCAAAACCCTCCTCCAGTTCCCTCGCGGTTCTCGCTGCCATCGGGCCGTGGAGGGGGATGCTTGACCTCTTAAGAGGCTCTCAGAAGTGGGTGACTGCCGGCATAGGCTTGCATTTCTCTGCTAAAACCTGCCCCTTTGGGCCAAAAGGTGCTGAGAGTACCTCTCCGCAGATGCGCACACGCACACTGGTTTTTTCAGTGCCCAAATCGCTCCCGTCGTTGTCCTGGGAAGTGAAAATCGGTATTGAACGCCCAAGGGATCGGGCACGTGGGGGTGGGAAGGGTCTAAAATTTCTGGGAGAAGGAAGAAATACATTTCACTGCTTGTTGACTTTTTTGGAGCTGGATTTAATGACTTGCTGGTCTCGCTTGCAGATCCTCCTGCTTGTCGGAGCTCTGCAAGCTGATTCGGGCTGGGGGGATGGGGGGAGGGATTACAGCACCCTTTCCAGCTCCGTAGATAAACCTTTATTAAATCCAGCCTCTGCAACACAAAATTTAATTACCGAACGTATCATGCCTCATTGTCTCACAGGGAAACACGTCCTGCACTGCCCCCCACCCCGGTTTTCGTCCTCGTGCTCCCGGCATGGTTAACGCTTCGCGGCTTTGCGTCCTTCGTGCTCTCCGCCATCCGTCCGGTGGGCGCTCCTCTTCCTCCTCCTCCTTCCCTGCGCGTCCCGCATGGTTGCAATAAATTGCTCCCACCGCTGCGACCGTCCGTCTCCTTCCCTGCCGTGTGGACGGACGGACGGACAGACGGACCGCTCTCATGTCGTACGCACAACGCCTGTGTCGCTGGGGCCGTGAGTGAGGTTTTTTCCCCCCGACTCAGGTGTACGAGTATCACTTCACCCCCCTGCCCCCCGCCCAACCCCTCGTTTTAGGCTCAGCCGAGCGTAGGAATGAAAAGTGAATTTTGGTGATATTTAAATCTGTGTAAATTTCTTTCTGTTTTTTTTTCTTTTTTTTTTTTTTTTGGTAATGTTTCCCCGATGAATTTTTAGCGGTTTAACAAATAAAAACGGAAGCAACGGATGGCTGTTTACTGCCTTCGCCAAGCGGCTGGGGCGGGCGAGCGCCGGGGCGAGCAGCAGCCGGCGGCCCCCTGCCCCGGCACGTCCTGGGGCGCGGGCGGCCTCCAGCCGGGTACAGAGTGGGGGCTTTGGGGCCCTTATTTCAGGAAGAAAGGCAAGATTTCCCGGAGGAAATTGTTTTGCCCAAGAGAGGAGGGGAAAAAAATGGAAGGTGGTGCAGACTCGGGGGGGGGGGGCTCTAAACCAGAGGATCCCGCCCAGGGGGACCCGTGTCCCCAGGGGGCCTGTGCCCCCTGCACCCCCGTCCTGCAGGGCACCCCGCGACCTAGAGGGCTCCCCCCCAGCCTATAGGGCTGGGCCCCCCATCGCCCCCTATGGAGCTGGCCCAGAGGGGCTGGGGAGCCGGGCCCCCGGGGGCGCCGCACCCCAGGCTTGGGCTCCCCCCCATAGCCGGGTGCTCCCCCTTTGCTCCACGTCGCTCCCCCCCCCCCGCCTCCAGGGCGCATGCGCCGCGGGCGGGTGGGCGGGGAAGAGGGCGGGGCGAGACTCCGCCCCCTCCTGACGTCACCGGGCGCCGAGGCGGAAGTGGCCGCAGGTGAGGCGGTGGGGGGCAGCGCCTTAAAGGGACAGGCAGGGGGCGGAGGGGGGCACCTGGGGGGGGGGCCGCAGGGGGTCGGGGCGCCCCCGGGGGGGTTGGCGTGCCGGGAGCCCGTGGGGGCGGGACGTGAGGTATTGCCCCCCCCCCCCCCGTCAGGGTTTGGGATGCAGGGGTCCCCCCGGGGGGGTGGAGAGGACCTGGGGGGGGCCAAGGGGGGGAGGTGCTGCGGCCCCCTTTGCAGGATATGGGGGTGCAGGGGGCCTTGGGGGGGAGGGGGCCCTGTGGGGATGGAGGGTGTTCCTGGGGGGGGAAGGGGGGACATGAGGGGTGAGAGGGGCCCCTGGGGGTGCGGGGGGCCTGTTCTGGGGGGTGTAACAGGCTATGGGGGGTGCAGGGGCCTTGGGGGGTGCAGAGGGGGCCCATGGGGCGGGGGGGACGCGCTGCCCCCCCCGTGGAGGGTTTGTGGGGGCAGGAGGAGCGGTGGGGGCGGAGGGGACGTGTGGGGCGGGGGGGACACACTTCCCCCCCCGTGGAGGGTTTGTGGGGGCAGGAGGAGCGGTGGGGGCGGAGGGGACGTGTGGGGCGGGGGGGACACACTTCCCCCCCCCCGTGTAGGGTTTGGGGGGCAGGAGGAGCGGTGGGGGGCGGAGGGGACGTGTGGGGCGGCGGGGACACACTTCCCCCCCCGTGGAGGGTTTGTGGGGGCAGGAGGAGCGGTGGGGGCGGAGGGGACGTGTGGGGCGGGGGGGACACACTTCCCCCCCCGTGGAGGGTTTGGGGGGCAGGAGGAGCGGTGGGGGGCGGAGGGGACGTGTGGGGTGGGGGGGACACACTTCCCCCCCCCGTGGAGGGTTTGGGGGGCAGGAGGAGCGGTGGGGGCGGAGGGGACGTGTGGGGCGGGGGGGACACACTTCCCCCCCCCGTGTAGGGTTTGGGGGGGCAGGAGGAGCGGTGGGGGCGGAGGGGACGTGTGGGGCGGGGGGGGACACACTTCCCCCCCCCCGTGGAGGGTTTGGGGGGCAGGAGGAGCGGTGGGGGGCGGAGGGGACGTGTGGGGCGGCGGGGACACACTTCCCCCCCGCCGTGGAGGGTTTGGGGGGCAGGAGGAGCGGTGGGGGGCACGGAGGGGACGTGTGGGGCGGCGGGGACACACTTCCCCCCCCGTGGAGGGTTTGGGGGGCAGGAGGAGCGGTGGGGGGCGGAGGGGACGTGTGGGGCGGCGGGGACACACTTCCCCCCCCGTGGAGGGTTTGTGGGGGCAGGAGGAGCGGTGGGGGCGGAGGGGACGTGTGGGGCGGGGGGGGACACACTTCCCCCCCCGTGGAGGGTTTGTGGGGGCAGGAGGAGCGGTGGGGGCGGAGGGGACGTGTGGGGCGGGGGGGGGACACACTTCCCCCCCCGTGGAGGGTTTGGGGGGCAGGAGGAGCGGTGGGGGCGGAGGGGACGTGTGGGGCGGGGGGGGACACACTTCCCCCCCCGTGGAGGGTTTGTGGGGGCAGGAGGAGGGGTGGGGGGCGGAGGGGACGTGTGGGGCGGGGGGGGACACACTTCCCCCCCCCCCGTGTAGGGTTTGGGGGGGCAGGAGGAGCGGTGGGGGGCGGAGGGGACGTGTGGGGCGGGGGGGGACGCACTTCCCCCCCCGTGGAGGGTTTGTGGGGGCAGGAGGAGCGGTGGGGGCAGAGGGGACGTGTGGGGCGGGGGGGACACACTTCCCCCCCCGTGGAGGGTTTGGGGGGCAGGAGGAGCGGTGGGGGCGGAGGGGACGTGTGGGGTGGGGGGGACACACTTCCCCCCCCGTGGAGGGTTTGGGGGGCAGGAGGAGCGGTGGGGGCGGAGGGGACGTGTGGGGCGGGGGGGACACACTTCCCCCCCCCCGTGGAGGGTTTGGGGGGGCAGGAGGAGCGGTGGGGGGCGGAGGGGACGTGTGGGGCGGGGGGGACACACTTCCCCCCCCCGTGGAGGGTTTGTGGGGGCAGGAGGAGCGGTGGGGGGCACGGAGGGGACGTGTGGGGCGGGGGGGACACACTTCCCCCCCCGTGGAGGGTTTGGGGGGCAGGAGGAGCGGTGGGGGGCACGGAGGGGTCCCTGGGGGTCCCTGGGGCGGGGGGGAAGCGTTGCCGCCCCTTGGCCGCGTTTGGGGGCGCGGGGGTCCCACGGAGGGGCAGGACGGGGTGTCTTGCAGCCGCTGGCAGATTTGGGGGCGCCGAGAGCCCGTGGCGGGGGCCGGCGGGTGGATCCCCCCGGGCCGGCGCTGCCGCAGCCATGGCCTCGGCGCTGGAGCCGGGCTGGCTGCTGTCGCCCGCCGGCCGGCCGCACCGCGACGCCATCCTGCACAAGGGCCGCCGGAGGATTTTCGGTGAGCACCCCCCGCCACCCCGTGCCTTTCGCCCCCGCGTGGTGCCCCCGCCGCCGCCCTCGCGCCCTGAGCCCGCTCCGCTCCCGCAGGCTCCCTGGAGCGGCCGGCGCCGCCGCCGGCCCTGGCCACCGCCACGGCCACCTACAAGCTCTTCGTCTCGGGCAAGAGCGGCGTGGGCAAGACGGCGCTGGTGGCCGCGCTGGCAGGGACGGAGGTGCCGGCCGCGCACCACGAGACGCTGGGTAGGACGGGGCCGGCGCGGGCGGGGGGCGGCGGCGGCGGGGGGCCACCACCGCCGGCCGTTTCTCCGCAGGCATCCAGGCCACCACGGTGTACTGGCCGGCCAAGGTGCGGGAGACCGGGCGCCCCGTCATGTTCCAGCTGGATTTTTGGGACTGCGGCGAAGCGGCGCTGAAGAAATTCGACCACGTCCTGCCGGTGAGAGACGCTGGGAGGGGGAGCGGCGGGGACGCGGCGCGACCCGGGGCGCGCCGGCGTGACGCTCGCTGCCCGGCAGGCTTGCAAGGAGGAGGCGGACGGCGTCCTCTTCCTCTTCTCCTTCACCGACCGCTCCTCCTTCGAG
The DNA here is from genome assembly GCF_040807025.1 of Struthio camelus. Taxonomy (NCBI): domain Eukaryota; kingdom Metazoa; phylum Chordata; class Aves; order Struthioniformes; family Struthionidae; genus Struthio; species Struthio camelus. The sequence continues at coordinate 13,640,059 of NC_090962.1, forward strand.
GACCTGCCGGCCCAGATGGCCCGCGTGACGCAGCCGGGGGAAAACCTCCTCAGGGTGGTCGTCGGCACCAAGTATCCTTCCGGCGTCCCGCCGCCGTTTTGGGGGGCCGCCACCCCCCCCTTCCCACGTCGGTTCGCCTGAGCCCGGTTCGGGGGTGTTAGGCGGCGAGCTGAGAACGCAGCTTTCGTTACGCCCATGGCGAGCGCTGCCGCCAACCCGCCACGCGGGAAGGGGATCTGGGGGTCCGTCTCCCTTGACCGCCCGCACCCAGGTTCGACCAGTCGCCGCAGGCGGACGTGACAGAGCGGGACGTGGCGGCCTTCGAGCGGGCCTGGCGCCTGCCTGTGCTCCGGGCGCGCAGCGTGCCGCGGCGGCAGCAGCGGCGGCGGCAGGACGCCGGGGCCTGCGCCGAGCTGGCCGAGGTCGCCCCGCTGCTCGACGCCTTGGTCGAGCGGCTCTGGCGCCGCGACCAGGTGGCCGCCGGCCTCCTGCCGGAACCCGCGGCCCCCGGCAGCCCCTCACCCAGGCCTCCGGCCTCTCCCACCCATTAAACAGCGGCTGCTTTTAAAACCTGTGCGCACCCCATTTTTTAATACAAAGGGTGACGGGGTGCAAGGGGACGGAGCCGAGCTTTTAAGGTGACCGTGGTGCTGAAAAAGGGGGGCAGAAGGGAGGGCGATGGGGATGCTGCAGGGGGTGGGGAGACGGGACGGTGCAGATGGGGGGTGGGGAGACGGGGATGCGGGAGGGGGGATGCGGGGCAGTGGGGGTCCCGGGCGACGGGGATACGGGACCACAGGGGTCCTGGGCAATGGGGATGCGGGATGGGGGGATGTGAGATGGCGAGTGTCCTGGGCGATGGGAATGCGGGATGGTGGGGGTCCCGGGTGATGGGGATGAGGGATGGGGGGGTGCAGGATGGTGGGGGTCCTGGGCGACAGGGATATGGGACGGCGGGGGTCCTGGGCAATGGGGATGCAGGACGGGGGGAATGCAGGATGACAGGGAGTGCCGGGTGATGGGGATGTGGGATGGTGGGGGTCCTGGGCAATGCGGATATGGGATGGCGGGGGTGCTGGGCAATGGGGATGCGGGATAGGGGGGATGCAGGACAGTGGGGGTCCCAGGCGATTGGGATGGAGGACGGCGGGGGTCCTGGACAGTGGGGATGTGGGACAGGGGGGATGCAGGACAGTGGCACTCCCGAGCGATGGGGATGCAGGATGGTGGGGGTCCTCGGTGATGGGGGTGTGGGACTGGGGGCATACGGGATGGCGGGGGTCCCGGGCGACAGGGATGCAGGTTGTCAGTGGGGGACAAGAGTCAGCCCCAAATTCCCGTGCTTGGATGCGCCGCCTTTGCCGGGAGCCGGGCTGCGCCGCTCTCTCCGGACGTGCAGCGCCGTGCACTGATTCGGTGCCCAAAGCGGGGCCTGCCTCCCCCCTCCTCCTGCTCGCCGGCGGCTGGATCAGCTCCTGGATCCACGCGGCGGGCCGGGCCGGGCCGGGCCCCCCCGGAGCCGGAGCCGGAGCCGGCCGCGAGGTCGCTTCCCCGTGGCGCTATGGAAACCCGGGATTATTTTTAACCCAGGGAGAGGCCGGTTCTGGCCCAGCCTCCTTCTTCCGTCCGGATGTGCTCCGCTTCCTCCTGCCCGGCATTCAGGCATCCCCCCCTCAAAAACCGCGGCGGGGGGAGGAGGGCAGCCCGCGGGGGGGATGCGCTGAGTTTGTCAGGCCTCAGCACCCGCCGGAAGGCCTTTGCCCGCAGGGCAGCTCGGGGAGGGGTGTGCGCCGGAGGGGGGGTGCGTCCCTCCTTTTTCCGCGGCTTGGAGCGGGGCGGGGAGGGAGGCTGATAAAGCCCTTTTGTTCCCCCGCTGGCTGAGCGTGGCGGCGCATTCCATCGCTGTGATGAGCTGCGCCCCGGTCTCTGCTGAGTCACATCCGGGCGAGGGGCATGCCCGGGCACCCTATGCCGGCGATCGCCCGCCGGCTCCCCTGCCGGGGCGGCTCTCCTGGATGCACGGCGTGGCGGTGGGGGGAGACGGCACCGTCCAGGCTTGGCCCCCTCCCTCATGTCTTTTCTCCCCGCCGGCCTTTGATGTTCCCCTCCCTGTTCATATTTCCCTTATCTTTATGGGTCTCCTCCCCAGCACAGCTCTCCTGCGGGGGGGGGGGGGGGGCGGAGGGTTGTGGTGCCAGGTTTTAGGGGATCACCGGGATGGAGCCGGCCCCTCGTTTCGACTGGGGGGGGGCAGGCGGGGTGCGACGGGTGCCCCGGCCTGTGCAGCAGGTCGAGCAAGGCTTAGTCACGGCAGCCAGGAGAGAAAGTCCCGGCTGCTTCCCGCAGCCCCGGGCATTGCGGGTGCTCGCCACCCCCTGACACGGCCAGGAAATTGCCCCATGGGATGCTGGGGTCCCGTGAAGATGGGTGGATGGAGGGAGAAACAAGGGGATGGATGAATGGACAGAAGGAGGGATGAAAAGATGGAGGGATGCATGGACAGATGCATGGACAGAGGGATGGATGGACGGATGGATGGATGGACAGAGGGATGGACAGATGCGGAGGTGGGTGGCAGGATGGAGGGATGGGCAGGTGGATGGACAGAGGGATGCATGGACAGATGCATGGATAGAGGGGTGCAGGGATGGTCAGAAGAGTAGATGGACAGATGGGTGAAGGGACGGATGGATGGACAGAGGGATAGATGAATGGGTGGAAGGACGGATGGACAGAGGCACGGACAGAGGGATGGAGGGATTCACGGACAGATGGAGAGATGGACGGAGGGATGGACAGACAGGCAGAGGAAGAGACAGACGAGTGGATGGACGGACGGATGGACGGACTGCAGCTCGCGCTCCTTCGCCCCCCAGTTTGGCCGCCCAGTGCCTAACTGGGGAGAGGGGGTCCGGTGGTACCTGCACAGCCCCGCCCCCCAGCACCCCATTGGCTGCCCAGCCAGGGCGCTTCCCGCGCCCGCTTTATGAATGAAAGAGGAGGGGGCTCCCCCCGAGGCACTTTAACCCTTTCCTGCCCACGCGGGCGCCCAGACCCTCCTCCGGGGCTTGGCGGGGAGCCACCCCCCGACTCCCAGAGCCGGGATTTAGGAGATGGAGCACCCCGGCAGGGTGCCGGCCCAGCATGGGAGGGGGCTGCATCCAGCCGGGGGGGGGTCCCAGCTGCACTGGGATCGGCAGCAGGAGGGCGAGGGAATTTTGCGGCAACGGGGTGCAAGGAGAGGCCGGAGGGATGAGGAAATTTGGGGGTGGTGAGGAAGAGGAAAGTGCCTGTGAGTGCGGCCGGACGGGCCAGGAAGGGCAGGAGAGCCAGGACGGAGACCTGCGGGGTGCAGGGGGACGCGCGGCCCCGGGGTGCCACGGCCGGGTGGGGCTCCCAGTGCCGGACTGGGCCGGACTGGGGAGCGGCTCTGTCTCTTTAAAAGCCCTATCGAGAGCCTTCCTCCCGGGAGTGGCCGGGTGACATCAGCTCGGGGCATGAATGAACAGGACCCAAGTGCGCTCCCAACTTTCCCGCAGCCCTTCCCGGCGAGGACGGGGCGCGCGTAGGCACCCCGGGCCCCGACGCGCCGGCAGCATGGCCCAGCCGCCGGCCTTCCTCCTCCTCCTCCTCCTCGCCGCCCTCGCCGCCGCCAAGGAAGGTGAGAGCGGGAGCGCCCGGCTGCTCGACGCCTGGCTCCGGTGCCCACCTGGGGTACCCGGCGTCCGGCCCGGGGCAGCTTGTGCCCCGTTGGGGATTTGGGGCAAAGGCGGCGGTGACCGCCGAGGGGTGCTGGGGTCCCCCCAAGCGGGGGGCGAGGGAAGGTCCCACTTTGAAGCGGCATTCGCCCGAAACCTTGGCCGGGTCACCCATGGGTGCAGCGGTGCCGCAGGGGCCGTCGGGGCTCCACCTGGGGCTTCGCAAAGGTTCGGGGCGCTGCAAAGGTTTGGGGCTTTGCAAAAGTTTGAGGCTTCGCGAAGGTTTGGTGCTTTGTAAAGAAAGATTTGGGGCTTTGCAGAAGTGTGGGACTTTGCAAAGATTTGGGACTTCACCAAGATTTGGGACTTCTCGAAGGTTTGGGGCTTTGCAAAAGTTTGTGGCTTTGCAAAGCTTTGGATGCAGAGAGGGTTAATTTGGAGCTCACCTCTTGGGGGAGGGGGGAAGGGGGATTTGAGTGGCTTCCCCCAGGCTGCAGGGGCGCAAAGCCCCCCGGCCGTGCACCAGGGGCCGGATCCTGCTCTCCTCCCCCCCCTCCCCAAACTGGAGCCGTCCGGCGGCCGGCAGCTTCCCAAGGGCAGGGACCCCACCGGCCCCCCGGCTGCATTCCTCGAAACCAGCGGGGAGGAAGGGGAAAAAAACACACTGAAAGCCCCCCCCCAAAAAAAAAAGGCAAGGTGGAGCGAAATTCCCAGGAATCGGGGTGGCGAGGGCAGGATTGGGGCCGGGAATGCGGAGAACAATGTCAGGAAAGCCCGAGAAGCGCTCAGAAAAACAAGCAGCCTCCACCTTGCACCCTCCCTCCGCGTCCCCCTAACCACCACCATCCCCCCGGTGATGTTTTTGAGTGAAATCTGGGCCATTTCAGGCAAATCGGTGGGATTGAGAGGGGCTGGGCCTTTGCAAAAGGGGGTCTGGGGGCGTCAATGCTGGGCCGGGCTTCAAACCGCCTCGCTTCAAATCGCTCTCCTGCAAAGCGAAGGATGAAAGAATCCAGCTCCGACCGCAGCGAATGCAAGTAGCACGGAGGCTGGTGGGTGTCTTGGAAAGGGAAAAAAAAAAGGAAAAGAAAAATAACAAGCTGCTTTTTTAACCCGAGGAGAAACGCGGTGGGGGGGTAAATCCCCACGCGCCGGGTTGGGCTTTGCTGCTGGGGAGCAGCCGGGGTTTGGTTTCGCTTGAGCCCAAACCAGCCCGACGTGGCTGCGGTGCGGAGGAATTTGGGGCCCGTTCCCAGGATTGGCTGGATGAGGCGGAATTGCCCGCGAAGCGGCCGAAGGCTTGAGCGAGTAAACAGTGATTTGGGGGCAGAAAAGACAAACACCAGTGGCCAGCGGTTCAGGGGCTGGCGGTTTGGGGCCGCCCAGCTATTTTTAACTTTTGCAACTGCAACAAAATCAGCTGGAACGGCCCAGACCCCAAACCAGCTTCATTGGCCCCAAAACCTGCTGCCCTGTGCCGGGGGTCTCAGCAGCGGGTGGAAGTGGGGAGATGCTCTGGGATGGTTTTTTTTTTTTTTTTTTTGCAAAGCCCCAAAGGGCCACGATGATTTGGGGGGGGGGGCGCGAAACGCGGGTGCCCATCGGGGCTGCGTCCCCTTGAGTCAGGTTTCTCGGCCTGACTCACGGCCTGGCCCCGTGCCTCAGTTTCCCCATCACTGGCGCGTCACACAGCCAGCAATGGGGTGAATCCTCCTGCGGGCCCCGCCTGGCAGAGAACCCGCAAACTCGGTTCATGGGTGCTGGTGGGGGGGAAGATCGCACCGGTTTTTCCGCCCAGCGGAGGTGCACTGGGGGGGTAGGGGGGTTTCCAACAGGCAGGAAAGCCGGGATATCCGCTGGTAACGTCCTTCCTGGCGGCGGAGAGAGCTGCGGCGGGGGTGGGGGGGGGAGGCTGTGGAGGGCGGTTACAAAAAGCCCTAGACTTTGCCCCATCAGGGTAGGGCATGACACGAGTTTGCTTGTTCTCAGCTGCAGCCGCCAGGGCAAAATGGATCTGTTCCCCACTCCCCCCCCCCCAAAAAAAACACCCTGCCCTGACCCTGCGCAGAGCCCCCGGGGCAGCGTGCCGGGGTCCTCCCTTCCCTCCCCCCCATCCCCGGCCGCCGGGGCCCCGTGCCAGGAGCAAACCCAGGCGTCCGGGTGCCTCCACGCCGGGCGCATTCCTGGGGGCTGAATCACGGGGCGGCCGGTGAGCGCTGGGGGGGGGCCGGCGCGTCACCACTTCCGTGCCAGCCCTCGCCCGGCACCGCTCCCCGCTTCCCTTCCTCTTCCTCCTTCCCCGCTCCCAGCAGGGACCGGGATCCGGCCGCAGCTTGGGAAGGGAGGGCAGCCTGCCATCACCTTGCCTCAGTTTCCCCCTTGTTTTGTTTTTTGAGGGGAGGGGCTGCGGGGAGGGCTATTTGGGGCTCCCTGTGGTGCAAAGCCACAAGGCCGGGTGGAAAAAATCACTGCGGGCCACTGACTGCGGGAACCGGGGCAGGGATGGGAGTCACGGGTAAAAAAACCACTGCGGGCCACTGACTGCGGGAACCGGGGCAGGGACGGGAGTCACGGGTGAAAAAATCACTGCGGGCCACTGACTGCGGGAACCGGGGCAGGGACGGGAGTCACGGGTGAAAAAATCACTGCGGGCCACTGACTGCAGGAACCGGGGCAGGGACGGGAGTCACGGGTGAAAAAACCACTGCGGGCCACTGACTGCGGGAACCGGGGCAGGGACGGGAGTCACGGGTGAAAAAATCACTGCGGGCCACTGACTGCGGGAGCTGCAGGTGGGATGGGGGCCGTAGGTGAAAAAAGTCAGCGCGGGCCACCGAGGGCTGGAGGGGCCGGAGGGCCGGGGCGGCCCCGCTGACGGCGACGCCTGCTCTCCCCGCAGTCGTCCTGCTGGACTTCGCCAAGGCCCAGGGCGAGCTGGGCTGGCTCACCCAGCCCTACGGCAAAGGGGTAAGCGGCGATCCGGCCGGGGCGCGCGAGCCCTGCCTCGGTTTCCCCTCGGGAACCGGAGGGGAAGGAGCACGGCAAGGCACCGCCACGGTGTTTTTCGTGTGTGCGTGTGTTTTCCCCCCCCGGCCGGCAGTGGGACCTGCTGCAGAACGTCATGAACGACTCGCTCATCTACATGTACGCGGTGTGCAACGTGCTGGAGGGCGAGCAGGAGAACTGGCTGCGCACCAACTGGATCTACCGGGGCGAAGCCCGGCGCGTCTTCGTCGAGCTGCGCTTCACCGTGCGCGACTGCAACAGCTTCCCCAGCACCTCGGGCGCCTGCAAGGAGACCTTCAACCTCTACTACGCCGAGTCGGACGTCGACTACGGCACCAACTTCCAGAAGCGGCAGTTCAAGAAGATCGACACCATCGCCCCGGACGAGATCACGGCGCGGGACGACTTCGCCGCCCGGCACGTCAAGCTCAACGCGGAGGTGCGCTCCGTGGGGCCGCTGAGCCGCAAGGGTTTCTACCTGGCTTTCCAGGACCTGGGCGCCTGCGTGGCCCTGCTCTCCGTCCGCGTCTACTACAAGAAGTGCCCCGGCGTGCGCCGCGGCCTGGCCGCCTTCGCCGAGACGGTGGCCGGGGCCGACTCGCAGGCGCTGGCCGAGGTGCGGGGCGCCTGCGTGCCGGACGCCGTGGCGGACGCCCAGCCGGCGCTGCACTGCAATTCGGACGGCGAGTGGCTGGTGCCCATCGGCAGGTGCCTGTGCCGGGCCGGCTACCGGCAAGGCGACGGCGAGAGCTGCGAAGGTGGGCAGGAGAAGCGGGCTGAGGCCGGGCCAGCTCGTGACATGCCCCGCTCGAGGAACGAGGCGGGATTGAGGGGCGGGGAGGGAGGACAAATTCCTGGGAGACGCTTCCCCCGCCTGATTCCCCAGCCCTCGTTTTGGGGCGGCACCGAGCGCTCGCTCCGCCGGGCACAAGTGCGCCGAGCGCGGCGGTCTCAGCCGGGCCAGGCTGGCGGGAACGGGGAGGGATAAGAGCCGCATCCGGGTGTCTGGGGGTTTTTTTGAGGAACGCGAGGGGGGAGATAATCCACGCCGCCGGCCCCGGAGCCGGACCCCGAGCCGAATCCGGCTCTGCCCCCAGCCCCCCCACGGTGGGACGCGGCGGGGCCCGTCCGGCTCCGGCGCCCCCCGCACCCCTTCCCCGGGACAGCGCGGCTCCGGGAGGGCGGGGGGGTATGTACGGAAAAATGCACTTTTTTTGCCCAAATGGGTTTTTGGGGGGCCAAAAAGGGGGCGCGGCAGCGGGGCAGCTCACGGTGTCCCCCCCCCGCAGCCTGCCCCGCCGGCTCCTTCAAGGCGGAGGCGACGGCCGGCGAGTGCCTGCCATGCCCGGAGCACACGGAGCCGGCGGCGCCCGGCTCCGCCGTCTGCCCCTGCCGCGAGGGATACTTCCGCGCCCCCGCCGACCCCCCCGGGGACCCCTGCACCCGTGAGTGCTGCGGCGGGAGGGGGAAACTGAGGCACGGTGGGATGGAGGGAGGGGGAAACTGAGGCACGGGGGGATGGAGGGATGGAGGGACGGAGGGATGGGGAAACTGAGGCATGGAGGGATGGAGGGACGGAGGGATGGGGAAACTGAGGCACGGGGGGACGGAGGGACGGTGGGATGGAGGGAGGGGGAAACTGAGGGACGGGGGGATGGAGGAATAGAGGGATGGAGGGATGGAAGGATGGAGGGATGGCGAAACTGAGGCACAGGGGGATGGAGGGATGGAGGGACAGAGGGATGGAAGGATGGAGGGATGGAGGGATGGGGAAACTGAGGCACAGAGGGATGGAGGGACAGTGGGACGGAGGGATGGGGAAACTGAGGGACGGAGGGATGGAGGGATGGAGGGATGGAGGGATGGTGCGATGGGGAAACTGAGGGACGGGGGATGGAAGGAGGGACAGAGGGATGGAAGGATGGAGGGATGGAGGGGTGGGGAAACCGAGGCATGGGGGGACGGAGGGATGGGGAAACTGAGGGACGGGGGGATGGAGGGATGGAGGGACAGAGGGATGGAAGGATGGAGGGACGGAGGGATGGGGAAACTGAGGGACGGGGGGATGGAGGGACGGTGGGATGGAGGGATGGGGAAACTGAGGGACGGAGGGATGGAGGGATGGGGAAACTGAGGGACGGGGGATGGAGGGATGGAGGGACAGAGGGATGGGGAAACTGAGGGACGGAGGGATGGAGGGATGGAGGGACAGAGGGATGGAAGGATGGAGGGATGGAGGGATGGGGAAACTGAGGGACGGGGGGATGGAGGGACAGAGGGATGGAGGGATGGAGGGATGGGGAAACTGAGGCACAGGGGACGGAGGGATGGAGGGATGGAGGGATGTGGAAACTGAGGTATGGAGGGACGGTGGGATGGAGGGGGGGCAACTGAGGGATGGGGGGATGGAGGGATGGGGAAACTGAGGGACGGGGGATGGAGGGACGGAGGGATGGGGAAACTGAGGGATGGAGGGATGGGGAAACTGAGGGACGGGGGATGGAGGGATGGAGAGATGGGGAAACTGAGGGACGGAGGGATGGAGGGACGGAGGGATGGGGAAACTGAGGGATGGAGGGATGGGGAAACTGAGGGACGGGGGATGGAGGGATGGAGAGATGGGGAAACTGAGGGACGGAGGGATGGAGGGACGGAGGGATGGGGAAACTGAGGGATGGAGGGATGGGGAAACTGAGGGACGGAGGGATGGGGGGATGGAGAGATGGGGAAACTGAGGGACGGAGGGATGGAGGGACGGAGGGATGGGGAAACTGAGGGATGGAGGGATGGGGAAACTGAGGGACGGAGGGATGGAGGGATGGAGGGATGGGGAAACTGAGGAACAGAGGGATGGAAGGATGGAGGGATGGGGAAACTGAGGGACGGGGGATGGAGGGATGGAGGGACAGAGGGATGGAAGGATGGAGGGATGGAGGGATGGGGAAACTGAGGCACAGAGGGGTGGAGGGATGGGGAAACTGAGGGATGGAGGGATGGAGGGATGGGGAAACTGAGGCACGGGGGGACAGAGGGATGGAGGGATGGGGAAACTGAGGGACGGGGGATGGAGGGACAGAGGGATGGAGGGATGGGGAAACTGAGGGACGGGGGACGGAGGGACGGTGGGATGGAGGGATGGGGAAACTGAGGGATGGGGGGATGGAGGGACGGAGGGATGGGGAAACTGAGGGACGGGGGACGGAGGGACGGTGGGATGGAGGGATGGAGGGATGGTGCGATGGGGAAACTGAGGGACGGGGGGATGGAGGGATGGAGGGACAGAGGGATGGAAGGATGGAGGGATGGAGGGATGGGGAAACTGAGGGACGGGGGATGGAGGGATGGGGAAACTGAGGGATGGAGGGACGGTGGGATGGAGGGGGGGCAACTGAGGGATGGGGGGATGGAGGGATGGGGAAACTGAGGGACGGGGGATGGAGGGATGGAGGGATGGGGAAACTGAGGCACAGAGGGGTGGAGGGATGGGGAAACAGGCATGGGGGGACTGAGGGACAGAGGGATGGGGAAACTGAGGGATGGAGGGATGGGGAAACTGAGGGATGGAGGGATGGAGGGATGGGGAAACTGAGGCACGGGGGGACAGAGGGACGGAGGGATGGGGAAACTGAGGAACAGAGGGATGGAAGGATGGAGGGATGGGGAAACTGAGGGACGGGGGATGGAGGGACGGTGGGATGGAGGGATGGGGAAACTGAGGGACGGGGGCCGGAGGGACGGTGGGATGGAGGGATGGGGAAACTGAGGCACGGGGGCCGGGGCTGACAGCCGGCGCCCCGGTCCAGGCCCGCCGTCGGCGCCGCGGGGGCTGACGGCGGTGGCGGCGGGGGCCACGGTGCAGCTGCGCTGGTCGCCGCCGGGCGACACGGGCGGGCGGCAGGACGTGACCTACAGCGTGACGTGCCAGCGGCGCGGGGACGGCGGCGGGGACGGCGAGGGGGACGGCGACGGGGACGGGGACGGCGGCGGGGACGGCGGCGGCGGGGACGGGGGCGCCTGGCGGCCCTGCGAGGCCGGGCTGCGGTACGGGGCGCCGCCGCGGGGGCTGCGGGCCACGGGGCTGGCGGTGGCCGAGCTGGAGGCGCAGGTGGAGTACGCCTTCGCCGTGGAGGCGCGCAACGGCGTCTCGGCCCTCAGCCCCCGGCGCAGCGTGGCCACCGCCACCGTCACCCTCAACCACACGGGTAAGGGAGCGCCGCGCCCCCCCGTCCCCCCGCGGGGCGCCGGCCGCCGGCCCTGACGCCGCCCCCGCCCCGGTGCCCGCAGAGCCGCCGCGGGTGACGGCCCTGCGCCTGGACGGACGCACGGCCACCAGCCTCCTGCTCTCCTGGAGCCTGCCGCCCCGGCAGCGGGCCCGCGTCCGCCGCTACCAGGTCACCTACAGCAGGAAGGTAGGGCCCCCCGCCCCAGCGCCCGGGTCTCGGCCCGGCCACGCGTGTCACGAGCGTGCCCCGGTCTCGGCACACCACGCGTGTCACGAGCGTGCCCCGGTCTCAGCACACCGTGTGCGTCGCGAGCGCCCTGGTCTCGGCCCGGCCACGCGTGTCACGAGCGTGCCCCGGTCTCAGCACACCACGCGTGTCACGAGCGTGCCCCGGTCTCGGCCCGGCCACGCGTGTCACGAGCGTGCCCCGGTCTCAGCACACCACACGTGTCACGAGCGTGCCCCGGTCTCGGCCCACCGTGTGCGTCGCGAGCGCCCCGGTCTCGGCCCGGCCACGCGTGTCACGAGCGTGCCCCGGTCTCAGCACACCACGCGTGTCACGAGCGTGCCCCGGTCTCGGCCCGGCCACGCGTGTCACGAGCGTGCCCCGGTCTCGGCACACCACGCGTGTCACGAGCGTGCCCCGGTCTCGGCCCACCGTGTGCGTCGCGAGCGCCCCGGTCTCGGCCCGGCCATGCGTGTCATGAGCATGCCCTGGTCTCAGCACACCGTGTGCGTCGCGAGCGCCCCGGTCTCGGCCCGGCCACGCGTGTCACGAGCGTGCCCCGTTCTCAGCCCACCGTGTGCGTCGCGAGCGCCCCGGTCTCAGCACACCACGCGTGTCACGAGCGTGCCCCGGTCTCGGCCCACCATGTGCGTCGCGAGCGCCCCGGTCTCAGCACACCACGCGTGTCACGAGCGTGCCCCGTTCTCAGCACACCGTGTGCGTCGCGAGCGCCCCGGTCTCGGCCCGGCCACGCGTGTCACGAGCGTGCCCCGGTCTCAGCACACCACGCGTGTCACGAGCGTGCCCCGGTCTCGGCCCACCGTGTGCGTCGCGAGCGCCCCGGTCTCGGCCCGGCCACGCGTGTCACGAGCGTGCCCCGGTCTCAGCACACCACGCGTGTCACGAGCGTGCCCCGGTCTCAGCACACCGTGTGCGTCGCGAGCGCCCCGGTCTCGGCCCGGCCACGCGTGTCACGAGCGTGCCCCGGTCTCAGCACACCACGCGTGTCACGAGCGTGCCCCGGTCTCGGCCCACCGTGTGCGTCGCGAGCGCCCCGGTCTCGGCCCGGCCACGCGTGTCACGAGCGTGCCCCGGTCTCAGCACACCACGCGTGTCACGAGCGTGCCCCGGTCTCAGCACACCGTGTGCGTCGCGAGCGCCCCGGTCTCAGCACACCACGCGTGTCACGAGCGTGCCCCATTCTCAGCCCACCGTGTGCGTCGCGAGCGCCCCGGTCTCAGCACACCACGCGTGTCACGAGCGTGCCCCGGTCTCAGCCCACCGTGTGCGTCGCGAGCGCCCCGGTCTCAGCACACCACGCGTGTCACGAGCGTGCCCCGGTCTCGGCCCACCGTGTGCGTCGCGAGCGCCCCGGTCTCGGCCCGGCCACGCGTGTCACGAGCGTGCCCCGTTCTCAGCACACCGTGTGCGTCGCGAGCGCCCCGGTCTCAGCACACCACGCGTGTCACGAGCGTGCCCCATTCTCAGCACACCGTGTGCGTCGCGAGCGCCCCGGTCTCAGCACACCACGCGTGTCATGAGCGTGCCCCGTTCTCAGCCCACCGTGTGCGTCGCGAGCGCCCCGGTCTCAGCACACCACGCGTGTCACGAGCGTGCCCCATTCTCAGCACACCGTGTGCGTCGCGAGCGCCCCGGTCTCGGCCCAGCCATGCGTGTCACGAGCGTGCCCCGGTCTCAGCACACCACACGTTACGAGCGTGCCCCATTCTCAGGCCACCGTGTGCGTCGCGAGCGCCCCGGTCTCGGCCCGGCCACGCGTGTCACGAGCGTGCCCCGGTCTCAGCACACCACACATGTCACGAGCGTGCCCCGGTCTCAGCCCACCATGTGCATTGCAAGCGTCCCGTTCTTAGCCCCCACCATGCGTGTCGAGCGTGCCATTCTCAGCCCAGTCATGCATGTCACAAGCTTGCCTTTCTCAGTCTGGCCATGCGCATCATGGGCACTTCTCAGCCTGGCCATGCATGTCACGAGCATGCCATTCTCAGCCCGGCTTGCTTCGGGGAGGGGGTAGAGGAGGTCCCCCACGCCGGCGCTTTCGCCTTTCTCCTCCCCTAGGTGGACGAAAACAGTTACTCGGTGCTGCGCTGCGAGGGCACCTCGGTCACCATCCCCAAGCTGGCGCCGGGCACGGCGTACGTGGTGCGGGTCCAGGCGCTCACCCAGGAGGGCCAAGGCACCTACAGCCCCCAGCACGAGTTCGAGACCCTCCCCGAGGGTGAGTACGGGGCTGGGGGGGGGCAAAAACAACCCCAAAAAAAGATAGAAAAAACCCATTGGGGTTTTCTGGGGGAGGGCGCGGGCGGCGATTTGAGCCGGCTCCGAGCGTCCCCCTCCGCGCTCCCCCCCGCAGGCTCCAAGGGCACGGCCTCCGCCGCCGTCCTCAGCGGCTCCATCGCCGGCGCCCTCGTCCTCGTCCTGCTGGGCGTCCTCCTCTACGTCCTCCGCAGGTCGGTGGCCTTCCTGGGAAAGGGGAGGGGGAAAAAAGGAAAGGAAGGGGAAAAAAGGGGGAAAAAAGGGGGAAAGGGGGGGAAAAGGAGAGGAAGGAAGAAAAAGGGGGGGAGAGGGAAGGGGGAAAAAGGAGGAAAAGGGGAGAAAGGGGGAGAAAGGGAGGAAAAGAGGAAAAAGGGGGGGGAAAGGGAAAAAAGGGGAAAGGGAGGAAAATGGAAAAAAAGGGGGGGAAAAAGGGAGGGAAAAGGGAAAATGGGCTTTTCTGCAGGAGGGGCTGGAAAGGGGCAGAACTGGGGCAAAAGCAGGCGTTTCGCCGCCTGGGGCAAGGTGCCGCACCGCGGGACCGCTCTCCCCCAGGAGCCTCCAGCTTGTCCCTGACTTTTCCCGCAGGAAAAGGCGCTCGCGGACGCGCCAGGCCTCCGAGGACGTCTACTTCTCCAAGTCGGGTGAGCGGGGCGTCGGACGGAGCCGGGGGGACGGGGGGACGGGGGGACGGGGACGGGGCGCCACTGACACCGCCGCGTCCTCCTCGCTGCAGACCAGCTCAAGCCGCTGAAGACCTACGTGGACCCGCACACCTACGAGGACCCCAACCAGGCGGTGCTCAAGTTCACCACCGAGATCCACCCCGCCTTGGTCACCCGCCAGAAGGTCATCGGTGCCGGTGGGTCCCCGCTGGGGGAAAAAACCCCAAACAACAACTCCCTCCCCCTGCCGCCCGCCGTTCACACCTCAGTTTTCGTCTGTCCTCCCCCCCCGCCAGGCGAGTTCGGTGAGGTCTACAAGGGCACCCTGAAGCGCGGCAAGAAGGAGGTGCCCGTGGCCATCAAGACCTTGAAGGTGGGCTACACGGAGAAGCAGCGCGTGGACTTCCTCAGCGAGGCCAGCATCATGGGCCAATTCTGCCACCACAACATCATCCGCCTCGAGGGGGTCGTCTCCAAGCGTGAGCCTCCCCTCTCCTACCCCTCCTTTGCCCAAAGTGGGCAAAAACGAAGGGGGAAAAAAAAAAAAAACCACGGGCATCACTATTTTCCATACCCCACGGGAAAATGGGTTTTTTCACCCCACGAACTGCCCACTTTGGGGTTTTTCCCATCCTAGGAGGTCAACGGTCCCATTTTAGGCTCTTTTTCCTCCCCCCCCCCCAGACAAACCCTTCATGATCATCACGGAGTACATGGAGAACGGCGCGCTGGACAAATTCCTGCGGGTAGGTGACGCGTGACGGCGCGTGGCCCCGGCCGCCGGCCGGAAAAAACGGGGCCACAGCTGTGCCGCCGGCTTTTTTTTCGTCACGGTGCCAGCGAGGGATTTAGTCGGCTTTAGGGAAACGCTCGCGGGGTTCGGGTGCTGCCCTGGCACCGGCGGCAGGAGGCAAGGGGGGGCCGGGAACGCTCGCCGTGGCGCCGCGGGAAAGGCCAGGCAGGAGGAGCTCCCGCGGGAAACGCAGCTCACGGCGGGCAGCGTTCGCTCCGATCCGGGCTCGGTGCCTTTTTTGGCGGGGTTTCCTCTGTTTTTTGTTTTTTGTTTTTTTTTCCACCCGCTGCTGTCTCCCTTGGGGCAGATGCTCCCAGCATCCGGGAGGGGGTAGGTGGGAGGGAAAAGTGGATTTTGAGGGCCGTTTCTGTCCCCGCAGGAGAAGGACGGGGAGTTTTGCGTCATCCAGCTGGTGGGCATGCTGCGGGGCATCGCGGCCGGCATGAAACACCTGGCCGACATGAACTACGTGCACCGGGACCTGGCGGCCCGCAACATCCTGGTCAACAGCCAGCTGGTCTGCAAAGTGTCCGATTTCGGGCTCTCGCGGGTGCTGGAGGACGACCCCGAGGCCACCTACACCACCAGCGTGAGTGCGCCGGGGCGGGCGCCCGCAGCAGGCATCCCACACGCCCCCAGCTGCCCCGCTGAGCGCCGCTTGCCTCCACAGGGGGGGAAGATCCCCATCCGCTGGACGGCGCCCGAGGCCATCTCCTACCGCAAGTTCACCTCGGCCAGCGACGTCTGGAGCTACGGCATCGTCATGTGGGAGGTGATGTCCTACGGCGAGCGGCCCTACTGGGAGCTCTCCAACCACGAGGTGAGCGCCGGGCCACCGCTGCCGTCCCCATTGCACTGCTGCTGGCCCCGTTGCACCCCTGCCAGCCCCACTGCACTGCTGGCAGCCCCTTTGCACTGCCACCAGCCCCATTGCACCACTGCTGTCCCCATTGCACCGCTGCCGGCCCCCATTGCACTGCTGCCGGCCCCATTGCACTGTCACTGTCCCCATTGCACTACCGCTGGCCCCATTGCACGGCTGCTGGCCCCATTGCACAGATGCCAGCCGCATTGCACAGCTGCTGGCCCCATTGCAACCCCACCAGCCCCATTGCACCACTGCTGGCCCCATTGCACCGCTGGTGGCCCCGTTGCACTGCCGCCCACCCCGTTGCACAGCCGCCAGCCCCATTGTGCTGCCACTGTCCCCATTGCACCACCACTGGCCCCATTGCACCACTGTCGCCCGAACTGGGGCCCGTTTTCACCTGGCAGTGCTCAACCCCCTGCCGTTTTCCACCCGGCGGCAGGTCATGAAAGCCATCAACGAGGGCTTCCGCCTGCCGGCCCCGCTCGACTGCCCCTCGGCCATCTACCAGCTCATGCTGCAGTGCTGGCAGCAGGAGCGGGGCCGGCGGCCCAAGTTCGCCGACGTCGTCAGCATCCTCGACAAGCTCATCCGGGCGCCCGACTCGCTCAAGACCCTGGCGGACTTTGACCCACGGTGAGCACCTGCGGCAGAAGGAGGGGGGAGGCTGGTTTTTCCCCCCTTCCCACCCCCAATCCCGCCAAACGCTGGGGTTTGAGGCGTGCCGGAGGGACGTCAGCGTCGCATCCCCGCAGGGTCTCCATCCGCCTGCCCAGCACCAGCGGCTCCGAGGGCCTCCCCTTCCGCTCCGTCACCGAGTGGCTCGAGTCCATCAAGATGCCCCAGTACGCCGAGCACTTCCTCACCTCTGGCTACACCACCGTCGAGAAGGTGGTGACGATGAGCAATGAGTGAGTCCCGCGGCCCCGGGGTCGGGGACGTGCCCCCGGCCGCTGCAGAGAGAGGTGGTGGGGGACGGCGGTGGTCCTCCAGCCCTGGGGACACTCGGGGCTGGATGTGTCCCCCGGGGGGGTGAGGTGTTTGAGGCTGCACCATCCCCGAGGACTGACCTGTCCCCAAGGGATGCTTGAGGATGGACCGTCCCCAAGGGATGCTCAAGACCAAAATGTCCCTGAGAGATGCTCAGGACTGACCTGTCCCCGAGGGAGGCTCGCTCGAGGCTGGACCATCCCCAAGGGATGCTCGAAGCCATAATGTCCCCAAGGGAAGCTTGGGGACAAGCTATCCCCATGGGATGCTCAGGACTGACCCGTCCTCGAGGGATACAAGGGGCTGGACCATCCCCGAGGGATGCTCAAGACCAAAATGTTCCCAAGGGATGCTTGGGGACAAGCTGTCCCCATGGGATGCTCAGGACTGACCCATCCTCGAGGGATACAAGGGGCTGGACCATCCCCGAGGGATGCTCAAGACCAAAATGTCCCCAAGGGATGCTCAGGACTGACCTGTCCCCGAGGGAGGCTCAAGGCTGGACCGTCCCCGTGGGATACTTGAGGCCAAAATGTCCTCGAGGGATGCAAGGGGCTGGACCATCCCCGAGAGATGCTCAGGAGCGACCCATCCCCAAGGGGTGCTGGGGACCAGCCCGTCCCTGTTACCCCCATTAACCCCCTTTTCCCTGATTTCCCAGTGACATTAAGAAAATCGGCGTGCGCTTGCCGGGCCACCAGAAACGCATCGCCTACAGCCTGCTGGGGCTGAAGGAGCAGCTCGGTGCCACGGGCGTCCCCCTCTGAGCCGGGAACCCCCCTGAAATACTTGAAGCGGAGCAATGAAGGGCGCCCGGCCGCCACAGAGCCGGATTATTTATTGTTTCTATAATTAATAGTTGGGTTTTTTTATTATTATTATTATTATTGACGTGAGCCGGAGCGGGTGCCCCGGCTCGGGAGACGCCGGCCCCGTTGGGTGCCGCTCCTCCATAAAGGAGGGGGACAAAACGGGTATGAACACCCCTCCCCCAAAAAAGAAATCAAGTTACAATTTCAAACGTGGGTGCCAGCCGCCAGGAAAAGCAGGGTTTTTTCCTCTCCGGGCGGCCGGTTTCCCTATATTTTAATTTAAAGTGCCTTGTCCGGGCCAGGGACCGCTCTCTCACTAGATTTAGGGGGTTTGCTGGGTTTTTTTCCTTCCTGTTCTCTGCATTTCGAGAGAAGGGCTGGCGCTCGTTGAGGCGCCGGCTGTGGCTTTGCCCCCAGCCCGGGTCCTCATTTTCTTCCTTTTTCTCTATTTATTCTTCCCCCTGTGCCATGCCACAGTCCTGATGGGTTTTTTTCCCCCTTAGTGCCATTTGCTATTCTGCCAGTGTTACCTTTCTCCTCTTTTTTTTTTAACATAATTTATTATATTTTTTATATTTATTGAGGAAAAATCAAAGATCTTGCCTGATTTCTGCCATTAAAGAGGGGGAAAAAAAAATCCACCTCCAGGATTCCCCCCCCCAACACCCCTTTTCCCCCCAATGGTTTAATGGATTTTATGTTTATTTTCGTGAAGTTGATTTTAATAAAACTGCGCGTTTGTTTTGTAAAAACTCCAGCCAGCAGAGTGACTTACGGAGATTGACGGCCGGCAGCCGAAGCTGCTGCCGAAACGTGGGGTCGGGGTGTCTTTTCCCAGCCTGGGGGGGTTTTTTTTAGGGATGCCACAGCCAGGGCCGGCCAGGAAAGGCACCAGGCGCTGCTGGGTGGGATTCAGCCGACTTTTTCGCCGCCGGCAAGGCTGGATATATACCGGCAACATGGGAAAAATCAGGCTCAGGAGGCTCATCTGGGGCTCCCTTTGCTCTGCAAACCAGAGGGTTGTGTAAAGGAAAAAAAAAAAAAGGTTTTTTTTTGTTTTTTGCATTATCGTTCCTGCAAAACCAACCTCAAAGCCGAGCCAGACCCGGAGCCGGCTTGCCGGTGCCGGAAAATAACAGGGAGGAGAAAGCCTGGAAAGAGGGTTTCTGACCAAAGCCGCAGGCGGGTTTCGCAGACCCGTTGGAGGGGGGAGAAAAGAGAGTTTTGCGGGGAGAAAAGAGCTTTTGGGGGGAGCAGAAAAGAGCATTTCAGGGGTGGCCGGGAGCACTTTGGAGGTGATAAAGGGCGTCCTGGCCCTGTGCACCCGGGCCCTGAATTTTTGGGGCTTTTCCTGGGCTTTCGCGGGTTTTATGGGGTGTTGCTGGGTGCTGGCCTGGTTTCACCCTGCCTCCGGTTCAGGCATGCCTGGCGCCTGAGCGTGGGCTGCAAACGCGCAGAGAAAAGCGCCTGTAATTATAGGATTTGTGGAGCCCATGGGGTGAAACTGAGGCACCGGTGCCCGCTGAGACCGGACACTTCGGTGCACGTCCTGGCGGCAGAGGGGAAACGCATCAACGCGGAGGGGCCGGGGATACGGGGCCAGGGAGGGGAGCAGCCACAGCACGTCCTCGCCCAGCCCCGGGTCTAGCGCTGCTTCTCCCGCATCCATCTGTGAGATGAGCATTGCGGGCTCAGCCCCGGCTCGCTGCCGGCAAACGGAGCAGCGCAGCAGCGCCCTTTTGGGCTTCCCGGCTTCACCCTCCCCCTTCCCCATAGCGGCGCGGCGGCGAGGAGGAGGAGGGCAGGCGGAGGAAGGCTCCTTCGAGTCTTTAATGCAAGAGCACACTCTGCCGGAGAGCCGGCCGGGAACGGCTCCATCTGCTTATTATTATTGTTATGGTTTTTTTTCTTTTTCCCCCGTCGTGGCAGCCGGGCGAACGGCGTCACTTGGGGTCGGTGAGCTCCTCGATGGCTCTGCGCAGCTGCAAGAGACAGAGCAGGTGGCCCCGGTGGTGGCCCTGGCGGTGGCCCCACGTGTCCTCCCTGCCCGGGTCCCCGCGCTGCCCGTCCTCACCTCGGCCCGCGTCACTGCTCCCACCAGCTCCCCAAAGCGGGTGACGAAGACATGCTGCAGCTTCAGCAGCTCGAAGAGGTGGTGTGCCTGCCGGGGCACGGGCGGACGGATGGGCGGACAGATGGACAGACAGATGGGTGCATGGACAGACAGACGGACAGGGGAATGGACGCATGGGTGCATGGACAGATGGATGGAGAGGTGCATGGATGGAAGGATGGACAGGTGCATGGACACATGGGTGCATGGACAGATGGATGGAGAGGTGCATGGATGGAAGGATGGACAGGTGCATGGACAGATGGGTGCATGGACAGATGGATGGAGAGGTGCATGGATGGAAGGATGGACAGGTGCATGGACAGATGGGTGCATGGACAGATGGATGGAGAGGTGCATGGATGGAAGGATGGACAGGTGCATGGACAGATGGGTGCATGGACAGATGGATGGAGAGGTGCATGGCAGACAGATGGACAGGTGAGTGGATGGATGGGGGCATGGATGGATGGACAGACAGGTGCATGGACAGATGGGTGCATAGATGGACAGATGCATGGATGGATGAGTGCATGGACAGATGGATGGATGGGTGCATGGATGGATGGATGGACAGATGCACGGATGGATGAGTGCATGGACAGACGGATGGATGGGTGCATGGATGGACAGATGCATGGCCGGATGGGTGCATGGCTGGACGGATGGATGGATGGGACCACATGTCCCATTTCCCCCCTCTCCCCCTTTTGCCGGAGCCGGTACCTGGTGCAGCGAGGTCCAGGGCGAGAGCTGGAGCGTGATGGGCTCAATGGCGCAGTCGTCCCCCACCGTGCCTGCGGGCTGCCAGGGCGTGATGACACCCAGATGACGCTGGGGGAAAAAAACAAACAAACAAAAAAAAACCCACACCCCGGGTTTTGGGCTCTCCCCCCCGGCCCGACTCACCTCGTCGCCGGAGCGCTGCAGGAAGGCCACCAGCTCGGCGCGCCGCACCGTGCCCACCAGCGTGGGCGACGCTGCGGGGCGAAGGCGGAGGTGAGGACGGGTGGCGGGGGGACCCTCCAGGAGCCACCGCTACCGCCGTCGCAGGCTACCTGTGCTCTCCACCACGGGGTACTCGGCATCGCTGGCGGCCGTGACGGCGGCCAGGACCTCGGCGAAGCCGGCCGCCTTGGCCAGGGACAGCACGCGGCGGTTCATGAACGTCTCCGTGAGCACCCGGTAGGAGCTGCGGGGGAAAAAAAAAGCTCAGAAAAGGCCCGAAGCACAAACCCCGCTGAAAACAAACGCAATAAAATAAGACGCCCGTGCCGGCGGCGTCGGGGAGCCTCACGCCGAGTGGCGGCCGCGGATGGGCGGCAGGTAGGGCAGCTGCTTGACGATGACGGTGCCGTCGTAGAAGGAGGGCTGCCACTTCTGGGCCAGGCTGTTGGCCACCAGCACGGCCAGGGTGACGGGCAGCGCGTGGGCCAGGTGGCCCGTGGCCTCGCACACCAGCAGCGCCGTGGAGATGGAGTGGGTGACGCAGCCTGAGAACGCCGCCGCCCCTGCCGCAGAGACCCGGCCGGCTCGTTGCACGGATGCCAGCAACTTTTTTTTTTTTTTTGCAATTTTTTTCTTTTTTTCCCCCCTTCCTTTTCCTACCTACCGGCCAGCGCGTAGCCGCCGGGGATGACGGGGTGAACGCCGCCCTGGGCGCTCAGGCCCCGGGGGAAGAGCGCGGCCACCGTCTCACCCGCCAAGCGGCCCACGGCGGCTCCTGCAAGGAGGTGGTGGCGGCGGGGGGCTGAGCCAGGGGCCACCCGGGCGCCCTGCCGGGCAGCGGGGCCGCCCGCCGTGCGCTCACCATACACGAAGATGGGCATGAAGTAGCCGGCGGGCAGCGGCAAGGTGGTGGCCAGGATCAGCATCCAGAACTGGGCGGACGGGGACGGGGAAGGGACGAGTTAAGGGCGAGCGGGGAGACCCCAGGCACCTCGCCGGGGCGGCCCCCGGGCGCCGTGGCTGGCCAAGGCGCTACCTTCATGAGCAGGAAGAAGGCCAAGGTGCCGAAGAGGGTGACGGAGGGGTGGCACCACTCCTGCCACAGGCGCTGGGGCTCGGCGGCGTCGGGCGGCGAGGCGTTTCGGGCCAGGTCGCCCCAGGTGCGGTTGTCGAAGAGGGAGACGAGGTACTCCTTCATGGTCAGCTGGGACGGACGGACGGACAGGCGGCTGGAGGGACGGAGGGACGGGCCGAGCCCCGCCGCCTTGGCCGGCCGCCGCCATCCCCGGGCTTACCCTGGATGCCATGAACTGCCCCAAGCTGGGCGGGAAGGTGATGGAGGCGAGCAGGAGGACCACCAGCACCGTGTAGACGGGCTTGCTGCGGGGCCAGAGGACGCACGGCTGCGTCTCCTCCGCGCCGCCCAGTCCAGCCCATTCCAGCCCAGTTTGCCCCCCCCGTGCCTACTCCGTGGCCAGCAGCTTGGCCGTGAGCCTGTTCTCCTTGACGTAGCCCAGCAGCCAGCGCTGGCAGAAGAGGTAGGCGCAGCCGATGACCCCACAGACGCCCCTGCCAAAAAGAGAGGCAGGTGAACGGCCCCGAAAACGCACGTCCCTGCCACCCCCCTCCCCGGGGAAAAACAACAAAAACAAGCATTTCCCATGCCCGGCCAGCCCTCCTTACCCCAGGGCGATGAAGAAGAAGGTCTCGGGGAGATCGAAGGGGAAATCGATCTTGAGGTCGGTCTTAAAGAGGGCGACGATGGTGTCTGGCAGGAGGAAGGAGCCCAAGGAGGGGGTCTGGAGGCGTCCGGTGGGATGGGCGCACGGCCGGGGCCGCCGTTCCCACGCTCCTGCAACTGTTCCCGCACCCTCACCACCGCCGTTCCCACGCTCCTCCCGACCCCCCCAGCCCGGTCACCTTGCTCGCTGTTGAAGACAGCGAGGAGGCGAAACATGAAGGCGCCGCAGGTGGCGGCGAAAAAGCCCCTCCAGTAATCCCGCACGGCGAAGTGGGTCGACATCACCTCGATGCTGAAGAGCACCCCTGGCCACCGGCGAGAAAATCCCGTCAGTGCCGTCGCCGCCACCCCGAGCACGGGACGCGGGGCGCTTCGCTCTCACCACTGATGGGCGCCCCGAAAACCGTGGCCACCCCGACAGCCTGGGCCGCCACCAGCATCTCATTCTGCTTGAACTTGTCCTGCGGAGGAGTTGGCAGGTCGGCATAACCCAAATTCAGGCCAGGACAGCGGCGGGGGGGAGCCAGCAGCCTCACCTCGTACTCCTTGGTCACCGACGTCCGCATCTTGCCCAGGTACACCGCGACCATGGCGGAGAGGTGGACGAAGGGACCCTAGGGACGACGGCGCTGAGCGGCCCCCACCAGGGCAGGTCCCCGGAGCGTGGGGCAGGGGCCGGGGCCAGGAGCGAAGCCGGGTTCGCCGCCCGGTGCGCGGCTGCTCACCACTTTGCCCAGGAAAAGGGTGCTGCCGCAGGCCAGGGTGCAGGTGAGCCCCACCACCTTGGCGCCAAAGTTCTTGATGGCCAGGTAGTCCTCCAGCATGACCCCCGTGAGGATGGTCTTGAGCTCGGGGATGCCAGAGCCTGGGGAAAACAGAAAAAAACAACAGATGGGAGGGCTGCAGTGTCCTCTCCCCCCAAGCATCTCCCCACTGTTTTGGGGAGCCATTGCAGCTCCAGCGCCGGTGAAGCAGAAGGTGCCGCGGCCGGCGCTCACCTCCCGAGTGCGGCGTGATGCTTTGCGAGAAGCCGGTGGAGAAGGCTGCCAGGGCCACCGGGTACATGGTCCACGAGAGGTATTTGAGCACTAAATAGTCTCCGACCTCTTGGTAAAGCCAGCGGTGAGCTAGAAGAGACGCGCCGGGAGGGGAAGGGGAAGGAGCCGCGGGGGGGGGGGGGGGGGGGGAGATGTCTCCTTGCCCTGCCATGGAGGTTCTCCAGCATCCCTTTCCCCCACCATCCCACCACCAAACCTGGGGAGACAGCCACATTTTCCCACCAGGATCAAGCCCAGGGTGCCCTGAGGGTGCTGGGACCCTGACGGCACCGGTCCAGTGCCCACCACCCTTCTCCGGGGCGGCCGGCATTACCCTCGTAGAGCCTGGAGACGATGAAGTCCATCATGAAGCTGATCATGGCCATGATGACGCCCAGGACGAAGAGGAAGTACCAGTCCTCGCCGACGCGAAAGAGCTGCCTTTGCACGAGCTCCAGGCACCCTGCAGGACAGGGGGGGTCACTAGCCAGCCAAGGGCACCCCAGGGGCGCCCGCGTCGGCTGCGGCACCCACCAGGCTGGGTCTCACCTCGGAGCCTCCTCCGGGCTTCGGGGCAGGGCCGCCAGCTTTTCTCCGACACCAGCACCCTCTCTGCCACCTCCTCTTCCTCCCACAGCCCCCCTGCGCTGTCACCGTCCGTGGCCTCCATCCCCGGCTTGGCAGGAGCGGAGGGGCAGATATCCGGGTGCCCCATGCTATAAACCCCCGCCTTGGCCGGGACTTGCCTTGCCGGGGCTGCAGCCACCTCCGCTGCCAGGCTCTCTGCTGCGCACCCACCCCAGCCCTGCCCGAGCCGCAAACTCATTAAAAACGACCTTGACGAGTCGGCCTGAGCTGCACGGGCCGGAGCCAGCCGGAGCGTGCAGGGGAGGGTTTTTCCCGTGCCACCGGCCCTCCTCACCTGCGCCGGCCGCGGCGATGGGCTGGCAGCCACCACCCCCATCCTCCGAAGGGGTGCCAGGGACGGAAATCACCATGGGGTGGGTTAGTTATTTATTTATGAGGGATACAGCCCCTTCCTCGCCTCGGCGGCACCGAGACGCTTGGGCGAGCCAGCCCAAAAGCATCCACGGGCAGCCGTCGGGGCGGGAGGCCAGGAAGCGGAGGGGACGGGGCCGCAGCGGGCGAAGGGTGACTCAGGCGCCGGCTGCAATTACTCAGCATCGGGTTTTAAGCTCGCCTGACATCCCTCCTCCCTGCCTTCGGGGCCCGGCTGCCGGCCGGCAGAGGCTGCCCGGGGCAGCGCCTGGCCGGGCCGTGCGCCAGCCCGCCGCGCCGCAGCCTGGCCCGTCGGCCGCATTTTTTGGCAGGGCCACCCGGCAGGTCGGCGGCCCGGGGAATAAAGCCTTACATGGTGTGCTCCCTGCCTGGCTCAGCCGAGCTGCTTGCCTTCCCCGGCCCCCAGCACCACCCGCAACCTCAGCCCCTCGCTCCCAGCCCGCAATCTCAGCCCCTCACTCGGTGTTCCCGCGCCACCTGGACGGGAAACGGCCTCGCGGGATCGAGTCCGGGTGGGCAGGGCGACCAGCGCCGCATCAGGGACCGACAGCTGCGCTTTCCCGGCCGTGCGTGGCTCCCGGGGCCGGGGACGCCGCGACCTTCGCCAGGTGATGAACAGCAGCCCCCGGGGACCTGGCGGCTAGTGGGTTATGGGATTTCTCCCCCCCCTCGCCTTCACCCCACCGACACGAGCGCACAAAGGGTGCTGCCGGCGCCACACGCTTGGACCCGTGCCAGCCCTCCACCCTGTGTCCTCGCAAGGACACCTCCGACTTTTAATAACTCACTTGATGCCTTTTATTTATTTATTTTATTATTGTTGTTGTTGTAGTAAACCTCGCATGACCTTCACGGTTGCTTGACGGGCTGCAAGCAGCAGCCGCGGCTCCGGAGCCTGGCAGCATCCAGGGGCTGCCCAGAGCCTTTCGGCCCCGCCGAGGGCATCGCCCGGGTGGGATGTGCCCTTGGGACCGATCCCACAGGTGTCAGTGGGAGATTTAGCACTGATTCAGCAAGCAGAGGTTTGGCCTGGTGAAAGAGCCAGGCTCTGAGACGGTCCAGTCTGAGACCCTGCCTGTGAAACCTGCTCACCAAACCGTCCCCGATTGCTGCTGCATCCCGGCTGTTGCTGCGTGCAGGTAGTGAAAACCCCTTTTTCCAGGGTTTTTGCAGTGGTTTTAGCACCGCTAAGCCAAAGCAGCCACGCGAACGCCCCACGCACACGTGCCTCCTGCAAGGCGGCCACCTCTGGGCTGCAGCCTCTGGACTTTTTGCCCAGATAAACCTGCCTCCGGGGCAGCCCCAAAACCTCCCCACACTTCCCTGAAACCCAAGCCAGACCAGGAGGGAGAAGCGAGTGTGGGAAATGCTTTGCCAGCCTCTCCGGCAGCCCCTTCCCCATCCCCAGCAAGTCGCATCCCTCAGCTTTTTCCTTTGCCGGCACCTTGCACTCTCTTCCCCATCTTCCTTTTTTTGGGAAGCCGGTCCCCAGGGCCACCGGGAGCTGCATTATCCAGGCGGGCAGGAACGCCAGCAATGGGATCAGATTCCTCCCTTCGCTGCTTGTTTGCAGACGGGATCGGGAGGAGAGGAGGCGGGGGGGGAGAGGAAAATTTCCACACTCTCCGGAGTGATGTAGCAGGACCTAAATTTAGCCTGTTTTACAAGAGGTCTGGAAGGCAGCCGAGAGCCTAACAGGGCTTTATAAGCTCAGCAGCCGCCTCTGAACTCAACGGCTCCGTCTGCAAATCTTGCCCGTTCGCATCTCGGAGCCGTGTTTCCCCTCCGGGCATTGTGAGGCTTTCCGGGGCAGCACCTCTGGGGTTGCACTTGCTGCTTTTGCTTCTCTTTCTCCGCTGTTTTGCTCCCCGCTTTCCCCACAAGCGCTTGCGGCGGTGGATGAACTTGAAGTCCTCCTCGGCTTTCCGCTCAGAGAGCAGCTTCCATCAGAGCCCGTCACCGTCTCCCGCCCGCCCCATGGAGCTTTTCGGGACCTTCGTGCGGCCCCGCACGGAGCCGCTGGGCTTCCCAGGCAAGCGGGGCTCCGCGGAGGCGGCGGGGAGGGGGGGAGCCGGGACGAGAGCGGCGCCGGCCACGTGGGTGCCAGCCTGGGAAAAGGCCCTGGGAAAGGGCGATGCTTCCCGAACCGCGTCCGCCTGTGCCGTGGCATGTAGGGGAGCAGAGGGGGGAGGCGGAAAGACCGGGCTCTCAACCGCCGCGGAGGTCTCGAGCGCCTCTCCTCTCCCGCAGCTCGGCCCGGCAGCGCGGGCAACATCAAGACCTTGGGCAACACCTACCAGTTCACGGTGGACGTCAGTGACTTCGCCCCTGAGGACATCATCGTCACCACCTCCAACAACCAGATTGAGGTGCACGCCGAGAAGGTGAAGGCTCCCCTCCTTCCTTGGCCTCCTCGTGCCGGCCCCGGGGCCACCCCTAAACCAGGACCCTGGGCTGGCTTGTTCCCAGGACGAGGAACGGCAAGTCCCCAGCCCACCGGCATCCGCCTCAAATCTGTTTTCCCTTCCCTTTGCAGCTGGCCGGCGACGGCACCGTCATGAACACCTTCACCCACAAATGCCAGCTGCCCGATGACGTGGACCCCACGTCCGTGTCCTCCTCGCTGGCAGACGACGGCACGCTGACCATCCGGGCCCGGCGGCAGCCCGCCAAACACACCGAGCACGTCCAGCAGACCTTCCGGACTGAGATCAAAATCTGAGCGGCTGGCGTGCGCGGCGGGGGATTTTGGGGAGGGAAACGGGCCGGATCACACCAGAAAGGCTTAATTCCCCCGAGCCGCCCTGGCCTGGCATCGCTCTAGATGTAGACGCAGGAGCACAGCCGTCCCTTGTAGATGATGTTTGGGTAGCGTTTGGGCTAACACGGGTATTTATTTAGCTGCGTGAGCTCAGGGGAGGAGGTCCCAGGACAGGATCGCGCCTCCGCTCCTGGCAGAACCAGCCAGCATCCTAGGCAGGCCGCTCCAGGAGGCACAGCAGCATCCCCTCTCCGACACCTGCAGCTCCCTTCGAGGCACGAACCTCCTCCTTGGGGCAAAACCCGCGGGAAGCGGTGCATATCCACTCAGACGCGGCGCCCGTTCATGGGCAGACATCCTTGGCCGTGGAGAGAAGAGCCCCAGACGCATCCTGCTCTGCGCTAAGCACCGTAGGCTGGAGGGGAGCCCTGGCTCGGGATGCCCCGATTTTTGGGCTCGCGACAGTAGCCAGAGCCTTTGCCAGAGCTTGGGAAGATCTTAGAGGTGGGAGAGCCTGTGAGATTTGCAGCCGCGGTCATGCAAGGAGGGTGCGGGAGCAGTTCAGCCCTGGATATGGGCTGCAGGGAGCCAGGCTGGGGCGCGAAACCTTCCCCGAGCCTCTGCCAGAGCGTGTCTCCGTATATACAGCTTGTACGTGGGGTGGTATAAATTATGGAGAACGTCTCCTCTTTGGGCTCTTGCTTCCCTGCCGCTTCCTGCGCCCCCCGCCCCCACCCTGACCTCGGCCAGGGACTGAGTTTCGAGGATGGAACAGTGAGCGGACGTGGTGCCACGGCCCCTCGGGTGCTACTAGGCAAGGAGCGACTCCTTTCCCTCGCCTCCAGCCTCCTCGAGCTCGCGAGGGTGAATAAACCCCTGTCCAGGCGGGCACGGCCACGTCGCCGCTTCTCCCTCACGCTCGTCCCCTGCTCTGCCTTCCACCTGCAATGCGTTTGGGAAGCCTCAGCCTTTCCAGAGAGCCTCGGGAGAGACCAAACAGGTCCAGATCTGCCCGAGGACCAGCACATCGGCCACCCCGAACGGCCCGAGCAGCCCGGCTCCCCTCGGCGCCTGCTGCCTTTGCTCCAGTTTATTTCCAGCCCGGGTGACTCATTTGTTCCCTGCTGCTCTATTCCTGACCTCTTCCCTCAGCTGCTAAACCTCTGGGCCGTGGGCCCACCTGCAAGGTCACCAAATCCCCTTCTCCTCCACTCACCCACTTGCCCCCGGGGACTTTTTGGGGAGCCCTGGAGGATGGAGGGAGGCCAGGGTGTGAGCCAGCACAGCGGCTCAAATAGACGCACCGGTTCACAGTGGGCTACTGCCCCACAAAGGGGTCGCCAAACGCAGCGGCTTCTCCCTTTCCAGGGCCCAAACGCTCCACCGAAGCGACCCCGAAGGCCGTTTCCCGGCAGCCAAGCGCTTGCATCAGGCCTGGAGGGACGCCAGGGTGAGGCAGGCCGGGCACAGCGGGGCCGCGCGTACAAACAGCAAGGCGCCGGAGCCCTGCCGGGCAAGTGGCTGTTTATAGCTACCACAAGTGCCGTGTTTCCAAAACTCAGACCGGTGCCGAGGGGCAGCCCCTCCCACCGCTTCGAAGGGAGGGCGCTAATTATTTGTGGTTTGTGCTACACATGTACAAACTCAAAGAGTGGGTGCGAGCGGCTCTTCCCTCAGGTTTGTGCTGTTTTATATTTCATCGGTCAGCCCTCCGCCTTGGAAGAGACAGAGGCTGCTGCAGAGGGCAGTCGTGTACGCGCACGGCACCGCCAGTCACTTGTGGGACTCCCTGCCACCGGAGGCTGAAAGAGGAAAAGTTAAAACACTATCAGAGAGCTGTAACAGTGCGGTGGGGAAGCTGGAGCCACTGACAGCAGGAGGCTGGGTGCGTGCTTGCCCCATCCTTGTACGGGATACGGGCATGGATGTAGTTGCTGGGATGTGTCCGCTCTGCCCCAAAACGCCGCCAGCCCCGCCTTGGCCAGGGCACCCACGCCAGCCAGCTCGGCCACGGATTACTGTCTAGTGGTAAAGGGGCTGGCGGGTGGCCCTCACCCACCAGCTCCCGGGGGAAAAAGAAAATTTAAAAAGCCTTCCCCCCCCCCCAAAGCTGTCTGGTTTTGCAACAGGGAGGTTTCTGAGGGAGGGAGAGCACGAAGGCTCGTCTCGGAGCCCGGGCACTGCCCAGGCCGCGCTGCGTGAGGGGCCCTGCCGCCATCGCGACGCCCAGGCCCGCTCGCACGCCTGGAGCGGGGGCAGCCCCGGGGGGGGCGGGGGGGAACAGCCGCCCCCCAGGGACACTTAGCCCAACCAGACGAGCCACCGCGGCCCTCGGGGTGCCGCAGAGCCGCTCGCCCCCTGGCAACCCCGCTGCCCGCCGCCGCCTCGGCCCGGCCGCCGCCTCCACTGTCATGGCGGCCGGGCCGAGGCGGGAAGGGGAGGGGGGAGAAGGAGGGTGCCACCTGACCCGCCCCACCCCGGCGCATGCGCCGCCCCGCCCCGCGCCCCTTTCCCCGGCCGGCGCGCGCATGCGCGGCGCGGCGGCGGTGGGCGGGCGGGGCGACGCCGCTTCCGCCCGGCGCCAAGATGGCGGCGCCCTTTGTCTGCTCCGTGTCACGGTGAGCCCGGCGGGCGGCGATGTGAGGCCCCCGCCGGGCCCGGCATGGCAGGTAGCGGCGGCCGGGGCCGGGCGGCGGCGCTGGGCACCCGGGCGGCGGCGCTGGGCGGGCCGGGAGGGTCTCGGGGGGTTCTAGAGAGCCCTAAGGGGGGGGGTGCATGGGCTGGGGGGGGGAGAGGGGCCGCCCCCCTCCGGGGGCTGGGGATCCCCCCCGGAAAAGTCCCATGTGGGGCACCTCGTGGGGGGGGGGGCTGCCGGGGGTCCCCCCCGTCCCCCAGCCCCCCTTCAGGGCATGTGTCACCCCCCCCAGGCTTGTCACACCCCCCCCGGCCTTGTCCCCCTCCCCGGGCCGCTGTCAGGCCCCGCGGGGGCAGCGGGCTCCGCTCGTCGCCTCCGGCTGTGACAGGAGCGCTTTACCCGGCTGCCAAGGGCATCGCCAGCCACAGAGCTGAGCAGGCTCCAAACGTCTGATCCCGAGGAGGGATTTGGTTTTTTTGTTTCTTTTCCCCTCCTGCTCCAGCCTCCGTGCGATCCTTCTCGACGCAGCGGCGCTCTGCTTCGCGCCCCTCGGCGCGTGCCGCTTTGGAGAGCCGGGGGAGCGGGGGTGACGCGCGCGGAGCGGACGCTTATTTAATTCGGTTTGGATGTTGGAAACTTCCCGCCTGTGCTGAAACCGTCTCCAGTTAGGAGAGAGCTGGGCGGCAGCGCAAAGGTTGCTTTTTGCAGGGAGAAGACCGACGAAGTTGTGGTGGTTCAGCGCCACGTAACAGAGGTGCTGCAGAAACGGACATTTTTCTTGTGGCAGGATTCAAGAGCAAAGTTTGTTCACGTGTAGTTTCGGTGCTAGTGTAGTATTCAAGCAAAACGTTTCTGTAACTTTGTGGCAGTCTCCCTGGTGCTCTGCGTAAACCTTCAGTCCCATGAAGCCGACCTGGGAGCTTTGCTTTGCTTTGCTTGGCTCTGCCCTCTGGCAGCTTACAAGATCAAAAGCGTTTTCCTCTGATACCAGTTGCCAACAAGTTTCTGAAGATGTTTCGGATGAGTTGTTCTTATTTGTTCCCCTGCAAGAATCACTGGGCATCCACAGGGGCGGGAGCTCGGCAAATCCGGCTCTGTGTGTGACAGAGCTTTACTGTGGTTGTCAAAAAGGTGACCTCGTCCGTGATGGCATGAGAATGCCCCAAATAGACTGCTGTCCCTTCCTATTAGGGGTGAAGGGAGCCCCAACTCTATTTTCTAAAGCGGTAGCCTGAGGTGATGGAGATGTTTTGGTTTTGCGTGCCGGGGAGTGGGAACTAAAATCTTTACCCTAATTTTGACAGATCCCCATGCCTGCTAGTCCTGACTCTTCTGTTTCTCTTTTGCTTCTTCCTGGCCCCAAAAGTGCTCCTGTTTATGCAGCTCAGAGCCACACATGCCTGCCGGAGGGCCACGAGGGAGCGCCAGGACCTGTCAGCAAGAGATGATAGGGACTCTCCAGGGTTTCCACCGCTTTACAGGGGTGGTTTGGGCATGCTGCTAGGTCCTGGCACAGCCCGGTGACGCCTCAGCAGCCCTGTTTGGCTCACTGCCTCCTGCAGCCGAGGACTCGGATTACCTGCCGGCAGCCTTGTCCGTTCAGCCCCGCTGTAGCTCATGCGATGCAGTCCTGTCTCAGGGACTGCGGTGCCACAGATCGGTGCGATCTGCGATGTCTCTTCCAGGGATGTATCAATGTCCCTAAAAGCTAAAGAGAGGGAGAGAGAGCCCCTGGGCTATCACTTAGAGCTGGCAGGGGTCGGGAGCATCCGTGCTCGTCTCTCTCTCCCCCGTGTCTCTCCTTTAGTTCATTTTCCCTAAGCTTCTTTCTGGCCTGCCATGGTTTCTGATTTTTCAGAAAACTGCTTTCACTCTGCAGCAGAGCATGAGCTTGCCTTCTAGTTTCACCACAGACTTCAGAGTCCTTCTCTGTTTCAGTCACCCTTCTCTACTGGGTCCGGGGACTTTTTTTTTTATACATGGAAATGGTTGTTAAAAAGTCCTAGACATCGCAAGAGGCAGCTCAGTTTAAACTCCTCCTTGTTCAGTAATCAGTAAGAATCCTGAAACGCATATTATGTTAGGATGCAGGGGTGGGATATGGACTAATACTGAAACAGTGATAAGGCAATAGTATACGTTAGTGGCACGCCTGTACGTTCAGTGCTCTGCATCAGTTCTCCCATCTTTACTGAAAATATTGCAGAATCAGGCGATGAGTTACTGGAAACAGGGGTAGGCTGCTCTTCGCAGAGACTGAAAAGATTAGGGCTGCTTTGTTTCTTGAGCTGACACACGAGAAGGGAGATGACAGGAGGCAGAAAATAAATCACCTATTCCTCTTTATCTGTTCAGTGTAAGAGTGGACAGGAGGCTGGTGACAGCATTAAAAGGCATACTTAAACCACTATTTTTTTTTTTTGAATGTAGGTTTTTGTTCCTTTTCTTTAATAGAAATCATTTGGATGAGAAGTAGCAGAGCTGATACAGTGATGATGGCCTAAGGATAGAGCGAAGCAAGGTTTCTATAGGGAGGTTAATATCTTTAAGGGGACCAGCTGCTGTAGCTGGAAAAGCAAGGGAGCTTATAGACTCACAGACCCTTTACTGAGTCAATGAGTAAGAACAGTCTCATTGCTAACTTCTAGGCTGTAAAAGAATTAATGTGAGAAGGATTTGAAACCTGCTGCTTGGAGGGATGAGCCCTCCCGTTGCTCAGGAGGATGTGCAGTCAAAGCATCCTTTTGCTCCCTTTGGCCTTCCCCCTTTGGCTCATGTCCCCCCTCCCAAATTGAGTCCCTGTAAAAGCAAATGCAGCACCCTCAGAGAGCAATAGCTCGTGTGACAAGCTAGCCGGCACCCTAACTGCTGTATTTATCGCTGTGAGCGCGTGCCACAAATGTGGGTGTTCTAGTACCAAAGCTTTCCATCACTGTGATTGATCCATTATTAAAAGACTTGACAGCCCTGTCAGAAAGAGACTGAAAGGGTAAACAGTACTGAAGTGCTTCTGACAAGGCGAGATCGGAGGGCGTCTGATTCTGGGTTCTCTGCGTCAGACCTCGGGGTCTGGCATTGGAGTTGACTTGCCTTTTAGCCCCGATAGCACTGTGATGGGCACTATAAAATGCGAAGAAGGATGGGAAAGCAGCAAGAAAGCACCACGCTTCTTGCCTGACGTCAGGAGAGTGAGTATGCGTTTCGAGATGAAACTTTTTGTCGAATTTCTCCCAGGGTGGCTATGTAGAGTCTGATTTTTAACGCTGGGAAGGTGGAGGGCAAATTCAAAGAGTAGTGACCTTCTCTTTTGCAGTCTCTGTTCTCAGGATATTTCCACTCCTCACCGCACAGCAGAGGGGTGAGACTGGGTACTGCTCCTATCTTAGCTGTGTTTTTCAGACAAGGAACTGAGCAAGGGG
Source organism: Struthio camelus (assembly GCF_040807025.1). Classification (NCBI taxonomy): domain Eukaryota; kingdom Metazoa; phylum Chordata; class Aves; order Struthioniformes; family Struthionidae; genus Struthio; species Struthio camelus. Next base: position 13,673,287 of record NC_090962.1, read on the forward strand.
GGCTCAGACAGACATCCTCAGATATTGCTGCTGCAGCACCGTTACCTGAAATAGCTGATAAAGATGGGTTTACGCTAACGTGAAATACTTTAGTTAGCAGTTTGGTGTATCAGCAGTTCCCATTCGATCCGGGTAAGAAACGGACCGCAGCACCGGGGCTGCCAACTGCCCCTGCTCGAGTGATGGGGATACTGGGCTGGCATTTCAGATGCACCGTGTTTTTTGGCAGTCGTTACCTTTCTGTTGCACGTAGCATCAGAGTTTGTCTGCTGGGTTTTTTTGAGGTTACTCTCCAAATCAGTACAGCTTAATAGGGTGATTGTTTTACAGAAAGGACAGTCTTCTGGGGAAAACTTCCCTCCAACACTCTGATAGGCAGTTTGGACCGAAGCAGAGCTGAGACCTGTGATCTTCTTTCCCTTCTGCATCCTATAAGTGGGGGAGACGACTCATTTGACCTCCTTCTGCCTCCGTTTCCTCATCTACAAATAAAAGGCTACTTATCTATCTCTCCTGAAGCCTGAGGGATGTTATTAGGCCATCTTGTTCAGTTCAACAGAGCTCCATCCTTTCTGATCCCGAGGTGTGGGTATTTTAAGGCGTGCTCTTCTGTGTGGTTGGGGTCAGAGCGGTTAGCATGCGAAGGCAGTCTCCTCATCTACTGGGGGACAGTGGATGGGGTGGATGCTAAGCTGTAGCTTAAAAGCGATACGCAGGCCGTCCCAGCCTTTGCCTGACACGTTCGTGTACCCTGCTGAAGCTGTATGCGGCGTACAGCAGAAACCGTACAAAGGATGTAGTTTTTATGGAGGTGGATGGGGGGAGTTGCATCCTTAGGACTTTGTCTTGCGTGCTTCCTTTACAAAGCTCAGGCACCTTACCAACACGAGTCCAATCAGAGCAATAAAAATCATAATTCAGATGCAAAGTGCCTCCTACAAATTACCTAAAATAGCCTTTTAGTGCAGCAGACCATCATGATTTCTCTGGTCCTGCTGTGCAGCACTTTGCAAGCATGGAAGGCAGCGTTGTTTATCCCAGTGGAAAGATGCTCTTCCCCCCTCCCCCACCCCCAGTGGTACAGGGGTGGTTTGGGCATGCTTGATACAAATATTGATTTTTTTTTTTTTTCTGGTTCTCGAGAGATGCAATTTGGGGCAGGCTGCGGGTGTTCAGTTAAAGAGCATCTAGGTGTTAGAGAGGTTGGGGGGGAAGGTCTGGGTGGCAAGTTGACAAACAACATCTTTTTGAAGGTATTTGGATGAAAATGTTAGGAGTCGCCTGCAGGGGCAGGCCAGAGCACTTGGGAGTACTTGGGAGGCAACGAGCCCCCTGCGGAGGGGCAGTTATTCCCTAACCATCAGCTTTCTGTGCACGTGCATAACTTTCTGTGCACATGTATGTTGTTGCATCAGAAACCTCAGGAGATCCCTGGAAGTGGCAGTGCTTCGGGATCTGCCTTGCTTTAGCAGTTGGGGGAGAGAAAATCCAGGGGTTTGGGAAGTCAATGTGCAGCTGTGGAAATGTTGCTGAAGGGCAAAAAAGTGACAGTCGAGCGACACAACAGAAAATGAAGGGCCTTTCCCAGCCTGCCAGGTCCCTGGGCCAAGGCTGTCTGAGATGGGATGCCTTGAGAGATGGGAAGAAACTAGCCCTGTGGTGGATCTGCATGGGATTTCTTGATTTTAATAAAAAAAGGAATATCATGTTTTCTAACCCCAGCCCTGTGACGTCACTGCTACTGGTGGAAATTTCCAGCCTTTGTAACGAGAACACCAGACCAATGGGGATTGGCAGAAAATTTTGGCTCTATAGTAACAGAAGGCCAAAGTGCACAAAGCTAATTATTTGCAACCTCGAGACAGAAACGATCGCGTTTGCTAGGCGTTGAAGAAGACACAAAGTGAGCTCTGCCCATTCCGGACCTGAACGTTCAACCTTGTGGAAGAAAAAGTGGTTAAGTGGTTTGCTTTTTTTTTTTTTTTTTTTTCCCCAAAGAATTTAAACAGCTTCAGCTGCAAAGAGAGATTTCGAAAAACAGCAGAGATGGTCACAGACATTTGTGGCTCTCAGGAAAACACAGGGCTCACAGGCACTCGGTGTCTGCAGCTTTTGTACTTGCCAGCACGCTATTTCGAATAGACTAGAAGAGCCAGTTGCCGGTTTTCCAGGAGAGGCTGTTGTAAAATATCCTGTCTCTCCAATAGCATCCGAAACATCCTGGGCTGTCCTGCATCTCCCGAACAAGCTTTAGTGAGCAGGCCTGAAGGTGCCGAGTCTGCGGATAAATTCTGGGAAGTGTGAGCCTCCATTCACAAAGCTGCAAGGCTCTGCCCAGGCCAGCAAGGTCTTGCTCATGTTTGTACTGTAGTGCAGTGAGGTTATTTCTCAGCGTTTTGGTGGTCATGAGCTTCCAGCTCAGTAGTGAGGCTCTCCTGGTAGGTTCGAAATAAGATCTCTCATACAGACAGAAAACGGTGAGATGCTGTAGAGCCAGTCAAGCTCGTACAACACACACTTTCATCTCTGGACTCATCCGTTGCTTTGTAGAGCCCTGCTTTTATCCACTTGCAGCAGCTGATCGCAACTGCTTTTGTGCAGGGCTTTTGCTTGGTTCAGAGGAAGGTTGGCTCACATTGGTGGCGTTTCTTCTGTGTCTTTCCTAGCCGTTAGCTTTCATTCTCTAGCTGAGACCTTGGTGTGGGTTTTTTTTTGAGCTCTGGCTTAACCACCTAACACCTGATTCCAGCAAGGGGGTGAGAAGCTGCTCCTTCAGCTGCTTTGGCCAGAGGAAGAGCGCTTTCGCTGAGCGCCTTGCTACGACCCTCTGCAGACGGGAGGAGGCTCCCTCCGCCTGCGCCCCAAGCCGGCCAGGCTGGCGCTCGTGAGCCCTGTGATTCTGCGAGCTCCGTCCTGTGCTCCAGCAGAGCCGAAGGGAAACAAGCTGGCAGCTGCCTGGAAAAGACCATCTGGGTGAACTGGGCTGTCCTGTCTTGAGCTGAGTACATGATCCTCCGTGTTTCTGCTAGGGACATTGGAACGAGGTCAAAATCAGAGGATACCTGTCAGCTGGCATCCCTGCGCAATCCCTCTACGCACGGCTGCTATTAGGGCTTGTTAAGCGACACATGTCGCATGGCTGTCGTCGGCCCCCCACACCTTGGGTCGGATAGCTCCCCAGAGAGCCCTCGCTGGGGCTCCTTGAGACTGCCAAGTTTCGCTGGTGTTTCTCGACTGGTTTTGCAGATCCAAACCTGCCGCCCTGAGCAAAGACGGCGGCGGTGTCTTCCCTGACGTAGCCTGCCTGAGATTTCCCAGGCCGTTTTTAAGACGCTGGCCTTGCCCCAAAAGCAGGCTGAAAGCGAGGGCGAACCTGTCGCCGTGCTTGCTCAAGGTAAGCTTGCTGCAGGACGGGGTCCTGCCCCAATTCCTCTCACCTACTTACCACTGCTGCAAGGGTTTATGTCGAAAATCCTGCCTTCTCTGCCCTTTTGCACAAAGGCAAAGCCCTTTTGCGGCAGGGTTGGGTTTTTCTCGCGCCTGTGTCTCTTCCTTCTGCCTTCTCCTCATCTCCAGCTGCAAAGCTGGTATTTATTCCCAGTTCAATTAGCCAAGCGACCTTGTGCTCTCGGATGGCAAATGAGCCTGTGCATGGATGCCTTCTGGAGAGCAGGTGTCTCTCGCCTGCAAATGTCCTTCCTTGGGGAGAGAAATCCAGAGCGTGAGTCACAGACTGTCTTTTCAAAGGCTCGCTTTGGCCTTTTAAGGTCTTGAGCTTGATAAAAGGTGGAAATCGTAAGGATTTGGGTGTTGGACGCACGGAAATACCCACCACGAGCCTGTCCTGAAGTTTCTGCATCCCTCGGCCGCTCTTACACCGACGGAGCCCCCCTTCTTCGCTGCAAGTGCCTCCCGAGGTGGTTTCAGGCAGGTGCCTTGGATGTATCGCAAAACTGGCTGCTCTCTCTCCCGCCTTGGAGCCTCTCAGGGCGCAGAGTGGCTTGTCGAGGAGAGATGAGCGCTGCTTTTGACTCAGGGAAGAAGGTTTTTCGTTTGGGGCATCAGATCCGCTCTCTTCTGAGATTCGCCTCCGCGGGGATGTTTAAAGATCAAACCCAGGGAGAAAACTGAACACGTGGCAGTAGATCAAACCTCTCTCTCCCAACTGCCCGTGCCCCTCAGGCTTTGCAGGCAAGGATCTGATTTAAAAACGGGGTTTTGCAGCATTTGCGGGAGGGTCCTGGGAGCAGGCTTGCAGCAGCACTCAGTGAAAGTCAAGCTGTGCTTTGAGCAGGGAGAACTCCCTGCACACGCAAAGCACTCGGGGGGGGGGGGGGAGGGGGGATCAATCCCTTGGTATCATGACGCAAGCGCCTAAAATTAGCAGGAGCCTGACAGTTTTGATGAATGTTTTCCACACGGTCTCTCTGGCCACGCTGCTCCCCAGCCATCAGCGAGAGTAATGACAATGGCTGCTCGCCGAAGCAGCGAAGGAGGTGATTGCATTAACATTTGCAGAGCAGACCGCTCCGGAGGCGAGAGGCCCTTAGGAGTCCCTGGGAGGCTTTCCTCTGCAGAGCTGGGGCCGGAATGCATTTCAAATGGTGTTAAGGTAGCAAAAAACAAATTGACGGCTCCCATCGACTCTCCAGCCCTGCACTATTGCTGCTGCTGTAATCGGAGAGGTTTGCAGGGTTGTATTTAGTTGGGGAGGAAAGTGGAGATAGGTGTTTAGCAAGCACTGGCAGAGCTGCAATCCGCTCTTTGGAGCGTGCTTTTTAGTGAAGAGGGCAATCGGACCCTAAGGGACATCCAAGGCTGCCCAAATCTTTGCATAGCCTTGGACTACAACTGCTCAGCTTGCTGCGGTTTTATGCTCCAATTTGAGTGTTGCTCTTTGGACGAGGGACAGAAATTATGGTGGCCTATGTGTTAAAGTGAAGTGTTGCTGGACAGTTTGGCCTTTAGCAGCTCAATCAGAGCAGTAGGGAACAGCCCAGCACTTTAACATGGTTCCCTTAATCTGCCTTTAAAATCCCTTTGGGACTCCTAAGGGTCCTCCCTTCGTTTACAGGCCTCGACCAAAGAAACTGGATGTCTTTGGAAAGAGAATAGGACAAAATAACTGAGTAGCCGTTATGCCAAGCCAGATCTAAAGCCAATCTGGTGGCTCCCTCGATCTGTCTGACCTTCTGCTGTCTTCTGTTTTTTGGTGCTTTGGTCTAGAGGCACCGAAGCTGCCCCGATGTTATGCTTACCAATTTTCTTTTCTCCCTGCAGCCATGGATTTCCCCCAGCACAGCAAGCAAGTCCTGGAGCAGCTGAACCAACAGCGGCAGCTGGGCTTGCTGTGCGACTGCACCTTCGTGGTGGATGGCATCAACTTCAAGGCCCACAAAGCCGTGCTGGCGGCCTGCAGCGAGTATTTCAGGATGCTCTTTGTCGACCAGAAGGACGTGGTGCACCTTGATATCAGCAACGCGGCAGGTAGGCAGAAGAGCAACTGCGGCAGAGCTTGAACTCTCCTGTTCCATTACCAGATTGTCCGACATCCCTCTCCTGTGCCAGATTGAGCCGGCAGTGAGCAAAAAGTCACGATTTGGTGCTGTGCAGAGAGAAAAGCGGGGGGAGGCCTGTTATTTAGTGTGCGTTGAGCTTCTGAAAATTGCACAGCCGTGTCGATGGTATGGCCGAGGGCTTCTCGATCTCTTGGCCTGTGTGGTGTCTCTTGCAGGCTTTGGCCAGGTCCTGGAGTTCATGTACACGGCCAAGCTGAGCCTGAACCCTGACAATGTGGAAGACGTGCTCGCCGTGGCCGGCTTCCTCCAGATGCAGGAAATAGTCAGCGCTTGCAACGCGTTGAAGTCTCTCGCGGTGCCGGCAGAAAGTGCCACGGAGAGCCAGGAGGCCCCTGCGGAGATCAGTATGTAGCTTGTGCATGGCCACGTGTCTGCCTCGGGCCAGGGATCTGATTCTCCTCATCCAACAGGCCACAGGGAAGGCCCGTGGCTCAAAATTGCCCTGTTGGACAGCATGTCTGGGCAGCAAAAGGTGGAGTGGTTTGCTGCTATGCCTCTTCCCTTGCAGGGACTGAGCAGGTAGCTGTCGAAGACAAAACAGCAGCGGCAGAAGGACCGGGTGACTGTGACAAAGCAAAGCAAGTCCCTGCTGACCGGGAAGGGAAGGAAGAGACACCTGTGGCCACAACAGCAGAGCCCGAGGAGCAGACAGAGCAGCTGGAGAGCAAAGAGATTGCTGCAGAAGGTCAGCAAGCAGGAGAAGACGCACAAAAATCCCGCCATTGTCCCCCCATGCACCTGTCCTGCTCGCTGGCTCTGTCCGCAGAGCCAAGCATCTGCAGTGCTTTATCCCTGAATGCGCTCAGGCCCTCTGTTGTTCTTAGGTGCAGATGATGTCGTCCAGGAGGGCCCTCCTGCCGAATTTCGCAGCCACCAGCCGTCAGCAGAGAGCGTGATCAGCAGCAGCAGCAGCAGCAGCAGCCCGGCAGCAAAGGGCAATGTCTCTCAGGGCACTGAGCAAGGCGCAGAGACGGGAGGTGCGTTTGTGCATGACCGCACTGGTCTTTCTGTTTGCTTGCTGGGAGGGGGAAGGGGCTGTAGCAAAGCTGGGCAATGGATGAACACTTAATTTTATTAGTGAAATATTATTTGCTGTGAAAACACGGCCTCCCGTGAGTCGGGGAGCCCATAAGAGCAGCTTCCCGTGGCGCAGAGCTAGGAGAGATGGGCAGACACTGCTCTGTCGTGGAAGAGCTCCAGGCTTTGGACTGTAGGGCTAATAAAGTGCAGCAAAACCAAACTGACCCTGAGCAGAGGTCTCAGCACGTTTACTACACCTGTATCATACAATGCAGGAACCCTGAAAACAGTAGAGCAAATACAATTCCCATCACCTTAAACCTGGGCTTAGAATTAGGAAATACAGGTGGATTTTGTGGCTCTGATGCTGCCTCTGACTTCTAGCATCTCCGTTTTCTAAATGCCTGCAGAAATTGAGCTGGAAGGGAAGGAGGAAGACGGGGAGACGACAGCGGAGGAAGAGGAGGAAGCTAAAATCCCTGAGGAAGAGCAGCCCAGGTTAGAAAACGGCGAAAATGCTGAGGATAATGAATCGGGGAGCACAGACTCTGGGCAGGAGAATTTGGGCGAAACCCGGCTGCTGCGTTCAGGTACTTACAGCGACCGGACCGAGTCAAAAGCCTACGGCTCCGTCACGCACAAGTGCGAGGTGAGGCCGGCCGCAGCTTCGAGCAGGGGTGCCAGGGGGGGCACGAGGCGTTCCTGGATGCATCTGTGCCCATGGCTCGCTCTGTCTCTAGGACTGTGGGAAGGAATTCACACACACTGGGAACTTTAAGCGGCACATCCGCATTCACACCGGAGAGAAGCCCTTTTCCTGCAGGGAGTGTAACAAAGCCTTCTCTGACCCAGCTGCATGCAAAGCCCACGAAAAGACGCACAGGTATGGCATGCCGGGGACCAAAAGGAGCAGCCGGGCTGAGCTGGATTGACAAGGGGTTGTGACAATGACAGTAGCTGCCTGAGGGCTTAATGATTTGAGCAAGAGGTCAGTAAATGGTGAACTCTTGGATTGATCTGAGTGGGTTGGCAAGATGCTCTTCTCTACATATAGTGAGCTCTCCTTTAGCGTTAGGCCTTAGAGACTTGGGGCAGCTAATTTGGATAGCCCCAGCTGCAGAAAGACTCCATCAGGGTCTAAAAAATGTGTGGCCTTTGCTGCAAGGGGGCAAACCCTTGTGAAATACATCATGTGCTGGGGGGGGGGGGGGGGGGGGAGAGAGGTGATGGCACTGTTCCTACTCTTTCTGCTCTCATGTTCATCTGTGTCCTTTTTTTTTTACATTGTGGCACTTCAAGACATGCCATAGGGTCCAAAAAGGTCTGCCTGGGGCCAGTGGTAGAGCTGGAACTGGGATGGTGAAGGGTCAGCGGGTTCCCACCCAGACCCCATGGACCCTCAGGGAAGAGCGTCCCCCTCGTTTGACCGCCCTGTCTCGTCTGCAGCCCGCTGAAGCCCTACGGCTGCGAGGAGTGCGGGAAGAGTTACCGCCTCATCAGTCTGCTGAACCTCCACAAGAAGCGGCACACGGGGGAGGCCAAGTACCGCTGCGACGACTGCGGCAAGCTCTTCACCACCTCCGGCAATCTCAAGCGGCACCAGCTGGTGCACAGCGGCGAGAAGCCATACCAGTGCGACTACTGTGGGCGCTCCTTCTCTGACCCCACCTCCAAAATGCGGCACCTAGAGACCCACGACACTGACAAGGAGCACAAGTGTCCCCACTGCGACAAGAAGTTCAACCAGGTGAGCTGAGAGGGGCAGAGAGCCAGATCCATCGCAGTTTGCTGCGCCCCGGGCGGGCTTCCCTCTCCCCTGGCCTCTCCAGAGGGAGATGGGGACAGCGGGAAACTCTCTTGCATCCCTGTATTTGCCTCCAGGTGGGGAACTTAAAGGCGCACTTGAAGATTCACATCGCGGACGGGCCACTGAAGTGTCGGGAGTGCGGCAAACAGTTCACCACTTCAGGTAGCACGGGGTTGGTAGGTGGTTAGGTCCGAGCGCCGGAGATGTGGCTGTCCCCAGGGGATACAGGCTGCGCCATGCGCAGCAGGGATCGCGCGTTGTCTTGAACAGGAGGAAGGATTTGGGCCACACCAGAGGAGGGCATAAACCTTCAGCCAAACCTGCACACGGCAAGCGCGGCGTGAACTTCTCCCCCTTTTTTCCAGTTGGTTTAAAAACCTCTGTGGGGCCAGGCTGGCGTCCTGCAATGGAATCGCTCCCCAAGGGAGCTCCTGAAAGGAGCTGTTGATATTGCTTTAGGGGATGGAGATGTTTCCTCCTGTCTCCCCAAGCTGCTGCAAAGCTGGAGGAAGAGACTTGGTCTTAAAAAGCTCACGCAAGCTCCGCTGTGGGTTGACACTGCAGCAGCAAGGTCTCTCCCTCGCCCCAAAGATCAGACACTTGTTTTGGCGTTCCC